>NC_068973.1:9852500-12352500 GCF_016808095.1 Vigna angularis | reverse complement strand
GTATACAAATTGGTTTCACATTACTTATAAGTGGAAAAAATGATGACAACGAAAATGGGTGAGTGGGAGGAAGCGACACTCTCTCTACGAACGGCGACACTCCGACGGCACTCCGGCGGCAATGGATGGGTGGGTGGAGGGAAGAGGAGACTCTCTTTAGGTTTTGTGCTCTCAATTCTCTCTCAAAGCTTCCTCAGATTCGAAATCTGAAAAGAGAAAATAAACTCAAAAACTTGAAACCCTGCTCCAATTCTATTGTCACGTTATTATCATATTTAAAAATTATTTTTCATATGCACCACTAACATTTTGACATGTGTGAAATGCTTTTATTAAAGTATAATTTTCCTAAAAAGTGAAATTTTGAAGAATGATATATAAAATAGTAAAATGGATAATAGTTTACGTATGTCATAAATTTTTATGATTTCAAATATAAAAAAAAAACTTAATTAATATATAGGATTAATTTCAGCCAAGTCATTGGTTATACACCTTAATTAAAAATGTATTGGTTATACACTCTAATTAAAAAGTTGATGTAGAATTTGAGAAGGGGAATATTGGGTTGGGCCGAGAAGCATGAAGAAGATAGTGTGGAGATTCCAACGCCGACGAGAGATTCAGCCATTGAAGTGCAGAAGCTATGGACGCAGATTCTGAAAATCGTGAAAATAGTGATTCTACCTTTGTTTGGGATCAGAAATCACAGCTTTACTTCCACGCTAGGTTTTCTTTTCACCCCTAATTTCGAACAACAATTCTCACCAAACAAATCAATCATTATTCTGTTTGCTCTTAATCCTTAACAAAGCCATGCTCGCATTTTAATTATTCATTGCATGAGAATTTCTGCAAGCTATGGTTATTCATTCTTTCGTGCAGTTTAATTTGTAGTAGTTCCTATCTTTGGAACGTTAAAATTTCATCGTGTATTTGTGATTGTTTATATCTGCTGAGCCTCTGAACATATTGCGTGACTCCGAAGCTATCATGTCGTTCAAATTAGCGTTTAATACCATAATTATCGATGTGGATGGAATGAAAACAGAATGGTCAGCTTCTATCACTCTGTTTGATATGAATATGAATGAAATAATTAACCTACCTTTCTCCGTTCTTATGCCTGGTATGCTAGAATTGTCGGAAAGAAAATATGATGGAGAGTAATTTCTGGTTTTTTAGATGAAATTAAATGGGATTGGGAATGAGCTTTTTCTTTCCAACATCCTGATCAAACACAGGAATGACTTATTTGATTCCACGCCCTCCAACATAACAGATATTTCCTTTTATTTTTTATTTGGTTTGCGTCTGGTTGTCTGTACTGATGTAAATCATGAATATAACGAGCTACTTTTGTTTTTTCGTCTTGTTAGTATAAATTTCCTTCGTTAACTTTCCCCCCATATTCATTTGTTGAGGAAATGTATTTGACTTTGTGCAGTAGTGGATTTTACCATGACCCTAATGCCGGGTGGTATTATAGCAGCAGAGATGGTGCTTATTACAAATTTGAGGATGGGAATTATGTACTTTTAGATTCCAATAAGGTAGGTTTGGAGTTGGACTTCTAAATAATCTATTTAACATTTTTTAATAGATAAATTCTTAAATCAATGTTTTATGTTATAAATTTAGTTTGATTGCTTGATGCTTAGGACGACAATGCAGACACATATCTGTGCAAGGAAACTACCACAGAAAGTCCTCAACAAATCTGTGATGGGAACGACATCGAGGATTATTTTTCCTTTCTTGAAAATAGATCTGAAACAAACCTACAGACAAGAATCCTGGCTAATGAAGCACTTGATGGTATGTATATGAACTTTCAACTCTGTTTCTGCATTTGCATTAGTTCCCGACAATGTTATAAAAAATAATCTTGTCAACAATATTATAGTATAATGATGATAGGTCACAGTATGCAGGGACAGGGGCTTGCTACCAAGTGCTGCCTTGCCAAATGCCCGATATTTGCACTTTGATTGTATTAATATAGTAGACAATTGGTCTTCTACTCCTCTTCGAACATTTTGATGTTTCAAATGCAGCAGTAGTTAATATGAGTAACTTAATTTATCTTAAGTGTCTGTCTTTGAAACAGATGGAAATTCTGTGAGTAGTCCAACTTGTGAAAAGCCACCTCCACCACCATCAGAATGGTATCCAACTTGCACATCCTTATTCCATTGATGATTTTTACCTTCAAACTTTTCATATGTAAATTAGTCATTTGCCAACTAACAGGTTAGAGGACACACTTATTGATCTGTACTTGTCTGGCTACAAGAATATATCAGTAAGTGAAGCTGATTGCGTGACAGTGCCGCTGGAAACAGATGATGGATATAACACTTTAGCAGCTGATGGTTTGTGCATAACTTCTATCATTTTTTGTTATGTGGTAGCTAACACAGTTTGTAAATGAATTTGTTTCCTGAACGTATAGCTTACAGCAAAACTTATGAAGTGGAAGGTGAGTGGAACCCAAAACAAGAAGGTGAAAATGGCTTAGCTGATAGTAAAAGTATTGTAGATGAAGGTATAGCTTACAACAACTCTTATGAACTGGAAGAGGGTGAGTGGATCCCGGACATGGAGGATGAATGTGACATAGCTGATAGAAGTACCATAGATGAAGGTATTAAATAGACTTGACTCATCTCTTAAATAGACTTGATCTATCTCTTAAATAGGCTTGCTCTTCCTTACAGGTATGTTATTGGATGAAGAGAAATGGCGAGCTCAATATGGTCAAGTTACTGAATCAGGGAAAGATTTGGTTTTAGAGGTTCCAATTGTGGACTTGTGGGATTGGGAAATGGTTACGAGATTCAGAAGAGATGAAAAAGATAAAGTTGCAAGGTTGGTTGGAAGATTGGTGAGACCATCTGCAAAACAACATCCATCTATCCCTTCTGGTGGAGGGAAATTAAGATCTGCTCCCATTTGTGAAGCACATCTTGATCTGGTACGAGTTAGAACAGGTTTGCATTTTACTCTAGCACTTGTTAGTACTTATCATACACCCTGTCATTAGTAGGGATGACAATGGGTACCTGGAGCAACGTATGGTAGCTACTTACTACCCGCTCTGTCTAAAATACCCGACCTATTGTTTGTCAGGTACCTTGTAGGTTGTTTTATACTAGTGGATACCCATGGATTCTTTTGTTTATTTTATATTTGTACACATGGATATCCATGGATTCTTTTGTTTTGTTTTTTTTCTCTTGATTTTTTTAAATCTTTTAGGCTTAAATGTTTACTTCGTCTCCATGTTAAGAAGTGAATTTTTGTTTAGTACCCGATTTTAAAAATGAAGACATTGGGTCCCTATGTTATGAAAAATATATGAATAAGGTCCACAAAGAAAGAACAAGTTCAACAAATCATCAAAGAAAAAGCTGAACAAGAGATAGAAAAAGCTGGACAGCAGAAGAGAGAAGAGAAAAAGTACGGCCACATCAGCATGGACTTAAGGCTGTTGCTGTCAACTTAACGGACAGGACCTTATTCATACATTTTTCATAAAATCGGGACCTAATGTCTTCATTTTTAAAATCGGGTACTAAACAAAAATTCACGTCTTAACATGAGAATGAAGTAAGCATTTAAGTCAATCTTTTATTAAGATTGTTTAAATTTTTTATTTAACCTCATAAAAAACTGATCTTTAAGTATAATTCAAGTAAAATTGCTTCATAAAATATTAGTTCAAATAAAATTAATCTTTCTAAAAGGCAAATTCATATAAGTTGCAATGCAAAATATAAGTTTAAATAAAATTAATCTCTTTAAAACCAATTTTAATTCTACAAGTCTAAATTAAAAGATAAATATTTATAATAAAATTATTAACCATTTTTCTCAATTCTTAGCGTTTTCCTTGTCATTAACTTTACTCTGATCACTTATTCCCAAAAAAAAAATATTCAAATAAAAATCACGAGAAACAAATGTAAGTATATTGTAGGTTGGATCATGCAATACCTATACTTGCCCCATTAATAGGTGGGTATCTAAAATACTTATACCCGTTGTTGGCTAGTATCCATTAAATGTACTTGTTTGATATAGCAGATTTTACTTGTGGATATCTACAAGTATGAATTTTTTTGTCATTCCTAAGGAGATATAAGTATTAAAAAAGTGATAATGGAGGCATTTACTAACATGTAATTAAAAAATTAAAACTTTCTTGCTTGTATGCCTTTCTATACAACCTGTCATAAATTTCATTCTCATGGATGAGTGAGTAGTTTTAAAATGAAGAAGTATGGGAATTTTCAGTAAAATGATAGGGCTAGAAATACTCTCTGGGATAAATACATATGCTCATCATGTTCTTTTACCAGGACAAGTGTACAGATTGCGAAATCCTAGTGCAAAATATATGGCTTCATTATCTACTTATGATTCCTCAAATCCAACAAAACATTGGGATTTTCCCCAGCTATCACCTAATAGAAAAATCACTCAGCTCTCCAAGTCCAGTGAAAGCTCTGCTTCAGTTTCAGATGATATCCCTGTAGAGAAGGATTTGTCTGCATTACCAAGTCAGCCCTCTGTATCTAAGGTGTGTAGTCTAATGTTGAAATCAAACAAATAGCTGCATTTTTTCTTAATTTTATAGTAGATAAATGGATGCCCAACTTCTTGAGAAAGGACGTAGGATGAAAGGTAGTATATGTAACACATGAGGCTATGGCTTATAATTTTCCTTTCTCATAACATATTTGAGTGGAAAGTGACCACTTCAATAAGAGTTGTGGGTTATGGAAGTTGACTGGATCGAATAGGAAAGAGAGAATATAACAACATAGAGATAAAGGCTCCGAACTTGTCTTTCCCTTCTTACATGATCACCCTTTCTATAGAACAATTGACCACATCTAAGGATATATCCAGAATCGGTTAACCTTCAACTCGTTTTTTGTTTGCTCTGACAGCAAGTTAAACATCAATACAGAGATAGGGCTGCTGAAAGAAGAATATTGCATGGTGGCTTCGGCATGGGTCCAGGACAGAAGAATCTGCCAGATATTTATAATACGCCATCTTCACCTGATGGTTGTTCTCAAGAAGCTGCATCAGAGGCCTTGGAGATGTCATTTGGAGCAGGTAGTTATGCCAGAAAACTTCTGAAAAGCATGGGTTGGAAGGAGGTATCTTCAAACTTATCATCAAATTACTTTATTTTTTCTTCAATCTTCAGAATTTTCATTACAAATTCACTCTTTCCTATGCCACAAACTTATAGCTCAAAAGGCGCCACACCATGAGAAAGACAGGTGTATTTGAATTTAGTAATGTAGTAGGTCTTGAAATGAGTCACACAACCCCCTCCCTACCCATGTAAAATAAAAGTTTAATTTTCATCCATCAACAAAAGAATAATATTTCCATCGTCAGTTATCAAAAAATCATAAAATGATTTTTACATGACAATCATGATTACACTATCCATCACAAAATTGTCGAACCTTGTTTAGGAACCTTTCTCATCACGCCATTAGGCCATGAAGAACAACGCCAAGTCTATCACATATTTTCTAATGGTTTGGGATTATGATTGTAGAATAACTGCTTTATATGATTTATGCAGGGGGAGGGGCTTGGAAGCTCTACGAAGGGCTTGGTGGAACCTATTCAACCAGTTGGAAATGTTGGCACTGCAGGTTTGGGATGGTCTCGTTGAAACTGACTCACATGTTTAGTGTCTGTTATAGGGTCTAAAGAGAGCTATTTAGAAAGCTAGTGAGTAAAGTAGTGAAATGTATAATACCATCTTCAACTATATTTCCATTCAAAGCAGAAGCATCCTTATGAACATCAACGGTTAATTATCTAATGGCTTAAATGCTTACTTTGTCCTTATGTTAAGAGGTGAATTTCTGTTTTATACCCAGTTTTAAAAATGAAGACATTGGGTCCTTATGTTATGAAAATTGTATGAATAAGGTTCTGTCTGTTAAGTTGGCAGTAACGATGTTAATTTCATGCTGATCTACGTACTTTTTCTCTTCTTTCTCTTCTTTCTCTTCTTTCCTATGTTGTCCAGCTTTTTGCTTTGCACTATTCAGCTTTTTCTCTCTCTTCTCTCTCTTCTCTCTCCTCTTCACCGCAACAGTGTCACCACTCTTAGGCAGCACACCCTTGTACACGGTCCCAAAAACACCATGACCAATGACCCTATTAGCACTGAACCCCTTAGTGGCAAATTTTAGCTCCTTGTAGCTAAACTCCTTAGGCATTCTAATAATCTTCAACTCAATAAATTGATCAAATTTCTTCATTCGCTTCACCTTCTTAGAATACACCCAAATGAATGCACCAGTAAAGAGAGCAAGAACAAATTCTTAGAATACACCCAAATGAATGCACCAGTAAAGAGAGCAAGAACAAAAGCACTAGCAGTCACAACCCCAGCAACAACCCCCACAGTACCCTTCCTAGAAGACTTACTTTCCTTCTGTTCAGGTGAAGTGGTGGAGGGTGCTGACGTGGTGGCAAGAGCCGCCGCGGAATTGAAAAAGGAATTGAAACTCCACCACTCAACACTGTGCACCTCCGTGCTACCTTGGGTAGATCCAGAAAACCCCACATAATGAAATCATTAACATACATACCGACATCGAGATCCACCTTCAAAATTGGATCTTTCGGCCTCACAATCGAGTACGAGACCCACACGCGCAACCCTTTGCTGCTTCCATCGTACTCAATCCATGCGTTCACCGAGTGTTTCGCAGACCGAAGAAGCCTTCGGAATCGCCGACAGCGCTGGAGTCTAGTGAGATGACGAAGGCGAGGTCGCCACCGACAGAGGATGGATTGAGGTTGGTGAAAGAGAAGGAGAAGAAGGTGGAGAAGCTCGCCGGAGAAGGGGACCCAATTGTCGGAATCTGACGGGATCGGAGTAAAGTGCTCTGCCAGCAACAGAGTTTGGGACGGCGGGGTCGCCGATGAAGCTGACGGTGTTGTTGTTCCAAAGTCAAACTGGGTGGCAGCAGTATGTAAAACTATAATAACTTTGAAGATTGTGTATATAATGCAGGGTACTATTGGAAGCCAGACATGGGATATCAACTTTGTTATTCAAGGTTTACTTGCTTCTGATTTAATTGAGAAATTTGGTCTCACCCTTTTAAAGCGCACGATTTCATCAAGAAATCTCATGTCAATTTAGTTTATTACAAAATTGATATACAGACACATGCAACTGTAATTATAAAAGTTTATTACAAAAGATTAATTATTTAAATGTTTTAAATGGTAGCCTTCTGATATCTTCAAATAGTTATATTAAATAAATTATTAAAGTAACTTTTTAATTGAAATTGAAAAGTACAACAATGTATTTCTTGAAGTTTTTAACCGAGTCTATTAAACAAAAAGTATTTAAATTTTACTTAAAAATATTATGATCTTATAAATATTTTTTATTTAACATTCTTTTCTTTAAATATTTTTGAAGAATTCGTTTAAATAAAAAATATTTAAATTTTACTTAAAAAATATTATGATTTTATAAATATTTTTTATTTAACATCTTTTTCTTTAAATATTTTTGAAGAATTCGTTTATTTGATTCTAGATGAAAGTTTTAAAAAAAATCTATTATTTGCTATAAGATAAAAAAGTATTAAATATATTTTAATATTTATTTTATTTTATTCATATGTTTTACAAATTAATTTTTTAATCATTTAATATTATTATTTTTTATTTTATTTATATATTTTTTATTATTATATGTATATGGAAATTATTTAATTTTTTATTTTTTTATTTTATTTTTTATTTTTTTATTTATATTTATTTTGTTATGAATATTATTTTATTTTTATATTTATTTTTTTAATTTTTTATTTATATTTTTTATATGTGTATATAATTTATTTTATCTTTTTATCTATTTATTTTATTTTAAAATAATTTTTTATTTATATTTATTTTGTTGTCTCATAAAATTGTTTTGTTAATCAATTATTTATTATTTATATTTTATTATGTAAAAATTAAACTAATATTTATTAATTATTATAATATAATAAAAGATGATACTAGAAAAGTTACTCTTTGTTAATTTTTTTGTCATTTGATATTTTTATAATATTAATTTTTTTTATATTATTATTTTTTTATGATATTTCATTATATAATTATTTAATAAAATTTAACGTTAAAAAATATATTTTAATTTTAATCTGTAAAATACTATCATTTAAAAATAATAATATTGATATTTATTTTAAAGTTAGTTGATTTTTAAAATAAATAACTATTTTAGTATGTGGGCTTACATACATTTTAATATCATTTTTTTAACATATTTTTACATATTTAATAATATGTTAAAAAATATAATATATTTAAAGTATTATTTTTATATATAGTCTTTTTTCTTTTATGATTTCTATTATTTAATCATTTAATAAAATTAAATTAAAAAATATATATTTTACTTTTATTTCTTAAAATAATATTATTTAAAAAGTAATATATGTTTATTGATAAAAAAAATATAAAAATTTGTGATTAAAAAATTGTCTTAAAAAATTCATTATTAATTTTTTATATGAACGGTTTCTTTTATTAATATTTTATTATTAAATAATATTTTCTTGGCAAGACGAAACAGATGAATAGGAGCTAAAGAAGAAGAAAGAGTAGATACAATTCTTGCAGTTAACTGAACAAAAAATGTTATAAGTTCAGTTTTTAAAAACTAAACCATAAAATAGTATACTAAATTTTTAGTAAAAATTGATAAGTTTTTTTTAGTATAAACTAGTATAATTAACTATAGTGCAGTACATATTAGTTATTTTTGTCCAACCCTAACCATAGAGAACATTTTACGGAGTGAGATATTTATTTATCCTTTCTTTTAGTTAATAAAAAATATACAGATTCAAGCTATCAAACATTTATTTCGAGGATATTATATTATCAGTTTGTAAAAACTTGATGCAGATGTTTTTAATCTTTATAATTATTTATTTAATTCATATAAGTTATTTATTTTGTAAAACCACTTTCACAACACAATGGTCGAGTTCCTTTTATTGCAGGGATCGAGAACAAAACAATTCACCCTTTCTTACGACCCATTCAGGCCTTTTTATAACTCAATATTCTGCAATCTCAAAATAAAAAAGGATAAAAAGATAAAGAAGTGAAAACCATTTCATTGGATTTTTCCACATCTTTGGTCAGTCCTTCCATGTGCTTCTGCAATCCTGTAGTCAATGTGAAGAACGAGTGTTTAACATATACCATAAAATAATTGGTTTTATAGCCACACACAAACAATTTCACCGACTCTATCAGCTTGGAGTGGAAACTAACAAACTATACATACATTTGTATGAATCTAAAAGGTGACACACAAGTTACAAACACTAGTGCAGAAAGGGCTTTAAACGTCCGACGTTCCCCCGACGTCTTTGTGGGTGACGTCTATGTAGACGTCCGTTGTGTCAGGCCGGACGTCTACATAGACGTCCGTTGTGTCAGGCCGGACGTCTATATAGACGTCCGTTGTGTCAGGCCGGACGTGTATATAGACGTCCGCTGTGTCAGGCCGGACGTCTATATAGACGCCCACTGTGAACCCTCGGACGTCCATTTAGACGTCCGGCGCCTCGCCCCCGGACGTCTACTTGGCTGAATTGTTAGTGGTAGGGGCTGGGGGGTGAGATGTCTACTGGGCGTTTTTTTTTTAAAATTGATTTATTTTTTCAATAAAACCACACCTGAAAAGCAGAAAAATGTCCCAGAACAATTTTGCAATAATATAAATATGCGTTTCATATAAACAAAGTTCTACTTAATGTGGAGTTCAATCCACTACCAAAACTATCAACATAAAACTTAAACTAAAACTAAACAATGTTCAACAAGAAATAAAACTATTCCTAACTCCATCTTTGCAGAAGATAAGCGGTCCACTCCTGCCTTATCTGTTTAATTGTGTCCTCTGGAATAGGCGATGTACTCTTGAAGTGCTGCAAAATTCAAGAAAGATTCATTATGGTTTCATATATGTTGAAGATGAATTTGATTTGTAATGTATTGAAGGTATACATCATTACCTCATTCCAGTCATCTGTAATGACAACTCGAATGATGGTCTTAATCCAACACATCACATAGAAGCCACATTCCCATAGCTGCTGGTTACACTAAAATCATAAACTAAATAGTTAAGAATTTAGATCATTCAATAACATAGAAAATGAATTAGAAACTATAAATGACTTACAACCTTTGGATACAAAATTTGAACCAGTTGACCACGAGATTTACCAATAACTCTGTACAGATTGAAAACACAAAGTATAATTAATATGACTATATTTATCATAAAAGTTGAAGGTGAACATCAAATTCAAAGTCATTTTTGAAGAAACACTTACCCTTGAAGCATGGTTCTCAAGTCATTTTTCATCCTCCTGTGCAACGAACAAAACCATATAATTTTACATTGTTTGGGAATGATGACCATCAGCTGCCAGTGCGACCTATCACGAAGGACAAATAGTTATTCAACTAATTAAGGAAACTATAATAATAAACTGACCAGATATAACAACACCTACCCCTCAATGTATGGCACAAGGTATACGTCTCTTTTTGACTCATCCATCCATGTTTGCAAATAATGTTGTCTATTTTGAAGTGTGTTACCAGACGGTTGAATGGTCTGAGGTTCAACAAATTCGTACATGGAAGACCGACCTTGGTCTACAACGATTGTGTCCATGTACCTAAAACAACAAAGTTAAGTTGTTAGAAACTATAACAATGTAAATAAAAGTAATATGAAAGACCAAATTGACTATCTTACATGCACCACAGCTGAATGATGGAAATATTCAACATCCGGTCTCCCCCAATAATCTCCAATGCATCAGATAATGTGATATAAACTGGCACATGTGGGGGAAGACCAAATACTCTCAAATCCCAGTATAGTTCTAATGGTGCTTTCTTCAACCTGGGTAATTTTGTCATTAGCTTTGATAGAGGATCATCCTCCGCTTCAGCCATGTCATCATCTTCATGTATGACTGTATCATGAATTGGCTGCTTCTGAGGACGTGTGAACTGAAGATAAAAATTTACGTCAAAGCATTATCAACAATTATTTGAAGAATAAACATAGAAATACTAAGTTAATTATACCTGTGGAGTAGCGATGTGGGACATGATCAATGCTCTAGGCTAGGCAATAAATGATCCTATGGCCTCCCCCACAAAGTTAATTTCTGGAGTGGGTACAGGCACCTGAGCTTGGGGATCCCGAACCTCGTCAATGGTCACACGCACGTGCTGGGGTAATATGGCAACACCATGAATGGTCTGCCCTCCCTCAAGCACTCGTCCGACAGCCACAATGCGTGGGGGATCCCCATCAACCAACAACTCATATTGACCGCTATACTGAGTGGGGTCTACAGCAGAGCATGATCCTCTAGTGCTGACACGAGGTGGTGTGGGAGTGTCATCGGCCCCCATGTTGCCTTGCGTCATGGAATGCAGCTTTTCTTCAAGCGCTCTTTGTATTTGTTTTTGTTCTTGTAACTGCTCCATGAATCGTTGCTCCATTGATCTCATGCTTTGGTTGAGTCTTTCCTCCCACTGAAGATCCATCTGCTTCAGTGTCTCCTGACTCATTGGTTGGGGGGTTTTCTGTGTAGGACCAAAGTAGTCAGGAAGACCAATCGCCCCAGGAACTCCACGTACACGTCCTGGGTGCTCGGGCCTTCCAATGGCCGTTGTTAGAATGTCGTCCCTACCTTGGCCAGCAAATGTGCCCTGAGTCTGCTGCTCAACCAACTCATCCTGCACATAAAAAAACCAAGTTACTTAGAAGACATGCTGTGATAGATACACAATCAAAGAACTGCTTATAATTTGAACTTACAATTCTCTGTGAGATCAAGGCAGCTGAGGAAGATGTCATGTTCCCATCAGATTTAGTCCGAGCAGCCTTCTACAGCTCGTACCTAGCAGGTGCAGGTGCTAGGTCCGGCGACTCAAGTCCCAAGGCATCCGCTCTAGACTTTCTCAGTTTCTTCTCCAGTTTTGCATATCCACCTCGTGATAACAAGTGGGGTGCGTCATTTAGCCTTTGTCTTTCTTGGGCGGCTAACCTTTTATCCTGTGAAACCATTTATATTAATAAGTGTAAAATCATAAAAACTCAATGAAAGACGATGTTAAGAAACATACCTTTCATTCCTCAGACTCTCTAGATGCACGAAACTGCATCCAATCCTCCTCTGTGAATGTATATTGCTGATAGGGATTTTCATGTTGCCTGTCTCCAAAGACATATAGTCGTGTCAGCCTTGTCTTGAAATCCCTCCATCTTATCGCTATATGCGATAACACTTTCTTTCTAATTTGCATTGTGTTTGGAATATCAAAATGTTGTTGTTTAAAACAAAAAACTTGTTATTCCAAAAGAAAACATAAAAGATAAGTGTATCACAAATTGCATGAAGTATAAACATACTAGAATATCTTGCCATAAGAGGTTCTTGTCGACCTCTGGGACGTCATCCCAACATGCATGAAGGATAGAGACATGACTTTTTGCTAACTTACCCAGATAACTCCTAAACCTATCAGCATTTGGCCCTGATGGATGACCTGATCTGGGGTCGATGTCAACATGCCTCCTCTGACCATCCACGCGTCCGGAGGTCACATCTACCACTCGGGTGACGCCTCGTCCACATCTGCTCTTTCCCGATCCTGAGTCTGAGGCCGACATACCTGAAAAATTAAACAACGTTAGTAATAATTCAATTATGATGAACATACATATAAAGTCAATAAAAGTGAAAATATCAACCTATTAATTAATTGTTTTTTCCCAAATGCCTTCGTTGTGATCACTACGAATTGCCTGCATGACAACGGCAACGTCATCAACTGGGTCTTCAGTGGGTCTACATGCAACAGATGTTGTCTCAAGTATATCAAGAGAATCGTCATCATCATGTCCATGCATGTTTTTTCCTTCTAAAACCACTGACCATTTGTTATTCGATGGATCATTTACGTAGAATATTTGTCTTGCTTGACTAGCCATGATAAATGGTTCATCAGTGTAATTCATCTTGTTCAAGTCAACCAATGTGAAACCAAGGTCATCCATCATGACACCAGAATTTATATCAACCCATTTACACTTGAAAACTGGGACTCTAAAAGTGACGTAATCAACTTCCCATATTTCTTGTATTATTCCAAAATAACTGATGGATGCTGTGATTGGATTTTTGTCTTTAGAACTAGCAAAGTGCACAGCCTCAGCTTGTAGTGTGACGCCACTATTTTGAACTCTGCTTTTGTCATCTTCTACCTTTGTCTTAAAAGAAATATTGTTTATATAGTACCCACCATATGTAATGACATCTGTGTTCGGCCCACGAGATAACCTCAATAAAGTTTCAGAAACATGTGGAGTCGCATAAATCTTTTTCTTAAACTATTGCAAGAAGGTTTTCACATGTTCATTAAGATGCCATTTTTCACTCATTTTTGGGTTTGTTGCCTTTATTTCATTAACGTGGTCAGAAATGTAAGGATCACATCAACAGTGTTGTTTAAGACGTACAAATGAGCTTGGTCAATTTCTTTTCTGTTA
Source organism: Vigna angularis (assembly GCF_016808095.1). Classification (NCBI taxonomy): domain Eukaryota; kingdom Viridiplantae; phylum Streptophyta; class Magnoliopsida; order Fabales; family Fabaceae; genus Vigna; species Vigna angularis. The sequence goes on along the minus strand of NC_068973.1, from coordinate 12,338,822 downwards.
ACACTTTGAATTCTCACACCTCGAACACCCTTACCTTCACATTTTCCTTCATGTCTGCTCTTGGGAAGACCGACAGGTTCACAAGATGGCATATAACTTGAACAAAATTCAATGGCTTCTTCTGCAACGTATCGCTCTATGATTGAAGCTTCTGGTCTATACTGATTCTTGACATATCCCTTTAAGATCTTCATGTATCTTTCAACTGGGTACATCCACCTTAAGAAGACCGGGCCACATATTCGAATTTCTCTGACTAGATGAACAATCAAATGTACCATGATGTCAAAAAAGGAAGGTGGAAAATACATCTCCAATTGACATAGTAGTCTTATTCCCTCATTTTCCAATTCATCTAAACCTCGAGGGTCAACAACTTTCTTGCAAATGACATTAAAGAAAAAACTCAAACGTGTCAGAATACCCCTAACAGAATGAGGTAATATGCCTCGAATAACAACAGGTAACAATTGTTGCATCAATACATGACAATCGTGAGACTTTAAACCAACTAGCTTTAAGTCTTGCATAGACACAAGGTTACTGATATTTGAAGAATAACCTTGCGGAACCTTCACACTTCTTAAACAGTTACAAAAACTTTGTTTTTCTTTTTTGGAAAGTGTGTGACAGGCTGGGGGCAGATAGGTGCGTCTCCCTATTATCTGTGGATGTAACTCAGATCGGATTCCCATGTCAGCCAAATCTTGTCTTGCTTTTATTCCGTCTTTGCTCTTCCCTTTGACGTTTAATAAAGTTCCGATGACACTGTCACAAACATTTTTTTCAACGTGCATCACATCAATACAATGTCTAACATTAAGTTCACACCAATATGGAAGCTTAAAAAATATCGATCGTTTCTTCCAAATGTTCTTTGCATAGGTACTTTTATGATGTTTTCCAAACACAATGTCAATGTTTTTGATTTCGTTGTACACCTCTTCACCATTTCGGGGTCTGCACACAACCTCATCCTCAGCACTTCCATTAAATGTTTTTTTCAATCTACGATAAGGATGATTACGAGGAAGAAATTTTCGATGTCTTGTATATACCGTCTTCTGACCATGCTTCAACTGAAGGTAACTAGTGTTTTCTTCACATATGGGACATGCAAAATGACCTTTAACACTATAACCGCTCAAGTTTCCATACGCTGGGAAATCATTTATAGTGCAAAACAACATTGCACGCAAACGGAACTGTTCCTGAACATGTGAATCAAACACGTCGATGCCTTCTTCCCACAACAATTTCAAATCATCAATTAAAGGTGCTAAGTAAACATCAATGTCATTTCCAGGTTGTTTAGGACCCGATATCATCATGGACAACATCACATATTTTCTCTTCATGCACAACGAAGGAGAAAGATTGTAAATCATCAACATAACTGGCCACGAACTGTGTTTGCTACTTAAGTTTCCATAAGGATTCATACCATCAGTTGCAAGTGCAAGCTTTAAGTTTCTTGGATCTGCACCAAATTTAGGGAATTTGTCATCAATCTTTTTCCATTGTGGAGAATCAGCAGGGTGTCGAAGAAGATTATCGCACTTTCTTTCGTCAGAGTGCCATTTAAGGTTCTTTGCATCTTCTTTAACAGAGAACATACGTTTGAACCTAGGTATTATAGGCAAATACCACATCACCTTAGCAGGTGCACCATCATTACCTTCATTACCAGTGACTCTGTCAGATTTCTTTTTAAAACGGGATAAACCACATGTTGGACAATACTTTAACGAAGCAAACTCCTTTGTGTACAAAACACAATCATTAGGACAAGCATGTATCTTTTGATATTCAAGACCCATTGGACATAAAAAAAATTTAGCCTCGTAATTACGAATAGGTAGAATATTATTTTCTGGAAGCATCTCCTTCAACAACTCCAACAACTCGGTGAAACTTTTATCGGTCCATCCATTCCTTGCTTTTAAACTAAACAACTTTAAAGTTGAAGACAGACGTGTAAAGTTCGAGCATCCTGGGAACAACGGTTGCTCTGAATCATTAATAAGAGAATCATACAAATTAGCCCTTCCAAAATTATCTTCACCGACATCACGTATCATGTCCTCTAAATGGTCACTCATCCATTCTTCCACATAATTCGTTCCTCGTGACGTGGTAGGCTGCTCCAGTACTTCTCCATGCCAAGTCCAAACGGTATAAGTCCTCATTATGTCGTACATGAATAGATGGTCATGCACATTGCCTAAGTCTTGCCGTATTTGATTAAGACAACGCACACAAGCACAAAAATATGTCCCGTTGACAGACTTAGCATTTTGTTCAACGTATTGCAAGAACTTCGAAACACCCTTTTCATATTCTTTACTGATGCGACGTTCGTTCATCCAGCTTCGATCCATACTATGTTCGTAAAATCATCAGTTCAAGTGTTTTAACTCTCACAAGGATAGGCCCTACCCATTCAAAAAAATTAATTTTCATAATTTGCTCAGACACGTGCATTGAAGTCTACATCATAAAATTGATAAGATTTCGGCATCATTTCGCATTGGTCTCCGAAATACACGAAATGGGAGTAGTCAACGATGACCACAATCAAATATGCATCCGGAGAACAACACAAGTACTGAACCGAAATTTTATCAATCTTATCCATAAACTCCAATTGACATGTTATTGCAAATTATGAAAATTAATTTTCTCAAACTGTCCAATCGGACAATTCAAAATTTAACACAAACGATTAAAAGATTAATCGTTTTTGTTAAATTTCAAACGGGAACTAAGTGTCACTCAATGATTTGATACTTATAATAACACAACTAATACATGCATATTCAAAAGCCAATAACACATGCACACTTTAGAGTAAAAAACATGCATACACAAAACCCAATTACATGCATACAAAAATTTTTCAACCAACAAGCTAACCTTAAAAGTAGATTCGAAATGAAAGGGAGGGAAATCGAGGAGGGAACGGCCTAAAACGTAGCCCTAAAACAGTCAAAGAAGCCGCCCAAGAACACGCAAGAGACTGCAAAAAAACGGACCGAAAACGATTTTTAATCGGTTCAAATCAAAGGTATTTCATCACAGAGCAATGTAATCGGATTGAAAGTCAATTTAAACGTTCCAAAAGAGAGAAAACGCACCTGGAAAATCAATGGCGCAGACAGCGTTCGCGGGGGGAAGACGATGAACAGTGAGCGTAACTGCTCGCGGGTTCGCGTTTCCAATATTAATACTGTTAGACGTCCGGTACTTTGGGGCCCAGAGGTCTATAATATTATAGACGTCCGGTTCATCACTAATATGACGTCTTTGGGGATTTAAAATTGATATTCGCGAGTGGTTTTAGACGTCCGTGGTGGTGGGCCCGGACGTCTATAATATTATAAACGTCCGTGGGAGGGGGGCGGACGTCTACTAGACTGAACAACTGAACGTTTCAACTCCCCATGTCAGTCCCTTGAACGTCCGTCCTGGGAGGGCGCGGACGTCTATAATATTATAAACGTCCGTGGGAGGGGGACGGACGTCTACTAGGCTGAATAAATGAACGTTTCAACTCCCCATGTCAGCCCCTTGAACGTCCGTCCTGGGAGGGCGCGGACGTCTATAATATTATAGACGTCCGTGGGAGGGGGAGGACGTTTACTAGGCTGAACAACTGAACGTTTCAACTCCCCATGTCAGCCCCCTTAAACGTCCGTCCTTGGAGGGCGCAGACGTCTATAATATTATAGACGTCCAGCCCCCCATATCGGACGTTTAAGGGGCTGAAGACAATTAATTCTCCAACCACCCTGTCAGCACCTTAAACGTCCGTCCCCCTCCCACAGACGTCTATAATATTATAGACGTCCGCGCCCTCCCAAGACGGACGTTCAAGGGGCTGACATGGGGAGTTGAAACGTTCAGTTGTTCAGCCTAGTACACGTTCGTCCCCCTCCCACGGACGTCTATAATATTATAGACGTCCGCGCCCTCCAAGGACGGACGTCTAGAGTTTCACTTATTTACGAATATGCCACCGGTCAATTATTTACGTTGGGGCTTTGTGGACGGACGTCTATGGGGGGACGTTAAAAGCCAATTCTGCACTAGTGAAATTAGCTGGTGCATGAGCCCAAAACAACAAAAAAATGAATTCCATCGAATAACAAACCTTCAAAGTGACTTTTAAGTTGTGAATTCTGGAACTTCTGCCGTGCAAGTTTCGACTCTATTTCATGTATCTGCATACCAGGAGGAAACAAAAATGAGTTCAGTAACAATGAATACCATAATAATATACAATCACGTGCCAAAAGAAAATAAGTCAACAAAATGTCAAAATATACTTTTTTTGTGTTAATTTCATTCCCCAAAATTTTCGTACTTTTATCAAGTATAGTTTTAGTTTTTATATTTAGACTAGTTAAATAGCTTATATATTCTTAAGAGATTGTAAAATTAGGAAATGTGAGACTTAAAATAGTGTTGAGAGATGTTATTAGATTTGTAGACTTTCAAATCCTACCTCCTTTAGTTTTCTCCATCTAATTCATCTTTTAATGTTATATAAGCAACCTAAATTCTCTTACTTTCTTAATATATAATCATGCCTTCCAATTCATAAATTTTTCTTCTTTTTCTTTTGTATTTTTAGTTTATTAATTCCATTTTTTAATTGTTTTTATTTAATTTTTACGCTTATTCTTATTTAGACATGTTATTTCATATCGATTTTGTTTTAAAAATATTTTTAAAGAAAATAATTATATATTTTTAACTTTATGCTTTAAAATAAATAACAATATTATATATGAACTAGAAGATAACAATATTTTATAACAATATTATAAAATGAACAATATGAAATGTAATCTTATTATTGTATTTAATATTAATTATATCATCAACTAGAAGATAAAATAAGTTTGATTATAAGATTATGTTATACAAATTATTTTTATCTTTTTTTTTTGTTTTATAATCTATCATTGTAAAAGTATATAGTATAAAAGCACAATCCCTTCTACTATGCCAATTCCTACTCAATCCGTACCTTTGTCAAAAAATCGTGATGGAAAAAAAGAAATGACTAGTGGCGAGACGAGGAGGTAAAGCCATTGAAGAAACCCTTAACGAGATGCAAGAAGCCTACGGAGCAACTAACTTGACTGAAAAATTATTTGTGCAATAGAATAAAATGCACACTAAAAATAGAGAAACAAACAGTTTAACGAAATTAGTTAGTTAGAAACGGTTGAAGTGTCATACGCGATTCGCACTTTTATTTACATGACAATGCTCCATTTTCTGCCATGTTAATCACTTTGTAGTAATTTTTTTTCTTTCTAATCGGTTTGAATTAATTGAATTTTAGTGTCTAATTGATTTTCCACATGAGCTTAAAATGTAAAAATATGGTGAAAGCTTGTAATTTACCGTTTATGGACCAGCCCCGTATTTCTATGTAAACTAGTTTTAAAGGTTTGGTATAGCAAGAATATGATTTATAGAATGACAATTCATTAATTTTAGATACAACAGATCAAATAAAATATAATAATTTATTCAAGAAATATTATAACATTGTGTTAGGGTTATTATATTTTATTAGTTAACTCTATAAAGTGGTCTAACTAAGTAAATATAACTAAGGGTATTTTTGTCATGAAAAGTATATTATGCAAAGACTAACAATAATTTTAATTTGTTGAAAGGGTCAAATTATAATTATTAAAACTAAAGAAAGTAACCGTCAGAGGTTACATAAAGGGTCATAGTTTCCATCTGTGAGCACATCGTGTCATTTCTACTGATTAAAGGATTTAATGTATATCAATTGTAATCATTTATTGCTTTTAATTGTTAATCTATGAATCATAAATTTTAGGTTAAACCACTTTCGCAGTCCCTATTTATGTTGGTTTTTCTCAATTAGATCCTTCCATTATTGGTTTCCCCAATTTAGTCCTTAAAAGTGAAAAATTGACTCAATTGGGTCCCTACCGTTAAATTGGCTTAACAAGGTTAAGTTTTTGATGACCTAGGACGTTGACGTGGTAAGTTTATTATACGTGGCATTCACAGAGCTTTATACATGGAATTTGATAACATTTAACATTTTAAAAATAGAGATTTCTGAAATATATAATGCGATTAGGAATTAAGGTTCATTGAAATTGAAATTGGGATTAAAAATATGAAGCAGAGTGTATCGCAACCTTGCGCGAAGTCGTTAGTGGAGACGATATTTGCTTAATTAAGGCTTTGGAGCTTCGTGATTGGAGTAAGCCTTGGTATCTGGAGGTTCGACGTGAATCGTGAAGTCCTTGGACGTGTATCGCAACTGGTTGGAGTGAATTCTCATGGAAGATTAGTATATGTAGTATAGATAGATTTGAATTTAATAATTTGGTGCTTTTTGTTGTTATCTGGCCATGCTTTTTTGAATGTGGGGTTGGGGTTGTCCAAAAATGTGTTGTATGCATATTGCGGTTGTGGTCCTCATAATTAAAGTTTCTTTCTTTTGTCATTATCACTTGATATTCATTTTAATATATGGTGTTTTTTGTCATTTTACGATTATTTATAGGTGTAGAATATTGTTGATTGTGTTGTCTGTGATGGAGGATGATATAGAGGTTGTTATTCACCACGGGGGGAAGTTCGTGAACAAAGGGTACCTCAAGTATGAAGGAGAAACTGATACTATGTATTTTGACCCTGACTTGTGGAGTTACTTTGTTGTAGTGAGTGTAGTAAAAGAGCTTGGGTATGATGAATTTCAGGATTTGTGGTTTTCTGTTGGATGTGGTCCTGTATTAGATGATAGGCTAGAAGCCTTGTGTGATGACGTAGGAGCCATAAATATGGTCAATTTAGCTAGGTTAAATGGTCAGCCTCATTTATATGTTGTGCACACTATGTCTCAACCTGATGTCTTTCACATGATTGAATATAATGTTGATGAAGGACGTGAGGAAGTTGCACCTGAGATGCATGAGGGTGGTGAGGAAGTTGCACCTGAGATGCATGTGGGTGTAGTGTTGGATGAGAGGACATAATAAGATGATGGTGGTGTAACTGAACAGTTTGGTCAGGCCACAGTGATGGTGTATGTCAATCCTTGGGAGATTGTGGTGTAACACATTAGTTGGATGAGGGGGTAGGTGCTGACGGTGAGAGGATAGAAGTTGACAATGGTGAGGCTGAGATAATAGAAGCAGATGATGTTGAGGGTGAGAGAATAGAATTTTATGAAGGTCATGGTGAGATGATAGAAGTAGATGATGTTGAGCGTGAGAGGCTAGAAGTTGATAAAGGTCATGGTGAGAGGACTGAAGCAGATGATGTTGAGGGTTAGAGGCTAGAAGTTGATGAAGGTCATGGTGAGAGGACAGAAGCAGATGATGTTGTGGGTGAGAGAATAGAAGTTCATGATGGTCATGGTGAGGCTGAGAGGAGAGAAGCTCATGATGGTGAAGGTGAGAGGTTAGAAGTAGAAGATGTTGAGGGTGCGCGGATAAAATTACATGATGGGGAGGCTGACAGAATAGAAGTAGAAGAGTTGGAAGAAATAGGAGTACAAGTCTGTGAATGGAGTACATCAGATGATGATGATAATGATAAGGTGAATAGTATGGATGGGTTAGTTAACATAAATGTCCGGTGTGACTTCATACAAAGTGAAAGTTCTGGTAATATGGAGGTTGATGTTTGGAAGATGACATTATTGATACCAGTTTGTTCAATGATGAATGGGAATCTGAGGAACTTAAGTTCTCCTGACATCAGTGATGAAGAAAGTAATGATGAAAAGGGTTTTGAGAATTTTGTTACATTTAGTATGCCTAAAAATATGGTTGATTTCAATTGGAAAGTGGGAACATATTTTGGAGACAAACAAGACATCTTGGATGTCATCAAAACCTTTGCACTAGAGAATGGAAAAAATATCAAATTTGTTAAAAATGATAAGAAAAGAATAAGGCTTAAATGTTTGGGAGCAAAAGGACAATGTCCTTGGATGACATATTTTGGTTACATGGACGCAGTAGATACATCGCAATTGAGGACTGTGGTGGACAGGCACACATGCAGTAGGGAGCACAAGTTGCGCCTATTGAATACAAAATGGCTAAGTAAAAAATTGGAAAAAAAAGTCAGAGAGAATCCTAATGTTAAGGGAGTTGATATTAGAGATAAAATTAGTAGGAAATGAAACATAGGAATATCTAAAAATATGACTTACGGAGCGAAAGCCTATGCTTCAGACGAAGTGGAAGGGTCCTTCACAATGCAATATAATAGAGTTTATGATTATGCTCATGAGCTATTAGCAAGAAGCCAAGGGTCCACTATCAAGGTCAAAGTTGAGGAAAATGATGGAAAGCCAATATTCAAGAGGTTCTACGCATGCCTCAAGGCATGCAAAGATAGTTTTGTCTCATGCAGGCCAATCCTTGGCCTTGATGGAGCGTTTTTGAAAGGCAAACATCGTGGTGAGTTGTTAACTGTTGTTGCTCGAGATGCAAACGATCAAATGTTGCCACTTGCATATCGCATCATAGAGGTGGAGAACAAGGACACTTGACCATGGTTTATGGAGCTACTCATTGAAGACCTAGGTGGACCTGAGATGTGTTCTTCGTTTACGTCGATATCAAATCAATAGAAGGTAAATTGCATTATATTTTATTGTCTTTTATCTCATATCCATATTTTGAAATCAATATCATCTAACTTATTGCTGACTCATTGACAAGGATTGTTACCAACTGTACAACATGTACTTCCTGGAGTTGCACACAGATTTTGTGTAAGGCCTTTATATGCCAACTTCAAAAAGAAACTCCCTGGAGCTACAACAACCCACCACAAAAATGGGAGAAGGAGATGAGAAGTATAAAAGAGGTCAACCAAGACGCGTTTCGCCATTTGATAGCTATTCCTCCAAGGTTTGCAGTGGTTCACTTTAGTTTTCTTTTACTTTCTGATAAATTTAGATACTGATTGTATGTCTTACATCTTCATTGAAGGTATTGGTCAACATCAAGGTTCACAAGCACAACTCAATGTTATACCTTGGATAATAACATGTCACCAGCCTTTAATAGTGTTTTGGTTCATACGAGGACAAAACCAATAATTACAATGTTGGAGGAAATCAGACTTTACATGATAAAGAGATGGGCCACTAATAGGTCAAGGGTAAGGTCATTTCAACCATCAATTTGTCCAAAAATACTCAGTAGACTACAAAATGAGGCACAACTAACAAAGTATTAGATTCCCAAGTATTGAAGAATTATGAGATATGTATTTCTTTCTTTATTTGTTGCACAGCTGGTCTCCACAAAAGCTACCTTAAGTCAGACATGTGTCACAAAGTGAGAACAAGTTTGCAGTGAACATAGAGGAATACCTTGTGTTCATGCATCAGTGGAATACCTTGTGTTCATGCATTGGCAGCAATGATGTTTCTCAACATAGATGGAGAGTACTACATACCTTCTTGCTTTCAGAAGTCAACGTGTGAAGAAATTTACTCCTTTATTATTTATCCTATTAATGGAAACAACCTCTAGGAGATCACCCAATATCCTGATATCATGCCTCCATAAAAAAGAAAGCGCGGCTACTCGCAACCGCGAAGGATGGCAGTGCAAACAATTCTGGTTTCGTGTTTTGGGTTTCTTGCCACCATGTGTCTTTTTCTTCATTGGTTATTCTGCTTTCTCGTTGTGGAGAAGGAGGCTCTACTGTTTGGCTCTGGTTTTTTGTAGATAGCTCTTAGTGTATCGATAGCCATCACTCGGTGTGATGCAGCAGCAGAGGCGCAACCCATGGTGGTGAACGGATCTACAAAAAATGTGTTGTCGCGGTGGACTCAACGGGCTCGTGGCTTGGTCGTGTTTTTCGCCTACGAAGGAGTCGCACTGCTTCTTCTTCGTTCTCCCATGGACAAGCTTCTCTCGCTATTTAGTGCGGTGGTTGGCGGCAGCAGATCTTATTGCGACGCTCTCTAGGTCATGGAGTCTGTCGCGCCGATGGCAGCTTGTGGCTTATGGGTATTGGTCCAGGCCCAATCTGGGGCAGGCCTAATCCAGTGCAGATACAATTTTGGGTGATTAATATGGATTTGGATCTAATTGAATCTATTTTTGGACTTTTGTGTTTTTTTTAAATGAAAATTTTAAAATAAAATAAAATAAATTATTAATTAAGAATAAATAAAGATAAAATTAATAATTAACTAGGAATAAATAACATTTAATTTGGTCTTGTTTATAATTTTTAAATAAGCTATTGATAATTAAGAAATCACCAAAGTGAGTTTTTTTTTATCTGAAGTAGTTCATAAATATATTATGAATGTTCGTGTTTATGCATATCCATACGAGTATTGGTCAGTCCAAAGGAAGATTAATATTTGGTCGGAATGGATAGGAACCTGTGATGGTAACATGTGATAATTATAAGGTTTTATGTGTCAATAATAAAATGAATCCAAAGATAGGTTTGTTATTGGACATGTTTTTATTATCAGTGTTGATCATTACACCAAGACACCTCTAGCAGTTAATATTACTATCCAAAGACTGTACATTGATGGGGCATTGGGTGTCTTAAGACGGGACAGACTATTTGAATTACATTTATATAATTATTAATTTTACAGTGTGAGTTTAATTCCTTTGTTTCTCTTATTCTAAATACAACTACGATTACTTCAATATCTACTAATTTCTTTAAAGACTGGAACGAAAACATGAAGATAGTCCTTGATCGTATGAGCTTTAGGCGTAGTCTTGCTTCGGTCTATTTTAAGGTCAATTTAGCTTCAATAAAGATAAATACTTGGTGGTTAGATTTTGGTGCAACTACTAACATTAGTGTTTCAATGAAGGGATGTATAAGCTACCGAAAACCAATTGATTATGAAAGATTTATCTATGTGGGAGATGGAAAATCGGAAGAGATGGAAGCTATAGGGCAATTTAGGTTGTTATTGTGAACCGGTTCCTACTTGGATTTGAAAAACACTTTTGTTGTGTCGTCATTTAGACGAAATCTGGTATCAGTTTCCTACTTGCACAAATTAAGATATTCGTGTTCATTTGAAAATCGTGAAATCAAATTGTCTTTAAATTCAAATATTGTTGGAACTGGTTCACTTTCGAATAATGATAACCTCTATATGCTTTATACAATGGCTTCCTATAATGAATCATTCAATACATAATTGTCTGGTACTAAGCGTAAAATTGACAATAATGATTCAGGAGCATTGTGGCACAAACGTTTAGGTCACATTTTTAAAAATATAGTTAAACGGCTTGTGTCAAATGGGATTTTGATTTTCATTGACTTCACAAATTTTGATGTTTGTGTTGAATGCATTAAAGGAAAACAGACCAAGACATCGAGATTAGGTGCACACAAAGCTACATACGTCTTAGAATCGATACATACGAACATTTGTGGTCCATTCCCTACACCTTCATGGAATGGTTAACAATATTTTTATCATTCATAGACGACTACTCTAGATATGCATACCTATACCTTATCCATGAAAAGTCTCAATCATTGGACGTGTTCAAATCTTTCAAGGTTGAAGTTGAGAATCAACTCAACAAACACATTAAGAATGTTAGACTTGATTGTGGTGGTGAATACTATGACAAATATGACGGATCAGATGAACAACGTTCAGGACCTTTTCCTAAGTACCTAGAGGAATGTATAGTTGTCCCACAGTACACCATGTCGGGTTCACCTATTATTAATGGGGTGGCTGAAAGATGAAATCAGACTCTTCAGGATATGGTAAGGAGTATGATTAGTCATTCCACCTTACCAGAGTCACTCTAGGGAGAGGCATTGAAGACTGCAGCTTATATTTAAAACAGAGTGCCAACCAAAACAGATGTTGCAACACCTCATAAGCTTTGGGTTGGGCGAAAGCCTAATCTAAAACACTTATGTGTATGGGGATGCTCAACTGAAGCAAGGCCTTACAAGCCAAATGAAAAGAAATTTGACTCTCGAACACTGAGTAGTTATTTGATTGGTTACTCTGAAAGATCAAAAGCTATAAATTCTATGATCCTAAATCAAAGAATATTTTCGAGACAGGAACTGCCACATTCTTTGAAGATATTGAGTTTGGGAGGAAGAATAAGGTAAGAGACTTTGTCATTGAGGAAGCATTGGTGTCAACTCTAGATCCGATTCATACATTTGATTATGATGAAGTAAGTTTGACACTTCTAAGTTCTCAACCTCTACAAGAACAAACTCTAGACCCTCAAGAACAGGTGCTTCATGAGAGAAAGGAGAAGTGTCATTCTAGATTATTATTTAGTATTTCTCCAAGAAAATGAGGAAAATAATAGTATGATAGAAGATGACTCTGTCACCGTCCATCAAGCTATGGAAGATCCTAATTCATAAATTCATTGAAGCTATGAATTAGGAGTATAAGTCCATGCAAGACAATAAAGTTTGAGAACTTGTCCCATTGCAAGAAGGTGTGAAACCCATTGGTTAACTGGATATTTAAAACCAAAAGGGATTCTAAAGGTAATGTGGAGAGGTATAGGGCTCGTCTTGTGGCAAATGGCTATACTCAAAAGGAAGGGATTGATTTATAAGAGACTTTCTCTCCAGTTTCATCGAGAGACTCTTTTAGAACAATCATGGCTCTTGTTGCACATTATGATTTGGAGCTTCATCAAATGGATGTCAAGACGACGTTTCTCAATGGCAACATTGATGAGACAATTTATATGGTGCAACCGAAAAACTTTGTGCCAGTAGATCCAAAGAATATGGTATGCAAACTGACAAAATCCATTTATAGGCTAAAATAGGCATCTCGTCAATGGTACCACAAATTTCATTAAGTTATTATCTCATTTGATTTCAGAATAAATGTGGTTGATGATTGTGTGTATCACAAGTTCAGTGGGAGCAGATATATCTTCTTGGTCTTATATGTTGATGACATACTACTTGCTACCAACAATATAGACATGTTGTACAAAACCAATAGATTTCTATCTAGAAATTTTGAAATGAAAGATCTTGGTGATGCTTCCTATGTATTAGGAATTCAGATACACTGAGATTGATCTCACGGTATTCTAAGATTATCATAGAGGAATTACGTTGATAAGGTGCTTAAAAGGTTTGGTATGTAGGATTGTAAAGGAGGAGATTCTCTAGTAAGGGAGGCAAGTTCAGTCTCAAACTTTATTGTCTTGCATGGACTTATACTCTAAACCCTAAACCCTAAACCCTAAACCCTAAATCAATGTCCAAAAAGAAATCTAGAAATTCAAGAAATGCAGAAGATTCCCTATGCTTCAGCAGTAGGGAGTCTGATGTATGCCCAAATATGTACACGTCCGGATATAACCTACATAGTTGGGGTTTTAGGCAAATATATAAGCAATCCAGGAATGGATCATTGGAAAACAGCAAAAAGAGTTATGAGGTATTTACATAGAACAAATGATTATATGCTTACGTACAGGAGATCAGACCGGTTAGAGATAACTGGATATTCTGACTTAGATTTTGCAGGATGCCAAGATAGTTTGAGATCCACTTCGAGTTACATTTTCATGCTGGCTAGTGACGCGGTTTCTTGGTGTAGTGCTAAGCAAACCCTTACGGCTTCATCCACTATGACTACAGAATTTGTAGCATGCTATGAGGCATCAAATCAAAATATATGGCTGAGAAACTTTGTCCCAAGGTTGCACATTATAGAAGGAATTGAAAGACCACTCAAGTTATATTGTGACAACAAATCAGCTATAATGTAATCTAAAAACAATAGGAGCTTAAGCAAGTCAAAGCACATTGACATCAAATTTCTAGTTGTTAAAGAAAGAGTGCAGGACAAATTTCTATAGAGCACTTAAGGACAAACTCCATGTTAGCATATCCTCTTACTAAGGGAATTACACCCAAGGTCTTTCATGAGCATGTTTCTCACATGGGTGTTTTAGCTTTTGAGGAATCTTTAGTTTAGTGGGAATTAATCACTTTTATATTTGTGTTTTATGTCCGTGGACATACTTGATTTAATAAATATATAATTTATTATTTAGATATAACATTGTGTATTATAAGGTTATTATGTTAATCTCATTAAGATAAAATAAGGACCAATTGAAAATAGACATGTATAAGTCACCTTCACCTGATTTTCATGTCACACATTTTATGATGAATCCATGTCATTTGGTTTTGTTAGCATTAGTGATCATTGTCAGGTTTTATTACTAAATATGACATTTAGATATGCTCATAATGACAATTTTGAGCTCATATTATATATATATATATATATATATATATATATATATATATATATAAAGCCTAACACATTCTTAGTCAACTTTATAAAGTGATTTCAAATTAATAACAAATATTTAATGATTTCAAATTCATATAAATCTTCGTCAAACATTTATTTTTCTCCCATAGTTTTCTTTAAAAACATTCTTGAAAAAATTATTCATTTTACAGGATTATTTTTTTACAATACCTATTTAACAAATTCCTTTTCCAATATTTTTCTTTTATTATATCATACGGTAAAACATGAAAAAGTTATATCCTGCAATCCAGAAATTTGTGAAATATTAAAACTAGTGTTTTAATTTAACCCTAATTTTTATCCTCCACTTCTGGAGTTGCACGTTTGGTCCCCTTTCACCTGTTGCGTTTTTATCTCAAATTAGCATAATTGCAGGAAGCAATTGCCTAATTAGCATTTTACAGAGCCCAGATGATTAAAGGCTTTAGTTGGATGCTTTTAGATCCGTATTTTATTATTTACATATAGGTTTTGTTATATTATCATTGGTTGTTGTTGATAGACAACATGAATGCTAAAAAAAAAAGTAAGAAAATTAATAATAAACCCTACTAAAATGTTGCCATTTTTTCAAAATAACACATTTTTTTTATTTAATAATAATGATAATAATAATTATAATTATTCTATTGTGGTATTCAGATTCTAGCCACCAATTAGATTTCCGATATTTTGGAGGTACCACCATGCTATTGAATTTCTCTACATTAAAATCAAACTATAAAATACTGTTAATTTATGAAATTTAAGATTTCTGCGAGCAGTTCAGATTCGTGTAAACTAGAATGTGATTTTAAATTTCTAAGCAAATTAGGACAATTAGGCTAGCAAGTAAAGTGAAAAAAATAGTAACTTCTAGATTAAATGCAGAGACGGAAGACAAATAAAAAAAAGATAAATTTGAACACATTTTCAGCCAAACAGCTGCGAAGCCTCAGTCAGCCAGAAATTCTCATCAAATATCAGACGGTAATTCCAAATAAAATAAATCATCACCGGCTTCGCCACAAACAGGACAACATAAAACAAAAACAAAGGACACAAAGTTCAAACAACAAGAATGTAATCGCACAAAACGGCTCCGCAGATCATAAAGTATGAGATCTACAGATTCCTATCACGATGCGAAACAAACGAAACTCGCTTTTGATTTTGGTCCAATCACAGCATCACTGGTCACCGCTGAATTGAAGCTACCAGTGACGTGGCATCGGACCTAACCCTAAAAAACCAGATTAAAAACTAAAAAACAATTTAAAAAAATAGAAAACCCTCAGAGACCCGTTCCAAATCACACACACAGCACCACAAAGAACGAAGTTCTTCGTTTGGCGCTGCGTTTAGATTGTCATACGGCACTTCCTATCAATTATGGGAGATCCTCCTCACAGGGTATTTCATCTTCTTCACTGTCTAAGAATCGAACATTTGTAAAATTAAGCGCAAAATTCTAACATGAGTATGATGAAGAAAATCACAACCTATTGCATATGATGAAGAAAATCCTAATATACAAAAGAATCACAGTAATAGATATTGAATATCACATAAGAACATCGCGAGCCAACCTAAACACCAAAGTACATAGCTAAAGACTTTTGGATGTGAAATTTATAGACACGCTTACTGTGCTGTTAGGGTTAGAGCCGCCCATATCAATCGTATTGGGCTTTCCGTTATCCAAATGGCCCAATTGTATTTTAACCATATATATTCGAAAACATATTTTAGACAACAGAAAATTAATTATAAAACGGTATTTTAAATGAAATATTTATAGAAATATACAATAAAATAATTCCATTTTATCTAAATATTTTATATTTAATTATATTTTCAAATTATAATATTTTAACCCTATAACTTTTATTTGAAGTAAAAAATATTAGAAGAAGAATATAAAAAATATAATGAAAACAGTGTTATTTTTTGTGATAATAAAAATAATAAAATTATTATCATTATTATTATTTTTTTTAAATTAAAATTATGAAATTAAATATCAATAATTTTTATAATTTTTTTGTAAATAACTTTTTTATTTATTTTATAAGTAGTTTTATGATTGAAAAATGATTAAGTTCAGAAAACTATCAAATTAAATAAAATGGTTAAATTTAAATAATAAAATTGATAAAATAACTATTTTAATTTAAAGAACTTTTATTTAAAAACTAAATTTAAAAAATATATTTGGACACGAACAAGATAAATCCCTTCTCATATATACTATAATATATAATATAGTAAACACATGCGCGGTTATCCCTATGATTTTTTAAATATTTATATTGTTTAAATTTAAAAATTAATAATTAAAAGAATAAAATTAAAAAGTGTATATAGTTATAAATATAGTTATAGATAAAAATAAATTTTAGTTGGTGAAATAAAAATATTGTAAGCGTATTGTGTAAATAAATTTTTCTGAGTAATTATTTAAGTTTAAAAAAATAGTTACTAAAATAATGAAAACGGAAATAATTATTTTATAATAAATAATTATTTAAATTTTAAAAATATTAATTAAAAAAATAAAATAAGATACGTGTCAGACCTCGGAAAAACGCACCCAAACCCTTCTGTCAAAATCATTAAAAACGCATCCAAAACCCCTCTGAACGGACGCCAGGTGTCAAGCAACGAGGATTTGGAAATCAGATAGTGGAAGGCAGGTGTCAGTAGGTGAACGGACGTTCGTTTTAATGTGGGGAGCAAAACTGAATTATTGAAAAGCCTGTTTCACTCACTCTGCATGCATCCTTTCTCTCCAAAACTCTGACCTTTCATTTCTTCTTCTTCTCTCTGAAAAGTTCTTCCTTCTCTCTAAGAAATCTCACCATTTCTCTTCTCCGATCACCGTTCAGGCACCAGTTCTACTCTTCTTGTAAGACCCTTGAAAATATTTGTAATTCAGATACTAGATTAAAAAAAATAGTAAAAAGTGAATAGTAAAATGTGAATAGTAAAAAGTGAATAGTAAAAAAAATTATTTTGTGGAAGGGATAAGTATTCCACATTGTCTTGAGTCATAAGAGATCAGAATTCATCAAATTGTGAATAAAAAATTATTTTTGTAATAGTAAAATGAATAGAAAAAATGAATAGTAAAAATAATAGTAAATTTTTTTGCTATAAATAGCCAAGGAGGGAAGGCTGAAAATTTACACCAAAAACTTAGAAAAATTTTGAGAGAAGAGAGTTGGAAGAATTTCTAGTTACAAAGGGGACATTCTGGAAGTTTTCTGGGAACGAGGAGATTAAGTCTGTAATAGAGGTAAGGGAAGCTACTCTTGAATCTTGAGTATATAATACTTTGCTTTTGTCTAATCCTAAATCTTGAATATGGAGTATTTTGTTTCTGGATGATCTTGAATTTGGAATGAGAACATGCTTCTGTGATGAGACCCAAGTTTGATGGTTGTAAAACGTGATGTTGATTTTGTTATGCTAATTGTACGTTATTGTTACTTGGAACATTTAGTTATTTTTTTGCAATTTTGGAAGGATGAGAAGTTGTCTAACCGGCTCTGCCATATTCAACTTCTTGTTTCCCCAGAGCTTTTATTGTTTCTTATCTCTTTATATTGTATTTTGGAAGGACGAGAAGTTGTCTAACCGGCTCTGCCAGATTCAACTTCTTGTTTCCCCAGACCTTTTATTTCTTATTTATATTGTATTTTTGGAAGGATGAGAAGTTGTCTAACCGGCTCTGCCAGATTGAACTTCTTGTTTCCCCAGAAATTTTATTGTTTTATCTATTTTTTTTATTGCATCTTTCTGGAAGGATGGGAAGTTGTCTAACCGGCTCTGCCAGATTCAACTTCTTGTTTCCCCTAAATTGTTATATTAAGATTATTTTGATGGTAGGGGAGCTAATCCTTTCTTACATATGATATTTATACATGTTATGATCATGAATATGAGTTATGAACATGTTAAAATTTTGGTAAAGGTAGTTATCTATTCACTTGTGTAAATTTAGTTTTCTTGATTATATTTTTTTTATTTTCGAGTTACTGTGGTAAAACATTCCTTTTAATTGTTTTTACCGTTGGATTTAGCTAAAATTTTAATATATGAATCCTAAGACCTGTTTCTTCACTTTGATCGTTCGAATCATTAATTAAGAGTCTGTACTTGGAGAAATAAGTTCTGCATGTTTGAGTAAATTAATTACCCATGTTATTGTGTTACTGAGTCCTCTCGGTAAAATATAGATTCTGTTCTATTTGACCGTTAGATCAACCTGAAAATTTGATATATGATTCCTAAGATATATTACTATAATTTGACCGTTCGGATTTGTAATTAGAAGTCTATGTGTTGAGAAATAAATTTCAAAATTTTGAAAAGTATGATGAACAATATATTTTTGTTCTTAAGTTATCATGGTAAAAACTTCATATATATTTCATTTACCGTTACATTGAGCCCAAACTTTAATATGTAGTTCCTAAGACATGTTGATGTATTTTGGCTTATCTATGACCTTTGATTGGTGAAAATATGTTGAGTTATACTCGTTATGGAAAAAAATGAGTTTATAATATGAAGTATGATATCTGGCAATATGTTTACTTTATTTTGGGTATTGACACCAAAACGGGTTATTGTCAATTTATGATTAAAGAATGAACATGATTGAGTTAGATGGATAAGAGGGTATGATTTGTTGATTTTATGAAATGTTGGAGTGGATATAAGAAATCATTACTTCTGAAATGATGTTTACTACGGGGAGTAGTATGTTCGGTTTATACCATGAGAGCTTGATATGAGCAAAGTAACACCGAGTTTTATGAAAGCAGGCAGAAAGTGGTCTGACCATAAGGCTTTGACATAAACATATGATTCATAAGTTTTATGAAAGCAGGCAGAAAGTGGTCTGAACATAAGGCTTTGACATAAACATATGATTCGTAAGTTTTATAGAAGCAGGCAGAGAGAGGTCTGACCATAAGGCTTCAGAAAGTAAGACATAGTATACAAGTAAGGCTTAAGGAAGCAGGCAGAGAGCGGTCTGACCATAAGGCTTCGTGAGTAAGCATGGTATACTTGTAAGGTTTATGAAAATGAGAAAGATGATGAATTAATGACATCGGGATAATGGTATTTATAAATTGCAGAAATACATGATTGAAACATTTATATTATAAGTAAGTTTAATGATTGTATGATATGGTTGGCTTACCTTTATTTGTTTGTGCTATGATCATATAACTCATGTTATATGTGAGTAGATAATGTTGCAGATGCGGTTGAAAAAGCTTAGAGATGATGAGAGAGATGCGGGAAAAAACTTTCAGGGATTTTTGTAAAAAGAATAAATTTGCATTGGAAAAATATGTTGTGTAAGACTTATAAGTTTAATTTCGAATTTATGTTAAGTGGTAAAGACTATATTGTTTAAAGTTTGTAAGTTTGGAAATTGTACTTTGGAAGGATTGAAATAAAGTTTGATTGTTTATATCAGATATCAAATTAATTTAGTCTTTACTACCAGTAATACCCTTTAAATTATTTGGGGTGTTACACTTCCGGCGTAGAGGACGATCGTTTGAACCGATCAGTTTAGGATTCTGTACTCGTAAGTTCATCCTTCCTTCATTCGTGTATTTCCCGTAACATGCAAACCCAGATTCTTGGTTGCATGAGTTGATCCTAACATTCTGAGTATCTTTCTGGTTTTATGTTAGTTATAGTTCTTAGAACGTGCTGTAGAACGTTAAGGCTTCAGTTAGAAGGAGAACCCTAGTCTGTATCTGTGAACGTTCGGCTATCTTAAGAGGTAAGAGAAGCTTATTTAATTTAATCTGTATGTTATTGAAATGTTTGAACGTTCGTTATTTTATTGAATGAATTGAATGTATGATGGTTGATATGATTGTAGTACATGAACGTTAGTTTATTTAATGAGTGAAAATGAAATATGACTAAGTTATGTATGATGTATGAAAACTCTATGTTTGGGTGGTATGAAATATGAATATATAAAGTTGTGAAACTATATGTTAATAATGAGTTGGAATAGGAATAATCCTGATATGATTTCTCTAAGAAAGTGTACGTTCGTTACTGAACAGTCTTCGACCGTTCGGTAATTCTAGGAAACCTGGTTAGAAGTGGATTCTTTCATTTGGGAATAATCCTAAGGTAGGACGAGCGTCTGCATTTCGAATTACTATACTTGAGCGTTCGGCCAAGTATAGCTGTGTCTTGATGTTTCGTTCTAAATCTGAATATTTTAATATATATATATATATATATATATATATATATATATATATATATATATATATATATATATATATATGTATTTGTATATTTTCGTTTATTCTTAAACACTACTTCAATAGTACCTTATTATATTTATCAAGCTTTCTAATATAAGTTTAGTAGTGCTCGGTCTTACACCAAGCACTCTTACTGAGTAGTGCTCGGTCTTACACCAAGCGCTCATTCTCTTTCCTATAATTTCTCTGATGAAATTAGCGTTCGTCCAAATTCAATAGAGATTTCTCTCTACCATGCTCGGTCATTGACTGACATTCGGTTTTCTTGATGCTGAATTCAAATCAGCTAAGTAATTACAAGTGTTCGGTTTCTTCACAAGAATCATTATAAGCATTAATTTCGAAGGTCTTGAAATATCCTTATTCATTAGTTTCATTCTGGAATTTGAGACTTCTCGGTCTCATCCTATGTTCGGTCTCGTTCTGAGTTCAGGTTGAACGTCCGTCATTTGGAATATTCATAAATCTTTGTACGCGTTGGTTCAAGGAGATGTTATTAATGAAAGATGAAGAGAATGTGATATGGTAATGTTGTGAATTATGAACGAGCGTTCCGGGGAGGAACGACTCATGCGTGAATATTGGAATTTGTAAAGTATAACTGTGGGTAAGCTAAGCTGGCTGTTCATCCTGATGTTCCGTGAGTACCCGTCCTCACGTAGAGGAGGGTAGGTCATGGGTGGGAACAGCAGGAGGTCCTAGTCCTTAGGGTTACTTTGGACAGATAGGTCTAACCTCGGGTGGCAGCTGTTGAGGGCATCCCAGTTACTACATTACCCGGGTGCACGAACGCCTGTAGCTACATAGATTTCATACAGTCCGGACAGTCAGTCTATTAATAGGTTTTGTATGATACGTATGTTGAATTTATATTGTGTGTGGATGGTTTGAAAATGTATGTTATACGTGAATTAAATTATATAAGTTTACCCTGTGTTTTCTGTCATGTCCTGTTATGTACGTCCGTCTTGTCGTTGCAATGATCATCCGTGTGGATGTGAGCAGAAGGGGACGCGCTGTTGGAAGAGGTGCTAGAAGAAGAAAATTTGGTGGAGGTTGAAGTTAAGGCCGAGCCGTAGAACGTTCGGTTAATAGTATAGTTTAGTTAGTATAGGATGGTCGTTCGATTACCCTCCCTTTTGTTAAGATTGACCGTTCGGTAATTCCTTTTGTAAACCGTTCGGTCAGACTTGTACTGGCTGTATAGTTTAATATGTAACTCTTTCTGTAAGGCCGTTCGGCCAGTAGCGTTCGTTTCCTAGTGTAAGACTGAACTGAAATATTATTAAATGTAATTATTCTATCATATAGTTTATTGTTGTATTTATGAGATGTTACAATACGAAAGAAGTGTATCATATATATATATATATATATATATATATATATATATGTGTGTGTGTGTGTGTGTGTGTGTGTATGTATGTATGTATGTATGTATGTATGTAAGAAGGGATGAATGTAATATCTGAGAAAATAAAAATAGTTTTGAAATTTTGGGTTTTTGTTTGAAAATTAGTGTTAATTTTTGTTAGAATATAATTGTTATGTTATTTTTTTATTTTATTTATATTTTTGTCTAGGGGCAAAAAGAATTTTTTACCTTTTATTAATTAGGTGCAAGAAATTAAAATAAAAATGTAGAAAGGAAAAATATGCAAATTAAATAATATAAAAAAGTTAATAAAAATGTATTATATAAATCTTTTAGAAGATTTAGTTGTTGTTGTTTTCAAATTAGTTAAACAAAAATAAGATATATAATCTTGATAGGTTTAAAGATTAAAAGATAAAATCATTATTAGATATTGTTAAATATTTTAAAAGATATTTTGAGATATGACTGATTAAAAGATATCTTAAGATATTATTGGGTATAATTAGATATTATTATTAGATAATAGTAATAATATGTCGTTCTCCCATACTTTACCGTACACAACATGTTTACCAAAATAGAATGGTTTGAGCCATCTTGCCATTAGAGCACGAACTTATCTCTCCTGATCCTGAAGAACTTACAAGTAAAAATTTCAATACATCACACATCGAGCATTATGCTTAACAAAGTCAGGAACATATGGGCGACACATTATTTCCTTTTCCATTACTTCATACAAGCGAAAAGGTATAACACTCTAACCTTCACTCTCTCGCTACTTCGCACAGGCGAAAAGAATCCCCTTTCCATTGCTTCACATAGGCAAAAGGTACAACCTCACCTTTATAAGGTATGACAAGAAGACATATCAACCAAACTCATCTCCCAATACCAATTGAGACAATGAGATCAAATACATTAACCAACAACCCAAAAACAACTCGGTAACATAAGCAAACAACTAGGCCACAACAAAAAATAAGTACGACAACACACCCAACAACATAGCAACTGTTCAAAAACATACCAAAACAACATAGTAACAGTATGAAAACATACCCAACAACATAGCAGGAATACAAAAACACAGCTAAATAACATAACAACACAACTATGTTCAAACGTAACACTACAGCCAACTACACAGTTCAACCACTAAATCAAACAAGACAACCAACAACACATACAAGACCAAACACACACACAACATGACATCATACATATCAATGTAACAATAAACTTAAACAATACAGTATCATAAGTAATAGTAAGACAACATATCCAACGACATGACACCAAGTACCACAACAAATAAATATATTAAAAAGTTAATGAATATTTATAACTTAAAACCATAAAAATACACGTAAATGACATTTTACTGTGCATTAATTAATAGGTAAATGGGAGATCTAGAATCATCTAATTTTAGATGAAAAATAAATGCGGAGGAAAAGTTCAAGTTCCAAAATTCCAAATCTAGATCTAGATTAATGGCTAAGATAAACTTCACGCTTCTCATGTTTAAGTCACACTAAATATCATACGTAGTCAGTCTATCTCCTTTATTTTGTCTATTTTTGGCTGAACATTAATCGAATCCGGAAAATATGTTCTAGAGTGCAAAATCCGAACACGGATGGTGTAGGATATTTCCAGAACTTGCAATCCGGAAGACTATTACATATTAAGAAATATGAAACATGTTAATGTGTTTTCGGATCAATCCGGAATGTATTACCAGATTCAGAAAAGAGGAGCTGATTACTGGAAATATCTTTCCGTAATGCATATCCATATTTAAGTAATTCCCAGAATGTGTAATTCGAAACATGTTTTCGGATCCAAAATACATCAATTCGGAAGACAAATTCACCCATCAGGTCTCTCTCTATCGCATTCAACCCCCACCTTTTATGCAAAGCCTTACAAATTTATCATAAAAAACGATCGGGAGAGTAGAACCAGCGGGAGGGAGGTGCAAAGGGAAATCTAATATTCACTTTCTACTTTTTATAATGGAATTAAAAAAAGCAAGGGGGTGCAGGAAGTAGAAGCCCATATGATAACTTTAGCTCCAACTGTATCTCCAATAACAATACAAAAACGCAGAAGACAAAAATGAACCCACCCTACTTGGACCCAAAACAAATCCTCCTACTAGAAGAGAGAGACAACTTTATTGATAAATAACAAGAGAGACAATGTGTTGCTGGAAAAAAAAAATTGTTATAGAAACTTCTTTCTAAAATATATTTCATGTACTTTGAAAGCTTGTTCTATAAAATTTATTCTAAAAATGTGAAAGGTATTATATATACATTTCGAAAGGTTTATGAAAATTTTGTTATGAAAAACTTATACCAAAATACATTTAATACATCTCAAAAAAATTATTTTAGAAATTTTATTCCAAAAATCTTATTCTAAAAATTGCGTTCTAGAAATCACATTTTGAAAATTCCAAAAAACTTATTCTAAAAAACTTCTGAAATAGATAATTAAAAACCACTTTTACAATTAAATATTTATTTTAAAATTTGGAAGATGTGCGAAGAAATTAGGGGTAGAGAAAAAAAAAGGCCTGACATATTTGTGCTCGTTTAGAAGAGAAAAAAAAAAGTAGTCGCTGTTCGTAAGTTTGGGTGAGTTCAATTTCGAAAGTTATTAGAATAAAATAGAGGTCAAAGTTAAAAATAATAATAATTCTACTACTACTACTAATAATATTTTATGTGTTAGCAATGAGAAAGGATTGAAAAGAGGATGGGAGAGTTTATGGATTTAGCTCTTCTATCTATATTTGGAAGATTTGATTGTAAGGATTTGGAAAGAAGAACAAGAGAGAGAAATTTCCCTATTAACAACATATATATTTGTAATAAAAAGAATCGATAAAATTACAGTAAAAACTTAACTCAAATTCACATGGATATAAGTTTCGAAAACTTAAAGTATTTTAAATTTTTTTTAATGGCAAAGTATTTTTAATATAGAGTTAAAAGCAAAGATTTCTTGTTTTATCATTCAATCACAAATACTAATATATACCATCAAAGAATACACTTATTTTATAATTATTTCTTTGTAATAGATCGTTTTACTTTTGCTAAATAAAAAAATATCATTTAATAATATATATAAATTAATAAGAACAAACATTTAATGATTTCGAATTCAATATGTATCTTTATCAAATCTTTTACTTTCCTCCAATGGTTCTCTTGAAAAACTACTAAAGATTATCAAATTTGTACAGTAACTATTTAATAATTTCCATGTACAATAATTTTTAACTAAATTACAATACAAAACATAAAGTTTAAATTCTTATTACCATTATACACAGGACTTTTCTCATGAGAGAAACCATAAGTAATCTAAAGCCAAAATGATAAAAGGTTTTATGGATGGATTTAGATTTGATGTTATGTTTTATTCATTTTTTCTTAAAATAATAGGACAGTGATACATGTTATATTACTATTTATCGATAGACACCATGAATGTTAAAGAAAGTGTGAGAAGAAAATCAAACATATAAACCCTAATTCTGAGCCACATCCACATGTATTAATGTGTTGCTTGCTTTATACATTTTGAAAGTCTCCACAGTATAACCCACTCCCTCCACAATGGCAAACACAAAATCTTGTCTTTCAATTATTTTGTTCTCTATTTTCCTTCTCTTTCTTGCCCACCACTCTCCATTTTTCCAAGGGACAACTCACATAATACACTCACTTTTTTAAAGAATGATTTGTTATTATTATTACTATTATTATTTAATAAGAATAATAATTACTATTATTTTATTGTGGTGTTCCTAAGGAGGAGGTATGTTCATCATCCTTAATCAAATTCTCCTAGCACCCAACTAGGTTTAGGACCTTGGATTATGCATACATAATCTTTTTGGTTACTATAAAAATAGAGACAAACAACCTTTTTCCTCAAATCTTCATGTACAAGGCCCCAAATAAAGACAAAAAAAAAAATAGCTAGCTACTATATATTTTATCTTATCGTATATAGATTATTATTTAGTTTAAGAAATAATATCTTATAGTTAATGAGGTGTGTGTATGAAAGTACAATTAGAGGAAGCAAAGTTAACATTCGATGTGTGCCATTTCCACGTCTTCCGTGATTGGCTCATTTTACACGACTTTTCTATTTTAGAGGACACGTGTCAACATGTTATTAGCATATGGCACGTGGGTAAAACACATAAAAATTTTACTTTATCTTTTTTGTATTTTCGGTATGTTTGTGATTTTTAATTAATGCTAAGGATAATGCAAATTAATTAGGGCAGATGATTGATCATAATAAATAAATTAGGGATTGTGGATTTTAGACCCATTGAATGCATAGTCAATTCAGCTACAAAGATATGAGTGCTACGTAAGGGACATTGTTATGACACTAGGGCCCAAAGGTCTCTTTGAGGGTCATTTTTATTGTTCTTCACCTCGCTAAATTGCACATTACTAGGAAACTTTATCATTCTTTAGAGAGAAAAAAATAAGTTATATTGGAAAAGTATTATCATATCTTACTTACCATTGCAACAATTCATGTTAAGATAGATGTGTTTGTTGATATGTGTAAATGGAACCAAACAAACTCAAATACATTTGATTTAATTTTATAATTTTTTTATATGATTCAATTCATCTTGTACCAATTTAGGCAATGATTTTTTATCCATACGAGAGATCCAACTCATGATTTTATTTTAATTAGTTTTCTGTTTCGGATATTGGGTTGAGGTCGATCTTCTTTGTTCTATTGTGAAGTCCTAAATCTTGAATGTCCATCTAATAGTTACTGTTCTGGTACCGATCGGTCTATTTAAGGTTGATATGCAAAAAACATTTTGACACCAATAGTGTAGTCAGGGGAAATGATAGCGGTTATTTCCGCTCATATGCAGCAGTTCTGGAACCGAGACATATATAGGCGAGGCAAAAAGTCCACAACTTTATGCCTCGGTTGTGAACTGAGGCAAAAAGGTGAAAGATTTGCCTCGGTTCAAAGAGAACTGATGTAGTAGATTTTTCGTTTTGTTATTTTTTTTAGGACTTTATGCCTCGGTTACCTATGAACTAAAGCAGTATGTCTTCTTTTTTTAGTTTCATTCAAGTTCACTACAGATGAATAAAGCCAAAACAATAGGTTTTAGAAATGGAGAAAGGAGCATACAAATGACACAATAGTTGGGAAAACAATCACATACATTTTTCATGCGGAAGTACAAGTAATGAGCTAGAAAAGAGGCTAGCATCAAATGAAGCATGGTAGGAATCAGATCCAGACAAAGCCTCCCACGTACCTTCCCCAATTTTCCAGGTATTTTTATAGATGGAATCGTGGAAGGACCTATTGGTGATAAAAGGATTATAGTTAATTCAAATTTCAATATACTAACAACCCAATGAAAAAAAAAGTATTTTCTATTCTTAACATATAAAAGATCACAAATAAAGTATTTTCTTTCTATAGATTATATTTTAAAGCTAGCAAATAATACGATAAAACCCATATAAAAAAATAATAATTTATTTGACCACATTAAGATCTTTAACAGATATTATAGCATGTGTTTGTATGTGATCCAACGAGTTTGAAACTAAATTGGTAAGATATCAATCAAATTAATATATTAATCAAGCTAGATATTTAGTACTTTTCAACGTCTACATAGTATAAAGTAATTTTATTTTACTTTAAATAACCATTAGAAAAAACAACATAAAGTTTTTTGTCCATTTTTTTGCAACTATAAAATTAACTCTATAATAAGGTAAAAATGTCAAACTCATTAACTTATCAAAAATGAACTGCAAAAACATTATTCTTTCTTCATTCTATTTATTTTCACTAGGATTTTAATATTAATAGGGAACTTAACCCATCACATAAAACTAATAAAACTAATTAATAGGAAACTTACTAGATGAAGCATGGTAGGAATCAGATCCAAACAAAGCCTCCCACGTACCAATATTAGACGCAATCAATAAAAACTGACAATATGCATGTTCAACATTATCAATAAAAACTGACAATTGAGTTTTTATGATGAAATATTAGACACACTTATACCCAACTTCCAATATGCAGGTTCAACATTATCACTTTCTGCACAATCAAGGAGCCAGAAACAATCTAACCATAAAGGAAGAAGAGATATACAGATACATTGTTATTAATCTTCTCAAGAACGTGAGAGGATCCTTGTTATTAGCCACACTATTGTTCTTTCACTTCTAACCCTAACAAGAGTTCATAGGCTACATCTAACCCTAACAAGATGAATCTGGTTCTCCATTTCCATGGAGAACCCTAAAGCTTAAAAACATGGAAGATGGAAGAAGAAGGAGACCCAAAGGAAGAGGAAGAGATGTTTCCACAAGTTCCTCGCGCCATCCATGAGCTCCAGACGTGAAATCGCGCCTCCAAAGAACCAAAGACCCTTTTTCTTTCTGCCTCGTGAGTATATATACTGCCCGAATTCTCGCTTAAACTAAATTATTCTCGCTTAAGCTAAATTATTCTCGCTTAAGCGAGAATAAACTTCTTGGAGAAGATAGTCATCCTCGCTTAAGCTAAATTATTCTCGCTTAAGCAAAAATGACTTTTAAATCATTGACTTCCTGGATCATCGAGGCTCTTCAATGTAATGGAGGATCTTCCTAACATCGAAATAGATCAAAAAACAAGGGATTAGAGTATTATTTACGTAATGTAGCTCAAAATATAGATAAATACTAAAACTAAATAAAATAGAGGATTTAAGCAAGTAATAAGCTAAAGAAGAGTTGATTTTGCTACTAAAATGATGCTTAGATAATGGTAAGAATTAGCATTATCACACATAAAACCAAATGGGTAGGCAAAGGGCAGTGGGCGATTGTGGCGCGACAGCAAGGGTAGTGGAGGCGCGACGAGAAATGAGTGAATGAGTAGTGGTGGAGGCGCAGCAAGGGAGGGAAGCAATGGTGGAGAACGCGAGCAATGGTGGAGAACGTACGCGAGCAGCGACCACGATGATGGAGGCGCGACGAACGTGGTGGTGGAGACGTGACGAGGGACGCGCAAGCAGTGGTGGAGACTGAGCAATTATGGTGGAGAGCAAAGTGCAAACGAAGAAGAAAACTGTTTGCACAGAAACTGTTAAAAATTCTAGAAAGAGTTACTACTTCGGTTCTTTGTGAACCCGATGCCTAAAGGTGCAGTATTCAAAATATTTGACATTATAGACTTCGGTTAGGCACTTAACCGAAGCGGAATATGTCTTATATGTCTCGGTTTCACAAACAACCGAGGCAGTAGCACCCTGACAAAAAAGGTTTGATATGAAAGGTCATAATTAAGTTAAATCTGGAGGGTTATACGCTTCAGGTGGTTATTTAACCGAGGTAATAGAGTTGTTATGCCTCGGTTCCCCTTGAATCGAGGTCTATAAGTTCGCTAAAATTGCAAAAGTGCCACTGAGTTTTTATATGCTTTGGTTTTCTACAAACCAAGGCGTATTAGCCGCGTCAGTATCCCAATTCGGCACTAGTGCACTCAAGTCAGATATATTTCTTAATGGGCTTAGAAAAGCTAGGTCATGGAAAAAGGTGTATGTTACCTTGATAACAAACCTGTATCTATAAACCTCGTGATGACAATTAAATCAGACCCATTAATTACCCATTAATAGGTGTTATTATTTCCATTAAATGTTCATCAATGGTTGTTATTATTATTGATTACCCTTTAATTATCTTAACGGTTGTCTTCACCGATCGGTTACCGTACACAGACCCCCCAAGCCTGCAACTTCTTTGGATATAATTGTGCAAGGATTATTGTGAAATTGAGAGAGGTCGTTTGCGTTGTATTAGGGACTCTATTTTCAATGTGCTTTAAGTCTTTGTTCCTCTTTGTTTTGCCCGATTGATGAGCTATGAGAGTTTACTGGAAAAGTTCCCTAGGCCATATAAATGCGAGTGAGAGTTCACGGAGAACGAGCAATAACCTCTAGGAGTTCACTTAGAATGTTCCCTAAGCTGAATAAGTGCGAATGAGATTTCACGGAGAACAAGTAGTAAGCTTTGAGAGTTCACTTAGAACGTTCCTCACCGAACAGCGGAAACTAGAAGTTCACTTAGAAGGTTCCCTAGGTCGAAGAGACTCGAGTGAGAGTTCACGAAGAAAGTTCCTTACTGAGCAGCGGACACTAGGAGTTCATTTAGAACGTTCCCTAGGTCTAAAATTTATAATTTTAGTTCATTTTTTGTCATTACTAATAAATTGAGTTTGTTAGGAATAATTGTTTTAATTTCACGTATGAAAAACATGCAATTTGACATTAAGATTTTGTTCATTAAGACTAATCAAGAATTGCATAGCTTAGTCCTCTCATTTTCTTTGAGTTACAATAGAAAGAACACCACACACACATTTACATTAGTACATGAAGAGGATTTGATACCAATTATTTTTGGGCTTCTAGTTTAGTTCTATAACCGAAACCTATCAAGATGAGATAAAAAATAAATGCTATAGGCTTTATTTGTTAATCAAAGTATATTCTTCAAAAATTGGCTTCATTTCTTCCAAAACCAAAGGCTACATATCACATAAAAAAATTAATTTAATTAAATGCAGAAACATGCTTCAAACAATAGAATGCACAATGAGAAATTCCTGAACAATGGAAAAGAGATGAGTAATGAACCTAGGCGCGACCTTGATGAACCTACGACGAAGACCAAAATGCGTCATTATGTGTCCCCTCAATGCCAACAAATGTGAGAAAGAGGAAAACAAACCTCCAAGTAACAAGAGATGGTTCATGGCGACCAAGAATGAAAATGGAGAGGAAAAGAGAACAATATGCTTCCCAAGGAGAGGATACGAGAACAAGATGTTTTGTAATGGAGAAGAGCTTCGTATGGAAAAGAGACCAACAATGAAAAAAAAAGAGTGAGTTTTCGCATTAGCAATGAAGACTACAACATGGCAATGTTATGACAAGAAGGTAACTTTTGTAAAAATTTAACCCTAAGGAAAAAAATAGACTTTGGTTATTTAAAGAACCAAATTTTATCATTTGTACAAATAATTTTAAAAATTTTATCCATAACATTTATACAAATATTTGCACAAGAATAAACTTCAGTTCTTTAGTTCTTTACAGCCTGTATTAGAATAGGTTTCAATTATTTTATAACTAAAAGTTTATAATTGTGTAAATAATTTAGAAATATTTATGGCGTTTCTTAAAGAGTTATTTTTTCTTGAAATAGAAACTTATTAAGCTAAAGTTAAATAATCTTTTTACTAGTGTTACTGGTACAAACACAAATAGCATCAAGTCTAAAGTTATCAAATTCATCCCATATAATTATAAGTTTCGGAAAAAATTCAATGATAAAAAGATCTATGTTTGAGGGTTGAAGAATTCATCTTTAATTCTAATATAGACTAAATCCTGAGAATACCAGGACTTTAAATCTTTTTTTTTTCACCCACAAGATACTCTATCGAATAAGTGTTGAAACATAGTGAATTATCCAAGACATAATCTTGTTATTGCATGACACCAGTACGAGCATTCCATTTTATTTGGTTCATTCTTGGTTCCATCAACAATTTCAAGTTTTCTTTTAACACTAAGAGCAATGACCATTCTAGAATTGTAATTATTACCATAAAAAACAAGAGAAACCAGACAGGTAGTTAGATTCTCACTAAAATGTACATATAAACAATCATGTTCAAAAGATGTTTCCTGAAATTCTTCTTCCATGTAAACCAAAGAAAATAACAAGAAAGAACAAGTAAAATGAAAGAATAACAAGATAAAAAATGCACAAAAGAGTTCATTTTAAGAAGATTTTTTATACTATATCAAAATAAAAGTGTGATTTTTTGAAGAAAATAGAAATCAGAAAAGAAGAGAGAAAAAAAAGAGAAAAGAAGAGCATAAAGATGCAAAAAGAAAAAAAATAACTAAAATTATATTATTATGATTGATATACCAGGATAGAGAAGAATACATACAAAACAATTTACTAAAAATTGATACTAATAATTGACGATTCTTCAAAAATATTTTACAAATACCAAATACATAAAATATATTAAAATTTTAAAAAGATATATTAATATATTAATTTACCTATATATAGCAAAAAAAATTGTTAGTAAGAGAGGTCCCAAATAGTCTTTTAAGATTCATCACTGATATTGAAAACGCGTAGAAATATTTATATTTAAACATAAAAACTATTTAATTTACTTTAATTAATAATATATTCTTGAAACATAATCGTACAAAAAGTTATGATAAGAGAAAAATTATATTATAGATATAGGTAAATTTTATAGATATAAAACAACTAAACAATTAGAAAAAACAAAAAAAAATGTGTAAAAAAAAATAAAAAATTATAAAATTAAAGACTAAGAATATATATAACAAAATCACAAACAATTATTCAATATATAACAAGCATTTTTTTAGGCAATATATTTTGGAAATTTTTTATAATTTGAAAAGTCATAAATTAAGTGGAAATAATATTAGACAGCGAGACATTAGAAATATTAAAAAGACGTAGAAATATTTAAATTTAAAAATAAAAACTATTTAATTTACTTTAATTAATAATACATAATTAAAACATAATTTACTAGGCATAAAAATATTTAAGTTTAAAATAAAAACGATTTAATTTACTTTAATTAATAATACATAATTAAAATATAATCATAAAGTTATGATAAGAAGAAAATTATATTAAAGACGTGGGTAAATTTTATAGATATAAAACAAACCAAACAATTAGAAGAGATAAAAAAAATATATACCAAAACAAATGAAAAATTTTAAAATTAAAGAGTAAGAATATATATATATATATATATATATATATATATATATATATATATATATATATATATATATAAAATATAAGTCAATAGATTATCATTAAAAATATAAAATCGACCATTTATAATTTATAACGTGTTTGAAGTTGAGTAGATTGATTAACAAAATCACAAACAATTATTCAATATATAACAAGCATTGTTTTAAGCAATATACTTGTGGAAAAGCTGTATAATTTGAAAAGTCATAAATTAAGTG
The DNA here is from genome assembly GCF_016808095.1 of Vigna angularis. Lineage (NCBI taxonomy): Eukaryota > Viridiplantae > Streptophyta > Magnoliopsida > Fabales > Fabaceae > Vigna > Vigna angularis. Next base: position 12,305,616 of record NC_068973.1, on the reverse strand, counting down.
GAAACAATATTAGACAGTGAGACATTACCAGTGTTCTCTGCATTCTGCATGGGAATTCATTAACATTTTGATAATTCTAGCTTTCAACTAATGAAGTTGCGTGGGTTGTGAATCAATTTTCAAGCTAATTATGTTGCAAATCTACTAACAACAAGGTTTTAATATTGCTTTGAGATTAAGCCACAGTTTGTCAAATCAAAGACATAGGAACTGAATTATAAAATGACTTTAGCATTTTACTAATTAAAATTGTTAATTCATTTCTTACTATACGATTGTAACATCATGATTCTTGACGGAATTCAGGTGGCAATAATTTGAATCTTGAGAACTCTTATTATATATTAATAATAAAACTGAAGATATGAATAAATTAATTAAACTGTTATTAATTGTGAAAGTGAGGATTTTTATCTGGTCCACTTGAATTAGGTTTTGAATGATGGTGAATGATCTAGTTGGGGATATGCATGTAGTATATGATGATGGCATATGATAGACAGAGAGAGAAAGAGAAAGAGTTTATCTTAGGGTAGTTGGAATGATGCATAGGAAGAATGGAGAGAAGATGGCACATGTGAAAGAACAAGAGTATGAGTAGTGCTTGTAAGAGGAGTGGCAGATTGATGAGATGGTGTTGGTGAGTTGGGAAACAGAATGGGACCCTTTCACAACCCATACTTCCTATTTCACCATTCTCTTGTTGAAAGGTCAACCTCATTGCCTATCTTTTTACCCTTCAACTCTCCAACACCATCCATCATTTCTCACAACACACTCAAATTTTCATAAAAGAGAACTGAATGGCACGGTGTGCACGCAGCAAAAGCATGTTTACTTGTCTGCAACTCCTTTCTGTCTCTCTCTCTTTCACTAACCCTTTTCTCATCTTTTGCAAATTCTAATTATCAAAACTTACATTGCATGCTAGCTAATATATGCTATCATTTGCTTTTCTATTTGCACACGTGTCTGCATATATATCAGTGTGCATGCATGCATCATCAGCAAAACAAAAGGCCTCATCTTTCACATACAACACATAAGTGTGGCTTAATGCCAGGTAAAGAAACTTAAGGATTTTAGTACAATTTGAAAGGAGTTTTTTTCATTGTTGATTCATATAATATGAGGTTTTTCAATTTACAATAATAAAAACAAGTGAGTAACATTGAACAGTGTGCAATTAGAAGCAGGTTATAATTAAAGAAAAAGGAGAATTTGTGTGTAACAGTAGCATATATTTAAAACTTCAAACATTGACACCCGAAAAGTATTACTGTTCCTTGCTGAAATTTTGAAAAAACTATTGTAGCCCACTATTTTGGAAAAGATCTGTGAGTGGATGTGACAGTGAAATTGCATTTTAAGTTTGTTGAATCTGACACTACTTTTTGTTAAAGAATGAAAACGTCAAAACCCCTTTCAACAACAAGTTAGGCAAAGTAGATCACGTATCTTAATTAGGGAGGACTAGTATAGTAGTCACTAGAGAATCTTCTCTCTTTATTATATATCCTTGCCCTTTCACTCATGTCAAAAAACATGTTTTAAGCTATTTCTTCACATATCTTCAAACTACTCACAGAGTTGCTGCCTTTTATTATTCTTAAATTTCATTCTATACACGTAATAAGGTTGTTTTTCTCTCTCTCAGTAATACCAATAATTATGACTTTAATCTTTGTCACTGAGGTAACAACCCATTTTCTGGTACTGATATGATGCCTCAACCGCATTTATCAGTGGGTTTAAAACCTTATAACTTCAACCCCACTTTTGGAAAAAAAAATTTCAATCTTTCTTGTGTTTTTTGTTTTCTTTTTCTTTTGAGGTAATGGATTTGCTTTGCAACACCAATCTGATTTTCTGAGTGAGTATGTTTTTGGACCACAAAGCTGAAACAATTATGTCTTTTACAGCAGTTATCTTAACAGTAGCTGAAACGATTATCAAGAACATTTGTCTAGGTTTTTCTCACTGTGATTAGGTATTGTTTGGGTGGGTCTTTCTTACTGAGTTTATTTCCTTTCAGGTCTTGAACAAATCAAGGGGTCCATCTAAGTTTAAAATAGTGGTAGAATAAGTGATCCACTTTTTGTGGAATTGCGTTTGAGACTTGTTACTTTGTCCCCAAATCTAAGACAATTTAAACTTTTGCACTCAAATGCTTTATTTCTCCATACACTTCTTGTTCAACTAATGAGAGAGTTTATGCTCTCTCCAAAAAAGAAGATCTTAGCTTCAAATGCATGGAAAGATGACAAAGGTGATAAGCTGATATTTTAAAAAGGAATCGATTACCACACACACAAAAAAGTTGAAAAGGAATCGATGACAAATGTCTTACTTAGTGCTAATCTTCATATAATCATTTGTTGTTACCTTGATTAAGTATTATTAAACACTTTTTGCTTAGTAAATAAGCATAATTATGCTCTCCGGGAGATTTTCCCGGAAAATATCATCAATCAGTGACCGCAGACTATTGAAAAATGCAAGCCACTAAATGAGGACAAAACATTAATTATTATAAGAAAAAAAATTAAAAATAAGGTTAATAAAATTGAAATGTTAAACCATTTTATTAGTAGGTTTTAATCACGTAGTTTGTGGACCATTGTGTCTCAACCAATGATTTCGCTAAATATTGTCGCAATAGGTTCCAATTCTTCTGAGAGACAACTTATTAGGTAGATCAGGTAGGTTGGTCCAAGGAATAATCGAGAGGAGAAGTATAAAATCATAAACAAATCATTTATTTATTGTTAATTTTTTTCGAAGATCATACGTACATATCTTTTAAGCAAAATTACAAACATTGGTTTATATATCTAAAATGATCTCCAAATCATGGAAAACAATTCCTTAATATATACAGTTTACTTGTTTAGTATAGTTACTTAACATATACTTGAATTTGAAATATGTTTTATAAAGTCAATTTATGATAAAACAATTCTATTTTTTCACCTGACACATTTTCTGATTCAAAACAATAATGATTACTCCTTGGCATACCGTATCTGTTACAATATATATATATATATATATATATATATATATATATATATATATATAATACATGAATATAGCTATGTATAAAAGTAGCTGCATGTGTTAGCAGTCTGAGCTTGAAGTGTTATTTGTTTCTGCAACACTCTAAAGCAAACACATGAAGGCAACTCTAAGATACTTAGCAGGAATGGCAGGCCCTAGTGGTTTTGGCTCAAACTCAACCGCTGAACAAGTCACTGAAGATTCTTCTTGCTTCCTTCCTTCATCTCTAACAGCTCTCATCACTGGTAAGTCTCAAAAACAGCTTCTAGAGGCCACCTGGTGGTAAAAATAACCATGAAAATCAAGCTCAATTATCATCTTCAACTTCCTCTGATATATATATATATATATATATATATATATATATATATATATATATATATATATATATATATATATATATATATTTATATACACACCCCCCGAAAGTGTCATAAACCAAGATTCCCTTTTGTATTTTCTTTCCTTATTACCTTGTGTTTTTTCTGGACTTTGATGATTGGGGAGAGTCTGTTTCTCTAAGCTGAAGGATTCATAAGTATATATGCATGGCTATATATGGTACTTGGTTTTGGTTATTCTTAAATCACCATGTGTGTGTGTATTGCTTATACTTTCCCATTTTACTTGCATTTCTTTGTACTTAATTCTCAGTTTTTCATTTTCCTTTTCGATTTGCCAGAAAAAATTGAAAATTTAGTCCAGTCTGTCAAAAATTTAGCCTAAGTAGCTGTATGTATCTGGTGCTTTCTTTCTGATTGATTTTGCTGCACTGGAAAGGTGATGAGAGATTAACTTTGAAGCCTGCAAGCTCTCTCACATCACACGAGTTTGCCAATTTAGATATGGATGGTGTGGTTCTTTTTAGCTGCAGAAAGATGAGGTTCTGTTATTTTTGTCTCTTTTGTGCACCCTTCTCTCATCAAATCCAGACATATTCATCACTTGTCTACACTACGTACACCACAAACTCATCATCCAGATCATATATATCTCCTTTTTCCCACTCAAATGAATAAAAAACATGCCTCCCAACATTTTATAATTCACCCTCATCTAACAATGACAAAATCTGTTTGTAACAAGCTTTTGTTAAATAACTCAATAATATTATGACTTGATGTATTTTACATCGAGTAGTATGTAGGTTATTTCTAGGCTTTATGACATTGTCCTTTATCTACATACATTTATTATAACTACTACAATTAATAAACTTTATTACATGTCTTAACACTGAAAGCACTCTTAACCTTTACAATCTCCTAATTAATATAACAACTTTCAACTACCTATATTTAAGTTTATCCAACATAATTCTATCACTAAATTTAAATGTTTCTTCTATCTTTCATTCTTCTTCTTTGCATCCCGATTTTACTAGGTGCACCCCATACTGAACTTATTACTTTCATTAATAGTTAGGTTCTTCACTTTCTTTATGGTCGGCTTTGTTTTTATTATGCTTACTTGTTCTTTGTTTTGACTGTCTTTTTCTTAACTTTGGTCGACTTGTCCTTAACTGAATTCTTTATTGTTTATGTGATCTACTTGTCATTAATTGAATCCCTCTCAATAGACCAAGCTCCTTTTAAGATATCGGATAATTCTCACACCTTTTTTACACCAAACTCATCATCCATTTCAAGTCGTCACTTCTCATCTTGCACCTCCAAAATTTAAGATCATTCTCTGCATGCAATTGCTCTTGCAAACTTAACACTTCCTGTCCACGACCTCTACCACCAAGATCGCTTCTTATACCTCTTGGGTATCATCCTCTATCTTGAGTGTTCTGAGCTTCTCCCTTTATTTGGAGTAGTTAATCAAGTTGCTCCAATTTCTTCTTCTTTTATTGATCATGTGCCTCAAGTGACCCGACATGCTCTTCAACCGAGAGCATTGACAAGTCCTTGAACTCCTCAATAGTGCATCCAATTTTCTCAAATTCGATAAATGACCTTAGTATTTTCTACACCACTCGACAAGTGGGCAACATTTCTCCATTCCTTTCAAGCTTATTCACCACGATCTCAACACGAGAGATGTACTCAACAACTCCTTCAACTTCTTTCATTCTCATGCTTTCAAGCTTGTCCTTAAAAGTTTGAAGTTTGACCTACTTTACATTATTATTTCCTTTGTAGGCCTTCTCTAATATATCTCATGCTTCTTTTAAAAACTTAACATTTGCTATCTTCTCAAAGTCGAACTCATCAACAACTCGGTACAACACATAGACGGTTGTTTTGTCTCACGATGCTCTCAACACAACAAGTTAGTCAATTGTTTGTTCTTCAATGTCAATGGTTCTTGTTGCTTGTTTTCAACTACTTACCATGCTTCTTGGAAACTAAGGATTGCTTTCATCAACATACTCCAATTATCATAGCTGACTCTAGATATTTGCAAGGTTGATCATTTCACTCAAACTTTTCCAAACACTCTCTTACTCTTTTTTCTTAACATTCAAACACTCGGATTCTTTAGCTCTCATACCAATTTGTTAACTACAAGTCTTTCTTAAATAACTCACTAATATTATGACTTCTTGTATTTTACATTGAACAATACATGAATTATTTATAGGTCTTTTGACATGACCTTTCAAATATGCATTAATTATAACTACTACAATTAATGAACTATATTGCATGCCTTAATTATTACTAAAAACACTTCTAACATTTGTAATCTCCTAAGAAAATTAATATAACAACATGTAACTATCCACTTAAGTTTACCCAACAAAATCCAAGTATTTTATAATTAATATTATATTTTTGCTAATAAAAGCACGTGTTTTATAGTTTAACTAACAAAGTTGTTACTGATTTGAACTTTTCATTGAAGGGGCAAGTTCTGGTATTGGAGCTGAAACAGCTAGAGTGTTAGTAAAGAGAGGAGTGAGAGTTGTAATCGGTGCAAGGGACTTGAAGAAGGCCATGGAAGTGAAAAAGAGCATACAAAAGGAGAGGCCAAAGGCTGAGGTTGTTCTGTTGGAGATTGATCTTAGCTCTTTTGGTTCTGTACAGAGATTTTGTTCCGAGTTCTTAGCTTTAGAACTTCCCCTTAATATTCTCATGTAAGTTTTGTCCACCATCATATTGTTCCACCTTTTCATATCATAGTAATGATGGTTATCATTGTGAAACAAGGACAAGTCATTCACATTTTAGGTGGTTTATACTAATAGTAAGAACAAATCAATTTTACAGAAACAATGCAGGGATATTTTCTCAAAACTTGGAGTTCTCTGAGGATAAAATTGAGACCACATTTGCTACAAATTACTTAGGTACTTTTCTGATTATTGATCTTTTCATAGGGCTTTATTAATATCGATATCATGTTACTATGTAATTAATATTCACAATCTTAAACCTGTAGAGGTTGCTTTTATTTTAGTTTTTATCAACATAAAAAAGGCAACTTAAACTTGGTTAAACTTAATATTAAAGAAAGTGCTTGTCACTGTGATCTGCTCTTAAATATTCGTTTTCACTTTCAGATAAAAAAGTTTACATCATCACATTTCTAAAGGACGTAGCTTGGTTGGTTTAAGGTCCCCCACCAAAAACATATAATACGCAATCGTCCATATTTTAGGCTCTTTTAGGGTCCACGACCACAAGCTTATAAGCACTTTCAGGGTTAATTTTGGTCCACAGACACTGAGCACTGGTCATACGTTTTTCTTTATGGGCTCAAAGTCCAAAGCCCGTGTGACCCGTTTCTAAAGTGCTAAGCTTTTTGTTTTTGGATTCAAATTTACCGTTTCATTTTTTAATGGCAAAAATTATGCATCGTCAATTTAAGAAGACATTTATTGAAGTTTCATATTTTTTGTCCTCAATTGCAGGTCATTTTTTGTTAACAGAGATTTTATTAGAAAAAATGATAGAGACGGCTGAGAAGACAGGTATTGAAGGAAGAATAATAAACGTTTCTTCTGTCATACATAGCTGGGTGAAGAAAGATGCTTTTCGTTTCAACGACATACTCAGTGGAAAAAAGTACAACTACCTTGTTCTCTGCAAAATTACAACAGTTCTGATTGCCTTACATTTTAGCTACTTATTGCATTTCTCTCTTGTAACTATTGTAGATATAATGGCACACGCGCTTATGCTCAGTCAAAATTGGCAAATATTTTGCATGCCAAGGAAATAGCCAAGCAACTCAAGGTTGGAATGACAAATAACTCCAAACTTTATAGTACTTCTTATCTCTTTGAGTGGTGATTGTCATGCTTTTTGTTTGGCCCACTACATTATTCATGAGAATTGGAATATAATTACAGGCAAGGAATGCAAGAGTAACTATCAATGCAGCACATCCAGGCATTGTGAAGACAGGAATTATTAGAGCTCACAAGGGCTTATTAACGGGTAGTTAAAATATTCATTAATTATTAATAGACACTTTACCAAATGTTGAAACTACTAAGAATTGGTAACATTTCCACGCAGATTCCCTATTTTTTATCGCATCAAAGTTACTCAAAACAACATCGCAGGTGTGTAAACAAACAAGCTCGATTACACTTACGTGCAGTGATTTTGAATGCTGGATTGGTGTAGAATTATAGATGTGGAAAACAGTGATGGACAACCATACATAGGCAAAGCTACTTTACCATGGATGTCAAATAGTGTGCTTTTGAATTGTAGTTAAACTAGCAATGTAATATTTTGTCATTAAGAGGGATGATAATTATGTCAATGCGTGTCTGCAGGGTGCAGCAACTACATGCTATGTCGCTCTGAGCTCAAAAACAGAAGGGATAAGTGGAAAATACTTTGCAGATTGTAACGAGAGTAAATGCTCGAGCCTAGCAAATGACGAGTCGGAAGCACAAAAGCTATGGAACAACACCCATGCCTTTCTTCACAAACGACTACGTCAAGCAACAATTTGAAGCAATTCCCTTTTCAAGACACCATGTATATTAGGATATTCGTTTACCTTAGCCAGCATGCACAAGCAAGATTTGAGGCTTTAAAGGCAACCTGAAACATCATAATCATGAGGCACTATTGTTAGTAGCCTTTCCTGTGTAGCTCCCTTTTGATTATTTGTACAAATAAGAGAGAAATAAAACATAAATCTCTCTGCAAATGCAATAACAAAGCGATAGTTCATCTCCTCTATAAAGCAAATAGAGCCAAGGCTGCTTCACATTAATAATCAGGTACTATCCAAATCTAACTCTGGAAGGAAAACTGTGATATCCGTTGTTGATAAAAAAAACAAACATTTATACGACTATTCAAGACTCCAGCGTTTACCCTCCTTCCAGTTACTCAGGTTTATGTCAGATAGGTGCTTCCTATTGATCAGGATTAAAGATAATGATAGATAGTATCCAAACCGACGTGCAAGAAGGAAAAAGGAAACACGTCCACCCACGGCATTTGTGTTCCTGCACTTCAAACTTTTTTCACATGGTCGAAGTGCAGATTTAGAAAACACAAGGGAAGATAAAATACATAAAAGGATCATACAGATCCATTTCCCAGATCCCAATACACTATTTACAGTGCCAAAACAAGATATCATGACAATAATGGCTGATGTTATATTAAACTATAGCAGTATATCAACAACGGGAAGAAAAATTAAAATACATAAATATTACATGGACCATACATGAAAAATGTACGGATCTTCTGGTCTATTATATACAGGTTCAGACATCCAGAACATGGGTATGCCTTGACTTACATATCAATTTGTTAGTAGAAAAAGGTTGAAACTCCAGAACCAAGGTATGTCTTACTCTAAATGTCAATTTGATAGCAATAAGGATCATTAGTAACATCCTTACATGAATCGGCATGTCTCATCAAGTGAGGTAATGAGCATCCCCCTCACTGCTTCATTTCCTGGCCTGTAATATATTAAACGTTAGCATAACTGATCTTACATACACATTGCATATATATGCAATAATCACAAACAATTTTACTTGATTTCACAATCCAGAAACTCTGCCACACAAGTTTTTATATGATTAAATTATTCCAGGAAAAATATTAATGATGGTATAGAGAAGAAAAAGTTCAACACTTTATTATTTTGATTAAGTGTTAAACATAGCATAGTGTAAAACATGATGATGCTTTGTTTGATAGACAATGAATTAAACTAACAACAAATCATATAAGAAGCAAGTGATTTGTCTGATAGACAATAAAACACTGAAGTCTTGGTTTAGGTCTACTGAAACGGGAAAGCTCTCAAACAATAAAAACGTATAGAAGTGAGCTAACCTCGTACCACACAAAAAATATATATGCTTACTTGATGAATGTAGGAAATGTCTACTACCTTCGTATAACAAAGAGATCTAATGGTCAAAGGATAAGACACTTCAAAAGATCTCTTGGAAGAGCTAAAAAATGTTTTTCTTCACCAAATCCCTAAACCAAGTTTTCTCAACTCTGAAAAGATTGTGACCTTAAGGAAATGCATACTGCCCAAGAAAGAGATGAGCACATCCAACTACTGGGACTTTGACAAAATGAATAAAGAGCATTTATTGCATAGAGAGCATTAAATGTATCCATCACTATCAAACCCATCAGACGAAAGGGAACGAGGCTAAAAAGAGCTGAAGCTGCTCAAAGGCCAAACACTGTCCCACAACTACTTTCTTCTGAAGATTATATAAAGACATTAAGAAGAAGAAAGTTAGAGAGATTAGGCATAGTACAAAAGCATTGTTAATATTTAGAACCATTAAAAAGCTTCAAGGAAGAACACTACTAGTGTTCTAATCAAGCAAGCGAGAAAGAGTGTCTCAATCTCTCATATGTCGACAAAAAATCATCTCTGTCTAGCAAGGTAAAGTGTGATCAGAGATTACAAACCACCCTATCTCTACATCTTACCCAAAAGTGGCTATTTGGCAAAGTATACTTGGTAAAGCTAGAAGTAGCTTGTTGAAAGAATATTTAGTTAAGTCATAAGTGGCTTGAAAAAAGAATACTTGAACGGGATTAGCTAGGAGTGGTTAAGAGTTGAATGAATACTCGTGTTGAGTCACTAGTGGTTGGGGAAGAATCCTTGGTTAAAAGCCAAGAGTGAGTTGAGTCACTAGTGGTTGGGGAAGAATTCTTGGTTAAGCCAAGAGTGACTTAGGAAAAAATACTTGATTGAGCTAGAAGTGGCTTGTAGAAACAGTACTTAAAGAGTTAGCCAAAAGTGGCTACAAGCTTAAAGAATACTCGTATTGTACTTTGCAACGTTAGTCTACTTAATGAAACTATTAGGTTTTTTGGTGACAAGAAATCTAAAACTATTTTTGATAAGGATATCGAACACACAATCACGACTGAAACTCTGTATTATTAAACTAGAAACAAAGAAAGTGTTTGGAAACGTCCTAGGGAATAACCTCCCCTTCTTCCAGGATGTAACAAAACCTGTCAACAACAAAGATACAATATGTGTCTGTCCCAAGACACTAACCCACCTTTTATAAAGCCAAACTCTCCCTAAGAAACTACAACTGCCTAACAACCCCCCAAACCTCCTAATCACTATGTTTCATTATTTTTCCCCTTCCTTCTAACGTAGACCTTCATGGTCCTATCAGAAACTCAATAAGTTGACTTAGAAATAAATGTAGTTTGTGTAATCAGACGAACTAGTATAAAATATTGTGCTTATCTTTTTCTCTCTTAATATTACATGTTATTTTGTTCATACTAACATAGAAGGAGGGACATTGCATAAATACTTAAAATGAAAACCCCTTTAAAAAAGTAAATCGGAAAATTAACTAAAGTTGTGTCTGATAATGTTCATCATCAAGAAAACACCATAGACCAATTTTCTAGTAAATTGTAAAATCATCATCTGAATATAGTTAGTCAATCGATATTTGTGAAAAGATGTTGAAAATTCTTAAAACACAATTTAACACTCTCTTTTTGTATTTTTCCTTGCTTTCACAAAGTCTTTTCCTGGAAGCAATCTGCCTCCAAATCATATTCCTTGAATGTTTATTGTATCAAAGATATGGAACAAATACGTAAAGGAACATACATATATGTGGCACTACAGATCAGGTAATGGATGACCTAGTGTGGGAAAGTATAGCTAAATGGGTTAAAATTTTCCTTGTCCAATACAACACAAAGCAAGTCATTAGAATCACGTAAGTGCTTAAGCAACAAGAAAAAAATCTTCTCTTGTTTGAAGTGTCACAATATCAAACATGTTTCCGATACTAGTATGTGCTCATCAGTATCAAACATGAGGTGTTAGATTTGGACACTTGAGCTGACATCTTCATACAGCTTGTGCATTTGACACAACACCTACTACATATGTGGGTAGTCATGCACTAACATTTTTTTTTAGATTTAGAAAAGTTCAAATATAAATAAAATTGTTCAAAAGTGGACTTTAAACCTAATTCAACTTTACAAAACCGCTTATAAGGTGAAACTCCTAATATAACTTCCTCGTGTCGAGGCATATATATCTTGAACGTGAGACTAGACATTAAATAGTGGTCCAAAAGTGACCCGATAATGGGTGAAACAATAAGCTCAACAAACAACAAACTTCACTAAGATAGGCTTTTAACCCATAGCTTTGATATTGTGTTAAGATGTGAATTATAAGTTTAACTCAATTTTACAAAACTGGCTTGAAAGGTGAGATTTGCACCCACATAATCGATGTCTTATCTCTAATTGGTATAGGATTTTCAACCGTCTTTAAACAAATCACCTTAAAACATTTTTTTCAATTTTTCAGTGATTAACATTAACAAACAAACAAAATTTTAATACCAGCCATATTGTAAGAGTTATTCAGTTTCTTGAGGTTTGCAAATACCCTCAGTTTTTTTTTTCATATATATGTCAAACCAGAACGGAAAACAAGAGGCAATCACGTTCATCAGAATGTCTCTTCGCCCAATGTTACAAGTCATAGGAAAAAATTCATTCTTAACATAATCTTGTGAGATCAAAGCACAACACCTAATTAAAACTATATTGTTTCCATTAATGATGTAATTAGTCATGTTCTTGACTTCAAACATCAAATCAAACTTTCCAAGAAGGTGATGAGGTTAGATATTACAGGTGTCTATATTGTCTGTCACTCCTTGAACCCCAATTCAAGCTCACTTTAATGGAAACAAAAGCCCAAGCCAAGCAATAAGCCTAATCAAACATCTTTCTCTAAGCTTACATAGCCAACTTAAGTCATACCAAAAGAAGATTAAAAAAATGCTACCAAGTGATGAAGGAACTTCACTATCATAATTCATGTTTAAAGCATAATAGACAACACAGTAACTAAAAAAACATCTCATAAGTAGCACCCAGATATTGTGATATAACACCTTGTGCTGAAACATGAAATCAAATTCAACAAATAAAAGGCCAATTTGATCCTTACCTTCAAACGAGGAGATTGACAAACAGATGATGCAGATCCAGGGGATAGAATTGCTGATTTTACCATTCTTTGATTGACTTGTTTCTGGAGATGTGTATTACCTTTGGTGGGTTCACCTTGATGTTCATATCCTTCTGTAATGGTTAATGTTGAAAAAACTGGAGCAGATGCAGAGATAAAGGTGGACTCTTGGTGTTCATTTGTTGTCATAGATAGACTGCCTGATTAGTTGTAATTTAGAACTGACATTAGTCATAAGCCCCACTTTAAATGTTTCAAAACTAGAGAGTTAAAAGTAAGTGATACAAGCTCAGTCAAGGTTCAGGTTTGAATATATATATATTAAATAGAATGCATGAAAAATAACCAATGATGAGGAAATATGGAAGTTACTAGAAAAATTACTAAAGGGTGCTCAATTAATTCCATGGTACATATATTAAGCATTCAATACATTAATTGTCCCAAATAATGGAAAACACTCATTACATCATTTTATTTGGAATTTTATGTTAAACTCATAATGAATTGTATAAAAAAATGTTAAATTGATTTGATATAAATCCTAGAAGTGTGGTCATGATACTAATTAGAAGTAAATATTTTTTCTAGTAAGATTTTTGTAAAAAGGAAAGCAGTTTACAAATTTTAAAAGCTGAAGATAAAGTAAATTAGCTTTTTTAAAATTATTGTACTATGGCACTATCATAGGTGTCATTAGACTTAAGTAGTGATAGCCACAACTTAGAGCCATGAATAAGAGCCAGGTTTTAGATCCTTTCCCTTTGACATGGCCTGCTACTCTGCAACATCACCAATTTCAACCTGGAGGAACCTGTTGAATTGGAAATAGTTTACATGTTTGACCAAAACCAGCTCATTCAGCACTGGTTTCTAGCAGTCACAGCTTCAAACAATAATCTGACTGAACAAAGGGCCAGAGCCACCCGTCCCCCCATCAATTGTCAGCACTGGTTTCCAGCACTCACAGCTGCAAATAATAATCTGACTGGACAAAGGGCCCAAACCCCCCTGCGCCCCCCTCCCCCCATCCCATGAATGGAATCAATTGTAAGAGTTTAAATTGTACCTTGTGTCACTGCTTCTTGAAACTTTCTCCTCATTGTTCTGACAAATTTAAATAGCCCATTTGTCTTGTTTAATTCATGGATCAACTTGTCGATATCTTTGAGAGATGGTTCACAATTTAGCACTGAAATATGAAAGACTAAATTCAGATTTCATGAAGCAAAATAGTCTACCTTGAAAGATTATATACCAAACCATATGTGATGCTCACATGTATACATGTCATCTTCATGACGAATGGTAAAACGGAACTCTTCATTTGGGTTGTTTTCATCAATATTCTTGAAAGTGAATTTAACCCCTAAACAAGAAATCTTGTGAGGATATCAAATTTGGAAAGGACAACCCAGGGACAAAAAGAATTAACTTCAATTACCATGTCCTCCTTCAACATGAAAACCAAGGATCCTATTGTACCAAGATATGACCTCCTGGGCTTCATCTTTAAGTTCATTGCTTTCATTTGATTTCTGTTCAGATGCCGCCAAAACTTTTCATGGAACAAAGGAGTAGAGTGGAAAGGGGGGAGGTGGTTAGGATAGTTCATACATCGTAATATTTCTCAAAGGAAAAAAATTCAAATTTAGTAAGCACAAACAGATAAAAAACATGCCCTCACAAAAACAAGTGCAAAAAACAATAAACATATTAAATGTTCATGCCACATCAATCACTCCTCCTGGAACCCGTCATTAATTTACAATAAAAGGAACTCAACATGAATGATTTTGTGTTTTGGTACGATAAGTAGTTATGCAAATTACCCAAATGTTCCTGACCACTAGGTCAACCCTAATAGGTATAGAAATCCAATGAATTATGATAATGCTGGAACTGGACCAATTGTTGTAGCCTGGAGTAAATGCAATACTTATCAGATTCTAGTTATCCGAACTAGGTTGTAGTATTTCAATCTTCAGAAAATACACGATTACGGACAACTCCGTACCCTATATATGGTGTGCATGTAAAAGTATCTATACAAATAAGGCAAGCACAATAATGACTTGCTCCCTTTATTTTAGAACAAACGTGGTAGAGTGGGGAGAACCTCCCATGACGACCCGCCAAGACAACAATGACAACATAGATCAACTTAGACAAGTATTGTACAAGTTTAACCGGAAACAGATTAATCTATATTCTCAGCTACTCAACTAGTCCCTTAGTGCTAGGAGATCTCCGGAAAATGATTGCCTACCAAACGGGGTTTTAGAGGCAACAGGGGCATTGAACCCGCATCCATACAGTTCAGGAGTTGTTAATGTTCAGCTAGTTCAGTTAGAGATTAATCAGACTAGTTTTGCAATTAATGAACGTTACAGAAATGGATATCTAGCAATATATATACTGTGTTTGAATGAGTTTCTCCATAAAATCCTTCTAAGAGAGTAAAATATGAGAAAAAAGAAATTAAATTAGTTTCTCCACGAGTTAAAATTAACTTAATCATGAAGTTATTTATGGAAACTCTCTCCCATAGGCTCTTTTTTTTTAATTTATACATAAATTAATTTCAACTTGTAAATAAGTAAATTTCATTTTCTCTCAAAGAAGAACTTATGCAGAAGATCATCCAAGAACATTTATAGATAATAACTGCAATTGTAGCGAAACACGTGATTACTACCAAGCCGGTGTTGCGATACAACAGAAGCACATTCTTCGCACTTGCTTCTCTGCCTCTGAATCTTTGTCTTCATAACTTCAACTCGTTCCTTCACAGAAGCAATAGAATCCTTTAGAGCCATTCTCTTCGCCTCTCTCCGAGTCTTAACTACACGAAAAGTAAAACAAAAAAAAAAACTGAAAAAAAGACGAATTAACTGAGAAAGAGAGAGAGAGAGAAATATAAATGCGTACCTGCCAGCGCCTTTACCAATTCATCCTCAGCCTCCCTCAGTTTAGCTTTAACCTCTGTCAGTTGAGCTGCAAAAGAAAGAAATCGAGAGAAAAAGATTAAGAACTAGCCGAAAAGTGTAAACCCTAAATTAGTTGTTACTAAATGAACTACAAAAGTAGAAAATATGACATTGAGATCGCGCGGCTTTGATTGCGGTGGCTGTGATGGATTGAAGGGAGTTTCTGTAAGAAGCGAAGAAAGCGTCGATGTTCTTCAGTTGAAGCGGGATATCGGTGTCGCAAATTGACGCCATCTTTGTTCCCGTTGTTCGCACTACCCGCTTTGCTTACTTGAGAGTGCTGCACAGAGAAAAGGGAACGTTTGTGTTTAGCTTTGAAGCATTGAATGATTGTTTTGCTATTAATTTGATTTTGTTTGGAGCGGGAGAAAAGTGATTTCATATTTTCACATCTATGGGCATGTTTGTTTTAAATTAAAGTTTTAAAAGTGATTTTACGAATTTCAACGTCAGACTGTGTTTTCCAAATGAAAGCTATAATATGTATGAATCACAATAAATTTATAAATTTATCTATCTATCTATAAATATTACATATTCAAGTAACACAAAATACAATTTTTTAGTTCTTACAAAAATTAAAATAAATATTAAAGTGAAGGGAGAGGAAGTTTAAAGAACAAATTTTAGAAAGATGATGATTAGAATTTTAAATAATAAAACGTGTTTATAGAATTCTATTTTATATTATTAAATTTTTAACATTAAAATAATTTAGTTTTATTAATTTAAAACATTATAAATTTTAATATTGTATTTTCTAGGTGACATAATTAACTAGGAATATAAAGATAATAAAATATTAATTAAATGCATGGAAGGGATGCAAATAAACCATGTAGTGATTGAACAACTTTTGATATATGATTTTCTTCAATATTATAATAAAATACATCCGTTATTCTATAAAACAATTTGTTGACATGTCATTTAACAATCAGTATCGTTCTTACATATTAACATTCTATATGATACATGAGAGGTAAAATAGTATTTGTGTTCAACGAAAAGTTTCCATCAAAATTTAGGAGCTCTTCAAATTATCTTATTTATTATAATAGTTTTTCAAATTGTATATTTCCAATTAATTTATAAATATTAAATTAAATATATTTTTTTAAATTTATATTCATATTAGTTTATAAAAAATTAAAACTCTAATAAAATAATTTATTATAAACAAGTATATAAATCTATAAAACTAAAAAGAAATTGTCCGTACACGACTTATAAAACATTTAAAATACAACTCGATTAAGTTCACTCAGCTTTGTGTTCAAAAGATTTTCTAAAATATACATGATATAAATATTTATATATTAATAATACATGTTATCAAATCCCAATAGTTACTCTGTAATATCTCTTCATATCCTATATTTACAAAATATATGATATATTAGGTAAATATCATATTATAATAATTATTATTATTAATATTATTCTATTAATTAATAAATAACAAGTAATATTGACGGTCAACATCTGTTGGAAACGTCAAAAATTTGTTAGTAATGATTTTTTTTGACGAATTATCGATGGACTAAAATTCGTCGATATACCGATGAACTAAAATTTGTCGGTATACCGATGAACTAAAATTTGTTGATAATAATAATATTTATCGATAAAATTTTATATTCGTCGATAATTATTGACATAAATTATTGTCGGTAAATGCAGAAAATATATGTTGGTAATTATCGACAGAAAAATTCGTCAATAAATACAACAAGAATCCATCAATTATTATAAACGAAAAATTTTCATCGATAAACTCATCGATGAATACTGCGATATGATTCATCTTCTTCCTCTCTTT
Source organism: Vigna angularis (assembly GCF_016808095.1). Classification (NCBI taxonomy): domain Eukaryota; kingdom Viridiplantae; phylum Streptophyta; class Magnoliopsida; order Fabales; family Fabaceae; genus Vigna; species Vigna angularis. The sequence continues at coordinate 12,288,297 of NC_068973.1, read as the reverse complement.
CCTTCTTCTTCGTTCCCTTATTATTTTCAATCCACAAAATGAACACATTACATACGAATGTCACACACATTTACACAATTTTATGCACAAACTTTCATGGTTCCACTTTAATTCACTATCCACTTTGGTTTATTACACAATTTTATTATCACCAAATTATCATTACAACAATTTCATAACCTACACAAAATTATAACCAACTTAGCAAATTACTTCACCACAAATACAAATAAAAAATAATAAAAGGTTATGCTCGCTTCAAATCCATCCGTGTCCAATGACGATGAGTGATGGTGGCAGTGCGTGGCATGACAATAGTGCATGCCACGACGAAAGTGCACCTGGCTTCGATATGAAAGAGAAAGAACATGTGATCCCTCCTATCATGTATTAGAGAAGAAGAAGATTAAGCAAAATCCCAAGCTTGACGACGTAGATGGTGACAGAGATGACAGCTTGGGTCAACAAAGATGGAGGCACATCAAAGAGTCCAGGAGCTGTGGTAATCTAAGCTTAGATGGAAAAAATGAGAGATATGAAGGATTGCCCTCAGGAGAAAGAAAAGATGAAGGGAGTTTTGAAAATAGAAGAAAAGTGGCGTTTGAGAATGAGAAACGAGATAAGAAATAGACTTGGAGAGAGAGAGAGAGAGAGAGAGAGAGAGAGAGAGAGAGAGAGAGAGAGAGAGAGAGAGAGAGAGAGAGAGAGAGAGAGAGAGAGAGAGAGAGAGAGAGAGAGAGAGAGAGAGAGAGAGAGAGAGAGAGAGAGAGAGAGAGAGAGAGAGAGAGAGAGAGAGAGAGAGAGAGAGAGAGAGAGAGAGAGAGAGAGAGAGAAGTAACGTGCAGTTCTAAAAAAAAGATTGGACGAGAAATTTGACGCTCTTTTTACCAACAAATTTATCGACGAATTTTATGTCAGTAAATTTAATATATATTACCCACAAATTTACCAATAAATTTTTCTGTCAATAAATTTAAAAATTATTCAGTAAGTCATAGGACTCATATACTCTATAAAAAATGCATGATATTTCATCAAAAAATATATTTTTTCATATTATTTTCTTTTACTCGATCTAAACTCTCTTATTTATTTGAGTTTTAGAAAGTTTTTTACAACAACTCTCAAAAAATACATCAAGATCATTTAATTCATGCAAATTTTAACACATGTCTGAAAGTCTGTTTTGGATCCCAATGAAAACAAAAGATGCTTCTAAAAGTTTTATAACGAAAAATAAAAAAAAAATACATGATAAAATTTTGACCTCTATAAAATTGTATTTGAATACTAAAAGGGTTTATATTGGAAAATAAATTTCCATATAGTCTAATTAGGTTAATAAAATTCAAAAGTGATCTAGAACAGAAAAACAAAATCTATAATTATGGACATTAGTGTACATAATAAATGAAAAATTGTTATAACATACTCTACTTGTTAGAATGACTTATAGCTTGTTTTTGGTAATTGAGATAGTCTCCTTGTTTATTAGATTTCAACCCTTGACATAAAAGTACTTCTTAAACAAGAATTAATTAAAAATTTGAATGCACATGAATAAAACTACTCTACCTAGAGGAAAAAATGTTCATGAAGTAATATATAAGTTTTCCCCAAAACTAGTGTTTTCTTAAAGTATTTATTTTTACACATTAGTATTTATCTTTTATTATTACATATGTTTTATATATTTATTTTAATTAAGTTTCGAGTCCTTTAATTAGATATTTGTGCTTTAATCTTTGTTATGAATAACATGACTATTATCTTTTACTATCATCTTATTTCTTTTCATTGATTAAAAAATAAGGGATTATGAAATTTTATAATTAATATACAATGACATTAAAGTTAGAGTTCTTATTATCTATATTAATTATTATATTATTTTATATTTGTTACAAAATTCTATGTATCTTAATACACTACTAAACTTATTTTAAAAAATAAGAATAGGTTAAAAAAAAGCTGAAAAAAAACGGATATTAATATTTCATCTAAGAAAATGAATAAACTTTTCTGAAAGACTACATTAAGTAGAGTTATTAAAATTTGTGACTTTTACAGTTATCCTGGTGTGGTTCAATTTCCAGCATATTGGAAAACTGAATTCAATAATGTAAAAGAACTTTCAAAACTGTTCTCAAATCCAAGAAACTGCAAGGCGGAAGTTTATAAGAATTTATAAATGTGATTTTATTGAAGTTCTTTGTGAACTCAACCATCAAATGTTTGTTTTTCATGGATACTCAATCGTTTGATTTTCCTAAGTGAAAATCAATATTGTTTGTTTTTGTCAGTTCTACGGTTGAAGCTTACAAGTTATTGAAATGGAGAATCAGAAATCAAATATTGAAATGTTTGGGAAGTTTACATGGACCATTACGAACTTCTCCACGATAGATTCCAAGAAATTGTACTCGGATAAGTTTTCTCTCGATGGCCACACATGGTGATTAGATTACTGCGTACTCTACATGTTGCTCTTTCATACGATTTCATCCGTTTTTCTCATTAAGTTTAGTAACTTTGCTTTTAGGAGGATTCTTCTATACCCAAAAAGGATTCCTGGGAACTGTATGTCAATTTTTTTGGATGCTGGTGTTGCTACTATGCCTCATGATGGCAAAAATTTGCAAATTTCAAACTCATTCTGATTAATCAGCTTAATCACAAAGAAACTATAATAGAAGGTATATTTCACACTTATCTCTCATGTTGATATTTGGATATTATTTTCTTGGGCGAATGAAACTGTTTTCCTGCTAGCATTTCTCATAATTCCACATGAACTCTCCCTTGGATGTGTTTTTAAATTCCTTAAAGAATAAAATCATTTAGCTTCTAATGACCCCTTTACCTTTTTCTGTCTGTAAGTTTTTCCTTAATACCTCAAAATCAAACCTTTTCTTGTTTGTCACTCTTATTGGCATGTACTAAATGGTTGGTAGAAATTTGTAAGTCGAAACCATTTTACTTAAGTAGACATGATCAAATATTACTAAGTTTTATTAGATTGGGTGAAGGCGGCAACAAAATGCTTCCACCCTCACTCATATACTATTCTTATCCTCTATAGAAATAATTGTTATATCCTGCTCGAAGTTTTATATATATATATATATATATATATATATATTTATGTGAGGATCGTATGATTTTGTTTTAAACTCGATAGACAACTGACTCTTCATGTCTGAATTTGTCAGAAATTAGTCACACCTTGAATTCAAAACAGAATGTTTGGGGTTTAAAATCTTACATATCTTTGGATGAACTTTGGGACTCTAGTCGCGGTTTCATTGTAACTGATACTTGTATAATTGAAGCTCATATATTGGTTCATATATCAGAGCATGAGAGACAAGTTGATGAATCAGTTATGATCATCGACAATAAGCTTGTTGAAAGCATTGAGAGTCTTTCAGCAAAGGAAATGATTTCAACCTCATCATTTGGTGAGGCGGTGGATTTTAGGGGCATAGGAAAAGTAGATAAAAATTTTATTCCTCTATTGGAAGAAGTTTGTTCCTGGTATCCCTCACTTATTGATAGCAAGAAGAACAGAAGTCAAAGATTTACTGAATGGGCTTTTACAGCACTTGGTAGAGTTCTTCATTTTCTCAACACTAAAAAACTGAGAGAGATGGACCATGATGCTTATAATAATCTTCAAATTTTATGGGAGGAAGTTGAGACTTTTGGATTTGATTTGGAATGGCTGATACCTCATGTTCAATTTGCCTTAGGCGTGAAAACTCATGTTGAGAGAGCACTTGAAGTGAAAAGGTTGGAGGAGAATGTGACTATTTTAGAGATGGAAGCAATGACTTCGAGGACAAAGATGATTGAAGCAATGGTAAATCTAAGAAGAACCAGAAGAGACTTGGTGAAAACAAAAGATGGTTTTGAAGAATGTGATTTGGATGCTGAACTCGGATATGGTAAACATGATTCATAATGGACATGTTTTCATTTTAACTTTATCAACTCTTTTAATCATCAATCTAGTTTTTTTTATGTTAAACTTGTTTGAGCTAAATTGTATTTGAAAATTTTGAGGCGGTGGCGAGAAAGACTTGGTGAGGAGGATGTCCCATCAAGAGTTGCTGGAAGCTGCCTTTGAGATGAGCACCCGGGCGGCTCTGTTAATGCTACGTGATACTGAGACAGCGGAGGATAGAGTCAAGCAGTTGAAGGAAAAATTGGCTATCCTAAATTCCGACTTGGACAAGGCGTTAAAGGTTAATTTTGAGTTGAACGCTAAGCTACCTGAGATGATCATTGCTCATTCCGACTGCGAGAAGAAACAAGAGGATGTGGCTACCCGACTGTTTGAGGCCCGCGTGACCGAGAAACACACAATTGAGACTGGTCGTAAATTTCAAAAAAATAATGACGATCTAACTCTAAAATGTCAGAAGATGAAGAAAGTGATAGAAGAACTCGTCATGCGGAATACCGAGTTCATCCAACAGAAGACTAAGTTAGTCGAGGAAGTGACGTTCTTTTTGCCGAACTGGTTGATTTGAAGGCTGAACTCGGTTATTGAGGAAACATTTGTGAAGTTTTGAATGGAATTAAACAGAAACCAATGAAGATAGTATTTAAGGGTTAATTTAGTCGTTTGCTTTATGTTTGATTTTATATTATTTGTGTTGTTCATGAACTTCAACTGTCATCCCACTCATCTTCATTAACATTTGGTTATTAGTACTTTTATTAATTGTCAATATAATGCTAATTGAATATTGTTTTTTATTACAAATGATGAAATGTATCAAAAATGGTTTTCATAATATTTTTCTGTAAATACTTATCTTATTTATGTTAATTGAATCTCTAAATTCTTAAATCTAGTAGTTTGTTTAAGGTTAAAAAGGAAGTTAAAAGACTTCTGCCTTTTATATCAATTTTGGAGAAGTTTAAAGCTAAGTGTGTGTTCGCTTGTATGGATTTCACTGTAGCCAGTGATTAGCGAAAACGGATTTGTAGATGAAGCTGTGTTTGCTTTCAGTGATTTGCGAGGATGGATATGAGTGAATTTGCGGGATAGCTGAATATATGGTCACTCGCATATATGCGAAGATTTGCGCTGATTGTGAATAAAATATCCTTTTTGCTCTTAATATATTTGATAATAGCAGCAGAGACAAGAGGGAAAGGTTGAAGATGAAGATTGAAGAGCAGACGAAGATGGAGAAGCAAAGGTTGAAGATGAAGATTGAAGATCCGGTTGCAGACGCTGGATTCGGTTCCATTTATCAGAAAAAGATTTGGAATGAGTGTATTCGGTTACGGGGACCGCGTATTCGGTTATGCTGCAAAGTTATACGAATGATGGGTGGTGTATTCGGTTCTTGGAGGTTGTATTCGGTTACAGGTTTTTGGGTAAGCATGGTGTAGAGGCGGATTCGATTACAGGCTGCGTTATTGTGCTCCACCAAGCTTGATCGTTCTTCCATGCTTCGTCCATTGGGTAATCTGATATATAACATGGTTGGTGTTGAGTCCTGTGGTCATAACCTTGATGCACATCCAGAGGTCCATGAAGCAGTGCATGCAGGAGGCCGAGAAGTGATCCAGCCATGGCAGTGGAAGGAGTTGGCTGTATATCATCACCCCTAACGTTTTCATTGTGTTGCAGGTTATACGAAGCAAAACTGGGGGCTTGGTTAGCTGGTGAAGTTGTTGAAGACGACCGTGGTCGCTGGTGGAGCTGTTCTCAGAGAAGACGACGCTGGGGAGTAACTTATTACATCTTGTGTATGTATGGTTTGTATGTTGTTGTTTTGGTTGAATCCTTAATATGAGTGGTTGTTGAAAGGGGTTTTGGACTCTACTGTTTTCGTTTTGGGTTGTACGGGGTTTTTGGGTAACATCTAAGTCTTCCCCGTTGCTGCGGAGATGATTGGTAAGTAGGATTATGATGGTATAGAGGGTTTGAGTGAGAGTGTGTGAGTGGAATGGAGAGTGTAAGCGGATAGTGTGTGAATGCGTGTGTGAAGGTTAAGTAGAGAGAGTATGTTTGGTTCTACATGAAGTAGAGAGGAAAGGGTTGACTTTGTAGAAAGAGAGGAAGAAAGAGAAGTTCAGAAAATAAGAGAGAGAGAGAGAGAGAGAGAGAAGAGATCATGGCTATATGAGTTGGTATGAGAAAGATGAGAGTGTGGTCTGAGTGGCGTCGTCTGAGAGAGTGAATAAAAGAAGAAAGGTAGAGGATGGGCTTTTTGCATGGACGATGTTGTTAACGTAAGAAGTGAAGGAGAGGAAATTTGGGAGGAAGGATTGATAGGGAAGGATACTGGGAAGTTGTAATATAAAGGGCATCTATGAATAGGTTTTACGCACTACAATAATTTTGAAAAAAATTTGGCTTTATTACGACTTTGACACACTGAAATTTGGAGTGTTACAGTCTGGTATCAAAGTCCTCGAGTTCTTTGAGTTTTGTTTAGTTCATTGTCATATTCTGACCATATGATAATTTCAACTCTTACTGGAAATGGTATGTATTATGTGTTTTCTATTATAAACGATGATTGTTGGTGATTATTGTATGATTCGGATGCTTCATAGTATTGGTGATATACCCTGGAAGTGAATGGCTTAAAAAATTTGAGATTTATTTCTCTGCTGTTTGTAAGTGCAGTGGCTGTATTTAGTGTTCATTAATTAGTAAAATTGAATGTGTAAGTGTTAAAATTATTTTTACCATAGAATATATATTTTGGAAAATTTGCCTAGTGCAGTGAAGTGTTCTAGTATGAAGTGAAGTGTTCTAGTATGATTAAAAAGATGAAATGGAGATCTTAATTGAATGGAAATGAGAAACTTGTAGTCTAATGGTTAAGGTTTAATTATTTGTTTGTTTAAAACTAATCAATCTCACTTTCGTAATAAATACATTTATACTACTTCATAGTAAATTATATTACAAACAAATACTACATTTAAAAATAAATTTATTTTACTACATTATAATTTTTAAAAATTAATTTTAAAAATTATTTATAATTTTTGTCTCTTTATAAACATTTTTACAATTAAATATAACATTAATAAATAACATTTTATATTATTTTAATAACTAGGGGCATTTTGGTAATCTTTAATTTCTATCAATTAAACTAATTTTTAAAATCTGTCAAATCAATCAAATCCTACACTAATTCTCACAAACTTTACTTCCAAATCCACTCTCAATTACCCACAAATCTACTCAAAAAATTACACTCAAATCATCTCCCCTAAATCATCTCTCTCAAATCCCTACAAAAGAACAAAAGCGTAAGGGAAGTTTTAAAATAACTAATCATTTCAATTGATTATTTACTAAATTCCTTTTTTTTTAATTTATGTTTTTTAATATAATGTTAATTGTTAAACCAATGTGTTTTAGGTGTTAAGAAAAAAAAATATTTGTAAAATATCATTTAATTAATAGTATAAAATTATTAAATAGGACATTATAAAATTTATAAAAATAGACTGTTAGATCAATAGGATATTAATACAATTATTTACCACAATATATATACAACACCAACTAAAAAAATGTGGTAGAAGCTAAAAGTAATAAAATAAATCATAAATTAAGATTTTTTGAAGTGTGTTGATTATTATCCTTAAGAACTTATCTGCGGGATATTTGGTGAAACTCCTAAGATACAACAGGAACTTTTTAGGAACTTTTTAGAAATAGTTCAAGAGCATTATGGATACCATGACTTGTTGGAGGCTACAACAGTATATTACGGTTTGGTCAAAAATCATTCCACGAAATCTGCATCCGATTCTTGCGAACAAAGGCATATGATTCTGCACCTACAATCTTCGGAAGCAATAGTTTTTGCAATACAAGATTTACAATAATCCTCCACATATTACAGAAGACGAGAAAAAAGATTGAAAGAAAGAGAAAAAATATTTTTTGGGTTTTATAAGATATAACGCATCGGAGCTAATCTATATGAACTAGTCCTAGATCAAGAAACTTAACACACAGTGTAATTGGTATAATAAGTTATATGAACTAAAGACAGTTGAGTGTGTTAGAGGTTTATCAATACATTCCCACAATCCTTGTTGTTATCGTTGTGATATACTTATTAGGTCATGGATATGCCCGATATTCATGAGTACTCTAGAGATCATGTCAAGATCTCATGCAAACAGCCCCACTTGACACTCTTATAGGTGATTTTATCAAGTATATGCTACAAACCATACACCATCCGTAAGTAGTGATATGAAGATCATTAAAAAATTTGTTTAATTACAAAGTTTAACCTCTCAATAATGTAATCTCTAGCACTTTCACACAGACCAAATGAATGAACATATTTGATTTAAAATCAAATTAGTGCTATCAGATCTAAAAGGTGACTTGTTTTTACCATTATTAACCTTTTCATAGGATTTTCAATCACAAAGGTTGAATGATTATCACTTGTTTGTTTGTCAGTAGCTTAAGTCTCATTCCCCTCGATATTTTTAAGATCATATTTCATCTCAAGGATTTTGTCAAAGGATATGCTAAATTCCATTCTCACTTCACATAGTTAATGGAAATAGTTTTACTCTTTAATAGTTGTTTCACCAAATAGTTCCGTCATACTAAATGTTATTTTTAGTACGAAAATTTTATTAATCAACTTACTATGACAAATAGACTACACATGTCATAATAAATAATCATATTTTTCACTTTTTCATCAGTGAAAATATCTTATTTATTATAAATGCTCTTCAAATTTTATATTTTCAATTAATTTATAAATATAAAATTAAATACATTTTAAAAATTTATAATCACATTAGTTTATAAAAAAGTTTAAATTTCTAATAAAATAATTTATGATTAATAAATATATAAATTTATAAAACTACAAAAAGAATTCTACATACTCTGCCCCACGAAACATTTTAATGAGGCTTGGCTCATTCAACTTTACTAAAGTAAAATGGTAAGAATATATTTTTTGATTTAAATCCGACGTGTGATGTGATACAGTAGAATCACGTGTATCATCCAGGAAGATTGTGAAATTACATGAATTCTCGTTTTTTCTTGTTTCTTGTACACCATTTCAATATGTTGCTTCACTTTCTCGGGTTAATGGTTTTTTTTGTTTAAATCCAAGCCTCCTTGAAAAGGCATAACATAATTTTTTTCTCACACATAATCTTCCTCAGGCAACTACATAAAGTTACATGTCTTCTCCTTGAAACGTTACCGTTTCTTCTTCTTCTTAAGAAATTAAAAAATCACCCATACTCACAGACTCAAATCATCAACCCAGTTTTGCTTTCACATTTTGTTGTTTGTTGAAAATCACTGACGATCACGAATGGACAACAATTTCCCGCATCTCCCTATTCTCCAAAAGCCTCTCATCCAAGTACAATTTTCTTGAAATATTTGATTATTTATTTGAAGATACGATCATAACAGTAATAAAGATTACGTGGATCTAACAATAATTAAAAAGATATAAACATGTTTTTAGTTCTTACAAAGTTAAGAAATTTTTTAGTTTTAACTAGAATTTGGTTCAAGTCATGGAAACTCACGTAGTGACTAACCATACAAATCATCATCTCCCTCTGGTGCAGCAGATGAGAAAGGGTCTGAGGCACCTGTTGCACTGTTCTCGTTTCGTTCTGGAAACCGAAACTCAGATCCAAATCCTCGCGACTGTTGCAAGGTCTGAGCAAAAAGTTGGTATTTTCTGATGTCAGCATCACTCACACTCCGCCGAGCAAACTTCATAGACTCCTCAAAGTGTGCAGGCTTTATCTCAGATATCTCAACAATGTCATCTTCTTCCATGTCTTCAGGGTTTTCTCTTTTTCTTCTCTCCTGCTCAATACCCTGTTATTGTAGTTAAACTAGTGAGTTTCAAACTTCCAAAAAATGTTCAAAGACAAGAGTTTCAACAACAGATAAAAAGTCACATTACAAGAATGCATGTTAATGTGACATGTGACACTTCCTTTTGAAACAATTCCAGAGATTGGAAAGAGAGGGATTTCTAATATGCTTGATTGAGACTTTCAACATATGATTTAGGTTGGTGTGAGAAAATCTTTGACTTGCACACGTGCATTCCATCTTACCTTTTCAATGTCTTCCCTAATGGCATATTTGCATGCGCGTTGGCAAATTTCTGTTATGTCTGCACCACTGAATCCATGAGTATAACCGGCAAGAGCTTCAAGATCAACATCCTTTGAGATTGGTGACTTCCTGAGGCAAGCTTTGAAGATTTGAAGACGTGAACTTTGGTCCGGTAAAGGGATGTAAATCAATTGGTCAAGACGTCCTGGTCTGAGCAATGCAGGATCTATGATGTCTGGTCTGTTTGTTGCCCCAATGATGAAAACTGTTTTCTTCGCTGTCATACCATCCATTTCAGTTAATAGTTGGTTCAACACCCTATCTGCAGCACCACCAGCATCCCCGACAGAACTGCCTCGCTGAAGATTGGAAATTTTCAAAGAACATTAGAAGATAAACGATATCAGAAACATTCTCTACTTTTGGTTCAGTTTGGTTTTCCAGTTCAAAGACTACCTTTTGAAGCAATTATCATGAGAAAAAAATGTGTTTCTGTCCTTTAACAAGTCATAAACAGAATAATCTAACCATGATTATTCAGATGAAGTTTCATACCTGGGTTGCAATGGAGTCAAGTTCATCAAAGAAAAGCACACAAGGAGCTGACTGTCTGGCCTTGTCAAATATCTCACGAACATTTGCCTCACTTTCACCAAACCACATCGTGAGCAACTCAGGTCCCTTGACACTTATAAAGTTGGCCTGGCACTCATTAGCAATGGCTTTTGCAAGAAGGGTTTTACCGCAGCCAGGAGGTCCATAAAAGAGAACACCTTTAGAAGGTGACATGCCAAATTTCTCAAACTTCTCAGGATGTTCCACTGGGTATTGAACAGTCTACACACAAGAAGCAAAAAGATTTCTTACATTTGTTTGCAAATGCAAAAGGCTTAACTACATTAAATTGTACATGTTGAACTAAGATACAGAATATCAGAACAACCTCCTGAAGCTCCCTTTTGACATTCTCCAAGCCTCCAATGTCGTCCCAGGAAACATTTGGAACCTCCACTACCTGCCAACAGCAATAACTCATGTTATGGTTCTAGTAAGCAATTGCTTGTGATAGGTTAAAATAACCAAGACAGAATATTTTCATTAAGATTTGTATTTGAAATGATTGAAAGAACAACATGGGAATGCTAAAAGAAAGCAGGTTTGATTTGGAAAACTATGCTTCTTTTTGCCTTAAAAGTTATGAAACCCAATATATAACTAATCAGGCTCTAAAATTTTTGGTTTAAGAGTTAAGAAGCTAAACTCACTGTTTCGCGCAGAGCAGATGGGTTGGAAGAAGTTAAAGCAGTTTGAAAGTGTTCATTAGTCACAGCCATGGAATTCAACACCTCAGCATCAATTGTTTCATCCTCTAAGTCAATGACATCCATTTTCTCCCGGATACACTGTAGTGCAGCCTCCGTGCAAAGAGCAGCAAGATCTGCTCCAACATAACCATGAGTGTCTCTGGCAACTTTTTCAAGATCAACCTGAAATACAAACCATAAAATTGGAGTTGGGAAGTGCAAAAATATACGGCCTTCAGATCATAGTAGTTTCATGGCAAGACACTATGAATAGAATCTTACATTGTCTGAAAGTTTCATGTTCTTTGTATGAATTCTAAGAACCTCCAACCTTCCAACTTCATCTGGTACACCAATGTCAATCTCCCTATCAAACCTTCCAAATCTTCTGAGAGCAGGATCAATACTATTGGGTCTATTTGTGGCTCCAATAACTATCACATGTGATCGGGTTTTGAGGCCATCCATAAGAGTCAAAAGTTGTGAAACTATACGCCTCTCCACTTCACCATGTGTCTTTTCTCTCTTAGGAGCAATCGAGTCTAGCTCATCAATGAAAATGATAGAAGGGGAATTCTTTTCAGCTTCTTCAAATGCCTTCCTCAGATTGCTTTCACTCTCACCAGCTAGCTTTGACATTATTTCTGGTCCATTGATCAAAAAGAAGAACGCACCAGTCTCATTAGCCACTGCTCTTGCAATCAAAGTCTTCCCAGAACCAGGTGGTCCATAAAGCAAGATTCCTTTTGGAGGCTTAACACCAATTGATTTGAAGAGCTGTGGATGTCTTAGTGGAAGTTCTACAAGCTCACGAATCTGAGCCATTTGTTTCCTAACACCACCAACATCATCATAACCAACTTCATTTAGTCTCTCTTCGTCTTCCCTTTTGATTGGCTCTCCCTCACAGAATATCTCAGTATCAGGTGCCACAACACAGTATTCACTAGGATCAGTCTCTATTACCTTGAATTCAACACTACGCATTCCACCCCTAACAAGGAACAAGTCCCCTTTTCTCACGGGCCTGTACGACTCCAGAAAGTATGCTATGGAACCATAACACACAAGTCACATTCATTACAGATGCAGCAAAAGAAAAGAATGCTACTGAACAAGAATTCGACTTACGCTTCAGATATGCATCAAACAAGTTGCCAGTTACACCCTCAATGGTGTCATCAATTGGAAGGATATGAACTCGTTTTCCGTACTTCACATCAGGACATTGATTGACAGAGACAACATCTCCAAGTCTCACTCTAAGGTTAGCCCGAACAACCTTATTCATCCTAATTTTTGGTTGATCACAATGTTCATCAACCAGAACAATACAAACCGTATCCCTTCGCTTCTTTCCCTGTGAATGAAATCTATTTTTAGAATCACATTCAACTCGCATTAGCAGCAATATACAGATTCTATGTACCTTTATCAGAACAGTGTCTCCCCGGAATAACTGAAGCTTCTCCATTGTTTCAGGGTGCAATGTAACCACAGAATTATCATCATTAACTGCTTCATCGACAATAAGTCGGTTAGGAGACTTCTTGCGTTCTAATATTGCTGTGGAATAATCCTTCTTCTCACTTTTCCTGCACCAAGCATAATCAGACCATTGTTAGCTATATTATTATCACTTAAGAAATTTCAAAAGTAATTTTAAACCAAATCACCACTGCTTTGACATTCCACTTACTATATATGTTCATAACTACCATGCTTAAAAACTATAATTACATGAAAAGTGCTGTTGCTGTTACTGGTAAACTTTGATGACTACCAAAACCTTAAATTTCTAAGGTACCCTTCTTTTAAATTTACACAATCGAATCTTCGTTGAAAACTATATAATCCCTGTTCCAAACTATTGACTTGCAACCATAATATTTAATTGCTGGTGATCAGCTGGGAAAACACACTGACACACTAAAGAGAAGCAAAACCCCAGAAAGATACAAATAAAACAACTCAGTTACGACTAACTGCAGAATTTAATTTCGTACTGCAAGATCAAACAACTTTTTTTTCTCTGCCATACGTGTTTCTCAACCAGAAAAATATACTTCAATTGTTTTCCAATTACGTGTTGTAATAAAAGGAAACGGAGCAAGAACATCACTAGTTATTTAAAAAAGAAGTTAAGAAAGAACAAACAACTCTTCTAAAGCATAGGATATACATTTTATCACACAAAAGAATAGGTAAAGGAAACCAGAATAATGATAAGAGTGAGAGAAACGCACGAGTCCAAAGAGGGATGTCCCTTATCATCAAGGTTAGATGAGGTTGGATCCGCCATGGTTCAGTGAAAGCTTTTACTTGGTGGTGATGACGATTCTTTTAGCTTCTGTAGGTAAAGAAAAGAATCAATAAATAAGAAGTATATTACTTTGTATTACTGTTTGAATATGTAGTTTACACAAGAAGATTCAAACTCAACACTTCAATATAGCTTCTGTGCAAAGATGATTGTAAAGGTGTATGATTCTCTTCTAGTATGATCCAAATCAACCTCACCAAAACGGAACAGTTGCAATTGTAAGCTTAGCTTAGCTTTATGAGAATGGAACATATGTAAAAATGGAAAAAGAAGAAAGAGGAATAGAAAAGGGGTGGTTTTGTTTGGAGTTATGGGACATGACACCATAGTATTGTTGAGAACTCCAATGAGGTGCGTGCGAGTGTCCATTAAGGTTATTTGGAGCAGCCACGCATCACCTTGTTCTTACGCTTTGTTATGCCATCGTGTGACTCTTTCGTAGTTTCAAATTACCAGCACCGCCTGCACTGTGCTCACGAAAGCGACGCAATATTATTTAATCAATTTATCAACTTTGGCATTAAAAGAAAAAGAAAAAACACGTAATAATTCTTACATACGTTTAATTTCTAATTAATTTTATTAAAATTTATAAATGATAAATGGGTCTTTAAATAGCAAGATTCATAAAAGAAATATTTTTTTATAACTTTTAAATAATATTTACTATATGTATGTAAATGTATTACAAGTTTTTTTTCTCTAAAACATTCGTGATATTGATTTTATAATGCTAATTATATATATATATATATATATATATATATATATATATATATATATATATTATAAGATATTCTTATTTATGTATAGAATCCACTAAAAATCATTAAAAGTAAATTTTTATTGTACATAGATACTTTCTTGTAGATTAAGTTTCAAGTCACACTGAATTAAACAAATTAAATGTAAGTGGTGTCATGTTTACAGGAAAATATGTTATCCCTCCCTATCTTTCATATATAATTAATTCACAACCCTCTCGTAATATATATATATATATATATATATATATATATATATATATATATATATATATATATATATATATATATATATATGGGTTTGTTAACTTGAATACTCGAATGAGCAAGTGTACCGAATCGTATCAAATAATATAATATGGTAAGATCAAGTATCATATTTCAAAGGACTCACGACATTAAACAGTTACGTGATTACTCAACTAATTAAGACTTAAGAACAATTTTTGGGGGTTTTCAATGCAAATGCAATAAAAATAAATATGAATGCAATTTGATCAATTGAGGCTAAACACTAGAATGGATGGATGAAGTTGATAATATGAAATGAATATGTTGTTGGAGTTTAGATCTCATTGTTTACTCTCATGTATATACGAATTCTACTTCTTCATTAATGTCAATGTCACTATCTAAAATACTTAAAACTCGATTCCTCGACGAAGAAAGTCTATCCTTAATTATTAGTTCATACGATTCCTAACATTCTTAATAATTAATTGTGAAGATCAGAAGCTTAAGACAACCATAACTCATACCCCCATTCCTAAGCAATATTGCTTCTGGGAATAATTCTCCAGAACATGAATTGTAAGATACCTTCCGGTACTCATACAAATCATACATCATGCTAATGAATGAGTTAAACACAACAAGTAATACGCGAAGAAGAATTACCCTAACAATTAATGAAAGAAGCATAAATAATTACGAATCAATTAAAAATACATGAGAGTTCAAGAGGTTACATCTTTCCCCAACAAAAAATAAGGTTTAGTTCCCCATCATCATAGAGAAACTAGATGAACAATGAAAGAATGAAAGAGATAGAAAAACCCTAGAAAGAGAAGATGAGAGCTGTCACATCCCCAAATCTAACCTCAAGGAAAAGGAGAGCTGTCACATCCCCAAAATATACCCTTAAGGGGTGAAAAATGTGTTTATGTGCTCAAGCCATCAAAAGATACAATCCCTAGGACGTCCAAGTCGTTAAATAGAACATAAAAATAATAGAAAACAAGTCCAAGCCCACGAAACTAGGGCTCAGTGCCCTAAATGGGGCGCCTAGGCGTGGTACAGGTCAAAACTGGCGCTCAGCGCCCCAAGAAGGGTGCCCAGGCGTGGTGCAGGGGGAAAACTGGCGCTCAGCGCCCTTTCTCTACGCTCAACGCCCTTTTTCTGCACTCTGGTTGACTTTTCTGCACTCTGGTTTACTTTTATGCATTCTAGTTGACTTTTATGCACTTTCTACATCCCAACTATTTGGTACTTTAACTCTTCTTTCAAATCATTCCAATAGCCTACAAAATCAAGGGAATTTAGTGATAAAATCATCAAGTATAACCTCAACTCTCTTATTCACAAAACTAAAGCAAAAACATGAGTTAAAGTAAGTTTCTAAGTCAAAAAGGGTGCGTTTAGTATCAAAATTATATCACAGATAACGGTATTTTCAACCGTTATCACGTACACCTGTTTTTCACTTGGTATATTTTAGCAATGTGTACCGGGTTTTAGTAGACAAAAATACCATAATATATCATGGATTCTAAGTTATAAGGTTAAGGGTATTTTAATAATTTCCATTCTCAAAACTAAAAAAAAGGAAACTCCCAAACCCTTGCTCACCTCCCTCATTCCTCTCAACCCTTTCTCTTTCATTTCTCTCACTCCAACATTTTCTCTGTCATTCCTACGCTAGTCCCAATTGAAAAAATCAGAAACACTCACCTAACTCTAATCTACCTTTCTCACTTATCCAATTTGTTTCTCTCTCATCTGCATACTTTTCCTCACTCACACACAACCCGTGACACCGAAATTTGTTGCTCTTGCTCTGTTCGTTCATTTTTTTTTCAGTTTAATAACAAAATAATTGATGATGTTGATGTTTATTTTTTATTGGAGAGTTGTGTTATATATTTTCCCTTCTGATTATTATTAAATTTTGCTTTTAAATTTTAGAACTTTGTTGTGTTACAAACTCCCCTTCTACAAGCACACCATCATCAATAAACCAAGATCAAAATCAAACCAAGTTTATCCAATTAAAAATTAAGTCAGAAGAATGTAATGGTAAATAAAACCTTTAGCTTCACAAATCACTGAAACAAATTGGATAAGTGAGGAAGGTAGATTAGGATTAGGCGAGTGTTTTTAATTTTTTTTTCAATTGGGACTAACATAGGGATGACAAAGAAAATGTTGGAGTGAGAGAGATGAAAGAGAAAGGGTTGAGAGGAATGTGGGAGGTGAGAAAGGATTTGGGGGTTTCTTTTTTTTTTTTTAGTTTTGAGAATGAAAATTATTAAAATACCCTTAACCTTATAACATAGAATCCATAATATATTAGGGTATTTTTGTATACTAAAATCTGGTAAACATTGCTAAAATATACCAACTGAAAAACGGGCGTACACAAGTTAGCAAACCCATATATATATATATATATATATATAAACACAAATAATTTTATTGTGTCTTTAAGATGGAAACTATAATCATTCAAACTATCATGTCATTTCAAGATTTGAAAAATTAATAAATATCATTAAAACTTAAAAATTATGAATAACTTCTAACTACAAAATTAATTCTTAAAATACTAAATTAACTCATTAAATTATAAATTAACTTAATATTATGAAACTATCATCACAGTCTCTAAAATTAAAAAAAAATGGGTGGAAAGAAAGTGAATTTATCCATAGTCATGCCCTATGGAATGATCACTATCCAAAATTAGAACACGTGGCCATGCACGTGGCAGATTCCAATCCTATTCAGGCAATTTCTCATTAACTAGATATTGCTCAGGTTTCTTTGTCTTGTCCCTTCCTTAATCTCGGGTGCAAATTTAGACAAAACAAAAACATTTTTTCATCAAGAAATTTGCTTATACTCTCTAAATGAAAAAAAGGAAAAAGAAGTGAATGAATCTTTAGATAGAATTAGAGAGCAAATATTATTGCAAATGCTGTAATTATCGAATAATTGCCCTCTTTGAAAATTTTCCAACCAATAATATATAAAAAGATTGGCTCAAGAGGGATATGGTATGATACATACACATAGTTCAAGACTCGTTGCAAATGGCTCGAGTCCAATGGCTGAACCAAGAATCCTAACCATTCTTGTTCTTTGCAACCATTTTCATGATAGTCCTATTGATGAAATTCCATTTTGGAGAAAAGTCAAGAAAGAGGTCTAATCCCCCTCCAAGTCCTTCTATCACACCACATAGGCAATCTTCAAAGACTCGCACAAAAGTATGGTCCCATAATTTTTCCAATAGTGGTTGTGCTGAAAACCCATGACCTTACCCTTTGTAGTCGTCCACAAGTTTTCTCAGTCAAATATCTCTTCTACAACTGCACATTCATTGCTTTCGCTCCATATGAAGCTTATTAAAGGCATACGGATAACAATCTTTTCAAGTTAGGTTGAGTAAAAAACATAAAGATGAGATCATGATGGTAAGGTTGACACAAAAGCAAGGGGTGGATGGAAATGATGCTATTGATTTATGAGTGTTTGTGGTGGGATGAAGGTGTTTGATGATTCTCTTGAGAGGTTAAACCAACTTTAGAGAATAGTGGCTAAACCACATGGAATGTTCTAGCCTTGACTTGAGACAAGATATAGTTGCACAAATATTTTGGCAACGTAACATTATAATCTCAAAGTGAGTTTACAAAGGGGGAGACACCTCTATTTATAGATCAAGGGATCTCCAAAATAGACCAAAACCCTAAAATGTTATCTTGCACCAAACCCTAAAAATCATATCTTGATGAAGGATAGCTTAACATGTGGCACTCTAACTTTTAGAAAAACTTTCCACTCCTAGAATGTCATGTGAAAAATCACTTTAGAAAAAGTTTCCCACTAGAAAAATGACACATGGTCACTACCTTTGTAAGAAAACTCTCCACTAAGAGCTTGTCATGTGGAAAGTCAGTTTAGCAAAAGTTTTCCACTAGAAAATTATACATGATCCCTACCTTTGTAAGAAAACTCTCCACTAAGAGTTTGTCATGTGACCACCATGTCTCATGTGGGACACCTTCCACCAAGTTAGTGTTACAAAACTAATCACCCAAGATTAGCTTAAGCTAGGAGCAAATATTACCCTATAACTTAAGCAAGATTGTTCAAAAACCCTACATTGTTTGACTCTTAATACAAAGCCTAACAAGAAATCCTACACTACTTAACCCTTAATACAAGGTCTAAATACTCCCAATCTACTAGAGGCGCTCCATGACGACCTAAGAGAAAGAGTTTTGCTTCACCTTGCATAGATGATTCTAGCTCTTCTTGAATATGCTTGGGCCATGGACACACAAACACACACACACACACACACACACACACATACACACACGTGCACACAAATACATACATACATACATACATACATGGTGGAGAGGCCCAAAGGGTTCCTGAGCTTTATTAATGTGTTTCCCTAAGTCTCTTTATATAGAAATTTGACTAGGCTTTGCTTCGAGCTTTTCTGATGTTGTAATCTTCTTTATGATAATGTAATCTCCTCCAATTATCTTTTAAACAATTCAATATCTTCAAGATATATTTGATTGTTGTGGAGATCTAAAAATATTTGAGAAGATCTTTACTCAATTAAAAAAGAACGACAAGTATTATCTTTTGATATTTATTGATACAGTTAAATAAGGTAATTATTTAAAAATATCTAAAGATATATTTTCTCCAAATTATATTTTATCATAAACATTTATCAATTATCAATTCTCTTTGTTTAGAAAAAATTGAGAAAACTAAAAGGTCCAATTTTTATTTTTTATTCCCCCTTCGGTTTAGCCAAATTTCTTTACTTTTTCATGTTTTTCTTGTTTTCTTCATGCAATGTTTGAATTGACTTCTTATTTTCTATTCTTGGATTTATCTTTAAGGTGCCATGAAACTTTAACCAATTTATTTTCATACTTCCATGAGCTCAACTTAGTTGTAGTTGTACTAACACCTCAAAATATTCAAAGAGCATTTATGCAACTAAAAAACTATTTTTAACATGTTATTATATCTCATGCTCAATAAACCCAATTATAACAAATACTAATTAAAATATTATTTTAATTAAAAGAAAATAATTAAGAATCTAATATTAAAGGATAAATGTGGACATAAAAATGCACTCATCATTGGGCAACGAGATGAAGGCATATCTAGAGTAAAATGATGTCTGGAAAGATGTTGAAGAGGACTACAAAGTTTCTTCCTTACCCGAAAATCCAACAATAACGTAGATGAAAAATTGCAAGGAAAAGAAAGAAAAAAAAAGTCACTGGTAGAACCATTTTTGTTGGTTATTGTCTCGAAAGACATTTTCACTAGAATTTTGACAATTGATTCAACCTTTAAAAATATGGAATTTTGTTAAGGATAGCTATGAAGGAGATGATAGAATTAAGGGAATGCATTCCCTAAATTTGATTTGAGAATTTTGATGTACAAAATGAATGAGTATGAACAATTAAAGAGTATGCTAATAAGCTTCATGACATTGCTAAGAGAGTAAGATTTCTTGATGCTTAATTTCTTGATTCATGAATCATTGAGAAAATATTGGTGGTTGTCCTTGAAAAATTTGATTGCCACTATTTCCTTGGAGAATACAAAGGATCTACCATAACTTACCTTGGCAAATCAGGTAAATACTTTGCAAACCCAAGAACAAAGATGGATGATAAGAGTCGAAGGTTCTATGGAAGGAGCATTGCAATCTAAATTTCAACTTAACCAAGAATAGAAAAACAAGTGGAAGAAATACAAGAAGAAGAACTTAAGCACACAATATGTAGCCAATAATAATAATTGATACAAAAACAAAGGATTTTCTCCTTACAAGAATTGTGGAAAATTGGGTCATCCTTCTTTCAAATGTTGGAGAAGACCTAATGTTAAAGCATGAAGAGTGAAACAAGTTAGGACATCATGTGAGAATTTGCAAAAATAATCTTTAATAGAAGAATAAGGCTCAAGTTGCATATCAATAAAAGGAAGAGCATTTGTTTAAAGAAGGGGGCATTGTAGCCATTGAAAGTTTTGTGTTAGGTTTATAGAAGGAGGGGTTCACTAGGGAGATACAACACTAGTGAGATCTGAGTCTAACTACATAAGGGATTGACACCACTCTCTACCCAAAATATTAAGGCAATGAGTTAATGGAAGCTACACTTTTTCATTTTTATCCAATGTAGGACTTAGACTCACACTTGAAATTCTAACACTATGTAGGTACAAATTTAATTTTTTATGTTTTATATGTACCTAAGATTGTTCAAATTTTGCTAAGTGTTTGTCAATTGGTTCATAAAGGATTTAAAGTCATCTTTGAAAATAAGCATTGTTTCATTAAAAATGCCAATGACAAAGAATTTTTTTGTATCAAAATGAGATGAAAAATTTTCTCAATTGATCTAATGAAGGAAGAGAAAACTTCTTATCCAATTGCTATAAATAATATAGAATTTTGGCACAAGAGGTTGGGCCATTTTCATTATAAAGTTGTGTTCAATATGGAGCAAAAAGAGTTGGCTCATGGCTTACCTCACTTGGAATCTAAGTTACCAAGTTGTGAGGTTTATCAATATGGAAAGCAAGAGAGAATACCATTTAAGCAAACAACCTAGAGAGCAATAAAGAAGCTACAAGTGATCCACACCGATTTGGAGGTCTAAAACCTTTTCGCAATAAAGTGTTAAATGCTATTTGTAGAGGTTAAACAGTTTGCAGATAATGTTAAATAATCAAAGGATTTTCATAAGCGTTTACAAAGTCTTTAAATGATAACAAGAAAGAAGACTTGTTTTTATACTTATTTACTCCAAATTGAGCTATGTCCCGTTATCCTTTAAGTACTCTTAAGGAGTTTCACTAATCTTTAAAAAGATTACAACGAGTTTAACCACTCCTAGTTTTACACCAGTTCAATTGGCTAGACGAGTTTCACACTCCTAGTATAAAAATAGTTCAAATAACTATATCGTTTAACTCTAGTGAGTTAAACAAACAAGTATTTTAAATAACTTTTGATTCTACAAAAAAAAAATGATGTGTTTTTATGAAAAAGAAGTACAGATAATAAATCTCGTAGTGATGATATTTTTTTAATACAACGAATATCTGAAACTTGTAACAAAGATTTTTTTTTCAAAGATAGTGTTAGACAATGAAAGCAAAATAGAATGATAATAGCATGAGAGCAATAATAATTCTCGATTCTTGTTTTCTTGTCTTCATGTGGTCCTTTTTTATATAAGCTTATTTGAAAAAGATATGTTACTCAGAGCATTGACTTTCACGTAGGTGTATAGTTTTTTGGTACGAAGTCAAGTGCTATGTTGCTTTTCCAAAGGCATCTATGATGCTTATACAAATACGTCAAATAGAAGGCATTGAGGAAACATTCCTAGAATATCTTCCTATCTCTTAAAGTTCTTCTGAACCAATGCAGAACTTTTGAATAAAGTTTTGTCCTTTATGATCTGCACATATAAAGAGAAAACAACATAATAGACCAAAAAATATTATTCCTACATACATTTAAACGTTATGTGTTTAGGATGTTTACACATGTATAACATTTAGTGTATATCCTAGACGTTTCCTTTTCATTAGACACTATTTCATTGGACACTATTGTTAAACTTCAAAACAAGGGTTGTTAGACGATCTTGTCTTAACATTACTGTCTCAAGTCTAAATCAAAAGTCACGGGTGTATTTTAGAGATATAAGCAATAGATTGAAAAGTAAAGTGGTTGCATGATTCAAGCTCTATAGTGTGATAATGGGAAGGAGTGAGCTTCATGAAAATTCACTATGTTTTTTGAGGAAGCATACATTAAGAATCAATTAACATCTTACACCCCTTAACAAAATTGGGTTAATGAAAGCAAGAATCAGACAATAATGGAAATGGTGAGATGTGTGCTTTATGAGAAAAGATTACCAAAAATATATTGGGTGAGGCTGCAAACACTACATTATTTTTGTTAAATAACCCCTCCTCCCCCCACCCACCAAAGAAGTAGATGGGAAAATTTCTTTTGACGCTTGGTATGGTTATAAACCCTTCTTAAAAAAAATTAAAGTGTTTGAAAGCTTATGTTTCACTCATGTGCCAAGATTAAGAAAGACAAACTAGACAAGAAAGCTCACCTGGGATTTTTGTGAGATATAGCTCGATATCCGAAACTTATAGAGTTTTTCAACCTTCCACGAGGAAATTTCTTATAAGCAAGGATGCGTACTTCATGCATGGTGAGCAATGGAATTGGAATAATGTTGAAAATATGTCAATAGTTGGCCCTTTGCTAAATCAATATGAGCTAGTTAATGATGCATTTGTAAGAGATTGCTCTCACATATATATGCCAAATGCAATGAAGCAGTTCTAAAACCCGAATGTTATTATTAAGTAAAAGAAGATCCTAAATGGAGGGTCGCAATGCAGGATAAGCTTTCCATGATCGAAAAAAACTCATTGAAAGGCTTGAAAACAGGAAAGTCATAGGTGTGAAATGTGTGTTTAAAACAAAGTTGAATGCAGACAGTTCAATCAACAAGTACAAAGCAAGGTTAGTCATGAAAGAGTATACTCAAATTTTTTTAGTAGATTACTTTGATATGTTTGCACTAGTTGTAAGGTAAGATGTCATTTGGATGTTGCTAGCTATTGTAACATAAAAAGGATACAAAATCTACCAATTCAATGTGAAGTCAACATTTCTAAATGGATTTTATAAGGAAGAAACTTTGTTGAGCAACCTGAAGGCTTTTTTTGTGAAAGGACATGAAAGACAAAGTTTATCTATTAAAGAAGGCTTTGTATAGATTGAAACAAGCCTCAAGAGCCTAGTATAATAGAATTGATGAATTCTTATCAAAATTAAGCTTTATTAAAAGTCTTAGTGAATCCATTTTATACATCAAAGGTGATCAACTAATTCTATTGTGATTTCTTTGTATGCTTATGATCTCTTTGTTACTGGTAGCAATTGTGAACAACTTATTCAATTGTTCAAGGATGATATGTTTTAAATTTTTAGATGATAGATTTAGGATAAATGTCATTTTTCCTTAGTATGGAGGTTAAGAAAAATTATGGTAAAATTTTCATTAGTTAAAAGAATTACGCAAAGGAGATTATGAAGAAATTTAGCATAGAAAACTGTAAATATATGAACATTCCTATATGTCAAAAGGAGAAGTTATCCAAGGATGATATTTAAAAATAAGTGGAAGAAACCCTCTACAAAAACTTAATTGGTTTCTTGATGTATCTAACAAGAACAAGACTAAATATCTTCTATGCAATAAGTGTATTGGTAAGATTTATGCATTGTGCCAATGAATTTCATTTTAAAACAGCAAAAATGTGTTAAGATATGTTAAGGAACTTTAAATTATAGTATCAAATTCAATCAATCACAAGATTTCAAGTAAAACGTTATTTTGATAATGATTGGGAAAGATTATTCGATGACATGAAGATCACCTATTTCAGTTTTGGATCGAAAATATACTCTCGAAGTTTAGAAAAACAAGAAGTTGTTACACAGTCAACAATTGAAATTGAATTCATAGCAACCACAATATATGTAAGTAAAACCTTATGGTTAAGAAAACTATTAATTAATATGGCTAAGAAAAATATTAATCAATTTGCACTTGAAGTAATAGACAACTATTTAAGTAATGGTGGACAAACAGGCAGTCATAGCCATCTCACAAAATTCAATTTCTCATGAAAAAACCAAGCATTTCAACATTAAGATATTTTTCCTTAAAGATGTACAAAGGGATGGTGTAGTGTTCTTGAAGTATTGCAAGACTGAAAATCAATTGTCATATATCTTCACCAAAGCACTTACAAGAAACAAGTTTGAGTCAATAAGAGAAAAGCTTGGACTTATCAATCACTGATTCAAGGAGTGTTGAACGTGTGCATCAAAAATTGATTAACAGTCTTCTCTTTATGCTGTTTGACCAAGCCTTTAGGAATAGTATTTATTTTAGTTACGCAGTTATGCCAGTGGCTAATGTTTAGAATGTTTGTTATTTTCTTTTGTTACAAGGTCTATATTTAAAAAATATATTATTGTTAAATAAAATCAAACATCTTTCTCTTTGTGAATTACGTTCTTTTACCAACAATCTTTACCAAAACAAGGTAGTAGTGAATTATAATATACGTGATGAATTGCCTCCAAAGTGAGCTTGTAATGATAGAATCAGTTTTTAATTGAAGGGTATTCTAGCAAACAGTGATTAAACATAGAGAAGATGCTATCACTGACAAGGTTATACAATGGAAGGGCCAAAATATGTAAAATACATGGAAAATGGAATTTTACATCGAAAGACGATTTTCACACTTGAGCCTCCAGGACAAAACTGGTATCTAAGAAACGAGTATTGTAGAACAAAGGTGAGCTTAGACACTGACTTCAAGCCCAAGGTTTGGAGGGTGTACGAAGAGAAAAAAGACAGCGAAGAGAAGTGTTGAAGTGACAAATGATGTAACAAGATCACTTGAAGAGTGAGAGAAGTAGGGAGTATATAAGGGAGAAATCATCTCTTAGGAGGAAGGAGCTTGTTATGAGTAAGTAGGACCCTTAACCCTACTCGCTATGGGTAATAGTATTGGAATTATCTCATCCATCTTTCTAATTCCATTTGTTATTATCTTTTTTCTTTCTTTGGATCCCCAACATCTTTAATAGAGTTAATCTATTATAATAACTACCATTACCATATCACCTTATAAAGCGTATGATATTTTGACAACACCCTACCCTCGTGTTGTTGTGAGCCAGATGGTAATCTTGTTTTAGTACCGGTCACCTAGAGAGGATAGAACAACGTAGAATAGGTACAACAATAATCTTAATAAGAGTTCAGATTTAAATTTCAAAAGGAAATGCAATCTAATGATTTAAAAATCCTTTCTCATGATGAAACACTTGCATTGCTCCCCCACCCAATCTTGTGTTTTATATATCTTCAAATTTTTTTAGAAGGTGTTTTTTTTTTTTTTAAAGAACACAACTCCCTTGTAACAGATAGTGAAGTATAAAAATGGCACCATGTTCAACAACGAGGACTATATTTCCACTCAAAGTGGAAGCATAAGCATTCCTCATAAATATGCAAAAAAAAATTATTAACATAATGTACAAGAGTATAAAGACATTAAAATGAAAAACAATCGTTTCCTACAAAAAATTATACTGTCAAATTAGTTAGCAGCCTCTCCAGCTGTCGTCTCATTATCGTCATTTCTGGTCAAAGCAGCATCTGACCTTGCATCCTCTACGTTTTTCTGCTGAAGCTCATGTTTCAGTCTTTGGATTTCCCGATCCTTCTCTTCGAGTTTATCTTGTAACATCAGAACCTGGAATGCAATCCCATTTTAGGATGGACTATCAAATATCAATTTTCATGTATGCCAAAAGTATTGATTCACAATTCTTTATTGTGAAATAACGCGTTCAAATATCAACGCATTCATACAAGTATCACGTTATCCAACCATGGAAAACATTTTATTGACTCGGATATAAACAGGTTCCAAGTATACAAAAAGATTCCATTTGAAAACATCAATACCCAATTTCTATCAATCTAAGGACATCATGGCATAAAATTTTAAAAACAATATTTATTTACCCTTTCTTTTACGTAATAATAAAAATATTCGTTCAAAATTTATATTTGAGCAAGTTGTATTATCAGTTTCAAAAACTTGAGGCAGAACTTTTTAATCTGGCTGATCATTTATGCAATTCATATCAGCAATATCAGCAATCATTTATTTTTTCGGCCTCGTTCCCAACACAACAATTGAGTTCATAAATTGTTTTCTCCGGTTGCAGGGTCCGCAAACAAAATATTCACCCTTTGTTCATAAATTGTTGCTTATGAATCAAACAGATACTTTTATTGCAGAAGATACTGCAATCTTTAAATAACAAATAAGGAGAAACGGAGAAAGAAGTAAAAACCGTTTCGTTGGATCTTTCCACATCATTTGTCAGTCCTTCCATGTGCTTCTGCAACCCTGTAATAGATGTCATGGACAAGAACTAGGGTTTAATCCTTCCAGTCTTCAATTTTATAGACAAGAAAATAAATTAGCACAGTTATGATAATAGTTCCAGCATACTATACACTACAAATCATTAGCTTTATAGCCACACACGACAATATCATTTCATTGTATCAGTTTGGCATGAAATTTAACAAAACTATTGATACACTCATTTGAATCTTAAAAGGCGACGGCAGTTACCCAGGTAGCTGGTGTAAGAGTCAAGGGATTACAGAACCAAAAGGGTTTTAAATACTATAGTGCCACTATTGGACCAAACAGTCGGAGCAGGCCCTGTTCTTTCTAGGGGCTACTGTAGCGGACCAAACAGCTGCCACTGCGGGGACTATCGAGGCGCTGTGTTTATTCCAAAACAAAACTTGGAATAGAGACATTAGGGCTTGCTGGAGGGCTATTTCTGCGATTTTAATTTCTAAAATTCAAATCTATAGATGTAATAATAATGAAAATTATAACAGCTTGAATTCAGATGATAATCGATAATTCTATCTAGAAAACTAGTAGTTGACTTTTGTCGGCGTTTAAAACCAAATGACCTTTTATTGTTAATTATGAATGTAATTACTTTGAGTAATTGTTATCATTTTTGACAATTTCTGTGTATAGTTCACAATATATAAACTAAAAGTCCAAAATAGTGGTTATCTTGCTATGCACTAATTCGCTATAGTGTCTGGTGTTTTTGAAGACGGCCGCTGCAAACCACTATCCATGATTTAAAACATAAAACAAGTTCCATTCAATGACAAACCTTCAAATTGACTTCTAAGCTGTGAATTCTGGGTCTTCTGCAATGCCAGCTTCATTCCTAATTCATGTATCTGCATACCAAGAGGAAAACACAAATGGAAAATGCAGCAATTTAAGCATCAATTCAGTAACAATGAATACCATATAATACATTTTGGGATTGAGCCCTTATGTCAATATGGGAAAACTGCATACAATTGTGACAATACAACACAAGTGGGGGATAAGGGACAGTTCGAGGCATAGAGCAAAGAGATGGTAGCACCTTCCCCTCAGAAGCTTGATTTCCAATCTCCTCATTTTCCTCCTGTAGGGTTCTACATTTAGCCATCAGCATCTTCCCCATCTTGCTTTGGGGAGTAAAATTCATAGCAGCAATGTTATCTTGCAACTCCTTTACTTTTTTATCCTTTTCCTCGACTAAATTCTATTATCAGAAGAGAAATCTTGTAAGAACTAAAAAGGGGTAACCAACAACTGAAAGAAATTGTTATTACGGGTAGGGAGTGACAACATGAAAGAAAAGAAAAATGTAACTAAAACAACTCTCTCGAGCCAAAAAGAAAGAAAAAAAAATCAACAGTGTTTAAGTTATGGGTATTAAAGCATCTGTATAAAATATCCAAAGGGCCAAACACATCACAGAGGAAGCCAAATCTTAAATTTGCCTATTCTAATGTCATCTGAAAACATTTAGGGTGTGTTTGATTTAGATGAAAATAGAAAGGATTGAAATAGAGAATAAATAAGTTGAGAAAAGATAAATATGTAAGAAATAAAATTGTTTGATTAATTTGTTTGGTAGAGTAGAAATAAGCGAGAAAAAGACAAGGTATTTTGAAAGTTATGCAATTTGATTGATTTGATGGGAAAAATAAGGAGAGGGAGAGAGAGATGAATTGAAATATTTGGGAAATAAAAAGTGGGTTCCTCCATTTTATTCTTTTCCCCTCATCCCTAAAACAAACAACCAACCTCTCCCTCCCCCTCCTCTCTACCAAACAAAGGGTTACAGATTTACAAAAACCCTCTACCATACAACTTATCCCCTGTACTTCCAACTATACAAG
This sequence comes from Vigna angularis, assembly GCF_016808095.1. Classification (NCBI taxonomy): domain Eukaryota; kingdom Viridiplantae; phylum Streptophyta; class Magnoliopsida; order Fabales; family Fabaceae; genus Vigna; species Vigna angularis. The sequence continues at coordinate 12,259,582 of NC_068973.1, read as the reverse complement.
GATTGTCTACCCAAAGTGCAAAGGTTGCCTATACTCTTCCATCTTCTGTGATAATTCCGTTCCATTTCATTTTGTGACCTCCAAAATACATAAGTTTATTACTGTTACCCCAGTGAACAAGGCATGAGACGGCTATTAGGTGTGACAACACGGTTCAGACACTAACAAAATGTTTCTGCACTATATTAGTCGGTGAAAAAAATCTGTAGACAACTTGAACTAACTAACCTTTTCCTATTTGAACATGAATTACAAATTACCACACTCAATTTTTCTCACCTCCCTGTGTTTCTCCAACAGAAAAGAGTTAAAAAGATCAACCAAACTCAATTCAGTGTAAGTCAGCATCAAGTCAAATAGCAAACCTTTAAACGAGTGAACTCTTCATGAACAGCTGGATCTAGTAACAACCTCCGAGCCTGAAAATTATATTTCAAAGAATTTCAGGGCATTAAATATTCAATAAAAAAATAGAATACAATATAAAACCAACATGATGTGCAATTTCAGCAGCAGGATTAATTTTCAACAATGATGTGAGATGATACAAACAAAGACACCACAAACACAAAGCAGAACCTAAACATGGTGTAAATTTACAGCAGAAACATTATAAAAACAAATTCAACATCATTCCTTATTTGTCAAAGTTTAGTGAAACAGGGAATGCTCATGCAAAATTTTAATTTTAAAAAAATATAGTTCCCTATAATGTTGACAGGATAACCTGTGCCCTAAAACCCATGTGGGCCACCCTACATTAACCTGATGAACAAGAAACACATTTGTTCGATGAATGCTGCCGCTGCCGCCGCGTTTTCTCCGGTAAAGTTAGGGGTTTTGTGCGCCTTGAGGAGCGGAACCAATCCATAGTGGTCGTTGCCTCATTCTCCTCCACACGCGCCGTGACGCATGGCTTCTCTCCGATAAGCTTCCGGCGAGTGTTTGTCACGTGCCACCTTCTCGTTGTCGGAATCACACTGCAATACTGTTGTTTGTCTCGCCAGAGCCTCTTGAGTGCGTTTTGGTCCTTGTTTCTTAGTTTCGATGGCTGTAACTCAGACATAGGGTTTTCTCCTTTGATTGTTTTGAAACCCTAAGTCGGTTAGATCTCCTCTGTTTCAACATTGTTTGACTCACCAAATCATGTTGAGTCCACATACATCCTTGGTTCTTGATTTCGAAGTCAGCAGACCGCTCTTGACGCCACTACGTCACTTCTTTCTTCAATCGTTGTTGGTCAGTTTCTTCTTGGGCTCGAGTCTAGTTTGTTTAGCCCGTACTTCATGTGATACAGTGTTAAGTATCACCATTTGGGAGTAGTCCAACACATAACCTTTGGACCTCCAACCTATCTTTGGCATTTTAATGTCATCATAAGTCCCAATCTTTGTTCCTCGAATTTGTCATCCTTACCATGCTCAACACAATCCAACCATGGTTCCTAGTGGTGCTTTGATGAATACAGAGACCATTATGATCTTCCACCTTCACGATTTGTCATCGGCGCGTAAGGGGAGTATGTTTCCAGCCACTACATGCCCCATCAGTCAGTGATGACAATCCCAACAATTTTGTCACTTTCAATCACTTCTTCCCCATCAGTCAGTGATGTCAGTCCTTGCAGTTTTATCATTTTCAACCACTACAAGCCCCATCAGTAGTGATGGAAATCCCTGCAATTATGTCACTTTTAGCCACTACAGGCCTCATCCTTACTTGATGGCAATCCAGTTCCTGTAGTTTGTTGTCGTCTACCATTGTTGGTTGTCATCCACTCTTGATGGAAATCTCTTTTGTCAAAGTCATCCTACTTGAAGGTTCATGGTGCTAGTTGATGTTTCGTGGTTGTCCACTGTTGTCCAATATTATTCTTCATAAGCTTCTAAGGAGTCTCTTTGACTACACTGGTTTGTGAGTCCAATTTGGTTTATAGACATTCTCTCTCGATGGTCTGAAGCATATCTGCATCTTGTTCGAAGCCAAAGTTACCACGTCTATTGTCTCAACATTCCAGACATGTTGATTTTGTTGGATTAAGTTTATTTATTCCAAGCCTGGTACATACAATCTATATGCTCCAACTTGAGGGGGAGTGTTATAATATTTATCCAATTTATCATCTTTATATTGTGTTTAGGGTTACCCTATTTATCATGATTATATTGTCTAGGGTTACCCTATTTATCATGATTATATTGTGTCTAGGGTTACCCTATTTATCAGGATTATATTATCAATTTATTCTTATAAATAGAAGATTATGAGAGGGATCAATCAAACCTTTTAAAATTATTTTACAGTTTCAATCTCAAGTAGAAGTAAACTCTTACGAGTTTACAGGTTGGGTTGAGTCTACTAGTCGAGTTTACGGAATTCTCATGAGTTTACGTAAACTCTCAAGTTTGACAACCTTGAGTACGACACAATAAAAGAAAGTGAAATACAAGCCATTGGGCAAGGAATCAAGAGCAGTCTTTACAATGCCTCAAACAAACAGAAAAAACAGGATTCTAAAAATAATGTGAAAAGAAGAATCATCAGCATGATCCACTTAATCATTCATGTCATAAACTTACCTGCATAGACGGTGGCTTGAGTTGCACTTTCAGATCCCACACAGCAGACTGGAGAAGTTACCAAACAACCAATCATTAACGAGGAGAAACACAAATAAGAATAATAAAAAAAAGAACAGCTACAACAACAAAAGCTACAGGTTCCATCTCTGGTGCTTGAGTAGCCAAGATCCAGACAAATTACTAAATCAATAAGAGATAAAACATCCAAGATTAAAAAGGAAGGGCACTGCAGATATCAAGCAGAATATAGTGAAACCTCATACAGACAATTATTTTATGTTCTTGATTTCTATAGGTAAAGGATGAAGAGTGAAAATATAAAAATAATGCACTTCAGATTTTTTTTCCTATGAAAGATGGAATTTACTAAGGTGGTCATGGTTGATGCTGAAAAGAAACACACAATCATGCTAACACAAAAACTGGAAAGAACCTTATTTTGAGATATTACCTTCAACTCGGTTATCTCCTGTTCTCGTTTTGCAAATGTTACAATGAATGCAGCTTCCTTTTTCTTCGCCTTTTCAAGCTAATATCCAATAGGAAAATGATAAAAGATCAATGAAACCAGATGAATAGATGATGAATTATTTTGAACGAAAAGAAAGAAAGAAATATATATATATATATATATATATATATATATATATATATATATATATATATATATATATATATATATATATATATATATATATATATATATATATATATATAGATAGATAGATAGATATATGTGTGTGTGTGTGTATAACTAGATTCTAAACCTGCTCTCTTAAAGATTCTTCAGAGGTTTTCAAGGTATGAAGATGATTAATCAACATTTTGGGATCTAGAAAGAAGAAAGATAAAATAATGTTCAAGTATACATTTAGAAAAAATAAAATAAATGTATAAAGAGTCATTTCTTGAACAATTAATGCAGGTATATGTCACTTGCAAAACAGAGTACAAACAAACCTGGAGTGACCCCAGCAGGTACAGAAGGCTCATTTTTAAGTGTAGAATGCCAACTCTGAATCTCAGATTTTGCAGCCTCAAGTTCATTCTGGAAAATTCAACACTCTTGTCAATATTTCTATGTAAGGAAAATGTACAGCTCAAGCCTACAATATGAGAATAAGACTATTTCATATGTGGAAATTTGTACAAAAGGAAAACAACCCTCCATTCTAACATATAAGACTCAGCTATGGAAATAGAGATCATTGGGAATGGTGCAAGAACATTCTGTTCCAAATCATAACAATTCAAACATTATAGATGAAGATTGACACCTTTTCATCATGAATACAATCATGTAGCAAGTCTTAAATCACATCGACTATAACTGAAGTTTGCTTCTCTAATAACAAAAGTTCAAATTCTTTCATACATAAGAACTATAAAATTGTGAAAGAAAACCAAAAGGATAACGGCAACAGAAGGGAGCAAAGATGGTCAATTCTTTAAAGAAAAAACGTACTTGGCATGTCACAAGTGTATCCTTACAGTTCTGAAGACTGCAAAAGTACAAAGATCAAAAACATGTTTTAGACCCAACTAATCAGCTGCAATTTACACAATGTACAATATACCTCCCACCGTTTATTCTGTAAAATACCTCTCACGCAGTGACAAAATCATTCCTGTTGTTACACCAGAGGCTTCTTCAGCTTTTGATTTAGCCTGCATCACAAATCATTATTTAACTTCTTCCATTTTATAAAGCATATTATTATAAGCTGCACAAGCAATTTAGCAAGAAAAAAGGTAAGCTACGTAAACAGAGCAATCAAATACCCATCACCCACGTCGACTTCCACTGCTCACCATACATGAACAAGTACAATCCCAAACCAAACATATATCCCCAATGCACACCACATAAGTCAAGTGAGCCAAACCCTAAAACTCAGCCAATATTCTCCATGAAAATTAAATTATTGCGAAAAAACAATATCATTCAAGCTGTCTCACTTTCCTCAACCTAAACAATTCCTACACAACAACAATCCAATACAGCCAAAGAAAAACAAGGAAAAGAAAACAATAACACATTCCACTATATCCTGCACCTAAATGGCGACACAGCATAACAGACTCACGCAAGCCGTACCTTCTTTGTTGCATAAGGATCGTTGTCGTAATCTTCATCGTCGTAATCGGGAGACGACCTCTTACTACCTAGATTTCAAAGCAACGATACAACCGAACTCAACAAAACAAGTCAAATTGAAGCAACGGTTAATCAGAAAAACAGCTAGAATAACTAAAACCTGAATGCCTAGAAGCAAATCCACCTAAGAAATCGAAGTCCTGCATTTGGCAGAAGCGAAGTTGAGGTTAAAGGGAACGACGAAAGCGCAAGAAAAGTAAAGATGTGGGAGGGATAGTGCCGCTTACATCGTCGAAATGAGTAGGGGAAGCCATGAAGTTGAAGAAACCCTAGAGTGAAAATGTGAAATGAACGTGGTTCTGCACAACGGTTATCTACGAAGCGAGGTAAAGTAGAGAAGATGCACCCAATATGCGATTTCTAGTGCAGTTTTCTCCTCTTGGAAGAACCCTCGACACCAACTCACTAACACGAAAAATTACTTCTTGGATTTCTCCCAACAAAGACAAAACAAAAATATAATTTCTCACTTAATTATTGGACTTTATTTTTCTTAATTTTTTTTTGCTTTTAATGTATTATTTTTAAAATTATTTAAATAACATTTTAACTGTAAAATAAATTAATTTAGATAACACTTTAAAAAGATAAAATAAATAATTTTTTAGAATTAAAAAAACTGAGAGCTTGTGAATTGTTTGATAGGATTTTTGTTTATTTTGGAATTTTAATTAAGTGTAATATTTTACTTTTCTAAAAGCCAGTTTATGTTGTGACTTATTTGATGGTGTAACACAGTTCACTGATAATAAGATTTAAGGACACCTAACTTTGATTAATGCTGACTTAGGCGGTAGATCATGATAGGAGTTTGAAAATAGAAAACTATATGTTATTCGTTGTTACTCATTATTAGTTGTTTTTTAAAAGCTTGATTTTTTTTTTTCGTCTATTTGGTTTAATGTGGGATTGAATTTTTTGATAATTTAATATGGTTTTAATTTTTATAACTTTTGTTTAATTTGATTTTTTTTATGTGGTTTAAATTGTTAATAATATAGTATTCACGTGAACAATAACTTAATAATGTATTAGTTTTTTCCATACATGACCACTTAAGGATATTGTGATATTGATTTGTGGTCGTTAGAAGTGGTTTTGTCGAAGAAATAAAACATTAAAGTTGAAATATGGTTTATGTGTGGGTTTATAAACTTTATTAGAATCACGAATGAAAAACCTTACAAATAACAAAAAGATTAAATATTACAGTTTCACAGTTTTCCTAACCTAATTTTTATGGGTCAAAGTTTTTTGACCACCACCTTGGTCGAGGAAAAGTGACTCCACAAGCTTCGCCCACTTCCAACAAACTAATGTTATCCATATTTTTTTTCCTCTTCATTACTAATACATGAAAAAACTCTTAACACATCAAACACATTCATTTCCTCTAGACTATTCTCAACTACAGTTTCTAAAATTTTGGCAAAACAGTTTGAAGCTTTTTCTGCTTCAGAAACCATATTCCTCTCGCAATTCCCTATATCCTCTTCCCCTTTCAGTGATTGAACTACTACACAACCCTCTAAAGAATCCATACCCAGATTAACATCTGAAAGTTTTGATTTTTTTGTCAGTGGCTCCCCTGAATAAGACAGTTCCCTATCGAAAACTACGAATTCATCAAATTGACTATCACGAATCTTGCCCAAAACATCTTTGGTGCTCCGTGTGAGCATTCATCGACGCTCATTTCCTACATCATTTGAACTTTTGAAAACTCTAACTTCGAATCCCTACCCAAATCAACAAACTCCGATTAAAAACATAAAAAAACACTAGAAAGGAGTGAATAATATTTTTAAAACTTTTCACAAATGACGTTTGATGGGTTTTCAAAAGATTAACAAATAGAGATATGTTCAGACAATGATGTTTCAAAAAAGCTTATGTTTCAAAAAAGCTTTATAAAAGCTTTTAAAGAAAGTAAAGCAATAAAACACAATTTTTACACTGGTTCACTAAACCTAAGTTAGATTGAGTTCTTCCTTAAGAGGTTCCACTAATCTTTTACAAAGATTACACGAGGTTTACATCTCCAAGTCTACAATAAGTATTCTTACCACTTCTAGTTCACCTAGTCAACACGACTACTGCAAGTTTAACCACTCATAGTTTACAAGTATTCTAACCACTCTCATCCCTAGACAACACGTTTAGACAAGTGTTTTAAAATATCTTTAGAACTTACAACACAAAATAGTGTTAAGAGCAAAGGTAGAGATGATAACTCCCAAAGAGAGAATATAAGCAGTAAAAAGAGTTTTGTGATTTGCTAAGATTTTTCTCTCAAAAGAAATATATTCTTCAGATAATATATGAGCGCAGCAAGCTTGAGTTTACTATTATATATTTCTTATATTATCCTTCTTGTGTTATCATTCTTGTATTCTCTTCAAACTTTCGTCTATATATAGCTTTTCTTGAAAGATGATCGTTAGACAAGGAAGTTGACTTTAGGAGAGCAAGTAGCCTTCAAGTGTGAAGTCAAACTTTACTCTTTTTTTGTTGGGGTCATAGCTTTGTCATAACCTTAAGTAAATTGAGCTTATACGATATGACAAAGCAAAAGATTTCAAGAGAAACATTCCTAGAATGTTCTTATTCTCTCACAACGTCTTTTTCTTGGGTGCAATGATTTTGATCATATTTTTCTGCGTTAGTGATCTGCACGGATATCAAAAATAAAGTATATAAGAATCAAAGAACTTTATCGTACATGTATTAAATATATATTTTGAATGTTGATAAGCGTTATACTATATTGCGTGTTCAAGACATCTTATCATTTATTATGTCATTCATAAATGCATCGTTTGGTAAAATATACAACATGTATAATCATAGGATGGTATAAACATTATACACTTCTTCAAAGCCTATAACGTTTAGTGATCATTCATTAGACGATTCATTCTTTATAACGCTTTGCTTAAGATAACACTTGTATTGAATAAAAATTTCTTTTAGCCTCAATGTTATAAAAGAGATAGACTTTTTCTTTTCATAAGACACTAGCTTGTTACTCATATAGACTATTAGATGATTTCAAAGAAAGACACTTTCTTTTCTTAGACATTGTTTATGATTTTAGTTCATTAAAAATTTTAGTCTAGAAAACATTTGAATGGTGATGTTGCAATTCCCGGTGATGCATGAGGTGGCTAGACGATTTGGTGAGGTTTGGTTTTCTAATGATGCGGGAGGGAGCGTTGTGGCTATCTAGCTTTTGTAATATTGCGTTGAAGATCTCACGCACAAAGAGCTTTGGTGGTCTGCAGGTTTTAGTCATGCTAAGGTACTTTAAGCTTGAGTTTTGGTTTTTCTTATACTATTGTAATGAAGTGTTGTGAGGTGTAGTTAAATTCTTGCTTTAGAGAGTGTGGATGTACTTGGGGTCAAAGGGTTGGTGAGTGTTGTCTATGTGTGGTACAAATTTTCACATATTGTTATTATCTAGTTATCATTAGACAACAACAATGGTTTTTCTCCAGGTTTGAAGTTTTCCACATTATATCTTGTGTATCCTTGTGTTACTCTTCTTTCTTTGTTAGTACTATAAGAAAAGAAAGGCTTTATATCTCAAGCCAAGAGGGGGTGAATTGGATTAACCCTTTTTAATGATCTTTTCAAAATATTTATGAGTTATTGGCTTTCTTGAAATCAATAAACAAATAGTAATGAATCAACAAGTAGAGAAAGAGTAGAGAAAGATCAACACAAAAACCTATATTGGTCTGGCTATTAAAAGCCTACGTCCAATCTTCCTTCAACAACGTTAGTTGAAGGGAATCCACTATAATTGATTGAGTATACAAAAATACAGAGACAACCCTCTCAATGCACTTCTCTCACTACTCAAAATTAATATAGCAACACAAGAGATGAACAATCTCAATCTCTTACAATAACCAAGAGCAATCACAACCCTTAACCCCCTAACAAACCCGCATAGGTACAATACAAAATTTTTTTATGAAGAACCTGATCTCTAACACACACTCCTCAAGTGCAGATTGAATAAGAACCTTTAACACAAAGTCTTGAAAGAATCTTGATGGGTAATCAACCAATGTAGTATAGATCCTCCAAGAACGTCTCTTGAAACCACCTGTAATCAAAGCTCAATGAGAATATTAGTATTTGAAAATTGTAATGTTATTGAAATAGGTTTCAAGTCACATATATATAAGATTTTCAAATCTTATCGCATTATAATCAATTATGTTAATTGCATAATTAGTTATGTTTTTTCTCCGTTCTAATCGATTATCCTATGTTTATAATCGATTATTTAAACACTTAAGCCTATTATTGATCCATTCAACAATATTAACAAATTAGGCTATTTATGTAATGGATTAGACTATTTCTCTGTTTTAATCGATTATTTAAACACCTAGCCATATTGTCTATCCAATTTTCATCCATAATAGACTATCTCACTTGTATAACAAATTATGTTTATTTTTTCTGTTTTAATCGGTTATGCGACCTATATAATCGATTATAACATAACAGTTTGCCCCTATTAGCTTTCTAAGTGATCTGGCTAAATCTTAACGTGTTATATACCTAGTTTAATCGATTATATATACCCGAAATGAGATTATCAATATGTTGTAAGCTTGATTCATTTAACATTAATAGCTTCAATCATCTAACACATGATAAAAATATAAATATTTGTTATGTCATTTGTTTTACAAAAAACAATTAATGATAATTTAATTGTTCATCATCAAAAAATAAAATATAAAGGATTTAAGCTCCCCTAACAAGTAAGTTGATTCTTATGGGATAAAGACGGTAATGTTTTTCATTGACAATGCAATTTTTCCATCGGATAAACTTTTAGAATATGTATCCTTTTGACAATAAATTTTATAATATAATATTTTCTGCATTATGATTTTTTTATCTAAAATATTTTGTAATTAATTTTTGAAATAGTAAGAAAACAAGTACATTATGTGGATTAAGTCCTACTAAGACCTATGAGAATAATAAGTAATATGATGAAAAATAATAAAGCATAATGTGAAAATTTGTTTACTTTGATCAAAATCTTTAAGTGGTGAAAGGTGGGAAGAGAAATTCCACATTGGTGGAAACTTACCTTGAGAAATTCCTGTTCAGTGAAAACTTATCTGAATCGTTACACTTTACATGTTATAAAAAGAGTTCAGTGTTTTCTGACAAATACATTCCAAAGACTTATTCTTTTTATTGCCTCTTGCTTTAGAGTTGGAGAAAAAAAAATCATGACACATATTTAGTTTCTCGGGTGAGTTTCTCCTTTAATATTTTCCTTGTATTTATTTTTCTATTTCAAAAAAAGTATTGTCATTAATTTATTTGAAAATAAAGTGAGGAGGGTATGTTATTTTTTTCTTTAATAAAATTATATTTTTTTATTTAATATATTTTTTGTTCCTTTTATTTTCATCTTATCTTATGTGAGTACTTGTACTATTATGCTACTCAATAATGTGAAGGAGCAGTAGAAACTGTAATGATGGGTGGTGTGTAGAGGTTCAATTAGTAATTATGGGGGCGCAGGAAGCAATAGCGTTTAAGCCCATTGGCAGAAGGCTCAGTTGGCCAGTTTTATATAATATCTGGAACTCTTCTTCCACTTCTTCTTGGTGATTCTCCTGGGAACCAAAGCAAAAACAGATTTTGAAGGGTGAGAGGGTATGGGTATCAATATAAAGGGAGAAATAGAGAGGGTAAATGGGAAGGAACTGAGTTACATTGAATTTGTGGATAGATATATGGAGAAGAACAAACCCGTTGTACTCACTGGGCTAATGGACCATTGGAGAGCTCACACTGATTGGGTCACACTTCATTCCCAACCCAACTTTCAATTTTTCTCAACTCATTTTGGAGCTTCTAAAGTTCAGGTATATTCTTTATACAATGCAATAAAATATACCCAATCAATGTTTAATTGAAGGAAGTTCTTTAGTTATGATGTTTTGAACACTTGTGTCTGATTTCTATTGTTGGATGGTGATTGAGTTTACTGAAAATTTACCATGATTATTTAAGAGTGTGATTCCTGGTAATCTCTGAAAATTTTGTGGAATGAAGGTTGCTGATTGTGACACAAGAGAATTCACTGATCAGAAAAGAGAGGAGATGTTGGTCTCCGATTTTATAGCGCGTTGCCTTCTCGAGGAGGCTTCTGCTGTTCAATGTAATAATGAAACTTGTTCAAGTAATGGTGCCTCTGTATCTATACCGTATTTGAAGGATTGGCATTTTGTAAAGGTATACCTTTTAGCCTTTATTTACTTCTCTTTTGATTAAGAGTTTTGATTCATGAATATGTGAATGCAAGAACTCGTTTCCTCCATTTTTATGGGGCACAAAACTCACTGGAACAGTTAAGGCGCTTTACGTTGTCTCTTTTCCCATAATGACATCATTTATATCATCAATCTGAATGATGCATGAACCTGGGAAGCAGGGTGGTTGTGCATTGTGGACTACAGAAGTCAACGGATTAACATTCCCATTCACTTTTGGTTCTGTGAACGCTTATATGCAGATAATTTTCTATTGGTATTGTTGCTTTACCTGAAATCTAATCATGTATGGAATTTTTAGGTGTTCATTTTGCTATTGCTGCTGTGCGAGATCCCTGTGTAATCAATTTTTAAGCATGTGCCTTATTTAGATAAAAATACATATACCATCGGCAAGAAACAAATCAAATTTAATAAATGACTGGATTACTTAATTCTTTTGCATTGAGAGTCCTCTTGTTAGGCAATACCTGTCAAGTTTTATTCTATTTTTAGTATAGATGATGTTGTTCTTAGTAATTTTCTCTTTTCTCACTCTGGTAGGAGTATCCTGAGTATGTAGCATATGAGACTCCAAGGTTCTTTTGTGATGACTGGCTCAATCTGTATCTTGACAACTTCAAAATCCATATTGATTCTGACACACAGCAACCGAATGAGGAAATATGTTGCTCTGACTATCGTTTTGTTTACATAGGGGTGAAAGGTGTGATTGTAGGTGTAATAAATTCTTCTAGCAACAATGCATATCAGATCATACTGTATTTCCCTTTACCGAGCGATGAAAAACCGACAAGTAACCTCTTGCTTTCAATTATCTGGCAGGATCTTGGACTCCTCTTCATGCTGATGTTTTCAGGTCTTATAGCTGGTCGTCAAATGTCTGTGGAAAGAAGAGATGGCTTTTTCTAGATCCTTCCCAGTGTCATCTTATATTTGACAGGCATGCATTCAGTACAAAATAGATATTAATGGCATTTTTCCGGACAAGAATTTGGGGACACTGATAACAAAATCTAGTTAGATGTGTCAATTTTAAAACTATCCATCAACTGTGATTTACTATGAAGACCACCTTCAGCAAACCTTTTCTTCTTGGAAATCAACATTCGATCATTCTTGCCACTTTCGTACTTTATTTGGGTTCACTCTGTATGTATGAAATTATCATTCTTGATTTCTTGCGTTTGTGCTGTTCTTCAGAGGTGGGTTGGGCGTGTTTTGATGTGTTGGTCTTTCTTCTTAGTTGTCAAAACTAAGTTCTTTTCAACTTTGATTCAGGAATATGAAAAATTGTGTATATAATATCTTTGACGAAGTATCAAACTCGAAATTTCCTGGTTTTAGCAGGGTAACTTTCTACATTTTGTCATCAATCTTGCTGTTTTCAATTAGACTTTTGTTCTTCAGCCTTCAATGGCTCTGTATATGTATGCAGGCTATCTGGTTGGAATGCACACAAGATGCTGGTGAAATTATATTTGTTCCCAGCGGATGGTATCATCAAGTTCATAATTTGGTATATTCTTGCGCACTATCTGTATTGCTGTTTTGTTATTTCTCCATGATTTTGAAAGGAAATCCTGCAGTCCCTTTAAAGATGAAACTTCTGTATTCTAAATGGAACTTGTGGTTGATCTCTGGTACATTTAATTCTCAGGGAAGCTAGACAGCTCAGCGGAGCTGGTAATGAAAATATGTAGTTTGCTGGTTTCCAGGAGTTCACTAATAGAATCACTGGCATATGGTGAATCACTATGAATCATAAAAAAATTCATTGCTAGTTGAGTGATTGCATTAGGTCATTGTTCAGAAATGATTAATTAAAATGATCATTTATTTTAAAAGTTCTCTGGGGAAATTGATAACAATATCATAAGTTGAACAAAACACACACACACACACACTAGCTTATAAGCTGGAAAAAAACACAATTGGCACAAATAGCTTTTGAAAACCTTTATTTCCATAACAAAATTAGTTTTTTGTTATGTTACATCAACTTTATCGTTAGATGATTTTAACTGTGATATTTGACATGATTTAATCATTTGATGATGTATATTGTGCTTTCAGGAGGATACGATATCTATAAACCACAACTGGTTCAACGCTTATAACCTTTCCTGGGTGGTAATTTGAGTAATGCAATGAAATAAATATTTGAGAGCCAAGCTCAAGGCTAAATATGATTCAACTAAGTTTATCTCATGACTTTTTCATGCCATGACAGTGGAATTTACTTTTAAGGGACTACAATGAGGCCAAGGACTACATAGAAGACATCAAGGATATATGTGATGATTTTGAAGGTCTATGCCAGCGCAATCTTGCTGCTAACACAGGTGCAACATACCTGATTGCTTTTTCCTACCATGTGTCATGAATTTTTGTATGCTATTGGGGGCAAATTAATGATGATATCTTAGAACAAAAAAAAAAGTGGTCATCCTAGGTTTGATTTGTTAACTGTTAAAGAGTCTTCTGATGATCAACAATGAATAAAGGGCATGTATTCTTTTAATACACATTTCACTACTTTATTTAATCTCAATTACTATATTTTCTTGAAGTTATAATGCTCATTGTGCAATTGACTAACCACGGCATAAGTTTTGTACTACTAACTTTGATAGAAACTACATTTAAATATATAAAATGCTTAAGCTGGTCATACAAGTTAAACTGACTTTTCTCTTAAATCAGGGATGAACTTTTATGACTTCTTTACTTTCATGTCATACTTCACCGTGGCCAACTTAGTGTTGCTTCGTTATATAAATAGAAGATATGGAAGTACTACTGGAAGTTCTTCAACAATAGCTCAGCATTTATCCATGAATCTTGGGTGTTTAAGGAAGACCGCTTCAGAGATGAAACACGTACGTGCTCTAGAAGGAAATCATAATTGCGTTGTGGATATTATCAAAGCATTTGAAGATCCTAGATTTTCCAAATTATGCATGCATGTAGGAAGAACATATGCCATGGTACATGAGCAATCTCACTTGGTCTCTGATTTCGAGAGCTCTACAATGAGTGATTTGGTGGACTTCAGTGATTCGAAATCATACACATCTCAGATCTACACACCTGAAGATCTTATTCAATTTATAGACAATGTAGTTGCAGAAGAGGAGCCATCTGTACTTCGTGACACTTGAATGGCCTTTTGAAATTCATTTTCACAACTGATTGCACTTGAAGTTGGGACCAGCTACTCCAGTCTAACAATTGCATCTCATTGCTTTTACTCTCACGAGACAAGAAAGTTATCACCCAATTGGCACTTGTCATAGTTTTTTTTGTGAAAATTTTGGGAGAGGGGATGGTTCCTTAAGCCCAAAGCAAGAAAAAAAGGGAAAGTTTCTAGACTCAGTGCTTAGAGGAATTTACATCTACCTTCAGACAAGTGGGCAAGAACTAGCAAACTGTCAAATACAAACCCTTGTCTTATTCCACTTGACCTACCATTTGGGACTAGTGGTCCTTGTTTAAGTAAGCTTTACTCGTCACTTATCTTTACTCTAACTGGCTTGTCTTACTAATCCCTCATTTTAGGCTCCATTGGGTCACCCTTTTTGTCTTTCTATTCTTTCTTACTTATACTTGTTCCTTGCTTTCTTCTCTGGCTGTTTAGAAACCAATACCTTCTGTTACAGCTGTGGGCCCTTCATGTCCCATAGTTGTGCCTTAGAAAAGATTGACTTTTGACTCTGGCAAATTTATTTAGCAGCAGATGATATGATTTTTTAGGGATATTGTATTATTGTCATCAATTTACTTTTGCAATTGGCTCTCGTCGTAGTTGTGTGAAGGTTGGGCAATAGGTTTCTTACCCAGAACGTGTACCTTTCGCCACAGATCGTGGGAGTTGTGGACACTAGACACCTTCCCTCTTGAGCCTTTTTGCTGTATATCTGTTGGTTTTTTATATATGTAATTTAATTGGAATATACTAAAATTTTCTTATGATTGGATGGATGTCTTACCATTTCTAGATATAGAACTAAAATGAATGATTGAAAATCTTATCCTGGAAGTTTTATATATATATATATATATATATATATATATATATATATATATATATATATATCCGACACTAGATAATTTCATTAGCAAGTGGTAAAAAATAATTGGTTTGCGTGAAATTTAAACATGGAGAAAAAGGAAACAATTGAGTTAAATATGTATGTTATAGTCAAATTATATCTTTTAAATATTGTGGATTATATTTTTAATATTTGATAGTATAATTATGCCTTGAAGAAATGGTAGAAGAAAACCTAATATAAAAATCAAATTAAAAAATGAATAAGTATATTTTTTAGAAAATAATGAATACATTGATAATGATCCTTAACTTTACTATTTTTTGTTGATAAAAATTAACCTTACTATTTCTATATATCATATTTTGTGGACGATTTTTCTGGTGAGAAAAAATAATTCTATACAATTCAACATCAATATCTTGTATAAATTCTATTAAGTTGGCAAGTGTCTTGAAAAAGTAAATTATACTAACACATCCTAAAATGTTGTTATTGATACAATTTTTTTTAACGTTACACAAGCTTCCGTCTTTTTAAAAAAGATTTAATATCTGTTTTGATTCTTATATTTGTCGCTTTTATTCAAATTGATCTTCGAGTTTTTTTTTTGTCTTTAAAGTAATCAATTTTTTTTTGTAAAATTTGTTCAATTTGATTAATTTGTAAACAATTTTGGTCCTTACAATTTGAATAAGTATGGGCAATTTCTCATATTAGATCAGTAAGTGTGACATTCGGGCACTGACGAGGGCGGGGAGTGACGCCGGTGCAAGAGGCATGGTGCAGAGGGCACAGACAAGGAGCGACTCCTGGCAGCTTCGGGTGGAAGGGGTACATGGACGAATCGAACATACACCGGAATGAGAGGGATCTGGAGACTGTGTAGGTATGGGACTATACAGTTGAAGGATAGCTTAAAGGAATTGATTTGACTACTCATATCACCAAATGCATTTGCTTTTCGGTAGCCTGACTCATAAGAACTCCATGGTTAAGTGTGCTTAGCTTGGAGTAATTCTGGGATGGGTGACCTTTTGGAAGTTTTCCCGAAAAGTGTGCGAGTGAGGACAAAGCACACTGGAAAGCCTGGTGGTGATCTATGGGGGCAGTCGATGGTCCCTGTGAGTTGCCAGGACGTTACAGATGGTATCAGAGCCTAGCCTCTCCCAGTACGGTGTGGTTCGAGGACGAATATAATATCTAAAGATAAAGGTGTATCAATTTCATGTCCTATTAAAAAGTAAATTTATAGAACCATTTACCAAGCGGAATTGTCTTCTATTTAAATGCTTCCTTACTCCTCAAGATCAACAAAATAATAATTTTTTTAGAAATATGCACATCTTTTTCTTTATACAAGGAAAAGGTAATCGAAACTATGGATGACAAAGATACCCGTGTCCGTAGATAAAATCTTTCAAATAGGAACCCGCAAGTAAAGGATAACGAATAATTTAATACCTGCTTATAAATGGGTCGAATGCAGATATCATACTACACATGCTTGTGGGTATCTATTACTCACAAAATATTAATATTAAAATTAAAATTTTATTTATATTTTATTAGGTTAAATTTAATTAAAATTAAAATTTAATTTATATTTATTAATTTCAATTTAATTAAAATTAAAATTTAACTTATATTAATTTAATTTACATTACTTTTTATATTTTTGTAATTTTATTTAAATTTTATTTTAAAAAATTTATAAAAAAAAATTCATAAACTCGCAAATTTTAAAGAACCCAAAAATGGATATGTGACAAGAATGAAACAGGTAATAAATCAGGTTTTCTATTACAAATCGAATAGTGACTATAAATTATATATATATCTGACTCAACTTATTATCATCACTAATTTAAACAAAAAAATATCATACACATTATTAAATATTTGAATAAACATGTGTTTATGTGTCCACACATTTTTAAAAAGTTGTAGAAAAATAAGCAACCAAAAAATATGAAATTCTAAAAAAGAGATCATATATATGCTTTCACCTCCCTCCAACCAATCATCCACATCAAATATGCCAAATCTGCATCCTGTTCCAACCATATAGGCAAACATAATCCCGGATGAACACTCTACAGTACACCTCTTAGTTACTGTAAAAGATGTATTCAAGTTGGATATAAGAAGTTACAAAATATCTCTATAACTTTGTTTTACTCTTTACTGTTTTTTTCTTCTCCTCTATGTTTATTGTGCACTCCCTCGTTCCTTTATCTCTTTTTCACTATCTATATTTCCTCAAAAGATGATGGTTCATTATTATGAAACATTTAACATGTTAAAAGTTTATTATGCATATATACATTACGACATTGAGTTTTTTTTTTCGATTATTGACGCTAGTGAATATATTTTAAAAAGTTATTTATTTACTTTAAATGAATAAAATACGTTATTTTTAGATTAGCATATTTAGCTTAATTAATGTTTTATTAACATTGAAAAAATGTTTTTTATTTGTTTATTTTCGTAAAATGATACTTAAAAAACGAAAAGAGTATTACACTTCTAGATATAGCTATGCAAACACTATATAAACAAGTTTAGAAAGAGATACATTTTGTAAGTAAGTCAGGCTAAAAATGTTCTTATCTTGAAGGAAATGTATTTTCTAAAGGACTAAAATAAACAGTGGTATTTTTAAAGGACTAATTTCTACATTTTATTTTTTAAAGATACTAAAACCTAAAAAATATGAAAATTAAAAATGAAAATTAAAAATATAGAAATTAAATAGTTTTTGTAAATCCCAAAAATATACCATAAAACTATATAAAAAAGTTATCATATAATAATATAGTAAAACAATTATTGGAAATAAAGTTAACCTTACAGTTATTAAAAAATAACCATAAAATTTAAAATTTTAAAAAAGTTCTTATACTACTACAAACTTATGTACATAACCGAACGATTATTACAAAGGTAAAGTTACGACCGAACGATTAATACAAAACTATGATTAAAGGTATAACGAACGGTTCTAATCTAAAAAGCAGGATCCTCGACATCCAACGCCTGCTCCAACGAACACTCCTCTCCAACTGCTCACATCCACAGGATGATCATTGCAAAAGAAGAACCGAACAGGAAACATGGACAAAAACAGAAAACAAGGATAAGCTAATGTAATTTAATTGTATACACATACATACATTTCACACAAGTCCAAACAATGCAAGACCGAACACTACAACATACCAAAACCAAATACAAGCAATCATATACAAACCGAATACTCAAGTAGTTATGACCGAACACTATACTCATGCATAGACCGAACACCATAATTCATTCATAGACCGAACACCTGACTTGACCATCCGGATTATATGAATGTGTAGCTACAGGCATTCCTGCACTTGTGGTGAAACAGCAAGCCCCTCATCAAGCTACCCCACAATGTTAGTCCAGTGAAGATTACCTCGATACCCTGAGGTTAAAGGACCTCCTGTCATTCTCACACATGAGTTACTCCTCTCTACTTGAGAATGAGTAATCACAGACTATCAGGATAAACGCCAGCTTAGCACGATACCCACATTTATACTTTACAATTCAAATACCATCCACGAGACATTTCTCCTTGGAGTTCTCTTCCACATTACTTGAAAACATAATTCCTCATCAATTAACGTAGCATGTCATTCACCAATCATATACTCACTCATAAGACTAAAAACCCTGTGAACTTTTGAGACCGAACAGTCTATAACAATTTACCGAACACTGACGAAGGCCGACTACTAGGAAAAGTCTAACACTATATTAAAATTGAGTACTAAAACTAAGTTGAATACCAAGACTAAACCGAATGCTAGTATAAGACCGAGCGCTAACACTAGCATAACTACTAGTATAAGACCGAGCGCTAACACTAACATACGTTCTAGTATAAGACCGAGCACTAACACTAGCATAAATGCTAGTATAAGACCGAGCGCTAACACTAACATAAATGTTAGTATAAGATCGAGCGCTAACACTAGCATGACTGCTAGTATAAGACCGAACGCTCTACCAAGACCGAACAGTCAACTGTTCACACTTCGCGTTCTGCATAATTATGCAAAATTCTGTTGAATTACGAAGAACACCAGAATTTACCACTTTTATACATTTTAGCCAACTTAATGATTCTAATAGGTCACAATGCACTTGTTCAAACTCACCTCACTACCAAAAATCACTCCTAACCTCAAACTCTCATTTTCACTCTCTCACTTCCTCAAATTGACACTGGCCGAACACTTTTTCTGCATAATACTCCCCAAATCCAGTTCACAGAGTTCAGTCCTCACATTCAATCGAAAACAGAAATTCAACATGCATTTCAATCAATCATACAATTCATTTCAAACATATAAAAATACAAGTTAAATTATTTTAGCTTCCCTTACCTCGAATGAACCTGACAAATTCTACACTTCCATAGTCCTGCCTAACCCGCAAGTAACTAACTTCTAAGGCAGCCTACAAATTTCTAATCGGTGAAAAGGAACCAACCAGAGGATCAAAGACAAAAAACAGATTTAGAGGAGTAGTTGATGAATACATGCAAGCTGAACAGTGCTTGCATGTACTAGAAAATGTAGGAACCTCAAAGGACGAGGGAATTGAACTTACCAACTCCAAAACAACAACTTGATTGGTGAAAAGAGAAACTCTTGACACCAAGAAAGCTCAGGCACGACCTGCTTGATGATCAGTTAAAAAAAAGTGAGAATTTCTAAAAAGAATTTGTAGAGAGAAGGAGGAGAAAATAAAACTCAGAAGTTTGGAGAGAAGAGTTGCATGCAGAGAGTGGCACTAATTTTTAAAACTTTCGTTTATATACTACCGTCAAAACCGATCAGTCCTCTCAGCTGCATACACCTGTCTTCCTCCACTTTCTCTGAATTTCATAGTCTTTACAGTTTTTCTTATAAATAAAGATAATTTTTTAAAAAATAAAATAAGAAAAGTGTGTCATTTTATTAAAAATCTCATATGAATATCATTTATTAAAAAATACGAGGGAGATGGATCTTTATTTAAAAATTATATAAGGTATAAATACCGATTTGTTAAAATTATAAACTAAATTAAATGTTATTTTAAAACTACAACAAATGCAAGTATATTATTCGATATAATTGTAGAAGAAATAAGTATGATTTCTTTATTATTACTACTTCTATTAATAATAATAATAATAATAATAATAATAATAATAATAATAATAATAATAATAATAATAATAATAATAATAATAATAATAATGAATACTATTATTATACACCACAGTAGCATTGTGCAATGGAGAGAGTATAATTTTCTTTTCATTTCTTTAGAGTTTAGGGTTTGAAATTCGAAAAACAAAGCATGGAAGCTTCATATGCAAGTCTTGAAGATGCTCATCGTTTTTTTTTATTGTTACATCACATGCAATGCCACTAATGATGGAAGCATCCACAGTAAAATACTCCACACTTCGCATAGGGTTTTGTTTCAAGACAACGGAAAATTCATGTCACCTATGCTACCCAAAATATGCATGCAAGGCATTGAAGGTTCTTCGCTAATTTTGAGAACCAAAATGATATTTTCAAAGTAAGCACATTTTGAATCATGTAATGTTACTAAAGTGAGTCTGACTTAGATCTTAGATCTTATTGACACATAATTTTTCTTTTAAATCTCTTTAAAGAAACCATTACTCTTTTTTTTATACAAGTTTTATGTATAGACCCAAAAGAGCAAAGGCAAATATATATAAGGAACAAATTAATAATCCAATATAAAAAAAATGGAACAAGATAGACAGATAGAGGAGAGAGAAAACTCTAATCTGTATTGCATGGTATTTTGATTATTTGTTCATGGGCATCTGACATTTCTTCCAGGGCCACCGTAGTAAAAGTAAGTTCCCCAAACATTGCTGGTTCCTTGCCTTATGTTGTAGCAATTGGAATGATCAGCCAAATGATGAATGTTTCTAAGAGGAAGCAAGCTATTGTCCCAATCAACCACTTGCAAGTTTCTAAAGTATGCTGCTTTTCTGAACCCTTCATCGGCAAAATGGCCACTTCCCATTTGTGTGGCAGTGTGGTAACCCCTTGAACGACTGTTCACTATTTCTCCTCCAAATTGCACCATGCTTGCATGACTCCTCAAGTGACTGAACATGTTTGCTGGCCAATATCCCACTAGTACACCTGATCCAAACTCCAACCACCAATGTCCATGCTTTGGATCCTATGCACAAAAATTATTTCCACATAAAAATTATTAAATAGATTAAAAGTAAGATAAATTTATAATATATATAATTGTATGTTATAATGTTAATTTATAGTATACAAAGTAGGTATAAATCTTACCTTTATAAGTCTCCTGTGTAAAGTTTAGTTAAATAAAATCTAATTTTTAACATGGTATCAAAGTCAGATTAAAGTCTATCATAATGATATTTGTGTTGTTGAATATATTGTTCTAACGTGATCTTTGAGACTAAAAATTCATTATTTAGAAAAATAATTGATTAAAAACAAATGAACAAAGCTATTTGTTTAGAAATGCAATAAAGTGTCTAATTTTCACTGAATGAATTGCAAAGCTTTCTAATAACTTTGGTGGGTACATTTAATGAGAAGAGAATCAATATACAAAGAAAAAATGGCTTAAGGAAACAATTTTCCATTGGGGCAGTGTTACTTTAGTTTGGATCCATCCTTTCTTTTTACATGGGAAGTGACAAAAATATCTTTGTCGGGTAGCTAAACCACAAAACTAAAACAACGTAGATTTCTAAAAGCATCTATTTTTCAAAATGAAAAAGTATTTTCACCAAATTTCATTTTACTTTAAGTAAGTAGTTGTTATATGTTTAATTGAAATGATTTTTCATATTTAACCTTCAACTTAGAATAGTAAATAGTAATTTTAAATTAGGGGTATAAAAACAGACTTAACGAAATAAAAATATATTGAAAAGTAATTTAAATCTCAAAAAAACAAATATATTTTTAAAATTGAAGTCACACTAATAAAACTGATTTTAGTCTTTAAATAAAATGGTTTAATATATAAATAATGATAAATGATATTTTTCAACAAAATAACATTACTTTTATTTTTAAAAAATATGTCAACCCTAGTTTATACGTGGGTCTTATTCTTTTTGTTACACAAAATCTTTAGCTTTAAGTAACCATTAGTGCTCCCTTAGGAGCAACACATTGAGGAAAACCTACGTGGAGTAGCAAGCACGATAAAACTGTGAAGTGAACTACATTGGTTAATGCTATATCATAGGTTAAACTATTCTAGTTTATAATTATTGACATTATTGGATAAAAGTAGGAACCAGAAAAAGAAGCATCATGGTAAAGTGTGTAGCTTTTGCTTCTTGGGTAAGACCACAATATTAAAAGCAAATTAGGCATGAGATACATAGCTTTATAAAAGGAAAGGAAAGGACAAGACATTGATAAACTCAACCCCCATCGAGGTAACTAATGGAATCTTCCATTTTAAATAACAATAACAATTTACACAAAGTCTAAAGAAAAAAAAAACAGAAAAAAATAATTAATTACACAAAATTTTTCACACAAATGCCACACTGTCCCTTTTTTTTTAAGATGGTACATTGTATATTTCATTTAGGCAAATAATATACTTTTTCCTGTGCTAGTTTGTTTTTGAAAAATAAAATTCTAAGCTTTTCTTTTATTAATGTGTTTTTGATTTATTTTTTGTTAGAAACACTAAAAATATTTTTAAAATTCAGTTTCTTGATAATCGAATTTTAAACTAGCATAATAAAAAATATTATTTATGTAAATAAAATCTACATTATGCTGTTTGGAAAAAAAAAATAGAACAATATATTATTTGTGTGAAAAATTAGCAATTAAGCTATTGCTTGACCATATTATAGTTCCTTGGAGTTATTTAAACAAGCTACCTAAGATGTATTGGTAGAAAAAAAGAACAAACAACTTTCAAATCATTAATTAAGTAAACCTTGTGAATTAAGCAAAGAAAAGAGATTATTGCTTTTTTGTCCCTAGTTGTTGTTGAATTGAATAGAAGAAGAATAGAACAACCCATCAATTTCAACTTTAAGTGATATTATTTCTTGTAAATAATACTAAAAAGGTTCTTTAATTTAGTGTTTGAGTTTGACTAAAATAAATTAATTAAAGTATTAAAGTGATGAATATTCAATAGTGATCATTATGGTTTTATTATTCTAGAATCTGCATAAGAAACTAAACATTGATTAATTCAAAGACAAAAAAAAAAAAACTCACCTTCCAAATCATTAAGCTAATATCAAACTGTCTTCTGTTGTAAGCAGATCTTGGGGAGATTGCTGCTCCTATTGCTACCCTATTGTTGGTCTGAATAAAGCCAGAACAGAGTAAATTGTAGCACCCAGTTGTTTGATATGCATCAGTCTGTTACACAACATGTATATGAGTGAGATCAAAGGTAAAAAGAAGAAAAAAAATATTATATTCTCCCTTGAAATATTTTTCTATTATTTTGATAAGCTTTCAAAAAATATATATTTATTTATTTTGAAGACTGACTGAAACAATAGAACAAAAATTCAAGAAAGAATTCACATTCAGAAAAGGTAGGCATCTGAATGTGTGATACTCACTGTCCAATAAGTGAAGAACCTTGGATAGTTGTCTCCATACAGTTGTGGACTCACCTGAAGGAAGATCAAAAAAGGAAAAGCATGGATTCTTGTTACTTATTAGCCTAAAGTTATTACAGAAAAAAAGTAAAAAAGAATGCATTTGCCATAATAATTACTTAACAAAAGAAAGAAGATTGAAAAACAATGCATGAGAAGTAAGATATCTGTTCATCACAGTGATCATTTAAGAGAGTAGGGACATACCTGCCAACCAGCTTCTATGGTATTCAGATCTTTGCCAAAGGACCCAGCAATAACCCACATTTGTGATAAGCTGAATTCAAATTCATCACTCACACTTGGTGCCCACACGTTTATGCTTGCCCTTGCTCCATAGTATTGATCCCCATTTACGAAAACAACAGCATGCTGCAATTCAGAAATTAAGGTACATGTCAGTGAACAAGTGCTTCAATTCATTGAGCAAGCAAAAGGGTATTTTTTTTAGTTAATTTTGGTTGAGAAAGGCAAATGCTTGGTATCCAATAACCAAGAAAGCAACAAGGAGAGCCTCCTCATCCATGTCATGATTTTGATTTTACTTTTTGGTGCAAGCAAGAAGCAAACTTTTACTAGTGGTGTCCATTCACTGTCTGTTCCCTGCTGTTTTTGGAACTCATGTTCAAACTGTAGACAAATACGGAAAAGCAGTGTCTCTCTTTTTCTTTATGAGGTGGAAAATAGCGGGAAATGAAAGAACCCTATTCATGAATTAATGCACTGTGCAACAAGAAATGAAAAAGAAGAAAAAAAGATTCCCTTTTGAAAGTAAAAGACTGTCTTTTGTATAATTAGGATTAGAGATTCATAATATACACGATTTGCAGAAACTTTAATGTAAACTTTTATTACAGAAACTATTTGGATAAGGGTTTGGTTTTGGTTAGAGATAAAAAATAACACTTGAAAAACTGTGTCAAATGTTTGTTGTGGAGTGGAAATGTCAGTGTTTTTTGGTCAAATCACAGACCTCATGATCACTGCCAGATGAGTCTCTCCGTACAGCTCTTGGTTTTCTTCCAAATCTTCGGATAGAACTTGCTCTGAGAATATCCTCCTCTGTTGTTCTTCTGATTGGTACAGTTCCATCTGGGCATGTTTCACCAGAATCACTCCACAGCTGAAAGCTCTCACTTTCCCTATCTACTTTGGTATGGTTTTTTCCCCTTGGCCTCTCTGGTGGATCCTGCAAAATTCAATGTCTGAGTTAAAACTTTCAATCATTCAGAGAACAACAAAACAAACAGCATAACCACACAGAAATCCCACTATGCTTGGTTCAAGCTCAAATCTCAAAGCAACCACTATATTGTGTATTGAATTCAAGAACATGCAGTTGAATCAAATGTTTGGAAAAAGAGTAATGTGAGGTGAATTGGTTAAACAGAATTAACTCTTGTTATGTACAAAAGAAGCCAAAAGCAAGGCCGTTGGGAAAAATTACCAACAGTGTGTGATTTCTAAGCTTTGGATGGTCAAAAGCAGGTTGCTGGTGAGATAACACACAATCTATCAAATCACCGTCTGGACTCTGCAACAAAATAACAAAAACAAAACCCCAAAACATCACTAAACAAGAGAATCAAAAAGGAAAATAAATAACAGTGTCACTGTCATCAGTCACCACAAGCTTGGATCAAAAAAGGAACATGCCTGAATTGTCTTGACAGGAGGCTTGTTAATGTTCTTCAAGTGAGCTCTGACTCTCCTCAAGTTGAGGAGCTCATGGTGTGGCCTAAAAGTGTGGTTACCCTGCAGGGGGTGGCACATTGCTGGGGCAATTGAAGAAACAAGGAGCAGCAAGGCAACAAAAGAAGGTATAGTTATGAAAAGTTGAGCATTTTGGGAAGTGAAAGAAGCCAATTTTGGAGAATGGTTTTGTTGTGCACATGTCTCTTCTGGGACACCATCATTGTCTGGTTGTGTGCATTGAGGTTGTTGTCTTGTTCTGTTGTGAGCTGCAACAAAAAATGGATCATTGCTATGTTCTGAATGTCTTTTCTTGCCCATAACTACACACAATTGTGACTGAAGAAGAACCAAACTGCTCAGAAGAACTCAAAGTTTGTTCACTGCCTTCTCCTTTTCAAGTTGTTTATAACTACTGCCACAGCTGGTGAGAGAGAGAGAGAGAGAGAGAAAGAGATAGAGAGAGAGAAAGTGTAGTTTTCTGAACCAAATTTATGCCTCCATGCCCACACCATAAAAATTCAGAAACAAGTTTATAATATAGATCCCAATGGTGGGGTTGTACTTCCATCTTTGATCTTCTCTTCCAGCTCTTCTTCTCCACACCATATATGTAGAAATAGAAATAAATAAAGTACAATTTTACAATTTAGATTTACTATATCAGTTGAAATTTAACACAGCTATTTTTTTTTCTTAACTTCAAAGTCTACCAAAGAACTGATTTTCTGTAGTTTTGTTCTTGGTGTTCTTCAACATATATATTTGGTATTCACATATCATTATAATGAAAAGAAATTATGTTAAAAAAATAATGGTTCTTTATTTTCTAAAATCTAGAGTTATGAATCATTTGATAAAATTATTATCCTCGAGTATTGCATTGCATTCGTTTCATTTATGGATGGATTAAAAAATAGCAACATAAAACCATATACTTTTAAAATAAATCCCTTTTATAATAACATAGTATAACGTAATTCACAAATAATTTTTTCTACTTAAAAATAAGGTCAATGATTTATTTATTTTTATTTTGTGTCTATTTTAAAGAAAACCAACTCCTTTTATTGATTCTCTTAGCTACAATAATTTCTTTTAAAAAATAGTAGCATCTCATTGCATTAGTCTTGAAAATTTGACACCCAAATAATTCTTAAAAAATTTATGCATCATGTTAATCTTTGTGGAGAATTAAAACAAAACAGTCACAATAATAAGTGAGATATTATTTTCATTTTGTAAAAGAGATGATATTATTATAATCAATTATATCTAAGTTGCTGTTTATTTTGAAATTTGACTTTATTACGATTTTATTATTGAAAGGTATGTTAAAAGATTGAAGGAGAAAATTGTAATAGATTATTTTTTACTATGTAGAATTATTAAAATACCCAAACAGTATTTTATATTTTTAAATGATTGATTTGATAGAAAAATGAAAAATAATATTTATAAGACCAACTGAATCTTTTTTAAAACTAAATAGATGACAAAATCATTAAAAAAAATATTAAGACATTCATTTCATTATTTTGAAAACTAAATACAATATTTAGTGAGTGGGTAGAGCTTTTAGACTAATTAAAAGCTCATTTCAGTAGCTAAATATCTTGTTTGAGTAAGATAAGCATGTTTTGTGAAACATATTTGTACTGATGATTTCAAGTGGAATTAAATAGTTTAGATGGAAATTCTTAAATGAATATAATTTTTCACTTCAACAAGATTTTATGTTTGTCTTAAATAGTTTTTACTGTCAAACTTAAATATTCTGTCTTAATTGTGTAAAAGATCAAATGAATAAAAGTGAAGTTTAATTTTTGTAACCAGAAACTATTTAGATGTTATTTCATTCTCAACTAATATCCTACTAAATCATACCTATTTTGAAATAAAATATTTCTTTTATCTTTTGTCTGTATCTCAACTTAAAATGAACCTAAATTTCTAATTATAAAAAAAAATCGAACTACTTCTTTTAAATTTATGTATAATATTCTAAAAGAAAAAAAGTTTTACTATATATATGAATTTTCCTACGCATGTAATAAAGGAATTCAAAGTTTTTTTTCTTTTCATTATAAGTTTCATTTTTTTTGTTTTTATATTTGTCATTGCTCTTTTATATGGTTATTGCATCAGTGAAAAACTTGTCATGATATTGAAATATAAGTACTTAAAAACAATGTTTAATTATATTTCTGAAAAATTTAGATCAATATCTCACATCAAATATATAGATATATATATATATATATATATATATATATATATATATATATATATATATATATAGTTATAGTTATAAATCTTATATTACTATATTAGTTTTAAGACGTTGAATTAGCTTTAAATTGCATTTTTATAATTTAGAATTTATCTTAATTAAATATATTATGACACTTATTATTTGAATTTTTTTATTGATATGGTCAATGTCTAAGTGTTATATAATCCTTGATTACTAAGACACGTTTCTTAATAACAATTTTTTTTATTATATGTTTTTAATTTTTAAATTTTAATACAAAAGTTGAAATTTATTTTTGTTTAAAATTTTGATATAGTTTAATCTTAAATTTAAAAAAAAATATAATTTTTTTAACCCAATTTTTTTAATATCTTTTTTACTAATCGAATAATGATTCAAACTAATATTTAAACTATTTACACGGATTTGATACGTTTAATTTGAATACCAACCTAAAACAACATTTAACATGTAAAAGGAAATTAATATTTTGAATTAAAAAAAGGGTTAAATATGTTTTTCGTCCCTTTAAGTATTACACGATTTTGGGTTTAGTCCCTACTCGAAACTTTGATGGCTTTTAGTTCTTATAGTTTTGAAACTATTACTGCTAATCCCTAAAATTAGATAGCGTTAAATTGTCTTTGACGTGGCGAACGGCAAACCCACGTTTCATGCCACCTCCCGTACCACGTTTAGTGCTTCTTGAGGATTCAAGGCAAACACGAGCTTGAACAGAAGATTCAAAAAACTGAAGCACCAAGCACCCACCATGAATCTTCAACTGCAAAGCGAAATTGAAGCAAACCCCAAAATTTCTCTCACCAGT
The DNA here is from genome assembly GCF_016808095.1 of Vigna angularis. Taxonomy (NCBI): domain Eukaryota; kingdom Viridiplantae; phylum Streptophyta; class Magnoliopsida; order Fabales; family Fabaceae; genus Vigna; species Vigna angularis. The sequence goes on along the minus strand of NC_068973.1, from coordinate 12,230,970 downwards.
CCACCCCTCAGGGCGCATAAAGTTTGGTACTTTAAGCTATTTCCACCAGGCAAAAGAGAAAAGTTGCACAAAACCCAGTTGGTACTTTAAGTTATTTCCAACCAAAAAGTTTTTTTTTTTTATATCCGTGAAGGTTGAAGTTGAAGAGATAACAATAAGAAGAGATAGAAGAGGAGCATGCGGTAATTATCACACCAAATCAAACCCACTGAGAGGAATTGTGAATGAAATGGGGGAGGTTTAACCAAAACGCTGAGAAATACCGTAGACACGTTGCTCGAAGTGGCTCCATCGAAACTTCATATGCATACATGCCCTTTGGGTGCTGGTGTAGACCCTTCTTCAGAAAACTGCCAAGGTGCCCATGGGAAAATTATGCGGGGTGCTCCAATGGCATCCTCATAGCTGAAGCTGAACCACTTTACATGTACAATGTATGGAATCCAACTCATAGAGAAACGTTTCGACTTTCTTTATGGGAAAGGTTTTGGAAATGGCGACGAAGAGGTTTTGTGTTTGAATGCCGTTGACTTTCTATGGTTTGAAGAGAAACTGGTCCATTGATGAAGACAGAAAGAAGCACTAAACGTGGCACGGGAGGTGATATGAAACATGGGTTTGCCGTTTGCCACGTGAAAGACAATTTAACGCCATCCAATTTTAAGGATTAGTAGTAATAGTTTCAAAACTATAAGGATTAAAAGCCATCAAAGTTTCGAGTAGGGACTAAACCCAAAATCGTGTGATACTTAAGGGACGAAAGACATATTTAACGCTTAAAAAAATTATATTATTTTATTTTTTAATTTATTAATCAAAATATATTAAAATTTAATATATGAACAAATTTTAATGTTGTTTCCAAATTTAAATACTAGAGACATGTTTAACTTATTTTTAAATCATATTTTAGTAAACTACTTTAATAAATGAATTAGAGTTGCATTTGGTTAATACAAGTACAATAAATTGAATATAAAGATGTAGTAGTAATGTAGATGGAGAGTAGTAGAGTGGAATTAGGAATTAATGAGTTTGCAAAGGTTGGTGAATACATTATATGAACATAAATATTGTTGTTAGAGATGATATGCATTTTATGGTGAATAAATCGAAGCAATTGTTGTGTGAGTGGTGATGGTATTCTGAGTTGCGGAATGTTGTCTGGGTCTTCTGCCCTGCGTTTATCAGCTTTTACTTTTTGTTCTGCTCTTATAATTAATTGCAATATACGGCCCAAGAAATATTTTCAATAAATAAAGATTGCCAAAATATGTTATGGGCCATGCCTAATAATTATATCCACTATGCCATCATCATTCTTACTACCCCTCCACCCCAATAAATTATTCAATTAATAAATGTTCCTTGGATTTTTTTTAATATTTTGTAACATCATTGCTAAAATATTTATGACTTTTTACATTATACCTTTTATACTATATCTATATAGGTTATGGGAGATAAATACTTATAAATTACTATTGATTTTGAAACAATAGAAGATTTTCAAATATATTAAAACAAGTTTTCTTATTAAAACTAAGAGATTTGAATAACTTAGGTTTTTATCGATAACATTAATTATGAAAAATTATTTATTTTTTTATAAAACTTATGCCGATACTAAATATCATTATTTACTTTGACATCTTATTTAAATTGATACTCCAAAGTGTGTATATATATATATGATTTGTTATCACATAAAGTTTATTAAAGTAAATAAAAGAAACAAAGAAACATAAGGATAGGAGACCAAACCAATCCATGTGAATAAACAAATCAAAATTTTCAAAAAGTTATACAATTCTAAATATAGAAAGATGAAACCTATTACGGAAAAAAAAAAAATCTAAACTTATAATTAATGATAAGTTAGAGTACCAATTATAACCTTATGTATTTACTAAAGACAAAACAGTCAATTTATTTATATTATGATTACCTATCAAAAAATATGAGAAACTTAAAATTACAATAGTATAAGTATTGTCTCCATTTTCCTCTTAATCCAAGACAAACAAATTAAAAGAGAAAGTCTAACACATCAAACAAGAATCACATTCCATCCAAATCTTTCTGAAATTAATATTCCATACATGTTTTATCCTTAAAATAACCCCATAAACTCTACAATTAATATAATTATGTACACAAAAATAAAAAAAATACTAATATATTTTACTTTACTACTTCTAAAAATATTTAGAAGTTAAAAACTGAATTTAAATTCAATTTAATTTCATAAAACCGATATGTAAGATAAGGTTAATACCTATTTATATACTGTAAATTGACTTTATTTCTAAATTATACGAGACTTTCAACATCCAAAACAATTATTTATAATACCACCCATATTTACTTTGATTCAATAAGTCATAGGAAGTAGTCAAAGAACTTGAAGATTTAAAGATCCAACACCACAAAATCTTGTTATGCGTAGATTTTTTAGATGAATTTCCAAAAAAAAAAAAACATATTTCTTTATCATTTGAATAGCAAAGTCAATTTGCATAAAGCTTTTACATCTACCATAATTACGCATGTGTCATATTATCCAAATAGGAAAAAGTTACCTAAGCTAACCACATCAATTTAACCAAAAGATTGAATGGACTTTGAATAAACTACATAAATTAAGAACATAAAGAATGTCTTTATGTTGGACTGCATATTCCATAAAAAGCCCATAATGCTGAACATTTAAATAGTTAGTAAATTTGAGTATTTTTAATTGAGTTTTTATTAAATCTTTTGTTATATCGGATATTTAAAATATTTATTTTAATTTAAGTTTTTTTTAATTGAATTATATGATAATTTCTTTTTTTTTGTCTTCAACTCGTCGGTCAATTTGTTTTTTCCTTCAAATTATTGGTTAACTTATTTATTTTGTCTCCAAAAACGGATTAATTCATGAGTTAAAAGAAAATGAAGAGGAAAAGAACAAGTTGATAATTAACAAATTGATATAATAAGATAAAAATAATAATTACATCGTATGTTAACGACATAAATCAAATAATAGAATTACAACTGAGCATTGGTGTATAGGATTGGATTTGGATTCAATTTGACAAATCCAAAAGAATCTAAATTTGATATTTTAAAATTCATATATGATCGTTTAATTTACTGAGCTAATTGAATTTAGGTTATTTGGGTTGTGGATTAATTCGGTCGAGTTTTTTTCATTCTGAATTTATAACATATTAAAAATAAATCAAAATTTTAAAATATATTTATAAATTTATAAGTATTAAAATATAATTTTGGGTTGCATTGGATATCTATAAAATTTCAATTCATTATTATCCGAACTTAATCACAATTATCTTGATTTTATTTATCCAACATTATTAGTTTATACAATCCAATTCAACCGTATGTCTAGATTTATTTAGGATTTATTCCCATTCAGTTAGATACAAATTTTTTCGTCGTTCCTAAATAAAGTTCTTAAAAAAATGTTTTAAGTACTCAGTAATCTTTTTTAATAAAATTAAAAATACCAAAATTGTTATGCTATTTAAAATCTTAATTAAGTAAAATAAAAAATATTTTATAAAAACCACGAGTATAAACATGAATTAAAATATAAATTTCAATTTATTTATTCTTAACTCTATCTTTTATTGTAACGAAATGACAAGGTATCCGAGTTATTATTGTGATATTGTAATTTGTAATTATAAATTTTAAATTACTTATTGATTGAGATCGAGATTATATAAAAGAGTACTATTAAAGATGATAAAAAAAAATATTTTTAAAATAACAATTACGTATTTTTTTTCATGCTCAAGCTAAGTGGTAGTTTCTCTCACAAGTTTTTAAGTTAGTTTAAAACATATTAGTTCTGTTATATAAAATATTAGCTTAATGATAGTATTCTTCCTCTAAAGATTTTGATATCAATGTGAAATGACAAGGCAACTAAAGATAGAAATTACATAATACTCTCTTTATTTTATATGCTCTTTTTAATATTGAAATAATAAGTTTTTAGGTTAAAGTAATTTTAGACTTATAAACCGGCTCATTTTTTGAATATTAAGTAATTTAAAAAAAATAAAAACATATTATCATCAAGCTACATTGGATCATCCCTTTTACGAATCCCTTAAATAACTTAAAAACTTGTGTAACTTTTAGACACTTCTTAATTATTCTCAATCATTAAATAATTTATGGTTATTTGTCTTCAATTTCAATCCACTTTAACTTGCTAAACCAAGTTTTGTTGACTACAATTTATATAGCTCTATTGGATCAATACATAGTATTTATATCAAAACATTTTTTTTCTCACAAAAGTATAATTATAATAAATGAAAATTTATAATTCTATATACTTAACCTAATTACATGAAAAAAAAACTTTAGTTGAGAATAATGTGAGTGAGAATAACGATGATCATTCTTGCCATTGATGCAAATATCTTATATTAATTTATATTAGTTGTAGGAGCTGTTTTACACGGTATAATATATATATATATATATATATATATATATATATATATATATATATATATATATATATATATATATATATATATAAATTAACACCAGATGGTTAAAGTTATAAAAAAGAATCGATAACAAATATTGATTTTGGAAGTCCAAAACCTTTGGTTTTATTTAATTTGGATTAAAATTTCATTTTGACTTTTTTTAAAGTGTTAAGTTAGTTTTTGAGAAATTATATTTTCATAAAATAATGATATTGTATTATGAAAAGAGAAAATATTTTAAAAATTAATTTAATATTGTATTTTCATATATTTCATTGTATTTTTGAAAATTATATTTTCATAAATTAATATTTTTCAAATATTGAAAGAGTTAAACAAACTTTGGTCTTTATAAAATGGCTTCATAAATGGTATTATATATTAAAGTCATAGAAAGGTCAACTTTGTCATTGCCATTTGTGCGGAAAATTTAGCAATGATATAAGAGATACCATAGTTTGTAACTTCAAAATAACAAGTTCTTCCACAATTTTATGTTTTTTCTCTACACGTGTTTATTGAAAATATTATCGTTTGTAAATGTAAAAAAGATAAATAGAAAATTAAAAATAAATAACACTTCTAAAAACGTTTTCCTTTAGTCGAATTCAAACACATAACATGATCTATATATCTAATTTAAGTTAATAAAATAAGAATCTATTATTAACAAGGGTATCTAATGGTTGTGCTTGCAAAAATAGGATTTAGTTTTATTCAAATCTAAATATTGAGTTTCATTTATTTACTCTATATAGATTTATTTACTAAGAATTGAGTTCTTTTCCTTAAATTATTTTTCGATTTGTTTTTTTAAATGGTCACAAAACATATGTTTAGACGAATTAGTAGGCTAGAATGTTTTGGGAATTATTGTTTCTGATACTTTAAGTTATTTTTAGACTTTTCAAAAAAATAATAAAAATTTTAAAAATTATATTTGTTAAAACCACTCAAATAAAAGATTTTAGTAAGTTAGTTCTACACCTAACTTATTAATAAAGATATAAAGTTACTTTCATACAACACTTCTACTAATATACATCCTAAATTGAAAATACTATTTATTATCCTTTTATCTTTTTTCAAAAGATAAATAATTCATATTATTATTATTATTATTATTATTATTATTATTATTATTATTATTTTCGTCATTGTCATTATTATTATTATTATTATAATTATAATAATAATAATTATTATTATTATTTTATTTTTATTTTTATTTTTATTATTATTATTATTATCATTATCATGTATAACAAAACAGGTCGAGTCTTATGAATCTATCTCTCAACTTATTAGAAAAACTATTATTATTATTATTATTATTATTATTATTATTATTATTATTATTATTATTATTATGTGTAACAAAACAAGTTTGAGTCTCATGAGTTTATCTATCAACTTATTAGGAAAAAGGTGGATAAAGTTAGAATATTAAACTTGTCAGTTTATATCAACTCAATCTGTTTGGCCATCAATCTATTGGTAGGTGATGGGGGAAGGGCAAAAAAATATAACAACTTAGCAAAGAGTAAAACGCAGCAAAAATTCAATCCTCCTTCTTGCGAGAATCTGCGAGGAGCACCAAACGAATAGAACAAAATAGAATCCAAAGCACAAAGAGACACCAACAATTTTTAATGTGGAAAACCCCTCAATGCCAGGGTAAAAAGCACGAGTCGTCCAGACCAAAGAAAAATCCACTATGATCAATAATATGTACAAAAGAGTCTCCAATAATAACACCAAATGGTAGTTTCAATAAGCCAATTTAACTAAGCACAAATGCTTACAAATGAGAACAAAGAAGATGAAAATTCTCCAAAATAGGGTTTTCTGGTGCGGGACTGATTTCTCCCACTGTCCAAAAATCATCTCGATCCAACAGTGAACGACTTCACAACGACGAAAACATCAGTGCAAATTTAGGATTATGCGGGAAAGGCTTTCTCTCTTCCTTTTTCTCTCACTTGGCTTTTGCCTCTCTTCAAATGACTCTCATGTGCCCTACTAATATGACCCATCTCTATTTAACCTAGTGAGACATAATGGTCCACATTATTTGGACCTATTCTCCACATAGGAAGGGAGCCTAATAACCCAAAAAATCTCCCCCTCACGACTATGTGGAGATATCCGCCAAACCGACGATCTCACAACAAACTTCAAACTTTCCTCTTGGCAATGCCTTAATGATCATATCAGCACCATTATCATTTGTATGAACTTTAGCTAATTCTAACAACTTAGCATCCAAAACATCACATATCCAATGATACTTCACATCATCAATATGTTTGGATTTAGAATGAAAAGTTGGATTCTTACCAAGATGAATAACACTTTGACTGTTACTATACAACAAGTATTTCCCTTGCGTAAAACCAAGATCCTGCAAGAATTTCTTCACCCATAAAAACTCCTTACATGCTTCAGTAGTTGTAATGAATTATGCCTCAATAGTAGACAACGCTACACACTTTTGCAACTTTGATTGCCAAGCCAATGCTCCCCTTGCAAACTGAATCCAATAGCCTGAAGTAGACTTTCTGGAATCAATGTCTCCAGCCATATCTGAATCTGAGTAACCCACCAAAGTAGGCTTATCACCTCCAAAACAAAGCATTAAACCACAAGTACCACGAAGATACCTCAAAATCCATTTCACAACATTCCAATTATCTCTACCTGGATTTGACATAAATTTTCTAATTGTATCAATAGCGTGTGCAATATCAGGCCTTGTACATACCATTGCATACATCAAACTACCCACCGAAGAAGCATAAGGAACTTTGCTTATATCTATCTTCTCAGCTTCATTTGAAGGACTTTGTTTAACACTTAACTTAAAATGAATAGCAAGAGGAGTACTTACAACTTTAGCATTTTTCATTTAGAATATTTGCAACACCTTCTGAATGTAGTGCTCCTGTGATAGCCAAAATTTCTTCTCTTTTCTATCACGAGTGATACTTATACCAAGAATCTTCTTAGCAACTCCCATGTCTTTCATTGCAAATGACTCGCCCTGTTGCTTATTCAACCTGTCAATTTTGGATACATCTTTCCCAACAATAAGCATGTCATCAACATATAACAACAGTATAATAAAATCATTCTAAGAATATTTCCTAACAAAAACACAATGGTCAGAAGTAGTCTTCTTGTAGCCTTGCTCACATATAACCGACTCAAACTTCTTATATCACTGCCTCGGAGCCTGCTTCAAACCATATAGGCTTTTTCGTAGCCTACACACATAGTCTTTCTTGCCTTCAATAAGAAAATCATCTGGTTGCTTCATGTAAATATCTTCCTCCAAATCACCATGGAGGAAAGTTGTCTTCACATCAATCTGCTCAACCTCCAAATCTAGAGTAGCAACTAAACTTAACACAGTTCTGATGGATGTCATCCTCACCACAGGTGAGAAAATATCATTGAAGTCAACACCATTTCTTTGTCTGAAGCCTTTCACCACTAATCTGGCTTTATATATGGTAGATGTAGAGTACTCCTTAGAAGGTTGTTTTGGCTTGTGAGATCTTCTAGGTTGAGCTTTAGGTAGCTCAGGTACATCACCAAGACTCTCATCTTGTGACACATTATGTTCCTCTTCATCAACATTATCAGTAGGAACATCCAAGCCATCTCCAATCTGCTAATTATCAGTATCACCATGTGGTTCATCATCATGAACATCAATATCCAAATCATTAATAGACAACCGAATTTGATCAAAATCAACCACATTACCATCTTCCTTAGGTGTAGACTTCTCCACCTTATCAATATCTTCAATGGTTTGATCTTCCATGAATTGCATATCACGACTTCTAACAACTTTCTTTTCAACGGGGTCATACAACTTGTAACCAAATTCATCCTGACCAAAACCAATGAAGGTGCATTGCCTTGTCTTCACATCCAACTTGGATCTTTCATCCTTTGGAACATGAACAAATTCTTTACAGCCAATGACACGTAAATGATTATAAGTAACATTCTTGCCAAACCAAATCTTGTCAGGCACCTCAGAGTTTAAAGCAACTGCAGGACTTAAATTAATAACATGCACTATTGTAAGCAATGTCTCACCCCATAAATGCTTAGGCAATTTTGCTTCAGAAATCATACACCTAACTTTTTCAATCAATGTCATGTTCATGCTCTCCGCTAAACCATTCAGCTGAGGAGTTTTGGGAGGAGTCTTCTCATGTGCAATACCATATTGTTTATAATAAGCATCAAACGGTCCACAATATTCACCACCATTGTAAGTACAAATGTGCTTCAGCTTCTTGCTTGACTGCCTCTAAACCAAAGCATGAAATTCTTTAAACTTGTCCAACACTTGGTCCTTTCTCTATAGTGCACAAAACCAAAGCTTCCTGGAACAATCATCAATAAAACTAACAAAGTAAAGTGCACCACTAAAAGACTTTACCTTCAATGGGCCAAAAACATCAGAATGCACCAATTTAAGGAACTCTGACTTCCTGGAAGGATGACGCTTCTTGAAGGAGGATGCTTCTTGAAGGATACTCTGGTTTGTTTACAAGTCATGCAGTGAGAACATTTCTCCAACTCTACATTCTTCAATCATGAGAGAACATCTTTTTTAGCAAAGCAGTTAAGTCCCTTTTTACTAATATGCCCAAGCCTTATGTGCCACAAAGATGACTTCATATACACGACATTCACATTATCTTTAGCAACCAAAGCTTTTGTCTAGTAAAGCTTAGAGTTTTTCTCCCCTTTAGCCACAATAAAGTTACCTTTGGTGAGTTTCCACTTTCTAGAACCAAAGTGGTTATCATATCCACCATCATCAAAAACCTGCACAGAAATCAAGTCAAAGCGAACATCTGGAGCATGTTTAACTCCTCTAAGCAACAACTGCATCCCCATGTTAGTTTGCAAGTGAACATCACTAACACCAATAACCTTAGACACCCCATCATTACCCATCTTCAATACTCCAAAATCACCAGGTGTATAAGATGTGAAGAACTCCTTCCTGGATGTAACATGCAGTGTAGCACCACTATCAATTATCCACATTCTCTCATCAGATACAAGATTAATAGTGTCACAATCACGAAGACAAACAAGGTCACCACATGTAGTAGTAGTAACACGATCACCATCATCAGTATCTTTTTCTCTTTGCTTATGCTTTTTGTCTTTGCTCTATTTCTTCCACAAAAAATAGTTCTTCTTTATATGCCCTGTTTTGTGACAATAGTGAAACTCGACATTCTTGTACCGAGACCTGGACTTGCTCCTGCTTTTATCTCTACCACTATTTTGTTGTTTCTTCTGGCATCTCCCCCTATTCTCTGTAATATGCACTTCTGAATGAGATGAAGTACCTTGTGTCTTCCTTCTCATCTCCTCATTAAGTGCACCACTCTTTGCCATTTGCAAATAAATATCACCATTAGGGGTATCACTTATCATGGAAACCCGAAATGTCTCCCACGAATCCGGTAAAGAGTTTAATATATAAAACCAATAAATCATAATCAAATTTTATACTCACTCCTGCTAATTGATCATATCATCCTTGAAATTCACTCAAGTGATTTAAAACAGGAGTTCCTTCCTTGTGCTTCAACTCCACAAAATTTTTCAATAAGTACAATTTATTAGTCTCTGACTTAGAAGCATACAAGGACTAGAGCTTATCCTATAGGCTTCTCGCATGTGTCTCATTAGCAAAAAAATTGTAAACATTATCATAAACAAACTACCTGATAAATCCACATACTTGTTGATGTTCAAAATCTCATTCTTCATCTGACTTGGATTCCGGCTTATTGGAAGCAAAAACAAGAAGATGCAAATTTTTCACAAATATCAAGTCCTTCATCTTGCCTTTCCATAGGTAATAATTTTCTCCATTCAAAGGAATAAATTTTGTATGTGCCTCCATCATTCACGCAAACTAATCAGTCCCTTAACCAAAGAGCTATGATGCCACTCTGATGGGGGAAGGGCCAAAAAATATAACAACTCAGCAAAAGGTAATAACACAGTGGAAATTCAATCCCCCTTCTTTCGAGAATCTGCGAGGAGCACCAAACAAATACAACAAAACAGAATCCAAAGCACAAAAAGACACTAACAATTTTTAACGTGGAAAACCCTCAATGCAAAGATAAAAACCACGAGTCGTCCATACCAAAGAAAAATCCACTATTGATCAATAATAGGATACAAAAGAGTCTCCAATAATAACACCAAATGGTATTTTCAATAAGTCAATTTAACTAAGCACAAATGCTTACAAATGAGAACAAAGAAGATGAAAATTCTCGAAAATAGGGTTGCTGGTACGGGACTTATTTCTCCCAAACTAGACCCCTTATTGAGGATTCGAACGGTCCAAATGAAGAACCATATGTCTGGTACCCACTGTCCAAAAATCAGCACGATCCAACGGTGTACAACTTCATAGCGATGAAAACACCAGTGCGGGTTTAGGGTTATGCGGGAGAGGCTTTCTCTCTTCCTTTTTCTCTCACTTGGCTTTTGCCTCTCTTCAAATGACTCTCATGTGTCCTACTAATCTGAGCTATCTCTATTTAACCTAGTAAGACATAATGGTCCACATTATTTGGGTCTATTCTCCACATAGCAAGGAAGCCCAATAACCCAACAGTAGGATGCGTTGACTGTTGGTTGACCTGTAATTTGTGAGTGATTTATAAACAAACTAGCATGTGTGACCTGTATCATTATTTTGTTACAATTTTCATTTCACTTCTCTCACGATATCATTACTCATACACTAAATTGAACTCAACGACGCAAGCAAAGCAACACACCTCGAGAGAAAAAACTAGACTCAACCCTAGAGGAAGAAGGCAAGTGGCGACCACCATTGGTCACTTAGAGAGACGAAACCCATAATTTGGTGTTGATGGATTGCCAAGTTTACCAAATCGCATAAGTAATATAAAATGTTAATACCAAGTATCGTATCCCAGAGGACTCTCGGTACTAAAAAGTTGTGTGATAACTCAATTAATTAAGACTTAAATAAAACGAGATTGTTGGTTTCAAAATGCAAAGGCATAAAATTAAATATGAATGCAAATTGATCAATAGTAGAGTAACACAAAGATGAACAGATGTTGTTTAATATAAGATGAATATGTTGTTAGGGTTTGATTTCACCAAGTTTACTCTCATGTATATAAGAATTCTTCTTTTTACATTAAGGTTAACGTCACTCACTAAATTACTTAGAACCCGATCCCTCGACGCAATAAGCCTGCCTTAATTTCTAGTTCGTGCAATTCCTAGCGTTCCTAGAAAATTAAGTCTGAAGATCGAGAGCTTAAGACGACCAAGTACTCATACCCTCATCCCTGAGAAATATTACCCTTGGGAGAATTCAACAAGAACCTGAATTGTAAGGAACCTCCCGACACTCATGCAATTCATAAATCATGCTACTAAATGAGTTAAATAGAGCAAGCATTGAAACAGATGAATTCCCTAACAATTAATGAAAAAGTATATAAATTAAGAATCAATTCAAATACATGAGAGTTCACAAGGTTACATCATCCCCCAACAACAAATAGAGTTTAGTTCGCCATAAACATAGAGAAACTAGATGAATAATGGAAAAGCATGAGATAATGAAACCCTAAAAGTAGAAGAGGAAGCTCTCGCCTTCAGATCCGCCTTCAGAGAATGGAAGAGTGTGCTGTTGTGTTGCTCCAGCCAGAGATACCAAACCTAGAGCGCCTGGATCCTTTAAATAAAGTCGAAAAAGAGTAGAAAAAGGGCCCGGTCCAAAAGAGTCGAAAAAGAGCAAAAATTGGGCCTAAATAGGGCGCCCAAGCCTCGCAAACTGCATTTTGGTTGACTTTTGTACACTCTGGTTGATTTTTTTGCACTCTCGTTGACTTTTATACATTCCAACTATTTGGTACTTTAACTCTTCCTTCAAATCATTCCAATAGCTTACAAAATCAAGGGAATTTAGTGATAAAATCATCAAGTATAACCTCAACTCTCTTATTCACACAACTTAATGAAAAAAATGATTCCAAGCAAGTTTCTAAGGAGAAAAGGGTGTAGTCAGTATCAAAATCACATCACAAATAACGATATTTTAAACTGTTATCATGTGGGTGCCTCTTCTTCCTGATCTCCAAATCATGCAGAGAGGTTTTTATCCTCTAGTTCTAGCAACACGAAACATAGATGGAGGTTGCCACCACACCTAAAGATGCCATCAGCACTCCACCGCCTTCATGATCGAGCCCTACTATGGTCGCTTTTGCTATGGGCATGATCAGGAGAGGAAGTTGTTGTCGCCGCTCTTCCATCACCATGACCATTCAACCCTCTTTCTTTGTGTTTCTTGGTTATTTCTTAGTGTTGTGATTTTTTTTTCTTTCCCCTTTTTATTTGAGATTTTTATTCTAATACTCTCTGTTGGGATTACAATTGTTTGTTTGTTTTAAGTGTAATTTTGAGTTTTAAATAAGAGATTAGGTATAGAATTTGGAGATATTAGAATGGAAGGAAATTATTTGTTTGAGGTGTTGGAAAAGGATAGTCAAACAAACTATCATATTAGCTCGTCATAGGACACGACAAGTTGTATTTTTTGGCTCGTATTATGTAAACGGGTTGACTTATTCTAGCCTATTTGAGAAAAAATGAGTCAAGCCAAAACAAAAAAACTAATTCTTTTTTTCCATCCCTAATTATTGTATTTTGTTTAACATTTTTAATTGTACTTATTATTAACACGAGTTGGAACTATAAGTAATTATCACGGTGTCCATTCAATAATTTTTATCTTTATTGATGAACTTATTCACCAAATGATGATATATTATTTAAGAAAAAGTAAATGACAATATATATTTTTTAATGATTTTCAATTTATAATCAAATACATGAAACTACAACCATGAATAAAACGTGACATGAATTAACGAAGTAAAATTTCAACTATGAATATCAAAATGATCTAGAATTACCCTTATTTTTTTCATTACAAAATCCATTTTATATAACATCTCAATTAAGTAAATCATCACACATAGGTCTTCATAATGGTAAGATATTGTTTGCTCTAAGTCAAACCCTCACGAATTTGCTTTTGATACGCTAAACAAGATTTCTTACCAATGGAGGTATCTTATTTGTATATAAACTAATGTTCATCTCTTGTTTTATCCCATATGAAACTTTTGTTTGTATTCTAACAAATTATACTTATAAGTATATAATTTGTATATATAGTCTTCCATATTAAAACATGATTTGAAACTCTTATTTATATATATATATATATATATATATATATATATATATATATATATATATATATATATATATAATTACTCACTTTTCAATTGTCATCAATGTCACTATTGTGCATCACTCTCATTTGCACTATCATTTATTCACATACAACATACAATCATAGTAGGTAGATAGACTACAACAAACTAGCAATACTTTTTAGCACCATCCTTTCTCGCGCGCACACACACAGACACAGACAGACACACACACACACATAGAGACACACATACAGAGACACACACATAGAGACACACACACAAAGACACACACACACACAGACACACACACACACAAACACACACACAAAGACACACACACACACACAGACACACACACACACACAGACACGCACACACACACACAGACAGACACACATACACACACACAAACACACACGCACACACACTCGGACGCGGACGCACACACACACACGTAGCACACATACATGTAGCACACACACACACACATGTAGCACACACACACATGTAGCACACATTTGCATTCAAATAATCTTTTATATATAAACTAATTTGTAGTTTGCCTACATTCTTATTCCATTCTACAAAACTATTCTAGGACTTTAAGATTTATAATATAATCATAATAGAATATTAATATTGCCATAAGACATCCTATGAGAATGTGTTCTTCAATATCTCTATTGTCAAACATTTGTTTCTCAATCTATCTCTCTGTCTTCCTTTCTCCTCTCACACTTTGTTTATGGGTAACTATGAAAGAACTTTATGGTCAAAGACAGAACCCTAATCCAATTTAAAAATTTTTACTTAAATCATGAAACTTATAACTTAATTTAGTAAGATTGTATTTTGATGTATTAAAATAAAATTGTTAGTGTCAATTACTATATTTAAAGTATTGTTGATTTTAAATTTAGAATTTCACTATGAATTTTTTTAAAAGACGTCTCAGCGTATTAAATCAAATATATATTTAAATTATCTTTGATCTCAACTCTTAAGTTGATATGTACAAGGTGTAACATCCTAATTTAACATATTTATACTATTATATTAACTGAATTATTACAAATTAGGTATTAAGAAAGAAACAATAACATAAGTAAAAAATATTTATTTACACTCCTCCTTAAATCTCAATATAAATTTCTTATATATAAAAGATTTCAACAAATGAAGGATCTATATAATACAAAAACTATATACATATGCAATAATTATACTCTAACCGACCATCAACAATCTCACTACTTCTTAACCCTTCTACCTGCATCATCATTTACTCGTGTATAGCATATGATCATCATAGATGGATAAATCACAAACAAACACAAAAAATTGATTAAGCTATTGTAAATTTAAATCATACTACATTTAAAATTTAACATTAACTTATATGAACCATTCATCATTTCAATAATTCATATCTCATACTCAATCTTTAATAGCATAACAAATATCACACATATATTCATGACTCTGTCATATATAGATATACATCTGACCCAACCTCCAAAGGACTAGTTTATTGAGTAGACAATAAAACCATGTAATTCTCATAAGTCGGCCTTGTCTTTTAAGAGTTATAACTATATAAAATGGTCAGGCAACGCCTTGTCCAATAGTATGATAAGATAAATTCTTATCTAGTAGATTCAATCTCTTACAAAATCTATAGAGAAAAACTTCCTTCGACTTTCACAACTAAATATATTTTTCTATTTAAGTCCAAAATTTAGTAAAGTTAGGATAGTCCCAATTTCGCTTTGACATTCAATACACTTCATTGATCACCATACACAGTATTATTCTCACCTTAGGAATCATTATCTTCTCAATCACATTATTCATATCAAACCATAATAAAATTTCAATTATTTCAACTCGATACAACAATCACACACTACATGCATCTTCTTTTCACGTACAAATCATACATTATTAGTTGATTGTCACATTTTAAACAATATATCATATAAAACAATTCACAAACTCACTCGGCAAGTTCACTTGCTCTTTCAACAAGTTACCCTTGGGGATGTACTCACTTAGCGACCAAGTGACTCCCCTAATGAGCCAAGCCCTGAAACCAAATACATATAAGTTTGCCCAACAAAGATAGACTCACTTAGCGATCAACCTCCCATACCTCTATGCCAAAACGAGAATTTCACTTTTGCTCAATGGCTTATTCAATTGTCTAGTGACTCAATCCGTAGGAGCTAATTTAAATTAAGCTCACCTAGTGAACTCTAATTCGTTCAACGAGTGAGAAGTCTTTATGCTCTCTCTGTAATCTTATTTTTAATGCTCACTCAATGGAGGTTTGGTTCGACTGGTGAGTCTGCATAAACTAGAGGAATAAATCTGCACATCAGATTATACCATTAACTCTAATGATTTTTTTTATCTTCATCCCACTTAAAAAGACTATTAGAAGCCAAGGATGCAACCTCACATATAAACTCTCGATTTCACAACTCAGATACTAATCTTAACACAACCATGTAGAACACATCAAACTAAATCAAACAAAGTTAAAATCTAACAACTCAACAATTCTTTCAAAGATTAACATACTACACGAATTTACACTCAATTCAACCAAATCACATAGTTTCATTCTTACTACATATAACATATCAATTCAAAATTCACGCATTTAGAAATATAATTTCAAATACACAACAAATTATAACATTCTAACATTAGACACAAATCAAAATTTATCATATAATAGCATATTTAAATTTGAAATTAACTTCTCTTACCTGGATGAATGCTCTCAAGCTCAAAAGGTGTTCCACACAGGTTTTACCTCACATTGGTTACTCTACTTACACAGAGAGAAATTTGAACACACCCTTATAATATTAACTGAACAAATATTTATCTTGAGCTCTTTAACATCACATGCAAACCTTTACACTCCCACAATGCAACAAATTTACTAACAAAACTCAAAAGATAAATTTTCTCTATTAAGATTCTAATTGGGTAAGATTGTAGATCTCGACGGTAAGAATTCAATGACATACTCCAATATTCAAATAGATGAAAGATAAAATCAAATATCTATAGAGATAATAGAGAAAATATTTTTAAAAAAATAAGTTTTAAATAAGTGATGTTAAACCAAATAAAAAGTATATTTATTGTTGAATATTTTATGAAAAAATAATTAAATATCTTTATTAAATTCACTTATGCTTTTAAACTATTTTCTCGTAAAGTCAACTTATTTTTATATTTTATCATCTTTTTCCCAAATTATTTTATATTAAAGGATGAAGTGAAAAGCAAATTTAATACAAAATATAACTTAATATAATTAAACACTTTTTAATAAACATTTCTATTGTTGTTAGATTTTGCAAGGGCGTGATTCTTACTCGAAGCATAATATAAAAAATTGTTGCGACCCATAATAAGCTACAGAAAGTTTGTAACCACAAAAGCATGGGCCATTGCACTATTGTCTTTTTTATTCTTTTCTTTCCTTCCTTTTTCAAAGCACATCAGGTTGCGCAGAAGCTATTAGAAAAAGTGTTGCAATCACTACAACTATTATTGGCACTGGTACAAATTAGTCACTTTCAAAATAAAACCTACCATATTTAAAGGAATTTATTATATTTTCTTTTCTATGAAAATACAGAAACCAACCACGTCCTTTCAAAGAGAAAGAGTAGTAAATACAAGGCAATAAGGAGTTATTAATTCAAAGATAAATAGTTAGTTTACTATACTAAACGTTAACAGTTTTTTTAATATAATAAGACAAAATATATTTTTATTGTGAAAATATAGTTTTATTAATTTTACTTAAATTTTATTAATGATTAAAATAATTAATTACTTGCTACATTAACAAAAAAATAATATTAATATATATTTATAAAAAATAAAAAATATGATATTAATTTCAAAATTATTATATTGATATCTCAATTACTAAAATTTAAATACGTTTTCCATTATTAAAAAAATAATAAAATTAAAATTGATATGTTACAACTGCAGTTATTTTATTTATTTTTTTACTTTAAATGCAGATTGGGAGGTACAGATATTATGTGCATACAGTATCTTTTGTTTTTTCAGGGTTATTCAGTTTGCTTGGTTTTGATAAAAGGCTGACATAGTTTGAACTTTTATCCCATATACATATATTTTTAAATTATCCAACCAAAAATTAGATCCACTTTATATACCAAAATAGACACTTTTTGTTGTTTAATATTAGAATTCAGTTTACGAGAATAAGTTTTGACCTTCATTTCTGATCCAACGTTGAAAACGAGAACTGAATTCTACACAGGTTTTCAATTTTAAACAAATAATGATTTAATAAATAATTAATAAAAGAAATTACTTCTGTTTTTGTTTTGTTATCGGGTTCATTAAAAATTATTTGACGATAAAATAAAATAGTTTATATAAAATAAAAATATTACGTTAAAATAGTAAATTTAAAATAATGTAAAACAAAACTATTAAATATTTAAATATTTTATGATAACTATTAACAAAAATAACAATATATTATTAACCGAAGACATAAGAACAATATTAAATAATTTTATATAACATAATGAATAAATAAACATTAATTTAAATTTTATCAATATTATTTTGATTAGTAATTATTAATATAAAAAATAAATCAATGTGTGACTAATACTGTGTGAATTTGAATTTATTATTATTATAATATATATATATATATATATATATATATATATATATATATATATGAATTAATGAATAAGTATATAGGTGATAAGTATTATGCCATTAGTAAATCCAATTCTCATAAATATTGTTGTGAACATGTTAATTAAAATGATAATTAAAATGGGTTTTATATTTGGGAATCATTTTTAATCTAATTTATAATTTAAAACCTAATAATAAAATAAAAAGGATCTTCTTATTATTCATATAAATTATTAGTGTAATATACCAAAATATAATATTAAAACCATATAGAAATCATCACGTAATCAATAAGATAGATCAGTTTAAAGACGTAAAATATAAAATTATTTTGACAGTTATCTAAAATTACGGGATTTTTTTTCAATCTAATTAGTAATTTGTTTTAAAAGGAAAAAAAAACATGCTTTGATTTGAATTGTTAGGAGTTGTAATATATTGGGAGTAAGTTATCAGTACTAACTTGTGGAAGACAAAAGTAAAAGATAAAAAGTAAATTATTTTGAAAAAAATGAAAATGAATTATATAAATTAAAAAAATTGATGGGAATGGGCACTGCAGGCATGTCTCTGTTAAAGTGGTGGCTTATTTGTTTTTCTCAGAAATGGCCCAAACATATTCTTCTACATTTAATGAAACATTGATGCCTCCCATTCAATGAGTCATCAACCCTAACCAAATCTGAAAAGTCACACACAAACGCGTTTTCTTCTCTCCACCAGACCTCTCTACAAATTCTAAATAACAAATAACAAACAATAAATAAATTTATACATTCCAAACATTCTACATAATATCAATTTCTTTGTTTAATCTCTTTGTAACACAATATCAATTTCTTCTCTACATAGCAAAAGAATAACATGTAAAATAGAGTATACGAAACATATTCTTTTCACATTCCTCAACAACAGAAAAATAATAATGGATATAATTATCATTTTATCAGTTTTATTTCTCATTGGTGTATTTATTCTCTTCTTCTCTTTATGCATACACATTCCATAAATAATATTCTTTTTTCCTCCTTTTCTTGTGTCTCTTTCTCTTTGTTTTCCATCATGAATAGGAGATATGATACCCACTACTATGATTCTCATTTCACTTTAATATGGTATCCCAGTTCTTCTTAAGAAGAATTATATCTGGTTCTTCTTTCTTTCTTATTTTTTTTGTTCTCTTTTGTATTTATGAAAGAAGAATTTCAACCACATCTATTCATAGTTGTAGTGAAAATCTAACAACCTATATTATTTTTCCTAAACTTTAAGACAACAATTACCTGCAGCAAATATATATTCATTACTATGAGTGTTAATAATAAAATTGAATATGAAATTTGTATTCTGTTTGGTGTATATGTAATAACATGATAGTATCTTAGATTTTTCACTCTGTTTCAACAAAGTTTCTTATAGATGAACACGAATAAGACATTTGAAACGATTCAAATTATTAGTATTTGCAGGTAAATTTCTTTTGAAGTAAGGTTTACGCCCTTTCATACATTCTAAATTGGTTTATCTCTAGTTGATGTGAGACTTCCAACACGAGCTTGAGACTAGACAACAATGAGTAATTTGATAGCCACCTGACAACGAGTGGAACAATAAACCTAACAAGCAACAAATTTCACTAAGATAGACTATAACTTACGACTTTGATATCATGTTAAGAAGTAAATTTTAAATCCAATTCATCCTCACAAAATTAGCTTGTATAGTGAGGTTTACATCCGTTTATATAATCTAAATTAATCTTACCTATGGTTGATGTGAGACTTCCAACGCCTCTGCATGTAAGAGTTAAAGATGAATGTTTAAGCTTTCAAACAAAGACATCTTTCTATTACTAAACTTTTAATAAACTTAGAATTAAGTGGGATTAACCAAATAATTTTAGGTATGACCTCGTTTTATGTTTTCCCCGCAGAATGTTCACATGGTGTTCTTTCTATTATAACTAAAAGAAAACGGAAGGATTAAACTATACAATTTTTGAGTGGTCTTAATGAACAATATTCCAAGGTGAAATCACATGTTTGGTTAATGGATCTCATTCCTTATATATCAAAAGGCTTATCTCATTCCTTATATATCAAAGACTTTTTTCATATGTTTCTTAACAGGAAAGACAAACCACTTGACTGCTTTTTTCTTTTAAGTTATTAGATTGTTTAAATAATGGTTCAATCCTTTGTAAATTGGTTGACCAAATTATGTATTAGGTTAATCAATTAATAGGCTTTATTTTTTTTTTCAAGTTGTAATAAAGGTCCAATTGGTCACTTAGTCATCAGTTTTTAAACAAAAAGAATGCAAAGCTGATTGTTATTTTGGTGACTTTTGGTTGCCACAATTTGTAGTTACAGTCACCCAATTAACTCTTTTGTAATTATGATGGGTAAAGCTTTTAAAAGCTTAACCATTTTCATAAAAGAATACAAGTGAATTTTTCTTTTTTTCGGAATGTTAGATTTTCTAACTCTTTTACCTTAGTGAGAGTGATTCTCCTGTGTTCTTGAGTGATTCAAGAACCATTGGCTATATCAAAGAACTTTCCATCCTTTGTGTGTTGTCTCTCTTAGAAAAAGTGATTCTTTCTTTCCATTTTTCTATATCACTTCATTTTTTTCTTTCTCCTCCCGAATTATAGAAATTCAATTTTGTCCCGTTTATCTCCAGTCATAACTTACATTTTACAAGTCTAAATCAAGTATTTCTTGAGTCAAAATTGAACTTCAGAATGTGAGCTTTCACCTCGTTTTGAAAACACCCCAATAAGAGTTTTTTAACTTAAGATATTGACGATTTGAATTTTTTTCCCCATTTTTAATATATTTCAAAATTTCGTTCAAGGTTCTAAGCCTGACGATCCTCAATCAACCCTTTGTAAATGTGTTTGACATCACTTAACCTTGGAACCACTCATGAGGGTCGCATATTTAGAGAGAGGAGGAGTTTGGAATTGACCTTCTTTTATAAGAGGTCAAGCGCGCTCAAGAGAGGCTTTAAGGTCAAGCTAGGGTTCTCTCCTTTTTAAGACACCTCCTTAAGACCTAGTTTCTAGAAGCTTAGTTTGTTTTTTTTTCTATGTACACCTTTTGACTTTCTATTATTTCTAAGAGACCTCCCACCCTCACCTATATAAGAGACACTTTAAGACTCTTGAAAGGGTTGAATATTTTGAAGTTATATACTAATATTTGACTACCTTTGTGAGAGGCTCTTCTTATGAGTGTCTTCTTCCTCAAGCCTTATTTTGAGAATAACTCTCAAGTGGTGGAAACATCATTAATCTTAGGTTGATGAGCTTTAATACCTTCATAAGTGACGTGCCTTCATCCAGAGCTCCTGCTTCCCTCTTTTCTTTCATCTTTTTTCATCTTTCTTCTCTTTCGTTACTTTAATATCCATTATACAAAAATACTATGTCTCCATTTATGTTCTTGTTTTAGCTTCCATTAATTGAACTTCTTTTCTTCTCTTTGAGTCTTGGAAGTGAACATTCATATCTAGATAACTTTGGTTATCCTAATGTGCAATGGAGATTCTTCCTTATGCTTGGTTAATCACCATCGCACCTTATATTGCTAAATCTAAAATAGGACTTTATCAAGTCTACTATAAGAAATATAGGTTTTTGCCAAAGCACAAGTCCTATAATAAGAGAAATAATATTGTAAATAGTGTGGAAGGAACTCGCGACAATAGTTTCTAAACACAGTGAAAGTCAATATTTCATATTGTCTCAACAACTATATCAAACTCTCATGTTCCTGATACAACACAAACCAATTAAGTATGATCAATTGCTTCATACATTGGACTAAACTCTACACAAAAAGGCGAGTATACATATAACTAGTATTCTATTGTTAATCTTGCTGAATTTAAGAACAAAAATTATTGGATAATTGATAACTTATCATGTTCTTTGACAAATTTTATTCCAAAAAATTAATTACTCCTATTATTGTTTAGATTGCCTAATGGTAAACATGTTAGTGCTCCTCATGTGGAAAATGTCAAACTTAATAACAACCCAATCTTGACTTATGTATTTCTCATACCTGATTTTACATATAATTTGGGTTTTATATCAAAACTTATTTTTTTCTCACAATCTCGAACTTGTTTTCTGGACAAAATATTGCATAATGTTATAAATACCAGAGAAAAAAGATTGATTTATTTGAGGTTAAAAATGATTTATATACTTTTCGTTTATAAAATGACCAATCTCACTGCATAATGTATTCTTCGTCAATAAAAGTATGACATAATGAAACAAAAATAATTTGTATGTAATAGAACCATTTTTTTCTATTTCTAGGCTTTTCTATTGCTTTAATAAAATTTTAGTATAAAAAATTCTTATGATTTCTAATAAATTGTAGCTTTGTTTCAAATTCAGCATGTCCTTCCTAGTTATATATTTTAATATACATAATTTTTTCCGTTTTGTGGAACTTTTTTCACCTCGTATGAAAAACCCTTCTTATTTTCTCATTTTTGAATTATGTATTTTGAAAATAAAAAATAACTTGGATGATGTAATGTAAAAGTTAAGAATAATTTTTAAATTATATAATTTATAAACTAAAGATAATTTTGAGCAATTGAAAAATATTAACAAAAATATATTTTTTAAATTACGCAATTTAAAATTTGAAAATTATTTCTTAAATAATTTTTAAAACATATAATCTAACAATTTAAAATTGGAAATTTATTTTTGTAAAGTAATTTGTAAATCATATAATCTAAAATTCATTTTCGTTTTATAATTTCTTTTACACAAGAATGTACGTAGATATAGAAAAAAAAGGATATTTCTTCCTGCACTCTCAATGTTTCTCTTGTAGTCCCATAAAATATAAAATTCCCATTTTATCTTAAATAAAATATATTAAAAATTCTAAATGTACTTTTGATTGACACTTTTCTCCTCCTACAGAAGTGGCGCTGCACCTCCTTCAACATTTCGTTGGCCATTTCCGGTTGTACGTTGAGGGTGTTCGTTTGCTTGGTGAAGCTTTTGGCTTTGGAACAATTGAAGCAGCGATTCAAGAAGTAAGATTTTAGGTTTTTTATGGAATGTGGGGGTTGAGTGGGTGGTGATTATGTGTGGCAGTTGTTGTGAATGTGGGTGGGGAGCGGTGGTTGTAAGGGTGGCCATGACGTCGGAGGGTCACCGAAACCGAAGCTTGATGAGAAGAGAAAAATGATAGAGGTGGAACGAAAGAGTAGAGAAAGGGGATTGGTATGGGTCTGTGTTGGCCAACGAAGGAGAATAATTTTGTTAGGGATAAAATGGGGATATTAAAAATTATGGGGGTACAGGAAGAAAAGAATGGGGATACAGCAAGAAATGGACTGATAGAAACGTATTTATAGAATGTTCCAGCGTGATGGGCTTCTACTCTCTTTGCTCTAGGCAAATTCTTAATTTCCTTTTGCACTGGCTTTTATTTTAAATGTCTTGTTTGCTTATCTTATTTTAGAGTTTTGTTCCCTCACCACCACAGTGTGTTTTTTACACCTCCCTAAATTCTTTTAATTCTAATTCTACTCTAGGTTAAAATTTTGTTATTTTTATCATTTAAGATTTTTTTAATTTATTTGAAACCCAACTTCTACTTATTTACTCATTGCCCAATTGCACCCCCACCAATCTCACGCATCCTCTCATCCTCATTTTCGTTTCACTTCCTCTCCTTTGTTCTTTCTTTCCTTTTTTTTTTTCTTTCATTTGTCTCTTTTCCATTTTTCTTTTGGGCTTCCATTGATGTTGATCTCTGGTATGGAGGAGCGTGAATCAGTGGAGCGAGAAGGAAAAAAGAAGATGCAAAAGGAGAAGCAGAAAACCGAGTACGAGTTTTGCAAAGCGTGCAACATAAACCACGACCAAGGTCTCTGCCACAAGTACTTCCCTAACCACAAAAAATCCCATTCCAGCTTCCTATCCCGATTTCGTAAAAAACTCTTTGACATTCGCTTCTTCCTTAACGCCCTTATCCCTCTCGATCCGCAACTCGTCTTCTCGCAATCGCTTATGATGTGTCTTCTGCAACCAAGACATCCACGAACATTCCAGTTCCTTTGCCTGGTACATTATCTATCCACTTTATTTATTCAAATCATTATGACCAACCTCTGAATACTTTCAATGGATGCCATCAGTTCTTGTGATAGCGCCAATGCGATTCGCTACCTCGCTAGACCCAACACGTGAAGAATTTGAGGCATTTCTTCTGGAAATATGGCGCTGCCGCGAATCAATTCGACGCGTTTTTCGATGATGATGTGGCTAAGGCAATCCCCAAATTGTATCTGTTTTATTTTGTGTTTGCTTGCAGGTTTGGGA
Organism: Vigna angularis; assembly: GCF_016808095.1. Taxonomy (NCBI): domain Eukaryota; kingdom Viridiplantae; phylum Streptophyta; class Magnoliopsida; order Fabales; family Fabaceae; genus Vigna; species Vigna angularis. The sequence continues at coordinate 12,206,017 of NC_068973.1, read as the reverse complement.
AATTGAGAAATAATTGTTAATGAGTGTAGCTCCCTCTACCACCACTAAATGCTCCATTTACCACCTCATATTCAATTTATCTTTGGTATAAAATGGATGTAAACATCGTTTTATCTTCATTCAATGGATATTGATATAACTAAACGGACGTTGACATCCGTTTACCTATTTTTTTATATTTTAGTTCATTATTTTTATTTTGAAATTTATTTTAAAAATGTTTTTTATTTATATAATATATTATAAAAAAAAATAATAAAATACTTTATAAATTAATTTAAAATATTAAAAAAATATAAATAATATTTATATATTAATTTAAAAATATAATAAATTAATAAACTAAAACAAAAAAAACCTTAAAAAATATGCACATCCATCTAAATAATTATATAAAAGATATTAAATAATTAATTAAATAATAATACATAAATTAAATTAATAATAATTATTATATTAAATAAAATAAATTTAATTTATATATAATAATTAAAAAAAATAAAAAATAAAACCTTAACGAATGACACATTCGTTTAACTAAATATAAAAAATATATTTAAATATTTAATAAATTAATAATACATAAATTAAATTAATAATAATTATTTTATTAAATAAAATAAAATTAATTTGTATATAATTATATCATAAATTTTAAAAAAATTAAATAATATTTATATATTAATTCAAAATACAATAAATTAATAAACTAAAAAGTAAAAAAATAATAATAATAAAATCTTAACGAATGTAACACATCCGTTTAACTAAAAATAAAAAACATATTTAAATAATTAATTAAATAATAATACATAAATTAAATTAAATAAAATAAAATTAATTTTTATATAATTACATAATAAATTAAAAAAAATTAAATAATATCTATATATTAATTTAAAATACAATAAATTATTAAATTCAAAACTAAAAAAAAAATCTTAACAGATATGGTAGATCCATTTACCTAATCTTATATAAAATATTTAAATAGTTAATTAAATAATAATTAATAAATTAAATTAATAATTATTATTTTATTAAATAAAATTAATTTATATATAATTATATAATAAATTTAAAAAATTAAATAATATTTATATATTAATTTAAAATACCATAAATTAATAAACTAAAAAAAAATCTTTAACGGATGTGGTCACATCCGTTAAAAAAAAGAAGTGGGGGTGTAAGATATTTTAAAATATAAAAAATAGTTTTGAAATCTAAAAAAAATGTAGTGGTGCAGGGAACAATGTGGGGTGGTGTAGAGAGTAACCATCATTGTTGATTTTTTGTTATTTCCATTTTGCGACTTCAGTGGAAGAGGAAATTCGAGGCGCGAAAGGATGAAGTGAGTGAGGGAGATCGAGTGAGGGAGATCCACAACCGTTTTACCTTTAATGGATGTTGACATTTATTGACGGATGCTCACATCTGTTTAAGAGTAACATCTTCTTTTACGCACCAGTGACCTTGGAATTGGGCCCAATGACAACCATGGTGCGATGACGTTGTTGGGAGAGAGACAAAACATGATCGATGTTCTTAAGAAGGACACGAGGATAAATAATTAGGATCTTTAATTAAAAGTATAAAAAGTGATGGATAAAAGTAAAAAAATAATTATCACAAGGATAGTTTTAGAAAAAAATAAATTGGGGAGGTATAGAAAGAAGGTTGTGGTGGTGGAGGGAACAACCCCTTATTTTATAACCACAAGCAACTTTCATGAACCTCCATGTTAGAAAAAATTATTTGTCACATTCGATTGTAATACTTTTCAATTACTTTTGTCTCATTCAAATTACCTTAAGTTGAAGGTTATAAAATTAAAAACTATGCAATTATTGAATTATCAATAAGCACGTTCGTTAGTTATATTTTCGAGAAACCAAAAAAAGAAGCAAAAACACACAAATTGAACGAAACTCCACAATGTTATTTGGACTTTTCTCAGAAACAAGAGTGTTTGATCTGTCAACAAAAATAATTTCTAAAAAGTTGTCTGACAATAAAGTTTGTCGTGTTTGTAGATGAGAATACATCATTGTTTGGCAATGAAAAACAATGTGGATGTGAAAATAAAACCTTTAAGGTAGAAATTAAATTGTATGGTGATAATTAGTTTCAAAATGCCATGATTAACAAATATTAGATAGAAAAATTAGAGAATAATAAGCTTATATTTTATAAATTTTCTCAGAAACCTTACAATTTTTTTAAAAATTAGATGTTGTAGTCTAGAATGAAAATTTGGCAATAACAATAGATAGATTTCGTATTTGTTTCAAACTTTGTTATAATTTAGTCATAAAATTTAAAAGTAATAAATATAATTCTTTTAATTCAATTATATTAATTTTTTTATATATAAAATAATATTTCAAATTAATAATTAATTTGTTTACATCATTTGATAGGTTTCAGTTCAAATGTTAGTCTTTAAGACGGATTAACTCGTAAAAGAAAAAAAAAATTATTATTAGACTAAAAGAATTGTATTAATTTATTTTCAAAGTTTAGAACCAAAATATATTATAGTTTGATATAAAAACAAAATTTTATTTTTGTATTTAATATTCAACACTACAAACATGTTTAACTTTTTTTAAGTATTTCGTATAAAGTGAAAGTTATAATTCATTTAGTTGTGGTTAAAAAGAAATTGCTTAACGAAGTTTTAAGTCGACGATAAATTTAGCTATTTTTAGATGAAATCATATAGGTCAGCCCGTATCTTGTAAGAAAATGTGTGGGATAAACTAAATATTTTAGCTCGTAGACTTACCTAGGTTTAAGGTAACGATGAGACGAAGTGAATTCACCTACGTAACTTAAAAAAATATTTTTCATATTTTAATTTCTAATTCAGATATAACTCTCTTTTATTTTATTTTACTATTCCTTTAATCCATGCTTAATCTTTATTCTAGTTTTCTTAACTAAAATTAACATTGATTAATTACTATATTTTTTTTCATCTTAAACGATAATTTGTTGTTATATTTCTTTGTTTATGAGAAGTATAACTTTAATATATTTATTTGATGTGAATCTTAATCTTATGTTTACTTAATTTAAATCAATTTTATTGTCAATGATAAACTCAATACATTGTAACAAATTTTTTTTGTTACATTATAAAGTTTTTTAAGATTATTTTTATGCAAGTTGACTCATAATGTAATCACTATACAGGATGAGTAAACAAAATTATAGGATGAGTCAACAAAACTACCTCATAATTCTTATGCAACGTAGGCTAAATGCATGGTGGACCATTGCTAGGTATTTCCAATTTATCATTAATTAACTTTTTCTTCGTGTATTGAATATTCAAAATTTTATATCTTTTTAATTGAATATTAAAACACGTTAGATAAAGAAATCATTCTCCATTGAGTTCTACGCATCCTCTATTATGACCAAGAGGTTATCTTTGTCGTCATCATTTATAAAACTATTCTTATTATATAATATATAAAATAAATAAAATAATTATGTGACAAAACATACCCATTACATTTTTAAACTGTGTTAAAGTCAATTTAACAACAAAATTCATATTAAGTTTTTTTTTTAAATAAAGATTAATTTTGAGTCATTTAAAAAACAATTAATAAAATCATGACTACAAAATGAAAGAGTGAAACTTAATTTAACCTAAAAAAGACTCTTTTCTAAGGAACAAATATTCCAACCAGATAATAATTTTTGTTAAATTCTGCCATTTATAAGACTTTAAGCAAAAGCACAATAACCTCTAAAATATTTTTTTCTTAAAAACAAAAATTTAATTATAATTATTTTAAAAATATTTTTTTTAAAAAAAGTATTGCCATTATTTGTTTGCATTTCTTGTATAAAAGTAAAACAAAACAAAAACTGAAGAATTAGGGGAAGAAGAGATAGGGGTGGTGGCACTGTGTAACAGATATCATATCATATATTCTTTCTGTTTTGCACTTTCATCTTTGGATTAGGGTTCTACGCTTGCAATTTCCTTCACCCACACTCTTCTACAATTTCAATTCATTTCCCCACCGAAACCGCATCATCGTTCTTCGACACGGTACTGTTTTTCTTATCCGTTTCTCCAAATTTCGCTTTATCCACAACCTTCTCTCAAAATCTGTGCTGTAAAGTTAGTTTACATTCATTTCTCAAATTTGAAATGTAAAACTGTTATACTTTTGTGTAATTTGGCTTCTATTTATTGTCTTAATGTTTTTCTTATATATATCTTTAATTCCATTGTTAAATAGGTCCTGTTTGTTAAGTGGATTAGATAACGAATAAAAGTGTAGAATGGCCTTCGTAGCACATCAGTCTCAGGTATTTGGATTATGAGTTTATTTATTTCCTCACAAGGTTTAATACTGTATTGTGTTTGCAATCTATTTTCAGTTTTATTTTCCTTTTTACTATCTAGTTTTATGTTTGATGTCAGTCAAATTAGTGGTGGCTATGTTACGAAAAAATGTCGAACGATGTGATTTATTATCGTCGATGCTTTGTGTCCATGAGATATATGTACTTTCTAGCTTTTCACGGCAGAAAGACGCTCTAAAATATTAGTTTTGAAGGATGCATTTTCTGGTGGTAAGGATACAACTTTTGTATCAAATTAATAATTGGAGCGCATGGTTTCCCCCGTTAGTTTTGAAATGTCCTGGGTTGTGAAGGTCAAAATGTTTTTGAAAGTTGAGACTACATACTTCTCTTTCTCATTTAAAAAAGTTTAAAAAGTCTTGTTATTGGGTGGTGTCAGCAAATTTTTGTTTTCGCATTTCAAATGGTTGGGTATGGATTATGAACTTTATTGGTGATTTGGTTTCTTTTCTGCAGGGTTTGTTCGTGACATCTTCCTCGAGGCATTTGCCATGGAGCAAAAGGCTGAAGTTGAAGGAGTGTTTTACAAAGCATCACATGAATGGAAGAACTAACTGGCATTGCTCAGTAAAGCGGAATATTTGTCTAAGGTAGAAATTAAATAGGGTCTTTGTTATCTGGTCACTTTAAGAAGTTTAGAACTAGTCTGTGTAAGAGGTGGCTGTTTCATAGAGTTAATTAGCATAATCAAACGTCCATTTCACTCTGAGGGAACTTCCTTGACACAAGATTAAAAAAAATTACAAGTCTTGTCTACCAATTATATTTACATTACACTAGGGCAAATAAAATGGTTTCCGGAGGGAGAAAAACCAATCTGTATTTTTAAACATTACTTTTACAATTTGTTTGATGCATTTATTATGCTCTTCTCTGTTTCTAGTACTAATATTAAAAGTCGTACATATTGATTTGTATATGTATTCATATTTATTGATTTCAATATTTCAATTAATATTTTAATTTGCATACCCTTGTTGTTTCACACTCAAACTTGTCCTGGAACTGCATGTGCATGACCTGGTAGTTTTGCTTCTCGTGAAAGGGTTTATTGTTTCCAGTGTAGGACCTTCTTGCTTTTGTGTAAGTAAGCTCAAACCTTTGAAGATTTCAGCCTTTAGAGGCAGCACCCGAAATGATGATTCTGGAACCAGGGCTAGTAGATTGAAGGCACCCAAGACATCTGTTAGACTAGGAGAGAGTGAGGAAGCTCACAATGTTCCACTATCTTATGCATCTGAGACAAATGATAGCCTTCCAACGTCATCCTCTATTCATAAGCTTTTCAATAAATGGCTGACAATGTTGCGCACACAGCCGTCAAGTCAAGAAGTGGAGAAGATTTTTGAAGAACCCACATCAGCTGGGGATTTACCAAAAACTCTTCAAGGGACTCAAATTAAGGAAAGAGGTGAGGTTTTGAAGGTAGCATGGTCCCATTTTCTGGCCCTGGATGCGACAATAAAGATTCCTTTGTTGATATTGTAAGTACGATGGTCTTTTCCTCTCTACAAGTTATGCAGTCTTTGTGAAAGGAGGACATGTTTGGCTTTTTTGTTGTATCATATTCAAGTTTTGTTCTGTCATCTTCAAGTTAATTTTCAGTTTGTCACATTTAGTTCAACGTTATTGCTTTGTCAATATACTATTAGGTTCTGCATCATTCTTCGATTTTCTTTCCTTTTAGACAATGTTCACACCATTTGATGGCACAACAATGCTTCTGTCTTCTAACCTTATCTTTTATCTGCAGCGTTCCTCTCTACCTGGCTGTTAATGTAAAATATGGTGCTGAAGTTTCCAAGGATTTAACTCCTTTATGGATTTTGGGGCCACTAATTGTGGCTATGCAAGTCATGATAATACGTTGGCTTTGTGCACTCTACGCCTTCAGCTTCAAACAGACTGTGAAATTATTCAAGAATTCTCCCACTTACTGCATTTCTGCCTATAGCTACATTTTTCGCGGCAAGCTCAAAGAGGATATCTCAACTAATGTTTTGCAGCCTATATTGAGCGCAAAAAATAGAGACTACAGACAACTAACAAGAAAAAAGTTGAAAGAATTGCAGGGTTGGGTACTGGAGATGTATCTTGATTTTGTGGAATCAATATGGCCCTATTATTGTCGAACAATCAGATTTCTGAAGAGGGCTAATCTTATTTAGGTTTGAATTTGAACATTGAAAATATTCTTAGGGGTAGTCTCCTGGAATGGCTAAAAGAGTGGTGAAGGAGAGAATACTCCGTAGCATTTGAGTTTTTTTGAATGAGATTGGCCAATCCCGTTTTCTGTTGGGGTTTTGGTATTTTGAGCCTATGGTCTTGAGGAAGTGAAGTTCCTAATTCATGTTATATTGAAAACGTTACATTATTGTTAGATTAGGTTGTAATTGTTTATTTTTGTTGAATCACTTCTCGTGTTTCGAGGTTCTAAGCGATATTAATTCTGTTCTGCAACTGGTCATTTGGTAGTTTACCAAAAACTGGTGTTTTCCTGTTGTATCATCGACCGCATTGTTGAACACAGGAAACTAGTGTTAACCTTGTCCTGGCCGAATTGGCGATTGTTTAGGCTTTGCCCCACTTGTTGTAACATTTGTCAGCCAGGATCTGGGAATACATCGGTTGTAGAATGACCCCGCATGATGAAAGCAGAGGTAAAGTTTCTGTCAGAATATCATTAGTTAGTCTGTTCAGAAATTTGTTACGTATTGGTCTATATTAATAAGCTAAATAAATAGGACTTCTGTTATGTTTAAGCAGTATGATATCATCTGCTATTTTTTTTCCTATTTGATTCTTTAACTCATTATAATGCCAACAATATTCTTGGTGTGCTTAATCTGGTGTATCTACCATGGTTGTATGGACTCGTTTGCAGATTTTGCAAACCTGCCACCACAGTCTGCGTTAGTATTCGTGGAACAACTATGATTTTGTTGTACACCGTCTCCACCACAAAGGTTTCCTATTTTATTAAAATTACTTTCCTCAGTTTCTACTCGTTAAATTTTGATAGAAGCAACTTTTTCACAAACAAAATGAGACTTGTAACCATTTTTTTCATTAATCCAAACTGATGCTAGGATGCATTGAAATAAATTTTTTAAAAAAGTAGAGCAAAGTACCAGTTATATTATTATATTATGGACTTTTAATGTACGAGGCTACGAACTAGTTTAGGCAAACTAGAAAATGCTCATGAAATGGAGACTTAAATGGTGACAATTATTCACTTAGCGGTTGGTACGCTGAAACATCATAGAAATGATGAACCCATAACACATCATGATCGGAAAATCTGTCAGGCAAGGAAATTGATGATTGAGGCCATGAATTTCAGTCACAAGTTCCCCAATTCCTTCTAGTAAAAATGCATTGAATTGCATTAAGATTTCTATGATGAGATGCATTGATGTTTGTCAAGGCATATTAATTCAGGTCTTCTTCACCACATGCTTCCCATTGGGGATGCTAGCTTGGGAATCTGCTGGTGGTGTTGATCCATTGCTGGAATGATCTTCAAAACCTACTACAGGATCTGCATATGACCTGTAACAAGTCAAGCTAGACAAAAATGAACGAGTAGGAATTAGTAACGGGAATATTAGAAGTCTATTATGCTCTACTAATATACGGGGCTGAGCCAATTTTTCTTGCATTGAACTTTATTTTTCTGTACAAAGAGGCTAACAATATTGAAAGAGGAATTCTACACTAGTATTCTTCTCTTTATTTTTTTCCAACATGGAACGCGCATAAGACATGCTTACCCGCTCGACTTTATGATTTCATCATTTACTCTTAGTTGCACATCAAATACGTTTCCTGCAAAAAAATATATTTACTATCAACTGACACTAAATTGTTTTTGTGGAAGTTAAAACTTATATTTCAACGTATAAAATAAATATCAAACTCATAATACAACGTTCACAAGAAACTAAGGAATGAAGTCCTCAAATTTACTTCTAACCTGCTTTCGCAAATGATCATGAAGTTATGGTAAACACTGCCAGACAGTAATCTGGAACCCACAATAAAAGCGAGTCTGGTCCATGTAGGGCACCGGTTAGAGACACCCAACCAACCTCTGGTCCATGTTTCACTAGGTAAAAAAACATAAATTTGCTAATAGTTGGGTGTATTTGGAGATAATAACTAAGTATTTGAAAAGCCTGTAAGAAGGCCCCTGGGTGAAGTTGGCTCGGAGCCACATTCATGACCGTTAGCATTGTACATTCAAAGGGAGATAAAGGAAATGGGGCATTGAGTTCCTTCAAGAAGAACTCATACGAGGATAAAGTCTTCACTATTCGGTGATGGCTTCACTAAACTCAGATAGGTACCAAAAAATAAAGAAAAGTAATGAAAGGAAATCCCTGGTATTATTTCTTCAACCAAAAAACAAAGTAACCAAGACAACGTCGGTCCTATTGCCAAATCCCAACCCAAAATCCATTTTCTCCCCACCCAAAACCAGCCTCCTTAAAAGATCGTGTAATACTACCCTTATACTCCCTATTCTCTCCCCAAAACGTAAAAGACTCCCTACATTCCCTCACCCTGCCAGACAATTCTAATATCAGGAAAATCATTGTTCATTGTGCATGTGCTGTGGTCTCCATCAAATGGGATTCCACTTCTTCCTCTCATAAACATTTTGAATCTTCCTAATATGCCCTTCCAATTCTTTGTTCGTATCAACACCTTCCTTTAAAATTCACCTTCTCCTCAAGGAGAAGTTCAGGAAATGCTTCCATCATGTTACTCAGTGATTCCCATGAATTCTCACAATTTGGCATGTTCTTCCACTTCACTAACACTTCATTTATGTCTTGTATCATCACAGCTACTTCGTTCATAGGAGTTGCTGAAACATCTCTAATCACATGAGGAGGATCTCTTACATACAATGCCTTTGAAGGTGTCATCTTAGTGGCCTCATGATAGTTGGTATTATACCAATATTCAGCCCAACAAAGCCACTTAAGTCAATGTCTGGGTTTAGTGTCTGTCATGCATCACAAATAAGTCTCCAAGCATTAGTTCACCATTTTAGTTTGCTCATCTGTCTACGAATTGTTATGAACCAAACTTTAAATCAAACTCAACTCCACAAAAGCAGCTTGTAACATGAGGTTTGCACCGACATATATACTCTAGATTGACATTATCTCCAGTCGATGTAAGACTTCCAACACACCCCCTCACGCCAAAGTATATTCATCTCGTAAGTGGAACTAGACATTCATGGGTGGTTCGATAGCGATCTTATAGCTGGTAGAATGATATGCCCAACAAACACAAAACTCACTAAGATAAGATTTAACCCATGGCTCTAATACCATGTTAAGAAGTGAACTTTAAGCCTAACTCAACCCCACAAAATTGGCTTGTAAGGTGATGTTTGTACCCATATATATACTCTAAATTGACCTTATCTTTAGTCGATTTGAGACTTCCAATGATATGAAAAAACTGAGCTTCATCTTAGTCTCAACCAACTTAAACAATGGATTCTAGAAATCCATGAAGTTTTACCACTTCCTTCAAAAATAAATCAGCAACATCCTTGGCATTATAAGGATGTGCAAAAGCAATAAAGTGAGCATATTTTGTGAGTCTATCAACCACAACTAATATTGTATCCTTTCCTCCTGCCTTTGTTAGACTCCTAATGAAATCCATAGAAATGTCAGTCCAAATTTGTTTGGGAACAAGTAAGGGTTGCAACAGTCATCACGTACTATTGAATGTTCTTCCTCATTTCTTCCTAAAAGAACAAGCTAGCAATCCTTTTGTAAGTTCGGAAGTATGCCGAGTGCTCTCCCACCGCAATATTATGAAATTCCTTCAAAATTAAGTTGATCTTTTAGGAGTCTTTAGGAATAACCAACTTGTCCTTATAGTATAACTTCCCATTGCTCAATTTATACCTTGGATGGATGCTTGCCCTCCTTCACCAACAGATCTTGAAGGATCTTTTTCAACTTCACATCTTTCTCAATTTCAGCTTCTAACTCTTCCCATTCAAAGAATTGAACCGTACTAATAATTGAATATTGCAACTTCCTAGAAAGAGCATCCGTTGCTCTATTTTCTATTCCTTCTTTTTATTTAATTCAAAATCAAACCCCAACAACTTAGAGATCCACCTATATTGTTCCTCACTCATCAATCTTTTATCAACTAGAAACTTCAAACTCTTTTGATCTGTATGAACAATGAAGTGTTTTCCTAATGCCTCCATTTTGTATTCCCATGACCACAACCATTAATTCTTTCTCATAAACAGATTTATTCAAGGCTTTCTCATAGAGTTTGACTCATCTAGGCTACGGGTTGCCCTCCTTGCATCAAAACAACTCCTAGCCCTTTTCTTGAAGCATCAACTTCCACCACAAAAGGTCTTTTCAAAGTCAAGGACAACAAGTACAGACACTTGAGTCATAGCTGTTTTCAAACTATCAAATGCAGCTTAAGCAGAATCATCCCATTGGAACTTATCTTTTTTCAATTGTTGAGTTAGAGGTCATGCTATTTTTCCATTAGGACAAATTTATCTACATTCTTTTCGAGGTCATAAGTATATAATTGTGACAGTAGATTATTTCACTAAATGGATTAAAGCTATCCCATTGAAGGGAAAGAAGTGGATCAGAAAGATGTAATCGATTTTATTGAAGAATATATAATATACAGAATTGGAATCCCAGAGTCAATAACTACAAGTGGAGGAATATATGATTTACTGCAAATGTCACTTTCAATGAGTCAATAAATATATGATCATATAGAATATCGAGAAAGGGTCAGTGAAAGAGTCAGGGGATGACAGAGGAAGAGGCAAACTCAAAATGTACCGAAAAAGACACTCGAAATCAAAGGAGAAGTTACATGAAAATCGAAGGAGACGCTGGGTAAAAGTAATTGCTTCAATGATTGGGCTTACCAGGCATAATTGATGCAATGTGAGCCGTTTTAGACAATTAATCTGATTATTATGTAATTTTCTTTTTGTTTTTATATTGGCTTAACTGTCAAAAAGGGTAGGAAAATATAAATAGGTAATTTGTGTTTAAAATGGTGTGACAAATTGTATTTACAACACATACACTTTGATAATGGAAACTCTAGTGATGATGATGGTAGCAATTTGGGTTACCGCTTTAGTTGATTTCTTTTACCAATTCTTGTTTAATCCTTGGTAATTTATTTTCTTGCATTTTATGTCTCTAGAATTTACTTTTCTAGTTCATTTATTTCATCACCAATTACGTTTGTAGTTTTTTCAAGCAGATACGACTTTAATTTTCCTTCATCTTCAACATTTTCATTTATGTTATTGAAAGCAAGTTCAGAAGAAGCTTTAGATAAAAAGGAGAGAGAAATCCTAAAAATCCAAAATTCTCCAATCAAGACAGCAAAGCCAGATCCAGAGAGAGGAGACCGTGACAAGTCCAACGATGATGATCAAAGCCAGAGAAGACAACGCGCCACCATGTGCAACTAGAAAAGACGGCATTTGTGAACTTTGATGACATCTACAAAATTCGTTTGGTAGCATATAACTATGGTTATAGGAATCTTATCTTATGCAACAACCACACTATTTTTTTCGAAGGTTGTGTTACTGAAATTGTGTAGTAAATACACAATCAACCATTCTTTTTGACTGAGGTTATTTTGTTATTAATTGTATCTTTGCATGTTTATATATCTTTTATATTTAAATATATGTTACATTTTTTAATGTTTATGAAACTTATGATTAACAGTACAAAACAACTCACGATTTAAAATATAAGTTCTTTGATACATAATTTGTATCTCAATTCAACTACCATGCTAATAATATTCTCTCTAGCACAACCCAATTGTTTGGTTAGAAGTTATAGAAAGGTAGAGAATAAGAAGACTACTTAAATAAGGGGTTACTATAAAAAATTGTGTTATTTCATATACTTTAACTAATAATTTTAGTAGAGTGTGTTGCTAGAACTCTGAAACTAAAATATTAGCTTTTAAATTTTATTTTATTTTAAAATATTATTATTAGTTAAATTAGATCATAGAATAAAATGGAATGTTCATATGATTTTCTATATAAATCTCTCTTTAATAAGTGCAACTTATTTCATTTAGTCATACATGTTCTTTCTTCATTAAGCCACTATTATCCGTCAGAGTTTTCTGTACATATCTTTGCTTAACCATAGCTTCAAAATGTTGATTGATCTCTTTCCACTGACAATAAACACACCCTCTTCCGAATGAACTTGATCTGAAGCTCACATTTAGTTTTTTGATGATATTCATTTGTTCATTTAAAATTGATATCTCTAGTTTAGTACATCTTATAAATTTACAAATACAAAAGTAATGTTTTTTGCAATGAAAAAGCAATCAAATGGGCTCTTGTAGGTAAACAAATTCAAGGTAATAAATTAAAGCAATATACACAAACAGCAGCAAAAATGTTCAAAAAGGTACGCAATAAGGGCTCTTCACACATAAATCAAAGGAAAATGTAATGATAGTAGTGGGGAAAGCAAACATGTTATAATGCATAGTGAGTTATCTGCATATTCCTTCTTAAATAGCTAATGTTTTGCATACCTCCATAAAGGTTTTTGTTAGAGAAATATTTTGCCAACAATCGATGAGCGTAATCATTGTCATATTTTCTGAATCTCTCAATGCACTGTGGACTGTCCAAGTGACTGTAAATTGAAGAATATGATAAATTATTTCAGTTTGGATAAATAACTTGCAGCTAGTAACACTTTTCAACCCAACGATTTTGAATTTGTGTCCTTTAGAATACAAGACTCAAACTTTACAGCACTCTAAACTGGATTTTCTTGTCAAAAACAGAATGAAATAAAGGGGAAGAAGAATTAAATCTGACAATAACAGAGGTGTGTCAGGGAAATATCACTCACTGAGAATGTGGACGTGATGGGCATATTGGAGGAAACTAATGACTATGTACGGGGAAAACTGATGACTGTGTAACTGACTATGAAATTATGACTAAAGAGACCAGATGTGCAGTTTAATTTATTTACAAACATCCATGAAAATTTTCAGTCAGCACCATGAGATACTGATATGGTTTTGATCTTCCTAAACTCCTATGGTGAGAAGGAATTTGGATGGACAATATGCACAAAATAAGAAGATATTAAAAGAGAAGTAAACTCTTAAACTTTCCCTAGTTTCCCAAAAAAGATGTCACTAAATTATGACCACAATATAGAAGGTGACACAGCTAGGTAGTAAATTGAACAAACATAGAGATTTATGCTTTCAACTAAAATTGCATATTGCTATGACAAAAAGTAATGAGTTCAAAGGAGATTCTCATTCAGAGCAAAATATATTAAATATACAGAAGAATCTGCTTTAAAATGCAGATAACAATGTAATTTCAACACAAAAAACAACATTTGCAGTCCTTCATCAATATCTCAAAAATGGCTTGAAATAGTTCTACTATTGATCACATTTATTTCCAAATGCGTGATAAATTTAAACATCTTGCTGCCACTTAAGCTTGAAACTTGGTACTTCGTCTATTTGACATGGTCTGTTTTATCTGAGCAACCTTTACTCACATTGCAGGTGATTTAGTCTAGCAGGAAGCACCTATGGTCACAGCCATTCCATTGGAAATTTAAGTGGGGTTAGACTCACATCTAAAGGGTGTGGAAACACCTCATGGGAGAAGAAAAAAGCCCAGATACAGAAGGTGAGCAAATCAATGCCGCTAAACTACTTGACCAACAAGAAATTCTATCTCAACAAGGTACGCAATATTGTCCAAAATTCTTGTTAAAATTTTCTATGACCATTTCTTCTGCATGATTTCAATCTCCATCCATTGTTTTTATCTTTTTTCCTCATCCATCTCTCTTCATCTTTCCTATAATCATTAACTTTAAGTTCAAAAACAGAACACGAATCACAAGACCTAAAGATACAGACCCATACACAAAAAATTGACTGGGATCAGAGCCCGCTCATAATCATCAATGACATTGCCATGGCAACGAAAATAAAAGCAGCTATAGCCGCTTGAAATTTACAACTTTAAACTAGCAAGCCATTCACTTCAAGATCTCAGGAAATTCCAAAACAAAAACAAAGAAAAAAAAGTCTCTATACACAGAACATTAGCACCAACAGTGAATAACGAGCAAAACAGAAAAATAAAAAGAAAAATGGGAGGAACTTACTCAAGCCCATCGGTAAAATTAGGTTTCTTATCGTCGACGTTACAATTCCCGTTGTTTGTAGCAGCTTCCACCTTAGAAGAGAAAAGCGTGGGAATAATCAGCATAGAGGCGTGTGTGCATGCGTGAAGTTGAGGAGCGTGAAATGACTCACCTTGCCGGTGGGAGAGGTGTTGCCGGAATCGGAGGCGGAGCGCGGAGGAGGAGAGGGTGGAGGCACTGTGGTCATTTTACTTTTCTAACAGAACTCAGTTTTTTTGCATTTGTAAACTGGATTGATTGAGCTTCTGTTTCACTCTGTATCATAAAACTGTTCTTTTGACTCTATCTCTAACAAAGTATTATCACAAATTTCAATTATAAATAGAAAATTACACTCTTTTTATTTTCAATAAATATTTTTTTATATTTTTAACAAAAAAAATTTCATAATATTATAATTTTTTTTAAAAAAATGGTATAAATCTTTATTATATGTTTAATAAATGATGATTATATCTAACACTCACTTATTTTATTATCTTTTACTATAAAAAATATCTTTAATTTGTATTTTGAAATGTGGCTTTTACTTAGTTTTAGTTGTTATAATATTTTAAATAAAATAAATAAATATTTGATTTTTTTTATCAATAAATAAATAAAGTGTATATTTAATTCAATATATTAGTGACAGTTAGAAAAAAAAAACATATTTCATAGGTAGTTTAGAGTTATAATCTGTTCACATCCTTATTCTTATTCTTTCAATTATGTACATATTTTGAAATGTGGCTTTTACTTAGTTTTGGTTATTATTGATAAATGTTTAAAAAATATCAACTCAAAATGTCTTCTTTTATATATATATATATATATATATATATATATATATATATATATATATATATATATATATATATATATATATATATATATATATATATATATATATATATATATTACTGTTCTTTATTATAACTAAAATGACTAAATTATAATATCATTTTTAATTATTGAAATAAAAATAATTATATTGATAAATTTTATTATATCCGTTTAGTAATTATTATTTTTCTTCAAATATATTATTATCAGTAATATATTATTAATAATTATATGTAGGGAATTCATTATATGTTTTTTATTTATGAACTATTGCTTTTTAAGGTAAATATTATTTATGGGTGTATTCTTTTTAATGTATTATATTTATTTTAGTTTAATCGTATTTATTATTATTTAAAACAGAGTTATTTCTGTCTATTATTTTAATTGAATCAAATTTATTATTATTTAGTTTCTTCTTCCAATAAATATAACTTATTTGGATGGAAAAAAAATATGTAACAAACATAAACATAACAATTCACTTCACGCTCAATTTACATGAAAGTAATTTTAGTCTTTTATTTTATATTAATTTTTAAAATATTGACGTTCATACGATTTATAGATCATTTATGAATGATTTTTCCTACACCTCGCTAATATCATCTCATCGTGCGTCTCTCTATATTTTTTTCATATTTCCAACTACATCCTTGTTAGGAAATCCTTTTACTACTTTTTTATTATTTAACCCATTTAACAATTAAAAATAGGCACCAACCCCCTTCCTACTCTGCCTCTCTTTGACACGTTTCATATTCCCCTACACCCCCTTTGCTGGGTATGTACAGTGTTTGAAGACGATGAAAAATTTACTTTTTACTGTTGAAGGATAAAAATTATGAACAGGTAGCCATTTTGGCAGAGTTGGCAATTTAGCTTCAAACTTAAGCATTTGAATGACTTGCATGACAGAAGGCCTGAATTTGTAATTTGAATGAGCACACCAAAGACCTATACCCACTAACCTTTTTATTTGTTCATCATCAAATGCTCCACACAATTTTGGGTCTGCAACTTTCACTATCTCTCCCAATTCATACACCTCCCAAACCCACTCTACTATTGGTACCTTCCCCTCCTGTGCCTTTAGATCAATGGTTTTTCTTCCACTCGCTATCTCCAATAATACAACTCCAAAATTGTATAAGTCAGATTCTTTATAAGCTTTCCCTGCGGTCACATATTCTGGTGCAACCGTATCCCCTTGTTCCAGCTATAAACGTCGTTTGTGACCCCTTTTCACCATCCACCAACCTAGCCAAACCAAAATCACCAAGCTTGGCGTTGAAGCTTGAATCCAACATTAGAGTGTTCCTCCCAAGCTCGAATGTGATGTAAGCTGAGGCCATGGTGACCACACCCAGGATCAAGAAAAAATTCCTAAACCGCAATTCCAACTATGGTGAACATCAACTGCAGCTTCAAACGCGGAGCGTCAACCGCATTTCCAAGTGCGGCTGCAGCTTCAAATGCGGAGCGTCAACCGCATTTCCAAGTGCGGTTACCATCAACCGCATCTCCAACTCTAACAGCTTCTCAATCGCACTTCAGTTGCGGCAAGGACTTCAACCGCACAACCACCAATGCAAGAGCTCACCCACCACCACGATGCAACCACCAAACGAGAACAAGTCTATGAGA
This sequence comes from Vigna angularis, assembly GCF_016808095.1. NCBI lineage: Eukaryota > Viridiplantae > Streptophyta > Magnoliopsida > Fabales > Fabaceae > Vigna > Vigna angularis. The sequence goes on along the minus strand of NC_068973.1, from coordinate 12,188,864 downwards.
ATAAAGCGCGAGGCTACAACAAATAAAATGCAGGAGGGGAGAAACATTCCGTGAGAAGAAAGGAGAAAAAAAGGGGGTGTAGGAGAATATGAAATGCGACCAAGAGACAGAGGAGGAAGGGGTCAGTGCTTTTTTTTAATTGTTGAATGGGTGAAAATAAAAAAAACCGTCAAAAGATTTCCTGATAAGGGCACACTTGAAAATACGAAAGAATAGAGAGGTGCAGGATGAGATCTCATTTATTGATTAGATGATTCTTTTGTTATTATTATTATTTTTATGTTTTTATTATTATTTTCTATTTTATTTTCATTTTTATCATTATTATAGAGAAATCTTTTAGTTTATTCTTCATTATTTCATTTATTGCAAAAGCCAGAGATAATATTATATAATATTTATTTTTATTATGGATATAATGAAGTCATTCTCAAATAAGCTTACAAAATTTACGGATAATTTTTTTCTACTGGACGAACTTGTGACTTATTGAAATAGGGTTATTTTATGTGATTTTTAAAGTTACTAATTCTTCTATTATTAAGTGATGCTTCAACATTAACATATTTTAAGTGTTTTATATGATAATATGCACACAATATTTTGTCATACTAAAACTATTATTGAATCATTGGAAGCACTTGAACTTAAATATTAATTTGTGAAAAAAGGTTTATCTAGATATTGTGAAAAAAAAAAATAATTGAATTTCAAATGTTAGATAATAAACCTATTTTTAATCAAATGATTTTGAAAATATTGTTTATGATATAAAATTGAAAAATATATTATAACATCCTTCTTGTGACTCTTTTGATCTCAAAGTTTTCATCTTTACGATTTAACTGTGCTTGAAGTTTAAAACCTAAAAATTTCTCATTTAATGATTTGCTTGTGTGTCTTTGTATTGAGAAAAAAAATTCCTTAACAAAAGTTTGTTCAAAATTCTAAGTCTAATTTCAACACTTATTTGGTTGAGAACTCTAAGTCTGAGAACTACTTTAAGCTTAATCCAAAATCCTTAAAAAAAACTTCATTTTAATAAAAATATGTTTGTGAAAAGACATCTTTTCTAAAACAAAAAACAACTTCTCTAATAAAAACAACAAAAACACAAAGATAAAGATATGGGAAATAACATGTCTTGTTTTGTTTGTGGGCGAATTTATGATCTAGCCAAAACTTGTTGCGAATGTCGTTGACACTATTAATATGAGTGTTGCGTCTAATTTACCATATGAAAGGAAATAAGTATGTATGTTGTGAGTAGGGGAGTAAGAGCATGACATATGTTCTAAGAGAGAGTCAAGTAAAATTAGAGTTATGTTCTAAAAATCATTTTATTTTAAATAGAGTTTTCCATGTTTCTAAAATTAAAAATACTTCCTTGTTAGTCCAACATGGTTAGAAATGTGTTTATGATACTAATATGATTCTTATTATTAGACATGGTGTGTTTTTTTTGGTTAAAGTATACATTTAGGATGATTTGTTTAAATTAAATCTTATGTCTTTATCTTTTAGTGAAATATCTAGTAGTTTTTCTTTGATTAATACAAATGTTTGAAAGTTGTGATTTTTAGCATACTAGACTATGTCACATAAATTTAAATTCTATTACCTCTTAATTTTATTCCTAAATCTTCTATTAATTTGAAGAAAAAAATATGACATGTAATACCTCAATTCTGAGATACCACGGGTTAAAAGAAATGAATATTTATAAACTTTCTTATAACGCAGAAACATATTTTTCAACAACCTTAACTTTTAAATATGCATAATTTATTCAAAACATAATAGTTTCAAAAGTCTTGTTCAATTACATTATTCCAAAAGTAATTAAAATGATTAAGGAAATAAAAAAACTACAATTACCTTGTTTCAAAAGTCTATACCAAAAGAACTTTTTAAAGAAATCCAAATATCCCCTGTCATCTCACGAATCTATCATGCCTTTGGAACATATGCAATATCATATGCTCATGTATAACGCATTATACGATCATCGCCGATAAATTCATTCACAAATGCACAATACAACGTATGGGGCAAGCTATCGATAAAATAATCATAAAAACAAGATATATACATACTGATTATATCAATAATAATCAAACACCCCATACACAAAAGTATTAACAATAAAATTTCTAATCATCTAACACAAATAATTAAATCATAATGAATTACTCGATCATCGATCCTTGAACCTCAATCCTCGATCTTTAACCATTGATGTCATCTCCAACATCTCACACCTAGACCCTTAGTCTATCCACTCATTAGCACCTAAAATAACTGCTTACTATAACCATTATAGTAACACCACTATCCATATAGCATAACCAGGAACATCTTCAATACCATAATTATCATCATAGATACACCATCATCATGATTATCCCAATCATGAACAACACCATGAGCATCACTAAACCATGAACTCCATCATGATAAGACTCAATCACACTCTTATAGCTTACCTCACCCACTTGTAGCCTCCCCTACAGGCAGACTTGAGTCATCCCTCTTTTGACTTTGGACCTATTACCCCATCACACAAGGTGGAACATCTATCCTTACACCAAAGAAGATTCAACACTCGATTACCATTCTCTTTTCTACAATTATTTGTCAAAGAGAACATCACTCTCTTTTCAACAACCAATGTCAAAGAGAGTCACTCCTTTTTCAACAATCAATGCCAAAGGGAGTCCTTATCGCAAATAGTCTTAGGATTTACTAGGTACAACAAGTAGACTAATCTCCCATGTCTCATGCTCACTAATCAACCATACACACCCTTGTGCATTTCATCACACATTCATGCTCCATCACCACTCATAAATCAAACATGACCCTAAACACATCAACTATTCTCATTCGTCATGTTCTGCAGTTCATACATTTGTCACTCGTCCATTCTTCCCTAAAATGCACTTTTCCAGCAAAAATACACTAGGATAATTGATTATCACGGATGATAATCAATTATTGCATACAACTTCAATACCAATTTTTCAGCATTTCAAAATATGAAAGGATAATTGATCATCATCCCAGATAATTGATTATTCCAGTGACGAACTAAAAAACGATGTGCAAATAATCGATTATCACTTAAGATAATCGACTATTGTTGAACCCAAACTCATTCTTGACAAACATCAAGTATTCAAAGCATACAAACATCACCCGTAAACCACGAGGAATCATACTTAACACATCATGTATGCATTCAAGCCTCGCATACTCTTGTAAACAGACCCAAATACATACATTACATCATTTGAATCATTCAAAACCCAACATTATGCAAATTACAACCCAAATAACCCCAACATATTACATATGATCATCATACCACTCTTTACAACAAATATTTACATGGTAAAAACTCCAAACATCATGACTTTATTCCCCCTTAGCATCAATATATATGTTTATGGGATAACGCAACAAAACCATACATACTTTCATAGGGAAAACCCAACACAGACATAAACCCTATCATTATGCATACACAAACCCTTACTCAACAATAACAACAGGAGATGAAAAGTATTTGTCTCAAAGTGTCACCTCTCAACAAATGTCATGATTAATCCCTTATCATCATAGTCATACGATAAGTTCACTAAGGGCATAGGACAAAATATTAAGACAAAAGGCTTAATTGTCTCATGGTATAATCCAAATGTATTAACTTTTTTGCCATGAGAGATCCCCCGATCTTACACAACAACACCAACAAAATATATAACAAAAAATAAATAGAACCAACTAAGTAGCAATTAAAATTCAAGTTATGTATTAACCCGGATTGGCACAAAGCAAATGCAACATGTTGTGTATAACGGGTTAACATCCCCTTGCTCAACAATATATAGTCTTAATAGTCTTCACTAATTCAATCACATCAGCATTGGCTTCTTGAGTCTGTGCTCTACCAGCTGATGTCGTAGGTCTTCTTCTCGTCCCACCCTTTGATGAACTTTCACCACGATAGCTAGATGCATCACTTGTTCTGACAATCTTTCTTAACCAAAATATATAAAATTACAAAATTATAATAACCATCAAAATATAACATTAATAATTAATATAAAATATTAAAAAATAAGACAAAAATTCAAGTAAAAAAAACAAAAATTATAAAACAAATCAAAACAATTACAAATTAAAAAATACCAAACACATATAACATAAACAATTAAAAAAATCCACATAATTAGAAAAATTTCAAATAAAAAAACACAAAAAAAATTACTAAATTAAAATTATACAACAAATTAGCAAAAATTGTTAAATTTGAAATAACAAAATGCAAAAATGACAAAAGTTTCAAAAGAAAAATAAAAACCAACAAAATAAATAATTCAACAATTTCAAAAATTTAACAAATTTCGTAAAATTTCAAATATTTAATAACAAATTAAGTTACACATGAAAAACAATTGCAAAATTTAAAATAACCAAAAAAATATAAAATAAACAATTAAAAACAAAAAATATAAAACAAGAATCATACAATTTCAATTAACAAAAAAAAACAAAACTTAAATATTTCAAAATTTTAAAAAACAAACATATTATAAAATAAACAATTCAGATATATTAATAAAAATCATAAAATTTAAAATAACAAAATAAGCAAAAATTATATAAAAAATATAATTATAAATTTTAAAAAATATAAAATATAAAATTCAAAATAATTAACAAATTTCGTTAAATTTAAAATAAATAAATAATAAATAATACATAATAATTTTTGCAAAATAAAAAAACAAAAAAAAACAATTAACCAAATTTAAGAAAATTGCTAAAATTTCAAATAAAAAATTAAAAAAAATCAAATAACAAATAAATATGATTGTAATATTTAAAAAAATCAGCTAAAATTAAATTAAACAGTTATAAAAAAATTAGCAAAAATTCATATAATTTCAAACAAAAAAATAAATTTAATAACAGTTAATAAATATTCCAAATTTATAAAAAGAAACAAAACATAAAATTAAAAATTAAAATTGAATAGAAAAAACATACAATTTAAAATATCAATAAAAAAATTATACAACAAATAATTGTAAAATTATAAAAAAATAAAAAAAGTTACAATTAACATTTAAAAAAATTATAATAAAAAAAATATTTTGAATGTCGACAAAACATTAACCGGTATTCGAAAGTCGTCGAAGCCTTAACCGACTTTCAAAAGTCAAGGCTTCAACGACTTTCGAATGCATATTAACGTTTTGCCAACATTCGGAATACATTTTGACGTTGTTCATTATCCCCTCCTCTTAATCTCTCCATGCATCACTTAGAATCATTAACCCATTATGCATTTCAATTAGCACATTATAATTAGAAAGGGGAAGGGAGAAATGAGGGTGACCTCTACCAAGACGATGAATACGTTTGTTGCACAAGAAAGACGAAATGTTGCACCGCTACACCACCAACAAGATGCTACAAACAACGATAACCACCAATGACCATTGTAGGGACATTCCAGGCCAGACATTGATGACCATTGAGGAGCGAGAAAGAGAAATAAAGACGAAGGGGGAGGAGAAGACCGAGAACTCGCGACAAAAGAAGAATGAGACGTGGAGGTGTAGGGTGCTTCTAGGGTTTTTTTTAATAAGGAAATATGAGAGATAAGAATCTGAGACACAATAAAAGAGGGCAAAGATTCTTGACCTGACAGTGGGACAAATCTGTCATTATTTGAAAAATTGGAGATGTAGGAAGAAAACAATGAGGTGCAGGGAGAAACACTTATCTAAGACTTGTGTGATAAATTATTGTAATATTCTTTACATTGTGATCTGTACCTTAGTGAGCTTTAGTTGTGCTCTTTTTCTTTTAGAGTGTTTCTCATTTAAATATCAAGAGTTCTTGATCTTAGGAAGATTATCTAGGAGAGTTGTACTCACCTGAAGAGGTTGATACTCTTTATACCCAGAAAATCTAATACTCATAACCTGTAAAGGTTTATGTACTCGTTGTAATCAAATTGGTATATTTGGTATATTTGATTAGTAAAACTTCTTAAATGTGGTTATGAAAAGATTGGAAAAAACCTTTGTGTTTAGCGATGAACCAATATAAATTTTATGTGTGATCTCTAGTCTTTACAATCTTATTTAGTTGTTATATATTTGTGCAAAAAGTGTATAAAATGTCTATAAATATGTTGAAGGATGCGAGTGAGATAGATAATAATTGTGTCCATAAACCTTTCAATAAGGTGAGACATATAACACTTGACAATTAGGAGTGATAAAAATGGTTAGTCACTTCCATTTTGGTTGAGTAATGGTACTATGATATACTTTTACATTCATTTGACACAGAATATAAGAATAAAATTATCATAAAAGTATAAACTTTTGTATTTTTTCAAGAAAAAAATAAAAATAAAAAGTAAGTAAGGATAATATCAAATGAATGTAAAAAATTTAAGTGTTTCAAAGAATGCTTACTCATTTTGATTTGTCTCATCATTGGTTTGTTAAAAATGATGCAATGTGTTGATTCATGGAAAGAGAGCAAGCTGATCCATAGAGAGCGGGCCGAAAATCCTAGCCAAACTTTTTTTTTAATTATTTATTTATTTATTTTATATATGTATATATTAAAATAATTATTATATTTACATGTTAAATGTTTGTATTGTAATTAATAATTTAATTCGTAAGAGTTGATGGTTCAGATTATAAAATTACTATATATTTGTAAATACAATCTTTTTAATTTTTATTTAGGAAAAAGGACTAGTAGGTTAGCCTGTTTTGTTCCACCTTTTCATCAATTTGATAAATTATGTGAAATAGAATAAAATGAATCGATGAGTTGAAAATTCCAACTTAAGTCACTAAATTTTAGCAAAGTGAAAAATTGACTGATAGACTAATAGACAATATTTGACCAAATAATAACACACATCAATACTTGACACACTTGAGAGAATCTTAAACTTTCTTATTTATCTATAGTGAATTAGCATTAAAACTCTTTTTATGTATTCATAGGAACTAAGTAAAGATATCATAGTTTCGATGCTATGGAATAAAATGTTACTTATTTGAAAAAGCGCATTACAAAAGTATGTCTCTAATAACTTAATAGTTAATCATGTGTACACCTTAAAACCTCGACAAAAACAAAGTCACAATATACATAAAAAAGAAGTCAACATTAACTATGGTGAAACTTAACCCTACTTGTCAAAAATTTCCGAGCAACAACTTTAAAAGAAAGTTCAAATATCAGTTTACATTAACATGTAGTTGTCAAATAATTTCTTCTTATCTCAATTCAAAATGATTTAACATTTTCATATCATTTTCAAAATCTATTATCACAAAATTTGTTCTTCACTTAAATATTAAAGTCCCCAAGTGCCTGACTAATATACATGTACCAGCAATTAGAGTGAATTAAGATAATTTTGAAAAGCCAACAAAATAAATGTGTAACTAAATTTGCATGGGAAATCAAAATTCATAAATGTGTAGTTAAATTTGCATGGGAAATCAATATTCCACATCCACGAAATTACCATGAATAAAAAGTAAATTTAAACTTAAATTTTAAAAATGAAAGAGAATGTAATAATAATTTAGAAGAATATAGAGTTAGTTAAATCTCAGGTCTCGCATATTTTTAATTGAATTTTTATTAATTTTCATATTCTTAACAATCCAGTATTAATTTTTTTATATTTTTTCATTAAGTTTTTGTCGTTTAATTTTTCTTTAGTTAATGTCATGGATTATAATGTTGTATGATCTTGTTTTTTTTTTCTCTACGTGTTAATGTTTTGTAATTTATATATAATAATATGTTATTTTGTAATTAACTACAAAATAAAACAATTAAATAAGATAATCTCATTAATAAAAAATATTGAATAACAAAGACTGAATAAAAAATTAAGAATTTGAAACTTAATTAAGAAAAATAAAATGTAATTCGTAAAATTGTTACTATGGATGGGGTTTTAAATGAAAGTATTTTGGCTGGCAGCTCAGCATCAGCGACATAAGCCAAAGGGTTCGGTTCAATCTTACACCTAGAAATCTACGGCTGAGGGAAGTGGCGCTCGTTGTATGACTCATACTCTGTTTTGCGTTCCACTTTGTGTTCTTAGCATTTCTCGAATCTTTATTTATTCAAGTTAAGATGGTTGGGTGATCCAACGCGACCCTCTTTGACCCTTTTCGTTGCTTCCTTCATTCGCATGTTATCATGGCAAATGCCAAGTTCGGTTCTTCCTTTTCTTGTTCCGCGGCTTCTCTTTCTTCTTCTCCTTTACAACGCACGAGAAGTGCTCAGGTACTTATGCCAATCAATTTTTGGAATTCTTTATCAATTTATTCCGTTCCCCAATTTCACTATGATTTTTCTTTTCAATTTTAGTTTTCCCTGGTTTTAATAGTTGATGTTTAGTACTTGTCAACATGGGTTGACCTAGAGTGACCAATTGTTATGTGTTTTATCAGTGGTGTTAGGCTTGTGGTTTGAATTTTCTGGAACTGGGATGATAGAACTTCTTCTGTTAAACCTTAAGGATTGAAAATTGATTTGGTTTCATTTTTTTTTGGAGTTTGGGAGAATGTATCTCCTACTATTGAACTTAGCTAAGGTAGGGTTTGCTGCTGAATTTTTCTTCATCGGTAGGGTTTGACTGGAAATAGTCATTAGTGGAAATGCAGGCACTTGATTCCTTCACCTGTGTTATTTGGAAAAGGCAGCTTAATGAAGAAGACGTGTGAAGAAAATCCTTGGCATTCTGTTCACACTTTGGCACTGTGAAGATTGATGTTAATTCTTCATTTAGTGATTTTTTTTTAACAATGACGCCAGCTTTATATTTCATAGGCGTTTGGAATTGAAAAAGAAGAGGATGATTAAGGAGACCCTTGAATATACATTTAGTTGGATCTTTCCTCAAATAAGATAAACCGACACCTGAACTTGGTTACCCACTGAAAATTTTGAATAACCAGCTGGCAGGTGAAATATAATTACCAGTGGCTTGCTCTGCTAGAACATATGTGAGGCATAGACATTAGTTTTAAGGTGGTTGTATGAGGTAGAACTAAATGGTATTGGTTTGATGACAACTGAAAGTTCAGTAGTTAGTGAAGTCATTGCTAACTTAGCAATTGGTTTGGTGAGTTTCCTAGCTGAAATTGGCTTGTAAAACTGCTGATTTTTTGTCTTTTCTCTTTCTCTGTCTTCCTTGCTCATTCTGTCAAGTTTCTTAAGGTGGTTACTGGTTTAAGTTTAGGGTTAGATACAAGTTGTGCAATAAGTTGCTACAATGTGTCAAATAGGTGTTTGCAAATTTTAATTACTGGAAACATGATCAAATGGATGTGTACATTCTAATAGTTTTTTGTGCATTAATTTGAGCAATGAATAATGTTTAATATGAATGTTGAGTGAAGAAAATATAATTAAGAATTCATTTTATAGTCACTTACTCAAATCCATAGATGTCTTGGGACCTATATTGCAAACTCTGTTCTGTTTGGGATTCACGAGTCTTGTTCCATGTAAATTTAGCGTACCTTATGGTTTATGCATTTAATTATTATTAGTCAATTAATTTTCTCATATAAATAATTCATGCTATAGATTAATGACTATATAGATAGTTTTTCATGGAATTAATGATGACAAGGTCATGAGACGTGACTTTACAATTTCCATTTTCTGCATAATATTTAAACTATCAATTGACCAATTTTTTTATATGCTATTTGAGTAATTCTCTCTTTTGGATTAAATCTATTTCATTATAATGCTAATTCGAAATTGATAACTGCTTTATCTTGAGTATTGCTTTATTTATTCTTACCTAGTTTCTTTTCATTTAATATTTAGTTGAGCTTATCACAAGGGTTGTTTGTCAACCAGCTAACTGGTGCTCAGCTGCAAATGTACACTAAAGGTACCTTTTTTATTTATTGGTTGATTCCTGAATTTCTACATTCTGCATTAGGTATCCAACTCAATTGCCTTTCCATCCTTTAAAAATCCCAAGCATATTTCTTGAATACATTTGTTGTAGAAATGTGTAATTGTAGTATATATTGCAGCCAATCCTTGAACTGAGGCTCATGTGTGGATTAGACCTTAGGGTTCTATAAAGGTGCAAATATTCACTGAACCTCTCACCATGGAAAACCCTCTATTAAGACAACCATTAATTATGATATATCTTGAATTTGAAAGTTGTTTAACTCACTCTGGAAACTAGCTCATGAGGCAAGCATTGTCCAACTAACCTCTACTTCTGCCATATCTATATTCTGTAGTCAAAGTAAGATCTCAATACTACATTTTAAGATTGAAAAATGGAAAGGATAATGCATTTTAGATTAGGACCGTATTGCAGTTTTTCTAACATAGTTTTTTGTTATTGTCATGTAATAGTTTCATTAGATGGATAACAGTTTGTTTAATGGAGGCTGCTTTTGTTTGAACTGTGATGTTCCACGGTGTCACTTGTGCAATTCTAACCTTTAGTTCTAATCTGCAAATGGACCAAAGTTGAAGGATGTGAGCTGCAATTTATAATTTATTTTGTATGAACTCCTTTAAATATATATCTGTTAACATTCTTTTTTGGTTTGCATTTGTATCATGGCTAGACAAATCATGCCAGCTTAAGTTTATGCACGGAATGCTGAACTTTAAGGGAAGGTTACAGAAACAGCATAATGCTCTTTTTGTTGTCTCTGAAGATCGTGAGCTTGAAACAACTACTTTAGTGCCAGAAAACAATGATATTGTTGTAGAAGGCATCTCTCCTGCAAGCAACTTGTATTTTCATTTATCAGGGAGTGATGGAAAGTCAGGTTTAATATCATTTTATAACCGGCCTTACAGAAGAAATAGTAAGATACTTTTATCAAATTCAGAGAGAAGTCAAAACAGCATATTGTGGTTTCTGGGCCCTGCAGTCCTTGTTGCTTCCTTCATTTTTCCCTCACTCTATTTACGCAAAGTGCTTTCCATCATTTTTGAGGACTCTTTGTTAACAGGTAACTAATGCTTTTAAGAAAGACCCTGTTGTGCTATATTGGTTTGTCTGCAGTAATTTGCATAGCTTACTATTTTTATGTAGAGCGTTTTCTATAATTTGATTGTAATTCACAGTAAGCTAGTAAAATCTCTCTCCTTGAGTCAATCAATATGGATAGCTATCTGCTAATGAAAACTGTAGAGAAAGTAGTAATTACATGTATTTTGGTTCGTTGACGCTAGGGAAAACATTATGGATGTTCATAAACTGGATGTGATGCTCATTGCTTGACTTGGAATTATTTGTTTCTCAATAAAATAAATGACATCATTCATTGGATGATTGGACCGAAGTGGAGAGTAAACTATCAAACACAAGGATGAAATAATTTTGCATCTTTGATATCAATGATAAACAAATCATTCCTAAACTTAGAATTGGTTTAGAAATTCAAAATGTTTGTGACTGCGAAAAGTAGAATTACTGTTTGTAATTCTTGTGTATTATGTGCTGCAACCATGGTAGATGATCTCAAACTTTCCAACGTTAAATTGCTTGATTTAATTCTTCTTTTCTATTTCTTTTTTATTTTCTTGTTTGCTGTGAATGGTTATTTTTTCTTTGAGTTTTAAACTCTGAAGTGTCTTCTTTCTTCATCTCCAGATTTCCTCATCTTATTCTTCACAGAGGCAATTTTCTACTGTGGTGTTGCGGTATTCCTTTTCCTACTGGACCATTTAAGAAGACCCATGGTACTGGATACTGCTACAATCAATAGTGATACACCACCCCCACAGTTGGGACAAAGAGTCTCTTCTGTTGCTACTCTTGTGCTTAGTCTAGTAATTCCAATGGTAACTATGGGTTTTGTCTGGCCATGGACTGGCCCTGCAGCCTCTGCAACTCTCGCTCCATACCTTGTTGGTATAGTTGTCCAATTTGCATTTGAGCAGTATGCCAGATATAGAAAGTCACCGTCACGGTCTGCCATTCCATTAATCTTTCAAGTAAGGACAATCCATTTCCTTGTTGATTTACTTTCTAAATTTTGTGATGCTAGATTGTGTCAAGTACATTTATTTGCTTTTGCCTGATTGATGCTTCGATAGTGTAATTTTACATTTTGATTTTCTGGATCCTATAAATGATTAGATTTTGATTAGCTTTGCTCTCCTTAGTGGATTGAATCAACTTAAAAATTTCTTATATTCTTATAACCAACTTTCTCAATTAATTTGTTATTCATAATAGTAATGAAGTGTAATTAACAGGTGTACAGGCTTCACCAACTAAATAGAGCAGCACAACTGGTGACAGCTTTATCATTTACAGTCAGAGGAGCTGAAATGACCTCACACAACATGGCTATAAACAGCTCTTTGGGTACCCTTCTAAATGTCCTACAATTCCTTGGTGTGATTTGCATTTGGTCCCTGTCTAGCTTCCTCATGAGATTTATCCCTTATGCTTCAACAACTATGCAGTAAAGAATCTCTTGTAAAGTTTCTTAAATGTCATCTCATGCATCAAAACACGCCCCAGTTCATCTTCGTGCAGAATATGTCGATGCAGTTGGGTTTATTTTTTGGTGGTGTAAAACTGTTCAGTCTAATTGAAAATTTGGACACTGATCCTCTGACTCGTCTAGAATAAAAAATGGTTACAGGAATTTGTAATTGAGGATTTTGATACAGATGAAGCAGAGGAATTGTCATAGCTCTACTTGCAGTAAATTTTGGAACGAAGTATTTCTAGTAGAAAAATGTTAACTGCACAAAGTGAAGAAAAAATTGGTAATTGCAGTAAATTATACAGAGAAGGGTGCATTTGACCTGGTATAGATAATTTGGTAAATCTATTAATGTATAAAATACCATTTATTTTGGTATGTGTTGAGTAGTATATTTCATTAGCTTTTAGTCAAATTTGAAATACCAAATTAATGACTCATGAATGATTCGTGCATAACCAAATAAGTGCCAAATAAAAGAAATAGCAAATTAAACACGGCATAAAATGGTTTAGGTGGAACAGATATCACTAACGTATTCATTATCTGTTAAGTGAGGAATGCTGGGTTTGCTTCACCTCTTAAATATTTGAATGTTTTGGTGATTACATATTAATCATAAAATAGCTATGCGAATGTTTATTTAAGACGTCAAACTTTAATGAACTTGAGTAGTGTTTTTGGTAAAAGGAAACTTTAATCATATTGGATGCCAAGTTAATGGCTATAGTAGTGGAAGAAAATATCTATGCTGATTACGAAAAAAAACAAGAGCGGATAAAATACTATCTCGTGTGCTCCATTGCTACACTCCAACACATGAATATTACTTTAAAACTCAATTATTTATAAAATGATAGCATTGTGTATCTTAATATCATGTTTAGTTATTTTCTTTTATCTAAAAAGGACTAAATTTTGAAGTTGTATAAATTTACGCAAAATTTACTTACTTTTTTTTTATCTTACAACTTTTTAATTATTGGAAAAATATCACTCACATTTTTTAAAACTCTTTTAGTTGTGTTAAAAAGTTTGTAGTGCATGCTTAAATAGGGAAAGATTATTATATGTTAACCTGTATAAACGTAATTTATTATGTATTTAATAGATTATTTTATACCTTTTATATATAGTCATTCGGAATTTATCACCATAACTTCTTGTAAATAAGAAATATCTTATAATAGCTCATTTTATTGAATATTTTTTAGAATCTCTCGCTTAAATATATGTTATGCCATGTATTTAAAAAAAGAAGATTGCAAAATACAAACAAGTCACTTAAGTATATTCTCTTTTGTTTTGATATGGTATCAAAAGTTTTAATCTTGTATTTTGGTGGGTGTCTTCATATTGGAATAAACACCTATTTTGGGTGATTGGGATTTGTCATAATTATCTTCTTTTTGAATTTCGTTTTAATCCAAAAAGTTTCCTTCTTCGTGAGTTTTGTCTTGATCTATGAGTTTTCTGCAAATCGCAAGTACTAAAGTGCATCAATTTGAAAAACAACAAATAAGAAACCCCATTGGTTTTTTTTTCCCTTCATCATGTCTTATGATAAATCTGAATCCTATCTTGTTCGATTTAATGGCAAAAGTTACTCTGCTTGGAGAATTTCAATTTAAACTATTTTTCAAAGGCAAATATTTATGGGGTCATATTGATGGCAAAATTCCAGCACCAATAAGTTCAACAGATTTGGCAAACTAGGAAACCAAAGATTCCTAAATCATGACCTGGATACTTGTCATAGGATAACACAACTTGGAGATTTCAATTGAAGTATGAGATGACTAATTACACACAAGGAAGTCTATCAATTGAGGAATATTTTTCTAGATTTAAGAATTTAAGTTGTTATTTGTTAGCAAAATCTTGAAGTTAGAAGTTTTGATGATGTCCAAATCAAGTCTTAAGTGCTCTAGTTGTAAAAAGATCTTCCCGAAGACTTGTGTTGTGTGTTAAAGCTTTTTTAATAAGTAGATTTATGTATAAGGTTGTATTTGTGATTGACTCCATGTATTGTATGCTTTAAAATTCGTTTTGGAGTCACAAAAACTCTGCAATAGTCGATTAACACTTAAGATAATCAATTATCGTAGAGAGGTTTTTAAAGGTTACTAAAAACTCATTTTGCCTCCGGAATAATTCATTACCAATCTATGATAATCAATTATCTATAATCGATTATGACTTATCTATAATCGATTATGACTTACCATAATCGATTATCACGACTAACCGTTGGAGTTTTTAGGCATGTTTATGGTCGTTGTGCATTCATTAAATGCATAATCGATTACCATAAGTGGATAATCGATTATCATGCGTTAAATATATGATAACGAATTTTTGGAGGTGTCTTTGAGTGAGATCTTTATATATTGGTTTTAAACTCTCATTTTAATACACGAAAACATATGAGTATTTTGTTTTTATGAAAAGTGTGTTCTAGGGTTTGTGTAACCTTTGTGTTGTGGCTTTGAGAATTTATTGTTGACATAGAGAACTTTCACTGAGAGTGTGATTGAGTGTTGTTGTTGTTGCTAAGTGAAGCTTGTCATCCTTTGTGAAGATTCAAAGGAAGTGTTCATCCTTCGTGAAACATTCGGAGGAGGTGTTCATCCCTTGTGACCTTCAGAGGAAGTGAGTTTCATCTCTTATGATAACAAGAGAGGTGTTTTTAAGTCTTAAACTTGTTTTTCTTTATGATTGTAACAATTTATTGGTTTTGTGCTAATGGAAAGTTAATCTCTGATTGGGATTGGCAACTGAAAATAGGATCCTTGTGATCTGAACCAGTATAAAAATTATCTGTGTAATTTTCTCTCTTCCTTACTCTCTTTATTATTTTAATTAATTGCCAAGGAAATTAAAATATTGATAAAATGATTAAAAGCACGAATTTGCGATAAGAACCCAATTCACCCCCTCTTGGTTTGTTGTTCATGCTAACAATTTTGTTGCACTGCTCTGACAATTCCTGGTGCAACCCTCTCTATGCACAAGACCAACAAAGGAGATCAATTTTGATGAAGTTGTGATTTGACCTTAAAGACTAGTTCTAATTTGATGAACCACAACCTAGTGCCAACTTTGGATGCTTGCTCAAGTGAATTTCTTCGCGAAGAACAACACATAGCAACTGACACAACCATGGAACATAACACCAATTCTACAGCTCTTAGTAATGTCGCCTATGTAACATAAAGGAAGAATAAAACCAGATATATGCATTGTGTCTAATGCTTTAGTTGCAAAGGATTTGGTCATATTGTTAAGGCTTGCACACAAAAGTTTTTTAACTACTACAAGCAACAATGACATATTATCACAACTTGTCCATTTCATTCTGAAAAGCAAAATTGCTTATCATGCCTTTGTTGGTGTTTTTTTGAGTTTTTCTACATTGCCTGTTCCAACTTCTATTCCTACACCTCTTACAAATACACTTACTTTGAAAATGGACATTGGATGATTATGTCTACTTTTTCTGTTTTTGATCTTTTAGGTAATACTTAAGTTTCTTCTCAACCATGGTACCTTGATAATGAATGTTTAATCATATGACAAATTATTTTGTGTGTCTATCCAATATGAAAACTTATAATGACAATAAACAGATTCACACAACTGATGGGACCTCTTTACCTATTAGTGCTATTGGTGATATATCCCCTTCTTTGCATAATGTTTTTGTGTCTCCTAGTCTTTCTACAAATCTTATTTATGTTGGCCAATTAGTTGATCATAATTATAATGTCCAATTTTCTCGTTTTGGTTGTGTTATGTAGGTTAAGTGTCCGAGAAGATCATTCTAAAGGGACCTAAAGTGGGACGATTCTTTTCGCTAAGCTTATCTTCTTCAACATATTATCCTATTTTTTGTCTATTTTGTTTAAATGAAAGATGACTGAATTAAATGTGGCATAACCATTTAGGTGTTAGAATTTGACATTGTTCATAATGATGTTTGAGGGATTTCCCCGATTGTTTCTCATGCAGGTTATAAGTATTTTTGTTACGTTCATAAACAATAGATTTACTTGGATATATTTTCTTCGAACCAAGGGAAAAGATTTCTATGTTTATCAATATTTTGTCTCATTTCTTAAGACTCAATTCTTTGCTCATATAAAAGTCTTAAGATTAGATTCTGGAGGAGAATATATGTTTAATGTTTTTTACAATTTTCTTTAAAATGAGGGGATTATATCTTAGCGTTCTTGTCCTTGCACACCATAAAAAAATGGTGTTGTCAAAAGAAATAATGGGATTGACACAAAAAAAAATGGTGTTGTCAAAAGAAAGAATTGATCTTTCTATCCGTGTTCATTCAATAAATCAATTACTTTCTCCTAATCTACATAATGTTTCTCCTATCAAGGAGGAGGTTCACCAATGAAATTTAAGTCCAACCACATAAGGGATTGACACCACTCTCTCCCCAAAACCTTAAGATAATGGGTTAATGGGTCTTTTATATAGTGTTCTACTTTCTCATTTCTATCAAATGTGGGACTTAGACTCATATTTAGATTTCCAACATGTTCATCTTCTGTTAATTTAAGTACGAATACCAAATTGACTAGAATTGAGATTTTATTAAGAAAAATGACCAAATTGTAAAAAATAAACAAAAATAAGAGAAAAATTGTATTTAAATCTATCTTAATAATGCTTTGTAAAAAAAAAAGGTACTTCTAATTGCATTGCCGAGAGCAAATGGTTTATTTAAAAACAGAATCGTATTGGGTTTTATCAACTTTGCATTATTGCTAGTAGATCGAATTTAATCCAATCATAAATAAAACTTAATTTAATCTAATTGAATTAGATTAAATCAAATTTACTCATAGCATAACTCGACCCAATGAACACAAGGATCACCAAAGTCCACATTAACGATTCTATTTTCTAAACAACTTTTAACTTCAATATTGAAGGTGAAGGTCTCTATTATGGAATTGACCATAGTTTGGCATAGTTTTCCTCTTTCATTTTCGCACCATCTTTAACACGAAAGTAGATAAAAGGAACACGCATGCATCCTCCTTAGGCAACTTGATTGCTCAATAAAATTGTCCATATGTGCTTCACACGTGGACAAAGCAAATGACACTGAACATTAGAGTAAATAATTCCCATATTTAGGTATATAGATTCAACCCTATTCAATTATGATCACATTCTCTAAAATCTTAAATGGCTTGTTTAATATGTAGTTCAAAATTTTCACCTCTATTTAATATAAGATTTCAACTTACATTTAGATTCCTAATAAGTATTATTGTTTTTTATATAAAAAAGTTAAAAAGAGTGAAAAATACAACTTTAAAAGTTCTCTCTGTATTGAGAAAGGTTATTTGCTTGTCAAAATAACTACATCATTCTAATATTCCCTGATAAAAAATATATAGAAAATTACAACAAAAGGGATAAAATATTATATAATTATAAGTTATACTAATATGCGCAAACGATAATTTGAAAGGTTTATCTGTATTTATACGTATTATTATTTGTGTTAATTAATTTTATAAATAATAATAATATAATAATATATCCCTCTTTTACCAGTAAATTGGTAAATGATAACTGGATTAGCACGTTGTCAGAAATTTAACTCTTCACCACGTGCACGGAGAATATGTTTACTGTGAGAGAGAAAACTTAGTCCATTGATTTTTCCACTTTGAAGGGAATTAATCACCGATAATTCATTGAGAGTTTCCGAATAACAAAAAATATTAATTCTCGTTATATATTTAAATTAATTCTAGCAATGAATTAAAAAAAACAAATATATATATATATATATATAATATTATTTGATGTTTCAAAGTCAGAACTTGAATAATTTTAATATGAAACTTTTGCATCGGTATAAACTACACTTTCATGATCATATTCAAAGTTAAACTTAATAACGACATGCATGATGGTTTTAATAAATAGCAATTTGTATAATTGTACAGTTTCTGAATAAAAAAAACCACTCTTTCATGGATTGTTTAAAGCCAAACTTTGAATATGGTATGGACTTGTTTAAAGTAAAACTTCGAATATGGTATTTTGAATGATATTAATTTCCTTGTTGGGTATAGAAAAAGAGATAAATATATTATCTTCATATTTTATGTTAAAAGTGATCTCACTAAATTCAAATTTTATTGTTGTTGTATATTTGTTCAGTGAATTTCTTCTCAAAGCATTCATCAAATTAATATGTTGAAAACAATGTAAGTATGAGTTTAAATAAAATAGAAATGATAAAAGTAAACCTTAAAACAAGATTTATATATTCATTGTTTCAAAAGATCTAGGATTAAAAATATTGTGAATCCTTTATTTAAATGGAGTTAAAGTATAGTATGTATAAATCTCTCCTTTTAGGAAAAAAAAAGGCATGATAGCTCTTACGTGTGGATATGATTGCACTAGTGGTAAACTTTCGCGCGTGTCATGATGAATAACTCACTTTCTGAGATATCATGATGCAGATTTGGAAGCATAACCTGAGAAAACTTGAACCATTTTGTCACTCTTGGCAGACAGTAATGGCCAGCCAGACCAGTGCGCGTGTGTGAAGCCTGAAGATCATCTAGTATTCTCATGTCAATATGGCTTTATACCTGTTTCGTTGACAAATTTTGAAGTTCAATTCACCAAAACTCTTGCAAAGTCAAATCATACTATGTTTCTCTTAGTGAATATTCGATGAATTTGCATAGTGGCAGTGTGAATATAAATTCAGGATCAACAAAAGGTTACAGAAAGTGACCCACTTCTGTCACCTTTTTATCTAAGGGATTAGTGGATATCTTTATTAGCTTATTGCCCTTTAACTCTAACACCAAAAACAACAACAAAAAAACCATCATTACCCTTATCTCTGCATGATTACTTTCAAATTATACCAACTACAAAACAAATATAAGAAACTATAGGAAAAGGTAGTTTCCCTTGCACAAGATGAAACTTGCATCTTATAATAAAAAAATGAGTTCAAATTTTATAATTCTTAACAAAACTTTATTGATAAATATTCTGTAATTACTCTCTTCTTTTTATTTTCTTTTTTATCGATACTTGTTAGTTTTTAAAATTTTGTTTGTAAAAGAAATAAACCTACATGTACTTTTACACTTTTGACAACTTAACTCCATAAAATCGTTTACACTCGCTTATTAATTTTAAATTAGTCTTATTTTTTGTCGACGTGAGATTTGTAACACACAAACTACGTGAGATTTTCACTTGTACTTTTTAAATTGACTTTATTTTTAGTTGTGACCGTACTTTCAACCATTAGTAAGTCACGTTGTAATTCTTGTAATTCTTGTGAGATTCTCTTAAGCTATGAAGTTTGCTTTGACTTTTTTAAAAACTCTAATATTTTTGAAGAATCTTAAAAGGCTCTTTCTGTTTCTGAGAGTTGGTGAAGAAACACCAGTATTACCAAACCTCTGGTAAAACTGAGAAAAGTAGAAAGGTGTGCTTACCCAATATCCGTTTAAAGCCAAAAGAAAATCTATTATCATCACACTATCCATGTTTGAGAAAAATATTAATAAACAAGAGTATGTGTTTTCTTGTGGTGTTGTCTAAAAAGTAAATGTTGCAGAATATTTTCGTTCTGATGTGAAATTCTTCATTTTCCACGTGTAAGTGCACGATTGTCGTATGCCATATTGAGCAGAGTAGCTTCATCGGAACTATTTATAGTCGGATTTTACATCTTAGCACTTGAACTTGTATAATTGTTGTTCATCATTTCTTCCATCACTTCCTAGTTCTTGTATTTATACCCTGCAAAACTTGGCCTTTCTCAGCGTTTTTCTCCATTCCTTTATATGGAATTAGCCCCCCAAAGCATACCCTTTGGACCATTTTATCTGTTGTCTAGTTATTTATCAGGAAGTTCATGATCGCACGTTCAGCCATGGGTTCCATTTGCATGTGCCATTTTATTCTACCACTAACCATTGCTGTTGTTGTAACTCTAGGAGACAACACAGCAGAATCCTACTGGCTTCTAAAGATTAAATCAGAACTGGTTGATCCATCAGGAGCCCTGAGAAACTGGTCTCCAACTACTCATTTTTGTAGCTGGAATGGAATAACATGTGATGTTGATGAGGCACATGTGGTAGGCCTTAATTTGTCTGGCTCAGGAATATCAGCTTCCATTCCAGGTGAGTTCAGTCACCTAATTTCTCTTCAAGCACTTGATTTGTCTTCAAATAACCTCACAGGCTCCATCCCTTCTGAACTTGGGCAGCTTCAAAATCTAAGAATACTGCTTCTGTACTCAAATTATCTCTCCAGCAATATTCCTGAAGAGATAGGTAATTTGAGTAAGTTGCAAGTTCTTAGACTAGGAGATAACAGTTTGGCAGATGAAATCCCACTTAGCATTGGCAACTTGAGTGAGTTGACAGTGTTGGGTGTAGCCAACTGCAACTTAACTGGAAGCATACCTGTTGAGGTTGGTAACTTGAAGCATCTTGTGTCTCTTGATTTACAAATGAACAATCTTAGCGGATTCATACCTAAAGAGATTCAAGGCTGTCAAGAGCTCCAGAATTTTGCAGCATCAAACAACATGCTTGAAGGAGAAATACCCTCCTCAATTGGGTCTCTTAAATCATTGAGAATTTTGAACCTGGCTAATAACACTCTATCTGGATCAATTCCTACCTCTTTGGGTCTTCTCTCCAATTTGACATACCTCAATTTGCTTGGAAACAAACTAAATGGTGAAATTCCTTCAGAGCTTAACAGTTTGAGCCAGCTACAGAAACTTGACTTATCCAGAAACAACCTTTCTGGATCACTGACTCTCCTTAATGTCAACTTACAGAATCTTGAAACTATGGTTCTGTCTGATAATGCTTTAACAGGTATTCCATATAACTTCTGCCTCAGAGGTTCTAAACTTCAGCAACTGTTCTTGGCTAGGAATAAGCTTTCTGGAGGATTTCCCTTGGGGATACTCAACTGCTCCTCAATCCAACAGGTTGACCTTTCTGACAACAGTTTTGAAGGTGAGCTTCCATCCAACCTGGACAAACTACAGAACCTCACAGATCTTATGCTCAACAACAACAGCTTCATTGGATCTCTACCTCCAGTAATTGGAAATATCAGTAGCTTGAGAAGTCTTTTCTTGTTTGGAAACTCTTTCACAGGAAAAATCCCAGTTGAGATTGGAAGGCTAAAGAGGTTGAACACCATTTACCTCTATGATAACCAGATGTCTGGACCTATTCCAAGAGAGTTAACAAACTGCACAAGCTTAACTGGAATTGACTTCTTTGGAAACCATTTTTATGGCCCCATTCCAGAGACTATAGGTAAGCTAAAGGATCTAACTGTTCTCCATTTAAGGCAAAATGATCTGTCAGGTCCAATCCCACCAAGCATGGGGTACTGTAAAAGGCTTCAGTTATTGGCATTAGCAGATAACAAGTTGTCAGGTTCCATACCCCCCACATTCAGTTACCTTTCACAACTTAGTACCATTACCCTTTACAACAACAACTTTGATGGACCACTACCTGATTCCCTCTCTCTTCTTAGAAACCTTAAAATCATAAATTTTTCCAATAACAAGTTCAGAGGTAGTATCTTTCCTCTGACTGGTTCAAATTCTCTCACTGTTTTGGACTTGACAAACAACAGCTTCTCAGGTTCCATCCCTTCTATTCTAGCCAACTCTGGAGATCTCACCCGTCTCAGACTTGCAAACAATTATCTCACAGGAACCATTCCTTCTGAACTTGGCCACCTCACTAAGCTAAACTTCCTTGATTTATCATTCAACAACTTAACAGGACATGTGCCACCTCAACTCTCCAACTGCAAGAAAATTGAACACCTTCTACTGAACAATAACAGATTGAGTGGCCAAATGTTGCCGTGGTTAGGAAGCTTGCAAGAACTTGGTGAGCTGGATCTCTCATTCAACAACTTCCATGGAAGAGTTCCTGCTGAGCTTGGAGGCTGCTCAAAGTTGCTTAAGCTTTCTCTCCATCACAACAATCTCTCTGGAGAAATCCCTCTAGAGATTGGAAACCTTACTTCACTCAACGTCTTCAACTTGCAAAGGAATAGTCTCTCTGGCCACATTCCATCAACAATTCAGCAATGCTCTAAGCTGTATGAGCTAAGGCTCTCGGAGAACTTCCTCTCAGGTATTATACCAGTTGGACTAGGAGCAGTCACTGAGTTGCAAGTCATATTGGACCTCAGTAGAAACCTCTTTTCTGGTGAGATTCCGTCATCTCTGGGAAATCTCATGAAGCTAGAAAGACTTGATCTTTCTTTTAACCATCTTCAAGGACAAGTTCCTCCTTCACTTGGTCAACTTACCAGCCTTCATGTGCTAAATCTCTCAAATAACCATCTTCATGGCCTCATTCCATCAACCTTTTCAGGGTTCCCACTAAGCTCTTTTCTGAATAATGACCACTTGTGTGGCCCTCCACTAGCATTATGCTCAGAAGCTACGAGAATGAAGCTGTCAAACTCACAAGTAGCAGCAATCATAGTAGCCATTGTCCTTACTTCAACTCTGATATGCTTAGTATTATTGTATATAATGTTGAGAATCTGGTGCAACTGGAAAAAGGTAGCTGTTTCAAGTGAAGATGGTGGCATGGTTGAGCAGAAGACAAGAAATGGAGAGTACTGGAACATGAATTCCCCTGAGCTGTTTTCTTCACCAGATATACAAATTTCTGCTACACCTTGCATTTGTAATCTCAAAATTGATGCAGCAGCCAGGGAAAATACCTTGGTTAGATAAAACCTACTTCTGATAATAATTATTATTTTTCCATAGTTATCGTATAGTTTTCTCTTTTTCCATTTGAAAGATGTAATATATGGCTATATGCTGTTGTTTTCACAATGTATAGCACCCAATCACTTCGGGACAGTATCTACCATGGATAGCCTCGTACCATCTTCACCAAAAACCTTAAAATAATAAATTTATTTTTTCTTGTATATTCTGATATATTGTTTAATTTTCTCATTTATATTCAACTTGAACATTAGACTCAAACTTGATTTCTAACATTGACAAACAAGAGAAAATTTGTATGTGAAAAGTTGACGTGTCTTCCAAAGAATTGAATAAACACAGTTGAACGGAAAGGATAGCTCTTGTCGTTATGCTGTCCTTCGACAAAGTCCTTCATCCCATCTGTCAACTTCAAAGGAAGTTAGGCACAAAACTTGTTGAATAAAAACTGTCTTTTGGGTGTTGTGCTCTCATTCAGCAAGACTTGGTTGGCTTATCTCATTCTTGTTTTCACCACCACTTGTCACTCAATTTGACAATGAGTTGATCAAGTTTAAGTTGTCCACATTCATTTTTCTCACCCACCTTTGATACTGCATACATTGTGCTGTAACAGTGAGATAGATACTTGTTTCCTATCCACACGTTTTCTCCAATATGTCTTACAATCAAGAATACGTGTAGAAGTAGAAGGAATGCGTGGACCAAATTTAGCTATAATTCTTGATATTTCCAATTAGAGTTGAAATCTACTACTGTCAAAATAAGAATTGAAATGTGTTGAAATCTACCATTAACTAGAAATAAGATGAATTTATAGTATATAAGTGGGTGTAAGCATCATCTTACAAGTTAAATTTTTAAGCTTGAGTTATATTTAAAATTTACTTCTTAACATTGTATCATAACATGAGTTAGAGTCTATTCTATCAAAGTTTGTTGTTTGTTGAATATATTGTTCCACCCGTTATTAAACTATCTATTAATATTTAGTCTCACGCTTGAGACCTATATGCCTCGACATGAGAGGATGTGTTAAAAGTCTCATATCAATTAAAAATAAGGTTAATTTTTAGTATATAATTGATACAAACCTTATCTTACAAGTAAATTTTGTAAAGTTAAATTTAAAGTACACTTCTTAACATAGTATTAGAGTAATGTCATCAGTTACTTTATAATGAAATAATTTATAATATAAATAGACGTAAATCACACCTTACAAGTTAATTTTGTAAGGTTGAGTAATCTCTCGTAACATGTAACACCACATATAAACAACTTTATCCAAGTTCTACCCATAAAACAACTCAAAACCTTCGTTTATATCTTTCATAAAATCTTTCATGAAATTATTGATGGTTGTCGATAAAATGTTTGTCGGTCAATTTTACCGACAACTAGGAGATATCCACTGATAATTACTAAGATCACACGAGTATTTATCCATTGATAGTTATTGATAGGTAATTATTGTGATTTGGTTATTATTCTTGCTTTTTTTCTTTGTACTCCTATGTTTCTTTCTCATTCTCAATTTTCTCATCTTTATCCTCCTTCATCCCAAGCGTCCCTATAACCTGGATTTAATAAGATATATCTCATCAGATTTGATGAAATTTTAGCATCCTTTTTACGGATGGATTACTAAAAATATTCAATTACACCATATAATTTTATTAACCAAGTCCTTACCAACAAAAATTTATAACATTCACTACAATAAAAATGTTAATTACTAGCAGAAAATTACCAATGGCCTTGGATTTACCAGTAAGCATGATTTACCAACGGAATTACCGATAAACTGCATTGATTCTTTTATCAGAGGACTTCACTTATTCTTTTACCGGTAGATATATCCATCAGTAATGCAATGGTGATATAATTTACCGATGGATTTGGGACCATCGATAATGTTCTCGATGAAATAAGATCAAAATTTGGAGTATTCCTTCCCCAAATTGATTTTCAGAGCAAATCATTTCCTCTCCTCTATTCCTTCTTCTTGACAATTTCCGATGGCCTTCATTCTATTCTAGCAACATCATTTGCATATGTGTTCTCCTCTCCCAATGTCGTTTTGAAGACCATGCCCATTTACGGTGGTAGATAGTGGTTCCTTCATTTGCAGAGACTGTCTCACTCTTTCAGTCAAAGGCTTTTGAAGAGGCATATGGTTGTTCCTTCACTCCTGCGTCAAGAGGCCCTATCATGGTGTTCCTTCACTCCTTTCAATCGTCTTTCACACTTTGTTTCACTCCTTCCGCATTGATACTGTTGTGATATTGTTTTTTTTTTCTTTTTCAGGTGCTTTGATTGAAGAATCTTAGATTTTTAAGGTTTCTCTCTCTTGTTAATCCATGGCTTCTTCTGCTGCTATCTCTTCTGACCTCCCTTTTGTTACCATTGTGTTTGACCCGTCCATATATACTTTTTGTCCCTAGTAAAGATGACTTTTGTTAATTTAATTATAATTGTGGTGGCTCTTCAACAATGACTTCTTTATCCCCTAGATGTCAAGAATGCAATCCTTAATGGCGATTTGCAATACGAGATTTACATGGAGCAACCTTCCAAATTTGTTGCTCAAGGAGAGTCTTCTGGGTTGATATTTCGTCTTCTATGTCACCTTCACAAATCATTAATAATTTGGTGTCACTCGAGTGCAAAAACAGACATTTTCACTAAGTCTTTATCGATTATATTAGTAATAAGCTTGATATATTCGATTTGTATGCACAAGTTTGAGGGAGAGTGTTAGATATGTTATCTTTATCTTTTATCTTTAATTAGTTTATTATTATTTCTTATTTATATTTTGAGTTTAGTCGATATTTCTTTTATTATAAACAGAGGACCTATGTATATATTTAACATAAGAGGGATTAATCTCATACATACTTTTCACTATAATCAACATTTATAACCAGAGTTGATAAAGAATATATCCTCTTGATTGATCAAAATTGGATAAAGGTTTGATATCCTCTTATAAGTGATATAATCTTAAGTAAGTCAAGAGTTGATTGTTGTCTTATGTTTGCAATTGTTGTTTTGCTTTGTACAAATGTTTATTCCATTGTGAAAACAATGTTTTCAAAAGAGAAAAACTAAGAACTCGATATAAGATTAGTTGAATATGAACTAGTATAAATTTATTGTGTGATCTTTTTATTTCTTTATCTCTCCTTTGTATTGTTTTTCAATTTTTGTATCGATTGGATTATGAAAGTAAATACATGGCCTTCAAACTAAAACAATTGAAAAAAAAATAAAGTGATTCTTTTCTGAAAGAGCTTTAAGAACAATTCATCCCTCATGATTTAACAAAGCAATGCCATACACTCCTTTTTCTTCTTCAATGTATGATACTTTTGTGACCTAAGAATGGAATGTTTGCTATCATGCAAGGCTTATTTGTAGTTGAAAAATGGCAACAATGCTTATTTGAAAGTCATTTCATCATCCAAACTAACCACATAATTTAAAACTTTTATTGCAGCAATGAATTTTTGTAGGAGAACAACTTAAAGTAGATGGTATTGCTGATGGAATTTGACTTTGAAATCCAATATACACTACTCAAGAAGAGTGTATAAATGAATTTGGATGAATTTGAGTGGATAGATTTGTGGTGTTTTTTTTAAGAGATTTAAAAATGAAAATAAGTAGATTTGAAAGTGAAGTTTGTAAGACTATGTGAGTGATTATATTTATATGATAGGTAAAAAAAAGTTTTAATAGATTAAAATATAATATTACTATTTTATCCTTTTGATAAAAGTTAATATATTATTATTATTATTATTTATTAATATTATTGTTATTATTTATTATTTATAAATATATATATATATATATATATATATATTATTGTTATTATTAGGTTTAATACATCATTTGGTCACTACTTTTATGTGTTTGGTTCAAAGTAATCCTATCTTTTAAAAAAGTTCAGTAAGACCCCATATTTTGTTAAAAAATGTCAATCTGGTCCTTTTTGCTCACGCCGTTAAAAACATAACGGTGCAAATGCCACCGTGGCATCTCATAAGCACGTGGCACACGTTAATAGGTGGACTTAAATGATTTTTTAATTTTAAAAAAAACGTTTCTGCCATGTCATCATCACCATCTCCATACCAACCCTAATTTCTCTCCAAGAAACCTTAGTCGCCGCACCATCCAGCGTCGTCACCGCCATCCTCGCCGGCAGCCGTCCTCTCCAACGCATCACACGCCACCACCAAAGCTATGCGACGAGAACGCGAGAAACCCTAGGTCTCCACGGTTTGCTTGCAGGTCTGATTGTGGTTGTAGGTGGAGGCAAGCAGCGGTGCGATTAGTGGTGGAAAAGAGTGGCGATTCGCGATCTGCAGTAGCTAGCGATTTTGCTGGTGGTTAGTGGTGGATGATTCTGTGGTGGAGATTGGACGGCAATGCTGCTGGCGCGATGACGATTTGGCTGGTGCGAGGGTGAAAATGGTGAAGATTGGTGGTCGCGGCATAGCAAGAGATCGCGTTGGGTGGTGGCGCGAGAATGACGGTGAGATGCGAAGGTGATGGAGGTGCAACAGAAGGGAGAAGACGCTTTGGTGGTGGCGCATGATGTGTTGGAGACGACGGCTGCCGGCGAGGATGGTGGTGACGACGTTGGATGGTGCAGCGGCTAGGGTTTCTTGGAGAGAAATTAGGGTTTGTCTGGAGATGATGATGATGATGTGACATTTGCACCGTTATGTTTTTAACGACATGAGCGGAAAGGACTGGATTGAACATTTTTTAACGAAATATGGAGTCTTACTGAACTTTTTTAAAAGGTAGCATTACTTTGAACCAAACCCCTAAATGATGTATTAAACCTTATTATTAATATTATTATTATCTGGTGTGTTCAAGACATAATAAATGTTAGGTCATGTGATAGATATAGCAAGGGGAAAAACTAATCCCCAATTCACAAACACCACAAATGGTAAGTCACAAAGTTATCGTAAAATGCAGAAATAATATGGTAAAAACATTTAAAAATCCATCAAATCCTTTCTAACCAACGAAATGCATGTAGTGGTTAATCTCACAAATTCGTTTGCAATATCATTTTAAAATTAATCCATACGATCACTAGATATCACTCATTTTCATCCTCACCAATCTGTGTGTACAATAGTATCCACTCAAATGTACACAACTTAAGAGTGGACATCCTTTGCTTATGATCAAAAGTTGTTCCCCAATTTGGCTTACCGTGCTCAAATAATTAATCAAACAAGATATGAAAGGAAACAAAATGTACTAAGTTGATAAGAATGATGCAATCACATACGGAATAGATGTGGTAACCATTCATGCATCCTTTCAATTGTTGGAATATAACTATACACACACTTCTATCACATTGTCATCAATTTCACAATCAACAAAATTTACTTTCTCTTAACAACATTCACAACCCATTATTCATCCTTCACCACTCTCTATCATTTCTTACATCTCAAAATATTTCACTCTTTCACATAGCAGATTTCAAAACATGTGTGTTATATATGAAACAACCCACTTTGGAGCATGGTGGAATGTGTTTGCCAATGTTGAAACCACTCTTCACATAAGAGGAATCCTACTCATCTCCACACCATTCATCTTCTTCCAACTAACACACCATTTTCATACAATAAAATTCGACTCATGCAATTTCAAATCATCAACGAATTGGTTGAATTCCAAAAGGGTTACAAGATATACCTAAGTTCTCTTGTTAGAGCCAATCTTATAGTGATTTGGTTGCACTACTTTGTTTTTGTTAAATTGATGTGACAACAAAATTCAGGAGCCAATCTTTTGGTTTAATCCCTTATTTTTGGAGACTAATAACAATGTCTTTATGATTTTTTAAAATTCAGTGACTAAATCCTAAAATACTAAGACCGTTGAATATTCGCAGCTTTTTGTGGCTGCCATGACTTTTGTGGAAAATTGTGATTTCAAGATTTGTAAGGATTTCATGTTATTATTACCTTTATAAAGCTCTTAAGTTGTAATGTTGTTATGATTCGTACTTAAGATCATATAACATACGACTATGGTCATCGCGATTTAATGTTGTCCATAGTAACGTGTTTTGTGAGGCTTAAACGTAAGTACGTTTGTATAAACTGTTTTTATAAGCATTTTTATGATAAAATAAAGAAAAACTAGGTGAATTTGATCATAAATTAAAATTAATATATATATATATATATATAAAGTCTTTTTTTCTAAGATATTATATATATATATATATATATATATATTATTTTTTACTTTTTATATTTGAAAAATGTTTGAAGCTAGTGTCTTAAATTGACGTTGAAGGTAGCAATAGATGTAGTTTTACATCGGATGCGGCTTGTAAAATATGTAAATTGTTCAAGTGGTCGACGTAAAATTTGGCACCAATTTTCTTTTTTAAAAAAAAGTAGAATCTTCTTTTGTTGTAACATTAACATACATAAAATTATGTTGGATGTTACATAATTTTATGTTGTTAATAAAATCTTACTTTTTTTTTTAAGTTTTACTTATATTTGTCAATTAACCAAACTTAAAAAACCAGAAAAATTTTAACACAAAATACATATTTAAAAAAAAATCTTGTAATAAAAAATGTAGATTTCGTAATCTAAAATTGTTGCTAGATTTTTTTATTTAAACTAATGAATTATTGAAGGATTAAAAAAATTACACAACTCATTGTGTAATTATAATTGGACGAAATTTGTAATATGTGAAAGGTATATATTACCTGTTTTAATTTTCTATAATTCATGTTTTCATCCAACATGAGGTAATAGTCACATTTGAATGAATATTTCTTCTTGTTACACTAAAAATAATAAAGAAATAATCAAACATTAATATCATACAACTTCAGTCAAAATTAATAATTTTTAGATGAAAAAAATCTAACATTTGGATATATTACTTGAATTTGCTTTCCTATGGACCTACCCACAACTCTAATTAAATTTGAAACACATGTTAGTATAATATATATTAATTCAATTATATGAAAAAAAGTAACACTAACTTCTTAGAAATCATAAAGTGGAATGTTGAATTGGTTTTACGTTAAAAACAACTTTAAAAGAAAATCTTCCCTTTTCAAGAAATAACTTCACAGTATAGTAAATTACTTCAAATTAAAAGCAAGTAATAAAAGAGTATATCGAAAGAGAAACTTGCACAAGTGATTTTTATAGTGATTCAGGTTAAAAGATCATACTCTAATTGTTAATATCTCTAAAAAGAGGGATTAAACAATAAGTAAAAATAACCAACAACTTACAAAACAAAGTAGAGATGAGGTTTATATATTACCTCTCTTGACAAACAAAAGATGATAGACATTTTTTTTTACACAAAAAATGAACAACTTTTGCTAGAATAGATATGCTCTTCACTTAGACATACTAAGACAAACACTTTCTTCTACCAACACAAAGTTCACAAACTCATACTTAAAGGACAAAGAATTCTAAGTAAAAGCACTTTAGTTCTCAAAAAGATTAAGTTGTATTAAAGTGTTCAAAAACAAGGTATTTATAGGCTTAGTTTGGAATTAGGTTAGAAGAAAAAGAGTCTCAATTTGAAATTATGTCAGAAGACAAAGAATATATTCTCAATTGCCGCTGATAATCAATTATCTCAAGTAATAATCGATTATTGGTGAATTATTTTGAAAGTCATTTTTTCCTAAGATAATCGATATTGATAATCGATTATCGACAAGCCATTTCAAGAGTTGTTTTTCTAGGATAATTGATTATTCTAGAGAACCTTGCCATTTTTTATTTTAACTAGGATAATCAATTATGAATGATAGCTATTAGTTGCCAATAAGAACTACAATGAGTCACAAATAGGTAGATGAATAACTAGCGTTTCTTAATTAAATATTATATTAAGACTTACCCATCAATGGAACAAGGTATATATTTCTTTGTGACTTAAACATTCATGTCTGCAAATAATTTTGAATCTTGTTCTTTGTGTTTCTAGATTTTTGAATGGTTTAAGGCTCAATAAATCTATACATGTTTGACCAACCTTGTTTCTCAATGATAACGTCCATATACCTAATAAGACAATTAAGTATAAATATAGAAGATAAATTAATACTTACATGCATCACAAGATGATTGACTTGAGATTGAAAAGAAATAATTCTTGAGGGCTTGATTGATCTCTCATAATCTTCTATTTATAAAAATAAATTGATACAAGAGTACATGATAATTAGGGTAACCTTAGACATAGAATAATCATGATAGGGTAACCTAGACACAATATAATCATGATAAATAGGGTAACCTAGACACAATATAATCATGATAAATAGGATAATCTCAAACACAATATAATCATGATAAATAGGGTAACCCTAGACATAATATAATCATGATAAATAGGGTAAATATTCTAACAGATTGAAATGTTTTTCATTCTTTCTCTCAAAATCACTTTCATTGCATCATGTAACAAAATGTACAAGGCGAAAAAACATTCGATTATAAAAACTCTTAACTTTTATTGTAACTCTATTAGTCTTTTGTGCAACTTATTTAATTTGAGTAGAAGCTTTGTTATAGGATCATCCTCCACTTCACCTAATAAATCATAATATAAATTAGGTAAAATGTCTTCAGAGGTCCCTATTTCTGCGAATTCGTGTCAATCAAGTCCTCGTATTCTCAAAGTTCTCAATTGGGTCCCTATTTCTGCGGATTCATGTCAATTGGGACCTTGGCGTTAATTTTAGTGGACGACGTTAAATTTAGTGTATCGTGGCATGCTGACCAAGCAATTAATTATGATGTGGCACCTGAGATTGCATTAAGTGTAATTTAATTAGGCATTAGGTATTTAATTATAAAAGGAAAAATAAAGCATTGTCTTCTTCCTGGCTGTGCTTTTCTTGTTAGGGTTTTCAGCGGCAACGTCGAATGCGTCGATAGAGAAGATGTCGACGACGAGGGCTGCAAGTGTGTGGGTGGCGGAGAGAGAATGGAAAGCTTGAGGAAGGGAAGGGAGAGAACGGAGAACGAATGACGGTTTCGATCTTGGCGTCAGGCGGCTTCCATGGCTCCGGCAACGTCTCCTACCAGAGCGCTTTGGCCGCAGTCTTCGTCGAAGGAATCATCTTCCTCCTCATCTCCTCTACAGGAATTGGGCTTTTCCTCGCCTTCATCGGGCTTCAAAACAACCAAGGAATCGGGTTCATCAGGTACAGCCCATCCACATTGCTCACCCTCGATGCCTGCCCATCCTCCTCACAGGCCTCCCTCGCGCCCGTTATAGCAGTCGCTAACGGCACGATCAGTTTGCTACCCGGCGGAACAGTCTCGGGCGATATCCTCTGCCTGCGCGACAAAATGGAAAACCCCACCACCGAAACGCTGTACTCCATGGCGCGCTTCGCCGGCTTCACCGACAAAAAGGGGGTTCGAGGGACAGTACTTCACCGCCGTGATGAGCTCGAAGATGAAGTCGACGGCGGTGCTGCGCGACTTGTTACTGGGCGGCGGGAAGATGACGGGGGATGAGGCAGTGAAGAGGCCGACCTGTTGCCTTTGGCTACCTGTTGCCTTTGGCTACCTGTGACGCAGTAAGAGAACAAACTGCAATTTTATGCTTAATGTTGGGAACATTTTCCAACTCACTGATTATCGGGACCAGTGAAGATGGTAAATGGAAGGACAACTGATGTCCGTAAAGAAGGCACTTGTTGCTCTCTCCCGGCAACTTCAAGATTGTCCTCCACCTGATAGAACAAAGGTGATGGGAAGCAGACATAATGAAGTGGTTCAGTCTGAACCATTTTCAATTTCGCTTAAGTCTTTAACTAATCTGCATATAGATCACCATCTGCAAAGAAGCTCTGCATTTTCAATTTCCCTTTTCTCTTTTCTCTGATATGAATTTTTTTTCTCTCTCTCCATCCATCTGTGTTGGCGTTTCTGGGCATTTAATTTAACAAATAGAATTGTAGAGAGAGAAGTGCGTGGAACTTGTAATTGAAATTGATTGATTCTTTTTTGCACATGCTCTTGATTTCGAAGGTAATTCCTTCTGGGGCGTATGTTGAATTTGGTTCTTGGGCATCAGATTCCATGGCACATGAGAGAGAGGTAACAGGAATTTTATTTAAAATGATATAAATATCCACGTATTAACCACCACGTGCTAATAAAAAGGATATCTCAACATGCCACATCGCAAAAAAGTTAACGTCGTTTATAGCAATTAACGACAAGGGCTTTATTGAGTTAATTTTACCAAAATAGGAACCCAATTGAGAACTTTGAGAATACGAGGACCCAATTGATACGAATCTGCAGAAATAGAGACCTCCGAAGACATTTTACCTATAAATTAAAATGCACTTACTAGTTTAATAAGATAAAACTAACATAAAATTAAATATCCATATCTAAACTTAGATAAAACTAAAATAAAACTAAATAATAAATACTACAAATATTCTAAATGTCCTATTTAAGTTTAATAAGATACTACTAACATAAAATAAAGCACTCATAAGTGTCCTATTTAAGTGAAAATTTAGATGATTTTTGACACTTATCTAGTTTTGATTATTAATACTTCTATGTTAATTCATTCCAATTTAGTTTGTTTTGCTGAAAAGAGCACCAAAGGAAATAATTGTGGAAAAATCAAAAGATTTGACAAAAAACATTGCAAAACTGGAATGAACTAGGTCAACACAACGAAGCGATAGAAATGGTTTTGGACCATAAAGAGCAAACCCTCTTGAAAAGGAAGCTTCAAGCACGAAACCCATAGTTGAGCCATGGAGATTCCTTTCCAAAGAAGTTATCTAGGGTTGAATGGTATTTTTCAAAATTTTTCGCAAAGCAGCCTCTATTAACTTATAAGGATAATGTATATGAGTTGTAAAATGTTTGGACGAAAATTTTTAATGAGACATGTGAATGACAAAATTTTTGGACAGGAAAGCAATAAATCACAGATTTTTATATTGATTCACTTAACCTAAGCTACGTCCAGTTCTCCCTTAAGAACTCTAAAGGCGTTCCACTAATCTTTCTCAAGAGTACATAAGTTTTGCTTTTCTAGGATCTTACTGAGTATTCATACCACTTCTAGTTACAACGAGTATTAACACCACTCTTAGTTTCCTAGTCAACACGACTAGACGAGTTTAGCCTATCTAGGATCTAAGACAATTGTCTAGAGGTTCAGCTCAACCTCAATTGAAGAACCAAGTATTTATGTTCTTTCAAAACTTACAACAAATCCACAAAAGGATTTTGTACAAGGTATAGACAGTTAACTTTCAGCAAGAGGATATATGCTTAAATACAATACAATCCGTAACACCTGAAAGTGTTTCTCTCTTTACAAAAAAAAAAATCTCTTTTCTCTCATTTTACGTTGCTATTTTTCTTATGTTATCTTTCTCATGCTTTTCATCAACAACATCTTCTCTTCAAGCTTTCTTCTATATATAGCTTCTCTTGAAATATGACCGTTAGACCAAGAAGTTGACTTCTGATGAGCTGATATCATTTTGATGTGAAGTCTGACTTTAGTCTATTTTGTAGCGTCCAAAGCTTTTTCTCATAACCTTAAGCGAAACTTGAGTTTGGACGATGTGACAAAGCAGATGATTTCAAGGAAAACATTCCCAAAATAATCTTCTTCTCTCACAAAGTCATTTTCTTGGGCGTCGTGATTCTGATCATATCCTTTTACTTTATTGATTTCCACAGATATCAAGAAACCAAGTATACAAGCATCAAAGTATTTTTTCGTACATGCATTAAATATTTTGAACGTTGATAAACATTAAGAAGTGTAGCGTGTTCAAGACATTTTATCATTTGTCATTTCATTCATAAATGCATTGTTTGATAAAACAAATAACATGTATATTCATTAAATGGTATCAACATGAGATGCTTTCTCAAAGGCTAAAGCGTTTTAATGGTCATTCATCAGACAATGTTTCATATGGAAAGCTTTGCTTGATATAACACTTTATTGAATGAAACATTTCTTTTATCCTTAGTGTTATATAAGAGTTAGACTTCTGTTTTCATTAGAAGCTAGCTTGTTTTGCTCATATAGTCTATTGAGAGATTTCAATGAGAGACACTTTCTTTTAGTTACTATTTATGATTTTTTAATTCATTTAAACAGTTTGGTCCAGAAGACATTACTTCAACTCTTGGCTTCAGATGTTATAAAACACTTCTTCATTATACGCTATTGCTTTAAACAACTTTTCCTACACAACAATATTTTGTTTAATGTTTTTTGTTAAACTTCAAAACCTGGATTGCTTAGACTGTCTATTCTCTAGATGATTTTGTCCTAACAAGGGGTCGAGTATCAAAGCTAAGGCTAAGCCACAAAACAAACTTACATGGAAGGGAAACCTTTATTGCTAAGCCACAAGTGTGTAGTTGAGCACCACCCTAGATAGTTTATAAAAACATAATTGCACCTTTGTTTTAAGAATCTTTGGACAATTTTTATAGAGAGCCTTTTGGCACACTCTTTAGAAAGAATATTATAGGCTAGTCCAAGAGCTTTATGACACTCCAGCTTAGTGTCTATTGTATATCATTAGAGAGCATAAGAGAGCTATGACTACCCCAAGATTTATATTTTTCACAACCACCATGAGGAGTTAAACTCTCTTATGTTGAGAACTTATGTAACCATTTTGAACTATTTCGTATTGGCATTGCTTTTATTTATTGAGTATGCTTTTATTTGCATGTTTGTGAATTAGTCTACACTTGTTGGATGAAATGACCACTCATCTTATTTCACTAGCTTGGGATTGAGTGAGAACTGGTTTCAAGTTATGGTCCAACAATTATCCTCTTGTTGTTAGATGCTAGGAATAAATCTAAGGCTTTATCTGGTTGTAGAGTCTTACACTTAAAGTAAGTGATTCATTCAAACATTCACTAAGAAATCAAACTAGAGTTTGATGATCTTAGACTCTAGATACTACGAATAGATCTAAAGTTACATTTATAAAATACTCCCAAGACATGAATAATTACATATAAATAAGTAAAAACCTGATTAGTACAAGAGAGGGATAAAGGGTGAAATTTTATCTCAACACGTCTTTATCATTTTGAAATCAACTCTCTTATTTGAAATCTACTTTACTTCATTTTACACCAACCAAATACTATTTTATTCAAAGTCAAACACATTTTAAACATTGTGTGTTCTTCCAAATCTTGTGGATACGACACTTATTATACTACATCAACCTAGCATATTTGTTAGTAAATTGATTGCATTGGAACGTCAACAAACACATAACCACCATATGCAATCAACAAGAGAGAAAAACAAATACAATGGTAACAAAACACACTCAAAGGGAGCCTTGCACAAAGACAAAACAAGGGTAAAGACCCACACATCATACCATCAACAAAAAGGATAATCAATGTCATCACATGGAATGAACAAAAAGAGAAAAGACAACACAATGTTAAGAAAAACTAACCTTAATACAAAAATCAATCAGATAGAATGACTCCTTGGGATAAAAGGAACACCGCAAGTGTCATGGGAGTGTAAACATCATTCTTGTCATTGTTCTATTGCAATGGGAGCCTCACATATGTAATACAAATAGTGATAATAAGTTTGTGCGCCTATTATAACTCTTGTATCTAATCTACTTTATCCTTAAAATTATTGTATTGGCACAAGCATATTCTAGTCAACTAATTGATTTATACGAGATTACCTACTGAGACAATAATTAACCGTTAATGAGGAGCATATTCACAAAATGATTTCTAAACATTTCTTCATGTGATTCTACGGTACCTATTAGCTCTGATAACATCCATAACAAAAAATATTTTTCAACTAAAACTATAAAATACTCCAAACCAACAAGAGGATAATAGACAAAAACAAGTCAAAGAACAACATCAGTCTAGATACAAGAAATACGGGTGGTTAAATATTTTAAATTTACAATGACTTAAACAATACTTATTAATGAATTAATTTGTTTATCAAGTACAATATTTAACCTTTTTTTTTATAAATATTTTATTTTATTTCATAAATTATTGGCATTTCAACATTTTTTTCAAGTTGAATGATAGGTAGAATATATTAATTAAAGAAGTATCAGTGTACCTATCTTACCCAGAAACTTGTAATACATTTGCAATAAACATGACCTAAAATGTAGATCTTAGTATTACCTATGATAATTCTTACTTACTTACCCACGGATCTCATTTATACATAATGACCTATGAATACCATTAATATGTAATTACCTGTAAATCCATAGATAATCACGTATACCTATAGGTTATTTTGTTTGAATATATCTACGAATTTAAAAAATTGTATGTAATTGTTATTATACAACTTAAAAATCTAGTTTATCAATTAGAATCGACATTGAAGTTCTTTAACGATAGTTTGTTTAAGTTATTAGTTATCTAACAAAAAACAAAACAGGTTAATTGTATGAAAAAATAGATTAAAATTACATTAAGAAGTCAATTACCCTTTACCCTTCACTCGATTGTAAGAAATATGCATTTGCCACATATTTTCTTAATACTTTTTTAAACAGACAGTGGGTAAACTATATGTAAATAAACCTTATCTATGTAATAAAAAATATATATTTTTTAGAAAACATATTATCTCTATCAAACAAGCATAAATATTAAATTTAATTTAATTTTAGTTTGTTTCATATTTTTTTAACTTAAATATTTCTGTCACGTAC
Organism: Vigna angularis; assembly: GCF_016808095.1. NCBI lineage: Eukaryota > Viridiplantae > Streptophyta > Magnoliopsida > Fabales > Fabaceae > Vigna > Vigna angularis. Next base: position 12,150,652 of record NC_068973.1, on the reverse strand, counting down.
ACAGTATTGTTGACAGCTAATGCACTTATGTATTGCAAACTCTACTAGCATGGTCTCAAAGTCGGTGTAAAGTCTTCTAAGAATTTAAGTATATTTTAATCTCACCAAATAAGATAAACTAGATTTTTAGTCTCAAGTAAATTCATTATACTTTTTGTCCTTTTTCTTTTAATAATATAATAATACATATTAGAATTTTAAACCATAAAGTAAACGTTTCTTTTGTTTTATGTTACAGACAAACATCTTTTCACATCTAAAAAAACTAAAAAGAATCAATTCATATAGACAAACATTATTCTATATTTAATCCAAATAAATCCAAATACAGATAAAGTTGACACTGCTGCAAAGTGAGATCCCATGTAATTTTTGACAAAAATATTGGAATTATATTTCCTTGTTAAAAAGTCCAAAGGCTTTAGAACATATCAATCTCAAAATGGGATTTTACTTTTACAAAAGGAGATCCACCCTAAATAAATGGGTTTTCCAAAACATTAAATAATAATAATATTGGTAAAAATGGATCAAATATCATGCCAATTAGATTAGAGAAGTTATGTTTATTAGAAAAGGAATATTTGTGAAAAAATATGCTTTTTAGGGTCTTTTTCTGGGCGGATCTACATGCCTTTTGCTTGGGAAGAAAAGGTATTTACCAAAGCAACTAAACTTTTATATTTTCTTTTCTCTTCAAATGAAAGGATGTAAGATGGAAGTTTCCACAGTGATAGAAGAAAAAGTAGATGAAGAGAAGAGTTTGGTGGTAAAAAAAGACTGTATGCTTCTTAGATGAAAGAGGGTTATGCAAACTTTGAAAGAATCACATCAACCTCTCATTAGAAGCAGCTTGAAGCACTGAATTAGTGAATCAAACTCTGAAATCTCAATTTGTGCAAAATATGGCCGTCATGTTCATGATGTGTCACATGCGGATGGAAGTGTTTTGCAGGAGTTGAAAAGAAGAGTGAAAAGGAGAATATGCAATTAAGTGAAAGTAGAAGAAGATGGACGTACAAAAGGAGAAAGGAGAGGTGGGAGAATATTGAGAGAGAAAGAGATGTTTTTATAGAGCCACCAAGTGTGCTTCTAGGGCAAACAATTTAGGTTAAGGGCAGCGGCAGCGGTCAGCGGGCAACGGGCAGGTTTGTGTTCAGAAGGGGTAAGTTTCAAGACAGTGAACACGGAAAACAGGTTTCATACGGGAAAGAGTAAAAAAAGGGAGGTTTATGTATTACCAACCTTTTCAAATAATATGTTTTATTGATTGATATTTTTTTGTCATATATTTGTATGATTTTTCAATATCATTTTTTTAAAATGTAAATTATTATCAATTATTAATTATTAAAATATGAGTTGTCAATCTAATTGAAATATCATATTTTTATACTTCGAATAAAATAAAATAAAATATTAAAAATATTTGCAGGTGATGCTATAATAAGAGATTTAACAATAAATATGTGGATTTCACGAGATCTTTTTATTATTAAACAATAAAAAATTTCCAGAAGTAAAAGCTTTTCCCAATGTTCCATTTTCTAACACATATTGTAGCAGTGTGAACCAGGGTTTGGAGAAGCGAATTCACGCCACATTTTTTACTTTTTTTTAATTTACTTTTAAAAAGGTAAATTGTACTGTCTTGTAACTATTTAAGTTTTAGTTATCAAATAAATATTTTAATAATTATATTAAAATTATTTAATCTTCTTTAGATTCATATTAATTAAATATTTAATAGCATTTATTATATTATTTATTTATTGCTTACAGTTTTAACTACAATAAATTAAGAAAAAATACTTACTAATTGAATAATTAGTAAAATTAATACTATTAATTAACTTTAGTAGTTCACTTATTTTATTATTCAATAACTAAATAGTTAGCAATTATAATTTAATTATTAATCGTGAATTTTTATTAATTAAATAATTAGAAGATTAACATCATTTATTAACTAATAGTAAAATTATTACAATTTAATAATTTAATGTTTAAAAGCTTAAATAGAATAAGTTTACTAAATTGCCTATTTAATTTTAAAAATATTCTTAAAAATTGAACAAACAGAAAATATACGGTAAGTCGTTTGACTTTTTATTGTTGAATAAACAAATCATTTCGCGATGTTACATTATGGTGTTTATTAGAAAACAAATACTACAAACAAAATAGTTTTAATAATAGTTTGTTCTCTTGCAATTTTAGAAAATTTCTTGCACTGATTCAAATTTATTAAAATAATTAATTTTGAAAAATTAATGTCATTTAATGACTCAGTTTTGATTTGATACATAATTAATATTTCTTACTTTAGATGATGAGTCAGTTTATATCTTTAGCATTGTAAGGCCTGAGAGTCATTTATATCTTAACTATTATGTAAGAGGGTAGATGTTTTTTTAACTATTTTTGTGTTAGTTTCTAATTATACAAATAAAATAAGTAATTTCCCAATAATGAATCCAAAAAATGAGTGAAAAGAAAAGATGAATGGGTTATATTTAAAGTTTGAAAAGTACTTTACAAGAGGTGGAAGTGAAGTTCCGATTGCTGTGGCTCACTTGCATGTACATGATACAGGAATAGGAAGCCTGAAAAACAAAGACTCAGACCCTATCATCCTTTTCAATTCTTCAAAACCTAGTGAGCCCCAGACTTCAAGAAGGATTAGCCTATACATACAACATTTCTACAAACCAAGAGTTAAAGAAAAAGTTACACCTGCACAACTACTCTTCTTTCACGTCCAGGTCCTTTGCTTCTGCCAAAAGTCGTTTATACTCATCTTGGGCTTTTTGTATTTTACTTTTAAGATTCGCCACCTGTACAATCATAACCATAACCATTCTCTCAATATGCACCAGATTATCTAATTTTAACAAACATACAAATCTTTAACCACACTTTTTCAATACGGAATTATGCTTATATTTTCTTTTCTTTTGTTTTACTTTTAGATGGGGATGGTCCAAGAAAAATACTTTTGTACGTCTGGCTTTTAAAGATTAGAAAAAGCCAGAAAGAAAAAAGAATGCGCTCTCTAGTTATTATGCCAATGCAATTACACCAAACTTATGACTAACAGAACACTACGATTTCATTCTTTGTGAATAAAGTTGTTCAATATGAATTTAGGCAACAAGAATATGCAAAGTAATTTCACCAAACTTCATTATTTTGTAAAAATTACCTTGAGATTAAGTTCTTCTCCCGTCTTTTCAAATTCTAGACATCTGCAGGGAAAAGATGGAGGCCATAGCTAAGTTTGGCAAATATTTGTAGAATCAAAATGAATATCATTGCACATAGTTTCTGTTTGCCAGCGAAGTGAGCAACATTTGAAACCGATCCAACTTGCTGAATAGTATTTCATAAAACAAAACACATCAAAGTCACTGCAATTAAAAATATACTCACTTCGCACGCAGTTTCTCATTTTGTTGAATTAAATGTAAATTCTTCTGGTCTTCCACCGGGCCGGCTGGAGTTGCAGTGGTCTACACAAAATGTAAGGGTAAAGTTGGCATAAAAAAAATTTTCAAATATTTATAGTGGCAGAGTCTGATGTCCAAAGAAATCAAGTAAATAACTACAATGAATAAATGAGGAGTTTCTCCAAAACACTAGATACAATAAGTAACCATGAGACTCCAGTTCAATCATCAATATACGACAAGCCAACGAGCGCCCCGTAAGTTAGGAATACTAGAGGGTCTCCACACATCATTATGTATTAATGCAAAGGGAACAACTATTCTTTTATTACTAGGGAAAAAATCAACACGCTTGTTTACAATGAAAGATTTTTTACGTCAATTTTTTGAAATAAATTAAGAAACATTTCTGACAGCAAACAGAAATTTTGACTATTTAAGTGCTACGCATTCTGTTAGCATCCTCTAGAAGGTAGAGCCCATTGTCTTCTTTAGCAAGTCCAATCATCTTTACTTGTTCTCCAATCCAGAAATTGGCAGGTTGTAGGACTAAAAAACACTAAACAGTGTAAATCCATTGTAAGCTAGTGAATAGAAATCAAATTGAAAAATAATTTGGGCACATGCAAAACATCCTTCAAAATTAGATTTTGGTTTATCATAACATCTCCTTTTCTAACCATTGTATCGAAAGTTCCATCTGCAAGTGCAATTTCTTTGTTGCTTGGACAAGGTCTATAAGATATAAACCTAGTAGATGATTGAGTCAAGTGGGATATGGCTCCAGAATCAACTACCCAAACACCTTTAGAGGAATTTAAGGCATGGTGTGCATAGGAGTAAGAAATATTTCCTACAAAAGCTAAGGAGCAATTACTTGCATCTACAGGCTTTGTTAATGCGTCCAACAACCCCATTAATTTCATAATCTCCTGTGTTGAACTCTGGTGGCCCATGAAGGATTGCCTAGTTGGGCCACAAGGACTTTATTATGTACTCCACATTGATTTCCTTTAGGTGTCCATTTCCAGTTTGGATTTGGAGGCTCCATGAAGTTTCCATCACTTGTCTTAAGTGCACAGTGTCTTCTTACAATAGGTACAACAAAAGAAATCTATTATCTCCTTTAGGAATAACTATTCCTCCTACTTCATTTCCAGACGGATGAAGTGATCTGCCCTTGTCCAATTTTCTTCCCCTTGTTTTGTAAAAGAAAGGCTGAACTTTCAATTGACGGGGATTCTAACATTACTACTCTATGGGCTTCTTCTGCCCAAAATACAATCATCGTTTCATTGAGTGAGGATAGGTCCTTCCCTGGCACTTGAATTCTATCAGGATTAAACTCATTATTTAATCATGTCAAGAAACTGTAGATCCCGTCCTTGTCCTCGTAGTATTTGAGGAGGTGCAATATCTTCATTACATTTCGCTTCAAATTGCTCACAATGGTCGAACTACTGCCACAAAATTTGTAGTGTATGGGCATACTAACTAAATGACTAGGTATTTCCCTTCGTTTTGCATTAGAGATTCTCATCTTAATCTCAGATTTGGGCAGCATCACCAACTTTGGAATAATTTGCTTTACAGCTATTTCATACCTCCTTTGGTTGTCTTCATAAACACGTAAGCATCACTCACCTCTAGTGTCATGGCATTCCACAATCATGATAGTACAACCACATCTGCCTTGTCCCATGTTGCAAATTTGGGATCGAAAGATTAGACGTTAGGTAGTGAGATGACTTGATTTTCCCATCCCTTTTGAAATTTGGACAAAGTGAGACCATTTTAGGTAAATTTTCCGATTAAGCCTAAGGCTCGGATGAATATTCTACAGTTCAACATTACTCATATCGGATATTTTTAAGGTTTGAAGTATGGCAATGCAGGCTTAGAAGGAATACAATGGAATAAAGAAAGGGTTTGCTAGAACTAGACGATACAACATACCCTGTTAGATGAAACAAAGTACCTGCAAATAAGTATTTGAAACCGAATCTTGACACTCAGCATGAAAATTGAGAGACTCAAGAATTGCTCCTCACAAAAGAAAGTCTTGGTAAAGACCTATACAGACTAAAATAATGATATACAAAAATGATCTTATTTCTCAAAATTCTGCTCTCAGAAAACTTCTATTTCAATCTAATTTAAGCGGGGAATCTTGGACCTTATAATCAAAATTCAAGAAAATCTCATGATAAAACAAGGATGAGATATGAAAAAGAAAATGTTTTCAAACCCAAACAAGACCAACTACAGCATAGTTCATCTGTTGCTGTATCGTATAGTGGTTCCTTGAAAAAGAAATTACATTGGAAGACATTCCCAAAGGACCAAGAAAAGTATGGGTACCTATATAAAATAGTTTCTCTTGTAAACATTTTCGACCCAGCAAAGAAGACACGTGTCTTGGTTACCTAGAGAGTGGCTATTCCCGTCACATGATAGGAGAAAGGTCTATATTCCAAAACCTCAAGATGAAGAGAGAAGGAAAGGTAATTTTTGGAGGAGACCACAATGGAAGGATAAATAGTATATTGGTTAGGTAAGTCTGAGACCTTCATTCCATATTAATAAAGTTCTTTTAGTTGCTGGTCTGAAACATAACCTACTTAGCATAAGCCAATTATGTGACAGTGGGTATAGTGTTTTGTTTAACATAGACCAATGCATAGTCAACAACAATGATGGAACCAAATTATTTACTTCCCATAGACAAGAAAATCTTTACAAAATTGATATGGAAGAGTTATTAGCTCAAAAGATTTCTTGTCTCATGACAATCAAAGAAGACCATTGGCTATGGCATAGAAAATGTGGACATGCAAGCTTGAGATTACTCTCAAAATTGCAAAAACAGCCTCATAAGGGGTTTCCCAATGATGCCATTCAAAGACAATTTTCTTTGAGTGATGCATTAAAAAAAAACATATTAAAAGTTCTTTAAAAAATGTAAATGATATTTTTACCCAAAGACCTCTTGAACTATACACATCCACCATTTTGGACCAACAAGAATGGAGTCTATTAGTGGTAAGAGATAAGACTTAGTCATTCTAGACAATTATACTAAATGCATGAGTTAAATTCCTAAGTCACAAGGATGAGTCTTTTAAAATCTTTTGTGAATTCATAAAACAAGTCCAAAACAAAAAAAGGCTTATCAATTATGTTCAAAGTGACAATGGGATGAATTTGAAAATGAACATTTTCAAGCTCTTTTTGAAAACCCTGATATTAAGCATGACTTTTCTACTCCCAGAACAATTGTGGTGTGATTGAGAGGAAGAATCGTGCTTTCCAAGGGATGGCTCGAACTATGTTAAATGCTAACTCCACCTTTAAGCACTTATGGGAAAAACCAATTAGACCTTTAATCAAGAAAACTCCCTATGAATTGTGGAAGGATAGGAAACCCAACATATCTTATTTCCATCATTTTGGGATTCAGTGTTTCATTCTGAACACAAAAAACAGTTTGGGGAAGTTTGATTCCAGAAGAGATGAAGGAATCTTGCTAGGGTATTCTAAAACATCTAAGGCTTATAGAGTATAGAACTATAGAACAATTGTGGTGGAAGAAGAAATTCATGTGAGATTCAAAGACCACAAGCCAGATAAGAAATTATCAAAGCTAGAAAAATATCCTTGATTTGATATGCATGTACATCCACCAAGAACATCAGAACAATCATTAGACAATACAATGCAAGCACCAGATGACTCATCGAACAAAGTAAAAAAGATAAAAGAACCCACAAGAAGAAATTCAACTCTTATTAAGAATAATCTAGTTGATGTCATAATTGGGAATCTCAAGAAAGGATGACACAAAAAGCAAGGATTATGGAGCAAACAGCTTTGATATGTCAAATTGAGTTTTGAGTACTCATTGATACCTAGAGAGGTTTATACTCATGTAACATGGAGAGTTGTGTATTCATTGTAACCTAGAGAACATTATGTAGTCATTGTAATAAATTGTATTTGATTAGTAAACCTCTTAACCTTAAGGGAGAATTGGCCATAGCCTGTGAATTTAGGTGAACCCCATCCCCTTCTAGAGCCTAGCTGTTCTAAGAGGGTTGTGTTGCTGCAGCAGTGTATGTTGTGCAGGTGGCTACATCAGAAAAAGGGATGTGGTTTTGCAACAATGCAAGTTGCCCAAGAGATCCCACAGGCACCCAAGGATTTAAGAGTGTTATAATTCAGGGTAGAATTTTCATCTTATTATGCTGAGAATACAATCTATATATACAAGACTAGAAAGCTATTTAAGGAAGTATAATAATAGCTCCTAGACTACCAAATCCCTATGATTCAGGGATATCCCCATCATATAGGGTAATTATAATTTGCTAAATAAGGAAACAATAAAACATAAATCCTAACAGAAACATACAACGAATAAAACAAATTCTAACACTTCCCCTCAGGTTAGTGAATAGGTATTTTCCATTCCCAACTTGGAAACAATACTCTCAAAATTGTTGTTGTTCAGTCCCTTCGTTAGATTATATGCAAGGTTGTCTTGTGAGAAGATATAAGGAGTGCAGATCAAACCACTATCTAACTTTTCTATAATAAAATGTATATCAATCTCAATATGTTTTGTTCTATCATGTTGCACTGACATAATGTTGCACTGACATAACGACAGGAAAAAATGTAGCTAAGGTGTATCAATAATGGAAACAAATTTGACAATTACCATGGTTGAGTTACCCTACATATTCCCTTAGTAAATTAGAAATGATACCATTGAAAATATGCTACTAAATGATATTCACTAACAAATTTCAACATAATGATGAAGCAAATGCCGACCTGTTTATTCTGATTAAACTCAACACTGGTTACAATATCTGTCCTCGCAAGCTTTTGTGTATCCAGAAGGTTTACCAGTTCATGTGTGTGCTTCCTCTTATTCTGAGAACCTGAATGAAGAAACATTAGCTAGATAAAGTTGGTTAAGCTAATGTTATAAGGTTTTATTCCTCAGAAAAGCAGTTACCTTGGTCCAATCTTTGCAGATTTTTGGAACACTGAAAGGAATTCCCGTATGCTTCTGCATTGAAAAGAGAGGACGAACGTTTGTTCAATACAACTGGTTTTTCTACAACCACTGGTTTTTGCATTGATGTAATCCCAGGTTTAATCTTCCTCTTTTCTTTGTATCCAAACAATGTACAATGTGTATCCCTGCAGAATTTTAAATAGAATACTAGACATGTCAGATATTAATGCTAAACTAAACTACAATTACACTAACAGAAGGCTCTTCATTTGTTGTTCAGTCTCTAATTCCTATTTAAATATAAATTTTGTTATTAGCCCAGAGAAATTGAGTCTACAAAACAAAGTAACAATAACAAACATGCTTTTGATTTCCTAAAAGTACTAAACAATTAAAAAAAAAAATACAAAGCAGGAATCCTAAGCCTGGGAGACCAGGGTTGGCAGGGTAGGTTGTGGGTTGAACAACATAACTCTGCATGGCATATTTTATGGTTTCAACCCATTTTGTCACTCCTAGCAAAGAGGTAGTTTCCAAATTCAAACAACCAACCAGTGCCAAGGTGCAACTTTACTTTTGCACCAGGACTCGCCCTCTTAGATATTAATTCTTAAATACTTTAAAAAATATTTAAACATGCATGTGTATTGGTTGGCACACAACTTAAATTACACAAACCAAACGCTTGGAGTGTTCCAAAGTAGAGCAGGACAAGTAAGACTAGAGATCACTACAAAACACTATACCAGTATTCCCATGTCATCTGCTTCAATCGCACTTCAAGCTTTTGAAACAAGGAAGTTCTCTCAAAATCTTGTTTGTTATGTGTTGGCTCAATAAAATCTGCCTGCAGGATACCTGAAATTACCAGAGATTAATTAACATAGTAAGGAACCCATATACTGCAGATGCAGTACGTCTCTAAACATTAGATAAAATTGAAAGTGAGTAGTAAAATATTACTCACCAACAACTCCTCTACCTCTACTGTCTAAATAGCTTACAACCTGCCAAAATGGCTAGTAAAGGGTAACAACAGTATTAGAGAGTAAAAACAGAATACAAAATGATAAATCCATGTTAAAGCAAAATAAACAGAATGAGTTAAAATGTCTAATACTATTATTTTACAATATTTTTAGCAGAATGTATTCAAAATGAGAAAAGGGGAAACTATGAATATGATAGGATATAATGTGAGGAAACAGATTAAGAGGTAGTTGTGAGTTAGGTTGTTAGGGTGAGTGAGGTTTCCTTTATATAGTTGGGGGGTCCTGGTATGCAGGGGACTTTTGGGGGATAATTTTGTAGATTGAGCTTTAGCTCTTTGTGAAGGGGAAACCCTTGGAGAAGAGAGTGCTCTCCTATTTTTGTGTTCTTTTCAGTCTATACAATAAAGAATATTACTCTTCTTTCTCTTTTCAATTCTGGGTTCCTAACAAAATTGATCCAGGAATCCTTTGGAAAAGTAAAACATATGACGATGCCAAGAATAGCCTTCTCCCACTAAGTGAGATTGGCATCCTTCATGGGCTCTCTATCCATTTATATAAGTATATTGCCTCCAGAATCTCCATACTAGTGTCTGCCTACACTCTAGTAACCTTTTCTTCATGTGTCCAAACTAACTTAACTGATTTTGATATCTTTTTTCTCGATAGATATTATTATATCATAGTATTTGTATCCTTACCCTTTCTTGTATAGCCACACATTCTTTTAACAAATTCATTTGCTAATACTACATTTTTCTCTTGTGCCTTTAAATTTAAACCAAACATTAACTAGCAAAATTTAGCTTTGACAGACACGGCACAATCTTCCATTTACTTTTGTGTTCACGAGTCTATTCCATCAGAGGCATTGTGTCCCTCCAACATACAGATTTCTTTGCTCAGCACTTGCTGGCCCTTCTTCCCTTTAAGCTCCCTTGCCAGTGTTCTTGACACTGATTCTCTCTCATTCCAGCTTAACTATGGCTAATTCACACTCTCATACACCACGTTCCACATATTGCCACCACAAGCCAAAAAGTTGAAAATCCATATCCTTCCAAGTGATCATGAAAACCTTCGCTAAGAAACCAAAGCTCAACAAATGTAGACCAAGAAAAGGAGGGGACATGCCTAGAGGCCATTTTAGATCAGAAACAAAGAACGCAAGGGTAAAAAGGGAAACCCTTAAGGTCTCCAAGAGAGCCTAAAAAGAAAAAAAATGGTTGGAACAGAAACTACAGAGGCCAACAACAGTAGCATGTGACCTACACGAACCTAGCTTAGCTGCAGGGGTTGTGTGTGGCAGCACCTAATGATGAATCTACCTTTGATATCGATTAGGTTCTCCAACGCTTGAAGATGCAATGCAAATTTAGTGCTCTCAAATGAGAACTGTAGTGGATGATTGATAGTGACAATGGATACATGGTTTTTCATCACTCATTGAGACAAACACATCCAAGTGCTTGTCAGAGAGATAAGGTGACAATGGTTAGCCATGAACTCAACAAACAATGACTAATCGACAAACAGTGGAATCAACTTGCTCTGTATAAATATTAAAAACAGATAAGTGGATCTATTTTAATGCCTTGAATTTGTTTAGAAGAGCTTAAAAGACTCCTCTTGTGATCTTCTATTTATAACGATGAGAAAGTGATACAACGAGAACATGAAAGATCAAACGACTACACCAGACTTCCTAGGTCAGAACTAGGTACAACTCATAGGTTGCACTAGACTCATAGGTATAGTTAGAAGTAGTACCCAACAAACTACTCCCTACTTTAGGGTTAATAATTACTCTAACATACATAGATTTAATAATTATTGTAACATGAAACATAAAAATTTACCCAATCAATACTAAAGTTTATAAAGAATTTACCAATTAATCAATCACAAACATATATAAGCATACACACTTAATATATATTAGAATATTTTAGGTTAAAATTACCAGTATAAGCCGATTTTTGTGATATACATTAAAACCGTGGATATTGACTTGAGGAGCTTCCTTAAGAAACCCGATTGTTGTGACTGTCAAAGCTGTTCCCTACAAAAATAATCCAAATAACAATACTTAAACAAAGTATAAAGAAATACAATTAGTACAAGATTTTGTCAAACTATGCTTGTTGGGTGTGCTTTCCACATACATCCTAGTGAAGACGCTTAACTAAGGATTTGTCAAACAAATCATGATTGAGAAAGGCATTACATAATTCATTTTTCTTAAGAGACCATTGACATGTAACATGGGTGAAATTAAACAAACATGTTTGGTGACTAGAGAAAAAGTTGCATTGTAGCCATTACCAAATTGTTGATAAAATCCCTTAACCACAAAAACCCATAGATTCTCTTTGACTTGAAAAACTATTTGCATCCAATGAATTTGTAATCTTATCAAAGAGAAATGAAGGACCAAGTATCATAGAGTGGAGCACTAATCTTAAACATCAAGGTTTCAATCCTAGTAGGATGAGAGAGTTCTTGTTTATATAGATTATGACTGCATACTAATGAAAAGAGTAGGGTGAATTATCAGAAGTATTATGCCATACTTGGAATGACTTTGCATTGGGTGTGTTTGCATTGGTGTGTTTGAGTGGTTTGTGTTGGAAGATGATGGGGATGGCCTTAGTTGTGGATTAATGCCTTGAGATGTTTTGACACAGGAGGACTCATGAATGATACCTTCTTTTTGACAAAAGGAAATAAGTCCATGATTAAAGTAACTTTTGGATTATCAGATCTGATCCTCTTAATGCTAACACCAAACTGATTTTTTATCATGGAGAAAAAACGTTGAACCACATAGCTGACTTTGGAGTTTTGTTTTAGTAAGAAAACCCATGGGATACAAGTACACTATCTATAAGGTAAGAAACCAACCGACACCAGAAATATTTGGGACCATTGAGGGACCCAACACGTTAGTATAAATTAAATCGAAGGAAAAAGTGCTTGTATTATTGCTAACTAAAAAAGGAACACATTTGTGCTTAGAAAGCTCACACATTTCACAATTGAGACTTGCAACATCTAACTTGCTAAAAAGGGAAGGGAATAATGATTTTATGACCCTAAAGGAACGATGTCCAAGGCAACAGTAATGTAGAAAGACCTTATTCTTGTTGATCTTTATTGAATCAAAGAAAAAAGAGGTGTTGTTTTCCAATTCTAGAGGCAAATTTGGATGGTCCAAGTAATACAAGCTATTCCATTCTCTAACATGTCCAATCGTTCACAATTGAGACTTGCAACATCTTGCTAAAAAGGGAAGGGAATAATGATTTTATGACCCTAAAGGATGGATGTCCAAGGCAACAGTGATGTAGAAAGCCCTTATTCTTGTTGATCTTTATTGAATCAAAGAAAAAAGAGGTGTTGTTTTCCAATTCTAGAGGCAAATTTGGATGGTCCAAGTAATACAAGCTATTCCATTCTTTAACATGTCCAATCATCCTCCCTGTGTTCTATAGAATACAAACATTGTCAAAAAATAGCATTACTTGATAGATCTTGTATGAGTTTTTTTATGAAAATCAAATTGACAGACAATTTAGGAATATGATGGACATTTTTAAGGTTATGGATGGGCTTATTTGGACTTCTCCTTTATCTATTGCAGTCACCAAAGAGCCATCAGTTGTGGATATTTTCTTGTTGCTAGGGCAAGGGGTGGAAGTTGAGAAATGTCTAGGTAAGGGTGTCATGTGGTCGATAGCCCCAGAATCTATTATCCAATATGGGTTATGGTTTTTATCTGAGACACTAAGACCAAAAGAAGAAAACTCACCAAGCATACCTAAGTGTGCCAGAGAACAACTACCTGGTGACTTATCCATCTTTTTGAGGAATGACCTCATTTGTTGTACTTCATACGGTTAAGTTGAATAACTCCTCTTCTGTTTTCTTCATCTGTTGCAGAACCTATGTGTACTTGTCCTCCCTTTCTAGTGTTGTCTCCTTTTATCCCCACTCCTTGTCACGATTATGGGATCCCCAATAAATACTAGGTGGCTCCTTTTTTCTGTGGTTGGGGTTTCCGACATTATTCCCCTTCTGCTTTCTTCACTTTTGACCATAGCCACTAATTCATTTATTCTTGGAATTTTATCTTTACCAAGAATCTAGACTCTCGTTGTGTTAGGATATTTATCCTATTTTATCATCATTATAGTGTGTCAAGGGTTACCCTATTTATCCTGATTATATTGTGTCTAGGATTACCCTATTTATCATGATTATATTGTGTCTAGGGTTACCCTATTTATCTTGTACTTGTGTATCAATTTATTCTTATAAATAGAAGATTGTGAGAGGGATCAATGAAGCCCTCTAGAATTATTTTACAGTTTCAATCTTAAGTTGGTATCAGAGCAGGACCCGCTCTGGTTTCTGTCTTGTAATATATATCTGTCCGGCGCCATAGTTCTTCGTCGCCCGCCACCGTCCGCCGCTGCCGGCCACCGTCGTCCGTCGCCGGCCACCGCCTGCCGTTGCCAGCCACCGTCGTCCATCACTGTCACAGTTTCCTTCGTCTAAACCTTTAGGGTTTTCTTGTTCCTCGCTAGTACTATTCGTCTTCTTCAAAAATGGCGTCTGGCAGTACTCTTTCCTTCTCCGGAAGTCCATCAATTACCTCCGAGAAGCTAAATGGAAAAAATTATCTATCATGGTCTGTTGCCGTTGAAATGTGGTTCCTTGGCCAAGGGCATTATGACCACCTTGAGCGAGATGGAAGCCATGTGCCTACTGAAAAAGTTGATCAGTGGAAACAAGCAGATTTCCAGTTGTGCGCCCTGTTATGGCAATTAGTGGAACCCAAACTTCTTGTATCTTTGAGGGCTTTCAAAACTTGTCACTCCTTTTGGAAGAAAGCCCAAAGCATTTATGCCAACGATATTCAACGTCTCTGACACTACGAACAAGCTTGCATCTCTTAAAATGGCAGACCATGATATGGTGTCCTTCATGGCTGAAACCCAATCTGCTGTCGAAGAACTTAGGATGTTTTTTGAAGTAGATACATTAGAGGGTATCGAAAAGAAACTAGACAAATTTTACATGGTGTTGATCCTTCGTGCCCTACATCCCGATTTTGATCATCTCAGAGATCAACTTCTAACTAGTCATGAGGTCCCCTCTATGGAAACATTGACCACTCGCCTTCTGCGTGTCCCGGTACCTCAAACTCAAGAAGCGCATTAACTAGTGGAACCATCTGTCATGGTTGCCACACGAGGAAGAGGAGGACGTGGCACTAGAGGAGGAGGACGAGGAGGTCGGGGACGTCCTCAATGCACATACTGTAAAAGGATGGGTCATACTCAAGAGAATTGCTACTCCTTACATGGTTTCCCTTCCAAAACCGCCAATATTTCGAAGACTGAAACTTCCACTTCGAAGACTGAAACTTCCACTTCTATGTTTTCTGAGGATGAATATCAAGAGTATTTAAGGTTAAAGTCTAACAGCTTGGCACAACCATCTCAATCTCCCAATACATCAACAGCCTGCGTTTCTCAATCTATGGAAAGTCAAAATTCATGGGTAATTGACTCAGGTGCTTCTGATCACATTTCTGGTAATACCTCTTTGTTCTCATCTATTTCCTTTAGAGAAAAACCTCATTTCATAACTCTTGCAAATGGATCTAAAACTTCTTCCAAAGGAGTCGGTCATGTTTCTTTGTCTTCCTCCCTCAATCTCAACTCAGTCCTTTTCGTCCCTAATTGTCCTTTTAATTTAATTTCCTTAAGCCAGTTGACTAAAATGTTAAATTGTTCAATAACCTTTGATCATAAATCTTTTGTTATACAAGAGCATGGTTCGGCAGACAGATTGGAGAAGGATATGAAGCTAGCGGATTATACCATTTTGGATCTCGTCCAAGGGTGTCCTGTGTTGCTGCTCCTAATCTTAAAGTGCTACATGATCGACTTGGCCATCCTCATTTGTCCAAATTAAAAAAGATGTGTCCTGAACTTAGTGGTCTCCAAACCTTAGAATGTGAGTCATGTCAATTAGGAAAACATGTTAGATCTTCCTTTCCTAAAAGGTCTCAATCAATATGTAATTCTAGTTTTTCCATCATCCATTCTGATATATGGGGACCTAGTCGTATCTCCTCCTTTGGTTTTAGATATTTTGTTACCTTTATTGTTGAATATTCAAGATGTACTTGGGTTTATCTTATGAAAAATCGTTCTGAATTGTTAGCTATCTTTACATCCTTTTTGAATGAAATCAAGAATCAATTTGGTCAAGTAATCAAAATATTAAGAAGTGATAATGCAAAAGAGTATTTCTCATCCTCCTTTTCTGCCATCTTGAGTTCCCATGGTATCTTACATCCGTCTACTTGTCCTCATACACCACAGCAAAATAGTATAGCAGAACGAAAAAATAGACACTTGGTTGAAACTGCTCGTACCCTTTTGCTGGGTGCCCATATTCCTGTCCATCACTGGGGGATGTCATCTTAACTGCATGTTATCTTATTAATAGGATGCCCTCCTCCTCTCTTGATAATAAAGTCCATTTCTCCATTTTGTTTCCTAATGATCCTCTCTTTCATACATCTCCTCGAGTGTTTGGCTATGTATGTTTTGTTCATGACATGTCTCCAGGTCTAGACAAACTCTCCGCTCGCACTCTCAAATGTGTCTTCTTAGGCTATTCTCGACTTCAAAAAGGATATCGGTGTTACTCTCCTGAAACTAATAAGTATTACATGTCTGCCAATGTCACATTCTTTGAACAGACTCCTTCCTTCTCTCCATCTGTTCAGGATGTTTCTATCCTCCAGCAGGTCCTTCCTATTCCAATGGCTGAGTCAAATAGCTCCACTGTCTCTGTCATTCCAACTCTTGATCACAATCCTTCTACACCTGTTTCTCCACATACTGAGATCATCCCACACAGGGCCCCAATGGATAGTCCACCTCCCCAAGACAATGGTGAATCTCCTACTTCAGATTCGTCTCCCTCATCACCTCCTCCCACGCCTCCTGGTGCAAATGATTCAGCATGGCCTATTGCTCTCAGAAAAGCCTCATCCCATTTATAATTTTCTAAGCTATCATCGATTGTCACCCTCCTATTTTTCCCTTTTATCCTCAGTGTCCTCTGTTGTTATATCCAAGAATGTGAAAGAAGCACTTGATCATCCTGGATGGCGACAAGCTATGATTGAAGAAATGCAGGCTCTTGACCACAATAATACTTGGGAGCTAGTGCCCCTTCCCCCAGGAGAAAAGGCAGTTGGTTGTCGATGGGTGTATGCAGTTAAAGTTGGCCCTGATGGTGAAATTGATCGGCTCAAAGCTCGGCTTGTTGCAAAAGGTTACACTCAGGTTTATGGTCTTGATTATTGTGACAATTTCTCTCCTGTAGCCAAGATGACTACTATTCGTCTCTTCTTTGCCATGGCAGCCATTCGTCACTGGCCACTTCATCAATTGGATATCAAGAATGCCTTCCTACATGGTGATCTTAAGGAAGAAGTTTATATGGAGCAACCTCCTGGGTTTGTTGCTCACGGGGAGTCTGGTATAGTATGCAAATTGCATTGATCTCTAAATGGCCTCAAGCAATCCCCACGTGCTTGGTTTGGAAAGTTTAGCTCCATTGTTCAAAAATTTGGGCTAAAACGCAGTGAAGCAGACCATTCAGTTTTTTATTGTCATTCTTCTCTCGAGAAATGTGTTTACTTAATAGTATATGTTAATGATATTGTCATTACAGGAAATGATGTTGTTGGAATATCTCAACTAAAAGAGTACTTGTGTAGACATTTTCAAACCAAGGATCTTGGAAGTCTCAAATACTTCTTAGGCATTGAAGTAGCGCAATCAAAAGATGGAGTTGTAATCTCCCAAAGGAAGTATGCTCTTGATATATTACAAGAAACAGGCATGATTGATTGTAGATCGGTAGACAGTCCCATGGACCCAAATCAGAAATTAAGGACAGAAGAAGGTGAATTATTCTCCGATCCAGAGAGGTATAGGAGGCTGGTTGGAAAACTGATTTATCTCACTATTACAAGGCCAGATCTATCCTTTGCAGTTGGAGTGGTTAGTCAGTTCATGCAAGCTCCATGTGTTGACCATTGGAATGCTCTCATTCGCATTCTAAGGTATGTAAAGAAGGCTCCCAGGCAAGGATTGTTATATGAAGATAAAGGAAGCATTCAGGTTTCTGGGTATTGTGATGCAGATTGGGCAGGTTCACCTATTGATAGACGGTCTACTACAGGCTATTGTGTTTTTCTGGGAGGAAACATTATTTCATGGAAAAGTACGAAACATAATATAGTAGCTCGATTAACCGCGGAAGCCGAGTATAGGGCAATGGCATCACTAACATGTGAACTTATATGGGTGAAACAATTCCTTCAAGAGGATAAATTTTGTGACATCCATACTATGAAGATGTATTGCGACAATCAAGCTGCTCTCCACATTGCATCAAATCCATTGTTTCACGAGAGGACTAAACTTATAGAAATTGATTGTCATTTTGTTCGTGAAAAGTTGTTGACCAAAGAAATATGTACTGAGTTTATTGGGTCAAATGATCAACTTGCAGATGTATTGACCAAGTCATTAAGGGGTCCTCGGATTGAGTTTATTTGTTCCAAGCTTGGTACATACAATTTGTATGCTCCAGCTTGAGGGGGAGTGTTAGGATATTTATCCTATTTTATCATCATTATAGTGTATCAAGGGTTACCCTATTTATCATGATTATATTGTGTCTAGGATTACCCTATTTATCATGATTATATTGTGTCTAGGGTTACCTTATTTATCATGTACTTGTGTATCAATTTATTCTTATAAATAGAAGATTGTGAGAGGGATCAATGAAACCCTCTAGAATTATTTTACAGTTTCATTTATTCTTGGAATTTTATCTTTACCAAGAATCTAGACTCTCGCTGGATCAAACTTTTTAAATCAACCTTCATGTAAAAGGAGAACCTCCCCTCATCAATTGTGAATGGAAGAAATTTGCTATTTATTAATCCTTCAATGATAATATAAAGTTACTCTTTGGCAAAAACAACAATCATTGTTAGTGGTTAACACATCAACCAGCACTTGAATGTGGAGAAGATGTTCAGAAACAGAGCAGTTATCACGTGTTATATCATTGGCAAGCTTTCAAATTAGTATGTGAATGGAATTGCAACCCATTGCCAAATTGACTTGCCTCCTATAGCACAAGCGAGCATTTCTTGTGACATGGATATTGGAGCAAGAAGAGAAATTAATCATGTTTCCACACAAAATGCTCAGCAGTCACGCAATTGGGATCACAATCCTCAATTGACAGTTCTTAGGAATTTAAGGATTAACAAGGAGATGACGAAAATTTTATCCCTTAATAATAGATTCAGCCTTTATTTATCGGATTTTGAAATCAAGCTTTTCATGATTGAGTGAGAAAAATTAGTTGCCAAAATTAATGTTGGAGGAGCAGAGGTAGAGGAAGAGAAAAAATCTAGTCAAGGTTTAGAGATATGGATCATTTAAAGCTCTCCATACCATAATAGAATTTACATAGCAGGGAAAGAAATTGATTTTACTACCAAAGCTTCAACTATTTATAATTATATAGAGATGAGCAAACTATGCTAGTAAACTAACTATAGCAGAGAAACTAACTAGAGTAAGGATAACAAATTGTAACTAACAAAGTTTAGGTAAGCTAATAAACAATAACAAATTAAGAGTTTTAACTGATCCTAAACAAAAAAGGAGATATAGTCAAGTAATGTATACACTCAAATACGTATAATTAAAAATATTATGAAAGTTAGGCAATAACCGTTGCAGATCCGTCAATAAGTGGTGCATATTTAACAAATTGAGGATATTTAAGATCATCAGCAATGTTGTGCAGCTTCACAACTTTCCCTCGCAACATAATTTGAAAACGTGCTGGGATCTTCAAGTACAATATGGACAAATATACCTGGGCAACATGAGAATATTAGACTCAAGAAAATTCAACCTTAAATTTCCACTATACCATAATTTGCTAAATCAAGCATACACGTAATGAGTAACGAAACTGATTAGCGATGTGATTCTCATTTATACTCTTCCAGGCTTTAAGTGTATCAATACGCTTGATATCCCCTGCAATACGAATATCCTGCGTATAAGAATTACCCCTCATTAGCAACAAAGCAAGATTATAAAAACTGAAAAAAGCAAGAAAAAATAAAACCAATAAAATAACAAATACAACCTTAGAATCTGTATCAAAGTCTAGCTCCAAACTCCCATCATCATTGCACCACAAATTGTAGATAATAACTTTAGTACCATGAGGTCCAATGTCATCAAACTACAAGAGAGATGAAATTTTCTAGTCAAAATAAGCTACTAATACATGAAGATAGCAACCAATATCATGGAACAAATTAGTACATTATTGTCGTAAATATCATGTGATGTGTTAAACAAATGGAAATAGGAACATTTAATATTTATTATCCTTCCAGTAGTTCAGTTAATGAATAGCATACTTCAATGTAGCTTAGGGAGTTGTGTTGTTTTAACTGTTCCGTTAAAACTAACTAGTAATTGGTATTTAGCATCTTCGTGATCATTCTTTTTACAAAGAAATCCATTTGTTGAGTGGTAAATATACTCCAACACATTCAAATAATTTTCTTTCACTTTGACTAATATTTTGGATATCATAAGACAGTCATTTATCTTTAGGATATCATATAGTTTATCTTTAGGATATTATGAGATATTTGTTTTTCCTATTTTTCGTTTTTTCTTCATTGATTTTACATTTCAAAAAGCCATATTAATTATTGTACATCATATACAACTAAGATACAAATTTTGTTTCTTTCAACTTAGTATTAAAGCACCCAATCTCGGGAGCTGGATTTTCATTGCTTAATATATTGTGATTGTTCATTTTGTGGTTACATTCATCACACACTGTCGATGTGGTGCTGTTCATCACCCATTGTCCACATGTACTCTTCATGGATGAAGAGAAAATCATCACGTTGAGCCCTAATAACCTTCTAAATTTGGTGGGCTCTTATCAACCTAATGGTTGTAACTATCTACATTGCATGTCCAAAAGGGTGTATAAAGTTGAGCCACATTCAAAGAGATCATTCTCGTAGAAACAACACAAATTACAAAACGACTCACTCTGAAATTAGACAATTATCAGGGTGAAAGGGAAAATGTAGAAACTGACTTGTTTCAGCAGATCTGCCTCTGATGAATATGGTGACCAGCGCAACAGCAAGGATAAATTAGACATAAAATGCTCATTTCCATTTAATACTTTCAATGATTCAGTGAATGTATCAAATTCATAATTCACCTGAAATTGAAAAAAATGAGTTAGTGGAGTAAGTTGAAACTAATAGAAGCTTTTACCATAGAAAATTTATCAGGAGATGGATGTAGAGGTACCAAAACCTCCAACTA
The DNA here is from genome assembly GCF_016808095.1 of Vigna angularis. Classification (NCBI taxonomy): domain Eukaryota; kingdom Viridiplantae; phylum Streptophyta; class Magnoliopsida; order Fabales; family Fabaceae; genus Vigna; species Vigna angularis. The sequence goes on along the minus strand of NC_068973.1, from coordinate 12,129,684 downwards.
GTTAAAAATGAAAAATACCACTTACCATGGGCACTACAATTCTGTCAAGCTGTGTTTGTGTCAAATACGTATATGACAGAAGTCCAATGCTTTGAGTCAAAATCCTGTTCAGGACAGAAACAGTAAGAAAAAATAATAATTTGTTCCCCATCTAACCTCATACATTGTTAGCCTGCTGAAAAGCCTCCCTATCTTCCAGCCAAGAAATTAAGTGCAGCAATTAGTCAAAAAGGAAAAGGGGAATCCGCTAAAGATCAATAATAATGAGCGTAAATAGAATGAATTAACATTAGAAAGCAGATTATTTCTATTTTTGAAAGACCTTATATCTTCACATTTCTCCGAGGTTATAAAAAGAAATGGAAAATAAAGGCGAATTTATTCATTTTTTTTATAAACAAGAATTAGTTAAACAATACATGAACAAATACATCTGAGTGGGTATGGACTTCAAAAAATAAATAATCAATAATAATACCTGTCCTTTCTTCAACATAATAAAGTGACAGAAAATACAGCAGGCAACACATTGCCTTAACCATCTTTAGGGTAATGTTACATTCACTAGTAGATGCATACCTATTATTTAGATGGCAACTGAAGACTATGGCATCTGCACCAAGCCTCATAGTACTGGTCTTGACGCCATTTCCATCTATAAGACGCAATTGAAAAATAAATATGAAAGGGAATATGAAAACAATAGCAGAAAAATAAGTCCAAATCCATACACTGTCCAATAGCAAACTGTGACTTCTTATCTGAAAATCCAAAACTCATGCAACGACGCATTGCCTCTGGATCCATTCCACCACCATCATCTAATTTCCAAGTGTTAGGATCAAATAAAAACAATTAGAATCACTGTATCGAGTGCAAATATGAAATATTCAGGCTACAAGTTTAAAGCCACAATAAAGATTCAAAAAAATATGTTCCTATATAAAGAATTCCAAAAGCAATATACCTTGAATCAACAACGCTGGACTCCCATCCCTTGGATTTGAAGTTTTATCTACAATGACAAAGGTAGCCCCACTTTGGATCTATCCTAAGAACAAATGTTCACAATGCAAAACAAATAGCAACAAAAATCAAATAAAAATATGTATTGGTGGCTTAAAAGATGGAAAAGGCATAAAACAATAACAGCAACAAACATTTATGTTTACAAGTAGATACAATGTACTATATCACCAGGCATAGACAATAGCTTAGTACGCTGCAGATGACAAAAGAAAATGACAGGTAATGACATTTAAAATATCATGCAGTTCAATAGTTTAAACATCAAGAATAATAACCTCATCAACTGCATTATCAAGAAGCTCCGCTATGGCTGCAAACAGAAAAAAAAAAAAAAAAGATCAGATCCTGGAAAAATATCACCAAAGGTGGTCAATTAAAATGGTCATAATAAGAGTCTATAAAGATGGTAAGAACATACCACCAAATGCCCACTTATGGGAAGTTGCATTTGAGTGAAGGAACATGGGGTGCACGTGTAGATAACTTTTAGCATCTGCAACCCAAAAAGCATAACAAAGGAATAAGAACCCCATGTAAGTCAGGCAGGAAGAAAAATTATCAACAATTAAAGATGTATTTTTATGGACTTGTACACAGAACAATGAGTAGAGGAGTTGCATCCATAGAACCAAATTAGAAACATATACTAATCTGACCAAAAAAATATATTGGATTACTTTGGACTGTGACTTTAGAACCAATCCTATCATCATAGTTTCCAGCTTTCCAAAACTGCCTGCACAAGGGTGCTGCACCAATGGGTGACACATAAGAAATGCCTGTGTCATCAACTGGCGATGGTCCCTGCTCCAATACACTGGAGTTACTATGACCTGTACTTGGACCAGTAGAACTTAGATTTTCTTCAGAATCTTGTCGAGTAGTATGACTTTGATATCTCTTATCCGTAACAAAATCTCCCTCCAACTTAACAGCTTTCAAACAAACTGTTTCACTTTCATCATCACTGGATAAATCCACAATTTCTGCAGGGCCCATATTTATCCCTATAATCACAGTAAATTATAAGAAAGCAGGTTAAGATGACAAAATAACAATGTAACGTAAAGTAACTAAAATGAGCCGGCAGATTCAATATGTAATACATAAATTATTAACATGCTTACATTACATTCAATACAACTTTAGACACAGCTTAAAGTTGAAAAGGAATAATGTCAATGAGCTAAATTTTGAACCTAAGGCATAATCCACAAATAGCAGGGTAGGGAGGCATATATCTCTCAAAAACAAGCATGAGGGAAAACGTTTACATGGAAATCAAATTACAACACTTGCATTCATTAAAATTTTATACAGGAATGGAATGCACATCAGTTGACTGGACCTAAAATATTGATTAACCCGCATGATTAGTAGAAGCAAAATTTAACATCATTCGTTTAGCCCCAAAAAACCGTGAAGAATTAAACTCATTATACCAATCATGACCATCTCATATCTCTAGGCATAGCATGACAATATGTTTATAAAACCTACAACGTATTTTCATTGGAGGTTTAGCTTCAGTTGTAACTTGAACTTCAAGGAGAGAAAGTGTAGTCAAAGAAATCAAACTATGAAAACAGAAAATTACTTCCCAAAAGGAAAATGAGTAGACAACAACAGTAACAAACTGAAACACATTATCGGAAAATGGAACGAAACGGAAAAATGAACTAGGGCAATTTCGTTGCAGGAATAAAGTATAGAAGACAAAGAGAAGATAGTGGTTAGGAGCTAGGGTTTTTCGTTTTGATGGAAGAAGGCACAGAAATGCTTACCAGAAATAGAAAAAGTGGAATGCGAAAGGAATAGTGTGAGAAGAAGAGAGAGGGAAAAAGAAGAGAGAGGGAAAAAGAAGTGGCGGTGTTCGACGCCGCCGCGAGATTCAGTAACCAACCTCTCTCTCTCCGATTCCGATTTCCTTTTTTGTGATTTTGTTTTTCTCTTAAGTCTCTCCCGCGTTCACAGCTGCATCTGATTCCATGTCTTTTTAATAGGTCATCATTAACAAACACTTAACTGTTTGTGATCGTGTTCAATTTTTAATTTACACTAGAGAAAAATACTACCTCAAGATGTGATTGTAAAAAAGGTAGAAAAATTATTATTCTAATTATTATTTATATTTTTTATATATTCATATATATATATATATATATATATATATATATATATAGATAGATAGAGAGAGAGAGAGTAATGTCATATTTGTTTTTTAATTTTAAGTAACAGCTTCTTTGAATATAATTTCTTTTCAATTTGATCGTTTCTTAAATTTAATTATTTTTAATTATAAAATTAGCAATAAGATAAATAAAAATTATTTAAAATAAAATTATAAAATTATTTATATTTAATTTTATTATTTTTTATTATATAAAAAATATAAATCTACACGCATGTTTTCACTGGTTAAAATAAAAATGTTATTAAATTTATAAAAATATATTCTTAAAAGTTAATTATAAAACATAAATATAAAATTTTAAAATTAATATAATTTATAAAATAATTAGTATTGACAAGAATAAAATTGGTAGTAAAATATGTAAAATAAATATAATTATCAAGCCGTTATTTAAAATAATTCATATAAGTGTAAGTACAATTACTCTTTTTATTTATAAATAGCAAACATGTATCAATTTTTTAATAATATTACTATCAAAACTATAAAAATAATTAAAATAATTTTAACAGTTGTATTTATGTAATTATTTTAGTTTAAAAATGATTAAATTATAAAAAGGTCAAATATTAAATAAATCAGTAAATTTAAAAAAATAATTATTTTAGGGATAAATTTGGTAAAATAATTATTAAATTTATAAAGAAAAGTTATTTAAAGGATTATATATATATATATATATATATATATATATATGTGTGTGTGTGTGTGTGTGTAAACTAAAGAATCTCCTTCATACAATGGAATAGTATAGTATGAATTTTAAGAAAACGTATATGTTTAAATTATGTGATTTTTAGAATATATATATATATATATATATATATATATATATATATATATATATGTGTGTGTGTGTGTGTGTGTGTAAATCATGTGAATTGTAAAATATATATACATATAACTTTTTTAAGTTGTGTTGTGTATGGATAAACCTTTGATTTTATTTTTCATGTGATGGTTAAATATTTGATATTTTTACATGTTTGCACTATCTTTATTTTGGAATTTTCAATGCATTTTAAAAGTAAATTTCAATGAATATCTATTCGGAATCTTTAACTGGCTCAAGTGAAATTTTATAAAGAATTCCTCAAGTGGATGGATGTTTAATTTTATCTCACCATAATAGAAAAGTAAAACTTGTTAAATTTATAAAAATATAAAATAAATAATGTTTATTATAAGCATTAGTTTATTTTTGTAGATAATTAGTAAAGTTAAAAAAAATAAAAGAGTAAATTAATAAAATAAAGTTATTTATATTAATAAAAATATAATTCATAATGAATATTATATCGGTATATCCAATAATTTTACATAGTTTAGAAGTCAAGGTCAACCATAGTTTAAATTCCTATCTACTTTCATCATTTGAGATGTCTTTTAAGGATAAAATATTGATGGAGTACAAACTCCAAGACAACACGTCATATGAAGGGTGATTGATCATAACGATGTTACTTGTTAAACTTAGAATCAGAACATTGACGTCTGCTATGGGATCGATAACAATGTTCTAAGACGAATCATTGGTCCTTTAAGTCCTTTATTAGGAATAAATTCTCATTTACCTTAGACTTCGACTAGATGACTTATGTTTCAGTATGTCTTATAGTCTTACATAATTTAAGAGTCGAAGCCAAAGGTAGTTCAAATATTATTTCCTCCTTCCACCCTCTAAGGCGCATTTTAAGGACAAAAAAGTGACGGAGTTCTAGTCTCAAAAGTGGACAATACCTCAGGAACGCAATGATCGATCATAATGATGTTCACAGACTCACAGTCAAAACATTGGCATTGTTTGTGGGGACAAAAACTTCATTTTCCCTCGACTGGGGGATTTGTTCTAATACATCCAATAATCTCACATTGCTTAGGATTTGATGGTAACCTCCTTAGCTAGCTTGGGCCAAAACTAGAATATGTGCATGGAGGGGTGTTTCCTTGGATGAAGGGTGTGGAAAAGTGGTGGTAAATGGTCCAAGGATGATGAGCTAAGGTGTGGATGATGTAGAAGTTCATGGCCTCTAGGAGATATAGTGGTGAGGGTGTAGTGTTTGGTGGCTCCAAGAGAAGTTAGGCCAACTCAAGGAGGAAAAGTAACTAGAGGGGCCTCATGGGTTGCTCTAGTCTTGATATAAGATGAGTAGTATGGACAAAAATGGGCAGCATAACATTACTCAACATCAAAGATGAAATACAAAGGTGGAGACACCTTTATTTATAGGTCAAGGGTGTCTCCTATTAACCCTAAAAGCATGATCTCCTACCTTTGCTCTCATTGGCAAAAAATAAGACCTTTTAAGGAGTGGACAAGTGTCCACAAGTCCTCTCCAATGATGGGAAGACATGTGTCCACTCACAAAACACAATCTTCTCCATTCCTAGAGTGTCATGTGACCACTACTAAAAGCAAATAATCTCTAATGGTGAGGGATATGTGGCCACTACCAAAAATAAATCCTCTCCACTCCTAGGGTATCATGTGACCACTTCTAAAAAATAAATCATCTCCAATGGAAGCATGACACGTGGCACACACTTTCCAGTTGGTATGGATATCTAACTTAAGGAAAATCATATGCTATTTAGGCCTTAATACAAGCCTTAAACAAACGTACACTACATGACCGAATATGATGGCCTAGATATCCTACACTACTCTTCAATCCATGCTCCATGATGGCTCCAAATGTGGCCCACAAAGTATAATTGATGTTATCTTCATGGATGGCTTCTACTCTCTTGAAAGTGCTTGACCATGGCTAGGGGATTTGCTATCATTCCCTCCCTTTTGAAAAGGATTTGCCCTCAAATCTTCAACACGGAACAAAGCAAACTTCCTTATCTTCTTTGGAGTTTTGTGCACTTCTCCACCAGGGTCAAATACCCATTTTATAACACAAGTTAGGACAAATGTTATAATAGTGAGTAAATGAAGAATATAGCTCCCAACAATGATACACCTTAAATCAAATGAATGGTCTTGAAGAGTAGGAGCATCTTTGAAGCTTTTATTTGTCTTGAGTTGGATGTATATGTTTGAAAGACTATCCATTCCAACACAAGAGTTAATTTTTAGGGATATGTCATCATACCCTCCTTTTTCGAAAAGGATTTGTCCTCAAATCTTCATGTTCTTTTATGACAAAAACCCTTTTCTTATTAATGGTTAATTTATGTATCTTTCCACCAGGATCAAAGATCCATATGCAAGTGTCATCAAACACAAAAACCAATAATTTTATGAGCCACAAACAACATGTATCTAGATGAAAGATTTATAGAAGACCTTATGCTAATTTCAAAATAATTTACTTGAAAACTTTGAAGGTCTACTACACAAAATTGTTTGTGTTTACTTTAAGTTAATTGTATCCTAAAAGGTAACATCAACTCAAAGTTTGGTTTGGAAAAATTTGAGGAGTTAAACATAGTGGGATGTGAAAAAGAAGTTGAAAATTTTTCAAAAGTAAAAGTTGGAGTTATGAAAGATGGTTGGATGTATTGAGAAATGTTCAAGGATTGGAAAACTCCCTTCATCATCATAGTCTCAACCTTAATTGTGGGAGTGGCAGGGGCTTTAATAACTCTTATTCTTCTTCTATTTTCTCCATCTCTTCTTTTTCTCTCTTTTCTTTCTCATTCCTTTCTTTTATCTTTTTCTCTTCATACTCTCTTCTTCTTTTCTCCTCCTTTTTCTCTCTTTTTACTTGCTTCTCTTTCTCTCTTTGTTCTTTCTCTTTTTTCTCATCATCCTCTTTCTCTCTTTGTTCTTTCTTCCTTCTTTTGTCTTCCTCTCTTCTTCTGTTAATCTTCCTTAAATCCTTTTGGACTTTTTATTGTTTTTCATTAAGAATTCTAAGTTCTTCTTCTAAGGTAGCAAGATATTGTTTTCTTCCAACTCTTTCTTTATTTTTTATCTCTCTCATCTCATATATTTTCTCTTGGTTTATTACAAGGTAAGAATGAACAAATTTTCTTCTCATCCATGCTCTCAAGTCACATCAATCTTTAATTGGAGATTTTCTACCTTTCTCAACCTTAGATTGTCTTTGATTCCACCATTCACTTGCATGTCCTACAAGCCTAGAGATGCATAAACTAAGTATATGATATTTACCATGCCTAACTAGGAATGGATGAAATTCTTCTATTCTTTTCTCCCAGGCTAGGTATGATAATGCACTAGTATTCTCACCAAAAAATGGAAGGTCACTCTTAACATCCTCACCGTGACTTAAATGCAAGCTACTATAAAAACTCATTTGTTTCAAAAGAATTTTGAAAAATGATTTTCTCAAATAATCCTGGACATTTTTAAAATTTTCAAAAATTGGATTATGCAAACAAACTTAGTATTTCAAATAAAATTCCTTAGGAGATTTAAGGAGACAAGAGAAGCTTAAGTTCACTTCTAAGAAAGATAGGTGAATCACTATGGATTGCTTAGAAACCAAGTCTTTCCTAGCCAAAGCTTACCTCAAGTTCTCGTGTACCAAACTTCTCAAAGGGATTTAAACTTGAAATACTAGTTGACACACACTAGATTATCACAATTAAAGAAAGCAATTAAATCTACACTATGCAGCTTAATGATGAATTAGAAGGAACTTTGATTCCACTACAAGAAATATTGGAATTATATATGGACTATTATATACGGATATAAATTAGTATATAATTAAAATATTTTATACGGATATTATATACAGATTCTAAAAAAAAGAATTACATACAGATATTATATACGGATTTTTCGTATATAAATTTCATATATAAAGTTGGCGCGTGGTGGCGGGGAAATTTCCTAAGGATATATTCCTATGTAATTTCCATTAACCGTATGGAAGTAGAATGAAGTATATTATATACGGATTTCAAAAATAATTTTTAAAAAAATGTATTTTTGATTAATTAGAAGCTGAAACCTATCATTCACTCTTTGCTATCCCTCTCGAACCCTCGAGCTACTCTCTCTGAAAACCTCGAGCTATCTCTCTCCTCGAACCCTCGAGTCCTTTCTCTCTCGAACCTTGGAGCTCTCGCCGTCCCTCTCTCGAGCCGTCTTTGCTCTCCCTGTCCCTCTCTCTAGCCCTCTTCACAGTCCCTGTCCGTCGTGCTCTGCTTCTGTGTCCTCTCTCTCTATCGAACTGTCCGTCGTGTTCCGGCGTTCACCAAGCAATCTCCTTGTTTGTCGGGTGTCGTAGTTGGACGCTGAAGGAGTATCTTCATCTGGTAAGTAAACCCTAATCCTAATGCTTAGTAATCGATGAAATCGTTAATCGCGAACCCTAATGTTTTTCGTTTTTTGTTTTATTTGACACATTTGTGGTTGGTCTCGCAAGCCGTGGTTGGAGTGTTAGGAAGCATCGATTGAGGCTAATGTTTGGCGGTTTAAGAAGATTTTCAATGGTATGTAGGACTGAGACATATATCATTTGATTATGAAGGCCCTTAGTGAAGGAACCAAAGGTGAGTGAGTTCCTTTGCCTTTTGAAGTTTCTTAGATGCAAAAAAAATTGTTTGTACTATGTTCTTTTGCTTCATTTGCTTAATAATATGTTGTTATGGGTTTTGCTTCTTCTGCCAGATTTAGATCCATCGTGGTGATGTAACCGCCTTTGGTAATTTGCATGTATAGAGAAATTGAATGCTTTTCTAATGTTTATGACGCAATGCGTTTGTAATTAATGAGTGTATTAAATTTTTTTTATAATAAAAATTATATGCTTTGGCATGCAATGGTTTGTGTAGTTCGCTGTTGATGGGGATCCGTTAATTACTCAGTTTGATTCTTTGTGATGCGTGTGCATGAGGTGTCATATGTGTTAAGATGTTGATGGGCAGGACTATGGTCAAGATATTTCCTGTGCTTCGTTAAATATTTCTAGTGCCTATGGTTGTCATGAATCCTGTATAATATCTTTGCCCAACATTATTTTTGGCATGTGTCAATGGGGCTTATAACTTGGAGAGAGTTCTAGAGCAATTGGAACACAATTTGTTTCCCTCGTAAAAGGATGTCCCAAGTAGGTCCAAACCCAATATCTCAAACACTACCGTGCTCAAAACGATCATCTTTGACCATGCCCATAATCATCTTGCTCAGGTGAACCATTCAGCTATTATCAGACTCTTATATTGAGATTATTTCTTAATGCCATTAGATTAAGTACATGATGAATGGATTTGCACCTATACTTGGGAAATGTCTTCTCGCCGTTGATCAATCTTTTTCATTTTTCTTTGTAATGGAGGTTTCTTTTTGTCATGTTAATACAGGGTTTGATCACAAATAATGAAAGGCATTAGAGGAGCCATTTATGGATGAAGAGGATAATTATAGCGGTGTTGCATGTTTGAATGTGATAGCAAAACGAATTGTTACAGTTTTTGCTTCTTTAAGAGGATAATTATAGCAATAATACTAGGATTTGACATCCTCTTTTATAATTCTCAATGTTGTTTTTTTTTCTTTTGGAATGATGGAATTTTGACAATGAAGTTTTAATTTCCCCTGTATCCAAATATTTTTTGTGTCCTTTTTTTTGCAGAGATTTGTTGATTTCCTTTAGAAAAAGTAACAGAACAAAAGCCTTTAAGGATTATATTTTATAGGTATGTACTAAATAAATCTAATACTGTCTAGTATGGTATTTATCATTGTAAATGGTTTTGACATAGTGCCAACTTAGATTTAGATTGATAAGTTTGTTTATTATGAGTATATATTAAAATTGTGGTTGTTGAATAGGTAACACATTATAATAGATTTATTAATGTAATTGTTTAAGAGTTTGTTAAAGAAAAAGAGTTGTATTTGTTTCTTTGAATTCTATTTATAAAAGATAATTCTTACTATTTAACTGTATTTGATATTTATCAACTATATAGAACTTTTAATTATTGAGTGCATACGAGAAATCACAGTTTTTTTTTGTAAAATAAAAAATTACATATGGATTTTTCCGTATATAATTACATATAGATTTTTTTGTATGTAATTATATACGGATTTTTCTGTATATAATTACATACGAGTTTTATATACGGATTTTTCCGTATGTAAATTTAGCTACACCTCTTTTATATACGGATTTTTGATCGTATATAATTAGTATGTAATATCATCTTATATACGGATTTTGGACATTATATACAGATTTTGGCTATAAGTAATTGGAATTTTTCTTGTAGTGTTTCCTCCTACCCACTAACTGCAAATAACGCTTAAATAATAAGTGTGCAATGTTCTTGTTAGGACAATCCCCTAACAAGCCAAATATTACAAACCAAAGAGAAAGCAAAGAAAATTTTACAATGCAAAGAAAATACAATGAAATCTCTCTTCCTCAAGTGTATACTCTATTGTCTTCTTGTTTTCAACCAAGACTTCAAGCTCTGCACAAGGCCTCCTTCACGTAAGATGCTACCTCCAAGATGTTGGATCACCTCTAGGACGAAAAACCTACACCAAAAGAGATCAACACTTCCAAAAATCGAAAAAGGGCAAAGGAGAAAAGCAAGAAAAAGTCAAAATAAACAAAGCTATCTCAAATGAAGTTTTTAAGTGACAAAACCAAGATTAGCAAGGAGACAAGAAAGAAAATAAATGGTTAAGAATAAAGGTTTAGCACTCAAAAGAAATTCCTAAGGAAAAACATTAGAAAAGATCATAAAAACTAAAAAATTACTATAGTAGAAAGGGTGTCTTTTGTCCTTTAGCCAATTTTTGAGCATATGTGGCACTAGACCAACTTTGTAGCATCAAATGGCATGGACCAGTTGCTAGAACAGAGGTTTGGGATGTGAATTTCAAGTGCAAAACAACTACTAAATCATCATTCAAATGCATACCAAAAAGTAGTGGTGGTAGTGTGAAATGTATCTTGCTTTTTTTCTTTTCACGTTTGCTTTTTGTACTATTTTTTTGTTACTTTTTCTTTTTGCTATTTTGTCTCTTGTTTTTCTTGTAACTTTCCAGAACATAAAGCACACAAACAAACATCCCAAATCAGATTTTAAAGATGCCTTTAAAGGTGTATAAGGTCACACACACACACACAAAATGGTAGAGAAATCCTACTAGAATCAAATTTTTTGCAAGAAACTAAAAAATGACATGTATGAAACCTAACTCTATGAATTTGCTGATGAACTAACAACAAATATGAACTCAAATATGCAAAGAAAAAGCACTCAAAGGTTCCCAAAAGGTGCAATTTCATAAAACTCAAAGTGAGGAAGGATTCAAAAACAGAAAAGACACAAAATATAAAAAACACAAGAACACCTAGTAGAAATGATGAATGGTTCCAAAAGTAGAGCAAAGTAGAACCATAAAAACAAAAAAAATGGAAACAAGATTATGACAAGTAAGAACAACATATAAAAACATAAAAACAATAAAGATAGATACGGAAACCAAAGAAACTTAGGTCTTGAAGAACCAAGGATACCAAATGATGACAACCTCCTTAGCTAGGTTGGGCCAAAACTAGGAGATGTGCATAGAGGGATGTTTCCTTAGATGGAGGGTGCGAAAAAGTGGTGGAAAATGGTCCAAGGATGATGAGCTAAGGTGTGGATGATGTAAAAGTTCATGGCTTCTATGAGATATGGTGGTGGTGGTGTAGTGTTTGGTAGCTCCAAGAGAAGTTAGGTCAACTCAAGGAGGAAGGTAACTAAAGAGGCCTCATGAGTTGCTATAGTCTTGATCTAAGATGAGTAGTATGACCAAAAATGGGCAGCATAACATTACTCAACACAAGATGAAATACAAAGGTGGATACACCTCTATTTATAGGTCAAATATGAGGCCCTTTAAGGAGTGGACAAGTGGCCACAAATCCTCTCCAATGATGGGAGGACATGTGTCCACTCATAAAACACAATCCTCTTCATTTCTAGAATATCATGTGACCACTACTAAAAGCAAACCCTCTCCAATGGTGGAGGGTTATGTAGCCACTATAAAAAAAATCCTCTCCACACCTAGGGTGCCATGTGTCCACTTCTAAAAAGTAAATCATCTCCAATGGAAGCATGACACATGGCACACACTTTCCACTTGGTTTAGATGTCTAACTTAATGAAAATCCTATGCCACTTAGGCCTTAATACAAGCCTTAAACAAGCCTACACTACATGGCCGAATACAATGGCCTAGGTATCCTACATTACTCTTCAATTCATGCTCCATGATGGCTCGAAAGGTGGCCCACAAGATAGTGTTGATGTCATCTTCATGGATGACTTCTACTCTTTTAAAAGTGTTTTACCATGGTTAGGGGATTTGCCATCAGGAATCGAGGTCAAAATGCAATTTAAATATTTCTTTTTCCTTTCACCCTTCAAGGTTCCTTTTAAGTACAAAACGATAACGGAGCATAAACTCTAAAACGAGAAATACCTCAGATTAGGGGTGATTGGTCCTAACGTTGCTACTTGACAAACTTGGGATTAAAAGCCATATCATTTAGGCACAACCCAACCCTACTCAAGCAAGGGGAAACATTCATACCATTGCAAGAGGGAGAAGCTCCCAAGTAGTACATAAAAGATACCAAAGGAGTATCAACTCGGTGAGCCACTTCTTACCACGACACTTACCTTCTATAACCTCCACAGATAAAGATTTTTGTATAGACGATCCAGATCAGGACAATCTAATAGTCTTCATAACAACCATCTCCAATTAGTGAGTTCACAAGATTCTCATCAACCAGGGAAGCTTGGCTGACATCCCACTTTGGGACGCCTTAAAAAAGTTGGACATCTTGATCGACTTAATTCGACCCTATCTGAAACCTCTGCTCAGTTTTGTCACAATCTAAATCGCGATGGGATGACGAATCGAAAATTAAACTAGTTAAAAAGAGGTTTTAAAGTCGCCACCATAGTTTTTTCTAGAAAAACTATGGAAAACCACTAAATAAGACATGGTCTACAAAAATCGAATTTTGGGTATGAGAGTCGGTTAAGCGTAGAAAATGTATTAGCACTCTATTGTGTCTTCTTGAAGGCAGTACCTTTAATTAAACTTACGAAGTTGAGATGGTTTTAAAAAAATGTTTAATTTTTTCCTAAAACTAAAGATATAAAGAAATTTTTTTGGCTTTTTAAGCCCAACAATGATTGACCATACTCCTATTGTTGTTTGAAAATTATTTGATTTTTTTATAAGTGAATATTGTTAGAAATAAGGAGGCTTGTTTCTCAACACCAAGAGGGAGGGGGGTATGAATTAGTGTTTTATAAAAAAACTTAAACTTTTCAAATCTTTTTGAGAAATTAGAATGATCTTCAAACTTTCTTGTGTTGTAAGTAAATGCGCATGCAAAGAAAGTAAAGAGATAAGGAAAGATAATCAAACTCAAGATTTTTATCCTGGTTCGACCTCAATGCCTATATCTAGTCACTCTCCCAATCAACCTTAGATTGGAGAGTATTTCACTATAATGATCAAAGTATTATAGCAAAGGTTTTATAGAATTCTCTCAAATGTAAGCACCTTCCAAACTCTCAATCAAATATAGAAACAGAATACACCTGCACATACTGTAGGATACACCTGTAGTAGTGCTAATGTGATCAACCAATATAGTCCACGAAAATGCCTCTAAAAAATGCTTCAAGATTCTTCAAATTCTTCGTGTTCTTGATTTTTAGAGCGTGTGTGCAACCTGTAAAATCTTTTCTCAAGAGAATATCAGATATGACTTTACAAAATGATCAAAAGTTACACTATTGCAAGCAATGCATCAATATATAGTTTTTCTCAGTTCAGATGCAAAACAATCGATTACATTATTTATGTCATCGGTTACATTAAACCAGATGTAACAGTATTACAACAAACTCAACTCTTTAATTGAATGCTCAATTAATGTAATCGATTTGCAATTAATGTTGGTCAAACATATTTAAAAATATGATCGTTAAAGCAGTTATGACTAGCATGAAATTAGTTTTCAAAACTTAACAGACTTAATTGAATACACAACTCATGTAATTGATTAAGCTTAACCCTTAAACACATTTGAAAACTTTTTTTCTCAAAAACTCATCATAGCACATTTGAAAAAGGTACATGCAAACACACGAGTTTCAATCGATTTAACAACTAATGTAATCGATTCAAACTAGCTGTTTTGGGACAGTTCATAACAGTGCTTGTGGTTTTCATTACACAAAAACATACAGTGTGCATACACAAATTTAATCACATCATAATCACAATAGTATGCATAACCAACAAAGTATGTGCAACATATGCATTTATCACAATATGTACATATAACTCAGTAAGCATGTACGTATTCCACATATGTATAAAACAACACAGAAACTATTTTCTGTTGTGACATGACAACATTCATGTGTTGTTGCTTATTAATGTGTTGTCATCATCAAAGCAACATAACAAAGATTGGGTTTAACTATCACATTGTTGCCCTATCAACAAATCTAACAATGACTAGCTTTGCTCGTATGGATTATTTGACATAGTTCTTATTTTGGAAAAAGTATTTGAAAATTGTTTGAAAATGATTATGGATTATTTTGGATTTTTTGGAAGTGAACCCAACAATGATTGACCTTGGTTCTACGTATCACAACTCAAAATGGAGAATTAGGGATCACATAGTTCTTTGTGAAAAGATTGGTCGTTGAAAATGTTGATGTTTTAGTTTTTGAAGATTTTGTATTTGTTTGGTAGTTTTGGCATTTTAAGCACTAGGAAAACGTAAACAATCATACAAGTACTTATACTTTTAAAACCTCATTTAATTATTTTAGAAAAATAAAGATATTAAGTATATTAGAAAAATAAAAATAAGTAAATATACGTATTATAAGTGATTTAGTACACCATTAAACGGAATTGTATAAAAAACAAATATAAATAATTAAAGATATAATAAAATAAAAAATATATTGAAAAATCTTATAAAACTTTTCATATGATTAAGAATAATGAAAATTGATTATACATTACGTAAAAGGAAAAATATTATAAATGCAAGTAAGTGGTAGGACTTTAGAAGGAAGAATTGGTGTTGAGGAATACAACTCTTAGATTACTTTAATGGACAAAAGACCTTGATAGCTATGAGAGTGACCTTAATGGATAGCTATTGCATCGACACTTGTTCTCAACCATGTGATGTGCAAGCGCCATCATTCCCACTTTCTAACCTCAAAGCTAAAGTAATATATTAAAAATAAATCATCACTGCCCGAAATCCTTCTTGTTAATATTACGACTTTACTCAGTAAGGTGAGTTACGGTGTATGTTGTTGGAAAAATTTAAGTATTTAATTATATTTAAGTATTATAATTATGTATAGTTATAAATATAATTTTAAATAAAGAGTTTGATAATATAAAAATAATTAAACAATTAATTATGGATACTTTTTCTTTTATAATAAATTAATTAAAAATAAATAATATTATTTTAATATATTTTTTGTTAAGGTAATATATAATAAAAATAATAATGATAATATTAATAATAATAATAATAATAATAATAATGCCAATTCTAATAATAAAATCAGCAAAAATAATAATAAGATTAAAACATAATATTTAGATATGAATTTCATTGTTTTAAATTATAAAATTAACATAAAAATTGATTAGTAATGTATAATAAAATAATATTTTTATATGGTTAAAATTTGTAGTAAAACTTTTGAATTATATATTATATTAAAATGAAATGTATATCCTTGTTGCATATTATTCAATATCATTCCATTAAAAAAGAATACAATACAAAATTGATTTAACATTCATTTTTAAATAGAAGTATATGTTTGATATAAACCGCTTAAAACACATAAATATATTAAAAAGGTATTAACCATAAAATACAATGAAATGTAATCCTTATTAAAAAAATTAAAATAACATGAATTTGATGTTAAAATGTAACATCCCAAAAATACAGCACTAAACTATATATTAGAATAATCACATTAATAATAATCCAGAATCAGTCTTACACTAGAGTTGAGCGTACACTCATGGCCGAACGACCTTACAAAAAGGATTACAAAGTTAAACCATACTAGATAAGCAAACCTGACCGAACGGTTTACAAAAGAAAATACCGAACGGTTAGATAAAAACAAAAGAGGGGTGACCGAACGATCACCTCACGATAACACTATCATCTACTAGCCGAACGTTCCTACTGCTCGTTCTTCACTTCCACTTCTACCAAATTTTCTTCTTCCAGCGCCTCCTCCAGCCGCTCGTCTCCTTCTGCTCACATCCACACGGATGATCATTGCAATGACAAGGACGGACGTACAAAACCAGACACGACAGGAAAACGCATGGTAAGCTTATGTAATTTATTCAGGCATAAACATACATTTCAAATAATCCAACACCAAATAAATTTCAACGTACGTATCATACAAAGCCTATCACTAGACTGACTGTCCGGACTGTATGAAATCTGCGTAGCTACAGGCGTTCGTGCACCCGGGATGTAGTAACTGGAATACTCTCATCAGCTGTCACCCGAGGTTAGTCCTATTCATCCAAAGTACCCCTAAGGATGGGACCTCTACGTGAGGACGAGTACCCACGAAACATCAGGATGAACTGCCAGCATTAGCATAACCACAGTCATACTTTACAAATCTCAAATTCTCAAACCTTAGTCGTTCCTCCCTGGAACGCTCGTTCAAATCCACAACATTCCATTCATCTCATATTTCTTCATCAATCATTATCAATCATCTCAAGTTTGTCTTTCATTACCAATCATTTCAATTTCCTCTTTGTTCAAAGATTATTAAGGGCATCAGGTACCGAACGTTCAATCCTCCTTCAAAACGAGGACAAACACTTGGAACGAGACAAAGAGGTCTCCAGTTCCATAATAGAATAAGACCGAGAGGGTTACTGTCAGTTTGAGAGAGACACCGAGAGTACTAAATATAGCAAGGAACGGATGAACCGAACGTTCATTACAAAGTGATTCAATTATATAAACTGACTCTTGATAACTCGGACCGAACGCTGAAAAGGCTTCGCCAAAGGCTACGACTCTATGCTGAAACCAATCGATACAGACACTTCAAGATATTCCAATAAGGATACTTAGAAGAATTCTCATGAAGAAACCGAACGTTTATGAATATTTAACTTATTTGATCTTACATCAAGAAATCCGAATGCCAGTAAATGACCGAGCACGGTAGATAAGAAAATTCTATTGAAGTTAGACGAACGTTATTTTTCATCAAGATAGATTATATAAGGAAACGAGTACGAGCGCTTGGTGTAAGACCGAACACTACTCAGTACGAGCGCTAGGTGTAAGACCGAGCACTACTCAACTTATAATAAAAGGCTTGATAATTATACTTATATATTACTGGGATCGTATTTTCGAATAACTACATATATAGATATTTAAATTTATAACAGGACAACAATACACAGCTATACTTGGCCGATCGCTCAAGCATAGTGGTTTGAGATACAAACGCTCGTTCTCAAATAGGATTCTTTCCAAATGAAAGAATCCACCCCCAACCAACTTCACTAGAAAACCGAACGGTCGAGGACCGTTCAGTACGAACGTACAATTTCTTAGGGGAACTCATATCAGGATCATTTATATTTACACTCATTTATTAACATATAGTTTCACCACTTATTACATTCATATCATAATCAACTTTCATACTTCATACAATCCATCTCATATAAGTTTCAGGTATTTCAAGCATCAGAACATGGCAACCATCATATATCATATAGTCAAATATCACAATAATCATACTTCATTTTAATTTAGTACCTCGACGAACGTTCATGCAATCCCATCACATCAGTCATCATGCATCAAAATCATTCAATCAACTAAACGAACGTTCAAACATTTCAACAACATACAAATTAAATTAAATAAGCTTCCCTTACCTCTATTGTGAACGTACGTCCTTCAGACTAAAACTCAGTTTGCGGAAATAAGATTTCTTCTACCCTCAACGTTCAACCAAACTCTTCAAACTAAATCAAATTACAGAAAACCAAGATTTGTTCAGATAAGGTGACCGCATGCAACCAAAGCTTGGTTTGCATGTTTATAAGAACGAACGGTTAAGACAAGAAAACTTACCCGTTCAGATTTTGAAACCAATCGGATCAAACTAAAGCTTGGGACGCCGAAAGTGATCCTACGGTGCCAGAATAGTGATCGGAGGAGAGAAGGTGAGTGTTTTCTCAGAGAGAAGATGAAGAAGACGCAGAGAGAAGGAGGAGAGAAAGGGATTCTTCAGAAATCTGGAAAGGGGTGCATGCAGAGAGTGGGGTAGATTTTTCTGAAAATTCAAGTTTTGCTCCGCGCGTCAGAACGAACGTCCCCTCTTCAGTCGACACCTGTTTTCCACTAACTGACTTTCTGACCCTCTTCGCTTGACACCTGGCGTTCGTCATCTGAGTGTCGCGCCTCCCTCTTGACACGTGGATTCCACTAAGTGAGACGTGCGTGAATTTTACTAGTTCTGACATAAAATAATAATAATAATAATAATAGTAATACAAATAATACTAATAATAATAATAACCCAAATAATAATAATACTGATAATAATGAGAAATATTACATAATAGAAAAGTCAGCAATAATATCACGAGGATTTATAATTAAATAAACATATAAAATATTAATACATTTTATATAACATAAAGTTTTAATAAATATAATAACAAATCAAAATACTAATATACAAAATAGTAATACTAATGATAGTATATTAATAAGATATAAATTTAATTAATTCAAGACAAAACAAAGCTGAACAGCAATCACATTTTCAACACAAACAATGGTGTAGGGTAGTGGAGAAGAAAACCAAACACAAAAATATATCACCTGATCAAAGCTTAAGAGGCGCAGGGAAATGAGAAAATATTAACCTTTGAAAGCTTTAATCACAACTCTCTCTTCTCTTGTAGGCCGCTTTGAATCTGAGACATTTGAAAAAAAAAAACCAGTCACATCTCTTACAGTATTCGCGCATTGCAAAAGGGGATGCAAAGACAAATTTGCCATTACAAATGGCCTTCTCCAAGAGAGAAGGAAGGTTACGGTGGTCCTTACACAATAAAGCACTACCAGCTTCTCGCAAGGAAGAAAATACCAGAAAATGGGACAAATGTCAGCAACCTAGGGGCATTTAGGTATATTTCCTACCACTTTGTTATATCATATTAGCTTTTATATTAGATTCTTTGTTATTCTTAATTTTTTTTATTTAACTACATTTCAATTTTTTTTTTATAAATTTAAATATTTTTAATTGACTTTTTATTAAGTTTTATTGACCGTTGTTTTATACTTGCTTATTTGTTTCTACATATTAATAAAGGTTAAGTATCTTTTATTACTTAAATTAAAAATAAATTATATAACACGTCATATGATTTTCATGTCATGACCAAAATATTGTCATTGTTACCATTACTATAGGTAATAACAATTTTTATACCATTACTTATTCTGATCAAGACACTGTCAATATTATTAACATGAACATAGATGACAACAATAGTCACTTGTTATCCAATACATTTTCTGTAAAAATAATAAAAACTATTTATCATTTTACATTAATCATAATATCATTTTATATAATCACGAAACAAATAAAATAACTCAGACATCAAGCTAACAGCCACACTCATTTAATAGGAAAATTAAGGACATTCAATAAAAAAATATAAAATTTGACTACTCAATTAATAGACAAAAGAAATTAATATAAACTCAATTAAAAATATTAAATTTATGAGAGCCTTAAGACTTAATTAATTTTTTTTTATACTAATGAATTTGACATTGCAATATATATTTTTATATTTAAGAATGTTAGCAATACATCCTCAAATACCCGCTTGAATGTATTATTTGAAATTAGTTGGGAAACGAGGTCTTTTAAAGAATTCTCTATTGTGGAGCACATATGGAGTATGGACTTGATTTTACAAATAAAATGTACAAGGCACAACTTAAGCATAGTACAAGACTAGGCTACTTTCAACAGCACATGCAACTAGATTGCATGTGGGATGCCAAGCTACTTGTAGCAGCTTGGATCTTAAATTACAAAGAGAGTCAATGCTGCTAGACTCTGAATCAACGTGGGCTGCAAACAGAAAGGGCCAAAAGGTTGACATAATTAAGAGTGAAACAAAAAGATAAAGGCCAAAATGAGATGAAGAAAAAATAGTGAAAACATATGTATAGGAAACACTAACCGTGATGGTAAATTCCACGAGGCATTATGCTGCTTAGAGAAGACCTTCTAGCCCTTGACTTAGATTGGCGAATAGCCTTCCTGAAAATGATAAAATACCAATAACAAAAAAAGAAAAACTGTATTTGAATAGGTAATTCAAAATATGCAATGCGGATTTAGTTTGGCATTCATCAAGTTATGCAGACATGAGTTCGCAAAACACAGGAACTGAATTATGTTTGTTGGTCTCGTTGAAAGGAGCAGAACTTTTTATGTTACATCTTTTAGGGATGAGAATGTTTGCACTTTGCAACCTCAAAATTAGAAGAAAAACAATATGGATACAATAGAAGTGTGACGCAGCTGTAGGTAGAAGGTGCCAAAATTAGTATTGGGGTGGGGGAGAGGAGACTCTCAAATATCAAACAAAAATCAGTGACAATGGAGTTAAAAGATAACAAACAACTGCAAAAACTAAAACACAGAAAAGGGTCAATGAGTTTTTTTTTGTCTTTTTTCTTTTTTCTTTTATATATGGAAGGTTGTTCAAGTTTGTCTATGCGATTAGCTAAATCGTGGATATATTTCTTCCTTGCTGATTCATATATGATTTCTCTACAATATTTACTTAACCAAAAATTTGCATAGAATTGAACAACATATTCATCCATGCCACACCTATGCAAGATGTTGTGCAAGTTGCCTGATCCAATCGACCAATATGAGTCAATCTAGGTCTCATTCATGAGATGGTCTAACAGATGATGATCATAACATTTGTTCTTCTTGGATTTTTGATTCATAAACTTCGAATCATATGACTGACAAATCTGAATTGTTACTGAATATCTAGTTATAGTGATCCTCAGTATATTCAAATTACTAATGGGAGTCATCTGCGTATTATTATTGTTGGGGATATTGGGTCTTGTAATATATTTGTGGCAACCGGATTGTCTATTAATTTGATTTAAGTTGCACAACTAGTAGATAATAACTATAACATTTCTTTCTCTCTAATGCACAATGGTTGTATTTTATAGTAGGATCAAGTGTTAGGAATGTGATCACGAAGGTACCTAAAATGTGAAGTATATTTCCTTTACAATTTTCTATTTCTAGAACCTTGTCTTTGGGTCGTAGCATTGTTAATAATCAGAATGAGGTGACATACAAGATTATGTCAGCCAAACTCTCAAATTTTAGAATATTTGTTTCAACATAACTTTCTTGGAAATAAAGATCAGACTTGTCACCTTGAATTACCCATTAATTGTGTTTCATGCAAACTTGGCAAAAGCAAGATTTTACCCTTCCTTTTACATGGTAATTGTGCTACCAAATGTTTTAACACAGTTCATACTCATATTGAGTATTTTGTAAGTTGCTTCTCATGGTAATTATAACTATTTTGTGACATTTATTGATGGCCATAGTCAATTAATATGGTTAAAACTAAGTATTTTTTGGAATGCAACCACTCATAGCTCTAAGTATTATTTGAAATATAACCACACATAGCTAAAATCGAGTGTTCTTTATAACCCAACCACTCCTTGTTAACATTGAGTATTCTTTGCAATGCAGTCAATTTTGTCTAAAAATTAATTTACAAAGTGATCTAAAAGATCACAGGTTCGCTCGCTAAAATATGTGTTGCATCTTACAACATATACAAGAGTTGGCTCACTCTTTTAGATAGTTAGAGAACAACCTAATACTTGACATAAGTTATCCGACCTATTTCAAATAGCTTTTGTCCAAACTAGAGTAAAAAGTATGACTGCAATGGTCTATGCAAAGTTGGCCTACAATCTTTTCAGTAGGATTGTTGATGTGGAAAAACTTTATTCTTCAAGAGTTCTTGGATGTAGATAAGTCTTCATGACATCCTCTTATAAGACCGATTAGAATGAATGTTTTCTATAGTGTAGAATAAACTTTTATAATATTTGAATTGTACCATCAAATCCTTAAGACCACATATCTTGATTGTCTGTCTAAGTGTAAGCTTATCAGACAAAGAATGTACACAAGTGCTTTGCGTCTATTGTTTTTAGTTGAAACATTGTGCCTATCGTCATTAGATGAAGCATTGCATATGTCATGATCTCATGTTAGGACATAATCATGTTTTAACACTTCATCAAAATAACAAAATCTGAGGAAAATTTCTAACACTATTCCATGAACACAGAAAGCACACTGAAGTTGATTGTTGTCACTATATTCGTAAAGTCTATGATGAGTTATGATGACCACTCATTCATCTTTCTCACGCTTCCTTTACCTTCATATTGTTGATGTCTTTACCAAGATCTTTCTCAATATGGCATGATTTTTTTTTTGGCAAATTGATGCTTCATCTACCAATATCGAGGGGACGTCAACAAGATTAGGTCACTTGTTGATTTATTTCTTCCGTATTGATTTCCCTATAATTTTTTACAATATTTACTTGAACATATTAATTTGGACAAATTTGAACAATTGATTTTATTTCATTAATTGACATATTTGAATAAGTGTAATTAATCATGTAGTATGCATTTTTTTTTTTGCATAGTTTTTGGAAAATTCCTTGTCTAATGTTAAGATTCTCATTAAATGGATTCTCTTGATGAGAAATATGCAGTCAAATTTAATAAAGATTAAGTTTGAATAGTATGAGGGATTTACCTATTAGAATTTCCTCTAATTTCTAGTTTAATCCCTTCCTCTCTTCCAGAACCTGGGGAGAATATTCGCAAGATATTGCTATGACAAGAATAGGCAATGTTTTAGTGATAATGTTTGAGGTTAGGAAAACACAAAAACTTATCCACAATAACATAACTCATAAAATATATTTCATTTGGTTTAAACGAGACAAACCTATAAGAACCAGTTGCAAAATGGAGTCCATCACCACTAAAGCAGCACTCAAATTTATCAAATATGCAGTCGTTATTATATAGCTCTGGCAACTGCATAAAAAAATAGGAGCAGAAGCAATCAACCATGTGAAGAAACAAAATCTAGCAAACTCTGGTGCTTCTCCCCACCCGAAAGGAAAAAGTTAGAGGATCTTCAGAGAAATTTATATGTAAAGCGGAAAGTTCAATCAAGATTGCTAGAGAAAATTATGTTTAAATGCTTTATATCAAATTTACAAGAACAAGTACGATCTTTGGAATAACTGTAACTATAGAGGGAATAATTCATGGCAGGAAACTATGGGAAAGGTTGATTGTATGAAGAATAAAGAATAACATATGTTATAGAGAACCTATTCAGTTTTATGCTATGCCGGCAAACAATGGAAGTAAAATACCTACAATGAAGATTGATGGAAAAATGCTCGAACTTATAGGATTATAGTTATAGGCAAATTTCCTTTGTATACGTGAAGTTATAGGAAACCACAAACACGTTATGGAGCCTCTTTCCGCATGACTAAAGGGGTCAATTTTGCGCTGATGTCTTCTTTACCTTGGTTCCTGAATCCTCCTTGTTGGGAATAATCCTAATATGAGTCTAAATCCTATATTGGATAGAAATGACAAAATTAAACATCATATAAGAAAAAAGATCCATAAACCCAATGTCTCGAAGTTTTGGGTTAAAAGTGGTGTTAATCTTTTATGTGGGTTGAACTTGTGTCACATATATATAATCTCTCCCTAATGAAACCCCTCTCAAAAATAGACCCATCACTTCTATATGTTCAAAGGCACATCCTCAAGCTAGTTCCACAATGCATTCTCTTTGCAGATGATAATGGTAGTTACAATAGAAGGATTAAATGGTAAAAGCTAAAGTTGTAGAAGTAGAAGTAAAATGGAGTATTAAAATGAAACATTTGTGATAAAAAAAGTTGCCTCTCAAGCATTAAGTATTTATTATACTTCTCTAAGATCCATAATGCTTTATATAACCAATTGTTGGGTTCATAGAGTGCCAAAAAGTGCATAAGCAGAGTTTTGCATGGATGAAGATGTTCTACAGTGTATGAGTGAACATAAAAGATAATGTTAGATCAGGAATAAACGCAATAGAGATACTAAGATTAGAAGCTATTGAAGGAAGGACGGTTTAGTCTTGCCAAAGATGATTTGGTCAGGTTGTGAGAAAATTACGAGCCTCAATGAAAGAGATGATTAAAAGGATAAGAGAGTTAGAGGGAGAGCGAAACAAAGAAAAACTATATTAGATAATTTAAACGATAAACATCTCACTGATCCTTTTGAAAGTTTGGTTTACAAATATAGAGGCGCCAACAATCCATTTAATTGGAAAAGGCTTTTTGATGTTTTATGTTTAGAATATAAATAACTATTAAAGCACTCTTTGATATATTTCCCTCTAAATTCAAGTAATTAAATCCTAGAAATATGGGCAGCACAGCCAAAAATTTCGTAGTCTCTAAAGTTTTCAAGTAAAACTGGGTACACAATTACGAGGGAACATAATCCATATTTCTGTTACCTATGTAATAGAAAACTGGGCAAAACTAATTTCACAAAAACAAAAGCCGTTTCCAATTAGGAAAAAAGAAAAGGGAGGGGGCACAGGATGTTTCAAATCTATTCCACTTCACAAATTTGCAGGTATTCTACAGTGGCACAAAGCTTAGAGAGTTTACTCTCTCACTCACCGCAGAGGGATGACTGTTGATTATTGAATCACAGCATTTTATGAAGGAGGACAAAGAATGCCTAAAAAGTTCTGTTGCCCCTATAGTCAAGATTGGAATTGATAAATGCAAAACTGATAATAGAAGAAAGTTACCCATAACAATTATGCTTTTCACTATTAAGTGAACAAAATCCTCAAAATTCAAATTTTTACAACAAACCTTAGGACGCAGATGCTCGTGAATTTTGAATATTGCGACTGGAGATGACTCCTTACGCATGTCCCAAAGCTAAAATAAAAAATGAAACTATATAAATGCCTTAAGAGCATACTTCTAATGCTAAAAGAAATCGAAGTATTTAGTACATTTTTCATTACATTTTGAGTTTTTGTGTAACTAAAATTGATTGTCTCATCTGTCGGTTCATTGCAACTTAACATATCCGAGTCAGCTTAGTCCACAAAATCACAATACTAAATGCCGGGACATTTGTTAGTTTTCCGTTTTGTTGAAAACAATGTTGGCTTCATTCAAAAGGAAACATTTTCTACCCAAAGAATATCCAAATTTCAAAGGCCAATGAAAGAGCATGTTTAACTATTGAAAAAATTATTAGACCAACTGAGTACCCTTCCAAATCACCACTGTTTGAAGAAAAAATCTATGACACAAGATAGGCTCCTGAATACAATTTTGAAATCATAATTTAAATGACTGCAGTAATAAAAGGAAAACCTTCATATTCATGTAATTGCGACTTAGAAGATGCTGGCCATCATTTAAAAACTTTATGTCTGAGATGGAAGAAGTGATTTCTGTGAAAAATGACTTTGATCCATAACTCTCTCCATGTTGAAATCTGTATAATTAAGCTGAATGAGAAGTATCAGAACATATGAATAGCTGAGACAACAGTAAAATTCAAGAAAATTAACTATGCCTAAATTTGAGGGAATTGAGTTGTATTTTACATTCTAGAAGCATGGTCACATATTGCTGAATGTCGCAAATCAGATAGACGAATTAAACCTTGTGAGCTGCTATATGCAAGGAGGTTACAATGTAAAGGATGAAATTCAGCTGATGTTATGACCTCTAGAAAAAATAGGGTAAATCAGTTAAAAGGTCAAAATGAGGGCAGAAATAACATGACATGCACATATGATGCATATTGCACATGACATAGATCTCATTTAATAATGACTTCAAAACTGGCTTAGGTCGACAAGTTACAGATGCAAAGCAGTATAATGGATTATTCTGATGGATTCAAGATGTAGCTTATGTATAGAACTAGATAGGCTTGGCTTTCATCTTTAGAAAAAGTGCTTCTGGATAGAAGAAGAGATCCTCCAAAATTGAGAGTCAGAGAAGACCAAAAGAGTAATATTCATTGGCAAATAACCAGAAAGAAAAACATGAAGAATGCAGCAAACAAATATTGTTGCTTTAATGGACAAAATAATTAAAAAAAAAAAACAAAAAATGCCCTATCCACACTCTAAGAACAGAAGTAGGCAATGTGGGGCTTCGCAGAATCCCTCTGTTACCAACATGAGTAAATAGACTTTAATACTATGTCAGATTTTCATCTCAAAACCGATCTCCAAATATGTCTACCAAAATAGGTTAGCCTACGAGAATTGGTGATTTACCAAGATAGGCTATAGGCTTTCATAGAATGTTAGATTTAATCTCAAAACCAATTGACATTAAATAAAATTGTCCAACAAATATAGTCTTACCACAAGAATTGAGGTAGGCAATATGAAACTTCCCAATAATATCTATATTCAGTTTTGGAAAGTGAAATAGGTAAAGTCTTATTGGAGATGACAAAAACTAGAAGGGATAAAGGATAACAACAGGTGCCTATGTAATATATAAAAAAGTCAGTAAGTGTTCAGAAAAATTGAATGGCAACAGGTGAAAACCGTAGAACTGATTTAGAATACAAGTTTTAATTACAAAATAAAAACAAAGGGCTAATGTTGGTAGGGTTCTTATCCAATATGTTCACGCAACTATCTAGTTGGATTATATGATTTTTCATACGCTTTGTTAAATGACATTTCCGTCAAAGTTGTTAGAATTATTTCCTTAAAATAATTCTTCCAGAAACATAGAATAACATCAGATCTGATCTAGGCCTTATCTCATGATTTACTTTCCCCTTATCTGCTGGTTTAAATTGTAATCAGATTGATTAGAGAATCTGTAACCAAGTCCACCAATTTATATAATCTTCTGTAACTTCAATTAATTAATTAAAATTATTAACTTATCATCAATTTAAATCAATTTACTCTTCAAACCCACTTGATGAGGCACTTGATTTTCAAGGGTTGGACTAAACATGGGTGAACAAAGAATTTCAAGTATAAAAACTTCTTTCCCAGATTCTAGGCCTTTCAATAATAGTAGTGAGAAGAAGCATGAAAAGAGTAAAACTAAGTTTAGGAACAGGAATAAAATAATCAAATGAGGCAACCTTGCTTCCTGTGATGGTATATTCTAATTTTTTAATTTCTATAGAATCTAAAATATTTAATTCTACTTGGTTGGAATAATTGGACAGAATTAGGAAGTAGTGATGAAATATGAATGAGAGCATACAAGAATTAGAATGTGCAAGGAGTCATGGATAAATAGAGCTACCGGTAAGGTCCTCCATGTTTGATGGCTTCATGTCAATAATGTTGAAACACTGATCACTGACCTCAAGATTCCACAAATTGATTCTAAGGTCGTCTGCCGACACAAAGGTCTCATAATCACTGTAGAGGTATCATGACGCCACTTTTTGTTTTTAATTTTGTAACTAACAATGCAGATAAAATAAAGACGTATTCCTATTATGTTTACACTATTGACAGAAACAGGATATTAAGCATCCATAGTAAAAGGCAAGCCGAATGCACCTATTATTTGAGATGGAGTTAATATTGAAACTGTGAGCATAACCATACACCTTTTGGCGCTTTGCGCGAAAAGGGTCTTCCATTCCACCAATCTGATAACAAAAAATATCAACCAACGGTCATGTACGTGTACCCAGATTTTCTTTCAAACCGGAGATAGTGGCGATAAAACTTAAGCATTGGTATTTACACAAGACACAAGAACCAACCTCGCTATCAACGTCCTGAGGCGGCAAATGATTCTGAGGCATCTTCTCTATCCATTCCAAACGATAGCCATTAGCAGCAGACTTGGTTTCCAGCCCTGGTACGAAACTACTTTCCGCCAAAAGCATATTTTCTGAGCACAAAGGAGGGGCCATTTCTTTAACTTGTTTCACCTTATGCTCCTTAACCTGCCCCAGAAACACCACAGAACAGAAAATGAAAGCTGTAAGATATTATTCAAATTTGGAACATACAGAATCACCTTATTCAAATCGGCAATTGTACAGGTTAGAAAGCAGTATGACGAAATAAGTAGAATTAGAAATTTCAAGGCATGTTCAAACCTTCCACAATTTAATTGTTTTATCGTTGGTTGAAAGAATGAATTGCAAACTGTCGTGGGTCATCCACCACCTTACTTTGTTAATCTTCTCTTCAATTTCTACACTCTTTAGGTAATCAAACTGCAAATATACCAATAATCAAATAATTGATGATCGAAATTATCAATCTTTGCATAATTTTTCAGAAATTATTCATGATACATTACTTTAGAGATTACTTAGGAAAGAGGATAAAACTTTGATAATTTATTTAACAAACTTCAAAAAGAAAAATATACATAATCATTTTTTTTAAACATCTATAATTTCCCGCTCTCTCTTTCTCTCTCTTTCTTTCTATCAAATCATATATATCGTTATAGATAGTGTTTTTTTTAACTAATTTTAGTGTCACTTTTAATTACACTATTTTATCCTTTATTTAACTAAATCATATTATTTTTTCTATTATTCAATAAGATATACAATTTCACAATCTATAGACCAAAAAATAACCACATAATTTTAACTTTTTTATATTTTTAAAAAGTATAATATTTTAATACTGCTAGTCATTTATAATATCTATATCTTTTTGTGATATTATTTGAGTGCCATTACATTCGAAGTATACATGTATTTTTGTTTTCATAATAAAAGGTGAGGTAGCATATCTCAGAATTAATAATTTATGCCTTGGTGATGCAAAGTCATTGAATCCTGTATTGCCATGTAGGTTATGTTGGCTAGCTTTTACAATAAATAATTTAAAATTCATATAGGTTGATTCATGAGAACAGATTAAGAGACTTTTTTCTTTCAGAAAAATTCACAAAATTTTAGTTAACTTTACTCAATTTTTAATGTATAAAAATTAACTAAAATTATCTAAATATTCGCTGAATACGTTTTCGTCGGCCTAAAATTTATTGGGATGAAAGTGGTAGAAGTTAAGCTCTTACAATAAACTCAAAATATCATCAACAAATAGAATACAGTAACGACAAACGTACCTCGGGTTCGTGGCTCTGAAATTCTGTCTTGTAACGAAATTCGGGATGCTGCGAGACGAAACCCCGCTGCTCCAGATCCCTTCGGTTACTCGAAACCTAACGAAGAAACACATAACAGATTTCAGACAAACGGCTTTTCGAATACGGAAGCGAAGACAGTGTATGGTGGCGAGAATCGCGTGATACTCACATTCTTTTTCCGATCGTCTCTTCCGAATATTACAACGCGTCCACCTCGATCGCCAACGGCGAGATGATCGCCGAGCTTATCGAAAGCAATGGTTGTTATGATGTCGTCTGAACATGATAAACGAAACGAACAGTGAACAGCAATCGAACGAGAGAAAACGCAGAGTTAGGAGTTGCGAGTTACGACTAACCGTTCTGGAGAGGCTCGTTGGGAAGTTGTTGGCCGAGTACTTGAGAGAAGTTCCATAGGAGAGGGACAGAAGGCGCAGAATCGTAGTAAGCCATGAATGGTGCTAAAACGACAACGTCGCGCGCAATCTCATTCTGATCTCAAAGAACTGAAGAGTCCACTTGGTTTTGGAAACTTGCAGAAGAAAGCAAAAGTTGGGTTTTGGGTGTTTTGTTGTCGCTGTGATGATTCATCCACTTGCAATTGCAATTGCAATTGCAAGTTCGTTATACAGGAGAAAATGCGCGCGCCACACAGCGGTATTTGTGGGCTCGCACGAGAGGATAAGGCCCGGGTCCACTTAACTACTTAAACGGACCATGTTGTGACTTGACAATACCGCCACGCTCTTTACACCACCTAATAGTTTCTTCTTGCACTTCTATAGTTAAGGATCACAAAAAAATCTGTGTTCGCGGATATCCGCAGATAAAATCCGCGACAGATAGTTGGTATCCGCGGATATTTATTATCCGCGGGTTGCGGGTAGCGGGTTTTTTAATACCTGCTTATAAACGAGTCGGGTGCAAGTATTATACTATCTGTATCCGCGAATATCCGCTACCCGCAAAACATAAAAATAAAAATTTAATTTATATTTTATTAAGTTAAATTTAATTAAAATTAACATTAATTTATATTTTATAAAGTTAAATATAATTAAAATTAAATTTTAATTTATATTTAATTTAATATATATTATATTTTTTATATTTTTTATAATTTTATTTAAATTTTATTATATTATTTTATAAAAATATATATTTTTAAATATTTGCAGGGTATTCCCAGGTATCCACGGATATCCGCGGGTTTTAAAATATCCGCGGATATTTTTTAAGCGGATATCTGTGCAGATAGCGGGTCGGGTAGCGGGTGGATTTTTTTTGTCGGGTCGGGTAGCGGGTGAATTTTTTTTGTCGGGTCGGGTTGCGGATAGGCACTATCCGTGCCCGACCCAACCCGTTGTCATCCCTATCTATAGTCTTAGAAAAGGATTAAATTATTTATAGATCCAAAATATTTTGGAATGAGAAATGTATTTTGAATGGCGTAGTTTAGAAATTTAAATATACTTTTTTAATTATATAATCTAAACATATATTTTAAAATTTTCAATCTTAAATACATTTTTAAATAATATAATTCAAAATATATTTCTAAATTTTTGAAGGTTTAAACCCTCTTTTGGTCCTTATATTTGTTGGTAAATCTCAAGTGGGTCATCGCTTTTTAAACTGTCAAATTGGGTCCATATATTTGTAAAATTGAGCCAATTTTGTCCCTTCCGTTAAGTTTTGATAAACAGCGTTAAGAGATGTTGAGCTGTCATTTTTCTAAAATGGCGTGGCATTGCGTATTAAATTGAATGAATTATGTGTTAATTCCACATCAGAAATTTCCATTCACAAAAAAAAAAATTCTCCCACCCATTAACTTCGTCTTCTTCATAGAAACCCTAGCCGTCATTAGCCATGCTCGCCACCATCCTCGCCCAAACCACCACCGTGCTACATAACCATCAACACCGTTAAGCCACAACCTTCCACTGTCAACCTCGTCGGATCCACCATCTTCTTTTGACCCAACCAGAAAAAAAGATTACCTTTTTTCTTGCACCTCCTTCCATTGTGTATTCCATCATTCCATATTAAGTTCAAGAATATAAATACTTTCACCAAGATGAAGAATTCGTAAAATCCAGAGTAATCCACATCCAAACAATAAGATGTGATCTGTTTGTTGGCTATATTCTGCACAACCAAAACCTCTCTTCTACCTTCGTTAAACAAAATCACAATAGGCGTGTTCAACCTCGCTTCATCTTCACCCAACGACCTGAACAATAGCAGAAGCAAAATAAACTCCATTAGCGACTTTCAACGAGGGAAAATGGGTTCCTTGTTTGTAGCACAATTTGGGTTAGGAAAATGGTGCATTTGCAGTGCTGATTTGGGACCATGGAAATTGAGACGGTGCTTGGACTATGGAGTCTTCATTTGGGTGGGGTAGTTTTGTTTGGAAGAAGGGGTTGAAGTCATAGTGGAAAATTTGATTGTGAGAAATAAAGATTGAACTGAGAAGAAAGAATTGAGAAGAAGAAGAAATTGGCGCCGGAGACAGAGAAGAAGCTAGAGACAAATAAAGATAAAACACATAACCCATTAATTTAATACATAATACCAATGCATTTTAAAAAAAAATACAGCTCAGCATCTCTTAACGCCGTTTGTCAAAACTTAATGGAGGGGACAAAATTGGCTCAATTGTACAAGTATATGGACGCAATTTTGACAGTTTAAAAAGCGATGACCCACTTGAGATTCACCAACAAATATGAGGACCAAAAGAGGGATTAAACCATTTTTGAATTTGGAAATGTATTTTAGGTTATGTAATTTGAAAATTCATAAAAATGAATTTCAGATTACATAACTCAAAAATTGAAAATATCATTTCTTCTAAATTATGCAATTTATAATACATTTTCATGTTACATAATGTAAAATACCGTTCTAAATCCTACTATCCAAAATACAATTTAAAATTATATAATATAAAATATTATAATCTGATAAGATATCGTAAGAGAACATCCTGCTTTTTCATTCACCAAACAATAATATAAATACATATCATAGTTCACTAGTCACCATTAAACTTGCATATAATCAATTAAAATGTAGCCATTAAATATGTCTATTTAGGAAAATAGTATATCTTCTAAATATAATGATTAATGAAAATAATAATTATTTTGATCCTAAGTTCGATAAGATATTTCATTTTTACATATGACATCATTGTTTCAATCCCAGTCCAATGAGATAGCATTGCTAAAGTCATTTATCACATTCGAAGTATTGTCAGCTTTGAAATTTGAAGTTTCATCATAATTTTATCCTTAAAAGGTGTCTTAGAGGGTTAAAGGAGGAAGGTGTATTTAAACTAATATTGGTCTCAACTCCTAAGAGATGTGAGACTATTGGGTGTACCAGACTATTGATGAGCCAAGGTTGTTGATCATTTGGTTTTTGGTGATATTGCTAACTTTGTCAAGACCAACATTCTTGTGTCTAGAGCATGAAGATGAATGAAGTTTAGTGTAGTCAATCTGAAACAAATGCATCTAGAGGTGACACAAGTGGATAAGTCTCTCCCCTTCATGTGAAGAAAATTGAAAGGGAAAGGAAGAATAATCTCGCTCCTACTCACATTGTTGAATCCTTAAAGGAATCACTGAATGTCAAAGGATTCACGAAAACCATGAATGAGATATACACCGAGCTTCATGTTCGTCGAGGGAGAAGAGATTACGCAACAAAGAAACTTATTGCTTGAGCTGAAGCGTCTACCACTAAAGCATCTAGCATAGAGCAAGCTACTCTCGTATCTATTGCCCCTCCAACCAAGTGGTAACTTTTTGACAAGTGAACCAAATCATATCAAGTAGTAAATGTAAGTTCCAAGTATCGCTCTCTAAAAGGGCTTGTGTTTTTGTTTGTCTAATATTAATTATTTACCAAATTCAACTTAGATACGATGATGATTGAATTCATAACGATGAAATTGAATTGTAATAACAAGAATTTAAAGATTACGATTGAAAAAAGCTTCATTTGAACTGGGTTTCATGAATCACATAAGAATGAAAATTTGTACAACGTATCATATTGTCATTCACATATACACATCAAGGTATACTTGTTTCAATTCCGTAAGATCAAGTTCTAAATTAATATGTTAAATTATTAATTCCTTAATCCATTTAATATATAATTTGCATTAAAATCATATGTTTAAGAATGACCAGAATAATTGACACCATTCCTAGTATCACTCTTTTTGATTGCTCTATCTTATGTCCACGTTTAAGGTTACTTTTCAATACTCATAAACATTCAAATTACATTATATTTCCATATAAATGACAATCAAAATAAGAAGAGCACATGAACGCATAGATATATCGCACAAGAAAATTACATCACAGTGAGTATATTACATCCAATTCCAACGAAAGATAAAATTAGCTACTCCTAGTTAGTGCCGTCAAAATGGGTTGAAACCCGTGAGCCAACCCGGCTCACCACGGGTTTGAGCCGGGTTGGGTTGGAAAAAAATGCAAATTTTTTTATGCGAGCCAATTTTGACCCGGCTCACTAAGAATTCGGCTTACACGGGTTGAACCCGTGGTGGGTCGGGTTGGCTCACCAACCCACCTATTTTTTTAATTAAATTAAATTAATTATTCAAATCCTATTTTTTTATTGAAATCAAATTAATTAAATTAATTATTCAAAATGCACAACCTTTACTTAGCAATAGAGCATTTCGCGTTGTTGTCTTTCCAAAAGTTCTCCTTCACAAATAAAACCCTAAGATTATAGATTGGATAATATTATAGATGGAGATAAAGAAGAAGATGTTTCAAGAGAGCATAATACTGTGGATTTATCCATTAAGGACTTCAATTTAATAGATGGATAATATTATAGATTGGATAATTCGGGAATATATCATTTGTTTTATCTTGTTTTTAGTCCTATCTACAACCATGACAATTTTATCTTATGCTATATATTTTTGTTAACCTCTATATGTAGTTTCTTGTATGTCTCACTAAATTAAATTGGCAAAATTTTACGCTTGATAGCTTAGAATATATATAACAATATATTTCTTTTGTTTCATTTTCTTTTATATCAATTGATTCAATTATTACTGTTTCAATTTGATCGATCAAAGTAACATGTTATAAGAATCTGAGAAGAAGAAGGTGAAAAAAAAAGTTAATTAAGTGAGCCAATGAGCCAACCCGTTTAACCCACCAACCCGTGGTGGGTTGGGTCGGGTTCGATTTTTTTTGGCTCGCTAATAAATGAGCCGGGTTTGGTTGACTCACTAAGTGGTCAACCCGTGGTGGGTCGGGTCGGGTCGGGCCGGGTTACCCATTTTGACAACTCTACTCCTAGTCATCTAAAACATACACGTTTGACGAAATTCGGTGAAGAACGACGTCTTGATGTCTTGAAGTAGCATCTGTCTAGTTTTTGGAATTTTTTCGTTCTTTTCTAACTAGAACCCCCCTTTACTTCCTTTCTTTCTCGACTTAATAACCACTCCAGAAATATATAATTCCCTCAACGAGAAGGTATACATTCGTTGAGCAAAAATTACACTAATCCTTTGCTAATGATGATTAACTTAGCGAGAAAGTGTTGATAGATAGTCAATGATGTATTAAGTTCCTGTACAATGAGCTAACACTAACTTTCCTAATAACTATTACATTTTTCTATTAGGAAAACACATAAGTCATGAATAATTACAACTTTGAGACTCTTAATAAGCATGAATAACAAGTATTTTTCACATTTTCCAAGAGTAAACGATCTCGACCAACAGTGTCGAAAGAACAAAAGATGACGAAAGTGAAGACTGATCAATCATTATTTTATACTATTCACTTAGCTTTTCACACCAAATTATATTAGTGAATTGTGTTTAATTCTCCATTATTGTCTTATTTTCACTAATTGGGCTTAATTCAATTAATAATTCATATTTTTAATTAATTTGGATTATCTGAATCTAATTATTGTCATTATTAATTGTAGGACAATTTTGGAATTATAATTAGTACTTTAAGAGGGTTGCCAACATCATTTAATTTCGTTTTGTAATTTTAATTATTTTAGTTTTGACCATATTTGACTTTTGTTTGGTCAATATTTTGTAAGAAGCCCATATAGAGGGCATTTTCGTCTTTTGTCCTTTTAAAAACCCCAAATCAGATTTGTGAAGCTCTCTCCTCTCCCTCATTCACGTTTTTCTTCTTAGGTTTTAGGGTTCTTAGGCGTTTTCCACTCCCCCCTTTGGGTGTTTACGTTTGATATTCATTTCCTTCCTCTTCTATGTATTGAATCGTTTTTTAATTTTATTGCTATTGGTAATTTCAATTTTTCTTGATGTTCCTTTCTCTGTTGCACTTTGATTCTCCAATTTCAATTTTGTTTTACCCTTTTCAATTTCGCATATGCAATCTCATTTCGTTTATGGTTTTGCGTTTTGATTCTGCATTGCGTTTTAGTTTCAATTACGTTTTGTGCATTGTTGTTTCGTTCCAGAATTTAATTTCGCATTTCCTTCAATGTTTCACATTCTGTTTTGTTGTTTAATTGGGCTTTAATGGTAGCTTAAGTGTTCTTGGTTGGTAATTAACGAAATTGCATAGTTTCCTGGAGATTTCTAAGTTGGAATTGTGATTTTGCTGCTCTGATTTGGCTCAACATTCAATCTATTTTGTGCTTGCGATTGGGTATATGCTTAATTTCCTAATTGGTGTTTAATCTTCGCTTAGTTGATTGGACTGTATGGTGCAAAATTGATTGAACTTATGCATTGCATTCGTTTAGTTTGCAATTATGAAAACATTGTTAGTCTTCACTTAGTTGATTAGCTTATGTTGGATTAGGGGTTAAAGTAGTGATTGATTGATAATAATCTGTGATTGGAACATTGCATTTGAGTTAATTGCCAACCGCTTTCTAATATGTGTTGAATTCATGTTTTAGTTGTTTCTTTTGTATCCACAAAACTGTCCACAAAAACTCTCCCACCAAGTGTTCTATCTAATTCTTGAACCACATTTGGTCCTTGAGAGACGACCTAGGGGTCACTTCCTAATACTATATTGCACTTAATTGTGTATTAATTTGATTCGGGTACGACCTCGATCAAATTTGGCGTTGTTGCCTATTGTTGTGCGACCTGAAGAGTCTGATCAATTTGATGATGGACTCGTTTTTAAAAGAGTTAAAAAAAGGCCTACAAAACCTACTGATTATACCATTGTAGTGCCAGCTCCAAGGAGGCCTAAGCTCACCATTCGAAAGTCTTCATGACAATCATCTAAGGCTGCCTCAAACGATTCATCAGTACCACCCACCATACACCTTAAATCTGATGAAGATCAGAGTAAGTTAACCCCTAAACAATCCACACAACTGACCATTCCTACACTCATCACCCCTCCAAAACAAATCATTTAAAAACCCATACTCCTAGATGCTCCTATAATCATCCCGCACCATGCAGCCACTACATCTACTCCTCCCACATTAACCTTAACCACTCTTGCCTTTTGCTTAGAAAAACAAAGATACACACCATCTATGTCCTTAACCTACCCCCTTCTTTCTCTACCTTCTCACACCACAAAAGCCCTCCTTGACACTCACCCAAACTTACCTATATTTCCACCTATTCAATGACAGGTTGAATAGTGCACTACCATAACCACACCAAACGTACCCCACTATTATCGTGAACCATTCCCAACCTACCAAAAGCTGCTCCTAAAAATCATCATCGCCTTACCTCCACCCACATAGGCTTGAGAGTCTTATCCCAACCTTCACTGAATAACCTATACCATCTTCCCATAGGAACCATCATCTTCATTAGACTCGTTTAAAAGGCCAAAACCACCAAGCTCACTCCCAAAGAAGCCAAAATCCTTAACCAACCTCTTAGTCAACTTGTACCCTCCACATCCTCACCTCCACCAACCTTTAATGTAGTTTAGGATGAAGATCTTCGTCTGGCTATTCAACGATCTTTGGAAGATGTCCAAAGTCTACCATATACAGGTCGATCTATCCACACTAGATCTTCCAAGGAATTTTATAAGCAAATGTTCCTGATGTTGCTTTCCCACAATCAGTCCAACCTCAGACGCCACAAAAAGATTATTGTGGTACTTGATATCATAACCCCTCCTCTAATCGTTGTAAACAGGAAGCCATTAAAGATGAAGAAAGTTGACCAATAAAGGGTCCTTGTCCTGCTCCAACACTCCCAACGCTCGCAACCCATGAAAATAGTGGAATGTTGATCCCTCAACGCTCTACAATGAGTTTGACGCCTATTTGTGCTAGTAGTAGTCGATATATCATCATACTGATGCATCTAGAGTAGACCACACATCCATTAGTCAATACTCAATTGAAGAATTTGGCAAAGGCTATCAGCCCTCTAGTATGAGCATTGTTCAGCCTTGACAAATTCTTCACTTTGATGATTCAAACGCTACCTTTTTGGTAGACAATGCTACTGTAGGAAGGCAACTTCTCCCCATGCTACCTGTTGGAACCCACAAGACCCAACCGTTGGTTCTTAGGGAACTTGTCTCTCTTAAAGAGGCCACAAATCGCGCCCAAGCGCTCTTGGTTACATCATTTATAATGGTCGAGCTTGATGAAGTTCTTCTTCAAGAAATAGCTGAAGACATCGCCCAACCTTTACCCAGACCAATCCTTAAAACACCTTCATCTCCTTCACCTACCGTCGAACCAACACAACAAATCACACATGTGCCCCATCCAACCCATTCCTTTAGATAGTCACATCTCATCCTCAACCCATAACCACTTTACCACCAAACCCTAACCTACCTTTCGACCTAACTTCTCTTGCCCTATTGTAACACATGCATGATCTTATGGTGCAACACTTTGCAAATACTACTGCAGAGCTTGCCACTATTAGGGTGAACAAAATGATAAGTTCATGGAAGTGGTCAACACCCTCAAGGCCCTAACCCATAAGTTGTTTCTTTTGTCTGAACCAACCACACAACCACCACCACTTCCACCCCCTCAAGGGTAGTAATGTTCTTTTAAGTACCTTTTTTATATTTATCAAATAAGGGGGGAAAATAAAAATGGTAAACACTATTAGGTTCTCCAATTTAGGGGGTGTCAGGGGAGTATACCCTTTTTATTTTGTCAAACATTGAAAAACAATTTTATGACCATTTACTCTGATAGATCAACAATTTCATTTCATCTGATATTCATCATATCATCTCCTCTGATATTATTTTGTTCACTCTGATATTCATAATATTTTTTATGCATTTGCTCTAATATACATATGCATTGCATAAAGGGTTTATGACTTGTAGGAGTCATATATCATTCATATTTGATCTTGAATAATTTGTTTTGATATTATTGATATGACTAACATGATCAAATCGCCACTATCAAATTTGCTTTAAGTCATATTTGATCTTGTTGAATGTTTAAGGGAACATCACTCAAATTACTACTTTGATAGCTATAATATATAAACTATCTAAGATATATATCGTTTAGATTATGAAATGATTAAACGCTTTAAATTATATAAGAGATATAATTATGCTTTGAACAACAATGTCCAATTTTTTGAAATCCTTAAAATATATTTCGTTTAGGATGTGTATTTGTTAAACATAAAAAAATGGAAGATTGTTAAGATAAGATCGTTTAGAGATATTAGACTTTCTAGTAACTCGAGTTTTGAAGTTTAACATAGAACACTTAATGAAATATTATTTAGTGAGTAAAGCGTCTAAAAGAAATGAATACTAAAACATCTTTTATAAATGCAAGGTAAACAATGACGTGTTTGTTAACAAAGTTAAACGGTATATGACAAAAAAACGCATCTAGAATAAGTAGTAGTAAACTCCGAATATTTATCAAATGACATACTACTTTAAAAGAACAGACTCATGCTAAACGCTTG
Source organism: Vigna angularis (assembly GCF_016808095.1). Taxonomy (NCBI): domain Eukaryota; kingdom Viridiplantae; phylum Streptophyta; class Magnoliopsida; order Fabales; family Fabaceae; genus Vigna; species Vigna angularis. The sequence continues at coordinate 12,090,099 of NC_068973.1, read as the reverse complement.
TAGTACGAATCATGCCTAAACGCTCTCTAAACGTAAGAGCATTAAATGTATGAACGTATTATACTTCTATGTCTACTTTACTTTTGTTCTCTTCATCTGTGCAGATAATGACAATAACAAACTTTATTCAAAAGCTCTACACATGGATCAAAATGATGTTAATAGATAGTAAGACGTTCTGGGAATGTTTTCTTAAAGCTTTATGCTATGTCTATAGTCGTACATGCTCTCACTGCTAAAGCAATGTTGCTCTTCCCAAAATGAAAAATGGTACAAATCTTCATACCCACACTAGTGGAAAATAGACTTTTTATAGCTTTTGTTTAAACCTATTGAAATTTATCAGGTATAGAAAATGATGCGGTGACAAAATGATAAATAAGGGAAACATTTTTACACCAGTTACAGTAAAAAAAAAAGGTATAAAATATAAATGATAAATAATTCTACACCAGTTACACTCAGAGCAGGTATAAAAAATAATTTTTACACCGATTATACTAAAAATCGGTGTGGATTCTGCCCAACATCATTTCTCACTTTCGTTTCTCACTTTTGTTTCTCACTTTTGTTTCTCACTTTCGTTTCTCACTTTCTCTGCTCGTCTTCTCTCACTTTTTCTCCTTTTCTTCACGCCTTTTCTTAGTTCTCTCTGGCACGTCTTCTTCTCCTTTGCATTGAAGGCAATGTTCCTATTGTCAAAGCCCTCGTGCTCTTGGTCGTGACTCCTCTAGAAGGGTTAGATCCTCTCTTTTGCTATGTTTGGGCAATTAGGGTTCCACGACAACACAAGAATGAAGAAGGTGCATGATTAATATGATACTATGTTGGTGATTGTGCGGGATTAAGAGGATGAAATGTGTTTTGGAAGGGTCTTTCATCAAAACTCAATACCAAAGCTCATCTCTTAACTCACTTTTACATTGTGTGGAGGGCCTGAAGCCCGACGAGTTCATTGTGGTTAGCTTGTTATCTGCACATAGGGTCCATGTGTACTTGTACAAATCAACAATGATAATCAAATAAATGATGATATTCCAGTTTCCTGTCTTTAATTCTTCCTTATTTTTCCTTTTATCGGCATCTTCAATTGTTGTTTAGTTGGGAATTTTAAATGTTACTTGTGCTTTACACTCGTAATAATTTTTGTTGTAATTTGGAAGTTATGTTATTACTTGGAGTGGGATATTTATCTTATCTGTATTTTCTCTATTTCTGACTTCACACTGACAAAATCTTGTTCTTTGTAGTATACATGATTTGGAATATTCGTATTACTCTTACATTTGGCCTAAGAAATGTCTTTGGATAACAAGGATGAAGTTGCTTTTACACTTGACCTGCTTAGTAGATTGGTGTCCTTTAATACGGTAAGTTTACAAAGTTTAATTGACCTTTTTTTTTCAATTTGGTTCTTTATAAGGACATAGCCACTGCATGATAATTGTTGCAAATCCAACAAAGTATAATTATGCCAAAAAATTTCCTCACAACAGAGTATCACACACATATTAGTTCACACATTATATCAGATCTTTTTTAATTGACTTTAACCTGTTCACAACCTTTTCATTTAATTAGGTGCCTCCCTCTATTCAATGCTTTAAAAAATATAGAACAATCATTTACAATACAATATGCAATATGTAATTCCTAGTTCAGTCAACACTACCAACCATTTAATTTGACTATCAATATTTATTTACCAGTAAGATGGTTACAAAGATCTTTCCTTATATTTTTTCACACACAAACAAGTATTTATAACAAAGTTTGGATGGAAAACTAGCCAAATTTTTTTGTATCCTTTAGATCTTTTCACATATAAACATGCATAGGTAACCCTTGTTTTCTTTTCTTTATACGTCTCAGTTGCAAGTCAGCGACATAAATATTATTGACTCTGGTATACAAAATAATGAGCAGTAAACATAGAGAATGGGATGTTACCATTAAGTTTTAAAGCATATATTAGATGTGTTAGATGATAAGAAAATAAACCCAAATCATATGAAGGTGCTTTGATTTTTGTATCAGATAGAGCTTTATATGCATTATTAACTAATTAAATCATCGAAGTCTATTTTCCCTGGTAAAAGTTTAATATCTTTTTTGGAGAGAAGCATGATGACTCATTTCAGTTTCCCTGTGTTACATTTCAAGAGCTTGAACATGCTATTTGCCAAGACTATTGGAACCAGAATCGGAGCCATTAAAGGAAGCAATTGCTTCTAAATTCTACATGCACCACCCTATCTTGGACATGGTCTTCACTATTTTAATTGATATTGCCGTAATGATCCCTACCCTCACTACTTATGCTTTCACACTCAAAATTAAGATAATATCATATGTTTAAGGTTCATCTCCTGATTAATTTCCATACTTTAACTATTGAATGTATTTGGTGATTTTATACACCATTCTCATGACAGGTTTCTAAACATAAAACCTTTCAAGGAAAGTCAATTACAGGAAGTCTTTCATAGTATCACAATCTTTCTTTCACCAAAAAATATAATGATCCTTCTATCAGAAGAGCCATAACAAACATCATCCAGGTCAGATTCTTCTAACAGTTCTCAAATCTTTCTTACTGAAACAATAGTTATCGTCTACACAACCACTTAGTTGAATTTTTCTCTGCATTGAACTATGTTAAGAAATCACAAAAGCACACAACTAATTCAAGCCATTGATTTTATTTTACAACCACTCTTCCTATGCAGTTATTTTACTTCAATACAATATATCAAAATCTCTGTCCACGTAATTTTATTCACAAACCAGATACAGACTAGGAAGTGAAGCCCGTAAGCATGAGTTGGAAAATATTTTTTTTAAAACAAAACCAACTTTGAATTGCCATAGACAGGTATTTCACACCCTCTATTTTATTTTCTTTCTTCACTCGTCATCCATGACTCTTATAAAATCAGTATTGCAATTTAATGAGATGCATTTATTTTATTTTCTTTTTTCTATCTGCTGCATTCCAAGTGTCAACCAATGCTCTAGAAAAGGAAGCATTTCATGACCTCTTTTCCTAATTGTTAAGTTTTGCTACAACCAGTTAAAGGGGCAATCACTCTATTTTCCCTTTTATATCATTATTGAAAATTTATTTTCAAACGTTTTATCCCTTGTTAATTACTATACTTCTAAAACTTTATCATTAAATAATCATTGACAAGTTCTCAATTCTGGAATTTCTAGAAAAGAGCTTTCCAAAACAGGGATAATAATAATCAACTTGTAGGACAAACATATATTGTCAATTTACATTTTTTTTAATTCTCCCCTTTGATAAGAAAAAAGCTCCATCATCTTTGACTGAATTTTCAATGGATCATTAACTTGTACAATTAGTCAAGTTTTAACACAGAGGAAAAAATAATTCTAATGTATAAAATATCATAACAACGAAGGCCTGACAGTGAATCAATTTCTAGAGGTTAAAATATTATAAAATGTGAATTAATTAAGTTAAATAAGAATAAGATTCATTTGTTTTACTTACAGATTTTGATGTCAAGAAGCAAAGTCCTTAGTAACAGCCACATGACCAATAATCATGTACCATGAGTAAGAATTGATTTGTACATGCAATTTGTTGTGATATACATCCATTCTTCAATGAACAAGAACTAATGGACCAAAAATGCTAAAAAAATAATAATTGAATTAACGTATATGAAAAAACTAAAGCTAAAAAATAAAATGCAGTACAAAAAGTCCTCTATTTGATTAGTTGATGTGTAACAGAATCATCAAATTGATGATACAAGTACATTAAGATAAAACAAATAATCTTTCGAACACTTCAGCTACATGTTCCTTTTGTTTGGAACATTTTGTGTGATTATAATAGGAGTTTTGCATTCTTACGCAATAGTTTTCATTTAGTTCATCTTTAGTTAATGTTAATAACATCCGTGATCTTTGTTGGCAAATTTGTACTTCCATTGTTTGAGTATTCCAATTTAGTTAAAGCATAATTAATAATATTTCTTACTTTAACATTTTGTTGAAAAATGTTATATTCTTTTTAAGTGTACTTTTGGTTCTAGCTTAGTTACGCTAAGTATTATTACAAGTAGAAGTTTATCATATATTATAATAATGCGAGAATTTTACATATACATCTATTTTTATTCCGTCATTCAAGTAGGTATAATTTTTCATGCCAACTATTAGAATAACAACCACGAAGGGGTTGATTTTTTTTTCTAACTTTTTCTTCTTTTTGAAGACATTTTTAAACTGTAAGGATTCTTGACACCAATAAGCATTCTTTGCCCAAGCTATCAGGTATGGTTTGTTTTTTCTTTTTAAATTATATAATAATTATTAGGCTCCAAGTGTGTTATTATAATTAACACCCTCTTATTATATGGGATAACTCTTCCCAATCAAAAACTTTCATTCGTCTTGCTCTTTACCTTTTTTGTTTGAAAAAAAGGGAAAAGAAAAAAATTTCATTTCTACTTTTGACTATTGTAGAGGTGGTTGCTTTTCCATATAACAATGGATCGGAGTTGGATAAATTTGATAAGCACAACAAATGAATATGAGAATGGAGTAGAACAATTTCTTGAATTTGTAAAGATGAATGTTCCAGACAATAGTGGAAGATTCTATTGTCCATGTGTTAATTGTTTGAATGAGCGAAAACTACCAGCTGAAGTTATTCGAGAGCATGTTCTATGTGCTGGATTCCTAAAGAGCTACACAATGTGGACATGGCATGGTGAATTAATAGACATGCCAAGTGTAAGTGACTCTCATGTAGAAGCAGAACAAGTTGATTTAGAGATGGGTGATCGATTAGAGGACATGATACTTGATGTCAGACCTGATTCCTTCCAACATGCTCATCTATATGACAACTTGTGTACTGATGCAGAAAAATCTTTATATCCAGAATGCACTAAGTATACTCGATTGTTGATAACGGTTGATTTTACGTGTTTTTGTGTATATTTTTTGTGAATAAATCAACCCCTTCATAGCTTTTACCTTGTGTTATCCTTAAGTTTAGTGTGTTTTCTAGTTTCTTATGTTTTATTTAGTATATGTTTGTTTTTACCTCTAATATCTTTGTTTGAGTGTGTGAAATAAATGAATAGGAAGCAATTCTAGTGGAGGAAGACAATCAATAAATCAAGGAACATGTTTTAGGACAATAAAAGATCAATTTGAAGCAAATACCCATGTTGGACGCCTTTGGAGCAAGCATATCTGCAGAAAAAGTGAAAACGATGCAGTGCTGAAAAATCAGGCCGGGTCCCCCTGGTTCAGGGGGCTGAGCGCCACCTGCACAGAAGCTGATTTCTGGTGTGCTCGAGCCGGGCGCCCCAGGAAGGGGGCTGAGCGCGGACGGTGCTGATGTGTCAAAATGGGTTATTTAAACATGGGTCTCGCGATTTTGAGGTATTATTCTCCTCCTATACTTCATTCTTCACCTAGAGAGATTGGGAGAGGCCCTTGGAGGGTGTTTGGGGTGTTGGGAAGCTCTCCCACTCCTCCTTGGGTCTTCAAGCTTCATCAATGGTGATTTTGCCCCTTTTGGGTTGAGGAAGAAGATGGGTCACGAATTAGAGATGGAGATGCAAAGGGGAAGCGCAATTGGAACATGGAACAACTGCAAAGAACCTTGGGAAAGGCTATGCACACTTCTATTGTTTCAATTTCTTCCTTATTTCTTCAATTTTGTAGAACCCTAAGTTCTCCACCATGAAGGGCTTTTCCTATTTGTTGAGATTAGTTGTAAAACATAGAATTTTTATGTATTTTGTGATGTTAATGATATATGTTGTTCCAATTCATATTAGTATTCAATTTCTATGCTTAATGCTTGCTTTGGATTGATCACCCATGCATGAATTTTGGTTCTTGATTTATTGAGAAATATGAATTGAACCTAAAACTGAAATTGAACACCTATTGGATGGAATTGAGATGTTAGTGAATGCATGAGAATGAAATGGATGAATTCTAGTCTTAACAAATTATAAATACTCTATGTTAAATTCCTTGCACACCAACTGTTTGATAAAATACCAAAAAGAGTTTCTTGTGTTTTTTTGTACACTTTGATGTCTAATTGAGTTATAAAAGGAAGAATTGTCATGTGTTACAGAAGTCCCTTGGGAGAGAACGATATTTATCATTTGCTATGCTGCGACCGGTGCACTTGTCGTTGGTTTTGCAACTAACAAGTTTTTGGCACCGTTGCTGGGGACTTGTGTTCAAACACAAGACAATTTGAACATTTTTGGATCTTTTAGACTTTGTTATTTGTTTTGTCTGCAGTTGGCTTTAGTTTATAAGATTTTCCATTGATTTAGTCTGAACTTAATGCCTACCTCGGGGTACGCCTTTGAGCTTGATGCAGTTATTGAAAGTTCTTAGGGATGAGATTTCATTAGTAGAACTAACTAAATGAAACCAGATGTGCAAATCACCAAGGATGGGGTTGTGTGTTTGGATTCACTATTTTGGAACTTAAGTCAAGTTTGATGGACTTCTTACACCAAGGGATTGGGTGAGGGTTTGTCATACTTAGGTAGGCACAACAAGAGGGATCTGAGTGTTCTAACTTTAGAAAACATGGAAAGTGAAATTCTTTGCCAATTGTATGTCTGTGTTGTCCTTGTTTCTTATATGCAGTTTGCCTACAGATTTTTTTACTTTCCACTGATTTGGTTTGTACTTAATGCTTGTTTCGGGATACGCCTTAAAGCATGATCTAGTCGTTGGAAGATCCTAGAGATGGGATTTCAGCAGTCGAACTAGCTAAATCAACCCAGATATTACTAGTCACCTGAGTGACAGACGACGTGATTGTGTATTTGGACCCCACTGTTCTGATTCTTAATGCAAGTTTTGATACATTCTTAGGCCAAGGGATTGGGTTAGGTGTGTCAGACTTAGATAAGCGCAGTAAGAGGGATCTGAGTGTTTTTACCTTAGAGAACAGGGAAAGTAGTATTCATCACCTTAGGATAGTACTAAGGGATCTTGCAACAAGAGGGATCTGAGTGAGGTTCTTTAGGAAATTCATTTCAATCATTCTACATATTGGAACTGTTGTTTTGTTGGTGTGCTTCTGTTATGCAATTTTAGTTTTTTTTTAGGTTTCTAACTTGTGTATACTTGATTTTTGTATATAGGACTAACTCTATTCTTGTATATAGATTTTCAGTTTTACTTGGGCTAATTTATGGCTTTAGCCTAGTTGTGTCTAAGTGTATGCAGGGGATGTTCATACAAGGAGGACTGCAGCCTCAAAAGCATCATGAAGACCCTGAGATTGAAGGAATTATAGGACACAAGGAGACAACTATGTTGAGCATCACAAGCTGCCCCAAATTCTTCCTCCCTTGAAGATGCTCCAAGTGCTAAGTGAAAGATGAAGAAGAAAGGAAGAAGGAAAAGAGAAAGACTAATCACCACCACCCTTTGATGAGAGATAAGGAACTCAAGCCTAACAAGCCAAAGTTGATCAAGAGGATTGAGTGTTTGAAGATGTCAAGGTAGTGGAAGGGCTAAAATGAAGAATTTAAGCTATGAGAGTTGATTTGGTGGCTAGAAAGTGATTCAAGAGTTGGTGAAAGGAGCACACCAACAACAACATTCGCACTTCATTGAGTAATCCGTCAAGCTAATGACGTTAAGCAAGAAGTTTTAGGAGGCAACCCATTTTCATTACCCGTTTTACTTGTGTTTGTATGATTTTTGTGTCATGTGCATTAGTAACTTATGTTTTGCATGTTTGTGTTTTGTTGCATTTTTGTGATGTTTGAGTTGTAATATTTTTTTTATGGTTTGTATAAGTGTATTAGGTTAGTTGTAGCTTGTTTGGTGTGTGAGTGCATTGAATGAAGGTCTGGAACCAAAAATCACATGATGAGTGGCCAATTTCGTAGAAATCTGCATTATGCTGAAAACTGATCTGGCGCCCGGCGTCCTCTATTGAGGGGCGCCCGACGCGAGTTGACCAGTGGCCCTCCTACACAAAATTGACTGAGTGGCGCTCAACGCCTCTGCACAAGGGGCGCCCAGCACCACAATACTGGTTCTGCACATGTGTTTTTCTTTATTGATTATGAGTTTTCCATTCTTTTGCACTCTTTCACACACTCCTTTTGATGTGTTTTTAAACCTTTTTGTATTGTTGTACCTTTGGGAAGTTTAATTCTAAGACTTCCCTCTATGTTCATGTACTTTTGTCTTTGTTTGTTTTGGCTTTCATTGTTTTGTTTCTTTGCTTTCTTTTGCACATTTCTTTTAGTATGTTTTTGGACCTTTCTCTTCAATTGTTGACTATGAGATATTAATTTTACTTTGAGCTTTCTTTTTACAGTATAAGATCTTCCTTAGGACTTAACAAGTTCGAAACCACCACTGGCCAACCTTTGAGCCAGGCTTGAGCAGAGCATTATATGACTTAAAGATTTTGTTGCTCGTGTAGCATGTCCTGGGGCCAGGCCCCTACTAAAGGGAGAGGTGGAGCAGTTGCAGAGCATAAAATACTGGGAGGAAGAAGATGTTTCAGATGGAAGTGAAGCTAGTGTTCTATAGTTGTGAAACTGCAAAGAGTCCACCTAAATCGGTTTTTCAGTTTTAATTTCAAGTTTTATTTGCTTTTAGTTTTTAAATTTGGATTTCTTTTTGACTTGCCTAGTGGATAGTTCTTGCGCAATTGGTCTGGTGATTTGAGTGAATCATATGTTGAGCTTGAATTGAATGCAAATCTCTTGTGCTTGCTCTTTATCCAAGTGAATTGTTTTGAAAATCTGATTGAGATTATGTGGTTGAGCTTGTTGAACAGAGATTGTGGTTGCTTGTATCTGTTTAGATAGATGCTTGGTTTTAATTGTGATCAATATTCTTGGCATGATGTTTATCAAATTCTAGAACCCTGAGTAAACCTGTGAGATGTTGTGCCTCAAAGTTTATTGTTGAATGCTATTACTTTGGAATCACAGTTGATTTTGCCTACGTTTCTCTATTTGAACTAGTTACTTGCATGTTACAAATGATCAAGGTCATCTTGTTTTTCAACCTCTTCTACATTTTTGAGCCTAAAAGCCAATGCTAAACCTTTGAACCTTAAAAAGAAAACTTTCTCATTCCCAAAACCTTAAGCTTATTGAAAAATCATTAACCTTCTTACCTTGAGTTGAGATGAACATATATGTTAGAATGAGGAGAATGGTTTAAGTTTGGGGGAGTTCTTGTCATAAGGGAGCATTGAGAAAAACAATAAGTTGAGTAAAAAGAAAGAAAAAGAAGAAAGAAGAAGAAAAACAAAAACATGAATTCAATGAAAAAGAGTTGGGAAATAGGTTGAGAAGTGGTTTATTCAATTTTGGAGCAAAAGAGAGACTATGCTACATCATGAATTAAATTGTTTGGTCTCTTATCTCAAGGTGCTTTGTTGTCTAGAAAAAACAATTTTTCTTAGCCCAGCCACAATACAAGCTTCAAAAAGTCCTTGTGATGTAACTTGCTTGTTAATGTGTTTGATATTGTTGAAACGAAAGGCAAAGTTGATTTGTGCAACATTGTGATACTTGAGAGTTAGACACACATCCTTATACACCATTGTGCTTGAGTGAAACACTTTCTTTGGTGAGGATTGGTTCCATGCACTCAATGAAAACAACTTGCCATGTTTGTTGATCTATCATTTGCATCTATCTTGTGACTTTTAATTTGTGAGCACCATGGTTGAAGTTTAGCTTGCTAAGGCCATACTATCTCTTGAATGTAATTTTCAAGTTGAGCAAGCATGATTGATTTTGTTTATTTGATTTAAATTGTTTCTTGGATTGCTAGATCCTTGAAGTTGAATTGTTTGCTAGGTCAAGTTACCTTTTGCTTGAGGACAAGCAAGGTTTTAAGTGTGAGGGAGTGATAACGGTTCATTTTATGTATTTTTATGTATATATTTTGTGAATAAATCAACCCCTTCATAGCTTTTATCTTGTGTTATCCTCAAGTTTAGTGTGTTTTCTAGTTTCTTATGTTTTATTTAGTATATGTTTGTTTTTACCTCTAATCTCTTTGTTTGAGTGTGTGAAATAAATGAATAGGAAGCAATTCTAGTGGAGGAAGACAATCAATAAATCAAGGAACATGTTTTAGGACAATAAAAGATCAATTTGAAGCAAATACCCATGTTGGACGCCTTTGGAGCAAGCATATTGTTACGCGGGTCGCACCGCGTACAAATTCGATTGCAGATAAGAATGCAGTATAGACTAGGATTTGACTCCTAGGTCGTCTCTCAAGGACCAAACTGTTGGTTCGGGTTTTCAGTCAATTACGAATTGGGGGGGGGGGGGGGGGGGGGGGGGTTTGATTGTTTTTTTTTATATGCAGAAAGATTAAATGATATAAGCCGTAAATTCACAAACAGTAAAAATGACATAGTGAATAGTAAAAACGAAATTAAACAGTAACAACCAAAATCACAGTGAAAATTAAATACAAAACAGTAAATATCATACCGTGGTAAACTGATTACTGTGATAGATAAAAATTCATACAGAGTTACACGGTAAAATTTTAACAACAGCAAAACACTACAGAATACACACTTTACCAAGATTTGAATTAAAATAAAAAAAAACAATATAACTTTACCAAGATTTGAATTAAAATACAAAAACAATATACGCACAGAAAACATAGAATCACAAAAATTAAATTTGAAAGTGAAATTGCTTCTAAAAATCATCTCATGTGCCATGACTTTTTTACTTTGCTTTGATTGAAAAGAAAAATAAAAACCGAGACATCAAAACTGTGAGCATCCATCATCCAACCAAATCTTCATAGTGTTTACAATGAAAAACACACCAACTTTGTTTTACAATGAAAAAATCATGCTTGCACTCCTACGTACTCCTACCCATTAGAAAAGTAAAATAAATTCACACATGAACACAATTCCAGCCACGGTACTCTTTCTTAACCCAATCTTTGAAAGACCAAATTAATACCAGAAGATGACCAACATGATGGACTAAATGCTAATGAAAATTAAGAAGAAAGATGTTTGAATTTCTTACAAGAAAAAGGTTTTTCACGTGACACACCTACTGTTTTCAACAATTAATGGTCATCTAAGGAACAAGAAAAATTAAAAACATTGATGTTGGAAATGAAATGATTCAACCGAAACTTCACTTGTTACACATCCAAAACATGTTCAATTTCTTCTCCTCCCACCAAATTTTAATCATCCTTTTCTTACTTCCTTTTAATCTTAAAATTATGAAAACAAACTTATGGAACAATTATTCCTTACCTTAAATAACCGTGACAAGTAAAACACAAACAAAATTTAAAAGCTTCAACAAACAAAACTAAATGAAAGAAAGTAAACTAGACTTTAAACGACCGTGAGTTTTCACAACACAAATCAAAACAAAGAAATTATTTCCATAATGAGATTACTTAAACAAACAAAGTCCAAATTACAATTTATAAAATACATTCAAGAGTGTAAAAACAGTAACAAAAACTTAAGAAAAAGATGAACAAAACCAGATTGGAAGTCAGCAAAAACTCAAGCTAGATCATCCTCCATTCCTTCGAGCAGTGGCAGTTTCTTCCTTCCTTAAAGTTGCTCACGGCCTCCTCCCTACAAGATAGGAACTCTCGGCCTCACCCCTCTCCAAACTCTCCTCTCTTCCTCACATACAAACTCAGTACAAAGAAAATCACAAAAACCAAAAAGAGAAACCCCCAAGGAACCCAAAAACCGAAACTTAAAATTTCAAACTCCCAAAAACTGAACTCCTCCCTTCAAACTCTCTGGCCGTCCCCTTTTTTTTTTCTTTTTTTTTTTCTGTCCACCTACTTGAAAGGTGATGATGATTGTTGTCCTCTTGGTGGTTCAAGCCCTGAAGAAGTTGTTGCTGGATGAAGCTTCCTTGCTGGACCGTGTGTGTGAAGAGTGGTACAGCTATTGGAATGTATGAATCCTCTACTGCTGAACTTGATTTTGGCAGCAGCCGTGAGCTCCTTGTCTTGGTCTTTCATGGCTGTACTTAGTGTCTTTACTTGAAGCTTGGAAAGAAAGAAAATTATTTTCGGTGCAGCTGGAAAAGAAAACCGTGAGGTGCTATTTCTTTTATTGTCTCCACTTCCAAGTTGAAATGAGATTACTCCCTGTGTGTGCTGGTTGCCGTGAGTTGTGTGAGATGTTTGGGGCCCTCCACTTTTCTTGTTTCAGACATGAGAGAGAGCATTGTATTTTTGCTTGGTGAAAGTCATGTCATACCAAACAAAGTGTTGTCCACTGATCATCATGTGCACACTTATTTTCTTGTCATGGCCGTATGCATTGTTTCCAAGTCAAATTGTGCTTCTTAAAATTGAATGAAAAGACTTGTTCCCCACTTTCATTTCAGCCACGTGAATTTCCAGAGCAATTTCACAATTGTGTGGTCCATGTCATCATGCACCAACATTAAAGTAAAGGAGACAAGGTTGCCCACATGTCTACTACTCATAGACTTTCACTTAATTCTTCCACTCATTCACGTACTCACCCTTTTCCATGAGGTGATGCTTCCTTTCTTTGTAGTCTTGGATGTAACATTATGGCCGTAAGATGCCAAGCCAATATGTGCTTCTCTAAAATTTCAACAAAGAAATGATTTGATTCTTCTTTCATGTGAAGGAATGTTGCCTTTACCGAAAAATACACCTCCTTGCAACGAATGAAAAGGATTAAATCCCAATTAATTTTGTGGCCATGAGATGCATTGTCCAATGATAAATTCCAGCCACCACAAATACCAAACAACAATCAAACAATGCAAAAAGATTAGAAATTACTCAAACAGTAAACACTAGACTGACATAGGAGAGTAAACAAAATACTGGGAACAACCCATAATGAATTTGAACAAAGTAAAAACTATACGTAAAAATAGACATCCAGACGAAACTATGAAAAAAAATTGCATGGAAAACAGATAAGAATTGAACTCGAACGAAAACAAACAAGTTGACACAAAATTCACGCAGCACTGTGCGAAAATTGAAATGACTGAGATGCATTGGGCTTAATTGCCATTTCTCATTTAACCTTCAAATGTCCCAAATTGTATCTCCAAATTTTCCTTGTAAAATAATTAGCTCAGATAATTCAAATTAGTTAAAATATGAATTTCCAATCAAATTTAGCACAATTAGGAAAAATAGGATAATATTGTACATTCAAGCACAATTCCTTGATTAAATCCGGTACAATAAACTAAGTGAAATCAATAAAACATTGACTCATCAAAATAGACCACACTTAGTCTTTTGCACTCCTGGGCAAAATCAAGACATTGATCAAGAAATAGTTCAAAGGACACCAAGGAAATGACACAAACTCAACACGCAGAAAACAAAATCTCACAAAGAAACAAACCAAATTATACAGTTCACAAGAAATCTGGACAAATAAAAGTAGTAGACACTATCTAACACAGAATCAAAGAAAACTGATACTCACAAAATTATTCCAGTAATTCAAAACATGGTAAAATGATTAATCAGATTAAAGAGGTGAATCGAAAAATGACAGAACCTCACAGATGCACTTGTCAGTGTTTCTCTCAAGTGTATGGGGTAAGAAATGTCATCTCGATGATCTCAAGAAAACAAATACAATTAGACTTGGCAAGCCTCTAAAATTAATTCTCAGAAATATGCATGTTTAAATCAGAAGGTCTTTTTAGGGTTGTAATGGGGCCAAGGACAGGGGAGGATAAATATGGATAAGTAGTTCAAAAGAAATAGAGGAGCAAGGAACAAGTGAAAACACAGTCAGATTACACCCAAACTTCTATTTCAGTCCTCTTCTTGACTCCATTTTTTATTTAAAATTTTTTTTTCATTTTTTTTTCATCGTGTCTCTTTTCTTTTCTTTCTTTTCAGTACACAAGTGTAAGAGACAAGATATAAATTGTAAAACCTTCTTTTTAGCCAATTTTCAGAAACCCTAGGAAGACCACACTTGTTCGAAAACATTTCTTTAGCTCCAAAATTCCCCAAGGTTAAGGTAATTATGGTTTTTCACTTAGGGACAGTGTATGGCTTAAAAATGAAGAAATTAGGAAAGTGTAGGCTCAAAAGTGGGTATCAAAGGATTAAAAACAAGGTAGGCTTATATGGCTAAAGAGGCTTAAGAAAAAAAAAATGCCTTATCATTTTCAAACATGCATATTAATCAAGAATTATTAAGAGTCAAGACAAACCATATGTACAAGCGATCAAGAGTCATATCACACAAGAAAAAATCATAAAGTGGCTCAATTCTCACACAGGGTATTTTTGTCACAATTGATTCAGCCTGTCAAACATCATAATCGTTTTCCCACACAAAGAAAAACAAGAATTTCAAACCAAGTATCAATTAAGTGAAAGATGTATCTAGAGAGATTTTGAGGTTATTTAAACATGGGTCTCGCGATTTTGAGGTATTATTCTCCTCCTATACTTCATTCTTCACCTAGAGAGATTGGGAGAGGCCCTTGGAGGGTGTTTGGGGTGTTGGGAAGCTCTCCCACTCCTCCTTGGGTCTTCAAGCTTCATCAATGGTGATTTTGCCCCTTTTGGGTTGAGGAAGAAGATGAGTCACGAATTGGAGATGGAGATGCGAAGGGAAAGCGCAATTGGAACATGGAGCAGCTGCAAAGAACCTTGGGAAAGGCTATGCACACTTCTATGGTTTCAATTTCTTCCTTATCTCTTCAATTTTGTAGAACCCTAAGTTCTCCACCATGGAGGGCTTTTCCTATTTGTTGAGATTAGTTGTAAAACATGGAATTCTTATGTATTTTGTGATGTTAATGATATATGTTGTTCCAATTCATGTTAGTATTCAATTTCTATGCTTAATGCTTGCTTTGGATTGATCACCCATGCATGAATTTTGGTTCTTGATGTATTGAGAAATATGAATTGAACCTAGAACTGAAATTGAACACCTATTGGATGGAATTGAGATGTTTGTGAATGCATGAGAATGAAATGGATGAATTCTAGTCTTAACAAATTGTAAATACTCTATGTTAAATTTCTTGCATACCAACTGTTTGATAAAATACCAAAAAAAGTTTCTTGTGTTTTTTTGTACACTTTGATGTCTAATTGAGTTATAAAAGGAAGAATTGTCATGTGTTGGACAAGTCCCTTGGGAGAGAATGATATTTATCATTTGCTACGTTGCGACCAGTGCACTTGCCGTTGGTTTTGCAGCCAACAATTGTCAGTTGTGTTAAAATTCTTCAATGTGAAGGCAAGAAATAGGTGGACTGATAAAAGCTTCACAGAGTTGCTTGAGTTGTTGAGTGATATGCTTCTAGAAGGTAACACATTGCCAACACGTAATTATGATGGAATTCTTATGTATTTTGTGATGTTAATGATATATGTTGTTCCAATTCATGTTAGTATTCAATTTCTATGCTTAATGCTTGCTTTGGATTGATCACCCATGCATGAATTTTGGTTCTTGATGTATTGAGAAATATGAATTGAACCTAGAACTGAAATTGAACACCTATTGGATGGAATTGAGATGTTTGTGAATGCATGAGAATGAAATGGATGAATTCTAGTCTTAACAAATTGTAAATACTCTATGTTAAATTTCTTGCATACCAACTGTTTGATAAAATACCAAAAAGAGTTTCTTGTGTTTTTTTGTACACTTTGATGTCTAATTGAGTTATAAAAGGTAGAATTGTCATGTGTTGCACAAGTCCCTTGGGAGAGAACGATATTTATCATTTGCTACGTTGCGACCAGTGCACTTGCCGTTGGTTTTGCAGCCAACAATTGTCAGTTGTGTTAAAATTCTTCAATGTGAAGGCAAGAAATAGGTGGACTGATAAAAGCTTCACAGAGTTGCTTGAGTTGTTGAGTGATATGCTTCTAGAAGGTAACACATTGCCAACACGTAATTATGATGCGAAGAAGATATTGTGTCCCATGGGTATGGAGTATAAAAAAATTCATGCATGCCCAAACGATTGTATATTGTACAAGAGCGAGTTTGCCAAGTTACACCAATGTCCACAATGTGGAGTATCACGATACAAACAAAAAGAGGGTGAGTCTGAATGTGACAGTAAGAGTCCTCCTACAAAAGTCTTATGGTATCTTCCTATTGTTCCACGGTTGAAATGCTTATTCAGTAACCCAAACGATGCAAAACTCATGAGATGGCATGCAGATGGACGTATAAGAGACAGAAATTTAAGGCATCCAGTAGATGCAATACAGTGGAAGCATATTGATTCCATGTTCCCTAATTTCTGTAAAGATTCAAGGAACATTAGGTTTGGACTTGCTACATATGGAATGAATCCATATGGCAACTTGAGCAGTAAACATAGCTCGTGGCCTGTGATGTTAGTGATTTACAATTTACCTTCGTGGTTGTGCATGAAACACAAATATGTGATGTTATTCTTGATGATCTCGGGTTCAAGACAACCAGGAAACAATATTGATGTTTATTTAGCCCCATTAGTTGAAGATTTGAAAATGTTATGGGAGGAAGGTGTTGATATGTTTGAGTTGGGAATAAAGGCGAAGAGGTCCAAAAGTACCTCTTAGAGGTTTTTGTAAATGGAAAAAAGCAAGTGTACTTAGCACCTTATTTGCAATAGTAAGTATATAATTTTTATTAATAAAATTCTATTTATGTAAATTTTATTTAACACTATTATTGTTTGAATCTGCAAGGGTCACTGGTAATTGTTACTAATTCTTCCTCAACAGTTTCTTGTAGTTCTCTTATGTTCATTGCACAAAAAACCTCACACTTTGGCAATTAAAAGTACACTAATATCGTAAGTTTTTTAATAATTTATTTGTTGTGTACACATAACTAATTTTAGTAAGTTCCTTAGGACTCATTTCAATGTACATTTAACTTTATAGAGTTGTTGAGACATATTCAAGATTGTAGGGAACACATATCGTCTCTAGAAAGAAGTTGCAGTTCATTGCACCAATTGTAAGTAGTTAATCTTTCAAACTATAAATACAATTATAAATTTTATGATACTTTATAAATTTAACTTGTAGTGCTCACATCAACTGGGAAGCTTTGAGTGCGAATATTATGTCATGAGGCACATGCAGAAAATTATATCCGCAAATGTAATTGACTCATGGAATTTGGTAACGTGAACATTTTATAACTAAGATCTTAAGTCATTAATATTATAACTTGACTCAAACTATTCATTATGTAGATATTTGATGACACATCTCCAATGGAGCAACATATCATAAAGGATTTTCGGGAGTAGTGGGCTGCATTTTTTTTAAACATTTGTAAATGATTAGATGTTTCAATATTACATTTTGAGTTTAGGAACTATTTTATGTGTAACTATGTTAAGTAACTATGTTAGGTAAATATATTTAGAAACTTTGTTAGGTAAATATTACATTTTGATGTGTTAATAGAAATAATATTGATTATTTTACATGTTATTGATTATTTAAACTGTATTCTGGGATTGAATTTTATGCAAGTATGGATATGGATAATAGCACATACAAATCCAATATTTTCAAAAAAAAATGTCACTTTTTACACCGGTTAAAACCAGATCAGGTATAAAAGGTCTTGTTTTTTCACATCGGTTATAACAACATCGGGTATAAAAGTGAGCTTTTTTTATACATGTTCTGGTGGCAATAGGTATTAAAAAATGAGTTTTTTAAATAAGATAAACGCCTTTTTTATACCTGATGCTATACTATCAGGTATAAATTTTATTCTTTTATACCTGTTAAAGACGGAACAAGTGTAAAAGGATAAACTTTTTATACCTATTTTAGAATCGGTGTAAATAACGTAAACTTTCTATACCTCCACTTCTACACCTACTCGAGATTTGGTATAAAAAGCCTTTTAAACAAGTATAAAAAACTTTTTTTACATAGTGCCAAAGTCACCTACTCTTAAAGAATCCAGACAGAAAGAATGAATAAAAACTTAAATGAGAAAGCAAGATGTATGAGAATCTAGTCAGGACTACCTAAGGTATTTTAGGCAGATGCAACAAACACAATAGCCTATCTTATAAATATAGGACCATTAGTCCCTTTATATTATCAATTTCTTGAAGAAATATGGTCTAAAAATGAGGTAAATCTTTCACACTTGAAAATATTTGATTGTGCTTCATATATTTTATTAGACTCTAATAATGGTTGAGATAAACTAGACCCTAAGGCAAAACAACGTTATTTCATTGCTTATTAATCTAACATGTATGACTATAGGTTTTGGGATGACCAAACAAGAAAATTATCAAAAGTAGAAATGTTACTTTTAATGAAAACATGTTCAATAAAGACATGATTATAGAATTCGTAAATGAAAATAAATAGCTAAAACAAGTATGATTAGAAGAAATTTCAATAAGTGATTTAGTCAACAAAATGCATAATATAGAGGTAACGCCTGAGTTAGAACCTTAACACATAATAGAGTCAGAAAGTCCTAAAGTCATGATTAGGTGGTCTAGTAGAACAATTGTAGGACCACAAAGGAATTCTTCTTCATTACACTACTTGTTGTTGATTGATGTTGGTGAGCTAGAGCATTTTGCTAAGGCTATGCAGGGAGATGAATATATTAAGTGTGATCTAGCAATGAAAGATGAGATAAAGTCTCTTCAAAAGAATAAAACATGATCTTTAACCAAACTATCCGAAAGAAAGAAGGTTTTGCAAAACAGATGGGTCGATAGGTTAAAAGAATAACCAGATGGCAATAAAATATATAAGGCTAGACTCGTGGTAAAAGGGTTCCAAAAAAAACAGGGAATTGACTTCACAAAAATTTTCTTTGCAATTGTCAAGATGACTACCGTCAAAGTTATCTTGAGTATAGTAGCTGCAAAAAATCTTCATCTAGAGTGGTTAGATGTCAAAACTACATTCCTACATAGAGATCTTAAGGAGAAAATCTTTATGGCGCAACCAAAAGGTTTTGAAGCACAAGGTAAAAATAATCTTGTATACAAGCTTCATAAAAGCTTGTATGGATTGAAACAATCACTAAGACAATGGTATAAGATGTTTAATGAGTTTCTAAGAAACTCGTGATTTCACATATGTGAAAAAGTTCATTATTGTTACGTGAAGAAATATGTTGACAACTATATCATTCTTTCTTTGTATGTTGATGGCATGTTGATTGTAAGAGCTAATATGGCAGAAATTAACAGGTTGAAAAATAATTGTCATAAAATTTTGAAATAAAGGACCTTGGTCCACCAAACAAATTCTTGGTATGAGAATCTCTAGGGATAGATCTGAATGTATTCTAAACTTATCTCAAGAGAAATATATAGAAAAATTTCTTAGCAGATTTAATGTTGGAAATGCTAAAACTAGGAATACACCTTTGGCAACTCTTAAAGTTTTCAAAAGGGAAATCTTTTAACATAAATGAAGAAGAAAGTTACATGCATGTCTAAAGTTTCATATGCATCTATAGTAAGGAGTTTGATGTATGTTATGGTTTACACTAGACTTGACATAGCACATGTAGTGAGATTTGTGAGTAGGTTTCTATCAAATCCTAGAAATGAGCATTGGGAAGGTGTGAAGTGGATATTAAGATATTTGAAGGGCATTTCAAAGATGCATTTGTCTTTTAGAAGAAGTAATCTCACTTTACAAGGTTTTTATGATGCAAACTTGGGAGGAGATCTGGATGGTAGAAAAACCACAACATATTACATTTTTACATTAGATAATACAACTATCGGTTGAAAATCTAAACTTCAAGGAATATTCTCCCTTTCAACCACTGAAGTTGATTATGTAGCTATCTCAGAAGTAGCGAAAGAGATTATATGATTGAAGAATCTTCTAAAAGAATTGGGAAAGAGCAAGATGACCCTCCATTGTTCAATGATAGTCAAAGTGCTATATGTCTTGCTAAAAATCCAATTCTTCATTCTAGATGCAAGCACATTGAATTGAAGTACCAAGTGGAAGCATTGTCAGTATTGTGTAGCTTAATTTAGTCCCTTAATATTGTGAGATGTTGTTTTTTATTTTTCTATATGAACAACCCTCTATAAAGCTTGAAACATACTGAAATACAAATACTTCCTAGTGTAGTTGTGGATGTAGATACACACATTGTGTGTTGAACCACATTAAATTCTTGTGTCATTTATTTTTCTCTCTCTTTTCTTTTATTGCCTTGTTCTTAACACATACTTCTTAAATTATTTGTAAAATAATTACTGTAAAATTTTTGTGTGTGTATGTGTGCGTGCATGCGTGTGTGTGTGCATGTGTGTGTGTGCCTATGTGTTTGTGTATGTATGTATGTATGTGCATGTGTGAGTGTGTGTGTGTGTGTATGTGTGCGTGCATGCGTGTGTGTGTGCATGTGTGTGTGTGTGCCTATGTGTTTGTGTATGTATGTATGTATGTGCATGTGTGAGTGTGTGTGTGTGTATGTCTGTGCTTGTGCGTATGTATGTGTGTCTTTGTATGTATCAATGTATTACCTTGTTCCTAACACATCCTTCTAAAATTATTTTTAAAATAATAACTGTAAAATTTCTCATTTCTAATTTGGTTGCTATTATTATATGTCATTTCTTATGATGATATAATTTGTCTTTTCATTTTTTGTCCTTACTTTGTGTGTGTGTGTTTGTGCATGTGTGTGTGTTTGTGTGTGTATTTGTGTGTGTCTGTGTGTCTATGTGTGTCTGTGTGTCTTTATGTGTGTATGTGTGTGTGTGTGTGTTTGTGTTTGTGTGTGTCTTTCTCTTTCTTTATGTGTGCGTGTAATCATATGTAATAAAACAATAATTGTGTGTTTTTAGCTTATGAGTCCACTTTGTTCTAATTTACCTAGACTATCATGACACTTTTATTGTTGCTTTTTACTATTACCTACACATTACTTGCACATTAATCTATTTATGCATATAATGTATTTTGTATAACTTACGTCATCAACCAACAAAAGAAATGGTAAGCTAGTGAATGTTAACATTTGAAAATCTCAAACAGCTCACCAAATCAATCATCCAATATTCAACATAATATCATTCAAACGAAATTAATCATTCATTAAGACACAAAAATTTAGATTCAATTTCAAAATAACATGTATGGAGTCAAATATGCATGAAGTCTTGCACCTGTCATAATTTTCTCTATAGTGGATTCAAGTAAAAACAATAATTGTGACTCCACTTGGCACACGTATATCATGATAGGGTTAATTCTCTATAACATCATCATAATGATTATCTTTCAAACCAAATCTTGTTATAAGAACCTCCTTCAACTCTCACGAGCTAAACTTCATTCTCTATATGACTATGCAAGTTTATTAGAATTAGGATCACTTCAAAATCGAAACTCCGATTCAATACATACATTACACTATTCAAAATGGAAATTCTCCTTCAAAATGATCATACTCAAACCATTCACATAACTTATATCATCCCCTTCAATGTTTCACTAAATTTTAACATTTAAACATATCTTATTCAATTAGTATCATAATCACAATTATATTCTCATATTTTCAAACTTGACGTATCACTCAATCACCAAAGACTCTCGTTAAATTTTGTTTTCGCTTAGCAAGACATTCTTAGAAGTATGTTCGTCAATAAAATAATTGGTTCACTCGAAAGTTTCAACCCTAAAGATGAGTAGATAAAATTCAACAATAAAACTAGATTCATTTAGCGATCAAACCTTCTTATTTCTTGATAATTTTTAATTTTTTTTTTCAGGAGTCTAAAAAAGGATTGGAACACCATTTTATCCACTAAAAGGTATTTATTAATCAATTAAGACTTTAAAAATATTTATGAATAAAATATAAATATTTAAAACTTGCTTGAATGTTTTTTTTATGGATAAAAAACAAACTAGTATATTTTACCACACACGTGAACATCATAAATACTATTTTTACTCGCACTTATTTCATTAAAAATTACAAGAGTGAATATATCTATGCCTACTTTTTTCTCAACAAAGGACTATTTAACTTTACACACGTATGTACAATAAAATCATTACATCACTATCAGTTTTACAAATAAATGATAACTAGTTATTATATTAACTAATTTATATATTATTCTATAAACTAAATTATTAATATTTAAAATATTCTCTATTATGAATAAAAAACTATAATTAATTTATAAATTAAAGTCTAAATTTATTTTTAACATTAACTATCAAAGCTTTAATTATTAATAAATTAATATCTAAGTTAATCTCTAATATAAAATAAAAGACTAATTTAAAATGAATAATAATAAGTAACTAAAATTATAATTAAAATTAAAAAAACTATTTAAATTCTAATTCACAAATTAATTACAATTTTTTATTTATAATAGATACTATTTTAATTTAGTTTATAATGATATCTAGCTACTATTTAATGATCTTTTTATGGTGTATAGAATAGAAGTAATAAGATAATTGCTTTTTCCTTAAATATTGTTATTACTCAAGTCCTCATCACATCCTGTTGGCAAAGCAAAATAAAGCAAAAGTGGTTCATGAGCACAAAACTCAAAACATTTTCCGATCAATCATCACTGTAATTTTATGCTGAACAAAGCAAAATTAGTGTCACTCTCACTCGTGCAAGGGTCCATAGAGTCCATCCAAAATTGTAACCTGCATTTCTTCTGATGCTTTCCAATGCCGTTTCCTTTGGTTTATAAACCAATTATTTACTTGCTTCTGCTCCAAACCACTCCATTCAGCTAGGGCAACCTTATCAGCATCCTTCTCCATTCATATACTTTAATGTCAAAAACATAACTCACCCAAATCTTGCTTTTGCACAAATAATGCTTAATAATATATTATAGTATTTCAATGAACATCATTAATTGAAGACTTTGAATAAAAATGAGCTTCCAAAACTTTAGTCATGAAATTTGAGCTACTAAAAATAACTTATTTTGACAAGTTTCATCCAAAAGCCCTCTCTAATAATCTGAACTAAATTAGTTTCATAAGCTCCTTGAAATTACACGTAACTTTTATATACTCATTCAAATTCTAATATATTTAGATAAACTTTTTCATGAATATTATTAAAAAAAAGGAAAAAATGAATAATTTTTTCATAAGAGTGTATATAAAACTCTTATATTAATTTATTTGTATCAACTATTTTTATTTACAAATACATTTTTTTTTCGTCACCTATAAATATCTATGAAAGAAATTCATTCAAACAAACTTTTTTTAATCGATAATAACTAATAATAAAATTAAAGAATGAAATATTAAGAATTATATACAAAATTACCGAAGATAATGAGAAAATTTGGAACCTATTTCCTCTTTCCCTACTACTTATACAAAAGCAAAATATTCCCAAACAAAAACTCTTATACTCGTTACTATTGATTAAAATTTATTAAAAATAGTATAATTTCTTGACTTTTGTTTTTTACTTAATGAATTTTCTTATTTTATATATAGTTTTCAATAGGATGTTTTTGTTGATGGGTGTTTTGCTATCACTCCTCTTTGTTCTATATGCTTAACTTGAAAGCAAACTAGGTGTAGTACTTGGATTAAACATTAACACCATATATGCTTAGGAGAAAAGATATTTAATTACCGTTGGGTATGGCCATTTAAAGTGAATATTCCACCATGCCAGTAAGATTTTCTTTGCTTCTTTTGGTAGCTTTTCTTTCTTCTTCTTTCTGGAAAATTCATGCTTCAGATTAGTAATGTAACCACTATATCTACTTAGAAGATTATCCTTCACCTCTTCAACTTCATATGTCTTCTTGCTTTCAATTCTCTTAATTCCCTCCTTGCTATCTTTCCCAGATGATCCACCAACTGTGACATGCAAAAACAATTATAAATTACTTGACAAAAACGGCACTTTCTGTATTTTTAAATAAATAAAATATTAAAAGAAATGAGAGACCAAATAATAAATAATATATTATTTCTGTATTATGCATAATTGTAGTATATTGATAGATGAAATGTGGATATATAGTGTTGTACTTTTTGAATTCACACACTATATATCAATATACTACAATATATCCACATTGGGAGTGATCCATACAATATATCAATCCCAATTCATATTGTAATGTACGGACATTTTGAATTATTATTGTATTTATAGTGTTGTACTTTTTTTAAACGACTTGGAATACCAAGTACTCCATTTTAATTATGAAATGTCTTATTATTGCTGATTAAAAAAAAACCATAATAATTTCTTTATGCATATGTTACGTCATGATATAAGTAAATACATATGAAGTTAAAGTAGTATATATCAACAAGCAAATTAAGACAAGATTTTGGCCAAAGTTATATTTTATTTGTTTGAAAGATATTAATAAATGGTTGGAAAGGAATTCTATCACCTTATTTATCATTTTATTATAAAAGAATAAAGTTTGTTTTTACATTTTATTTAACTTTATTTGCTCCATTCTCTCCTTGAAGACCAAAGATTGGAGTTCATTTGAAAAAAAATTTAAAGAGAGGATTTTTTTTTCTTTCTATAGTATTAAATAAGAACTCGTTTTCGTTCTTTCCATTTCTTTATTTCTTTACTTAATTTTTTTTTGGTGCAAAAGGGGGAAAGAGTGCAAAGCAATGTTAATAGATATAGGAAAGAGTTCAAAGTAATAGGAGGAATTTTGAAATCAATTTGCTATTTATCATTGTAATTTAATATTTCAAAAGCATAATATTTTAGTGAAATTCGAATGTGTTTCAAACCCGAAATTCCTCCCCTCCATTCTGAGCTAAACAATAAGTTTTAATGAATATTCCTTTTCTCCCTATTCCCACACCAAAGACTTCAAATAAACTTCAACAGTTCTTTAACAGCTTCCATCTAGCAGAAAATTGGTCAAAAACTGCTTTAATCAGTTTTAGTAAATTTGTAGTGACACAATAGTTTTATAAACTTTGATATATATATATATATATATATATATATATATATATATATATATATATATATATATATATATATATTTAGCGGTGAAAGAACTAAATAACTCTAAATGGACCATACAGATAGGCTTTTGTGGGAGTGTAAACTGACTAGAAAATAAAGAACTCCTAAAACAGATATTAAATAACCATCACACCTTCTTGTTCTTATTATTATTAATAAGAGTTAGTTAATTATATACAAGCACATATCCTTATAAGTAAATAAAAAAGTTCTAATAATTTTAGTAAAAAAATTGTATGGTTAAAAAATGAATTTTAAGTCTAATTCAACCTTACAAAATTAACTTGTAAAATAAGATTATACTCACTTATATATTTTAAATTGACTTTATCAACTTTCAACACACATACATTTTGAGCATGAGACATCAATTAATAGTTTGATAATAGTCTAATAACAAATAAAGCAATAGACTTAATAAATAATAATACTAAACATTAATAGGTGATCGATCTGATAACAATCCCAATAATAAATGGAATAATAAACTCAAAACTCAACCTTGTAAAACTATGGAAAGAACAATAAATTCAACCAACAACAAACATTTTGAAGATAAACTCTGAATCATAGTTTTAATATTATGTTAAAAATTGAATTTTAAATTAAACTCAACCTTATAAAATCAGTTTATAATGATATTTACATCCACTTATACTTTAAATTTATCTTATACTTTAAATTTATCTTATACTTTAAATTTATCTTATATATAATGGATATGAAACTTTTAACATATATTCCTTATGTGAAATATAAAATTTTATAATTATAAAGATAAGTATTCACGTTCTTCCCATAAGTATAACTTCCATTGGAGTGGCTTTAATACTTAAAGATAAAAACAATTATTTAAATTCAAGTGTAGTAATAAATAGTTTTTCTTAATATTATTTTTCTATTTTGAAAGAAGGTTACTTTGTTTAATATTAAAAAGAATCTATAACCTTAAGTTAGAATAGTTTTTATATATTAAGTGTTCATCTCATACATCTGATAAAAGAACATATATATAAAGGCATTAACAGATATATAAAGTTTGATGTGTGTTCATTATAACTGGATAATCCAGCGTAACTAACTCTTTCCACGTTTGTGTCGTTTATTTTCATCCAAATCCAGAGTCTAGAGATCCAGCAAACATAAGAAAGCAACTTTATCCTGGTTGACTCAAAATAGCCAACGAATGAGCACATGTCGTATAAAGTACTATGAATCATCGTTCTGTGAAGGCATTACTATAATAAAATCTAGGACAACCCGAAGGCTTCAAGTACAAAAGGCTCAGTTCACAGCAATTTGAAATAGGGTTATAATGGATAGCCTCAAAAGCAGAGGTTATTAAAGAAAACAAAAGGGAAGAGAAGGGAGTGGATTTCTAAGGAAACGATAAGATCAGTGTATGTAACATGCAACCACACCACTACTTGGCACAGAATCTTCATCATAAACATCAAAGACAAGACACACCTGACCATATCCATATTAATTATACCTCTTTCAAGTTGCCTCCAAACTGTTCCACTTCAGTACTTTAAAACCTCTTTTGCATCGAATAATATATGTCGTTTGACCAAAGCTAGGGATATGGAGGAAGAGGAACAATAACAGTAATATATATCTTTGTAATTAGAGAATATGAGAAAGAATTTATATTCAGAAGATAACTCTTTAGGTGTGATCTGATGAAAAAAAAAATAGGTTTTGTCCACTAATATCTGTGATGCAATTAATCTAATATATATTTTATTCATAAAATGCCTGAAGTACTCTATCATTTTGTCTTTTGTTTTGTATAGATTATATAAAATATAAAATATCTATAATATTCTCTGTTGTTTCATTATATATACAGATTCCAGAGGGAACAATATATATTTTGAATAATTTTTTGTAATGTTTCGGAGTTTGAAGAGATTATAAATATTGTATCAGAATACATGATTTGTTATGTGGAGATAATTTTGTTTTTGTAATAATACTGTTAGAGAATGAGAATCTAGGTTTCTAAGGTTGAGTCATCTCTAATGTCTTATTTTTTACTTTTTTGCCAAAATAATTATTTTTATAATTAGAGAATTTCTAACTTGTTATTTACTTTATTAGAGAAGTTTAAGGGTTTTCGTATTTTATAACTATTTGCTTAGAAAAAGTGGAGAAATGTTTCTGAAATCAAAACCCTTTTGTGATAGCAGGATGCGATATGTTAATGTAAGAAAAGAGAAAAATCTAGGTTTAAGTATTATATCGTTTTTTCCTTTGGATAAGTTCTATAATAATATTATTAAAGTATACAGACAAAACATGAGAAGGAGTACAGTTTGGTTTCCTCACTTTATTCTCTATTTGAAGTATAAAAAATGAAAAGGGCAAAGCTCTGTCTATATTTTAAACACTATGAAAGATTTACAAAATCTTAAGAGAAAAGTTAGACGCAGGTCATCCTAGGAGGAGCGGGTCATGGATATAATAAGGTAATGAATGGTGATCTCACAATATATATATATATATATATATATATATATATATATATATATATATGTTGGAGATTTTATATCAACTTGTAGAAAACAAATTTTACCTTAATAAACTAGCATTGAATTAAACTTAAATTGTAATACATGTGTATTATAGGATCATAATCATTAATAATCTATTAGTTGTGATTTGAGACTATTATATATAGAATTACTCATGTGAGATGAACTTGTCTTTGTCTAATAAAAAATGCACACTAGGGCTAGAGAAATATTTCTTGGATCAACATGACACAAATGTTTGTCTTTCATTATTCAGTTTAAGCTTTTTTATTTATTTGGTAAGGATAATCATTATGCTAATAAGTTAATTTTTTTTACACATAGAAAGAAGAATAAGTGATTTAGTTTCTTACCATCATTTATCTTTTAGATTTTTTCTTTAAATATGTATAGTTTGCTAATGTTTTATGCAGAAGTTTGGGAATCTCAATTTTTTTATATTCTCTTATCTTTACTTTTATTTTTAATAATACTTTTTATGTAATAACAAATGATATATAGACTTTAAAATGTCAGTATAACTGAAATGTTTAAATTCATATTAATACTTAACATAAATCTATTTCATTATCATAATAAAAACTCTATTTGATTTATTTATAACATATTTGTCATTCTTTTGTAAGACTTCATTCATTGTTGTTTTTGGTCAAATTAAACTTGATACCTATATGAATCTTTTTCAGTATAACGTAGGTTCTATTAGGAACTTTTGGGAAAGGATATTATATATATATATATATATATATATATATATATATATATATATATATATATATATATATATATATATATATATATATATATATATATATATATATATATTAGGTTTGTAAATTATACTTCAAACATTTTAAATCTTCTTGTGGATAAAAAAATATGTTGGTACAAATCTCTAACCTTACTGCATGCATTTCTCGTTCTAAGAACTTATAGGAGCAGTTTTTAAGACTTACTACAGTTTTAAGAAGTTAAAGTTTCAATTCAATCCGATAATATTTCAAGTAAATTTCTCTATTAACTTTTATGCTATTAGCTACAACATTATAATATAATCCATTTCCACAGTGATATTTTCTTCACACGCACTTAACATTTTTCTTTCATTTTGCAATCATTGCACTACATGCAGTAGTTCGTTTCATTTTACTCACTTTTCTTTTATCTCTTTTTATACTTCTTTAGGTTGATAAAGATGATATTGATAATTGGATAGTCCAATTTACACACCTATATGATTATACACCATTCAATTTTCCTATACTTTTTTTAAGATGAATGAAGGGAAGGAGAAGTATATTTTTTTAAAGATGAATGAAAGGAGGAAGATCGAAGAGGAGAATCTAAAAAAAAAACATTTTTTCTTGATTTTCTTTGTAAATTATAAGTAGTAGGGTAGTTATAGATATTTATATAAATTACATCTTCTTAAGGTGTACATACTACTGAGTACAAATTAATAGGCGCATTTCATAAATACTATGGAATCTCATAATACATAAATAATGAGTAAGTTTAGTAGGAACTCCACTAATATAATTTCTCCATTTTCCGAGGATGAAGTCTCTCTGTATTTATATTTTGAGCAAGTGATGTTATAAGAAAGGGATACATAAGTTAAATAAGTGAATATAGAAAGATAAAGATTAATTTACTTGATCATATTCATGAAAGAAAATAAGCTGCAGAACACATAAAATTCTATTATCCTTCATTCTTACTAAATTAAAAAACCATTTATTTATTTGAAATATTTATTATCAATAAAGAGACTCGTTAATAACAAGAGTTCATGACTAAATAGACTGACATGAAATATCTTCCTCAACCTACTGAAAGAAACAGCAGCAGAAACAAAGTAAAGTGGTGGAATCGTATTTTTGTTTTAAAAAAACGTATATTTGAGAGATGGGTACTGTTTTATCCTAAAACAATAAAGAAAGTTATTTGTATATTAAAATCACATGTTAAAAGAGTTTAAATTTCATTTTAATTGTATTTGAAATTTAATAATTGAACAATTGAGGTGATAGTTTTTTAAGTCAATGGTAAACATGAAAAATGTATAAATGCATATACGAGATTGACAAAAAAAAATCTTAAATAAATAGGTTATCTTAAGTTTCAGATAACTTTATAAAGTAATATTACAAGTGAATATGTTTATACTTCATTAGAAGTCTTTTCTTCATTTTAAAGGTGTATCAGACACTGGTTTCTTGTACTACGTATTTATGGAAATTAATTCTAACAAATGATGGTTCAGACATTATGCATTCCTCCTTCACTGTAATTAGTTGAACGAAGAAATAATACCGGAAGGACTTCAACTTTGCGTCATGACATATATCATTATTTTTTCTACTTTAGACCCTTTTAATATAATTAAGATGTGGAAAAATGGACAACAAAATCCGTGATATTTAACTTACCATTATTTTTGAACCTGTAAATAGCTAATTTTATGGTCATTTTAGAATAATTATGTATTCATTATGTCTTTTTATCACCAAACCAAAAACACATTATAAATAGTTCTATTTTTAGTTCTAAAAAATTAATTGGAGGTATGCAATTAATATGAGACAACTTGGCCTTTAGATTTAACTTTTATTAATATTTAACACATGTATAACTTACTTTATTCAATCAAGTAAATTTATAATAATTCACACATTCTATTCAGTCACCTAATAGACTCCTTTACCATACTGAATTAATTTTATATATATACTCATAATTTTTCAACCATTGTTTATTTTATGTTTGTATAATTAAAATGATTATCAAAGCAGACACAAACCACATGACTACAGTGGCTCCATGTGACTCAGCCAGTTACTCAAACATGCTTTAGGACCTTTTTAACTAACATGAACTTAATCTCTAATTATTTTATGAAGAGAATAGTATTATTTGTTCAAACATTTTTTGTTAACAAATCGTTTGTTATGTTATGAAGATGAATAAGACATAAAAACACAAAATTGATTAGTGAATTACTTTATATTTCCATGTACTAATCTCTTGTAAATGTTAATTAATAGTCTCCCATATATTGTATTTGGTTGTGTACTAATCATATTTTCAAAGATGATCAGCACATGAAAACAAGAGCATGGTAAAATCCATTGAATTTATTGAAAAGACAAGAGAAAAACCTGCAGGTTGAGGAAGAGTGTTGTCTGAGACAGCAAGATCGTTGCAGATGGAGTGAAGCTGAGTTTCCATGTGGCTGAGGAACATGGTTGCCTCATTAAAGGGTCTTGAAAGATCTGATTTGTACTTCACCAGCAAATCGCAAAACGTTACCTTCAATAGGCACCAACAAACATAACAATAAGCTGAAGAAACATATTAGGGTTTGTGATTTACTTCTTGAGTATTTCAAGAAGAAAACATATATGTATTATATATTTAGTTTGGGAAGGAAAGAGACCATGAAATCATCAAGTTCGGGATCAGCACCCAAGAAGCTATGATAAGATTTAGATTCAGATATCTGACACACCCCACTGTGCTCTTCTTTGATTCCTTCAAATAGGTCTGCCATATCTTGTGGTGCTCCAACCTGAAAATTGAAACACAAAATTACTAATAAACATGAATAACATTAATTGCTCAACACAACACTAGAACTGATCAGTGATGATTAATGATGTAGTTTTCAAAGAGGGGTTTTTAGTTGCCTAAAACACTCAATAATTTTACTGATACTTTTAAAATTCTTAGAAGCATATATACATCATTCACATTTTGTAGTTATGTGTATGTGTATAACCTTGTGGCAATCGATGTAGGCATGGAGGAGGTGAGGAAATAGAGGGTGAGAAGCTACTTTATCACGAAGTGCTTTTGAAACATCCTCTTCCTTCCCAAAGACAGCCTTAATCGGCGGAGGTGGAGCCATTGTTGTTGATCGGTCTGTGTAAGTTGTTGAATAGTAAAAGTTGTAGAGGCTGTTCTCCATTTCTTTTTATTTCTCAAAAGGAAAACCCAAGTTCATAGAGAAGACAAAGCCACTGCAGAGCATATATATATATATATATATATATATATATATATATATATATATATATATATATATATATAGAGAGAGAGAGAGAGAGAGAGAGAGAGAGAGAGAGAGAGAGAGAGGTAGAGAGAGGTAGAGAAGTAGAAAGAGTGGAGGAGGAGGTGAGAAATGAATACTTTGTATATTAAAAATGATGACTGCAGGTTATTATTTTTGTATTTTTATTCCTAATAATATAAGTTAATTAATTAAGTTGATTAAATATGTTTTTATTATGTTAAAATAATAAATATTTTCATGTCTTGTTGATTAATATGGTGTATATATATATATATATATATATATATATATATATATATATATATATATATATATATATATATATATATCACTGATGCGATATTATATATTATGTTATTATTTTGCAGGGTGCTATATTTACAGATTTAGGTTTGTGAGTATTCTCTGTTAGTATTTAATATTGTTTTCCAATTCTGTATTTGAGTTCTATCTATTTAATTTTTTTTACCGATACAAAAATTGTCATATTATTTCTAATAGGATGATTTTTTTTTTCTTTTATTCAACTTTTTTAATTTTATTTAATATAAAAAGTTTATAATTGAATTTCTAACACACCACATATTGAGAATTTTTCCTCTAAATCCAAGTGTTTATTATCACTCAACTATTGTTAAGTTCTTTGAGTGGAATACCAAGGAGAGTCAATACCAAATTGAGAATATTTGGATCCGATCACAAGTCAACCTATACAAGAGAATTCATTTTTTTTAAATCAAAATCTATAAATCTTTCTCTTTATATATTATTCATCTCACTCATTTTTTTTATTAAATATAAAATTTCTAATTCTATATTTAAATGCCTCACCATTAATATAACTTCTATTTAAATGTTTCACCATTCTTATTACATCAACTATTTGTCATGTGTACAGGATAAAGACTTATTAAATCAAAGATGATAAAAATAATTTCAAACTTCAAATTATGTTGTAACATTATTAAACTCAAGGAAACAAAACTGGCTTACCAATTTATAAACTAAAAACTATTTGTATTTAAAATAGTCTCTGTTATAAATAAAAAATTATATATAATTTGTGAATTAGACTTTACATTTGTCTTTAACATTAGTTATATCAAAGTTTTCGTTATAAAAAATAGACTTAAGTCCATCATGGGAATGGATAGAGCTTAGGTATCATGTACCAAATTCTATCGAAATTCAAATGACAAATGCATAATCTATCGAATCCATATAAGATATAGAATCTATCAAGGATTCAACACATAAAAATCCTCCAAAGGTAGAATTTGGTATACTACAAATTTCCTCTACTTGATAAATGAGTTTAAACTTTGTCATGTAATATATGAGAAATACTAATTTATATATATATATATATATATTATGCAGTTGTTAATATTCAGTATACTAATCCAGGGTGTTACATCTTTTACATTGTTATAATTGCAATAGATGTAAAAATTATTTATTTTTTATATAAAAACTAGTGCATTCTTTTTTTTTGTTAATAACTTTTCTTTATTATTTTCTTGTTAAAATTAAAATGTTATTTGATAAACATCAACGTATGACCAATAAAAAGAATCGCTAACATCTGAATTTTAACATATGTCTCTCCTATATTTCCTATTATAATACAATTGTATAACAATATTTTAACAACAAATATGTGTATGCTTATAAAAGATTACTAATAATTATGTTATAAATATTATATACAGAGGTTTAAAGTTGTTAAAAAAGTGTGGAGAAAGTTTGTTGAAGAAAGGAAACACAAAGAAAAGAAAGAAGGAAGTAATTAATAATGAGAAGATTTGAAACGTAACATAGAGGAAGATGAATTAAGAATAAGTAGTAACTACATTGGCATTTTGAATAGAATAAGAAGAAGAGACAACAAAAATGATAATATTTTGAAGGAAAATATGAAAAACACAAATGAAAATAAGGTGATTCTTCAAACATGTTGAAGTTTGAACCTTGGTTCTCCATATGTACGTAACATTGTTTTGAAAACAAATTTGTGGATAGTTTTTTGGTAGATTCTTAATCCAAATCTTCTATAAAAAGTTTGAAGAGTTAATTAATCAAGATTTTAAAATTCGATCTTTAGTTTAGTAATGAAGTCATGGTCAAAGATTTTACTTTATCTCAAAATAAGTAAACCCAATAAAATAAAAGGAGATTAATTAGATGTGAAATTGAAACTCATAATAAAGTTTGGTCAACTTTCTTTTTTTAAATCTTAACAATCTTTTCCTTCCTTTAGTTTCCTTTTTCACTTCTCCAGAATATCTGCTTCCTCCTTAATCATTCTCGTATAAACATATTTCTAGCAAGTACTTTGTGAATATAGATTTTCTTTTTCACAATAGTCCTATTCCAAATTTGCTCGATATTATTTGTTAGAATAAATTTGTTCAGTATTCATACTAAGAATTTAATTCTCAAAGCACTAAATCCACATATAAAATAACTTTAGTAGTCCTAGAAAATTAGTCAGAATTCTATTTTTTGGAGAACTTGATTTTATGATGTTTTTTTTTAGATTCTTTATCCTGTTTTCATTAATTTTGAAAAAACAACTAAAATACTTATGGAATTAAGCTTACCAATAATAAAATTTTGTGTGTTTTCGATAAGGACTTAAAAATTAGTTTAAGACCAGTAATAATTTTAAAAGATAAAACTCAATTATTTTATTAATAAAAAGGTCAAAACTATAAATATAACTTTTATAAATTGATTTTATTTTATAAAAATCATATTTTTAGTATTTTTTTCTCACTACCTTCATAAATTATTGATAGTTATTGCCTTCATATCTCTATAGTAGCAATTTTATGCAATTAATAAATTGTTGATTTGATTTTGTTGATTTAGACTTAAATATGTGATATGCATGAAACTATGTCCTTGTGTTGGTAATAGTGAAGACTACTAACATGAGTGTTATGTGTTATGTTTATAGAAAAACTATATATATATATATATATATATATATATATATATATTGTTTTTCTAATTTGTTTAATATCACTAAATCATATGACAAAATTAGTAGTACTCTGCCAAATTTTGGATCGTTACATTTCGTTAGTTTTGGTGACATTGTTGACAATTGGGAATTTAACTTCCTAGAGAACGAATTTTAAGTTGGTTAGTGTCTAACGAGACTGTTTACCATTAAGAATTTGAGTCCTCCATAATCGATTTTTGATCATGTTTTCTGACATTATGATACTATTTTACATTTGCGAATTCCGTTAATTATAGGGATCAAATTCTGAAAGTGAACATTAAACAGTTTTATTCTGATAAATAATATTAAGACAGATCTAATTGCGATTTTTAGTTTTTTTGAAATGGGTTTACGGTAGAAAAAAAAATCAATGAAGATAATTAACAATAGAGTGGAGGAAGAAATTGAGAATATGATAGTTTTATTCTTGTTGAATGTTTGTTCTTGTTCAAGTGTTTCATTTGTGGACTTGTTATTATATAAAGCTATGGAATATGATGATATAAAGATGGCACATAGATAAATACAATATTATATTGTACACTTGCGATGTTGGAGAAGAGTATTTTAATAAACTAATAACACTGCCAAATCATTGTTCAGAAATGTGATAAAAACAAAGACTATACCTTTTAAGAATAAAAACAGATGCTCCACGAGTTTGTGTCTCTTGCTGTTGAAATCATGTATGTTCTTTCATGTCCTCTAAAGGTGGCATTCAGATAAAGAATAATAATCATCTTTTGTTTTCTTTTCTTCAAATGTATCATATTTTGACTCCTTTTTCATTGATCAATACTTAATTAATTAATCAATCTTTTGACTGCACTTGGGTACTTCATTATAGGTGTGTTGTATTCTAATTTGTGATAAAGCAAGAATTCAAAAGTCACATCAAATTAAATATAAATTCCATAAAAGGGTATTGTATTAGGTGAAAGAAGAGAGTGCATATATTTAAATGGAAATGATTGTGGTACACTTTATGTTTAAAATGCATTAATAGATAGATGACGAAAAAAAAGGAAAGAGATTAATGTAAATAAATGAGATAGAAAGAATCAAAGAGAAAGCATACCCTTTTTTATTATCTTGTTTTATAGCTTTTATATAAATATTTTTTCTTATTTATTGTATAAAAGTAAATAAGAATAACAAAACAGGTTAGCCAACCTCTTCTATCATTAGAATGTAAAAAATGGGACGGATTAATGGATTCACGAGTCAGTACGATAATTTTATTTTTATTTTCAAACTTTGTTATATATATATATATATATATATATATATATATATATATATATATATATGTTTGATAACTTATGTAAAATTTTAGAGTGTATCAAATTTTAGTTGAAAAAAAATTCCTATTCATAAAAAAACACATATATTTTGAATATTTTTATTTTTAAGTTAAAAAAAGTAAAAAAAAAATAAAATTATTCAAATATCTTTAACCTTAAAATTTATAATCCATAATATATAAAAGTATTTTTGTCAACTAAAATTTGGTACTCTTTAAGAGATTACATAAGTTAGTAAACCCTATATGTATATATATACATATATATACATATATATATATATATATGTATACATATGTACACACGTGTATGTACATATGTATACATGTATTTTGTGA
Organism: Vigna angularis; assembly: GCF_016808095.1. Taxonomy (NCBI): domain Eukaryota; kingdom Viridiplantae; phylum Streptophyta; class Magnoliopsida; order Fabales; family Fabaceae; genus Vigna; species Vigna angularis. Next base: position 12,053,745 of record NC_068973.1, on the reverse strand, counting down.
AAACTTAGAAAATAGTATTTTAGAAGTGGTAGTGAGTTAAAAATAATGAGACTCTATTAGTTTAATATTAAAAGGTTTTAATATAAGAAATTATTATAAATGAGTTTCATTATTTTAAAGCACATCATCTCTCTAGAAATCACTTTTCTAAAGTCTTCTATCTTCTTTCTAAGGGTTCTTACACCCTATTTATCTGTTTGAAGATCAGAGACCGCATGTGTAATCATCGCGGTGAGATCTTCAAGTCTATCCAATCAATTTTTCAAAAAAAAAAGTAAGTTAGTTTTCTGCTCTTTTTTTATGGTTTCACATCTTCCAATGCATGTAGGGTTTTGTTTCGTTGCATGTATGGTTTGAGCTTCCTCTTAGGTTCTATATTGATTAGTGGTTCTAATGGTATACCCTGATCATGTTTTAGTGATTTGTAGGTGTTGTTTGGTCTCTTTGAACTCAAGGAGTAGAGTCGAGTTCTCTAGAACTAGTTGGAGTTCTAAGAGGTAAGGAAAGATAAAGTTATTTCATTATTTAGTTATTGAATATGAAATAATATTTAGTAGTTTATAAAATCGATACATGTTGATAATTATGTTAAAATGGTTGTTTTGAGTTTGGAGTATTTTTGATATAGTAGTTATTGGTTGAATGATGATAATATGTTTGTTCATTTTGTTTAGAACTAATTTTGGTTATGAATGTTGTTGAATTATTAGTAGTATTAAGTGAGTTATCATGTTGAGATGAGATAGTTTGGGTTGCAAGTCTTCATTTTAGTAAAAAGAGAGGTTTTGGATAGGTGTTTTCTATGAAACTGGTTAGAAGAAGAAAGTAGGGTTTTGGAGACAATTTTTAAGTCATTTTAGACTTGTTGAAGTTGTAAAACCAATAAAATTTGGTGTAAAGTTCAATAGTGAACTAGTGAGTGGGTATTTTGATGTTTTTGGTCCAAATAGAGGGGTTTTGAATAATGAATTTCTAAAAGAGTTGTTTTAGAGAGAAACTTGATGTTTGGGGTCTGTCACAAAGTCATTTAGGACTCGTTCCAGCTGTTAGTTGCAGAAATTGGGTGTTGTAAGTGATAGAATTGAGTTTGGTATGGTTTCAGGTAGTAAATTGGTTTGAATTAGTTAGTTTAAGTTAGGGAGAAAATTTCATATCTTTTAGGGTGTTTAGAAGGTCCTAGGAACCTTTCAAAGTTGTGGGAGAAGTGTGCAAAGTGAGCTAAAAAGGGTTTGAGTTTGCTGATAATGCCTAGGCGCTCACTTTAGGGCACTGGGCGTCAGTTTCCAGAGGCTCCAATGCTCAGCGTCATCCCCTTGGCGTTGAGGACCCATTTCTAGTGACCAAGGACCAAGGCGCTGAGCACTAGCTCTTAGGCGCCTGAGCGCCCTTCGTGCAAGTTTTTAGTGTTCCTTTTCTATGCTGTTTCATGATCCCTGGTACACTGTTTTGGTTTTTTGGGCACTTGAATGTCAGTCTGTGAGTTTTGATTTAAGTGTTTTAGGTTAATGTTGATGTGCTTGAATGAATTCTTTGAGGTTTCATGTGATAGCATGTAATGTTATATGAAATGTTGTGAAAGGTTTGTGAATTGGATGATTTATGGATCTTTGGTGAATGTTAAGTGGATTCATCTACCGTATGTAACATATATGTATATATATATATGGTTTCTATGAGAATGAAAGTGGTGTATGTGATAAGAATCCCAAATGTTATAAGAATAAGTGATGTGTATGATAAAAATCTTAAGGAGAGATTATATATTCAAGTAAGTTGTGGCGGATGCTTGATAAAGAGACTATAGTAAGAGGGTAATCGTGATATTCTACCGACCATTTAACTCATGTAATGTTGAATGGGGTGGCGGGGAGAATGACAAGAGGTATTTACCCTAGTCCTCTAGGTTTTAGGAGTGGAAAATTTACCTCATGGATAGTAGGTCGAGTTACCCTTGTTTATGACTCTACAAAGTATAAATACTACTATGGATGCATGCCTTCAATAGTCTATATAAGCATCATATCTAGATAATTGAGTATAACGGTCTTTTGGTTGTGTGATTTATTTGTTATTGAATACTAATACTTGTCAATCTAAACTATGATATGTTGTTCATTCATACTCTAGCTTACCCTTGCTTTTGTTGTTGTTGTTTGTTTGTGTGTTGTTTGCTCTTTTACAATGATTACCTTAATGGTGTAAGCTTAGGGAAACATCTTTCTCGTTGTTCCAGCGAAAGAGGAGGGTGAAGCATATGAATAATTTGATGGTTCAACATGTGTAACCTTTTCTTTGTGGTAAGTTTGCTTTACCAAGTTGTCCTATTATATCTTTGTAACGTTTTATTTTAGAAGTTGTATACTATTAAAATATGATGTTACATATATATAAATATTGAAAACATATTTAATTATATAAATATTTTTAAATATATTTAATAATATAAATATTTTTTAAAGTTTTTACTTGATTAATTAGTATTTTTTTATTGATTAATTAGTGTTTTTATTTAGATAAATTAAAATAACGATCATATTTACATTTTAAATTATTCTATTATAGTTAATAATTAAAAATTAATTTGTAAGTAGTAATAATTTAAGTTATAATATTATTATATATTTATATCATATAAGTAATATAATATATAAAAAATATCTTTTAAATCATTTTTTATTTTAATTGTTAATTTTTTTAAAATAAGCTAATAAATGATTTCGTCCCGACTTATTTTTTGCTCCCAATTTAATAATCTAAGCTGGGTCAGGACACGTGGATTGATAAGCTAAAAACTTCAACTCGATTTGTTAATTTTTTACAAACTAAATGCAAACTATGAACTCACCTTTAAAAGTAAAATAATTAAATATATTATTTATAATATAAGATATTAAAATTTTATTATAATAAATAAATTAGATTAAATATGTTTTTAGACCTTTAACTAGCGATTTTATTTTTGGTTCTTCTTTCAAATTTTCGTACTATTTTGTTAGTTAAAATTATACTGAACCGGTGTGTGTCACGTAATTTTTTACGTAATTTTTTTCTGAGTCAATTTTTTCCGGCTTTTCTCCCTCCTCTCCCTCCTCTCCCTCCGTCTCCTTCGTTCGTCTTCCTCCCCGTTCACTTGTCGTAAACCTCCGTCCCCATTCCCGGCTGCCATCTTCCACGTCGAAGATCGCTCTCCGCGGTTCTGTCTCACCGGAATCTTCGAGGTAATGTAAGTTTAATGCCTGAGCTCAAAGCATTGAAGCGGCTTGAGCTTTCAAACAATAACTTTGATGGATTTATTCCTCCTGCTTTTGGAAATTTATCTAATCTTGAAGTTTTTTATTTGTCTTCAAATAAGATCCAAGGTTCAATTCCACCTCAGTTAGGTGGTCTCAAAAACCTCAAATCATTGAACCTTCCCAATAATGTGCTTGAGGGAGAAATACCAATGGAACTTTAGGGCTTAGACAAATTGCAAGATTTTCAAATTTCTAGTAATCATATGAGGGAAGCGGAAGTTCTGGTTCTCACCCAGAATAATTTTAGTGGCGAACTTCCTGAGGAAATTGGGAATTGCGAAGCCCTTTCCAGCGTTCGAATTGGATACAACCATCTAGTAGGTACCATTCCTATGACCATTGGAAATCTTAGTAGCCTAACCTACTTTGAAGCTGATAATAATAATCTTTTTGGTGAGTTTGTGGCAGAATTTTCTCAGTGTTCTAATCTTACTCTGTTGAATTTGGCTTCAAATGGATTTACTGGAACAATTCCACAAGATTTTGGACAACTTATGAATCTTCAGGAATTAATTCTTTCTTGAAATAGCCTATTTGGCTATATTCCAATTTCAATTCTGAGTTGCAAAAATCTTAACAAGCTTGATATTAGCAACAACAGATTCAATGGGACAATACCAAATGAAATCTGCAATATCACTTGGTTGCAATACTTGTTGTTCGATTAGAATTTCATAAGAGCAGAGATCACCCATGAAATTGGTAATTGTGCAAAACTTTTGAATTACAATTGGGATATAATATTTTGACTAGAACTATTCCTCCTGAGATTGGGCGCATTAGGAACTTACAAATAGCTTAAGGGAATGTTGAGCATAGAGGTGAACTTCTCAAATAATCTGTTAGCGGGTTTGGCTGTTTTTATGTCAGTAATTATAGTTGTCTTGTTGTTTATGATCAGAGAAAGGCAAGAAAAAGTAGCCAAAGATGTAAGGTTTGGTCGACGAGGTTGCGACAGTGGAAGGGGACGAAGATGCAAGGAAAAAGACGGAGAGAGAGTAAGGGAGAAAAGTTGGGATTGAATAAGTGTCAGAAAAAAAAGACTATATGGCACACCACTATTACCCAGTTCAGCGTAATTTTAATGCCATTGATTTTAGATTTTAGAGGACAAATTTATACTTTCATCAAGGAGAAGGATCAAAGTGTGCCAAAATTTGAAAAAGGAACGAAAAATAAAATCGCGGACTAAAAACATATTTAATCTTAAATAAGTTTGATTATAATTAAACATTCTATATATTTAGAGACTAATATATAGTTGTTTATAATAAGGATACTTAGTTTTATTTAATCCACGACTTTATTTATTTATTATATTTTAATTTTTTTTTTCAATTGGGAGTTTTATTTGTATTGTAACTTAACAATATTATTAAAAATAAAATGAAAAAAATGTTAATAAGATAACACGTTATATATATATATATATATATATATATATATATATATATATATATGAAATAGATACATGAAAATGTCTCTATATATTCATATTTTGTGATAAAAACTAATACTTGATATAATTAAAAGTTTTACATAACTATTATCATAATTAATAAAAATACATACACATGTAAATTATATATAATTTTTTAAGAATTATATTAAGAAATATTTAAATACGCCCTTACGTAGATATGCATACATGAATATATATATATATATATATATATATATATATATATATATATATATATATATATATATTGATAATTTTTTAGTAAACAAATAAGAGAATTTTTTTTTTAAATTCACACTTGAGGTCCTCAATGTGAGAGAGTGAGTTGAATATCTCACATTGGCTAGTGATGAGATTAAATTATAGTATATATGTGGTGACAAATCACATTTTATTGAATCAATTTTGTAACGAGAAAAGTTTAAACTCACTACCTTAATATCTTGTAAGTCAAGGTGTTGTTTTTATTATTATTATCATAATAGAGTTTCATTAAGCTAATCAAGTTATGTTCTTAAGACAAGATCATCTAAGCAAATCTCATTTTGAAGTTTAACATAATTTCTTAACGAAATAACATTTATCAAATGAACCATTTAGGATAAACACGTTATATGTGTAAACGCTAAACGTTACTTCAATCAAACTTTGCCTAAACGCTAATACATGCATCATGCCTAAACACTTAAGAACGTTTAACGCTTTTAACATATGTACGAAATAGTACTCTATTGTTTATTACGTTGTGCTCTCTTTTTTTGTGGAGATCATTAAAGTACATAACTTTATTCAAAATTTCTACATTGGATTAGAAAAATGTTAAGAGATAGGAAGATATTCTAGGAATGATTCCTTAATGTTTTCTGTCTAACGCATTCGTACAAGAAACATGGTTGCCTCTGTAAGAAGTAACATTGCATTTGACCTTAGACCTAAAGGCTACCAACCCTACGTGAAAGTCAATGTTCTGAGTAACAAATCTTTATTAAAGAAGTCTATATAAAGAGGATTACATGAAGAGAAAATAACAAGAACAATATTTTTTATTGCTCTTACACTATCAACGTTCTCTCTCGCTTACATCTTCTAGACTTTCTCTTTTGAAAAAGAAAAACTTTATTACAAGTTTTCATATATTCATTGTATTGAAAATTTATCCTCTCTATTAGAGTAATCATTTGTACTTGTTTTAGAAAAAACACTTTGTTGTTTTGTATATTCATAAATGAATTAAAATACTTGTTGATTTAACTCAATGGAGTTAAAGTAGTTAGTTGGACCAATGTAATCAGGAATAGTGAAACTCATTTAACTAGTTGGGTTAGTTTGTAAAATCAAGAGTGGTCAAAATCGTTTGTAGTCTTTTAAAGATTAGTAGAACCCCTTAAAGGTACTTAAGGGAGAACTGGATATAACTCATATTGGAGTGAATCAATATAAAAATAGGTCTTCATCCTTGTTTTCGTTTTAAAAGCTTTCTAAATGCTTCTGAAAATCTTTAAGTGTTCAACACTATTTGTAGACTGTTTAATCCCTTCAACAACACCTAACACTCATGTGTTATTCCAGGAAGGTTCCTTTCATCTCTTTTGTCTTCAAGAGAGTTGTTCTCTAAACTCTAAACTCTTTCTTATATGATTGTAAATTTGGTTTATTTTTAGTGTTTAAGTTAATCCATTTTTTAGAGAGATTACAACTGGACATATGGTCTTTTTATTCGAACTAATATAAAATATCTATGTACGAATTTTCTATTCCCTGATTTCTTTATTTTACTAAACCTATTAAAATAATATAAAAAGGTTTTAATTGAATGATAGATTTTGAAAAAATTAGAAAGTGTCAATTTTTATTAAACAAACTAATTCGACTCCCTCTTAGTTTTTATCTGACGTAAATATTCTAGGTTATGACTCTAATATCTACAATAGTTATAGGAGGACAAGTCACAATGGGGTAGATGACGATGATCTTGCCCCAGTCTTCTTCTTCTTGGAAGGAAGGCGAACAACCAGTCTGACATTCTTCCTAAAAGCCTTGTAATCCAATTGGCCTAACATGTATTCTGCAAAAAAGAGGAAAAAGGTTCAAAAAATCAGTCACAAAGGAAAAACTCAAACATAATTCTAGCTTACCATAAAAAATGAGCGTCGGGGACCTCGACATCAAGGACTCAAAGAATTTCCTTCCAACTAAGGTAATTGGTAGAAGAAGCCAACACCCCTCTTCTCCTCGATACTGAATAAATTCTTCCCAACATAGTTGAATTTGAAGGGACGACCCCAAGAAGGAGGAAATTTTCGAGTTCGATCAGGATTGAGAAATAATTTGAGCTCAACCTTTGGAGTATAAGCCTTTAGCTTAATGAAACAAGTTTTAAATTTTTTAAACGATTGAGTGTAAGGTGTGAAAAGGGAATGTCAGGCATTGTTCAAGGAAACCTAGCTAACTTAAGACCCATGCTTTAGTTGATAAAAGTATGTGAAAAGTTGGACAAAGCACACTATTCCTAGTTGATTACACAAAACTTGAAACGCTTTTACAAAACCCAACTATTGGGGTGAAGTTGACTATGAGCAGTGTTAGCATAAAGCTAAAGACCAAAATTTTTGATGATGTCTCAAAGTCAAGTCTCAAGTGCTCTTATTGCAGGAAGATCTTCATAAAGACTTGTTTTTATATTAAAGCTTTTGTAATTTAGTAGATTTATGTATAGGATGTGGTTTATCCTTGATTCTATGTATTGTGTGCCTTAGGTTGCGTTAAAATTTATTTTAAATCAGAAAACCTCATTTTATACTCAAGATAATTGATTATCAACTTATAATAATCAATTATCAATAATCAATTATGACTTGCCATAATTGATTATCACGAGCAATTATGAGAATTTTTAAGCAATTTTTTCACTATTGTGCATTCATTAAATGCATAATCAATTACCATAATTAGATAATTGATTATCACACGTTAATTAGTTGACAACAGATTTTTGGAGGTATCCTTGAGTGAGATCTCTATAAATTAGATTGGTACTCTCATTCTAAAATATGAAATACGAAAATACGAAATAAGTGTATTTTGGAAAATCTTATATGCAGTGTGCGATGATAAGTGTTCTAGGGTTTGCTGAACCCTTGTGTTGTGCCTTTGAGAACTTGACGTGTTGACATAAAGCGAGAACTTTCACAAGGAGTGTGATTGAGTGTTGTTGTTGTTGGCACAGAGCGAGAACTTTCACAGGGAGTGTGATTGAGTGTTGTTGTTGTTGCTAAGTTGAAAGCCTGTTATCCTTCGTGAAGCATTCGAAGGAAGAGTTCATCCTTTGTGAAGATTCAGAGGAGGTGTTCATCCCTTGTGGGTCACAGGGGAAGGGAGTTTCATCTCTTGGGGTAACAAGAGAGGTGTTCTAACCTTAAACTGTTTTATTTTCTTTGTAATTGTAACAGTTTGTTGGTTTGTGCTAGTGCAGTGTTAATTCTCAGTTGAGATTAACAACTGGATGTAGGATCTATTTGATCCGAACCAGGATAAAAATTACCTGTGCAATTTTCTCTCTTTCTTACTCTTTAATTTGTTTAAATTGTTTTAAGGAAGTTTTATATTTAATTGAGAAAATTATTAAAAGAACGATTTGAAATAAGAAACCAATTCACTCCCTCTTGGTTTGTTAAATGCGTTAACCATTCCGTTGCATCGTTCTAACAGGCAGCGCTCAAATATGTCGGAAGAGCCGACTCAAAATTGGAAAGGGGAAAGTCACATAAAAAACTTTAAAAAAGTATTCATAAGAAAAGACAAAGGTACCCTCGCTAGCCTCAGGTACCATAAAACCCCTATCCGAAAGGGAACAAGGGAGAGCAATGAGCCCATCCCGACAAATTTTGAAGGCGACAACAAATTCATTCACTTTCCTGAAAAAATTAAAATCAGAGATGTAGGAAGCAACCTCATCTAAACCTCAAGTATACCTAGCATCTCTAATAGGAAGAAAGTGATCCTTATGCTTGGTTTTTGGGGCAGGAGAAGCCATTTTTTTCCTTTTGTCCTTTGACTTAACCTAATGTTTCCTAGAAGTCACTATAGTAACCCCTAAAGAAAGAATTAAAGGGGAAATGATGTTAAGGAGCTTTGGGGGAGGAAACCTTGTCTCGCGATCAAATGAAAATGAAGAACCCTCATCCATGGTGGTAATCTCCCTCTCTAGTAGAGGATGACCTAGAGAAGAGTTGGAGGAAGAAGACATACCTAGCAGATGAAGGACAAACAAAGAAGTATGTAGAGGAGAAACTTGAAGAAAGGTTGTTCGTAAATTGTAGAATGTGGATCCAGAACAAGGATTGTTGTGAAGCAAGGAGAAATTGAAACTGAAAAAGGAAGAGTCACGAAGCTCAAAATAAGGGTTTATAAAACGTTGTTTCCCTCCAAAAGGTCATGACCTTTGACGCTTCGTGTCTTTTCATCAAGCCAACGAGATGGTGAAACATCAACAAAGAAGTTAGATGCAATTAATGTAAAAGTGCACTTTAGACGCTTAAAGGCAATCATTATCGAAAACCCCTTATTCATGTTGCACTAAAACCAAGAAGAGTGCTCAACAAGACAAAACCTAAAAGATAGCGCAAATATCTTTAAGTTTGAATATGGTGTCATTAAGCTTGGATAGACAACATTCCACCTACTCATAAGTTGGTTTAAGCTCGGCCAAAAGGTCAATTATAGCCACGATAAAGTCTTTTATATTTGCATGAATAAGTCAGATGCAACTCGGCCAAAGCAGAGTTGTCATCCAATGAGATAAGACAAAGCGTTGGTCAAACTCCCGAGCTTGGGGGTCTGCGTACATACCCGATCTAAAGGAAGACTTTAATGTACCTTTAAAGCTCAATAGTTTCAACCATAAAGATTATTTATAACATATAGTCATTGTGTCCTCTCTTTATACAATATTTATTTATCATCATTCTTCATATACTTAGGCTCAACAGCGAATTTCGCTCGAATCAAATATAAAGAACTCAACCAAGGAGCATTGCTCACTAAAATTGATCACTCTTTTTCCACTCATATCATCTTATCTATAAACTCTTACTTAAGCATCTAAAAAAAATTACATGTAAATATTAGGATTCTACCACGGACCTCAAATCTAAACCCAATAAAAACACATATGAAGTCTAAGACAATTATATTTTAGCAACACACCTTTGATATAATACTTATTCATTTCAATTAGATTATGAACGCAGCACAGGTCCTTAGTGTTAATAAATATGTCGGTCGACTTTATTTGAAATATTATTTATCTTGATATTATTTTAAATTGTTAAAATATATTTTTAATAAAACTTTATTTATTATTGGCCGAGTTAGATTAATTTAAAACAAAATTTTCAAATATTGGTATATTACATTCATACTTAAAAAATTTGTCCTTAAAGAAAAGAAATAGTTGGTCTAATCCAATTGACATATTTTATTTTAGTATAATAAAAAAGTTATAATTTTATTATAAAAAAATTTAATTGCATTAATTTTGTTTGCACTTTGATATAATTGCATTAATTGTAACGTGTATTTATTAAAAAAAATGTAATATGTCATCATTATATTTGGAGATAATTTTTTCTCCTTTGTTGTTTGTTGTGTAAATTTACAATCATTTATGATTCCTTCATTATTAATTGCGTATTAATTTAATTTTTTAATAAACGCACATAATAATTACTAAAGACCAAATTTGTACTAATTTTTTATGTTTTTATCAGCAATTATATTAATTTTTAACAGAGTTGAAACAAAGCTTATAAAAAATTAAAATTATTGTACTAAGAATATAATTTATTTTACTATATTCAAAATAATATTCAACTGACTAATTACTTTTATTTTATCCATTAAACAATTGAGAGATTTTTAAACACTAGAACAAATATATCTTAACTCGTAAAATTAAATTTAAATAATGTAAAAAAAAATGTAGGTTCATTTCTTAAAAGGTACTCATACAAAGTCAATGTAGAATTGAAGAATAACAACTAATTATTAGCTAATAATGTTTATACGACTAAATAATTAATTGATAAATTAGATGTGGTGGAATATAGAAATTCGTCAACTTCAAAACCTTATCTTATTACATGGTCATGAAATTATCTACAATCGTCTCATTGATCAGTCTTGATAAATGATGTACAAAATTATGATACTAATTTTCTAGGTCCATTTAAATTATTTTACTGAAAGAGTATTTTAATATATTTTTTAATTTAGATAATGGTATAAAATAATTTTGAGTATTGAATTCAAACATAAACAACTTATTTTTTTTAAATAATTATTAAAGATCGTATACAAAATGCGATTTATTTTTGGGTGATAGAAACTCAGAGGCGATATGAAAATGAACTATTGTGATACGCTCCAAATATTTAGAACGAATCGATGCCTTTAAAACTAGATAAGAAATTAAATTGGTGAAAACAGTAATTTTAAGGCCACGAGTTTTATTGTAGAATTAAATTAATATTTTAATATCATATAATATTCTAAATAATAACATAGTATGCCATTGTAAAAAATGAATATATAAAATTTATAAATTACTTTGAATAACTAAATTATAATAATAATTGGAAAACTATTTTCCAGCTATATAATATTTAAATATTACTCTTTGCTATCCTAAAAAATTATTTTGGTTAAACTAAACATTAAAACTTAAAAATATGATTTTTTTTTTATTTCAATCAAATTATTCAAATAATTTTTCAAAACTTTAGAACAATAAATTAATGTTTCTTCATCCATATTTCTATTCAACGTCTTAAGAGTCACGTCTTAAGAAATATGATCTGTTCTGGTTAAACACAAACAGTGGAATGAAGTGTTTTATTATGTGAGTTGCAGCTTTCTGTTGTGTGTAATTCTTTGTTTTCGTTTTCTTTCTTTAACCCCATTTTCTTGTTTCGTAGCTCTTAGTATTTGATGCATTGATTGTGTTATAGCAGATGATATGTGTCATGAGAGTGTAGAACTTTATGATAAGATCAAAATGTAACGAGAGATAACGTTTATAAGGTTGAGATCAGCACACATTTTATTATCTCACCCAAACCATGTTGTCACTGTGTGAAGCAGAGAGAAAGATCTGCTCACCACTCACATTTTGTCTTCATTTCTTGCATCACATCAAGGGCCATCACAAAATTGGACCAACACACTCATAAGTACTTTTTTTTTTTTCACTTTTCTGTGTCTATCTATAGTGATACCATGATTCATAATTACCCTTTACTGTTACAACGTGGGTCTCTATCACAACAACGACAAAGACCACGAAATTCATCGAGTGTTGTACTGCACAAGCTCATGTTCGCTTATCCTTAATGCAATTATCATCATCAATGATTCAATGGCCATGGTTGAAGCCACTTTCTTAGTGCACAACAGCTTCCTCTTATCTTTCTTTCTCTATCTCTGTGCACCCTTTTGCATGCCAAGCTCTTCTTCTTCACTCACTTCAAACATTTTCACCACACCAACATGAAAATATCACTCTTTCACACTTAAGTGGCTTCTACTCTTACTGTGTTCTAATATGGGTCTGCTTAGACTCCCATTTCTTTCTGTACTCTGTTTCCTTTTACCATTGCTGTGTTCCATTACCAAATGTGGTGCCTCTGATGTTTATGTGAAGTTCTTGAAGGTCCCTCACGCATTCTCTCACTCTAAGTCAGCAACATTTGCTTTCCAAGTTCTTAACTCTTCTAGTAGGGGCCATTGCTCAAACTGCACCCTCATATGCAAGGTTTGTGTGTTTGGGTGTGTTAATTTGGCAAGTCGTTTACTTCTAAGAGTAGCTTAATTTAACCAGCAATTCAATCATTTTGTTGTTGTGAAATGTTGATTATATTACTTAGTGTAGTTTTTCATTAACGTGGGCATGTTTTTATACAAGACCGAGATTGATAAAGAAATTAAATCACCAAATTTATCAATTTTCTGATTCGAGAGCTTTCTTTTCTGTGGGAAGACATGTGAAACATAGTACAGCTTACGTGTGTTAAATCCTTTTAAGGAGCAATTATTGCATGATCTTCAACTGACACATCACATGTCTATGGTTTTGACCAATCTTCACATGTAGGTGTAGCACAGTTTTAGTAACTATTTGAAACGTGAATTTTGGATGGTAACAAAAACATGTGAGGAACCATATCGTACAATAATTTTAAGGTTAAAGGGGTTAGATTCACTTGACAGATTATATCATGTCTTAAACTACTCTGTTGTGTTTGTGAGTAGCACTAGAACTAAAATGCTGGTTCATGGTGTTAATTTTGTTTTATATTCCTTTTGGGTTTTGTATCTTTTGGATGGGGAGGGGATGTTATAAGCTATTCTGATTGTTCTGAAATACCATGTTGCAGCTGGATGATGAGATCAAATCAGTATGTAGACATGGAAAAGTTTCATACAGAAATTTGAGGGATGGAAATCATACTTTTGAAGTCTGCACCAGACATGAAGGACTTGGCTATAACTGTGCCACCTATAACTGGATTGTTGGTTAAGAAACCATACTTAATTCCTTATCCTTGTTATTAGTTAACAATCACTTCTGGGATTTGACCCCTTTTAATTTCTGATTATGTGTGGTTAATGAAAGAACCTATGTCCAGAGTATTTTGACTAAATAAGGTAGCATAAAATAGGAGAACATTAATGTTTCAAGCTTAACAGTTTATGCCACAAATGTCAGTAGCAAAATTTCTTTTGACATTTTTAGTAGGATAGCTAATGCATCTCATTATCTCAATGCTTAACTACCTTTTGCTTGCATCATTGTAACATGGAAAAACAAGTTTCCAGAATCATGGAAAGGAGGGAAAGAAGAAATATTGCTTGAACTTTCTACCTGACTAATTAACATAAATCTGTTTTTCATTGAACATAATAGGTATTTTTTGCCTGTCTGCACTGTAATTTTGTCATGAATTTGGTGTAGTCTTGTCTTTCCATGTTTTTCTTTTTTTTTCTCTTTTTTAATAAAATCTTCATGTAATACCAATGATATCTAACATGAACTTATTTTGAAATACCATTTTAACATTTCACTACATTATTTTCTTTCAGATACAACTCCCCCAACGGCGTATGTTACTGCCTCAACATCTTTTACAAGTTCCTTAAATGTGTCTGTAAACATATCTTTCACAGAACCCTGTATAGTTGGAGGAGGTTTTGGATGCAAGTCAGTAAATGCATGCAATGTAAGTGGGTGGCTAACCAAGGTTGCTTATATTTCTGAAGTTGTCTTTTTTACCATGTATCTATAGCAGATCTCTTCTCTGTAACTTGTTTCCAACGAATGCCATATATTTCCAAGAAATTAATGTAAAAAAAAAATATGGAATTTTTCTACCTGTATAGCAATGATAATTTCTTCCGAGCTCTGTTGTCGCTATGGAAAATGCAAAATCCATATTAAGGGGGTGAGGTGTCTTGAAAAAATAAATGCTGTTAATATAATACTGCCTCAGTCTTTAACACACTGCTTTGTTATTTCTCTACAGCTTCTTGTCTATGGTGCTGGCCAGGTCATACCATCTTCCTTTAGAGTTTTACAGCCAAATCTCACATATTCTCTTCTCGTTAGTCTGTCATCTACAGTTCAATATGGCCGAGCAATCGTTGTAATGGATAGGAACTTCTGCACTGACCTTGCTGGCAACAGCTTTATGAGAATGCCAAATTCTAGTGTTTATATACATTTTGGTAAGTGAATCTTTTATTCTGTCATAGTAGGTCAGTTCAAGGTCCAAACAGGTAAAACCATTGTTTTAAGCCTCCAAGAAAAGAAGGTCTAAAAAAATGTTTTCTAGTACTAATTGCTTTAGGCCTCAAAAATACTTTTTTAGGACTAATTGCTTGAGACCTCCATGAAAAAAGGACTTCAAAAAAATCTTCATTCTTAAAGGACTTCTTAAACCCTTGAATAGTCCCTTTGGCATACCATAGTATTATTCTCAGCAATGCGTGATGTGTCATTTGTTTGATTACTTTTATGGATAAAAGTTCATGTGCTTTGGTGCTTGTGGCCTCAAAGATGCTGTACTGTCTTTTTCTACAGGTGCTTGAACTTTTAATCCAATAGAACTGAACATTATGTTATCGTGTATCAGTATTGTAGAGGCTAGGAGCTTCGAAGATTTTTATGCATTCTAAATATAAGTAAACAACACTGTAGAACACATTTGGTTACTTTTTAATGTTCAGAACTTGATTTCCTCTATGGCAACCATGATACAGACAGGAGAAAAGTTTATGTCAACATCAGGACTCGTGTACCAGAAGAACTGCTTCAACTTAACAGTGAAACGAGAACAGTACAGGCAACTAATGACTTTGACAGGCTAAAGATATATTTGTACTTCTCAGCTCCAGTTCTGAATTCATCTACAGAAATTTTGAATTCTATCAACATTAGTCAGGGTTCACTTCTTCTAAATAATTCAAAAAGCCTTGGAGATAGAAGATTTGGATTCATGGTCAGTTGATTGATTCGTTGATATGATAAGTTTTAAGGGTGTATATCATATGCTTATTCTAAGTGCTTCTCCTCTGCTTACACTTTCTTTTGGCCAACTCTTATTTCAGATTGCTAATATATCCTCTACTTCTATAATATCAATTAACTTCAATTCAGAGTCTATAATAACCAGACAAGGGACTCAAGTTTCACCAACTGCACCAGTTACTTTCCTTTATGGTACATTCTATCCACCAACCACTAAGAAAAAACATATATTGTTTTTACACACCTTTGTCTTAAGAATCTTGAGATTCCTATGCTCTTTGCTAACATACCCATGCATGGAATTCAGATACTACGAGGCCTGCTGTGATGTTGAGTACATATAGCATGAGGACAAGAGAGCACAATCTCCAAATATTAGTTAAATTTGTGAAGCCTGTTTTTGGCTTCAACTCCTCTTGCATATCAATTTCAGGGGGTTTACTAAAAAGGTAAGTATTTTTGTGGATGGCCATTTTCTTAGGACATAAATATGTTTTTAACCTTTCAAACTTGAACACAAAATTGGAATTGGCCTGATTTGAAAATTTGTTATATTTTGATCCTAAACTTAAAAAATAATTGATATAATCTTTTTAAACTAATAACGTTAATCTTTTCAAAGCATGCTAAATATCCCTCTCTCTCTCCACAATCATTATGTGAAAGCCAAATGTCTATTGACAGACATCAACTTTTGTTTTCTGTCTAGTTTCCATGAAATAAGACGCGACATATACATGGTTGAGTTACTAGCAGATGATGGTTTAGTCTTTGTTGGTGTGCATGAGAATGTAACAAGAGATGTTGCTGGGAACAAAAATCTAGCTTCTAATTTTCTACAAGTGAGGCGCTGTAAGATTTTTAGTTTTGCTTATTCATTCTTTTTTTGGTGATAGTGTTGCTATTAGAGCTGATATTTATATTTTTTTTTTCCCATCTTGTGAGCATTTCTATTCGTGTATATCACAATATTGTTTTTTTATTTGCACCTATTTTATCAAGTTGTTAAAATATTTATGGTTTTGCAATCGTGCAGACTCTATGCCTCTCATTTCCTCAGTGGTTTCAGCATTTGCAACTGCTTCATTTGTGGTGACATCAATTGCTGCGGGTTTTCTTACTATCTCAACTGCAAGCCTTCAATCTGTTGGTACATTTACAAGATCATCGTCTTTTTTGGTCTTCGATCCAGCGAGGAATCTTCTTGTGAGACACTTAACTTGAATCCTGCTGACAAGTTACACCAGTTTATATCCTGTTATTTAAATGGAGAGTCAGTGACATAGAATACTTTGGAAGAGAGACTCAGATATCAAGCTTGACAAATTATCAAATGGAGCTTGATCGAGTTTATAAACAAGGAAAAGTAAAAACAAAACAATGGATGAAGATAAATTTTCTCTATTTCAATGCTCAGTTGCTCACTCACTAACTCACTTTCTTCCATGCCAACTTGTCACAAACAAAATATTGGTCCTAGATTTTGCATTCAAGGGTAGAGAGTAGAAACCATTGCTTCTTCTCAACCAACATGAAATAATTTTCTTTTAGCATCTTGAACTTTTAGTTTTCTTTCAACTTTGAAAAGTTTCTGTAAATTACAGAATGTTCTTTTATTTTTATAGTGATTATGGAGAGAAAACCACATTGATAGGATAACTTTGTCAATCATGCAGAGAATTTTGGGCCATATTCAGGTGTTTGCACTATCTAGATGGTTAGCAGTTAAGTTGCCAGTCGAGTTTTATGAATTTGCCAGACATTTGCAATGGACCATACCCTATTTTACTGTTCCATGGGAAAATGAACCAATGAACCTATTCAAGGTAAGCTCTAATCCCTTTGGAACCTCTAAGGTCATCAACAAGGCTCCAGCAACAATCCCAAACAAGTTAGTTAAGAGTTTGAATTTGGCTGCTTCAGTGTATGGATCACCACTTACTTCTTCAGAGTACCAGCAATATTTTGAGGTTAGAATAAGTTGAGATGTATATCAATAGTGCAGAGAAATTGAATTTCTTATCTATGTTAATGAAAAATCGTCAATTCTTAATTCATAGTGCACACTTGCAGAGTGAAAATATGAAACCAGAAGCTGAATATATTTTGGATTCACAACATCCCTCTGGGTAAGTTATATGTTTCAATACATTACAATATATTTGGAAATCAGTTTTTTCATTTCTATACAGAAAAGGTCATCATTAGCATACAAAGGATACTAGCAAAACACTCAACTCACTTTTTGTTAGCTCAAACTAATATTGTTTTGAAAAAAAATGAATACTAGACCACCAATACTTTACTACAATGTTAACTGGAAATTGAATACTAGACCACCAATACTTTACTACAATGTTAACTGGAAATTGCCAACTTAGTATATTGCATTCTAGTTGTCAACACATGATATACCCAATTTCAACCAGATGTCAGAAAAGGTTTGCAAATGAACCACTGCTTCAAAAATGGACTAAGAGGATACATTTTTTTGTTCTGCATCTATAACAATAAGAAAAGGCATTCCATGAGATAAATCAAGGAGCATACTCTGTTTTCAGATTATAATTTATTTATTTGTCAAGTACAAGTGCTTCAACAATATATTCTTACTTATTATAATCGATTATAAGATTTGTTTCTTTTTTGTCTAATAGATGGACAGAATTTTATAGAAGCATGTTTTGGTTAGCTGTGATCTGTGGTGGTTTAATGGTTCTGCATGCTTTTCTCCTCATTGTCCTGAAATTTGGGAAGAGAAATTCTGAGAAGCATACAATCCATGGATCACTCACATTCCCAAGATTTGAGATATTTCTTATATTTCTTGCACTACCGAATATTTGCAAGTCCTCTGCTGTCCTAATTCAAGGTAAACATAATCATGATGTTGTTATTTGTCACCTAACCATTTTCTGTGATCAATAAGTAAAGCAAAATATAAAGCAATGACAGATAAAAGATATTAGACATAGGAAATGAATACTAGTTGATTCAAACCACCAGTGAGGTCAATCACATTATAGAGTGCTTTATGAAGAATGAATTGGTGGTTTTTCTAATTAGTGGTGAAATGTGTGATATAAATTTGGGAAAATTACAGGATTCTTGACAAAAAAACACAGTATGTTTGTTGCCTTCGATATGAAAAGGAAGATTCCTTTCTTTGTTTTGACAAAATCTAAACTGATAACTGAAGAGTTTATGGTTCCTGTTTTCCTTCCCTCTCAGAAGGTGAACACAGATATTCCAATCATTATCTCACCTCGTCTAAATTATAGCTCTTGGCAAATGTATTCATTTGATTTATTGAAACTTATGAGAAGGATAATAGAAAAATTAGAAATAGATGACAGCAATGAGATCACTTCCCTTATATGATTTCAGTATTCAATGCAAGGCCATTTATTCAGAAGTCCAAAACTTCTCTCACACAATCACTAGGTTTAATTTTTCTCTTTTGCATTATGGCTATAGGGGGATCTCCTTCTGGAATTGCTGTTGGAACTATACTGTTCGTTTTTGTGTCCATTGTTCTTCTGGCTTTGTTCTTGTTCCTCTCCATTGGAATCACATTTGGAAAGTTGCTTCAATACAAGGAAGTCCATCAAGAAGGTTTGACATTTCACTGGTACCAAGAGCTTGTGAGAGTAACTCTGGGGCCAGGTAAAAGAGGCCAATGGACATGGAAAGAACAACCTAGATCTGTTTATCTAACCATCTTTGGCCCACTGTTTGAAGACTTGAGAGGCCCTCCAAAGTACATGCTTTCACAGATATCTGGTGGCACTGGCAACCCTCCAAGTCAAAGAGACCGCATCATTGCCTCTGATGATGAAACAGAAGATGCAGAAGCACCTTTCATCCAAAAGCTGTTTGGGATTCTTAGGATATACTACGTGTTTCTTGAATCCATAAGGCGTGTTTCACTGGGAATTTTGGCAGGTCACTTTGTTCCAACTCAGTCTTCTAAGACCCCTGTGATTATTATGTTGTCTATGACTTCTTTTCAGCTGTTCTTCATGTTGCTAAAGAAACCTTTTATAAAGAAAAGGGTTCAGCTAGTGGAGATTATCTCACTCACCTGTGAAGTTGCTTTATTTGGTACTTGTTTTATCCTTCTGAAGAAGGAATTTTCTGTGAGAGCTGAGACTAAGACTGGGATTTTCATGCTAGTGCTGTTCCTAGTGGAGTATTGTGCACAGATCATCAATGAATGGTATGCTTTATATGTGCAAACAAAGATGCTGGACCCTGGGGAAAAATCACTCTTGGTAGGTTTAAAAAATGCCTTGATTGGGTTTCTTTTGTATTTCATCCCTCAAAAGTGCATCAAAGACTTGGTAAATAGGTTACCACAAAACGGAACTGGGAATATTGAAGAGTCTAGAGACACTGCTTCAGGTGGTGACAGGTCAAGATTCTCAAGTAGTAGAAGCTCGGGTACACCTGATGGAGCGTGGTTGAAACAGATAAGGGAATTTGCAAAGTCTAGCTTTGGTAGGGAAAGAAGTGTAAATGATCCTTCGACTAGTGGCACTACTGCATGGAGTGGGTTATGGGGAAACAAAAGGAGTGGGAGCTCATCTTCTGAGTTCAAGTCAAAATCAAGTTCATTGTACAAAGATTTGGAAGCCATTTTTTCTTCCAAATAATACAGAAAATAGTTAGATTCGTATCTCATTTTAGAACAATTTGTATCTTACTGTAATAAATCTACATGGATTTGCCTCCCGTTCCTGTCAACTTGTTTATCATGTAAGATGGTGCACAATTCTATGTGTTAATCGTTTTTTGCATATTATCAAGGTTTTTTTTGCATATAACAACAAAGAGGGAAGAAAGAGATAAGTCAAAGCAACAAAAAAGAGAGTAAAAAATTCATATTTACTAAATAGAAGAATGGAGATGAATAAATTCTTACCTTAAAAATCTAAACCTTTATTCTTCTCGTACTGTTATCATCCTTTATTCTGATGATGTTATTATATTCTCCTCGCACTATAGATCAATTTCCCCCAAGAAACCCAAATTACCAATTTGCCAAGTTAAACTGAACCCTAATTTTCCAAAACGTCAATTCTTACTAATCAGCTTTTAATCTTCATTTTGTTCAGCTAAATTACAGTTTCAAGTTTTGTTCTGCTCCCAAACCCCGTGCCACCAAGTTTTTGGCTTATTCTCTTTCCTTTCAACACCTGTCCAAAGCCAAAGCTTCAAGCTTTTTCTCTATTCTGCTCCTCTTCAATTATCATATCATATAAACATACAGAAAAAGAAATGGGTTCTTTGATGAGTTCACCGAAAAAGAAAGAACAGATGGAAGCAGCGTTGAATAAGGCTAAGGGGATAGTATCCTCTTCCCCTGTTGTTGTCTTTAGGTATTTTTTTTCTTTTTCTTTTCAATCTAATTTACCTGTTGTTTTATATTTTGCAAGTAACTTGTTTAATCCATGAAATCCTAATGATTTTCAAAATGTATTCAGATTATAGAATTTGTGTTTAGGTCTCACTCAAATCTAAAAGTAATTCCAATACAAAAACCTTAAATAGATTTAATTCTTCTACAATCACCGTACAATTTGAGGTCTCCAATACCTGTTGAGACATTGAAAGTTCCCTTCAAAAATGTTTACCCTTCAACCAATTAGTTTTTGGTTGTGAGCTTAGGAATAGTTAGGTGCACAGTACAATGAAATAGCTCTAAATTTTCTCTTTTTTATATTAGTAATTCCATCGTGTAATCTGTGTGTGGTGGCAGCAAGACTTACTGTGGTTATTGCAAGCGGGTCAAAGATCTCTTCCTACAGCTTGGAGCATCCTACAAGGTTTTTGAATTGGACACAGAAAGTAAGAGTGCTATGAATACTCTCTCGAGTGATTTCATGTTTGGTCTATTATATCAATTTTCTTTTCTTGTTAGATCAATGTTGTTTTCATGTTTGTGGTCTTCGCTTATTCTTTGCTTTAAGAGTCTATTTTCAAGTTAAGGTGAGTTACCTGCTTTTAGAGTGTATTAAAGCTTTTAGGCAAGACACTATTTACCCGTTGAAATTGAAATCTAGACAATCCACTTGATATCATTTTCAATCTAACCTAAAGTTTCTTTTTTCTAAAACTTCATGGTCTTTCTCATTTTTATACTTCATCATGTTTCTTGTGTTTTAGTGTTTTTTGTTTCTGTGCTTTTGTGCTTTTTCTTTCTCGTGTTTTTGTGTTTTCTTGTGTTTTCTGTTTTTGTGTTTTTATACCTCATTGTCTTTCTTGTGTTTTTGTGTTTTCATACCTCATCGTCTTTCTTGTGTTTTTGTGTTTTCATACCTCATCGTCTTTCTTGTGTTTTTGTGTTTTTATACCTCATCGTCTTTTCGTGTTTTTATGTTTATATACTTCATAGTCTTTCACGTGTTTTCGTGTTTTTATACTTCATCGTCTTTCACTCGTGTCTACATACTCCATTGACTTTCTCGTGTCTGCATACTCCATTGACTTTCTCGTGTCTGCATACTCCATTGACTTTCTCGTGTCTGCATACTCCATCGACTTTCTCGTGTCTGCATACTCTATCGACTCTCTCGTGTCTGCATACTCCATCGACTCTCTCGTGTCTGCATACTCCATCGACTCTCTCGTGTCTGCATACTCCATCGACTCTCTCGTGTCTGCATACTCCATCGACTCTCTCGTGTCTGCATACTCCATCGACTCTCTCGTGTCTGCATACTCCATCGACTCTCTCGTGTCTGCATACTCCATCGACTCTCTCTATCTCGTGTCTGCATACTCCATCGACTCTCTCTATCTCGTGTCTGCATACTCCATCGACTCTCTCTATCTCGTGTCTGCATACTCCATCGACTCTCTCTATCTCGTGTCTGCATACTCCATCGACTCTCTCTATCTCGTGTCTGCATACTCCATCGACTCTCTCTATCTCGTGTCTGCATACTCCATCGACTCTCTCTATCTCGTGTCTGCATACTCCATCGACTCTCTCTATCTCGTGTCTGCATACTCCATCGACTCTCTCTATCTCGTGTCTGCATACTCCATCGACTCTCTCTATCTCGTGTCTATCTAATGCTTCATCGACTCTCTCTATCTCGTGTCTCTCTAATGCTTCATCGACTCTCTCTATCTCGTGTCTATCTAATGCTTCATCGACTCTCTCTATCTCGTGTCTATCTAATGCTTCATCGACTCTCTCTATCTCGTGTCTATCTAATGCTTCATCGACTCTCTCTCTCGTGTCTATCTAATGCTTCATCGAATCTCTCTCTCGTGTCTATCTAATACTTCATCACTTTCTTTTGTGTTTATCTAAATTTTCATCGACTGACTTTCTGGTGTTTAACTAAAAATCTAAAACTTCATCCATTTCTCGTGTTTATCTAAAACTTCATCAAATTTATCTATCGACTTTCTCGTGTTTAACTAAAGCTTTATCAACTTTCTCATATTTACCTAAAGCATTATCGATATTCTCGTTTATTATTACTTTATACTTTTTTATTATATAATGTTTCATGTAATTGAAGGAGATGGAGATGATATTCATTCAGCTTTAATCGAGTGGACAGGACTTAGGACAGTGCCTAACGTGTTTATTGGAGGAAAGCACATTGGTGGTTGTGATAGTAAGGCCCTGCACACGAGTTTCTTTTGAGAAGAACGTGCCAATGTTTTTGTTGCTCTTTTTTTCCTTATTTCCATCTAAAGTTTTATGTTGTATCTTGCAGCTGTTTTGGAGAAACACAAAACAGAACAACTAGTTCCTCTTCTGAATGATGCTGGGGCGATTGCCAATAACTCTGCTCAACTGTGAACAACTATGTTCAGTAACAAAGTATTTTCTAAAATAAGATGAAATAAGGAGAAACTATATGCTAAAATTTCTAGCATGACTTCGCATGAATAGCATGCTCAGCAAGTATAAGTATAGGTGATGGCTCAAATTATGTTAAATAAGACCATCTTATCCTCATGAATGTATCATCAAAGTTGAAACATCATTACGTGTAATTTTTCTAAGTGATTACGTGGTTCCTATAGAGTTTAACCCTCACTGGAGAGGTTGCTTGTTAATGAATTTGTTCAAGCACAGATGGTATTGTCCTAAACTATTAATATAATCTTAGAGTTTTAAGTCATCTAAATTCACGCATACTTGGATGCTAAAAATATAAAACGTAAAACAAAATATAATGTAAACCTTACAAATATTTGACGATTTTTATTCTTGTAATAAATATTTCACATAACATTCAATGTCTTCTTCTTCGCTTCCATCTACCGGTACAATTTGACTTATAACTCCTAATCTAGTGATGAGAAATAAATTCACACTCTTATTATAATTATTATAATCAATGCCACTGGTTTATAATAAATACATAAAATTAGTTTTAGATAAAGCATACGAAGTCTTTTCAAGCAACACCACTAACTCAATTAGTTTTATATGTTATAACTCAATTAGTATTCTTTATATATTACTTAGATTTTTAATCATCTCTCTGAGTTTCTTTCTTTCACATTGGAACATTATTGAATGTTTTTTAAAATGAAATTATTTTTTATTATTAATATCTCACAAGTGAGACTCTTATTTGTATCATCGTTTATCAACACATTTTTCTGTCTTTCCATGCAAACACCACTCTATTTATCATACACGTCCTTTTACTTGTATTTTTGTTTCTCTTAATGGACATGTTTGCTTAAAACATCTATTAGAAAAATTTTCAATATAAAAAATTCATAAATTTAGGATTCTTAAAAATACGTCCTTGATTCTATAGATAACATCACAACAATTAAAGATTTACAAAAAAAAAAAACTCTCTCAATCCAAGTCATGTAAAAGAAGAACTACAACTTCAACAGGTTTTACTATTTGCGAATTTCATTTTAATATTTGAGAATTTGGCACTCTTGTCAAAATTAAAATCAAATCTAACATTTTAAGGGCATGTGACAAAGTGATAATTAATTATCCATGTGTATATTGTTAGATCAAAGTTTAATAGATCTATGTATGATTTTGATTTTGTGGTTAAAAATAAGAGGAATCACAATCCTTCGTGAGTATCAAATTATGTTAGATACAAGTATTTAATTTAGTTCAAGTGACATAAGTTGTGTAGCTAAACATATGCAAATGTTATTTGTAATGGGTTTCATCTTAAATACGTAAAACTGCATTTCATAGTATTCGTCAAACTAACAAAAGTTTATTTTATACTTGTAGAGAATGTACGTTTCTTCAATATTTCGGGAGAATCTCATTATGTTTTGATGACATAAAGATCTTATGAAGAACATTTGCAAGCTACTCCAAATAAACATTTTTTTTTTACCAAACCATGTACTTCACTCAAAAGGTGGAATGAAACTGCCTATCCAGTTTTTGTGAAACCATTTAGACCTTGTACACTTGAGTGGATTTGAGAGAGAGTAATTAAGGGGATTTGAGAGGATTTGAAAATAATTTTTTTTGTTGTTTATTTGAGTCAATTTGGAGATAAGTGAGAATGAATTTGGAAGTAAAGTTTGTGAGAATTAGTGTAGGATTTGATTGACGTGACAAATTAAAAAAATTTACTTCCAAATCCAATCTCATTTACGTCCAAATTCACTCAAATAATCAACAAAAAAATTTATTTTCAAATCCTCTCAAATCTCCTTAATTACTCTTCCTCAAATCCACTCAAGTGAACAAGGCATTAATAATGACATAAAGATCTCATGACACATGGATTCAATGTTAAGTCAAAACCATTTAATTTGTCTCAACTTCAAAGCATGCTCAAATGCAAGAAGAATCAATAGTAGAATTAGACACTCAAAATGACTAGGAAGGTTTTGCAATAAGGTCTTTTATGTTCTGCATCTATAACAATAAGAAAAGGCATTCCATGAGATAAATCAAGAAGCATACTCTGTTTTCAGATTATAATTTATTTATTTGTCAAGTAGAAGTGCTTCAACAATATATTCTTATTTATTATAATTGATTATAAGATTTGTTTCTTTTTTTTTTGTCTAATAGATGGACAGAATTCTACAGAAGCATGTTTTGGTTAGCTGTGATCTGTGGTGGTTTAATGGTTCTGCATGCTTTTCTCCTCATTGTCCTGAAATTTGGGAAGAGAAATTCTGAGAAGCATACAATCCATGGAGCACTCACATTCCCAAGATTTGAGATATTTCTTATATTTCTTGCACTACCGAATATTTGCAAGTCCTCTGCTGTCCTAATTCAAGGTAAACATAATCGTGATGTTATTATTTGTCACCTAACCATTTTCTGCAATCAATAAGTAAAGCAATGACAGATAAAAGATATTAGACATATGAAATGAATACTAGTTGATTCAAACCATCAGTGAGGTCAATCACATTATAGAGTGCTTTATGAAGAATGAATTGGTGGTTTTTCTAATCAGTGGTGAAATGTGTGATATAAATTTGGGAAAATTACAGGATTCTTGACAAAAAAACACAGTATGTTTGTTGTCTTCGATATGCAAAGGAAGATTCCTTTCTTTGTTTTGACAAAATCTAAACTGATAACTGAAGAGTTTATGGTTCCTGTTTTCCTTCCCTCTCAGGAGGTGAACACAGATATTCCAATCATTATCTCACCTCGTCTAAATTATAGCTCTTGGCAAATGTATTCATTTTGTTCATTGAAAGTTATGAGATGGATAATATAAAAATTAGAAATAGATAATATAAAAGTTTAATAGATCAATTTCCTCCAAGAAATCCAAATTACCAATTTGCCAAGTTGAACTGAACCCTAATTTTCCAAACGTCAATTCTTACTACTCAGCTTTTAATCTTCTTTTTTTTTTCAGCTAAATTACCGTTTCAAGTTTTGTTCTGCTCCGAAACCCAGCGCCAGCAAGCAGCAGCAAAATTCAACATCTGTGCTCTGTTTTTGGCTTATTCACTTTCCTTTTAACACCTGTTTAAGCTTTTTCTCTATTCTGGTCCTCTTCAATCACCATACCATATAAACATACAGAAAAAGAAATGATCAAGCTTTTTCTCTATTCTGCTTCTCTTCAATTACCATACCATATAAACATACAGAAAAAGAAATGGGGTCTTTGTTGAGTTCAGCGAAAAGGAAAGAACAGATGGAAGCAGCGTTGAATAAGGCTAAGGGGATAGTATCCTCTTTCCCTGTTGTTGTCTTCAGGTATTCTTTTTCTTTTTCTTTTTAATCTAACTTACCTGTTGTTTATATTTTGCAAGTAACTCGTTTAATCCATGAAATCCTAATGATTTGTTCAAAATGTATTCAGATTATAGAATTTGTGCTTAGGCCTTACTCAACTCTAAAAGTAATTCCAATCCAAAAACCTTAACTAAATTTAATTCTTTTAACAATCACGTACAATTTGAGATCTCCAATACCTGTTGAGGGATTGAAAGTTCCCTTAAAAAATGTTTACCCTTCAACAAATTAGTTTTGGTTGTGAGCTTAGGAACAGTTAAGTACACAGTACAATGAAATAGCTTTAATTTTTCTCTTTTTCATATCAGTAATTCCATCGTGTAATCTGTGTGTGTGGTGACAGCAAGACTAACTGTGGTTATTGCAAGCGGGTCAAAGATCTCTTCCAACAGCTTGGAGCAACCTACAAGGTTGTTGAATTGGACATAGAAAGTAAGAGTGCTATGAATACTCTCTCATGTTTATCTGTTATTATACCCTATAATTATATGATGACTTTATTATT
This sequence comes from Vigna angularis, assembly GCF_016808095.1. NCBI lineage: Eukaryota > Viridiplantae > Streptophyta > Magnoliopsida > Fabales > Fabaceae > Vigna > Vigna angularis. The sequence continues at coordinate 12,026,655 of NC_068973.1, read as the reverse complement.
ACTTTATATTGTTTATTATATAATGTTTCATGTAATCGAAGGAGATGGAAATTATATTCATTCAGCTTTAATCGAGTGGACGGGACTTAGGACTGTGCCTAACGTGTTTATTGGAGGAAAGCACATTGGTGGTTATGGTAATAAGGCCCCTGCACATGAGTTCTTTTGAGAAGAACGTTCCAGTGTTTTTGTTGCTCTTTTTTTCCTTATTTGCATCTAAAGTTTTATGTTGTATCTTGCAGCTGTTTGGGAGAAACACAAAACAGAACAACTGGTTCATCTTCTGAATGATGCTGGGGCGATTGTCAATAACTCTGCTCAACTGTAAACAACTATGTTTAGTAACAAAGTATTTTCTAAAATAAGATGAAATAAGGAGAAAGTAAATGCTAAAATTTCTTGCATTACTTCCTATGAATAGCATGGCATGCTCAACAAGTATAAGGGATGGCTCAAATTATGTTAAATAAAACCATCTTATCATCATCAGTGTATCATGAAAGAGTGATTAGGTGGTTTGCTATAGAGTTTAACCGTCACTGGAGAAGTTGCTTATTAATGAATTTGTTCAAACACAGTTGGTATTATCCTAAACTATTAATATAATCTTAGAGTTTTAAGCACCCAAGATGTATGGTAAAAATATAAAACGTAAAACAAAATATAATGTAAACCTTACAAATATCTGACGATTTTTATTCTTGAAATAAATGTTTCACATAACATTCAATGTTTTCTTTCGGTTCCATCTACGGGTACAATGACTTGTAACTCCTAATCTAGTTGAAAAACAAACATATAAATGGAGACCCTCTACTCTTAGTTTCCCATTTAGTAACCAATTCATGCAATAATATATGTACCAGTAGCGACCGGACGTCAAACAGGCCGGACGTCCATGTAACCATATTGGACCCAAGAATACCCTTCTGCTTATCGTCAGGAAGGGTTGGGCACGGCAGGCCGGACGCACGTACGACCACGATCACATAACATTACCACTTGCCACCCGTGGGAAAAGCAACTCACGTGTAGCCGACCGGTCATACCGCTGACCAGCTGGGTTGCTTATATGCGCCGGCCGGCCATGAGGCCAAGCCTCGCGAGACCGGCCGGTCATATCGTTAATTAACTTAGTTTAAGGTAAGTAGTGGTTAAAAGCTATTGGGCTGAATTTGGGCCGTAATTAACTTTTCACTAATCTCAAGCCCATAGCGAAAACTATAAATACAGATCCAAGGTGACATGGGGGCGAAGAGAATCACCTGCCGGACGGATTCGCAGCTAGTCGTCGGCCAGATGAATGGTGACTTTCAAGTGAAAGAGGAACAGTTGATGCGATACTTCCATCGCGCAACAGAATCGGCTAGGTCGTTCGACAAAGTCGACATCCAACACATCCCAAGGGAAGAGAATACCCGGGCGGATATGCTTTTCAAGCTCAGCTCGGGCAAAGAAAAGGGGCAGCTAACAACTGTCGTACGTCAGGTACTGCTCCAACCCTCAATAGAGTGCCTGGCGGTATCAAGCGAGGAGAAGGACTAGCGATCCGAGATCAAGGAAATCATGTCCCGACAGGATGACGGACGACCCGTCAAACCAAGCGAGGCAAAGAGGATTGTCCGCTACCTATTGGTAGGGGACAACTTGTACAGGAGAGGGTTCTCCACCCCCTTCTCAAGTGCTTAGGGAAGGAAGAAGCACGCTATGTGATGGACGAACTCCACAACGGTATATGTGGTTTTCACACCGAATGGCGGGCTTTGAAGTCCCGGGTGATGAGAGCAGGGTATTATTGGCCGACCGTAGAAGCAGACACAAAGACGTTCGTCCAGAAGTGCCTCAGTTGCCAGGCGCACGCCAATAACACCCACCTGCCTCCTCATGCCTTGCATACGATTACATCGCCATGGCCGTTCGCTCAATGGGGCATGGACATTGTGGGACCAGAAGAAGTTCCTCCTGGTAGCCATGGATTATTTCACCAAGTGGGTGGAGGTCGAACCTTTAGCGACCATAACGGCCACCCAGGTCCAAAAGTTCTGCTGGAGGCTGGTATGTCGTTTCGGCCTCCCGTAAACGATCATCACGGACAACGGCCGACAGTTCATCGACAAGAAACTAGCCGAATTTTTCAAGAGCTTGGGGATTAAACATGTCACCAGCTCTGTACAACATCCCCAAACGAACGGTCAAGTGGAAGCAATGAACAAGACTGTGATCGCCGAGCTGAAGCGACGATTAGGAGAAAGGAAGGGAGCATGGGTCGACGAGCTACCTGAGGTCCTGTGGGCTTATCGATGCACGCCTCATGGGACGACCGGGGAGACTCCCTTTAACTTGACGTACGGCACTGACGCCATGTTACCAGTTGAACTAGGGGAGCCCTCGTTACGACGACAAGTTGAAGACCTACAGTTGAACGACCAAGAGCTAAGGATCCAGCTGGATTCTTTAGATGAGCGCCGAGGCCGGGCAGCCTTAAGAGCTGAAGCATGCAAACGCATGGTTGAAAGAAAATACAACTCCAAGGTGCGGCCGAGGAGCTTTCAAGAAGGCGACTTGGTATGGAGAAAGGCTGGAGAGGCTCGCCGAGTGACCATGCATGGCAAGTTGGCAGCAAAATGGGAGGGACCTTTCCGGGTGATCGAAGCACTCGGGAATGGAGCGTATCGCTACAGCACACGGACGGACGACTGATTCCAAACACTTGGAACGCTACGCATTTGAAGTTTTATTTTAGCTGATTTGTTCTTGAAAAGTTGTACTTTCATTTTTCAATGGTTAGTTTAATGACAGGATGTCTGTTTTCTCTCAAGGATAATCTTAAACCAAACGAGAAAAGTCCAAGTTGATGAACGGAGAGCTCCCTCGGGAACCACTGTCAACTTGGCCGGGCGGTGAACGGAGAGTTCTTTTGCGAAGAACCACTGTCGTCCAAACACGAGAAAAGTCCAAGTTGATGAACGGAGAGTTCTCCCAGGAACCACTGTCAACTTGGCCGGGCGGTGAACGGAGAGTTCTTTCCGAAGAACCACTGTCGTCCGAACCTTTAAAAAGTCCAAGTTGATGAACGGAGAGTTCCCCCGGGAACCACTGTCAACTTGGCCGGGCGGTGAGCGGAGAGTTTTTTCCGAAGAACCACTGCCGTCCGAACCTTTAAAAAGTCCAAGTTGATGAACGGAGAGTTCCCCCGGGAACCACCGTCAACCTGGCCGGACGGTGAACAGAGTTCTTTCCGAAGAACCACTGTCGTCCGAACCTTCAAAAGGCCTAAGTTGATGAGCGAGGTTTCCTCCGGGAACCACTGTCAACTTACAAATTTAATCTAACCACGCGTAAACAAAGATAACCGGGTGAATGAAAAAAGTATTGTATTCATTAAGGCATCAAAAAGAGTTTACATTAACAAAAAGGACGACCCGGCCAACACTTCGACAACCCAAAATGTTGGACGGACGGCCTCAAGAATACAAATTTCCAAAAAACCTTAGTATAAAAAACAAAAAATCCTAATCGTCACCGCCATCCTCCTCGTCATCATCTTCAACCTCCATTGCCTCGGCGGCTCCCGCGGCACCGAAAGGCCCTTCAGTCCCCAGCTCCTCGTCGTCAACCATGGAGTTGAGGTCGACCAGAACGCCGTCAAAGACGTCCTTCTCGATGTCAAACCCCAAGGCCAATGGCTCCTGGATGTCGGCCAAGATGGACGCCTAACGGAGGGCTTTATTGAAACCCTCCTAATGTTCAAAGACGATGTCCGCCTCTAGCTCGGTTATCCTCTCCCTCGTCTTGACGAGATCGCCGGTCAGAGCCTGGTTCGTCCTAAGGAGCCCGACCTCAGAACTCCTTAGCCGGGAAACCTGGGTCTTCAGTTGGCTGCACTCCTCCTGCAGCCGTTCATGTTCGCCCCGGATGATTGTCAGACGGTCCCGAGCCTCAGCGGATTCACTCTTGGCCTTCTCTAGGTCGGCCTCCAACTGTTCAATCTTCTTATCGTAATCATCTTGAGTCATGAGCAATTGCTCCATGTTCAGCTGGAGGGAGGCGGAGTTCTTTGCTCGGCCAAGAGCTTAGCGCGGATGGCATCCGCTCCCCGACGGTCGGCGAACTCCTTCAGGTACCAGGCAAGGGAGGCCGCCCGGGTAGACATTTCCAGCATGGCATTAGTAAGCTCCCCCTCAAAGAGCGGCTCAATAAGAGCTCGCTGGTAGGAACTCGTATGAAATTTTGTCCGGTCACTCATGTTGAATGCTGGACTAAAAATCCCACCCGGTAATGGAGCCGATGGGACTTTCTCCTTGCCCTTGCGGGATTTTTTGGACGCCGACCGGGACGACGAGCCTTCTTTATCTTTGCGGCCCTCGCCTGCAGGGTCCTTCCGCTTTCGCACAAGAGGGGCAATGGAGGCGATGGCCGCCCCAGAAGACAGATCCACAAGGACGGTCACGAGGCCCAAAAGGGGATCCAGACCGGGCCCCCGGTTCACAGGAGCGGAACCCCCGACCACTTTGACTTGGGGGATTGGTGATGGTTGCGCCGCAAGTACCGGGGGTAGACGGCCGGACGAGGAGGATCGCCTCACAGGAGGAGGACGAGGAACGTTTGGCGCGACCCTTGTCCGGGCCGCTGAAGCACTGGCCCCGGAGCGCTTCCTGGCGGCCATAAAGTTGGATTGACGGGGTGCGGGAGTCGTCATCAGATCTGAAAGAAACAAATAAACTCAGAAACGTTAAGCTCAGCGTACTAAAAACAAACAAATCCAACATAACAGTACCATATCGAACGCCTTTTGTTCACAATCCTCGAGACAAAGGCATTCGACCAAATAACGGGCGGAGATCCGGCTGGGGAGGGCATTAATGGTCCGCACGACTTCTAAGTCGGCCAGGCCCAACAATCTCACGGGAAGTGCCTTTATTTATCGGGGTTCCCTCGTCCAATAAAAGGGGAACAAGGGGTTCCCCTCGGCATCATGAAACTCATGACGGCCGGCCGCATCGATGATAACTTTGAAATAGTTATTCTTGAAATTCTTGAACGAGTCCGAGAAAGGACGAAAGAGCGTCCTATCCCGAACAGACGTCAAGGACACCCAACCACCGCGGGGAGGCGGACGGACTTCGAAATAATGGAAGAAGACTGGGACCGTCGGAGTGACGCCCACGGCCAAGCACATTGCCAAGAACGCCTGCACGGCCGCCCAGGAATTAGGATGCAATTGCGCCGGCGCTACGTTAGCCTCCCGAAGGACAGCCATTTGGAACTCTCTGAAAGGCACCCGGACAAACAATTGAGTGAAGACGTTGACGTACATATAGAAGAAGTCGTCCGGGCTCGACCTCTTCCCGTAATAAACCCTCTCATTTCTAATACTAATCCCCGCCCGGACCAATCTTGAATCCTCCACATCCCGGACGATGTGAGTACGATTGACTCTTTGCTCCAGAAGGCCGCGAGTACCGTATTGCGAAGCGTACAAACTAGCGATGTATAGAGCCCAGTCATATTCGGTCACCACGGTGCCATCACCGTCCGGCTCATAGGGAGAACCATCTACACGAATCCCCCCCTTTAGCAAGAAGATGGGGATGTCGTGGATTATTCGGCCGCCCACCGCGTCCAGAGATGCCGGTTCTGGCCTCGAGGACCCGACGACCTCTTCCAGATAGGACGAGGAGACCGAACTAGGAGAAGCGATGTGCTCGCCGTCACCCCTCGCCGACCCCCCCCCCCCCCCCCCCCGGACTCCGCCCAACAACTCAGAAGAAGAAGACTCAATATGGACTGCCGCCATTTATTACCTGAGAAAAAGAATATCAAGCTTGAATAAAACAGAGAAAGTGAAAATGACCGCACCCACATCCCCTATTTATAGAAAAGTTTTTGTAATCGTTGAACTCATCCGCGCCGTCGAAAGCTAGCACGATCAACGCTCCAGATTCGAAGTCGTTTCCCCTTCCGCCACTACAGATGCAACACGTGTTTCCCGCCAAAAGTCCAAATCCAAAAAGCCCATGAAATCTGGCCCAATTACAGTCCGCTGACCCTCGCCACGCCGCGCTCAAAGTCCTACGTACACTGCGTATACTAGGGCTTGGGGGGCTTGTGTACCAGTAGGGACCGGACGCCAAATAGGCCGGACGTCCATGTAACCACATTGGACCCAAGAATACCCTTTTGCTTACCGTTAGGAAGGGTTGGGCACGGCAGGCCGGACGCACGTACGACCACGATCACGTAACATTACCGCTTGCCACCCGTGGGAAAAGCAACTCACGTGTAGCTAGCCGGTCATACCGCTGACCAGTTGGGTTGCCTGTATGCGTCGGCCGGCCATGAGGCCAAGCCTCGCGATTTCGGCCGGTCATATCGTTAATTAACTTAGTTTAAGGTAAGTAGTGGTTAAAAGCTGTTGGGCTGAATTTGGGTCGTGATTAACTTTTCACTAATCCCAAGTCCATAGCAAAAACTATAAATACAGATCCAAGGTGAGTGGTAGATAGGTTGCATTTACTGCACATTTATTACTGTTCAATAGAAAAGCCACTGCTCTCAAACTAACTTTGGCATCGGAGAACCTTTTGCACGTCTCCCACCCGTGCACGGAGTAGGAAATTATAGAGCGAGGACGGAAAGCCGGACGTACGAAAAGCGAGCAGAAGAAGACATGAAGATATTGGACTACGCAGCCCCTCACATCCGAAACAATATTAGTGATGAGAAATAAATTAACATTCAGATATATTGTTCCATATTATAATTATTATAATCAATGCCACTAGTTTATAATGAATACATAAATTTAGTTTTAGATAAAGCATATAAAGTCTTTTCAAGCAACACCACTAATTCAATTAGTTTTATAAGTTATAACTCAATTAGTATTTTTATTTTATATGTTACTTGGATTTCTAGTAATTTATGTGAGTTTCTTTCTTCACATAGGAACATTATTAAATGAAAATATTTTTTAATATTTATGAGTATCTCACAAACGACTCTTATTTGTATCATATGGTTTACAATAATATAACATTTTTCTGACTAAAACTTCATCTTAAGTAAAAACCACTCTATTTATCATCCACGTCCTTTTAATTGTATTTTTGTTTCTCGTAATGGACATGTTTGCTTAAACACCTATTTAGAAGATTTCCAATATAAGAAATCCATAAATCTAGGATTCTTAAAAATATGTCCTTATTTCTATAGATAACATCACAATAATGAAAAATTTACAACAAAGATCTCTTTCAATTTAAGTCATGTAAAATAAGAACCACAACTTCAACACTTGAAGCTTTTACTATTTGGGAATTTCATTTTAATATTTGCAAATTTGGCACTCTTTCAAAATTAAAGTCAAATCTAACATTTTAAGGGCATGTGACAAAGTGATAATTAATGATCCATGTGTATATTGCTAGATAAAAATTTAATAGATCTATAAATGATTTTTATTTTGTGGTTAAAAACAAGAGGAATCACAATCTTTTATGGGTATCAAATTATGTTAGATCCAGGTGTTTAATTTAGTTCAAGTGACATAAGTAGTGTAACTAAACATATGCAAATGTTACATCTTAAAGATGTAAAACTAACAAGAGCTTTGAGCATTTCATATTATTCGTCAAACTAACAAAAGTTCATTTTATACTTGCAAAGAATGTATGTTTCTTCAAGAGGATCTCATAATGTTTTGATGATATCAAAATCTGAACATTTGTAAGCTACTCCATGTAAACATTTTTTTTTTTTGGAAAAAGCTTGGATGTTAATGTTGCTAAGTTATCTAGTTGTACCAAACCATGTACGTCACTCAAAAGGTGGAATGAAACTACCAACCCAGTTTATGAAGCTTTGTCATGTTTTAGAGGTGCTGTCAAAACAGAAACATGGATTCAATGTTAAGTCAAAATCATTTAATTTGTCTTATAACTTCAAAGCATGCTTAGATGCAAGAAGAGACAATAGTATAATTAGACACTCAAAATTACTAGGAAGGTTTTGCAATAACTCTTTTCGTCTCAAATTCTACATAAATAATGTCTTTATGAAGAAGGTTGAAAAAATCTTGAAATAAGCATGTGCACAAATTCTTATTTTCTTAACCGATCATTGGTATTGTAATTGCGAGAAAGAATGTCATGTTCATATTTTTACATAAGAATGTGTTTTATCTTGTGTTCGTCGAAATAATGAATCATCTTTCTAATTAGTAACCATGTGATATGTTATATTACATTTTTTGTAAACGTTCAAGTTTTATTTAGAAGTAGTTGTATTGCAAATAATATTCAATGTTTAGCCATGATTAATTTTGTTTCAATTAATATACATTAATTTAATTAAGACGATATTCCAAATAATACTCATGAGTGGTTGGATTTTAAATAACACTTAAGTCTAGTCAAGATTGGTTGTGTACATGAATAACACTAAGGTTGTTTTAGTCACAAGTGAATAAGGTTCAAACAATACTCTCATATATCTTTACAAGGTTAGTTTGCTTGCTAAAACTTATCTCAATAATTTGACGGTATAAAAATAACTTATATATATCTCTCTTGACTTTTATCCTTTTATATTATATGTTATTAATATAACATGAGAAGACGAGAAGAAGAGTGTTGTGAGAAAAAGTATTACTATATGTATTTTAGGATAATAAAAAAATAATTTTAATACAAACACTTTAATTTCATTAATTTTTATTTGAACTCAATAATAATTAAACATGGTTACGTATGTTATTAGAAAAGAAATTTAACGTTGATTTACAATTAACAATATAAGGAAATTATTAAACATTTTAAATTTATAAAGCAATAAATAAAGATATACAAAACTATTAAGAATAAAGTGATTTTATAAAAGTGTTATTATTGTAAAAAAAATCGATGTTTATTATTTTCAACTTTTTCTCAAAAACCAAATAATTTGATGTCATCACTCAAATTAATAGTTACATATAAAAGTGTAGTCTTTTTACTTAACTAGTGTATTTTCTGTGAATTTACCAAATTAGGCATTTAAAAAATATTATGAATATAGGTAAATCATGTCATCTTGACGTGATTTGATTACGAAGAAATTTTGTTACGGCGTACGACTTTAGCTTAAAATTAGGGATGACAATGTGAATCGTTTGAGTCTGTTTAAGTCTATCACGCAGTTAGCCTGTATAATGTGATCAGATTGTCCCGGTTAAATGTTAGGAAAAGGTTTCTTTAACAACTATATTTTGCCAATTTTTTGACAACGTCACGTGGCGTTGTTTCATTGATTGGTTTTAAAAGATTTTTTAAAAAGGTGAAACTTGTTCAGAAGGATAATTTTGGAATGAATTTGGATAGAAACTCTTTTTGGCAGTTTATTTTTTCAGATTCACTTTTTATTGCAGTTTGGTTTTCTCAACTCTCTCTCCACCATTGAAGCTTCCATCTCTCTCCACCATTGAAGCATTCATCTCTCTCTACCGTTTCGGTTCTCTTCGTTCCTCGCTTTTCTTCAGTTTCTGTCCACCATTAAAATGTTGTTTCTCTCTCCCCTTTAAGTTTGAGTTCGACTTTTCTTACTTCGTTTCTTGGGTCATTTGGTCACTGTTGAGGATTTTGTCTCTCTTTTTATCCATTTCCCCATTTTTTGATGGTGTGACTGTGGGCTCGTTTTGAGGTATATATTCGTCGTTTTGGAATTTTGTTGATTTTGGCGTGCATTGTCATTGGCGACATTTTCGTGGTTGTGTAAGTCTTTGGCTTTTGTCTCCCATTGTGGTTGGCGGTATTTCTCCCAAGGTTTGGGTTTTTTCGCACACACCGTTGAGGTTGGTATCACCAAGGTTTGGGCTTTTTCGCACACACCATTGATTAATTACCAAACTTCACATTAGAAGTTGTAGAAACCATCAACCATGACCAACAGGGTCCTTCATTCATAAAATCTTAAAAACACTCATAACAAACAAAAAAACAATCATGGGGAGTGCGATTGTCACACCTGGGTAGCACAGATCAACTTTCAGTACAAAACTACAAATTTAACCTGGTAATCGATTACAGCCATTATGTAAGCGATTACAAGTGCATGTCTCCAATGTGTATGGTGCAGGACTTAACCTGCGTTGCTAAGACCACCCAGGATGGGTCTTCCCTACACAGAAGACTTACCAAACTTCACACTACAAGTTGTGAAAGCCATCAACCATGACCAACAAGGATCCTCCATTTACAATATCTTAAAAAGACACTCACAAAAAAAAAAATCATGGGGAGCGCAATTGTCACATTTGGGTAGCGCAGATCAACTTTCAGTACAAAACTGCAATTTTAACCTGGTAATCGATTACAACTCCTCTGTAAGCGATTACGAGTACATGTGTCCAGTGTGTATGGTGTAGGAACATGTTAGGTCATTGAATTGTTGAGAAAAAATGTCATTTAGGTGCTTTCGTGTAAGTTACATGAGCTCCATAAGCATTTTTGGCCAATTTCTGCCCTAGTAATCGATTACAGGGGTCTTGTAATCGATTACCAGAGGAAAAATGGTCATTTGTACAAAAACTTCAACTGTGCTCCCTACCTGGATGAACAACACTCCCTAACTTTATTTTTCTGACCTTTGCTACTTGTTTTGTTTTTAACTTTCTCCACTAAACTCCAAATGACTTGATTCTTGTTTTGTTGGAATCTAGACTCAAAGAGCTTTCCAATAAAACAAGAATCAACTCATTTGGAGTTCGGTGGAGAAAGTTATGAGCCAAAAAACCAGTAAAGGTTAGAGGTGGCAGAAATATATAAAACGTTAACTTTAAGGAATTAATTGCACCTACTCAGATGTCCAAAAATTATAAATTAGTAGTAATTGGAAATATTTTTGAGTCTAATTTCTAATAAAAAAAGAATCACATCATTTGGAGGTCTGTGAAAAAAGTTATGATTAAAATAGTCAGCAAAGGTCAAAGTTGACAGCATGGGTTATGCACCTCACCTCAATTGGAGAAAACCATCTAAATGGACATTTTTATTTTGAAGAAATCAATGACCTAACCTCATTATTGGTGTAGGGAGCACACCCAATAACATTGAACTCACTCACCCATCTTAAAAAAGGAAAAAATCAACAAAAATAGAGAATGGGGAGCATTGTTCACCTAGCTGGGGAGTACAGTTGAAGTTTCTGTACAAATTACCCTTTTTTCCTCTGGTAATCGATTACAGGGGTCTTGTAATTGATTACCAGAGGAAAATGGTAATTTGTACAGAAACTTCAACTGTACTCCCCAGCTAGATGAACATTGCTCCCCAAAGTCGTTTTTGTGTCCCCAAAGTCATTTTTCATCACTTAATACCCTTCATTATTTTGTTAATATTTGTTTAATATTGAAATATTCCAACTTGAAGTGTTCCATTAATGATCCATCCACAAAACCTTCAAAAGACAGTCATAACGAATCCAAAATATTCCTGGGGAGTGCTTAAGCCACGTTTGGGTAGCACTCTTCAACTTTCGGTACAAAAGGAGATTTTTCTACTGGTAAGCGATTACCAGCTCCCTGTAATCGATTACAACAACATCAGTTCTGTGTCAATGATGACGAACAAACAATGATCATGCACCTCACCTCAGTTGGAGAAAACCACCTAAATGGACATTTTTTTTTTAAGAAATCAATGACCTAACCTCATTATTGGTGCAGGGAGCACACCTAATAACATTTAACTCACTCACCCATCTCAAAAAATGAAAAATTCAACAAAAATAGAGCATGGGGAGTACTGTTCATCCAGGTGGGGAGTACAGTTGAAGTTTCTGTACAAATGAAAATTTTTTCTCTAGTAATCGATTACAAGAGAAAAAATTGTCATTTGTACAAAAACTTCAACTGTATTCCCCACCTGGATGAACAGCACTCCCCGGGGTTATTTTTCTGTGTTTTTGGTGACTTTTTCCAATTTTTGAGATGGTTGAGTGAGTTTAATGGTCATCATGTGTATCAAATCCATTAACATTCCATGATGAGAACATATTTTGGTTCAATCCATGAATATTAACATTGAAAAAATATGTTGTGAATTGGAAATGTTCAATACAATCCATTACAATAATTTTTTAAAATATTAACGTCAGCATGATTGGAAAGTGGACATTCCATAATTTTATCAAGTACACATTCCTCTCCTCATGAGTCAATCTTCCATTCAAAACATCAACAAACTTGGTTTTGAAAGAATGTTGCACACACAACTGCATAAAAAAAATTCATGTTAGAACAATCCAAAAAATAATTAACAAAACAAGAAACACAAATTGGCAAAGAGGAAAGGGGAAAGGCTAAATGGAAAATGGGAAAGAGGAAGTGGAAAAGGGGAAAGGGAAAACGCGAAAGGGGAAGAGGAATGGTATCTTGCTCTCATCACCGAAGTCACCGAAGTTTTCCATTTCCCACAACAAAATTGTTATGTAGTAAGATATTTTATCTTAAATATTATATTTATTACATAAAATATCTAAGATATTTATAAAGCCACTAACCACATTTTTAGGTAAGGTGGTTATTTCTTATTTTTCTTATAAATACAGTAACAGGGCCAAGGGCTAGGTACGTTCTCTTTATGCCTAGAGACTCCAAATAATATTTCAGAGCAGTATTATAATCACTCTCTTGAGAGCTGAGGCTCCATAACTCACATCTGACTTGAGCGTCGGAGTATCTTTGCAGGTACCTCCCCCTCCTTTGGCGAGTATGAACAACAACAATTGGAAAAGAGCAAGCATCCCAGACAGCCAGGCCCTTGGCCCTTGGCCCTGTTATGGAGCCTCAACTCTCAAGAGAGTGATTATGATACTGCTCTGAAATATTATTTGGAGTCTCTAGGCATAAAGAGAACGTACCTGGCCCTTAGCCCTGTTACTATATTTATAAGCAAAATAAGAAATAACCACCTTACCTAAAAATGTGGTTAGTGGCTTTATAAATATCTTAGATATTTTATGTAATAAATATAATATTTAAGATAAAATATCTTACTACATAACAAAAATCAATATAAAGGAGAACATATTTCTCGCTGGGTTGCTTTGCCGAAGAAGATGAAGCTAAAATAAAGAGAAACGAAAGAGAAAAAAGAAAGCTTGAAGGGAGAAAGGAGAGAGCTTGAAGAGAGAAAGGAGAAGGCTTGAAGAGAGAAAGGAGTGAGCTTTAAGAGAGAAAGGAGAAAGCTTGAAGAGAGAAAGGAGAGAGCTTGGAGAGAGAAAGGAGAGGGAACGATGAAAGAGGTTAGAGAGAGGATGAAAATGGATTAAGGGAAAAGGAAAAAAAGGGAAAGGGAAAATGGAAAATGGAAAATGGGAAACGGAAAATGGAAAGGGAAAAGAAAATACCTTGTTACCGGAGCTTTCCATTGCTTCACCGGAGTCTCGCCGGAGAAGATGAAGCTTCCTTCGTGAGAGAGAAAGAGAGAAAGGAGAGAAAACACACACAAAATGAAAACCAAAATGAAACAGTGGAGGAGAATGAAAACAAAAATGAGAGGGACATTTTCGGAAGCCAAATTCATTATCAATTTTAACGAAAAAAAAAATATTTTAAATGATCCAATAGTCTTTTGACACGTAACGTTGTCAATTTTTTGTCAAAATTGCGTTGTTAGAATATCACGATCCATTTTCTCCTTTTAGATTCTGACTCCACAATGAATGTACTTTTGCTCTATACAGGGATGATACCAATGCATGTGCCTAACAAATAAAAGTCGAAACTTTTGATGTTTCTGATTTAAGAATAAAAAAAAAAAACCTTTCTTTGAATTCATGTACAAAAAGTTCTTTTTCTAACAGGAAAATTTATCCGAATTGACCTTTGAAATGCATGGTAAATATTGATCATTTTGAATGTCCTCCAAAAATTTATAAATTATGTACTTTTCTTGTATGATCACACCCCTTTCTTGATTTAAACTACAAGTCAGAGATGCTCTCTTTACCACCACGACATCCTCCTTCACCTCCTCAAATTTTTTTTATTTTCAAAATTATCCTTAGGTTAAATGTTAAATTTTTTTTTATTTTTACCATGAATTTTTAATTTATTTTTCAAACCCTAATTTTACTTCATTTATATTCCCTCAACCTGAAGATGCACGCCACCCCATGTCAACTCAATCTTCTTCTACCTAGTTGTACCTAATTTGACAGATCCGTTAATCACCATATTATCGGTTGAGTATCTAAAAAAATATTGTAGTATATTTTTTTATATCACTGAATATCTACATATATATTTTATATTTTTTAATTTTAAAAAAATAAATATAAACTTATATTAGATTAAAAAAACTTAAGTATAATTCAAATCAAATTATATGAAATATTAGTGCAAATAAATTTAACTTTTTTAGAAATTAAATTTAAATGAATTGCAACAAAATATAAATTCTAAAAATTAAATCTCGTACAAAATAAATTCAATTTTATAGGTCTAAATAAAAAAATAGAAATATGTCAACACAAATTTTAAATTATTCTTAAATGATTAATAGATTTTCATTATTAATTTTATTATTCAAATTTAAAAGATTAAACTAAAATTCAATAATAATTATTAGGTATAATCGAATACATAATAATTTTATGTACTTCATCAACAAAAGATAATTAAAAATTCATATTTGATGTGAATACAGAAGAAGATTGAGTTGACATGGAGTAGGGGTGCAACTGCTGCGTTCAAGAGATATAAATGAGGAAAAATTAAGGTTTAAAAAATAAATTAAATGTTTTTGATAAAAATTTAAAAAAATACAAGAACATGGGAGCAACGCTCAGTGCATGCATATCCGACTTCAATAGACCAACGAGTTCAAAATATCAGTCCACTTCATGTTTTTTTTAATATACCCACACACCGACCCGTTTGACCCATCCACTTTCTCAATCCTACTTAAAATATGTTGAAGTAAATATTTCAATTTTAAAATTGTTTTAATTTAAACTAAAATCATGACTTTTACACAATAATAAAATCATGTCACTTTAACATGATTTACCCATATCAATAATATTTTTTAAAATTACCCACTTTTATAAATTTCTAAAGAAAGTACGCTACTTTATAAAAATAAAAAAAAGCCGGAAAGTGTCGTATAAGTAAACTTGATCTTAAGTGTGATATTTAACGAAATAAAGGTGGAAACCGTGCTTGCAGTGATTTTTTTTTTTTTCAAACGCTACTCCTTAACGAGAACCCCATGCGTATACCAGCGTCACCTTTTGCTACTGCTTCTGTCCCTGAATCGTCTGAACCCTAAACCCTTGTACCGACCACTCAATTGGATTTTGGGAAAAAATTAGGGTTTGGTTCACTCGATTTTGCATCGCCGCCGGTCCACTCCACAACCTTCCCCCTTCCTTCCGGTCTCGCCACCGACACACTGCCAACGGAGCCAAAGAATCTTGCGCGTCGCCTTGCCACTGACGGACGGAACCAATCACATTTCGTAGCCAATAAAACCAGAACGACGTTGTCTAGCCCTTGATTGCGGACAAGGATCTTTCACTCTATCTAGGTTCGCTTTTCCTTTCTCAAATTCATCGATTAATTCCACTGTAAAAATGTAATTTCAGAGGAGACAAAAGTGTTTCAACAATCAAAACGCATCCGGCATGCTATTTACATACATTGGATTTACCCCATCTGGGTCATAGGATTGAATTCCTCTTTGGTCGTCTTCATCCTATTAACTCTTCATCTTATTAACTATGTAATACCCATCCATTAAAGTCTTAAAACTAACAATATCAGGTTTTACACCATCTTTCACCATCACACACATTTTTGGCTTCTTTCTCCCTTCTTCTTTACCTAGTGCATCAATGAATATATTATAGGGATGGACATCAATGAATATATTATAGGGATGGACATTTGGCCTGATGTTATTTGATACTATTTCATTTAGGAATCCAATTGCATGCTTCTTGTTGGAGTACATTAATATTGACCTTATTTTGTTAGGTGTTGAACCTTGTTTGGTTGGAATAATAAAGTTTTATTTAATTTTATCAGTGTCCCTTGCCTTTTTACTGTCCAAAAAGTGATATCGTGACTGTAAACAAATAAACTTAGACCCAAAACCTAAGAAAAATCCTGAAAAGAAAAAACTGAAGAAATGGCGGGCCAGCCCGCCTTGTGGCTGGATGGCTCATGAATTACAGTTTGTTTGACTGTGGCAGGCCAGTTGCAGGGGCACCAAAAGAGGCCAGGGTGGCTCATTTTGCCACCCTTAGTTAAGGGTACGTCGTCCGTTTCCCAAAGAACTCAAACCATGCATTTGAACCCAACCCCCACAAATTTCTTTTACCACCTTCTATTAGTCACAGGGACTTTCTGAAATGAATAGGAAGTAGTGAAGAAATTTGTGTGATGTAGAAAGAAACACTCCAAAGAAATGTGCAAGGCCGATTCCGATTGAAGTACATCTTTATGTACCAGTACTAATCTCTGACTCCTTTTTTCTATTCTGGGAAACACATACTCTAAAATGTAAATTTCTAAAGTAAAAGTGTCCCTTCCAATTGTTGTGCTCACATTGAAGCCTAACCTAACTGCTGCAGGCACCCTTCAGTGAGGCACCTCCTCCACGAGCAAACCCTCCTATCATCAGCTCTGTGCAAGCCACCTCTGAACGCATGCACTAACCTCGATTCAGAATGAAGCTCGACGTGGATGTGTTAAGATATCTATCCAAAGATGATTTTAGGGTTCTCACCGCTGTTGAATTGGGCATGAGGAATGTGCGTTTCTCTCTCTTCACCTCTTACACCATTTCAATGCTTTTAGTTCCAATTTAATTATCATTTGTTTTAAATATTTGTGGTCAAATTAACGAAATTCTCCCTTGGCTGCAGCATGAAATTGTGCCCACGGAACTCATAGACCGAATTGCACGTCTCAAGTACCTCTCAATATTCCTCTGCATTCACTCCCATTACAATGTTTTATTTTCATTTTTGTTACTAAGTTTGATGTTAATGTTTGTAGGCATGGAGGCACGTACAAGGTTTTGAAGAATCTTCTCAAGCACAAGTTGTTGCATCATGACTCTTCTAAATGTTTGTTCCTTCTAATCTCTATTATTATTTGCCTTAAAAAAGAACAATCTGTTCATATTAGTCTAGGTATATTGAATTTCTTTTGAATGGCTGTAACAGCAGAAAAATTATTGTTTAGAATAGCTAATGATTGTGAATAACAGTATTAAGTTCATACTGGGTCACAATTGGTAAATACATACAAATAACAGTATGAAGTCCATACAAAAACAATTGGTAAATATCCAATTGTGCAGCATAATAACTGGAAACAAGAAACATCATTCCATTCCTCCATCTGTGTCATGATTCATATTCCACAAACCTTTGGTAAGAATTTGTAAGAATTTAGAGAGAAGACAAACAGATTAACAGAGGAAGAGAATATTCAGAACTAGGAACGAACCTGCAAATGCATCTCCTTTTTCTTTATCCCTCATAGTCCTTCAAATATTAATTTCGTTTGTGGATTTGTGTACTTTTGCACACTACTCCAGAATGACACGTGTCCAATTGTTGTTATTAGCTTTGGCTTCATTGTTATATGATGCATGCTACATGTTACATTGACCTTCTAATTTGTGAGCATAATTGATTTTAGATGATGGATTCCGCCTTACCTATCTTGGCTATGATTTTCTTGCCATTAAAACTATGGTGAACAAAGGAGTGTTTGTTGCTGTTGGTCGCCAGATTGGTGTTGGAAAGGAATCTGGTATTTTAGTTAATATTCTTCTAATTTGGTGCTCTTCATTCAATCACATTTCATTCATTTTTGCTAATTACGGGCATTTGTGCTCTGCTAGATATATTTGAGGTTGCCCGCGAAGATGGAACTGTTTTGGCCATGAAGTTGCATAGACTTGGTAGAGTCTCTTTTAGAGCTGTCAAATCTAAGCGTGACTACTTGAGACATCGAAGTAGTTATAATTGGCTCTATTTGTCTCGCCTTGCTGCCCTTAAAGAATTTGCTTTTATGAAGGTTTTACCTTCCTCCCTCTGTCTATCAAGTTGCAGTATACTTGAATTATTTTATTTTTTGTTTGATTCTCTAGTCACTTACGCATGGTTTGCTTGAGCAGGCTTTAGAAACCCATGGCTTTCCTGTTCCAAATGCTGTAGAACACAATAGACATTGTGTAGTCATGTCACTTGTTCAGGGTTATCCTCTGTAGGTGTCCTTCATTACTTGTGCTACTTTTAAAGTTTTTTTCTTTCGTTTGTTTTTATTTAGCTGGTTTTCTTGTTTCTAGTCTTTCTTTCACCCTTTTTTCTGGTTTTTGGTTAACAATTGCTTGCTTTGTGTATTTGTTTTTTCAAATGCAGTGTACAGGTGAAGCAGTTACAGAATCCAGAGACAGTTTTTGAGACAATTATCGGTCTAGTTGTTCGGTTGGCTGAACATGGCCTTATTCATTGTGATTTCAATGAATTCAATATCATGGTATGCTTTGACTTGTCTGCATAAGGACCAAAAAGGATTCTCATTTTTATTTCATTAAATGTAAGACGGTTGGTTTTCAAATCTAGTTTACACTTGGAGTTCCATTTATTGTAGATTGGCGATGATGAAAAAATTACCATGATTGACTTTCCACAAATGGTATCCGTGTCACACCGTAATGCACAGATGTAAGTGTCTGCTTGTATGTCTTTCTCATAATTTTCTTTTGACTTGTTATAACAGTTCCTAGCTATCTTGTCACTTTGCTAATTTTTGTTTTGTTATTTGGTAATGTAGTTTACAAAATTTGGGGGTCATTTCGCATTCTACTCACTTAATAAGAATTTAATTGGGTAATATACAGTTTTCAAATAAAACATTTCTTTCCTATAGTTCAATCTGCTTCGTCCCTGAAAGACTCTTTTTTTTGTAATTTATTCTTGTATTGAATCATTTATGCAAATACATGTCTTTAAATCTAAAGTATTTTTTCAACAGGTTAAACCTTATTAATATGATTTTTAGATTTCTTTTTTCATTTTTTCCAATTTATGAATTAGAATATGGTAATAGAACTTTTCTACTTCTAATTTTTTTTTGGTATAATCTTATAGATTTATCTTAGATTTTTTCTATCATTTGAAAGTTGTGTGGGGATATTAATTTTAAAATCAGTACTCATTGTGAATAAAATTTTGAAAATTTTCAAATAGTAAAAAAATGCTGTCATATTAAGGGAAAAGCAGAGTATATTTTATTCTTGCTTACTATATATTATTTATCCTTGTTTCAGGTACTTTGACCGTGATGTTGAATGCATCTTTAAGTTTTTCAGGAAAAGGTAGGTGGTTATTTTGGAATAATGTATTTCTCAACAATAGAGTCACTTTTGCATATTATTTTTAATATTTTGGTGTCTTTATAATTTAAAATTGTTATAATAAGTATTAAATCCAAGTAGGAAGTAGTTATATTGGAAACTACTACCTGCTGTACCTATGGGTTATACCTAGTTTTGTACCCAGGTCTCTAGTTCAGACTTCTGATATTTGATCTTCCCTCTTCTCATTGTATCATAATTCTATCATTATAGATATGAGATCATAAGATGAATTGTTATAATAAGTATTAAATCTAAGTAGGAAGTAGTTGTGTTGGAAATCACTACCTTCTGTACCTATGGGTTATACCTAGTTTTGTACCCAGGTTTCTAGTTCAGACTTCTGATATTTGATCTTCTCTCTTCTCATTGTATCATAATTCTATCATTATAGATATGAGATCATAAAATGGGTCTTTTCAAGCCCTAAAATGGTGTTAGAAGAAAATATAAATGTAGAAAAGATATTCTCATATCAATTGCCCAAACTGCAGGCTTAACTTCAGTTAAGTAGCAAGTAATTACGGATGTCTGTCATTACAAGTTAGCATAACTTATTAGAAAGTGCATTTAGTACAAATTATCAAGGACATGGTCAGAGGATTTGGACTCTTGATTCTTACACTATGTTTGGAAGGGATGAAAGTTAGAGAAAATAAATAAAGAGGAAAAAACACAAACTATGATGCTTTTTCCTGTTTGGTTGGAGAGAAAGTGAAAGGAAAATGAGAAGAGCAGCTGATTTCTAAAAATAAAAATTTGAACTTTACTTTCTTTCTGCTTTCCCTCAAATTTATATTTCAAAAATTTCTCTCTTCCCTCTCTTTCTTAACCAAACACCGGATAGTTTCTATCCTTTTGTCTTTCATTCTCTCATCCTTTCATCAAATAAAGATATTCCTCGAAGGTCATTTCCTTCATGTTGGAATTTGTTTTGCATTTATGCTGTTGGATTTTTTCTGTCTAACTTACGTCTATATATAACCTATATCCAACCTGTAGCTTTTACTATGAACTATACTGTCGTGAAAATATATTATGTGATTTCTTTTTCCTGTATTTTTTAGTATAATTTATTTGAATATTTTTCATTTGTTTTATGGTATCTTATACATATTTCGTTTTCATGTCCTATTTTACTGCATGGCTGATAGATCTTTGGTTTCTGAACTTGTTGAAAGGTTTTTATATCTAGTATTTGGTTGCTAAATCAGTTATCTTCATATTGTTCCCTATTCTTTGTTTCAGGTTTAATCTTTCTTTTGAAGAAAGCTTAGATGATATTGATGGTTCAGATGAGGGGACAGATGAAGTTGGAAAACCCTGTTTTTCTGCAATAGAAAGAAGTGCTGGTTTTCTAGATAGGGAACTTGCTGCCAGTGGCTTTACTAGAAAAGACGAAGAAGATATTCAAAGGGTATAGTGGTTTTCTAGTTCTTTGTGGGAGGGGGAAGAAGATGGAGATTACTTTTAGAAAGGCAACATAACTTTGCATTTTATATTTTTCACGTATTTTGGCTTAGCTGCTAACAACCAGCGTCTGTTAAGCATGATTTTGTTATCATACATGGGGATTAAAATTGCCTATTTTTGGTTATAGTGCGTAGATTGGTAAGCTTTCATTTTTGTATTTGGTTCAGCCTCAAAGGTAATCAAATATCTATATGTGCAGTTCATTGAAGTCGAGGCAGAGAGTGATGCAAATTCAGATTCTGAAGAGGTTGATGTAGTAGAAGATCTGAATGTAGCAGACACTATTGACGGTGATTCTTCAGACTTGTTGGAACAGGTAATGTCATAAAAGGGATGCAAACCTGTAGGGGAGATTTATGGTGAGAAATTGAGCTATGAATTGAGGGGAATTGAGAAAGTTGTATCCCAATAAAGAATGGACTTAATACAAAGAACACTATAAGTAACAACATAGAAACTAAGAGCTGAGATGTTTTCTTGATAATGAGCAAATAGATAGCTGATAACTCATTGCAATTAAAAACCATAATATAGCTATAGAGGTGAAGACGAACATTTATAATTTATGCTGATGGAAGATTATTGATATTTGTTTAGCAGGATTCGTACTAAAGAGCTTACTAACAATGCCAAAGTTTCTTTCTGTGCTTGAGATGCTTGAGCTTGAAA
This sequence comes from Vigna angularis, assembly GCF_016808095.1. Classification (NCBI taxonomy): domain Eukaryota; kingdom Viridiplantae; phylum Streptophyta; class Magnoliopsida; order Fabales; family Fabaceae; genus Vigna; species Vigna angularis. The sequence goes on along the minus strand of NC_068973.1, from coordinate 12,005,095 downwards.
TTTTTCATTGTTCGAAATATTAAATATAGTATCTTCTGTGATATAATAAGTGAACTGTGATATGTAAATTTGAATATCCAAAATTTGGTTTTTGGTTTTTTTAGTTTGTCCATTGACTAGCGGCATACATACTCTGCCATGGTTTTTTCAGCTTAGTTCATTAGTTGTGCGAGTTAAATTATGCATGCTGATTGAAGAATTGTTTTTGTTTTAACCAGAACGAGGGATACGAGAGTCAGGGGAGAGAGGAGAGTTGTGAAGCACGTGAACGCAGTGGATCTGAAAAGGAAGATGCAAGTGATAATGTAAGCAATGCTTTATTCTCTTTATCGGTGGTTATCTCAATTCTATGTTTGTACTGATTTCTTTTCCTCTTCATAATATTCAATTCAAAGAATTTCTAGTTTTAAACGTTGATCCCTGATGAATATTTTGGGAAATAGCGTGGATTATGCATATCCTCTTCTAGACTTCTAGTGCATTTCTTCTCTTCTCTTGATGTTACTTGTGTGGTATTCTAATCTGGATTTTTCTCAACCAAAGGCTCATTTTATTATTGTAAATTTGCTAGTGACGTAATGTTCAACATTATTTCCTTGTATTGTCTCCTTCCTTGTTTTATATTATTCTAGTTTATATAGAAAGCTTGCTATTCGGCCTTTGCATGAAAGCCTCAATGGTGGTAATTTTGATTCACAGGAGGAAAACAATGAAGAAGCAATGGAAAATGAAGCTGAACTTGTTAAGAGCTTGAATAAGCAAAGACGACGCGCCATAGCATCAGCTCGCAAGGGGCAGAAGACTGCTGGAGCCAGAAATTCCTATAAAGATAAAGGTGGTAGGTCATCTCACAGTTCTAAAATCCAGAAACAGTTGAACAGCTGGTGACATATGGTTCACCTTATGGGGTGAACTTAAAGAAGGAAATATTAAGTTTTGGTAGGCTATTGTAGACGACCGTTGTCTGTTCAAGCTTCCAACAAAAGTTCAGACATTGGAAAGCAACTGGGTTATGCTCGACCCCTCCTCTGGAGGTTATTCATATTATGGTGTTATATTTATTTCGAATTAAAATTTTGCCATTCTCTATTGGAAAATTGTCACATTAGCATATATTTTTTTGTTGAACTTAGAAAGCAGCAATGTATTATTCTCTGCTGCTGATTCAAAGCCTGATGAATTCGACAGGAGATTGCAAGATGCATAGCCAAAATTTATACAATTTGATAGTACCAGATGACAAAAAAATCAATTTTAAGCATCATATATGTTCCAAACACATCAAATTTGTGGTAAATAAATCAATTCAGCCAAAATCAACACATTCACTATAAATACCATATAGAAAATCCCAAATCTTATAACACAGTAATACCCTAAAGCATATTAATTTCATAAAATTGAAGACCATATACCCCAGTTCAATAGTCCACTAAAATATCAAACATTTAAAAACTAGTGACTTAGCTTGCCCCACCTCAAACGCTACTCGTGAGCTCTTCTACACTTCTTTACAACTTTCACTAATTACATATCACATCAATGATTTGGGACATGGTTTGACTCACCAACACGTAGGATTCCATCCTAACAGTAAGGAACAACATGCATTTTAGAAAAAGTCCAGAAAATATAAAACACAGATTCGATTCTAGAAAGAGGATAGCAAAGAAACTTACTGTATTCAGTGTTTTATTGGAAAAACTTTCTGCGGTGATTTCAACTATATATAGGTCCTAAGATAAGAATGGAGGAGGTATGAGTGAGATATCAAGAAAGAGAAGATTGAAATTTTAGAGAGAAATCTAAAAGGTTCTGTTTTTGTTTTTAGGAAAAAAAAAGGGGTTTCACAATATTCAGTTAGACAAAAGTATATGCAAATTCAATAACTTTTTAGCCTAACAAAATAGTTAAACTATTTTTTATTCCTTTTCAATTATACATTACAATAAATAAGTTAAATTAGATTAATATGCATAAATTAGACGGAAAGCAAAAGTATAACCATTCACCATAACTTTTCAGTCTAGTTTTTACCATGAATCTCAATTTTAAAAGTGGTAAGCCTTACATTGTGGATGTGGAACATACAAAAGTAGAAATAAGAAACAATTATTTTCCTCTTTTTGCACATTATTTTTCTTTAAGAAGTGGACTAAGTTAATTCAATCCCACAAAACTATTTTGAAAGATAAAATTTATATCTGCTTATATACTATAAATTGATTTTATCTCTAATTGAGGTGAGACTTCCAACAATTTTTCACAGACTAATTAATTTACTATCAATTTCTTTTTCTTTTCTTTTTTTCTAATTTTTACTTTTTCTTATTATTTCTTATCCTAACTAAAGGCTGTGTGTGAAGGGTGATATTTGAAGAGTTTAGGAAAGCCATAAAGTGAGTTCATTAAAGACTCCGTGACATGGTAACTGGAACAAAGCAATATTGGTGGGTGTGACAGTTAGACATGCTCTCTTCTACGTCTAGTTTAAACAATATTATATTACAATTCAAAACATTAGTCTATAGATAAGAAAGTTGTTAAGGCAATATAGATATAAATATAAATATGGTATATAATAGTTTGTTTTCTATATTCTTGTTTTTGTTTAGATTACAATATAAATTTAAGGAAGTAGAAAAAATGAATTTAAAGAAAGAAAAAGAGTGGAAGGTAGAGTTATAAAAAAATTGTATACTTTTTCTATAAAATTATTTATTAATTTTTATGTTATTTTCTTTATTTCTTCAGCTAGATATAGACCAAACGTGAGTTTATGATAAGAATTTATGAGAAGAGTTTTATATTTATGTTATTGCTATTGTAATAGTGTATAACATGGTAATTCAAGATTTAAATAATAGCACATATAGAAAATAATTACAAACTAAAAGTGGTCTTAAAAAATTAGGTTAATTATTTTATTAATAAATTCAAACTCATGAATAAAATTATTTGTTAATTAAATTTTATTTTATAAAGATTATTATCTCTCTCAAATTTATTTTCTTTTTCTTCATTTGATTTCTTTCTAAAATTTTTATGATTCTATATGTTGTTTGATGATCGGAATATGTCATAAGAGTCTTAAAATGTTATAATTATATCCAATCAGTTTTTTAAATGGAGTAAGTTCATTATTTGTCATTTTTCTGATCTTTTGAGAAATTTGTTGCATATGGAGTGTTTTGAGCTTGCAAGGAACATTTAGGCTTTGTTCACTTGAATGAATTTGGAGGAGAGTGATTGAATGAATTTGAGAGAATTTAAAGGTAATTTTTTTGTTGTTTATTTGAGTGGATTTGGAAGTATAGTTTGTGAATTAGTGTTGTATAGGAAAAAATTTACTTTCAAAATCCACTCTCACTTACCTCCAAATTCACTCAAATAAACAACAAAAAATTATCCTTAAATTCTCTCAAGTTCATTCAATCACTTTCCCCAAATCCATTTAAGTGAACAAAATATTAATGGTTCACTCAAAATGAATTTTTATTCGATTAGGATCATTAAAGAGTGATTAGATCTTTAATTTGTGTACATATACTACTTTTTGTGTGTGAATAAGTGTTTCTAAAAATAGTTGAGTGTTATTTTGGTGACTCATATATATTATATATATATTATAAGTTATAATTAAATTTAATAACTAATTTTGATTCCATTTTGTACATAAACAACATTACTCCATTTCAAAAGAATTAAAACTCAGTCGAATTAAAGTTTTAAATATAGGAATTGAAGATACAATCACTGACATGATCAAATGGTGCTCATGTTAATATATACATTGACACATAACAGGACACAGCTCTGACGCGACACGACATGACCTGATACATGAAAAAAAACCTTAAAAAAATATTATAAATTGATATGTGACATTATATAAATTGAATGAAAAAAATTAAATTGAATCAACTTAACACAAAATGATATTTAACTAAAAGAAAGAAAAAATAAACAAAGACTCGGAAATTTTGGTACAATCTAACTATTTTGAGAATTATTAATTTGATTAGCTTTATCCAACAAAACGGCTCTTAAAGCTATGAAAATAAATAAAGGATTATATGTAAAGTGAAAAAGTAATTGTATAATTCATAAATACTAAAGCTTAAGTATCTTTCCTTTATTAAAATAATCAAGACATCATTTAACTTTTAATAATTTTTACATTTTATTCCTTTATTGTAAAATATTTCTTAAGCGAATTTATTGATCATTATAATTATGTTTATAACGGTGAATTTCACATGGTTTGCAAAGTTATAACTTAAGTTTTTATAGAGTTATTTTCCATTAGAAAAAAAAAGGCAATAACACTTTGATGAATCAAAATTTAAAATGGACAATTAAATTTGAATAAGACTAATTTAACTCTAAAATAAACATGAATAAATGTTTTCAAACATATCCTAAGAAGAAACACTGTTGTTTTCACACAATACGTATAAAATGATAAACAAATATAAGAGTGCTTCACCCTGCACCTCTAAGTGTTTCATCTGTACCTCCAAATTTTTTTAAAATACCTACATTATCCATCATTAATACCCATAATTAAGAGGATTTAATATTTTAAAAGAAAAAATTAAAAGTGGTCAAAGATTCTGTCAGAGATATTATTTCCACTTTCTCTCTCTCATCTCATTCTCAATCTTCCATTTCATTTCTATACCACACAGCAGGACCCAACACCAGGCCCCTCTCCTCTGCGTTTCCTCTTTCTAGTAGCACCTAGCACACTGCTTTTCCTTCAAATCGGAAGCTTTCCAGTAGCACCCAGCACACTACTTTTCTTTCAAATCGGAAGTTTTCTAGTAGCACCCAGCAGTTTCCTCTTCCATTGTCGCACACACACAGGTTGTCCATTATTGCAGACAGAGGTCGTCCATTCTCGCACAGAGGTTGTCCGTTGGTCGTTCCGTTGGTCGTCACGCGAAGGCCAGAGAGATAGAGGAGCTCATCCAGCACCGGCCAATTCAGAGAAATACCCACCCACAGTCCCTTTGAGCACCCAATGAAGGTTGTTTCGTGTTGATTTTTATGCTGATAGAAATCGGTTATGGAGATCCGATGAATGCTAAATCGGTTATAGAGATCCGACTGAGTCCCTGTCTAACTCTCCAACCCAATTTTATGTTGTTTTTTTTTTATTTTGTTTATATTATGTTTTAATTTAATATTCGGTTTTTATTTTGTTGCGTTTTGGTTGAATTATTTGAAATGTTATTATTTTAGATGTTTTGTTATAATAATTATTAACTTTGTTTTAATTTTTTTAAATGTTATGTTATAATTATTTTAAATTTTCTGTTTTAATTTTTAAATTTATTGTTATATTTGAAATAATTATTTATTGATATAAAGAAATAATTTTATTCCTTTTAATAAAATAATTTTAATTATTTAAATTTTCCGTTTTAATTTTTTAAATTTTTTGTTCTAATTATTTTATATTTTGTGTTATAATTATTTTAAATATTTTTTATAATAATTTTCAAATTTCTGTTTTTTTTTAAATTTTTAATTTATAATTATTTGATTTTTATTTGAATAAAATTTTTATAATTGAATGAATTATTTATTTATATAAAGATTCGAATTAATTTTTTTTATTTTTAATTAAATAAATTTAAATATTTTAATTTATCTGTTTTATTTATTTTATATTATTTTTTTGAATTATTTTATATTTTCTGTTTTAATTACTTTAAATATTCTGTTATAATAACTTCAAAATTCGTGTTTTAATTTTTTTAATTGTTCTGTTCTAATTATTTTAAACTTTCTGTTATAATTTTTGAATTTATAGTTATTTGATTTTTATTTTAATAAATTTGTTTTAATTGAATTAATTTTTTATTTATATCAAGATTTGAATTAATTTTTTTTATAGTTAAAAGATTTGTTGTTATTTTTTTTGTGAAATATTAGATTTTTACTTTTTGTAATTATTTGCAATATTTATAATTTTGTTAGAGATTTAAGTTATTTTGTTTGTAATAATATATTATTTAATTTTATAATGAATTAGTTAAATTGATTTTATTTGAAATAAATTGTTTTGAATAATTTAATATTTTTTAGTAGTGAATTTTTTTAATTATTATAATATTATTGTTAATAAAGAAATTTAGAATAGACATGGCTCGTACTCGAGGAGGTTCCTCTTCACATCGCGGAGAGAGTTCGTCACAGGGTGAGAGGCGGAGACCTACAACTTCTGCTCGTAGAAGACGTGGAGCAGTTGAGTCTGATATTCATGTTGAGGACCAAGGAGATGTGAGGTTTCACGAGGATGCAGTTGAGGATCATGAGGATGTTGCTGAAGGTGGATTTCCTGGAGGTCCATTAAACACTTCAGTATTGACACATTACATTCACCATGTTGCTTATGCGATATGGCAGGGTCGGGTAAGTGAAAAACTTTAATTTTAATGAATATTGTTTAGTTGAAATAATTTTATCGCTAAATATTATTGTTTAGGAACGGGAGGAGATCAAGTTGATCTCCCATGGGAAGAAGTTAAACAGATTAGGATCCTGCCACGAGGGCATTAGAGACATCATTAATGGTTATGGTCTGATGTCTTTGGTGGGCATGTCATATGACTATGTTGATAGGGGTCTACTGTTGGCATTTGTAGAGAGATTTCATTTCGAGACTACTAGTTTCCATCTCCCCGTGGGTGAGATGACTTTGACTTTAGATGATGTGTCATCGTTGCTGCACCTCCCAGTTTTAGGGCAGTTATGTCATCTAAAGGAAGTAGATTTTGAAGACAGTAGATGCGCCATTGTGGAGCTTTTAGGCGTGGATGGCGGGAGAGCTGGTGCTGAGTTAACTGCAGCTCACGGTGTGAAAGTCAGATTGAGCTGGCTTCGAGACATCTATGCTGAGCATTGTGAATAGCAGCTGTGGGAGTACGCTGCCCGGGCATACTTGTTGCATCTAGTTGGATGCAATATATTTGCTGATAAGACTGCAACATCCATTCACGTGTCTTATCTTTTTCTCTTTAGAGATGTACACACATGTGGCCGATATTCTTGTAAAATAACATTAAATTTTATATATGCATGATATTTAATGTTTGTTTTCATTACATTTTTTAACTAAAACAACATTACATAAAACAACATTACATCATGAATTCGCTAAGTCAACATAGGAGGTAGTAACACCCATCAATTCTGAAAATGCTTGCATCCTATTTGTATACGAATATGACCACATTCGCACCTCTGGATAACAATTAGTTGAGCATATCACATCTGTCATAGGCAAAGGATAACCATCTTGTAGTTGAACCTGTAAATTCCCTATTAGTAAAAAAATCTTATCGTGTTGCAATTAAACATAATAATAATAATGTTACTTGTACGAAATGATTGCCGTTAACATGTTCTATACATACTAAGTGATGTTGTCTTACATCAGAAGGCGGTCTGATACGTAGTGGGAATATTGTATAGTTCTGACTATGTGAAAGACAAACTAGGATGATATTATAACGATTAACAATTGCATACCCAATGTCTGGTATAGTCATCCACTTGGTTGCATTAGCCTATAAGGAATAAAACAAATTGTTATGATAAAACTAATAAAACAAATAATAAATACATTGTGAAGTATATGAACGCGTACCGCTGACTGTGGGTCCACCATCAAAAACCTCCTGAGCTGTTCTAGTCTATCATAGCCTCCCACTAGTGTCGCATATTCATCACGACACTGACTCAGTTCTTTACAAAGATCATTTCGTATAATGGGCCAAAAATCTTCCCCGAGCCCTAATGACATAGCAATGCATCTATAACCACAGTGACCATCAGCAACGACATCAACAATATTGAGAATGTATGGTTGACAAATAGGATGAAATTGGTTTATCATAGGTACTCTCCTTCGTTGCCTAGGTTTATCCTTTAGTTGAAATTTGTTTTTTGCAGATGAAGATTCAATTGTTGACTGAAATGTGTCTACATGCTCAAAATATGAGGGATCACGCTTTGTAGACCTCTTTGTTCTCTGAAGTTTTTTCTTTTGTGCACCCTTCGTCTTAACTTTATGCAATGGAGGTATCATAAATGTCATTGCAGGACAAACAATGTCAAGTAACTTTTGTTTAATTGTCACTTTACCTCCAATCTCAACCTCCTTAAATTTTTCTTCAACCATAGTCAACTCATGTTGTATGGATAACTCTGGCTGTGATTCATTCGATACAATATCTGAAATAGACAATCTTGTCCACATCACATGAAATTCACCCAAAGGAATCATACCAGGGCCATAACGTGCTAATTCACAGGCACAGGGGACACCGTACGTCCGTCTAAGTAAGCATCCACATCTTCCCGTATCGAGACCTACAAGATTCACTCGTTCTAATTCTTTAGCTATTAGTCCTAAAGCATATCTAGATACTCGTCCAACAAGTTTTTTGTATTTTATGCCTTTATAAGCTTCACTCATGAGATGCAGACTAATTTCGAACGACGCTTTGATCTTATTATGTTGCAACACAATTACATTATGAATGACATCCCAACAAGAACAAAGATCTCCCATACTGTTTCCCAATACTTTCTTTAAGTTCCAATGAGCAGACTCAACCCTAACAAAAATAAATCAACAATATTATCAAATATTCAAATACAATGTAAACTAATATAACATTAAAACATACCTGTTCGTTGTTGTATTCCCTAAATGCATAACTTTGTTTGTCCATGCCTTCACAAAGTAAGTATTGTATGGAATAATCCAAGTATTATTCACATATTCAAATAATAAAGGGCATGAACGACAGGTGTATTCAAAGTGATTTACACAGTCCCCAAACATAGATTCATCTCCACAATCCATGACTGATGAATCAATATTTTCTTCACTTCACTTAGTTTATTGTACTAGAATTAATCGGGGAATGGTGCTTAATTGTCCACTATTTTCCCATTTTTCTTGATTGTGCTTAATTTGATCGGAAATTCTTATTTTAATTAATTTGAATTATCTGAGACTAATTATGTGCATTATTACTTGTAGGAAAATTGTGGATAATATTTTGGGACTTTAAAGAGAAATTTCTGATAAATTATATTTTAAACTAAATTGAGAAACAAAGTGAAATTCAATTTCTTGCTATGCACACGTATAGGGACTTCATTCATTGGAAAAGAGGAGCGGGGCCCATGGACAAAATAAATGTGGAGTAGCTTTGAAGAAAGCAAAAATGGAATGGTCATGGGTGATTCACGTGAAGAGGAAGTTGCCACTTAGTGATATTGGTGTATGGTGTTTTGGTTTAGTGTGCAATTAAGGAATAAATCATAGAATGGTGATGCATTTTAACGTGAAGCACATGGATTCAAGGGTTGCTACCACGTCTTTCATACTCCAAGGTTCTTCCTTTAAATTATTTTAAAATGATTATTCTTTGATTTCAATCTGTTGAGCTGGAAGAAAATAAAAGCACACGGCCCATGCACATTTGGGAAGCATCCAACAGCGTGGAGAGTGGCTGAACGTGTGAGGGGAAGTGTCATGGCTGAATGGAGAAAGAAAGAGGCAGCGTCCACCAAAAGAAGAGCAAGGACTCCAGCAGTAGCAGGTCCAGCACACACGGTTGAAGCTCAACGGTCCAGCCTTTGAGAAGAAGCACCACGACCAGCAGATGGTAACACACGGTCCAGCAGAGGCAGCATCACATCACGATCCACTGCCAACAGCAGCCTTCACAAAGCAAGAGGAGAGAGCTGGACAGCAGCGGAGCATCCAGCGTGAGAGAATGAAAGCTCACGGTCCAAGAAGAAGGTGTTGTCACGTTGAGCAGAGGCAGCAGCGGTGATGGATTGTGGATGAAGGAGAAGCAAGCTGCTGAACTGCAAAAAGCACAAGCTGCATTGATTTACTTTGAGAAACAGGTTGCATGGTAAAGAAGTGTTGTCTCGGCTGGAAAGAAGAAGGCACACGGAGAATGGATGGGAGTGCACGTTCTTTCAATTGCTTTGGAGATGCAAGCGGTGCACATGTGGATATTCAATTAGTTTTACTGGGAGAAATGGAACACGAGCAGAGCACGGACATTGATGCTAGATGGAGAACACCACGACCCAGAATGGATGCATCCAGCAAGCACAACAGAGGAAGCACAAGCGGATAGCAGCTTGGAGTGTGGGCACCACCGTCCAAGGAATTTGGCAACATTGGAAGAGGGAAGCAGAAAAAACACACGGACAGCACAAACGGAGGGCCCACCTTTTGTTTACTTTTTGGCACATTTAATTGAAGAAAGACAAGATGCTAAGGAGACAATGGAACGGAAAAGCTGGCTGAAATTCGGCTGGAATAAAGGAGGGGTACATAGTATGTCCAGAGCATTGGTAATAAAAGGGCATCAGCAGCAGATTTAGTAGGCAGTTAGAATTTTAGGAAGACAACCACGGGTGTTTTGTTTTCTGCAGCTCATTTTTCCTCCTCCCCTTGGGGAGGTTTGGAATTTGTTTAATTTTATAGTTTCTATGTATTGGATTTTAATTTAAGTTAATGGTAGTTTCCATTGTGTTTTAATTTTAATCGTCAGAATTTCGTTTTCAAATTACATTTACAAAAACTTTATTCAGTTGTTTCTCAGCTTTATTTTTACAGTCGGTTAATTTTACTGCTTTCAGTATTTAATTTTCTCGCATACAAACCATTCACAAAACCCCTCCCTTTTCGTGACTGATCTGAGACTGAACCACTAAAATTGGTCCTTGAGAGACGACCTAGGAGTCACTTCCTAGTTATACTGCATAATTTCGTGCACATCAAATTTGACGGGTCGCGACGCCCGCACCAATGACGTTCTCCCATTCTTCCATTATGACATCCCATGCTTCCTTAGAATCAAGTAACATTTTGCACTTCGCTAGTACATTTTTTGAAATATGGAAGCGACATAACAACTGATATGACTGAGGAAAGACATTGCCGATGGAATTCATCAAAGACAAGTCTCTATCGCTGACAATGACTTGTGGACCAGTATCAGATGTCAAAAATAAACCTCTAAGCTTTTGAAGAGCCCAAGTGAAATTATTTTGACGCTCACTTGATAAGAATGCAAATGCGACTGAGTAGGTTAACCCAGTAGATGTCATACCAATAATCTCTAACAATGGCAACCGATATTTATTTGTTTTGTAAGTTGAATCCATTAACAAAACAACATTAAATGCATTCAATAACTTGATTGCATCAGGATGTGTCCAAAAGAGGTCACTAACAACTTCAGAATCCTCTGCACATCTACTCCAATGTATGTAGTTATCCCGATCCAACATCATCATCAATTGTTGCAACTCAGTTCTCGACCCTCTCAATGAGCGTTTATATGTATACCTTGCTGTGTACACTTGTTTTATTGTAGTTACATTATGCTCATTATTTTGTTTCAGAGTCAACAAAATATTTGCTGGTGTTACTTGGGTTTTAGTCATATCAACAAGTATTGCTTGTTCAGTAGGATTTAACCTACCAGCATAAGGATGCCCCACTAAAGTTTTTGCTAAATCGTGGTTATGGTATCCACATATCACTTGTAATACCCACCCATAGCCATTACCAGATGGTTTGCCCCTTAACTGGAAATGACACTCACATTTTTGGGTGCCATATGCACTAGGTTGGTCGGGTTTGTATTTTCTATATTTTCCGCCTCTTTCACATCCTAGCAACACAAACGTCTTCCTCCCAGGTTGACCGGTAGCTTTATCGGATCTTATAGTCACCACAACAAATCCTAGATCATTTGCAATCCCTTTTACCCATTCAATTAAGTTTTCACGAGAAGAAAAAATTTCATTTGTTGTGAAATTATTCGTCAGATCTTCCTCAGCAACCTCATTTATAAATGATGAAAATCCTGATTGCATGGTACGATTTATTTCAGAATCCATCCCATAATGATATTCGTCCATTTAAATTATAATCACCTATAAAAAATAAAAAAATAATACAATAAATTTATAATTTATAATTATATTATAAAATAAAAACTAATACAATAATTATACAATTATAAATTTATGAACAATATAATCTAACTTAAATCAAACACCAAGTTAAATAAACATAAAACTATATAAAAAATTATTAAAAATTAAATATTTAAAATGCATTTTTTATATTAACAACAAATAATAATTATAAAAATAAAGTTAACTAGTTTTATTCAATTTTTATATAAAATAAACCTACTTAAATAATATTCATAAAACAACATGGAAAATTATGAAAAAATTACATATTATCTAATTATATTATAAATTCATAAAAATTATACATATACTTAAATATAATTATAGAATAATAAAATAATATATAAAATATTTACAAATTATATAAATAAATGAATGGCTGTCAAATATCTTAGGAATTTTTTAAATAAATGTTAATCCTTGCTTGTAATAATTGAGTATTCAAATAGGTAACTCAGTTTTTTTCCATGAAAAATGTTTGTTCAGCTGAATACCAAGCACTGTTACTCAATAAGATAGGCGAAAAATTTTCATTCTCGGATATGGAAATCCCATATATATATATATAATTGAATTTCCATATGCAATAGGTAACTGAGAGTTTTATTCTAAATTACTTTTATTAATTTTAATAAATTTAGAAAACAAAATTATATCAATTAAAAAATATATAATTTCATTATAGACTAATACAAAATCATAAATAATTTTAAAATTAATAAAATAAGTAAAACAATAACATAATTAAAATTTTATGTATAACATTAAACATGTATCGGATATTGATATCCGAATTTTCACTATCGGATCTCCAAGTCCGATTCCTATGCATTTCGTTATTCTCAATTTGTTTCAAAATCATATGTAAAAATAAAAATTAATTTAAATATTAAAAATAAATAAACTAAATAAGGTAAACAACATACATAATATTTAATATAATAAGTTAAATATTATAATCTAAGTTCAGTATCGGATATGTATATCCGAAATTTCATACAATCGAATTTCCACATCTGATGCGCATCAATCGGATTTCCACATCCGATCAACATCATCGGCTATCCGTAGTCGATCAACATCATCGGCTACCCGCAGTCCATGAGTTCATATCGTTTCATTTTCGGTAGCATGCAAACATATTAACGAAACTAAATTACATCTCCATCAATAACAATCCAACCATGAAATCTATCTATGCGCACAGATTAAAAATAAATACTAACCTCTTTCTACACAAAAACACAAAGAAGAATGAGGTAATCCGAAACTACACCAACACTAAGAGTCAAGCTGCCAATACACCACTCCAAACTGCACACTCGGAACAATACTTCTCTTTAGATAATACTCAATCACTCTCAAGAAAAAAAATATTATCAAAGTCCAGGGAAGAGTTGTGAAAGAGCCGTATGGTTTCTTTATAAAAAAAATGGGATGCAAGAGGTGTATGGGTGATGGGGTGCAGGAATGAAGGGTCCAAGGAGTGCATGGGTGAAGGGGTACAGAGGAGCAGAATGCATGTTTCTTAATTGGTGGAAAATAGAGGTGGAGTCAATGGTAGTACGAAAATTTTCAATAATCAAAAGATTAAACTTTTAAGCCATTTATTAATTAAGGGCATTTTAGGAAATTGGAGGTGCAGGATGAAACATTCCAAATATAAATATGTCAATATATAGAAAATAAATTACTTGATTGAATTGTGCGCGTAAATATAATATAAATAGATAGTTACAAAAAAAGACAAGAAAAAAGAGAGGAATGAACAATGGAGACTAAAAGTAAGAATGAATAAAGGCAAGTGTAGTAGATTAATGATGGAAGAAGAAATGAAATAATGGATAAAATTAAGAAAGTAGAAAAGAGGAAGGGATGGGTTGATAAATAGATGAATGAGATAGCCATCCAAAATATGAATACTTCAAAGACACATGACATGTATAGAGAGACAAGTAACTCCTAGCCCAATAAAAGACATGACATTACATGTTTTTGTTTTCTTGTAAAAATTGAAGGTTTTATAATAAGGAAAGTTGTGTATTTGTGAGGTTGTGTGCTAATAAATGTTTCTTCGCTCTTCTTCAAAACGGATATTTTTATACTAATAAGAATTTTATCGACCTAAATGATCTTCTTTGTCAATCCCTTGAATCTAAGACCAATAACAAAAGAAAACTCAAAACTTTATAATATTGTTTCTTGGTTCATGAAAATGAAAGTTGAAAATTCACTAATAAATATTTATTAAGATTAGAATCAATGTAAAAGATAACGAAATCACTACATTGAAAAGATAAAAAGTAAATTAAGGATGAAAAATCTTAAATTATGAAAGTTTGATTGTGATCCTAAGAAAAAAATCTGTGTAAATAAAGAAAAAAACACCATAATAAACAAATAACTAACATTAAATTCTCGTGCTTAAAAGGATTTTCTAAACTCTTAGCTCAAACAGTAATTAATTATAAACCTCTAAATAATGTATAGATCACATATCCCTTACAATATAAAATGTGATTAATAGATTACAGCAAATTTTTATGTTTTAAAAATTTGATTTGAAGTTTGGATATTATGAAATCAAGCTATAAAAAATATATGAATATAGTTATGTTTGAACATTATGAATGGAACACTGTGTCAATGAAATTAAAAAATATCCCTTAGAATTTCAAATATAATGAACAATATTTTAAATTCCTTCTCAAAATTCGTCCTAGTCTATATTTGGACGACGTGTTAATATTTTCTAAATCAATATCAAAATACATTAAATATTTAGGAATATTTAAAAATGTTATAATACAAAATGTTATGCAAAAAAGAATTCTGAATTTCATTTAACCCTATTCTTTCTTACGTGTATAAAAAATCAAAAGCATAAATATAATAATTATATTAAAATAATATAGTTAGAGTTAATTTAAAAATAATTTTAGAAATATTTAATAAAAATATAAATTTTAATAAAAGTATGAATATAATATTTATATAAAAATTAAATTTAGTCTCAATAGAAAAATAGATAAAATTGTTCCATTAAAGAAATTAAATTGAATTAAAATAACAAATAAAGACTAGATTGAATATAAGACAGTGACACGTGATACTAACACATTACACATGACATTACTACTACGATGTGACACAATGCTGACTTGACATATGAATTGTAAAATATGTGAAAATAAGGGTTTTAAAAATAAAATAGTTTTGAGACTTTAAGTTTTTGTTTGGAAATTAGTGTTCTTGAGTGTATATTTTTGTTAGAACATAAATGTTATGTTATTTCTTTATTTTTATATTTTTGCTTAGGGGCAAAATGGTCTTTTACCTTTATTTAATTGGTGTAGAAATTAATTAAGGGGTGGTTTGGTGTTTTAGAAACCCTAGAAACTCTAAATCAAAGAGAGAAAACAGAGGAAGATAGGAGATTGGCGTTTTGGGAGAAGAAGAGAGAGAGCGATTGGAAACTCTTAGTGTAAAGAAAGATTGGTGGTGTTTTGGGATTGTAGATAAAGCCTTATGATTGGCGAAGGTATGAGGATTTTAACTTTGTTTGTTTAAGGTTGTATGTTATATGTGTTCTTGATTATCTTGATTGGTAATCCTTATTTTAATACATGTTTATATGATTATGATTATCGGTGGTTATTGTTGGATATTAGTTTGTGTATGAATGAGTATATGGTTTATGAAATATTTGTGATGAGTTTTTCCAATGAATATATTATGTGTGTTTTGTTGGGTTATCCCAACAAAGGGTTTGATGCTTGACGGTTTCCATGCAAATATATGTTGTAGGTGTTGGGTTATTGGACTCCTTTCCTATGTGGAGAATAACCTAAATAATATGGACCATTGTGTATCACTTTGTTTTAGTGGATATGGGTCAGATTAATAGGACACATTAGAGTCATTTGAAGAGAGGAAAAAGCCAAGTGAGAGAGAAAGGAAGAGAAGAAGTCATTCCCACATAACATAAAATCTACACTGGTGTTTTCGTCATTGTGAAGTCGTTCACCGTTGGATCGGCCTGAGTTTTGAACAGTGGATTCCAGACGTATGGTTCTTCATTCTGACCGTTGAGATCATCAATCAGATGTCTATTTTGGAGAATTTTCATCTTCTTGGTTCTCATTTGTAAGCATTATGCTTAGTTTGGTTGATTGAAAACCCGCTTTGGTGTTTTTATTGGAGATTCTTTTGCACCCTATTATTGGGGGTATAACATGTCAATGATGGGATTTTGATGATTCAAGTGATGTATTATATGTGTTTGAGTATGCTTACATGGGTATGTGATGCTTGAATGCATGTATGTATGTTGGAATGCTTGAATCATGCTCAAGATGTGTTTCGATTCGACAATAATAGATTATCATAAGTTACAATCGATTATCTGTACATTGGTTTGAGTGTGGTTTCGGGAATAATCGATTATTTGGGATGATAATCAATTATCCCTTCCTGCGTGATGTTTCTGGGTAAATTTCATTGAGATAATCGATTATCTTAAGTGATAATTGATTGTCACAATGCATTTTAGTGAAAAATGGCGAATTTGATGAAGAATGGACGCGAACCAAGCCTGAGGAGTTGTGGAACATGATGATAATCAGAGATTGAGGTTAATGGTTATGTTTAGGGTTTGTTTGACTTGTGGTTGAGAGTAGAACATGAGTGAGTATTGGGATGTACCTGAGTATGTGATTGATAAGCATGAGTGTGAAAGATAAGTCTACTAGTTGTATCTCGTAAATCCTGGTTTTATCTGCAGATAGGTGCTTCATTTTGCCTTGTATGCATTGGAAGGAGATGATTTGTAGGGAAGACTACAGGTAGGTTATAGGAGCGACTATAGTTGATGAGGTAGGGTGCATGAGTGAGATGGACTTTTCTCACTATAGTATTATGTTATGATGATGCTCATGGTGTTGTTCATGACTAGAATAGTTGTGATTGTGGTCTATCTATGATGATGATCATGGTACTTGAGATGCTCCAAGTTATGTTATATTGATAGTGGTGTTACTATAATGATTATAGTAAGTAGTTAGCATGGATGCTAATGAATGGATAGACCAAGGGTTTATGTGTGAGATATTAGTGATGACATCAAGGGTTAGAGATCAAGGATCGATGATCGAAGTTCATGGGTTAGGGATCGAGGATCTTCAGTATGATTAAATTGTTTATGTTAGAGGATTATGAATCCTATTGTTATTACTACTATGTATGAGGTGTTTGATTATGGTTGATATAATCAGAAGGTATGTATCTTGTTGTGTGTTTGATTATGATTGGTATAATTAGAAGATATGTATCTTGTTGTGTGTTTGATTATGATTGATATAATCAGTATGTATGTATCTTGTTATGATTGTTTTATCGGTAGCTTACCCATGCATGTTTGTGTTTATGTGTTTGTGAATGAAATTATCGATGATGATCGTATAATGTGCTATACGTGAGCAAATAATGTTAGAGATGCTCTAGAGGGATGATTGACTAGAGAAGACGAGGAATAACCTTGAATTCATTTAAAGCTATTTTGTTTTACAAGTTAAGACAATATAATTGAAGTATTTCTTTAATTATTTTATTACTCGAAATAATGTAATTAAAAATTTTTTTTTTTAATACGTTTCTATAATAAATTTTAAATTTTATCGATTTTTAATAAGGCATTACATCTCATAAATAGAATGTTACATGAATAATATTTTAAAATTAAAAAAATAAAAATCACAAGCTAACATGTGACCTATTTATTCACATGTCATTCTATTTAAACATGGTTAAAAAATTTCTTAAATTAATAAAATATAAGATTTTATTAAACAAAATATATTAGGATTACATTAAACAAAACTCAACAAAAAAAAATATACTAAATTAGTAATTAAGTCTTAAAAAATATAAATGTAAAGTAACATTTATAATTTTTAAATTTAATATTTGAAATAATTCAAAAAAATATTTTTCTTTGTTAACTTATTTATAAATTTAATTCCTAAATAAAAAAAGTTAATTTTCGCATAAATTTTAAATGAAAATTATTAATATATTTTACATATTTTAACTTAATTTGTCTATTCATTCTTGGTGTCATACATTATGCAAGTGTCACTACATATTTCAAATTTATGCTTTTTACTAGAAAAATTAATTTAAAACAAATGTTTAAAAAATTTAATTTAAATTTAAAAATTATAAATATCACTTTACATTACATTTTTAATATTTTAAAAATTAAAAATGTCACTTTACATTATATTTTTAATATTTTAAAAATTATATTTAAAATACATATTTTTAAAATTTAAATGAAAAAATAAAATTAATTTCAATATTTTAGTGGAGTGATTTGATTTATAAATTTTAAAAATTTATTTTAATATATATATATATATATTAAGTTGTAAATAGACTTAATTACTAGATCCATTAGACGATATTATTCCATTTAAAAAAAAAAAGTAGAACTCAATTGGATGAAAATTTTAAATATAGAAACTGAAAATATAAAACATTTATATGGTCAAATGCTACTCGAAATAACATATAATACTGACACAACACGAATCTGACCTGATACATAAAAAACTTAAAAAACAAAAAAATATTATAAATTAATACGTGACATTGTATAAATTTAATGAAAAAAATTAAATTGAATTAACTTAACAAAATTATATTTAACTAAAAGAAAAAGAAAGAAAAACAAAGGCTCGGAAATTTTGGTACAGTCTAACTATTTTGAGAATTATTAATTTGATTAGCTTTATCCAACAAAACGGCTCTTAAAGCTATGAAAATAAATAAAGGATTATATGTAAAGTGAAAAAAGTAATTGTATAATTCATAAATACTAAAGCTTAAGTATCTTTCCTTTATTAAAATAATCAAGACATCATTTAACTTTTAATAATTTTTACATTTTATTCTTTTATTGTAAAATATTTCTTAAGCGAATTTATTGATCATTATAATTATATTTATAACGGTGAATTTCACATGGTTTGCAAAGTTATAACTTAAAAGTTTTTATAGAGTTATTTTCATTAGAAAAAATACAATAACACTTTGATGAATCAAAATTTAAAATGGACAATTAAATTTGAATAAAACGAATTTAACTCTAAAATAAACATGAATAAATGTTGTCAAACATATCCTAACAACAAACTGTTGTTTTCACACAATACGTATAAAATAATAAACAAATATGTCAATAAATAGAAAATAAATTACTTGATTGAATTGTGCGGGTAAAAATAATATAATTAGTTTATTTCAAAATATTATTTATTTTTCAAAAAAATTATTATTTTTAGTTATTTTTAGAGCTAAGGTATATAACTAATTATACATTAAAAAATCTAAAAAACATGAAGTCCAGCTAATATTTTTCTTTTACAAAATTTAAACTTAAATAAGATTTTGTATGTACATTTTCTTACAGTATATTTTGTACTTAACATTTTCTTACATTCACACTGCTACAATTAATTTATTTTAATTTCTAAACTTTCTAACTTTTTTTTTTCTTGTTTTAAATTCTTCATCTACCTACCTTTGCAAAATCACAATTCTGGCAAACTTTTTTTTACACAAAAAGAATATTAAAAAATGGAAAGTGGGGATCACAGGAAGACTACTGGTGGATTCTAAATCTTTGTCAGAAACTGTTAATTGCAGAAACAAGAAAACTTTATCTCATTTATTAACGTGAATTTAATATAAATTTATAGATTTAATCATATGAATCACTATTTTCATATTTAACATGTGAGTTATTTAAATGCTCTTTCTCTCTTTTATTATTCACTATCACTGTCTTTAACAAGAAACCCAATTTTTCTTCATCATGACACAAGCACAATCTCTCTTCCCTCCCTTCACTCTTCCATTTCCTTCACCCTGTTCCAATCTCAACTCCCAACGACACCGTTTCTTTTCTCACCCAATTTCACCCCTAATTCAAACCACTTCGATTGCCTCCTCAAACGCCACCGTTTCGGGCAATGCAGCTACATCCGTTCAACCTCTCCCCCAGGTCAAACCACAATTCATTAGATTTTAATTCGTAATTCATAATTTTTTTTTCGTTCTGTTGATTTATATATAAAATGCGATTCTAGCTGATTGAAACGCTGATTTCCGGGGTGAATTTGTCGGAAGATGAAGCCGAAGGGTGTTTGGACTCGCTGCTTCACGAGCCAAACGAGGCCTTAATCAGCGCGGTTCTTGTGCTTCTCAGAGCCAAAGGAGAGACTTATGAAGAAGTGAGTGTTTTTGTTTGCAAAGTTTGAGCTTTTGTATATTTTTTATTGGTTTTTGTGGATTCGTAGGTTGTGGGGTTGGCAAGGGCAATGTTGAGACATGCGACGAAGGTTGAAGGCTTGAACGATGTTGTGGACATTGTGGGAACCGGAGGGGACGGTGCCAACACCGTCAATATTTCAACGGGGGCTTCCGTTCTCGCGGCGGCTTGCGGTGCCAGAGTTGCGAAGGTGTTTGCTGTTGTTAAGTTGCAGTGTGTGAGTGAATTGAAATTATGTGGTTGAAATTTGAAAGGGTGATGTGTTGCAGCAAGGGAACCGGTCAAGTTCTTCTGCGTGTGGAAGTGCAGACGTGTTAGAAGCTCTGGGAGTGGTGATTGATTTAGGTCCTGAGGTTAGTGCAAAATATCAATTACCAATTTTATTTTTTTATATATATTTTTTTCCCATAAAATTGTTTTGATGCTAGATGGAAAGAGGGTTTTATTGCAGTAAAAAAAAGCTGCATTATTTAACTTTCCCAAGTTGAGAAAAACATTAACAGTACTTTTATTAATTATTTATGTGGTAAATAATTAAAGTTTTTGACACTAAATGTCCAAAGAATATACAGGACCAATCAAATAGGTGTTAATCATTCTTAGAAATTTCAGGAATCGGATTACCAAAAGCTCCCTTGATGTATGCCTTTATTATACATATAGTCGAGGTGATACTTTAATTCTGATTGGAAAACAACGCTAGAAACACATGAGCAAATGCATTTAAGTTGTCTTTATTTTGTAATACCAGAGATTGTCACAAATCTGGAACTGTGACTACTGCTGCTTTATATTAACAATCCTACTCTTTCTGTTAGTATTGAATTTATATAATGAAATTGATACTTTATAATAATGTGGTGTATTTCGGATTAACGTAGAAAATAATAGAGTTGGGTAAGTTTGTTAGTTAAGCTCTAATGCATATATTTCTCAGTAATACGCATTTTTTTGTGTATGTTGACTATATGTTTGTATGTTTGTCCAGCATCGATAGGATTTATTGAACAAAAATTGTTATTTATTGATGTGTTTGCTTATTTGTTTTGTTTTGTGAATTAGGGAGTAAAGAAGTGTGTGAATGAAGCTGGGATTGGGTTTATGATGTCTCCAAAATATCACCCGTCGATGAAGATTGTCAGGCCAATAAGAAAGAAGTTAAAGATCAAAACTGTATTCAACATATTGGGTCCAATGTTGAATCCAGCACACGCACCTTTTGCAGTTGTTGGAGTATACACAGAGGACTTGGTAAGTGCCATCCAGTCTTACAGCTTTGACTTGTTATTTTTTCAAATAATCTTACAGAAATGACTTTCGTGTCACTCGAAATCATTTACATGAAGAGTAATCTTCTTTTCAAGTTTTTGGTAAGCGAAAATTGAGTTAAGGATAGAATATTAAAATCATGAAAGGATATAATATAAAAGTCTATTTGCTCTAAATTTGGAATGTGAAGATTTATAATTTTTGAAAATCAGGTTGAATTTTGAAGTAATGTTCACATTGAAATCCTACCCACAAGTTGAATTCTTTTGTGTTATCAACTTAATTTAATATTTTTTTTTCTTCTTTATTCTAAAACTTGGTCTGTGAAGCATTTGAACCCCAACTAGTGTTGTTTTCTTTTTTCCTTCATCATTTCTTTATATGTATCCTTCTAAAAAAATCTCTATAATCCATTGGTTGAACAATTCATCCCTATAGAGTCATTCTGTTTACCTGAGGAGATTGTACCAGAAATCGAATTTGACATGTTTTATTGGGCAATTCTATTTGTCAAATAAACATTATGGATTATGTGGTTTTTTATACTCGTATTCCAGAAACATTTGCTTTTGTTTCTTACTTTTGTATCTTTTTCCTTAAAAAGAAGATAGAGGCTGAATGGTTGAGGACTAATTGTTTCTGTCCTTCTCCATCTGTCATCCCTAATTAGCTATTTGTCATGTTCTTCTGGATAGGTCTCCAAAATGGCTAAAGCACTCAACAGATTTGGCATGAAAAGGGCTTTAGTTGTTCACTCTGAAGGTTTGGATGAGATGAGTCCTCTTGGTAAGATCTCTAGCTTGTTTCTGCATCTGAAATAATTTTTCGAGTCATGAATATCTTAAGCGTATTATGAATAAACTTCTACCTAAGAGCATATTGGAGAAGAAATAAAGAGGTTAAAAAGTGAATCAAACTCCTATTATGAGTTGGAATGAAGTTATGTGCTTCAACTTTTGAAAATGTTCGACGAGAAAACTTCTAAAAAAGTTAGGGGTGAATAATTTAACTTATGAGAAGAGAGGATTGATTCATTTTATAACCATATTTTCTCATCCCTTAAGTGTGATTTTGAGAAGTTTTTCTAAATCGGTACTGTATCTGATCTTATTATTTGCATTACATGCAGGACCTGGTTTAGTGCTTGATGTTACTGCTGACAGGGTTGATAAGTTCTCATTTGATCCCTGTAAGCATATGTCAATTTATGGTTTTATCTGTTTCTGTTATGGAGTAAACTAATATAGCTCCGTGTCGCTAATTGAGTGCTATAATGGATCTTTTATTGGAACAGTGGACTTTGACATTCCTCGTTGTACTATTGAGGACTTAAAAGGTGGTGATCCCGAGTACAATGCAGAGGTTCTGAAGCGTGTTCTAGGTGGAGAGAGAGGGCCTATTGCAGATGCTTTAGTGAGTAATCCGTTTCCTTTCCTTTTTTTTTTTTATTTCCTTAAAATTATTTTTGGGGCTGAGAGGATGATACCTTTGTAAGTGGTGGAAGATGCTATAGCCTTGGAATGAAATATATAAATGATGCTTTTAACTGGGAGTTTATGAAAATTTGATTGAGATGGAACGTGTACCTTTGTTACCTTCAAATTATGTTTATGCTTTAATTAAACCCTATAAAACTGGTTTGTAAGATGAGGATTATCTTTTATCGCTGGTCAATATGGGATCAGGGTTCTTTCTAATACATCCCCTCACATCCAACACTAATGGATTTATTATCTTTATCTCGTTCTTTATGAATGTTCCAAGATATGTTTAAAACATGACTCAGTTCTTATGAATGTTCTTTTCTTTTAATTGTTCTGTGCAAACGAATCGGTTAGATTCTAAATGCAGCAGCGGCTCTATTGGTTTGTGGCCGTGTAAGGAACCTAGCTGAAGGGGTGGCTGTGGCGCGTGAAACACAACAATCAGGGAAGGCTCTGAAAACTCTCAACTTGTTCAAGGATGTCTCAAATGTGAGTTAAGTTGGATATTGCGTACCTACTCCTAAGTTGCAATGTTGTATTGACTAATTAATCTCTTTTCCTCTTTTGTTTTGTAGAAATTTAAAGATGATGTGGGCATAGATGCCTGAATCGTGACTCAGGTTTGAGTTTTGTAATTTCAGGCTTCATACAGTACATGTTTTACAGAGATGTACAAAAATAATCTCAGTACTGTGCAAAAGGTTTTAGAATAGAAGGAAGGATCATAGATTGTTTACGTTTCTGTCACAAAAAAGTGACAGAGGAGAAATGGATTATTTTTGTACTGAAAAAAAAAAGGAACCTTGAGCTTTGAGATTTTCTGTTAGATTTCGTAAAGACAAGATGCTAATAGTTCTTGGATTCATTGAGTGGAATTGTTGCAAAAAAGGTTATTTGGTGCTTTTCTTTATATTATGGGAGTACCTTTTTTACCCTTGCTTATAGTTCTATGCTTATAAATCTAAAAGGAAGGTGAAAAATGAAATTTCTTTTATCAGTTGGAAATTATTTTGTTTAAAATCTATTTAGTTATTTTTTTTTCTTTTATTTTGATAAAATAGTAATAATAAAATACCTTGAGAAATAGGAGAGGTCAGTGATAGATAATCAAGCTGCTTTGTAACAAGAAGTTCTCATTTCCCTTCCTTTTAGAATGAGATTCTTTAATTATGATAAGATATATTAGAATATTATAAATCATCCAAATCTTAGAATATAAAGTTTTGGTCCTTCCCGTTTCATAAAGGGATTTTTTTTTGTTTATTCTACAACATTTCTTGAACAAATTAAGTTGTTAATATGAAGTGGAAATTATTATTGTTTTTATTTTGCCTTCATCTGTGCTCAAAAAGCTTTATGCTTTGATTAAGAAATTTCTGAAATGAATGCAAAACCACACTATTAATGTATGATTTCATCTCAAAAGCTTTCATTTATATCATAACTGCTTTTAAACTTCTCCGTTTCTTGACACTTCGAAGAAATTGTTACCCAATTGATAAATTTGTGTATTTTTCTGTTACTGTATTACTTTTATTTTTTTAAATTGGAATTATGACTTCACCTTCTTTTTAGCTTCTTATCTTTTTGACTATTTATATATCTATATTCAATTACAAAAGTGCAAATAAAACATAAAGTAACATGTAAACTAATTATTAATATATAAACAAATTGTTAATGTAATTAGTTAAAAGCATATTTATATTTTTTATTATAATAACTTTACTTTTACAGATTATATTTAGGTAGTGTTTTTTAAGACGTACTTAGTTGTTTTTGAATGATAAATTTTAAATGCACAGATGATTGAAGTCAATTTTATAGTGTATTTTAAAAGAAAAAGAAACATAATTCATTTCAATTTTATTTTTCTCTTTTAATTACGTCATAAAATTTCACTTTATTCGCATAATCAACGTAATCTTAAATTAAAAAAAAATTAAAAATTATCACAAAAAATTAAAGTAATTGCTTTTTAGAATGTTAAATACTCAGATATTGTTTTTAAAAATAAAATTATTATGGTAAAAAATATAAATATTTTTTTTATAAATAAATAAATAATTTTAATTTACGCTCAAATAATTATTTATACATTATTTTAGGTTTTTGAAATATTAAGTACACTTCTATAAATATAAAATACGTATATAAATGTTAAAGTTAAAGAAGCTTTGATTCTTCAAAACTTTTATAGTAATTTTAATATTTAATAAATATATGAATTTAGTCGTACTTGATATTTTATGACCTTTATACTATATCACATGTGAACGTACCTCCAAATATTTTACTAGATGATTATATGTCACCATGATTAATTTAACATGTTTACTTTAAATGTTGAGTATAAAAATAATAAGGATTTATACTTAAAAGAAAAATACGTATTTAATCTTAAATATTAAATAAGAACATTTCTTTTTGTAAAATTTTAAGTTACTGCATTATAATTATTTCAATTTATCATAAATCCATGAGAGCATTTTCAACCATGCTTTCTAAATCTAATAAATCTATCATCTACTTTTAGAGGATTGCACAACATATTGCATAATTTACCATTTTAATTTAATTTATAACATAAATACTAATAATTATCTTATATAAACTATAATTATAAATAAAAGTAATATTTTTTAATAAAATAAAATGTACATAAATCTTTTTATTAAATCATCAATAAAACTAAATGACAAATGCAAACACAAACAACAAAAATAAATGTAAAATTCAGCACAAAAAAGAAAATTATGTTGAGATAAAATAAAATAAAGTAATCGACTTAAAAATATTTTCTTATATGTTCAGAATGATTAATATATATATATATATATATATATATATATATATATATATATATATATATATATATATATATATATATATATATATATATATATATATATATATATAATGCAAAAGGAGTTAGCCACCGTTAAAAAAAGGTAAGACTTGGGAACTTGTTGAAAAGCCTAAAGATAGAAAAATCATTGGAGATAAATGGGTTTTTCACAACAAAACTAGATGTGGAATACTCAATCAATAAGCACAAGGTTAAACTCAGTAAAAGTGTATACACAAAGTTTAGATGTTTATTATTTTGACACTTTTATCCTTATGTCCATATCATGTCCATATTAGATATTGGTGCTAGTAGTGGCCATGCAAAATGACTGAAAAATATTCTAGTTAGATATTAAATAATTTATTTTAAAATGGATAACTTCAAGAGTATATGTGGAGCAGCCAAAAGGATCAATGAAGAAAGGTGAAAAAGACAAAAGTGTATTTTCTTAAAAAGGTCCACTGTGGTTTAAAGCAAACACACAACAAGATAAATGATTTTCAATTGATCATATGCTTTAAAAAAGCTTACATGAATATACTTTTTATGTGAAACATAAAGGAAATAACTCTCTCATAATTTCTCAATATGATGATGATATTTAAGTAACTAGAGATTACACAATACTAGTTGAATAGTTCAAGCTAGAAATGATGCAAGTTTTTGAAATAATACATATAGGTCTCATGACTTATTTTCTTCAAATTGAGATAAAAAAAAGTAAGAATGAGGTTCTAATCTTTCAAAGAAAATATTAAAAAGAAATTTTTAAGAAATTTCAAATGGAGAAATGCAACTCTTTTAACACATTGATAAATAAAAGGAGAATTATTTTTCAGCAAGGAAGATGGTGCTAATAAAATTGACGAAAGATATTGTAGAAGGTTGATTCAATGTCTAATTTATCTCACCGCAACAAGGTTGTACAATCTATTTGTTGTAAGTCTCTTGTCTTGTTTTATGCATTATGCAAGTAAAATGAATTCAAGAGCAGAAAAAATAATATTGAGGTATGTTAAAATAATTATTGATTATGATGTCAAATTTGAGAAGTATCAAGAATTTAAATTGTATGGGTTCTTTGGTAGTGAGGAGTTAGATCCATTAATTCCATGAAAAATACTTCAAAATGTTGTTTCAGCTTAGGTTCAAGAGTTTTTTTCATGACGTAAGAAAGGGGTTGTAACACAATTAGGGGTAAACAAAATTAATTGAATTGCACTTAACTGTTAAAACCTACATTGAACAAAAAAAATAATTCGCCTAAACTAAATGACCTAAAAATTAGTTTAGATGAACTAAACTAAATTATTTTTTGTTCTATCAAACTGCAGTACATTGAACTACGTTGAATTGTAATATGAACTAAAGGAACTGTTATGTGTAACATCCCAAAAATATAGTAAAATACTATATAAAAGAGTCATCACGTGTATGATATGATAGAACAGTTAAATAAAATATAAAGTATAACTTATAGTTATCCAAAACAACTATAAATTTAAACTTTATATACAAACATGATAATACAAAACTATCTACGAACTAGACTAAAATAACTAAGCCACCGGATCATCCTCATCAAGCGTCTACTCCACAGTAAGCTCATCTCCCAAGCTAGAATGATTTCGCTTAAGCTAGACTTGTCCAGGAAGCCATTACCTTAAAAGTCATTCTCGCTTAAGCGAGAATATTTTAGCTTAAACGAGAATGATTATCTTCTCCAAGAAGTTTCTTCTCGCTTAAGCGAGAATAATTTAGCTTAAGCGAGAATTCGGGCAGTTTATATACTTACGAAGCAGAAAGAAAGAGAGGAGGGGGGAAAGCTGCAGAGAAAAGAAGACACAGAGCGACCCAAAGAGGTTTTCGTCCATTTTAGCTTTAGGATTCTCATCTTCATCTCTTAGAATGTCAATCTCCACCATGAGTGGCTGATCTGTTCTCTTGGGATTGAATGTAATCGATTCGAACTCGGATGTAATATGGTGATATTTATATATAGCATTTCTATTTTTATTCAACATTGGTATTTTTGTTCTGCTCTTAATGCTTGATTCTACCTGAACAACAGTTTCATGAATGTGGATTTTAGACTTGACTGGAAAGTATTTCTAAAACTCTAATCTGAGCAAGAATACTTGATATTCTGTGATGCTAGGGATAGATTTCAGTTTATCAATTGCTTATAACACTTGAATATAATGCTGGACAGTTTGTTGGATATCTGAGGAATCAATATTCAAGGAACTCCTCTTATGAATTTTATATGTGAGGAATCGATATAAATGACTTTGGTGTGTTGCATCAATGTTGGTAATTTCAGTTGCTATATGTTTGTATTCATCCAGATTGCAGACGAGTGAGATAGATGAATTCAATCCCAACTTCTCATATTAATCTTCGTTAAGTTATTTGTTGTTATTATTTTACTTTCACGCAACGTAGTTTTATTTATCAACATCCATCATGAATCAAATTGAACATCCTTGTATATATACTGTTTGAGATAACAATTTATCTATTTAATCGAAATGTTCCTCATGGGTTCGACACTCTTACTTAAAAATCATTATACTACAGTTGACTATTGGTACGCTTGCCAAAAGTTTAACAGCCATTGCCATGGGTTTCACCCTACCACACACACAAGGTTAGTCCGTTACCGCGTAATAGGCCTCAAAGTAGTGCCTACACTAGGACCTCCTACTACTCTCACCACATGAATCAATCATCTATATGTGAGAATGAAAGATTATTAAAGTGTTAGGATAACCCCCAATACTGAGCTCCCTGTATTCATTCTAATAACACTTAACCATGCCGAAAGAGTCCTCCCGTGGAACCCATATAACCATCCGTGGAATCATTTGACCAATACAATTATGCACACTTTCACAATTTCATGAGACACATAAATTTTGATACTCACATAATACCCATACATAGTCATACATCATATAATCATACATCATCCATAATTGAATTAATTACATAACTCAAACCAATAGAGATCATATAATAAAAGGATACATGGTAATCTGGAACAGTCGCTCCGCACACACACTCGTTGAGCGACCACAGACTTTACTCGCACAACGACCCAGCTCGCTGTGCGAATCCACTAACAGTGATCTTAACCTCCAACTCACTCGCTAAGTGACCCAACTCGTTGAGCGAATAAAATTCTCAGTGATACCAGACCCTGAACTCGCGTTTAGTGACATCATTGGCTTAGCGAAACTCACCCGACAATGGACCAGTCCCTCAACTTACTCGCTCAGCCACTCCATGCGCTGGTCGAATAAAATCACAGTGCTCCCAGACCCAGACCTCTCGCTCATCGACCCTTCTCGTTGTGCAAACCAATAAATAGGGAGCCAACCTCCACGACCACTCGCTGAGCGACTCTATTCGCTCAGCGAGTCTGCATAATCTACAGCACCAAATCTGTAGAATTACGCAACCTACACCAAATTTACTAATTCCAACTATTTTTCCCAACTTCTAACCCTCCTAAATTGTGTAATATACCTAATTATACTTGACTAAGTGTGTCTGAACCTTCATAACCTCATTCTAAAGTGTTTGCTAACAAATTTCTGCTCTAAAACATCCAATTCATCAACTCATTGACCCAAATCACATTTTACCACTTTTACTACAATTTTCAGCAGCTTAGGGACTCAAGCAAGTCCCAATTGACCTGCCTAGCTTATTCCAACTCATCAATTCAGTACTCAACTCCTAATTCAAAATTTCAGTACCCCACTTCCTCAAAAACTAACTTAAACAAGTATAAATCACTTCAATTCTTAACTGATCACTCTATAATAGATTTCAACATTCCATATAGTAAATAACACATCAAGCATCATTCAATTCAGTTCAATATCATAGTTCCTCAATATATCTTTAAAAGGTGTCAAGTTATACATAATATATTTACTCTAAAAACCTAAATTTAGTCTAATCACTACAATAAACACAGAGTCATCACACATCTACACCAAATCACAAATTAAAGCAATAATCTAGCTTCCCTTACCTTAGAGAAACACTGCACAGCTTTAGAAAACTCTGACCGATGCTTGCACCGCAAGGAAACTCAAAAAACTCTACAAATCACCGATTGGTGATAGGAAACGAACCTTAAAACCTAAATTGATAAATACTACTTATTCAATTTTCACAACAATAAATTTTGATCATATTTTTCAGGAGAACAATTTATTCTATTAGTTTACATCATTTAACTTTTATACTTTTATATAATGTTTTTTACATTCAAATTAAAATTAAATTTTAATATTTAATTTTGATTAAGTCAACCATAATATATTGTTTAAAATAACTATATACAATTTATTTCATTAAATGTATATACAAAATACATTCTCTTTTAAGAAAAATTAAATATTATTATTTAATTTTATCACATTAAATATTTATGTTAAATTATAATTATACTTTTTATAAAATCAAATTAATATAATTTGTAACATCCCAAAAATACAGTATAAAAACTATATAAGGGAATAATCACATATTAATAATATTCCATATCAGTGTTACAAAAGATGAGAAGTACGCTTATGGTCGAACGACCTTACAAGATAGCGGGAAAATTAAAACTGTACAAATATGCAATCTAGACCGAACGGTTTACAGAAGACATACTGAACGGTCATACAAAAGAAGAAAACAACAGATGACCGAACGATTATCACACAAAGAAACTAACTATTGACCAAACGAATCTACTGTTCGGTCTTAACTTCTATGTCGACCAAACTTTCTTCTTCCAGCAAAGCTTCACCTTCTGCTCACATCCACACGGATGATCATTGAAACAGAAGGAGAACCACCGAACGTACAAAACGGACAAGACAGGAAATAGGGTAAGCTTATGTAATTTAATTCAATTATCAATATATATCTCACTCAATCAATTTAAACAAGATAACTCATTAACTCTTTCATGAAAAGCCTAATACTAGACTCTAACTGTCCGGACTGTATGAATTCTGTGTAGCTACGACGTTCGTGCACCCGGGTGATGTAGTAACTAGGATACCCTCAACAGCTGCCACCCGAGGTTAGTCCGTTCCGTCCAAATTAACCATAAGGACTAGGACCTCCTGCCATTCTCACACATGACTTACCCTTCTCTATGTGAGAAACGAGTAATCACGGAATATCAGGATGAACCGCCAGCTTAGCATGCCCACATTCATACTTTACCAATTCCAATATACATTCATGAGATATTCCTCCCCAGAATACTCGTTCATAACCAAAGTCATTTCATCCATATCATATTCCATCATCTTTCATTATTAAAACCTCAACTGAACCAATTTGAATAAAGATCCCTTAGGATACCAAATACCGAATGTTAGTTTTTAATCCAGAACAAGACCGAACACTTGGAGTGAGACCGAGATGTCTCCGATTCAAAACAAATCAAATCAAGAGAGTTACTCACTGGTTGTGAAAGGAACCGAATACAATAATACTTTTCAGAGACTAATATAATCGAACGTTATTTACCAAGTGAGCCAATTTAATGAACTGACTCTTGAGAGTCCAAACCGAACACCGTAAAGCCTAGGCCGAGTATTAAGACTCTAGGCCGAAACCCATGGAGACAAACACTGTAGGACATCTAATAATAGTACTTGACGGAATCATATGAAGAAACCGAACGTAAATAAATACTTAGCTTCTTAATGAGTTAAACATTAAGAAAACTGAATGCCAATCGAAGACTGAGCATTGTAGAGAGCGAACTCTATGGAGTTTGGACGAACTCTCTTATTATCAAGATAGATTACGGAAAGGAGAACGAGCGCCTGGTGTAAGACCTAGCACTTACTTAGTACGAGCGCTTGGTATAAGACCGAGCACTACTTAGTATTATAGAATAAAGACTTGATAAATATAAGATACCTTTTAAGCAGTGTTCAAGACGAACAATATATATACAAATACATATAGATATACTTAAGTTTATAACAGAATACCAAGGAACGAATATCCTTGGTTGAATGCTTATATACAAATATTACTAAACGAAGACGCTCGGTCCTCAATTGGAATTTCATCCAAATGAAAGAATCCAGTTCCAACCGAGTCCACAAGAAAACCGAACGGTCAAAGACCTTCAGTGACGAACATCAATTTTCATATGGAATTACATACTTAGAATTCTTTATATCAATTCATTTCTCAACATCTATCTTCATAATTTCATACATCCATATCATAGTAAATATTCATACTTCATACAGTCAAAACATAGCAACAATCATATTTCATATTCATTCAGTAAATCAACGAACATGCATCCATTCAAAACGAACATAAAATCAAATTATATAAGCTTCCCTTCCCTCTAAGTGTGACCGAACGTTCACAATTTGAACGGAATAGCTCACCACCAATTTCTTAGAAGACTACGATCACGATTTACGAAACTAACCAAATGAAAGACTAGAAAGGCGTTCAGAAATGGGTTAAGGAACTCATGTAACCGAAAACTGAGTTTGCATGTACAGAAAAACCACTCGGCTGAGAGAGATTAACTTACCAGTCCAGAATCCGAAACTGATCGGTTCAAACGAACGCCCTCGACGCCGAGAGTGTTCAAACGGTGTCTGAGTGGTGATTAGAAGAAGAAATGGTTAAGATTTCTTAGAGAGAAGGAGGAGATTTAAAGAGAAGGAGGAGAAAATGAAAGTTCTGAACTTTGAGGAAGAAGGGTGCATGCAGAAGTGGCGTGCATTTTTGAAAACTTTGAGTTTTGCTGCTACCGTAAAAAATCGAACGTCCAATCTGCATCACACACTTGTCTTTTACTATCTGATTTTCGGATTCCCTTCCTTGATACATGTAATCCACTAAGATGGAGTTTTGAATGAATTTTAATGGATTTGACATAATTCATATATTATAATTTTTAAATATCCATGCAGTAATATATATATATATATATATATATATATATTAATCCACGTTACCTTGTAACCGATAAGTAATAAACTCCTGTAATTTTACAATTAAACATTAAAATTACATTTACTTTAAATATATTATTTTACTCTCTAAAATTATTAATTAAAATTTTTCAAATATGATACATTTGATAGTTGTATAAACTCATTATTGTAAAAGTAAATTATAAATTATTTATTTGAAACGAATTTTTGTGATATTGTTATTTAAAGAAATTATTGGAGTAACAAACTAAGTTTTCTTAAAAGAAGTTGTGATTTTCTAAAGAAGAAAGTATAAAATTTCTCTTGATAATCAATACGTAAGATTAAATTCATAAAAGATAAAACAATTTAGTTGTTTAGTTATAAATTAATATATTTGATAAATCGATATACCAATATTTTTATATGGCTTTTACCCATTATCCTATAGAAATATGACCATTTTATTTCAAAATTTACAAACGTGGTCAAACTCAACTTTGTTTTAAAAGAGAGTTCAAACAGAGTCGTTTGTTTGATTGGTAGGTAAAACAACATGCACATAAATAAATGGTCGTGTATATATTTATTTATACTGGTAGTTTTGAATCCACTCTTCATCCATCTTACAATCTTTTTCATCTAATTTTTATTTTTTAAAGACAAAAAACTGAATACCAGATTCTTGTTTTTATATTTTCTTCCATTTTTTTAATTTTAATTATTTTTATTTCCCTCTTCATCATCATCGCCTTCCCTCAGGGAAGGGTCTCTCTCTACTGTGCGATTTTCAAATCGTACGGTTCCTTCGAGAACCTTCCGAAGCGTCGTATCTTCGATTAATCGCATCGTGACCTTCTATTATTTTCGTCGAATTTGAAGCTATGAATGTGCGCGGCGAACTCAGTTCTCCGGATCCGTTGGATTCGTTTCCTCCGTTGCGGGTTCGGGAATCGGACGGTGCCTCGGACGATTCCGAGTTCGAGCGGTATTGCAGCGCCAACTCGGTGATGGGAACGCCCAGCACCAGCATGAGCATGTGCAGCGCTGTCACGCTCTTTCACGATTTCTCCGATTGCGATTTCGCCTCTTCGGCGGATGGTTTCGAGAGTTTCAGTTTGGGAAAGGGAACGACGGAGGCTAATTGCGCCGGCAACCGGCGACGGAGTCTGCGGTACGGTTCCAGTGGATTGGAGCTCTACGGTGATTGCAGTGAGGAGCTCGCTTTGACTGCGCTCGATTCCTCGGAGTTGATTGGGTTTAACCGGATCGAAGAGCCGAATGGGAACGGTGAAGTGAGTGCTGGAGAAGGTGGTGTAAATGGTTTTGAATTTCAAATTGATAAAAGAGAAGAGGAAGAAGAAGAAGAAGAAGAATTGGAAGAGTTATCGGAGGGTGATGATTCTATGTATAATTATGACAGTGATGGTAATGGTGACGGTGGAAAGGAAATTTATTTGACGGAAAACATTGGTTATTGTGAAGAGAGGGAAGTGAGAAACGAGAACTCTTTGTTTATGAACACTTCAGTGGCCTATGGTTCGCGAGACTTGGATGATTTTTTGATGCAAAACGGTCCCGTTTCTGTCATGTCTGATCTATTTCACAGTCAGCGAAAAAAGAATGATACATTGAATCCGGGTTCTGGTCAAAAGGAGCAAGGGAAAAATGTAAAGGACATGGTTATAGTCAATGAAGTTGAAGAAACTAAAGATATAGGTTATTCTGATGCCGCAGAAAAGGTTAAGGACAGGGAAGTTGTTATGCCTGCTTACTTAGAGGAAAGTTCTGCACCAATCAATTCTCCGAGCAGTGTCAAGATGCCGATCCGAGGTTCTGGTGATTTGGTTAGCTGTCCTGAAGTTTCTTCTGTTACCGAGGTGGATGAAGTTCATTTGGATCTTCCGGAGAAAAAAGCTCCTCGGAATATGGGTTTGGGTGTTAATGGTTGTGGTAGCATGGAGAAAGGAAATGTCAACAGTGAAGAAGCTATTGCAGGTAGTGACGCTCCTGGTGTAAAGTCGGAGCTGGATGATTCTATGTTTAGGCTTGATCACATCAGTGATGATAGCCAATTTCATAAGAGTTCTTCCAATCCATCCAGCCATCTTGAGAACGTTATTGCAAAATCATTTGAGTGTGTTGAACCAATTACGCAGCTGTCAGACAGTGGAATGAGGAAATTATTAGAGAGTTCACCCACTTCAACAAATCTCTTAGAGAAAAGTCCTGTGGTGTCTAAGGTGAGTAATGCATCCCATTGTCTTTCAGGTTATCATTTTCAATTCAATCCTTTTCAGTTAATATTTGCCACTTCAATTTTGTCAATTTTAATTAATGCGTAGTACCGTAGTTTAAATTGGGTTGTAGTTGTGTTATGGTCATAGTTACATTATGACTATTGTAGGCCAATATTGAGAATGATCACAGTGTGATGTAGTTGTGATAGCTACAACCAAATTGTAGTGGCTGGATCAAATGGTGTGCAGTTTCTATAGCGTCGTGTAATGGGGTTGACATTTGACGAAAGATTATTTTGGCTGAGTAATGGAATTGTTTATTACTAATTCTATAAGATATGCAATTGAAACTAGAACCTAGCATCTAAATTACTTTTTGAATTTTGAAAGGTTGGATGTGTGATTTAACTGGCCTTATCATTTACTTATTATGTCAAGAAAGGTTGCTATTATGCCGTATACCATAAAAAGAGATGATAATAAATGCTCTCATAAACTCATTGTTGAAGCAACTCATTTTTTGCTGCACATATACTTGATTTGACATTGTGGTATTGGACGTTTCACTAAATATTGCAGACAGAAGACTTTGAGCTAAATGAATTTTATGACG
The DNA here is from genome assembly GCF_016808095.1 of Vigna angularis. Lineage (NCBI taxonomy): Eukaryota > Viridiplantae > Streptophyta > Magnoliopsida > Fabales > Fabaceae > Vigna > Vigna angularis. Next base: position 11,969,290 of record NC_068973.1, on the reverse strand, counting down.
AGGTTGTTCAGGAAATGGAAGAAATTTTACTCGAATCTATGGATTCTCCTGGTTCTAGGCTTTCCATGGGTAACAGATTGGTTGAGCCTCAATTTTCTATGCCTTCAAGAGATGGTGGGTTGACTGCTTCTACTTCTAGCACAGATGATGCTTACCTGCTAGTTCAACGCCCAAGAAGAATAGATAGGATTGAAGTGGTAGGTGCGAGGCAGAAGAAAGGGGATGTTTCTTTTAGTGAAAGATTGGTTGGAGTGAAGGAATACACTGTGTATATAATTAAAGTGTGGAGTGGCAAGGACCAGTGGGAGGTTGAAAGGCGATATCGTGATTTCTTCATTCTTTATCGTTGCATGAAAACATTATTCAATGAGCAAGGCTGGAAATTACCTTTGCCATGGTCTTCTGTTGAAAAGGAAACCCAGATATTTAGAAGTGCATCTCCTGATATTATTGTGAAAAGGAGTGTTCTTATTCAAGAGTGTTTACAGTCTATTATCCATTCCAGGTTCTCTCCTCCTATAGCATTGACATGGTTTTTGTCCCATCAAGAATCGTATCCTATTTCACCCGTGTCAAATGTACCGGTTTCTCAGTCTTCTTTTACAGGATGGCAAAATTTTCGAAACATTTCCAATTTAGGAAAGACAATTTCACTCATTGTTGAAATTCCACCAAACAAATCTATCAAACAGTTGTTAGAAGCACAGCATCACACCTGTGCTGGATGCCATAAACATTTTGATAATGGAAGAACTTTGATTTGGGATTTTGTACAAACATTTGGATGGGGGAAGCCTCGACTCTGTGAATACACTGGCCAGTTGTTTTGTTCTTCTTGCCACACAAATGAGACTGCAGTCTTGCCAGCCAGAGTTTTACATCGCTGGGATTTTACGCATTATCATGTTTCTCAGCTGGCAAAATCCTATCTAGATTCGATATATGAACAGGTAAATTTAACACTAATGTTTGTCTTTTATAATGTTGTTTTTACCTTTGAATCTTTGATTTGAATTTTTATATTCTAAGTTAATATTTGAAAACTTATGTGGTTGAGAAAGTAAAGGAAAACGATAGAAAGTGAGAAAGTTCTGAGACAGAATCTCTGAATTGAAGAGTTCTATATACCATTGCATAACTCTTTATTCCTGCAGGTTGGATATATGCTGATATAGGATTACTAATTTGAACGAATTCTGTTCTGCAATTTCAATTAGCACTGTGAATATAGATCGTGAGGTGATGCGAAATAACTAGTGCATATTGATGTGTGTTGTTAACATCTTGTTGGCTCATTAAATGTTAATATCTAAATTTCATGCTCTTCTTGATTAGTGCTGTAGATTAATTGGCTTTTCTTTTTCGCTTCATTGTTTACCACTCATTGACTTGGATTTGGATAAAATTTCCTTTCAGTAGTCCCCAGGAAGTGTTCTAAGTATAAAATAAGCATAACTCTGGGATTGGACTTTGAAATATTTGTTTATGTGAAATTTGTGCTGTGTTTTCTTAGTTTTTTATATAAACTAATACACTAGATGCATGTTATTCTTCACCCTCCCCACTCCTTTTAGCCATTGTATATTTTATAATATTCTTGCCATTCACTTTGCCGTTTTATTGATTAAATTTCTTCTGCAGCCCATGCTCTGTGTCACTGCAGTTAATCCCTTCCTCTTGTCAAAGGTCCCAGCCCTGCTTCATATTATGAGTATCAGAAAAAAGATAGGTATAATGCTTCCATACGTTCGCTGCCCATTTCGGAGGGCCATTAACAGAGGACTTGGAAACAGGAGATATCTTCTCGAAAGCAATGACTTTTTTGCTCTTAGAGATTTGATTGATCTTTCCAGAGGAGTCTTTGCTGGTTAGTTTCTATTATTATTATTATTGTTGTTGTTGTTGTTTAATTGTTCTTTAAATGAAATTTGTGTCAATTGGTTTCCACATGTGTTTAACTTTCGTTTGATTGCTCAATGATATATAAAACCCAGTTTTGTTGGATGGGCAGACATGGATTTATAACTCATTATGACGTCGAATCTATATTCACGGTGTGGTGAATATAGATTTGATTTATTTTATAGTTTAGGGATTAATTGTGGTTTGAGAACATCAGTTTTTGTATCTGGTCCAATGAATCTCTCTCAAGCCTATGGTACCCAGTCTTATTGGTTCTTGATTAACTGTTTAAACAGATAGCATGAAAGGCATATGGTATCTGAAATAGTAACATCTTAAAACTATGTGGAGTATTAAGCATCTTAAAATTATGGGTCATAAGACCTTCAGGGATGTGGCTTGTGTCAGTTTTTGACAAATTATTTAGTGGATAGACCTGCAAATTATGATGTGGGATTTCTGGCAGTAGTCTGTCTCAAAGTGGGATCCAATTTTTACTCTGGTACCGAACATATTTTTGTTTGGAGGTGGGCGTCGTAATGAGTATTGAAACTAACAAGAAATGGAATTCCTTACTAAGAGAAAGTTAAAGAAGAAGAAAGTGAACCTTTGCAAAGCCAATATATATAAATGGATTGAGGAGCTCAGCAAAGGAAAGAAAGATCGGTTGGAACAAACTACAACTGTAAAAAAAAATGACAAACAAACCAGAGGAAATTGCCTCTCTAACAATGAGTCTATGTAGAACTATCATGCACATTGTCTTTCTTTTCTCTTTGTTTTATGCAATCCGGAGCTGACTATTGTTTATTTAGAAGTTCTAGCATTTCCTATATCTAGTGTTCTTGACAAAGAGCAACTTTTTTGCAGCACTTCCTGTGATGGTGGAAACTGTGTCAAGGAAAATCCTGGAACACATTACTGACCAATGCCTTGTATGTTGTGATGTGGGAGACCCCTGCAATGCCCGACAAGATTGCAGTGACCCATCTTCTCTCATTTTCCCATTTCAGGTGTGTAGCTGTCAATAACTAGGATTCTGTAGTATTGAATTAGATAATACCGATTAGAAGAGTAATGATTTTTTCGAATTTTAATTAGGCTCCATAGTGGCTTGGTACACAGTAGCAAATAAATTGCTTGATAAAGCAATTTATTATAAAGGAAAAATGAGTTTGATAAAAAATTGCATTGTGTTTCTTCATTGTCTACATTGTATTCAGATTATGTAATATTTTGTATAATGTTTGAACTACAAAACCCAAGCCTACTATATTCCGTAGAGCTTACCGTAGTCCGGAGTTGGAAATTTTAAGGGTATAGGGGGCATTATGCTATTGTCCTATGAAAGATAAAGCATTCCTGATGTTTATCCCATTTATGGTTTTGTTTAAAAAGTGAAGATGGTTCACTTTTTATCTATTTCATATTCATAGTTTGAAATTCTTTTAATATTAAGAAGTTGAAGTCTGAATACAATCTAAATTATTACCAGGAAGACGAGATTGAAAGGTGCAAAGCTTGCCAGTTGGTTTTCCATAAGCGTTGCTTTAGAAAACTTGGAAATTGTCCCTGTGGTGCTCAACTCAGATTGAACGAGACAAGAAGCTTTATTAACAGAGCAAGCCAAAGGGGTGTTGGTGGTGAAACAAGAGGAGCTTTGGACTTATTAGGCAGAGGACTGACTTCTGGGTTGTCACAAAGGTTCCTATCTGGATTTTTTACAACAGAAAAACCAGACAAGACTAAGGACCATAAAGACGAAAATATTATTTTAATGGGCTCCTTACCAACCACTTCTTTATGACCACAAAAACTTCTGTCTGTCTATTTCTTATGTTTATCAGCTATACCATACATACATTTTATTACATCTTAGGATGTTTCTTTAATAAAAACATTTGCCCATGTAGTCATATTTTGGGTTTGTCATTCTTTGTAAATTTCTTTTTATTAATGTATAGTTTTACGTTTTATTTTATTTTATCTACGCTCACTATATTCTTGTTTTTGTTTCATTATAGCGCCTTATATGCATGCCTGCCACAGATGGGATCACTACAAATAATCTATAACTCATTCACGACTTAAACGGATGCATTTGTAATCCATCAATAAATCTCTTTGATTGAATACCTTCAATTTTTCAACGAATTCCTCTAAAAATTTCTCTACTGAAGCATCTATAATTAAATCTAGTTACATGAAAAATTGTTGTTTCATTGTTTGAATTAAATTTTTCAAAAGATAAAAATTAAGAAAGTAACTTAAATTGTTTCTTCGGTAGTACAACTTTTTATCAAAGCTCTTATCCAACTTCTCCAAAACTTTGTGTATTAAGTTTAAGGAAAAAGATTGTTTTTTTCCCTTCTATTGTATATGTTGTGTAGAGAAATTTATTTAAACAAGAGGTAACGTAATATCGGTCGGTTTAAGAGAAAAACTACGCACAAGTAAAATATAGCATAACGGCACAATTCATGCATTGTGTAACCTCAAACTTAAGTTGGGTAAGTCCTGATCTCTAACCTCAAACCTTTTTGTTCTTTTCGTAGCATATATTTATCGGTAAAGATAATATTTTGTTTCAATTTGGAGAATAATTTAGTAACATTATTGTTCACCGAGGGAGATACAGGCACCCGGCACTATCACCATCCCCTAATATATATATATATATATATATATATATATATATATATATATATATATATATATATATATATATATATATATATATATATATATATATTTGTGGATAAATTATCCCTTGTTAATGCAACGAGTATTATGGTAGTTAATCTGTTGATACCAATTACTTGTTAATTGTGGTTGGTGAATTTCATTTGTATATTTAAAGAAAACGATTAAAATAAAATTATTGGTTAAAGAAATATTAATTATTGAAGAATTATTTAAAATATAATTTTATGTATGTAAATTCTTTTAAACCTAGATTCAATTTATTTAAAGGTTTTTTTTTTCAAAACTAATATTTTTTATACAATTTTATCTAAATTATTTCTTAAAATTATTATTTTTATCTAAGTTTACATTTTAAAGAATTGATTTTTGAATAATTTTATTTAAAATTAAAAGTAAAATTGTTTATATGTTTTCATCAATACTTAAGCGAATTTTTTTAAATGGAACGAATAGAGGAATGTAATATCCGTATCCCTCTCATCTTCTTTAATCTAGATCCTATATAAAGAGAAACCAGTGGCCCAGCAGGAAACCAATAGCCCACAGCTTGAGGCCCAGCAACGTAAGACAAAAATCTCACTGAAAGCTTTTGATGGTCAGAGAAGCGTTGGTGAGCCAGCTGCGAAAAGAGGAGAGAAGTGGGATCTCCATGTTCGTCCGGCAAGAGCACCGCGACAGTGGTGGATCGGAAAGAGGACGACGGTGGAACGGACCCGCGACAGAGGTAAGCCCCTTTAACTGAATAGAGATAAGGGAAAAAGAGAGAAAACGTATATGCATGAATATATGTGTGTGTTGTATTTTTATAGAGGCTGGAAACCTTTATATATGGTTCCAGTAAGGCAGCAAAAGCTGTCAAACTAACAAACTAACTGAAAATAACAAAACCCCCAAATTAGAAAACCTAGAAACCGAAAATACTGTTTACAGGAACAGTAAACCAAAAACAAGTAACACCGGATACATTCAATAGCCTCCCCTCAAGCTGGATGATGGATATTCATCATTCCAAGCTTGGGAATAATAGATTTGAACCTAGTCCGGTGAGGAAATTTAGTAAATATATCTGCAAGTTGCCCTTCTGATCGAATGGGAAGCAAATGTAGGAGCTTGGCTTGTATTTTCTCACGAACAACGTGACAATCCAACTCTATGTGCTTGGTTCGCTCATGATAGCTTTGATTGTGAGCAATATGCCTTGCTGAGTTGTTATCACAATAAAGGACAGCAGTAGTTGTTGGCTCAATGTGTAAATCTTGAAGAAGATAGTGTAACCACTGCATCTCACACATTGTAGCTGCAAGAGCCCTGTATTCAGCCTCCGTGGAAGACCTTGACACCGTACTCTGTTTCTTTGACCTCCATGAGATAAGAGAGTTGCCTAAGAAAATGCAGTATCCAGTAGTAGACCTTCTTGTATTAGGACATGTGGCCCAATCTGAATCACTGAAGCCCTTTATCTGAGGATTAGAATCAGCAGCAAAGAAAAGTCCTTCAGCTGGACTTGATTTGACATACCTAAGTACATGTTGTAAGGCTTGATAGTGGTGCTTAGTTGGTTCCTGCATGAACTGACTTAAAAGATTGACAATGAAGCATAAATCAGGCCTAGTGTTAGTAAGATAGAATAATTTTCCTATTAATTTCCTATAATCACTAGGATTCTCCATATAATCCTCCTTTTTGTACAGACTGCTAGTATTGCTCAAATAGGGTGTAGAACTAGGTTTACTCCCTAGCATTCCTATTTCTTCTAGGATATCCAAGGCATATTTCCTTTGGCACAAGTGTATCCCTTTCTTCGATCTAGCCACTTCAAACCCAAGAAAATACTTGAGTTCTCCTAAATCTTTAATCTGAAATTGATTATCCAAAAGAGTTTTCATGAGATTGATTTCTTTCATTGAATTCCCTGTCAAGACAATGTCATCAACATATATAAGTAAGGCTGTGAAATCTGAAAGGGTTCTTTTAACAAATAGGGAATGGTCAGATTTAGATTAGGTATATCCTGAAGAAATAAGAAATGATGAAAGCTTGTCAAACCACTGTCTGCTAGCTTGTTTCAGCCCATATAAGGATTTGGTTAGTTTACAGACCAGCCCTTTATTGTCAACATTTAATCCTGGAGGAAGATCCATATAAAAATCTTCATTCAAATCTCCATGAAGGAAGGCATTGTCCACATCAAGTTGATGTAGGAACCAGCCTTTAGAGGCTGCAAGAGCCAACAAAAGTCTAACAGAGGTGAGTTTAGCAATTGAGGAAAAAGTATCCAAAAAATCTATTCCCTCTTGTTGAGTGTAGCCTTTGGCTACCAATCTGGCTTTATATCTCTCAACTGTGCCATCAGCCTTATGCTTCACCTTATAGACCCATCTGCATCCGATAGATCTCTTTCCTGGAGGAAGTTGGGTCAAATACCAGGTTTTATTCATCTGTAGAGCATGTATTTCCTTCCTCATAGCATCAACCCATTCAGGGCTGTTCTTAGCTTCTTCATAGGAATTGGGCTCTTTATTCACAGTTATAGCAAGAGTGTATTTCAAATGCTTATCTGAAAGAGATTTATAAGACAAATTTTTTTTAATGGGATAGGGAGTAATCAAACCATTTTTGGCACACAGTTGAGTGGATGGAGAGTGATCACTTTGTTGTATGTAATCTTTTAAGTATTCTGGAGTCCTTCTCATTCTGCTGGATTTCCTTTGTGCATTTCCAAATTCTTGATCTATAGGATTGTCATTATCGGTGGCAGCTTCCTCTTCAGTAGATCTCTCATTCTCAGTAGAACTTTGTTCATGGCTGCAAGTAATGTCATCAAGAAAAAATATGTCTCTTTTATCTTTATCATGATTACTGCTTCCTGCTTGTTTGTCTTTATATGGGAAAATATTTTCATAGAAGATAACATTCCTACTTATGAATATTTCTCTACTATTAATGTCAAGGACTATATATCCTTTTATCCCACTCTTGTATCCTAGAAAAATACCCTTTCTAGCTCTAGGATCAAGCTTACTTCTGTTACCTTCTAAGGTAGATGCAAAACATAGACAACCAAAAATCTTTAAGTCAAGATAGGTGGGTGATTTACCGTGTAAGAGTTCATAAGAGGTTTTGTCTTTAATGATAGGAGAGGGAAGTCTATTGATCAGATAAACAGCTTGGGATAGAGCATAGGACCAATATATGTGAGGGATATTAGATTGGAAGATCAAGCTGCGGGTTACATTCAATATATGTTGGTGTTTCCTTTCCACAACAGAATTTTGTTGTGGAGTCTCAACACAACTTCTTTGATGTTCAATTCCATACGAATTATAGACACTAGAGCAATTAAATTCAGGTCCATTATCGGTTCTTATCACTTTAATAGCCTTATTATGTTGTGTCTTAACCTTAGCAATAAAGCTCTACAGCAGTTCTCTAGTTTGGCCCTTATTATGCATAAGAAAAATCCAAGTATGCCTACTGTAGTCATCAACAACAGTTAAAAAATACCTATGACCATGTACAGAGGGGGTAGATATGGGACCCCAAATATCACAGTGAATCATGTCAAAACAGTCATCAGATAAAGAAGTGCTTTTAGGAAAAGGCAATTTGTGCTGTTTGGCAAAGTGACAGATATCACAAGCGTCATTATCACTAGCAGTCTGAATATAAGGGAAAACTTTACACATCTTATCAAGAGTTTTATGTCCAAGATGACCAAGTCTAAAGTGCCAAATATTTACATTGTCATGTTCATACGAAAAGGCAAAACTAGGAGCCAAATTCCTTCCAAAAGATTGTAAATGGTAGAGTCCCTTGCACACACTAGCATACCCAATCATCCTCAATGTTGAGTTGTCCTGAATTTCACACATCTTAGAAGAGAAAGTTAGTGTACAGTTTATATCCCTAGTGAGACTTTGAACAGATATGAGATTAAAGGTGAATTCTGGTATATATAAAACGTTAAAAATCACAAATTCTTTAGAGAAATGTATGGTTCCAGCATAGTGAGCAGTGACAGTAGAACTATTGGGTAATTTCACTGATATAGGACTAATTTTATAGAAAGTTGTAAACTGGTTTTTATCATGGGTTACATGATCTGTTGCCCCTGTGTCTATGATCCATGAAAATATACCTGGTGCATTCTCTGTGTTGTCTTTCTGGATTTGACTGATGCTGTGAGATGGGGTGTCAACTCTCTCCAGCATTTGCAGTATCTTTTGCATCTGTTCATGAGTGAAAGAATTTTGAGTGACATTTTGCTGACTTGTCTGCACTCCAGTAGATGTTGAACAGACATTAGCTGTCCCCCATTCACTCTGTCCAGTGTTGTTTTCATTACTATTGTCATTCTTTTTGTACCAAGGTGGGTATCCATGCTTGGAATAACACTCATCAATGGTGTGGTTCATCTTATGACAGTAGGAACACTGTTTTCCGTAGTTGGGGTTTCTCCCTCTCCCTCTTCCTTGATTTCTGGGAGGATTTCCACGTCCATAAGTCTTCCAACCTTGATTGTTCTTCCATTGATTTTGCTTTTCAGTGGCACTTGCAAGAACCTTGCTGTCATTCTGATTAGAATCATTTTTCCCTTGTCTTTCTTGTTGTATGATGAGGAAAAATACACAATTAATGTTGGGTAGAGGCTCCATAAGCAATATCTGGGTTTTAACAGTATCATAGCATTCATTTAGGCCCTTTAGGAAACATATGACATGCTCCATGTCCCTGTATTTCTGTGATGCTTTGGACAGATCACATTTGCATGGAATTTTGCAACTGCAAATGGGAATAGGTCTTAGAAATTCAAGTTCTTCCCACAAGATTTTCAAATCTGTAAAATACTGGGTCACACTCCTTTCACCTTGCTTGATGGAGTGAATTTCTTGGAGTAAATCTGAGAATTTGAAGTGATCTCCTTTAGAAAATCTTTCCTTCAATTCTTCCCACAGTTCTTGTGCATTCTATACGTATATCACACTCTCAGCTATTTGGGGTGAGAGGGTTTTAATGATCCAAGATAGCACCATCATGTTGTTTCTTTCCCAAGAATCAAACAAACTGTCACTTCTTTCGGGTCTTGTAATGCCTCCATATATGAATTTTAGTTTGTTCTTGGATAAGAGAGCCCTTCTCATGTTTCTACTCCAAGAAGTATAGTTGGTTTCATTCAAGACCTGAGATATGAGGGAGGTGCTTGGGTTCTCCCCTGGGTGTAAGTAGTAGGGACTAACTGGGTTATTGGTCTGGTCCAGTTTTTCCATAGTTAGCAAGAAAATTTCAAAGAACCAAAGAAAGATCAAGAAGAAGAAGGATGTGCAGCGGAATCAGTGGCAGAACAGGTCCAAGACCTGCTCAGGTACCATAAAGAGAAACCAGTGGCCCAGCAGAAAACCAATAGCCCACAGCTTGAGGCCCAGCAACGTGAGACAAAAATCTCACTGGAAGCCTTTGATGGTCAGAGAAGCGTTGGTGAGCCAGCTGCGAAAAGAGGAGAGAAGTGGGATCTCCATGTTCGTCCGGCAAGAGCACCGCGACGGTGGTGGATCGGAAAGATGACGACGGTGGAACGGACCCGCGACAGAGGTAAGCCCCTTTAACTGAATAGAGATAAGGGAAAAAGAGAGAAAACGTATATGCATGAATATATGTGTGTGTTGTATTTTTACAGAGGCTGGAAACCTTTATATATGGTTCCAGTAAGGCAGCAAAAGCTGTCAAACTAACAAACTAACTGAAAATAACAAAACCCCCAAATTAGAAAACATAGAAACCAAAAATACTGTTTACAGGAACAGTAAACCAAAAACAAGTAACACCAGATACATTCAATACTATAATTTAACTAAAATGAAAAACATATATAAATTATGTTTATGAAAATATATTTACAAAATAATAAAATAATACATTATCTAAAGAAATGAGTTTGAAAAAAAAGTCCATGGATAAAATATACAAGTCTTTCAAAAAATGAAAGTAAACCTTCTAATATAAAAATATATACACATCATACTAAATAAATCTTTCTGTTTTTATGAACTTGTACAATCATTTAATCATGTGTCAAAATATAATAGTCACAAAAATAGAAATACAAAGCGTAAACTAACAAAATGAATGTCATGGAAATCAATATAAATACAAAGGATAAACTAAAAAAATAAATGTCATTGCACTCAATATTCAAAAGTATATATAATTAAACCTCTTGTTATTCAAGTCTTGAAGCCTCAATCCTCAACCTGACTGAAGGCTATCTACCTCAAAAACGTGTTTCACCAAAGATTCAAGACCTTATGTTTCACCAAAGATTCAAGACCTTATGTTTCACCAAAGATTCAAGACCTTATATTCACCATTTATAATATATTATACACTCAATCACTAATAAATACGATAATAAATACGATTCAACAACTTCTAGAAGTTATGCACCGTGTAAGTTCATCTGGGATTAACATCTTATTCATGATTAAAATCTCTTAGATATACATTATTACTCACATAATTACTTATTATACATACTCAAGAAAGTAATATGCATAAATTTCTATTAGTTTCTAACCACTTGATACGTCAAGTATGAATATCTCATTCTCATAACGACTCTAATTTTTATGTTAACACCGTAATTACATTAATAAAAGGTGATTGTATAATTAAGTATGTAGACACTAAGTATTAATTAATTGATATTTTCACAAAAATCCTTAATTGATTATACCAGAGTGATAATCGATTATTGTTTGTATTAAACTTTTGGGTGTTGTCTACAATAATCGATTATGACTTGAAATAATGATGATTTTAAGTCATAATTTATTATTCACATTTCTTTAACAATTGTTCACTTTGTTGATAATTGATTATTTCAAGTGATAATCAATTATCTACCTTTTCTTTCTATTCTCTTTTCACGTTTGAATTATTCTTATGTTATCTTTCTTACGCTAGCATCATCTTCTTCTCTTCAAGTTTTCTTTTATATATAACTTCTCTTGAAAGATGACTGTTAGACTGAGAAGTTGACTTCTGGAGAGATAGTAGCCTTTGGATGTGAAATCAAACTTTACTCTACTTTGTAGGGTTCAAAGCTTTTTCTCATAGCCTTAAGTGAAACTTGAGTTTGTAGGATGTGACAGAACACATGGCTTCAAGGGAAACATTTCCAAAATTTTCTTCTTCTCTCACTATGTCTTTTTCTTGGGTGTAGTGATTCTAATCATATCTTTCTACTTTATTAATATGCATGAATATCTAAAAACAAAGTATACAAGCATCGAAGTACTTTTTCGTACATGCACTAAATGTTTTGAACGTTGATAAGGGTTAGACAGTGTAGCATGTTCAAGATATTTTATCATTTGTCATTTTATTAACAAATGCATTGTTTGGTAAGACATATAACATGTATAAACATAAGATGGTATAAACATAAGATGTTTTTCAAAGGCTAAAGCGTTTAGCGGTCATTCATCAGATGATGTTTATTTTAGAAGGCTTTGCTTAATATAACACTGTATTGAGTAAATATTTCTTTTGATGTTAGTGTTATACAAGAGATAAACTTTTGTTTTCATAAGACATTGGTTTGTTTTGCTCATATAGTCTATTAAATAATTAAGGAGAGATACTTTCTTTTAGACATTGTTTATGATTTTTCGATTCATTTAAACAATTTAGTCTAGAAAACGTTATTTATATTCTTGGCTTTAGGCGTTATAGAATATTTCTTCATTAGACAATATTGCTTTAAACAACTTTTCATACAACAATATTTTGTTTAATGCTTTTATTAGACTTCAAAACCTGGGTTGCTTAAACGGTCTATTCTCTAGACGATTTTGTCTTAACACAGCTATGATCCACTACATTTCTCACCTCCTTTCCATCCTTTTCTTACTTTTATTTTCATTCATTATATATTTCACCCCATCCATGGAGGGCTAAGCTTCTAAGGTTGGTTTCATTGTAATTAATTTCATTATAGCTTCTGAGGGTAGGTTAAAATAATGTCTTTGTTCTTTTTATTATCTATGTCTTTTATTTTTGAATCACGTAAAAAAAGTAATGGTTTACATCATAGCTAAATAGCTATGTGTTTTAATCTATATGCATGTTGATTATATAAGTCTAAAGGCTTTTAATTTTAACTGAGAATATGTTTTGATTAAAGTTAGGAATTTTCATATAATAGAAAATGAGTTTTTACTACTAATTGAGAATGTATTTTGATTAATTAACTCTTTATTTGGTTAGGAGGTAAAATAATATATGTGATTAAACATAATAGAATTTAATTATGAATATACTTTTGTTGAATTTATTATGAATAATCTAAAAATGTGTTGTTTTTAATTGAGAATCTACTTTGGTTAATAGTAAGATTGCTAATAAATTAATTAAAAATTTACTTTAATTAATTTGAAATTAAACACAATGATCAATTGAACAATAATACGTGGATAACCGACGATGAATCTATTTTAGAAAAATAGTAGAGTTAATCCGTTTTATTATAATTGTTTTAAAGTCTTTTATTAACTTGTTATTTCATTAAATTCACATTTATATCAATCTTCAATATTAATTCCATCAGGATAGATTTTTACTTTTATTTTTTTTAGTATTTGCATTGTGTTTTACTAATCTTTTGTATAGGATTTCATAAGAATTAATTATTGAAAAGCAATTCCGTATTTATTGGGATACAACTCAGGGTTAACTTAATCATATCTAGTTTGTTAACTAGTTAACTTAGTGATACTAAAGTTGCCTAAGTTAAGAAGTGGTAATTTGATAGCTTCAATAACAGCGTATCAGAATCATACTGAAGGGTGGTGATCCTAGGCTCTAGGTGTCAAGAATGAACCTAGAGTTACACCAAAAGTAAACTCCCATGACTTGATCATTTGCAACTTCATATATGTTGATAGATTTGATATGAGAGTGAAAAGTAGTAAAGTCGAACTCCAACACAATTTAATCATCTTAAAGTCACTCATTTAACAATCCAAATTGTTTTCCAAACATATTTTATAATATTTTCACAACACAAATATGTTTTCAACAACACCTTTACGATTATAGTTTTATAGAAGATCAAAATAGTTAAAACATTGTATTTGTTGTCAAATCCCTATGAATTACAACACTTGTTATGTTACCACTACCTAGTATTCTTGTTGGTTTGATTGGGTTGTATAAACATGTGAACACCTAGCTAATGTTAAGATGAGTTAGACTAAGTAAAGCTTGGGTTGAGATCAAGTTATAGGTTAAGTCGAGATTAGGTTGATCGTATTGGACATGGTATGGTTGAGTCCAAGTCAAGAAAAAAACTAATTAGGTTTAAGCTTTTCAAGTTAGGTTGGGCCCAATATTACAAACAAGTTGCAAATAATAAAAATTAATTGAATAACAATATACATTAATTAATGTGAAATATTTAGAGACAATTTGCAATTTAAAATATATTAAGGATTACAATAATTTTGAATAAGATTTAGGGTTAACTAAACTGAAACTTTTTTTAATATTACAGTGAGTCAAATCCACTCTATGGGAGACTTTAGGGATTAGGGTATTCTTCATCCCACTAATTTGTCAGGTCAATAAAAAAGAACTTATTTTAAAAGTGGATATGAGTTAACCCACTAACCAGAAATCAAATTGATAGCTCTAGCAAGAAACTAGATGAAGATGATTATTATATGAATGATTTTTCTTCTAAGTTCTTGTTTTATAAAAGATATGTATAGATTGTTCTTTTTAGGTTATTGGAGAAACAATACCATCAACAATTTATATTTAGAAAGTAAAAGAAATAACCTCTAATTAGATGCACTTATGAGCATGAGGTGTGCTATGATTATCATTGTGGTTACTGCATCACCTTACTTAATATACTTAATATACTTATAGTATAGAGTTGGATGATTTCTTTTTTATCCCTTATTTTTTTGTAAAATATGACTAATGATATTAATATATGTCGACTAAACACTATTTTTAAGAACTTATATCTAGTATCTTGTGCAAGTCCTTAGGGCACAACGAGAACCTTTAGCATGATGTATCGATAATGTATATTGGTAAGAGCATAGAAGAAAATCCAAAATATAAAATGAAGATTAATCGAAAGTTTACTTTTAAAGGAGAGAAAATGCTCCTGTTTATAGATGACTTGAATGTGGTCAACATGTTCATACAATCCCCAATCACAAAACAGTGATAACATTACAAGTTTAACTACAAAGTTTATACTCCCAATAGCACAATATCTAACCCTTTGACACAACGTAGAAAGTGAAAAAAATTAAATTGTGTTTAAAATGTATATAAAAAAAAAGAAACAAGAGAATTGATAGTTAAACAACCATATAATAAAAAAGAAATAATGAAATATAAGAATAAAAGAAAAAAAAATGTATGATAAAAAGACTTAGAACCCATCTATTACACAAGGAGAATGGATTATAATACTTATAAATTCATAATTAGTTACACAGCTCTCTACTTGACAAAAGTTAGAGTAAGAGCAAAATTCTAATTACTGTTCTGGTCAAACAAAGAAAGTATATTTTGTTTATATGTGTGAAATCTTATTGTTAAATAATAAGAATTTTATCTAACACTTCTTTATCTTTTTTGTACGGTGGATAGGAAGATGGAAGGTAGTTCTAGGCTGAATTTATTTGACACATTGATAAGAGTCAGGGAACCGAGTTGACAAAACATGGTGTTTCAGCTTCATTAACAATGCGAAAATTCCATAGCATGGAATGTGCAGTAATGCCACTGCAAAGTACCTGCATAACAATTACAACTTATTAATAATGATCAATATCTTAAATGTGCTACAGCAAGGACTAGAGTAAAAACATAATATACCATTCTTTAATTACCATTTATATTAAAAGTTAACACCTGAAACTCTGATTTCGATAAGAAAACAAGACAAAAGTGATGGATAATTTCATATAAGAGAGATTATATATATATATATATATATATATATATATATATATATATATAAAAACTTGAGTTTAACCCACAAAAGAATTAACATCATTTTTAACTCAACTTCAAAACATTAGATTTATGAGACTTTTTTTCTTATATATGTTTAAATTTGTCATTTTTATCCCATCTAAAACTTCATATTCGTATTTGGATTATTCCCAACAAAAAACACTTCAAAAACTAGCTTTTAGTTTTCCTTTTGGTATTTAAAATTGAAACAATTTCACATGAAATCAAATTAATACCATAGTGGAGCATAAGAGGATGACAAATCAAGAAAAGGATAAGGCCACCTGTTTTTCCAGAGAAGAAAATTATGTTAGACAGTGATGTAAAAGGTGTTTTCATAGTATAATGAATTATGTATGACAACATAGTTGAAGACTTTATACCATATATAAATGCAAGCATGAACCATCCACTGAAAAATCACATATATGATTGTCCACTGGCAAAAGTATCCTATTCGAAACCAAGGGAATCTCTGCAGAAGGAAAAAAAATGTAAAGGGTAAGAATTTTCTGATGCATAAGCATTGGAAATGGACTAATAAATGGAATCAAATACAGGAACTCACCAGACAATTTAAAGCTGTGTCACCTATAAGGAAAACTGCATTGATTGAGTGCATAATCACTATCAACTGTCACAGAAAAATTATATCACATGGTTAAGAGCTATCTAGCTTAATTATATGATAGAAATTATAAAGAGGTATTGTTAGTCAATGGGGTCATAAATGATACTTACAAAATTTAGGTTGTAATCTTTGATGGTTAGAAATGGAACAATTATGAACCAAAATACACAATCAGTGAGTATGACTGCACCAGCATTAATCTGTTTACAAGTGAAGAGCAAAATCAATTATGTGGTAAATGGAGCAGCTATTTTCCCTTCCACTTTTGTAAGTAAAAGGCTGAAAGAAGAAACATGGAACAAAGTGTAACTCTGCAGGATAATCAGAATGTTGATCTCCTTAATCAATTTTGAGTAAAATCAGAGTTCAATGTTGTACTATGGACTAAACTCATCATAATAATAATAATTTTGATGGTATTTTGAAGAAGAAATTTCACCAAGACACAACAATAATAAAACATAAGCCCACCAGTATGTGTTTAATTTTTTCGCCTCTATTCATATGGAACTTAAACTCATTTGAAAAGTATACCTGGAATATTATTTGAAAAATATAACCCCAAATCCCTGCATGTTGGCGAATAACAACTTCTGAGGCTCTTAAGTTTTTCTCTCGGTCTGATAGACTATTAGAGCTTTGTGGTAGTGCAGAAGAATCATATATTCCTTGCTCTGCATCTGCTTCCACATTATCAACCTTATCCCCAGTTGCTTTCTTATGATATTGGTAGCATCCATGTATGGAGAGCAAAGATCCAAGCTGCAACATCAAGCACACAAGGAAAAGTGTAAGGTATTGCATTCTAAATTATATAAGAGTAACATCACAACAGAAAAATAAGATATGGGGTACTTATTCTTACCCCAAAATATATGGTGATTGTAGTGAAAGTCCACCTGTTTCACAAACCATTAAAAAATTAACTCAAATCAAACTTCAAAAAAAATCTCAGAATATGCCTTATCAATACAGTTAAAGTGGTTTCCATCTATTTGCTTACATAAGCATCATAAAACAGGTAATCAGTTACTTCATCAGAGGATTCTTTATTCAGACTCGTAACTAACTAATTTCACAAATGATTGGTGCTCAAATTATAAAGGACTAATTTCAAGAGCAGACAAAGAATAATATCAATCATACAAACAACCCCTTTAGCAAAATTACAGCTTGACTATAGTTTGATATTAACTCTGTTTAAAACATACTATACTTCAAATTTTTGTGTTTATGTTCCCTCCAACATAGAACAATGCTCCTATTCACACTGTCCCTTTCAATAGCAGACAAATTTTAAAGGAGATAAATTCAAGTAGGGAAGAAAACTTACTGAGTGTAGTAGTAGAAAATGCTTCCTCCATCAACAATGGAATTGATTATGAGAAGCACCAAAAGAGCAAAAAATGCCACCACTCTGAAAGCCATGAGCCATGCAGGGTGAATTCCTTTTAGGCAAGGCTTCCAAGTTTCATCCTCATACAAAGTTGCCGATGTTTCTTTTTCTGTTTCCCTGCTTCCATTGGTTTCTGGTTTTCTCAAACGCTCATACTTCCATAAAAGCAACGATGACAAGAACACTGAAACCAGAATCCATATTGAACAAAGAAGAACTCTCCAATTAAGCCAGTAACTGTGTGTGTTTGTCTTTGTAGTCATAATGGGCTGCCATGAGTCCTTGTGAGAGTCGGTTAGAAAGGCCATGATGAACTCACTTTACCTTCTTCTTCTAAGGTTTCTCACACTAACAATCTTAAGTTCGGGTGGTCTTTTTTCCACTCCCTAGATTATTACAAGATGGAAAAGAGAAATGTTGGGAAGAAAAAAACACGGTTAAAGAATGAGTAAGAAAATTTAACTGTCTCAAACAAAAATACCCAGCAAGAAAAGGTAGAAACTTTGAAATGGGTGTCATGAAATCAGAGCCCACCCATGGCTCTGAACTACAACTCATGAACAAATGAACAACCAAAGTAAAAGAGAACCATTTCATGCAACCAAAACAAATACAAGAGAACCTCAATGGAAAGTACTCATGGGTTTCGCATGCTTATCAATATATACACAGCTACAGAAATTTTGGGCCATTAAGAACAAAAGGTTGGAATTTTTAACCCATTTTGACCATGTTAACGTAGAGATTCCAAACTTAAGTGAAATTATTTTCAAAAGAAGATACACCGACAGTTCTAATAGTGCATTAATGGACTTATAAAGCGCGTAAAAAGGTGAGAGCTAGACTCTTAAGGAAAGAAAAGGTTGAAACTTGCAAGGGAAAGCAAAACAATGGGATGTGTACGAGAAGCGAAGATGCTTTGCTTCTTTGCTTTTGTATATAGAAAAAACAAAACCAAAGGGAAAGAAAAGAATGGTGCTTTGTGAACAAGTTTCTTCCCTTAGAATTTTTTTTGTAAGTTAATAATTTTAAGTAAAATTTGTTTTTAAAGTTTTGTTCTACCATTACTCATGCAAATTTTTTATTAACCAATGAAAGACATGCTGGTTGATTGTGAGGTTTTGTAGGATTACCAATCTTGTTTTTTAGTTATTGAAAAAAAACTGAAAGAACACAAAGGAAAGGGACTTTTGGATTTTGGGTTGGGAATTTGAGATGCTCGTTGTCTCACAGTGGATGCTTCATGTATGTAATAATCATATAACAGGCGTTTTTGTGAGTCATTAGTTGCTGTTAAAGGAAAGTGCTTAACTTATAACAAGACACACAGATAAAACTAAAAAAATGGAGATTGTAGAGTGGATTAGGGTGTAAGAAACCTCAACAGCATAAAGATTTCAACAATATTTTCAAAGATGATGTTGCTTGGGACAATTCATCAGGCTTACAATGCGTTGGATTTGATAAGTTTAAGATAAAATAAATATTTGATTATTTTACTAATCAATTTTGAGTTACAATTATGTTCCACTTCTTAACTTTCTTTAAAATACACTTGGTTTGGGTTCTATGCTATTGTTGCTGACACAATTATCGCATGATAGAAAGGAAAAATTGGAAGAATGAATAAAAGTTGTGAAGAGGTAGGCCTAAAGTGATGAGAGTGAAAGAATGAAAATGTTAATTGTTTGTGCTTTATTTGGGGTCCACTATGGGAGTTGAGAGAATAATTTGGTTAGAATTGGAACAACAGTAACTGCATGATCATTGTAATGATATAGATGCATGACTATGAACCATATCTGTTGCTCGGGTTTCTAATGCATCACAACTACATGCCACTTTCTTAATTTAGATTCCTCAATAAATATTCTTATTCCTTTCATTCTTTTTCATAAAATAGCATAATCTTATCTTTTCAAAAATAAATTAAAGGTTTGATGCTTTCATACATATAAAGAGAGAATTAATAAAAATTCTCTTATCCATTATCTGTTTTTCGCTAAACCCGTTCAAAATACAAAATTATCTAGATTCATAATTTTAACCATGGTTTTAATTTAAACATAATTACAATTATTATAAAATATTCTTTTATACGTAAGAAGTAATCATTTATGTATTTGAGTTAATAATTATTTTTAAAAAATATTTTTTGCATAAATTAAAATAAGTCATGCATTTTTTATTTAAAAATACCAAACAAAAAATTTGTTAAAAGTTAAGACACAACTTAATTTTTATTTATAAGAAAAAATAATTGATGTATTACTAAGAAAATTTAGTGCATTGTATATATTTCAAGTTGAACATAAAATTTATAATTTTTATTGAATCTAAAACTATGTATTTGAAAATCAAGAATTAATAGGTAGGTTGTGCATTTTGAGTAATTAAACTTTGTTGGTGATATGGTGGTGATTATACCGTGTCTGAATGGTTCTGTTCTGATTGAGAATTTATTGCTTAGACTTAAAGGAATTGATGATATGTAAGGTAAGATGAGATGATTATATGGGTATGGAATGTTTGTGTAAGTGTTTTGCACTTGGTTAAGTCTAGATTGTGTCTAGTTTCTCTAAAAAACTGTTTGAATGATTAAATTGTCATGTTATGGGTGTAATTGTTATGCTTTTGGTTGTTTGAGCTACTCATGTTTGAAATTCACGTGTTGGTAAGCTTAAGGTTGGATTGGAATCCGTATGGGATAATTAAGGCCTCTTGGAAATTTGAAATTGTTGTTATGTGGTTATCTGTGACTTGGTAATATGCAAAATGTTGGAATACCAATCGTTTGAACTATTTTTTAGTCTTTTAGTGACCATTGGTTGTGTGTGCGTAATTATTAATGACTCTTAATAGTGCTGGTTGTGTGTAATTGGATTGGATGCTTAAATAATTGTTTACAAGATTGAATGATATTAAATATATGCGGTTTCAACATGCCCATTGTATTCACATTGTGACCTTTTAAATGTCAGATTTTTTATGTGTTTGAACATTACATTGCTTGTAACCCATTACCATTGTTGGTGATGAAAATGGTTTGATGTTGTGAAATTTAACATTGGTGGTGGTTGTTTGAACTAATTATAGCTCTTAGGATTCTTGTTTCTTATGTTTAGTGTTTGGTTGATGCTGATATCTTTTAATTGAGGATCAAATCATTGAGTTGTTCTATGTGTGTTAGTATGATAATCTAGGCTATCTGAGCAAATTTGTAGCGGCTATTTTATTACAGCTGGTGGTGATGAAGATATTCATTATTGTTTGGACCGATTAAGGTCTCTAGGGGTTATTGTTTACTATTGGGTGGTTGTTGTTAGCGAGATTTCCAAATGGTTGGGATATGATGACAGAAGTGTTATATGTGATTTATGGGATTGAAATTCAAGGGATAAGATGTTGGTGAAATGGTTTTTCATGACAAATATATATTAGATGAACGTCACATTGTTGTACTAACCATAAGGTATGGTGGTGGTGGTTATGTTATTACTTATGTCTTCTTGTCACACTTTGTTAATTTGGGATTGTATCTTTCCTCTTTCGAGGAGGTAGAAAGGTAGTCCTCTTTTGCAAGGTGTAGAAAGGTGGATCTCTTCGTCTTTAAGAGACAATGGAAGAGATGGTTCTTTTCATTCATGATGAGCGATAGAAGGGACTAAGATTCAAGTGTTGTCATTTCCTCTTGCAATGGGGTAGAAAGGGATAAATGTCTCACTGGTAGGTTCCAGCTCATGCTGAGATTAGTGCTAATGTGAGCAACTTGGAGGTTTTACTCATAAGCCTTGAGGAGCAAGGGAGATAGGTTCGAAGCTACGGTAAAGGACCACTCAAATCGTCCTATTTTGGTAAACGAATGGTGTGATGAACTATGGAAGATGACATACGTTTATAGATATGGCTAGTATAGGCACGTGTTGCCTTTAATGGACAGGTTGTGTAGAGCTAATGAATTGATCATGATTCCTTAGGGAATGCATAGGTGGTTATTGTATTGTTTGTTATAGTTTAACTGTGTATTAAAGTTATTTGGTGTGATAAAGGATCATGATAAGGACTTAACAATTAAGTTATAAATTATGTATTGGTTTTGATATTTATTCTATTAGGTCACTCATACTTGTTTGTGTGTGTGACGCTGATCATATAACGTTTGTATTATACGAGAGCAAATGGAGATATTTTAGGTACTAAGTAGACGCTTCAGAGAGAGAAATTGTTATCTAAGGTTTCCTATCAATTATATTTATTTTAGAAAAATGATTTTAAGAATTTATGTATTGGTTTATAGATTAATTCTATATTTGGTTTTGTAAGTATTAATTAACATTTGTATTTATTAATGTGTACAATTGGGGATTTTTGATGATGTTACAAAAAGGTTTTAAGTTTCAAGACGTTTTAGTCACTCTATAGTGAATAAAGGATGCATGATGCGCATGTTTAACATGACTAAATGTTAGTCATGGAAACATAAAAAAGTGATGAACATAAATAATGATTATCATGAAATAATCAAATTAATGATGAAAACATAAACATATATAGGAATCTATAGGACACTGTATAAAAAATATTTTGAATAATTTAACTAAGAATTTTCACATGTAAGAGATACTTAATTTTGCATTAAATCTCAATAATATTGGTAATTAAATTTATTGAAATCCATATAGAAAATAAAAAAAAGTGAGTGTAAAGAACTTCTGAAAACATTTTATATCGAATGGAATTTTACAGTATGAAATATTGTTCACTGAATCTTAAACTCATTTTGTAAACATCTCCTCTTAAAATGCTGTAAATTGCTTTTGCCAGTTGAAAACTGAAAAAGGAGAGAGGTAATGATGTTTATGTACATAAGATTTTGTGAAATCTTCCTTTGGATTTTTGGGTTTGGTAAGAGCAATAATGATTATGGAAGAGACCCACGTTTCTAAAAAGGTTTTTCTTTTTAAATAGCTGTTATTTCATATATTTTGATAGAATGATGATTTCTCATTAGAGCGGTCAAAATGGTCATTCGACTCGACGTGACCGGTAAACTATGGATTTGTTACTTAGTGAGTCAATCCAATCTGATTCATTTATTAGTGAGTCAGAAAAATTCGAACCTGACCCATCTCACCACGGGTTGGTGGGTAAATGGGTTGACTCATTGGCTCACTTAATTACAATTTTTTTAAAATAAAAAAAATTACAAACTTTCTATAATTTAAATCTAAACAAATTTCATTCCCAAATTTCACTCCCAACATGGGTGTTTAACTAATTTTGAAAATAAGAAACTTAAATAAATTTTTCAAGCAAAAACAAAACAATAAATATTTTTTTATAAAATTAAAATTAAATTTTAATAAAATAAAATTAGGTAAGTGAGTTGGTGGGCCAACCTGGCCCACCACGGGTTAAAATCTGACTCACATAAAAAAGATACAATTTTTTTAAACTCAATCCAGCTCAAACCCGTAGTGGGTCGGATTGATCCGCGGGTTGTAACCCATTTTGACAGTTCTATTTGTGATTATTAATTAATTAACAACGTAACACTACTTTTGAACTTTACTTTTGCACACTCCTCTTCAACTTATTGTCATAAAATACTACAAAAAGTTATGGTAGAGGAAAAAGGTACATAAATTAGTTTCAACCATTAATTATCATTTGAAAAAAATCAATCATTCATCTTTCATTCAAGAACAAGAAGAAATATTTACCTTAACGAGACAAAAATAATCAAGAACGTGCATAGGATAACAAAATAACTTTAAAGGGTTATTTTTGGTCATTAGAATTTAACCAAGATAGATGGATGAAAGGATATGACGAAAGAATAAGAAAATATATTAATGACTATTTTATCTTGTGTTTTGTATGTAATAGATAACTTCTCAAGCACAAAATTATATATATATATATATATATATATATATATATATATATATATATATATAATATGTATATAATAAATAAATGTTATTATAAAAGTGATGGCGTAGAAAATGATTATAATATGATAATGATTATGAAAATCATAAATATTAAATGGTGATGTTAATAAGAATTATAGCATTAATAATAATAATAATAATAATAGAAAAATATAGTTATAATAATAATAAAATAGTATAATAACACTAATTATTAATTATGTAATAGTTGTAATAACATGAAAATAATAATATTGATTATTACTATAAATATATAAATATAGAAATGTCAAAATAAATTGAAATTCATCAAGTAATATGGTTTATCACCGGTTCAAGTTAAGTTTGGTTAAAAAAAAAGTAAATTTTCTAAATATAAGTTAGATTAAATTTAGTTTATTTTAAGTCAAACTAAACATGTTCGAGTCAGGTTTAATTTAGATAATTTTAAATTAATAAATAAAATAAAGTGAGATAATTTTTTTTTATTTCACTAATTCCCTAAAAAGTAAATTAAAAATGAAAATAAAATATAATATCTTATTTTGTTATATGATTGGCAATTGACTCTTAGTCCACTTAAAATTTTGAATATGAACTTTTAATACAGTTCAAATCCAATTAAATATATATTAAATAAGATTATAGCTATTTTGATATAAATTTTAAATATGTAAATATTTAAAAAAAAATAAAAATTAGATGTTTATGTTTTGTTTTATTTGAAATTTTATCTTAGTGAAACTCTTTTATTTAAATTTTAGTTAAATCTTGAGAAGATTTTGATTGTGATAAAATTTTAAAGTTAAGTAGGAAGTAAGATGACGAGTATAGTAAAGTGATTAGAATAGATATTTTGTAATAGATTCAATTATTATTATTAAGAGCGGATTTCTTTTTCTTTTTCTTTTTTGTTTTTGAGTAATTGGTTATGAAGAGATATTATTGATGTATGGATTGATAATATGGAGAGATCATTATTGTTTGAGCGATAGTGTGGATGTTCAAATGATGATGTAGTTACATACATTTGCTTGACCTTGTATGACTTTTCTATAGCTTATATATAGGCTAGGTTTGTTAGAGTCTATAAGTTCCTTTTATTATAATACAATATTAGTTTTTTTTTCTTGTCATGGTATTAGAGTCATTAGTAGAGTTCATAGTGAGATTTGTTTTTTGTTGGACATATTATTATATTCGTTATCATGTCGCTATCGGACCATCCATTTAATGTTTAGTCTTACACTCGAGATGTATATACCTCGGTGAAAGAGGAGTGTTAGAAGTTTTACATTGTCTACATATAAGACCAATTTAAAATATATAAGTAGATACAAACATCATCTTACAATCTAGTTTTGTAAGATTGAGTTAGACTTAAAATTCACTTTTTTGTCACGATATTATGAGCGGAAGCATCATGACCTCTACAAGTTCTCAACCGAACTCCACCACACAAAATTTTTCTTCCTCCAGTGCATCCTTCACTCCTCACGTTTTTCCCATAATTGTCACTACTAAATTAGATGAAGAGAATTTCCTTGCTTGGCAACATCAAGTGTTTGACACCCTCCGCAATCTCGATCTTTTTCACTTTCTTGATGCATATGTTGTTCCATCTTGATATCTTTCATCCACAAATGCTTCCAACAACACTTTAAACCCATTGTATTCTCAATATCAATGCTGAGATCAATTAATAGTTTTTTGGCTCCTTGCATCTATGACCAACATGATGCTCACCAAGATGGTTGGCTCCCACTGCTGAAATATAGACCAAACTCACCATTTATTTTGCAAGCCATTCTAGAGCCAAAATAAAGAAACACAAGATTCAACTCAAGACCAACAAGAAAGATAAGTCCATTACAAGGTATCTTTTGGACATCAAACGCACTGTAGACTCCCTTCTTGTCATTGGATCTCATGTCACAAATGAAGAACACATTGAAGCCATTCTATCCGACCTTCTACATGAGTACGATGCCTTTATAACGTCCATTATTCTCTCCCTTTAAACTACTAACACTCCTTTCTTGCAACAACTTTCATTATCAATAACTTGCCTACCTGTTTTAAATAATCAAACACTTAATCAAGTTTTGTTTAACAAACAATAGATTATATGTTTTCAAAATCTTTGGGGTCACCTATTTTCCTCTACTCCATCCACACAACTCAAAATCTTTGGGTGCATGCGGTTATACACAGATCGAAGGTCTTGACTACTCCACCACTTTCAGCCCTATCGTCAAACCCACCACGATCCACATCATCCTATCCCTTGTCATTTCTTCATGTTATGTAGTAAGGATATTTATGTAATAACATAAATATCTTAGATATTTTAGACAGTTAAAATATCAGTCAAAGCCACTAACCACACTTTTAGGTAAGGTGGTTATTTTTATTCTTTATAAATACAATGACAGGACCCCAGTCCAGGTATGTTCTCTTTAGGCTCTAGAGATCTTGAATAATATTTCAGAGCAGTATCCAATTACTTTCTTCTGAGCTTCAGCTCCATAACTCATATCTGACTTGAACGTCGGAGTATCTTTGCAGGTACCTCCCCCTCCTTTGGTGAATACGAAGGACAACAGTTGAAGAAATGCAAGCATCCCAGACATCCAGCAGAGACACACAGGAAAATGTACACCGAAACATTTTGGCGCCCACCGTGGGGCCGAGTGCAATCCCAAAGAAGCCACAAGGGAGCCTCGGCCTCCACGAATCATTTTTTCGGATAAGCTACTCCATCAAGATGAAGCTGCCGCATCACTCCAGGATTCTCCTCCGTGAGCCATTGACGCCACCACGAGCACCTCTACGAAAACGCTGATCCTACGACAGTGGTGGAGACCACCGAACTGATACATCTCAACAGAAACAACCCACACCAGCACCTCCATTGACGCCACTCCTCAGATCCCAAAGCGCGCAATCAAACCAAACCCAGATCACGAGTTTCACAAGCTCGTTCATCATTTTCCTCGGAGACCTTCATTCATATCTGCAAAGAGGAAACGGTGCAAATCAGAACTCATTCATTTCCGCCTTCACTACGAAAAGACCATTCTTACTCCCTCACCCTTTAATCATCAGCTAGTTTTTCCATAACTACTTGGAAATCCCAAATCTGTGAACCCCTCATGCGGGTCTCGTAACAAAGGCCACCAAACTCATCTTCCATCAGCAATCATGCACCTATGTCGTCATCACCATCTCCATGCCTTCATCGTCGCCACTGCGAAGATCAAAACCACAATTCCTAATTTTCCAAATTCCCAGTTACACCAAAAATCGTAGAACAACGGGAACCCTAAATTCCCAAATCGCAACCCAAAACTCAATAGCGCCGCCGCTTTTTCAAATCACTGCATCGCTGTCAACGCTATCTTCACGCCTTCAAAATGGCGAATTCTTCACACAGGAATCGAAACCCCAAGGAACAGAATCGAGATTGAGCAGCGAAAACCCTAAATCCCCAAATTGAGACTAAGAACAGAAAAGCCTCCGCCGCGTCACCAGGCGCTGCTGTCACAGGGGCACCACCGAATCATCCTCCATCGCCGCCTCGGCTCAGACAAGCGCCACCTTCACCAGCGGCAACACCTGCATCTCCAATTGGCGTTGTCTCCAACCATTCCACAGTGTGATTGACTCTAGGGTTTTTTGGGGTAAAGATAGATTTTGCAGAGAGGCGGGAGGAAGACGGTTGTCACCCAGGGTAAACACTTTCGGTGTCTGGTCAAACCCATTCTCCACGTCTCCCGCAACCCCCGCGTAACCCACGCGTCATTCAGTTTTGCCTCCACGTCATCCAACCCAATTTCTATTCCTCAAATACTCCCACGTTCGACCTCGACTTTCGGCTTCGAGGACGCTCGACAATCACAATGTACGAGCGTCCAAACTGTCAGCCTCGCGTACGCCAATGACGTTCGTCCTGGAACGTCCCTAGCCCAGCCTCGCGTACGACATTGACGTTCAGCCTGGAGCGTTCGTCTCTCCGCTCAGCATCGACATTCAGTCCCTTGCGCTCGACTAGACCGCTCGACAACTCATGAGTACAAAAGCCTCCGCCGCGTCACCAGGCGCTGCTGTCACAGGGGCACCACCGAATCATCCTCCATCGCCGCCTCGGCTCAGACAAGCGCCACCTTCACCAGCGGCAACACCTGCATCTCCAATTGGCGTTGTCTCCAACCATTCCACAGTGTGATTGACTCTAGGGTTTTTTGGGGTAAAGATAGATTTTGCAGAGAGGCGGGAGGAAGACGGTTGTCACCCAGGGTAAACACTTTCGGTGTCTGGTCAAACCCATTCTCCACGTCTCCCGCAACCCCCGCGTAACCCACGCGTCATTCAGTTTTGCCTCCACGTCATCCAACCCAATTTCTATTCCTCAAATACTCCCACGTTCGACCTCGACTTTCGGCTTCGAGGACGCTCGACAATCACAATGTACGAGCGTCCAAACTGTCAGCCTCGCGTACGCCAATGACGTTCGTCCTGGAACGTCCCTAGCCCAGCCTCGCGTACGACATTGACGTTCAGCCTGGAGCGTTCGTCTCTCCGCTCAGCATCGACATTCAGTCCCTTGCGCTCGACTAGACCGCTCGACAACTCATGAGTACGAGCGTCCAAACAGCCGGACGTTCGTCCTCACCCTTCGGAAACGAACGCTCGACACTCAATGTGGACGAGCGTTCAAACAGCAGCCGCTCGTCCTCGTCTTTATATCCGAACGCTCCACACTCAATGTGGACGACCGTTCAATAAGCAGACCGTTCGTCATCACCCTTCGGACTTAAACGCTCGACAGTGCCTGTGGACGAGCGTTCAGCAGACAACCGTTCGTCCTGAAGCGCCGCAAGTTCAGACTCGCGTACGTCAAGGACGTTCGTCCTGAGACGTCCCGCAATCAGCCTTGCGTTCGGCCTTTCGGTTGTGAGGACGTTCGATCTCTATCGCTCGACAAATTTTCAAGACGAGCGTTAACAAACCGCTCGACAATCAATGTGACGAGCGCTCAAACCGTCCTCTCGCCCAGCCGCTCGACTCTCCACTTGGTTTAGGTCGCTCTACAAACAACGCGACGAACATTCAAATCATTCCCGACGTTCGTCCACTCGATCACCAATGTTCGTCCACTCCATCCTCAACGTTCGTTCACTCCGTCACCACCGCTCGGCCATCCATGGCCTCTCCAACGGTCATCGACGTACCTGCTTGCACGCTCGACGCTCGGCCTCGACGTTCTTGCTCGCACGCTCGACGTTCGGCCTCGACGTTCCTGCTCGCAAGCTCGACAATCAGTGTGTGCGAGCGCCCAACGGCCAACGTTCGGACTCGACGTTCCCGTTCGCGCGCTCGACGTTCGTCCTCGACGTTCGTCATCAACGTTCCTGCTCGCACGCTCGACAATCAGTGTGTGCGAGCGCCCAACAGCCAACGTTCAGCCTCGATGTTCCTGCTCGAACGCTCGACGTTCGGCCTCGACGTTCCTGCTCGCACGCTCGACAATCAGTGTGTGCGAGCGCCCAACTGCCAACGTTCGACCTCGACGTTCAAGGAGTCGAACGCTCGACAATACCTGTGGACGAGCGACCAAGCATTCAGCCGTTCGTCCTCACACTCGGCCTCTCGACATCTACAGCTCGACCATCTACGGCACGTCCTATTAACGTTCGGCCACCAGGTTTGCAACTTGATCAAAATCCATATGCCTACATGCTTAATATTATTTCTTACAGTGCAGATAAACATATCTTGTACATAAAAGCAGACACTTGAAAGCCGATCATCCTGAAGCACTTCTAAACCCAGCAGATGTTCGCCCAAGAACACCCACGTACATAAAGGGATACACTCCCGCTGGCCGATGTTCGCCCTAGAACACCCAGCTGCATCGAGCAACACGTGCATAAAGGGATACACTCCCGCTGGCCGATGTTCGCCCTAGAACACCCAGCTGCATCGAGCAACACGTGCATAAAGGGATACACTCCCGCTGGCCGATGTTCGCCCTAGAACACCCAGCTGCATCGAGCAACACGTGCATAAAGGGATACACTCCCACTGGCCGATGTTCGCCCTAGAACACCCAGCTGCATCGAGCAACACGTGCATAAAGGGATACACTCCCGCTGGCCGATGTTCGCCCTAGAACACCCAGCTGCATCGAACAAAGGGACACACTCTCGCTGGTAGATGTTCGCCCCAGAACACCCAAACAATCAAACTTAGGGGACCATCCCCATAGCCTAGCTTATGTTCGCCCAAGAACATCTACTTTCAAAGAATCTGTCGTTCAACATCGAAGGCGTTCGTCATTTGGTCTCAACGCTCGACATTCAATTGTCAACGAGCATCCACTCAGTCAGCGTTCGGCCTCAACGCTCGACAAACAATTGTCAACGAGCGTCCACTCGGTCAGTCGTTCGGCCTCAACGCTCGACATTCGATTATCAACGAACGTCCACTCAGTCAGCGTTCGGCCTCAACGCTCGACAAACAATTGTCAACGAGCGTCCACTCGGTCAGTCGTTCGGCCTCAACGCTCGACATTCAATTGTCAACGAGCATCCACTCAGTCAGCGTTCGGCCTCAACGCTCGACAAACAATTGTCAACGAGCGTCCACTTAGTCAGTCGTTCGGCCTCAGCGCTCGACATTCAATTGTCAACGAGCGTCCACTCGGTCAGTCGTTCGGCCTCAACGCTCGACATTCGATTATCAACGAACGTCCACTCAGTCAGTCGTTCGGCTTCAACGCTCGACATTCAATTGTCAGCGAGCGTCCACTCAGTCAGTCGTTCGGCCTCAACGCTCGACATTCAATTGTCAACGAGCGTCCACTCGGTCAGTCGTTCGGTCTCAACGCTCGACATTCAATTGTCAACGAGCATCCACTCAGTCAGCGTTCGGCCTCAACGCTCGACAAACAATTGTCAACGAGCGTCCACTTAGTCAGTCGTTCGGCCTCAACGCTCGACATTCGATTATCAACGAACGTCCACTCAGTCAGTCGTTCGGCTTCAACGCTCGACATTCAATTGTCAGCGAGCGTCCACTCAGTCAGTCGTTCGGCCTCAACGCTCAACATTCAATTGTCAAAGAGCGTCCTCATGATCGGCCTCGCATGCCACTCGGCCTCCACCGCTCGGTCATACGTATCCTCACGTTCGGCCTCACTTGCTCCAGCTTTTTGCCGTTTGGCTTCGCCTCCTTTTGGTCCATCAAATTCAACCACTCGGTCACGTTCAATCCACACATGAGCAATGACCAGGAACACGCTCTATAATTACAGCAAAGACAGCCTCCCTCAAACTCATAAGTCCTATAGTTACCACGTCAACGGTTAACTCGGACTTGGGGGGCATGTTATGTAGTAAGGATATTTATGTAATAACATAAATATCTTAGATATTTTAGACAGTTAAAATATCAGTCAAAGCCACTAACCACACTTTTAGGTAAGATGGTTATTTTTATTCTTTATAAATACAATGACAGGACCCCAGTCCAGGTACGTTCTCTTTAGGCTCTAGAGATCCTGAATAATATTTCAGAGCAGTATCCAATTACTCTCTTCTGAGCTTCAGCTCCATAACTCATCTGACTTGAACGTCGGAGTATCTTTGCAGGTACCTCCCCCTCCTTTGGTGAATACGAAGGACAACAGTTGAAGAAATGCAAGCATCCCAGACATCCAGCAGAGACACACAGAAAAATGTACACCGAAACACTTCACATTAGTGCATTCATCAACTTGACATCAATAACATGTTCTTACATGGAGATTTTCAAGAAACTGTTTTCATGGAACAACCACCTGGTTTCTCATCTAATTTCACTCACATGTGCCAACTTAACAAAGCCATCTACGGACTCAAACAGGCACTTCGGGCTTCGTATAAAAAATTTAGCACAACTTTGGCTTGTCTTGGTTTCACTCCCACGATAAGTGATCCTTATCTTTTCATTAAAACTACGGTGAACTCTGTCATTTATATACTCATATTGTCGATGATATACTTGTTACAGGAACATCAAAGTCTGATATCACTCGTCTCATTTCAACATTGAATAAAACCTTTGCTCTGAAAGATCTTGGTAGACTTCATTATTTCCTTGGGTTTGAAGTTAATTGGACAACCACTAGCTCTTTTCATCTAATTCAAACTCATTACATTCATGATCTTCTTACCAAAGTCAAAATGCTTAACGTTAATCCTTAACCTTCTTCAATTATCACATCGCTCAAACTTTGTGCTAATGAAACGTTTTCCTTCGATGATTATACTCTCTATCGCCAAATAGTGGTAGCTCTCTGGTACCAAACCTTTACGAGACCAAACCCTTTTGTCGTGAACAAAGTATGTCAGTTTATGCAAAAACCTCAACAACACCATTGGAAAATAGTTAAAAGGATTATGTGATATGTAGATGGAACCAGTACTCATGGTTTTCTCATCAATCCATGCTCTCATCTCACCATCAAAGGCTTCTTCGATGTTGATTGGGGATTAGATCTTGATGACTGGAAGTCAACTTCTTGCTATTGCATATAACTGGGCTCAAACCTTATTTCATGGTTGTCTAAGAAACAAAAGGTGTTATCGCGGGGCACCACTAAGGCAAAATATCGAAAAGCTTTGCGTCTGTTGTCACAGATATCAAATGGGCTATTTCTCTTTTGCATGAACTACGACTTTCTCATCACACAACTATGGTTTATTTAGACAACCAAAGTGCAGTGCTTCTTACTCAAAATATTGTCCTTCATTCACGAACATTTTGAACTTGATTTATATTATGTTCATGATCAAGTACAGAAAATCAATTCGTTGTCAAGCACATTCCTTCCATGTTTCAAGTAGCTGACATTTTTACTAAGCCCATTTAAGGAGCTTTTTACCTCTGCCATTGTACTAAACTTAAGCTAGCTAATTTACATCACTCACCTTAAGTTCACATGTGCATGATAATCATTAATGCTTTCTATTATCTTGTTGCGTTCGTTGTTTGACCTTGCATGGCTTTTCTGTAGTTTCTATATAGGCTAGGTTTGTCATTCTCTATAAGTAACTTTTATCATAATACAATCTATTTCTATGTCCTGTTACTCTCTCTCACTCTCTAGTTATCAAAATATGTTTAGGTTAATTTTAATTTAAGATCGCCTAGGCAAGACAAAGTTGGATTCTTTGAGCGAGGTTGAAGTGAAGATTTCTTAAGTGGGATTAAGGGAAAGAAAATAAACAATTGATATTGAGGTGACAAAATCCTAGTCAAGCAGAAACTAATGATGCATAGATTAAGGTCAAGTCAACAATAAATTAATTGAGTTCAAAATGAGATCAACCTCATTCATGTATAGTTAATAATGTTTTAATCAAGAGTGAACTAAATATTTTTTGTTAAGGATAAATAGATGATTTCTGAGTTAAGACTGAGTTGATGATGACATGATGAAGATGATAAAATGATGTTTTTCTTGAGGTCAAGCACATAACAAGTTGACCAAAATTGAGTTAGCAATGGTATAACCAAGAATAGGGATGGAAATGAAGCTAGACGAGTGCAACTTTAATTACCCGTACTCATTCTAGTTCTTAAAGTAAAAGTTCATACTCATTCTTGTCCTTATTATCACCGAATATGAAATTTGTTACATTTTCATCCTTATTTTATTGGATAGTAAATAAATATATTAATACACATATACATACTCTTCCTAATATTATCCCAAATATTAATTAAATACTACTTTAAAAAAAATTATCACAAATAAAACATGACATTATCAAGACTTCAATGTTAATATTTTTTCACTTCAATGTTAAAATATTATTAAATATTAAGGAAGGAAAATGGCAAAAATCTTAATAGAAAGCTAAATTCAAATAATACATGTAAATATGAATTTATTTGTAATCCACAAATTTAAATAAACTAATCAGGCTTCAATTAAAATTGAGTTGATTAAAATTAAATTGAACAAGAATTTACACTGTGCATGATTGGGCTTTAACGTCACCCGATAGACGTCGGTCCACTAAACAACCAACGTAAATTATTGACCATAGCATTTTCGTAAATAAGTGGGCATTCGGGGCTCCTCCTAGCAGACGTCTTAATGCTTGATAGGTAGGTGAAAAGTCATTTTTTTCCGCCTTAGAGACGTCTGATCCCGCCACCTCGACATCTATATGCGATTATAGACGTCGGTGCCCCTCCTAACGGACGTGTATATGTTGTTACCAATAAGGAGTATTGGTAAATCTTGAAGAAATTTGTTTTGATGATGCTGCAAGAAGTTTTAGTTGAAGAAGATATTAGAATTAGTTAAAAGCAATTTGTAGAAATTAAATGTAGTAGGAAATTCTTGTAAACTTTGTAAACTTGCATTTTTAACTACAATAATCGATTATGGAATGACAATAATCGATTATCACAGAGTCATACAGGAATAATCGATTATCACATCATATAATCGATTATCACTTTTTTGAAAACCCCATAACGGACACAAATAATCGATTATCACTTTTCATAATCGATTATCAGTGGTAGTTGGGAGATGTCTTTTCAGTTTTTGACCCTGCACGAAACTAGGCTTATAAATAGAGGTCTTCACAGCTCTTAGAAAGAACTTTTCAATTGAGAGTATTAGAGCTTTGTGCCTAAGGGAAGCTCTCTGTGAGTGAAAAGGATCTATGCCATTTTGAGAATACAGTTTGTCTGAGGAAGTTCTCAAAGTGATAGAGTGCTCTTGTCTGGTCTTGTGAATAGGAGAAGCTCGCGCTTTATGTGTCAAAGGTCGGAGCAGTCCTCTTCAAGTTGACAGAGTTGTTGCTTCCGGTTCGTGCGTCGAAGGAAGCTCTTCTGGTTCGTTTGTCGAAGGAAGGTGTTTTCTATTCTTTGCTCATTTCATTTATCTTGTAATCTGTACAACTATATTTTTAGTGAAAAAGGTTAATCACTATTTATAGTGATTAACGACTGGACGTAGAATCTTTTGATTTGAACCAGGATAAAAATTCTGTGTTGATTTTCTTGATCCCTAAACTCTTAGCACATCAACTGTTCGATAAAAGTTCGCTAAGAAAATCAATTTTTAAAACCGACTATTTTAACTTGTGTTGTGATCGTTACACGCTTTCCGTTATCTATATTTTATTCCATTGCGTGACTCTATAACGATACCGATTGTTCTGACATATGTTTGACAGGTAGATGAAAAATATATTTTTTCCGTTGTATAGACGTCGGATCACGCCAACAGACGTCTAAATGGCCTGTGAAAGTTGTTTTGGACGTCATATTAGTGAGGGCCCCGACGTCTAGTTTATAATAGACGTCGATTCGCCTGGGGAGCCGATGTCTAGTTTTCTGTTAAATGAGACATGAAATTCGCTGTTATAAGCACTTCATCGTCTTCCTTCTCTCCCCTTTTCTCTCTGCGGCATTGCTTTTCCATGTGCGTTTTTGTCTCTTTTGAACTGTTTAAACGTACTTTTATTCCGATTATATTAGTCTTTGGTTGATTATCTTTCATTTCAACCGATTAAAATGAGTTTTGTTGTGTTTTGGTGTAGTTTTTCTTGTGTCTTTGGGTAGCGTTGTACCGCATTCTCCCTTTGCTAGTTTCCTTGTATGAAAAGCTTGCGTCTTTTGGATGTCTTATAGCGTTTCAACCCAAAACCGAACTTCGGTCCTTGCCTAGTTCTATTGTCACCGTTCGTTTTCATTGTCGGTTTTAATGGAACTAGGCAAGGACCCAGATTCGGTTTTCGGTTGAAATGTCATAAGAGATCCAAAAGACGCAACCTTTTCTATGATGAAACTAGCAAAGGGAAAAAGGTGCTACTACGCTACCCAAAGACACGAGTTGCAGTAGACGTTGGTTAATGCAATGTCGAGCGTCCATGGAGCTCTTTAGACGTCGGGGTAATGTAGTAACCGACGTCCATGGAGCTCTTTAGACGTCGATTACTGCATGACCCGATGTTTGTATAAACGTCGAGCCTGTTTTGTGTCTGACGTTTGATTAATGTCACCCACAACAACGTTAGTTCTGGAGCTAACGTTAAAAGGGAAAAATAACAGACATTAAATGCCTTTTCTGCACTAGTGTGACGGTATTGTAATTCAGATCAACCAAACAATGTTTCAATTTAATCATCAACCTAATTAAAAGAAAATTGATGATAGATCAACCGGGAGATACAAGAAAAATGTTGACTTAAATGAGCATAAATTTAAAATTTTAAACATCCAACATATGTCTAATTCATATCTTATTAACTGAATTTAGGTATAAAGTAGTTTGGATATTTTCCCTGCCAGGTCCTACCTACACTATATTGAAAGTAAAATATATTTTTAACATTAGATGTGTCAGAACCACTCAAATCCACGCATGTGCCGTCTTAATGGATTCCATGTGTCAAGCGAGGGGTTCGACACTCAGATGGATGAAGGCAGGTGTTAGCAGCTGAGTGGACGTTCGTTTTTTACGTTGGAAGGAAAACTTTGATTTTCAGAAATTCACGCCACTCTCTCTGCATGCACCCTTCTTCCCCAGATTCTGAAAAATCTCATTTTCTCCTCCTTCTCACTACATCTCCTTCATCTTCTCTCTAAGAAAGCATCACCGTTTCTTCCTCTGATCATCACTCAGGCACCATTTCCACTCTCCCGGTGTCAAGAGCTTTCGATTGAACCGATCGGTTTGTGAAGCTGAATTGGTAAGTTCTTCTCTTCACTCAGTTGTGCGGTTTTCTGGACATGCAAACCAAGTTCTGGTTTCATGTGTTGTTTACTCTTCAAAAAAAAATTGTAGTTCTGATAGCATTTTGATTTTACTTGGTTTAGTTTGGAGAATTGTTGAGCGTTGAGGGTAGAAGGATTCGTAGAGGTGAATCAGTAATCCTACCTGTGAATGTTCGGTCACGTTAGAGGTAAGGGAAACTTATATAATTTAAATTGTATGTTAGTTTCTATGTTCGTTTTTAATGAATGCATGTTTGTTGAGTTGCTGAATGTATATGAAGTATGATTGTTGATATGTTTTGACTATATGAAGTATGATTATTTACTATGATTTGGATGTTTGATTTTATGAAAATAGATGTTGAGAAATGAATTGATATAAAGATTTCTAGTATGAAATTTCCCTATGAAAGTGTACGTTCGTCAATGAACGGTCCTTGACCGTTCGGTTTTTTTCTAGTGAACTTGGTTGGAATTGAATTCTTTCATTTGGGAAGAATCCTAGTTGAGGACGAGCGTCTTCGTTTTGTAATACTATGCATGAGTGTTCGGCCAAGGGTAGTCGTTCCTTGGTATTCGGTTATAAACTTAAGTATATCTATATGTATTTGTATATTTTCGTTTGTTCTTAAACACTACTTAAAATGGTATCTATTACATTCATCAAGCCTTTCTTCTATAAGTTTAGTAGTGTCCGGTCTTACACCAAGCGCTCGTAATAAGTAAGTGTTCGGTCTTACACCAGGAATTCGTTCTCATTTCCGTAATCTATCTTTATATTAAGGGCGTTCGTCCAAACTAAATAGAGTACGCTTTCTATAGTGTTCGATCTTTGACTGACATTCTGATTGTTATTGATGTTTAACTCATTCAAAAGCTATGTATATATTGACGTTCGGTTTATTCACCGGATCCGGTTATGTACCCTTATTTGATGTCCCTCAGTGTCTGTATAAATTGGTTCCAGCCTAGAGTTTTAGTACTCGGCCTAGGCTTGTTGGTGTTCGGTCTAACTCGTGAGTCAGTTCATCCAATTGGCTCACTTAGTATATAAATGTTTGGTTCTAGTCGTTCTCGAGAAATATTATGTTAATCACTCCCTTTCTTAAACTAATGATCCACTCTCTCTCGGTTTTGATCCGCTTGGAACTGGAGACCTTTGGTCTCACTCCAAGCGTTCGGTCTTGTTTAGAGTCGAAGTTAACGTTCGGCATTTGGTATCTTCAGAGACATTTATTCTAAATTGATCTCATTGAGGTCTTGTTAATGAAAGATGATGAAATATGATATAAACGAAATGAATTGGATTATGAACGAGCGTTCCGTGGAGGAATGACTTATGAATGAATATTGGAATTGGTAAAGTATGAATGTGGGCATGCTAAGCTGGCGGTTCATCCTGATATTCCATGATTACTAGTTCTCACTTAGAGAAGGGTAAGTCATGCGTAGGAATGGCAGGAGGTCCTAGTCCTTATGGTTAATTTGGACAGATATGACTAACCTCGGGTAGCAGCTATTGAGGGTATCCCAGTTACTACATCACCCGGGTGCACGAACGTCGTAGCTACACAGAATTCATACAGTCCGGACAGTCAGTCTAGTATTAGGCTTTGCATGAACGAGTGATGAATTATCTTGTTTGATTGATTGTGTGAAATATATGTTTATACATGAATTGAATTACATAAGCTTACCCTATGTCTTTCTGTCTTGTCTGTTTTGTACGTTCGGTTGTCTTTTTGTTGCAATGATCATCCATGTGGATGTGAGCAGAAGGAGACGGGCTGCTGGAAGAAGCTCTGGAAGAAGAAAATTTAGTTGAGGTAGAAGTTAAGACCGAACAGTAGAACCGTTCGGATATTAGTTTAGTTGTAAGATGATCGTTCGATCATCTTTTCCCTTTTCTTTTGTCTGACCGTCCGGTATAGACCTTTTGTAAACCGTTCGGGGTTTGCTTATTTTGTACGGTTTTAACTTTCTTGCCTTTCTGTAAGTTCGTTCGGCTACAAGCGTACGTTTTTTATTTTGTAAGACTGATATGTAATATTAATCGATGTGATTATTCTATTATATAATTTTACACTGTATTTTTGGATGTTACAAGATGTATTTCTTCACAACTTAGTTTTAGGAATGTTTTTATATTTAAAAATTAAGAGATAAAATAATAAATATAAAATGTATATAAAAATTTATTGAATGTGAAAATAATACTACTCTTTATAAAACGATAAATGTGGGTTTGGAGAAAGAAACATGAGTGACAATAAAAATAACAGTGGTTTTTGTCCTATGAATTCCAATTTCAAAGTGGTCCCACACTGCCACAATTGGTACACATGCATAACAGTAAAATGGAGACAGTATTGACAGGGGCAAATATTAACCTCACCCGGGGGCACATAACTTCAATGAATTTCCCCACAATTTATGGCTTTTAACATTGACTTTTTTGTTCATCGACTTGGATCAGTTATTATCAAGTGACAGAAAATAATAGGCACCACTAACTAACCACGTTTCAGATACGTTAATAGCTGAATGTATACGCGAAAGCTTTGATTGCAGAGGGAAAACATGATTGCGATTAGTGAAAATAAAAGCTTATACGTTTGTCAAAAGTGATTTTTGTTGGAAATAATTGAATTTAAATCTTACATTATATAAAATAATAAAATTAAATATCAAATTTATTATTTTAAAGTTTTAAGTTAAAAATTATGTCATATTGAAATGGACTTGGTACATTTATGTACTCTTTTTTATGATGAACTTTGTAAAAAAATCTCATCAATTGTATGCTTGGATTTGATGAGCTAGGTGAAAAGCTCATTATTAATTAACGTGCAATCTTCTTTGCTGAATATCTCTTGGAGATTTCTTCATTATTCGCTCTACTTTTTCTAAATACAATTATTTGTAAATCATGTTCTCATTT
Source organism: Vigna angularis (assembly GCF_016808095.1). Taxonomy (NCBI): domain Eukaryota; kingdom Viridiplantae; phylum Streptophyta; class Magnoliopsida; order Fabales; family Fabaceae; genus Vigna; species Vigna angularis. The sequence goes on along the minus strand of NC_068973.1, from coordinate 11,929,949 downwards.
TCTTTTTCAATGCCTTATAAAATGCTTTTTATAATGTTGACATATGTCGATGCATTGTGATGATGATGGGATACTCTTAATTAATTTATCTGATAAGAAAATAGTTTTATAAAAATAAATAAATTTTTTTCATGTAAAACTAATTTTGCTACAAACTCTACAGATAAACCCAAACCATAAATATTATAAAAGTTATATATATATATATATATATATATATATATATATATATATATATATATATATATATATATGTATATTTCAATCCATACGGAGACATCTATTTTTTATTATTTGATCAGCAAAACAAGAAAATTAGAGAGAAGAAGACATAGTCGACAAGAAGTTTTGAGCATAACCAAGAAATGTTTTATTACTTGGCACTTAAGGAAGAACAAGCTTTGATAATACGATATTACCAAAGCATAAGGAAGAGGCAACTAACTAAAAGATTAACTACACACAAAAGCCTTCACTGTCACACAAATAATTGATAAATTTAAACACTTGTCTGTTTGTGTAAAACTGTCAAACACACAATCAAAAGAGTCTTAATATATGATATTAAAATAATTCATCACTATATTAATTAAATTAAATATTATTTTAAATTAAAACTTATAGATATATATGTAATTTTAATTATAGATAAAAAATGATAATTAGTTTATGAATTAGAATCTAAATTAATTTCTAACACTCCTCACTAAGATTTTTGTTATTTAATATTATTGATGATAAATTAGTTTCTAATTTTAAATTAAAAACTTATTTAAACACTTATTTAAAAGAGCTCGGTAGAATTGCAGGGACTATGAATAGGTTTGTGAATTGTCTGAAAGACTTCTAGGCAAAGATAATAATGAATAAGGACAATTGATCTCCTCAAGCAACCCATTTGGATCTTTTTGGAATATATGGGTGTGCTGTTTTTTTTCGTGTATATAATCAATGATGAATAATTTAATAAACTTGATCCAAATTTGAAAACTTGTTGTTGTAAGTTACGTCAAAGACATGAAAGGGTTCAAGTTTGGGTATCCTATTTCAAGTGATTTCAAGTGGGTGATTAGCATTTGACAGTACTTGATGAAAGGGTAGAAGGTTCCAATCCATTACCAGCACCAGAACCTTAACCTGTACCACGTAGCTCAAATTGACAAGCATATGGTTTGAAGATATTTGGCTTTTGCACTTTTACTTTGAAGATTTTTGTCTACCTTTCAAGAGACTATAACTAATTCGGACAAAGATAGATGGACGGGAACATTATGAGAGATGAGTCCTTGTGTAATGGCTAAACATAGGAGTTGATTGAAATTCTTGTGGGCAAAGAATCTATTTCGGTGCAAATGGTTGTACAAAAGGAAATGTGTAATTCTCTCGGAAATAATTAAGTGTAGCTCTATATTGAATAAAAATAATAAAGTTAAATATTACATATAATATAAGACTTATAAACTTAATATATCGATACTTTAAATTAAAAATAGTGACAATTCTTTATATGGATTGAACTCATGTTATAATTATATAATCTCATTAATAATCTCATCTTAATGAATACTTTAAAAAGAAAAAATTATCAAAACTTAATTTATTTTGATGATTGGCTGAAACAATTATGACAACAACAATAATACAACACCAAAACCATAACAATAAGGATTTAAGTAAAACATCATCGTATATTTGAGGATACATATATTCATACGAAAAATATTCACTCTTAAGGGAGAGATTGTTAAAAATAACCTAAGTGAATCTAAGTTTCATGTTATGTAAAAATAACAAAATTAAACACCATATAAAAGACTCATAAAATTAATATGTTTGAAGTTTTTGTGTTAAAAATTGTATCAATCTTTTGTGTGAATTAGATACGTTACATTTATATAATATCTTTCTAATGAACCTTTTCAAAATAAATACCATAAGAATCCATAGAAAAAAAAAGAAAAAATATTGAAGTATATCATGTTCCAAAAGGATTACAATAAGAAAATAATTGACTATTATGATTAAAAAGTAATTAATGTTATTCAAGTAAATATTATGAATAATATATTATTTTAAAAATTTTCAAAAGTTCATTTGCTAAAATTATTTAGACATATAATATTTTTTAATAATTAGATAGACCATAACAAAACATAATTATTGTATATCAAAAAGATATAATAGATCATTAATGGATATGATTAGAACCATGTTAAGTAATTCCTTTTTAAGATATATTTGTGGATGTTGGCCTTGAAATTATCATGTATTTTTTAAACCGTGTTCTCAAAGATACTTTTGGACCATGGATTAGTAAAACTCCTGTATGTTTATATGTTTATGGTTGTCAGATAAAAATAAGGGTTTGTAATATAAAAAAGAAATTAGATGCAAGAACAATCCATATATATTTTATTGGATAGCTAGAAAAACCAAAAGGTATTTATTTTGTTGTCCTAATCATAGTAGGAGAATTGTTGAAATAAAAAAATGTAAGGTTCATTGAGAATAGTGAAGTTGACGGGAGTTTAATTCGAGTACAAGTTGAAAATAAAATAGTTTTTTTCTAACAATAAAGTGGGTGTTTCTTTAATTGTTGTGACAAATAACAATAAAGAAAAGCAACACATTTTACCATGTTGTAAATTATGGTCATTATGAGAAATGGTTAGGTCATAAAAGAGGAGTTGAAGTTCTTGAAAAAGAAAGATGTTTGAAATCATCTAAAATTGTGATAAGATTGCAAAAAAGTTCGTGAGTAGGGATGGCAACGGGTCGGGTTGGGCGCGGGTAGTGCCTACCCGCAACCTGACCCGCCGGATAAAATCATATCCGCTATCCGACTTGTTATCCGCCGGGTACCCGTTTAAAAAATACCTGCCGGTATTTTAAAATCCGCGGATACCCGCAAAAAATAAAAAAAAATTATTTAATACATTTTAAAAATAAAATTTAAATAAAAATACAAATATATATATATATATATATATATATATAATATAAATTAAATTAAATGTAAATTAAAATTTAATTTTAATTAAATTTAAACTAATAAAATATAATTTTATTTTATTTTTAATTAAATTTAATTAAAAAATATATAAATTATTTATTTTTTAATTTTTTGTGGGTAACGGGTACCCGCAGAGCGGATAGTATACTACCCGTACCCGACCCGTTTAGAAGCAGATATTAAAATACCCGCTACCCGTTACTTGCGGGTAGTAAATATCCGCAGATAGTTACTACCTGCCGCGGATTTTATCCGCGGGTACCCTTGCTTGCGTGTAAAATTGTCATCCTAGTTGTGAGTGCTCTTTAAAACTAAATGTCACTCTGATAATGAACTTAAATATTTTAAGTTGTTTTTAGGTGTTTTATTAAAAAACGTTTGAACATTGATAGAACATTAGTTATATATGACAATTTCCAAGTAATTGAATATTACAAGAAAATCCAGTCTTGACTTTGTTGTAAAAGAGGAAGTCTAGAGTTAAAGAATATATTAATACAAATCTTATAATAATTGACTTCTTAACATGTCTTTAATTGATTTCATTTGTGATTAAAAAAATTAAAATAATTAAAAATAAGAAAATGCTTGTTAAATTAAAATAAAAATTAAATTATAAGTTGATTTTATGGTTGGTTATAGAAGTGATAGAGGGTAAACTCACACACATGTTGACATCCTAACTCAGAAATACGAAATTAATTTTATTTTAAATGACAGTTTTAAAAAAAATCATAAAAACTTAATCTGATTTATATGTTAAAAGTGGTATTTTATTTTATGTAATACATATGATAAATATTTATTTTATGTAATTAAAATTCGTAATAATATTTAACTATTTTATAATATATAAAATATATTATAGTTGTGATCATTAAAAAATTATTTTTTCAATCATATTTGCTTATGATATAATTTTTATTATGATACAAGATTAATTTAACTACACATATTAAAATAAAAAATTGATACATGATCTAAAATAAGAATTTAAAACAAATATTAAAAAAGAAAAACCTAAATGTTCAATAATAATTTATGAATCCTCTCAGTCAATATGGTTATTGTAATTTATATATAGATTGTTAAAGTACATTTTAATAAATGTTCTTTTTGGTCAAAAATTTTGAAATCTTTTTAACCCGTCATACGCCTAAGACTAATTGTATTTAGCCAAAATTTTATAAATTCTCATCGCTTAAAATTATTTTTAATTTTGAAAGATCCAAAACACTATTTATTTTAAATTTTTTTTGTATTAACCCAATTTTATACTAAACTAGTTGACAATCATTTCTTCTTACAATCATCTATAACTATATTAATTTGTATTGAATATTAAAAAGTTGTCATGTTTTCTTTTGTATCATCACCCTATACACAATTTCATTTCATCATGAATATGAATACTATTAATATAACAAAGAATACGAAAATTTAACTTTAAATTAGGTTTAATTTATAAGATCATGAAGAGGAGGTGACTGAAGATGTTTTGTTATGCATGAACTTCCACATTGGATGGTTTGTGTGATGAAAAGATAGAACGTTTTGAACGCAAAAGACTCCAAATAGATGTCGTATACAATGTTCCCCCATATATATACTTTCTAATAAAACCAAACTCTACTACAACTCCCACTCTCATTTTTAGGGTTGTTCAAAATGTTAATGTTTTTGAGAGTGTTGATGGATGAATCATGGTTATTTTATTTTATTTTACCAAGATTTTGCAGCTCCTTTAGGTAAAAGTTTTATTTTTTAGTGTTATCAGCACTATTGGGCTTATTCCTACTTATCTACTGGGCAACCGAACCTACTTTCTCCATCCTTTCGAACCTTAGATTCGCTTCGCTCAAACTATGCACCTCCGCTGTCTCACTCAAGCCATCGTCGACAAAGGCCATCGCCATTTGTTGGATGACGTCGCCACCACTATGTGAAGACAAATCCCACACGTATCTTTTTGAGCTCTAGTTGTTCCATTTTACACTGGCCACTAATAGCACCATCAAGCATGAGGTTTGAGTTAGGTGTGTTAACAAAGTGTCTTTGATTTTTTCGCTTCAGGTTTTCCCCTGCTAGAGGTTAAGTGATAAAAAGGTTTCAATGGAGAACAATTTAAGAACCATCTCTTTGTCTGTCTATGTTTACAAATAAAAAAAAAAATAAATAAGAAACTACTTTCTATATTAGTTATAACTAGACTAGAATTAATATTGAAAGTTTTCTTTTTATTATACAAATATCACTACGTCCACTTTTTATACCGATTATAACCACAACCGTAATAGAAAAAGTTATCTTATTTATAATTTTGTCACTGTCACTTATTATAGCAGATCAATTATAACTTGTATAAAATGTTATTTTTTCACTAGTGATAACATCTTTGTAAGTATACACAATATTCTCACTAATGAGATGAGTATAAATAAGTATTAAATACATATTTTTAGTGTATGAGGTAAATATACTTTTATTTTTCATTTGCTAAAGAGATGATAATTTTTAAATATGTATTATTATTTTTTATAAAATATTTATAAAAATCAAGTAATAAAAATAAAAGTGTTAAATATGTTTTTCATCTTCAAACTATTTTAAAAAATTGTGTTTCATCCTAAACCAAATATATACATATTTTGTCCGTGCACTTTATAAAAGTAACGTGAAACATCTACCATCAAATATGTCACGTGGAGTACTTATTGTGTGTCAAACGTGAAATTCTACATTAGACTATAACATTCATGTATCGTTTGTTGAGAGAATGTTTTATATCGTAAATTATAACATTCACTTGTCATTTGTTGAGAGAATGTTTTATATGACTTTCTAGAAGTCATGAATGAAATAGGTATATATTTAGTTTATGGATAAAACACGATTTTTTATAATAGGTTTTATATGACTTTCTTGAAGTCAAGAACGAAATAGGTATATATTTAGTTTAGGGATAAAACAATTTTTTTACAATAGTTTGAAAATGAAAAACATATTTAACCATTTTATTTTTATTACTTAATATTTTTAAATAAAAATAATGACATGTTTATAAATTAGATTCTGTGATATTTTTATTAAGAAGCTCATCATTAAGAGAGAGCGTATCAATGTGAAGGTGCGAGTCTAAGTTTCACATTAAGTAAATATAAAAAGATTGAGCACCATATAAAGAAGAAAACCCATAAAATTATTGTTTTAAGGTTTTGGGTTGAAAGTGGTGTAAGTTTCTTATATGAAATTGACTAAGGTCTAATCAGTGTTAAAACTCTCAGGTATATCCTTCCTTGAAAGACATATCAAATGACACATGTGATTTATTAAATTAAATTTAGTTTGACTTTGAAAAAAATTGTTAGAACATATTAAACTAAACCATTTTAATTAAATTTTGTTTAGGTTAATTAAGTTGATAGTAAAAAATACTTTATCTTTTAAGTTTTAATCCTTGTTTGTTGTCTATTGTTAGAAACGTATTTCATAAACATCGTTAAATTAAAATATTGAAAGAAAATAAAATAAAAAATATAATAAAATTGGGCAAATGGTTCATATGTATAAAATATTGTATTACATATTTTAAGTTAAACAATCATTTGATATACAAATTATAATACATGTATTTACACTAATATAGTGAAGAGATACGACAACAATTGTTTTCGACAATTGGCAGCGATTTGAGAATTGAGGCATATTTAGGGAGGAGTTTTTGGTCTTGGTTATGAATCGAAACAAAAAAGTTCAAGATTTTGCTTCGATTAAAATAAATGAAGCAATAAACTGAAAAAAAAAATAGATTTTTGGCAACGATTCTACAAACAACCGTATCAAATTTTAAATAATTATTTAATTTTAAGGATCTATGGTAATATAGCAATGTAAAAAGGATTATATAGAAAGAATAATGAATTCAAGCTTGATGCGCTCATATATCGTCTGAAACTGAATATCTTTTGAGAGAAAAATCTTAGTAAAATACAGAACACCTCATATTGTTTATATCCTCTCCTTGAGAATTATCATTTGTACATTTGTTTTTAACACTGTTTGTGTTGTAAATTCTGAAGATAATTAAAACATTTGCCTAGACGTGTTGGCTAGGTTTGGAACAAGGAGCGGTAAGAATACTTATTGTAAACCAGGAATGGTTAAACTCAAACTAGTCGTGTTGACTAGAGAACTAGGAGTGGTGAAAATACTTTGTATAAATTTAGAGAGGTAAAACTTGTGTAATCTTGGAAAAGATTAGTAAAACCTCTTAAAAGTTCTAAGGGAAGAATTAGACGTAAGTCAGGTTAAGTAAACCAATATTAAAATTTGATTATATTGTTTTGCTATTCAAAACGTTTTCCATCCCTAATGTTTTTCCTGTGTTTTCACATACCTATATTCATCTCATTCATGAAGTAAAAAATCATACTTTTATTCATCCCCATCCCATGGATATAACTTTTTCATCTTATTTTCATACCTATTGGGCAATAGATATACATATACCCATTTTTTTATTATTTAATGTTAATTAATTAATTTTTATAAAAAAATCATTGAAAAAAAACATAGTATCAAATATTCAATATGAAAATAATGTATTTAATGTCGAATATTTAGAAAGAATATTATGCCATTACACATAAATAAAATTCTATAACAACCAAAATATCCATTAATTTTGAAAGCATTAATGAATTCTTTTTTATAAAGTTAAAAATGTTTTTAAAAAATTATTAAAAGAAATATGTTTAAAAATATTTCAAATGTCTCTTTACTCCCTTTCTTTAAATTAAAATAAAATATTTTTTTATACATTAATAAATGTTATACACTAATTAAATGAAGTAACATATAGAAAAAAAAACTAATGATATTTCAAAATTACATAGATCTTTAATCTTTTGAACTTCATGAGAATGAAATTAAATTATTATATTATAATAAATAGAAGATTTTCATACAAATTACAGTAGTAAAATTACATTATGAGAATGAGTTAGAAAATAAAATTAATTATATGAAAAATAATTAAAATAATGTTCTACATGATAAAATAAATAAATAAAAATATTAAAAAATTAAAAATGATCAAATGTGTGTTCTAGATATAATTTTAATACCCAGTTAAAAGAAATCACATAAAGAAAAAAGTGTATAATAAAGAATATGATAAGATAGAGAATAACTTAGAAATCTGAAAAATCTTTTCAAATGTTTAACTAGTCCAAATTGAGAGCTAATGAAAGTTGTTCGAGTAAAACAAAAAGTTCATGAAACAAAATTCAGGATAAAAAATAGATAAGGTTTTCTTATATATTATCTAGTAAATGAAGAGTTTAGATGATTGAGCACTTGAAATTAAGAGTCAACATTTTAATGTGGAAAAAATAATAAATAAAATACTAAAAATAAGTAAAAATAATCAAATGTAACATCTAAAAACGATTTGATTCACTAAAATTGATAATACATCATGTAAAGATAACTACATAAAGAAAAAGATATATAATCAAGATTATGATAAAATGGAGAATTTGTTGAAGATATGAAATTTTTGTTAATATAAAATAAACCAAACAAATAAAAGAAGAGAAAGAAGAAATATATAATAAAAGAAAAAAAAAGAATTATGAAACTAAATATATATATATATATATATATATATATATATATATATATATATATATATATATATATATATATATATATATATATATATATATATATATGAAAACATGAGATATACATATCCTCCTTCCTATACTCAATTATAAAAGTAAGATATTATCCACACTTATACTATATCAAATTAATACAGAATTTTTTTGGTCAAAATAAAAACAAATTCAAATAATTATAAAATAAAAATGAATTCAAGTAATTATGATGCAAGCTTCTTACAACCTTCCATTCACAAATTTTAATTTGATCTAAATTTGTCTACAAGCCAAAACCTTATAATTTGATCTAAATTTGTCTACAAGCCAAAACCTTAAGACAATGTGTCAATGAGTCTTTCCTTTTTATATACTACTCTACTTTCTTATTTCTATCAAATGTGTTTTTATATACTACTTTACTTTCTTATTTCTATCAAATGTGAAACTTAGACTCACACTTGGATTGCCACACATATACAAATTATGTGAGAGAACTTATATATCATTATCGTGAATCATTTTGTATCATGAATCATAAGACTCAAATAAATTTAAAAAATGTAACATAATAGATGTAAGCATGCAAAGATGTAGTTACTAATATCAACCACATTAAAAAGAAGTGGTTGTATAAGTGGACAAATTAGATTATGTTATAATGGTGGGATTAGATTGTTTGACCCAACTCCTTTCTTAAATATATATATATATATATATATATATATATATATATATATGCTCATAAATATTAGATCTAGAGAAAATAAGAAAGGAAAAAGAGATAAAACTAGGGTTGTCTTCTCTCATGTGCTCGCTGACTCTTCTTTTTTTTTTACACTGTCACGGCCTCTTCATTTTCTACTGGCATTGTCGTTGCCTTTTCCCTTTCTGTATGATACTACCATTGCCTCTTCCTCTTCCTTTTCCCACGAGAGCTCTACAACAAAACTAAAATACAGCAGAAGAAAAAACTAACCAACAATAGAAAGCAACTAACCACTGTCAACTCCTAACAAACTCCAACTAACTAATGTTTAGTAATAATCGAGTTCTGTACGAACGAAACACATTTATACGGTTCTGTCACAAATAAATAAAATAAAATAAAATACAAATTTGTACAGCAAAACAGTGACAATGTCTGATTCTGCAAACCGCAAATGCAAATAGTGAGCTTTAATTTCTTAACATGGCTGTGAAAACATGTTCTGAATGCTTATTCGGTGCAACATGAGAAGGTGATGCTGCAATTCTACCTCAGATAGTTTCACCATCCTCATCATCATCTCCAAGTAGAGAGAGAGAAAATGGGGCAACAGCCACGTTAAATGCTCTTGGACCTACTCGATCAACATGTATCAGCTCAAAGTCACCCTCCTGCATTATAGGAGAACAGATTTAAATATCTGGTTTTCTGCTCAATCGGGACATAAGAATAACAAATACTTGCAAGTTGAAATCAATCTGGCAACTAATGTATTCAGAACAATGACAAGTGTCAAATGATGAAAGACATAATGCATAATAGAAAATATGTTTTTAACTATTGCACTTTTGATCAAACGTAAGTCAACATTCTTACACTTTTTTATTCATAAATTTGGCCTAAAATATATATAATTCTTACAGAAAAAAGAACTAAATCCCACGTTCATTTAAGACCAAATTCAATTGTTATGGAAGTAACATAATATTAACCACCTTTTACCCAAAGTGTGTAGAGACCATAAATGTTTTTCTATAAAGATAATATGCAATTTTACCCTCAAAACACACTGATTTCTTTTAAATTCTACATAATTTCTCCTTTATTTTAAAAACATTGTACTTAAATAAGGAGACCATTATGATAGTAATAAAAATATAGAATATAAATGTAATTCAAAAAAATATAAAGAGATGTTATTATAATATACTTTTGTAAACAGATAATTTAGTAGTTTCTGGTATATAGGATTCAGCATTTAACAATGTCATCTGAACATCTAATCCATTTATTTGATACTCGTGACATTACCAAACACAAGTAACAATACTGCCTTCAATTAAGAAACCCAAAGGACCTTTAATAATCTAACTTTCTTAAATTTAGAAAAAGAAAGTATTTTTCTCACTGGGTGAGACTATTTCATAGAACAAAAATAAGAAACAAAAGAAAATTTCATACCATTCTACCATTTTGTGCGTTTAAAGGGCATGTAGAAGAGAATTCAAAACTAGTTCTAGGAAATATAGCTGGCTGTTCACCACCAACCCCAATTCCCCTGTACGTGGAAAGTGAAGAGCAAAAAATACATTAAACTTGAATTCAAATGAGTATATAGAAAATGAGAAAGACCATTAAAAAACATAGGAACACAAGAATAATTAACTCACCAGAAATTTTCAGTTTTTCCATTAGCATCAGTTATAATCCAATGCCTTCTCAGAAGTTGAACAGGGCGGTTTGTGTTATTGGTAATTCTTATTTTATATTCAAAGAAATATACCTCTTCTGTTGGTTGACTTCTGCCCTCTAAATATACACTCTTAACTTGTACCCGAATTCCCTGAACAAGTTCAAAACAAGCTGTGAAAGTTCATCTTTTACTCTGCAATTGTGATACCCAAATGAAAAATGAATTCATCATTTCCTTCCTTTAGGATTTTACAGAAAAATATATATTTTCGGCTCTTCCGTGATAGGATTAGAGATTATTTCAAGGAACTGAATCTTATACAAAAGTTCCAAACCCACTTGAAAACTCTCTATTCCATTGATTTCCAAGAGAGCTACTTGGCATTGAACTAATCACTCCACTGATGCAGTTAAATTAAAAGCAATGCCTCAAGAGATTACACCAAGAAAGAACTATCTATAGGTCACAACAAAGTAATAGTTTGTAAAAGTAAGCAGCAGTCATACCAAGGTTGTAGAATCACTTGAACATTTTAAGAGAGAATGTGGAGCAATTTCTTTGAGCTGATCACGATATATAGCTGCATCCTGCATGTGCAGAAATAGAGAAGAAAAATGAGAAGTCAAACTCATACCTTCATTTGCGCGACAACTTGAAAAATGGAACATGACAAACAAAAACGGTCTTAAAAACATGTAATCAACATGCAAAAATGTTAGTTTAAAAACGATAATTGACCTGAAATCTCTCATCAGCAACAGCTTCTTTCAACAGCCTCCGCAGACGAAGAACAGGAACGTCGTCCTCGAAGCATTTGAGCGAGTCACGAAGCCTTGCAGCCTCTTCATAATACTACAATCGTTTTAAATTCAATAAGAAGCCTCTTTCCAACACCGAGGAACCACATCAATGGTAAAACACGAAAAATCCACTTTCTTTTCCAACAGAAAATAAAATAAAAAAACAAAAAGACTAACCTCGGACTTTGCCGCTATCTCCATCCGGTGCTTCAAGATCGCGTAATTGTGACTCGGGGACAAAAACGACCCCGAATTCAACCCTTCACTCGCGTCAATTCCATCGTTACCGTTCTTCTCCGAACCGCACGACACAGCCACATTCCTCCAATTCCTACTGTTCCTACAATTCACGTTTTGTATCATCTTCCTCGTACTCCTTTCCTCGGAGTTCGCTATAATCGGTGACCGCACACCCACGCATGCCTTGGCGCTCAACAACGAATTCATCATTCTCCTTCAAATTTTCCTTTCTTCTGATAAAATCTACAGCGTCTCAATCGAATCAGATTGTGAAAGTAGAACGGAGTCAGATTGATTATTACCTTTGACACTTTTATTGCTGTGTGCTACCAGGATTTCCGCGGTTTTTTTTTTCCTGGATTTGGTTCTGAAACCATTTTTTGCGGCTGATCATAGATTCTTGTCTGAGTGCTATAAATAAATACTCCTAAATATCTGAGAAGAAATGCCAAATTAGCCGTAGCGTATATTTGGGGATTTTAGATTTTGTATGGGAGCAGCACACGGAGGTTCTACTTTGTAAATATAGTAAATTTTCATAAATTTAATCTATCCTTAATTAAGTACCAAGACCATCATAAATTTGGTAATTTTTAACTGAGATTATAATAAATTTTTATATTTTATTAAGTTTTTAAAAATTTAAGCTTTTCAATTTTCATTTGAGCCTTTGTGTTACATTTTTCTGTTAGTTATATAATGTCTATCACTTTAGTTAAATATCCGTAAATAATATTTTATTGTAAAAGACTATAGTGACAGATCCTTTTATAAAGTTTATTGCATTTATAGAAATTATTTATAAAATTAATTAAAATTCTAAAATTCTAAAATTATAAAACATTAAAAATTTAAAATTATCTAAATTATAAAATTGTAAAATTATAAAATTATAAGATTATAAAAATAAAAATTTATTTTTACACTCTCATAATTTTATAATTTTACAATTTTATAATTTTATATTTTTAAAGTTTTATAATTATATAAGGACCTAAGTTTACATAAAATGAAAATGGAATTCGTATATTAATAATCTAGAAAATATACTATTAGAATTGGTAAAATGTTTTAAAATAATGAGACCGATTATTTTATTTTAAAATAATTAAATAATATAAATAAAATTTTTTAAATTCGTCTCATTACTTAAAACACTATATATCTCTCTAAAACTCTTTCTCTTCGCTTTTTCTAACATCTCTCTAAGATTTCTCATCCCTTGATCATTTGTTTGATGATCAGGAAGTTCCTAGAAAATTACAAAGTGAGTCGTCTCCACTTCTACCCGATCAGTTCTCTGTCTATAACAAGTAAGTTTTTATCATTTTTCCTTGTATTTTCGATTTATGATCATGCAAAGAAATCTATTTTTGCATGTGTAAAAAACCCTTCCTCTTTGATTCTTGGTTCAATTGAGGTTCTGAGGTTTGTCTCCAGTCACTAATTGGTGATTTGTAGACTTTTTTAGAGTTTCCAGCGGTGGAAGCAATAATTGGGAGTTCTTAGAGTTGTAAGAGTTTTCTAAGGTAAGGAAATTTAGAACTCGCTTAAATTATGTTTGTCATGCTAAGATAGTATCTATGAAAATAATTTGATGAATTGAATGGAATTATGATTGTAGTGTAGTATTCATTATGTTTAAATAATGATATATGGTAGTATGATGTGTGTGTAATTAGAATAACGTGAAATTGATGTTCTATGATGTCATGATTATGTGTGATGAAGTTGTTTTGGTTTTTGAAAATTGAATCCAAAGTGTTGGGGTGATTAGTGGTCAAATTCTTAGAGTTTAAGCCTAAAAAGAAGGGTTTTGATGGGTGTATTGGAGAAATAGGGGCTAATGTGAGAATACTACTATCTTGGGGCTGTTATTAAATAATTTAAAACTTTTTAGAGGTGATGGTGGATTGAAATATGTAATGGAATAAAAGGTTAGTGATTTGTTAAAGTTTTAGGGTGTTTTTAGTATAAAATGGGATTTTTAGTAGTGAGATTTAGAGTTAAGGGATATAAAATGTTTTAGAGAGTTTGGAGTCTTTTATGAGGTCAACTAAGACTTGTCTAGAGGTTTATATCAGAAAAAATTGTGATGGAAGTGATTATTGCTTCATAGGTGGAGTTCTTAGTACAATTTAGAGGTTTTAGGTGTGAGAAACTAAAAATAGGATAGCTGGAAGGAAAGTGAGGTATGGTAGTGTACTAACAAGTGTATTTGGACTTAGTTATGCAGTTGGTAAACTTATATAGGTGTTATCAAAGGTAGAATTAAGTTTGGGTAGCTTAGAGGAGTGAATTTTAGTTTCAAGGGGTCTAATTGAATTGCAATAGTATTTTCAAAGTTTTCTTAGGGTCTAGAGGGTCCTAAGGATCTTTAGAAGTTGGGGGTAAAGTGTCCAAAGTCTACTTTGAGTGGTTTTGCATCTGTCATGGTGTTGAGCCCTAGCCCTCCAACGCCCGAGTGCTACCTTTCTGTTTTCGGGTGTTGAGTGCCAAATCTTTAGCGCTTGGGCACTATCGCCCTGTTTTTGGGTGCTAAGCCCTAGCTTTAGGCGCTTGAGTGCCACCTTGTATGTTCATATACTTATGTTTTATGTGTTTTCCAGTGACATGTTGGGTTTTTTTTGTCCTTTGAAGTATGAATATTCATTTCATATGATGTTATGCAATGTGAAAGTGAATGAATATGTATATGGTTTGTGATGAGTAGTTTGTGAATGAATTGAATGGTTGAAGGACATAATTCCATGACTCGTGAAAAGGTTGCATGTTTGTGCCTGTGTTGTACTTCATTGAATATTTAATTAAACCCTCTAACTTAGAGGAGAACTGAATGTAGTTCTAACAGGTGAACCAATATAAAATTGTTTATGTATTGTAGCGTTTTTTTGTAAACTATTGGTTCTTATTGAAAACAATCTTTCTATGTGCTTAAGTTAGTTTTAAGCTTTCGGCTAGCGTTTACATTTTTAATGAGTTACTGCTTAAGTACCCTTGGAGAAAGTTGAGTTAATTCTATAAACAATCTTTATGGAATAATGTTTATAGACGAAACATGACTAACTCACAAGTGCTACGTACATTATGCTTAGTTTTTCATCCGCGAAAAAAGATCTAGAAAATAATATTCAATTCCTTTTTAGTGTTTTGTCGCAACTTCACTATTTTGATAACCTTTGTGATAAGATAGATATTTTTCATTTTGAATTCATTCTTATACAAATCAGTTTATCTTTATATTTTTCTTGTGTATCTCTATTTTCTTTTCTTTTGCAATGTAAATATATTTAAAGGAGAGATAAAGGTTGAAGGTGATATTAGCATGAAACTGAAAAGAAAAGGATTAAGATAGTTATATCTTAGATAAATAAATGATTCCTTTTGAAAAACTATATTAAATCTCTAGTTTACATTTCGAATTCAATATTATCTAGTTTAAAGATTTTAATGTTAATTGTCATCTATACTTGCTTGGGCTCAAGATATTTTATGATACTAGTTAATGTAATAATTAGTAGTTTAGAAAATTGGGTTGTTACACATACTATTTTCACTTACATAAATAAAAAATACAAAACAACTATGCCTCTTTAATCTCTAATAATATTAATTATATTTTTATTTTCAGAAGAAAAAAATGTAAAAAAAAAAAATAGATTCAACAATAGAGGTGGAAGTAAACTTCCCAAGATCCACCTCTTGCTATGCAAAGCGGAATTTTGCAGAAAATCTTCAAATAGAATTCGTTCTTATTGCAAAAATTATTAGGTATATTAAAGTGGCAGGCATTGATAGTGAGTGACTTTTATAGGTTCAACTACTCTCACCTACCACTTTTCTTGTTTCTTACCCAGTTACCACTGTCACATGTAATCTTTTATATAAATAATATCAAGATCTGTTTCGTTTTCAGAATACGATAATGAGATAAAAACATGACTTTCTTTGACAGAGAAGACAATAACAAGACAAGAACAAGAAAATTTTAATCTTTTATGCTTCATGCACATATTAAGATAACAATACTATATCACTTAAATAAGTTATGTTTAAATGATACCTTTTCTGTTTTATAAAATTACATATTTTTTTTATAAATAATAACTTTAACTAAATTATAGAAAATTATAATTATTCATGTTTTTTAAGCATGTTTTTAATACAATCTTCAACTGTTTTTTGCTATCTGTAATAATATTGTTTATTTTAACTAAACAATAAATTCTTGTTTATTTATCACATAAAGTTTATTGTTAAAATTTATGCAACAAGCACTTAATGAATGAAAATACGACAAGATAAACCTAACCATATGTACATAACCCTGTTAAAAACAAAGGAGATATACATTTGATTTATATTCTAGAGGTTCACATGAGTTGTTTTTCGACAAACACAATAAAAGGAATTGTGCAATACGATTTATTAGGGTTCTAACATTTTCACTTAATTTATATGATAAGAATTAATTTAACAGAATACGATGGTTTTAACTTTGAACGCCATTGATTACGAAATACGTGTTCTTTACAACTTCTTTGTTTTCAGAATTAAAACACATAAGAAAATTTATAAATAAATAATATCTGCTTTTGTTTTTAGTTTTAAAATAATTATTACTTTTGCATATCACTGAAGGAGAGTATAAAACTTATTTACTCAATCAATAAAAATTATTTTATTGCCACTAGGTTCAGATACTTCCGTCAAACAAAGGGTCGATCCGTCAAATTTGATTTTTTTTTAAATAAATATTTTTCTATAAAAAATATGTTCTCTTTATTAGAAGCAAACATATTTAAAGATTAAATTACTTAAATAAAGTTTTATAAATGAAAATTAACTGATAAATTGCACAATTTAAATTTCAATCTCGTTATTTTCTTTTTATCTTTATACATCACAGTCTTTTTTATTTCTGTTTTAATAAATTATTTTTTAGAAGCCATACCAAAATGAAATGGTACACCGAATACAATACGTCATCACGTCAAATTCGTAGCTGACTCACTGGTCCATTAGACTCCCTTTATTTCTTATTCCTAATAAAAAAATATAAATTAAAAAAAAAATGAATTACACACGTTTTGATTCAATTTCTACCGAATATAATCTTACAGGTGGATGAAAAACTTTTGTTAGACTTAATCCTAAAATATAAGTTAAAAGGAATAAAACACATTAATAAAAAATAGGAATCACTCATAAGCATATTGGACATTTTAGTATGAAGATTATTTATTTTTCCTTTTCCGCTTTTTTGTCCACTAATTATTAATTTGATTTTCAGATACACGGATTCATGACAAGCAAAAGTATCTTCTCTTTTAAAAACACCACCTACTTCCATTCATTCATCACTCGCTCTCACATACACATACCAAACAAAACCTTGGTGGCGGATACTCCTAGGAAATCTCCCTCTCTTACTCCCTTAAAAGCTAAACTTAACATAACAATTCAACCCAACCCTTCCGACAACACATCACAGCCACCAACCGCAACACAAGAGAAGCCTACGCTCTTGTGTTCCGTTTCTTTCTTCACATTCATTCCTGCCTTCTCTTTCTTTCTCTGTGTCTCTCTCAGATCTCGAAAATGCAGAGCGCGGCTTTCACTCTCTCTCCGTCGCTCTCTCTTCCTCTCCGCAACTATTCTCTAAACGCTTCTAGACCTTCCCTCCCTCTCAGACTTTTCGCCAAACACGCAGAAGGCGTCAACTCCAATGGCGCCTCTTCCACTTCCTTCATCCGCCGATCTTGGACTGTCTCTCCTTCCTCTTCCTTCAAGTTCCGCCCGCTCCCTCCCTCTCCTCCGCGCGCCGCGGAGAACGCCGTTCCCGACAGCGCGCCTGCCGAAAATTCGCTCTTCAAAACACTCGAGCTCGGCTCCTTGTTTGGCCTCTGGTACCTCTTCAACATCTACTTCAATATCTACAACAAACAGGTCCTTCACCAGATCTCTTCTTGTATGAAACAATTGAAAAAAACATTTTGCTGAAACGTTATAGTTTTCCAGACACGCTCTTAGATTTGTCGTCATTTGTAGCTCAAAACTTAAGGCATTTCCGTGTGTATTTTTTGTGTGAATTAGAGTTTCACTCCGTTAATCAGCATTTATATTTAATAATAACTTGGTTAAACTTCAATTCTGATTGATTATGAACACTTGTGGAACTGTATGCTTCTGAGTTTTGATTCGTCGATAATGATAGAATCCTGTAAGTGGATATTTGGATTATGGTTTCGGATTCTGTGGTAATGTTCAGGAATTGTAAACGGTTTTTTGTTGAGGATTTGAATTTAATTTTGACTTGATGTGTGTGTATGTTTTGGTTTTGTTTTGGCTTCTGTTGTTTGTAGGTGTTGAAGGCGTTTCATTATCCGGTAACTGTGACTGTTGTTCAATTTGCGGTTGGGACTGTGCTCGTGGCGATTATGTGGGGTTTGAATCTCTACAAGAGGCCGAAGATCAGTGGTGCTATGGTATTTTGGTCTCTCCCGTGTTGAATTTGTGTGTTTATTTTATTGTGTTTTGTGTTGCTAAGGTCGATTGTTTATGGCCAGCTTGGAGCGATTTTGCCACTGGCTGCGGTGCATACGTTGGGGAATCTTTTCACTAATATGAGTCTTGGGAAGGTGGCCGTGTCTTTCACTCACACTATCAAGGCCATGGAGCCTTTCTTTTCAGTGGTCCTTTCTGCCATGTTCCTTGGAGAGGTTAGATATGTAGTTTAAACTGTCTTGCTGAATGGGATTAATCGAAAATGATTGTTTACTATGATTGTTAGCTGCTTGTGCTGTGGTTTGAATTGTCTTTTTTGTTCATGAAATTGACGATAGTTATCACGTTGGTATATTTTTCATGAGAAATGAGAAATGCTTGTGAGCGTCACACTTTCTGACACATTCTTTACTGTTAATTGGAATTTATGAAAAATGACAAATTTTTGTTAGTATCTATGATGATTTTTGTAGTTTTGAATAAATTTTAATAATATGATATTGAGCGGTAGAGAGAGAGTATGTTGCTAACACTCCTACTCAGTCTTTTATGAATTGTTATATGTATTCTAGGCCTTTCCTTTAAAGGAAAAATTGAAATATTTGGTACATTGAGAATTAATTTTCTTCGATCTTATTCTTTGTTTCTTTCTCTTACAGTTTCCTACACCTTGGGTGGTTGGTTCCCTTGTGCCTATTGTTGGTGGAGTTGCACTGGCGTCTGTTACTGAGGCCTCTTTCAATTGGTAAGATGTCTGCTCCTTGCCTTGTTCCTTCTAGAGAAAGAAGTTAGGTTAGTTGATACGATTTGAAAAGAGAAGTTTTGGTTTTGCAAATTGTAAATGCTTTGGTGGAATGGTGTACAGGGCCGGATTTTGGAGTGCAATGGCCTCAAATGTGACAAATCAATCCCGTAATGTTCTTAGCAAAAAGGCTATGGTTAAGAATGAGGTATAATGATTTGTGACCACTTCCAAATGTTGACATATTTTATTTTTTATATCCATCTTTGCATTTCATAACAGGAAATAACAATAATTTTTTCTTCTCAGGATTCTATGGACAATATCACTCTATTTTCTATAATAACAGTAATGTCCTTCTTCTTATTAGCACCAGTGGCTGTCTTCATGGAGGGTGTCAAATTTACCCCTGCTTACTTGCAATCTGCTGTGAGTAACTTGATGGTTAAAATAAATACTATTGTCGTTACCATTTCTGCAATCAAAATATATAACTGCGTTGAGTTTGCTAGTATTAATGCATCTTTCTTGACAGGGGGTAAATGTTAAACAACTTTACGTCAGATCTCTTCTTGCCGCACTCTGTTTCCATGCGTATCAACAAGTGAGCCTTGCTTTTTTCTATGCATTATGCTTTTACTTTTTGGGGATGCTTTGATGTTGCAAGTTTGCAACTTGCTTGCACCTAGCAAGGGAGGGGATTAGATGGTCTAGTGGTGATTGAACCCTCCAACATCAACTTCTGTTCAATGGTGTTTTTACGTGGTTGCCAGGCATTTTTAATCTTTTGACTGCAAGATTAAATATAATTAACCATTCCTTATTGGGAAACAGTAAATTGTATGATGTGAAATGCTTAACATAGTACTAATAGAGTAAACTCCCTGGTATGTCTTTCACGACCAAGAATATTTTAGAGAAGTTAAGCGACAGTGCGACTATTATGCTTTGCGATATATTATGTGCTTGTATTCTGTTATGTCAGTGAAAAAGGGGTATTTACTTATCGGGCTTTTAACTATTTCAATTGAATTAGAAAGATGACTTGTTTAATCTGAAGAAGGGGGTGCTTAATAAATAAATATTTTTTCTTGCTATAAATAAAAATCCAAGATATAAATTAGGATTCTACTCGTTGCTTCTTGCTTTCTATGCCGTAGATAAGGCCTTGTACTATAGCTGCTTACATGGCTCTGTAATGGTTAAATGGTGTTGTATCTTGGAACGATATACTGAAGGCTTTCTGTGAATGGGCTTGCAGGTGTCTTATATGATATTACAAAGGGTATCACCTGTTACCCACTCTGTGGGCAATTGTGTGAAGCGGGTTGTGGTCATTGTTAGCTCTGTCATTTTCTTCCAAACACCTGTCTCACCTGTGAATGCTTTTGGTAAAGTTGCTTCTTTCTTGTTTAACCTGGAAAACAGACATTTGTCCTGAAAATTTCTTAATTATTGAATATCTCTATTCACTCCCGTTGCTAAGATTTTTTTTGCTACAGGTACTGCTATAGCTCTTGCTGGCGTGTTCCTCTATTCAAGGGTGAAGCGAATTAAGTCAAAGCCAAAAACAGCTTAATTTTCATTGGTGAAATTTTGTTAGTTGCATCTCGAAAAGCCAAAATAGCTGCAACATTCTAATTTCTTTGTAGGGGCGATATAGAGAATATGAGGATTACCTTTATCTACCTTCCTTTGTCCTTTTTTTATCTTGTGGATTTCATTATTTGTGTCTGAGTAAGTACCTATTGGTTTTGCTCCACGAAAAAAAAAAATATTTTGGTCATACCCACTGCAAGATGTGTTTTGAATGAATCATTTTAGTATGTAATCAGCCATAAATTTTTTAAATGTCTACAAGTTTTGTCAGTAATGTTGAGTACTGAGTATTCTTTCACTGATCCCTGGGCATTAAATTGTGAATGTAGTTGCATCTTAGATCTGGTTGTCTTAAACTGTTTAGTCGAGATTTGAGATGCAACCACAACAGTATTGTTGTGTACAAATTCTGCAGTGTGGCTTCCGCAAGTCATATTTCCAATAATACGACAACAATGGTACAAGGAAGACCCAAAAATGAGTCAGACAAAGTGTACAAGAGGCCAAAATCCTAAGTTTTTTATATGTCCCGGTAGGGTAATGCGATTCTTAAGTTGTTCGAATAATAAATAGAAGACAATATACTTCATAAGGGGATTGAAATGGTATTTACAAAATTGAAATTTTCGAACCTAGCCTTTTCTTTGAATCACTCAAATATCAGTTTTTGAAACAAATGTGAATGGTATTGAGAAATGGTATTGAGCAACGAGGAATGATTAGAGAAAGAGAACAAAGTATTTTTGTATTCACGTTTATTTTTATTTTAATCCTCATCTCATTTTAATTCCATTGTTCCGTTTATTTTGCAAAAATCAGAGTTCGAATTACATATGCTATTCACATCCAATATGGAATACACTCAAATAAGAATCTTATTGACAGGTTATAAAACACTTAACTGTAGAAACCTACTATACCATAACAGCTTGTATGTAGAAAAGTGGATCCTCGTCCAATCATTCTAGAGTGTTTCTTCTCACATCACCTCACATTTCTTCTTGTATTTTCACAATTTTTTAAAATTCCAAAATTAGTGTGTTTCAAAAAATTTTACACCCCATTTCTTTTTTTTAATGAATTTTGAAATCAGTTGAAAAAAAAAAAAATCCTTGAACGGCTTTTGAAATTCGTTAAAGGATTTTTCACGTCTTTAACGAATTTTAAAATCCGTTAAAACTTTTAAAAAATCCTTAAACAAATTTCAAAACCTATCAAAAGATTTTTCTTCAACAAATTTCGAAATTCGTTAAAAAATGTTATTTTTGGAATGTGGGAATGCAGGAAGAAATGTAGAGAGGTGCAAAAAGAACACTCTTCTAAGCATGGACAAATCGTAGTGTCAACTCTTTCTTTTAAGAGATATTATTCCATAATATCTTTTGAATGATGAATCATCTCCGCACATCCAACTTTTCCTTCTAAGAGGTAGTATTCCATAATATCTTTTGAGCGATGAATCCTCTTTGCACATCCAACTCTTCCTTTTAAGATGGTATTATTCCATAATATCTTTTGAAAGATGAATCCTCTATGCACATCCAACTCTTCCTTCTAAGAGGGTATTATTCCATAACACTAAACCTAACCGTTATAAGAGATACAATACAAGAAAAAGATTTAGTAAGAACATATTATGCAAAAGTCTTTATTTAAGTTTAGAGAAAATATATATATCCACCCTATGAGATAGAACTTATTCATTATTCTAAGTGATAATAAATTATTTTTCTCTAAATTATAATAATCAAGAACAATATAATAATTGATTTTCTATACAAATAGTATTGAGTTTCTATAATTGATTATATTTTAAAATATTTTTATCAGCATTTTAAAATAATTTATGATTTTATTCAATATTATGACTTAAGATAATTTATTATTTTTTAATATTATATCAATTTATAAAAATTTTCTAACTCATAAGATAATCAATTATATATTCTTGTTCATCTTAAAAGGGAATTTCAAAAGCACTTTGAAAGTTTTGGAACGATGATCAAGTATGATGTTGGCTATGCCTAATCTAATGTATGATGTATGATTCACAAATACTCATGTATGAAAATGAATAGAATACTAAAAAAATCCAAGTTACTAGGTTTTATTTATATTTTATTATTATCGTCAAAATACAAATTTGTATAATCCTTCATTATCATTGTTCTTCTATCATTCATACTAACAAATTATCTATTTTAAAATAATTTAGTTTTTGAGGGTGTTGGTTAGGTAGCTTCTTGTCATGTTTAAGAAATAAACTTTCAAGGATGTGTTTAATTTGGTGCCTTATGTTTGTACAAAATGTTAGTTTCCATTATTGGTTAAAAATGCTACTTCTAAGGAAAGAGTTTGTATACTTATCCTATATATGAAAGAACATACTAGCTTTAGAATGAGAAATTTGAATATAGTTTAATAAAACCCTTTTAGAAAACCTTTTTACAGTAGATTTATTAAACGATAGTAAGGAGTTATTTGATGTTTTCACATACCTTTTCAAAACCTTTTTATAGGTTTATGACTTTCAATTAACATTCTCTACTCTATAATATGATGAGGTGATTAAATAACATTTTTTTATCATTGTAATGTTTGTGTATTATTGACAATACCAAATAGCGCTTTTGAACGTTAATGATTAGTACACATAGTTTTCAAAGAGAGTCGTTCTAGTTCAAATTATAGACAATACATTATATTATTGATAGGAGGAGCCATGTCGCTGAACTCATCTCACATTGTTTTTTTTTATGACAAACAAAAATGTTTTATAGTTTCTTACACATCTTATTAGCAAACTGTTGCTTTATTATATTTGTGTATGTGTTTGAACTATCTGTGATGTATATTTATTGTGTGAAAATGAATTTTTGATTGAAACACTTTGCACATTAAATATATGTATGAATTAATCGGTTACACTAATTATATAATCTTTAGATTCATCAGATATCAGTACATGCTTAACAATGACAAAACATCAAGTTTTAACCGATTAGATTATGGGTATAACGAATTAAAACTCGTGGTTATGCCTGCATACGTTTACTGACTGCATTGATGTGATTTGAATAAAAAGTTTTCAAAATTTGCTTAACTATGATACTTAACCGATTATGTTATTTCTCTAATTGGTTAAAATGTTTGTTGTTTGAAAACTTATTTCTTGATAAGTCATAATTGTCATAACGGTCATATTTTTAAATGCTATGACTTGTATTAATTGTTTAATCGATTATGTGCTCTACTTAATATGTTAAAATATGAAAAATGTAATTCTGGTATAGCATAAGGAATTGCTTAATCGATTAGATTATTTAGCTAATCGATTAAAATGCATCTGCACTCATATAACTATAAATAGATGCATTGCTCTTTGAATTCAACAACTTTAATGCTTCATAACTTTCATATCTAACTTGTTTGTTGAGCTTTTATTGCAGGAGCGTCAAATACTCTCAAAGAATCAAGATTATCAAATTTGGAAGGAATTCTTAAAGATTCTTGAAGAATTCAAGTGCTGTCATAGACTGATCGTATCTGCACAAGTAAGGTGTATTTTCTGGAGATCAGATTCATTTGCAATCAAGAGTGATTGTGATTCCCTGATGTTATTGGTTAAGAAGAAGGACTTAGAGGAGTTCTTGTGACTTAGAGTGGGGTATCTCTAAGGGTTGACAAAAATAGATTGTTCTTTCTGGGTGTATTTTTTATAAGTGATTTGGAGTTATGAGGAGAGTACATTGAGAAGGTTGTCTCTATATCTTGCTTGTCAGAACTCAATCATTAAAGTGGAATCCTTTCAATCTAAGGTTGATTGAAAGAAGACTGGATGTAGACACGTTGACCGAACCAGTATATATCACTATGTGATTCTTTCCTTATACTTTTGCATTGCTATTAATTCTTTATTGATTGCATTCCAAAAAATCAAAAGATTTCAAAAAGATTTTAAAAGAAATTATTTTTATAAGGGAAATCAATTCATCCCCACCTCTTGGTTGAGAAACTTGGCCTATCTATTTCTACAATGACATCTCAAGGATGTGTCTAGTGTTGAAAATTTTCACCAAGCTTGTATTCTACATGACTTAAGTTATTGGTTGTTGGGCACTTCTAATATAGTTATTTATTATTCCCTTATAGAGTTGTTTATTCTTGGTTCTTAACATCTAATCCTACATAGGTCTTATTTAAGTTAAGAATGTTTATTCTTTATCCTCATGTTGTGTTTGCGGTTAAGATAAAATAGTCTATAAGACTTATATGTTTAAATGCTCTCATGTTTTAAAATTTAATAAAATAATATTAAACGAGATAAAAATATGAAAATGCTTAATCAAAAGAATAGGATAGGCATAAACATAATTGCTAGCAAAAAAATCACCAATCATTTAACAACATAGAAAAAGATTCATTACTTACATTTTTTAACTTTCTTCTAGGTGTATAACCTTTATGGTCAAATAAGAAGTTATGTTGCAAATTTGTTGGATTGAACATAAACATTATTAAGTTAATGATTCTTATTCTAAATCATATTTTTTTTATCATTATTTAAAAAATATATATATTTTTTTAATTTCTTGATTTACAATTATTTTAACTAGGACGTGGGAACTTTAACCATGCATAACTATAAAAGGCTATTTAAAACTATTTTAAAAGCTTTTATCTAAAGGAATTGGGCTACAACAAATGTTGACTCATAATTGAGCCAACGTTTAAGTTATTATTGGACTAATAGTCTAGCAGACGATAAAATAATTAAAGATATTGATAATTGATTAAAGATATTGATAAGCTGTTTATCAGTAACCAACCGAATCTAAAAGTAAGTCTGTTTTATTTTATTAGATCTATGTTGGTTTAGGATCCATGAGACACTTATAAATATAAGGTCAAGGCCAAAAGCCAACTATGTTCCACTTACATTCTATTTACGTTCAACTCACACTTTATGAGACTCAAATATTCAACTGTGATAAACATTTCATTAAACCGCTCCTAACTTGAGCGTCGATATATATATA
Source organism: Vigna angularis (assembly GCF_016808095.1). Taxonomy (NCBI): domain Eukaryota; kingdom Viridiplantae; phylum Streptophyta; class Magnoliopsida; order Fabales; family Fabaceae; genus Vigna; species Vigna angularis. Next base: position 11,903,944 of record NC_068973.1, on the reverse strand, counting down.
TATATATATATATATATATATATATATATATATATATATATATATATATTATGACAAAATGAGAATATTAAAATAATTAATTACATTAAAATTAAAAGTAATAAATTTTACTTTAATTATATGTTTAAATTTTAAATTTTATTTTAAATTAATTTACAAATTACTTTATAAATATATACAACAAAGATAAATTTATTATATTGTATAAATCGAATTATCTGTCTACTCATTTTGACTTTCAAACAACTTCATTTGTTTTCCTTTTCCTTTTCTCAAATTCATTCTTTACTTCTAATCCAACTTACTGATACCATAATATTAAGATCATTGCATCAAAAGTTATATAATAATTATAAGATTTCTACTATGTATATATATACTATTTCGGTTTTATACAAAATAGTACATTCGGAACCATCTCGATTTTTTTTACATAAATGATGCATCAAAAAACATACCAATCTTCACATAATAAAAGTATAATCATATAATGACATCCCAAAACCATGACTACCCAAGTATTCCGAGATCATATTGGCCCAATATGGATAACAATTTATGTACATTATTACCTATCTAAATATATTACCACCTACAACGAGAGACGACATCATGTTAGTTTGCAAAAGTGACATTATGTCAATCTACAAGAGACGGTATCATGTCAACCTTATCTTAGCTGAAACCATCTCAATTTCATTATCTTTCGCCACAAATAAAATCAAAGAAGACTAAATCATTTTTACTAACATTATCATAGACAAATTAATTTTGATAATTTTCTCTACAAGGCTAATAATTTACTATAAATAGCACTATTGACAAAATAATTAATACATTAATTCATCGTTATTAATACATCTATTGTTATCCGATATATTTAGCTAACTTGAATATTTGTTGATGTAACATCTCAAAAATATAGTGTAAAGCCATATAATAGGAACATCCCATTCATAATACTACAGACTAGTTCTAGCAAAAGATAGAACGTACGGTTATGGCCGAACGGTCTTACAGAAATAGTAAGGGATTAAAACTATACAAATATACAATCCTAGACCGAACGGTTTACAAAATACCTATACCGAACGGTCCTCCAAAACAAGAAAACAACATATGACCAAACGGTTCTACTGTTTGACCTTAACATCTACCTCTATCAAATTTTCTTCTTCCAGCGCCTCTTCCAGCAACGCTTCTCCTTCTGCTCACATCCACACGGATGATCATTGCAACAAAAAGACAACCACCGAACGTACAAAACGGACAAGACAGGAAGTAGGGTAAGCTTATGTAATTCAATTCAAGCATCAACATAGATTTCACACAATTCAGATAAACATGATAATTCATTCACTTTTACATGCAAAGCCTAATACTAGACTCTGACTGTCCGGACTGTATGAATTCTGTATAGCTACGACGTTCGTGCACCCGGGTGATGTAGTAACTAGGATACCCTCAACAACTGCCACCCGAGGTTAGTTTGTTCCATCCAAATTAACCATAAGAACGAGGACCTCCTGCCATTCCCACACATAACTTACCCTTCTCTACGTGAGAAACGAGTAATGACGAATATCAGGATGAACCGCCAGCTTAGCATGCCCACATTCATACTTTACCAATTCCAATATATACATTCATGAGATATTCCTCCCCGGAATACTCATTCATAACCAAAGTCATTTCATCTATATCATATTCCATCATCTTTCATTATTAAAAATCTCAACTGAACCTAATTTGAACAAAGATCCCTTAGGATACCAAATACCGAACGTTAATCTTCAACCTCGAACGAGACCGAACACTTGGAGTGAGACCGAGAGGTCTCCAGTTCCAAAACAAATCAAGACCGAGAGAGTTAATATCGGGGTTTGAGAAAGAGACTGATTATAATAATATTTCTCAAGGACGAATAGAACTAAACGTTATTTACAAGGTGGGCCAATTGAATGAACTGACTCACGAGAGTTTAGACCGAACGCCAATAAGTCTAGGCCGAGTACTAAGACTCTAGGCCGAAACCAATTGAGACAGACACTGTAAGACATCAAATAATAGTACTTAACAAAATCCTGTGAAGAAACCGAACGCCAATATATACTTAGCTTTTGAATGAGTTAGACATCAAGAAAAACAGAATGCCAGTCGAAGATCGAGCACCGTAAAGAGCAAACACTATTGAGTTTGGACGAACGTTCTTATTATCAAGATAGATTACAGAAAGGAGAATGTGCGCCTGGTGTAAGACTGAGCACTACTAAACTCATAAAATAAAGGCTTGATAAATATAAGATACCATTTAACTAGTATTCAAGAATGAACGAGATATACAATTACATATAGATATACTTAGGTTTACCATCAAACACCAAGGAATGGATATCCTTGGTTGAACGCTTATATACAGATATTACAGAACAAAGACGCTCGGTCATCCACTAGAATTCTTTCCAAATGAAAGAATCCAGCTCCAACCGAGTCCACAGGAAAACCGAACGGTCAAAGACCATTCAGTGACGAACATAAATTTTCATATGGAATTACATACTTAAAATTATTTATATCAATTCGTTTCTCAACATTTATCTTCATAAATTCATACATCCATATCATAGTAAATCTTCATACTTCATACAGTCAAAACATAGCAATAATCATATTCACTCAGCAATCAACGAACATGCATCCATTAAACACGAACGTAAAAACGAACATAAAATCAAATTATATAAGCTTCCCTTACCTCTAACGTGACCGAACGTTCACAGCTTGAACATAATAGCTCACCACCAATTTCTTAGAAGACTACGATCGTGATATGTGAAACTAATCGAATGAAAGACCAGAAAGGCGTTCAGAAAGGGTTTAAGAAACTCATGTAACTGAAACTGAGTTTGCATGTACAAACAAACCACTCGGCTGAGAGAGAGGAACTTACCAGCCCAGAATCCGAAACTGATCGGTTCAAATGGACGCCCTCTACGCCGGAAGAGTAGAAATGGTGCCTGAGTGGTGATCGGAGAAGAGAAAATGAGTGTTTCTTAGAGAGAAGATGAAAAAGTCTAGAGAGAAGGAGGAGAAAATGGAAACTCAGAAGGTTGAAGAAGATGGTTGCATGCATAGAGTGGCGTAAATTTTTGAAACTCAGATTTTCTTCTACCATCCAAAACCGAACGATCTATTGCAGCCACCTGTTTTTCACTTTCTGAAATTCTAAACTCCCTTCTCGACACTTGGCTTTCCCTCAAATGGGTTTTGGGTACGTTTCTAATGAGCTCTGACAGTTGACACGTTCTTTTTATTTTGTTTTTTTGGAAGACGAGTATCAAAGATTTTCTAATTTAAAAATGTGAAATAACTAGTGTTTATGAGAAAGTAAAAACATAGGTATATTCGACTTTATTAAAATATGCTCACATGATATTACAACTAAAATTCAAAGTCTTAAATAAAACTCTAAATCATAAGAGAAATTACCTTTTAGTAAATATGTATTTATTTCAATAATCAAATAAAATATTAATAAAATAATAAATGTTATAAATCCCTTATATTAAAGTACAAATTATAAAAATCCTCTTAAAAATAACTTGACACCATGAAACTCAATTAAAAAGTAAGAACTTATAACAAATCTTGTAAGAGATGCCGTTGTAGGTGTCCAATTCAATACCACATATCTTAAGTGACTGATTTCGTCTCCCAGAAATTAATACAGCATTACCGTAGATACCAAAGTCACAATCATTAAACCCTTCAAATTCAATCACTACAGCTAAAATCTAATCAAAAATCTGAAAAATGGGTAAAAAAAATTTTATGGACTAAAATTTTGAAGAACCCAACTTTTAGGCATGCAATGCAACATTAGATTGGGTCAAAATCTGGATTTGATTTATCGAATTCACACGTGGCCCACATGAATGCAATGATAGGATACGGATTGAAATTGAGTGGCTTTTATTTTCTGTCCTTATATCGAATTCACAGGTAGCTCCAGCTATAAAGCATGAGAGTGATGAGAGGAAAGGTTGAGAAAAGAGCATAGAAAATGGGAAAGTTGAAGTCAAGTGTCATTTGTTCAGATTTGGTTCACCGTGGTATTCTATTTTTCCTACTTCTTTTATCACTCTATTCCATTGAACCAGCATCTTGTGCCTCCAGAGTGAAGTTCCTTCCAGGATTCGAGGGACCCCTTCCTTTTCTTCTTGAAACTGGGTAAGTTAAACTCTTACTGCTAACTACTAATCCTATATATGCTTTAAGTTTTGAAAGCATTTGGTTGAAACTGATGATACGAAAGGTATGTGGGAGTGGGAGAATCAGAGGATGTGCAGACATTTTACTACTTCATTGAGTCAGATAACAACCCCAAGGAAGATCCTCTTCTGCTTTGGCTATCCGGTGGCCCTGGTTGCTCAGGCCTAAGTGCCCTTTTTCTTGAAATAGGTAACACCCTTTATTTTCCTTTTCATTTTGCGCTTAGAAACAGAAAAAACAATGTTTACTCTGTATGGGTGATACAGGTCCACTTGAATTAAAACAGGAGGAGTACAATGGAGGTCCACCCAACTTGATCTTCAGGAATGAATCATGGAACAAGGTGCTAGTCTACATTATCATCAAATTACACTAAAGAAAACATTTCTCGTCATATTAAAAAATTTATTATTGATCCTCATATATTTAAAAATGGAAAAATACATTTTCTGCTTTCAAATTCGGTCTTTCTTATGGTTTTTTGTCCTCTTGGTAGGTTAGTAGCATTATATATGTAGACTTGCCTGTTTTCACAGGCTTTACTTATGCCACAACAGAACTTGCTCCTCAAAGTAGTGGAAAGTTGTTAGCTCGTCAAGCCCATCAATTTCTGAGGAAGGTATTCATCCAAATTTTGTTTCTTTATTTAGAATCCTTGTTTTTTCTTTGTTTTTATTTGTGTTTGCAGCTACATTTGTTAGTCAATCACAATTATGCTTCATTGTTTGTAGTGGTTAATTGGTCATCCAAAATTTGTGTCAAACGAAGTTTACATTGCTGGTGATTCATATTCTGGCATTCCCGTTCCAGTAATTGTTCAAGAAATTGCACAAGGTAAAATGTTTTAAATGATTGAAAAAAATTAGAACCTCACATTAACAATCATTAGACCGTTAATTGGTGACGTCTGGAATGTAAATCATATCATTAAATTACTGTAGTTTGTTATAATTATGTATTAGCATATTTCATTACTTCAGGTAATGAGAAAGGGTTTCAACCAAGGATAAATCTCCAGGTTAGCATTTTAAAGTATTCTTTTATGCTATATGTTTTAAATTAGAGTTATAATATATGTGCATAGTATAAAAAAGTTTAAAAAATAATTTTGATGTATTATTTCACAAATTAATGTATCATATATATACATACAAGATTCTATAATTTATTATTTATTTAAAGAATGACATCTGTACAAATTATAATAATGTCTAAATTATAACTAACAAAATATTTAACATTCTTAACACCCCACGTTGGTGCATGAATATCACACATTCTCAATTTGAATATAGATTCATTAAATACTTTGCTTGACATTCCTTTGCTTGACATTCCTTTGGTCAAAACATCAAAATTGCAATTCTAATCTTAGAAAGGGAAAGGAAATTATTCCAGTTTCAAGTTTCTCTTTGATGAAATGTCTATAAATCTCCACATGCTTTGCTCTATCATGTTGCACAAGATTGTGAGCAATTGTTATAACCGAGGTATTGTCATAGTAAAAACTCAGTTTCATTTGATTTAAAGCCCAAATCTGATAGTACATTTTTAATCCACAAAAGTTCACATATACCTAGTGTCATGTCTCTGAATTCTGCTTCAGTACTAGATCTACAGGCTATTTTTTACTCCTCCAAGTTATAAGATTCCCTCCTACAAAAGTAAAGTATCTTGAAGTAGATCTTCTTTCATCTTTTGAACCTGCCCAATCTGCATCTGTATACCCTTCTATCTTCACTAGTACAAAAATCGCATACAACGTCGAATAATCGCGTACAACGTCAAATATTTTGGGCTTTTAACTGCGAATTCGCGAACGATATCATATCAGGAGACGTTAAATGGACGTCGGGTTTAAAAAATTTGACGTTAAATTGACGTCGGGTTTAAAAAATTTGACGTTAAATTAACGTCGGATTTAAAAAAATTAACGTTAAATTAACGTCGAATTTTGTCATCCCTACTATAACCCCAATTGAAAAAAAATCAGAAACACTTATCGTTAAACAATTTGCCTTTGTAAAGAGTTTAGTCATTGACATATTCACCTTCAGGCAAATGTTCATTCAAGATCTCTTTAATTTCATCATCTTCACTAACCTCTCTAATTTCATCACGTTGAATCATCATCTCTAAAAAAACCCTCGAGACCAATTACCAATTCCTTTGGATGTCATTATGCTTGTGAAAATTAGATAAAATTATATACGACAAAAATTATAAAATAAAAACTCATTATAAAATCATTTTTTGTAAGAAATTGTTTAACAATGAGTATTTCTGATTTTTTCCAAGCCAATTACCAATTCCTTTGATGTCATTATGCTTGTGAAAATTATATAAAATTAGATAAGACAAAAATTATAAAATGAAAACTCATTATAAAATCATTTTTTGTAAGTAATTGTTTAACCATGAGTATTTCTGATTTTTTCCAAGTCAATTACCAATTCCTTTATGCTTGTGAAAATTATATGAACTTAGATAAGATAAAAATTATAAAATGAAAACTCATCATAAAATCTTTTTATGTAAGATTGTTTAATAGCCAGTGTTTCTGATTTTTTCAGTTGAGGCTTTCATAGGATGACCGAGAAAATGTTGAAGTGAGAGATAAAAGAGAAAGGGTTGAGAGGAATGAGGGAGGTGAGCAAAGGTTTGAGGTTTTTTTTTTCTTAGTTTTGAGAATGAAAATTATTAAAATATCCTTAATTTTAAAACTTAAAATTCATAATATATAAGGGTATTTTTGTCTACTAAAACTCGGTACACATTGCTAAAATGTACTAACTGAAAAACAGGAGGCGTACGCACATTAACAAATCCCGTATATATATATATATATATATATATATATATATATATATATATATATATATATATATATATATATATAATATCGTTATTTTATTCTCAAGAACTTGTCCTTTTTTATAATAACAAAATTCCATAGATGCTCTTTGTTGTAATATAGTAGAATGCAGCATGAAAAACCTGAAAATAAGATTCTTAGCAAAAGCTAAAAAGGGAATTGCATAACAAATGAAAAAGAAAATATTTATTTTTAATAATAAAAGGTGACATCAAATAAATTTTTATATAACAACTTATTTTCTGATAATGAAGCGTTTTTATTTTCTTTAGGGGTACCTTTTGGGGAATCCGATGACAACTAGAAGGGACGGAAACTATGGAATCCCTTTTGCTCATGGAATGGCACTTATTTCTGATGAACTATTTGAGGTGATTTTATTTTATTTTAATTCATGAAATTTCTATTTTAATTTCTAATTTTAAGTACTGTACTAATAAGAAAATCAAATACTAAGGAATTTTCTTAATTTATGAACAGTCTCTACAAAAAAATTGTAAAGGAAACTACGTGGATGTGGACTCCGAAAATGTATTATGCTATAAAGATATGGACTCATTCTATAAGGTAAACGCTCTCCTTCTTTTTTATTTATTTATTATTTTCTTATAAAATTTTGGTGAGTATAATTTTTAGTGAAATAATAAAAAATCCTAAGGTCAACTATTATTTCGGTTAAAATTTTAAGAGAAAAAAAAGGTAGTTGTTATGTTAGACATGTTTAGTTGAGTGAATAGTAATGTAGTAAATATAAGTTATAGAAGATAGTTTTGGATATAATTATTAATGTGGAGGAGTTTATATTGATCTTTCATGTATGTTACAATAAGCTTTACCTATTTATATACTTGAGCCACTAATTCTACAATTTTTTTAGATGATTTTACATTTTCTTATTTGTAACTATCTTAATGTTACAATTTTAAGGTTTTATCTATTATTTGTCTTTCTAGCATAATATCTTTATTTTTAGATGTTTTTTTTTCATGTAACTTCTAGAACTATGTATCAAATTTAATATTTCTTAATGCAAATTTAGACAACTTCAAGCATAAATTATATAAACTTGACTTTGGATGATATCTCGGTGAATATGTTTTCAACTCAATTTTTTGTCCTATAGTTTGAATTTGTTTGTTTGATTGTACTCCTATGAGAAGTGATATTTAATAAATATATGATTTGTTTCTTGATGGTGTAATGAATTATTTTTCGTTGTCATAGTTGGCTCGTTATCATAGTATATGGTAATAAGTTATTTTGTTGTTCTTCCATTTCTTTAATTATTCTTTCACGTTTTGTTGATTGACTTGTAATTTTTATAATTGTCATGTAAATTGTTTTAGCTATTGATTTTTTTTATGTTTATGAAAAAGAATCCAAATCCAAGTGAGAAGGTATAACTAGATCTTCACTTCATGTCAATCAATCACTATTAGTTCAATTGATTAGTCTTTAGTTTGTTATGAATTTGTATTATATACTAAACTATGTTGCCGAAGGTAATTACCAAAGGCCTTTGCCCTTTGGTAATTACCAAAGGCTTTAACCTTTTGGTAATTATCGAAGGTCTTTGCCTTTTGGTAATTATCGAAGGACAAAGACCGTCGGTAATTATTAGCGACAAACGATTTACCGACAAAAAATTGACCATCACTAATATATCGATAATAGGCATTACCGACGATCTTTTGGTTGTTTCCAACGGAGTAGGACCGTCAATAATGCATTTCTTTTTGATATCTTAGGGATATCTTAAATATTGCTCCAAAGTGTACTTGATTTACATCAACCTTAATAAAAGACTTCTAACTTACATAATATTTGACTTTTGATTGTTTTGATTGTGAGATATAATAAGTTTTCGATTAAACACCTCTAATCAACTTCTTATGCTCTATCATCTTTTTGCATCTTCTCATTTGTCACTAGTGGAGTAACAACAAATTTTTTACCATGCATCTTGAACTTCTTTAGTGAAGTCTCAATATATTTATTTTGAGAGGTAAACATTTTTTCTTTTTGTTATCTTACCTCTTTATGTCGAGGAAGTAATTCATCAAGTCAAGGTTGATCATCTAAAAAATTTTCATCATTTTTTTTGGTTCCATCATCATATTGTTTTCTATGTAGATAAGATATACTTATACAAATATAATAAGAACATCATACCTCTTAAGTTCTAATGTATATAGTTGACTCATTTTTTTCTCATCCTAAATCCTTGATTTGATGATGTAGCCATCAATTTTGTTGTACTAGGATCAAGGAACTTGCTTGAAGCTATATTCAATTTTAACTTATGATTCTTTTCTCCATTTGAACTTCACATATACCTCATCTTATTATTATTATATCTTACACATGTATCTTCATTTAAATGAAAAGTGTAACATTTCTTCATCATTTGTTAATGCTCAAGAGATTCTTTGAAGATCTTCATGACTATGCAATTTATCCTTTCTTAAAAGTATTTTATTGTGAAGAACATGTACTTGTATGTTGTCATTCAATTCTTTCATTCTCACGAAACTTATTGAACTAATGTGAGTTATTTTTTTTTTGCCTCAACCAATTCTTAAAATTTTGTATATGTTTACCACGTCGTTTCTCTATGAGAGCTTTAAACTTCTTTAATATTCTAAAAACTTCTAATCTTTGTACATCGAAGTCATTTTAGAAAACTCATTAGTAAAAAGGAAAATGTACTTGTTAGTTAGTTATGGTAGTTCTAAAAGGTCTTTTGCTCTCCATGATGTGTTTATTGAAAATGGTAATATGTATTGCTTCCCATAAGATATCTTTTGCTAATTTCATATTTTCATTTAGGTATGGTAAACCTATCATCATGTCTAATAACTTCAAAATTTGGGTGTTGACACGATCAAATCTTGATGTCATTGGTGAGACTTTCATGGAATTACGTATAAAAGCTTATATTTCTTTTTTCCATTTTAATTTCACCTATCTCTCATATTTTATTATCGTATCTTACACATGTATCTCCATTAAAGTGAAGAGTGTAACGTTGTTCCATGATTAGTTAGTGCTCAAGAGATTCTTTTAAGATTTAGAACTAGAAAGAATTCTTTGATTAGTCTTTATACCTTTCTTTATCTCCACAATAACAATGACTTTACCTTTTAACTCCACTAGAGCAGTGTTCCTCAATTCAACTTTCGCTTTGATAGTGTTAGATATATTATATTTATTTTATATTTATCTTTTGTCTTTAGTATAAAATCTTTTATTTATAATAGAAGAAATATGGATTAAGTTCAAAATACAAATAAGAAATAATAACAAACTAACAAAAGATAAAAAATAAATATAAAATAATAATAATATATTTAACCGATAGAACCATTAATATTTTTAAATATGATCATGTATTTGATAATGCGATTATTGAATTTGGTTTGAAGTACCAACTTTCAGTTATTTTTTCTGTGAAATCTCATATAGCATAAAATGTGTTGTTCACAATCATGTTCTTTGATGAAATTCTTTTATCTTTATTTTTTTTTGTAAGAACTAAATTTGTTACAGTACTAACATTTGTGTTTCTTTGTGATACTAAGACTAGTAAAAAAAGAGGTTTTTAACTCGTACATTACGCTTCGATTTCAAAAAAAAATCGAAGCGTATCAAAACGCGGTGTCAATTTCATAATTTTTGCCAAACTATATGCCTCGGTTCAATTGGAACCAATGCCTAAGGGGTATATTGTCTCGGTTCTCTGACCAACCGAGGCAAAAAACTCTTCTTTTCCTTTGCAAACCAACCTTTCCACCTGCCAGCCTTTTCAAAATAGGCCTACTGCCTCAGTTCTATGCAGAACTGAAGCAGTATGTCCTGCCAAAAGCTGACAACCTCTGTATCTGAACGTTTCAAATCAATTTTGTCAACCTCTACTGCCTCGGTTCCATTTGAACCAATGTCATAAGGCTTTTATGCCTTGGTTTAACCGCAAACCGATGCCTATAGTTAGAAATATCTTTAAATTTTTCCATTTATATTTTTTTTTTGAATTTTTTTGAAAGGTTTACGCATCGGTTGTGTTTAGAACTGAGGCAGTAGAGTCTTATTACCTCAGTTGTCTACTTAACCGAGGTAATAGCTTCTTCAATTTTTAAATTTCAAACCTTTCTCCCCTTTCATTCTCCCCTTCCACAACCTTCTCACCACCACCATCCTCAACACCCACCAAACAAACTTAACCTCAGACTCACCATCCTTAACTCGCTCCGCCGTCGCTGCCTCCACAATCGGTCGTCGTTGCTGCATCCACCGTTGGTTGTCGCCGTTGCCTCTACTTCTCTAGCGTGAACTACGTTGTTCATTGTCGCCTTTGGTCGTACGTCGTTGCCATCGGCTATTCGTCCCGTCTTCGGGCATTCTTCGCCGCCTTCGGCCATTCGTCATTGCCTTCGGTCGTTCGTCGCTGCCTTTGGCTGTTTCGTCGCCGCCTCCGTTGTCCTAGATAAAAAAGAAAAAGAAAATATTTTGAAAAACAAAAGTCCCCATTTTCTGAAAAAAAAATAAAAATAAAATAAAGGCATCTATTGCCTTGGTTTGAAACCAACCGAGGAAAAAGACCCCCACATAATGCCTCGGTTCAGAACCGAGGGAAAAAGGCTACCTGTTTTTCCCTCGCCTGTATATACCTCGATTTAGAAATCGATATGTATAGATGAAAATAATCGGTGTCGTTTCTCTTTATTACACTAGTGTAACAATCCCTTTCTAAGTTATTTGACTTTGTTGCAAATATCACATTGAAAATCTTCGTCTTGATTGGATTTTGAGAAACTTTTAGAATTATTGTTGTTTCTAAAATATTTTCTATGTCCTATAAATAAACAAACTAATTTTGTTACCATACTTAGAGTTTTAGAGAAAATAGTAAACGTTAATTGTTTTGTTATGATAATTTAAGAGATTGTTTTAGTAACAATGTACCAAATCTAGGACAATTGAGGTAGGTTAGAAAATTATATTACTTTTCATGTATTTTCTATTTTATATATGTTGGATCAGTTTACAATTTTAGATTTTCTTAACTTTTAGAACTATCTAGAATTATATAGTTGAAATTTCTAGATTTATCTATTACTTATGGTTAGATGAGAATCTATGTTTTTAGACTTTTGTTTTCTTCTAACTCTTAGAAAATTGTATCCAATTTAAGAATTCCACTGCCACAGCTTGTATCAGGACTTTCTCATTACAATATTTTGGAACCGTTGTGTGAGTTCGATCGTCAAGCTCATTTGAGAAGATCCCTAATTGAGAAATTCCCTGGAAAGCATTTCTTGAAAACTGATCTCAACTTGCCAGACGTAACATGTCCGGTAATGTTCATGCCTTAATTGAATGATAGATGTTCTCTAATTATTGTTTCCTTTCCATGATTTGGCAATGATGTTTGCTTCCTTTCCATTATTAGACTTATACATCATTCCTATCTGCTTATTGGGCAAATGATGATAATGTTCGAACTGCACTTAATGTTCGCAAGGTGAGTTTATACAACTCACTGCTTTTGGTTTTCCTTTACACATGCTGACTACATTATATAACAATTACAAATGCATGCATTGCAGGGAAGTATAGGAACATGGATTCGTTGTAATCATGATGAAGGTTTCAAGTCCGATATTTCAAGCAGCATTGAATACCACGCAAATCTTAGTAGAAAAGGCTATCGTTCATTAATATATAGGTCAATGTTCTTTCTCTATGCTCTCATGTTGCATAAGGTAAAACTATACAACAAATTAACTATATATAATTCAAATTCTTGTGTCAAATAACAGTGGCGATCATGACATGGTGGTTCCTTTCTTGGGAACTCAAGAATGGATAAGATCTTTAAACTACTCCATTGTTGATGATTGGAGGCCATGGAATTCAAATGGACAAGTTGGAGGGTATAATTTTATTTTTTTTCTTACCACAATTTGAACCATATCTCTTAGGTAATTGTCTTCCAACAATACCATGCAGAGCAAGAATGTAGTTATATTTAACCATGCTTAATATATATTAAAACATAATTAAATATTGCACTTAATGTTTGTGTTTTATTACTACATGTAGATACACAAGGACTTACTCTAATCAAATGACATTTGCAACTGTGAAGGCAAGTATTTCATTCTCCTTGTTACACTTGTGGCTCACGTACACTAGTGTGTGTGTGTGAATCTTTGGTAGTTTTTTGTTTTATTATTTTTTAATCCAATAATTTCAGGGTGCGGGACACACAGCTCCGATGTACAAATCGAAAGAATGTTTTGACATGTTCAGCAGATGGATATCTAAGAGGGCTTTGTAGGAAAATAAAACGAAGACCATTTACTATCCTGCCAAGGACCGAATTTAGTTGTTTCGTAATAAATGTGTTTTTGTGGACCCAACTAATTAAGTAACTCTGTAATGTTTTAATTTTGAATAGTCGTTTTAAAAATATTTCTTTACATTATTATATTTAGTTGCGAGTTAATTATAAATAACAGTTAATTATAAATGGCAGTATTTGTGTCAAATCGAGATGAACTAATACACAATGTTTATCACTAAATAACCTAATAAATGTATTTCATTAAAGAAAAGTTATTAACTTTATTTCATTACCCATCATCACAAATTTTATTACCAAACAATTTAATTGAGGGGTCTTGCTTCCTTAACTTGTTTGAATTAGGTAATATACATTGATTATGAATTATGTGAATACGAATTTTGTTACTTCATTTTTTACATATCAATCTAAATAATTGATGTTAACATTATTTAATGTGTTTTCTAAATTTCTTTTGTTTTCCAGACTCAAGGCATATATTTTTATGGTTTTGGTTTTTTCATATTAAAGGTTAAAAAAATGTAAAAAATTTAAAAATTGTTGAAAAAATAATATATTTTATTTTATTTGCAGATATTAGATTTCAGTTTTTAATATAATCAAAGCCATGGAAGTATTATTGCTTCGGTTTCATGAATAACCAAAGTCTAGGATAAATTTAAGTAAAAAATATATAAACTTGTCATTGTTCTGTCTCTGTTGTGTCGTTTTTGTGAACTTCCTTTGCTTTTTTTATCATTGTGATTGCTCCGTTCACCACTCCAATTCCTCTGTTCACTATTGTTAGCAATTGCTCTCATCTTTATTCCCTTCCTGTTTTCGTTTCACTCCTCAATTTCCTATTTTTTACTCATCACTTAACCCTTTTCGTTCTGTATTTGATCACCATTATTTGTTGTTCCATTACAAATTATCTTCTCTTCCCTCAATCTCCTTGCCGCCCCTATTATCATCACCCATGTCATACTCTAAACATTTGAAGCTCGGTTACAACTAGTTTCACGTTCTCAAGTTCATAAAAGTTTAAATTTCTCTTTTATATTTTTTTTTTTATATTTGTATTATATTTGTATTAAAGTATTTTTTTATGTTTAATGTGTTTTTTGGGCATGTTTGATATATGTCATATTGTTTATTTTTTATAATTCGTAATTATATGTGCTTATATGTTATTTATACGAGAATTGTTATTGAGTTAGCTTTAATTTTCTTTTTGAGATTACTCAACAATCAAATAGTTTGACTAAACACACATACTGCTAAACAATCACAACAAACAGCTCAATCAATCAAACACACATACAATATAACATCATACAAAAATAACACAGCAACAAACCTAAAGATCATAACATCATATGTTTTGGATGTGAGGGACTGTGTTGGTCCCACGTCTCCACGTTACTCTCTGCTCGTATTTCGTACGTCTGATCCTCCGTACACACTTCTCGATTATCTCCTCAGTCCGCCAGTGGAAGACCTGCAAAAGATTCTCCGATGCCAAAGTCAGTTGAGAGCTATGGCGTTTTTCTCAGACAGTAATAAATGTGTAGTAAATGCCACCTCTCTACCACTCACCCTGAATCTGTATTTATAGTTTTCGCTATGGGCTTGGGATTAGTGAAGAGTTAATCACGGCCCAATTCAGCCCAATAGCTTTTAAACCCTACTTACCTTAAACTAAGATGATTAGTAACGCGGTCGGCCGTCCTCGCGGGTCTTATCCTCAAGACTGGCCGGTCCTGACGGGTCTGCGGCTTGGGCGGTCGGCTTCGGGTGAGTCTTGAGTATGGGTGCACGGGTGTCCGCCCTGCCATACATAACCTTTCATAATAGTGAGTGATTACGGCGCATGGGCGTCCGCCCTTCAATACCTAACCCTTCACAATCAGTAAGTAAAAGGGTAGTTTCCTGGGTCCCCTACGGTAATGTGGGCGGCCGGTTCGTTTGGTAGTAATAAAAGTTTTAAAGAATAATTCTGATGTATTATTTCAAAGAGTAGAGTACCATATATATACATTTAAGGATCCTATAATCCTTCATCTATTAAAGGAATGACAGGTGCACAAATCTGCACAAATTATAATAATATCTAAATTATAACTAACACAATATTTGATTGCCTAATATCCTTTAATAGAATATTTGGCATATCTTAACACCCACGCTCAAGTTGGTGCATGGATATCACACATTCCCAACTTGAATAGAGACTCATTAAACAATCTTCTTGATACTCCTTTGGTGAGAACATCAGCCAACTGCAATTCTGATCTTACAAAAGGAAATGAAATTATTCCAGCTTCAAGCTTCTCTTTGATGAAATGTCTATCAATCTCCACATGCTTTGTTCTATCATGTTGCACAGGATTGTGAGCAATTGCTATAGATGAAGTATTGTCACAGTACAAACTCATAGCTTCATTTTGTGTAAAGCCCAAATCTGATAGCACATTTTTAATCCACAAAAGTTCACATACACCTAGTGCCATGCCTCTGAATTCTGCTTCAGCACTAGATCTTGCTACTACAGGTTGTTTTTTACTCCTCCAAGTTACAAGATTCCCTCCTACAAAAGTAAAGTATCCAAAGGTAGATCTTCTATCATCTTTTGAACCTGCCCAATCTGCATCAGTATACCCTTCTACCTTTAAGTTTTCATGATTTGAGAACAAAATTCCTTTTCCAGGAGCGGACTTCAAATATCTCAAAATCCTTTCAACAGCATCCATATGAAGCTTCCGTGGGTCATGCATAAATTGACTAACAACATTCACTGCATAGGTGATATCTGGACGTGTATGGCACAAATAAATTAATTTTCCTACCAGCCTCTGGTATCTTCCTCTGTCTATGCTTGTTGAATTTGAGCATTGAAAGAGTTTATGATTTTGTTCAATTGGTGTATCAGCTGGTTTACTCCTAAGCAGTCCAATTTCCGATAGTAAATCAATAGTATATTTTCTTTGGCATAGAAAAATACCATGTTTTGATCTAGCTACTTCAATACCTAAAAAATATTTAAGATTTCCAAGTTGTTTCATCTCAAATTCAGATGCAAGGTATTGTTGTAAACTAGAAATCTCATCTTGGTAATTTCCTGTAACAATCATGTCATCTACATATATAATCAAAGCTGTAATTTTTCCTTTTCCTCTCTTAAAAAATAAGGTGTGATCAGAGTTACTTGCTCTATAGCCAAAAGCCTTCATAGACTTGGTAAACCTTCCAAACCATGCTCTTGGTGATTGTTTTAATCCATATAGAGCCTGTAAGATCCTTGAAAATATTTGTTAGATACTAGAAAAAAAAAATAGTGAATAGTAAATTGTGAATAGTAAATTGTGAATAGTAAAAAGTGAATAGTAAAAAAAAATTATTTTTGGAAAGGATAAGTGTTACACGTAGCTTTGAGATCAGAATTCACCAATTTGCAAATAAAAAATTATTTTTGTAATAGTAAAATGAATAAAAAAATGAATAGTAAAAATGAATAGTAAAAATGAATAGTAAATTTTTTTACTATAAATAGTCAAGGGGGGAAGGCTAGAAATTTACACCAAAATTCTAGAGAAATTGTGAGAGAAGAGAGTTGGAGTAAATTCTAGTTGAAGAGGGGAAATTCTGAAAGTTTCCGGAGAACGGTTTGAGAAGAGGAAACTAAGTCTGTAATAGAGGTAAGGGGAGCTAACTTTGAGTATTTCCTTTTGTATTATCTTGAGTCTTGAATATGCTATATTTTGCTTTTGTCTGATCTTAAATCTTGAATATAGAGTATTTTGTTTCTGTATGATCTTGAATTTAAATGAGAGTATGCTTTTGTATTGATATCCAAGTGTGATAGTTGTAAATTGTGATGTTGAATATGTTATGCCATTTGTATGTTATTAGTTGTTTATTTTTATATTTTGGAAGGATTAGAAATTGTCTAACCGGCTCTGCCAGATTCAATTTCTTGTTTCCCCAAACATTTTATTGTTTTCCTTATTTATTTTTATTGTAATTTGGAAGGATTGGAAATTGTCTAACCGGCTCTGCCAGATTCAATTTCTTGATTCCCCAAATTTTTTTTATTTCTTTCCTTACTTATTTTATTACATTTTTGGAAGGATTAGAAGTTGTCTAACCGGCTCTGCCAGATTCAACTTCTTGTTTCCCCAAACTATTTATTGCTTTACTTATTTATTTTATTGCAATTTTTGGAAGGATTAGAAGTTGTCTAACCGGCTCTGCCAGATTCAACTTCTTATTTCCCCAGACATGTATTGTTCTTGTTATTTAATTATATTGTATTGTTGGATGGATTAGAAGTTGTCTAACCCGCTCTGCCAGATTCAACTTCTTATTTCCCCAAACATGTATTGTTCTTGTTATTTAATTATATTGTATTGTTGGATGGATTAGAAGTTGTCTAACCGGCTCTGCCGGATTCAACTTCTTGTTTCCCCATAAAATTTTATATTAAGATTATTTTTATGATTGTCAAATATTGTATTCTTGTATGACCATTTATAGTAATATTTTATTATTGTTAATTGTTTATAATTATCTTGTATGAATTCTATTATGGATGTTTATTGTGATGAATTTAATCTGTTCTGAATGAGTTTGTTGGCTGAAATTGATCTTGTTGGAAGATCTGAAGTAAGGGTTCTGAAATAGCTTATATATGGGTATTAAATAGATGTACAGATATTGTTTGAGGTTGCTATGAGAGGAAGTGAACACATTAGAATTTGGCATTTCAAATTTAGAGCATAAAAGAACATGATAGATAATTTAAATAAATCAATTGTTAATTATTGAGGGCCTTTCTTTGTTGGTAGGATAGAGGAACCTCAAAAACCTGAGTTGGCACATCCCTGATCATAGAGCAGCCCTGGCCTGGTCCAGTCAGTTGTGACTAGTCATATGTGCTGGCGGCGAAAGTGAGTTTGATGCGTTCAGACATCTGGGTCCTCTCCGGTGACCAACTGGAATAAAGAAAAATCCATACTAGGATGAAAATAAAATAAAACAAGTTGATTGTAGATGCATAATATTATCATGGTAAAAATTTCATATATATTTTATTACATTGAGCCCAGACTTTAATATGTATTTCCTAAGATATGTTGATATATTTTGGTTGATCCATGATCTTTGTTTGGTGAAAATACGTTGAGTTATACTCGTTATGGGCAAAATGAGTTTATAATATGAAGCATGATATCTGGCAATATGTTTAATTTATTGATACCAAAACGGGTTATTATGAATTCATGATTAAAGAATGAACATGATTGAGTTAGATGGATAAGAGGGTATGAATTGTTGGTTTTATGAAATGTTGGAGTGGATATGAGAAATCATTACTTATGAAATGATGTTTACTACCGGGAGTAGTATGTTCGAGTTATACCATGAGAGTTTGGTATGAGCAATGTAACACCTGAGGTTTATGAAAGCAGGCAGAAAGTGGTCTGACCATAAGGCTTTGACATAAACATATGATTCGTAAGTTATATAGAAGCAGGCAGAGAGGGGTCTGACCATAAGGCTTCAGAAAGTAAGACATAGTATATAAGTGAGGCTTAAGGAAGCAGGCAGAGAGCGGTCTGACCATAAGGCTTCATGAGTAAGCATGGTACACTTGTAAGATTTATGGAAAGGAGAAAGATGATTTTGATAACGATGAATTAATGACATCGGAATAATGATATTTTATCAATTGCAGAAACACATGATTATAATATTTTTATTACAAGTTTAATGATTTTATGATATGGTTGGCTTACCCTTATTTGTTTGTACTATGATCATATAACTCATGTTATATGTGATTAGATAATGTTGCAGATGCGGTTGAAAAAGCTTAGAGATGAGAGAGATGCGGGGAAAAACTTTTAGGGATTTTTTGTAAAAAGAATAAATTTGTATTGGGAAGATTATGTTGTGTAAATCTTATAAGTTGAAATTTCAATGGTGAAGTCTATATTGTTTAAAGTTTGTAAGTTTGGTATTGTACTTTGGAGTAATTGAAATAAAGTTTGATTGTTTATATGAGATATCAAATTAATTTAGTCTCTAACTATCAGTAATACCCTTTAAAATATTAGGGTGTTACAGAGCCTTCTTTAATTTGCAAACCTTCATTCCAATTGAATCAGTTATGCCTGGTGGAGAATCCATATAAATTTCTTCTGAAATTTCTTCGTGTAGGAAAGCGTTTTTCACATCAAATTGTAGAAGAGGCCAATCTTGATTTGCAGCTAGCGACAAAAGTATTCTCACAGTATTGAGTTTGGCTACTGGTGCGAATGTCTCTTGGTAATCTACACCATAAGACTGAGTGTAACCTTTAGCCACAAGTCGTGCTTTATACCTCTCAATAGTTCCATCAGCTTTATGCTTAATTGTAAAGACCCATTTGCAGCCCACAGTTTTCTTCCCTTTTGGTAAGGACACAAGATCCCAAGTGTTGTTTTTTTCTAAAGCTGCCATCTCCTCAACCATTGCTTCGGTCCATCTAGGATCTGCCAAAGCTTCTTGTACATTACTAGGAATAGAAATTGAAGATAATTGAGATACAAATGATGCATATGACTGAGATAACCTGTGAGATGACACATATTTACTAATGGGATATTTAACTTTGGCTTGGAGGTCTGGTTCATATTTAACTGGAGGTTGACCACGGTTAAAACGAGGTGGAAGAATATATTGAACAGTAGTAGACTCGGTGTTTGGTGTGCTGGTGGTCTCACGCAGAGAAGAATCAATTCCATGATCAATTTCATTAGTATTATCAGAGATAGGATCAGAAGGTACCTCTAAAGAGTCAAGTTGAACCTGTGGAGAAGATTGAGCCAATTGGTTATGATCAGAAGACACTATATTATCCAGAAAAGAAGGGTCCATATTTAGGATTGGCTCACTTCCTGCAGAATGATCCTCACACAATAATTTATCTTCACAATCAAACATACCAACATCATGATTATGCACTTCACTTTCACTGCCTCCCTGAAGTGGAGAATCAACATAAAAAAATTCATGCTCATTAAATGTCACATCCATAGAAATATAAAATTTCCTTGATGGTGGATGGTAAGCACGATAACCTTTTTGAGTTGATCCATACCCAACAAAAACACATTTGATCGCTCGTTCTTCAAGCTTTGTACGTTGATGTGGGTGTAAGTGAACATATATAACACATCCAAAAATATGAGGTGGTAAATAAACTATAGGAGGAAGGATACAATGATCAGACAACACATCAAAAGGCCTTCGAAAGTTAAGCACACTAGAAGGAGTTCGATTAATTAAATAAACGATAGAGCTCACAGCCTCACCCCATAAATGAGATGGGACATTACCATCTATCAAAAGTGATCTTGTCACCTCTAATATATGTCTATTTTTCCTCTCAGCCACTCCATTTTGTTGTGGTGAATAAGGACATGTAGTTTGATGCAAGATGTCTTTAGAGTTCATGAACTCTATTAATTCAGTCTTAAAATATTCTCCTCCATTGTCTGATCGAATGACCTTAATAGATGTGTTAAATTGTGTAACAATAAAATGATAGAATGAACGAACCACATCACACACATCACTTTTATATTTAAGCAAATATACCTAGGTTACCCGAGTACAATCATCAACAAAACTGATAAACCATTTTTTTTCCATTATGTGTAGATTGCGGGGCAGGGCCCCAAACATCTGTGTGAATTAATGAAAAAAGAAAATTAGTTTTGTTATTGCTTAAAGGAAACACAACACGATGATTTTTTGCCAAAACACAAGTTTCACAAAAAAAATCAGAAATATTGCATTTATGAAATAGTGATGGAAATAGTTTTTTTAAATAACCAAAAGAGGGATGTCCCAACCGTCTATGCCACAACCAAATTTCTTTTTTGTTTTTATCTTGTATGTGATCGTTCGCAAGACAAGTCAATCCTTTTTTATGGTTTGATTGTGAGACATTTTCAAGATAATACAGTCCTTCACTCTCTCTACCACTAGCAATCTTCTCCTTGGAATGAATGTTCTGAAAAAGACAATGGGTTGGGTAAAATAAGGCAACACAAGAATGTGATTTGGTTAACTTGCTGACGGAGATAAGATTACAGTTTAATGTAGGAACAAATAAAATATCAGGAATCGATAAGGAGGGTGAGAGGGATATAGTACCTATACCTTCAATAGGAGATGAGACCCCATTGGCATTAATAATAACAGTTTTAGAACAATTAGAGGAAAAATTAGTAAATATATGAGGATCACAAGTCATATGATCAGTAGCACCCGAATCAATTATCCAATCACTATCCTTAGTAACAACAGAAAGATTAAGGGCAGAGTTAGATATACCTGACTTGGTCACAAATCCGGCAACAGTAGAAATATAACTCTTGAAAGCAGTGGAAGTTCCAGAATCATGTTTCTCCGATTGATTGTTATCAGAAGAAGCCATCAGAAATATTCAATGAAAAAAAGCACTGATTCCTATATCTTAGGGGATATCAGTGTTGGCTCTGATACCATAATAAAAGTTTTAAAGAATGATTCTGATGTATTATTTCAAAGAGTAGAGTACCATATATATACATTTAAGGATCCTATAATCCTTCATCTATTAAAGGAATGACAGGTGCACAAATCTGCACAAATTATAATAATATCTAAATTATAACTAACACAATATTTGATTGCCTAATATCCTTTAATAGAATATTTGGCATATCTTAACAGGTAGTCCGATGTCGTGGATGTCCTTCCGTACAGTGTCCGGTCTTTAGGTCTCATACAGTGATGTGGGCGGCCGGTATGTTTGGTAGTCCAGTGACGTGGATGTCCTTCTGTATGGCGTCAGATCCCTGCTGGTACATCATACAAAAATAACACAACAACAAACCCAAAGATCATAACATCATACAAAAATAACACAATAACAAACCCAAAGATCATAACATCATACAAAAATAACACAGCAACAAACCCAAAAATCATAACATCATACAAATAGCATGACTATAGACTCCAAAATAAATACGATAAATATTTCTTTTTTTTTTGCACAAGTGATGTATAACTCAGTTAGCAAGAATTTCTTGTAAAAGGATAAATAGTTTGATGTTTAAGTAG
Source organism: Vigna angularis (assembly GCF_016808095.1). Taxonomy (NCBI): domain Eukaryota; kingdom Viridiplantae; phylum Streptophyta; class Magnoliopsida; order Fabales; family Fabaceae; genus Vigna; species Vigna angularis. The sequence continues at coordinate 11,881,292 of NC_068973.1, read as the reverse complement.
TAAGAATATGATTTTATTATTTTATTTAGTCTGTTATGTATCCAGGGTATGAATAGGTATTTTTTTTATTAAGTCAGACTACCCAATCCAATAGCGTATATGATTTTTAATGCAAGTGATCCCTTTTAATTAAAAAAAACACGTAACTTTCCATTTTTCGCCTTCCATAAAAGTGTTTTCTTTTTTCCCACACCCTTGGACTATTTTTTCTTTTCCACACACAGAATTTGTTGTCTTCCTTTTCACCGTAGCAACCTTGACGTTTCTGGTTTCACACAACAAATTTTTGTCGAAGTAACCAAAAGAGACAAATTATATGCAGTACTTTGAAATGGGACACAACCGTCCAACTCTTGATTATTTAGGCGGCTGAATTACAAGATTAAAAAGGGTGTCTTCTTCCTTAATTGAAACTAAGCCAAAATTAACAAAGAAAACCGGAGGAGTCAACTAAAATAAGTTAACATTGTGCATAGTATGGTTGTAACTTGTGTCGGTTAAGAGCAACTTTATTCTTTTACCTCGTACAAAATTTTGTCATTTTCACAAAGGTGGACATTTTTTCATTCAAACGTGAACATGTTATTTTAATTGAACTAATCTTCACTACATCTGTTACCACCAAATGAGACTTTACTTCCCTTAAATATTTTGTTTATAGTGCAGGTTTTTTTATTGTGTTTCTGCACCAAAGGTTACAATTGTTAAATAAAGAATCACTATACACACCCTCATTTCTATTTTTTTAAGTGGAGAAATTCATGTATTGCTTTCACGGTCATGATTCATATTGAATGGTTGTATAAAAAACCAAACGGTCAATTAATACATCAATGTGCAACACTTTAAGTTATTTAAAGTTTCATCTTAATTGTCACATGGGTGGGACATCTTACTCTCTCATCCATGAACTTCCCTTTTAGTGCAGATTTTTCTGGTTTTATTTTTTACGGGATCGTTAGACTTCTTTTCGGCTAAGATGCAGTGCTATTGTTCTCACTCATCTTGAATCCATGAACATGATAATTCCTAAAACGAGTAACTTAATTTAATGAAAACTAAAAAGGATCTGCAGAACGTTTTAGTACAACATTTAAATCTGGTTTCGTTTTCATAATCTAATATATGCAAAGAAATTCTGTTTGGACATGCCTGGTTCATGAGCCTTGAGTTCATGGTTCAACCAGTAATTAATTTCTGTTTAGTCTGAAATGTTTTTGATGTAGTGATATTAATGGTATGAAAAGAAGTGGGATATGTTTGAATCAATTGAAATTTGGGTATTAACGAATAACAGAGTTGGAAAGTTAAATATAAGGATATATGTGTGGGGTAAGTTGGTATTGTTGGAATTATCTTTAAATTCTGAAACGGTAGAAGACATGTTATAATGTGAGAATAATAGTATGTACTCATACAATTTTTCTTTTTATTGAAATGATTAGTTTAGTTAAATTAGTTAAACTTGGGACTATGGGAGTAACAAACACTACTACAACCAAGGTGTTACTATGGGCTCACAGACTACCGATCGGTCTTAGGGCTCACAGACAATCGGTCGATCTTAGACTACCGATCAGTCTCGACAAGCTTTTCAGCGGTTCAGTTCCGACAACCGTTGAACAGAGTTAAGGCACAATAAATGTGGCAACGACTACCGTTAGACAGTTAAGGTTTGCATTAATGACCATTAAAAGGTAAATTAATTGGTCAGATTCCTTTAAACTCTATAAATAAGGGTTTAGGCTTGAGGTAAAATAACGATCAACTCATACTCCAGTATGCCTTACTTACGTCCGGTCAAGACACAAATATACAACTGTGATATACAATTCATTAAACCGCTCCTAACTTGAGCGTTAGAGTGTCTTTTGCAGGTACATCCCCCTCCGATCCAAAGCGACAACCGAGCGGTCAGAAGCATTGCCGACCGGAACTAAGTGACAACCGAACGGTAGACTGGGAGTATACAAGAGGAGCACACAAGTTAAAGGTTAGTGTCTCGGTCTCACAAACCCAACTAAAACATTTTGGCGCCCACCGTGGGACCGAGGCTTGAAGACACCCAATGGTGACCACAAGAAATATGAAAGAGCAGAGCACCAGAGATTTAATCAAAGAGTTACAAGCCCAGATTGAGGCACAGGCGCAGACCATACAAGCGCAGGCGCATGCACAACAAGAGATGCAACGGAGGCATGCAGAGGAGATTGCGGCGCTAAGGGTCAAACGGGTCCCTCCCGAGCGGTCCGCCTTAAATAGAGAGAATGACAACGAAGAGCCATAATCACACCAACCCGAACGGTCGAGGTAGAAGGGAACCAACGCCCCTGCATACCGTTTGGCCTACCAGTTTACTTCCCTTTACGACGACCATCATGCAAACTCCCATGCCAGAAAAAACTTCGCCCGCATTGGATAAGTATGATGGTTCAACCGATCCGGACAATCACCTAAGGACGTTCGGTAATGCAATGACATTCTATACAAACAGCGACCCGGTCATGTGCAGAGCCTTCTCATTATCACTCAAGGAAGAGGCATTGGAATGGTATAACACTCTTCCTCCCAACACAATGGATTGCTTCGCCACTGTGGAAACCCTCTTTAGAAGGCAATACGCCTCCAATCGAAAACAGAAGATAACACCGGCGGAATTGGTAAATACTAAGCAGGAGAAAGGGGAAACTTTGAAGGCCTTTATGAAAAGGTATACTGAAACCACACGATGAGTTAGAGAGGTCAATCACTCTTTTATCATCAACAATTTGCCTTTATGTCTGAGACCAGGATATTTTGCGGAAAATTTGTATGTACGACCACCAAAAACTATGGAGGAGTTCCAGGAAAGAGCAGCTGAGTTCATCCGTATGGACGAAATGCGAATCTCACAAAGAAAGCGACAACAAGAAGCTGATGTAAGCGGAGGCAGAAGGGACGACAAGCGACACAATAATGATAAAAGTGGGGAGCTTCCCTGAACATTTAAGTTTAACCATTATACAACCCTCAATGCACCTAGGGCAAAAGTTCTCGAAGAAGCCCTCAACGTAGAACTTCTCGCACCACGAAGTAAACCATCTCCAAAAAACGCAGACGAGAGGAAGACCTACCATTTCCATCAGAACCATGGACATACTACAGAAGAATGCATTACGCTGAAAAATGAAATAGAAAGTCTTATTCGGGCGGGACATCTCTGTAGGTATATAAAGGAAGCAAGAAGCAGCCTCCAAAGGGAAGGATATTCGCGAAGAAACCCCGAACGGGCGTATAGGCTTGAGGTAAAATCACGATCAACTCATACTCCACTACGCCTTACTTACGTTCAATCAAGACACAAATATACAACTGTGATATACATTTCACTAAACCGCTCCTAACTTGAGCGTCAGAGTGCCTTTTGCAAGTACCTCCCCCTCCGGTCCAAAGCGACAACCGAGCGGTCAGGAGCATTGCCGATCAGAACTAAGTGACAACCGAACGGTAGACTAGAGTATACAAGCGGAGCACACAAGTTAAAGGTTAGTGTCTCGGTCTCACAAACCCAACCGAAACACAAGGGATATTGCCTTTGTTCTTTTTGGTTTATGACCACAGTTATAGAACCGAGGTATATTCAAGTGAGGTAAAAAGTTCGAACTTTTAGCTTCGGTTCAAAAAGCCCGAAGCAGTAAACCAAAAAAGAGAAAAAATAGGTCTATTGCCTTGGTTCTAGTTTGAATCGAGCCGTAAACCTTAAAAATAATTGATTTAAGGGTCTATGACCTTTGTTGGGGTTCAGAATCGAGGCAATAGACCATTTTTTGCCTCGTCTCTTACCAAAACAGCTGCCTAAAGTATGTTTTTTTTTTTTTAAAAAAATTGCTTGTTTCTACAAACATTCCGTAGCATATATACAAGAACACAAACCCATAAACACACATATAATTTGAATTTTAAAAAAATATTTGCATTGCAAAACTTAAAAAGTCTTTAACTTTCACTCTGTTAACCGATCAATATGTTGTTTTCTATTTTTACGATTTTTTTGTTTTTTTTCAAACTTTACAAAATGAAAGCATCAAAAACTTAAAACGAAACTAAACTTGAAGGTTGAAGACGACTTCTGTGCTAAAACAAAACGAAATAAACATCAAAAAACACATGTGCACAAAATTAATCGGTAAAAAGGAAAGACAATGATAGATAAACATTTAATCAACGAAAAACAAAAGAAATAATGAAAAAACTGGAAGATGATGGTATGAAAGGCGTGGAGAGAGAGCAGTAGCGCATAGGAAATACAAATGTTTCAAATGTGCAAGAAATTTTGTTTGAGAAATTTAACCCTAAAAGCATGTTATTATCTCAGTTATAATATTAATCGAGACGATAAGGTTTTATGGCCTCAGTTCTTTTAAGAACCGCTGCCTAAAGCCTTTCAAAAGAATTAACAAAAAATATTTCAGTTATTTTATGCCTCTATAGCTTCGGTTCTCTAAACAACTGAAGTCATAGACGCTTCAGTTTTCTGTGAATCGAGGCATATACGTTTGTGATAATTACAAAAATGACAGTGTGGCACTTTATGCCTCGGTTGTAATGGAACCGAAGGTAAAATCCATATTAGTGTATATTTTTCTTCAATCTGATTTGGTACGTGGTAAATAAGATAAAGTTAAAGTGTAAGACATAGATTCTGGTATTTTAAAATTAAGAAAAATGGGAATAGAGTTTAGAATAAATTCTGATAAATATAGTTAGTCCTCTTATTCTGCTTAAGGGAGACCGTTGAAGACTTTCTAATTTGAAGGTGTGAGATAACTTGGAGTGTTTGGAAGGAAGTAAAGGACATCTAGATCATAAAAAAAATTTAAATAAAATTCTAGATCATAAAAAAAGAATTCCTTTTAGAAAAATATGTACTTATTTCAATAATAAAATAAAATATTAATAAAATTATAAATTTTATAAAACCCTTATATTAAAGGAAAAAATATAAAAAAAAATTCTTAAAAATAGAACTCACGATTAATAACAAGAGCATATAATAAATCTTGTAATTTAACACCACATATCTTAAGTGACTGATTTCGTCCACCAATTATCAAACCTACCACCAAACCTACCAGCTTGTATAGAAAATAATACAGCATTACCGTACGGACCAAAGTCACCGTTATTAAAGCCTTCAAATTCAATAACTACAACTAAAACCAATAAAAAAGCTGAAAACTGCGTAAAAACAAATCTTATGGACTAATATTTTGAAGAATCCAACTTTTAGGCATCCATTACTTTCTGTCCTTATATCAATCCACGGCTCACCAGGAAAGTTCTAGAAGCTAGCTCCAGCTATAAAGCATGAGAGTGATGAGAGAAAAGGTTGAGAAAAGAGCATAAAAAATGGGAAAGTTGAAGTCAAGCGTCATTTCTTCAGATTTGGTTCACCGTAGTATTCTACTTTTCCTACTTCTTTTATCACTCTATTCCATTGAACCAGCATCTTGTGCCTCCAGAGTGAAGTTTCTTCCAGGATTCGAGGGACCCCTTCCTTTTCTTCTTGAAACTGGATAAGTTAAACTCTTACTGCTAACTACTAATCCTATATATGCTTTAAGTTTTGAAAGCATTTGGTTGAAACTGATGATACAAAAGGTATGTGGGAGTGGGAGAATCAGAGGATGTGCAAACATTTTATTACTTCATTCAGTCAGATAACAATCCCAAGGAAGATCCTCTCCTGCTTTGGCTATCCGGTGGCCATGGTTGTTCATCCCTAACTGCCCTTTTACTTGAAATAGGTAACACCGTTTATCTTCCTTTTCATTTTGCGTTTAGAAAGAGAAAAAACTATGTTTACTCCGTATGGGTGATACAGGTCCCCTTGCATTAAAACAGGAGGAGTACAATGGAGGTGCACCCAACTTGATCGTCAGGAATCAATCATGGAACAAGGTGCTAGTCTACATCCACTTCTCACACAAATAAGTTCATGACATTACTAACATTATATACAAAATGACGTTACTTATATTCAAATTTTATTAAAAATATAAAAATCACTGGTGCATAAATGATTTGTTATGACGAGTAAAATTCACATATTATGATAACTGAATTGATGTCATAGTTGTAACACTCATCACATTTAATTTGTCATAAAAAGTATCATCATTATAATGTATTTTTTATTATTTATCATAAGATAGTCAGTGTATTGTGACAAACTTTTAGTTAACAGTTATATAATACATTTTATTTCGAATTAACCTGTAATAACATCAATCAATTTTTTTATCATCTCATCTATTTAATTTATAATTCTTATACTTAAAATAAACAGATTCAATTCAACAAACAAAATAAAATTTATTTTATATATTAAATTGTCTAATAATATTTAATACATTATTTATACCTAAAATTATATATTTAATCAAAATATTACATTAATCTACGGATATTACTAGTTAAGTTTCTACTGTTTAGTAACACTTAAAATAAAGAAATTGACTTGTTTATAATGTCTTCCATGTTTGAAACTTCATGGGAGATAAATATATTTTCTGTTTTCAAATTCGGTCTTATTCTTACGTTTTTTTTTTGTCCTTTTGATAGGTTAGTAGCATTATATATGTAGACTTGCCTGTTTTAACAGGCTTTAGTTATGCCAGAACAGAACTTGCTGCTCAAAGAAGTGACAAGTTGTTAGCCGATCAAGCCCATGAATTTCTAAGGAAGGTATTCTCCAAAATTTATTTCTTTATTTTAAAATCCTTGTCTTTTCTTTGTTTTTAGTTGCGTTTGCAGCTACATTTCTTTTCTTTTCTTTTCTTTTCTTTGTTAGTCAATCATTTTCTTTTCTTAATTGTTTGTAGTGGTTAATTGATCATCCAAAATTTTTGTCAAACGAAGTTTACATTGCTGGTGCTTCATATTCTGGCATTCCAGTTCCAGTAATTGTTCAAGAAATTGCACAAGGTAAAATGTTTCTAAATTATTTAAAAACCACATATTAACAATCATTAGATCGTTAATTGCTGACTGCTGAAATGTAAATTATATCATTAAGTTACTATAGTTTGTTATAATACGTGTTAGCAAATTTCATTACTTTCAGCTAATGAAGAAGGGATTCAACCAACGATAAATCTCCAGGTTAGCATTTAAAATTATTGTTTTATGTTATATATAAAAATAAGTCTTTTTATAACAGTTAAAAATAAGTTTTTATATCGATTATGCCTCAATCAAGTCACAAAACTTGCCTTTGACTAAGGCGGTTATGCCGACTTTAGAAGAAATCTGAAAAGAGAAGTATTTGAGAATTTTTATTAATGGGTTTATAATTAAAAAATTAAAAAAATATTTTTTATAACTGTTATAATTAGAATTTAGATATAAAGTTTTTTTTACTATGAAAATGAAAATGTTATTATATTCACTTTTTATATCAATTATAAAATTGATATAGTTTTTTTTTTCTTTTTTAAAAGATGTCATCGCATATAGTTATCTCTCACTTTTATACTAAATGAATTATAATTAATATAAAAAAATACTTTTACAATTGTGATATTTTAAATTAGAGTTGGACTGTATGTACATGGAAACTTAATATCGGATAATAATGTATTTTGTATGGTGATGGGAAATAATTAAATAATAATTAATTTTAGAGATAAAATAATTAGTTACTGAATTAACTAAGTAAACTAGATACTATTGTAAATTAAAATATTAATATTTAAAATAGTCTCTATTATAAATAAAATATTATAATTGATATATGAATTAAAGTTAAATTAATCTCTAATATTAATTATCTAAATTTTATCTATTTAATATTATTGTTTTTAAATTATTTATAACTTTAAATTAAAGACTAATTTAGATACTAGTTTTTCATGGTAACTAAGTCAGAAATTAATTTAAACTCTAAATATAACTTTTTTATTCATGATAAAGAATATTTTATGTATTAATTATTTTTAATTTATAAAATAGAATCTAAGTTAATATAGTGAATAATTATTTCTTTATGTAAAATTAATTTTTATTTAATAATTTATTGTACTATTATGAGAAAAATTAAAAGTTTATTTCAACTATGATAGAACTAGAGAAAGTTAACTAAAATGGAGATTCAAAGTAGTTTAAAACAAAAAATATCTTCATAATAAACAATAACAAGATATAAAATATTAAAAAGAATAATTTTAGAAAGAAAACGCTTTCATTATAAAAAGTTAGTATGTTACTTCCTTTCACTTTTATGTCATCAACCATGTTTTCAAATTCATAAATTTAATTAAAAATAGATTCATTATCGTTCATTTCAATCATTTTTCACAAAAATATTTGTTAAATATTTTTTAATAAACTTATATTTCATGTCATAATTCAACATTAATTTTAGTATAACATTGTTTTGAAAATACTAAAAGACAAAGATCTTAAAATATTGAAATACGTTCCCAATATAAAATATCTTTCTTAAAATTACCATGATTAATGATAGAAGATTTCTAATAGTCACTTATTACAATATTACAATAAAGGGAAAATAAGTTTTAATTTTAGTTTTGGTTATCACAAAAAGGACCAAGTTCAATGAGTCAAAGCTTGTTTGATAAAGACTCAATGATGTAGATATTAATAAAAGAATATACTATATCTTGAACTTTTGTAATTACGAAAAAAAAAATAAGAGAAATAAATAAAAGAACTTTTTTTCTCACTCTCTAAGATTACCTGAATAAGAAAATTTAGTGAAATGAAACAAGCTAGAGATCAAAATAAACAATTCTTAGAATATATTAGGATAACAAATGATAAAAAGTACGGGATAACAAATATTAACTTTGCATGGTAAGAAAAATTAATACGCACTTATTTTTTAATACTATATGTCAAATCACTTAAACGTAACGAAGAATCTTCAAACCTTAGCAGTATCAATATTTTTAAAGTGTACAAATTTAGAAATTTTTTAGAGAAAACAAATAATATATATATATATATATATATATATATATATATATATATATATATATATTTTACTCTCAAGTACTTATCTCTTTTTACAGTAACAAAATTCCATAGATGACCTATTTAATTTGGTACTCTTTGTGGTAGTATAGTGGAATGCAACATGAAAAACCTAGAAATAAGATTCTTAACAAAAGCTAAAAATGGAATTATGTAACAAATGAAAAAAATTATTTATTTTTTAATAGTAAAAGGTGGCATCAAACTTAATTTCTGATAATGAAGCTTGTTTTACTTTAGGGATACCTTTTGGGGAATCCACTAACAACTAGAAGGGAACCAAACTATAGAATCCCTTTTGCTTATGGAATGGCACTTATTTCTGAAGAGCTATATGAGGTGATTTTATTTTATTTTAATTCATGAATTTCTATTTTAAAGGATTCTACTGATTAAAAAAAAATCAAAGACTAAGGAATTCTCTTAATTTATTAATAGTCACTACAAAAAAATTGTAAAGGAAACTACATCAATGTGGACTCCGAAAATGTATTATGCTATAAAGATATGGAATCATTCAATAAGGTATGCATTCTCTCTTTTTTATATCCCTTCTTTTCTTATAAAATTTTGGTGACTAGAATTTTTAGTGAAATAATAAAACATTATAAGGTCAACTATTATTTATGTTAGAATTTTAAGAGTAAAAAAGATAGTTGCTATGTTAGACATGTTTAATTTAGTGAATAGTAATATAGTAAATATAAGTTGTAGAAGATAGTTTTGGAAATAATGAATAATGTGGAGGAGTTTATATTGTTACAATAAGTGACTTTACCTATCTACTTAAGTAAACCACTAATTCTACACTTTTCTAGATGATTTTAGATTTTCTTAACTTTTGTAATTATCTTATTGTTATAATTTTAGGTTTTATCTATTATTTGTCTTTCTAGCTTTGTTTTTAGATTTTTCTTTTCTTGTAACTTCTAGAAGTTTATGCCAAATTTAACACTTTTAAATGCAAATTTATGACTTTGGGTGATATCTTGGTGAATATGTTTTCAATTTGATTTTTGTGTTTATAGTACTTGAGTTGAATTTGCTTGTTTGATTATACCCCTTTGATGAAGTGATATTTAATAAGTATATGATTTGTTTCTTGATAATGGAATGAATTATTTTACATTATCATAATTGGTTTGTTGTCATGATAGTAAATTTATATTGTTTTTCTTTCATTTATTCATGTATTCTTTCATGTTTTGTTGATTGACTTGTAGTTTTTACAAGTGTCATATAAATTGTTTCTACGGTTGATTTTTTTATGTCTATGAAACAGAATCCTAATCCAAGTAAGGTGTAACCTGATCTACTCTTTATGTCAACCAATCACTATTAGTGCAATTGACTAGTCTTAAGTTTTTCATGAACTTGTACTTACCAAACTCTCTTATGTTTTAGGGATTAAAGTTCTTTTTTTTGTTTTTCCAAGGTGTACTTAATTAATATCAACTTTGACAAAAGACTTCTAACTTACATAATATTTGACTTTGTGGTTATCAGACATAATAAGTTTTAATTAAACAAGTCTAACATGATGCATCAACTTACCGTGCTCCATCATCCTTTTGCATCTTCTCATTTGTCATTAATGGAGTAACAAAATTTTTCACCATACATCTTGAACATCTTTAGTCAGTCTCAATATATTTATTTTGAGAGGTAAACATTCTTTCTTTTTGTTGTCTTACCTCTATATGTCGAGGAAGTAATTTATTAAGTCAAGATCGATTATCTCAAATATTTTCATTATTTTTTCTGAGTTCCACCATCATATTGTTTTTTATGTGGATAAGATATACTTAAAAAGATATATAATAAGAACATCATATTAACCTTAATTCTTAATGTATAGAGTTGTCTCACTTTTTTTCCTCTTGAATCCTTTATTGATGATGGAGTTGTCAATTTTGCTCTATTAGGATCAAGGAGATTGCTCAAAGCCATATACAATTTTAACTTATGTTTCTTTTTTCCATTTTAACATCACCTATCCCTCATCTACTATTATCATATATTACACATGTAAATCAATTAAAGTGAAAAGTGTAATATTTCTCCATCACTAGTTAATGCTCAAGAGATTCTTTGGAGATCTCCATGACTATGCAATTTATCCTTTCTAACAAAGTATTTTGTTATGAAGAATATGTAATTGTAAGTTGTCGCTTAATTCTTTCATCCCCACCAAACTTATTGAATTCATGTGAGTTATGTTTTTTTCCTCAACCACTTCTTAAAATTTTGTATATGTTTACCACTTCATTTGTCGTTGAGAGCTTTAATCTTTTTTGAATATTCCAAAATGTTCTAATCTTTCTACATCCAAGTCATTCTAGAAAACTAATTAGTGAAAAGGAAAACATACTTGTCAGTTATTTATGGTAGCTCTAAAAAGTTTTTCACTCTCCATGCCTTTGTCTATTGAAAATGGTAATATGTATTACTTTCCTATGAGATCCTTAGCTAACTTTATAATTTCATCTATGTATGGTAAACCTCTCCTAATGTCTAATAACTTCAAATTTTGGGTGTTGACGCAACAAAATCTTGATTCCAATGTTATATGAGTCATTAATGGTGGCACTTTCATGGAATTATCTATAAAAGCTTATATTTCTCTTCTCCATTTTAACTTCACCTATCTCTCATCTTCTGTTATCATATCTTACACATGTATCCCCATTAAAGTGAAGAATGTAACATTTATTTATCATTGGCTAATGCTCAAGAGATATTTTTTAAGATTTAGAGCTAAAAATAGTTCTTTTATTGGTCTTGTACTTTTCTTTATCTCTACAATAACATTGACTTTACCTTTTAACTCCACTAGTGCATCGTTCATTAATTGAACTTTCACTTTGATATACAATCATCAATATTTCTAAATATGCTCATGTATTTGGTAATGTGATTATTGAATTCCGTACCCAAGTATCAACTTTCACTTGTTTTTTCAATGAAATCTAATGTAGCATAAAAATATATTATTCACAATCACATTCTTTATGAAATTTGTGAGACCCTGGATAATTAGCAAAGCTAATTCTGACACCACACCAATTACGCACGCCACGTCACACACCAGTGCATTAAAAACGCACCAAACTCTGCATGCACACACGCCACTTGTCGCATTGGAAGCGTCCGTTTCAGAGTTTGGAATGCAGGTGTCGGTTTGGGAGACGTTCGTTCAAACGAACGTGAGTTAACAAAAATCAGAATTTTCGAAAACCCTTTCTCTCACCTGCACCATTCATCTTCTTCCTCAGAACTCACCCTTTCAACTTCTCCAACCTCTCTCTAAAACCAGTAAACTTCTCTCTACTGCAACTCCTCATTTCCTTCTCCGATTTCAATTTCAGAACCATAGGAACGTTTCCAGAGACGCGGATGTTAGTTTGGACCGAACAGAAATTGATTCTAAGCTGGTAAGTTCCTTCCTCTAGTAGCTGTCCATTAGGGTTTCATGCGAAACCATGCTCTCGGTTCATGCATGGACCGTATCTGAGAAATTTCTGGTTTTGGGTGTTAGATCAAGTGGTTAGATTGAGTGGAAGGAACTTAAGTGGCTGTTACGTATAGAAGAGCTGTAGTTGAACGTGTGGAAGTCATATTTTAGGGCGTACACTGCTATCCAGGTAAGGGAAGCTTACATATATTTAAATTTATACGTGTATGAGTGTATGAAAGCATGATGTGGGTTGTCTGTATGAAATTTCTGTATACGTGTTTTTCTGGATCTGCATGAACGAACCCTGTTGTGCTGTTATGAATGTTTGCTGATATGATTTCTGGGTTGTTGAACTGCATGCTGGTTGAAACGTATGAGTGATGGATGAATACTATAATGTATGAATTGTTAATATGTTGATTATTGAATATGAATTAATCTGGAAGTGAAAGTATAAAGTTCATCAATTTGAGATTCATTTGAAGTATAAAATATAAGTTAAATTGTTGAAATCTGGAAAATTGTTAAGGTTGAGAAATCTGCACTTAAATCATGTCTTTGATAAATGACGCTCGTCACTGTACGGTCTTAAACCGTTCGGTTTCCTCTTAAAATAACTTAGAATGAGATTCCTTCATTTGGAAAGAATTCTGCTCGTGAACGAGCGTCCCTATTTGGATCTGTGAGAGCGTTCGACCTCATGTCGAGCGTTCGTCTGTGAGAGCGTTCGACCTCATGTCGAGCGTTCGTCTTTGAGAGCGTTCGACCTTATGTCGAGCGTTCGTCTTTGAGAGCGTCCGACCTTATGTCGAGCATTCGTCTGTGAGAGCGTTCGACCTCATGTCGAGCGTTCGTCTTTGATAGCGTTCGACCTCATATCGAGCGTTCGTCTTTAATATCGTTCGGCCTTATATCGAACGATCGTTCTAAATCGCGCAAGGTCTCCTATCAAGCGCTCGTACAACTGAATAAGTATTTGATTTTAAACAGTGTTCGTCCTGAATTTGAAATAGCGTTCGTCCTGATCTCAAATAGCGTTCGTCTATACAGTTAATTAACGTTCGTCTTTTAGAGAAGTGTAATTGAGAATGAAAATGTGATGTTGAGGAAATTATAAAATGGGCGAATCATATATGAGGTGAAGTTATGATATTGATATTTGAACGAGCGTTCCAAGGAGGAACGACTCTGATTTCTATTGGATATTAAATTGGTAAAGTATGACTGTGGATAAGTTAAGACTCGCTGTCCATCCTGATGTTCCGTGATACGCCTCTTCAAGTAGAAGGGGGTATTCATGTGTGGGAACGGCAGGAGGTCCTTAGTCCATAAGTTAACATGGGCGACGTAAGAACGGACTTACCTCGAGTGGCAGCTGTTTGGTGTATCCCAGTTACTACATCACTCGGGTGCAAGGACGCTTGTAACTACACAGATTCATACAGTCCGGACGGTCGGTCTAGCATTAGTATATTTATGTTTGATTGATGTTATGCGTATATGAGTTGATTGTATGATGGTTTGAATAAAAATGTTGAAGTATGAATTTAAATTACGTAAGCTTACCCTTTCGTTTTTCCTTGTGTTGTCCACTGTCCATGTACGTTCGTCCTGTCTTGCAATGATCATCCGTTGTGGATGTGAGCAGATGGTGGTGCATCCCTTGAAGAAATGCTGGAAGAAGAAAATTTGGACGATGCCAATCTGGTGGAAGTTGAAGTAAAGGCCGAGCCTTAGAGCGCTCGTAGATGTTAGGTTGTAGACGTTAGCTCATTTTTGGACGTTCGGTTACTTCTTTTGTAAAACCGTTCGTTCTGATTTATTTTCTTGTTTCTCTGAAACGCTCGTTATTTTGTACTGTAGCCGTTCGGCTTTGACCCTTGAACTCTGTTTAATCTTAAGACTGTTTACTGTACTGTTAATTGTAATTAATCCTGATTTATGGTAATTATGATATTTTGGGATGTTACAAAATTGCTTTATGCTTGGTTTTTGTAACAATTCTTTATGTGTCTAAATTTGTTGTAGTACTAATGTTGAGTTTCTTGGTGATACTAACAATCTCTTTCTTAGTAACTTGACATTTTGTAAATGTCACATTGAGAACATTTGTCTTTATTGGATTTTGAGAAGCTTTTAGAATTATTATTTTTTCAATTTTTTTCCTTTTTCTTTGCTTTGTTTCCTTTATTCTAAGATTGTGATTTAACCTTTGATTTAAAAATATATGAAAAGTGTCTTTGTTGTACCTTTTCAATCTTCGCTTAAGGGAACCTATTCATATTAGTAATAAGATGGACATATCCTTATCTTGCTCGATCATTATCATAATTGCATCATATTTTACAGGGGATAGAAATCATAATTTTTTTTATCAAGCATATGTCTTCATTTTAATGTTTTGATAAATATAATTTTTAGTGAAAATAGTCATGGGTAACGATGAAGTTGAATTTGTATAGATCATGATTAAGGAAACGTTTTGGAAAATACTCTAAAACAATTGAAATTTTGAGGTAGTTACGTAAGATATCTATATCCTATAAATAACCAATCTTAACTTTGGTATACCATACTTAGAATTTTAGAGGAAATAGTAAAGGTTAATTGTTTTGTTATGATAGTTTAAGATTTTGTCTTAGTAACAATGTACTAAATATAGAGTTAGACATATTAATTTAGCCTTATCATATAGTTTGATCTTGATTTGCATGGGTTGGGCCCAAAAAATTTACAGAACTAAAATGTTTTTCATTGAAAAAACTCACAGGTCAAATTATTCGCAAAAGTCATGTGAATCAGGGTCAATCCATGAATCTTCATTTTAATAAAAGATATTCATTTGAATACAAGAAAAAAATGTAATTCACTCATAATTAGTAACAAATTTAAGTATTTTTAATTTATCAAAGAACTATGAACATACATTTTAATAAGACTAATATAAACTTTCCTTATTATATTATTATTACTATTATTATTATTATTATTATTATTTTAGTAGTGTTGCAAATTCTTAAAAGAATTTTTCTCTTAGAATTGCTAAAAAGTTTTACGTATTGTATATTGATATCTAAAGTATTATTTATTATAGAGATTGATATTTTTAGTTAGTCAACGTGGGGCCACTGTAGGAAGGTGTGAGTGAGGAAGGTAGGTAGAGTTCTTTTGGATTTTGCATGAAATTGTGGTGACGTAAAGTGGTGTGATAAAAATGTGTATAAAATAATATAATATATAGGTTAGTAAAATATTTTTTAACGATTTTTTTCACATTTTTTTTTGGACTGGTAACTTGTGATAGGTTGAATTTAAATATACATACCAATAAAATAATGATACATGTAAAAAATTATTAAAAAAATATTGTTGACATATTATAGTCCTGTACGTCAGATGGTGGTGGGTCGTGAGGAATTTGTAGAATACAGTGTATAAAATAATATAATATATAGGTTAGACGGTGATGAGTTCGTATGAGAGAATGTAAAAGAAAACTTGTAGCATAGTGTGGGACCAGTTGGGTATGGGAACATGGAGAATTAGGGGAATCATGTGACATCTACATGGGTAGTTATATAGCGTTTTATTTTATTAGGCTTGGTGGTTGTAAGTAAAAAGAGGGGCTGTATTTAGTATATGGTTGACTATTTTGTGTGTTTCGGTTGATTTTATCTTGGTGTGACATTTATTTAATTATTATCTTGTGAATGCAACTATGTGAGGGACAATTTTGTATGAGATACTAGACAACATGTTTTCGAGTGTGAAGTTGTGAATACGTGTATTTCTGTTTGGTTGTTTGCGTGCGAGGATAAGACATGGGATTACAGTGTTATTTTAAAATATGGGAAATATAGTGTAGATTGACATGTAAATTGGAGTTTTCCAGTCTCTTACTATATTCTCTAAGTGTGATTTTGGATTGTTGCTGTGTTGTTTAGGTGTGTTTTAGATTGTTCCTTTGTTGGTTGAGTGTGTGTTTGAATTGTTATTAATCAATTAAGGTGTATTATTATGCGTGTTTTGAGATGTAGCCAACCTATTGGTTATTTTACTGGATTGATTTAGTTACAGTATAATGGTCTTTGAATGTTATGGGTGATGAGTGAATTCATATTGTTGGATTGTGGGTTGGATGTATGGTTGTATGAACTATAAATGCCAAACTATGTGTGATTGAACGTTGGTTATGATGTGGTTGTGTTGTGTGAAGTTGAAACAAGTGTTGTTTGCTTTGTCTTCTTACCATACTTCATTAATTCGTTGTTGTATCTTTCCTCTTGTGAAAATGTAGAAAGGTGAATCTTTTCATATTTAAGAGTCAATGGAAGAGATGAGTCTCTTCATCCATGATGGACAGTAGAAAGGCCTGATATTTGAGTGTTTCTCTTTCCGCTTTCAAGGGGTAGAACGAGATGGATGTCTCACTATAGGGTTCGAACTTATGTTAAGTATAGTGCCAATGGGAATCATATAAGAATTTTTAGTCATAAGTCTTTCAGGAGTAGGAGAGATAGGTCCAGAGCTACAATGGAAGACGATTCAAATCGTCTTATTTTGGTAAACAGGAATGATGTGATGAAGTATGAAAGATGACATACGATTGTGAAGATAGTTAGTATTGGCACGAGTTGTCCTTAATTCAAACCTGTGTACAATGCTCATTATAATTTTATTGGTATTTTGATGTTTATCGGTAGCTTCACTAGTAAAAAATTGCATTTTTAACTCGCACATTAGGCTTTGGTTTTTCTGGAACCGAAGCGTATCAAAACGCGGTGGCAGTTCTGTAATTTTCAAAATAGTATATACCTCGGTTGTTAAGCAACCAGTGTCTAAAAATAATACTGCCTCGGTTGGTAGGGTAAAATCGAGGCATAAACCTCACGTGACAATGATACAGCCTCGGTTGGCAGATGGACCGAGGCATATGGGCTTGGGCTGAACCTTAAAAAGCCAAAAATCTAGCCTCTGCGACCGCGAATGATTTTCCCCAAAAACCTAGCAGCACTCTCCTTTTCTCCTTTTCTCTGCGATGTGCGATGGGGTGAGAGCGGCGACGGTGCGGCGAGACAGCAACGACGGTGCGGCGAGACAGCAACGACAGTGCGGCGCGACAGTGGCGACGGTGCTGCGATGGCGGAAGCTCTTTTTTCATGGAGCGGCGGGGAGGCGGCGGCGACGGCGGAAGCTTTGCGATGTGCGATGGCGGAAGCTCTGCGATGTGCGATGGCGGAAGCTCTCGAGAGCGCATCTCTCAACCTCCATTACACATCCACCTCTCCTTCGCACTCTAAGTCTATTTTCCTATGTTCATTCCTCTTTTCCACCGTTTAAAACCTTGGTTCCACCGATTAATCGGTCAAGATAGTGTCTCTGCAAGTAGATGACGAAATGGATTTGGGGGTTCTGCTTCTTAGGTTGCTCTGCGGCTTCTATTGCTCGTTGGGAAAGAAGAAAGAGAAAGAAAGGGAGCATCTTGATGGAGTGGTTGAAGTGTCCATGGTAAACATTGCTCCAATCTTTGCCGGACTTCAACCTCAGCCGCTCGGAGAGCTCCGATTGCACCTCCGTTAGGGGCTTTTGATTCGGGTTGAAAATTTGGGTTGTTAATGCAGGTTGGAGTTTGGGTGGCACTGGTTCGTGATAATCAGAGGATTTGAACGCGTTGATGGAGTTTGGGTGCCATTGGTTCCTGATACCGAAATTATGTTTTTTTTTGTCTCAAAATTGTGTTTCTGTGTGTTTTCTTCCTTTTGTTGTTCTTTCCTTCTTTCCTTTGGTTCGTGATACCGAAATTTGGGTTGTTCATGTAGTGGCTTTGTTGAATAAATAGAACTAGAACTCAGCAACATAATCAATAACTCTGTGCAACGAAGAGGGAGAAGTGAACTGTGGATACCGAAAAAATAGAAAAAAAAACACGTTATTGCCTCGGTTATGTAAGAACTGAGACATAATCGAATCTCGTTTTGACCCGGTTCAGAACCGAGGCACAAAACCACCTCTTTTTACCTCGTTCGTATATGCCTCAGTTACAGAACCGATGCCTATAAGCAAAACTAACCGATGTCATATCCCCTTACTGCACTAGTGCTTGATGTTTATTCTATTAGCTCACCCTTACTTGTTTATGTTTGTGTGATGATCATATAACTTGTGTTATTATACGAGAACAATTGTTTTCTATAGATGCATTAGTTGATGAGTAAAGTGACAATGATTAGCGAGTGTTTGGGAAACTTTTGGGTGTTCAACAATTTTTTTTATTAAATAATGTAATGATGCCCAACCCATGAAATTCGATGTCGAATGAGTACGATTTCGAGCATAAAGAGAGAAGAAAAAGGAACTATTTAGCAAGAATCTAGGTTTAGCAAGATAGCTTCCAAAAAGACTGAGCTTAGGTGCATAATGCTTAAATAAGTGATTGAAGAGTAGCTTTCCATCCTGACAATGACTACTGACTTTCAATTTTTGGGATTTCACTGAACTTAAAAGATTGGACTTCCAACAACAATGAGAGAAAAGGCAAGGAATTGATCCATTTCTTCTTTTTTTTTCCCTTGATTTTCTCAAAATAGGAATACGGGAATAATTCAAATATTTGTTTGATTGAAAGAGTATTTTCAATTCCTATAAGATACATAGAATACATTACACTACTGGAATATAATAGAACGAAGATAGATTTTGTATTTGAAGACTTCTATGGTGTGAGACAAGAAAGACGACCTCGAGCTTGAGAATGACAGGGCAGGGCAACCTGTCTTCTTTTGTATTGTTTTTTTTATAATAAGAGCGAGATGTAATAGTCTCCTTAGTTAGCGTCCGAGAGTCAATTGTTGAAAGCTCAGAAAAAAGGTTTCAAGACGGTGCAAAGACCTAGACCTAAGCCTTCAACTCTGCAGTCCGGTATTTGACGAAGATCTTTCTATCAATAGATAGGATTTAGTGTTCGATATAGGGGATATGATCCATCTGCTCTTTCTCTCTCCATTTTTCAGAGACAACAGATCAGATATAACGCTAAAAAAAAGGGATAAAGGATACATAGACATCTAAGGGGATTCCTTCTCCCTACTTTAGGGCAAAAGTACACAATCTACAAAGCAATGAAAGAAGAGCTATGTTGTTACCAATTCCTATCTAACCAGTAAGCCCAACAACAAATAGATTTAGGTACCTCTTTGATAGGTAGTAAGCGGAAGGGAAATGTCACTTCTTTTCTTTCGGGCAGAGACCTTTCTTTCCTCATTGCTGGATCGAGAGATTGAAGTCTTGTTGTGACCCGTGCTACCTATTCTAGTTCTCCTAGGGCTATGGTGCTGCTTGAAGTTCTCCACTCCGATCTTGGAAGGACTAGACAAGACATAAGAATTGCTAAAGGCATCGGGAAGTCAGTAGCTTTTTCCTTTCCCATATATAGAGTTGAGATTCAAAAACATCCTAATTCAATTGTATGACTTATCTTTTTTTATTTTCGTATCGTATGTCCAGAAAAAGTATTGGAAACATATTCTAGAATAGAAATAAAAATCCAATTTGCATGAATTGTACATAAACCTTAAAACCTGGTCAAATAATTTCTGGATAAGTTATTCATTAGTAGTAGGGTCAATCCCACCTTAATCTTGATACTAACCGACTTGAGAGGGAACTCTGAAAGTTGAAACTTTATTTTTTTTCACTTGAAAAGATCTTTTAAAACAGAACTTTTCAAAGATTAAAACTTACTCATAAACCATGGATCAAATTGACACTATAGGATGTGGATAAAGATGGAGGATAATATGTTAGAAATTTATATTACTTGTATTTTCTATTTTATATATTTTGGATCAGTCAATTTTACAATTTTCTAAATTATTATCTAGAATTATATAGTTGTAATCTATTACTTATGGTGGTTGTTTCGACCGGATCCGGGCGGACCCTGCAAAAACACACGAGCTTACTGTTGATGGCGGACGGGCGGACGACGAAGACGAACGGACGACTGATGGCGAACGCTGGAGCCGGGCGGACAAGCGATCACGAACGTCGGAAACGGGCGGACACTTTCAGCTGGATCCCACGAACCGAAGCGAGCTTCACTGGCGGGCGGCACCAAGATGGACGATCGCTCTGTGCTCCAAACCGGGCGGACGTCCTCCAATCCGGACGCTCGCTCTCTGCACCAAGCTGGACGGGCGTCTTCCCCTTCTGGCGGGTGATCTTTTGCTTTCATCTCCAAGCCGGGCGGGCGTCCTCCCTCTCCTTGGCGCTGCTCCACCCTCCCAGTTGGGGAGGGGCCGGGTACCTGCTAAAGGCACTCCGACGCTCAAGTCAGTAATATGACAGGGCGTTGAATAATGCATGCATGTGTTGCGTTCTAAGCAATCTGTCTAGAAATCATACCTGAGACCTTTATTTATACTGATCGTAATGGACTTTTACCTTTTGGGGGCCTTCAAACGGCCCAATAATACCTTAATCTTTATTAAGGACTTAATGTGTCATTAGCATTTAACCGTGTAATCAGCGAAGTGCGTCGGTTGGGAATGATGGTCGGTCAGGGATGTTACCCTAGGTGGGCGTCCAGCTCTTGGGCGGACGTCAATTCCTTGGGCGGACGTCCAATCCTTGGGCGAACGTCCAGCTCTTGGGCGAACGTCCTCCTCTGGGCGGACGTCCTACTCTGGGCGGATGTCCTCTCTTGGGCGAACGTCCACTCCTTGGGCGGACGTTCCACACTGGGCGGACGTCCAGCTCTTGGGCGAACGTCCACTCCTTGGGCGGCGGACGTCCAGCTCTTGGGCGGACGTCCAGTCCTTGGGCGAACGTCCACTCCTTGGGCGGACGTTCCATATTGGGCGGATGTTCACTACTACAAAATTGACTATAGATAGCGCATAATAGATAGCGCTTTTTCTAATAAGCGCTATCTATTAATGTGCAGAACAATAGATAGCACTTATTTAAACAAGCGCTATCTATAACTATGACAATAGATAGCGCATATTTAAAAAAACGCTATCTATAATTATTTAATATTATTTTTTTAATTAATAAATTGAAATATATCTATAGATAGCGCTTGTTTGAAAAAGCGCTATCTATGACAATTGAATAGATAGCACGTTTTTAACTAAGCGCAATGTATTGTGACCCAATAGATAGCACGTTTTAGAGTACGCGTTATCTATAACGATTAAAATTTTTTCCTCTTCGCGCTACTAGGAGTCTCTTGCAATTTGACGTTCACTTCATCACTGCTTAGCGCTGTTCCAAGGTTTCATTCGCGCTGCTCCTTCGTTTCATTCGCGCTCCTCCTCCGTTTCATTCGCGCTGCTCCTCCGTTTCACCACTGGTTAGGGCTCTTCTCCTCTGTTTCATCAGCGTAGGGCTCCTTCTCCTCCGTTCATCAGTGCGTTAGGGCTCATTCGGTAGTTCTCCTTCAATTGGACGTGTACGTCTTTGCTCACTCTTTTAGTGCACTCCCGTTTTCAACAGTGTGTGTGGCCTTTGCTCCTTCGTTTTAGGACTTCCGTTTTCAGGTATCACATTCCCTCTCCCTCCTCTTCTCGGCTTTGTTTATCCTTTGCCTTATTTTCATGAAAACACATTTTTATCAGGTGGTGATTGCGCCATTAGTGTAGAATTTGTGTTCGTGCACTGGGTTTAAGAACCCATTGTCACTCGCTTCTGTGTTAGGGCAAACACTGAGGGAGAACGACACTCCTCTGGTGAGTTTTTAAATTTTGCAATTGTGTTATAGTTATAGTTATTTTATTTAAGCACACATAGGTCGCGTGAATATTTGGGTTTGATGACTCTGTTTTGCATGAGTGAGAGTAATTCTTAGTGTAAGTATGGAACAACTTGGATTAGTGTGTGTTTGAGTGTTAGGAAGAGGGAATGTTAATGTAACAGAGGGGAGAAGGGTAGTTGCAGAGAAAGGTTGAGAGAAGGTGAGGTTTAATGTTTGATTGGAAGTGTGAGGTGAGAGAAAGGATTGGAGTGTTGTAGATCATGTTCAGTCAAAGGAATTTGGATTTTTTATTCAAATTTCAGCTTTCAAAAATAACTATTTGAATGATAGTTCCAATAAAATAGAAACATAATGATAAACCATAGCTAGATGTTCTATTGTTGTTCCGAAGGACAATAATTATTAGTTGTGTAGAGGTATAGATGATTCAAGCTATATAACTCTGGTCATACATGTTTGTTGGTATGTTCTCTACTGGTTTCAATAGGATAGAGATAAATGATAAAATAGTTTTACCGGGCAATTAAAGTAGTATGAGTTGTAGAAGGAACAAAGTCTTTAATCTGGCTGTGAACTTTTAATTGTGTGAAGCCAATGGTGTTGATTCTCGAAGTTGTCATGTGTTAGTAATAGAAAATGTTGTTCTTGAAATTAACAGTGTAAAAGTGTCACCATTTTGCTTCAAAATCAGTAATTGTACATCAACCGTAGCCTTCCACTGTTGTGCTCCTCTTCACGTTCCAGTCGTCCACTTCCACTGTCCACTATCCAGCTCTCTGCATTCGCACGGGCTGCTCCTCACGGGCTGCTCTCCCCTCTGGAATGTCCCCCTCTATTCTACTGTATACTACACTACACTACTGCTACTGGAATCTAAATTACTCACACTTAACACTACACAACCTTCTCCTTATATTCTTGGAAGTGCACACTTTCATTTGTTTCAGCCAGCTTCCCCATGTGTTTGGTCTCCCATTATCATTTTTTAATTAATTTCTTCCATCAATTGCTGCTCCTGGATGCCAAATAAAATAAGGTGGAGCCCTCCATTTGTCATACACTTCCGCATGCTACTGCTTTGACCGAGAACACCACTTCTTGGATGCGTGGTGTTGTGTGCCACCGTGAAAAAGCTTTCTCGCTTCCCCTGGTGCTGCTTTGTGCAGGCCAGACACCACTCCCCTTCTTGCTGGACGCTGCTTTTTTTTCCATCCAGCCATGCCGTGAAAGCTCATCCAAGCTGCTGTTCCGTGGTGAAAGGCTGGACTTTGTTTGCTGGATTGCTTCCGCTTCTTGCCACTTCTTGGATGCTTGGTGCTGCACCTTAGCTGGCCGTGATGTTCTTCTTCCAGCAAGGCCATGAGCTTCCTGGATACAAGACTTGTTGGACATGCTTGCTGGATGCGTGAAGATGGCTGGATTGTTCCAACACGTCCCAACTCTTTACAGACCGGACGCTGCTGCACCTTAGCTGGCCGTGAGCTCCTCTTTCTTTACATGGAGCAGCTGTTGCTCCTGGATGTGGCTGGACATATTGAAGGCCTGGCCCTGACACTTTCTCTCTTCCAACATCATGGTACCTTCATGTGCCGTGAGTTCTTCAAGCTGGACGGTGCTGCTGTGTGGCTGTTGGATCGTGGAGTCCTTCCTCATGCAGCAGCCATTCTTCTTCTCCAACCTCTGGATGTGCTGGACTAGGCCGTGGAGTGTGATTGTGTTGTGTGCAGCTGTGTGCTCCCTGCTGGCAGCGTTGGACGTGGCTGGTGCAACTGCCTTCCTTTCTCTCCACCAAGAAACTAAGCATTTTGCTGCTGGAAAAATAAAAGAAACGTGTCCCCCTTTCCGAAACAGAGAGCCCTTCTAAGAAAGAAAAATTCCAAAACCTCCATGCAGTAAGCGTGCAGCTTTTCTCCAACGTGTTCCTTTGCTCAAGGTGGCTTTTGCTGGACGTTGTGTCTCCTGCGTGCTGCTGCCTGCACTCCTTTCATCTCCCACCATGCATCTTCAATTTATTTAATATTCATTGCCCATGGGCTGCCAAGCCATTGTAAAAGAAACCGTGAGTGGTACCCACCTTTTTGTATTGTCTCCCACTTCTTAAAAGAAAGAAGATTCCCTTTTAATTGGATGGCTAGGCCGTGTGGTGTGATTCTTCAATTGCTAGAGTTAATGTGACGGTGTAGTAAGCATTGGCAGCAAATAAAATAGGAAGCCTTCATAATTAGTGTTTCATCCTTGCTGCTGTCCGTGTGAATTTTAATTATTTTGTAAATTTTAATAAAAGTATATATATATATATATAAATAAATTTTAATTATTTTGTAAATTAATAAAAGTATATATATATATATATATATAATATGGATAAATAAATAAATAACTCTTTTTAAAGTTGTTTAAAAAGTTAATATAATAATTATTAAAATAAAATAATATTATTAAATTCATACTAAAGTTTATTATATATTTTAAAAGAACTAATATTGCTACTTTTTAGTTAATCTTACGGCTACTTCTAGGTAGACAAATACACCTTACCACACAATATTGACCTTACTGCTTCTATTTAATTAACCATCTTACTGCACATTCTTCTTTGAATTTATAAGTAGACAAATACTACTACATTTTAATTTTAATTAACCTTACTGCTACTTCTAGGTAGACAAATACACCTTACCACACAATATTCACTTTGCTACTTCTCTTTAATTAACCACCTTACTGCACATTCCTTTTTGGCCTTCTAGGTAGAAAAATATTATCATTTTATTTCTTTTCTTAAGTGACCTTGTTTTCTTTATTCGGGCTCTGATAGAGTATACACTCAACATCATTGTTGCTCCCAAGTAGGCATATTGTAGTGTGATTTTTATTTGTGCAGGGTGCATTTTCATTTTCTTATGATCATCTGAAATTGGTTTGTTTAATTAGATTTATAAATACTTGATTTTATTTTTACTAATTGCATTGTTATTCTTTTTGTAAATTGCAATTGTGAATTTTTCTTACATATACTGTGTGTTCAAAGTTGAGGTAGGATGAATATTATTTTATAGTTTGTTATTGCAAATAGTGTTAACTTGTATATATTGCTAATACTATATTGACTAATCTTGATAGATTAATAAAATATGGAACAAAAATGGATGTCTGCTAGTCGATTATCAAAAGAATACGAGGATGGGGTGAAAAGTTTTCGTAGATTTGCAGTTGAGCATGCAAAAAACCCTAGTAGAATCATTTGTCCTTGCTTGCAGTGTTGTCATTTAAAGGTAATGAATGCAGATGAGTTAGAAGAGCATTTAATTTGCAATGGAATTGATAAAAGTTATACATGTTGGACCAAACATGGTGAAAATAGAAAAAGTCATATGAATAATGATTTTCATCATAATACAAGTTATACACCGAAAGAAACTGATACAACATATGAGTTAGATGATGTTGAGGAGATTGTAAATGTAATCGAAGAGGATATGCAAGATTCTCCTCAGATGTTTGATAGGTTGACAATGGATGCAAAGACACCACTGTATAATGGTTGTACTAGTTTCACAAGACTATCAGCAGTCTTGAAATTATTCAATTTGAAAGCACGAAATGGATGGTCTGATACTAGCTTTACTGAATTACTATCACTTATAAAAGATATGCTACCACAAGATAATGTGCTTCCTAGTCGAATGTATGATGCTAGAAAAATATTAAGCTCTATTGGGATGAGCTACGAGAAGATTCATGCTTATCCAAATGATTGCATTCTTTTTCGAAATGAATATGCCCCATTGGATAAATGTCCTAAATGTATGACATCGCGGTATAAGAAAAATTTAGTGCCGAGCAAAGTGGTATGGTATTTTCCTATAATACCAAGATTTAGGCGCATGTATCGTAATGAACAAGATGCAAAGAACTTAAGATGGCATGCAGATGAAAGAATACGTGATGGAAAGCTTCGACACCCTGCAGATTCTCCTCAATGGGCAAAAGTTGACCATGATTACCCTAATTTTGGGAAAGAACCACGAAACCTACGTCTTGCTTTGTCTACTGATGGAATAAATCCGCATGGTATGCAAAGCAACTCGCATAGCACGTGGCCTGTGGTTATGATTATATATAACCTACCTCCATGGCTATGCATGAAAAGGCAGTTCATGATGTTGTCCATGTTAATTCCAGGTCCAAAACAACCAGGGAATGACATAGACATATACTTGGCACCTCTTATTGAAGACTTGAAGGATATGTGGAACGAAGGTGTAGAGGTGTATGATGGGTATACGGAAGAAAGTTTCCTGCTAAGGGCAATGTTGTTTGGCACAATTAATGATTTTCCGGCATATGGTAATCTATCTGGATATAGTATCAAAGGGAAGTGTGCATGCCCTATATGTGAAGATAATACAGATTGGGTGCGATTGGAACATGGTAAGAAAAATGTATTTCTCGGGCATCGCAGATTCTTACCTTCAAAGCACCGTTATCGAGGATGGAGAAAAGCATTTAATGGGACGACAGAAGAACGTAGAGCTCCAAAATTGTTGTATGGTGATAAAGTTTTTGAAAAAGTAAAGGATATAAACAACAAATTTGGTAAGCCTTTTGCAAGAGATCTAGTCACAAGTGGGTGGAAGAAAAAGTCTATATTTTTTGATTTGCCATATTAGAAGTCCTTGTACGTTAGACATTTCCTTGATGTGATGCATATCGAAAAAAATGTATTTGATAGTGTCATAGGTACGTTGTTGAACGTTCCTGGAAAGTCTAAGGATGGCATCAAAGCAAGGTTGGACTTAGTTCAAATGGGAATTCGAACAGAATTGGCACCAATAAAGAAAGGTAAACGTCAATATCTACCTCCAGCAGCTTATACTCTATCTAGAAAGGAAAAAATTGTGTTTTGTAAGTTTCTACAAGGAGTTAAAGTACCAGAAGGGTATTCATCAAACATTAGGAACTTAGTATCTATGAAAGATCTAAAGCTAATAGGGTTAAAGTCTCATGACTATCATGTTATGATGTAGGAAAACTTATCTTATATAATAATTTATCTATTTATCTTATAGTAATTTTGAATGGTTCATTGGAGTGTGTGATTAATTGGAAAATTATAAGATTATGGTAGTCTTTTTACTGTGGAAACTTTATGTTCATTGTCTTTCCAATCTATACATGGAATGCTTTTAATGCTCTTGAAAAATGAATTAAATGAATATGGGATCAAATGTTGATTCTCTTGCAATTTTCTAACTAATTTGATCTTTTCTACAATAATTAGATAAAGGAATTGGGATCAAATGTTAATAACATTCCCCGTCAAGAATTATGGAAGCATGGTCGTGTGAACAAAAGCGGGGCAATTGAAAATGAAGAAACTCAACAAGTTTGAGACAAATGTGTAAGTAATATGTTTTCATATTATATTTGTGTGTGGAATGAGAATAAATGTGATATGTTTGGTTCTTGTTTAGGTTCAATTGTCACAAACTAATTCAGAAGAGATGAATAATGATCACTCTGACATTTTGAGTCAAGCTTTATGTCTCCCAGAGTATCCAGGTCGTGTTAGGGGAATGGGATTTGGAGTCGGTCATAGAGATTATTTCCCGTCCAAAAAGCGTCATACACAGCATGAGCATGATAAATTAACTGCTCAATTGAAAGACATGTCGGAAAGAATTGCACGAATGGAAAATGAGATGCTTCGAAAAAATGACACACTAAATACTACTGAAGAAGCTAATAATAATAGTGGCCAAGGGAGTTGCACATTGTCATCAAATAGTTTTCCCGAGGTAACTAACTTATCTACATTACTTTCATTATTATTTTAATTTTCTTACTTTAAACTTTCATAGGAATCACATTGAAGATTGTCTTATAATTATGTTTTATAATGTAGGGGGTCTCAAGTTGTAAATTGTTTACATTATCACCATCACTTTGCTTGGTTGCCCATGGAAAATTGCATAATTTTAAAAGTGATACACTACATGGTAGACCTTTACCTAAGGGACATGTTAAAGTTAGTATAGATATTGCTTTGGAGCCAAATGTATCCTTGCCTATACCAATTGATGATGATGACATGATGACAATAGGACAAGCAATAGGTACATTTGTGGCATGGCCAATGAATTTCATACAGATTAGTGATGAGGTATGTTTATACAATTGTATTCATTCATATTTATGAACATATTTCACCTATTGCCTAACTTGTTTAATTGATGTTGTTTTAGGATTCTACTCAACCTAAAAAGAGAAACATGAATAATACAAATGAATGTATTGCACCTAAAAAGAAATGTCAAGGGAAAATGGCCTTTCAACATACTCCTCGTAAACTGTTTCATCCCAATATTTCTGAATGGTGCAATTGTCTCTCTTCATACATGAAACTAAAGCCATCAGAGTCACTTCCTCCAATACAAATGGACAAAAACATATTTGGACTAGATAATCATAAAGAAATTGTTAATGCAGAAATTATTGGAGAAGTTACTAACTATGCATGGCTAGGTGCAACTACAATTTCTATATATATCGGGTAAAACATATACTACATTTATCATTAACTTCATTATTAGATTGACACCTTATCATATTGCTAATACATTCTTATATTTTTCTTTTATAAGGTACCTATATCAAAACTTTGTTAAGCCAAATGATAAGGCATTCTTTTTTTATCACCCCAAATCACAACACATGAGCTACCAATGAAAGACAGAATGCAAAAAATAGTTACTATTTTTCTTGATAATGGGGTGATTGATAAGTTTGTTCTTGCACCTATTAATACCGGGTAATACTTTACTTTACAACTTTATCAACAATGTATTATTTTCAAAGTTAGATGTACGAATTCTAATTTTGTTGATTCATTTCAAATTGCAGCCAACATTGGGTTTTGCTAGGAATCAATCTTAAACTGGAGATAATTCATTATCTTGACCCAGTAGCGGTAGACATTAATATGAGGCAAGATTTGAAGAAATTGTTTGACATGTAAGAATATATGTGTAGTATACTTTTACTTGACATATTCGTATACTTTTAGTTGTATTGTTGTTACTTATACATGCTTTAATTTTATTTATTCACTAGGGTTATACAAACCTATCGAGCTCAAACAGGAAACATGGTTTCAAAATCTAAGTCAAACAATATCAAGTGGACAACAATTAAGGTACATTACTCTAGTATGTTTTGTGTAGTATAGTCTTGATTGTGATAATTAAATTGTTGAATGACCTCATGTGACCTTTTAATTCACATTATGGCTGCTTGTATTGTACTGGTTAGGTGAATAACTTGTATTCTTGAATTATTGAAGACTTATTTCCTTGTTGCATAGTAATGGTTAGTTAAATAACATGTATTATTGTGAAACTGGTTGGAGGAGTATCTGATTGTTATGAAAGCATAACCTTTTATTAATAGTTTAAACTTGTATATGGTATATAATTATTTGTTATTTGCACTGAACATGTTTGGAGTATACTAGAGTTTTGAATCTTTTTATGTTCAAATTATAAAAATGCTTTTTAATTTTGAAATTCTAGTGCCCAAGACAACCCAACGGCAATGATTGTGGGTATTACGTTTGCCAATATATGAAGGAAATTATTACATATTGTGAAGGAGGAACAATTCCAACTGATGTAAGTTATCTTTATCGTCATAATTAATTTGTAGTAATATTTAATTAACTAATTCTATATTATTTTCTCTTTCTTGCAGTATTTTTCTAGTTGCAGATGTCAACAATATCATGAAAGTCAAATCATTGAAGTTAGAGAAAATTGGTGTATACATGTAATTAGTACATGCTTATAGGTTATGTTAAGGTGATGTGATTATAAGTATTGATAGGATATATATGTTACACGTAATAGACGACTTAACGATTAACTTTTGAAATATTAGTGTACCAATAATTTGTATTTATATTAATGAACATTCTTTTTGAGACATTTGTCATATTTTTCTCAATATTTTATATTTTTTTTTTGTATATAATACCATAATAGAACTAATATTTTATATTTTATTCTAAAATTTATTATTTTTTTAAAAACAATTTTGAAACAATAGATAGCGCTTCTTTAAAGAAGAGAAGTGCTATTGATAAGTGCCAAGAATTGCATATCCTAAGCACTTATTTTAATCTCCTTTGATGCTTTATGGAGTAAAATCTCATGAAAAGTTGTATAATATGTATATATTGTTGATTTTGTATCAGTTTGAGTGTTTTTGTGTGTTTATTTTGCAGATAAATAAGGATTGGAGAAGAAAATAAAGAATCACTATTCACGCGTTGACCGGCACTATTCATCCGTTGACCGGCACATCTATTGTCAGCAATAATAGATAGCGCTTCTTTAAAAAAGCACTATCTATTGACAGCCACCAATAGATAGCGCTTCTTTAAACAAGCGCTATCTATTGGTGGTTGTCAATAGATAGCGCTTTTTTAACGAAGCGCTATTTATTATTGCTGACAATAGATAGCGCTTTTTTGAGAAGCGCTATCTATTAATAGATAGCGCACGCATAGATAGCGCTTAAAAAGCGCTATCTATAACAAAAAAAAAGCACTATCTATGCCCTTTTTTGTAGTAGTGGTTCCACTGGCGGACGCTCCACATTGGGCAGACGCTCCACACTGGCGGACGCTCCACACTGGCAGACGCTCCACACTGGCGGACGCTCCACATTGGGCGGACGCTCCGCTCCACTTTGGGCGGACATGCCAACCTTGGGCGGACGTCCACCTCTCAGATGGTTGGCCACTCGTTCGGTCCTGATTCCTGGGCGGACGTCCTTGGACGGTCGTCCGGTTTCTAAGGATGGACGGTCCTAAACTATTTGGCGGACGTCCGGATTACTGGGCGGGCGTGTCTTATGCCGGGAGGACCTATCAGTACATAAGCCCCCGAAGCCCGAGCATAATTTTATTGTGCGAAGGGGTTGTCCGTGCCTGGATGGGCGTCATTTTGGTAAACCGCTGGATCCATGCAAACTCGGACTAATGTTTATTTGGGCGTTCGGTCTTTGTTGCTTGACACGGGTGGCCGCTCGTCATTTTGAACGGACATGCCATCTTGGGTGGACGTTCGTCTTGATTGCCAAGTTAGGGCGGACGTCCAAATGGCAGGACGCTCGTCCTGTTTTCCATTTTTGGGCGGTCATTTCATTCTGGACGGACGTTCCATCTTGGACGTCCCTTTTTCAGTGATTGGACGCTCGTTCAATCTTTGGGCGGACGTGCTACTTTAGATAGACGTCCGGTTCTTGTTTTATGCGAGTCGTCCAGGGTGGGCGCTCGACTTTGGTACTCAACAGGGGTGAACGCTCGGCCTTGTGGCGCTCGAGCGGCCTTGGTCCTGATTGCCATTTTGGGGGGCGGCCTTGTTAACCGTTCGCTCGGTCTATGCTGGGAGGACTTATCAGTACATAAGCCCCCCCCAAGCCCGAGCGTAATTTGATTGTGCGAAGGGATTTGTTAGATGGTCCCCGAATTGTTGGGTCTATGTGGAGGTCGACTTGGCGTACCTTGGAGGACAAATGGCCGGATGGTTGATTGACGTCCTCCTACTCCAGTTTGGTGATAAATGCCAGATTCGGCTAAGTTACGGATGGCCGGCTGATTCCTGGATGCCAGATTTGGCTGTTACGGATGGCCGGCTGATTCCTGAATGCCAGATTTGGCTAAGTTACGGATGGCCGGCTGATTCCTGGATGCCAGATTTGGCTGTTACGGATGGCCGGCTGATTCCTGAATGCCAGATTTGGCTAAGTTACGGATGGCCGGCTAATTCCTGAATGCCAGATTTGGCTAAGTTACGGATTTCCGGCTGATCGCTGAATGCCAGATTTGGCTAAGTTACGAATGGTCGGCTGATTCCTGAATGCCAGATTTTGGCTAAGTTACGGATGGCCGGCTGATTCCTGAATGCCAGATTTTGGCTAAGTTACGGATGGCCGGCTGATTCCTGAATGCCAGATTTTGGCTAAGTTACGGATGACCGGCTGATTCCTGAATGCCAGATTTTGGCTAAGTTACGGATGACCGGCTGATTCCTGAATGCCAGATTTTGGCTAAGTTACGGATGGCCGGCTGATTCCTGAATGCCTGATTTGGCTAAGTTACGGATTTCCGGCTGATTCCTGAATGCCAGATTTTGGTAAGTTACGGATGGCCGGCTGATTCCTGAATGCCAGATTTGGCTAAGTTACGGATTTCCGGCTGATCGCTGAATGCCAGATTTGGCTAAGTTACGAATGGCCGGCTGATTCCTGAATGCCAGATTTGGCTAAGTTACGGATGGCCGGCTCTTTGCTTCGTCGCCCAACCAAGCTGAGAGTTGTTCTTGTTGGAACACTCTTTTTCACCAGCTTGGGTTTGATAGGGCGGATGGTCCTTCGCTTCTTTGCCCGGCCAAGCTGAGAGTTGTTCTCGTTGGAACACTCTTTTTCACCAACTTGGTCTTACTGGGAGGACGGTCCTTCGCTTCTTGCCCGGCCAAGCTGAGAGTTGTTCTCGTTGGAACACTCTTTTTCACCAGCTTGGTCTTACTGGGAGGGACGGTCCTTCGCTTTCTTGCCCGGCCAAGCTGAGAGTTGTTCTCTTTGAAACACTCTTTTTCACCAGCTTGGTCTTACTGGGAGGAACGGTCCTTCGCTTTCTTGCCCGGCCAAGCTGAGAGTTGTTCTCTTTGGAACACTCTTTTTCACCAGCTTGGTCTTACTGGGAGGATATGCACTCGTGCCATTGTTGCGGGTTACCTGCATTATGAAGGGAACATGGCGAATTTCAAAGAAAGTATGTGTCCGTACCTTGTAAGACGGCTTGGTGGGTTGATCATGCTCGGATGAGCGCTTAAGTCCGGATTGGACGAGCGCTCTCTGAATCCGGGCGGACGAACGCTTAAGTCCGGATTGGACGAGCGCTCTCTGAATCTGGGCGGACGAACGCTTAAGTCCGGATTGGACGAGCGCTCTCTCAATCCGGGCGGACGAACGCTTAAGTCCGGATTGGACGAGCGCTCTCTGAATCCGGGCGGACGAACGCTTAAGTCCGGATTGGACGAGCGCTCTCTGAAT
The DNA here is from genome assembly GCF_016808095.1 of Vigna angularis. NCBI lineage: Eukaryota > Viridiplantae > Streptophyta > Magnoliopsida > Fabales > Fabaceae > Vigna > Vigna angularis. Next base: position 11,847,924 of record NC_068973.1, on the reverse strand, counting down.
CTGGGCGGACGAACGCTCAAGTCCGGATTGGTTGGTCACATGCAGTATAAGGGAATATTGATCGTATTTCTAGCTTAAAGGGTGTGTTCGTACCTTTTAAGGTCGAAAATATGTGTCCAAATGGCCGAGAATAGGTTGAGGCCGAACGTCCGAGATTATGCTGAGGCTGAACGGTCGAGACAATGCTGAGACCGGGCGTCCTTACAGATGAGGAGGTCGAACGGCCGAGACTATGCTGAGGTCGAACGTTCTTAAATGTGTGGAGGCCGAATGGCCGAGGACATGTGTCGTGCGGCTATGAAGTACTGGTGATGGGGTGGTCCGTGCTCATTTCTCGTGGTCACCTTTGGGTAACCGAAGTTACACGGCCCCACGGTGGGCGCCAAATGTTTCGACCGGATCCGGGCGGACCCTGCAAAAACACACGAGCTTACTGTTGATGGCGGACGGGCGGACGACGAAGACGAACGGACGACTGATGGCGAACGCTGGAGCCGGGCGGACAAGCGATCACGAACGTCGGAAACGGGCGGACACTTTCAGCTGGATCCCACGAACCGAAGCGAGCTTCACTGGCGGGCGGCACCAAGATGGACGATCGCTCTGTGCTCCAAACCGGGCGGACGTCCTCCAATCCGGACGCTCGCTCTCTGCACCAAGCTGGACGGGCGTCTTCCCCTTCTGGCGGGTGATCTTTTGCTTTCATCTCCAAGCCGGGCGGGCATCCTCCCTCTCCTTGGCGCTGCTCCACCCTCCCAGTTGGGGAGGGGCCGGGTACCTGCTAAAGGCACTCCGACGCTCAAGTCAGTAATATGACAGGGCGTTGAATAATGCATGCATGTGTTGCGTTCTAAGCAATCTGTCTAGAAATCATACATGAGACCTTTATTTATACTGATCGTAATGGGCTTTTACCTTTTGGGGGCCTTCAAACGGCCCAATAATACCTTAATCTTTATTAAGGACTTAATGTGTCATTAGCATTTAACCGTGTAATCAGCGAAGTGCGTCGGTTGGGAATGATGGTCGGTCAGGGATGTTACCCTAGGTGGGCGTCCAGCTCTTGGGCGAACGTCCTCCTCTGGGCGGACGTCCTACTCTGGCCGGATGTCCTCTCTTGGGCGAACGTCCACTCCTTGGGCGGACGTTCCACACTGGGCGGACGTCCAGCTCTTGGGCGAACGTCCACTCCTTGGGCGGCGGACGTCCAGCTCTTGGGCGGACGTCCAGTCCTTGGGCGAACGTCCACTCCTTGGGCGGACGTTCCATATTGGGCGGATGTTCCACTGGCGGACGCTCCACATTGGGCGGACGCTCCACACTGGCGGACGCTCCACACTGGCGGACGCTCCACACTGGCGGACGCTCCACATTGGGCGGACGCTCCGCTCCACTTTGGGCGGACATGCCAACCTTGGGCGGACGTCCACCTCTCAGATGGTTGGCCGCTCGTTCGGTCCTGATTCCTGGGCGGACGTCCTTGGACGGTCGTCCGGTTTCTAAGGACGGACGGTCCTAAACTATTTGGCGGACGTCCAGATTACTGGGCGGACGTGTCTTATGCCGGGAGGACCTATCAGTACAGTGGTTATAAGAGAATCTAAGTTTCTAGATTTTTGTTTTCTTGAAACTCTTAGAAAATTGTATCGAATTTAACAATTCCACTGCCACAGCTTGTATCAGGACTTTATACATACAATATTTTGGAACCGTTGTGTGTGTTCGATCAACCTGAATCTCTTTTGAGAAGATCCCTAATTAAGAAATTTTCTGAAAAGCATTTATTATAGAGATTGATATTGTTTTTACCGTTTCCTTTTTTCTTATAGAAATAATAAAATACTTATTTTATAATTAATTATTTATCAAATTATGATTACAATATAAGATAAAAAAAATTATATTCTCCAATAACGTTTATTAAAATAATATAATTATTCTTAACACTTAGTACCATAAAACTCGAAGAAAAATAATAAAATAAATAAATTAGTTTTGTGTGGGTTTGTGTTAAAATTGTTGGTAGATAAATAAATAAATTTATAATTTTATTAATTTATTATTTTTCTGTTCGGGAATGGGTAGGTATGAAGCTTGTTCATGTGATAGAACCACAACCATGTGATTCATAACGTGGCAGAGAACCATAAACTGAGGGTGTGGGCTATGGGTGGTTAAAGGTGTTGTTGTGAATTCACTATGAATGTCGTGTGTGAATGTTGTGACCCTCCTTGTTCATTGAATGTTATTTATGATTGTAAGTTGTGGTGTTGTATAACTCATGCATTGACTTGTGAGTGACCGAGAATGGAATAAAATGTAGGGGTGCTATCTTGGCTTTATATTTGAATGTGACCATGTTGTGGGTGTGTATAAGAGCAAAATTTTCATAATAGGCATGCAACATCTACGCATGTGGGGATGTGAGAAAAATATGGGCATAACATTTTAGTTAGTCAACGTGGGGCCACTATAGGAAGGTGTGAGTGAGGAATGTAGGTAGAGTTTTTTTGGATTTTGCATGAAATTGTGGTGCCGTAAAGTGGTGTGATAAAAATGTGTATAAAATAATATAATACATAGAGTAGGAAAATGTTTTTTAACAATTTTTTTTATAACTTTTTTATGATCATTTAAGTAGTAATTTATGATTTGTTGGTTTTAAATATACAGATCAATAAAATAGTGATACATAATTTATTGTTAAAAAGTTATTAAAAAAATTGTTAAAATAGGTTAGATGGTGTGGGGTCGTGAAGAATTTGGAGAATGCAAGTGTGTGTATAAAATAATATAATATACAGGTTAGATGGTGATGAGTTCGTATGAGAGAAAGTAAAAGAAAATTTGTAGCATAGTGTGGGACTAGTTGGGTATGAGAATATGGAGAATTAGGGGAATCATGTGAGATCTACATAGGTAGTTATATAGCGTTTTATTTTATGGGGCTTGGTGGTTGTAAGTATAAAGAGGGGGTATATTTAGTACATGGTTGATTAAAAGATAGATTAAAAGTGACTCATAAATCATGGATCAAATTAAAACTTCTATAATCATGGATTAAATTAACACTTCTATAGGACGCGGATAGCAACATTGAAGGATAATATGTTAGAAATTTATATTACTTTTCATGTATTTTCTATTTTATATATGTTGGATCAGTCACTTTTACATTTTTCTAAATTATTTAAGGCTTTCTTAACTTTTAGAACTATCTAGAATTCTATAGTTGTAATCTATTACTTATGGTTATAAGAGAATCTAAGTTTCTAGATTTTTGTTTTCTTTGAAACTCTTAGAAAATTGTATAGAATTTAACAATGCCATTGCCGCAGCTTGTATCAGGACTTTATACACTCAATATTTTGGAGCCGTTGTGTGTGTTCGATCAACCTGAATCTCCTTTGAGAAGATCCCTAATTAACAAATTTTCTGAAAAGCATTTCTTGAAAACTGATCTCAAAGTGTCAGACGTAACATGTCCGGTAATGTTGATGCCTTAAATGAATGAGAGATGTTCTCTAATTACTATTTCCTTTCCATGTATTTGGCAATGATGTTTGCTTCTTTACCACTATTAGAGTTATACAACACTCCTTATGACTTATTGGGCAAATGATGATAATGTTCGAACAGCACTTAATGTTCGCAAGGTGAGTTCATACAACTCACTGCTTTTGGTTTTCCTTTACACATGCTAACTACATTATATAACAATTACAAATGCATGCATTGTAGGGAAGTATAGGAACATGGATTCGTTGTAATCATGATGAAGATTTCAAGTACGATATTCCAAGCAGCGTTGAATATCACGCAAATCTTAGTAAAAAAGGATATCGTTCATTAATATACAAGTTAATGTTCCTTCTTTATGTTGTTGTATTGCTTGAAGTAAAACTATACAACAAATTAACTATATATAATTCAAATTTCTTGTGGCAAATAACAGTGGCGATCATGACATATTGGTTCCTTTCTTGGGAACTGAAGAATGGACCAGATCTTTAAACTACTCTATTGTTGATTATTGGAGGCCATGGAATTCAAATGGTCAAGTTGCAGGGTATAATTTTATAACTTTCTTTTTTTCTTACACTAATTTTTACCCTATCTCTTACTGAATTGTCTTCCAACAATACCATGCAGACCAATAATGTAGTTATATTTAATCATGCTTAATATATATTAAAATAATAATTAAATATTGTATTTAATGTTTGTGTTTCCTGCATGTAGATACACGAGGACTTACTCCAATCGAATGACATTTGCAACTGTGAAGGCAAGTATCTCATTCTCTTTGTTACACTTGTGGGATCACGTACGCATATATATATATATATATATATATATATATATATATATATATATATATATATATATATATTGTAAATCTTTGCCAGCTTTTTGTTTTGTTATTTTTTCTCCAATAATTTCAGGGTGCGGGCCACAGAGCTCCGACTGACAAAGCGGGAGAAAGTTTTGACATGTTCAGTAGATGGATCTCTAAGAAGGCTTTGTAACAAAGGCCATTTACGATGCTGCAAAGGACCGAATTTATCTGTTTCCTAATAAATGTGTTCTAATGAACCCAAAAATAGTATTATACCTTCTTATATAAAAGGAGGGATTAAGTAATTGAGTAATGTTTTAATTTTGAATAATCACTTAAAAAATAATATGATATTTCTTTCCATTATTATATTTAGTTGCGAGCTAATTATAGTGACATTATATGTGTCAAATCGAGATAAGTTACAATTTTTATCGGTAAATAACCTAATAAATGTATTTGTCATTAAAGAGAAGTTATTAACTTTTATTTCATTATCCATCATCACAAATATTGATATATTGAAATTAATGATGTTTCATTTATTATAATGTTAATAAACAATTTAGTTGAGGAGCCTTGCTTCCTTTGAATTAGGTAATATAGATTGATTATGAATTATGTGCATACAAATTTTGTTACTTCTTTATTTTTTACATCTCGATCTAAATAATTTAAGTTAACATTGATCAATTTTTTATTTGTATATTCTTATTGTTTTAATTTTACATCAATACAACAATATAATGTATTATATTTCAGATATAATTTGTATTTTGGTTTTAATATTTATGGAGTTTATTTAATGTTTTTTTTTAATTTTTTGTTTTGTTTTCAATTCTACCTTGATTTTATTTGAATGGTTTAATATAACTTTTTCAGTTATTTTCATATTAATATCATTTGAAAAGTAATTACATATCACTATTTTGACTTTTTTGAGTTTGTTTTTTATTTTCTTATTGTTTTTTTTTTTAATTTTAACTATCACTTATTTATTTAAATCAAGAGGTACGCGCCATATGTTACTATGGGCTCATAGCCGACCGATCGGTAAGATCAGTCCGACCGATGATACTTCGCAGGTCAATGAACCGATCGGTAAAATCGATCCGACCGATGATACTTCGCAGGTCAATGAACCGATCGGTAAAATCAGTCCGACCGATGATACCTCTCAAATCAGTGAACCGATCGGTTAGATCAGCCGTTAAGGTAATTAATGGTAATAACTGCCGGGGAGTTAATGAGGATAATTATCATTTATTGATAATTAAATAGTCATTCATTGATGGTTAATGAGTTAGACCCAACGGTAAGCTCTTTATAATTTATAAATATATTTTTAGCAAAGGAGACAGGTAACTTAACTTGAACTGAAAACTGAGAGCTCTGATAACTAAATCTTGATTACAAGATTATTATGCAAAGTCACTGACTTGAGCGTCGGAGTGTCTTTTGCAGGCACCCTCCCCCGCGGCTTGGATAAGGAGAAGAGAGAAGACAACACAACTGGACATCAGAAGAGGCAACTTTGAATGTTTTGGATTAGGGTTCTAAATCCTGCCGAAACATTTTGGCACCCACCGTGGGGCCGAGCAGCATCCCACTGAAATCACAAGAAACCAAGACGAACGCTCGGTCTACACATTACTACGAAATGAATAATTGAGCATGCTTCTTTTGGATCGGCCTACTTCAACAACAACCCGAGAACGGTGTTTTCTTTTCCTTGGTTTTTGTTTCTGGAGTTTTCCAATGTTATATTATTCAAGATTAATTTATCCAGGAGCAAAGTTCAATAACACACCCTACATACAAGACTTATTATGAGCAAAGTGATTTTTGATTAACGAGACGTCTCCTGCCCATTATTTATACGTATATTATATATTCCAATCGGTTTCATTGATTTATATAGATTTAATATTGAGTTATTTCACAATAATATCTTCTTTCTTTTATAAATATATATAATATTAGAAATCAAATACAGGAGATCTTTTCCGCTGGTTAGCCTCAACCCTTATACCTTGCTGTTATAGCAATCCTAAATGTTTATGACGAGTGTGCTTACCATTTCCTCCAACATATATAATGCTTTTGCATTGCTTTGGAAAACACCGTATATTATTAAAGAAATGGGATTCAAAGGTCTACTAGATATTGTCGTGCAAAGATGCAGAGAATGATGATCACATGTTGATATTATGATTATTTCAAGTGACTTTGAAAATGTTAAACTTTTTGCATTTTAAATTTATTTTATTATTAGTTAAATAATTTAACTCAAAAGCTTTTATGCGTACTTTTTTCTTGGAAAACCTGCAAGGAGAAAAGTAAATTTTTTATTATTTCCTTTCTTTTGGTCTTTTCAAGAAACTTTGATTTTGATGAATTAGGGGTTGGGATTTATATCCTTCAATCAATCAAAGCCCGAGAGGCGCGACGCTGGGTACCGAAAATCCAAGCGATCCACTAGCTTCAATCAACAGAAGAGTTCCTTTGGCAGTGCTTGCCACAGGGAGAAAAGGTAAAGGCGGAATCCGTAGGTGATATACGGGAAGAAACATAAAGGAATAAAATTTTAAACATAGATACTTGAAAATGTATAAGATATTTAACAAATTGATTAATATTTTGATAAATTGATTTTATTTACACTACAAAAGTATATAATTATACCTCGGTTTATTTTCGCGTTACCAGGATTTTAACCTCGGGTAAATATATTACCTGTGGTTGGAAAAATCGCGAGAAAAACTGTCATCGATAAATAATTTTCACTGATTTTGTTTAAAATCACCGCTATTTGCAAAGGTTTCGTAAAAACCTACAGAAACCGACGGTAGTTGCTGGGGCTACTAAAACCGCTAAGACTTGCATAAATTATCCAAAATCGTCAAAAATTTCTAAATTTACTTACCTAGGATTTTAAAAACCGCCCACGGTAATACAATTAATTTAATTATTTAAATGATTTGTTTAATTTGAATAACAAAAAATATGTTTAATTATACATCATAATAATCTAAAATAAAAGTAATTAATATTATATAAAATAACTGTGAACATTAAAAATACAAATATTTTGTCAAATTATGAGGTTCTTAATAACAAGCTCTAACACATGTTATTTTTATTTTATTTCATGTCTGAGTTGCATCTACTTCACTATTGGTTTTCTCTTGAATTGCATTTTTCTCAATTTTCTCTTGAATTGCACTCTTCTCATGGTCATCTTAAAACTAGTTTAAATTTTCCTTTTTTTCAATTTTCTCTTGAATTGCACTCTTCTCATGTCATCTTCGAGCTGATTTAAATTTTCCTTCTCCTTGATCTTCAAGCTTGTGGAGAGAGTTGGGAACTCGAAATCCAATTGAAATTGTACTCTTCTTTCTTTATTTGTACTTTTGACTCTTGTTCTTTCATCTCTATTTTTGGAACGTTTCCCTGGAGAACATCATCAGTAGTATTGGATATTTTTACAGATGCTTAAGACAAAACTGGTCTATAAGCTTCATGCAACATAGAAATCCCGCATGATTTTCTGTGCTCGCATTATACTTTTCTCAAGTACTATATAATATTATGGCTTAAATAAATCATTCACAAACCTTTTCACACTTCCCCAAATTCTCTTTATCACCAACCTCATAACCAAAACGAATGAAAATTAGAAACGCAAGAAAATTATAATGAAAAGTAGCAACTCATTATAAGAGAAATTTCTAGAAATTAAAACCTTCAATTGTTAATAAAGAGGCAAGAATCACGTATAAATTTGTTAAGCTTCACCTTTAAAAGCTCTATCTCCTCTTTGGTTGGACAAAATTTAATGAGATTTTCCACTGATCAACATTGAATCATCCATGGACAGTACCGCAGCCTGGATATGAATTTCATCATGCAAAATCGTAAATTGAATAAGTTACAATCAAGAAATTTAGCTTGATACTTTTGCAGATATATAATAAGGCAAGAAACTGTTTCCAAGAACATCTATTATCAAAAGCAGATACAAGTACAATATAAGTACAAGATTCTACTCTCTACAAGACTTGACTTACACTTTTCTTGGCACTTTATTGTGGAACTTTCTGTACCACAAGACTGGCCAATCTTTTGGATGAATATAGTAAGACTTTCTTTTGAGCTTGAGAGACATATTTGTTAATCATCAATAAAGCATTTATCAATTTCATGCACAAAGCTTCCACCAGTACTGTCGCTACCACGCGAAATTTTTTTTATATGTTGAAATTTTCTTGTTTAAACCACCGAAAATTTTTTAAAAAAGAAAAAGAATAAAGTTGCTGCGGTTTTACTCATAAACCGCCGAAAATTTCCGGGATTTCATAACAAAAAAATTAACTCTCCAAAATTGTACTATTTTTGTGTTAGGATTTGAGTGAATGATAATTATATAATAATGGATGAATTGATAATTTATTTATTTATTTAATTGTTTTAGTTTTACTTTTAGCATTCTCTAGAAAACAATTTTATTGTATTGCTTTTTTTACTTTTTGACGTATGTAGAAGTCTCTTGAAATTTGGTTTAGGTTTGACTAGTTATTAGGTCATAATTTTAGTTGAAAACTTTTACGTAGGTCTATTTTGTTACTTTGTTTCAATTAGGTTTCAACACGAATTTTCAGTTGATAGTTTTTTTTTTCTAATTTTGTAATTTTTAATTTGTTTTTAATTTTTTCTTTTGCAAAATTTTTGGTGTTAACGTGTTAGGTTTGTGACGTGAGTGTCACGTGTTATTTGTTTGTGTGAGTTTCTAAGTGTTTTTGTCTTGTATTCACTTTGTAAGAAAATAATTCTCTTCTTACCCTTATTAAGAGGGGGTGAATTGATGATCAATAAAAATAATTATTTTTTCAATTTTTTCACAAACTTAAAAATATCTTTAATGTATCTTGAAATCCAAGCAATAAAACACATGTAATGAAAGTAAAAGAGATAAGGAAAGAAATACAAACACAAGATTTATATTAGTTCGACCTCAATGCCTACATCTAGTGTCCTTTCAATCAACCTAAGATTGAAATCCAATTGCACTATAAAGATCTCAGTTTTTACAACAAGACTTTACAGAGACCACCTCTCAAGTGTAACCACCTCTCTAACTCTAAACCTCTACTGGAAAAGCGCGATTTACAGACGGCATTTTACCAAAGGCTTTGAAGCCCTCGGTATTGAGATGATTAGCGAAGGCTTTTAAGCCTTCGGTAACGTCCTGGCTAATTTAAGTCACAAATTGGGTTTTTCGTTCCCCAATTTGATTTTCTTCAGCTTCGTCGCTTTCGTCCGTCTCATCCATTTCTCCACAGACTTCCCTCTCTTTCTTCATGCTCCCTCAATTTCTCGATTAGTCACTGGTGATGGCCTGTCAGGATGGTGAGTGGTGCGTTGATCGCTGTTCGTTCACGGTGCGTGGTGGTTTGGGGAGTCTTTGGGCTAGGGTTCGTCGTGGTTTGGTCTTGGGCTAGGGCTGGTGGTGTGGAGGTTGAGGGACTTTGTTGGAGGGGCCGTTGTGGGCTTTTGTCGCTGTCGTGCTTGTGAAGCGGTATCTTGGTAGAGGTAAGTTCCACATAATTTCATTCACACTGTCATGTTCATATTGTTGAAGCCTAGACAGTGTTGTTGCCTTGATATTGGTGGAGTGAGGGTGGAGAGAGAAGAGGAAGAGGAGGAAAATGCGGCGAGAATTGCAGATATTGTGGATGAGTTTTCTACTTCGAACGAAGATGATTCTTCTAGCACTACCACAGGTCCTAATTCTACTACTGCGGATAACTGGCAAAAGGGTAAGCTTTTTGGGCGTGGTTCATTTGGCTATGTCTATGAAGGGATTTCTGAGTAAGTGATTTTGAGCCCATCACTTCGCTTATACTCACTCAAAGTTATTGTTAGAAACGAAAGATAAGCCTTATTGTTTATTTCATTGTTTACTGTGGTGTTGGAGTTAGAGAATAGGGTTAAGAAAAAGAGAAATAATTATAGTACGGCCAGTGAGAACAGTTTCAGGGATTCGGTTCATCTATTTTATTCCTCTCTTTCTACTGAAATCTTTGTAGGATACTATGTTATGGAATGTTAGTGTTATAATTAGGAGATTGGCAGGTTAGTTGTAGAAGGTTTGGATATGAGAATATGTTGGAAAAGCATATGACAGTATGTGAATGTCAATTTTGTTGGAGAGTGCTTACCAGTACGCTATAATTGTTTTCAATTTGTGGACTAACGCATAGTCGTGGTTGTTGGGAAAATGTCTTGCTCCTTAAATAATATAATCAATCATTTCCTTTCTTTTCAAAACAGTAATTTTTTTACAGTGAAGAAGTGATCGGATCTATTGAGATGAAAGGAAAGATGATTTTTTGTGTTTTGGTGAGTTATTTGTACACATAATATTCAGGAATTATGACCAAGCTATCTAAGGAAACTAAATAAATTAAGGAAATAAGGAAACATGCAAATAGAATCAAGATGATATCTGAACATATATAACAGAACTTTTAAACTGTCTTGTACTTTTGGTTAACAATCTATTGAAAAAGACTATGATTAGTGCATTCCCTTTTTGCATGTGTTGGCCCGTGTCATTACTCCTTGGGCTGTTGATTTTTAAGCAATGGAAAACATAATTAGTATTGATTTAACTTTTTTCTTTGCCAAATATTCTAGATTATATTATTTTATATTTGTTGCTTTTATGGTTTAAGTTTTCCTTTCCTAAACTATCATAACTCTTTGATGCTAAAATATATTTGTTCTGTTGCTCTTCTGGATTGGGAAATACTCATAAGCATTATATGAGTATTTTTTTTTGTCATAGAATGGTCAAACTAAGTTTATTAGGCCACTTAGTTAAGTTATCATCTACTTTTGTATATCTTGTGTTCAAATTGCTTCATTGTATGGGTTGGTTTCCCTGCAAAGCCCCTATTTCAAAACTCTAAATTAATTGAAGTTCACAAGATTTGATATTTGATCCCATTATGGTGGCTTTTAGAAGTTACTTAAGTGCTAACTACCTGTGCATTCCTTTTGTTAATTTGTTTATATGTTCTGATTTCCACTGTAGAGATGGATTCTTTTTTGCTGTAAAACAAGTTTCACTACTTGATCAGGAGAATCATGGAAGGCAAAGTGTATATCAACTTGAACAAGTGAGATGAGATTTCTCTCTTCTCTCTATTACTTTGTTTTGTGAAAAATGTTTCTTATTTTTGTTTAGTGCTTTCACTTTTAATTACAAAGTGCTTCCAGAGAACTTGTTATCCCCTAGTCGACTGCATAATGTGATGACAAGAAGCAAAAAAAAAAATACTTTAGCTAAAGATGGAACTTAAAATAATAATATATACTAATTAATAGTCACTGATCAGTGTATTAAAAGTAAGAAAATGGGAAGCTTACACATCCTGCAAAGTAGTGAGTCTTGCAAATGTTGCAGGCAACTCTCCAGTAAAATTGTTGGAGGTAAGTAGCCTAAACGTATTAAAAGCAACAATAAATCATCAAGAGAAACCAAGGTCTTCTAATTAAACTAAATTGTTACTCAACAAGCATTGACATTTGATGTTTTAGAACAAAAATCAATGAAAGCAAACAACCTAAACAAAGTTTTAAAGTTGAATGGAAAAAAAAGGGAGCAAAATAAACATCATACAATCTTTGAATATTTGGAAGATTCCCAAGTTCACTAGGAAGATTTCCAGAGAGTTAGTTGAATTCGAGGGTCCTATTAACATAAAGCCAAAGTTCAACCCAGATGAGGTTATAAATGCGTAAAAACAATGCATGATGGATAGCCAGAAAAAGAAAAGTCACAAACTTTGGAGAGTGGAGATGTTTGCTAGCTTTGGGGGGATTGAACCCGTTAGTCGATTAGCACTCAGAGAACTACCATAAATTTGTATTACTCTTAGTGTTTCAATCACAATAATATATGCAGTGAAATAGAAGGGACCTTTTTTGTACAAACGTTTGAAAAATTAGATATTTTTTAAAATCCTAAACTGTGTGAAACAACCTTAAATCACAATGTTTGTGAAACTGAGGGAATAGGAAATAATCTTAAACTGCAGATTTTATGAAACAGGGGGAGTGGTAGCATTGTTCGTTTGTGCAGTTATAGATTGGTGAAGAGAAAATTGACAGAGAAACTAAAGAAAGTATACATGCAGACAAGATTCAATAAGCCCCACTCTAGAGGAATTGTCCCATTCAGGTAATTGCGACTAAGATCACTGTAACAGAGAGACAGTTGTTAGCAAAAATCAAAGATGAAGTTTTGATGATGAACAGATTTGCACAAGTCAAGATCCATAAAGACAAATTGAAGATCTATGTATTTTATAAAGCTTTTATAATAATCAAAGTGGATGTAATAGTGCTCAAATATGTATTAGGGTTGATTCTTGTAATTTATATTTGATTTATTTACTGTTGAGAATCATCCACAAGCTGTTTTAATCGATTAAACCCAGTTTTAATCGATTAAAACGAGGCTGGCACTGAAAACCTAATTGCCCTTGTAATAATCGATTAAAGCTAATAATAATCGATTAGTTAATCGATTATTCCTTAGAATAATCGATTAACACTAGCCGTTGGGGGTTTCAGATTTGAAAAACTAGCCGTTGTACTCATTTTAATCGATTAATACTTGTGTTAATCGATTAAATACATTAGATGACCCGTTTTCGAAGAATGGAAGGGTATTAGGCTGAGTCTATAAGATGGCTCACTGTTTATCTCAAAAACAACTCTTCCCTTGTGCAAAAGACCTCTGAATTCTTTGAGAACTCTGTGAGATTGTTGAAGCTAAGGAAACTCTTGTCTGCAAAGTCCTGAAGTGCTACTGCGGTGACAGAGGAATAGCTTGTTCATCTTTGGTGTATCCGAGGAAGTGCCTGGAAGAGAATCATCCTTCGTGAAGCATTCGAAGGAGGTGGTCATCCTTTGTGAAGATTCAAAGGAAGTGTAAGTTCGTCTCTTGTGGTTTCAAGAGAGGTGGTGTTTCTAAACTCTTACAAATTGTTTTTCTTTGTGATTAATATTTGTAACTGTTTTGTGTTAATGAAAAATGTTTATCTTGTTTGAGATAAGCGACTGGACGTAGGATCCGAGTGATCTGAACTAGGATAAAATCACCTGTGCAATTTTTCTCTTTCCCTTACTCTGTCATTTATATTTAATTATCTGCTCTGTAAGAAAAATTAAGAGAAAAATAATAAAAGGCACAATAAAAGTATATAACCAATTCACCACCCCCCTCTTGGTTTGTTCCACGCTAATAATTCTGTTGCAGCGATTCTAACAATTGGTATCAGAGCTTGCTTTGATAGTCATTCAAATGGTAGGATCATATCAAACCTTTGCAGAGGGTGCATCAATCAATAGACCCCCACTATTCATAGGTGAGAACTATGCATTCTGGAAGGTAAGAATGCAAATATTTATTGAATCTATTGATTGTGAAATTTGGGATGTTATTGTGTCTGGCTCTTCTGTTCCTACTAACAATACACAGGAACCAAAGCCCCATGGTCAATAGACCACTGAAGAAAAGAAAAGATTTCAGAATGACGTAAAAGCCCGGAATATCATTGCATCAGCGTTGACTGTTGATGAGTTCTACATGGTCTCTGTCTGCAAAACTGCTCAAGAAATGTGGGACGTACTCAGAGTGAAGCATGAAGGAACAAATGATGTAAAGAGGGCAAGAAAGAACTCCTTAATCCAAGAGTAGGAAATGTTCCGGATGAAGCAAGGAGAAACAATTTCAGACGTTCAAAAACGCTTCACCAACATTGTCAATCATCTCATTGGACTGGGTAAGTCATTTGATACCGATGAACTTAACATTAAAATCTTGAAGTCTTTAGACAGGTCGTGGCAACCAAAGGTGACTGCAATCTCGGAGTCACAAAACCTCAACACCATGACTATGGCGGCACTCTTTGGAAAGTTGAGGGAACATGAACTAGATCTTGGAAGACTTGATGAAGAAGAAGCAAAAGCCAAAAACAACAAGAAGAGTTTGGCATTAAAGTCGGAGGTTGAAAGAAGCAAAAGTAAATCGGAAGATGAAGACTCAGACGAAGAGGAAAATTTAAGTCTTGTGATCAAAAGGTTAAACAGGTTCATGAAGTCTAAAGGTAAAGGAAGATTTAGATACGAAAAGAAAGATAATCAAGTATCTTCCTCAAATTACCGATGCTACGACTGTGGAGAAAAGGGGCATCTAAAAGCAGACTGCCCAAATCAAAAGAAGGGTGAAGACAAAAAGGAGAAAAGGTTCTTCAAGAAAAAGAAGGCCTACATTGCATGGGAAGACGACAATGAGACCATTTCAGATTCGAGCGACTCAGATGAAGAAGCAAACATCTGTTTGATGGCAGATGATGATAATGTCAGCCAAGTAAGTAATTCACACTATTCTGATAATGATAGTCACATTGATGAAGATGAAATGCATGAAACATATGTTGCATTATTAATTGAATCTGAAAAATTAGATATTTCTCATAAAAAGCTGAAAAAGGATTTTAAAAATTTAAAATCTGAATTTGACAACCTTCTTGAAGAAAATGAAAATTTGAAGTTTACTTCTGAAAATCTCTCTAAAATAAATGATGCTTTGAAAACTGAATTTACAAATTTGTCTGAAGAAAACAGAAGTTTGAAAAATAAATTTTTATATCAAGCAGAAGAAATCAGAAATTTGAAAAGTAAAGTTTCATATTATGAAAAAGAAAAATATATTGCTAATAATGAATGTGAATCTTGCATAAAATTCAAATATTTTTCTGAAAATACAACCACTGAAGAATGTAGTAAAATCTCTGAAAATAAAGCTGCTAAGAAATTTGTTCCTAAAAATAAATATAGAACCCGCAGAGCATGGGTAGAAAAAGGAACGATTAACAGAAACACAAATGTTGTATCCTGTTTTTACTGCATGAGAAAAGGCCATACCTCAAACAAATGCAGAATTAAACGTTTTGGTGTTTCTAGTGGAAGATATGTTTGGGTTGCTAAGTAATTTGAATCTAACCCAAAAGGACCCATACAAAGAAGTTAGGTACCTAAAATAGCTTGTTTGTTCCTTTTTTTTGCAGGTATTACAAAAATCAAGAAAAGTCATGTGGTGTCTCGATAGTGGTTGCTCAAAACACATGACAGGAGACAAGACGAAGTTTACAAATTTTAAAGAAAAGGAACAAGGCTTTGTTACCTATGGTGACAACAACAAAGGAAGAATTCTTGGAAAAGGCGATATAGGAAGCAAAGACACCTTGATGATCAAAGACGTGCTATATGTAGAAGGACTAAGGCATAACTTAATTAGCATAAGTCAACTGTGCGACAAAGGATTCAAGGTAACCTTTGAGAAGAATTCTTGCACTATTTTTAAGAATGATTCTTCTGAAATTGCATTAAAAGGAGTTAGACATAATAATATTTATTTAATTGATTTAGAAAATGCATCAAACAAAAATATTTTATGTTTAGTTGTTAAAGAGGAAAACCCATGGTTATGGCATAGGCGTGCTGCTCATATACATATGCAACAATTAAACAAACTTATATCTAGAGATCTAGTAATTGGTTTACCTAAATTAAAGTTTGTAAAAGATAAATTGTGTGATGCATGTCAAAAGGGTAAACAAGTTAAAAATTCCTTTCATTCAAAAAATATTGTTTCTACTTTAAAACCTTTAGAACTTTTACATATGGATTTATTTGGTCCTTCAAGGATAAAAAGTTTTGGTGGAAACTATTATGCTTTGGTTATTGTTGATGATTTTTCAAGATACACTTGGACTTTGTTTCTCACTCTTAAAAGTGAAGCTTTTAAAGAATTTAAAAAGTTTGTTGTTTTAGTTCAAAATGAAAAGGATCTAAGAATAAAAGCTATTAGAAGTGACCATGGTGGTGAATTTCAAAATGAATTATTTGAAAGTTTTTGTGAAGAACATGGTATTTCTCATAACTTTTCTTCACCTAGAACTCCCCAACAAAATGGAGTTGTAGAAAGAAAGAATAGATCCTTAGAGGAACTGGCTCGTACTATGTTAAATGAAAATAATGTTCCTAAACAATTTTGGGCTGATGCTGTGAGTACTGCTTGATATGTTTTAAATAAAATGATAATTCGACCTATTTTAAAACGTACTCCTTACGAGCTTTTCAAAAATAGAAAACCAAATGTTTCCCATTTAAAATTTTTTGGATGCAAATGTTATGTTTTAAACAATGGAAAACTAAATTTGGGAAAATTTGATTCAAAAGCTGATGAAGGAATTTTTCTTGGATATTCTTTAACAAGCAAAGCATATAGAATTTTTAATAGGAAAACGTTCACAACAGAGGAATCCATACATGTTACTTTTGATGAAATTATGGACCTTGAGGCAAAACCTCTTGAGTCAGAAGAATCTGATGCAGGAACAAGTGAAGATTCATCAAAGGAGACAAATGAAGAGAAGAATCATGACAGTCCTCAAGATGAAGATTTAAATAAAATATGACGACAACCTAGAGGATTATCTTTGGACAACATAATTGGCGATATCACACAAGGGGTAAACACAAGAAGTAATATTGTAAATTATTGTATGAATGTTGCTTTTGTGTCACAGATTGAACCAAAGAATATTAAAGAAGCCCTTCAAGATGAAAAATGGTGTATCGCAATGCAAGAAGAACTCAACCAGTTTGAAAGAAATCAAGTGTGGGAATTAATTCCCAGAAAAGACACTCATCAAGTAATTGGAACAAAGTGGGTGTTCAGAAACAAACTGGATGAAGAAGGAAACATCACCAAGAATAAAGCTAGGCTTGTGGCAAAAGGATATAGTCAAGAAGAAGGTATAGATTATGATGAGACATACGCTCCAGTTGCCAGGTTAGAGGCAATACGCCTACTTCTTGCTTATGCATCTATAATGAAATTTAAATTATTTCAAATGGATGTTAAAAGTGCTTTTCTAAACGGTTATATCAAAGAAGATGTATTTGTTGAACAACCACCTGGTTTTGAGGATTTTAAAAACCCAAATCACATCTACAAATTAAAGAAAGCACTATATGGTTTAAAACAAGCACCTAGATCTTGGTATGAACGTCTTAGCAATTTTCTTGTAGAAAATGGTTTCAACAGAGGAAAAATTGATTCAACATTATTTATTAAAAGAATTGGAAAACATTTTCTAATTGTTCAAGTATACGTAGATGATATTATTTTTGGTTCATCTAACGCAACTCTTTGCGAGAATTTTGCTAAGTCCATGCAGGGAGAATTTGAGATGTCAATGATGGGAGAACTTACTTTCTTCCTCGGACTTCAAATCAAACAAATGGAGAAAGGAACCTTTATATCTCAAACCAAGTATTGCAGGGAAATCCTTAAAAAGTTTGAGATGGACAATGCTAAAGAAGCATCAACTCCCATGGGAACATCCTGCTATTTAGACAAAGATGAGACAGGTAAAGAGGTAAGTCAGACCAAATACAGAGGTATGATTGGCTCTCTATTATATCTTACTGCTAGTAGACCTGATATCATGCAAAGTGTATGTGTGTGTGCTAGGTATCAGTCAAGCCCTAGAGAGTCTCATCTTACTGCAGTAAAACGCATTTTTAAATACCTTAAAGGGACAACATCCTTTGGTTTATGGTATCCTTCAGGAGCTGAGCCTAGTCTTGTAGGATTTTCTGATGCTGATTATGGAGGTTGTAAGATAGATAGGAAAAGCACTAGTGGAACCTGTCACTTTTTAGGTAGTTCCTTAGTCTCTTGGCACTCTAAGAAACAAGCCTGTGTAGCCTTATCAACCACTGAAGCTGAATACATTGCTGCGGGTAGTTGTTGTGCATAAATCTTATGGATGAAACAGCAATTAGAAGACTATGATATTCATTTAGATCATATTTCGCTTAAGTGTGATAACACAAGTGCTATAAAACTTACCAAAAATCCTATCATGCATTCTAGAACCAAGCATATAGAAATTAGGCATCACTTCATTAGAGACCATGTCCAAAAAGGCGATTGTGAAATGGAATTCATAGATTCTAAGCATCAATTAGCGGACATTTTCACCAAAGCATTGCCTAAGGATAGATTGTTTGAGCTTAGAAGAGATCTAGGCATATTGGAAATAGTAAAATAGGCATTCTTGGACTTAATATTGCATTTTTCGTTGCTTAACATGTTTAATCTGCGTGTAAATCGATTAAAATCGTTACCTATACATTTACGAATGGTTTAATCGATTAATCCAAGTATTAATCGATTACTTAATCGATTAAAATCCTATTTAATCGATTAAATGCGCTCCAGACTGTTTTTTCGAAAAAATGTTGCAGTTTTCATTAAACTAGCCGTTGCCAACGGCTATTAACGGGCAAAATCCCAAAATCTGAACGTTGGGGAGCATTCTTGAGCCTATTTATACCCCACTTGGTCCCCACCTTCCATACTTGAACCAATCTTGAGCATATCCCTTTTGCTTTCTCCTTTCTTTCACCAAAACCTTTGCTTTCCATCCATCTCAATGGCTGAACCTTCAAGAAGAAGGAGAAGAAGAACAAGTGGAGTTTCAGAGAGTAATGTTCGTAGAAGAGATGCTACCATAGAAGGGTGGCTTTCCGATGAGCAAGATCAACAGTCATTCTCACAATTTTGGAAGGAAAGGAAGCTCATCAAACAAAAATTCATTGATCTCGCTTGGTATACATCCTACAACTTCTCCTTTCTCAATCTCATCATTGAACAAGGAGTTCAACACATAATGGAACTCCGTGGAAGGAACTATCCGGATCTTGTTCGCATCTTCTATTTAAATTTAAAGGTTCGTGATGGGGTTTTCCAAACAAGGGTGAAAGGTGTGGACATTGTCTTGGACAATGACATTTGGACAAATGTAGCAAAAGTCCCTGTTTTAGAAAATTCTCAAATCATTCCGAATGACTTTGCTCAATTCAAAAAGATAGCAGTGTACCAGTCATTTCTCCGCAATCCTCGACAACATAATGCTCGTCTCTTCCTTGCTGATGGACTCAAGATGGAAGAACGCCTCTTGCACTACCTTATTGTGTGGCTTTTGTGCCCTAGAGGGTCAAATCATGCCCAATAGTGACGCAAGTGATGATTTCTAGATCCTCTTTGTTTGTTTTGTTGTTTATCTTTATGATTGTATGCATTTTTTTTTAAATTCAATAAAAGTTTGTTGTTCATTTCTTTTTCTTCTATGCATAATTTATTTTTATTAAGGGGGAGCACATATTTTTTTCTTATGATCAAAAAGGGGGAGAAGATAGTTTAAACTCTTTATTTCTTTATTTTTCTATTAATCTCTCCTTTCGTGAGTTGTGGTTGTTTCAGATTATTAAAAAGCTTTAAACTCAGGAGAATTTTTGATCATCATCAAAAAGGGGGAGAATGTTAGCAAAAATCAAAGATGAAGTTTTGATGATGAACAGATTTGCACAAGTCAAGATCCATAAAGACAAATTGAAGATCTCTGTATTTTATAAAGCTTTTATAATAATCAAAGTTGATGTAATAGTGCTCAAATATGTATTAGGGTTGATTCTTGTAATTTATATCTGAACCAGGATAAAATCACCTGTGCAATTTTTCTCTTTCCCTTACTCTGTCATTTATATTTAATTATCTGTTCTGTAAGAAAAATTAAGAGAAAAATAATAAAAGGCACAATAAAAGTATATAACCAATTCACGCCCCCCCTCTTGGTTTGTTCCACGCTAATAATTCCGTTGCAGCGATTCTAACAACAATTTCATGAAAAAAAGGAAATTAGAAAACACATTGTTGTTGAATTAAAGCGAGAAAAAGTGAAACAATATCATACATTTCTTGAAGGTACGACAATCTAACCATTGCTGCTGGGAGAGTGCCTCGGAGATTTTGTACTTTCAAAAGTCTGCATGCTCATTTTACCAATTAAATGTCCTCAAATTTGAATGCAATTTAACTTAATTTTTTAATTAAACTTGAAAGACAATTAATGAGAACAATATATAGAAACTTTGAAGTACATGTTAGTAACATGGCAGATTGTGGCATTCTCAAAGGAGCAATCACAGGTGACATTATTTTCTGTCCCTCTCAATTTACTTTCTCATGTCAATATTTTTCTTCTATATGGCCCCAGAGGTTTGCCTTCAATATTCTCTTCTAATTAAAATTATTGAAAAATGGGTATGGGCCGTCATTTGTATGAATGGAGTGTAGACATGGTTGTTAGTAAGTAACAATTATAATGTAATTTTGTTGCTGGATCCATGGTTCTAGCACTACAAGAAATGTGGGTTTTTTCGGCGGCATTTTCCCGACGGGCTACGACCCCTCGGTAATGCTGTGGTGAAATAAAATACCGAAGGCTTGTGGCCCTCGGTAATGTCTTCGAAGTATTTTGGTTAAAATCAAGCTATTCCCTCTCTGCAATTCATTTTCCAGTAGCTCAAGTTTCGTCGTCCAAAACCCTTCCTCTGAAACCCTTCCGCTTTGCTCCTCCAAAACGTCATCTTCCTCTCCTCTCCAACGAGAACACCAAACCCCAAGACCCAAGCATTTTCGATTTTCTAATTTTTTTCTTAATCAATGTCTGGATTATACATTTTCAGGTAGCATCTGCCACGGTATTTTCTCTCCAGAATCATTGTAGTTACACAGTTTCGCAGGGGACGCTTTCCGGCAACGGCGCCGGCATTCTCGGTTCTGGCGGTTTTGCCCTGCAGCCCGGTTCGTCGGTCCACCTCACAGCTCCGTCCGGTTGGTCAGGCCGCTTCTGGGCTCGGACTGGATGCACCTTTGACGACTCCGGCGCCGGAAAATGTGCCACCGAAGACTGTGCAGGGGGACTTAAATGCATCGGCGGAGGAGTCTTGCTGGGGACGCTGGTGGAGTTCAAGATCGGAAGCTCCGGCAACGGTAACAAGGACTTCTACGATGTGAGTCTCGTGGACGGTTACAACGTGGGAATGGGAGTGAGGGCTCTCTCCCGAAATTACCAAAATCTGGAATCCCTCTCTCCTCTGCGCAAATTTGGAATCCCTCTCTCTGCCCAAATTTGAAATCCCGCTCTCTGCCCAAATCTGAAATCCCGCTCTCTGCCCAAATCTGAAATCCCGCTCTCCGTCCTTCGCAAATTACCGAAGGCTTTTGCCCTTCGGTAATTACCGAAGGCTTTTGACCCTTGGTAATTACCGAAGGCTTTTGGCCGTCGGTAATTACCGAAGGGCAAAAGCCCTCGGTAAATGTTAGCGACAAGGGATTTACCGAGGGCTCTTTGGCCGTCGATAAGCCTTCGGTAATTACCTTTTACCGACGGTTTTGGGTTGTTTCCGAGGGCTTCTGGCCTTCGGTAATACCCTTTTTTTTTGTAGTGTAGATTGAGTTTATACTTTTTTTTCAGCCCTTTGGTAATTACCTAAGGCTTTTGCCCCTCGGTAATTACCGAAGGCTTTTGCCCCTCGGTAATTATCGAGGGGCAAAGGAATGGCCGTCGATAAGTCGTCGGTAAAAGGTCATTATCGACGGCTTCTAGCAGTTTCCGAGGGATTGTGGCCTTCGATAATGTCCTTCTTTTTTGTAGTGATCTAATATAGCCAACAACAAAACCTTGCAGCAAGAACAATCGTCTTATGCAGTCACCCTTTGAGACACCTCTCAAAGTACACATAACTACACGCTCTTCTTCTTGGTCGCATGCACAACGAACAACACAATCCAAGATTGCTGAAAACGAAATCAGATAAGTCAAGAATACATCTCAGTAGTGCGGTAGTTGATCAACAATGAAAGCTCAAATCTATTCTTCAAGAAACCTTCAAGATTATCATTTTTTGTGTATCTTGTTTCTTGGAGAGTCTCAACATACTTGTAGCTCTTTTATCAATTCACAAATATCAAATATGAAAGTTTAGAATGATCAAAAGTCTTTAGAGCAGTGTGCAATGCGCCAATTTATAGTTTTCTCATAACATATGCAATCTAATCGATTACTATAAAAATGTAATCGGTTACATTAGTAACAAAGTTACATCTGAAAAAATATTCAAACAAATGTAACCGATTAAGAACAAAATGTAATCGATTGACTTTATCATGTAAGTCAAAACATATAAAAATATGACCGTTGAGACAGTTAAGACTTATCAACAAACATTTTTCAAAGTATAACAAGCATAATTGATTACATAAAATGTGTAATCGATTAAGTACAACACATAGGCATTTTGAAAACATTTTCAGTTCAAAACTCATCACAACACATTTCAAAAAGATGTATGCAAAGATACGAGTTTTAATCGATTTTACACTTAAAGTAATCGGTTAAAACTTGTTGTTTTGACATAGCTTAAAACATAAGTTGTCTGATGAACTTAATTGATTACAACATCACTGTAATCAATTATTTCATACATAGTTGCTTTGTGCTTGTGGTTTTATCATACAAAAACATTTTGTATGCATATAGTAGATATAAACTCAATTATGATCATAGAAGTATGCAGACTAAACAACATATCATCATATGTATCAATCATAAAGAAACATTTACATACCAACATATGTATCAATAAAAAATAAACGTTTATGTTGTTGACATGAAAACATATGTGTTGTTACAATCAATGTGTTGTCATCATCGAGAACCAAACACATAAGGGATTGAGTTTAGCACTTATATTGCTTCCTTTATGCTCCCCTTATCAACACAAATCATTCTCAATATATGTTTTTTCTATTCATTTAAGTCTCAATTTGATTTTTAAATGGAAGAATGTTGATTTTTATAAAAAATGACTTTTTTATTAAATATGTTTTATATAGTAAAAACTATGTATGAGATTTGATGGAGGACCATCTAGAGGAACCCACGTTAGACCTCTAAAATGAGCCATGACTAGGAGAATGGAAGAGGAAAAGAGATTTCAAAGAACTCTACTCTTGTGGAGAATAACTTATTATCTTATCTTTCCTTCTCTTAAGTTTTGTAAATATGTAAGTCTTTTCTTTAGGCCTTGTTTTTGGGTCAAGGTCACATTTCATTTGGTCTTGTATTTTGTCTATTTTTGTTGTTCAACTACTGATTTAACCGATTATGTAAAACTCATAATTGATTAAAACATACAACATCATGAAAAGTGTAGTTTTTATGATTTAATCGACTATGAGTTTCACTTAATTGATTAAAACAAACAACTTTTGACAAAAACTGCAATTTTTCCTTTTAAACTTGATTCTTGAGTGGGCATGCGAACTTATTGGTTCTTTGAACTTGCTTGGGCCTTAAGTAACCCATAGGATATAACTTAGAACCTAAGGCACCTTATGCATGGATCTACACTCTTGATGAATGTTCTTGAAGTTTTTTAGATTAAATGCATTTATTTATTTATTCAATGTACTTTGTTTCTACTTTGTTAAGACCTAAGTCCACTTCCCATTCTATAAAAAGGAGTGCTCAAGAATTGTACATTCAACTTGGAAATAATATTTGTATACAAATATTCGTATACAAATATTATTTCTATTACTTACTTTGGTTCAAAATTGATTCCCTATTGAACATATTATATGATCCATTTTTATGTTTTCATGGATATTTTTCTTTCCTTCAAATTTTAGAGCATTTGTCTTCTACAAATAGCAATTTGTTGTCTTGGATTTCAAAATACACATTCATCTTTAGGACTCGTGTATGTATTAATGAAGGAGCACTTTGAAATCCGAAGACAGGAAAATGCGTTTTGGGGGATATAAATGAGATGAAATCTTACTGAAAAGGGAATCACTACAAGAAAAATGGCAATTATATACAGATTATTATATACGAATTTTCATCCGTATATAATAGGAATGTTATATACGGATGTTATATACGGATTTGTGGAATAGCCGTACATACGAAAAAATCCGTATATAATGGGGTAAAATGTTATATACGGATTATCCGTATATAATATCGGTGGGTAAAATTGGCGCGTGGAAGCGGGAACTTTTCCAGGGATAGATCCGTATGTAAGACCGTATGTAAGTTGACAAAATATTTACCCGCTGATTTTTTATACGGATATGGAGATAATTAATAATTAAAAAATAAAACTAAATAATATAGAACCTGACTCTTGTATCACTTTTCTCCCTCCCTCCCTCGAGCCATGTTTTATCCCTTCTCGAGCCCTAGCTATTCGTCCTTCTCCACTACTACCTATGCCTCCTTCTCGTCATTAATCTTCCTTACTTACTGCAACCTTCTCCCTCGTTGAGGCTTATTCTTCCTCATGGAGCGTTCTTCTCTATGCTACTGCAACCTTCTCCCTCGTTGAACCTCTCTCGAAGCCTAACTTGAAGTCTCCTCTGTCGAACGCAGTGAAAGGCTCTTCTATCGAACACACTAAAGGGCTTGGAAGCGTTTTCTCTAAATGTGGTTGTGCGTCGTTGCCTGCGGAAACAATCTCCTTCAGCAAACACTGTAGGACGACCTCCGTGGTTAGTTGAAACCTTCATCTGGTAAGTAATCCAAATTTGCTTCATTTTCATAATATCTATAATGTTACATTGACCCATTATTGTTCTTGTTTGTTTGGAGGTTGGAAATCCCGAATTTTGAAACCCTAGGTTGGTTTGTTCCCGTTGGAAGAGATAAGGTGGAGCTCCAATTGCCTTCTGCACCTGGTAGGTATTAATTCATTAGACTTGGGTTTGTGTTTAATTGATATAATTGAAAATGGGTATTGTCTTCTCATGATGACCGTCTATTTCCAACTCTAGATTATTTAGCACTCCTTATAAATTACCCTTTGATTTCTTCTCCTGCATAATATATTTTTATATGCTGTCGAATATGTATTTGTGAACTGTGACACCCCACCAACAGTGAGGAGCATTAATTCCTAAGAAAAATTTTGCATTTTCTTTTCTCTTTTGCCAACCTGTGAATTTAAAGCTTCCATTCTCCTAGCTAGCTAGTGCCTACCTCTAAGACAGCACTATTGTTTCCTTTCAAAATTTCATGAACACCGCAAGACATGGTGCCTTTCGTAAGTTTTGGTCTTGTCAGCAAATTATTACTGAATTGAAATTGATATAAGTATGAGGGTAGCACGATATGTTAGAGATATTTTTATCAAAGTAAGCTCTGTGATTAATAAATAAACTGTTTTTAAGGGCATTAATGATACTCAACTCAATTTGGTTAATACATATAAATGGAGTAATGAATATGTTATGCTGGAATCTGAGTGATCACCAATTAGTCTAGCATGTGATGTGAATCATTCCCCGAAACTGCGCATAAGATGCCTCATGTGGAAGAACATTTCCGAAATATTTTCCCTTCTTACTAAGATTAAGTGAAAGTGTTTCATTTACTCTCGGAAACTGTTGCCAAAACTTCCTTTTACTTCATACACAATATTCTGTTTAGAAAGTGTGTTATTGTGGAGGCAGAGGAAGGTCCTGTAGAAGGGCACTTTGATAGTTAATATTTGGTTTAGAAAGTGTAATATGAATAGTACGTAGAAATGCATATGCAAGTGGCTGAAACTCTGTTTATAAAGGGAAGTGGTAGCATAAGAAGTAATCCATTTGAGATGTTATGATCGTTATTAGATCTGAAATTACGTTGCACCCACTTCTTCTTTCACGGAAATGGTTTTCATGGCTCCCATTCCAAGCTGCTGCACCATTCTTTTCTTCTTCACTTATCCAGCCAACAACTATGCTTCTTTCCATGTGCTTCTTTTCAATATCAGCTGGACGTGATGCTCTTGGATGTGGCTGCAGTTGTTCATTGCCAAGACATCATTCTTCCTCTCGGTTTGCTTCTCTTGTTTGCAGCATGTCTGCTTCTTTTTCTTTGCTTGGACCGTGAGATTTGCCAAGCCATCACCGTTCACTGCTTCCACATACCAGCTCTTCTTCATTTTGTTGCTTCACGCACATTCTTCTCCAAGACCAAGACCGTGGAGCACCTTTCTCAACTGGACTAGCTGCTGCACCATGCCTCAAAACAGTGAGCTTTGAGTGGAAAATCATGTTAAAAATTTTGCATCAAGCCAAAGTGAAAACCATGAGCTCCTCTCTTCTTTCAATTACATTGCAACTGTTGTTTTGCTGTTTTCCTTTCCAAAGCCAAGCACACTTCTTGCATCCAGTGTGCTATGTGAACGCTGCTTACTGCGTAGGGGCTGCTGGTTGCGTCAGCTACTCAAGACCATGACATTTCTCCATTCTCTTCTAACGTCCATCCCCTTTTCATGCTACTAGATGCTTCTAAACTCCCATCATTCTCTTTCTCCATTCAGCTGTGACATCCTCACGCGTCCAGCCCCTAAGATGTAAGCTGCTGCCATGCCTTTTCAAAGCTAAACACACCTCCTTTTCTTTTCCTTTGCTGGTACCGTGAAGGTGGCTGTGTGATGATGGTGTTGGTGGTGCTGCCATAGAGCGTTGCTGGATGCAGAGATAGCTGGATTTCCGTGAGTGTCTATGCTTCTAGCACCTTGTGTTGCTGCTGGTGTTGTAAAAACCGTGAGCCACTTCCCTTGGATGTGAGTTAGACATGCTCCTTCCTTAACTGCTGGACCGAGAAGTGTTTCTTCCAAAATGTCCAGCCCCAATAAAATGTGCCTCTTCTTCAAATTGAATGAGTGCTGGTGGGGACATGGTGTCTCATTATTTTCAGAATGTCTGTGTGCTTTGTGTGGAGTGGGAGAAAATTCTGCAGACTTCATTTGGCACTCCTTCATGTGGCCGTGAGATGGTTGCCTTTCCTTTAGCATTTTGTAAAAATTTATTCAATGACAAAGAAGAAGGGGGCCATGTGTTCCTTTGCATGGATGTGATTTGCTTCTTGAAATGTGGTGGCCCCTTCTTTGCTTTCAACTTAAATGTTTGCTATTTGAAAATGAATTTTTTATGGGGACTTAGTGTATACAAAACCGTGGGCTGCACTTTGGAAGTGGTCCCTCTCTTTTTTATGCTAAATGCTTCTTTAGTATGAGAATGTGCTTTGAACGTGGTCCCCTGATTCCATTCAGCATTCACGCTCATTCTTCCAAAACCAAAGAAACATTCTCCAATCTTCATGCTATATAAAACAAAACCGTATGGCCGTAACTTCTCAAAGAATGTGGTCCCCTCCTTCAATTCCAATTGATTTGTTCTTTTGTGCTAGCCAATCATGAGCCGTGTCTTCTGCTGCTGCATTCTTCCTTTTTATTTCCAAAACTTCAGACATTCCCCTGTATACTCTTCCTTGATTCCAGCCACGGTTTCTAGCTTGTTTTTGTTTTTGTCCCCGTAGCATTTGACTTTTATGTGCTAAGGAAATAGGTGGGTTCCACTTCCAACCGCTTGCTGAACCGTGAGCCTTGCTTCTTCCTCTCTCACGGAAATTTGCTCCCACTCCAACTCAAGGATCAATTCTTCTTCCTTTCCACTTCAACGTCCGTAGCCTCTTCTTCACATGTCCGTTCCAGCCCTCACGGTTCTTGTATGCTTCTTTCTTTTCTGGACAGTGAAGGTCTTCTTCTATGTGTTGCACCGTGGATTTTGCCTCTTGTTGTGCACATCATTCCAGCATGTATTTCTTCTTCTCCATTTAGCCATGACACCTCTCCCCTCTGCTGTTGCTTTCTTCTGGACCAACATGAGCTGTGTGCTCCCTCCATTTCAAACTTCTTGCTGGATGGTGCAACCCTCACACTTACTGCTCACGGGAATCTCTCCTCTACTCCTACCGCTGCTGCACCTTGGCTGGCCGTGAGCTCCTCTGGACATGTTGTGCTCTCTTCTTTGCTGGGTAGGTGAAGCTTCTTCAAAGCTAGCTAGATGTTGGAGCTAGACCTTGAGCTTCCATAGCTTGCAGCTTTGAAGACTCCTCTCAACTGCTGGATCCCTTGGCTGGATGTGCTCGGACATTTGCAGCTGCTGCATGCGAGTTGTATCCTCCAAGAACCGTGAGCTCCACTTCTTAATAATATCAAAAATCTGCATCCCAAGCTTCTCAATAAGCCGTGAACTTTCTTAGGTGGTGGCCCTCATGTTTATGTTGTCTCCAAATGCTAAAAGGAATGTAGGACGTAACTCTTCAACAAATTCAGAAGTGGTGCCCCTCCATTATGTGCTTCTTAATGCTTCCAAAACCGTGAAGTGCATTTGGAATATGTGGTCCCTCCATTAATGCCATCTACAAGTTCATTTCTTCAATGTGCCATGCTTGCCAAGAAATCAATGGGCCGTTTGCTTTTAAGCATGCTTTGGCCGTGTGATGTTTCTACATTAATGTCATCTATAACTTATATACGGATATATCCGTATATAATTTCTATATATAAGTTATATACAGATTTATTCGTATATAACTTATATATGGATATATCCGTATATAATTTTCGTATATAAGTTATATACGGATTTATCCGTATATAAATCTAGCTACGACGGTATTATATACGGATTTTTGCCCGTATGTAATCCGTATATAAACACATATTATATACGGATTTTGGGACTTATATACGAATTTTTGCTGTATGTAATACACTTTTTTCTTGTAGTGAATCTTCAGAAAACTTAAACCGTAGTTCACAATATGTTTAATGGTGAAACATTTTTAACAAATACCAGTACCATTGCATAGTTTGATCTAATAGAGTCTTCATGTTTATCATATTTGGATAATTCATTTTTAAAATTTTCCTGGACATATTTTTTACGATCAAATTTCAGAGCAAATGATTTCTTTCTGTGAAAAACATCTTCAGGAAATTTAAAAAATGAATCACACTATTACTTTGACATTGGACGTTGGACGTTGTTAGTGGCCAACAACATGTTTCATCAATAGGTGAATATGAAGTGCAGTGGAACTCTTGTTCAAATTTACATACAAAATGACGTCGAATAATTACATAATCCAACGTCAATTACCTTTGAGGATAAAAAGAAATCCATTATTAAAAACCTATGCTCAAAAATGAAAATTAAACCAACAAAAGAAGTAGAGGTTATATAAAATGGAGAAGCTGTTTGAAATCCAGATTTGTTAACTCTATGAAACCGTCAAGGTTCACAAAAATTATTCATAATGACGATGAATCAACGACAAAGAAATGTCTTGCTTTTGTGAACTTGTAGGAGTTAATAGAAATTCAGAGACAAAGAGTTAACAATATAATTGTTGGTTACAAAAGCTCTTTAGGGAAGCGAAAGTTTGGTGAATAGAGGTGTAGGGTTTTCAAAAGATCCGAACACTCTTTTGAAAGTGAAACTATGAGGAATATAAGGAGCGTTTCGTATTCATTTATTTTGGTATGGACGTCTGTTGTTACTTAAACAGACGTTATATGTTTACTCAGGGTACAATTTAACATCGTTTTGGTATGTGGTTAGACGTCATTAATTTAATAATGTCATATAGTAGACCTAACATACATCTAGGTTATTGCATTTATTTACAACAATTTCAACGGTCATTTTTAACATTGACTTTTTCGTTTTCTGACGTTGAACTTTAGACATTGTAGCCTTATTTTGCACCATTGAGTAATCCTCGACTTTTTCAGGCATTCAAAGTGGTCCTAATTTCTGTAATTTTTGTTCAATTTAGTCCTTTTCTATGATGACTCTAAATCGTTAATGACATAGTGTTCAAATGAGCCATTACTGAATGAGGTGTAACTTTTTTTTATATATGTGACAATTGTCCAATGAGGGACTACCACGTGGTAGTTTAATTTTCAACCAAAAATTAGGGTTTTACTATGGTGGAGGTTATTATTTGGAGATGGAGGTGCGAGAGGTCACAACATGTGCTTTGTTCGTGATTTTGTTTCGGTGTGATGGCTCCGTGCAATTTAGGTTATGTTTTTTTTTATTTTACAAGTTTGATATTTGGGACTACAAGTTCTAACACGTGGAGAAGATCTCACGACCTAAGGTTTGCGATTTGTGATTTCATATCTCAAACTACTATGATGGTTGTCGTAATGGTTAATGAAGGTTTCCCATTTTCACGTTCTCTGGGTGGAAAAAGGCTTGTAGTGGTTGCTACTCGTTAATTTTTGAGGTTGAAGAACATCATAGTGGTGGGTTTTGATGACTGACGGCTTTCGCGGTGGTTCAATGATGTTGTGGTTCTTCTGATATAGTGGCTAGATTTTTGGGTGATGAGAGGCTGAAGATGATGATGCGACCACATTCAATTACCACGTTTTCATGTCAGCCTTTGTTTAAGTTGCCATTGTCGCAACCAGAATCGCAACGAGCAGAATAGCGAGACTCTTAAAAAATGTGATTTCAAAATTTTGAAAATCAGAGTTTGGAGTCACCACCATAGTTTATTCTGAAAAAACTACGGAAAAACCATAAAAGTAAGGCATGCGAAATCAAAGTTTTGAGTTCGGGAGTCGGTTATGCGTAGGGAAGGTGTTAGTACCCCTACAACGTCTGCCTAAAAGAGGTATCTTTAATTAAACGTGCAAAGTTGATGTGATTTTTAAAATGGTTATTTTCTCCGAAACTAACAGTACAAGACAATATAAATGAAAGAAAAATATTTTTGGAAAGTTGAGAAGTTGTTTGGAAAATTGTTTGAAAAATGAATAAGGATAATTTTGGATATTTGGGAGATGAACCTGACAAGGCATTGCCTTGCTCCTACGTATCTCCATATTTTATGGAGAATCAAGGATTGCGTAGTTTTGGCTCGTTGTCATTTGAAAAAAAGTTAATATTTTTATATTTTGGAGTTTTTTTATTTTTTTGTTATTTCGGGAGAAAAAACAATATCATGATCAAATCAATAAGCTCGACACACAGTTGGAAGATAAAATTATTTTTGATGATTTTTTTAAGATTTTGTGTTTTTTATGATTTTTGAATTGATTATAAAAATTAAGATGCAAAAGATAAATCACACAAATATTTACACTTATTTGTAATGAAAACATTTTTATATTTTTTTAATTTAAAATAAATTCGATACTTGACATGATAAAAATTATTTTTAATTATTATGAAAAGTTTAATTGTTAAACAAAAACAAATTTAAAACTTGACATGACAACTAAAATTATTTTGAAAAAATAATTATAAAATAAGTCTGAGACATGACATCTATATTTTTTAATTATTATAAAAAAATTTAATTACCAGGTAAGTTCAAGATTTAACATGATAAAAAAAATAACAAGAAATTTTAGAATTAACTAACAACTATACATTAACAACAAAATGAACAATAAGAGTGTGTACGATGAACAAATAAGATGTGTGCATGTGAACAATTAATATGAGTATCCATATGAACAATTAAAATATGTATGCATGCGAAACAATTAAGATGTGTGTACATGTGACCAATTAAAATGTAACAAACACAATCAAACCACGACAAAATAAAACACAGGGGTGTGGGGTTAACAATTATGGATATAAACTGAAAATAAATAAAAATAAAATCCAAAGAATAATAGGTGAAAACAGAAAAAAGCAGAGGTGCACGAAGTTTGGTCCAAAATGAAAACTGTGGTGAAAAGACTGAAATCAGATGGTGCACAAAGAGTTGGCTTCAACACTTCCATTCTGACAGCTTCAGCACTTCCTTCCTTCCGACCATTGTTGAATATTTCATTGATAATTTTTTCTACAAAACTTCAAATGTAATTGAAACTTTTTTCCATAGAAATTAGACTCAGAGGGCTTTCATTTGATAGCTCACACATAATTTTTGAACCTCTGTACTAGCTGCAGTTTAAACTCGAAATCAGGTTTTGAAATTTCGTTTCTGGCACTGACCTTTGGTCACTGTTTTGATTATAACTTTTTCCATAGAGCTTCAAATGCGATGATACTTTTTGGGTTAGAATCTAGACTCAAAGGGCGTTCATTTGAGTACTCACACATATTTTTTTGGACATCTGAGTTAGGTGCTGTACGATTTCGAAATCAGGCTTTGCAGTTTCGTTTCTGGCACTGACCTTGACTCACTGTTGTGCTCATATATTTTTCCATAAAACTCTAAATGCAATGAAACTTTTTGGGTTAGAATTTAGACTCAAAGGCTTTCATTTGAATACTCACACATATTTTTTTTGGACATCTGAGTTAGGTGCAGTATGATTTTGAAAAACACGAGTTGTGAAAGGATTTCAGTGTCACGGTTATGACGATGGAAATCAATTTTGTGGATGAAACATGTTGAAGATGGTTTGCTGAATGATGTAAGGAATATGGAGAGTGCGGAGGAGGAAAGAGGTTGAAAGCAATTGGGTTTGGTGTTAGAAGACCTATTTTCAATTTCTCGGATATGCTAGAATGGATGACGGGTTTCCCTCATGTTCTTCGTTGTGATGGCCTCGGTAGTAGGCATTGTTCTGTTTGTGACCATTATTTCAGAGGGAAAGCTAGAGAGGAGGAATCAAATCAGACTTGAAAGGTTCCCCTGTGTAAATGATTCAAGAGCTTTTTTTTTTAGAGAAAAGAGTGTTGGGTATGTAAATGTCGGTCATTTTGATTGGCTCAAGATGTAGTGGGTTGGTAGGAAAATTTGCAGTGTCTATCATTGGAGGGTTTTGCTGGAAAATGTTACCAACATCATTAGTAAATTTATCTTGATAATTGTCTCTACAAATTAGATCCAATCAAGTAAAGAGAAATCCAATATTTACTATAAATAACATTGTCTACAAAGTAATTAATACATTGTTATATAACGTACTTCATGAGCGTCCTATTAATACAATATTAATAAAATTCTAAATTTTATAAAACCCTTATATTAATAGGAAAAAATATAAAAAAATATCTTAAAAATATAACTCACGATTAATAATAAAACCTTATAATAAATATTGTCAGAGAGAACGTCATAGGTGTCCAATTTAACATCACATATTTTAAGCGTCTGACTTCGTCCACCAATGACCAAACTTATCACCTCCTACAGAATTTAATTCAGGGTTACCGTACGGACCAAAGTCTCAGTTATTAAAACCCTAAAATTCAATAACTACAGAAAAAATCCAATAAAAAAGCTGAAAACTGCGTAAAAACAATCTTACGGACTAAGATTTTGAAGAATCCAACTTTTAGATTGGGTCAAAAATTTGATTTATCGAATTCACAGGTTGGCCTACATGAACATGCAGTTACAGGAAGATACGGATTGAAATTGATTGGCTTTTATTTTCTGCCTTATATCGAATTCACAGGTAGCTCAAGCTATAAAGCATGAGAGTGATGAGAGAAAAGGTTGAGAAAAGAGCATAAAAAATGGGAAAGTTGAAGTCAAGTGTCATTTCTTCAGATTTGGTTCACCGTAGTATTCTACTTTTCCTACTTCTTTTAACACTCTATTCCATTGAACCAGCGTCTTGTGCCTCCAGAGTGAAGTTCCTTCCAGGATTCGAGGGACCCCTTCCTTTTCTTCTTGAAACTGGGTAAGTTAAACTCTTACTGCTAACTACTAATCCTATATATGCTTTAAGTTTTGAAAGCATTTGGTTGAAACTGATGATACGAAAGGTATGTGGGAGTGGGAGAATCAGAGGATGTGCAGACATTTTACTACTTCATTGAGTCAGATAACAACCCCAAGGAAGATCCTCTTCTGCTTTGGCTATCCGGTGGCCCTGGTTGCTCAGGCCTAAGTGCCCTTTTTCTTGAAATAGGTAACACCCTTTATTTTCCTTTTCATTTTGCGCTTAGAAACAGAAAAAACAATGTTTACTCTGTATGGGTGATACAGGTCCACTTGAATTAAAACAGGAGGAGTACAATGGAGGTCCACCCAACTTGATCGTCAGGAATGAATCATGGAACAAGGTGCTAGTCTACATTATCATCAAATTACACTAAAGAAAACATTTCTCGTCATATTAAAAAATTTATTATTGATCCTCTTATATTTTAAAAAAGGAAAAATTACATTTTCTGCTTTCAAATTCGGTCTTTCTTATGGTTTTTTGTCCTCTTGGTAGGTTAGTAGCATTATATATGTAGACTTGCCTGTTTTCACAGGCTTTACTTATGCCACAACAGAACTTGCTGCTCAAAGTAGTGATACGTTGTTAGCTCGTCAAGCCCATCAATTTCTAAGGAAGGTATTCATCCAAATTTTATTTCTTTATTTTAGAATACATTTGTTAGTGAATCACAATAATGCTTAATTGTTTGTAGTGGTTAATTGATCATCCAAAATTTTTGTCAAACGAAGTTTACATTGCTGGTGATTCATATTCTGGCATTCCCCTTCCAGCAATTGTTCAAGAAATTGCACAAGGTAAAATGTTTCTAAATGATTTTAAAAAATTAGAACCTCACATTAACAATCATTAGACCGTTAATTGGTGACGTCTGGAATGTAAATCATATCATTAAATTACTGTAGTTTGTTATAATTATGTATTAGCATATTTCATTACTTCAGGTAATGAGAAAGGGTTTCAACCAAGGATAAATCTCCAGGTTAGCATTTTAAAGTATTCTTTTATGCTATATATGTTTTAAATTAGAGTTATGTAAAAAGTTAAGTTTATTTCAACTATGTTGAAACTATAAAAAGTTAAACTAAAAAGATTCAACGTAGTATAAAAAAAATATCTTAATAATCAACACTAACAAGATAAAAAAATATTAAAAAGAATGATTTTAGAAAGAAAACACTCTCATTCTAACAGGTTAGTCGTAAACAATATTTTCAAATTCATAAATATAATTAAAAATAAAATTATTATCGTTCATTTCAATATTCTTTCACAAAAATATTTTTTAAAATATTTTCAAATAAACTCATATTTCAATTTTAGTATAACATTGTTTTGAAAATACTAATAGACAAAGATCATAAAATATTGAAATACATCCACAACATAAAATATCTTTATTAAAATTACTATTATTAAGGATAAAAGGTTTTGAATAGTCACTAATTACAATAATGGGAAAATAAGTTTTAATTTTAGTTTTGGTGATCACAAAAATGACCAAGTTCAATGAGCCAAAGCTTGTTTGATAAAGACTCAATGATGTAGATATTAATAAAAGAATATACTATATCTTCAACTTTTGTAATTAAGAAAAAAAAAGAGAAACAAATGGAAAGAACTTTTTTCTCACTGTAGGATTATCTTAAGAAAATGGAATTATGTAACAAGTGAAAGGAATTATTTATTTTTTAATAATAAAAGATGAATTTTTATATAACAACTTATTTTCTGATAATGAAGTGTTTTTTCTTTAGGGATACCTTTTGGGGAATCCAATAACAACTAGAAGGGAGAATGACGATGGAATCCCTTTTGCTCATGGAATGGCACTTATTTCTGATGAACTATATGAGGTGATTTGATTTAATTTTATTTTAATTCATGAATTTCTATTGTTAAGGATTTTACTCAATAAAAAAAATCAAAGACTAAGGAATTTTCTTAATTTATGAATAGTCCCTACAAAAAAATTGTAAAGGAAACTACGTGGATGTGGACTCCGAAAATGTATTATGCTATAAAGATATGGAGTTATTCAATAAGGTATGCATTTTCTCTTTTTTTCTATCCTTTTTTTCGTATAAAAGTTTGGTGACTAGAATTTTTAGTGAAATAATAAAAAATCATAAGGTCAACTATTGTTTCTATTAGAATTTTAAGAGAGAAAAAAAAAAGGTAGTTATTATGTTAGTATAATGAAGTAAATATAAGTTGTAAAAAATAGTTTTGCAAATGAATAATGTGGAGGAGTTTATATTGATCTTTCATGTATGTTACAAAAAGTGGCTTTACCTATTTATATACTTGAACTAATAATTCTACCACTTTCTAGATTATTTTACATATTCTTAACTTTTGTAATTATCTTATTGTTTCAATTTTAGGTTTTAGGTTTTATTTATTATTTTTCTTTCTAGCACAATTTCTTTTCTTTTTTAAGACTTTTTTTTATGATGTTCCTTGAAATTAATTAACTTTAAGAAAAATTGATTTTTATACTATTACGAAATAACGAAAAATTAAATACTTTATTTATTATCGTGAAAACAATTAAAATAATGTGAAAATAAAAAATAATCTAAGTATTTATTATAATAATGTTTGAAAATTTTCAAATTAATATATTATTTTTTCAAATATATTTCAAAATTTATTTATAAGATTTCTCCATGCGTCTTCTCACTCTAAAGAGCATCAACATGATATAACATCATCTTTCGTACAACAATACGAGTTATACGATTATCGCACAAACACAAACAAACAAAGATGAACTAACCAAAAAATAATACAAGATATTAAACAATATCCACACTTACCCACACTATTCAAATAATCCATTCCAATCCATGAAATTACATCACATTCGTGAAACACCACAATGTATCACCACTAAGTTATAATAAACAACATCACACGAAATCACATCACCACCAAGTGATACCAAAATATGTCATTCTCTAGAAACCTACTATCACAACACCTACTTACCAAAGCATCCTTACTTATCAAAGTAGTACAGTTTGATTCATTTTTCCTTCTTCCATAACCCTTACTAGTAATACTATGTTTAGGCCCAAAGCCTTACGGTTAGACTTTCCTCTACTTGCTTCCATAAATCTTACAAGTATACTTTGCTTAAGCCCAAAGTCTTACTCTCAAGATCTGTTTCTCCTACTTCTATAAGCCTTATGAGTATCAATTATCCAAATTAATACAAAAACAACTAGCATTGATACATGGCATAACATTTAAACAACTTGGCAACACATACAAACATTACAACATCACATAAACACCATGACATCATACAAAAAATAACACTACTATAGACCATAAAAGCATGGATTCAAAATAGTCACATTAGTTAATGAGTAAAATAGCATATATCTAGATTAAAACATAGATCAGACAACTTAGCTCTAACATGAATCTATACAAGTTAGGATGCATACAACCTGGACCAACTAGAACCAACTCAGATCCTACATAAATAGCACAACTAGATAAAATAATAGCTTGATTCATCAAAAAGCATAACATAACAACCCAACCAACCCCACACCCTTACCTTTTGTGATTAATCCACACTTAGACACTAGTTTTTTATGGAACTTCCCATATAAGGTACCTTTACAAAACATCCATTCATGCAAATATGGATAATAAAGTCATACATAGATTCAAAAAGTATGTTTAAATATTCACAAGCACCATGTACCATGCACCATGCGAAAATTCAGAAACTTCTCAAAAATTTATTCACATGCACAAATCATATGGCCTAAGGAAACTTATCCAACCTAAGAATTTACCAATTTATTTTTTGAAGACATAAAAGAACCCTTGCACCCTCCCAATCATGGTCCAACAACACATCAATTTCAAAACCAAACATAAATCGAAAATAACATAGTACATTATAGGCAAGCCTCTAAACTAGTGCTAACACATAATCACCCATTACCTCTGCCCCATAAACACCACGACTACGTAAAAACACTACGATGTCAGGTAAAACACCACGACATAATAAAAGATCACTACAGTAATAACATATCTCATAAAGATCAACATGCATCTCAAAAAGAAGATAAAAGTAGCACAATCAAGCAAAAGGATAACCAATATGGACAAAGAAATCTACATTTTATAAACCAAGGACAAGATATCAATTATATAAAAAGAGAGCAATGTGGAAGCAGAATTAGGCACCACAAAAGATTCAATGAACAATCACTAACAACAATAGTGACAACCAATCATACTAACATAATAGAATCATGGCCAGGACTGACAAACACAACATGGAACAAACAATGTCTCAATCAAAAGTAAAACAACAAAGGATCGCTCCCCTTACCTGGGTTTCCTGTTAAGCCTTTTCCTAGAATAACAATGTCTTTCTACTACACCCCGAACTCTCACAAATCTTCACTTGATCAAACTCTCACTCTCACGACACTCTCAAAGTTTCTACCTCTCTTCCTAATGGTCACAGTTTCTATCTTAACATAATATAAATAAGAGACAAAACTAACATTATCGGGTTTATTTCTTGAAATCTTTATAAAAACCCATTATTTTCATAATATAATAAAATAAAATTATCTTGATTCTAATTAATTCTAATAAGTCATTCAATAAAATATTTTATTTTAGTTTTTCTTAAACTACTATATTTAACATGTGATTTTATTGTTGTTAAAATAATGATACAATGTTTAGGAAGCAAAAATAACCACATTAATATCTTTCTATCACTAGTGCAGAAAGGGCATTTAACGTGTGTTATTTTGGCCTTTTAACGTCATCTCCAGAACCGACGTCATTGTGGGTGACGTTAATCAAACGTCGGACTCAAACAGGTCTGACGTCTTTATAGACGTTGATTACTGCATGACCTCGACGTCTAAAGGGCTCCATAGACGTCGGACAATGCAATGTCCGACGTCTAAAGGGCTCCATAGACGTCGGACATTGCATTAACCGACGTCTACTGCAGCTCGTGTCTTTGGGTAGCGTAGTAGCACCTTCTTCCTTTGCTAGTTTCGTCATAGAAAAGGTTGCGTCTTTTGGATCTCTTATGACATTTCAACTGAAAACCAAATCTGGGTTATTGCCTAGTTCCATTAAAACTGCCAATGAAAACGAACGGTGACAATAGAATTAGGCAAGGACCAAAGTTCGGTTTTGGATTGAAACGCTATAAGACATCCAAAAGACGCAAGTTTTTCTTATGAGGAAACTAGCAAAGAGAGAATGCGGTACAACGCTACCCAAAGACACGAGAAAAACCGCACCAAAACACGACAAAAACTCATTTTAATCGGTTCAAATGAAAGATAATCAACCAAAGACTAATATAATCAGAATAAAAGTATGTTTAAACAGTTCAAAAGAGACACAAACGCACCTGGAAAAGCAATGCCGCGGACAGAAAAGGCGAGGAAGAAGACGATGAAGTGCTCGTAACAGTGGGTTTGATGTCTGATTTAATAGCAAACTAGACGTCGGCTCCCCAGGTGAACCGACGTCTATTATGGCCTAGACACTGGGGCCCTCACTAATATGACATCCAAAACAACTTTTCATCAGGCATTTAGACGTTGGATGGCGTGATCCGACGTCTATACGGTGGAAAAAAATAATTTTTCATCTACCTGTCAGACATATACACGTCTGTTAGGAGGGGCACCGACGTCTATAATCGAATATAGACGTTAGGGTGGTAGGATTGGACGTCTCTAAGGCGAAAAAAAATGACTTTTCACCTACCTGTCAAGCATTAAGACGTCTGTTAGGAGGGGCCTCGACGTCTATAATATTATAGACGTCGGGGCCCCTCCTAACAGACATCTATATGCCCACTTATTTACGAAAATGTCACCGGTCAATAATTTACGTTGGTTATTTTGTGGTCCGACATCTACGGGATGACGTTAAAGCCCAATTCTGCACTAGTGTATGTTGATTCTCATGCTCATGATTACCTTAATAAACATTTTATTCCCTATGCTTGTGACCAGATACAATGAGCCTACTCTCATCCCTTTCCGAAAAGGCACGAGCAAACATAATATAATTTTGGCTCTAGCCATGGCTCAAACACAGCACACACAAATTCCAAATTAACACATCAAACCACACAACTAACACATTTACCTTGTCATACACATGCACACAATAAGAATCAAACACATGACCATCAATCATAACACAAAGCTTTAACAATCTCTGCTACACTTCACTTCTGTAATACTCATTTTTTTTATATTTACTAATTACGCCTAAGCCTACCGTCTTTCTAGATATTTATTTTTCCTTGGTCTTACACTTTTAAAATTTTCTTTTCTTGTAACTTCTAGAAGTTTGTATAAAATATAACACTTCTTAATGCAAATTTAGATAACTCCAAGCATAAATCATATAAATTTGACTTTGGGCGATACCTTGGTGAATATGTTTTCAACTTGATTTAATTTTCTGCCTAATAGTACTCGAGTTGAATTTGCTTGTTTGATTATACCCCTTTGATAAAGTGATATTTAATAAGTATATGATTTATTTTATTGATGACGGAATGGACTATTCCCATTGTCATAAATGGCTTGTTATTATAGTAGATGTTAGTAAAGTTATATTATTGTTCTTTCCACATCTTGCTGATTGACTTGTAGTTTTTACAATTGTCAAGTAAACTATTTCAACTGTTGATTATTTTTATGCGTATGAAAAAAAATATCGATCCAAGTGAGAAGGTATAACCTGATCTATTATTCATGTCAACAAATCACTATTGGTGGAATTGAAAAATATTAAGTTTGTCATGAATTTTTACTATATACCAAACTTTGTCTTAGGGATATCTTAAAATTCATTTTTTTTGCTTCAAAGTGTACGTGATTTTCATCAACCTTGACAAAAGACTTCTAACTTACATAATTGTTGACTTTTTGGTTGTTAGATATAGTAAGTTTTCGATTAAACACCTCTAACATGATACATTAACTTCTTGTGCTCCACCATCTTTTTGAATCTTCTCATTTGTCGCTAGTGGAGTAACAACAAAATTTTCATCATACATCTTAAACTTCTTTAGTGAAGTCTCAATATATTTATTTTGAGAAGTAAACATTCCTTCTTTTTGTTGTCTTACCTCTCTATGTCGAGGAAGTAATTCATCAAGTCAAGGTTGATCATCTCAAATGTTTTCATCATTTTTTGGGAGTTCCATCATCCTATTGTTTCTTGTGTAGATAAGATCTATTTATAGAGGTATAATACGAGCATCATATTCACAATAAGTTGTGATGTATAAAGTTGACTCACTTTTTCTCCTCTTAATTCCTTGATTGATGATGCAATCATCGATTATTTTGTACCAGGATCAAGGAGTTTGCTCAAAGCCATATACAATTTTAACTTATGTTTCTTTTCTCCATTTTAACTTCACCTATCACACATGCATCTCCATTAAAGTGAAGAGTGTAACATTTCTCCATCATTGGCTAGTGTTCAAGAGCTTTTTTAAAGATTTGGAACTAGAAAGACTTTTTTGATGAGTCTTGTACCTTTCTTTATCTCCACAACAACAATGGTTTTACCTTTTAATTCCACTAGAGCATTAGTTAAACTTTCACTTTGATAGCGTCATCAATATTTCTGAATATGTTCATATATTTGGTAATGTGATCATTGAATTCGTTATCAAAGTACCAACTTTGTCTTGTTTTTTCAATGAAATCTCATGTGAAACACATGAAAACACTAAAAAGGGAAGGGGCAGGGGTTTGAGTAGTGTTTTAAAAATTTTTCGCAAAATAGTGTTTAATATTACTTTGTACGGGTTAGACGGTCTGCGACAATATTAAACACTTAAGTTTATAAAGAGCTTTGAATGGAAAACTTTCAAAAGTAAAAGCAGTAAAGCACACTTTGTTTTTATACTAGTTCGTTTCAAGTTGAGCTACGCCCAATTCTCTCTTAAAATCCTTTAAAGGGTTCCACTAAACACGAGTTTACTCTTGGTTTACAAACTAACCAACGGGTTAGATGAGTTTCACCACTCCTAATATCAACTTTTAAGCGTTTAGGATATATAGTGTTTAATGTATATAGCATTTAGTGTTGGTTACATGTACCCTAGACTGTCTAACTTTTATTAGACGTTATTGCAATACATTTTGTTACCGTCCTTATAGCGTTTCGGCTTATTAAACAAAAGTTAGACACTCTTATATCATTAGACGCTCTTGTATCGTTTAGGCACTTAAAGAGTAACGTTTAACGCTTCTAATTATTTGTGTTAGATGATTAAGCATTATTTCGTTTTAGACATTTATGTTAAACTTCAAAAATAGGTTGCTTAGACG
Source organism: Vigna angularis (assembly GCF_016808095.1). NCBI lineage: Eukaryota > Viridiplantae > Streptophyta > Magnoliopsida > Fabales > Fabaceae > Vigna > Vigna angularis. The sequence goes on along the minus strand of NC_068973.1, from coordinate 11,805,651 downwards.
ATCTTGTCTTAACAATTTTTTTTATGTGTCTAAATTTGTTGGACTAACGTTACTAACAATCCATTTCTAAGTGATTTGACTTTTTACAAATGTCACAAGAGAATATTTGTCTTTATTGGACTTTGAGAAACTTTTAGAATTATTGTTGTTTCTAAACTTTTTTCCTTTTTTCCTTTATTCCTTTATTCTAATATTTTGATTTAACCTTTGGTTGGAAAATATCCTCAAAGTGTCTTTGTTAAACCTTTTCAATTTTCACTCAAAGGAGCCTATTCATTTTATCACTAATAAGATGGAGTTATATCCTTATTTTGCTCAAAATCAAAATTGCATCATTTCTATAAAAATCATTATTTTCTTATCAAGAATATGTCTCCATTTTAATGTTTTAATAAATATAATTTTGTAGTGAAAATAGCCACGATATCAATGAAGAAGAATTTGTATTGATCATGATTAAGGAACTTTTTGAAAATACTATGAAACAATTGAAATTTTGAGATAGTTGGGTAAGATATATATATCCTATAAATAACCAAACGTAACTTTGCTACACCTCAAAATTTTAGAGGAAATAGCAAAGGTTAATTGTTTTGTTATGATAGTTTAAGAGATTGTTTTAGTAACAATGTACTAAATATAGGGTGTAGGTAGCAGCATTGAAGATTGAGGGCAGTATGTTAGAAATTTATATTACTTTTTATCTATTTTCTATTTTATATATGTTGGATCAGTCACTTTTACATTTTTCTAGATTATTTTAGGCTTTCTTAACTTTTAGAACTACCTAGAATTATATAGTTGCAATTTCTAGATTTATCTATTATTTACTTATGGTTCTAAGAGAATCTATATTTCTAGATTTTTGTTTTCTTGTAACTCTTAGAAAATTGTATCCAATTTAAGAATTCCATTGCCACAGCTTGTATCAGGACTTTCTGGTTACAATATTTTGGAGCCGTTGTGTGAGTTCGATCATTCTACACCTCCTTTGAAAAGATCCCTAATTGAGAAATTTCCTGGCAAGCATTTCTTGAAAACTGATCTCAAATTGCCAGACGTAACATGTCCGGTAATGTTCATGCTTTAATTGAATGACAGATGTTCTCTAATTACTGTTTCCTTCCCATGAATTTGGCAATGATGTTTGTTTCCTTTCCATTATTAGACTTATACATCATTCCTATCTGCTTATTGGGCAAATGATGATAATGTTCGAACTGCACTTAATGTTCGCAAGGTGAGTTCATACAACTCACTGCTTTTGGTTTTCCTTTACACATGCTAACTACATTATATAACAATTACAAATGCATGTGTTGCAGGGAAGTATAGGAACATGGATTCGTTGTCATCGTGATGAACGTTTCATGTACGATATTTCAAGCAGCGTTGAATATCACACAAATCTTAGTATAAAAGGCTATCGTTCACTAATATACAGGTCAATGTTCCTTCTTTATGCTCTCATGTATTGCATAAGGTAAAACTATACAACAAATTAACTATAATTCAAATTTCTTGTGACAAATAATAGTGGCGATCATGACATGATAGCTCCTTTCTTGGGAACTCAAGAATGGATAAAATCTTTAAACTACTCTATTGTTGATGATTGGAGGCCATGGAATTCAAATGGACAAGTTGGAGGGTATAATTTTATTTTTTTTCTTACCACAATTTGAATCATATCTCTTAGGTAATTGTCTTCCAACAATACCATGCAGAGCAAGAATGTAGTTATATTTAACCATGCTTAATATATATTAAAACATAATTAAATATTGCACTTAATGTTTGTGTTTTATTACTACATGTAGATACACAAGGACTTACTCTAATCAAATGACATTTGCAACTGTGAAGGCAAGTATTTCATTCTCCTTGTTACACTTGTGGCTCACGTTCACACACACACACACACACATATATATATATATATATATATATATAGTGTGTAAATCTTTGGTAGTATTTTGTTTTATTATTTTAACTCCAATAATTTCAGGGTGCGGGACACACAGCTCCGATGTACAAATCGAAAGAATGTTTTGACATGTTCAGCAGATGGATATCTAAGAGAGCTTTGTAGGAAAATAAAACGAAGACCATTTACTATCCTGCCAAGGACCGAATTTAGCTGTTTCCTAATAAGTGTGTTTTTATGAACCCAAAATTAGTATTATACCTTCTAAATATAAAAGGAGGGACTAAGTAACTCTATTTGAGTAATGTTTTAATTTTGAATAATCGCTTAAAAACAAATAATTTGATATTTCTTTTCATTTTATATTTAGTTCCGAGTTAATTATAAATGACAGTATTTGTGTCAAATCGAGATGAGTTAATACACAATGTTTATAGGTAAGTAACCTAATAAATGTATTTGTAATAAAAGAAAAGGTATTAACTTTATTTCAATATCCATCATCACAAATATTGATATATTGAAATTAATGATGTTTTATTTATTATAATCTTAATAAACAATTTAGTTGAGGGGTCTTGCTTCCTTAACTTGTTTGAATTAGGTCATATAGATTGATTATGAATTATGTGAATACTAATTTCGTTACTTCTTTATTTTTTACATCCCAATCTAAATAATTCACGTTAACATTGATCAATTTATTCTTTGTATATTTTTATTATTTTAATTTTACATCAGTACAAAAATATAATGTATTATATTTCAGATTTAATTTGTATTTTGGTTTCAGCACTTACTTATGGAGTTTATTCAATTTGTTTTTTTATTTTGTTTTTTGTTTTCATGTCTGGATTTTAGTTAAATTTTCTAATGTATATTTTGTTTTGTTATTTTAACGTTAATATCATTAAAAAGTAATCTCATGTCAATATTTTGACTTCTTTTCCTTTTATTCTGAGTTTGTTTTTTATTTTTTTTGTTGGTTTTTTTAATTCTAACAATCATTTATGTGTTTAATTCAATAGTTCTCAATCATATATACTTGAAAACATTTAAGATATTTAATAAATTTATTGATGCTTGATTAATTTTATTTTATTTAGAAGTTGAGTGAATGATAATGGATTAATTCAGTTGTGGATGAACTACGAATTAATTTGTTTCTTTCATTGTTTTATTTTTCATTCTTTTATAATTCTCTTCAAAACAATTTCCTTTTATTGTATTGTTTTTTCTGATTTTTTTACTTCTGAATAAGTGTCTTGAAATTTGATTTAAGTTTAACTTGTTATTTGATTCCAACTTTGATTGAAAACTTCTAAGTAGTCTTTTTTTTACAATTAAGTCTCAATATTTAAAAAATTCATCGAATTTGGTCCTTTCATTAATATCATACGAAAAATATTAAACACATGTCATAATTTACTTAATAGTTTTTTTTTAACTTTTTAACTTTGAATTCTTTGAATTTATTTTTTTTTAATTTTCTTTTAAAAAAATTTTTGTTGTTCAAGTGTTAGGTCTCTGACATGAGTGTCACGTGTCAATATGAGTGTCATTTGTTGTGTGGATGTTAAGTGTTATTATCTTGTATTCACTTCACACTATATATGTTTTTTTTATTCATTTCAGTTTTAATATTTTTCAAAATTGATTTTTTATTAAATACTTTTACAATTATTTTTAAATTAACTCTAAATTCTATTTAAATAGATTATTTTTAATTTTATAAAAAATATGGATTAGTAATATAATAGTTTTAAGAATTTTCTCCAAATGAAACTTAAATTTATGTAATAAATATAATATTATTTTTATCATAAATAAAAAAGTATTTTTTCACTTAAAATAAAATAAATATAGAATAAATATTTGTATAATTTAAAAATATTAAAATTTACAATAAAAATAATTAAAAAAATCAATTTTTCTTACATAATTAAAAAAAAATTATCCAATAATTTAAATTATTAATAACTACAAATTAAATTTTAATTATTATTGTTATTGTTATAACAATAAAGTAGTTTAATATGTATTTATTTTAATTTATTATGTTAAAAAGTTAATTTTAATAAAAATATCATTAATAACATTTATACTAATAAATTTGGTCTCAATTTTGAGCATGGCAACATTACTCCATTTAAAAAAAATGAAACTAAATTAATTAAAAATATTGAATTGAATATAAGACATTAACACGTGACACTATTAACATGTGACATTGTCACTATCACATGATAGTAATAATGTCACATGAAATGACACATACACCTTACACGTGGAAAAAAACATTTTGAATTTTTTTAAAAAATAAAAAAAAATACTACAAACTAACACATGACATGTTTTTAATGTTGTTGATATAAATTATTAAAAGTAACTAAAAGAAAAACAAAAAAGGGAACCTACTAAAATGCTTTCAACCAAAATTGATACACCAATTGAACAAAATCATAAATTCTTTCAATGTTCAAATTCAACAAGCATAGACAAAGGAAGATACCAAAGGCTAGTAGGAAAATTAATTTATTTGTCCCATACTCATCCAGATATTACCTGTGTAGTAAATGTTGTTTGCACTACAAAAAAGAAGGGCATTACCGAAGGCCATAAGCCCTCGGAAACAGCCAGAAGCCGTCGGAAAAGGGTATTTACAGACGACTTATCGACGGCCAAAGAGCCCTCGGTAAATCCCTTGTCGCTAACATTTACCGAGGGCTTCCGCCCTTCGGTAATTACCGAGGGCCGAAAGTCTTCGGTAATTACCGAGGGCCAGAAGCCTTCGGTAATTACCGAAGGGCAAAAGCCTTCGGTAATAACTTAACGTGGGTAGTTACCAAAGGGCAAAAGCCTTCAGTAATTTGGAGGGAAATGTAAGGGACAATTGTATTTCTTATGAAACCAACAACACAAACTGACCTGCATAACAGTATTCAGGCAAAAACAGACATGCATAACAGTTTTCAAGCACATACAGACCTGCATAAATGTGCATCTCAAAGATGCAATCGTTGATCAAAATCCATAACACATGTATTTATAGTTAAAACATAAAACAATGTAACATAATGTTCTAACATCCAAATCATCCAATTGATCTAACATCGAAATGATCTAAACTCCAAATCTTCTAATATCCAAATGTTTCTATAACAAGTAATAACAAAATGAAACTAATAATATACATAGTTATCATCAGAATGATCTTCATCATCTTGCTCCTCTATTGATGGCTGGACTGGTATGGGTTGGACTGATGAGGGTTGAACTAATGTGGGCTGCTGAGGGGCAGCGGGTGACGAGGAGGGTCGTGGCTGGGTCGGAAGGATACTCAATTCATCTTGTGAAGTTTCAGGCAACACTCTCATGACCAGGGCCTTAAAGTTTGTAAACTCTGCTCTCAAATCAGTGATTTTCTGGTCACGTTGCTCTAGTGCTTGCGTGAGGCGGAGAACGACCTCGTCAGCAGTAGTCGTGGAAGAGGAAGGTTGGTGCTTCAGAGTACTTCCTCTTGATGTTGTATAGTTTGTAGCAAGTTGTCCTGCACCGTACACTCGACCCTTTTTCTTCCCACCAACGGTCTCGACCCAACACTGTGTCCTACGTATGTCGTCTTCTGCATTACTGCCATTATCCGGTGTAGGAGCTAACTCATGTTCAGATCTAACCTGTGAAAGTCTCGTAGAAAATTCTTCTTGTTGAAACATTAAAAGCAATGTTAGGGAATGATAGAATAACATAAATGAAAAATTAGTAATAGAAATAGTGTTATTTGCTTACATGAGTCTTCCGAGATCTTTCATCAACGAATTGATTAGTGCCCTTCCTTACATGAGTCTGTGCAAAGACCTCATCAACATGGACCGCCCGTCCCAGAGCTTGTGCTTGTAACATAATTTACAATTAGAAGTGTACATATGAAATAGAAAATACATAACTTATATATGAAAGAAAAAGTTATGTAATGAAATTTTACCATACGAATGGCATGCTCATGAATGGTTATCGACCCACCAGTATGCAGGGTGCCACCCTTTTCAGATGCTCTATTTCTCTGCGCCTTGGCACACTTATTGTGAAACTCTATTGTATTCCAATGAGCCAGTAAAGAGTTCCAAATTTGTTCGCCCAGCCAGTAAGGGCGCTCTCCTGCATTGTGGGCATCCCTAAACATCTCTGACAGCCGATGAGATACTTTCATGTAGAAATTTCTTTGTATCTGTGTTTCATGTTCACGTTTCCACTACACCTTCATCTGTAACATTAAACAGAACAAACATTGATTAATGAACATACTAAAATAAGAGGGACAATTTGTTTAATGGATTGTTCACCTGAAAGCGCTCCCAGAATGGCTTTTTGTCGTCATCAGGTATTGCTCCCCAAGTAGGCCATGGACTTAAAAATTGTTGCTTAATTGAACGTGTGATGGCCTGGGAAGCAACCCTAGATGGAATAAACCTACATAATAAAAGTCATTTCAATTACAGTAGGGTTTAAACATCAAATTATATCAAGAGATTAAAATCTTACCCTTTACCATACGGCTCAATCCATGGTCGATCATGGAGGGGCGGGTCAACACCTTCACCATCACCACTTGAATCTGGATCAGCAGATGGTGTGACAGTCTCAGAAGGAGGTATACAAGATGAGGAAGGTATAAAAGTAGGGTCATGGAGAGGAGTGGGGGTAATAACCACAGGGGGAGGAGTGAGGGTTATAATCACAGGAGGAGGAAGAGGGTCTGCTGTAGGGGTAGTAGAAGGGTGTGCTGCAAGGGTAGGAGAAGGGTGTATTGCAGAGGTAGGAGAAGGGTGTATTGCAGAGGTAGGAGTAGGGTCTACTGCAGGGATAGGAGGTTGTATTGTAGGGGTAGGAGGAGGCCCCACAGATGATGTACCGGAGGCAGCAATGGTAGGTAGTTTAGCAGGCACCCTAAGTACATACTTTGGTGCTTGTCGTTGCCTCTTTTTAGGCCTTGCTACCCCATTTCCTTTATCAGGACGTTCTGAACCTTGTCCTGTCATTACTGCATTGAAATGGTTACAAATAAAGCGAAAAAAAAAGAAATGAATAAGGAAGGATCAATGGTTTTTAAAGTCAATGTATAAATAATTGCATACAACTTTTAAGATGGTATTTTAGATAACTCTATTCAAATGATAGTTCAATTTACTACAATAGATGTCCAACATCCAATCGTCGTCATCATGATCTTCATCTTCACCTTCATCTTCACCTTCTTCTTCTTCATCATCGTCATTATCATCATCATCTTCTTCTTCTTCGTCGTCGTCGTCATCATCATCATCATCATCTTCTTCTTCTTCTTCTTCTTCTTCCTCTTCTTCTTGTTCTTCATCACCTTGTATTGTTGCTTCTAATTCATCTCCATCACCATCAGGGTCGACCAATGCGATTATACGTTCAACTTCAATAATTTCTTGTGGTTGTGACATTTGGTCAAGTTGGTAGGCAACATCTTCCTCAACCTCATTTGAGTCAATGCGACCTCGAGGCTTGGTTTGTATTGCTACGACCCAACCACGCTTGTCAATATTGCGGAATGGTGGATAGGGCACATAATAAACCTGTCTGACATTAGTTGGTAGAATGAAAGGATCAAACGGTCCATATCTTAATCTCTGGTTGAGTTCAACAATATTAAAGCGTGGATCCACTCTAGTACCAGCTCTAGAAGGATCAAACCATTCACAATAAAAAAAGTACCACTCTGTTTGGAGAAGTAGTGCTGTTGTACTCTAGCTCATATATTTTATGAATGATGTCGTAGAAATCATCATAACAACCCTCTGTTAGGCCCTTGACATACACACCACAATTTGATGTTTTCTTTCCTTTAGACCATTCATGTGTATGGAATTTGTAACCATTGGTGAAGTAAGTGTGCCATTCTTTGACACATCTCATTGGCCAATTCGAGAGATGTCTTAACTCTTGAACCGTGGGAGTTAATGTCTGATTAAAAACCTACAAAGATACTTAAAAAATTATAACAACGGAGAGTCAAATTAACCCTTCTCTAAACGTAGGAAAAAGTACGGACCTGATTTCTAAACCAATGGGGAAACTCTGAGTGTATTCTAGCAGAAGTATTTCCTTCTACGACTTGCTCAACCACAACAAATGAGCTGGTACAAATGAAATTCATTAGTGTATAACAATTGTACCGTTGGAAAGATAAGAGATGGATGACGACATACTCAAGGTATGACTTAACTTCACTGCAATTGATTGAGACATGGACATGAGCAGAGTTGAATTCAGAATCAATTAACCAATGAGTGAATTCTTTCCCTGCGTGACGGCCTGATTGTCGGAAAACTGATAATGCACCTTTACGTGGTTGAACTTGCCATTGCATTTCATTTCTGACATGAGTGGGGGACAACATGAAGTTTTTGAAATAATGTGAACAAAAATATGTTGTCTCTCTGTGCAAGTAAGCTGCACAAATTGAGCCTTCTACTCTAGCTTTATTTTTAACTGAACGTTTGGATTCTCCCATAAACCTTTCAAATGCATACATCCACCTGTATTGCACAGGTCCCCCAAGCCAAGCTTCATATGCAAGATGAATTGGAATATGCTCCATTGAATCAAAGAATGCAGGAGGGAATATTCTTTCTAATTTGCAGAGAATAATTTGGATATTTTCATCCATCCTTTTAAGGGAATTCTCCTTTAGTGTCGAGCAACACAAATCTTTAAAGAAGTTATTGATTTCTATCAGTGGATTTAACACCTGCATTGGCAAACAACTGAACGCAAGAGGGATGAAAGTCTCCATGAATACATGACAATCATGACTCTTTAACCCTTGAATAGTACTGTTATGAACATTGGCACATCTGGACAAGTTAGAAGCATATCCATCTGGCATTCTAAGCTCCTTGATCCATCCACACACTATTCTTGCCTCGTCTTTTGATATGGTGTAATTTGCTTTTGGTTTAAATAATCGGCCGTTACCTTGCGCCTTCAACTCTAAGTCTTTTCGTCCACAATACAAAGGTAAATCTTTTCTTGCTTTCTCATTATCTTTTGTCTTACCTATAACATTCATAACTGTGTTGAAGACATTGTCAAAGAAATTTTTTTCTATGTGCATGACATCGAAGTTGTGTCTTAGCAAGTTGTCTTTCCAATAGGGAAGTTCCCAGAATATGCTTCTTTTAGTCCAATTATGCCATTCTCCAAACCCTTCTATCCTATTCTGACCAGATTCAGTGACTTTTGGATAGTCTTTCACTCTTCTCCAAACGTGTGATCCAGTCAAATTTGGCAGGGGCATATCCGTTTCAACTTGCCCTTTGCGAAATTCCTTTTTGTTTCTTCTAAAGGGGTGATCAATGGGCAAGAACCGTCGATGGTAGTCAAACCAACTACTTTTCCGACCATAACTCAATTGGAATGACTTTGTATGTTCCATGCAATGTGGACAAGCTAATCGACCATGCGTGCTCTAACCAGATAACATGCCATACGCTGGGAAGTCATTAACAGTCCACATCAAGGCTGCCCTCATAAGGAAATTTTGCTTCCTTGAAACGTCATACGTCCAAACACCATTCCATAACTTCTTCAAATCATCAATCAATGGCTCCAAATAAACATCAATCAATGATTTGGGATTAGATGGACCTGGTATTATACACGATAAAAACATGTAAGGCTTTGTCATACACATCTCAGGTGGTAGATTGTATGGAGTAACTATCACGGGTCAGCATGAATATGGTGATGCAGACGCCTGAATGTACGGGGTAAACCCATCAGAGCATAGACCAAGTCTGACGTTACGCGGTTCACTAGCAAAGGATGAATGTTTACGATTGAAGTGCTTCCAAGCTTCACCATCAGAAGGATGACGCAAAAATCCTTCAGTTTTGTTACCATCATGCCATGTCATGTGTTCTGATGTTTGCATTGAAGTAAACATTCTTTGTAATCTTGGAATTATAGGCAAGTAGAACATGGACTTTAAGGGAATTGGTTTTTTTTTGCCTCCGTCCAGCATGCATAATATGATATCGAGGTGAGCCACAAAACTTGCATTCAACCAACAATGCATCATTTTTGCCACTGTCATTGTCATAGAATAACATAGATCCATTAACACAACAATCAATCTTCTTGACTTCCAATCCCAACTTTGAAACACATTTTTTGGCTTGGTAATAATTCTTGGGCATAAAATTGTTTGGTGGTGTCAAATCTAACATCAATTTTGTATAGAAGTCCACTGCTTGAATGGGAACGTTCCAATTATATTTGCCAACCACAAGTCTAATGCACACTGACAATTTTGACTCAGATGAACCTTCAAATACAGGTAGATTTGCCTTTGTAAGTAAATTGTAAAACATCTGAGTGCTTTCATTTGGAGACTCTTCATCATGACTATCGTTTGGTTCTTGTTCAGCATGGTGACGAAGAGCATTGTCGAACATCTCTTGCATATAGGCAAATTGATCTATCTCAGATGTATGTACAATAGTATTCGAACCTGATGCAAGCCGATTTTCAGCTGCAGTGGAGGTCGAAGGAATTTCTTCACCATGAAATGTCCAAACCGTGTAGTTAGGCATAAACCCTTTTTGGTATAGGTGAAGTTTGACGACTTCATCTTTCAAAATCCTTGTACATTCGCACTTGATGCATGGACATCGAATCCCTCCATCAAGAGCATAATATTGATATCGTCGGGCCGTCTCCACAAACTCTTCAACTCCGATGACAAAAGATTCCTTCAAACCTCTCCTTTCACTATAACAACGGTTGTACATCCATCCACGATGGTTGGGAAAATGGGTCATGTTCTGTGACAAGCCAAACAAATAAAAACTTAGCCAAAACAACAACACTCCATGTGACATAAGTAATAAACCTATTACTACTCAAGTCGAACATGTAAGGCAATTTGAACACTATTGTCATAGGCATTCAATAAGGGCATGCAAAGAGAAGTCCTCAGTATTGAAATGCCTTTGACATCCTAAGTGGTTGTGTATTAAATTTGGGGGAGTCAATTTTCTAACATTACTAAAGTTCTCTTTTATAGAGTACTTCCACATATTTTGTACAATGTAAGTGTTTAAGGTACTTTTACCCTTCTCATTCCATTGAGAATGTGTGTAGTACCATAGGACTTTTATGACTACTTAACTTAATCAAGTTGTAGCCTAATAAATGAATATACAATATACAGGAACATACAATATATACATCAACATACAACATATACATGAACATTCAGTCATGGTCTAAATGCAGGTTTGATAACAAATTCCTGCAAGGAAATAAAATTACACAACAGTGATCAATACTAACCACTTCAAGAACTTTGTTTCATGAATTGAAACATGTTAAAACTTATATTTAACTCAAAACCAAACTGCTACTCAAAATCACCTTTCTACTTCCCAAAATTGACTCAAAATTTGTGGAATTGGAAGTGATATTGTGCCTAAGCCATTCTGACACTTTGGTAATCATTTCAACAGTTTTAATTCATCAAAATACACTTGTTTGACCTCTAACCGGGGGCACAAAACAGAACTGGAACTTAGATTCACTTTGGAAGTTCCAAAAATGGCTCAAATATCATGATTTGACATACTAAATTGCATACAGGTCTTCATAACTTCACGTGAATGGTTCTAACAGCTTTAATACATCAATTTGGACTTGTTTAAACTTCCAAACATCACAAAATCACAGCAAAACGAAAAATGACCTGCAATGACTCAATTTTACTACACTTTTTAAGGTTTAAAGTAGTGTGATTTTGAGTTTTAGGGAATTCTTTGCTTTTAACCACTTTCCTAGCATCATTTAACTACTAATGACTTGTTAGGATGTTAACATTACTTAAAATTACTTTACTTTAGGTGAATTGACAATTTGTCATCCTTTAAGTGAACTTTTTAGGTTATAAATACTCAAACTTTGAGTTTGAGGTGATTCTTTGCTTTGGACAAGTTTCCCAACTTCATTCCACTAGTTTAGACTTGTTAATCTAATTAACATTAATTAAAATTAATGTACATTAGGTCTAATTGCCAATTTCTCACCTATTTAGTACACATTTTTAGGTTTTAAGGAGTCCAATTTTAAGTTTTAGGTACTTGATCCAATTTGACATCTTTCTTACATTCAGTTTACTAATTTAAACTTGTTAGGATATGAAGATTAGACATTCTTAGGCTAATTTAGATCAATTTCGAATTTCTCACCTACTTTAGTCTATTTATAGGTGTTCAATAGTCAAATTCTGTTTTTCTTGTTATTTTTCATTTGAGACTTCATTTTTGTCTTCCTTTTATGTTTTAAAAGTTGTGTAGATAGTTACTTTACCATTTTGGTGAGTACTTTAATAGACTTTGCATTCTTTGCACTTTTAGTATATTTTAGGTACTACTTTTAGGTTCTAAGTTGTCATATTTTGAGTTTTAGGTATTTTTTGTAGTGTGAGTTCTTAATTAGCTAGGTTTCTACCATTCTTAACTTGTTAGGATAGTTTATTTGTAGTTTATTTTCCTAGTTTAGTGCAGTTTGCAATTGTAATACAATTTTTTTCAGCTTTGACTAGTGATTTTTAGCTACTTCATCTACTTTTTTAGGTTTCAAGTAGGCAAACTTTGAGATGTAGCTACTTCATCTATTTTGACATGTTTCTTAGCTTCCTTTAACAACTTTAAACTTGTTATGATGTGTAGAATACACATTCTTAGGTTACTTTAGGTCAATTCTCATTTTCTCACCTATTTAGTACACTTTTTAGGTTTAAGTAGCCAAATTTTGAGATTGTGCTACTTGATCCAATTTCACATCTTTCTTAACTTTATTTAAGTACTTTAAACTTGTTAGGATAAGAACATTACACATTCTTAGGTTACTTTAGGTCTATTTCGAAATTGTGACCTATTTAGTACACTTTTTAGGTTCTGGGGTGTCATATTTTGAGTTCTAGGTTTTTTTTGTAGTGTGAGTTTCTAGTTAGGATTCTTTTACCATTCTAAACTTCTTAGGACAGTTTCTTTGTAGTTTCTTAGGCTAGTTTAGTGTACTTAGCAAAATTTGACCATTCTAGTGCATTGTAATTTAGTGTAGTTTGGACCGTGCTGTTTGAGTTGTGTGTGAATCTAATTCGAGTTTAACTCTACCTAGCTGCTGTTTTCCAGCTTGGTCTTGTGTAGTTACACATTCTAGAGTCACTTTTAACATTGCCTAGTCCATTGAATCTGATGAACTCAGTTTTGGTGGTGTGATGGAGTGATTTTTATGCATTTTTGGCCATAACAAAGTAAGTTTTCGAATGATAGCATTTCTATGATGTGTGACAGTTTAAGCAAGTCTAAAATGATGTTTAAAAGTTGCTAGCAGAGTTCAATTAGTGATATAATGGTCTAAGTGCATAATAGTATACTAAACCATCAATTTTGAGTAAAAATTGGGAAGTGGCAAGGTGTTTTTGAGTAACAGTTTGGATTTGATCCAATTCAAAGTTTGAACCAGTTTAAAAACACTAAATCAGGTTGCTGGACTGATTAGTTTTGAGCTATAGCCACTGCTGTGACATTTTGTGTCTTAAACCACCAAATTGTGAGTCATTTTTGTGTCAAAAATGGACCAGACAACACTTTGAGCCTAATTGTTTATGGTGAAAGACTTTGATTGCAAGCCTTTTTGCCTAATCATATTTCAGTTTTACCTTACAGAACCAGGGGCACATTCAAACCTTTGATTTCTATGTAAAAGACTGTTATGTTAACTCTTATGACTTGAATATGTATAGGGACCTCTCCTACAACAATCTGAGTGGTTCCTTGCCTAGAATCTTGGGAAGAACTAACTAGATCTTTAATTACAAGATAAAGTTTGTAAACATAGGTGTACGTTGAGAAACTGGCAGCATTAAGGCAGAAAGGGAATGTGGAGGAATATATTTAGGATTTTAAAAGATTAATAAACAAGCATCTTAGTTGATAGAGGAACACCTATTGGGCTATTTCTTTGTTAGACTGCAGGGAGATATAAGGAGCCAGATTAGGCCCACAACCCCAAAGATTTGTTGAAATGGAGATTGCCAGGGACGTTAAGGAGGTCACCAAATCTCCTGGCATCAATAGGGGGCAGCCAGTTGGAGCAGCCAATCAGCTAGAAGGTATTAGGGAGGTTATGGGGTTATTTTGGGCACAAAAGTGTTCATAGGAACCAAAAGCGGACATAGTACGAGGAGTAACCTTAATACAGGATGAAAGGAAGGAACTAGTACCACTAGAGGTTCCAAGATGGGCGGTAACAATGGAAGTAATATCAGATATAGAGGGTTAAGACTACGTTAACTGCTACCAAAATCCTATAACTATTATTAAAGAGAAATCAAATGACCATCGACAATATGAAATCAAATGCATAAAAAATAAGATACATATTACAAATATATAATTATTTATACATGTCAACACAAACACACCTTTAGAATCACAAAAATAATAGAAAGATCAAATTACATAACAAAATTTGGATATCACTTGTGCTCTGGTTCATAAAGGATGAGGAAAACTCTAATGGCAATAAAGGAGGGCAATAAAGGGAACTCTAGGCTATATGTGCCAACATTGATACCATTTCTAAACAAATAAGTACAATTGGAATAAAGGGAACTCTTGGCTATATTCCTCTAGGTATGTTCTTAGCCTTTGAATCATTAGTGTTTCTCAAAATTTTCTACCTTTTGGTGTCAACTTTTGTTACTTATCATATTTGTGTATTGACAGTTGTTGGTATATGTTTTATTAGAGTATGGAGTGAGCTTTGAACTATCAACTTACGGTGACATATTCAACTTTGGGATTCTTGTGCTGGAAATGCTTACAGGAAAAAGTCCCACAGATGAAATGTTTGAAGATGGTCAAAATCTTCATAACTTTGTTACAGTTTCATTTCCTGATAATCTTTTGCAAATTTTGGATCCACTACTTGTTCCAACAGAGGAAGCAGCACCATTGACAGGAAACAATTAGAATCTTGATCCAAATGTTAAGATGTCCTTAGTTTCCCTTTTCAGGAGTGGGATTTCTTGTTCTATCAAATCACCAAAAGATAGTATGAATATTGCTGATGTCACTAGGGAGCTTAACCGAATCAGTGAGCACTTTCTTGTTGGTGAGTAAACTTTTATGTCAAAAGAAGTCATACAATTTATTTCTCTGTCTTCATTTCCAAGAATTCTTTCAAGAAGTCTTCCTCATCAAAATTAATAATACAGTAAATTGACAAACTTAAACACTTTATGTGTATCTTTAAGTTCATTAGAATACAACTTAACAAACATTTAGATCAAAGGGTATTTTGCTAGTGAAGATAACCTACTAACTCAATATACATTTCCTATTCAAGCATAAACAAAGTTGAATGAAGTAGTAAATGTGTGTAGCATTTACACGAAAAGTTGAGGTGTCGAATTGTGGTAAGTTAGTAAGCTGATTAAACATATTATGGAGGGTATACGGCAGGGAGATGAAAAAAAAACATACGGGAACCTTTTTCAGGTTTCCTCTTTTATTTCCACTATTGCACTACTGTTTTATCCCTTTTGGTACCCTAAGCAAAGAGTGAATTTAAGAAAGCACAATCTTCTATTAACCAATACAGGAAAGAGAGTTTCCAGAGCAAGAAAGAGTGTGTGTTTTTAAGAGATGTAGACAGAGAAAATAGAGATGGGAAGAGGGAGGGTTTAACTGAAGAGGATAAAGAACAAAATCAACAGGCAAGTCACATTTGCCAAGAGAAGAAATGGCTTGCTCAACAAGGCCTATATGAGCTCTCAGTCCTTTGTGATGCTGAGGTTGCCCTCATCATTTTTTCCAACCGTGGCAAGCTCTATGCGTTCAGCAGCACCTCAAGGTATATGTACATTCATAAATAAACTCTTTATGCTTATGGTTGTCTCATGTTTGATTGTTTGAATGAGAACACAATAACTAACCTACATTCCTATTTAGAACTAGAAACCAGAAACAAGATCAGGCAAATCAAATGAAAGAAGAAAAATGGAACAGAATCTCATGTTTCTCATTATACAATTACAAATTCATCAATTCAATAATCACAACAATACAGAATCACACACCACACCACATTTCCAACACATGTATATCATATCTGTAGGGTTTCAGGTGGGGAACGAAGGAATATTACCTCGCGAGTGAAGTGTCCCGAACAGGAGTCCTCAAACCGGAAGTGAAGTTCAAGCCAATACAGGTTTGCAGAGGCACGATTGAACTGCAATGGCGGTTCACGAGCTCACGTTGCGGTTGAAGCACAATGGAGGGAGGCGAACTCCAGCACCCCGCACCTACGGCCCTTGGACCAAATAATTGTGACGATTCTTAGATTGGGAAATCAGAGAAGGGAGGGCAAATGTGTTTGAATGCGAAATGAAAATGTGAGAGGGAATACCTGATTTTTGCCCTAATGATAATGTGAGCGGCGAACTCTGGTAGCTAACGCAGGCGAACACCGGTAGCCAACGACTAAGACCCTTCGAGAAGATGACTCTAAGGACATTCTTGGAATGGTCGACCAAATGACGAAGATGGCTTCCTTGATTGAACGACGAGGCTGGAGCGCAATGATGGTGGAGGGAACAGTGTGCACAAGCAGTACAGGGAGTTGGGAGAAGGACTTAGGGGAAGAAAGAGTTGGAAGATTCTGAATATTGGGGGAAGAAGAGCTTTCGCGAAATAAGGGGGAGGGAAAAATTTTCTTATACACCAACCACTTAGCGAAGGTCAAGTTCCTTCGGTAATGTCCCATGTCGATTACCGAAGGCCAAAATCCTCCAATTATGTACTACTTTAGAGATCGTCGGAAAATCCTTCGGTACCGAAGGCCTAAGGGCCGTCAGTAATAGCCCGCCAGTAATCCATGAATTTCCTATAGTGTTGTCAATTCATGCTGACCCACGAAAGCTTCATATGGATCCTGTTGAGAGGATTTTGAGATATTTGAAGTCCACTTCTTAAAATGGGTTTAAAGTTCACTTTTTAACATCGTATCAGAGCTACGGTTAAAGCTTACCCTAACAATATTTGTTGTTTATTGGGCATATTGTTCCACCCGCTATCGGACTGTTATCAGACCATCTATTAATTTCTAGTCTCACGCTCAAGATGTATACCTCGACGTTAGGGAGTGTTTTGGAAGTCCTACCTAGACGCGAGGGGGTGTTTAGAAGTCCTACATCGACTAGAGATAAAACAAATTTAAAATATATATATATATATATATATATATAAGTAGGTGCAAACCCCACCTTGTAAGATGGTTTCGTGGGATTGAGTTAGCCTTCTTAACAACTTGAACACAATTGATACAAGATGAAGAAAATCAATAAAAGATGATAAAGAAAGAAGAAATAAAATACAAAGATTATATTGGTTTTGAAAACCAACTGATCTTACATCCAATCTCAAGTTTTCCTTCAAGAAAGACAGGTTCCATTATCAACAATAAGAGTTTGAACAAAACACTCACTAGTAAAAAATGTTGATTCTGTCACGCCATATACGCTTTGGTCATGCGAAAACCGAAGCGTAACACAATATATACCTCGGTCACAACTAAACTCGTGGTGGAACTAAGTTATTGCTTCAGTTAACATGAGAACCGGTGCCTATAACACTGCTCAGGACCTCTGCTACTTAGTCTGATGTCAGTCTGAAAAGTCAAGCTCCTTATTGCCTCGGTTTGTTGGGAAATCGGTGCCTAAACCACGCCCTACGCCTTGATCTCGCACGACCGTTCCTCTTCCATTTCACTTTTCTTTTTCTTGTTTCTCTTTCTTCTCTATGCTCCAACCTAAAGCTGCAAGCAGAACACAGCAACCACCAGATCTGGGTTTGCGCTCCCGATCTCTATGCTTCTCCTACGAACCTGAAGTTGACGGGAAGTATCTTGCCGGAGGATCTCGCCAGAGGATCTTCAGCCCACGGTGAAGATCTACGTCGACGGACTGCATTCTTCGTTGGTGGCGATGAAGCGATCAGCGACGACGAAGTTGAGGCTGTTGGCGAAGAACAGATCGGACGCAGGAGCAGCGGTGCCCTGATTGGCGAGTCTGGTGCGGTGCCCGGTCTGGTTCTGTTGCTCAGGTGTAGCGATCCGTGGACGCAAGAGCACGCGGTCACGGCGTTGAAGTTGCTGATTAAGGATCTGATGAGTCTTGCGTTGGTGGAGGAGAACCAGATCTGGGCATTGGTTTCGCTGCTATTGAATGCCTCCCACAGAGGGAAGAACGACGTTGTACAAGTTGTGTTCAGTGCGGCAGAACAACCAGATCTGGGCAGTGAGCGCGGGGGCAGTGAAGTCGTTGGTGGAGCTAGTGGCGGAGGAAAGGAGCGGGATGGTGGACAAGGCGATGGCGGTGCTAAAAAACTTGGCAGGGATTGCTGCGCTTGTGGAGGCGAGAAGAGGGAGAAGTGGACTGTGCATATCGAAAAAATAAAAAAAAAAACACGCTATTGCCTCGGTTATGTAAGAACCGAGGCATAATCCTATCTCGTTTTAACCCGGTTCAGAACCGAGGCATAAAACCACCCCTTTTTACCTCGTCCGTTTATGCTTCGATTGCAGAACCGAGACCTATAAACAAAACTAACCGATGCCATATCCCCTTACTGCACTAGTGACTCAACAATTACAACACTCTGCTATAGGATATCACCCTCAACCTTGCACTGAATATATAAAACTCTCGAGAGTCCAGTGTTAAGTTCCTATTTTGTCATATTTTTAATTGTTAAAAGCACTTCTTTTGGAATTAATTGTTTTGATTTTAATTATATTATTTTAATATATATAAAATGTTAAAATATATAGAAAAGCAAACTTTACAAACTGTTATGAAATTCCTAAAAGAAAATCACTATATTATGAGAATTTATGAGAATTTAAATGGAATTATGCAATGCCGAGCAACAATACTATTTACAATACTAAATGCATCTAAAATATGAAATCTAAACAATTAGAAGACATGTAAATCACTGGATTTGAATTAAAGTGTAGAAAAACATGAAAATGAGAGCTATCGATATGGCTGGTGTGTGAACGAAATGCAATTTTCTATGTATGAATGGTCGAATAAATGGAACGAATGACGAGGAAATTAACGTAACATGTCGTTATATTCATTATTGTATTATTTACATAATAGTAAAATGATAATATCATAATCTGTAAAAGAATAAAACATAATATTTCGGTAGAATTTAGAACCCTAATCCAAAATATTCAAAGTTGTCTATTCCGATATCCAGTTGTGTTGTCCTTTCTCTTCTCCTTGTCCAAGCCGCGGGGGAGGGTGCCTGCAAAATACACTCCGACGCTCAAGTCAGTGACCTTGCGTAATAATCTTGTAATCAAGATTTAGTTATCAGAGCTCTAAATTTCAGTTCAAGTTCAAGTTACCTGTCCCCTTTGGCAGACAAATATTTATAAATTATAATGAGCTTACCGTTAGGTCTGACTCATTAACCACTAATGAATGACAATATTAATTGTCAATAAATAACAATTATTTTTATTAACTCCCCGACAGTTATTACTATTAATTACCTTAACGGCTCTTTTTACCGATCGGTTCATTGACCTGAGAGGTATCATCGGTCGACCGACTCTTCTGCACTCTTATTGTTCGGTCGGCTATGAGCCCAGAGTAACACATACTAAAACTTATTTAACATCAATTATTACCTAAACTAGAATTCACATTTAACTTAGCAAAGCTAGATAAAATCCTAAACTAAAAATAGCAATTGGATTAACTACTGTGACATAAAAACAACAACTACATTAGAAAAATAAATCTGCATTACAATTAACAACCACAAGAATCTAATACTACACTACTTAAACTACTACAAGAAAACTAAAATCAAGCTAAGACTTAAACTAAAAATGCAAAATAAGCAAAACCAATATTAGAAATAAGAACATAATAGACAATCCCATGATATCAACTAAAGTCTAGACTAAAGAAAATTAAACTAAGAAAGTCTAAGACAACACTACTCTATTCTCAATTATCATTAAACTATGTTTAAAAACTATCAATTACGAGAAAATACAAATTAATGCCTAACTATCTAATCTACACTAAAATTGTCCTAAATATTTTAAGACTCTCACTAACAAGTCCTTAAAGGTGTTTTTAACTTTGAAAAATTCTACCACTTAAGGATTCATTAATGTCTTGTTTAAATGATGAATTTTCTTTAAAATACATATAGATGTCTTGGATAAGCGTGGGAAATATTTTCGTGAGAGGTCCAAAGTATACAAACCATTTTTTAATGAACCATTTTGGAAACTTTAAAGGGATTCCTTTTCTAAACCAAACCATTTAATGAACCATTTTGAAAACTTTAAAGGGATTCCTCTTCTAAACCAAATGAACCATGAGAAAGAATTATTGCAGTGACAAGGAAAAAAGTGACATTCTCTACCATTTGGTATCTGGTCTCGACATTCTAGAGAGTTATGCTGATGAAATAAACTGGTCTATGTTCATTGTCGACCTCTTGGACAAAGACGACGCTCACTACATCATCTTTTGCCGCTATGTAGACTAAGAGAGGTAGGTTGGTGTCCGATTTGCAAAGAATAGGCGGAGATGTCAAAATATTTTCAAAGAATATAAAGTTTTATGGTCAAATTAGTTGATTAAGAGCTTGTATAATCATTTCAATTATTCATGAGAGGTTCATAACATTATAATCAATTATGTGTTTTTATAATCGATTAAAATAAAAAAATACTCTTAACTGTTTTCAATAGATCACTAAAATAATCAATTATATTCCTTAATAAATGATTTAAGTTGTTTACAAAAATTAATAAAGAGCCCGTTTAATCAATTACCACATTCCATAACTGATTATAACATAGATATGTGATAACTGCTTTTCAAATTTTAGTGAAATAATCAATGAGGAATTTTGTTTAATCAATTAAAAGCATTGTCTTCAACTTTAAAATCAACGTTTTTTGTGATTTATAAACAGAGGACTAATCTCAATCTTTAAATAACTTTAGCAAGCAACTCTTGGCTAAGACAAATGAATTATTTGAGTTGTGTTGTGATGGATAAATCATAATGTTGTTTAATAGAGAAAAATATCATCTAATGCAAGATTTATGCACACTTCTCTCTAGTTTGTTAGGTGAACACGAATGTACTCTAAGTAGCTTTCATGGACACAAAGTTGAGCAATGCTTTGTCAGTATGTAACATGATCTCAAAGTTTTTACAAATTAGTTTTTGGTCCTTGACCATCCTAAACTCTTTTGAAAGTTTTTCTTTCATCCGACGAGTTTGATTGTGAAGGATGAGTTAAATGTTCTTCATCTAACATTAAATTAAATGTTCTTTTCTTATTTCACATATCATCTTAGTTATCTCTTCTCATATCGTGTATCTTTATTTGAATTTTTCTAAAATACAGAGTCATACAAAACATAGAATTCTAGTGTTGACAATGTTAACTTCAAGGAGTTGTTGAAAAAAAAAATAGCTTTAACTCTTCATTCAAAAGATGACTTTATTTGACTTGTCATTTTGCAAGCATATCTCTTTGAAAATGACTATGATATGTTAATAACTTTTTAACAATAGAACATGTGTCACTATTTTATTGGTCTGTATATTTGAAACAGACCAATCACAAACTACCACATAAGCGGTTGTAAAAAAATTGTAAAAAAAAATTGTTAAAAGAACATTTTCCCTTTTTGACAAATGGAAGTACTAACAAAAATTCCTTGCAACATGGAATAAGTATATTCTGTCATGCAATACAATGTTAGTTGACAAGTATATTTAGATTACTTAAATTTTCATATAAT
This sequence comes from Vigna angularis, assembly GCF_016808095.1. NCBI lineage: Eukaryota > Viridiplantae > Streptophyta > Magnoliopsida > Fabales > Fabaceae > Vigna > Vigna angularis. The sequence continues at coordinate 11,783,774 of NC_068973.1, read as the reverse complement.
TTTGACACTTATAATGCATGAATAGTTGATATTATCCATTAATTCAATCTTCTTTAGCTTAATATTACAAAATGTGGTATAAAGAAGTAGATAATTGACAAATTATTGATACTTTTAAGTATTTAAATGAAATCTATAGAAATTAATGATGGCAAAGTTGAGCCACAAAAATTGGCGTTGGATACTCAAGGGTAGCAAAGAAATAATTCAAGATTTGGCCTTGTAGAGCCCTGTAAGAAAAACCTCATAATGAAGAAACCCGAAACAGTAAATTATGGAGCTAATAGCCATACTAGTAAAAAATCGTAATTTTAACTCGCATATTACACTTCGGTTCCAGCAAAATCGAAGCGTATCAAAACACGGTGACAGTTTCATAATATTTAGAGCACTATATGCTTCGGTTGTCAAGTAACCGAGGTCTAAAGGGAATACTGTCTCGGTTATCAGAGTGAACCGAAGCATAAACCCCACAAATATTATATTAATTAAGTCTTTCTTCTGGTGGATGCAGAGATACTACATCGGTTGGTAGGAAGGATCGAAGCATACAAGCTTTACAGCCTTGGGGCAAGAAGGACCGAGGCATAAAAGCTTTTCTTATATGCGAAGGAGGTAATTTTCCCCCAAATGTTCATCTAAGGAAAACCTAGTGAGACTGCCTTCTTTCTCGTGTCGTCCAGCCTCGTCCCCGACCATTCTACCGGCGGCATCATCTGCTCCGACTGCGGCCTCGTCCCCGACCACTCCACCGACGACATCGTCTTCTCCGAGTGCGGCCTCGTCCCAGACCACTCCATCGGCGACATCCTCTACTCCGAGTGCGGCCTCGTCCTCGAGTCCCACTCTACCAGCGATATTGTCTTCTCCGAGTACGACCTCGTCCCAGACCACTCCACCGGCGACATCCTCTGCTCCGAGTGCGACCTCGTCCTCGAGTCCCACTCCATGGACGAGATCTCTGACGGGCGACAACGACCCCAACCGTCCTCGAGTCTAGATCCCCTCGCAACGATGACGGTCACGGCACCCACACAGCCAGTACAGCCGCGAGATCGGTGGTTTCCGGCGAGACAAAAACGATGGTGGACGCGGCAGCGGCGAGGACGCAGCGGCAGCGATAATTCCTCGATCTCCCTCACCATCTTTGTTTTCTCTCCTACCGTCCTCTCGAGCCCGCGTATAGGGTTCTTTAGAAGGGGGAAAGGGGAAAACTAGCCCGCGGCTTGCCAGGAAGAAAAGAACTTGTCTGCGTCAATGAAGGTTTGGTTTCTGCGATTTGAGTTTGGTTTTTGCGATTTGAGTTTGGTTGCTGCAATTTGAGTTTGGTTTCTGCGATTTTTTAGTTTCTGGGTTCTGTGTGCAGGTTGGGGTGGAGAAGATTGAATCATGGAGGCACGATTTGGGTTCTGGGTTGTTGTTATGGTGGTTCTGGGTTGCTGTTATGGTGGTTCTGGGTTGCTGTTTTGGGTTGTGGGTTGTTGTTCTGGGTTATGGGTTGCTCTTCTGGCTTCTAGGTTATTGTTAAGGAGACTCTCATGCCAGAAATATTTGGTGAAGCAAAAGAAGTGCCAAAACCACGTTTCTGTTGCTCTGATTTTTTCTTCTTGCAGTTGCATTTTTGTCAATCTCGGTCACCAAATCCTCCTGCTTGAATTGTGTTACCTAAAATTAAAAAAAAAATTAAGAAAAAAGTGTTACGGCCTCGGTTATCTAAAATTCGAGGCATAATCTTACCACTTTTGTCTCAGTTCATAACCGAAGCATAAAACCTACCTTTTTTTACCTCGTCTGTTTATGCCTCGGTTGCAGAATCGGTGCCTATTACCAATTATAACCGGTGCTATTTCCTCTTTACTAGTGCCATCAAGGAAACTCTCCAAGGGATGTAACCTCAAGTGTTAACCATCAGAGTAAAAGGTTGAGCCAGAAAGAAAATCCACCTTGGGAGGAAACTAATGTTGTTGAGCACGAACTAAATGAAGCTGAGTGTTGGCCCAAAACTCTATAAAAATAAGGCATCACCTCTATTTTAGACATTACTTTTCATAGTTTCTTTAGACATTCTCTGTACTAAACTAGAATATCTTGTTTAGAGACATAGGGTATGCATGACAACTCCAAGAGTTAGTAATATTTTTTATCATTAGGAGTTGAATTCTCTTGGGTTGGTTGAGGTTGGATGTATTTGATCCTAACTCTTTTTTATCGTTACATCTTTAATATTTATGTATGCTTTCGTTCAAATGTTTTTTATTTGATTTATGTTTTAGTGTTGGGATGATTTAATCATTCATCTTATCTCAATATTTTAGATTAACTTAAAACTAATTTTAAATTGTGGTCAAATCAAATCACTTCTTATTTTTAGATGTTAGAAATAGATATAAAGTTCTAACTAGATACATGCATTTAAGGCAATGATTCGTTCAATCAGGAGTTAATGAATCATCCTAAATCTTAAGTCATTAGGTTTTAGATGTTAGAGATGAATCTAGAATTACTTTAGAAAACTCCTAGAATATGGATTGATTTGCATAATTAAATAAATAAAGATCGCAACAATGTAGCAAAGGAATGTGAAATAAAATCTAACCTGAACACACTTTCTTCGCATTTGTTAAAACTCAATTAGTTCTATGTTGATAACCATTAAAATCACAACAAAGATTGTTCCACTGAATCTAATTTAGATTTGAATGTTGAATGATCTTAACAAATATATATGGACATGACACTTAATTTATACTACAAACAAACCGAATAAATTCGATGAAATTAATTTCAATTATACTGTTAGCACTAGTTTAACTTAATTCTATAAATTTAATGTTTGAGCATTTTTATACTTTGTCAAAAGTAAACTAAGACTACATGTGTCTCACATAACCTATTGATACTGAAGCTATTATCTTACAAACGAAGCCTAATCATGTTTTATACTTAGTTACTTTCAATACTTAATTAAAATTATAAATGTTGCATTTTTAAAAAAGAAAATCATTTTTTTATGGTTTTTAAACCACCAAAGTTAAGACAAGATATTTTCAAAATCATGTTCAACATATCAAATTTTCAAAAAGAAAAAAAAACATTTTTCATAATCAAACTTATATGTATGAACATTTAAAGAATTGGGTTATCAAAATCATAAGTTCAATTCTAATTAATCCTATCATATCAAGAAGATACTATCTTAGATATTTGATAGTGACAAAGAAAATTCAAACATGATTATAACGAATGAAATACTTGGAAAACATTAGAAAGGAAAGTTGAATAGTAATATAGGAAAACTTTTCGTCAAAAGGTGATTTAACAATCTTGTTAAAGATTAAATAGTTTATATAAGTTATTAAACACTTGAGTTAAAAAGTTTTGTTTTTAAACTGCAAGTTCCAAAATAAATATTTTTCAATTGTCTAGTTAAATATACAATAGTGTTTTGAGAAAGATAGCTCTTAATAAGAATAACATTTAGTGATAATAGCTTTTATAAACAATTCATATAATAAGTGATTGCAAAGTTTGTATGAAAAACCTTTAACAAGACTGAAGTAATAAACATACAGTTATTTTATATTGGTTCACTAAAGTAATAAACACACAAGATTACAACTGACTATTCACACCACTTCTAGTTAGTGTTGTCAAAATGGGTTGTAACTCGCGGGCCAACCCGGCTCACCACGAGTTTGTGTCGGGTTGAATTTGAGTCAGGTTGGGTTTGAGTCGGGTTGGGTTTGAAAAAATATAATTTTTTTATGCGGACTACTTTTCAACTCGGCTAACTTAGAACCCAGCTTACCGGGTTGACCAACCTAATTTAATTTAATTATTTATTATTTTGTATTTCAATATTATTAGTTAGCATTTTTTTTATTATATTGTAGATGGTGATAAAGAAGATGTTTCAAAAGAGAAAAATATTATAGATTTATCTATTCAAGACTCTATTATTATAAATGGAGATACAAAAATTATCAATATTAAAAATTTATTTGTTTGTCTTTTGTACATATTTTTGGATGGATTACACTTGGATTGTATGATATTTTTTTATATTCTGAATTATCTTTGGATTTTAACATCATTTTAGTATGATGTTTATTTAGATTTGATTTAAAAGAAAATTGAATTTTTTTATTTTAAAAAACTTATAATTAAATGAGCTAGTGAGCCAACCCGTTTAACCTACCAATCCATGGTGGGTTGGGTTCGAATTTTTTCAGCTCGCTAATAAGTGAGTCGGGTTAGGTTGACTTACTAAGTGACAACTCATGGTGGACCGGGCCAGGTCAAGCCGGGCTATCCGTTTTGACAGTTCTAGTTCTAGTATCACCTAGTCAATCCTAGTAATCCCTAATATTCTGACTAGAACCAAGTATCACTAATTCCTTGTTGTTCATAATTCTTCACCCCTTCAGATATCCCTAGACAATACCCACTCTTGATTTTCTCTAGACAAACCCGTCTAGCTACCGTTTAACTAGACGGATTCGAATTTTTTTGACTCGCTAATAAATGAGTCTGGTTGAGTTGACTCACTAAGTGACCAACCGGTAGTGAGTCAAGCCAGATTGGACCGGGTGATCCGTTTTGACAACTCTGATATCTTGTGTATCTGTCTTTGTTAATTTATTATTATTAATGATAATTTAATTTTTAGGAAATAGAATACCTAATTACACATTTTATATTTTGTTATTATCATCATCATTATTATTATTAATATTTTATTGTTATTAGCATTCAAATGTTTTATTCAGCTTATTTAATATCCTCATTAATGTCTCTCGTCACTGTGTTGTGAAACTGCGGAATAAAGTATAAGATTTATTTCAGTTTTTGTTTGTTGGTGTTAAGTCTTAATTAGTCTTAATTAGTCTTAAAAGAATCAACTGACACATTAAATCACTCAATTAAATATACAACTACGTTATTCTAAAAAGAAATACAACTGTGTTGGAATTATTTTGATATTGTCTCTAGTCTTGTACACACAAGACCTTTTAGTAAATTAATTTCTGAACAATTTTGCATAAATTTTCAACAATTATTCTTGGAATACTTTATATTTTATCTTTTTAATTTTAGATAATATAAAGAGTTGAATCCATAATTTCTTTCATTCTTCCTTCTAATTTTATCACCAAACCGTTTTATTACTCCATGTAATAAGTCTTCAATTAAGTAATTATTTTTAACACTTTATAAAAACAAACAAAGTTTAATAGAAAAGGTATTATAAACAGTAATTTTGTTCGCAGTAAGGATGTTCCTTTTTTTAAAAAAACAAAATGATAAACATTTACAGGGATTTTGTTATAATGTGTAGTATAGACATAATGGTAGCGATCTAAATAGACCATTCAAAAATATATCCTGTTGATAAGATCTGTGTTTAAATTTAACACTAGTGCTGAAAGACAATTAATAGACTAAAAAAACAGGTGTTTAACAATTCTTAATATTTTAAAAAATGTCACTGATATTTTACAAGAATAGGTGTCTAAACATTTTCAGTAATTTAAAAAAATGTCACTGCTATTTTATAATATTTTATTTTAGAGATAAATGTATAGACTTTGTTGATTCCATGATCCTTAAATCATATGACAAAATAAAAAAATTATAATAGGAATTGGAAGTGTCCACTTGAAGTTGATAAAAAAAATTATAATAAATCAAAAAATTAATTTATTAAAGCAAGAAATGTCAATTATTTTAAAATAATGGGTTAAATATATTTTTAGTTTATCAATTTGGATCTAAAATTAAAATTTGTATATCTTTGATATATTTTGGTTTCCAAACTTTAAAAATGAATGCATAATTCAATTTTATTAAATTTGTTTGACGTATTAAACATGTTTTAGATGATGTTTGAGTTGATTATATTTTTTTAACACATTTAAGCTCAAATTTTAGCTTGTAATATTATTTAACAAATGAAAAAAATTAAAACCAACTATATATATCTATTTACTTTGGATTAAGAAACTAAAAATATATTTAATCGTAAAATTTTTAATAAAAAATTGAAGTTTCATCTTTTTATTGATTTATCTTCGATTCTATGACCGACCAATGTTTTCTTTTTTTAAAAAAATAATAATGATAATTATGTGTGTCACCTAATAAAAGTATAAAATTTTGAGAAAACTATATACACGTATGGTTATATATTATATCCACCTAACAAAATTTAAGAAAATCCTAAGTGACTTAATATTTTCTAAATCATTGTTTAAAGGTGTTCATGGAACACAATTTATTGAATTGAGATAACACTAAATATAGCAAATATCTGTTTTTCCCTTACAAATTTCCTTATTGGTCTATGCCTAGCACTATATTAGGAATGTAAGAAATGATAGACATCTTTAAGGTAGCTGAAATTTTGAAATGGAATGATGCCTATGCATTTCCTTGTTTCCAAAAAAAGGAAAATGCATGTGGAGCCATGCATGCAAGGGATCTTAAACATGAAAAGTTTCACTATTAATCTGAGAGATCATCTCAACCAAATCCAGCTCCTTCTTAACTTCAACTTCCAACATCTCTGGTTGCATATCTGTCTCAACATGATTCTCATCTCCATTAATAGCTGCAAAACACTCTATTCCTCCATATTCGAAATGCTGCATTCCCTCCATCATAGGATCACATTGCAATTTTCCTTCACAATTTTTGTTATCCATGAAAGGAACACAAGGCACACCATCTAGAAGGGAATGAATACTGCAATCTTCTTCCAAGAGATTCTCACCAAAGAGAAAATCTGGGACCACATTGAAATCAGAATCTGGTGGCAATTCAATGGCAGAAAATTGAGAAGCTGTCTGGGGCAAAGCTGGTGCAGTGGATTTGCTTGTGCTGGTTTTGATAGCATGGTTAGCAGAAGATTTTCTCCTATAATCAATGGGGGGATTCTTGTCTAAGTTCAAGCTCTTGATATACTCTTGTAGAAGAGTGCCTCTGGGGTACTTGGATCTGCACTTTCTTTTGGAATATTGCCTTCTCTTGGTTGCATTCCAGTGGTTTTTGATCGAGTTCTCAGTTCTTCCAGGCAACCTTTTAGCAATCTCTGCCCATTTGTTACCTACCTCAGCATGAGCTTCTATTAGTATTTTATCCTCTTCACTGTTCCATGTGTCCTTCTGCATAATGCCACAATAAAAATTCAAAACATAAATGTCCAAAAGTTCATTTTATAACTTGCTAGAACTTTGACATCTTAACGTTAAAATCCCAGAATTCATCAATTGCATCACAAAAAGAAAAAATTAAAGTAAAAGAATACAGAACATTGAACCATCAAATCTATTATAAAACTTATACTTCAATAAAGTAGATAAACTATTATGAAAAAAATCCAAATAAATATATTTATGTAAAATATTAAATCATTTGTATTATTCTTTATAAATGAAAATTAAATTAATTAATTTATTAATACAATAATTTTATTAACCAAAAACATAAAATTTTTGAAATATATATATACAAAAATGTAATATATATAAAAAATGTAAATACCCATGTCATTTTTAGAGACTCTGAAAAACCATTAAAAATATTATGATAGACTAAAGAAAACTTGTAACAAGATAAATTGTGTACGTAAATCATGATAAAAAAAATAATTGTACCTTAATATCAGGCCTTAGATGGTTATGCCATCTCTCTCTGCATTGTTTTCCAATTCTTCCAGGCAGTATCTTAGCTATATGAGACCACTTCCTCAAACCGTATTGTTCCACCAGTTGAATCAATAATCTGTTCGTGCAAACACAGATCCATATTTTTAAAAGAAATTGAAACACATAAAATTCCATTTTGTAAACAAAGAATATAGTGTAAATGTTTTAAAAAAGATTTGTGACCACTATTTCGACTGTAGTGTTGATTTTTGCAACCTGAATTATAGTCATATATATCAGCCAAAACTAGTACAACGAAACTGCGACCAACAAATAATTCAAAACCATGATGTAAATGACCAAAATGATAGATTTCATGAAATTATGTTTTATTTTTCAGATTTTTTACCCATCTTCTTCTATTGTCCAATGCCCCTTTACTGTGTTGGACTTCTTGCGAACTTTGGACGTTCTTCGAGTGGTTGGATAGGATTTGTTATTTTTGTTAAGGCCAATTCTTTTGTAATAATTCATCGGGGATATGCATGAAACTTCATCTGGCAAAGAAAAATTGGAGGGTTTGATTTCTTGAGGACTAAAAGGCAAAAAGCTTTGATCTGCAACCATCAGATCTAGTTCAACATTCCTTTGAGGGAGAATCAAGTTATAATTTCCATAAAGGAAATTGTCCATGACATGAGTATGCCTATTCTCCACAAAAGGCTTGCTCTCGTATACATCTAAAGCAGGTGATGAACCTGTAAAGGTGAAATTGTCAAAAGCATCAAAAGTTGGGTTCTGGATTATTGAATTATTGGATGAGGGCACATTGAAGTGAAACTGATCAATATGGTGAAAATCTTGCAAGCATTCTTGCGATAAAGGATTTCCCAAAGGAATCATATCTTTCATACAGCTTTCTTGTAAGGGCTGTGGGACAAAGGTTTCTTTGAACAGTGTCTCAATATCCATGGATATATGAGTTAGAAGAGAACAAAAAAGCAATGGAGTTTCAAAACTCCTAGTTTGAGAGCTAGAATGGATTCAAGGGTTGATTCACACCTTGAACAAAAGTTTAACCCTACTCATCTAACTTTATATTTTCGATCAACATTTCATTCCGTAAACTACGTTGGTAACCGGCACTTCATTAATAAAAACATTTATGTTTTCTGTCCGTTACTTAACCACAAGTCAACGCAAATGAGGTGGGAAAAACCATTAATATAATTTTATTTCATTACTTTTTTTTATTATATTTATTATATTTATTATATTTACATATATAATATCACGTGCTATGGTTACAAAATATGTTTTGTACATTATGAACTAACCGCAAACGTTAATATCTCATTTATATTGTTCAAAATGTAACTCTCACTTTAAGAGTTACTCTATTGTACTCTTAAGAGTTACTCTAGTCGGTATATAGCCAGTAAATAAACTAGTTACTCTTGTACATTCGAAAATAGAGTTCACTTGTACTTACGCAGATGATCTAAATATTTAGGATTATGATGTATAACATAAATAAGCACATAGACAAACCATAACCATACAATTTTCCACACATCACACATTCAATAACAAGTATGAGTACTCATTTATTATGCATTCCATACCTGATGTTACAATGTACTTTCGAGGATTTTGTGCACTGAATTGAGTCTCGGGAGATTATGCATATCATATGACCCTTCCTCCATAGTGATCAAGTGGTACCTTGTTCCGTACACTAGTAAATAAATAGTTTTTTAACTCGCATATTATGCTTCGGTTTCAAAAAAAACCGAAGCGTATAAAAATGTTGTGGCAATTTCGTAATTCTTGTGACACTATATGTCTCGGTTCAGTTCGAATCGATGTCTAAGGGGGTATAGTATCTCGGTTTTCTGACCAACCGAGACAAAAAATCCTGACAACTTTTTCAAAATAGGCCTACTGCCTTGGTTCTCTGACTAATAGAGGCAAAAAACCCTGACAACTTTTTCGACATAGGCCTACTGCCTCAATTCTCTGACCAATTGAGGCAGTATGTCATGCCAGAACTGATTATGAACATTTCAAATCCATTTTGTCAACTTCTACTACCTCAGTTCCATTTTAACCGATGTCATAGGCCCTTTATGCCTCGGTTTAAGCGCGAACTGAGGCCTATAGTTTTTTCAAAATTTTCATTTATAATTTTATTTTGAATTTTTTCTAGAAGGTTTACGCATCGGTTGTTTTTATAACCGAGGTAAAGCGTAAGCACATTTTCGGTCTTTTTTTTTCTTCTTCTTCCGCCAGAGAACGTGAAGTGTTGCTTCCAATCTCGCCCGAACAGTTTTCCTCTTCGTCGTCGCTGCCTCCACCATTAGTCGTCGTCGCTGCCTCCACCACTGGCCATCGTCTCCTCCGCTTCATCCTCATCGGCGTCGCCGCCTTCATCCTCCTAGTCCTCTTCCTTGTCTTCCTCATATGGGTCATCCTCCGCCCCACCAAGCCCTGCTTCACCCTCCAAGACGCCACCTTCTTCACCTTGAACCTCTCTTCCCCCATCCCCAACACTCTCTCTCTCACCATGCAGGTCACCCTATCCGCCCACAACCCCAACTTCCGCATCGATGTCTACTAACACGCACTCCACCTCCACGCCTCCTACCGTAGCCAGTAGATCTGCCTCCCCACCACCGTCCCCGACACCTACCACGGCTACAACCACTTCACCGTCTGGTCGCCCTTTTTCTGAATAGACAAAAGTCTCCATTTTTGGAAATAAAAGAATAAAAAAAAAGCATTTACTGCCTCAGTTTGAATCCAACCGAGGTAAAAGACCCCCACATACTACCTCGGTTCTGAACCGAGACAAAAAGGATACCCCTTTTTGCCTCGCCTTTTTATACCTCGGTTCATGAACCGTTGCGTATAGATGAAAAAAACCGGTATCATTTCCTTTTATTGCATTAGTGGTAGAGCCAAAGTCCCTCAGGACAAATTCCTCCTCATATGACAAAGTAAATTTCTATAATTCTGCTAAACATGAACCTTTCTCATACCATGCTCTAGAACAAAGAAACCTCCATCGTCTTTCATTTTCCACATATCTTCTTCTATGTAAATTCAATAATTAGTAGAGTCTAAATAATCTCCTTATCTAAAACTACCAATTCAAATATTTTAATGCACATCAATTGTGATTTTCCTCCTTTGGAAACTCCATATAAATTAATATGTATAAACGATGTGTGTATATATGTGTAATAATAGTGAATTATAGCCTCAATGCATTAGCTCTTCTAGCCTTACACGAAAAATTTGTACCTTATGCCTTGGTTCTACTTAGTCTCGCACAATATGAACCTTATGCCCTGGCTCTACTCACCCGATAGAGTAGATTTGGACCTCATTACCTAGCTCTACTCAGTCCCACACAATAGATCTGGACCTCATGCCCTAGCTTTACTCCACCTCACATATACACCTATACATGTATTTTTGTATTTGATAAGTGTTTGATATTAATAGTTTACAATGTTAAATTAGCATTTTTCTTACTTTATTAAGTATAAAATCTATGATAACTACCTTAGTCTTAAGTTGTTTTGCAATAATGAGGAGTTAAATTTGTAATTCAAAGAAAAGTAGCAGAAACTCAACACTTTTGAAAGAATTTGTCTCGCCATGGTTATAGTGCCACCTGAGGAATTGAGCCATGAAGAAAACCCACTCAAGAAGGTTTCCTTAAACCCTAACTTAAAACTAAAGTCATGAAAGACTACTTCATTATTAAGTTACTTCACCCAGCTCCAGCCTATAAGTTCATAGCTTAACCCATAAAGGAAACCCACCACTAGTACATAAACAACTTTTTAACTCGCACATTATGCTTCGGTTTCAAAAAAATTGAAGCATATAAAAATGCGATGGCAATTTCGTAATTTTGGCGACACTATACGCCTCGATTCAGTGTGAACCGATACCTAAAGGTGTATACTGCCTTAATTCTCTAACGAACTGAGGCGAAAAACCCTGTTGACCAAATGCAAATAAGACTTTTCACTTGACAGCTTTTTCGAAATAGGTCTACTGCCTCGGTTCTTTGACCAACCGAGGCAAAAAACCCTCACAACTTTTTCAAAATAGGGAGGAAACCTCAGAGTTGGAGTCATGGATCATGACTTGAGTCATGTGCAAAAGTCTATAAATACAAGCACCTTGGACAAATTTAGAGAGGTGGAAAAAGAAGAAAGAGGAAAGGCTTTGGTTTAGGCTTTCTTAGAGTGATTTTAGAGTGAAACTATAGTGAATCTTATCACATTTATCCTCTGTAATTAAAAGACACATCTTTAGAGGATTAGGAGATGTTTTCTTCCTCTTTGTTTGTACTTCTTTCATCATCCATGCGGAACTAAATCTCCCTTATGTTGGAGAACGATTTAACAGATTTAAACTCTCTTGTATTCAATAAAACTTTTCATTTATGACTTTTTTTTCTTTGGTTTAAAGTTTGTTAATTGATTTATGCTTGTTGTTGGATAAATTGATCAATCATCTTATCTAATTGGCTTAAGATTGAGTGGAAGCTAGTCTTAAGTTGTGGTCCAATCAATTTTCATGTGGGCTTTTGGATACCATGAGTAGATATGGGGTGTGTAACTGGAATAAAGTCTTAATCATAATGTAGGTGAGTCATACGCAGTCACTAACAAGTTTCACATTGGACAATAGACAACATACTAGGCTTTAGGTATCAGGAATGGACCTAGAGTTACCATAAAGAGTACTTCCCAAACTTGATCATCTGAGGCTTCGTATTTGGAGGTGAATCTGGTACAAGAGAGGAGAAATCTGTGAAGTCAAGCTTCAACACGGTTTAACCATAAAATTACTCTTTTGATAACTTAAATCGAATTCTAAAGTTAATTTTAAAACACTCTGAAATTCCACACTCACACTTCTTACACATAACGGGTTTACAAAAGATCAAACTAGTTAAAACATTGCAATTTCTACCAAATTCTTGTGGATACATCACTTGTTTACTACAATAATCCAATATACTTGCTGGTATAATTTGAGTTGTAACACTAACACAAGCAAGTTTTTTGCGTCATTGTTGGAGATTTGAGTCAAGAAATCTTTGCTTAAATTATATTGATCATTGTACAAATCTGTAATTGGTTGTAAAAAGAGCTAACTCATTTTTTTTAAATTTTCATTTTACTATTTTATTGGTTACTATTACATTGAATCTCACCACTGTTTCTGCATAAATTATATGTTGTAACATTGCTCACTATTTTAGTTGTTGTGTATGCACAGAAGAATAGAAAAACATGTTTTGTTTTATAATCTAGAGGTAGAATGAACATTTAGAAGGTGCAATAACAACAGTAAAAAACAAAAGAAAAATTTTGAAGTCACCACTGTAGTCGTAGAGTCGGTTTTTGATTTTGGGGTAAGTTGTTTTAATCAAATGTCTCCAAGTAACAATCAAAAGAGATTATTGGGAGATTTACGCTCAACAAAGGGGGTTACGTCTAATGTAAGCTCCTCCAAGCATGAATCACGAAAAGATAAGCTCAAACTCAGAGGCGCAACACTAGAAAACCAAGTGCAACGAAAAATGGGTTAAGATGGTGATGTTTGATGTGTTTGAATGAATGAAAGGTGTGTGTATGAGGCCTTATAGCTCAGAAAGTCTTCCTACTAAGGAAGGAGAGGAGAGTGAAAGAAGTCAAAATCTAAGATAGACTTAAGAGCAAAGGGCTAGAATCAAATCTGAAACAATTCATTAAGTTCAAAAGTGAAAAAATTACAAAGACCAAACACATCTGTTTATAGCTTGGAGGGAGCCTCAAAGTCTGATAATTTTCTCTCTAAAATTCAAATAAAACCAGCTTGAGAGGCCATTTATCGATGCACATGGTCCAGACCTGCTCACATGGTTAGTGACACCTTCACATGGAACTAATTAGATCTAAACCAATACAATTTTGTTTGTTGTGTCATCTTCCTCTTGCTTTATCTGTCATTTTGTATTGCTTTCTGACAATAATATTTTGGTTGATATTTGTTTTGTTCCTTTGGTGTATTTAGTACAGTCTCATCTTCTAATGTAGAACATTATAATAAGTATTTCAAGAAATTCATAACTTTCGCTTGAACTTTCACACTAAAACATGTTTTTGGAAACTATAAAATTGGTACCATATTGAATGGAAGTTGTGCAACTATTATGTGTTTCAACCTTTTGGTAACTACTACATCAAGCATTCTTAGATTTCAACTAAATCATCAACCTTTGATAATTGTTGAAATCACTCTATAGTTCATCGAATTGCAATGCTTGATTTTTCATTGAAATCTTTCCCAAAAAAATCTTATCTAAATTAATTTCATTTTTTTTCTAAATACATATTATACTTCTAAAACTACCTCGATCTTCATCATTCAAATTTTTACAGTAACGTTATTTCTTTGAACTCATCAATATATAACATTTCTTTTAAGATATATACCATTTATTTGCACCATCTCAATTTTTATTATACACCATTACATTAAACATGAATTATCAAGCTATTATCTCTTATCATAACATCTATAATAGTGATATATATATATATATGATAACATCTATAATAGTGATATATATATATATATATATATATATATATATATATATATATATATATATATATATATATAAATAAAAGGTAATAAGGAGATTCAGTTTCAATCCCCTTTACTATCTACTTGTTCATAAATGGTGCTTGCGTGTGCAACCACTCATAGGCTTTAGGTTTTATTTGGACAAGAAGTCTAGTCCATTTTATCTAACTTTAAAGATTCTATCTAAAAAGAAAATACTCTTAATTATAATAAACAATTATTCGAATTTTTATTTAGTAATTTTTGAGTACATAAGTGTACTGGATGACCGTAAACACCATCTTGAATCTTTGAGTCGTCTGGCCACCAAACAAGGTCTCTTAACAATCGTCAGGGACGACCGGTCAATGAAAAATAACTAGCACGACAAATTATGGTTAAGGATAATAGATCATGATTGGGCCGAGATTAAGGTATCGTTAATTATAGACCCACACAAAAAAGTATAAATACAGGTTAAAGGTAAGAGGTAGGTTATTGTATTTATTGTGCATTTATTACTGTTATATTAAATTGTCGAACGAATTATTTACTGACTTTGGCATTGGAACACCTTTAACAAGTACATTCCCAGACGACAGGACGAGGACATAGACTTGGATTGAAGACTAATTAATCCCAGAACATAAATTGTGTAGATATTGGAAGTAACTCGACCTCATCTGGAACAATAAAAATAAGGGTTAAATATGTTTTTAGTCCCTTAAGTATCAGACGATTTTGTTTTTAGTCCCTACTCAGAACTTTGATGGTTTTTAGTCCTTATTTTTTTGAAACTCTGACTAATAGTCCTTAAATTTAGACGGTGTTAAGTTTCAGTGGATGTGGCAAACGGCGTTGCCACATGATCACTGATCTGCTGTATTCTCTCTCTGCCACGTTGGATGTTTAAGTGTTGAACTGAGATTAAGTTAGTTAATTACGTTGTTCATTGAAATCAGATATAGGGTTCACAATTTGTCAAATTAAATTTTTGAATTGGGGGAAAAGTAGTTTTACTCGCAGGATTGTATTGGAAACCTTTCAGAGGAAGCATTGTATCTTGGTGGTCCTTGCGGTGGTGGTTGCGGTGGTCGTTCCGGTGGTCGTGAAAGTCAAGCGTTAAGACAAGCGTAAAGGTAAGTTAAGCTTTTGTTTTTCTGTTTCGGTTATGGTTTTTCCAATTTGTGCGTAAAGCGTTGATGTCTGAATGTAGGTCTAGAAATGTTTTTCGACATTTTTGTTTGCATCACATGGGGAAGTTTGTTAGTAAAAAGGGACTACAGTATGTTGGAGGAGAGATACACGTGATCAAAGGACTTGATCCGGATCGTTGGTCGTATTTTGAAGCAGTTGGAATAGTTAAAGAATTTAAGTATGATGCAGACTTCAAACTTTGGTGGAAGGGGACCAAACAAAGGCTGATGAATAATGTGAGATTATTGAGTGATGACAGTGAAGCACTGTACTTGGCTAATTATGCAGAGGAGAATAAGGAAGAGGTAGAAATCTATGTTCAACATGTTCCTAGTGAGGCAATGGAAGTTCACTTTCTTAGTTGTGGTGAAGTGGCTGAGGAAGTGGAAGAGGGTGATGTTGAAAAAGGAAACATAGACATGGAAGAAGTGGTTTCCAAAGTGGATGAGATTGTACAAGAGGGTGGAATGGGTCTAGAAGAGGGTGAGGAAGATTGTGATGGTGGTCATGAACAACAAGAGGTTCAAATGGGTGAGGAATAAGAAGAGTTTGGTGGTGGTCATGAACAACAAGAGGTTGAAATGGGTGAGGAAGAAGAGTGTGATGGTGGTGAGGAACAACAAGAGGTTGAAATGGGTGAGGAAGAAGAAGAGTATGATGGTGGTCATGAACAACAAGAGGTTCAAATGAGTGAGGAAGAAGAAGAGTGTGATGGTGGGGACGAACAACAAGAGGTTGTAATGGGTGAGGAAGAAGAAGACTGTGATGGTGATGATGAACATGAAAAGGTTCAAATGGGTGAGGAAGAAGAAGAGTGTGATGGTGATGATGAACATGAAGAGGTTCAAATGGGTGAGGAAGAAGAACATGTTGTTGGTCGTGATGAATATGATTATCTTGGGGAAGAAGAGAAAGGGGGGAATGTTGTTGAGGGGGAAGTAGAAGCTTCGGCTGAAGAATGTATGAATGACAGTGAAGAGGACAGAATGGCTAATGAAGATGATGGGTTTGATGTTGAGAATGATAGGGTGGACCAATTTCGGAGAAACATTAATCCAGTTTTGGATAGGTGGAATAGACTGAAAAAGAAGAAGAAATGTGTGACTAGAAGAGGCAATGTTGGGGAAGGTTCATTTATACTGAATGAAGAAGTTGGAGATCATGACATGAATGAACAATACAATAGTGATGAATTGGATTCAAATGTAGAGAGTGATGAGGATGTGAGCAAGTCAAAGGGGAAGTTTAAAAAGTATAGAAAAGATGATATGAACAAGAACTTCAGATTTGAATTGGGGATGGAGTTCTGTTCTTTAAAGGAATTTAAAAATGCACTATTGGAGCATAGTGTATTAAATGGAAAAGAGGTTAAGTTTGTGAAGAATGACTTCAACAGAGTAAGGGCAGTTTGTAAAAACAAATGTGGTTTTCTGATTATGGCTAGCAAGGTAGGAGGCAAGCAAACATTTAGGGTGAAAACCTTGGTTGGACGACACAGTTGTGGAAGGGTCTTTTGAAACAAAAGTGCAAATGTGAACTGGATTGCACAAGTATTAGTAGATAGGTTTGTAAATGTGGCTAACATGATAGTCAACCAAATAATTGATGACATTAAGAAGTCATTCAGTGTTGGAATAATTGCTTGAAAAGCTGGAAAGGCCAAGCAAATTGCCTTGGATTCTTTGGTTGGTGATGGAGAGCGACAATACGGTCGTCTATATGATTATGTGGGTGAATTGGTAAGAGTGAAGGCTGGAACATTTAAAATTAAAGTCAATCAACCCCAACCAAGTTTGCCTCCAAGATTTGGCTCATTCTATATGTGTTTAGAGGGTTGTAAGCAAGGCTTCTTAGGAAGTTGCAGGCCCTTCATAGGGGTAGATGGTTGTCATCTGAAGACAACATATGGGGGTCAGTTGTTGGTGGCAGTGGGCAGAGACCCGAATGACCAATATTTCCCACTAGCTTTTGCTGTGGTTGAAAATGAATGCAAAGAGAGTTGAAGATGGTTTTTGACACTACTACTGGATGATATTGGAGGCATTGATTGTCAACGTTGGGTTTTCATCTCTGATCAACAAAAGGTATCTGAATTTAAATATTTCCCTATTTTACTATTGAGGAGGACCTTTTCTGATTTCCAGGGACTAATGACAAACTTTTGTGATTTGCAGGGACTAATGACAGTTTTTGATGAGATATTGGAAGGAGTGGAACATAGATTGTGCTTAAGGCACTTGTATAACAATTACAAGAAGAAGTTTGGTGGAGGAGTGCTTATTAGAGATCTTATGATGGGGGCTGCGAAGGCCACATTTAAACAGGATTGGGAAAAGAAACTAGGTGAGTTGTCCAAAGTTAACATTGATGCTTACAATTGATTGCTAGCTATTCCAACTAATCGTTGGTGTAAACATGCATTTAGTAGTTATCCTAGATGTGATGTCTTGTTAAATAATTTGTCTGAGTCATTTAATAGTACAATTTTACTAGCTAGAGACAAACCTATCATAACTATGATGGAATGGATTAGAACTTACATTATGAGGAGGTTTGCAACACTTAGAGAAAAAGCAAAGACATATACAGGAGCTGTGATGCCTAAACCACGAAATAGGCTTGATGGGGAAGTTGAGAAGAGTGGAAATTGGATTCCAACTTGGGCAGGGGCTACAAAATTTGATGTCACTCACGGGTTTACTATGGATAAATTTGTAGTTGACCTAAGTAACCATTCATGTAGTTGTTACTTTTGGGATTTGGTAGGAATTCCTTGCAGGCACGATGTGGCTGCCATCAATTACAAACTAGAAAACCCTGAAGACTATGTACATCCTTATTATAAGAGAGAGGCTTATGAGACTTGTTATGGCCCTGAAATTGTTCCAATCAATGGACAACAATTGTGGTCAACTTCTGAATCTGGTTCCCTACTGCCTCCAATTTATAAAACACCCCCTGGGAGGCCTAAAAAACTAAGAAGAAGGGAGGCTGATGAATATGTGACTCATACAAAATTGTCAAAGAAGAATTTTGTTATGAAGTGTAGCAGCTGCAATGAATTTGGTCATAATGTAAGAACATGTAAAAGGGGAAAGAAAAAGGTACAAAATCAATGTTTTACAACTTCACTTATTTACACATTCAAACTTATTTACACTATGACAATTGCAATGTTGCTTACTTCCATTTACAGAACACAAGGGCCACTTCAACTGTAGGAGGATCTGGCAGCACAAGGGCCACTTCTAGTGCAGGAGGTTCTCAACCAGAACCAGCTCCATCAACGTCACAAGGAGGAGCAACATCAACAAGGGCAAGAACAAGTGGCAGTGGAGCAGGAGCTGCATCAAGTCACCAAGGAGGAGGAACATCAAAACGGGGAAGAAGAAGTGGCAATGGAGCAGGACCTGTATCAAGGCACCCAGGTGGAAGAAGAACATCCTCACGACTAGCTGCACAACATCTAGGGTCCCAAGCTAGTACCAATTGAAGATTTATTGTAGCCAACCCTTTATTTTAATGAGAATTTTGTAAGTCACAGTGACCCAGGGAACAATAGTAGTAATGGGTACAGTGGTTGCTGTGGTTGCTTTTAATATTTTTTGTAGTGGAAAGGGACCACTAAACTTATCTTATTTAATACTCTGGGACCACTTCATATTATATCGTGCTTCGTGTGGTATTCCATCTTTGCATAATGCCAAGTTAACTTTATTTATTCCAACTCCACATTTACAGATACTCTGCTTCTACTTTCTTATGCTGTGAACTCTTTTCTTTATTAACATATATCAATATACCAGTAACACTGGAATGTTAAAGGGAAAACAAACAACAACAACAATTTCTAGACAAACCTCATTCTATTAAACCATAATTCTTAATTACAATTCATCTTTAACAAAAACATAATACAAAAGAAAATTGTTAACGCCCATGACAAGACAAACAACAACAACATCATTTTCCCAACTTTCTTCTCTTCTTCTAATTTCCTTTTCAACTTGTCGTTCTTCTTCCTTAGATCCAATACAAGTTTTTCATTTTCCAAACACATTTGAAGTTCTTCACGTTTTCTTTCATAGCTTCCTTCAGCTTCAGAAACTCCTTCATCATGCCATTCAAAGTAATTACAACTTGAATTACTCTGCAATCAAAACAACACAAGATTAATTCAAAATTCAGCAAATGAAATGAAAGATTTAATCACTTACTGCCCAATTTCTACATCTATAAAATAATCTTCATTTGTTCTTCACAGTAGTGGCCTTCAAAACCAACAATGTTTCACCACAACCACACAATTTAGAAGGTAACGTGAAGATGATCCACAGCTTTGCGACTTAGACGAACCAATTGACCTTCGCGTCCAACCATTTCCACCACTCTCACCTTTCATTTCACTACAAGAAAGCAATCTCTTCATCAGCTTTCCTGCCCACAAAAACCCTATATCCCAAATCCTCATATTGACACGAAGAACAGAAGAAGACCAAAACCAAAACATATGAACTTACCTCCTCAAGAACACCAACTCCAACCTTCACATGTACCCAAGTTCTTTGCCCCCAGCTGCAGCCACGAAGAAGAACCCAACTTCTTCAAATCTGATTTATAAAAGATCACGAAGTGGTCTTCAATTAATCTCAGTTCAACACTTAAACATCCAACGTGGCAGAGAGAGAATACAACAGATCAGTGATCACGTGGCAACGCCGTTTGCCACATCCACTGAAACTTAACACCGTCCAATTTTAAGGACTATTAGTCAGAGTTTCAAAACAATAAGAACTAAAAACCATCAAAGTTCTGAGTAGGGACTAAAAACAAAATCGTCTGATACTTAAGGGACTAAAAACATATTTAACCCTAAAAATAAATTAGTTAAAGACTAAGTGAAAAACAATTACATATTTAAAATAATAAATTTACATTATCTTAAAACTAAATCTGAAAACAATAGATAAATGAAAATACTTTTTAAATCCATTAATTAAAAATATTGAGTAATAAATAAATTCTCCAATTTTTGTAGGGTAATATGCTTTAGGAATTAAAGTCACATTACGCAAGACAGCAAAACTCTCCCATTACAATTCTTCCATTATGAGCAGACATATCCATAATAAAGTCTGAGAAAGCCCAGACAAAATAATATTGACTCAATATGTTTTGATTACGATAAATTAGTCGTCAACCCTGTTAATTTATAAAAAGTATATATTCATTTTTTAAATTTAGAAAATATAATTTTAGTCTCTTTGTAAAAAAATTGAGAGACTAAAATTATTTTTAAAATATCGTTAGCCTTATTATAGACTAAAATCAATTTATTTTAAATGAATAAGCTAAAGTAAAAATAATAATTTAAGGAATTGAAATACAGTGTCAAACCAATATAAAATATTCATCGATTTGAAAAAGTGGCGATAACCCTTTCATTCTATGCAGCAATAATTTAGAAAGGTGACCCAATCTAAGGAGGGTCTCTCCCACTCTTTCAAATAAGAGCAGCTGAAAGTGACCTAATTCTATACGTGACATTAACTTTATAGTTGCATGATGAAAATTCTATCCAGAAGAACTTTAGTTGCATGATATATATAATGCAGTTGGATAGATAGATAGATGTTTGAATACTTTCTAAAAAGGGCATGTATGATGGAAAAAAGGTTGATTAAATGAATGGGATAAGGATTCGTGATATATATATTTTTTTAATTTAGATAGACATAACTTAGTGGAAAGCATAAATGTTGGCACTTATACTCACTCACATGCAAGACTGTGGATTCACAAAGTGGAGGTTTTAAATACAATCTAAGTTGTTTCTAAGGACATAAGAGTGAAATATTTGATGATTCTATCATTCTAACAAAGGAAGATCTTGTTTGAAAAAAGCCATTGGGAAAATGAAAAATTCATTAATAGAAATCTTGAATTATAATAATGTGTTGATTAGTTTGTAGAATTTTTTTAAAATTTTACCTTCGTGTAAGTGCTTCTTTTATTTTGACTTTATTATGCCCACTAATTAAAAAGCTATTTAATGTTTTTTTTAGCTTTTTTGTTTTTTTATTACATTTTAATAAAATATATTAAAATATTTTAAAGGTTTAAACTAGTGTCGTCAAAATGGGTTGAAACCCGTGAGCCAATTCGGTTCACCACGGGTTTGAGCCAGGTTGGGTTGGAAAAAAATGCAAAAATTTTTTATGCGAGTCAATTTTGACCTGGCTCACTAAGAACCTGACTCACACGGGTTGAAACTGTAGTGGGTCGGGTTGACTCACCAACCCACCTATTTTTTTTAATTAAATTAAATTAATTATTCAAATCCTATTTTTTTTATTGAAATCAAATTGATTAAATTAATTATTCAAAATGTACAACCTTTACTTAGCAATAGAGCCTTTCGCGCTGATATCTTTCCAAAAGTTTCCCTCTTCAAATAAAATCCTAAGATTATAGATTGGATAATATTATAGATGAATATAAAGAAGAAGATGCTTCAAGAGAGCATAATACTGTAGATTTATCCATTCAGGACTCCAATTTAATAGATGGATAATATTATAGATTTGATAATTCAGGAATATATCATTTGTTTTATCTTGTTTTTAGACCTATCTACAAGCATGATAGTTTTATCTTGTGCTATATATTTTTGTTAACGGCTACATGTAGTTTCTTGGTCAAATGGTTGTGTATGTCTCATTAAATTAAATTGGCAAAATTTTATGCTTGATAGCTTAGAATATATATAACAATATATATCTTTTGTTTCATTTTCTTTTATATCAATTGATCCAATTATAACTGTTTTAATTTGATCGATCAAAGTAATATGTTATAAGAATAGGAGAAGAAGAGGGTGAAAAAAAAGTTAATTAAGTGAGGCAATGAGCCAACCAATTTAATCCACCAACCCGTGGTGGGTCGGGTCAGGTTCGAATTTTTTTGGCTCACTAATAAATGAGCCGGGTTGGGTTGGCTCACTAAGTGGCCAACCCGTGGTGGGTCGGACCGGGTTACCCGTTTTGACAGCTCTAGTTTAAACCCTCGGATGGTCCTCATATTTGTTGGGGAATCTCAAGTGGGTCCTCATTTTTTCAACTATCAAAATTAGGTCCATATACTTGTAAATTGTCTCAATTGGGTCCAAATATTTGAAAAATGAAGCTAATTAAGCCCTATCCATTAAGTTTTCACAGACGTTGTTAAAATGGGATTACGTGGTGCACGCTGATGTTAGAGTGTTTTATTATGTGGAATTTTTTTTTAAATTAAGAGTTTTTGACGTGGCAAAATTTATTCCTCCAACCAATCATCGCCCTTTAGCCTATCACATCACCACTCTTGACACGTCAGCATCATCTCGTACCTCAAAAACCCTAATTTCCCTTTAGACAGAAACTCTAGCCGTCATTGCCGAACCGCCACCGTCGCAAGACTTCCATCCACCAGGACCACGACGCCGCCACGATCGCCTTCGTCGCGCCTTCAACCTGCAAAAGGAAATACAGAAAATGCAAATGTAATCTGCATCCAAAACAGAATCCAAGTGCAAGAACCCCAGGAAGTCGTCATCACAGCTGCGATTTGCGCCCTCCATCGCGAACATCATCTTCCTTCAGCCTTCTTTGAGACTTGCAAGGAGAGCTAGAAACAGAAACGCAAGTCTCGCGTCCTCCATGTGATTACATCGCCCTGATGCTTTCTCTCTCTCTTACATCGATCTCTGATTCCAATTTCTCACTAATCCCAATCAGTTTTCTTCCACCTATTTTTATACTGCATATTGAAAGTGAAGATGCAAAGTTTCTGCATTGTCGTGGCGTTTCTTCCACCCATCAAATTCATCCTCAATTTCTTTCATACACCAAAACCCTAAACCCACTTTGGGGTTTTTACGGTACTTAACAGAACAATGATAAAGAGAGGAGTCTTGTTCAGTTTTCTTCCACCATTTTTATACTGCATATTGAAAGTGAAGATGCAAAAGTTTCTGCATTGTGTGGCGTTTCTTCCACCCATCAAATTCATCCTCAATTTCTTTCATACACCAAAACCCTAAACCCACTTTGGGGTTTTATGGTGCTGAACAAAAAAGTGATAAAGAGAGGAGCGGTGGTGAACAGAACAGGAGCGGTGGTGAACAGAACAGGAACGATTTAGGGTTTGCCATTTTGGGCTTTCTACGGTGCTAGTTGGCAAAGAGAAGTTGATCATGGCTGACGAGCTTAACAGAGGATGAGATGCTCTCTAGGTGAGGAGGAATGAAGCTAGGATTCTTTTGAATGTTGCTTCTATTTTTTTTTAATTTACTAAATTTTATGTCGTAATTTAATTATTTCCACATAATAAAATATCCACCTTAGCATATTCACTATCATCACATTTTAACGCACTAGTGCAACAAAGGGAAACGACCGTAGTTGTTTTTTAATATACGCTTCAGTTTTAGAACGGCGGCATATACAGGCGAGGTAAAAAGGTCTGGCAGTTTAGGTCGCGGTTCCAACCGAGGTAATAACCTGGGGATATGACAGCGGTTCTTGCTTGAACCACGGCCAAAACCCTGTTTTTTTTATAAATTTTCGTGTAACCTTTGGCCTCGGTTTTGCCACAACCGAGGCCTATTCTCCTGCAAGTTTTTTTTAATAACAGGTCTGTTTTTGTGATATCCACTATCCCAAAAACAAACTTGCATATCAAACAATATCATAACAACACAGATTCAACACAATAGTCAATATTTACATCACATAATGTACAAAGTCTAATAACTATAAATCACCATGTTCTAATGTATTTTAAATCTAATAACTATGAACTATTATATAATCTAACTAAATGTTTTGCAATTGCTTTCCTCAGGAATGTTAGTGGCTTCTCAAGAATTGGAGTAGGAGTCTTGAATCTCTGCACAAGACACATGATATTATTTAGTGTATAAGAATTTCAAATGATAGAGAAAAATAAAATTCATTAAATCTAAATATTATTGTTTCCCATTCTCTTGTGATATGGGCACGGATAATGTGTTCCATCCAATACATTACTAGTATTCACACTCATATGACACACTTTGTCTGTTACACTATAATTTATCATCACAGTTGTAAATAGTTAGTGAAAATCATTAAAACAAAACAACTATAAGAAAGTATGGCTTTAGCATATGTCAAACCTTGAGACCAGTCCATGCAAGCTTTCTACTGTTAGCAATTGATCTCCCAACCAACATCATACAAAGCATAGTTGTGCTGTACAGAAATAACAAGTAGCTGCCAATGGCGCCTGAAATTCATAATAACTTAATTATTATATATTAAAATCACATATGGAACTTTATTATGTTAACAAAGTTCACTTACCCAGATATATAAGGAATAAAATGTATGTTCCTCCCGCTTGCAAATCTGCTTGTGAGATATGTTGTGATCTCATCAAAATCATTTGTTTCGTGAATGACTTGAGGATCAATGAACCCATAGACATCATTGTACCTCAAGTTGTTACTGACACCAAACATATACCTGAAATCAAAAATTACCTTTGATATAAGTATACTTGATATATAAATCAATTTTATATAAATAATTGCTCATAAACTTACATCATCCATAGCTGAACTAATGTAATATTCAACTCTTCTATTCCCGACACAAGCTCTCTGACATCTTGGCTATGCAGGTATATTGGGACCTCAGAGCCTCTCCCAAATACATTAGCATCATATTCAACCTCCAAAGGCTTATTTGCAATGATGTCAGCAAGTTGCTGCAATGCACCAAGAGGATCGTCCTCAGATAAACGAATCTTCTCCTGTGCATGCGTTTGTTGTTACACGGAAAAATAAGATAAGTTTTGACATCAATAACATGTAAACTTTAAAATTGAGAAGTGTAAAGTAGAATTCCATACCGGGGGGTCAAAAACCAAACCAACCAAGTGTTTAGGCCAAACGAGCATTCACTCCATCTTTTGTCTTTCCCTGAATGTTGAGTAGTGTACCAATCAAGCTATCACACACATTCTTCTCTACATGCATCACATCTATGCAATGTCTAACATCTAACTTTGACCAGTATGGAAGATCAAAGAATATTGATTTCTTCTTCCAAGGGGTCGTTACAGATGACTTTTTTGGATGTTTTCCCAAATACATGATGTATTTTATTAACTTTTTCAAGAATTTGAAGGCCAGTAAGTGGATTTGGTGTTTCGTCCCTCTCTTGATATCCATTGAATGCTTTTTTTAACTTTCGATATGGATGATTACATTTTAGAAATCTCTGATGACGCAGATACACCGTCTTTCTTTCGTGTTTCAATTGATGAGTTGCAGTGTTTTCTTCACATATAGGACATGCTTTATGACCCTTGACACTGTATCCTTACAAATTACCATAAGCTGGAAAGTCATTAATGGTGCAAAATAACATTGCACGCATCACAAAAGTTTCAGAAGCGAATGCATCAAATATTTCAACCCCATCAACCCACAACAACTTCAAGTCTTCAACTAGTGGGCTTAGATAAACATCTATGTCATTTCCAGGCTGCTTTGGACCAGATATCATCATAGACAACATCATGCACTTTCTCTTCATGCACAATGCAGGAGATAAGTTATAAATTATCAATATAACTGGCCAACAACTGTGATTGGTACTTAGATTACCAAATGGGTTCATTCCATCAGTGGCTAAACCAAGCCTAAGATTTCTACATTTTTGACCAAATTGGGGGAATTGTTGATCAATATTTTTCCATTGCTTTGAATCAGCTGGATGACGAAGCAGCCCGTCAATTTTTCTCTCATCTCCATGCCATCCAAGGTTTTTAGCATCTTTTGGATTCGCAAACAAACGCTTAAGTCTGGGCATAATTGGAAGGTACCAAACTACTTTCAAAGCAGATCCATTTTTTCTATGTTACCATTATCTTCGCTATTGTTTTTTGACTTGTATCGTGATAACCCACATTTTGGACACTTTGTCAAAAATTCAAACTCTTTCCTATATTAAATGCAGTCATTGGGACAAGCATGTATCCTTTTATACTCCATACCCATCGGACAAAGAATTTTCTTCGCATCATAATTACGAGTGGGTAGTGTATTTCCATCTGGCAACATTTCATTCAACAACGTCAACAATTCTGTGAAACTCTTATCAATCTATCCGTTGGTCGCCTTCAAATTCATGAGCCTTAACTCCGCTGACAAATGTGTGAACTTAGTTGAACCGACATACAACGGTGTTTCCGCATCCGTCGACATCGTCTCATACACATGAGCTTTGGAAAAAAATTTTGCGCCAACATCGCGGATCACGTCCTCTAATTTTTCTTCATCCGGTCGATCTTCTTCCATGGTGGAATCAATAACATTTTCAGTTAGGGAGTCAGTCGGAAAGTGCATTTCTTCGCCGTGCCATATCCATGTTATATAGTATCTTAGGAAACCATCAAAGATAAGATGTTCACTAATTTGGGTTGCGTTCAACTTTCTCGCATTCAAACAGTTCACACAAGGACATCTAAACTTCACTTCATCATCACTTCTACCCTCATTACGTTGCACAAACTGTATAAATTCCTCTACCCCTCTCTCGTACTCAACACTAATGTGTGGTAAATTAATTCAATTTCGATCCATACGTAAATATTCTACAAAATTACAATCATACAATTATACAATATATTCAACATACAATCAATTCAATCATACAATCAAACAATTAATAAACATTCAAATTATCAATTCAAACATTCAATCATATATAATTATTCATATTCAACACACACAAAATTAAAAATTAACAAAATGAAAATTAATAAATAGAATAATACAATCATACAATCAAACAACTAATACGCATTCAAATTATAATTTCATACATATTATTCATATTCAACCTACAAAAAATTAAAAATTAACAAAATCAAAATTAATAAACAGAATAATACGAACTTGAGAGCGTGAAAAACCACACAATAATGGAGAAGATGGAACAACCCGCGGTCTGAAACGGAACAAATTTAAAAGAAAAAACACAATACCTACAAAAAAAATACAACAAAACGTAAGTTTGATAATCCGAATCAATAAAAAAACGTACAACCCAAAAACTAAAAAACATGAAAAAACTCCGGCGACCAAAGCCAAAATTTGATCGGATACAAACGTAGGTGATGAAAAATGAGGAAGGAAGTTCTTCTACAGTGACAACAGCGGCGCAACGGTGACAAGGAAGAAGTGAGAAAGGTCGCGGTGGCGTAGAGAAGAAGAAGAAGTTGTAGAGAGAAATCGCTTGAGAAGAACTGTTCGTGCTTTTGCGAATTTTTACCCTGGATAGGGGCTACTATCACGGTTCTAAATGAACTGAAGAAGTAAGGGGGATACTACCTCGGTTCTCCAGACAATCGCAGTCTATAGTCCCTAGAAAAATATTCAAAATTAATTTTAAATGGAATTTTTGAAATTTTGATTAGGCATTTTACCTCGGTTACGCGCCCAACCGCGACAAAAGAGTTTTATTACCTCGGTTCCCTAGCAACTGCAGTCAAAAACCAATAAAAAATATATATTTGAATTATTTTACCAAGTTAGGAGATCTGGAAAAACATTAGGAAGTGGGTCTATGGCCTCGGTTCTGCAAGCAACCGAGGCCATATACCCTTTCAGAAAAATCAGTCATTTAAAACATCAGAGTGTAGGCAGGAATGTCAGTAGGGACGAGGGGTTTTTGGTCTCGGTTCTGTGCACAATTGTGGTCAAATCCTCTGCACAGATATTTGGCAGGTGAAAAGTCTTTTATTGTCAGTTCTTGGAGACTTTATGGCCTCGGTTATGAGGGCAACCGAGGCCGTATACCACTTATGGTCGCGGTTAAAATAGAACCGCGGCATATACGTTAGCGAAAATTTCAAAAATGCCACCGCGCCAGCTTATGCTTCGGTTTCTATTCAACCGGGGCATAATAGGCACGTTAAAAACCCATATTTTTACTAGTGAAGCTGTCTGTGAAAACTTAACTGACAAGACTTAATTGACTTAATTTTTCAAATATTTGAACCCAATTGAGACACTTTACAAGTATATGGACCTAATTTTGACAGTTGAAAAAACGAGAACACACTTGAGATTTCTCAACAAATATGAGGACGATCCGAGGGTTTAAACCTATTTTAAAATATATGAAAGAAGTAAAAGAAATTTTTTAATTTATTAATATAAGGATTTAATCGATTAAAATCATATGAAACTTCAAGTTATATATATATATATATATATATATATATATATATATATATATTAAAAATATAAATATGACTCTAAGTTCACGTATATTGATTTAAGCAAAAAGTAAACGTGCAAGTCAAAGAAATGCTAGACCTTGAACAAATTACGAAAAGGTTTGAACACAAGTCATGATCCAACATAAAGTATCAAAACTCATAACTCAGGTAATTACTTCTCATAACTCAGGTAATTACTTCTCATAACTCATAACTGAGGTAATTACTTCTCATAACTCAGTTTTATTACAACATTGTTGAGCAAAGTCACTGACATAAGCGTCGGATGACTTATTATAGGTAACTCCTAGGCAAATCGAACGACTTAGGAGGATCTAAGGACTATTTGACAATCAGAGTTTGGAAACGTAGGACTATTTGGATAAGGAGGCAGTTTCTCGGCCCCCTAAAACTAAAACATTTTGGCGCCACTGATAACGGTTGAAAAACCGTTATTTTTATACTTAATTTTGATATTAAAAACAACCTTTATGACTTAGAAACTAGCTTGAAATCATGCTTTTGCTTAAGATTTGGAAATAAGAGAGTTGGATGGGTTTTATGCTTGGTTTTCCTTGTTTTGGCAGGAATTAAGATGAATTAGATGAAAGAAGTTGAAGTAGTAAGGATCTGGACTCAGGAAAGGAAGTAAAAGTGCACAAAAGAATAGTCGCATTCACCGCTCAGCGCCACTTTTACCACTGAGCAGCGTTCTGAAGCACCGTAGTCACCGCTGAGGCCTAAAACTGCAGCTGAGTGCCATTTAATTGGGCTTGGGCCTATTTTCTGTAATTCTTAATAAACTATATAAGGGTTTAGTCGACCTAGGGTTAGTATCTTTGAACAGAAAGTGGCGAAATCACACTTTCTTTTGGAGGCGGATTTTGGATGCGGAAGCTCCTTTCTTCAAGTTCTAGGGTTTTATCTTTCATTCTTTCATTGTTTTCATCTAGTTTCACCATGTCTATGGTGAACTAAACTTTCATTATTGTTGGGGAACCGATGTAATCCTTTGAAACTCTCATGTATTGAATTGGTTCTATATTTTTTATGCTTTGCTTCATTAATTGTTAGGGTTTTTCTTCTTTACTCTATGCATGCTTTGTTTAACTCATTCAATTGCATGATCATTGATGTTATCTATATGGACACATATAGGTAAATCTAGAACTGGAGAAATTCTCCCGGAAGCAATATTACCTAGACATAGGAATAGGAGGATCGGTTGCCTTTAAGCTTCTATGCGAATGTAATGCATGAATAATGGCTAGGGAGACAAGACATTGTAAACTAGTGATTAGGAGTATGCTTTCTTCACCGAGACATCGGGTTTAAGGTAAATTAGAAAGTGACATTAACATTAATGAAGAAAGATAAATTCATGAATACGTGAGAGTGGATAGGATAAGTCGGAAACCCCAACAACATCATAATTCCATATTTTACATCAATCACAATTGCATCTTTCAATCCAATTGATCAAAACTTGCATTCATGTTTATTTTTCGTAATTCAAACCTAATGATTTTGTTTACAAGTCTAATTTAATCAAGAAATCACATAACTGTCTAGGCCGTAAGTCCTTTGGGAAACGATACTTGGTCTTACCATTTTATTATTACTTGATACGATTCGGTACACTTGCCGAGTGTTAACACCCACCGTGAGGCCAAACGGCTCCCCATATAGCCACAAGGAACCAGACGAGCGGTATAGTGGAAAAAATCACCTAGTTGCATGGCCTCAACATTGTTGTTGTGTAATATGCTCAACCTTGGCCTAATGATCTTGCACAACTTTGTAAGTAATAGTGTGTTGCATGACCGAGCATTGTGTCTTTGTTCAGACCTTGAAAGTGTGGCCAATCATCTTGGACATTCAGCTTGATCACAGCCTAATGTGGATATAATTTTAATCGGTTAGCTTGATATGTCGTTTCATCACCTCTGCCTAGTTAAGAATCAGCAACGAGATCGAACGGTCTCAAGCACGACTTATCCTAAGCAAGGATATCTTAGGCCTTGAGCTTTTCTCCCATTTGGCACCCACCGGACGGTCTCAAGCTTATAGTTGTTTGGTTCCTACTAAACAACTGATTAGCGATTTCTACCTCGCATTTTGGCCTTATCCAAGTGTCAACTGTTCACCATATGCGTCAATCTATCGACCTCATGATCATGGCCTGGCATTCACAGCCTGATGTGCTTTCTATATTGACGACCTTGCCTCATCTCTACCTAATTAGGCTCAATATCAATAGTGCAGTCACCTCTACCCTCAAGTCTTGGTTGTTCGAGCACCAACCACTCATCCCTAGCATTGCAGTTTCGTCCAAAGCCCTAGCCTGGTCCAATACCTATAAACCTGGCTTTTGTTGGGCTCCAACAGCATGGTCACTACTTGCCTTAAGCTTTGATAATCTCTTTCATCAAGGTCCTATCATCTGCATAGTAATGTGAAGTTCTTTCGAAACCTTCCCAAAGAAGGAAACTTGAAATCACTACTAGAGAAAACAACCTTGACCGTGTATCTATTATTCGAAATCTTTCTCTCTAAGATTGTGTTGTTTTTGGGAATACAAATCACAAATATTTGCTTTGTACCATCATCTAGTATTGTGATCATTTCAAAATATTTGCTTTGTACCATCTTCGGGTAATCACATGACAGGATGATCCACAAGAAATATGGCAAGATTTGATCCTAAAATTGTTCGCCCCAACCCTAAGCTGCTAGGTTAGTTGGCAAGTTTAACATATTTTTGTCGTCGCTTACCCAAAGGCAAGACATTGCTTTCTTTGACACCGAGACAAGAACTTCTAAGGTAATTGGAAGAATGTTTGGTGATGCCACTCTCATTCAATATTTCAGTGGAGAAAATGTATCAAGCTTAAGAAAATATTAGTTATTATTTTTGTGTCATGATCTACGAGCATTACATTAACTAGCCTAGAAAATTTTAACAGTGATAATAAGGATTCAAAAACACTGATATTCACATGCTTGAGTTAATCAAGGACTTCGATGGTGCTTGTTCTTAGTTTCTTTTCCTATAGGAAGAGATAAGGAAGCAAATGTAGTCAAGCAACAATCTTAATTTAGATAGTCACAAATCTTCCACCTAGAAATAAGTGTCAATAAAAGGCTCATCGGGTAGACACTCCCAGTCACATAGCTTTGCTCTTTTTCCTTCTCAATGAAGAGGAGGTACATGAGTATATAGAGAGAAGATGAGGATGTTGAAAGAAGAAAAGTCTTGAAGCCTTGGTATCACCATCTATGGCTTCATCTTCAGGTTTTGGTCAAAGGGCTACAACAACTTCTATCCAAGTTCGTGGCTCCTTTTCGATACCCTGATAGGGCAACCTGGCCTCTTTCTAACTTATCTCAAGTAGTGATCATTCGGTCTCAACGCATCCTAATGCAACTGTCTCATAATGGATTGGCTTCAATGTTAACTGCTCAACTACAACGTGTTAGTCTTCTTGCCTCACGGGTTTGACAATTAATGTTGGACCATTTTTCTTTTGTGTAGGGTATAGCCCGAGCAGACCTTGATCCCTCTCCTGCTCGATCAGTTGGACCATATATGTTCAGCCTTGTCATGCTCTAATAGCTTAACTCTCGTTCGAGCCTCAACTAAGTACCTCAACCCTTGTTTATTTTATCTTAAGCGGTGCTTATCCATACAGTTACGGTCAACGTCCTTAGCTCTCCTACAAGTCAAAAGGCATTAAGCACTAACATCTTGGCCGTGACACATCCTAATATGGATTCCTCATTTTTGGCCTTCAAACGTTCAACCGAAGATCGATCAGTCTCGCTAGCTTCACCATCTGGCCTTATAGCCTAAGCTAACTCTATATTCATTTTCTAACCTCGTAAATGCGTTGGCCTGATTGGCTACACTTTTTCTGGCCGTTCAAATTTGAATTGTTCCTTTTCTTTTGTGTAGATGACACGACCCTGCATACAAACTACTTGGCCAACTTTGAGCAACCAGCCGACAGGGAATGTTTTTCAACTCTTGTCGAGCCCTTCACGGGTGGTCAGGATAGGTTTGTCAACTCCTGACTTACCTTCAACCAGCCAACAGAGAATGTTTTTCAACTCTTGTCAAGCCCTCTACGGGTGGTCATAGAAGTTTTTCAAACTCACGACTTACCTTAAACCAACCTGTAGGAAACGCTTTTTAACTCTAGCCTTACTTACAATAGCACACAAAGACAAGTGTCGAAGGTAAAACTAATCTACATCGGAAGCAGCCTACTTAAAACTCCTTCGCACATTATATCATGCTCGGACTTTGAAGACCTATGTACTGTATGACACCCTGTCAGCCAAGAACCAAGCGACCAACCATCCAACAATAGAATGACCGATCAGTCAGGAATAATAATTAATTAATAATTAATTTGAATGATAATTGTTATTAATGGGTAATTAATAAGTATAATAGTCATTAATTGAAAATTAATAAAAATAATAAAAATCATTTATTAGTAATTAATAGATTAGACCTAATTGTAAGCGCAAGTTTTATAAATATATGTTTGATAAGGAAAATCTAAAAGTTACATTTGATAATTTAATTTTATTACAATATCTTTAAGGAAAATCATTCACTTGAACGTGAGAATACTTGTTCATATAACTCCTAAATAAATCGAATGACTCAAACAACTATTTAATAATCGAAGTTTGGAATAGCACTGTTTAAATAAGAATACAGTTTCTCAACCCAAAACCGAAAAAAAAAAATAGAACTAAAATACTTCTAACTAAATATCAAATACCCAATATAAAGTATCATGTAATAAATTATTTTATGATCTATTATCATTAGAATTTAAACATGTAGTTGTACTGGTTGTTACGCTATGGCATAACATAAGAAATTTAATATTGAAGTATTAAAAGTTAAATTCTATCTAATCGTTGACCTATTTTTATTTTTTTTTTTCTTTTCTTTCCCGTTTGTTTTTTCTTACAAACATTTGATGGATACTTTTGAGGTGAAGTGTAGGATTCTCAAAAGCTAAATTGTTATTTTTTGTGAGATATGTATTGTTTTTCTTGGATTTTTAGTTTGTCAGGTATGTCGTATATCATTTTACTAAGTTGAAAATTAATATCTGCAAACTACAATTAATGAAAGAATGACAAAAACTCATTCATTTAGCACGGTCTATCTACAGTTTATTTATAGTTTTCTAGCAGGAAAACTTATATATATATATATATATATATATATATATATATATATATAATATCTAATAATATAATTCATTATCAAAAAAAATTATATTCTTAATATATTTGCAATTAGTATATTATTATTATTATATAATAATAATTTATTATTTATTTAATATCTCTAATATATTATAATATAATAATTGATTATCTATAATAATTGTCACTTGTACTCACCCACCACGTGCAAGACTTTCGATTCCCAAAATAGAGGCTTTAATCTAAGCTGTTTCTATAATGACATAAGAGTGAAACATTTGATGGAACAAAGCCATTTGGAAAATGGAAAATTCATTGATAGAAATCTTGCATTAATAATGTGTTGATTGGTTTGTAGAATTTTTTTAAGATTTTACCTTCGTGTAAGTGCTTCTTTTATTTTTGACTTGATTATTCCCACGAATTAAAAAGCTATTTAATATGGTTTTTTTCTAGCTTTTGTGTTTTCTTATTACATTTTAATAAAATATATTAAAATATGTGGAAGAAGTTAAAGAAATTTTTAAATTTATTAATATAAAGATTTGATCGATTAAAATCATATCAAACTTTAAGTTATATATATTAGAAATATAACGTATATTGAATTAGGCAAAAAGTAAATGTGCAAGTCAAAGAAATGCTAGACCTAGAACAATTTAGGAAAAGGTTTGATCGAACATAAAGTATCAAAATGGGAAAAAAAAATAGAACTAAAATACTTCTAACTAAATATCAAATACCCAAAGTTTGATATAAAGTAACATGCAATTAATTATTCTATGATCTATTATCTATACAAACTAAACAAAACATGTAGTTGTACTGGTTGTTACGCCGTGGCATAACATAAGAAATTTAATATTGAACTATTGTAAGATAAATTATATCTAATCATTGACTTTTTATTTTTCTTTCTTTTCCGTTTGTTTGTTCTTACAAAAAATTGATGGATATAGTTGAGTGAAGTGTAGGACTCTCAAGAATTAAATTGTTATTTTTTTTAGATGTGTATTTTTTTTTCTTAGTTTGGATTTTTATCTAAATTAAATTAAGTTTTTATCGAGTATGTCATTCTTTTAAGTATGTTATTTTCCTAAGTTCAGATACATTTATAAACTCATTCATATCCAACACAATTTGCGTGTATTTTATTTTTAGTAGTACTGGCAAAATGGATTGTAACTCGCGAGCCAACTTGACCCACACGAGTTTGGACCAAGTTGGATTTGGAAAAAATGTAATTCTTTTATCCGGTTAGTTTTCAACTCGACTCACTTAGAACCGAGCTCATCCGAGTCAATAACCTACCTAATTTAATTTAATTATTTATTATTTTGTGTTTCAATATTATTAGTTAGCATTTTTTTTATTATATTGTTGACGGGGATAAAGAAGAAGATGTTTCAAGAAAGAAAAATATTATAAATTTATCTATTCAAGATTCTAATATTATTAATGGATAAGTGATACAAAAGTTATCAATGTTATGTATTCGCCTTTTGTGCTTGTTTTTGGATTATGCTTGGATTGTATTATATTTTTTTTAATTGTCTTTGAAGTTTAACATCATTTTAGAGTGAAATTTATTTATATTTGAATTAAAAGAAAATTATAATTTTTTGCTTTTATAAATAAATTATATAATTAAGTGAGATAATGAACCAACACGTTTAATCCATCAACCTGTGGTGGATCGAGCTAAGTTCTAACTTTTTCAGTTCGCTAATAAATGAGTCGAGTTGGGTTGGCTCATTAAGTGACCAACCCGTGGTGGACCGGGATGAGTCGAGTCGAGTTACCCGTTTTGACCGCTCTAATTTCTAGTTTCAGAATGAGAAAACTTATGTACATAATTCCAAGATATTTAAAATAACATATGATATAATAATTTATTATCAAACTTGTTATATTCCTAATATATTTGCAATTAGCATATTATTATATAATAATGATTTATTATCATATTCTATTATATTTTTTATATATTATGATATAATAATTGATTATTTTCAAGTAATAGAATTTCTATAAATATATTTATTTATTCATGATTTAGGAAGTATATAAATGCAATATCCATCTTATTAGGATTTAATACTTAATTGACATATTGAGATTGATTATCTTTTTATTTGAAAAAATATTATATTTGGAAACATCAAAATTAAGTTTGTTAACTTAAATATCAATTAATATATATAATTTTACTAAGTTTTTATGGAGACCTAAAATTAGTTAATTTTTGTCACAAGTTTGGTAGATACAATTAATATGTATATCTTGAGAGAGTGTGTTAGATATTATTAAATATTATTAAATATAATGTCATGTATATTAATAATGAAAGGGTTTAGCTTATGTTTTGTGTACTTCTTTTATAATACATTATCCTATGTGTGTATTTAACATAAGGGATTCAATCTATGCTTCTTTCTCTCTTTCATTTCAATAAGGTCAATAAACACATCTAGATATTATCTATTTTGAAGTTTGGAGTTTTGTTAAAATTTTATCCTTAAAAGACAACTTAATAAACTAAGGGAGGAAAATGTATGTGAATTATTTTTTACCTTGACTCTAAGCAATGTGTACTATTAGGCATATTTGAACAAACCTCGGATCGATGGTTAAGGGGAATGAAAGTTCTTCTTTTGAACTATCTTTCCATCTCTATTGACAACACTAATGTGTTAACCTTAAGTTTGTTGGAATCACATTGTTAGGATGTATCACCTATTTGAGATATTGTTTGCTTGGGACCTCGAATTTATTTTATGATTGTCTTCAAAAGGTACTTCAAAAGGTTAAAGAGGAAATATGTATTTAAATTTTCCTTGGTCTTGACTCTTAATTGATGTAAGACTCTTGAGCCTATCGAAGCAAGCCTCCTACTTAAGAACTAAGGGTAGCAAGGGTTTGTTGGAACCATTTTTCCATGCATTCAAGGCTTCTTTGAAGTCCAAAGCTCTGTCATGCTCCTTAAAAAACACTTCAATAGGTTAAGGGAGCAAGATATAAACATATAAATTATCATAGACTTCAACTCTTAAATAATGTTCAACTATTAGGCATACTAGAACACACCCACAGTTGAGAGTTAATGAAACTGATGTTTGTCTTTGGAACCACTTTTTCATCTCACAAATGGTGCTAATGTCTAACCTCAAGTATGTTGAAATAATATCATTTTAGCATCAATAACCACATTAAAAATATTGTTTACTTTGAAGCTTAGAGATTTAGGAAATAGAAAAATGGTTCTAAAGATAAATCATTGTTTCCTCTAGGCCTTGATTGGAGATTTATTCTAATATGTTTAATAGTTTCACGTCACTTAAAAATTGAAGTCAAGAATAATTTAAATACAATTTATCTTTTAATTCTTTGAGACATCGTTTAAAAACAAAATCATGACATATTTTTAAACTCTAAAATAAAAAATATCTCAAATATAAATATCTAACACTTGTGAACAAACTTAAGATTAAACAATAATTGAATGGAAATTTAAACGTAACAAAGATAAAGTAAAACCTCTTATTTGAATTATATGATATTTCTCTACACAACATTTATCAAAGCATTATATCGTATCACTTATCATTAAGAATAACTAACATAACATTTGACTAATGATACCTTTCTTTCCTTTTCTCTCTTAATCAGTGTCACTGTGAATGTTTTATTTTCCATACTTAAAACACATGCACAAAAAGAAATATTTTGGTAAAATGAACTCATCAGTCCGTACAGCTGATTAATTGTGACAAACAAATGGTCGGAAAGGTTAAGTTCATAACCAACTTGTGATAAAGACTTGATGACATTATCACATTTGCATCAACACTCTAAAATGGAACTTTAAGAACATTTTATTTTATATATTGCTAACAAACCTAACTGTTTCTTTTTTGAAAACTAAAATGTTAGCTAACACATCATATCATGGCCTTGTCTATATAAACATTAGTTTTACATTGAAATTAGTATTTCATGGAAATTATTTGCACAAATAAAATGTAAAAATAATCCGATATATATATAAGACACTGATACTTTGTTACTCCATTTCTTACAACGAATACAGTAAAAAAAAAGTTTAAAAAGTGGAATTTTTTACTTTGAATTTTTTAAATTAGTGTCCTATACTTGAAAATTTTCTGATCTCCAAATTTATAAGTATTTGTATGACTCCCAGGTACATTTATATGAAATCAAAAGTTTTGTTTTGTGAAAAGTTGTAAGGTAAATATTTATTTCCTTTAAAGTGATCGAATCTTTGGAGAAAAAAGTAAACCTAGGTATCCGATTAAAAAAAATCAATACTTTATAGAAATATTTGAAAGCTTTGTTAAATGTTAAAAAAAATACTAATTAAAGTAGTTAAAATGTAATAGTGTCAACTTTTAATGGGGAAATGGGGTTTAACTTTCAAACTTGAACATAGTTCTTTAAAGACAAATGCAACATTTAAATGTTTTGCAATGAATAAAATCAAGTTTTTCTTTTATAATTCCTT
The DNA here is from genome assembly GCF_016808095.1 of Vigna angularis. Lineage (NCBI taxonomy): Eukaryota > Viridiplantae > Streptophyta > Magnoliopsida > Fabales > Fabaceae > Vigna > Vigna angularis. The sequence goes on along the minus strand of NC_068973.1, from coordinate 11,745,221 downwards.
GTAAAATGTTTCTAAACATTAATCAATTCTTTCCTGTCACTTTAAACCAAAATCAATTTTGTAAAATCAACATCCATCGAAAATCAAGTTTATATATAGACTTGGATCAAACATAACTTAAGTGCATCATAACACCATCGAACAAAAATTCAAAGGTAGATATATATCTTTATCTTTATTACTTTTTATTAAAGAAAGAGTCTTTTCAAGGCACCAAACAACCACTTCATTGATTTTTAAAACATCACCAGAACCACATAAAACTAAAATCCAAAACAGCAACATTACTGACATTCAACTGTATCCCTGCCCATTTTTATATTACTAAGAATGACAAAGTAGCTATCAAACAACAAACTCTGATAAAAAGAAGTTAAAAAAGAAAGAAGAAAACGCATTGAGAAGACAACAATTTTGTGACAAAACCAAGTTCATAACCTCTAGAGCGTAACATGAAGGTACATTTTAGCTTGAAGGTGAACCTTTGGTAACTTTTCCAAGAACTGGTGAGCGTGGACTAGGTGTTTGTATTAACTTGATCTCCTTCCCAGATGGTCTCAGACTGCTTTCCCCTCTCAATTCAGTCACTCGAGGGCTAGGAATGCTTCTTCCTATCCGAGGGCTACTAGCTGGTCTTATATCTCCGGTTGAAGTTGGTGTTGAACTTGTTGTTTTCGGGCTTTGTGTGCGTCGAATCTCTCCACGACTCCGAGTAATAACTTCATCAAGAATTTCCCCACCACTAATATTTACTGTTGGTGCTTGTCCACCTTGACCCTGTCAGGTTTATAGAGACATTAAACTGTCAACAAGAGCTCTGCTGATGGATAAATATGATGCAAAGCTTCTCTTTAAGGTATTACTTTGTTATATAAAACCGAGTTGTGAACAAGTCTATATAAAAAATACATACCAGATATCATTTTCAACCCAAAACCTTTAAGCAGTTAGTTTATGAATCTTTCTACCTATATATTACTCATCTTACTCATTTTTACCTAATATAAGATTTCCAAGTCACCTTGAACTCTTAACAACATAAAGGGATTTCCATTACTTCCAACCTAAAATTTTAAGATAATGAGTTTATGGATCTTCATCCTTATACGTTGTTCAACTTTCTCAATGTCTCTTAGACTCATGTTTACACAAACAAGCTCATATTTTGAAACGTAAATTTTATATCAGATTTCTCCAAAAGTTAAAGTGTATAAAGGTTATGGAAAGCTTGTGTGGTTGGAACTACTTACTTCAAAGGACATGTTGAAAGCAATGGCAGGTGCTTCTTCATATGCTGCTGCATCGAGCTCCTGAAGATGGGCACCTTTGAAAAACTTTGGAAGGCAATATTGCCGTACTGGGACAAGAAGCATGATTAACAGTGGGAAAAGGACCCCAGCAATTGGTATCCAGGTTAAGCCAAAGCAGAGAAGCAAGTACACTGTCTGGAACACAGTAAACATAGCAACTGTTTTGAAGGGAACCGTCTCAACAAAGGTGGCATGGTATTCCTCCAGCAGTCTAGGAAAGTAGGAAAGCAAAAAGGGTAATCAGATAAAATGAAATGCCAATACTGAATGTGAATGCAAACACACACAAGAATATGTTAATATTAAGATTGATGAAATTGACTATAAGTATTGATATACTTGTATCTTCGACTTGGAGCAGTGAAAAGATACAAGATTCGCTCCCAAAACTGATTTCCTGGTAAGCTTTCAATGGCCATAAAGGCAAAGTAGCCCCAAAGCACTGAAGTGGGTATCTTCTTCAAAAGGGGCATGGCAGCAACACAAGCTGCAACCATCAATGCCTGAAGCAGATTGCTTAGACGTTGCTCTTTAACTTCAACTGGCAAAAGGTCATCGACATCCTTATTCACATCAAAGACAACCTCATCAACAGGGGCATCAATATATCCATGACTTGAAGCCAGTTCAATAGTAGACTCCTTCAGTTCTTTCAGCCCCTGCTTGATGAATAAACCAAGGATAAGGATAAACAAGATCACAAATTTCAAATCAATTGGAAATCATGCAGCACATTTACCAAGGTAGGTGGCATTTGGGGAACCAATGGAGTCTGCATTTCATCATATGCTTCTTTCATATTTTGGTACAACTGGCTCAAGTTAACATTCCTCCTCATGCTTTTTCGTGCAGTAGATACAAGCTTATTCCGTAAAAGCTGTTTCAAACAAATCAAATGTATATGACAGTCAACTATCTTAGCTAAGCCATATATAAACAAGAATAAACAAAATGGGAGATGATTATTTTTCTATAGATAGCAAAAGGTCAAATTTGAGAACTTTTAAAATGATAATGAAACAAGAGATTATACGTAACCCTCCACTCATTACCTACTTCTAATAAATATTTTGTGACTCTATTGATTAAAAATGAAAATCTACCACTCTCCTCTGTTTCCACCATACTCTTTCATCCTATCATAATTGTCCAGTTGTGACATGCATAATCAGACAGGGTAAAGATACAAAAAAAAAAAAAAAAAAAAAATCAAGAACCAAGAACCAAGATAGATATAATAATTCAACAACATATCCGAACAAAGTTAAAGCAGAACTGAGATGGTTAGACTATGAGAAATCTGAAAAACAAACTATTTCTTTTCAAACTAAAAAACAGAAAGTGGAAAAAAGCATCCATGATGTTGAGATATAGTCTACTTAAAAGTCAGTAAAAACTATATTACCTGATGTTTTAGAGTAGCTAAGCTCTTCGTGTGCATTGGAGATTGAGGAATCACACCATTAGAAGGAGGGATTCCAATAAGCCCACACAATATGGTCTGGCCAACAATGAATAAGAATTAAAAAGGAAATATGAGGCAGATGCAGCAAAAACACATTACGAATTGCTTTCAATTGCACTGGTACCACAATTGAATGTGAAAGTATTTTAAAAAATTACATACCAAAAATCCCAAGAGCAGCAAATCATAATGATAAGATGACGGTTTTCTTAGATTGAACTCCTTCTGCTGAGCAAGTTGTGATGCAACACTGTGATCGAAGTAGTAAAGCACAGCAATCATAGTTGCTGGTATAAATGCTCCAATAATATACAGGATGGGCACATTCAACATTTCCTGCAAAATGTAAGAAAAGTAAGCAACAATGTAGCTTTCTGTATAGAGACATTATCCACTAAGTGCTATCAGAGTAATACACGCATAAATAATCAGAATCACCTTGACAACAGTCCAATTTGAGTATGCACCGGGAGACCATGGATTTGGACTGAAAAGTCGCCTAGGGACTCCCCTTGGAACCTTATTGACTGGTATGTAAGACACAGCAGTCCATATCAGAACCATTAGAGGGACTCCATAATCAGCTATGAATCCCCGTAGCCAACCTATAATATAACCATGTTTCATAACAATTAAAATGTTGGTAAGAAGCTATTGTGGTGCAGGATAACTCAGAAGAATACATTAAGGCAATATTTGACAAATGGAAAAAAGGAAACAGACAGCTGAATTAGAACTCGAAGTCACAAAATTGGTTTATTGGAAGTAATCCCAAGCTTGTGCTCAATCTTGTAATGGACTTAACTTCCCTATTGAATTTTGAGATCATAATTCTATAAATGTAATCAATACCTGACCCGTAACGCCAGGATCTAGCTTTGCGGCTTTGTAGACCAGTATAAAGAAGACCAAATGACAAAACCAAAGCAAACATTCCATTGCCAAACAACCAAGATGACTGGAGGGCAATCTGATTGGTACCTTCTCTCTGGTTCTTAGGCACACCAAACTCTTCCACAAGTCCCTTTACAATAGAGAATATTAAACATGAGTTTCACTTTATGTAATTGTGGATGAGAGACTCCTATTTGGGAACCACATATACAAGATACAAGTTGCTACATGGTTCATGGCTGATGCAAACTCACCTTTATAGCCTGCTGCATAAAGAGCATTGCAATTAACAGACCAAATAATTCGCCAGCAACACGTGTGAATCTATTGATTATGGAGCATGCACCAAGAATGGCCAGCAAGAAAAGCAACAGGGCAGTCCAAACACACACCCTAAGTTCAAATAAATGAATAAATTATTAAGTAACTTTAGTTCACCAGTAATGCTCTAAACAAAAAGTAAACCACACAAGGAGCTCCAAAGATACCATCCAGTCCAAGGTAGGAATAGTTTGTGTCCCAAATCCTCACGATCCTTAGCAAAGTTATACATGAATGTATACATCAGAACTGTTGGCTCAGCTACGCCGAGTATGAGCAGAGGCTGGCCTCCAATGATTGAGTGGATAACTCCACAGAGTGCAGTTGATGCAAGAGTTTGAACAGCAGTGAGAGTTCCATCTGTGTAATATGATCAAAGATACATTACTTAGCAAACAATGACTAAAATACCAAAAGGAGACAGAACCTGAAAAATGTTGACGTACCAGTATTTCTCTCGAGTTGCTCGCCAAAAGAAATAACAGGAATTGCAGAAGCAAAAAATATGTATGTAGTTGGGGCAAGGATCCTATATAAGAAAACATAAACATTAAATCATTGACAAATTTTAAGTTTGCACGCATTAGGTTGATTGATTTGAGGAGAGGGAAGGGGTTGAAAACAAATCACAAGTCAAGTTATAACCAAGGTTTTAAAACATAGTCCACGGCCATGATTTTGGCCACAACACGAAGGCTTTTGGGATCTCTGGGACCACATTTGTTAGCAATTTATTACAATATCAATGAATGCAACAAACCTCGGTTATAACAGTAATATTTTTGAATCAGAAAATTTATAGCACAAACCTGATTCCTGCTTGGAATCCACTGCTCCAATCTTGTCTGTAGCATGTAATTCTTGCTTTGAGGTCATTCTTAATCCCACGGAAGGGAACAAATGTTTCCTCCATGAAAGTCTTGGAATACCAAGGAACTGATATTGATCTTAAATTCTGATGTATAGAGCAAAAACAGAAAGGAAAAAGAGAAGAAAAAAACAAAATACTTGAAAGGAGCTCTAGAGGTTTACATAGTGATCAAAGCTGAATATGTGAAAATATCAAATATGACTCGGGCAGGGATAACAGAATCCTACATATCATCACAAACAGGAAAAGTTGAAGAAGGTATACTCATTTTTTTTATTGTTGAGCACTTCAGGCCCTTGATAAAGAAATTGAATGAATGAATCTAGTTGAAGAATTTACATTTCAAAGAATTTATGAAGAACTTTTGGATGTATTGTTATGAGTAACAAAAGAACAAGTCAGTAATTGAGTAAAAAGCAATTGGATTACATATCCAAGAGAAACTGAAAGAATATTAGAGAGTTTATGCTATAGTCAACACTTGAACAAGAAGAGAAGACACTCTGCTCAAAGCTGAAAATGAAGACTAGCGCTCAGCCATGACAAATCCTAGATCCAACATTTCCCTCCATATGCTATCCATAGAGACCAAACGAACTCCTAGAAATAACACAGTAGAAACAGATTGGCAGCATTCAGTTACATGGTACAGTTAATACACTCAAACGAAGGTTAATCAAATTTCGGTTCTGAAGCTATAGCTATGGAGGGCAATCCAACACGACTAACGGAAACACATCTTCACAACCTGCATTTGTTAGAATTTAAAAGCACCGAGAAGAATGCTCATAAAAAGATCAGGAAGGTCAAAGATGAGTAAGCTAGACCCAAATGGGAATCTGGCATAGATTAACGAGATTCCATGAATGAGACCATGATTGGAAAGATTCAGAACACTTTTGAGGATTTGGGCATTGATTGAAAAGCAAAAGGGTATCTTAATCCGAAATCAAATTTACATTTTTCTGCAAGGAGACTCCAAAAGGAACAAGAACAGCTTGAAGTGAACCAAAGAAGAGGAATGGGTTGCAGTTACATTTAATCACTGAGATACACAAACAGTGGACACTATTGTAGACAAGATTGAAATAAACACAGGGCAAAACAGATGAACTAACGAATTTCGAGGATAGGAAAACAAAACAGGTCTCTCAGAAGAACAAACAATTACAAATGCTGCCGTGAGGAGGTTTTTGTATGGTAGTGTTGTAATGCTGAGATAGTTTATTTATATATAAAAAAAAAAAAAAACATTGGAATAGTGGGAATGGGATTAGAGGAAAAATAGTGAGATAGTGGTAAGGTTGTAGAAAGAACATAGTAGTAAATAATAGTGTGACATAGGTGCAGAAGAGACAAAACAGTTAAAACAAACACACTTATGATACAGATGAACATGTTTTGTTCTTTCGGTTAACTGTAAAGGAAAATGATAGTTGCGTGTTAAAAATATTTTATTAACGACTTAAAAAATGGTTTTGTACTATCGTTGCAACCCAAAAATTGTATTATTGAGTAGTTTGGAAAAGTTTATCATGACCTGCGTGTGCAAAAAGTTTGCTGTTTTATGTTTACTTTTAAAAATAGTCATAAAGTTATCATAAAATTAACTTTATTTTTTGTTTAATAAATTTTCAGATTGACATTTTTAAAGTTAAAAAAGTAGGACGTAACGAATCATTTTTCTTACATACATTTAAAAATAAAATAAGTGAAAGTTTTATGACAATTAAAAAAATAAAGACAGAATTAAAAGCCAATTTTCTTTCTTTCTTTCTTTCTTCCCTCTGGTTTTCATCATCTTTTTTCTTTCTATTCTAGACTGAGTTTGAGTTGTGTGCCTGAAGTAAACTTTTCTCAATATTCTCTCTTAAATTCAGAATCAATTTCCTTATTTTTCACAAATAAATACTACAGGGGATATAAAGCTTTCGTATTCGATAATAATTTATTTTCAAATAACTTCATTTTTTTTCTATAAGTCTCTATTCTTAATTGTAACTCTATTAGTGAATAATTCAAATTTTGTCGGTCATGTTAATCGATAATTTTGATTCTTTCTGCTGGTTTACCTTTCAATTTGTATTTTTAATTGATTTAATGAAATATATGTAGACACACGGATTCATGGAGGTTTTATAGGTTTTTTCTTTTACTCGGACTCCAAACAATCTTTACATACGAGAGAATATTTTAAAGTTTAATCTGATTTTACGTAGTATTGTTTGATTATTTGTTTGAGAATATTTGATTTCATGTTACGCTATTTGTATTCGTAATAACTCAGCATTTGAAATTGCGTTCACAAGTTACCATTTATGTTTTACATGTTTTCGGTATATTTTAAACTTATTGAAATGAATAATTTGATTAACTTAAAATTGAAACTAGTTTTCGGAATATTCTACAAAATTGTTAATTCTATATAATTTGTTTCAGCAAATTTCATCTAAACAAACTAAGTGATAACAAACTTGATGTACTTACAAGATTGAAGAGATATTTTGTGAAGAGTTTTTCATTTCTCGAACAACTTTTACTCCGTCTTTATTTATTAATTTTCTTATGTTTTCTCAATACTCGTTTTTTACATAATGAATGAGTTTTGGCTCTTTACAAGATTATCTCATGTTCAAGTCAATTCCTAGAGTTAGAGAATAGTCCAAATGAAGAATAATGCAAAAAATAAAATCAAAACCTTATTATTGTGGTATTTATAGAAATATTTTAATATTTGTGAGCATTTACCTAACTGACTCTGGGTAGACCTAGTGGTCCAATGGCTTGTTTACCTGAGCGGTACTTAGCCAAATCTGTAAGTTATGTAGAATAGGATTCATTAATATCTTCGACATTCGAAGTATGTTGCTCTTTGTGCATGAGGTACTGGTAAATAGCACCAAACTCTAGTAGATAGTGCACATTGGTAGTCGACATTCGATATCTACAAGCAGTGCTAGATCTTTGGGAGGGAGAGCTAGATCTTTGGGAGGGAGGGAACAACATTTGACACTTGGCATCTATACTCTGCCTTCGCAAGAAGTACTTAGTAGGTACAAAGTAGGCGGTACTTGGTAGGAGGTACTCGATAGGTAGTATTTGGTATGTGAAACCTATCCCTCAAGCAGATGTTGATATGTGAATAACTATTAACCTTTACTATACTTGGTCCTCAGATATCGGTATGCAATATGTTTTGCGCACCCTATTATCAGAGGTCACCATTAGCAAAGGTCTTCAGTTACATTACATCAGTCCCCCAGTCTTTTCATGTCTTGAAGGCATGGAAAGAGTTTCAGTAAAGGAGTAGTAGTCTACCTTTCTAGTTGAGTTATAGGATCGTGATGTCAGTACACAGTAATCAGCTTGCACAGTTTTGCAAAGAATTTGCAAAGAAAATTTGTATTATTTTTTGTTATAACCTTACAAGTTGATATAATCAATAAATTTTTATTTGTCGCACGAATCCAAACCTGAGAGTAATTAGGATAATTTTCTGATTAAATCCACTCAATGAATTTTGTTTCACACCTTTAAATGTGTATGTTTTACTTGTACGAGATATCTTTCTTTCACTAATATGTGTGTGCTAATCTTAATAACTTATACTTTTGGTGTTTTGGTGTTGCTTGTATGACTTCTTACTATGATTATATTTGATACATGAGTAAAAGATGTTAAAGGTCTAAGAGATACCTCTGAACAAACCTAGGACTTTACATTTCACTTTACATATATATTGTGGATAATAATACTTATTTTGAAATACTTGATTTTGTAAGCCCTATGTTAGAGTATAATATATGAATCTTGTTGAATATAATGACAATAAACGATTATGAATCCAAGTATGAGTTCAAGTCTCACATTGAATAAAGATGAGAAAGTTGAGCACTATATAAGGATGATATATAAATTCATTGTCTTAAGTTTTTAGGTTGGAGGTGTTATTAATCCCTTATGTGGATTGGACTCATGTCTCATTGGTGTCGTTTATTTCCAATGAATCATTCCTTGAAAGATCGATCAATGGTATCATTGAAGGCTAATGATAGGAAAAGATTGTCACTATCAATGAGTCTATGCAAATCACTAGTTACAAGAACAATTTGAGTTGATATGTTAGTAGTGTGCCAAATATTTACTTTATAGAATGTGAGACTTTTGGTGAAGGGAGGATATGTCAAACACCAATGAGTGACATCACCTCCTAGCGAAAACTTTCAAACAATGGATTTATGGTCTTTCTCCTTATTTGTTGCTCAACTTCCTCATTTTTACTCAAATGTGGAACTCATACTCACTTGGATTCCTAACAATCTTCTTCTCAAGTGTGAAATCACTTGTATGATTGCTTACCCCCCCCCCCCCCCAACGAGATACACTTACTTAAAATCCTTGCAAACAAGAAAGACTTTTTATATAAAGAATTCTCTCATCTGGGGTTCTTAACCCACACATTCATACCAGTTACCAAGATAAATCATCGACTTTGCTACCATTATTACATATTTCGTGAGGGGATACATAAAGTAGATTCGACACCAAACAACTATAAGCAATCTATATAAGAGATTGTTACACCAACTCTAACATAAAACCTTAAAACAATGAGTTTATGGGTCTTTTTCCTTATATGTTGCTTAACTTTTTCATTTGTACTCAATTTGAGAATCTAACTTACTTAGATTCCAAATAATTTCTTCCTTAAGTATGAGTCTCTTCGACATTGGTAATCTCTCCTCTCCCAATTCTGACCTTTACTTAACTAGCTATTTATCTTAGCGAAACACGCTTACCTGAAATTATCATGAAGATGTTTGATGTAAGAAATCCTCATAAGATTCTTTACCCACTTTCTATGGACACACTTGCTTCAAATTCCTTCTAGAGGAAAACTCTTAATACAAGAAATTATCATATATAAGATTTTTTACCCATGTACTATTTTGAGTCAATCACTAAGATTAATCACTATCTTTAATATCATTGTTCAATCTTTCAAGGAAGAATTCATAAAAAAAATAACATCAATAAATTATGATCTAACCCATACAAAAAACTTAACTCCACATCATATTCATAACCTTTAAGATAATGAATTTATAATTGTTTTAATATATATTACTAAATTTTTTTATTTCTACTGAACGTAGGAGTCAAACTCAAACTTGGAATCCTAACGTATAAAACTCCAAAATTTGTGGTTGTGAATCTCACAAAACATACAAGTTACATGATACATTCTTAATTGAATATTTATTATATCTTTATATTATATATAACCCAAAAATATACAACTCATAACAAATATAATATAACATATGTCTAACTATAACTCTACATTTATACTCTCTTTAGCACCTACACTTTATGAAATCATACAATTTCACGTCAAAAGCACGATCACAGTAGGATCATAACACAACAAAATATATGGGTGACCTAAATATTGAATTAAATATACTCAACATCGATATATGAGTAATCACACATCAAGAATACCAAATGCTACACATTTCCTCCACAAAAAGATATATATATTGATTGATTGCTTTCAAAAGACTACAATTAAGTTTGTATTTATATACTAATACTTGTAACAATACCTGGTTTGTTTGATAATTTATCCGTCTAGTGTAGGTTGCATATAATAGGATAATTTCTTATGCATCTCATTAAGCATCGATATCGATGACTCTCTACCCTTAACTTTGTCAGATATCTCAATTGGCTTTCACCTATAATACATTTGTCTATTTGGCTTTTATTGGGTCATATCAAATTCCCTAAGTAATGCTTATACAACACATTACAACTTAATATACCTTATATATATACCTTATATATATGATATATATATATATATATATATATATATATATATATGATATATATATATATATATATATATCATACTATTGAAAGTTATTATTAAAAAAACTATTAAAATTATGCATCGTTAAATTAACTTCAAATCACTTAATATATACTTTAAATAGATTCTCAAAATAATTTAATTTTAGTTTTAAAATTAAATGTTTAATTTTAATTTTATTTTTATCAAAAATAGGATTGATGAGAGTCTTACACATAGATACACATGGACATTACTTTTAGCATAAAAAAATGATACTTATAATGCTTTCAAAAGATTTTCCAAGGTTATAAAAAATGAGAAGGATTTTAAAGTTGTTTCTATTAGAAGTGATCATGGAGGAGAGTTTAAAATGAAATGTTTGAAAACTTTTTGTGAAAAGCTTAGTATAAAACATAACTTTTATGCTCCTAAAACTAACAAAATGGTGTGCTTGAGACAAAGAATATATCACTTGAAGAACTAGTTAGAATCATGTTGAATGAATCTTTATTGTTGAAATACTTTTGGGTTGATGTTGTCAACACATCTAGCTATGATTTAAACTATGTGTTGATTTGGTCTAATTTAAAGAAAACCCCTTATGAGCTTTATAAAGGAAGAAAACCTGTTATAACTCATCTAAAAGTGTTTAGCTGAAACAATAGTAAAGAAAAATATGACAAGTTTGATGCAAAAGCTTATGAAAGAATCTTTCTTGATTATGCTTCAAATAGTCATGCATATAGAGTATACAATAGACTAATGATTGTTGAATACATGGTGTGTTTAATGAATCTAAATCAAATTGCAAGATCAAGTGTATATGATGCAAATGAGGAACATTCAATTCGAGAAAAGCAAATTGAAGTTGAAGTTGAACCATCTTGTAGCAATGAACCAACAGTTGAAACTCCTATTCACAGCAGCTTGCCTAAAGATTGGAAAATTCCCAAAGGACTATCAAAGGAATGTCATTGGTGGATTTGATAAGGGAATTTTTATTACATTCAAGCTTAATAATTTTTGTGAAAATGTTGTTGTTGTATCACAAGTTGATTCTAAAACTATTAATGATGCATTGAGTGATAATAATTGAATTGTTACTACAGAAGATGAACTTAAACAATTCACTAGAAATTATGTGTGGTCTCAAATTCCTAGAAGTGATTATATGAATGTGATTGGAACCAAATAGGTATATAGGAATAAAATGGATTAAAATGATAATATTGTGACTGATCTTTGTAATCAAATTAATCAAACCTGCAATCTGATTATTAAATGATATTTCTGTAAATGTGACACCTAAAGAACCTTTTAAGAGTTATAAAATAGATATTATTTATTTATTTTTTAAATGAATAATAAAGATCAAGAATAATTGAAAATTTTGAAGAAATAAAAGTTGAAGTAAGTATTTAACCTAAGCATAAATCAAAATTCACAAAGGTTGAAAACAGTTTTGTTTCAAATATTAAAAAGCAGAAAAAAAAAACTATATATAATAACCGTAATCAAAACTCATGTATCTTGAAAAGCTAAAAACTAGGTAAGTTTTGAGAAAAAGAAGTTAAACGTTTCCCTTTCTTTTTTTTAAAAGAGAAATAAGCACACCCACAACAAACAAACAAAAAATGTGAAAGTAAACTCATAAATAAGCTTTAAGCAAACTCCACACTACAATGTAATAATATAATCAAATAATGTTATACATTATTTGATTATACCTTATAATCAAATAAAGGACCATAATATATGTGATGTGTCTATGTTGAGTTGGTATAACATTACTTTCGACCCATAAAAGAGAATGCTTTTTAACACTAAAAAAAATGAGTTAAAAGTTCAATAATTTAGATGGTCCAAGGTTTCCACTTTTGATTTACATTCGATTTCATAAAGAAGTTGAAATTAAAACGTGAGTTTTTTTATGGATGGCTCTAAATATTATTAAAATGATTGAGACAGAAAGTTTTTAACTTAAATTTTTTCACAAGCATGCTGGATCATTCTTAAAGCACTTTCTGTCTTATTGTCAGGTCTTGCCCTTCAAACAAATATTCCTTTCTGTCTTTTCGTGATTATATATGTTTAATTCAGTTTATCATTAATTGGATGATAATGGATTTTTTTTACATAATGATTAATGTTTACATAATAATTTACTTAACAAAAATTGTTATACTAAGCTCTTATGATTGTGTTAAGACCATGTTATCTATTTTATTGACGAAAGTATTAATATTTTGAAGCTAAAACACACCTATGTAAACAACTTCAAGTTGCTCCCATATGACTACGAAGCTATTAAATATAACAATATATAATATGTAATATATAATGAAATTTTCTATTCTAATTTATACATTTCATACTATCACTTTATTTTTATATTTTAAAATTAAAATAATAATATATATATAGTTGTAAGGTCTCGAAAATTTAAACCACCTCCACCTGTCAAATCATGTCATTAATGCTCTAAAATCCTGTTCAGAATTTGTATTAAGAAACGCACCCACACCCTCTCGTTCTGAGCACCATTTAATGCACCCTCGTCACACGTGCAGTGCCATTAAAACGCACTCACACTCATTCTGCATGCAGCTGCCAAGTGTCACTTTGGAACATTCGAAAACGTTAGTGGAATCCAAGTGGCAGCAGGTGAATGGACGTTCGTCCTACGTGGGGAGAGAAATTAATTTTCTGAAAAACACTTTCCCACTTCTCTGCATGCTTCATCTTCTTCCCTAAACCTTTGATTTCCAAATTCTCTGCCTTCTCTCTAGAACCTCCATCTTCTCTCTACCATAACTTACCTTCTTCTTCTTCGATCCAATTTCAGAGACCGTAGAAGCAATCCAGACGTCATAAGCTTTCCATCAAACCGAACAAGTTCAAGTTTTGAATTCTGGTAAGTTCGTCCCTTAGCTGTTCATTATTAGGGTTCATGCAAAACCAAATCTGGTTATATGCATTCTCTTTATCTGAATCAAGTTTGATTCTGGAATTTGTTTTAGTTTGCAAGAAGTTGAGTGGTCTGAGGATAGAAGTGATAGTTGGGTGAATCTGGGATTTCGCGTTAGGACATTCGTTCACTACTAATCCAGGTAAGGGAAGCTTATTAAGTTTAATTCATGTGTATGTGCTGTGCTATATGAAGTATGTGAAATTATGAAGTATGAAATCTGTATGATTAATCTTTGATGTATGATCTGGATGATGAGATGATATGTGAAATTTATGAAATGTGCTATGATATGCGTAGTTAAATGCATGAAGGTTTATACTGAAAAATGAGTTACTGTAATTGAGACTGGAAATATGAAATACTATGAAAATGAACGTTCGTTATCGAACGGTCTTTGACCGTTCGGTATTTTGTACTTTACTTGAAAACAGAATTCTTTCATTTGGAAAGAATACTGATCTAGGACGAACGCCCTCTTCTATTAGTCTTACGTTTGAGCGTTCGGCCAAACGTAGGTGCACTGAGAGTTATGCGAGAAAGTGAGAAGCTTAGAAAAATTCCACCTTATATACTTAGTCATTCCTAAATAATTCCCTTCACTATGATTATCTTATAAATTTCTCTTTCTATTAATATCCCGCCTCAGCGATGGGTCTCGACCCAGAGCGTTCGTTATGGGTAGCGCTCGGTCTTATACCGAACGCTCGTCCTTACACTTGAATTCCCCACGTATGAAAATAGCGTTCGTCCAAACAGTAAATAAATATCCATTACCGCGTTCGGTCATTGACTGACGGTTAATATCTTTTATAAATTCGTATCCGTTATCAATCTCTAAAAGTCTTGCGATACCTTTATTCATTTGGATTCGATCTAAAGTTCTTGAATTTAAATTATTCTAAGTATCAGTTGAATCGCTCTAGAGTCAGTCCATTTAATTGATTCAAATGGTCTTAACGTCCGTCCTTGGAAAGACGTTCGTTTTCTTTCTTTCAGAAACGAGTATATCTCGGTATCATGATAACGTTCGTCCTCATTATGAAGGGGTCTGAACGCTCGTCTTTTTATGAAAGTGGAACTAAGAATGAAAATGTGATTTAGAGGGAATTATATAATGTGCGAACCGTATATGAGATGAAACTATGATTTTGGAATTTGAACGAGCGTTCCAAGGAGGAACGTCTCTATGATTTGAATATGAGAAGTTGTGTAGTATGACCATGGTAAATTTACTGATGGCAGTTCATCCTGATATTCCGTGAGTGCTCGTCCTCAAGTAGAGGGGAGTAGGTCATGTGTGGGAATGGTAGGAGGTCCTAGTCCTATTGAGTACTTTGGACTGATAGGGCTAACCTCGGGTGGCAGTTGTTGAAAGTTTACAGTTATCACATCACCCGGGTGCACGAACGCCTGTAGGTACATGGATTCATACAGTCCGGACGGTCTGTCTTATGAGAGTTTGAACTGATTTTATGTGTTGTGATCTTTTATGAATATGAAAATGCTATGTGTATGAATGACTTGTGAATTAAATTCAATAAGCTTACCCTGTGTTATTTCCTTGTGTTGTCGTTCGTCCATGAACGTTCTTCTTGTCTATGCAATGATCATCCGTGTGGATGTGAGCAGACAGAGAGGCGTTGCTTGAAGAAACACTGGAAGAAGAAAATTTGGAGGACGCCAATCTGGTCGAAGTAGAGGTTAAAGCCGAGCCCTAGAGCGCTCGCTAAGTTGTAGTTTTTATTTTTGCTGTTAGCTTTTGGACGTTCGGTTAAAGTTTGTAAAACCGTTCGTCTCTAAACTTTGAAATACTACTGTATGGTAGTTTATCTCTGGACGTAAGCACGTTCGGTTTTGGAATTTTATGTTTAGTGTAAAACTGCATGTTTTTAACTGTTAATTGTAATTAATTCTAATTTATGGTAATTACTATATTTTGGGATGTTACATTAGTGGTATCAGAGCCGTTTTGTTCTCTTAAAGGACACTGTAGGTTATGAGTGCACTGTGTTTTTGTTGTGTGCTTAATATGTGTTTAAATGAGTTATTTTCTCAACTCTTTACACATTACTAACGTTCGTTTTCTTTGTGTCCAGAGAACAAATGGCACCTAGACTCCCTCCACGACCTCAACCTAACGAGCCTGATACGTCCAACAGCACTAGGTTGTTGGAGACGGTAATTGATAGACTGCAGCAACAGAATAATACGCTGATAGAGCAGAACGCCACTCTGATGCAGCAGAATCAGAACGCCATGCAGAGTTTGGAAGTCTCTCGAGCCAACTCTGAGACGACTCAGCGGCAGTTGATGGAAATACTGGCTGCTACTAGGGGCGCGGCAGGAGCGTCCTCTTCCAACGCTGCCCAGCCTACTGCTGAATGGAGTTTAGAAAGCTTTCTCCAACACCATCCGGCCAAGTTCAGTGGAAAAGGTCTTCCGGATGAAGCGGATCAGTGGCTCAGAGATATGGAGCGGATCTACAACGCTAAGAGGTGTCCGGATGACAACCGATTAGCCTTTACTGAATACTTGCTGACTGGTGAAGCAAGTCACTGGTGGACGAGCATGAAAGCAATCTTGACGGACGCTCAGAGTCCCGTAACTTGGGCAGCTTTCAGAGCAAAATTTTACGAAGAATATTTCCCGGACAGCGTACGTTTTGCTAAAGAAGTGGAGTTTCTACAGTTGGTACAAGGGGGAATGTCCGTCTCAGAGTATACTAATAGATTCAAGCATCTGGTCTGTTTTAACACCATGGCTACGAGCGAAGAATGGCAATGCAGGAAGTTTGAAAACGGGCTGAGGAGCGACTTGAAGGTATTGATATCCAGCTTGTGCATTAGGTCATTCCCTGCTATGGTTGAGAGGGCTAAAGTGTTAGAGAAGAATGTGGCTGAGGCCGAGCAACAGAAGAAGCAACAGTTGAGCAGAGGGCCGGTTTTGTCAAGGAATACTTCTACTGTGAGAAGAACCCCGTACGTTCGTCCAAACCAACCCTCGGGTGGATCCCAAGCCTTGGCTACTGTCGGCCAATCTGGACAGCCAAGGAGTCTGACATGTTTCCAGTGTGGAGGACCGCACTTTAGGTGGGTTTGTCCTCAACTGAATGGTGGAAAATACTGCACTAAGTGCAGAAGGAGCGGACACTCGGATCAAGAGTGTAACATGGGAGGCCGTGCGGTAGCAAGACCGCCGAACGCTGGAAGAACACAACAAGGGAGAGGGGGACGTGCGCAGGCAGTTGGACGAGTGTATGCTATCACGGGTGCTGAAGCTGCTAGTTCAGGTACACTCATCATCGGTAATTGTTTGCTATTTGGAAAACCTTGCTGCGTGTTATATGATTCGGGGGCAACTCATTCCTTCATCTCGAAGGCGTGCGTTGAAAAGCTGGGGTTAGTGGAGAGTGAATTACAGTTCGACTTGGTGGTGTCAACCCCAGCGGCTGGTGGGATTAGAACATCTACAGCTTGCTTTAGATGTCCTATAGAAGTTGAGGGACGTAGATTCAAAGTTAATCTCATCTGCTTGCCTCTTCAAGGTTTAGAGGTAATTTTGGGGATGGATTGGTTGGCTACCAATCACATTCTCATAGATTGTGGTAAGAAAGAGTTAGTCTTTCCAGATGAAGAAGAAGAGGAGTTCTTAGTGACGCTCGGTCAGCTGAAGGAAGATATAGTAGAGGGCGCCTACTGTTTCCTGATAATGACGCATTCAGATGAAGAAGTGGAAGGAGTGAAGTGGGGACGATCGTCACAAGATGAGTCGAATGGAGGACGATCGGTAATTGAAGAGTTTCCTGAAGTCTTTCCAAACGAGATACCTGGACTACCTCCTGTTCGTGAGGTTGAATTTACGATCGACCTGGTGACGACAGCAGCGCCAATATCGGTTCAACCATATAGAATGTCGCCTGCTGAATTGGTTGAGCTCAAGAAGCAGATTGAAGAATTAATGGACAAGCAGTTCATCAGGCCGAGCGTATCACCTTGGGGAGCGCCTGTGTTGTTAGTAAAGAAGAAGGATGGCAGCTCCAGACTTTGCATTGACTACCGGCAGCTTAATAAGCTTACTATCAAGAACAAGTATCCACTTCCTAGGATTGACGATCTACTGGATCAGTTACAGGGAGCGAGCGTATTCTCAAAGATTGACTTACGCTCGGGCTATCATCAGATTCGGGTGAAGCAAGGGGACATTCAGAAGACGGCCTTTAGGTCTCGTTATGGGCATTATGAGTATGTGGTAATGCCGTTCGGGGTGACGAACGCGCCAGCGATCTTCATGGACTACATGAACCGGATATTCCGACCCTACCTGGACAAGTTCGTAGTGGTCTTCATTGACGATATCCTGATTTACTCCAAGAGCCATGAAGAGCATGAGGAACATTTGCGGGTCGTGCTTGGAGTGTTGAAGGAGAAGGAATTGTACGCCAAGTTGTCAAAGTGTGAATTTTGGATGAAGAGCGTGCAGTTCTTGGGGCATGTTGTGTCAGCCGAAGGAATTTCTGTGGACCCGGCAAAAGTACGAGCGGTTTTGGAGTGGACGAGTCCGCGTTCGGTTACAGAAGTGCGGAGCTTCGTTGGTCTTGCAGGCTATTATAGGCGTTTTATTGAAGGTTTTTCCAAGATAGTAGCACCACTAACACAGCTCACGCGCAAGGATCACCCGTTCGCTTGGACCGATCGGTGTGAAGAGAGTTTTCAGGAGCTTAAGCGGAAGTTGACGAGCGCTCCGGTTTTAGTGATTCCGGACACTGCCAAACCATTTGAAGTCTACTGTGACGCCTCTCATCAAGGTTTGGGCTGTGTGCTGATGCAAGAGAGACGAGCAGTGGCGTACGCTTCTCGACAATTGAAAATTCACGAGAGGAACTATCCGACACACGACCTGGAGCTGGCAGCGGTCGTTTTTGCTTTGAAAATTTGGAGACATCATCTGTACGGAGCTACCTTTCAGGTTTTCAGTGATCACAAGAGTCTCAAGTACCTCTTCGATCAAAAGGAGTTAAACATGAGGCAGAGGAGGTGGCTTGAGTTTTAAAGGATTATGAGTTTGAGTTACTCTACCATCCGGGGAAAGCTAACGTAGTGGCGGACGCACTAAGCAGGAAGTCGGTTCATGTTTCAGTTATAATGGTGAGGGAACTCAATCTGGTGGAGAGCTTTAGAGACCTAAGGTTGTAGTTCGAGTTGGAGCCGAACAGTATTAAATGCTGCACCCTCAGAATAGCAAGTGATGTTTTCGACGGATCAAGATGAAGCAAAGGGAGGATGAAGATTTGGTATTGATCTTAAACGCGCTCGGTACAGATAAGGCTAAGCATTTCAACACCGGGACGGACGGTCTTCTACGTTATATGGATAGGACGTGCGTCCCGAATGATGGTGAACTAAAGAGAATTATCCTGGAGGAAGGACATCACAGCCGTCTTAGCATGCACCCTGGCATGACTAAGATGTATCAAGACCTCAGGAAGTCGTTTTGGTGGCCTGGGATGAAGAGTGATGTCGCTCGCTTCGTGGCGTCATGCTTAACTTGTCAGCGAGCGAAAGCTGAATACCAAAGACCAGGCGGTTTGTTGCAGCAGCTGGAGATTCCAGAGTGGAAATGGGACAGCATCTCCGTGGATTTTGTGACTCACCTACCACGTACAGTCAGAAACCATGACTCAATTTGGGTGATCGTGGATAGGTTAACTAAGAGCGCTCACTTCTTGGTCGTTAACTTGAAGATGTCAATGACTAACTTGGCGAAGCTTTACATCCGAGAGATCGTTCGTCTACATGGAGTGCCTTCAAGCAGAATTTCTAATCGAGACACGAGATTCACTTCTCGGTTCTGGCAATCTCTGCAAGGTGAATTGGGGAGCAAGTTACAAATGAGTTTAGCGTATCATCCACAGACGGACGGTCAATCTGAGAGGACCATCCAGACGCTCGAGGACTTACTGAGGACGTGCGTCCTAGATCACATGGGCGCCTGGGATGAGGTACTGCCGTTAGTAGAGTTCACTTACAACAACAGCTTCCAGTCCAGCATTGGAATGGCTCCTTTCGAAGCTCTTTATGGATGTAAGTGTCGCACACCACTTTGCTGGTTTCAAGAAGGAGAGAACGTATTGACTAGACCCGAACTCATACAACAAACGACGGAAAAGGTGAAGTTAATTCAAGAGAGATTGAAGACGTCAAGGAGCAGGCAGAAATCCTATGCAGACAAGAGGAGGAGACCGTTAGAGTTTCAAACTGGCGATCACGTATTCCTTAGGCTTAATCCAACCACAGGAGTCGGCAGAGCTATGCGACCAAAGAAGTTATCCCCGAAGTTCTTCGGACCCTATCAGATACTAAGGAAGATTGGCCCAGTAGCGTACGAGCTAGCATTGCCTCCTCAATTGTCCAACCTTCATCCGGTATTTCACGTTTCCCAACTCTGGAAATACATAGCAAATCCCTCGCACATATTGGAGCTCGAGGACGTTCGTCTTCGTCAAGACCGAACGTTCGAAATGAAGCCAGTTCGTGTTGAAGACGTTCGTACTAAGTATTACAAAGGGAAAGCCATTCGTCTAGTGAAGATAGTTTAGGATGAGAAGACGGGCGACACTACTTGGGAAATAGAAGACGCCATGAAGGACTTATACCCTCACCTGTTTCCTGGTAAGCTTTAATTTTCGAGGACGAAAATTTTTTTTAATTAGGGAGAATGTAAGGTCTCGAAAATTTAAACCACCTCCACCTGTCAAATCACGTCATTAATGCTCTAAAATCCTGTCCAGAATTTGTATTAAGAAACGCACCCACACCCTCTCGTTCTGAGCACCATTTAATGCACCCTCGTCACACGTGCAGTGCCATTAAAACGCACTCACACTCATTCTGCATGCAGCTGCCAAGTGTCACTTTGGAACATTTGAAAACGTTAGTGGAATCCAAGTGGCAGCAGGTGAATGGACGTTCGTCCTACGTGGGGAGAGAAATTAATTTTCTGAAAAACACTTTCCCACTTTTCTGCATGCTTCATCTTCTTCCCTAAACCTTTGATTTCCAAATTCTCTGCCTTCTCTCTAGAACCTCCATCTTCTCTCTACCATAACTTACCTTCTTTTTCTTCGATCCAATTTCAGAGACCGTAGAAGCAATCCAGACGTCATAAGCTTTCCATCAAACCGAACAAGTTCAAGTTTTGAATTCTGGTAAGTTCGTCCCTTAGCTGTTCATTATTAGGGTTCATGCAAAACCAAATCTGGTTATATGCATTCTCTTTATCTGAATCAAGTTTGATTCTGGAATTTGTTTTAGTTTGCAAGAAGTTGAGTGGTCTGAGGATAGAAGTGATAGTTGGGTGAATCTGGGATTTCGCGTTAGGACATTCGTTCACTACTAATCCAGGTAAGGGAAGCTTATTAAGTTTAATTCATGTGTATGTGCTGTGCTATATGAAGTATGTGAAATTATGAAGTATGAAATCTGTATGATTAATCTTTGATGTATGATCTGGATGATGAGATGATATGTGAAATTTATGAAATGTGCTATGATATGCGTAGTTAAATGCATGAAGGTTTATACTGAAAAATGAGTTACTGTAATTGAGACTGGAAATATGAAATACTATGAAAATGAACGTTCGTTATCGAACGGTCTTTGACCGTTCGGTATTTTGTACTTTACTTGAAAATAGAATTCTTTCATTTGGAAAGAATATTGATCTAGGACGAACGCCCTCTTCTATTAGTCTTACGTTTGAGCGTTCGGCCAAACGTAGGTGCACTGAGAGTTATGCGAGAAAGTGAGAAGCTTAGAAAAATTCCACCTTATATACTTAGTCATTCCTAAATAATTCCCTTCACTATGATTATCTTATAAATTTCTCTTTCTATTAATATCCCGCCTCAGCGATGGGTCTCGACCCAGAGCGTTCGTTATGGGTAGCGCTCGGTCTTATACCGAACGCTCGTCCTTACACTTGAATTCCCCACGTATGAAAATAACGTTCGTCCAAACAGTAAATAAATATCCATTACCGCGTTCGGTCATTGACTGACGGTTAATATCTTTTATAAATTCGTATTCGTTATCAATCTCTAAAAGTCTTGTGATACCTTTATTCATTTGGATTCGATCTAAAGTTCTTGAATTTAAATTATTCTAAGTATCAGTTGAATCGCTCTAGAGTCAGTCCATTTAATTGATTCAAATGGTCTTAACGTCCGTCCTTGGAAAGACGTTCGTTTTCTTTCTTTCAGAAACGAGTATCTCTCGGTATCATGATAACGTTCGTCCTCATTATGAAGGGGTCTGAACGCTCGTCGTTTTATGAAAGTGGAACTAAGAATGAAAATGTGATTTAGAGGGAATTATATAATGTGCGAACCGTATATGAGATGAAACTATGATTTTGGAATTGAACGAGCGTTCCAAGGAGGAACGTCTCTATGATTTGAATATGAGAAGTTGTGTAGTATGACCATGGTAAATTTACTGATGGCAGTTCATCCTGATATTCCGTGTGTGCTCGTCCTCAAGTAGAGGGGAGTAGGTCATGTGTGGGAATGGCAGGAGGTCCTAGTCCTATTGAGTACTTTGGACTGATAGGGCTAACCTCGGGTGGCAGCTGTTGAAAGTTTACAGTTATCACATCACCCGGGTGCACGAACGTCTGTAGGTACATGGATTCATACAGTCCGGACGGTCTGTCTTATGAGAGTTTGAACTGATTTTATGTGTTGTGATCTTTTATGAATATGAAAATGCTATGTGTATGAATGACTTGTGAATTAAATTCAATAAGCTTACCCTATGTTATTTCCTTGTGTTGTCGTTCGTCCATGAACGTTCGTCTTGTCTATGCAATGATCATCCGTGTGGATGTGAGCAGACGGAGAGGCGTTGCTTGAAGAAACACTGGAAGAAGAAAATTTGGAGGACGCCAATCTGGTCGAAGTAGAGGTTAAAGCTGAGCCCTAGAACGCTCGCTAAGTTGTAGTTTTTATTTTTGCTGTTAGCTTTTGGACGTTCGGTTAAAGTTTGTAAAACCGTTCGTCTCTAAACTTTGAAATACTACTGTATGGTAGTTTATCTCTGTACGTAAGCACGTTCGGTTTTGGAATTTTATGTTTAGTGTAAAACTGCATGTTTTTAACTGTTAATTGTAATTAATTCTAATTTATGGTAATTACTATATTTTGGGATGTTACAATAGTAAAAATAGAAATTTCTGTTTTATTCATATATTTTAAAATTATAAAAATTATAAAAACAAATATAATTACTTATATTTTAAAGTTTATACTACACATTACGAATCATACAGTAATATTTTTACTTTTACCTACTTATTATTATTTTTATTTTATTAAGAAAATAAAGTTATTGAGTACCTCTATCCTACTAGTAAAATAAATTAAGATCAATATAAAATAAAGACAAATTCAATTATATATATTGGTGTAACTAAAAGAGCGAATGTATATGAACATGTTGGGTGTCACAAATGCGAAAATAAATTACTTGGTAAGATACAAAATATAAATTATATATTCAAGTATATTTTTTTAATTATTTATTTTTACTTAAAAATAATAATGTTATATGCCTAAAATAGTTTTTACTGTGAATTTTAATTATAAAATATAATATATTCGTTGTGCGTGTGTCAAAATACAAGTTGGCTTGAAATTTAGGTATAAAAAAAGCACAAAAAAAATATTAAAGTAGTGTTGTCAAGAGACATATTTGGTCGAATTGGATTTTAAAGAAATGGAATTTTTATACGGATAAATCTTCAATATTTTAGAATCCGGTTTACTCAAATTAAACTAAACTCACGGTGAAGCAAAATGGTTAACAAATTCACCTAGTTTAATTAATTATTTATTATTTTATGTTTTAATATTATTAGTTAACATTTTTTATTGTATTGTAAATGAAAATAAAGAAAAAGATGTTTCAAGAGAGTAAAATATTGTAAATTTATCCATTCAACACTCTAATCTTATAAATTTATCTATTCAATACTCTAATTTTATAAATGGATAAATGACATAAAAATTATCATTATTATAAACTTATTTATTCGTTTTTTTGGGTTTGCTTTTAGATTACAATTGAGTTGTACGTTGATTTTTTTTATTTTGAATTGTCTTTAAAATTTAACATCATTTTAAGGTAAAATTATTTAAATTTAAATTACAAAAAATTTATAATCTTCTTTGAACTAAAAAAACTTGTAATTAAATAAGTTACTGAGTTAATCCATTTAATCCATCAATAAATTAGATTGGATTCAAATTTTTTCAACTCGTTAATAAATGAATAGAATTGGATTAACTCACTACTAAGTAGTCCATTTATTTATGTGTTTCTTCCTTTAATTATTTAAATTTAGTAAACTATAATTATGTTCTGACCATTTATGTACATACTCGCCAAAAAAGAATTGTGGGAGTAAAAGTTACAACTTTCTTTTATAATAACGATGGTTTTCTCATTAACAACCTCTAATTAATAAAGAAAAAGCATTTGACAGCTTTTTCTTATTATAATAATTTGTTATGCGATTTCACAATCACAATCACATTACTACCGACCATTTTCTCTATCAAGAAAGAGTAGACAATTTTGAAGTTGAGTATAGAACTCAACAACACTGCCCAATGATGCATCCATGCGGTCAAATTCTTTCTTTTATCTCAGAGGTTCTTTAAAGTCATTTATGATGACAGATGCAACAATAATAGTTATATAAATAAATTTATGATCTCAAGTGAGTACAATAATAATTAATATAATTATTAGATGCCTTCAATTTTGTGGTAATAAAACAATAAATATTAATTAGTATAGTAATTATTAAAATAAAAATTATTATTTCAGTTTATATTGAAATTATGGAAAAAGTATATAAATAAAAATTATATAAACAATTTTTTAAATTAATTTTTATACTTATAATTTAAAAGTGACAATGTGATAAGGACGCACAACTGACTTGCAGAAGATTTGAGACTTAATATGTGGTTTTTCCCCACATAACTACCAGATTGTCAGCATACAATTTTTTTTAAAAATTGGGAAACAAATTAGCAATTTTTGATAATTATTATCACAAATTTACCTATTTTATGTAAATAAAAATTTGTTATTGTATGTATAAAAATTTAAAAATTGATAATTTATTATTCAATATAAGTAAATTATTAAGTATAATACAAAAAAAATAGATTGAATCATAAAATAAAGCATAAATTCATATATGTAAGCATATAACATGAATAAAATAATAAATAAAAATATAATCATATTCCACTTACAAAAACTATAACAACAAGACATTAAAAAAAAGCATGGAATAGACTCACCCCAATTTAGGTTATGTCCGTTGCAAGTTTGGTCTGTACCAAGTTTTAAACCAACCTTGATTATAATACATCATTTGTTATCTTTAGGTTTAATACATAATTTGTTACCAATAAGGAGTATTGGTAAATCTTGAAGAAATTTGTTTTGATGATACTACAAGAAGTTTTAGTTGAAGAAGATATTAGAATTAGTTAAAAGCAATTTGTAGAAATTAAATGTAGTAGGAAATTCTTGTAAACCTTGTAAACTTGCATTTTTAACTGAAATAATCGATTATGGAATGACAATAATCGATTATCACAAAGTCATACAGGAATAATCGATTATCTCTTCATATAATCGATTATCACATTTTGAAAACCCTGTAACGGACTTGAATAATCGATTATCACTTACAATAATCGATTATTCATGGCAGTTGGGAGCTGACCTTTGGCATTCAGTGTACTTGGCTATATATTTTGATTTGGAGAAATCAGGAAGAAAAGTTGTTGAACAGAAGCTCTTGCAGAATACTGTTTGTCAGAGGAAGTTCTCAGAAGCTATAGTTCAAGTTCCCTTGCTTGGTCTCGTGAACAGGAGAGGCTCGTGTGTCGTGTGTCGATAGTCGGAGCAAGCTCTCTTCGAGTTAGCAAGGTGCTTTGCCTGGTCTCGTGAATAGGAGAGCTTGCGTTTCGTTTGTCGATAGTCGGAGCGGTTCTCTTCGAGTTGGCAGAGTGTTCTTCTTCCGGTTCGTTCGTCGAAGGAAGGTTTATTTATCTGCTTTATTCACTATTTGTTGTAATCTGTGAAACCATTTTTAGTGAAAAAGGTTAATCACTATTTATAGTGATTAACGACTGGACGTAGAATCTTTTGATTCGAATCAGGATAAAAATTATGTGTTGATCTTCTTATTCCCTACACTCATTTTATTGTACGTACATCAACTGTTTGATAAATTTTCTCTAAGAAAATTGTTTTTCTAAAACGGACCATTAAACTTGATTTGTGACCGTAACACGCTTTCTAAGTATTTTATTCCGCTGCGTGACTCTATAACGGTACCGATTGTTCCAACAATTGGTATCAGAGCTTGCTTTGATATTTTTTCAAATTTTTTTCGAAAATGGCCGGTCATCAAACTCAAGTATATGCCGAGGGTGCTTCCATCAACAGACCACCACTCTTTACTGGTGATAACTATGCATTCTGGAAAGTCAGAATGGAAATTTTTATGGGGTCTGTTGACAGAGGCATCTGGGAAGCTGTACTAAATGGTCCCTATATTCCAAAAAGAACTATTGATGGTGTAGAAGTAGAAAAACCATACTTTAACTGGACTCCAGAGGAAAATAGAAGAGCTCAATTTGATATTAAGGCTCGTAATATTATTTCATCTGCTGTTGTGCTTGATGAATTTTATAGAATTTCTGTGTGTAAGACAGCACAGGAAATGTGGGAAGTTCTGAGAGTCACACATGAAGGAACAGAGGATGTGAAACGTGCAAGGAAGAACACTCTCATTCAGGAATATGAGATGTTCAGAATGCAACCTGGAGAAACAATTTCTGATGTCCAAAAGCGTTTCACTCACATAGTGAACCACTTGACAGGGTTGGGTAAGACTTTTGATACTGATGAATTGAATGTAAAAATTTTGAAATCATTGGACAGGTCGTGGCAACCAAAGGTAACTGCCATCTTTGAGTCTCAAAATCTCACTCAAATGTCAATGCCAATTTTGTTTGGGAAACTCCGTGAGCATGAGCTTGAGTTGAGAAGATTGACGGCTGAAGAAGATCAAGGCAAAAGAAAGACACTAGCCTTCAAGTCCGAAATCTCCAAAGTAAAGAAATCTAATAGGATTGAAGATGATGATTCTGATGATGAGGAGAACATGAGCCTCATGATAAAGAAATTTGCCAAGTTTATGAAGGCAAAAGGTAAGGACAAATTTCATAAAGAAAGGAGAGAAAATCAAGAATCTTCTTCAAGTGTTAAATGCTATGGATGTGGAGAAAAAGGACACATGAAAACTGAATGTCCAAAGAACAAGAAAAGTGAAGAAAAGAAAGAAAGGAAATTCCCAAAGAAGAAGAAAGCTTACATAGCTTGGGAAGACAATGCATCTAGCTCAACAAGCTCAAGTGATTCAGATGAAGAAGCCAATATTTGTCTAATGGCTGAATCAGAAGATACTGGAAGCCAAGTAAGTGATTCCAGCTTTGAATCTAGTGAATTTGATGTACAAAAGGCTTTTCTTGAATTGCTTGATGAATCTGAAAAATTGAATGTTGATCATAAAAATTTGAAAAAGGAATTTAAACAATTGCAAATTAAGTATGATAATGCATTAGATGAGGAAGTCATATTAAGAAACAAAGTTAGTAATCTTGAAACAAAATTGTCTGAATCTAATTCAAATGAAAAACCTGTTGAGTGTTTATCTTGTAAAAGTCACATGTTTGACATTGACATATTGGAAAATTTACTTTCTAAAGAAATCAAGCCTATCTCACATGTTCAAAATGTTTTTAGGAAGAGCAATCTTAGAAATATAAACATGCATCTTCATAAAAAGTCTAAAGTTAAGAGAACTCGTAGAGTTTGGGTTGAGAAAGGGACTTTTGTGAAAAACAAGGTGCATGATGTTTGTTGTTTTTATTGTATGAAAAAGGGACATACTTCTAACAAATGTAAAATTAAACATTTTGATGTTCCAAATGGAAAATATGCTTGGATTCCTGTTATAAAGTAAATTGTCTCTAACCTCAAAGGACCCAAATGAGATTATGGGGACCAAAACTCTATTGTTTTTACTTTGCAGGTTAAGTTTTCAAAAGGATAAGAGAGCTCTATGGTATTATGCTCTTTGAAGTGATGCTACAAACCAGGATGTAACTCCATCAAGTGGTATCCAAAAGCCTTCATTCAAGCACCAAGTAATTGAGCTAAGTGTTGTTTAAACTGTGGTGTTGCATCCTGTATTTACTTGATCTTCCATTATTTAGTTACTGTTATATTCATGCCTGGTTGAGAAAATGATATGTTGATCACTGTTTCATTCATCCTGTGGTATGTTCGTGTCTGTTTACACATTTTGATCAAGTGAATTCATTTATTTAAAATATTCAGGTGTTGAATTTCATTCATGTCATGTAAAGCCATGTGCATTGTTATTTCAGTGCTTTGTTGATAATTATCTATTGAATTTGTGTTTAACTGGCTTAGTATTCAATTTCATGAGTACTTTGAAGTTACTTTGGTGTAATCTCTGTCAAGCATCAAAAACTATGAAAAAGTCATTTAAATGAGTTGGCCGATAGATTTTCATTAGCAATTTTTAATGATTAAGATATGTGAAAATTAAATTGTCATTTCTATTTCAAAGTTGGTTCTGTGGAGATTTATTTTTAAGTTCAAATGCATAACGAATGAGCTATGATAATATACATTGAGAGCCTGGATGCAGAAAATGAACTTATCAAATTTGCATAATTTTGATGTAAATTATTTTGTTTAAAAAATGTTGAAAGATAGCACCTGAATCAGCTCTTGTGATTGAATTTTTTCATATGTTGTTTTGATATGCATAGTTGAATATATGAAGTTGAACAAATTGGGATATGAGAGTGCATGAATCATAGTTGGTGTTTGGGAAGTTGAAATTTGTGTTGTCAAAATTAGTTTCTGAACTGATTGTGCTAGCTGAAATGCTTTCTTGTTAAACCTGGAGATAGATTTTTTGAGCTTAGAAGAGAGTTAGGAGTGTTAGACATATCTTAGAATCAAAATCTATGCAAATTTTTGCATTTTTCGTAAACTTAACGCTTCATAATCGATTATCACTAAGTTATAATCGATTATTCATGCATTAAAATCAATTCTGGAAAATCTTGAGCAGATAATCGATTATCATTATGCATAATCGATTATCATGCAATTCTGGGCAGTAATTATTGAACTGATAATCGATTATCACAAGCCATAATCGATTATCACGCTGACAGGTTCAAAAATAGAGCCGTTGGAGCATCCCATAACGGCTATAAACGACCATAAACGGCTAGTTTGTCCATTCTTCTTATAATGTAATATTTATTTTCATAAATAAAATGATCTCTTGATTATATGCATCCTTTGATTAATTGAGGGGGAGATCATATTTAGGGGGAGCCTTCAACATCCGATCTTTTTGCTTCTGATCAAAAAGGGGGAGAAGAATAATACAAGGGGAGAAGTATAAATTATTACAGGTATTGCTAACCTTGTTGTTGTTTGTTAGCTTGTATGTTTTGCAGGAAAGCCAAACTTGCTTTTAAAATTGAATTTTTGATCATCATCAAAAAGGGGGAGATTGTTACCAATAAGGAGTATTGGTAAATCTTGAAGAAATTTGTTTTGATGATGCTACAAGAAGTTTTAGTTGAAGAAGATATTAGAATTAGTTAAAAGCAATTTGTAGAAATTAAATGTAGTAGGAAATTCTTGTAAACCTTGTAAACTTGCATTTTTAACTGAAATAATCGATTATGGAATGGCAATAATCGATTATCACAAAGTCATACAGGAATAATCGATTATCTCTTCATATAATCGATTATCACATTTTGAAAACCCTGTAACGGACTTGAATAATCGATTATCACTTACAATAATCGATTATTCATGGCAGTTGGGAGCTGACCTTTGGCATTCAGTGTACTTGGCTATATATTTTGATTTGGAGAAATCAGGAAGAAAAGTTGTTGAACAGAAGCTCTTGCAGAATACTGTTTGTCAGAGGAAGTTCTCAAAAGCTATAGTTCAAGTTCCCTTGCTTGGTCTCGTGAACAAGAGAGGCTCGTGTGTCGTGTGTCGATAGTCGGAGCAAGCTCTCTTCGAGTTAGCAAGGTGCTTTGCCTGGTCTCGTGAATAGGAGAAGCTCGCGTTTCGTTTGTCGATAGTCGGAGCGGTTCTCTTCGAGTTGGCAGAGTGTTCTTCTTCCGGTTCGTTCGTCGAAGGAAGGTTTATTTATCTGCTTTATTCACTATTTGTTGTAATCTGTGAAACCATTTTTAGTGAAAAAGGTTAATAACTATTTATAGTGATTAACGACTGGACGTAGAATCTTTTGATTCGAATCAGGATAAAAATTATGTGTTGATCTTCTTATTCCCTACACTCATTTTATTGTACGTACATCAACTGTTTGATAAATTTTCTCTAAGAAAATTGTTTTTCTAAAACGGACCATTAAACTTGATTTGTGACCGTAACACGCTTTCTAAGTATTTTATTCCGCTGTGCGACTCTATAACTGTACCGATTGTTCCAACATAATTTAGTCTCTAATTTTGAGGTTGTTGTTCAAAGTCGTCCTACGTTTTAAAAAAGTTCAGTTAAATCCTGTATTTTGTTAAAAATGTTTAAAAAAGTCCTTTTGGCTTACGGCGTTAAAAACATAACGGTGCAGTTGCCTCCATGGCCAAAACTGAATGATGTGTAAAGTTTTTGCAATACGTGGCACATATGATATATTTGAATGTATAAATTAAAAAAAAACTATAATGACGTCAGCTAGGTTTAACGAAATGGGTTAAATCAAATTATCCTTATCTAAGAATCCTATCGTGATTTTTCGGTTTAACAATATGGTAAAACTGGTCTTGTAATCACTGTGGCGTGGTGATTCCTTGAAGGTGAAATTTGAAGAGCATACATACTGAGGTAAGTGTTGCTAACCCTAGCCTACTTACTTGATGTTCTTGTTGTTAGATTTGGGGTTAGGGTTTGAGGTGAAAATAGAGGGTGGAGTGGAGGTGGAAAGTAATATGGTGGAGAGGAAGCGGATGGTGGAGTGGATGGTGGAGTGGAGGTGGACAGAGATGATGGACTGGAGGTGGAAATTAATGGTGGAGAGGAGGTGGATGGTGGAGTGGAGGTGGATAAAGACGGTGGACTGGAGGTGGAAACTAAGCTAGATATCTTTCATGTGTTTTTCGTTGATATCCATTTGGGACCAAAGTACACAGTTTTAAATTGAAAAGGGGACCACATTGCACATTTTTTGACCAAAGGGGAAATTAAATTTAATATTACATATAAACACCTGAACGTAAACATTGAGCATCACCTTTTGCTACTGCTTCTGTCCCTGAATCATTTGAACCATAAACCCTTGTACAAACCACTCAATTGGATTTTGGGAAAAAATTAGGATTTGGTTCACTCGATCTTGCATCGCCGCCAGTCCACTCCACAACCTTCCCCCTTCCTTCCGGTCTCGCCACCAACACACTATCAACGGAGCCAAAGAATCTTGCGCGTTGCCTTGCCACTAACGGACGGAGCCAAGCACATTTTGTAGCCAATAAAACCACAACGACATTGTCTAGCCCTTGATTGCGGACAAGGATCCTTCACTCTAGGTTCGCTTTTCCTTTCTCAAATTCATTGATTAATTCCATTGTAAAAATGCAATTTCAGAGGAGACAAAAGTGTTTCAACAATCAAAATGCATTCAGCATGTTATTTACATACATTGGATTTGTTAGAACGGCGACAACAGTTTCTGTGATCAGCACCTTCTGCACCGAACGACAATGCTGATAGAGTCGAGAACTGTGCACCAGACGTCAACGCCTTTAGACCAAACAACAACGCCATGAACCGAACGACTATGATGGTACAAAGAAAGAGAACAGAGAAAGAAAAGACTAAACTCAAGATTGTGCTAAGAAACTTTATATTATTCACACTACTCACTTACACTCTTATCATCTTAATATGTACAGGAGTTGGGTTATTTTATACTAGAAAAATACAACTGCAAAAGACAATTAAGCAACAGTAGTCAAGGCTAACCGACTAACAGACTCGGTTTACATTCTAACACTTCCCTCTAAGCCGAGCACCTAAGAAGGTAGCACCCATCCTTATCTTCGATAAACACAGACCTATCTTGCGTAGCGTCGAGACCGAACGGTGTGTGACCGAACGATGTGTTCAGTGACACGTAGAACTGCACTTGCCAATTCGCTGAGCAACTATCCCTGCCAATCACGTGACGGAGGCGGATGCCAATTTGAGCGAGTTGTGCGACCGAGACTGATCGGTGCGAAATAGCGACTGAGTGACGTGACCGAACAGCGTGAGTGCATGAACTGAGTGCGTGAATTCCAGTTTGGCGCCCCTGCGAGATGCCCCGCCTCTTTGGCAGCACTTCCTTCAACGCTTTTCTTCCCAACTGGAAGATCAACTAGCTTCCAGGTTCCATTCTTCCCAATGGAATCAACTTTTTCTTTCATTGCCTCCCTTCACACGGATTTCTTCAAGGCTTCTGTTTGACCGATCGGTTCTGCACCTGTAAACATAGTTATGCGCACCAGATCTTCCTCATCACAAGTCTGTGTATCAGTATTCACCTCACATTCATGAAATCTCTGTGGCAATTTGTGTCTCCTTCGTGGTTTAGCAGCTTTAGAGTGATGCTCACTGTTTTGCACGTCTCCACTGCTTCTTGATTGCACACCCTTACTACTTCCAGAATTTAATTTTGGCTCTGCTGTATTGCCAGATTCTCCACACATTGTAGACTTCACTAGGTTGATCTGAAATGTTCTATTCTTCAAGATCTTGCTTCTCAAGATCAGGTTTTTGCTTTTATCAAACAACTCAACCTTATTGAAGCCTCCCATTACTACTGTAAAGCCCTTTTGAATTAACTGGCCAATACTCAAAAGATTGCACCTCATTGCAGGCACAAACAACACATTAGTTAATATGGCACGTGAGCCAATCTTCCTTTTGATAACAACATCACCAATTCCCTCTACCTTTGAGGTGTTGTCATCAGTAAATTTCACCCTACTCTTCTTGGTTTCATCAAAATTCACTAACCACTCTCTATGGCACGTCATATGATTCAAACATCCCGAATCCAAATACCAGAATTGATCTTGAGAGTATGAGCTTACTGTGGATGTAGTTTCCATCAATGTGAAGGGTTCTGAATCAGACTCTTCTTGAGCTATGTAGGCCTCATTTCCTTGACCCTTCTTATGCTCTTCCTTTTCAGCATGGCACTCATAAGAGTAGTGTCCGTACTTATGAAAATTGAAACATTCAACATTCCTCCTATCCTTATTGCGGAAGTTCTTATCTGGTTTGCCATTCTCCTCCTCTATTGAAGACTCATCTTGATCTTCATTACTCTTATCATTTCTCCACTTCCCTTTTTTCACGTTTCCCTTTCCATTTCTTGAATGTCTTCTTCTCTTTATTCTTGGAATGATGCACCTTCAATGCCTACTCATCACTCCTGATTGGATTTCTGTTAAACAGCTTTATCTCGTGTGCCTCCAAGGAACTTTGCAATTCTTCTATCTTCATCTTATCCAACTCTCTTGACTCTTCTATAGCCACAACTATGTAGTCGAATTTCTGAGGAAATGACCTCATGGTCTTTTCAATGATCATTAATTCTGAGATGACCTCTCTGCATCCCTTCATCTGATTGGTGATGGCAATCACTTTGTCAAAGTACTCTTTAACTCTATCACCTTCCATCATCTCCATCAACTCATAATGCCTCCTTAGCGTTTACAACTTGACCTTCTTGATCTTTTCACCTCTAGTGTGACACCTGATCAAGATACTCCAAACTTCCCTCGCAGTCTTCGCATGCTGGATTTTCTCAAAGTGAGCATTGTCTACGCATTGGTGA
Source organism: Vigna angularis (assembly GCF_016808095.1). Classification (NCBI taxonomy): domain Eukaryota; kingdom Viridiplantae; phylum Streptophyta; class Magnoliopsida; order Fabales; family Fabaceae; genus Vigna; species Vigna angularis. The sequence continues at coordinate 11,711,468 of NC_068973.1, read as the reverse complement.
ATAATGAACAACGCTTTATTGTCTTTCTTTCTCTCCTCGGTCCTCTGATCATCAGCTGCACCCGCAAGAGACTCTTGATGATTGCCTTCAACCACTTCAAGCACATCTTGGTATCTGAATAGGACCCGCATTTGTGTACTTCATCTACTCCAATTTTTCTCCGTGAGAATTGGTAGATTAGCGGACGACATACACTATTGGCCATTCTTTACACCCTTGATCTTTCACCAAGAAACACAGTCTTGATCTTCTTCACGCTTCAATCACCTTTCCATCAAGCCTCCGCCAAGCCTTGATGAATTATGAAGCTCTCAAGTCTCGAACCAGGCTCTAGATACCACTATTAGAACGGCGACAACAATTTCTATGATCAGCACCTTCTGCACCGAGCGACAATGCTGATAAAGTCGAAAACTATACACCAGACGTCAACGCCTTTAGATCGAATAGCAACGCCTTGAACCGAACGACAATGAAGGTACAAAGAAAGAGAACAGAGAAAGAAAAGACTAAACTCAAGATTGTGTTGAAAAACTTTATATTATTCACACTACTCACTTACACTCTCATCATCTTAATATGTACAGGAGTTGGGTTATTTTATACTAGAAAAATACAACTGCCAAAGACAATTAAGCAACAACAGTCAAGGTTAACTGACTAACAGACTCGGCTTACACTCTAATAGGATTTACCCCATCTGGGTCATAGGATTGAATTCCTCTCTAGTCATTTTCATCCTATTAACTAAGTAATACACATCCATTAAAGTCTTAAAACTAACAATATCAAGTTTCCACCAAGTCAATTCACTTCACATTGCCACATGTTCATCAAAGTGCACAGGTCATCTAGTTTTAGCCACGGTGGCAATTGCATCGTTATGTTTTTAACGTCGTAAGCCAAAAGAACTATTCTGAATATTTTTTAACGAAATATGAGGCATAACTGCACTTTTTTAAAACATAAGACGACTTTGAACAAAAACCCTAAAACTAAGGAACATGATGTACTAAACCTTATCTTTATTATAATATCACAATAAAAATATTAATTAATATTTTTCATCATAATAATTATTAGTTTAATGCATATCAACAAATAAAATTACTTACATTTACAAAGATAAAACATGCTAAAAGAAAATGCAAAAGATAAATAGTTATAAAAACTAATTCATCATTATTTATTTATTAATAAATATAGATGTATTGAAATTTTTATTATATTAAAATAATATAAGTTTTTTAGTATCCAATCATCTTATAGGAGTAAAAGTTAATATTAATTTAAATATATTTTTCTTTTAATATTATTTAAAGATAAAATCATAAATATATGATTTATAACAAGAAAACTCATTTTCTCTCTCTTATTCGTATGTCGGTCGTATATATATATATATATATATATATATATATATATATATATATATATATATATATATATATATATATATATATATATATATATATATATATATATATATATATATTTATATTTACGTTACAATATCTATAAAATCATGTTTATAATTATGTTTTTAAATATATTAAGAATATATTTTGTAACATCCCAAAAATACAGAAATAAACTATATAATAGAATAATTACATTTAATAAAATATCAGTTCAGTCTTACAGTAAAAAAAGCGTGCGGTTCAGGCCGAACGGCATAAACAGAAAGAGTTCAAAATTTACTATACATCATTACAAATCTGATCGAACGGTTTACAAAAGGGATTATCGAACGGTAATTCCTATCAAAAGGAAAGGTGATCGAACGACCACCTTACACTAACTAGACTATACTACTAACCGAACGTACTACGGTTCGGCCTTAACTTCAAGGTCGACGAGGTTCTCTTCCTCCAAATTTCCTTCTTCTAGCGCATCTTCCAACAGCGCGTCCGCTTCTGCTCACATCCACATGGATGATCATTGCAACGAAAAGACGGACGTACAAAACAAGACACAACAGAGAATACAGGGTAAACTTATGTAATTTAATTTCATACATCCACATACATTTCAAACAATCCAACGAACAAGGTACATTTCATCAAACATATCATACGAAGCCTATTACTAGACTGACTGTCCGGACGGTATGAAATCTGTGTAGCTACAAGCGTTCGTGCACCCGGGTGGTGTAGTAACTGGGATGCCCTCAACAGCTGCCACCCGAGGTTAGCCCTACCTGTCCAAAGTACCCCTAAGGACTAGGACCTCTTGCCGTTCCCACACATGACCTACCCTCCTCTACGTGAAGACGAGTACTCACGGAACATCAGGATGAACAGCCAGCTTAGCATGCCCACAGTCATACTTTACCAATTAAAATATCCATACATGAGTCGTTCCTCCCCGGAACGCTCGTCCATAAACCACAACCTTTCCATATCACATTTTCTTCATCTTTCACTAATACATATCTCATTTAATCACCTCGTACAAAGATTCATGAGGATTACAAATAACGAACGTTCAACCCGAACTTAAAACTGGGCCGAACACATAGAGCGAGACCGAGAGACCTTCAAATTTGAGAATGGATTTAGACCAAGGGTTGACATCGGGTATTAAGAAAGCTAGCGAGCGCAATAATATATTCCAAGAAACGAATGGAACAAACGTCGATTTCAACGTTGAGCCAGTTAGGGGAACCGACTCTTGAGAACTCTATCTGAACATCAACAAAAAAATCAGACCAAGAACGAGGACTCCCGAGTGAAACCAATGAATAATAATATTTCAAGGCACGAAAAATAGTACTTAGAATTGTCTCATAGGAAGAAACCGAACGCTTGTGAATACTTAGTTTAGTTGAGTTTATTATCAAGAATCCAAGTGACAGTCAAAGACTAGACCCTATAGTGAGCGAACCCTAGAGGGCTTGAACGAACGCTCATATAAAGAATTTAGCTTAAGGAGATAGAACGAGTGCTAGGTGTGAGACCAAACACTTGCTTAGGACGAACACTTGGTATAAGACCAGGTGCTACTAACGGATATAAAAGAAGATGGATAATTATGCCAAGACACTATTGAAGTATTATTTAAGAATACTAAAATATTTCATAGTAGGATATCAAGACTGAACTATGCTTGGTCGAGCGCTCAAGCACAAAAGTTCGAAGTGTAGGCGCTCTTCCTCCACTAGGATTCTTCCCAAATGAAAGAATCCACTACTAACCAAATTCATTATGAAACCGAACGGTTAAGGACCGTTCAATAAAGAACGTTACTTTCGTAGGGGAAAATTTCTTATCAGAATTAATACTATTCAAATTCAGTTCTTAACATATAGTTTCACACCTTTATACATTCATCCCATAATCAATGTTTCATATCTCATGCCACTAAATCATAGAATTTTCATACATTTCATGCATCATAACATAGCACAATCATTTTTCATATCAAATCAAGTCAACGAACGTTCATGCAACACATAGTCATATAAATTAAATTAATAAGCTTCCCTTACCTCTAATGCGAACGAGCGTACAAGATACAGAATGTGGTTTGCCTGACTAAATTCTTCAACCCTCAACGATCAACAACTCTTCAAACTAAACCAAACATCATGAAACCAAAAAAAACTTAGACTACACGCCCGCATGCAACCAGAACTTGGTTTGCATGTAACAGAAGACGAACGACTAAAGACAGATACACTTACCCGTTCAAACTTGAAACTTGTTCGGCTCAAGATGAAGCTCGGGACGCCGGGAGTGCTTCCACGGTGCCTAAACAGAGATCGGAGTAGAGAAAAGGTGAGTTTTTTTTTGGAGAGAAGGGGAAGTTTTTAGAGAGAAGGGGAAGTTTTTAGAGAGAAGTAGGAGAAGATGAAAAGTTCAGAGTTTTGGGGAAGAAGGGTGCATGCAGAGTGAGTGAAACGGGATTTTCAAAAACAATCAGATTTTGCTTCTCTCGTTAAAACGAACGTCTGCTCACTCGCTGACACCTGCCTTCCACTATCTGATTTTCGAATCTTTGTTGCTTGACACCTGGCGTCCGTGCAGAGGGTTTTGGGTGTGTTTTAATGACTCTGACAGGAGGGGTTTTGGGTGCGTTTTTTCGAGGTCTGACATATTTTCTGATAAAATAAATAATTATAATTAAAATATGTGAATAATATCTCAATACCCCTTTAAATTAAGTATGAAGATCTTGTCTACCTTATACAAAAGAGACTTAAATTATGTTTTGTTCAAGGCTTGTGTAGAAACGTATGCTAGTTGTACATTGGTAGGAATATATGATGGACAAATGGTGTGTACAGGCTAGCACATACAGGTTTATATCTCCCATGTCCAATATAAACAATGATTAATCAGAATGAGATTAGGTAAAGCAATAGTGCTTCAATGTCGTAGCAAACCTACAACGAGGAATTTGTTTTAAGTCATATAAGAATTTTTTTAATTTACAGACTAAATTTGGGTCGATGTTTTTGAAACTTTGAGGAACTTTCATGTACATCTTTTCAACCAAATCACTATGAAGAATCATGTCATGTACATCCATTTGATGAACTTTTCACTTTGTAATTGTTGTAACTACCAAGAAGGTAAGTACAATCACCATTTTTCTTGATGTTCGAATGTGATAAGTCTCACTTTCAAATGTTGTATCCTCCCATCTCAGAGTTGTTTTATTTTGTTTACTCATTTACTTCCGAGAGCTTTTTTTCGGAGCGACAGTTTCTACAGAACCCATGTCTCATTCTCTTTAAAGGCTTATATCTTGTCAGTCATTTGGGCATGCCAACAAAATCCTTTAGATCCTTAAAAATTTAGGTTCTTTCCCTTCTGTTAGAGCTACAACAAAATTTCGATTTCTAGTAGTAAATCGTTCATTACTTAGAAAGTTAATAATAGGGTAAGAAGTATTTGAGGCATGTTGTTGAGTAGATGAACTTCTCAAAGACTTTACTTTTCTAATAACATGAGTTACATAATCCTTATATTTTGTCAATGAATTTTGTTTCTCATCTCCCTTTCCATTTTTGTCTCCATATTTTCTTCTTGTAGCAATATGGCATCATCCCCATCAACATCTTGTAGAGACACTACCTCACCATCCACACCACTCATACTTCTTCCATCATTTCTACTACAATCTTTATACAATCTCCCTTGAAGTTATGACACCTTTTTTTTCCTTCAAGGCCACGGATGCACCCTCTTTTATGAGTGATGCATTATAAGTCTCTCCTCTAATACCATTATCAACATACTCAATATCAGAATTAATGTGAGGAGTATAAAGAGTACATTAGTACAACGAAAGAATACTTTAACAATTTTTTGGGATTATGAGCAGTTTCAGAACTGAGATATATTTACAGGAGGTAAAAAGGCGGGACTTTTGGCTTCAGTTCAAAAACTGAAGCAAAAAAGGTTATGATTTTTCTCCAGTTAAAAAAACCCGAAGCAGTAAACAAAAATAAAAATTGGGTTTATTGGTTTGGTTCTAGTTCCAACTGAGGTCGTAGACCCTTAAAATTAATTAATTAAATGGTCTATGACTTCGGTTGGATCCAAAATCGAGGCAATAGACATTTTTCTCCCTCGATTTTTACCACAATCGTTGTCTAAAGTCTGTTTTTTTTAAACATTTCATATGAAAAAAACACATAAATAGACTGACATATAAAAACAAGTATCCACAACATAGAAATACAGTCCTATGTAAGACCCATAAAAAATATTTACCTTAATAGTAATAAATTTCTTTGTGAATGGAAAATATAATAAGTTTATAAAATGTGGAAAGATTAATAAGAAATTTTGGTAGCTTAATTTGTAAGACTCATGAAAAATATTTATAATAGTAAATTTTAGCATTTTATTAGTAATAATAATTTTAATGGATAGAAAAATGTAAATTTTGGATATAAAATTATAGTAATTTTAGAAGGAGAGGTTCAAATTTTTGGTAACTTATTTAGTAAATTTTTTAAATTGAATAGTAAAAAGTGAATAGTAAATAGTAAAAAGTGAATAGTAAATAGTAAAAAGTGAATAGTAAAAATAAATTTTCAGCATGAGGATTTCTTAGCATGGAAGAAAGTAGTAGGTAGAAACTAGGATCAAATTTGGTGAGTAAATGGTTAAAATATTATTTTTTAAATAATATTAAAATAATAAATAATATTAAAATATTAATGAATAGTAAATTTTTTTACCTATAAATAGTCATGGGAGGGAAGGGTATTTTGCACCAAGAAAAGAGGAATCAAGTGAGAGCTTGAGAAATAGAGAAGAAAGAGCTAGGGAGAAATTTTTAGTTGCAAGAAGAGTAGAGGTTCTGAAGGGTTTCGGGGAAATAAATTCAGATCAAGAGGAATCTGGAATAGAGGTAGGGGAGCTAACTTTTCTAAGCTTTTATATTATGATTTAGTACTGTTTTATTACTATTCATGTCTTGAAATTATGTATGAATATTGTTAATGCTTACTGTATGTTTATCTATATTGATATTCGGTGTAAATATTATATGCTGTTGTTTTGAATCTGTTAATAAGAAATTTGTTAAAAACTAGTTGAGGAACACTTTGGCTAAGGAAAGACTTGGTACTTAAGTTGTCCATTGTGACGCACCTCTCTTTCCTGGAAGTTTACTCGACAAGTTTTTAACTTAAATCTTGTGTACAGATTATGTACTGTTAAATTATCATGTAATATATCTTGTTGGAATATATTCAGTTTGTATGATTTATGAAATGATTGAAGTTTATTTGATTTGAATTTATGCATCTAAACATGTATGAGTATTACGGGGAAATGTCGTAAGGGTATAATATGAGTCGAGGAATGTGAGTATGGTATGAGTCTCGCGGAGAGATTCTGTAATGTCATGGTATGTGTATGAGGATTATGGGTAGATTTCGTAATGGTATAATATGAGTTAAGGAATATGAGCATGGTATGAGTTTAGTGGAGAGATTCTGTAATGTCATGGTATGTGCGTATATGTTGATGTTGAGGGTCATGAAGTTGGAGGTTATCCTGATACTCTAATAATCATTCAGTCTCAAGTAGAGAATGATGAATTATGTGGTGAGAGGGGCAGGAGGTCCTGGTCTATGTGCCGGTTTAGGACATAGTGAGGGGACTAACCTTGTGAATGGTATGGAGGGCGGAATGTCCTGGTCTATGTGCCGGTTTAGGACATAGTGAGGGGACTAACCTTATGAATGGTATGGAGGGCGGAATGTCCTGGTCTATGTGCCGGTTTAGGACATAGTGAGGGGACTAACCTTATGAATGGTATGGAGGGCAGAATGTCCTGGTCTATGTGCCGGTTTTGGACATAGTGAGGGGACTAAGAATGACATCACAAGTGAAAAACCTTCCGTTGTATCGCTCATCAACATATCGTTGGGATAAGTGCCTATTGAATATCGTGGGGATAAGTGCCTATTGGGTATTGTGGAATGAGTGTTTATTTGGGTATTGTGGGATGAGTGTCTATTGGGTATTGTGGGATGAGTGTCTATTGGGTATTGTGGGATGAGTGTCTATTAGGTATTGTGATGTTTATTAGGTATTATGGGACGAGTGTCTAATAGGAATTGTGGTATGATGGTATGAGGGTGTCTGACATAATTTATATGATGTTTGTAACGAAGTAATTATGCATGATTTGTTGCATGTTAGCTCACCCTACTTGTTTGTGTTTGTGTATGTGCGATGATCGTATAATTCGTTATACGGGAGTAGATGAAGGAATGTCGTTTGATCCAGTGACGATGTTTGACGTTGCCGCTTAGTCGTTTTAGGAGTTCTATTTGTCATTAGTACGTTAAAATACTCTGCTACGTTTAAGTTTAAAATTCTGTAGCTAATTTGAGGATGACTGTAATCCTTAATACTCTTAACTGCTTTCACATATTATGCATGATGACGTCCTTTCTATATATGCATGACGTATATTTTTGGGACGTTACATTAATGGTATCAGAGCAGTTATTTCCTTAGGAAATCCTGTAGGATGGGTGTGCCTTGCTCATGCTTGTGCACTCTTAGAAATGTTTTAGTGGATTATCGTTGTTTCTTTAAGTGGAATTGATGGTCTTTCTTCTCTGTGAGAACGGAAGATGACACCTAGATTTCATTCTCTCCCTCAGAACGCGCCGTCTGAATCTAATGAGATGCTGAAGTCTGTACTTCAGGCATCGCAACAACAAAATGCTGCATTGATTGAGCAAAATACCATAACCCTGCAGAATTCTAAAGCCGCAAGGGTATCTACCGAGAACGCGAGAATGGCATCTGAGAACACTCAAAGACAATTCACTGAAGTGTTGACTGGTGGTAGGGCCACTCAGAGTGCTTTCTCCTCTGTTATTTCGGTTCAAGAGTGGAATTTGGAAAGCTTTCTGTAAAACCATCCTACTAAATTTTGTGGCGATACTAGTGTCGATGAAGCAAACCCATGGTTTAGAGATTTTGAAGATGGATCGAAACTGAAGTTGAGTTGACAAGACGCAGATGAACAAATCAATTGGGGGAAAGTAAAGCAAGAAACCCTATCAGCGATCCCAACCGCTTGTACCTACATCAGTAACGTGTTATAATGGTAGTGAGGTTCACTGCAAGGGAGACTGCCCTAAACCCTCGGGAGTGAAAATTGAGGAGAAGAAATGTTTGGTTTGGAAGACTTCAGTACACCAGTGAGTGATCTAGGAGTCGAACTGGTGGTTTTATGCCAGTATCAGGACAAATCTCGACCAGTTCAGTTAGTGTTGGATACTCAATTATCGTCGTCGGATGCAAGTTCACGGTGAACTTGATCTATTTACCTCTTGAAGGCCTGAATGAAATTTTGGGAATGGATTTGGTTGACTGTCAACCATATTCTTCTTGACTGTGGTTTAAAGTAGTAAGTGTTTCCCGACTCAGATGATTTGGAGACATGTGTTTTGTGGTGTTAGCTCAACGGAAATTGTGATATATAAGTGTATACGAATTAGGGTGTTTCAAATTCAGTTATGATACTTAAATGAATATATTGTTTGGCGCGGTTAGTAGTATAATTTGTGCAGATATTTTGAAGGATATAATTTTATGTGTTCTTGTCTCGTGATGGGAATATTACAAATGTGTGTTAGCATAAGAATGGACAATTGGGAGCTATTCTCAAAGAAATTCAATTTCATTAAAGGAAATGAATAAGACAATGGCGTATGTCATGACAAATATCATATATTACAATAAACTCAGATCTATAAGGTTATAGGGACTGCATAGTTTTCCAAATCTCATAGTTATAACAGATACCTTAATCTTCGTGTGAAGATGGTACTACACATTAAGCAAACATACATAAAGAGTAGAACAGATAAATATCACACAGTGCATAAATAAAAATAAAATGTTCGTGAGTTGGCCACAAGTGACCATTAGGAGTACAGACCATTATAAAATACAATAAGTAAATAAAAGCAGTCTCCTAAGGAGACTACTGATCGGCGAGCGACAACCTCAGAGAAAGCTCTGTGGAAGGAGCTTGGGTACGGAATGGCATAGGTGGAGTAACTTTCTTTTCCTCTTTATGTATAACGGGAATGGGAAAGAGATCTAAGAGCTCCGGAGTCCTTGGAATCACCCATGAAGGATCTGCGGAAATGCAAAAATAATAGTAGTCAGAGTTTAATAAAATAAATAAAAGGGAAAGAAGAGCAAAGGAAAAGAAGATTTACCATACATAAACGGCGGAAGGAGAGTAAATGAAGATCCAGGTTTACCAGGGATGCTTTGTTGCCAGCCTCGATTCTTCACCCGATTTCCATGGTTCTGAAACCAGCAGTAGACGCTATATTCTTCGACTTCCCCGTACTCCTGGAGTCGTCCTGTGATCTCGCGAACTTGATCTCGACTAGGATTGATGATCCCATGGTTGTAGATGTTCAGCAAGATTCTAACTTGTTTCGGGGTGGACCGCCATCGTTTATGAACTGTCTTGGCTTCCATATCCATTCTCTAAGTTTTTGTTCATAAAAAAAAAATAAATAAATAAATAAATAAAAAATAAAAAAAAAAAGAATAAAAAGATTTATTTCAGTGAAGTCAGATTCCAATTTAAGTCAAGTTTTTCATTTTTCTTCTTCTCTTTTTAGTTTAATTGTTCTATTCTTGAAGTCTCAATGTCCAAAAATAGATCTGTTTCACGGTCCTCGCAAATGTTCCTAAACGGATCTACATCCAAGTTTGTTCGTGTCCATTTTGTGCATACAAATAAAATTCTTTTTTTTAAGTTTTCTGTTTTTATGGGGTACGTGGCGTTGTTCTACCCGATTGTCTCTACCATACCTTCAAACGAAGGGAGATTAACGTCTTGTTTCCAGCCGATATACCCCTTATCTTTGTTAAGACAGTGTGTTTATAGTTTTAGTTAATTAAAGGAAAATAGAAGGAGAAAAGGAAAGCAAATAATGAGCAAATAAAATAAAATGCGGAAAGTAAAGAGAAGAACGAAGCAGAGTAAAAAGAAGAGAGCAGAATATAATTGCGAGTAATAAAAGCTTAGAAAAGAAAAAGTGCATGAAAGGAAGCAGAAAGAAGAAAGAAGGAAAGAAAAGAAGGAAGAATAAAGAAGAAGGAGAAGCTGGTTAAAGGAAAGGAAGAGATAAGAGAAAAGAACACTTACTTGCCACGGAGCAAAGCCTTGGAACATGAACGTTGAAGCTTGGCCGGAAGGGTTTCCGATCTCGCGCAGAAACTCTACGATCTCCCACACTCAGACGTCCAGATCCCACAAGCTCTCACACTGAGAACTCTCGGTGCTCAGATCTCACTCGCACCCAAAGGATTGCTCGAAAGCTCTCTCAGTCAGAAGATCTCACACTCTCTCTCACACGCTCCAAGTCACAACGTCTCAAAGTGTCACCCAACGCGGTTCGCTTCCCCTTTTATAGCCAAAAATCTCACTGTGCCCACAGTTCCGGTCATGCATACCGGAGGCTTCAATAGTTTCGGTTAAAAAAAAAAATGTAGTAGTATGCAATTTTTACTACATTTTTGGGAGTATGAGAGGATGTGCATCGACCTTGACAATCTCTTTTATAGAGTGATGGGATTGACGTTGAGCCTGGACCTCAAAGTAATTTTGATTGAAAGATAATGGTCTTTTGAATGAAATAATGACTACGTTCATAACAAGGGCAATTTTCGAGGACGAAAATTTTTTAAGGGGGGTAGAATGTAAGACCCATAAAAAATATTTACCTTAATAGTAATAAATTTCTTTGTGAATGGAAAATATAATAAGTTTATAAAATGTGGAAAGATTAATAAGAAATTTTGGTAGCTTAATTTGTAAGACTCATGAAAAATATTTATAGTAGTAAATTTTAGCATTTTATTAGTAATAATAATTTTAATGGATAGAAAAATGTAAATTTTGGATATAAAATTATAGTAATTTTAGAAGGAGAGGTTCAAATTTTTGGTAACTTATTTAGTAAATTTTTTAAATTGAATAGTAAAAAGTGAATAGTAAATAGTAAAAAGTGAATAGTAAATAGTAAAAAGTGAATAGTAAAAATAAATTTTCAGCATGAGGATTTCTTAGCATGGAAGAAAGTAGTAGGTAGAAACTAGGATCAGATTTGGTGAGTAAATGGTTAAAATATTATTTTTTAAATAATATTAAAATAATAAATAATATTAAAATATTAATGAATAGTAAATTTTTTTACCTATAAATAGTCATGGGAGGGAAGGGTATTTTGCACCAAGAAAAGAGGAATCAAGTGAGAGCTTGAGAAATAGAGAAGAAAGAGCTAGGGAGAAATTTTTAGTTGCAAGAAGAGTAGAGGTTCTGAAGGGTTTCGGGGAAATAAATTCAGATCAAGAGGAATCTGGAATAGAGGTAGGGGAGCTAACTTTTCTAAGCTTTTATATTATGATTTAGTACTGTTTTATTACTATTCATGTCTTGAAATTATGTATGAATATTGTTAATGCTTACTGTATGTTTATCTATATTGATATTCGGTGTAAATATTATATGCTGTTGTTTTGAATCTGTTAATAAGAAATTTGTTAAAAACTAGTTGAGGAACACTTTGGCTAAGGAAAGACTTGGTACTTAAGTTGTCCATTGTGACGCACCTCTCTTTCCTGGAAGTTTACTCGACAAGTTTTTAACTTAAATCTTGTGTACAGATTATGTACTGTTAAATTATCATGTAATATATCTTGTTGGAATATATTCAGTTTGTATGATTTATGAAATGATTGAAGTTTATTTGATTTGAATTTATTCATCTAAACATGTATGAGTATTACGGGGAAATGTCGTAAGGGTATAATATGAGTCGAGGAATGTGAGTATGGTATGAGTCTCGCGGAGAGATTCTGTAATGTCATGGTATGTGTATGAGGATTATGGGTAGATTTCGTAATGGTATAATATGAGTTAAGGAATATGAGCATGGTATGAGTTTAGTGGAGAGATTCTGTAATGTCATGGTATGTGCGTATATGTTGATGTTGAGGGTCATGAAGTTGGAGGTTATCCTGATACTCTAATAATCATTCAGTCTCAAGTAGAGAATGATGAATTATGTGGTGAGAGGGGCAGGAGGTCCTGGTCTATGTGCCGGTTTAGGACATAGTGAGGGGACTAACCTTGTGAATGGTATGGAGGGCGGAATGTCCTGGTCTATGTGCCGGTTTAGGACATAGTGAGGGGACTAACCTTATGAATGGTATGGAGGGCAGAATGTCCTGGTCTATGTGCCGGTTTTGGACATAGTGAGGGGACTAAGAATGACATCACAAGTGAAAAACCTTCCGTTGTATCGCTCATCAACATATCGTTGGGATAAGTGCCTATTGAATATCGTGGGGATAAGTGCCTATTGGGTATTGTGGAATGAGTGTTTATTTGGGTATTGTGGGATGAGTGTCTATTGGGTATTGTGGGATGAGTGTCTATTGGGTATTGTAGGATGAGTGTCTATTAGGTATTGTGATGTTTATTAGGTATTATGGGACGAGTGTCTAATAGGAATTGTGGTATGATGGTATGAGGGTGTCTGACATAATTTATATGATGTTTGTAACGAAGTAATTATGCATGATTTGTTGCATGTTAGCTCACCCTACTTGTTTGTGTTTGTGTATGTGCGATGATCGTATAATTCGTTATACGGGAGTAGATGAAGGAATGTCGTTTGATCCAGTGACGATGTTTGACGTTGCCGCTTAGTCGTTTTAGGAGTTCTATTTGTCATTAGTACGTTAAAATACTCTGCTACGTTTAAGTTTAAAATTCTGTAGCTAATTTGAGGATGACTGTAATCCTTAATACTCTTAACTGCTTTCACATATTATGCATGATGACGTCCTTTCTATATATGCATGACGTATATTTTTGGGACGTTACATCCTACATATAACTATTTACTTGTGCTTTTTGGTTTTGATAGTTATGGTTATTATTTTTTATTAAAAAAAATTTACCACTATTTGAAACTCCTATTTTTGGGGAAAAACCCTAGGAGCCCTTATTTTGGGTGAATATGAAGTTTAAAAATTATTTTGATTGTAAATCTTTAAACGATCATAACTTTCACTCTGGTTGACAGTTTTCGCATTATTATATATTGATTTTGGATAAAACAAATTATGATATCATGGTAGCTTATGTAGCCAGTTAATCCTTCTACATTTTCCCAAAAAAATTGTTTTCTATTTTTCAGAATTTTATTTTATTTTTTCAAACTTTGCAAAGATATTTAAAATAGTTAGACTTTGAATTTTGAACTGAAATTTTTTGTGAGGGTTTTTATGATATTTTGGTCCTTCCAACAAAATTTCAAGTCATTTCAAGTTTGTTTGAGCATACTATCAGTTTTACTTATACATATGTTTTAATGTATATGGTGTATGAAGAACAAACAACCAAATGAAAACACCAAAAATCTAAAATGAAACTAACATTGAAGGTGGATTTGGTGTTGAAACAAAACGAAATGAATGTCCCAAAACACCTTTCAAAAGAGTATCTGTGCACAAAATCAATCAGTTAAAATAAAAGAAAATGATACATAAGTACTTAATCAACGTAAAATCAAAGAAAAATGGAAAAAATGTTGAGGATGATGGTCGCAAAAATGGAAGACGAGACGAGAGAGCAGTGCGATGGAGAAAACGAAGAAGAAATGTGCAAGAGTTTATGTTACTTAACAAAATTTAACCCTGGAAACACATGTTATTACCTCAGTTATTTTATTAACTGAAACAATAAAAGCTCTATGACCTTGGTTCTACTAAGAACCGCTACTTAAAGCTTCTTAAAAAAATAATAATATTTTTCGTTATTTTATATCTTAGTTCGCGGCATAACCAAAACATAAAGACTTTATGGCCCTCGTTTCTCTAAACAATCGAGGCCATAAACCTAGTTCAAAAACGAGTCAACTGAAAAGTCAAATTTGTAGTAAGATTTGACCATGGTTGTTCATAGAATTGAAGTCATAGGCCCCTTTAAGAACCGAGACATATATGTTTGCGATAATTGCAAAAATGTCACTGTATCATTTTATGCTTCGGTTGAAAAGAAACTGATGCCAAATATACAATTTAATATCCATATTTTTTACTAGTGGTATTGTTTAGTTACAAGATAAAGGAAATTCATTTTCGTAAAATTTCACATTTGTAGAGACAAAGTATTGGTGAGATTCCAAATCATACAATTTTCATCCCTTTTATCCATAAGGATACCCCACAAAAATACGCTTTGACTTCTACTGACAAATTTATCAAATTTATCTCCATCATGACGTTGATGATGTGCATAACACAAGCAACCAACAACTTTCATGTTATCATACCTTGGTGGTTCAACATAAATTTTTTTGTTAAGGGTCAAATAATTGTGTACATTAGACGGTGTGAGATTAATTAAATGGCATGTTGCTAACACACATTCATCCCAAAACTGTATTGGTAAAATACCTTTAAATTTGAGTGTTCGTGCCACATTCATGATATGTTGATGTTTTCTTTCCACTCTTTCATTTTTTTGTGGAGTACCCACACAAAATATCTCAAACATAATTCCATTCTTTAATGAAATATCATGCAAACAATTAAATTTGGTGTCATTGTCACTTTGTGTTTTCTTTATTTTCATATCAAATTATCTTTCAACAAAGGCAAAAAAGTGCATAAGCATAGACATAAATTTAGTTTTGTTGCATAACAAATAAATCCAAACTAAACTGGGATAATCATTGTTAATTGTTAAGTAATAGTGTGCCCCACTAGATCAAGTAGTGCGATGAGGTTCTTATAAATCACAACAAACTACTTAGAGTATGCTCACTTAGTTAAAAACGGTTCCTATGTTGTTTACCACAGGGGCATATATAATATATTTTAGTATTTTTGCTTCTACTAAACTAACTCATAGGAGGGATGAACTTCAACACCTTTTATGATAGATGACCCAACCATTTATGTCATCGATCAATTGGTCAATCCTTGTCAAACATTAATGGGTGTATCTTCATAATACCGAAAAAAAAAGTTTGTCCGTTCCTTCACCCACTCCAATTAATGTCATCATATTTTGGTCATATATTACAGACAATGCATTTGTAAATTGAACGTGATACAATTTAAGGCATCAATTAATTAAAATACAAAATTTAAGTTGTAAGTTTATTCTGGCACACAAAGCACATTATCAAATTGAAAACCACCATCCAAAATCACACTACCCTCATTTGTAGTAGTGACATCTTTCCCATTTGGCAATCCTACCGATATGGTTGTAATCCTTTTAACGTTTATCAAATAAAGAAATTTCCTGTCATGTTGTGTCCATAATTATGTTCATAAATAGGTTAAGAATATATCTCATAATTAATGATAAAATAAATAACCAATGATAATATCACAATAATATCTCAATAATTTAGGTTTAAAATTCACTTCTTAACATGGTATTAGAGCCACATTTTTAATCTATTTTAATGACTTTTGTTATTTGTTGAACCTATTGTATCACATGTTGTCAAAAGATTTATTGTTTGTTTAATATTGTTCCATCTGTTATCGGGTTGCTATTTGACCACTTATTAATTTTTAGTCCCAACACTTGAAATGTATATGTCTCGACGTGAAGAATAAGTGCTGAAAGTCTCACATTGACTAATGATAACCAATTTACATTATATAAATGAACGCAAACTTAATCTTATAAACAAATTTTATAGAATTGATTAAATTTAAAATTCACTTTTTACCCTATATAACAAATTTCAAATTTTAAAATAGATAATACCTTAAAATCGGTAATTTAACAACATACTTAAAATGGAAAAGGACAAAAAAAACTTATTCTAAAATTATTCAACTTGCATTTTGAAGTAATAGTAATGCTGATTTTTGAATATATGAAACTCTTTCAAAATTTATTGACACAGATTAGACTAATGATAGAAAATGTTGTCTCATTCAGGAGGTTTGACTTTGATTATGAAGATAATATTCTGAAGTTGGGTTTTGTAGTACGTAACTGCAGTAACAAAATTTATCGTTAGTGGAGGAAAATAATGGCTTACGTATTCCAACATATTATTGAAATGGTGATACGTGTGAAAATGAAAAACAGGAAAGTGTGTCATTGGCTACTCTTCCTCAACTGCATAAGTGCAAATTTCACTCCTCCTTCTTCCTTTCCTTTTATTTTAGATCGATTGAAATTTGTGAAGGTAAATTCAAGCAAATATTATTATTTTATATTGTTGAAATTAAAGGTCATTTTATTATGTAACAAAAAAGATAATCTTATGCTATATCATTTTTTATATTTTTGTGCAACATTACCCATCATTGTAACTCTAATTAATAATTTAATAACAATGATGTTGGCAATACTTCTTCATTAGTTATTTAAACTCTAACAACTATTTGTGATACGTCATGTTTTATTTGTGCATAAAAAAACTTAACATCATTAAACAAATAATAGTTTAAAAATTTAACCAATAGGTGAAGAATAAAAATAGGGTTTATGAATAAAATTACATGTAAACTTTTATGTATAATGGTGTGAACTTTGATTAAACTAACATTGTAGTAATTAACTAATGTTATTTGATAACATATAAAATGTCGTTGAAAAATTTAGAAACTAAAACTCGTTAACTTTTATTTAAAAATTAAAAATCCAGATAAAATTCAGAAAAAATCACAAGAAGAGATAAAGATATGTGTTTCTAATGAATTGCTAATTGGTTAATGGGGTTGCATTTCCTAAAAAATCAATATGAAGATATTTTGCATCAATTGGGAGATGATGTATGCAGGGTAACTAAGTTCAAAGTTTCCACACTCTCTTTTCTTTACTTTATTCTGACGATTTGTTTTATATACAAACCATGAATCATGTAAACCAAAACAATTATAAAATGCCTCGGAAGCAAAGATTAGGTCAATGATTAGAGTTTAATTTTTTAAAGAAGAAATTTATAAAAATGCATTATTGTAAAATATTGAACCTAAAGTCAATATTTTACCCACTTGTATTTTTTTAAACAACAACAGAACTAGACCCTAAGTATTTTTACCACTAATTAAACCATGATTAGCTTATTTTCAAGTTGCTAGAAGTCTTAACAATTGTTATAGTAAACACATAAAAACATTCATGTATAGTATGAGACCAACATGGACATTGGGAAGTGGTCGGATCCGATTTTGATCCAACTGAATCCTAGTATGGGCAGTAGCCAAGAAGCTCATTGTGTCTTTAATGAATCGTTTTGTAAGTTAACCTATCAGTAAAAGTATGTTGTATAGTCTACGTGGTTAAAAACATTAGAAAAGATTAGCACAAATCAGTATAGTAATTGTGGTTAAGATGTGATTGAAACATAATTACGTTAATAATAAGTAAAAGTTCAATATAATTTATATAAATACAGAGTTTAAGCAAAATAGTTTATCATATTGATTACTTAACATTCATATTCTTTCTAACTTTTTTTATAGGGTAATTCTCAATTTGCATTGAAGTTGCATTCTATTATATGTCGCTAGCTAGAAACAAATTTTGTTATAGTTGAAGGTTTTATATATGAGTATCCCATTACATAAGCAAAATTATACTAAACAAGAAATTGATTATTACTTGATGTAAATTATTCTAAAAGATAAATTTTTAAATATATTTTTTAGGTATCCATTACCTCAGTCCTACTAAGCTATAACAAACAAGTTGTAAGGCTTTTTCGATGAACCCTAAAGAAAGAAAGCAAATATTATATTGTGATGAGGATAGGAGTCGGTGGTTGAATATGAAGATAATAATATTTTTTTCCATTAGACCCACACACACTTTAAGAAAATATTATTATTATTATTTATTATTACTATTATTATTATGGACTATTAACCAAATATATGATACCCTTTCATGATTAGCCTTTCTGGATTAAGAAATCATAAATTAATGATTGATCAACTAACTTATTCATTTATTTATTTATTATTATCATGGTTAGTCAAAATTACATCAAGCGTGATTTTGTTCATTTACTAAGAAAGCATAAGTTAGGAGTAATTAATAAAAAATAAAATGTGTACGGCTTCTTTTGTTTATTATCACGTGCGTGGTATTTTCTTGTAAAATAATTAGCCTATTTCTATTAGCTTTTAATAAGCATAATTGTATATTGTTCCCTAAAGGTAAGTTTAAGTTGCATTCAAATTCTTTTATTTTCTAGAGTTAACAATTTTATATTTTTTATATGTGTATTCATTTTTCTTATTTATGTTTCATATTTCTTCTTTGTTTTTGTCTACTTTTAGTGATTTGGATTAAAATGGTGGTTAATTACTCCTACTTTCTAGTACCCTTTGTCTACACTTCTTAATTTCTTTCTTTTGGTTTAATATACTTAAATAGAATCTAAACTAGAAATAGAATTATTATGGAAAGATATAAAAGACAAGTTTTATATTTTATGAATAAAAAATACAAAATAAAAGAATAAAAAACTATTAACTTTTATCTTACTTCTCTTTTATCTCATTTCGTCATCATTTAAATAATAGTAATATTGAAGCTTTATTGATGATAAAGGTAGCACCCAAACTCATCGATAATAATAATAATAATAATAATAATAATAATAATAATAATAATAATAATAATAAATAATAATAATAATAATAATTAATCTTATTATTATTACTATTATGATATATCAATCAATCGAATTAAAATGACCATTATATATGTTTAATTTGTTTGAGGTATTATCTAACGCTCCGCGTGACTAATAAAATCTGAGATCAAGAGATGAAAGATCCATGTTGATTACGTTGTAGATTAAAATAAAATAAAATAAAATCTAACCTACACAACATACATACTCAAAGTCGTTAACAACGTCTTGTCATTTTAATATAAAATCCGTGCTCAATTAGCCGCCTTTATATTCCTTGGCAGCTTTAAATACCATATTCTGTTAGGAAGAAATTAAAAATGGATTTTTTTAAATTTGAATTAAATTTTAAATAATAAAAATTTTAATTTTATTTCTAAACTATTTTTTTCATTGTTTTATATTTTTTAATTCTCTTTTATTAAAAGTTAAATAATTTCCGAATTTTCATTTTTTAAATATTTGTCTCAAATAGGTATGTTAATTTTTCTTTTCAATTAAATTTTTATTTTTTAAAAATTAAAACAATCAGGTTGTTATTGTTAATATTTTACTAAATCCTTAAAAAAAGGAAAAGAGTATCACGTGTTAGTTTTTGGCCATTTTAATTTTTAAATTTTTTTTAATTATTTTTATTTTTATTTCTTTTTTCATTTATTTAAAAATAAAAATTTGACAAATATCAAATTTATATTGTGTTATGGGACAATAACACTATAACATAACATTTACAGTTAATTAGTTTCAATTTAATTTTTTATATTTATCTTGTCTTAATTTAGTTTACTTTTTCAAAAAATTAAATAATTTTATCTTTTCTCAAATTCAAACAAATTTAATTTGTATATAAATTTTATATAAATATTCTTATTGAAATGATATTTTTATTAAATATTTTTAACAATATTAACTTTATTTATATTTATATTTAATTAATTATATAAATATTAATTATGTTTTTAAATATATCTTAATAAATAATAATCACATGTCAAGCTAGTGTGGATTTTTCAAATAATGTCGACTCAGTAAATAAATTATTAACATAAAATTATATTTTTTTAAAATAGAAAATGAGAGAAAATTTTCATGGAAATTATGTTACTTTTTTTTCTTTTTCGTACTTTTCTACATTAATTAGAGTTTTCATGAAATTTTCTCCCATTTTTAATTTTAAAAAATTGAAATCTCATGACATTAATTTGTTTACTAAGTCACGTGATTTGAAAAATTTACACTAACATGTCATGTTATTGATTTTTTTCAACTCTTATAAGCATATTTAAATAACATAATTAAGATTTATATAATTGACTAAATATAAATATAATCTAACTAAATTTAAATAAAAATATTTAATAAAAATATCAATTTTAATAAAAATGTTATATAACATTTATATACAAATTAAATTTTGTTTTAATTTGGGATAGGACAAATTTGTTAAATTTTAAAACAAAATTAGACTAAATTGAGACAAAATAAAAATACAAGAATCAAATTAAGACTAATGCAATGATATGTCACATGACAATTACACATAGCACTGTTAGTGCCACATCACACTGTCATTGTCACGTGACACAATGTTAATTTGACACATGTCAAATTTGTATTTTAAAAAAATTAACAAGAAATAAAAGATATATTTTTTAACAACAAAGTATAAAACATAATTTTATAAGCACACAAACTCAAGCACTTTGTCTAGTTAGTCATATACAAACATTTTACTTATATACTTCGTTTCATAAACTTTTACTTAAATAGATACAAATGTGGTAGCTTCGTCTTATAAGCTTTTACTTGAAAAGACATAAGTGTATTTGCTTGTCTAATAAACTTTTCTTTGATTAAATGAATATTTTATGCAAATGTTTATGTTTTTTTTTCTTATAAAATAATATTACATTATCATCTCTACGTCAAAATCTCTTGAAAAACATGCCTAAAACAACTCCATACAAATAATTTTTTCTAAATAATTGGAATTCTAGCTTTTGTTTATATATAGTTAGACGTATTAAACTTCTACTTTTCACAGTTTGGAAAGAAGATAACTACGTAGGCTTGATAAGTTGTGTATGTATTATAAAATTGAATAACAAAGTTACATGCATTTAATGTTTGTTTAAAGAGCAATTAACTCATCTACATGGACAAACACTAGAATAAAAACCTCACAATATCTCACAATGACCATAAGTCCTAAACTCTTAAAACTTTTTTTATATTTTGTATTTTGGAAACACTTTACAACTTCCAAAATTGAAAGTTGAAATTACAATTCCAAATAGCATAATCTAAAACTCTTCTAGCTAGTGGGATGCTTCTTCCATATTATGTAATCCAAAATTCAATCCATTATGATTATAGAATCCATAACTACATTGCATATGAAATTGCTATTCTAGATTGCTAAATCCAAAAATAACTCAAAAATCAACGTGCCATTGCTCAAATACGTTTAAATAAAAATTAGAAAAACCTATCCAGAAGAGCTAACTAACTTCAATAGCTATTACATATTCACATCCAACAATATTTTTTTGCTAAATCCATTGATCAAAGCATAAACTTGCAAGTAAAGGCACCAAAGGAGAACACGAATAAATTTTGTAGATTGAATTAATTATAAAATAAAAAGGAAAAAAAAATAGTCATTCTAAAAAATAGGAGGTGAAGGAGAAAAATATAAGAACACAAGAAGTAAAAGCCTTCCTTGAATTCTTTGAAAGAAAACGAAAAACTTGTCCAAAAATGCTATCTAACTTTAGCACTTATAACACCTTCACCTCCATAATACATTTTGCTAAATCAATATCTAATGTAAGAGCTGACAAGTAAGAATATTAATAGAGGACATCCATACAAATTTTGGAGGTTGAATGGGTTACAGAGCGAAAAGAGCAAAAGACCTTTTATATATATATATAAAAGAAGAAGTGCATGCATAAAAATTGCGGCGCAAAAGGTAAAAGCCGTCCAAAGTGTAGGAAATCCGTTTCTATTGAGCGGCAACTAAGGCCCAATTGAACGATCAAAACCAACATAGTTCTAAGAAATATTGAAGAATCTCCACTCGCCACGTATCCGATCAAAACCGCCTCAAAGGGAATCCTATTTATTGTCTTCCTCGTCTGTGTCTCTCTCAAAACCACTCGTTCACAACCAAAGAATAAAGAGAAAATGATGAGAATCGCTGCAAGCGCGAAGAGACTTCTTCCAACGCCGTCGTTGGAGGTGTCACCGGTGGGAGTTAGGGTTCTACCGCGCCTCTACCACGAGAGGGTGGTGGACCACTACGACAACCCCCGCAATGTTGGATCCTTCGACAAGAACGACCCCACTGTGGGAACTGGTCTTGTCGGGGCACCCGCGTGTGGCGACGTAATGAAACTCCAAATTAAGGTTGACGAGAAAACTGGAAAGATCGTCGATGCTCGCTTCAAAACCTTCGGTTGTGGATCCGCCATTGCTTCTTCCTCCGTCGGTAATTTTATATTTATTTAATTGTTTAATTTATTGTCGTGTTAGTTTCAAGCTTATCTTTTGCTGTTAGGGTTTGTGCAATTTTTGGTGTTTTAATTTTCGAATCTTTATTTCATTTTTCCTGGAAATTTGTCGTGAATGGTGTTGAAGAAATTTGTTGTGCATAGTACCTCCTGCCTCCGATGACTGAGGGTGTTTCTGATTTGTAGTTTTGTTATATTTTTGCAGCTACTGAATGGGTGAAGGGAAAGCAAATGGAGGAAGTTCTGTCAATTAAAAACACGTGAGTTGGAGCTCTTGAAAACGTTTGCTACACTTGGTTATTATTTGTTCTGGACATCGCTTGTATGTTATGTGATTTGGTATATTAATTACATTCTTTGGATTCGAGGGTTAGTGCTTGGCTCTTTCAAAAAAGTAACGTAATTGTATCTTAGCCATAAGAATGGTGAAAGTTGACAGTTATAGCAAGTTTAGTGCCTGGAATTGAACAAGTAACATGTGAACTATGTGGAAGAATTTACTTTAGATGTTATTTTTGGAGAAAACACAGCCTAGTTCAACACGAAATTTACATTTTCTTTTATTGTTTTGATGATTAATATTTGATGTTTTGTTGTTTTGCTGTCATATATATGCATACGTTTGTGTGTGTGTCCTCCTCAGATGACTATGAGCTGATGAATCTAATGACTGATGAAGAATATTTTCATCTTTTGCTATGTTGTTTACATACCTTTTGCTTTATTGATTAGTGAAACACATCTCTAGGACTTCTAGTCCTGCTAGGTGATATTATTCTAGCTTTGGTTATGCTTTTTCATGATTAATTGCTCTCTTCTCCGTTTATTAGTTGTTGAAGAACACATTGCTAATTTTATGCAGTGAAATTGCGAAGCATCTTTCACTTCCACCCGTCAAGCTTCACTGCAGCATGCTTGCAGAGGATGCCATAAAAGCAGCTGTTAAGGATTATGAAGCTAAACGTGCCTCAGCAACTACTGATGGGCAGGGAACAACTTAAGAGAAAACTGCCACTGCTTGACATTCTTGCATTTCTGAATTGTATGATGATGAAAACAGCCATTGCTATGGCTTTTAGACGACAGAGTGAATGGACATTGTATGAACATCTTGAGGTCAGATATGTTTGGTTGGAGCTAGTTGTAGTATTTGAATTGTCCTAATGTGAAGTAAATTCTTATTTCCCAGGATGTAGTTTGTCATCTGTTTAGAGAAGCTAAATTATATTTTTACTAAAAAATATTTACATGTAATAAAATAAAGCTATGATGTTGTGTTGAACCCACGTAAATATTTTGTTACTGAAGCTAACACACCATTTTACCCTATTTTGTTTTGGATATGTTTGTCTGACATTCAACTTTATACGTCTTCTGACAATGAGTATAGAAATACCACTGTATAATGTGTAATGCATCCTTCAAGTGAAGGATATTGGAGCTGGGAGAAACAGAGAGTGTTCGAGTGTTGGGTGCTTATGTAAAACAGGGTTAAGAAACCGTTCGTATCATGAACCTTCATAAATATTTTTATGGCATCTCACTCGATCACAAATGAGATATAGACACGGATTAAAAAAGGATTAGTTCTGTAGTAGAGTCCTTAAATCAATTGGCAGCAATTGATTAAAACTATGAATTGTGAATCTGCGATAGAGGATGGGAGTATAAACCTTTGATAATCTGGATTGTTCATGGTTGTTTGTCAAATCTCATTGGTTGCGTAATTTAGCAGTGTGCTTTTAGCTTAGGTCTTGTAATCTTTATCTTTAACAGAATGAAGCTTTTTTTTTAAAAAAATTATTTTAGTTGTTTGTCAAACCTCATTAGGTGGTTATTTAGTTTGCCTCTAGTGTTTCCTATTATAATTGATTAGATTTTTCTGGCAAACCTGTCCGAGGGTTTTGTGATCATCTTGTTCACAGAAGCTATTATGACCTTCATGCAGTTAAAATCAGCAGAATAATTAGTGGAGAACATATAAATCTATCAATATTGGTTACGACTTGTTTCTCCGTAAACATTTTTAAAAGAAGAAAATAAGTGATACAATATTTTTTACAAAATTAAAATTAGTTTATGAAGAAGTAAAAAAAAAAATTGAGAAAATATGATAGCTTTTACAAATTTAATTATGTATATGTTGTGAAGTTATGTTGTGATAAATATTTTAGTGATGTGGGTTGTTTTGATCTTTCTTTTCATATCTTTAGTAAACTATATTACGATAAAAAAAATTGATTAAATAATTTAAAATGGATTTATAATTTGGAATAAGAATACTTTTAGGTAATTTAACTTTACGAATAATATTTTAAAGAAGAATCTAAGAAAGATAAAGAATTAAGTTCAAAATAAACAAATAAGACTAATGAGAATATATTAAAAGAAGGCTAACAAAAAAGTGAAAAATGAAAAAATCTTACGTCAACATCTCTTCCATTTGATGACTTTTCTATTTTTTTTTACATATTTGCATCTTCGTCTTTTAATAGTGATGGAATAAACTCTTCCAAACTACAATACTCAAGCCAAGGAGAGAAAGGAAAGATTATCAAATGGATGTGGTTTGCGAAAATTTAATAATTAAAATATGATGTGCATAAGATAGTTTTGATGTAATGAGATGATGACTCTTCCTCTAAATTATATATTAAGTAAAGAGAAGGGGTTATGATAATGTTTGGGTGCTGTTAAGAGAGGTTGAGCCAAGAGTGATTAGAAAAGATTTAGATGAGGTGTTTTAGTTTTGGTGACCCAAGTTAAGTAGTATGACACAAATTTAACATCATAACACTACTCAATTCAAAAGTGAATTTACATAAGGGGAGATACTTCTATTTATAAGTTTAGGTAACCGTAAAAGTGTCTTCAAATTCCATAAATAAAACCTTAATACTTTAACTTAGAAACCAAGGTAAAATAATCTTCGTTAAGAGCATGACATATAACCACTACAAAGGAGAAATAATCTCTATTTAGAGCATGACACATGGTCATAACTAAGGAGAAACTCTTTCCATCTAGAACATATGACCACTATTAAGTGTTAAGACAAAATTGCCTAGAGAGGCTAGACTATCTAACAATTTGAGTTTTGAAGTTTAACATAAAACATTAACAAAATATGGTTTAGTGAAGTAAAGTTTCTAAGCTAAGTACATATTAGAACATCATTATCAAATGCTTGCAAGATAAGCAATGATGTATCAATAACTAAAGGATAAACAATATTTGATAAAAGCACGTCTAATGAAAGAAGCAGTAAATGTTGTAGAATTTATCAATTGTGGTAATACTTTAAAAAGCATAAACTTGCACTAAATGTTCATATTACAAGTCATGCTTCAACATTCTTTTAACGTAAAGAACATTCAATGCATGAACGTATTATACCTTTTTCTGATTTACTTTTTCTCTCTTTCAGATATGATAATACCAAGATTTACTCAAAATGGTTGCGCATGGATTAGAAAGACTAGAGCTGTCAAAACGGGTGCGACCCGACCCGACCCACCACAGGTTGGACACTTAGTGAGCCAACCCAACCCGACTCATTTATTAGCGAGCTGAAAAAATTCGAACCCGACCCGACTCATCACGGGTTGGTGGGTTAAACGGGTTGACTCATTGGCTCATTTAATTAACTTTTTTTTCACCCTCTTCTTCTGAGATTCTTATAACATGTTACTTTGATCGATCAAATTGAAACAGTAATAATTGGACCAATTGATATAAAAGAAAATGAAACAAAAGAAATATATTGTTATATATATTCTAATCTATCAAGTATAAAATTTTGCCAATTTAATTTAATGAGACATACACAACCGTTTGACCAAGAAACTAAATATAGTCGTTAACAAAAATATAGAGCACAAGATAAAACTGTCATGCTTGTAGATAGGTCTAAAAACAAGATAAAACAAATAATATATTCTTGAATTATCCAATCTATAATATTATCCATCTATTAAATTGGAGTCCTGAATGGATAAATCCATAGTATTATGCTCTCTTGAAACATCTTCTTCTTTATCTTCATCTATAATATTATCCAATATATAATCTTAGGGTTTTATTTACAGAGCGAAACTTTTGGAAAGACAACAACGCAAAGTAAAGGTTGTGCGTTTTGAATAATTAATTTGATTTTAATAAAAAAATAGGATTTGAATAATTAATTTAATTTAATTAAAAAAATATGTGGGTTGGTGAGCCAACCCGACCCACCATGGGTTCAACCCGTGTGAGCCAGGTCAAAATTGACTCGCATCAAAAATTTTGTATTTTTTTCCAACCCAACCCGACTCAAACCTGTGGTGAGCCGGGTTGGCTCACAGGTTTCAACCCATTTTGACGGCACTAAGAAAGACGTTGTGAAATAGGAAGACATTCCTAGAATATTTCTCTAAAGCTTTATGATTTTCCAAAGTCGTACAAGCTCTCATTGCTAAAGCAATGATGTTCGTCCTAAGATAAAGAAAAGTACAAAACTTCGTACAAGAAGCCACATACTCTCAAGAAGATCAATTATTTCTGAGTAACTATCATCTTTCAAAGAAAACTATATAAGGATCGCTAAAGAGAAAAGAAGAACTTTTGCTATCACTAAATTATTACACTGTTATTCTCTCTAAAGCTTACATTGTCTAAGTATATTCTTAGAACAAAGGAAAAATCTTTCAAGTTACGAGATTTCATTGTATTGTATTTATCCTCTATCTGAAAATTATTCAAATTTGTACTTGTAATCAAACATTGGTTGTGTTTATATATTTAGAAGTGAAAAAATACTTGTACTATTTAACTTAGTTGAGTTAAACATTCTAGACAGGTTGTCTAAGGTTGATACCAAGAGTGGTTAAACTCGAACTAGTCAAGTTGACTAGGAGAGTGGTTGATAATACTTGTATACTAGGAGTTGTTTATACTTGTTTGTAATATTGTATAAGATTAATGGAACCTTTTAAGATATCTTAAGGGAGACTGGAAATAGTTTAGTTGAGTGTGTTAAGACAAAATCGTTTGAGAGATTAGATCGTCTAACATCTTTAAGTTTTGAACTTTTACAAGAATAGTAAACGAAATATCATCTTAGAGAAAAGCGCGTATGAAGGAAATAAACATAGACACAAATAAGAGAAAATGAAATATCGTCTTAGAAAGTAGAGCATCTGAGGTAAACCAAAAAGGTGAACAAAGACATGTCTCATTAACAAGACTAGACAAAGATCACTAAGGAACCCTGTAGAAAACAAAAGTCTGAATGCTAGGTGACAAAAGATCTATCATCTAAGAAACAACCAAAGTGTCTCCAAAAACGTCTAATCAAATGAACAAAGAAGAGCTTTGCAAACAATGTTTACCAAGCTACAATCTCAAAGATTATCTAAGAAGAAAAGGATGAATCAGACAACATAACATGTTCTAGGTAGAAGCTTCTGATTAGTAGGAGAAGCCTACACAAACTTAGTAAGACACCATGCTTAAGATACCTACACACAAGTGTCTGAATTACTATTCTAAAACATAAAGCATGAAAATTATTTCTGAGGAAGAGACAAGTTTTACAAAGATAATTTATGATAAGCATTGTCTGAACCTGTGCAAAACTTAAGGATAAGTTCTCAAGCTTTGAAATTAATATATTTATCCTTGAGGAAGACAAAACACTAAATCTTAACTCTTTGTATTCAATTAGTGTTAATAGAAAAAGAGCTAACCCAAATATACTGTCTAATGAACATAATAAATAATAAGATGAAGTCTTAATCATGTCATCAATGAAAATGTCTTATAAAGGAAACATTCTAATGAAAAACATGCCTACTATTATACTTCGATAATGCTTTCATTAACAAGTATCCAACACTTTACATTGTTTGTCAATATTTGAACGTTGTACTAAACTAGATGCATTTATTATTGACATGACATATGACAAAATAGTTTTGAATAAGAAATAATACTTAACGTATATAAACGTTCAAAAACATTAAATGCCCATGTAATGCTTGTATGCTTTGTCCTTGTTCACTGTGTTGGTCATAGATATACAATGGATAAATTAAAAATAAAGCACACGTTGAATAACGACCTTGAGAGAATTACAGAACATTCTAAGAATGTTTCTATTGAAAATTTCTGCTTTGACCGAAACCACAGGAAAATACTAGAAGGGGGCTGAATAGTGTTTTAAAAATCCTTTCGTAATGTAACGTCTGACGAGTGTTATGAAGTAAGTTGATCAATAAGATTTATTTATACGAAATTGTTTTACAAAGCTTGCGAAAAGATATAATGAATAAAATAGTGCAGTGAGCATAAAGAAATGTGTTTCTTTATTCAATGTCTAGAAAATGATTTGTGAAAATCTTTTAGAAGAGTTACGCAAACACTAGGTTTTATGAGAAGCTTTTGAAGAAAAAGATTTGTAAAGCAAAACAATGAACAATGAGTATTTTTATACTAGTTCACTCTAACTAAGTTACATCTAGTACTCTCTTAAAAACTCTTGAGAGGTTCTACTAATCTTTTTGAAGATTACACAAGTATTCTCACCACTTCTGGTTTATGATGAGTTTTCTCACCATTCCTAGTACCCTAGACAATTCTAGTATCTTCCTAATACGTTGCCTAGTAAAGTTTCACCACTTCTAGTTTACAAGTATTTTAACCACTCTAGTTTACACGTATTCAAACCACTATTGGTTTATAAGTATTTACAGTTTTGGATGGTGTTACAAAGTATCTTAATTTAGTTTTATAGCTTTAGAATTTACTTGAAGTGTTGTAGGAGTTTATGCACACTGTTTTGAGTTGGTTGGTTCATTCTTTTAGTCTTTCTTTCCCTGGTTTTGTGGTAAAACATCAAACTTTATTTGTTTAAGCTATGGTAAAATGAGACAAAAGCTAGGTGAAAGAGGAATTTGAATGTTGGTTTCTTTTGTCTTGTGGTGCATCTCATGCAGGAACCAATTCATATTAGGTGCAACAAATTTTTCACAAGCTTATAATTGAAATAAAATATCATTTTTGGATAGATGCAATGTTTAATTTTAGTTTAAAGCAGAAAATGGATATTGTTAAATTAAAGATAACAATGTTATTTCATTTAATTTACAGTACAAAATAAAATTATCTAAATAAAAATTAACTTAATTTAGTTGTAATTCTTACCATAAAATATATTTCTATCAGTTTTAATTCTGTTAGATCATTTTTACATCTAGGATAACATCTTTAATTCAATATTTTTAACAATTATAAGAGTGACACAAACATTATTCCTAAAAAGTCAATGTATATTATGTCCCTATAGGTTAATAAATTGGTCGGACGGTTAACCCTTTAGTTAACAAAAACATGTAGTTTTTCTATTATAATTAATTGAATGGCTAAGACGGTATTTTTATCAGGAAGATTGAACAATTAAGGAGAAAGAGTTTAAGAGAGAAGACCATTATGATTAATTACCCAATCAAGGTTAGTTGAGTTTGGGTCATTACAAAACTAGAAATAAAGGTCCAAGGTAAGGTGATCGGTTACTCATTAATTGCGCATTCATTATCCTTGCTTTTAGAACTGAACTAACTTTGGCATTGGAGGACCTTTGACAGGAACCCCTTTATTGGTGTTGATGAATAGGAATTGAACTTGGAACAAGAGTATTGGACAACCAACCACTGCAAATAAGCCAATCGACCCCATATATTGAAACATTTTGGTGCATGCCATGAGGCCAAGCGAAGACTTTCTAAACACATGGTGACTACAAGGAACATGACAAAAAACGTTGCATTAGAGGAAGCCTAGATGACCAGCTGGATCTAAGGGAAATGATAAGGCCATAACATGGTTATTCCTATTACTGTCGAACTCCATTGATTGTTTTGCCACCATCCGATTGAAGTTTAGATCCCAATTTTGTAGAAGTCGACCACACCAATTAACCTTGATCGCTCTGGTCAATGTCAGGCATGAGAAAGATGAATCCCTCAGAGCATTCATGGAGCAGTTCAGAAAGGTGGTCAGGAAAATACAAAACCGTAAGTTTGAGGTGACAATGTACCATATGATCACAACCCTACGACCAGGGCTCTTCGTAGATAGTCTATGCATGCAACCTGCAAAAAAACTTAGATGAACTCAAAATTAGATGGCCAAGTTCATGTAAATGGAAAAGCAAATACAAGCATAAGCCTCATCCAATGACAAAAAAGGAGTTGATAGAAACCTCATAGGAAAGAACATGATTCGAGACCCAAAGAGTTGGTCAAATGGCCATCCTTTCATTAATATATGCCTCTAAACATCCCACGTGCAAAGATATTTGAAGAAGCTCCCAACACGGATCTAATGCCTATTTTGAGAAAGAAGCTATCAAACTCAGAAGAAAATAGGCACTACTTATACCATTGCAACCTCAAACATACCATTGAAGAATGTGATTCCCTATTAGATAAGACTAAATAACTCATCTAGGTGAGACACTTAAAAAAGTTTGTCAAAAACTGAGCAATCGGAGAGAAGTTCACCTTATAGGCACAACCCCTAACTCGCACCTAGGATCGATTGTCTTAAAGAGTTATCTCGTTGACAAAGCTGGAGTAGAAGCCACAACAGAGACCGTTCACTAAGGATCAATATCATTTCCATAGTATTTGAGGGAGGAGGATCCTTAATAGCTGAATAGAAAGATATATTCAGTCTCTTAAGACCATGCACTTAGTGTATACAAGGATATGCATCATGCCCCAATCATATTTACAAATGAAGATTTCTCGAGGCCCTTGATCTTGATCAAGACAATCATATGGTGATAACTGTTGAGATTTCTAATTATGACATCAACAAAGTATTGGTGAACCAAGACAACTTTGTTAACATCCTTTATTGAAAGACTTTCTGAAAGATGGATATATCAGAAGATCTTATTGTGCCATACAACAAGAAAATCGTCGAGTTCTCCAACAAATAGGTTGATACCAGAGGATATCTCAACTTACAAACATGGATCAGATTCGACCAAGACAGTCGGGAAATTCGCATCAAGTATCTCTTGGTTGAGACCAACACATCCTACAACGTGTTGTTAGGTCGACCGTGCCTAAACGTGTTTGGGAGAAATTTTGGCTATGAAGTTCCCTTCGGATAAAGGTAAAATTTGTACTGTCCATGCTAATTAAAAGATCGCCAATGAGTGTTATGCGAATGGTCTTAAATTTCTTAGACAAATATTATGGATACAATCAATTACTTATGTACCACCTATATAAGGAGAAGATAATCTTATAATCACTAAATGTGCTAATTATTATTATGAGATTATGTCATTTAGTTGGAAGAAAGAACGTTGAAACAACTTATAAGTGGCTTATGGACAAGATTTTCCACCAACATATAAGTAATTATATAGAAATATACATTAACGACATAGTAGTGAGATCTTTATTGATCAGCCAGCAAGTGAAGGACCTTAGAGAGGTATTCGACCATATAAGGCATTATAGAATGCTACTGAACCACTCCAAATGTGTTTTTAAAGTAAAAGCGAGTAAATTTCTAGAAATCATGTTGACGGATATAAAAGCCCGCCTAAATAAATGAATGGTCATTTTGTATATAATTAAGAAGCGTACAAAATTTGAAAGAAGTCCAAACGTTAATCAACTGCCTGACTCTCTTTCAAGATATTTATCTACCTCGGCTAATCGAGAAAATAAGATCAATCCTCATGAAACAAATAGCGTGAAATAACGAGAAAATAAGATCCATCCTCATCCAATTAAAACACTAATTTTTCATGCACATGTAATATTATTACTTACGCATCCAAGCTATACGTAACATATATGCATACGTATATTATTTTACTTCCACTACTTAGATCAATACTTTCAAAATTATATATATAATTATAATCTCCTCATTCCATTTATATAATATTAATTATCATTTTCAGAGTTCATTCAATCTAAATAGCCCCCAAACTCTTCAGCCTTCATTCAATCTAAAAACAACGCTAACCCTATAAAAAGACTTCCAGTACACATTCACCGGCCCCTACACTTCTTTATTATCATTTCTCCTTTAACAATCTTTGTTATTTATTACACGCAGGCCCACCTTTACTCCACCATCCAAAATTTTACACTCACGTAACATATAATGAACCCATGCTCCACACGTTAACAACAGTTCTCAAAACCAAATAAACTAACAAATTATTTTAACATTATCCTACACTATATACAACATATATAATATTTAACCACACAATTAAATCATCCTAAAACATAACAAATACCCAGAGTGGAAGTTGAAAGTTGTGCTACGTTATTATTTAGTTGAGATGCTCCATGAGAAGGTCAAACCAAATTGAAAAAGAAACTAAAAAAATAAATGTAACAAGAAGTAAAAACTCAATTCAAGAGAAGATGGATTGTTCTAAATCCTTCAAATATAGAAGAACCCAACATTTGTATGTAATTAAGAGAAACAATGATATCATCACACACTTCTATATTCATTTGACACACTGTACAAGGATAAAATGGTCATGTATAAACTTTTATATATATTTTTAAAAAAAGATAATAAAAAATAAGAAAAAATAATATTAAACGAATAAAAAATTTATAATCAAATTTTCAATTAGGAGGTATGACTTTCACATGAGTATTTACTCCCAAACATTTGCTTTACTTCCTTGTGTAATCATCACAACTCATTGCATATATAATCACGCATCTCAATCTAAAATTTATTATCCATCCACAACAATGCCTACTAGTGAATTCTCCATTCAACTTCAAATTTTCTTATTGTATTTATTTTCATTCATGGAATTACTCTTTCTCATATAAACTTAGCTCAAACCAATCACCATATGCCATATTCATAATAAAAGATATTAAGTATGGTTCACATACCTCATTCATCGAATTCATTCATATAAAAATATTATACCATTCTTTCAAAATTATGATGTCTTTAATATATAATTTGTCATACCTAATTTATTTCAATGTATCCCATCTAAATCTCCCTTTCTCACGTAATCGTACAAGAGTTCCTCCCATCTAAATATTAATTAGATAATTAAAGAACAAAATTTGATTTGAATAGTCTAAACATGTAAGCCTTTATAGCTCAGTGGTAGAGCGTCAGTCTTGTAAACTGAAGGTCTGTAGTTCGATCCTGCATGAAGGCACCTTTAAAAGATTTTTCTTTCTTAAACTTTGAAATTAAAGTTTAATCTCCAAAATTATTTATTTAATTAGTTATTCTCCACATTTACAAAATAGTATAAGTATTGAAGTTAATTGATACAATTCCATAAATGAATTATACATGATACAATTCGTGAACTTGTATGAAAAAAAAAAGGTTGTAAAGAGCTTTTAATTCGATATTTTTTGTTATTTTTTTAATATTTGAATTATTCTATTTTACAACTTATTTATATATTTTTTCAAAGTTTTGTTCATTGAAATTCTATAATATTCTTTTTGGGTCATAATACCATGTTGAATATAATAAAACTAGGTATTTAATCTTTCTTGTGTAACTAACTCACATAGAGTAATGCATTTATAATAATGAGAATGTGTGCTAAACCCAAATACAAATGAATATGTAAAAATAACATAATTAATATAGAGATTATGTTTTTCTCATTATCATAAAATGCAATAATCTAACACTTCTTTTTAAGATGGTGCATATAAATCATATTTATCAAGATTTTATAAATATAATCAAATATTGATTCCTGTAAAGACTTGGTGAAAATATCTGTTAATTGATCATGAAGACTCCATCGTTGTGCCAATATGTGTAGAATGACGGAGATGATAAAGGTCACATGAGATGAACTCCAATGCTATAAACAAACAAACAAAATTTGTAAAAGAAATAGCACAATCAAGAGAACGAGTTAGACGATTAATGAATAATATGTTAAAGGGGCCCAAAGACATAAAGAATAATGTCAATGGTTAAAGATTGAAAAATATTAACAATATAAACACCATGAGATAAGACCATAGACCCATCAGTCATTCTAACCTTAGGTAAATTACTCGAAGAGGATAAAGAAGAAAACAAAGATTTATTACCAGTAATATGATTTGTGACACCTGAGTCAAGAACCCAAGGTCTAAGAGAAGAAGGCTGAGTTAGGATAACAAAAGATATACTTGTGCGTGCAACAAAGTAGTGAAACTAGAATTTTGACGATCATCATACCATTTAGAAGTCTATTGAAAAGAGAACATTTGTCTAAGCTATTAGAAGAGGTAGTCGAAGAATCCATGGAGAGAGAAAAATTCATAAAAAAACTAAGGTTCTTCAATCAAGATAATAAACACAAATCCTCAAATAGGAGAAGGAGACGACCTCAGTGTAGTTGATAGCTACCAGATGAAGGTCAATGAAGATTTGTCACTAAGAACTAGTGTTTTATGACAAGAACTAAGAGATCCTCTCTCAATGAATTCAAAATTCAAATATTGACTATCAAAAGCTTTAGGTTCTAGATAGCATGTTAAGAAGTAGACTATAAACGTAACTCAATCCTACAAAACTGACTTGTAAGGTGAAGTTTGCATCCATTTATATACTATAAACTGATCTTATTTCTAGTTGATGTAAGACATCCAACAATCTTGTCATATGGATTTGTGACCTAGTCTATGCTATAAAAAAGAACTATGTCTAATAAGTCACATAAACATGACTTAGTTCCTTGGACCCAGTAGATCCTAAACTATTCTTTCAAGATCTATTGTCTAAAGCATATGACAAGTACAAATCTCATAGATCTAATTTAATACACAAATCTTATGGAAATAAAGCATATTATCATGAATAAATGTGTGTTGATGAATAATATGCATTGTTGAATATATGATGTGTGAAGAATGTTGTTTAATTTTGTTGATAGGGGGAGCAATGTGAATGTTAAACCCAATCCCTTATGTGTCTGGTTTTCTATGATGACAACAACATATATGTTTCCATGGCAACAACATAAATGTTTCTTTATGTTTAAAACATATATTGTCTTAAATGTTTGGTTTACATACTTATTATGGTTATACATGTGTTTACATTTGTAGTATGCATACTCATGTTTTCGAATGTTAAAATCACTTGCACAAAGCATATATGTATGAAGTAATCGATTACAATGGTTATGTAATCAATTAAGTTCATCAGATTAGCTAATGCTTAAACTATGGCAAACTACAAGTTTTAATCGATTACATTATATGTATAATCGATTAAAAATTGTGTCTTTCCTAACACCTATTTGCAATGTGATGTAATGAGTTTTGAGAAGAAAAAGTTTTCAAAATTGACTAAGTGTAATACTTAATCGATTACACAATTTCCTTAATCAGTTAAATATGGTACACATTTAAAACTATTTTCGTGATAAGTCTTAACTGTCATAATGATCACATTTTCAAAATGTTTTGACTTACAATTTATGTGCAATCGATTACATTAATTGCTTAATCAATTAAATCTCTTTACACATTGAAAACTGTTTTCGTGATAAGTCTTAACTGTCATAATGATCACATTTTCAAAATGTTTTGACTTACAATTTATGTGCAATCGATTACATTAATTGCTTAATCAATTAAATCTATTTTAATGTAATTCTGGTGTAACTCTATTAAGTGTGTAACCGATTACATTATTTTAGTAATCGATTAAAAAGCGTTAGACACGTGGAAATCTATATATTGACGCGTAGCACTCTCCATTAATAACTTTTGATCATTTGAACTTTTAAATCTGATATAAGAGAGTCAAGAAGAGATTTTGTAGGTGCGCTGGTTCTCCAAGAATCAAGATACGAAAGATTTGACACTTTGAAGGATTTCTTAAGACTATCATCGGCTAATCAATCATCTACACATTGAGGTGTTTTCTTTCCAGACCAATACCTTGTTTACAATCCATAGATTGTGGTTTCCCTGTGCGTGTTGCCAGGAATAGAACATGTTGTTCTTGTGACTTTGAGAAGGGTCTCAAAGGGGTATTGCAGAAAGATGATTGTTCTTTCTGTAGTGTGTTTTCCTGTATTAGATTTGTGAGTTAGTGAGAAGATTATATTTGAGAGTTGGTCTCTGTAAGTCTTGTTGTATTAACTCAAATCTTTATAGTGGAAGGTCTTTTAATCTCAGGTTAATTGAAAGTGACTGAATGTAGGCATTGAGGCCAAACCAACATAAAAATTTGTGTTTGTTTTTTATCTTTTGACTATTTTAGTGCATTATTTTCATTATTATCTTGTGTGTTAAAAATCATTTTAAAGATTTTCAAAAAGAGAAAAAAAAAACATTTCTATTAAAAACCAATTCAACCCCTGGTAAGAGAAATAGGCCTAACTTTTCTTACAAATTTATTGTTCTATACTTAGCTTCAATAATTACTTTTGGCTCTAATCTTAACGCAAATTGATCTTTTTCTAAGATGACGCTGTCTTTGCTTCTTCGTTGTGATATCCTATGATGACATTTGTTGGATGATTCTTCATCATTTGTCAATACATTTAGTTGGTTATCTCTCTGGTCATTTAACTAGTTTTCAAAAGCATATATGTTTGTCTTTGGCATTTAACTAGTCTTCAAAAGCATATATGTTTGTCTTGGGCTTTTGCAGAGTTTAAATCTGCAAAAGAATCATCTAACTTTGATAATTTATTGAATCTTACAACAATAACTTATTGAACTATTGAAGTTTTCAAGTTATAGATTCCATAAGCCTTAAACGTTTTAGAATATCTAAGAAAGATTCTTTCATTGAAATCAAACTTTCTTAAAAAAGAAATATCGAACTTCGTATCATCTTTCTATAATTGATGGGGAATTTTATTTTAAATTAATAGTCTAATTCTATTTTATAAATAGCAAATAATGGTATAAATTTTTATCATTGTTTGATTTATTTATTATATAAATCTATTTTTACGTTTCCAAATACCATTAATTATGATAAGTTGTTTCTGGAGTTGCAAAATTATAATTAATATAAAGGCTTGAAAATTTTTGTTTTCGAATTCTCCTCCGTGATAGAAACAATTGATAAAACCTTTTTCATTTGAAACATGTTTACAAATTCTGTGAAAGATTGTGAAAGTTTCATCCTTTCAAGAATTTTAGTAATGTCCATATAGAATAGAGATCTATCATAACTATATTGTATCATTTTTCTTCAACACCAAACAAATCCAAATGAATAAGTTTAAGATGTTTTTATGTAGAAAATGTATTTAATACTTTTAACTTTTATACCTCCTTGATCAATAAGATTGTTTGTAAATAATATTACTAACTAAACTTTTACAAGATTGTATTTTTGCTAATTTGAATATAACTTCAAACTCGTATGCCAAATCTAATGATTTTCTTTGATAGTTATAAAAAAAACATTTTATCGAAATTTTTAATTCAATGATTAACTAATATTATAATATTTAATGATGACATGGGTTATTTTCTAAAATTCTTATTAAAAACCCTAAAACACATATGCCACAATACCTATATTTTTACTAGCTTTAACCGTGTATATTAACATGTAATAAATTGATCAAAATAGGACTTCTTATAGTACTCTCAACATACCTAATTCAAGATATATTTGAGGAGTTCATAGATTCTTTTTTTTTTAATACTTTGTTTTCTTAAAATAGAATTAATTTATGTACAAATTAATTCCTAAAGTTTGTTTAGTATATATTTTTTAAAAAAATGTATAAACTTATTCTAAATATAAAAAAAATTCATAAAAAGTTATTTAAAAGCCGATCCAATCGGATACTATGTCTAAATAAAAGTATATATAATGAAAAATGTAACAAACGAAACGAACAGCACGCTCTCTGTGGGCGCGTAGATACAAGCGCGCGTAACGAAGTGAACGAACATGGAGTAGGCGCGCGTTGAACTCGACGTATACCACATATCATTGATTCACGGGCAATTAATTTGACGCAGATAGCACCGTTTGCAGTCTGTAATGGCATAACCAGTTTCTCTCTCTCCGAAGGTTTGGTCCATGATTGCCCCTATTTTTGTTTTCGCTTTGATCCTAGGAAGGAGCACTCTCTCACTAGTCCTTGTCAAACAGTCATTCATTCACTCACTAACCTTTCAATAAATTCCAAACCCGTTTCCTCGGCGCGTAATTGCGCAATTCCATTTTCTCCGAGATCGAAATTCCTTTCGCGGTTTGCATTATTTTTTTATCATTTCATCGACGTAAAAATGGCTTCTCCATTGTCCCACGACGTAGTGGTAAATAGTAATTGACATTATATTATATAATACAGTAGTATTTATTTTAAACTTTAGCATGGAATGGATAAAATATTTGCGTGTTTGTTTTGTTTGATTTTGCGAGTGTAGGATAGGTACAGGACTAGTGACCAAATATAGGGGAGTGACGGAGGAAGGGAGGTTGGTGAGGTTAGGGAGCGAGTTTGGATTGGTTTGGTTTAGTTTGGGTGGTTCTGGATTTATATAAGATGGCTGCTTCTTTAGAAAAGGAACAGAAACAAAATCAAGTTATTGGAATTATCGAAGAAGAGAAATTGCAGAAGCAGGAGAGTAAGAGCAGCAATAAAATCACACGCACGCAAGTGGAGAGCGGCGAAGGGGAAAGAGAGATGACTCCTACGGCTTCCAATTCCATGCACAGGTCTGGTTCGAGGCCTCAACTTGATGTGAGCAAAGCTGAGATTCAAGTTAATGAGGAGGAGAAGTATCCAACCATTTTGTTGCCTAATCAATCTGATGATTTGTCTCACCTAGCACTTGACATTGGAGGTATATATATCTAAATAATAGTTGTTGTTTATTAGAATTAATTCATAGTACCACATTTTATGTGGTGTTTTTTCTTTTGTTTTTTTTGTTGAAGTTTAATGTGGCCATGTATACTTCATGATATTTTTTTAGTTCCTTTTGATGGCAAGTGGTTTTTGTTGTGTTTCGCTTTTGGAGGGAGTTGAGAGTTAGAATTGACAATTTCTGTTAGTATATTACAATCTTTTGAGGCCTCCGTTATTAAACCTATCACTCTTTTATTAGGTTTTACACCTGGTAGTGTACCTTATTTCTGGTGATTTCATGTTGTCCCTTGTGGGCTCTGGTGGAGAAAACAGAATAACTAAATAAAGGGCCCATCACAGTTTGAAATTTTTTTCTTTTGGGTTCTTCACAGTTTGTTTTGAACTTAAGGAAATATAATTGGTAAATTGACTCAATTCTGTATTAATTTAGGGAAAGTAAATGGCTCGTAGCCTGTGGAATATGTCCGAACTCTGAAACTTAATCTTATTAAATCACATGTGCAGGATCTCTGATAAAGTTGGTGTACTTTTCAAGACATGAAAACCAATCAGTGGATGATAAAAGGAAGAGAAGTGTAAATGAGCGACTGGGGTTTTCTAAGGGTAACAGGAGAAGCTACCCTATCCTTGGTGGAAGACTACACTTTGTAAAGTTTGAAACGAGAAAGATTAATGAGTGCTTGGATTTCATTCATTCAAAGCAGCTTCACTGTGGTGGTAATAGTGTTGCTTAGTTTATTACATTAATCAGTCTCTTCTATTCTAAAATAGTGATGGGCATTCAATATCATCCAGTAATCTTCTATGTGCTAAGTCAATTTCACTACATTATACATATCTAAATACTTTTACACAGGACCGAATGAATTTATGATTTTTGAACTTCTTTTATTGGCTATAGGGTTGGAGCCATGTTACTCGGATGGTGTGACTGACCAGAATGGCATAATTAAGGTAACTATTGAGTCTCTGACTGTTATTTATGTTTTTTCAGACGATTCAAAAGCTATATTCTGTTTTATTTTTCTAAATATATCATTTCTTCAAATGATCAATCATAATTTATTTTAGATTGCTCATGAAAAGCTGTATCCTTTTGCTACTTATCTCATCTAGATGTAGTTATTGCAAAAGGGATAACTATTTTTATTTGTCTTTTTCACTAATGCTGTTGTTGAAGTACAACACTAACGAATTCATTTTATGGCAAAGGCTACTGGTGGTGGAGCATACAAGTACGCTGACCTTTTCAAAGAAAGACTTGGAGTTAGTCTTGACAAAGAAGATGAAATGGACTGCCTTGTGGCTGGAGCTAACTTCTTGCTTAAGGTGGATGCTTCTAATTGCTTGTTTCACTTGCGTTTTATTTATGTCAGCTGAGCTAGATAGGATCAATAGATTGTCTTTTGAATTTGTACTCTTACTCCTAATTCAAATAGACAATAAGAAATAAAGATTTAAAGAAACTTTAAATTTGCTTCTTTTTCCCATGTTATTGTGTATTCTCCTTGTTTTAAAGGTAAACAGCCAATTGACTATTACTTTGTTTTCCTTCTTGACATTGTATGGTTCTTGCTACCAACCTAGATCTGATTGAGAACTATGTTAATCCTTTCTGTCATAGACTTGTGGTAGTTCTTCTATCTCTTAGTTTGGAATATGTCACCAGTAAGTTTTATGGTAGTAATAGTTTTTCTTGTTGACTGATCTGTATTTTTTCTTTTCACTGTCAATAATTTCTGATTAGAAGTTCTACCACTTAGTAGGCAATTCGTCATGAAGCTTTCACACACATGGAAGGCCAAAAAGAGTTTGTTCAAATTGAACCCAATGATTTATTCCCTTATCTTCTGGTTAATATTGGATCTGGTGTTAGTATGATCAAGGTACAATTTTTCTTTTTTCCTTATTTAATCAGTTTCCTTATCACTTTGGATATATTCTTTGGTAAAATTAATCAAGCTTCTCCCAAAGGTTAAAATTAACTTAAGCTTCTTATCTTTTGGAGAAGCTAAAAGAGGAGTCTCTTATAAAAAGTTGAGGTACGAATACGATGATTTTACTTCTGGGAGAAGTTTGATTCATTTTATCTTCTAATTTTCTTCTCTTATATTTATTGAGAAGTATGAGAAATAGAGAAGATTGGGAGAGAATATCCCCTTGTGTTAAATACACACATAGGGTTATCTATTTATAATAGAAGAAATATGGGCTAAGCCCAAAATACAAATGAGAAATAATAACTAACTAACTAAAAGATATAATATATCTAACACTCCCCCTCAAGCTGGAGCATATAAATCATATGTTCCAAGCTTGTTACAAAGATAATCAATTCTAGGTCCTCGTAAGGACTTAGTGAATATGTCTGCCAACTGGTTGCTTGAGTTAACAAATTCAGTCTTGATATCTCCGGATATGATTTTTTCTCGAATGAAATGACAATCAACTTCAATGTGTTTGGTTCTCTCATGGAAGACAGGGTTAGAGCTAATATGGAGAGCAGCTTGATTATCACATATAAGTATCATTTGAGTGACATCTCCAAATTTCAATTCACCAAGCAATTGTTTAAGCCACACAAGCTCGCAAGTAGCTGATGCCATAGCTCTATATTCTGCTTCTGCACTGGACCTTGCCACAACACTTTGCTTCTTACTTTTCCAAGATATCAGGTTGCTACCAATAGAGACACAATATCCAGAAGTAGACCTCCTATCAGAAGGGGAACCAGCCCAATCAGCATCTGAATAACAAACAATTTTTGTATCGTTGTTAGGGCCATATAGCAAACCTTTTCCAGGTGATCTTTTAATATACTTCAGTATGCGAACAACTGCATCCCAATGGTCTTCACATGGAGAGTTTAGAAATTGACTCACCACACTAACTGCGAAGGAAATGTCAGGACGCGTAACAGTAAGATAGTTTAATTTACCAACTAGTCTTCTGTACCGTTCAGGATCTGAGAAAGGCTCCCCCTGATTTGGTAGGAGTTTGATGTTAGGGTCCATAGGTGTCTCAACAGATTTACAATTCATTAACCCTGTTTCCTCCAAGATGTCTAACGCATACTTCCTCTGAGATATGACAATACCATCATTGGATTGTGCTACTTCAATACCCAAAAAATACCTGAGTTTGCCAAGATCTTTGGTTTGAAAATGATGACAAAGGTGTTGTTTCATCTGAGAGATGCCAAGATAGTC
The DNA here is from genome assembly GCF_016808095.1 of Vigna angularis. NCBI lineage: Eukaryota > Viridiplantae > Streptophyta > Magnoliopsida > Fabales > Fabaceae > Vigna > Vigna angularis. The sequence continues at coordinate 11,668,658 of NC_068973.1, read as the reverse complement.
GCTTCCTGTGAGAACAATATCATCGACATACACTATTAAGTAGATACATCCAGCACTCGAGTGGCGATAGAACACTGAATGATCCGCTTCACTGCGAGACATACCAAATTGTTGAACAACACCACTGAATTTACCAAACCAGGCCCGAGGAGACTGTTTTAGGCCATATAAGGATTTGCGAAGACGACATACCAATCCAGATGACTCCCCCTGAGCAACAAAGCCAGGCGGTTGCTCCATATAAATTTCTTCATGCAAATCACCATTGAGGAAAGCATTTTTGACATCAAGTTGGTAAAGAGGCCATTGTCGAAGAGCGGCTATGGCAATGAAGAGGCGAACAGAGGTCATTTTTGCCACTGGAGAAAAAGTATCACCATAATCCAAACCAAAAATCTGTGTAGCCTTTGGCAACCAGTCGAGCTTTCAGACGATCAATCGTGCCATCAGGACCAACCTTGATAGCATACACCCACCTGCAACCAACAACAGACTTTCCAGATGGTAATTGGACCAGCTCCCAAGTTCCATTTTCATGTAAAGCACTTAATTCATCCAGCATAGCTTGACGCCAACCAGGATGAGTTAAGGCATCACTCACAGATTTGGGAATTGACACAGAAGAAATGGATGAGAGACAAGTATAAAAAGATGGAGATAACCTGTGGTAATTAAGAGCAGTATAATGGGGGGAAGGGTTACGGGTAGAGCGTATACCTTTACGGAGGGCAATAGGCAAGTCAGACTCAGTTGCTGGAGCCGGAGGAGACACATGAGGCGGCACCGGAAGTGAGTCATGAGGGAGACAATTACGGCGACTATAAACCTGAAGGGGTGGAGGTGAAGAATGATCCTGTGGTGAATGAGAGTCTAAAGAAGGAGAAGACAAAATGGGTGGAGCATCACCAGGAGGATCACATATAAGAGGAATATCAACAGTAACAGGGAGAGGTACAGAACTAGAAGATAGATGTGAAAAGTAAAAAGAAGACTCATCAAAAGTGACATCAGCAGAGATAAAATGACGATTGAGGGAAGGGGAAAAACACTTATAGCCCTTTTGTGACCGTGGAAATCCTAAGAAGACACATTTGTGAGACCTAGGAGATAACTTATCAAGACCAGGACTAAAATCATGAACAAAACATGTAGACCCAAAAACTCGAACAGGTAATGGATGCAGAGGATCTTGAGGAAATAAGATAGAATGAGGGATTTTGTTTTCTAGGACGGAAGATGGCATGCGGTTGATAAGATAACATGCTGTGAGAACTGCATCACCCCAAAAACGTGAGGGTACTTGACCATGAATAAGAAGTGTACGAGTTGTTTCAATAAGGTGTCTATTCTTGCGCTCAGCCACCCCATTTTGTTGAGGGGTATAAGCACATGAGGTTTGGTGAAGAATGCCATGAGAAGCCATAAACTGTTGAAACGGTTGAGAAAGGTATTCACGGCCATTATCACTACGTAAATTTCGAATAGAAACCCCAAACTGTGTTTTTATTTCATTGAAAAAAGTTTGAAAAATAGAAAACAACTCAGAACGATTCTTCATTAAAAACAACCAAGTACATCTGGAATAGTCATCAATAAAGGTAACAAAATACTGAAAACCTAAAATGGACTTAACACGACTAGGTCCCCAAATGTCAGAATGAACCAATGAAAAAGGAGACGACGCCCGTTGTGAGACACTACGAGGAAAGGAACTACGAGTATGCTTCCCTAACTGACAAGACTCACACGACAAACTGGATAGTGTGGACAATCTCGGGACAAGTTGTTGTAGTTTGGCAAGACTGGGATGACCGAACTGAGCATGAAGAAGGGATGGTGACTCCATGACAACGCCAACATGTGGAGAAGGGCGGAGATGATAAAGGCCATGAGACTCACATCCTGTGCCAATCATGTGTTTCGAACTCCGGTCCTGCAACCAAACAGAATCTTTAGTAAATGAAATAACACAATTGAGAGTACGAGTTAAACGACTAATGGACAATAAGTTGAAGGGAGACCCAGGGACATAAAGTACATGATCAATGGATATGGATGGAAAAATATTAACAGTACCAATACCATGAGATGAGACTCTAGACCCATCAGCCATTGTTACTGAGGGTAAATTATTCGGACATGACAAGGAAGAAAACAAGGACTTGTTACCAGTGATATGATCGGTGGCGCCTGAGTCAAGGACCCAAGGTCCGAGGGAGTGAGTTAGACCAACAAAAGGTGTACCTGTACGTGCAACAGATGCAGATGTAGTGGAACCAGAGTGCTGATGATCCTCATACCATTTGAGAAATTCGTTGAAGATTGCAGGTTTGTCTACGATATTAGATGAAGTAGGATGGTCTGCAGACGGTGATCGGGGAGGTGGATCAGAATTTGCCATTGCTACAGGTCGAGGAGGACGTCCATGGAGAGCATAACATCTATCAATTTTGTGGCCTAACTTGCCACAATGGTCACATTTTAAACGTCCTTTACTTGGCTTGCGAGACCGACTTCGATCATCACGTTGAGCAGCCATAACAGAGGAATCATCAGTATGAGGGGATGTCTCAGTGACGGGTTTGCTCGGTATACGCAAAAGAGCAGAACAAGTAGAAGTAAAGTTGGGTATGACAGGAGAACCCAAAATCTGATCACGGACATGAGAAACATCATCAGAGAGTCCGTATAATGCCAACAACATGAAGAACTTTGATCGTTGTTCCAATTCTTCAGCAGGAGTGGAAGCAGGAGGTAATATATCATTAAAGTCATGAAGAAGGGCATGAATTTTACCCAAATATTCTGCCATAGGACCAGGATTGCGCGGACCAATAACAGTGAATAGGTCCTGACAAACACCATAAAGACGCTGAGTGTCATTTGTGTATAACAACTTCGCTTGTGCCCATACTTCTGAACATGTTTCATAGGATCGAAACATTTGTTTCAGTGAGGAGTGAATGGTGGACTTTATAACAATGCATAACTGAGCATCAATTTTCATCCAGCGGGAAGTGTCATCTATGAGAGCAGTAGTCACATTTTGAGTAAGATGATCTAAATACCCTTGACTCTTCAACCAAAGTTTGATGTCGGACGACCATGTTGCATAATTTGTGCCATCTAACTTGTCAATGGACAAGTGTACATTCACATAATTGGTATATATTGAAGGATCAGAAGATGAGCCACCAATAGAGGTGTTTGTAGACGAGGAAGACGCCATAGAGAAGGAGAAACCCTAAAAATTCAAAGTGCTCCGATTGACGCAACGACCACAGATCCAGAAAGAGGGCGAGGAGGCGATCACGGCGGTGCTGATCGGCGGCGGAAAGCTCCGGCGACGCGCCGGCACGCGCGGCGGCAGCGGCGAATCTTGCGGCGGCGCGTGGGTGCTCCGATCGCCGCGATCTTTGTGCGACGGTGGTCGCCCGGCCGAGACGATTCCGATGGTGTGGTCGCCGGTCGATTCTGGAACTCCGGCGGCGGCAGCGGCGACGACGGCGGCGGCAGCGGCAGCGGCGACGGCAGTGATGAGTGCCGGAGACCGTAGAGTTGACCGAAACTATTCCTGTGCTCTGATACCATATGAGAAATAGAGAAGATTGGGAGAGAATATCCCCTTGTGTTAAATACACACATAGGATTATCTATTTATAATAGAAGAAATATGGGCTAAGCCCAAAATACAAATGAGAAATAATAACTAACTAACTAAAAGATATAATATATCTAACAAGAAGTTTATCCAAATTGAGCCAAAAGACTAACATGTTCTTATCTGGATTTCTAATTTCTGTTGATATAGGTTGATGGAGATGGGAAATTTGAGAGGATTAGTGGGACAAATGTTGGGGGTGGTACTTATTGGGGCTTGGGAAGACTTTTAACAAAGTGCAAGAGGTCATTTTCATTTGACTTGTTATTTTATATATTGCTATTTTTGAACTATTGAGTATTAACAAGATGATGAAATGAATTTCAGTTTTGATGAGTTGCTTGAGCTGAGTCAGAAAGGAGATAATAGAAGTATGGACATGCTAGTTGGGGATATATATGGGGGTTTGGACTATTCTAAGGTAAATTTTTTCAGCTATTATTGTTTCCCTATAAAATATTCATTATGCAGTGAAATTGTTCTAAATTAATCAACTGAGTTTTCCGGGTATAAATAAACCATACTAGATTGGCCTATCAGCTTCCACTATTGCTTCAAGTTTTGGCAAAACGATATCAGAAAAAAAGGAGCTTGAAGAATACAGACCTGAAGATATATCACTTTCTCTTCTAAGGATGATTTCATACAATATTGGTCAGGTGAGTTGACTACTATAATTTTACCATCTTTCATACATACATATATACTGTCTCATTCATCTCATTCTATTATTCAATTCCTTATTTAAAATATCAAGGAACACTTTTATAAATTAGACGTGTAAAAGTTATGTTCTTCGTACTTAGTTTATTGAATATTGTCAAATTTCACTTAAAATTTGTGTGGGTGATGGGAAAACAAAAGGATGCAGGGGTTGTTTGGGGAGTTTGCCCTTATATAACATCAAAATTCAGGGTTTTAACTCAAATTATTGATCCCCTCTAGATCACATTAGTGGAAGACTAACGTTTTTAAAGCTTTGAGCTTTAGGTGGAGACTTATTAATGGTCCTATTGTCTATTCTCTCTTAACATGCAAGAGCTCTTTGAGCATGACCTATGGACAAGCTCATTCTACATTGATTTGAAACTCAAACCTTTGATTGGAAGAACGGGGATCAAAGAATTAAATTCTTGACTACATAGAGTATGATGTCATGGACTGCATAGAGGGTCATGAATGACGTTCTATCTGTAGCAACACTACTAAAAATGACAGTTGAAAGAATATAGTTTGGAGAAGCTTTTGTACAAATGTAAGCAAAACAAGATTTTTTTTTTCTTTTAATCATCCAACTTGTATTTACAAAATTTCAGTCTAGGTCTTTGAACATTTGCTAACCTTTCCCTCTCAAGATTTAAAAGATAATAGATTGATTTTTAAATAAGATTTTATAGATGTAGTTTCTGTTATTTAAATGCAACCTAAAGAAAGCATACAACTCCTAAATCAAAACTAGTCTTGGTGACACATGGAAGCATTATTAGGCATCCATCTTCAGTAATTATTACCTTCTATTCTATTTTTTGTTCTTCTAGAAGATACCCAACCAGTGTTCTTTTCATCTCTGTAGATAGCTTACTTGAATGCATTGCGATTTCGGTTGAAGAGAATCTTTTTTGGTGGATTTTTTATAAGGGGTCATGCCTATACCATGGACACTATTTCTTTTGCTGTACATTTCTGGTACATAAAGACATAACTAGATTTCTTTTCTTTCAATTAAATTACTGTATTTATTCATTATATTTTTTCTCGTTTAGGTCAAATGGAGAAGCACAAGCAATGTTCTTGCGACATGAAGGATTTCTTGGAGCTTTAGGTGCATTTATGAGTTATGAGAAGCATGGTTTAGATGACCTCATGGTTCATCAGTTGGTGGAAAGGTTTCCAATGGGTGCTCCGTATACAGGAGGCAAGATTCATGGCCCACCACTTGGAAATTTGAATGAGAAGGCAAGTGATAGGGATTGGAAATTTCTAATATATACTGGAGGCTTGGTTAAGATATATGGATAATCTTTAGATGTCTTTCTGCTAGACTTCTTAGATAGGAATTTAGCACGTTCGGTTTTGCTTAGCTTTCCACAAAGACAGCTTACAAAATAGTTAATCCTAACATAACTCTCACGTCAAATTAACTCAAGTCAATTTAATAGGGTGTATTTTTAGGGAGCATCAATTCTTTTACAATCAACAAGGTGGTCCCTTTTGTGTTGGACGTTAATCTTGAAGTTGCAATAATATAATAGCTTAAGTAACTCCACTGACAAGATTCTTCTAGAATAATGTCAAATGTTTTTACCTGTAATCATATTTGACTGAGTTGGAACAATTGTCTACCATTTTGGATGCCTACTAAAGACAAAATGTGTGGAACATGAAAATGGATGATGGAAGTACCTCTAAATATCTGGCATCAGATCATAAATTGAGAAGGTAAGAGTTAAAAGGTAATCTACTCAGAAGTGCATGTTTCATGTGCTATAATTGTTTAAAATAAAATAATCAAATTCTAATTGTAGAATTGGTTACCCTCTCCTCACACATTTTCCGCTCATTTTCTATTTCCCACGTTGATGCAAGTGAGTATGTATGCTAAAGTTTAGTTTGAGGTATTGTTAGGTTGCATTTATCATTTCCTGCAAATTCTTCCGGATCATTATGACTTTGATGTCATCAATAGTTATTTGCTTAAGTTCTGAAGTGACTCAATTGGTTAGAAATTTATGATTTAGAGTTTTCAATGCAGATTTCGTGGATGGAGAAGTTTTTGCGGAAGGGAACTGAGATTACTGCACCTGTGCCAATGACACCACTTGCTGGAACTACTGGACTTGGGGGTTTTGAGGTTCCTTTGTCAAAAGGAAGTACTCTGCGATCTGATGCAAGTGCTCTAAGTGTCGGTGTTCTCCACTTAGTACCAACATTGGAGGTGTTTCCATTACTAGCAGACCCAAAATTGTAAGAATCATCACTGAATGGTCCGAGATCATTGGTTTAATCTTTTGGTTTCCCATGTTTTTTATTTGTTTTGGTGATTTATATTGCTAAATATGGCAATAAAGCTATGTGTGTTTGCATTTACATCCATACTTATATATGCCATAGAAGTCAGCAGTGTGCTATAGAAGTGCTATAGCATAATTGAAGAGTCCAGTGGAGGGGCTGCCATCTGTTTCAATAGCGGAGCTGTTCTCAATGGCAGCCATTGCAACCCAATAGCAGCACAGCCAAAATACCAGATTTTTGCATGCTATAATGGTGCTACTGCAAAATAGCATCGAACATCTATTTGCTTCTTTGAAACAATGTTATTTAGGTTATTTTTTGAGTAAAATTATCATTTCTCTCCCTTTTCCTAATGGATTCTTTGCTTCTGAAACATAGATAGTTTTTGAAACCCTTCTTCCTTGACCATTCCACTATAAAAGTTGCCTTTGTTTGGTACCCTGTTCTTTCACACTTTCTAGGACTTTTTTTTCCTTTGTTTTGCTCGCATTCTTTTATCTTCCTTTAAACTTCCTCTTTCACATTTTACTAATGTTCATCTGATTTGTTATGTTCTTCTACTTCATTATCTGTGTGTGATAACTGTGACTTTATTTTTTGGAAATTGCTTTAATTTTCTTTCTTTTGGTTTTACTAATTATATATAGTATAAATTATTTTGTTAATATATTAATAGTTAAAATGTCAACCTTCTCACCTGCTACGTGGTTTCAAAAGTTAGAGGTTGTGCATTGTTATCCAAGATGGATAACTATGATATATATTAGTTTATTCTACGAGTAAATCTTCAATATCAATTTTTTTTTTCAAATAATCATCAGACTTTATCCTTCACATAAGATTTAAAAGTAAAAATCGGTCGTCTGTCATGACAAACCACTCCTATGACTTATGTTTGTGAAGTAGTTACTGACTATTGTTTGCTTCCTCACTCATTGCTTTTGCCAAGTGATTATATATATGATATCATAATTTACCTTCATTTTTTTTAATCAAGTATTGAATTCCCCTTTTTACAGGTATGAACCAAATACAATTGACCTATCAGATAACAGTGAACTAGAGTAAGGAATTTATTTGTAATTCATAGATCATAGTCTTTCTTCTTAAGCTAACAGTTTGTATCTCGTGTAGATATTGGCTCACCATTCTATCAGAGCATTTGTCAGATCTTGTGGACAAGGTAATCAATTTTTTTGAAAGTTGGAACACCTGGTGTTCATGCTTATGGCTCTTTGTACTCAAATGTTTAAACACATTAAGATTGGACTCATAGGACACTCTCAAGTTTAAATAATATTTCTCTTATAGTGTCATTACATACATTTGATATATATACATACATTAATTGGATAAATTTGGAAATAAGCATTGTCTATTCTAGGAAACAAATCCCTGAGATTGTGGGATTGATATACTAGTAATAAAATCAAGATACAACCAATATACGAAAATTAAAAACAATAGGAATCAAATCTGAAATTTCCTAAAATATTTCGATACTCCTCAAGCTGGTGAATAAGTGTTCTCCATTCTGAGCTTGGATATAATTCTCTCAATTATTTTTCTTCAGCCCCTTGGTATGTCTACAAGTTGTCCTTGATTAGACACATGGAGTGTAAATCACGTCACCATCAAGCTTTTCTTTGATAAAATGTTTATCAAAATACAGAAGAAGGTATGATCGTGGTATTTAGGCCAGTGAGAAAGGTTCTATGGGTACATGAGAATTTTTCAAAGGATAGATAATTTGCCAAAGGGTAAGGTGGTTTAGTGGATCTAGTTCCTTTTCTAAGAGCAATCGGGAGATCTAAATTCTGGTCTACTTGTGCAATAGGTTGTATAGAAGGGAGTTCATTACTAGTAAGATCATCACAATTTGTAGAATTAGGATTTATAGGGTCAGAAACATTTACCTTATGTGATATAGGGTTGAACTCTTGAACATGAGTAGATCCTTGAATGACCTTTCCTCTTCGAGTATACACCAAATTTTTTCCAAACTTTATATCATCACGTGATTTAATAACTGACCTTGTAGATTTAGGATTTTGATCCACCTCTATTCCCTCCCTCTCTACTTCAATTTCAATGGGATTACTCTTTTAAACCTCACTTTTTATCAAAAAAATAGATTTGGGAATATAAAAGGCTCATTATCTTCCTCTCTTAAACTCTCACCTCGAAGATGAGAATGATTAAAACAGTTAACGTGCCCATTGAAGGTGACATCCCTTGACACAATTTTTTGGAAGGAGGATGAATGCACTACCCTTTTTGTGTGACAAAATACCCTAAGAAAACACATTTAGTAACCCTTGTGTCAAGTTTTCCCCTTTGCTGTTTGTGAACATGTACATATGATACACATCCAAATATTCTAGGTGGAAGATTAAGTGTATGAGTTATGTGTGGATGGAATGAGTGTAGAACTTCCATTGGACTTTTTAAAGACAAAACAGTAGAAGGTAATTTGTTAGTTAACTAAGTGGAAATAAGTATAGCTTCCCCCTAAAATGTTTTGGAACATTATTTTAAAAAAGTAGTGCTCTAGTTTGTTCTAGTAGGTGCCCCTTTTTCCAGCCAATGACTCTATTTTGTTGGGGTGTGTATATACATGAGGATTCATGAATCATCCTTTAGTTTTAAAAGAAAGAATCTAAGGTATGATTGAAATAATCTTTAGCATTATTAGACGTAATTTTCTTAATAGTAACCGCAAATTGATTCTTAATTAGTGACACAAACTGCATAATAACATAGCTGACCTTAGATTTGTGTTTAAGGAGAAGTCATGCCCTTGTGCAATCATCAATAAAGGTGATAAATCATTTGACCCCTGAAATATTAGGAACTTTAGAAGGACTCCACACATCAATATGAACAAGATGAAAACCTGAAGTGCTTATTTCATTACTCATAGGAAAAGGTACACATTTGTGTTTAGCCAGTTCACCTCACAATGAAGACTTTGTAGATTTAAGTTTTTGAACAAGGAAGGAAACAAAAGCTTTATAACTTGAAACGAAGGATGTCCTAGACGACAATGTACCATCTGAATCTTTCTGTTAGGAATAGAGTTTTCAGACATCAAATATTGACTCTTAATGGAAAAATTCAGATCTTCCATGTACTAAACATCATTTCATTCTCTAGCATGTCCAATCGTTCCCCCCACCCCCAATTTGTTGTTCTGCAATATACAATAGTTTCTATAAAAATACCACATTACATGAGAGATCTTTGATAAGTTTTTGTATAGATATAAGGTTTGTGGACAATTTAGGAACATGCAGCACATTTTTAGAATTATGGTTGGGTTTTTTGCACATCTCCTTGACCAACTGCAGTAATCATGCTTACATCTGCATTGGAAATTCTTTTGTTGCTAGGACACAGGAAATTTGTGGAAAAATATTTAGGAAGAGGTGTCATATGATTAGTGGCTCCAAGGTCTAAAATCCTTTAGTGCATGAAGGGTGTATTTGAGATGTTAAATCCAACCGAAAATGCTAACTTACCAGAATATGTCAATGAACACATACATGTAAGTTGAATAGATCCCTCCTTGAATTTCAAGAACAGCAACATGGGAAAGAACAACAAAATAAGTTGCTTTACCTCCTCTCTTTTGAGGACCTTCTTTGTATCCCAAATCTTTGCTCCGGGGTTTTCCATGCAACTTTCAACAGTTGTTCTTAATGTGGCGTGGCTTGTTGTAATAAGTACCCAATACTCCTTCATTTTGTAATTCTTAGAGCTTGTCCCCATTTCCCATTTCAGCCATTACAATCATGTTCAAGTAAGGTACAAAGAGAGAAGAATGAATATGGACAATATGAATCTTGGAGCAATGAAGGCTGCGTTTTTAGGGTTTTTATGCTAGTCTCAGGACATTCATATGATATATATACATACATTAATTGGATAAATTTGAAAATAAGCACTGCCATTCTAGGAAACAAATCCCTTTGATTGTGGGATTGATACGCTATTAATAAAATCAATATACAGCCAACACAACATTAAAAACAATAGGAATCAAATCTGAAACTTCCTAAAATATCTCGAGAGGCACACTTGTGCACATGATACGAAACCAAGAGAGAATATAACCTTAGCTTCTAATAGTATGCCCTTCTAAAAGAAATTCAGAAATCCAAACACCAGAAAACAGTAAAGCTTGCCAAATTCACTGCATTTCTGTACTAAAAGGTAAAAGTCTGCAGTAAAATGTTACCTGAGTGCCTTAGAGGCCAACAGGAGCACTATATTACCGTAATAATTGTGTATATTCCAAACGACTTGAAGAGACTTTTGGTCACTGGTCTTAAAACCTTACTGACATAGTGTATATATGCTTTTGCATAGTGGATGATTCCACAATCCGCTGAAGGTAACAGTGAGGCTTATCAATAATCTTGCAGCAGGATACTGTTAAAATAAATAGCTACGGGTCTCAGAATTAGATATACAAAATGGTAAGAGGTGAGCTTGTCTAGCACGTGAACCTAACAACAATGAATGATTGATATGCTATATGCTGAAAAAAATTATTTTTATGTTTTAGATTTAAAATTTTTCCCAAAATCAGTTAGATCATGGTGTGTAATTTTTTTGTATAATTCTTATATCTTGAAACTTCTGTTTGATTTGAGAAAATATTTTATTTCCATTCCTGTTATACTAGCAAATACAAAGCTACACTATTTTGCTTTGTTCCTACTTTTGAAGATTTGTGCTGGAAATATTGAAAATAAAAACTTGTATTTGAATCTTTAAAATAGGAAACAAAGTGAAAACAAGACCTTCATTTTATTATTGGTGAAAAATACAGATGAAAGCAAAATACTTTCCCAAACTAGACTGGATCTTAGTTATGCATTTATCTTGTTGAAGGGATACATTCAAACGTTGGCTTTCTCAGTTTTGTGTATAGTTCCATCTTCTAATGGATCATCTTGTTGGAGGTAAACTGTGAAAGCCAAATTATTAGAAAGTAGTTTATGATTGTGATATTCCCATTTAAAACATGATAGGCAGTAGCAAGTGAAGGTGGAACTGATGATGCCAAGAGAAGGGGTGATGCTTTTGCTCGTGCATTTTCAGCCCACTTGGCAAGGTAATATTGACATAACATTCCTGTTTTGATGGCTTACTTTTGTCATTGATGCATGGTAACTCTGCTTATCTTGTTGTGAACTTATTAAGTACTATTTGAGAGAATTTTTGTGTTGTCTTTAATCAGTTGTATTAGTTTTAAAAATTTATTTTGGGTCAAGTCCTCTTGTAGCATATTCCATAGTTTTTTATACCCATTAACAAAATACAAAGTATGACAAGCATGTCAAATTTTCTAGAATGGGTACTTGAGCTCTGTCTTCTCTATCCCACACCTGCACTTTTAATTTTGTATCATGTGAAGAGAAAGGCCCATGTGTGCTTGATGAAAAGTTACAGAAATTGTACTGGATTATTGGTTCTTAACACAACATTCTTTGAAAATGGGAACCACTAGGGAGAAATATTGGTTCTTAACACAACATTCTTTGAAAGTAAAATATTTTATGAAATTTTCAACCAAGTTGAGGAAATATGGTATTAATTTTAATGTAAAATTAAATTCAAATGTCCAACATAACACGTTGTTAATCAAATAATTGATGTAAGTTAATCCATGATGTTTTGGTGATAACTTGTGACTTAAATCTGCTCTTTAAACCAAGCTTCAAATCTTGTTTCTAGTACACACAACAACTTCCCCACGAGCTTGAATCATTCCACGCCAATCATATTTTTCCTCAAAAGAACATAATGAAAGAAGTTCCCTCATTTGAATCCCTAAACTAAATTTCTAGCATCAAATAGGTTTATGAAATGTCCCGTGAAGAGGAAAGAAATTTAAGGAAAGGAAGTAAGTGGAATGGAAACCAAAGGAACATAAATTGGTAGAAATAGAGTAGAAAGAGGGACTGTATAGTTGAACAGAAATGAAAGATAAATAGAGTGAAAATTGATTTTTTGAGATTGTTTAACTTTTTATTAATAATAATTTTTTATTATTAATATCATGTTATTTAGTTATTCTGTAATAAGATAAGAAAAAAAAAGAAATTTCAAGCTCCCATAATCAGTTATGGATGTCTCTATAACCAGATTATGAAAGTTTAAATCAACTAGTATTCTACGATTTTAATCAAGTATGGTATGTTACATAGCATAATCGATCATATCCCAATTTCCACGCATATCTTCAACTCTCAATGGAAAAAACTTGACACGAGACTCACTACTTTTTTAAAATTATTGTTATATTCTTAAAATTCATTGACTTGACATAAGAATAAGCTTTTATTTATTTTTATTCTTTTATAAAGAGTCAGACTATACTTGGCATGAGCTTTTTTCAGTGATCAAATATCTCCACAAATTGAATAGGTTGATGGAGGAGCCTTCGGCATATGGGAAGTTAGGGCTCGCCAACCTCTTGGAAATGAGGGAAGAATGCTTGAGAGAATTCCATTTTGTTGATGCCTACAGAAGTATAAAGCAGAGGTATTCACCTTTTTTCTGTAGAAAACGATAAAAATGGGGTCTTTACCTGTGTTTGTGATGTAGCTGAATCATCTTTTAAGTCCCTTATTATGTGTACAAATTGTCCTAAAGCAATTTTCTTAGCTAAACGGAATTAGCTGTTGATGTGAATATAAAACAAGATATCGTATACTAGGTCACTGAACCCCGTGTGGATTACAACCTTAACTCTTTCCATTAATGAATGGACATATAAGAATGTTAAAGTTTCATTTACTTGGTAAATTAGAAGAAAGGGGAAATCACGGTTCTTGACTCTTCTGCTGTGCTTCCTTGTAATTTCTTTCTCCTACTCATTCTCCTAATACTATTAGCACATATAGAGTTACCTTCAAGAGGCTAAAATGGAAATCTAAGTCTATTTTTATTATTGTTCTGAGGGGACTGATTATTCTTTTAAGATGCAAATGAAACCTCTTGTTTGGAATAAAATATTCATCAAGATTTGTTTGATTATTTTTCTCCTCAAGTAAAAATATCTTGATTTTTCTTATATGTATCCAGCCTTATTCATAGCCCATTGATCCTTAAATTTTGGATTTTTAATGTATATATTTTATTTATGCCCTTTTGGATTTAGAATGTGAATCTCAAAACAAAGTAGAGGGTGGCTTGCATGTTGCTCATGCCATGGGATCTGGGTTGGACGTGGATCATATATACACAGCCTAATGCTTACCCACAATAGAAATGGAGCTATTACTGTTACATAATCACATGACAAACTTTTCTGTTGTGCTAAGGCTCACTATTTTTTTGTAATATATAAATATTCTTTCTTTAATAAAGAAATCCATGGAGAAAATGTAAATTACATTTGATGACATTTTCATGCCTATATTCTATGGATAATTTTCTACATTTTATGAAAACTTCATTTGTTTCGATTGTGTGTAAAATAGGGAAAATGAGGCATCGCTTGCTGTTTTACCTGACTTGCTGGTGGAACTTGATAGTATGGATGAGGTAATCTTCTTAATCTAGCATGTTGGAATTGGGAGGAGTCAATACTGTTCTCTCATGTATTGTTTTATGATTATGATTGGGGTTGGAAGGACTAGTGACAAAAGAAGTCAGGAAGGATGATACTGCTCTAGTATCATGTTGAGGATCAAGAAGAAAATTATATTGAATTTTGTGTATTGGGTACACACATGAGTGTTCTTATTTATATTTATAATGAAGAAATATAATAATAAGGAACAAAATCAATATCTAATAATGCAAAATATTTGGCAAGATATTTCCTCATCAAATCATATCATATCTCTAACTTAACTAACTCATATTTGTAACAAGTGGTTTATCTAATTAATATTATATCCTTGCAAAGAAATTGTGTTTGACAAATTCATTATTTTGGGTGATAGTATAACTGCATGAGTTAGCTTTATGCTGGTAGCACACTGGCTCATTCATACATAAATATCTAGTATTTTTTGTTCTGCTAGTGGTGGTACAACTGTATTAGTTAGCTTTATGCTGGTGCACACTGTAACTATTTGTACATAACTATGTAAGTATTTTTTGTTCTGCTGGTGGATTAAACAATCCCAGCTTCTAATGTACTTTGAAACCCTCCTTTGTTTTAGGAATCAAGACTGCTTACACTAATTGAAGGTGTTCTTGCGGCAAACATTTTTGACTGGGGATCTCGTGCATGTGTGGATCTCTATCATAAAGGAACTATTATTGAAATTTACAGAATGAGTCGCAACAAAATGCGTAGACCTTGGCGGGTAAGTGAGACTAAACATGTTTGTTTAGGTAGTTGATGGTTCAATACTAACTAATTATTTCTAATATAGGTGGATGATTTTGATGACTTTAAAGAGAGAATGTTAGGGGCCAAAAACAAGAAAAATTCTCGGCACAAGAGAGCTTTACTTTTTGTAGACAACTCAGGTGCTGACATTGTTCTAGGGATGCTTCCTCTAGCTAGGGAACTCCTCCGCCGGGGAACTGAAGTAAGTTGACTTCCTATATTTTGGAATTTTGTATTGGACCAAAAAGGTTTTTTTTCTTTCATCTTAAATCCCCCTCCAATACTATTATCATTATTAATAATATTAATAATAATAATAATTTGATTTGAATTTCAACTATTACTACAAATAATTAATTTAGTTTTCTAAAGATGTTTTGGTAATAGATGAATCCACAGTTCGTAGATAATATTGATATTCATTGGTAGCCCAGTCTCAAATGTAAAATCTTCCTACTTTTTGGTGTGGTTTCTTTATGAATATCGTGATTTCATTTTTCAAGTAAGCTCTATTGGTTTTTGTTAGCTTGACTGCTATACAACCCTGGCTGATGCTTATAACTTCTATGTTACTGCAATAACTACAGATGTGTTCTTCCAGGTAGTGTTGGTTGCAAACTCTCTTCCTGCTTTAAATGATGTAACTGCAATGGAGCTTCCTGACATCATAGCTGAGGCTGCCAAGGTTTGTGTAGTTTTGTTCTGTGAACACTAATTTGGTCTGTTACATTTTATGTTTTAGAGCTCCTTATAAATTTCATGTGAATGTCCTCACCATTCAGACACCTCTATTTGTTTTAGAGATCAATGTTGAACATGGCTGCCATTAAGTTCCGTTTGTATTTATGTTATAGAAAACTGTTAACATTTGCCACATTGGCTAAGAATATGGTATGAATACTCATAATAAGACTTGGACAATCCTCCACTTTGAGCTGGCTTGGTCCCTTCAATTAATTAAGAATTAGTAAATTATTTGAACACAAGGAATTGAGATACAAAAGTACTGATATTTCTGTTAAATGCAGGGTACTACGCAGGAAAGTGAGGTTTTTATTGTATAGGCTAACTCTTTTATTTTGTCTATTCTTACAAGTAAGTTTTTGCATTACTGTATGAAATGGAATAGGAATATTTATATTTAATTATGTAAACCTTCTTTTACAATTGATATAAAGTGATATGGCATTCACTTGATTTCAAAAAGAAGAAGAACTCATTTTGTGTTATATGTATTGTCTATGAAAGGGTTGTTAAATGTCTCCAGTGCCGTTGACCTTGTTATGGGGCCCCACTAGCATGGAATATGGTCAAACTACTCCTTATTAGGTTTTGGCCTATCCTCCCCTCTTGAGATGACTTTTGAGAGTTCTATCTTAATCTAATTTTAATATGATATCAAAACATATTTTCAACCATAGTGTTCGATGTTAACTTCTTGGCAAGCGTAACAATTGAAGTAGTATAGTTGATAAATGAAGTTGTCACCACAGGAATTTGCACTCATTTAGACAATTTGTATATTTACTATTAAGGACCTAAGAATTTTGGATTGAAGGTTGATGTAAAGAAACTAACTACAATCATAGCATTAACACAAATGAGATAAATGAATTTCTATAGTTGTTGCAAGAACCTGCAAGCATATAAGGTAGTCAATAATAATATAAAGTGATCCTCGGGCTTGGATTTTATATACTCAACTCAATAGCCTTTAAGAATCCAATATACTCAAATCCTAATTCCTCACTATAAGATCCTAAACCTTATTGTAGAAACATTAATCCATTAGTTCTTCTTTAATAGATGAATTTTATGAAGAGAAAGTGCTACAAGATTGACCAAGACATCAAATATTATACTAAAATGAAATCTCTTGGTTGTTCAACCTTAGGTTGATTGCTTTCGAAACATTTTCTGTTGCAATTCAACATACTTAAATTATTAAGTCATGCAACATGAAGCACAAAGATAGAACATTTGCATCACAAAAATTGAGCAAGAAAATGTATATCTTGAAGTTGAAAGTCTCTTAAGTGCTCTCCACATCTAGTCCATGCACTATAATCCCCCTACCAATGCGTAAGTGTTTTCTCTGGTAGCAAAGTTTTCCTTTTTGTCCTATGTCTATAAAGTGAATTTTCGTTTAACGACTTTGATGTTTCACTAAGTGAAAAGGGCATGGCTTTGGACTTTTTGAGGGTTTTTTTATTCATCTCATTGAGTGAAATCAAAAGGTTGAGTTGTCATTTTCAAGTGTCACTCACTGAATGAGTAAGCTTCTCGCTAGTGAGACATCCCAGTAGTTACTTCCTGCTTCTCAAGTCTTCGAGCTCCTATTTTTCTACCAAAAATGTGTGATAGTAGCCTATTGAACTATGAACATAGATGATTTTTCTGTAACAGTATATAAATTCACAAAAATTGAAAAGAAAAAGTTCACTGCATGAATGTAAATGTAGATGTTAGAAAAAAGTAGGATCATGTAAGTAATCTCCACACTTACCATTGGACCGGTCCTGCTATTCCTGCAAATTTCACAATGTGTTGTCTCAAGTGTGATGGGTTTTTTTTATGTCCTACCTTATTTAAAGAATATGGACAAAATACTCCTTGTGTAAGGCTTTGGCAATGCTTTCTTGAGTTTACTTTTGGGGTTTACTTGTGCTCTTGCTCATTTCTAATCAACCTCGTATTCAAATTCTATTTTTTGATTTCACCTTGACCAAATCATCTTTAAGTGGAACTAATTCTTCTAGTTTACAGCATTGTGACATTCTAAGGCGAGCTGCTGAAGTTGGAGGCTTGCTTGTGGATGCAATGATTAATACTTCAAACAGCTCTATAGAAAATTCATCTTCAGTCCCTTTGATGGTTGTCGAGAACGGGTGTGGTAGTCCATGTATAGACTTAAGACAGGTCAGCTCTGAGCTTGCTGCTGCCGCAAAAGATGCTGATCTGGTGGGGGCACTCGATCTGTAGTTGATAATACTACTGTGGATCTAACAATTTCAAGGACAATTATTCTAATTAAGCTTTTTTATGCAGTTAATTTTGGAAGGGATGGGTAGAGCTCTTCATACTAACCTCAATGCGCGGTTTAAGTGTGATGCTTTAAAGGTAATAGTATCTGGTTTACAGCCATTACTGCAATTTGATGAAATAATCTGGCATTTTCATCATTCGGTTTTTGGTCGAGTATCCTTGATTTAATGCTTGTCTAAACTTTATTGTCGTTTTTTGGCTCGTGTCGAGGACTCCACTACTTGTGGTTGTTGCAGAAGTGATAATCATGAATCAATTGCATTCTTCATATGCGTTATCTTTCTCACCAGCAGCATATCTAGCATTAACCATGTTTTCTTCCAATGTCTTTATCTTATTTTGTTCAGCAAAGAAGAATATTATTATATAATAATGATAATAATAATGGTACCAGAGGTATCTACAAGTGTTAGGGAATAATAATAAATAATGAATATGGTGTGTATATATGCAATGCAGTGGCATATAAATAGACTCTAGCGAGACATAAAAAGTCTCCACCACCTATATTCATCCATAAGTTCATCCAAATACAACACCCTAGCATGTTCCATTTTTTATCTTGTTTTACGATCCAAAATAATTATAAGGTAAATGATGTGGATTTTGATTTCTGCCTCCATCCATCAATTGCGTCCATGTTCCCTATTATGCCCACCATCTGTTACTGGCATTCTTTAAGCATAGTCTCACTTGAGGTTGAGCAAGATGGAATATACCCTCCACACACATCCACGTATAGGAAGTAATTTCCTTCATGTTTGAGTTATGATCAAAATTTTCATCAGAGAACACACTTGTTTCTATACCTCATTTCACGTTATAGCCCCACACAAAATCCATCCTATCCCTTTCCCTTCCTTCTAGTTATCTATAACAAAAAATTGCTAAGTATTCCATGGCTTTCTGTGGCATCACCCATGTTGTACCTACCAACTACAAGCAAATCATTCAATATCTCATGACTTTCGTCACATGCAAACAAAATGTGGACAAAAGTTCCCTGCTTCTGTCGACAAAAGTGACACACCCCGCACCCCTTTTCAAAGTTGATGTCTCTGTTGAAAAAGTTGCCCGGCGTGTCAATCAATTGTTGAGTATTCTCCAAATGAAACATCGTAATTTAGGTGGAAGTTTAAGTGTTTAAGTCGCCAATTTTTTGTCTTTATCAACCTGACCACCATAACTTAGCAGCAGAGCAAGCGCCTCATATGTTTGCTTTGGCCAAGAATTTGTCGCCATGACTATCATTGTTATGCTTCCACTGCTTAATTACTTACCACATTCTGTTGAAGAGAGTGGTCTGTTTGATACTTTTTTATTCTCCCTTCTACCTGTATTTATTTATTTATTTTAAATAATTTTGGCAGCTTGCGATGGTGAAAAATCAGAGATTGGCTGAAAAATTGGTTAAAGGGGACATATACGACTGTATTTGCAAATACGAACCTGTTAGTTGAAAGCTTCTGTGGACGGGGTTGATTCTATAATTTAATCAGTACTAAGACCATTAAAGAATCGTCTGGGTCTATAAATTTCGCCTTATGCTTTTTGTTTCTGTGCACGGTGCAAATCCATATTTTTCCATTACTAATTGTGTACCGGAAGCTTAGACAAAACTTTGGGGAATAATAGTGTCCAATATAATTATAGTTGTTCACTCCTTATTTTATTGTTAATTTTGTAAGTTAGTACAATGACTCATTGGATTATTTAAAATCACATTGAATTATCAGCTACATTTTAGATAAATGTTCATAAATTAAGCTCTGCGCCGAGGAATTAATTAATTATTGGTCTAAAACTTATTTTTAAGTTAAAACTTTAGTTTTTTATGGAATAAAAAATAAAAATTATGTTTAATTTTTCGATTTATTTTGTTTTCAGGTAGTTGTTTAAACGAGTTACATAACTTTAGAAACCAATGTTAATCAAAAGTAATTTTGTAGAATTAAATTCATTTAATAATTTCGCGAACGTTTATCTTACCGTTTAGTTTGGCTGCTTGAAACATCGTCTTTTATGGAGGCCAAGGGAGGAGTGCAGATATACATAATTTATTCACCCCTTACTAACTTTGCAAAATTTTAGATGACTAAAATACATAATAAGTGCAAGCCTTGCAAAATTTTAGATGACAAATAGAAAACCTATGAAT
The DNA here is from genome assembly GCF_016808095.1 of Vigna angularis. Classification (NCBI taxonomy): domain Eukaryota; kingdom Viridiplantae; phylum Streptophyta; class Magnoliopsida; order Fabales; family Fabaceae; genus Vigna; species Vigna angularis. The sequence continues at coordinate 11,648,423 of NC_068973.1, read as the reverse complement.
GAACTTTTTCGTAAATATTTTTTTAGAAAAGTAAATAAGTTGTTTTATAGATTAAAATTAATTTATATATTAGTTAAAAAAAATAGAAAAGTTATATTAAATATTTTCTACAAAACATTTTACGGAGAAGTATTTTTCCTTTTTAAAAATTACTTGTGAAGAAATTTGTTCAAAATGTTACTCATGTGTAATATTTTTGTTTTTATTGTTGCTACAAGCTTTAGAAACAACAGATTTGTTAGCTGTTATATATAATTTTATGGGATAGCTACTCCATCTTACATCTCTATGATTTCCCAGTGCATCCATAGATGTAGAGTGACAAATATGTGCGTAGGAAAAAAAAGTAATAAGTTATTTCTTGTTACTCTCCTCTACACTGTACAACTCCTTTGCACCTCCATACTTTGTAGCTTTTTACTTTCTATATCTCTTCAATTTTTTTACCCCCACAAATTTTCAAAATGTTCCATCTTCCAGAAATTTTCTGGAACAAATTTTCAGAAGTTTTCAAAATAACGAAATTTGCATATTAAGCTTTCTAAAAAAAAATCAGAACACATGAAATACATTTTGGTACAATTTTTTGAAATATAATTTTTAAAACAAATTTTCTGAAATACATTTATATAATGTATTCGAGAACGAGTTTTTGTTTTTAAACATTCTACGTGAATTATGTTTTGGAAAGAGGTGTTTTGGAACATGAAATGCATTCAAAAAAGAGTTTTTCAAAACAATACTTTTTTTCACATTTTTTCTTTTCTTCTTGTGTTCGCCCTTTATAGTAGCGGTAATCATGGAAGTGATGGGGGATAACAATTATGAAGGGTGTATGAGTCTTTTCTTATTATTGTGGGTACAGGAATTATAATTAATTGTACCACTATTTGTATATTCTAGATCATCAGTAGAAATTGGAAACCCAAAAATTATCGTTTCTTACAACCTATTTTATTAGATAATTATATTTTGACAACATTATTATATAATTGATCTATGTTAGTATTTATGATTATTATTATTGATCATGAAATAATTTTGGATCAATTACAAAATGACACATATATAATGTTAAAATAATGTTGTTAAAATATCATTATTTATTTTCTTAATAACAAGAAGATTGTTTACATTGTTATTAACTTTCTAATTTCTACTAATAATCACAATGAAATATCTAAGGATTATAACTAGTTTTACTCCTAGCTCAAGAACATATCTCTTTTTCCCTCCCTCCTATTTTCTTGCAAGAAGAAACACATAAGATCTAAAGAGTGGAACACAAATTGTACTCCAGATTGAATGTTCTAGAATGTAAATATTGTATTATAAATTGCACATTCCAAAAATACAATATTACATTTCTGATTACATATTTTAAAATGTAAAAAGCCAAAAGAAATAAGTTTCAAAATGTGTAATTCAAGAAGTCTCTATTTACACAATCCAAAAGTCAAAATGAAAAACAAATACAAAGTATTCACCTATAATAATGCGGCTCGCTCCCACTGTTATAAAACCTATGCGTTTATAACGATATTATGAAATAGGGTGTTGCTCCCTTCACCATCATCCTATACTTCCTCCACCTCCCCACATTATTTTAAATATAATTATATCTTTTAAGTTAAAATTTTTTTTACTTTTATCCTATTTTAAATAATTTGAAATCCTACTAGCACCCACCTACGGAATTTTCTTCTCTTTTCCCCATTTTCGTTTCACCTCCCCACCTCCTGCACTTCCATTCCTTTTTCTTCCCAATTTTTTTTTTGGTTTGAAAGCTTCCATTGCCGCCATGGTGTGAAGGAGCGTCACCGCCATGGTGTGGAGGAACATCAAGGAGCGTCTACAGCATCAACCAGCGTGAGGAAGTATACATCAATGGAGGTGACATCATTCAACGGATGTCCCCTAATAAAAGAAACCCTAAAATGAAAAACGTAACCTTTAAACGGAGGTGACATCTTCAACGGATGTCAACATCCATTTAAGGTAAAACGGATGTCGACATCCGTTGAAGGATGTTGACATCCGTTGAAGGATGTTGACATCCGTTGGATGTCACCTCCGTAAGGTTACGTTTGTTATTTTAGGGTTTCATTTCAAGGTTTATTCGAATACGCACTTGCAGGAAGCACGACACCCACTACACCACGAGAGCGACACTACACCACGAGAGGAAGACTGCTTGATAATTCTTTCCACCACCACCAACCTTTGCAACTTGTAGTATCTCACAACGACGAAAGAAAGAGAGGAAGAAATATAATGTTAAAATGAAAGAAAAGTATTTTACTGATGTACGGGACTAGAATACGTTATTAGTGAAATAGGTTGTGAATGAGTAAAATTAAAAAATAATAACCCTAAAAAATAAAATTTTATTGAAGGGCAAAATAGTAAAGGAAAGGTGGAGGGAGAAAGGTGTGGTGGTGGAGGAAGCAACACCCTATGAAATATCATTTTTGACTGAACCCTATTTTGTTCCACGATTTCTGCAAGCATCACTAAAACCTTACATTTCTTTTATCAAATTTCTCATCCGCAACTCTCGACGTTTTTCATACTCCATGAACAATCTCACCAATCTGCTGGGATTTTGTCCATACGAGTCTTAGATACACAGGAGTTTATTAACTTACGTAACCTCTTAAAGTATATTAAATTTTATTTAACAAAAATATTTTCATATATTTTAAATTTTAAATTTTAAAATTAAAAGTATTTGAATAATTTTTTATTTTTTATTTTTTATTTTAAATTAAAAATAAAAATGATTAAAATACCTCTATGTTTAAAGTATGTTTTTTTAATAAATAAGAATATATTTATCAATTAAATTTGATACAAGGAGTATATAAGTTAGCAAAATATATATATATATAAAATTAACCCCTCTCTGTATCTTTTTGTTGTAATAAAAGCAAAATGAAGATTTCGTAGAAGTTAATTTTAGAACGAGTATTGATAAATTTGATCTCAAATATTTGAGTCGAAAAAATCTTTCTTTGATTTTTCTTATGCGCTTAGCTACCTTTATTTTCGTTCAAGCGCGCATGTCAGTTTTTGTCAGTTCGCTTATTATTTTTAGCTTATGTTATATTCTATTTTGTTTTCTCTTTTGATGAAAAAACAGTTTGCTTTCACCTTTTCTTGTTTTTAATTTGTCTCCTTGCTTTTATTTCCTTTCCTTCCTTCAATGAAAGAGATTTTCAGAGACAATAAGTTCAAAGATCGCGATATTCTAACAATGAATTTTGAACACTTTTTTGACAACACCATGTGTTGTATGTTTATTGGTTTAATTTAAAATTAATTTCTTTTAAAAAACCGTCAAAATAGAAATAAGTAAGTTTTGTTTAAAGTGAGAATCCTAAAATACCCCTGTCTGTTTCATTGGAAATGAAGGTCTCGTTTCCCTGCCTCTTCATTTTGCTTTCTCTGTGATGGTTCCTAGTGCGTCGTGTTGTCTTCCTCCATTTTCGTAAAGGTGGTGTTTTTCGTAGATGTTATAGTGTGCAATGGCAAGGTCCGGTGAGCATTGTCCGACGACGAAGGTAAATGGTTTGTCGTTCCATTTCGTTCCATGGTTTTTTGGTTTGGGTTTAGGTTTGGGGTTCGTATCATTTTGTTTTGGTTATTGGGTTTAGTAGTTTTGCTTATTTTATTTTGGTTGATGCAGTTGATCGTTCGTCACTCTTTTTCGACAAAGTATATATGTACTTTGAACGAACGCTTGACAGACGAACATCGGTCATTGATTGCGAAGACTCCATTTGCGTGGTTTTTAGATTTGAATGTAAATGTTAAACTAGGTAGAAATATATTGAGTGAGTTATTGGGTAAGTGGGATGACTCGAGTAGTGGTTTTTTTGTTGGAAATAAAGTTTTGAATATAAATGAAAATGATTTTTATTTAGGGTTGGGATTGAGTACAGATCGTGAAAATATTAACTTAAAGGAGGAAATGAGAAATATTCAATGTGTGAAATACATAGGTGAAGGAAGAAAGGATTTTAATTCGATATACAAAAATTCTAATGCGAAAACACAAGAAAAAGATCCCTTGTTCTCATTTTTGTAGCCTTTACCTATTGGTAGGGATATGTGAGATTTTATTTCCAAAACGTAGCGGAAAAGTGTTTCCCGTAATGTTTAATATTGTTGACAACTTAAGTGGTTTGGGTAGTTATTGTTGGGGTAGTCTAGTTTATCGTTTTTTGTTACGTAGTTTGTGCAAAGCTTCAGAAGGCTTGAAGAAAGGCAAAGGTACAACAAACGTTTATGTGGATGGTTGTGTTTACATGCTGCAGGCAATTATTACTTGTTGATGTAAAATGTAAATTGTTTGTTTATTGTTTTGTGATTTTAGTTTTTTACTAGAAGTTAAGATGATTTATTTTTCTTAGGTATGGTTTTTTTAGCATTTTGTTCCACCTGAAGGTCTAATTGATAAATTTCCACGAATATTGCATTGGATGAATAGAAGTGTTGGAGACAAGTTCATAAAACGGTGTATGGAGACAGGTTTGGTATGTGGTTTGTTATCCGAAGTTTTTTTATGTTTTGATATATTGACAAAACTTATGTAGTCTGAAATATATGGTTAAATTTCAGGTTGTTGATGATGTTTATGTTGGTGCTTCAACCAAGGATAAGAAAGAATATAGACCAACACCAACAAGAAAGGATGCCCAACCAAGACCAAATAAGATACAAAAAAGAAATCGAAGAGAAACTTTTATGCTTGCCTTAGAGGACTAAGAATTTCTAATTGAAGAACTTAAAAGGAGGGTTGCAGGTTTGGAGGCACAATTGGCTGAAGAGAAGGCAAGACGACAAAATAAAGATCATGGTGGAGAAAGTGTGCCTCGTACAGAACCATCCATGAACACTGGTTTTGTATCCCCTACTGACATTGACACAAATCAACAACCTTTGAAGACGTATGTTAGGGTTGGATCACGAAGGCATTACAAGGGAAGAGCACTTAGGACTCCATACACCGGAACCGTAGTACTTAGAATAAAAAAATGAGTGATATATGTATTGAGTTGATTAATGGAAAGTAAATGATCATTGTAAATACATTAAGAAAACAAAGTGTAATGTATCGGATTTAGTTGAATAATATAAAATTTGAGTTTTTGGTTCGGTCACATATTTTTATTTTCAATAGCATTGTCATTATGATTTGTGGGTTTGTGGATTTGAGTATATGCTGAAGTTTTGTGTTGGATATGTTGCAGCTGTGTTTGTAAGATGTTGGTGTTTGACTGTTGGTAGATGGCGCTTGGTCATGTGATGTGACCCCAAGTAGTGGAGAAGAACCCATTTTGAGTGGGGGGACCAAGTTGTGCAAGGGCTGAATCAGACTGCTCCAAAAACCCTACTGTAATCATTTACACAGTCCTGGTAAACGATTACGCGAGAGAAAATCATGTTTTGTACAGAAACTTCAACTGAAGTAGTTAGTCAGGGTAACATGGGTGACCATTGTCAAAACCAGTATGTTTGACTCACATTTACACTTGTCTTTAGAACATGTTGGTGTTTGACTGTTGGTAGATGGTGCTTGGTGATGTGATGTGACCCCAAGGAGTGGGGAATGACCCATTTTGAGTGGGGGGACCAATTTATGGAAGGGCTGAATCAGACTGGTCAAAAAACCCTGTTGTAATCGTTTACACAGTTCTGGTAAATGATTACGCGAGAGAAAATAAGGTTTTGTACAGAAACTTCAACTAAAATAGTCAGTCAGGGTAACATGGGTGACCATTGTCAAAACCAGTATGTTTGAGTCACATTTACACTTGTGTTTGGAAGTTGTTAGTCTTTGACTGTTTGTAGATGGTGCTTGGTAATGTGATGTGACCCAAAGTAGTGGGGAATGAGCCAATGTGAGTGGGGGGGACCAAGTTAGGCAAGGTCTGAGTGAGACTGCTAAAAAAACCCTGTTGTAATCGTTTACACAGTCCCGATAAACGATTACACGAGAGAATTTCACTTTTTGTACAGAAACTTCAACTGAAGTACTCAGTCAGAGTAACATGGGTGACCATTGTCAAAACCAGTATGTTTTACTCACACGTGCACTTGTCTTTGGAAGAGGTTAGTCTTTGACTGTTTGTAGATGGTGCTTGGTGATGTGATGTGACACCAAGGAGTTGGGAGTGTCCCATTTTAAGTGGGGGCACCAAGTTGTGGAAGGGCTGAGTGAGTCTGCCTAAAAAACCTTGTTGTAATCGTTTACAGTGTCTTGGTAAACGATTACGTGAGAGAAATCCAGATTTTGTACAGAAACTCCAACTGAAGTAGTCACTCATGGTAACATGGGTAACCATTGTCAAAACAATATGTTTGACTCACACGTGCACTTGTGTTTGGAAGTTGTTAGTCTTTGACTGTTTGTAGATGGTGCTTGGTGATGTGATGTGACCCAAAGGAGTGGGGACTGTCCCATTTTGAGTGGGGGGACCAAGTTGTTGAAGGGCTGACTCAGCCTGCTAAAAAAACCCTGCTGTAATTGTTTACACAGTCCTGGTAAACGATTACGCGAGAGAAAATCATGTTTTGTACAAAAACGTGAACTGAAGTAGTCAGTCAGGGTAACATGGGTGACCATTGTCAAAACGAGTATGTTTGACTCACATTTGCACTTGTCTCTGGAACATGTTGGTGTTTGATTGTTGGTAGATGGCGCTTGGTCATGTGATGTGACCCCAAGTAGTGGAGAAGAACCCATTTTGAGTGGGGGGACCAAGTTGTGGGAGGGCTGAATCAGACTGCTCCAAAAACCCTGCTGTAATCGTTTATACAGTCTTAGTAAACGATTATGGGAGAGAAAACAAGGTTTTGTACAGAAACTTCAACTGAAGTAGTCAGTCAGGGTAACATGGGTGATACTCGCCAAGGATGATACTCGCCGCTGGAGCTATCACCGACCACGGCACCAGACTTTCCTTCTCCATCCGCGGCAGCCGCTGCCTCTGATACGACACTGTCACGTCCCGCGGCTGGACAAGAACATCGTCGGCGACAACGCCAATGTTGGAAGCGCCATCGCCCTTCACGACCCTCCTCCTTTCGCGTTCTCTCTTTCACGCGTGAGACAAAGACTCCACTACGACGAGACATCATCGTCGTTGCTCGCCACTCCACCGCTGAAGGCACCTCCGCTGCTACAGGTGCTCGTTGTGACGCTACCTCCGGCAAAGAGCATCGTGGCGGATCAACAACTTTGTCTTCTCCAGCGCGGACCTTGCTTCTACCGAACCAGCCACTAGAATTTTCTCCGCTGACAGTGGTGACTAAGAGCGACAACAATGGAGTCACCCTCGACCTCTTTTGCACGACACTGACATCAACCCAACTCCTATAGTCGCCTTCCTTTGTTTGAAATTAGAACTTGCTGCCGGAAATTGTTTCTATACCCCTCTGATATCTATTTTCTGTTTTGGGTGCTGGGATGAATTTATGTGATGGGAAACATGGTTGAGGTTAGGAACCGAGTGAGTTCTTCTCTGTTTCAGGTGTTGAACCAGATGGAGGACATAATGAAAGATGAATGGATACTGAGGGAGACGATTCAATGGGCGAGTGAAAATGATGGTCATGAGGATAAAAAGAAATCAATTTTGTGTGAGAGATGATTATTGAATGTTCTTTCGGGCTTCAGGGGTTTTTAATAGTTGATGGGTGAAGTTGAACAGGATGTTGATTTGGCTTGTTTTGAATGTAGGGGAAATAGGAGAGAAGTATGATAAGAAGGATGGGAATGGAGATTTGATTGAGATGAAGATGGTGGAAGGGTGTTGGTAGTAGCCGTGGGTGTCAAGATGGCTATGGCGATGGGTGAATATGGATGATGGTTGATGATTGGGTGAGGGGAGTCAAGGTCTAGTTGAGAATCCAAGCGGTTGATGGTGGCTTGCAAGTGAGACAAAGGTTGGAGTGGGCAGAGGCTAGGAAAATGAGGGAATGAGCATGAAGGTTTAGGGAATGGTGGTTTTTTTTTAGCACTGAGGCGTGGTGTCGGTGATGTTATTGGGGTGGTTACAGGTGTGTGAATGATGATGGTGTTAGAAAACGTGGTGGAGGTAGAGGTGTTTGGTCAGAGGTGAATGATGGATGGTGTTGGAGGTAATGGAGTTGGGAGTGAAAAAGGAAAAGTGGTTGGGGTGGTTACTGGTCAGAGGTGCAGAGAAGTGGAGAGCCAAAAAGGGAGCGTGTCAGTGTGCGTGAGGGAGGATCCGTTTCTCTTTTTCTTTTTGAGGATTGGGTGTGAGTGTACGTGATCTTGCTTCTTTTTTTCTTTTTCTTTTTTCTTTCTTTTTAAAATACTCATATGAAAATCAAATCAAATAATAAAAAAACGAAATAAAAAATAATCAAAAGCAGAATTAAAATCATAAAAAAAAACATAAAATAAAATAAAATAAAATACAATAAGATACAATAAAATAAGATAAAATAAAAGGAAATACCTATATTATTTAGTTACCCGGACGAAATTGGGTGTTGACACAGAAAATGCATGAAACGTTAAATGGAAGAGCTACAAAAAATTATAAAAATAGCATTGCCTCATGGTAGATCACCGTCAGTTGAGATCTTAAAATGTCCATCCTTTGCTTGTATAACACCATTTATCTTCTTAATCCATTCAACCTTATTAGATGCACTTTCAGCCTTCAAAACAACAACACTATGTGCTACAACATAAAAACATAGTAATTAAAATGGTTTCAAAAATTTGTAAGAAATAAAAGTGTGCATGTTCCATTGACAACTATATTAATAGAGGATTTTACCTTTCAGAAAAAATTTATAAGGAACTCTATTGGTAATTTTTGTTCACCTATCATGAACAAAAACTGCAATGTCACATGATGCCAAAGACTCCTTATTGGAAAGGAGCTCCTAACTTCGTCTTCTGGTATCTCTCTCAGCAAGAGATATTTTTGTTTTCCTGAAAAAGAAACAATTTACTAAGAGACGAAACAAAAGTTCAGATTTATAAAATGAATAAAATAGAAGCATGGGCAAGAACTGAAACAAATAAGAAAGACAATTTTTTGCCTTGTAAGTAGTGCTATTGAAAAATGTCAACCAGGTATCACTTACCATAGAAACATCAACTACATTTACACCATAACGATCTTCATTGGTTGGATTTTAACCTTCAGAATATGGCCTACATTATTGATTCAACAAGGTATAAGGTGTTGGAAATTATAATATCAATAAGCTTAAAGGTAACACAAAAAAGGAAAAACCTTTCAATAAAAGAATTCAATAATGCAGATTTCCCAACCTTCCTAGGCCCAAAAACAAAGTACTGCAAAACGTTTCTATCTGAATGTTGCTTCTTGCGATCCAAAAGCCGCTTCTTTGTCACACGGACAACAGATGATAGATCACCAGGATAACCAATGTAAATCAGATTCTCCATGCTAAAAGTTGGGTTTAGAAGTGTCATAAGTGACCACTGTGAAGAAAAAGTTAAATTTTGTTAAAACAAACAACAATCAATGTCAATGCAAATAAGGAATTCGGAACAAAGGATATCAACATAATATGTTAAAAGGTGCGCCAATGAAGAACGAGAACGTCGTTGGAAACATGTTTCTTCTCAAATCCCCAACCTACTTCTCCGGTTTCCTTCCCAATCGGTTGGATAATCAATGTCCTTCATGTAGGTCTCCACCTCGGTGGCCAGCCTATCCACATCAAGGTCGGTGGAGGGAGATGGTCGGTCCTCGAGCCACGTCACCTGCGCGACTAGGTAGGGTTTCGTGCGTACCACACTGTTCACTCGGAACCGTTCCTGGCCCTTACAGATGAGGAAAAAGTGGTCATCCACAAGACTCTCATGCTTTATGACTTCGTCGACGCAGCCAACGACGGCGGTTCCGGAGACGACATCCGTGTAGATGACGGCGAAGCGGAGATCTGTTTGAAAGAATGTGTGCATCATGATGCGGTAGCGGAACTCGAAGATCTGCAAGGGGAGGATGGCGCCGGGGAAGAGCACCAGAGGGAGAGGGAAGAGAGGAAGCTCGACAATGTCATCGGAGTTGGGGGAGTTTGCGTGATGCTTCTCGGAGAAGAAAGAGGAAAAGCAGCAGAGAGTGGAATTAAGCTTCCGGCAGCGGTGGCGGAGAACGGCAAGATTGAGATGGTGCTTGTGGTGCAGCGAAATGAAGATTATGGTTTGGGAGAAAATAAAGGCAGAATGGAGATGAAGATAGTGGTTTGGGGGAAATGTAGGCAGCGGGGAGGAATTAGAGTTTGGAAAAAAAAAGGCAGAAGGAAAAGGAATGAAGGCGCGAAAAAATTATTTAAAAAAAAATTAAATGTTAGGAACGGTTTGTGTTTTAAACTGCCGAAAATTTCCGGGGTTTCAAAAACCTCCGACAAATAACCTCTCCTAAAATTTATTATTTTTGTAGTGAGTCCTGGTAACAACTTTTAGTACACAACTTTCTTGAAATAGTTATTTAAAATCCTAATTACAACATTCATGATTTCTAACATGATTTAAATCCCCATTATACTTTTTATTTTGATTTAAGTCATATTTATTAAACTATTTTATACAAAATATGTTTTTCTTTATACAAAACTTAAAGATGGAAAATTTATATACGTTTTCAAATTATTACCATCACACAATTTATAAACAAGAGTCACCTATTTGGAAACGATATATTGATTTATAAATAAAATGAAAAAACAAAAGTCAAAATACAATTGTCGGATATAATTTTTTTGCTTTATGTAGAAAAAGCAAATTATGGAAGTACAGAAATTATATAATAAATATCCAAAAACATAACAAATGAAAAGAATGTAGGAAGGTTGAACATACACACATAGATCGCCATACTGGTAAGATATTGTCCGCTTTGAGTTAAGTTTTCACGAATTTGCTTTGGTACCACTCCAAAAGGCCTCTTACCAATGGAGGTATCTTATGTGTATATAAACTCATGTTCATCTCTTGTTTTATCTGATGTGGAACTTTGTTTGTACCTAACAATCCTCCCATCAAAAAAAGGACTATGGTTTTCCACCTCCCTTGATCCATGGTCACACATTCAACATCTCTTGTTCTCCACCTCTCATATGATACATCTGGCTATCTGCCACCGACCACCTGCCAAGGCTTCACCTTACCATGGAGGGACGTACTCGTTTGAGCCCGGTTACCAAATATGAACCATGGGCTCTGCTACCATTTGTAGGAAGGTTCAACATACAAATAGATCTCCATACTGGTAAGATATTGTCCGCTTTGGGCTAAGCCCTCACGAATTTGCTTTTGGTAGCATTCCAAAAGGTCTCTTCCAATGGAGGTATCTAATGTGCATATAAACTCATGTCCATCTCTTGTTTTATCTAATATGGGACTTTGTTTGTACCTAACAATTTATTGTTCCAAGTGTGAGTCCAAGTCTCACATTAGACAAAAATGAGAAAGTAGAACACTATACAAAGGTGAAAGACCCATTAACTCATTACCTTAAGGTTTTTGGTAGAGAGTGGTGTCAATCCCTTATATGGTTGGGCTCAGATGTCATTGGTGTTTGTGTCTCCCAACGTTGCCAAAAAGTGAATTTTGCACCGTTGCAAAGAGAACGTTGCACAACGTTTCTATTCTTCTTTTGCAATACAATAATATTTCATAACAAAACTTCCTCTTTGATAGACTCAATAGTGGTATCACAACTTTATGCTTTGAGTACCGAGAAAGAAAAAAAAGTGGAGAGAGTCAAACACCGTGAGAGAAAAAGTGAGTGCTTGCTTTTTTTTGTGAGAAAGATGACAAAGGTAATCAATGAGATGAGTGTGTCACAACTGTCGGAAAAGACTGATTACGACCATTGGTCTTTGAAGATTAAGGTTCTTCTTGGATCCCAAGATGTATGGGACATAGTGGAGGATAGATACAATGAACCTGCGGATGATGAACATTAGACAGTGAACCAGATTGCTACATTGAAAAAGACAGGAGTGAAAGACAGATCGACTTTGTACTTTTTGTATAATGTAGTGGATGAATCTAGATTCGAGAAAATAGCTAATGCAAAGTCAGCAAAAAGAAGCATGAGAAATTTTGAAAGTGACATACAAAGGAGATACCCGCGTGAAGCAAGTCCGAGTACAAGCTTTCAGAAGAGAGTTTGAACATATGGAGATGGGTGAAAATGAGAGAGTTGTCGAGTTTATAGCTCGAGTGCAGAAGATGGCCAACCAACTCGAAATGAATGGAGAAGAGGTTCCTCCTAACCGGGTTGCAGAAAAGATCAAATATGACGGATGATTTTGAAAGTAACGATCACTATTGAAGAGACAAAGGATTTGTCAACTCTCACTGTCAAGGAGTTAGCTGAGTGATTAAAAGCCCACGAATAGAAGAAGAAAAAGAAAAAAGAGAGAACCCGATGATCAAGCACTACAGGTACAGTTTGACTCGAATAAAACTCGGATTACTCAGAGTCGAAGTCCTAGCGGCAGATGGCGAGGAAGTCGAGAACGAGGTGAACATGGCCGAGGTAATTTTGAGAATAATAATGAAAAACAAACCGGACAACAGAATTTGCGTGGTCGAGGACAAGGAAAGGGCCGAGGAGATTGGCCAAGAGTTGAGTGTTTTAAGTGTGGCAAATACAACCACTATGCAAAGAGTGTAGATAAAAAAAGTGCTACAATTGTGGTAAGTCCGGTCACATTGCTAAATTTTGTCGAGCTGAGAAGAAAAGTGAGAGAAATCTTCTTATGGAAGAAGACTAAGAAGAGTGTGAAATCTTGTTGATGTCGATGCAATGGACATGGAGAGCCCGATCCCAACAATGGATGAAGTGATCACGGTAAAGGATGCACCAATTGTGGAGAAGGAAAACTTGGAGAAAGAACTCAAACAAAAAGATGAAGAGATTCAACAGATAGGGAGGCTTTTAAATGAAGTTAATGATGAATAAACAGAGGGTTGAGCTTGAGGAGTTGAAGAAGGTGACTCTTGAAAAGGAAGAGAAAACATCTAGTGTTCTTGAACCAGACGAAGGGAAAGATAAAGATGTTGAGAAGAACCTGATTAAAATATCAGTAGAAATTGTTGAGAAATCACCTAAGTACAGAAACGAGTTGGTCGAAGTTATTCAGAATGCGAGCATAACAAAGCTAGTCAAAGCATCAAAGAGGTCAATTAAGGTAAAAGATAGGAGGGCTATAGGGAAAAAGAAGAAGTCAAATCTGATTGAAAGAAGCAAACCCGGTGTGGGATGATGAGAATGGAAAGTCGAATGAAGGAAGGATGAATTTAAGTTTATGGGAGAGTTTATTGGAATAAACTTAAATTTTAGAGTTTTATTAATAATTTTGTTTAGATCTTATTTTATTAGTTTTGGATCTAGTAATATTTAATTTGATTTTGATAGAGATAAAATAAGGATAGGTAGTTATGATTTTCTGTTTATCTAGGTACAATATTATTTTATGATAGATTAAGCAGATTTTATTTTTAAGATAGTTGATATTTTATTTTTAGATTTTATTTTTATTTTCGTAATATTGTAAGTATCACGACTATTTAAAGCCCTTCAATTATCAATGAATAACAAACTCAATTTTAGGAAAATATTAGAGTGTGTGTATCGTGAGATCTTCTCAACAATGGTATCAAAGCCGATGGTTTGTCTTGGTGACCGGCTCATACGAGTATAATGATCCATATACTGAAAGTCTTCCTAGCAAAGGGTATTCAGGTAAGCAAGTCCTGTTAAGATGAACGACGGTTGGAAAGGGCTACTCATGGTTGTGGTTGGTTGGGAATGCTTCCGCTAGAGGGGAGTATACCTATGTGGAAGGGACTCACCCTTGAGGGGAAGATTGTTGGGAATCCAAGTGTGAGTTCAAGTCCAATATTGGATAGAAATGAGAAAGTAGAGCACTATACAAAGGTGTGACCCATCAACCCATTGTCTTAAGATTTTTGGTAGAGAGTGGTGTCAATCCATTATATGGTTGAACTTAGATGTCATTGATGTTTTTGTCTCCCAGATAAAACCTCCTCCTTGATAGACTCAACAAAGAATTGAATAAGTGTAAAAATTAAAGTATGAAAATATTAATTGAAAGAAAATGGGATAAATTTTTAAAATTGTATGGTTTATTTCTTCTTAATAATTTATAGGATAAAAACACCTTAAACATAAATTTATTTTTGAAAAATTCATCACTAAAACACATTTTATGCTTTTCATTGTCATTCGCAGTAAAAGAAAGACCTATAAATCATATGGATCCGAACGTATCTGGTTTCAATTACTTTACACTTCTTTTTGTATTAATTAACCGACTTTACAAAACTATAATTTTGATTGAACCATTGTTCTCTTTTTTCCTCCACGTGACACGTCCAATCCCATGCAAGGCTACGGAATATTCAATATTGAATAAAGTCTTGGTTAATTCCTTGACCAAAAAGCAATTAAAAATATCTATAATGAAGAAAAGAGAGGAGGGAAGTGATAACACTAGAAATGAATTAAGGAGTGAAGAATTAAAAGCCCTACAAGCATAAAGATAATATAGTACTTACTGCATTTTCTTTAACTGGAAAAAAAACTACCATATCTTCCTCGATGTTACAGCATAAATCCTAAAGCTTCATGACGTGTCGCACACAAAGACACAAATATAATATATATAAACCAAAAGGTGACGAACCAAAGGGCAGTCGAATTGGACTCTGAAGCTTCTCATTCACACTCTCTTGGTTATATAAGTCAATAAAAATCTGAACAAGACCACCCTGAGATAGATATAGCTAGAAAGAAACACTACACAAGAAAATACGAGGAACCCTCCCATCATCAAAAGGCTTTATGTATATAATATAATAATAATATCATATAAAATAAAATATACGGAGTGAAAGTGATGATGGTCATTGATTATAGGTCATTGGTCAAAAGAACCAAGCCAAGAGAGAGATTAGCCGTCGATCATATCCATGCACATCATCATCACCTGAGTTGTGACTTGAGATTTGGGTTTTAGACCAAAGGGTTTGTGGTGGAAGATCCATAGCCGTTCATCATGCCAGTCCATGATCCTGGACCGTTGAGATACCCAAAGGAATCTTTGCCTGCATCAGAGCAACCCTGGTCTTGCCATTCGAGGGACAGTAGCTGTTTAGGGTTTGGCTTCACATCAATTGAGGCATTATGGTCCTCATTGGCATCATATGGCAGCATCAAGCGTTGGCAAGAGTCCATTAAGTAGTTATTAGCACCATTGCCAGTGTTGTTGCCATCAAGAGACATAGACATGCCACCAAAAGCTGAGGGGCAAAGACCGTGAAAATTTGGTGGCAACCCATTTTGAGCATTACCATGCATATCTCCCAGCCCAGCACCCATGCCCATGTCACTATTTCCAAAAAAATCAAAATTCCTAGAACTACCACTCCCAATTATGCCCTCCAGCTTGCTCTCCATCATGAAGTCAATTGGCCTAGGGTTCTCGATCATGCCAATACCATACTTACCCTCCATAAAGCCAGGGTTTCCCAGTGACCCTGCATTCGTCCCAAGCAAGTTGCTGAGGTGGGAAAATTGTACATCTGGAAAAGAGAGTTGAAGGTCTTTGGGGTTGTGATGGTAGGAGGAGGGTGGGGGCTGTGTTTGACTAATTTGATTGTTAACTAATGAGTGGTCATTGGATTTTTTTGCAGAGACTTTCTTGTTCTTTCTGCAGCCTCCACCAACAGGAATGTTCCTAAGAGTGCCTCCTTTGGTCCAGTACCTTCTGCAGGTCTTGCAGAAGTACCTTGGCTGAGAGAGACTGTAGTTGTTGTAGTAGCAGAACTTGGTGTGGGTTGAGTCACACCTGGGGCACTTTAGAGCTTGGTCATGTGGGGGTCTTAGCCTCCTCTCTATCATGGGCCTTGAGCATGTAAGCATGTCCCCAGAGGGTGAAGAAGAAGAATCCATTCCAGACTCCTCGTGAATTGTGCCCTGACATTTTCCGTAAAGCAAAATATTTAATATTTAACTCAAATAAATCAAAACTGCGATGTTAGTGTTAGACGTATACTGTAAAAATTTGTCTTGTTGGATTTTAAATGTCTTTTTCTTTCCATTCTTTTTGTTCTCTTCCTAGTTTTCTTTTTCTTGGCTTTCTCGTCTTTTTTTTTCTCCTTTAATTTGGTCCAACCAACTCTCACATTGCAAAACAAAAAGGTTTCAGAGGGTGCAACACATTGTTAGTGACTTGCAAACCAACGTTAATTAACTAAAACCCTTGAACAAAAACTCCCCGAAACTGCTGTTTACACCAGAGACTCGATTAATGAGAGTGATAAAAACATATACATTCCCAAGTTGTGTGTGCATGTGTGTGGTTATATAGTATACCTGCAACCAATGATCTGATGAATCCATGCAGACGTGCAAAGAAGATAACCCCATTCACTGCACACACGATGATGTTAACAGAACTGAACTGTGGGAGTGCTACTTGAAGTTTGTGAAAGGCATTGCAGAAGATGATGAAGGAGAGAAGGTGGGAGGAATAATATGTGAAGTGGGAATCGAAGAGTGGGAATTGTATTGTAGGAAAGCATGTGTGTGTGAAGGTGTGGTTGCTACATGGGACGGGACAGTGAATAAGAAGGAAGAAAAAGTTGAGGGTAGTGAGTGAGAGGTGGCATGTTGTCGCAGAGCTACAGTGTGTAAAACCCGTCGGTGACAACAATGGTGGGCCTTAACCTGTCTCTCTAATGCCAATAGCTTATCTCAACTTGACTAAATCTTCACTGACACAACGGACGGTGAGATTTGGATCAGGTGGTGACGTGGAGAAAGGAGGACCGTTGATGGGTATGTGTAGAGAATGGGTACGTCACGCTAGTCGTGTCTGACGTGACAGAAGCTTGAGAATATTTGGGTCCCCGATAAAGAACGCATACCGAAAGAGCACTCTACGTTGCAAGCCCCACACACACAACACAAACACCATTTTGGACCCACTCCACCTCCTCCCACAAGCAAGGGATATATTCTCATTTCCCACACGCGCCATTGCTGTTAAGTGTTTCTTCTATCTCCCCCAAGAGGAAAACGTTGATTTGATTATCAGAACCATATGTGTGTGTGTGTATATATATATATATATATATATATATATATATATATATCAATTTAGTGTTTCAAATTTGATACATTTGATAGATTAATTTCATCTTGGACGTTGAAAAAGTTTGTTTTTAATTATTGATTTTGACATTTGTAAGTCATTGGTGTCTAATCTCAGTGAATTTAAACTAATTTAATGTTGAATGTTACATTGTACAAGAAATTCAGACAAATAACGTGGTCGCTCTTCTTTGGATGTGACTCTTCAAATTTAAATTATGTATGAAGAAAAAATCTAATGTTATGTTTGAAATGTAAGTTTGAAAAAAAATTTAAATTTTGGGTTTGTTTGAAATGTAAGTAAGTATGTATATTATGAATTGTTGTTTGAAAGTTTGAAGAGATATTGGTGAAGTAGGCGGGGTTGGTGTGTGGGGTGGTAGGGAATAAACTGAAAAGCTTTGATCATAAGAGTGACACCCAAAAGAGGAGCGAGGATGCTATCTTTATCCACTAAGTAGAAGATGAATAAGATGGTTGGCGTGAAGAACACACCCCACTCCACAGGAACTAAAGTACATGCAGTGTCAGGTGAATAAAGTGTGTGTGTTCCCATGTTACTTGCCTTCACTTCAATTCCTCCATTCTTCTCTTTCTTTTCCCCTTGGATGGTCGTTTTCTATCTGCTTTAATCTAAAGATCTGGATTATTATTGTTTCAATCATAACCGTGTTATCATTGCTACTCACTTCTTCTAGGTACTTGTTACTTGTTCTTACCTTCTTCAACTCTATCAGACAATACTCCACTCAATACCCGTTGGTTGCTCAAAGCTCACAACAGCCACAAAACAAAAACACTAACTCCTATGTATATACGGATCAGTAACATCATTCTTTTAAATTCACCTGCACTCAATTTCAATCATAATACTGCTGCTACATAGTTTTCCACACCCGCAATACTTCCTAATTTTAAGAAACAGATTTAATTTTATAAAATTGACTCATAAATATTATGAATTATCTTTAATAGAGATAAGATATCAGCATCCTTTAAAGTATATATATATATAGTACGAAACTATACACTAATAAATGATTTCAGAACATATGAGTATAATAATAAATTCAACAAACAACAAAGTAACAATTTAATTTAAGAGATAATTCAATATCACAAATACAGTTACAGCAAAGCTTCATAAAGGTGTGGCCTAATGATGTGCGATTAGCCAATCTTTGGACTAAATGAGAAATATATAGTATTGTTAACTTGCAGCATGATGTATGGCATGTGAAGAAAAGACTTGTGTGCGTATATGATTACAAAGACAATAATGGTGTAATTGGCTTTTTGCCATGTATATATATATATATATATATATATATATATATATATATATATGTATATATATATATGTATATATATATATATATATGTATATATATATATATATGTATATATATATATATGTATATATATATATATATGCACATGTCGTGCATATGATTTATATGCCTTTGAGCATCAATAGGTATCTTGTAAATTAACAATAAGTATCACCTTTTGAGAGAAAACCCCCAAAACTGTGAACATACTTCTTTCTCAAGCTACGTGTTTTTATTTCCTACACCCGAGTTGCTTTCTCGATCTTCTTTTGTTCTTTCCTCTTTTTTTTTTTCTTAAAGAAACCAAATGAAAGTTCAGAAAAGGCCAGGTAAAACCACAAATTTAAAAGCTGTACATTTTCTCAAAAATATTTAAAGCGGGAAATTTTCTTTTCAATGTATTCATTTTTTAAAGGAAAAAAATTTAATTTTTCCCCTTAGAATTAGATACTTATCTTTATATATATATATATATATATATATATATATATATATATATATATATATATATATATATATATACAGATATACGTCTCTATGTGCGTGATATAAATCTATATATGTAAGTGTCACTATAGATTTTATGCATGGATCAAAAGCCTTAAACGCGGTTATTCTTTCTCGCAGAAAGCAAAATAACTGATGAAAAGCTACATTGTCCAATAGAAAATATTGATCAATATAAGAAAAAAAAAGTCTAATAAAAGAGGGAGTTATTTAAGTTACTCTATCTAAAAATAGAATTAAACAATCTCGCTGGTGCAATTAATTATTATACCAATAATAAGTACAATATAGAAACAGGCCAAAAATTTTAAATGCCATTGACTTTACTTTTATTTTGGGTGTTAGACAAGTCTCTAAAATAATTATGAATGTAATAATTAATGTGATGAAGAAAAAAAGAAGACTGTTTTGGTTTCTTATATATGCATTTCATTTCAAAATTAACCATGTTCAGTGGTGGAAGAGGTAAAGATAAAAAAAAAGCAATTTATTTGTAATAGTTGTATGAATATTATAACATGTATTTTTTTTTTACTTGCTTTTTATGGAAGTTTCAATTTTATATATGTCAATATATTATATATTTACTTTTTATTTTCTTTATAAAACATTAAAAGAATATAAAATATGGTGATCAACTCTAATACGGCACATAATAACTAATCTCACTCTCCATGTCATAATAACTCAAATTTTAGCGTCAGCAACATATTCTTACTTTTTCAGTTAATTTCTAACATTATTTACTTTTATTTAATATTTTAAGAAGATATCACCTTCATTTATTATATATTATATTTCTACTAAAGGAAGATGTGGAGACACAGTCAATATTATATTTGTACCAAAATATAAATAAAGAGAATAATATTATATATTATATAGCATTAAGGTTCTAAACCAAGAATAGATGTATGTGGTCCGCGGTATGATTTTGGTCAAAAATTGGAACGCTAATACCTCGTTATGGGTGCAGTCACTTTGGTTCTTTAGGTCCACCATGAGAGTTATTTTGTGTCCATCTCAAAGTTTTCCTTTCATATGTACAGCAATGATGCATGCAACAAAATTAAAAAGCCCTTTGAAGACCAATATTATTAATTTCTATTATAAAAAGTTTCGCATTATAGCACCACATATAATTCCGGATCCTGCTGCCAATAATTGCAATCAAATATATTACGGAGAAGTACATTAATTTATTGGGTCCAGTGTGACCTCTAAAGTAAAATACTCTTCAGAATTCAAAGCAAGAGATCTGTCATCTGAAGTCCAAATAATTGTCTGGTCCTGCTCTGCGCATGGGGGAAGCAACCAAACAACTTACATTCCGATTCTTTGCATGTGCTTAGTCCCTCTCCATTTCATGTTACTGTGCTTAAAATCTTTTCATAGTTTCGTTGTTTATTTTAACACAATAATCTTACAGTTTTATCTTAATATTATCTCAACAAATACTTAGGCCAAGCGAATCTAACTTTTTTCATTGTTATTCGCAAACCAAATATATAGCGACGAATATTATCTCACGATCATTCATCTATAGGTTGGTGAGTAACATAGTATCTTAGTTATTCATAAACAAGATTTTGATATATTTTAGTATAAAAAAGTTAAATAATTCATTTATTGTTACGCAGTCATTAATTGTTTATTTCCATATATATATATATATATCGAAAAACTTGAAATGACAAATAAAATGGAACAGGGAGAATAGTTTTTTTTTTATCATAATTCAAGACTTATATTTTGACATATTGTGTTAAATATTTTTCACAGAACAAATTTAAAAATGAGCTAAAGTTATGTGTGTTTTAATAAATGAATTTTAAATCTTATTTAATCTTGTAAAATTAAGTTGAAAGACAAGATTTTTATTTATCTATATATTATAAATTGATTTTATTTTTAACTAATACAATTTTCGATTGATGCATGTAAACTTTATGATAAGATTAATAAATGATTTGATAGTGGGTAAAACAATAAATTTATCAAACAACAAATTTAGTTAGAAGTAACATCACTAGTACAAAATGTGCTTTTAAACTCGCACAATAGACTTCGGTTTACACCAAACCGCTGTCTATTCAGACACGGTGGCAGTTTTGTAATTAACGAGACCTTATAGGCCTCGGTTCAGACTAGACCGGTGCCAAAAAGGGCTACTACTTCGGTTGTGAAAGCAATCGGTGCCTAATTAGTGGTTTCTGACACGGTTTCTGACGCGGTTAAGAGAAACTCGAGGTGGAAGAGGTATACTGCATCGATTGGTAGGAAGGACCAAGGCGTATAAGCCTCTACTACCTCAGGCCCAAGAAGGACCGAGGCATATAAGCCTCTTATTTCCCCAAATTTTTTCCCCAAATTGAACGAAAACCTAGCCCCCTCGATCGCTCTCGCCTCTCCTTTCTCTCACCTCCCTCGCTCTCGCCTCCCTCCCCTTACTCTTGCCTCCCTCGCTCCCGCCTCCCTCCCCTCGGTCTCGCCTCCCTCGCTCTCGCCTCCCTCCCCTTGGTCTCGCCTCCCTCGTTGTCGCCTCCCCTCGCTCTCGCCTCCCTTCGCTCTCTCGCTCCGTCGCTCTCTCGCTGGCTCGCTCTCTCGCTCCGTCACTCTCTCGGTCTCGCTATCTCGCTCCGTCGCTCTCTCGGTCTCGCTCTCTCGCTCCGTCGCTCTCTCGATCTCGCTCTGAAGACTACTGCTCCAAAATCTCCTGCGAGTGTGTTGCCTCTGGAGGGAAGAGCAAGCGGTGGTGGTGCGTCAATGGTGGCGGCGATGATAGTGGTGGTGGTGGTGGTCAGATTAGGGTTTTTCTGATGTTCATGGTGGTGGTGCGAATTTGAGATTAGGGTCAGATTGGGGTCAGATTAGGGTTTTTCAAATATGAGATTTTGTTTTACTTGCTTCCTTTGTATGTTTGTGGAGATCTGCAAAAGGTAAATGTGTTAATTTGCTCGAGGCACCAAAATTAAATTCCTGTGTTAATTTGCCATCATTTTCAAAGCAGGCTAATGTGCTCAGATCTGCAAAAGGGGTGAGGATTGTGGAGAAAAATGAAGAGTTGTTCTAATGTATATATCAATCTTTTACGGAGAAAAGAACTCCATGGTTTTGCTTAATCGAGTTCTCTCCTTGTTCAAAGTTTCTTATTTGTGTAATTTGCAACGAAGATGTGAACTCTCTAGGCAAGTTAGTGTGTAATGTGTTAGTGAAAATTAACTAAGGTAGATTATTTGTGTGCGTGTTTTCAGTCTTTGAAATTACGTTGAGCATAATAACGCTCATAGTTTGTGATTATTATCTATGCCACTGCCAGAATACTCTATGACAGTCTAGGAAAATCATAACGAAAAAAAAATAAAAAAAAGACCCTACTGCCTCGGTTCAGCCATCAACCGAGGCAGTAGAGGGAGAAGAACAATCTCGATTCTGATAACCGAGGCCGAATCGTACCATTTTTTGTCTAGTTTCAAAACCGAGACATAAAGTCTACCATTTTTTACCTCGTCTGAATATGCCTCGGTTCAGGAACCGGTGCCTATCAACGAAAATAATCGGTGTCATTTCCTTTATCTGTACTAGTGCATATGTTTCTAATATCATGTTAAGAAAAATTTTAAATTCAATTTAATTTTATGAAATTGATTAGTAAGATAAAGTTTATATTCATTTATTTATTTATTTATATATATATATATCGTGAATTTACACAATAAAATTTATGTTAATATGTATCTTAAAAGATATTATTGCAAGAGGATAACACTATCAAACCAACCACCCACATGTATATAATATTCTAAGTTGGAGATGTACATAATTTGGTGTGAGGAGATGGGTTGAAGATGGACCTTTGGATATTATCCAAGTTTAATTTTCACAAATAATTCACAACCAAATTTTATTTACCTTATGCGGAAATTATAATCATTAATTAATATAGAAAAAATTTAAATCCAGAAAAGTTGATGAGATCCATGTGGTTATTGACTACTGTTTCTGTGTTGGAACTTGGCACCCATATAGGTTAACAACCATGTCAAACTAGGCACCCTATATAATGGGTAAAGAAAGAAATTTCAGTGTTTAGCCAATCTAAGGCACAGATATATAAAATGGTATTAACAGACGTATATACGCATGCGCGACACTGCCAACGGTGACTGCGGCGCGCAACGAAATGGGAAAGAGATCTGAAACAAATTCCTATGTCATTGCATTAATTTTGTATGATCACAATCTACCGGGCGGTGTTGGGGTGGACAATACTTTTATCAAACCTCTGCAATGTATGTTTTTTTCAATTTGAATCCTGTGTTCGTCGTCGGTTGTCGTCCCTAGATTTGTTCTCTGGCTCGCAATAGCTTCTAAGAAAGAATGATTAGTGTTTATGTTATTATTATTCAAGCCAAATGGAGTCCCTTTGAGGACCCACCTTTGCCTAAGGCACCCGACCACTTATATCCCTTTAAGATTTTCCCTCCACACCGTCGTTTTCTAGTTAGGTATTGGTCTCTTTCTTATTGGGTAGGGTTCTGCATAAAGACTGAATAATAAATTTACTGTATCTTAAAATTTGGATGTATAGGATATATATTTTATTTCAAATAACAAAGTTATTAAGTTATTTTGAAGCAATCTGATCTATTTAGTTAATAAGAATATAATTTAATACATTCATTAACACTTTTTTTATATTTATAGATGGATATATTCCATTCATTCATAAAAAAATACATTTTTAAACAATTAAATATAATTATTTTAGAAAAACCAAATTGAACTTTTTTTAAAACATGTTTTTAAAATTGTACTATATGAAATATAACGGTCGGCGATACAATGAGAATCAACTTAGCGATGGGGTAGCCAATCAGTCGAGGCAACCGCTTTAGGTAATTAAAGACTAATTAAAAGTGCAATGGTCATTTATGGGCAATTAGCAAGCAAGTATTAATGGTTTGATTGTCGTATCAAATATGAATATACGACATTAATGGTTTGATTGTCGTATCAAATATGAATATATGGTATTAATGGTTTGATTGTAATATCAAATATGAATATACGGTATTAATGGTTAATTAATTGACTTGTTTGCTATAAGTTTATATATATATATATATATATATATATATATATATATATATATATATATATATATATATATATATATATACTATTAATGTCTAGGTAAAAACACATCTTTTTTATCCAAATAAAATAGAGACCTCTGTATAAAACATATATGACTTGAGTTTCGGAGTGTCTTCTACAGGTCAACAACCGGTTGGTATGAATTGCGTTCTTGAAAAGGATTGGACGATCGAAGTAGAGCAGAGCAAGGAAGGACAAACGACCCTCAGACCTTTTCAACTGAAACATTTTGGCGCTCACCATGGGACCGAGCGACATCCCCATGAAACCACAAGAAGTCAGTCGGACGCTCGGTCTCAACATCACTACTTCGAATCGGTACCAAGTTTCGCAACAATAATAAAAAATTCAATAATAATTTCTAAAGGTATGTCTTTTGTTTCAGGAACTTTAAGGTAAACAAATATCTATTGAAATTTAAACTACACATGCATACCAAAATGTATATGTTAGTATATTATTAATGTTGGCTCGCAAAGCGAAAGCTACATCACACATGGGTCACCATCTCCATGTGAAATGTCATCATCAAGACATGTATATCCCGCAGAGGTGTCCTTAGTTTTTGCATAAACCCTTGGAAAGATAAGCAGTTTTTGCATAAACCCTTGGAAAGATAACCACAATGGATAACAATTAGAGGTTTACAAGGTAAAAAATTAAATGCCTCCACTTTCTTCTTAAACTTTAATTAAAAATGAAAATGGCTTTTCATTATAAAAATAAATTCTAAAATATTGAAACATTTACTTTATTTTTCTTAACAAATATTTTTGTGAGTGAAAATATCTTGCACAGGAAGATTTAGTCCCTTCCTGCTCGGTCATTTGGACCGCCTACGCTCAACCTTGTCAGGTTCCAATGGCTTGGCTCTCGTGCGAGCATCAACTGGGCACCTCTACCTTCGTTCATCATATCTCGAGTGGTGTCTATTTATATTATCATAGTCAACGTCCTCATCTATTTTACAGGTCACAAGGCAGTAAAACACCTACATCTCATATGTGACACATCCTAATGTGGATTCCCTAGTGTAGTCTTCAAACGTTCAATCAAAGACCGAGCGGTCTCGGTTGCCCGACCATCTAGCTTCATAACCTAAACTTTTTTTATATTAATTTGATTAGCTACATTTTTCTAACCATTCAAATTCAAATTGTTAATTAATGTGCTTGATTGCTATAAGCCCTATAAATATACTATTAATGTCCAGGTAAAGACACATTTTTTCTATCCTAATAAAATAGAGACATCTTTATGAAACATATCTGACTTAAGCGTCGGAGTGTCTTCTACAGGTCAACAACCGGTTGGTGTGGATTGCGTTCTTGAAAAGGATTGGACGACTGGAGCAGAGCAGCAAGGAAGGGCGACCGACCCTCAGACCTTTTCAACCGAAACAAAAACGATTTAAAAATTTAAACTTAAATAAAAATATTTGCTAAGTTAATTTTAAGTCGTAAGTATTAATAACATATATAATTTAAATTAAATGAAAAATATAGTCTATGTTAATGTGGTGACATTTTCAAAAGTATATATTGTCAAATGAATTACGTTTGAAATAAAGTTGATTCTTTAGAGAAATTGTAACACAAAATTACACAGTCTTATTTTAGGCTACAATTATTCTAAGCATTGGTAGCATTTTTATTTTAACCATAGCATAATCTTTGATAGCATTTTAAAAAATGTTATTGTGTTAGCATAAACTATGTTTTTCGTATACAAATATATGTTATAGTTTCTTGAAGTAATTGTAGCCTAAAGTTAGACATTCTTAGTTAGTTTAGGTTATGGTTACTCCAAAGAACTATAACTTGTATTAGTATATGTTACAATTTTATGTCAATTATTGTCTCTTCCTGAATAAGATTATTTTCTTCATTTTTTACTGATTCGCAAAAGCAACTATTATCTCTTGTAATTGTAAAACTCATTCTTTTTCTCCTCTATCACAAAAGAATCAATTATTTGTTCCCATGTTCTTCTTTATTTGGTTTGAAAGCACCCACATTCAGGTTCATGTTAGTTCCTCTCGTTTTTTGTCTTTTGTGATTGTTTTTAGCCTTTAATTTACTCGTTGCAATGACCAACCATGGAAGAGAGAATCTTCCTCGTTCTTCCTTATTTTAGTTTGGAAGCACCTACATTCAAGTTCATGTTGGGTCCCTCTCATTTTCTTCCTTCTTTGTTTGTTTTTAACCTCTAACTAACTTGTCTTTATACTCAATGTTGCAGTGACTAGCAATTGAAAGAGTGGACCTTAAAGGGCAGCCTCTTCGACCAAAGTGGAAAACATCACCCTCATAGGACAACCTCTCTGATTATGGTAGAACGAAACGCCCTTAAACAGTAGTCTCCCTAACCAAAAGTTGAACGCATTGTCCTTACAAGGCAACCTCCCCAACTATGGTAAAACAAAACACTCTCAAAGGATGGCCTCTCCAGCTAAAACTAGGACACATCGCTCTCACAAGACAACCTTCTCAGCTATGGTGGAACCAAGATAAGCATACATTCACAAAATAACAAAAAACATGCTCACCTTTAGCAAATCCATCTTTTGAACCCATGTACCCACATAATCATACAATTTCATAAAATCTCATTCTTTTAGCTTTAAATAATGAATTAAAAGTATCCATCAAACCCTTAAACATTATTGTTCTTAACTTTGAAACTCATACAAGCAAGCAAAAACAAAATGTTAGCTTCCCTTACTTGGATTTAGTATGTAAACCTTTAAAGTTGCTCCCTAAGTCACGTTCTTTCTCACTAAGTGTAACACTGACTCACTCATTGAATAAGTATATTTATGGATTTCACCCTCACTCTTAAAAACCTAGATACACTTAAGAAATTTTATGTGATTTTCTAATAACCAGAAAATATCAATTATATCCTTTTCTACCTTTCTGTTTCTATCTCTAAGAAAATATTTTATATAAAAATAATAGTAAATCATTATATCTTATAACAAGTTTTTAAATAAATTCTTTTAAAATAATTAATTATCACCTTATTTATTTATTGGCTTAAATACTTACTTCGTCCTCATGTTAAGAGGTGAATTTATGTTTAGTATGCGGTTTTTAAAATGAAGACATTGGGTCCCTATGTTATGAAAAGTGTATGAACAAGGTCTTGTCCGTTAAGTTGACAGCAACGACGTTAAGTCCATGCTGATGTAGCCGTACTTTTTTTCTTCTCTCTTTTGTTGTTCAACTTTTTCTTTCTCTTGTTCAGCTTTTTCTTTGATGATTTGTTGAACTTGTTCTTTCTTTGGGGACCTTATTCATATACTTTTCATAACATAGAGGGACCTAATGTCTTCATTTTTAAAACCGGGTACTAAACATAAATTCACCTCTTAACAAGGGGACAAAGTAAGCATTTAAGCCTTATTTATTTTTTCTTACTATCATAATTTTACAAGGTCTTAGAAATTGTAATAGAAGAAAAAATATCAATTTGTTAAACAAAAATTCCAACACTATGTGATTTTTATTAAGTGCTAAAAATAACCAAATATAAAGCATTATCATGATTAGTTTAACTCAATAATTGATAGGTAACACATATGTATTATGTCTGTCAAAATATACGATAATGTTTCATATCATTTTATGTTTGACATAACATATATGCTCAAATGATGATCACACAGAAGTAAACATATTAATGTTTATTATATATTGCAGGGCCATTACTTCCATTTGCCAAAGAGACATGTTAGTAAAGGACACGTGAAATCTATAACGTTCTAAACTAGATTGACTTTGAATAAAACAACAAAACAAAGTATGAAAGGTGTGGAAACATATTTGATTTAAGAAAATAAGTCCAATTCTGCAAAGTAACATGTTATGAAACAATTTTGAATTAAAAAGAGTTGACTTCAGGATGGTAAAGGCATGTTGAAGTTATATTTCAGCACTTTGTCGTTTTCTTGTAAAAATTCAGTTATTATTTATAAAAACATAATTAATCATGTTCCTTGAGTTTTATTTAAATGTAACTTGAGGTTCATTCCTAACACCTAGAGCCTAAGCTCATCAAACTTTAGTATAATTATTCAATGACTGCTTGAATGAATCCTTACATTAAGATCATAACTCTATAACTAGCTAAAGCCTTATATCTATTCCTAGTATCTAAAAGCGGGATGAGAATTAGTTCAACCACAACATGGAACTAGTTCCCACTCAATCCAAAGCTATTGACGAGTGATTAGTTCATCCAACAACAAGCACAAACTAATTCATAAACATGTATTAAAAGCATACTTTGATAAATAAAAGATTATGAATACAAAAGAGTTCCAAAGGGTTAGTAAATATTAAAAGCATTAGTGAATATTAAAGATAAATCCATTGGTAATTACCGACAAACAAATCTCTCAGTAAAATATTGCAATTGGTTTATTTTCTTTCCCCGCTCTCCTTCTTCTTCTTCCTTTTATTTTAATCCAAGGTCTACACCATTTTTTTTCTCGAACCAAAAACCCCAACAATTAGGTTCCTGCTCGTGTAAGGTCATTCTTTCTCTTTCCAAAGTGCAAAAATCTTCTTCCTTTCTCTTCTCTTTTGTGACTGACAATGCAAGGAGAAGAGGTGTCACTCCTTCAAGGTTTTTGGGTGGTTTGCAAGGAGGAAGAGAGGTTGGTTCAGAGCATCCTCGTGGCGGTGGGAATTGCAGAGTCTACTCCTTCGAAGCAACCTGCGATGGTAGATGCCGATGTTCAAATCTGGTTGCACTTGAGTGCGAAATGTCATGACGACTGAATGCGATGATGCTCGCGGTTGTGAGTTTGGGGATGGAGAAATTTTTTGGCGGTTGTTAAAATTTGTTGGTTTGAAAGAGAAGAAGAAAGTTTTCTCTTGCAAATGAAGAAACATACAAGGGAGAGAGAATAAATAACCCTATCTCACGGAAATAGAGGAATTATGCATTATTGACGGAATTTACCGACAAAATTTCCATTAATAATGTATATTTTATTTACTGACAAATTTTACTGACAGATGTTTTCGTCGGTATGTGAAATAATGGGCGAAAAATTTCCACTCTTTTTTTACCAACAAATTAAACTGTCAATAAAAAGCCGTATAAATTACCAACGAAAAAATTCGTCAGTGAGATCCGTATACATTTCCGTTAAATTTACAGACATAAAAATTTGTCGATAAAATCAATTGGTAAATAAAATTTTCAAATCTGTCAATAATATAAATTTATCAACGGATTTATTTCTATCGGTAAAATTCAATCGATAATTTCAAGAATTTTTGTAGTGACAAGGAATAATTATTAATAGAGAGAAAAATAGAATTCACAAGAATATGACTTCACAAAGTGAAGGATTTACAAAAGATTTTTCACTCCTAGTGTTTGTGTTGATTGGATGATATCTTAACCAAATATGCTATGTTTTTAAGACTTTTGTAAACAAACAAATTTGTTTTTCTTTTGTACCAAAATTGTTTCTTTTTCTTTTATGTTTCCCTCACTCTTCTTGTTTACATTCCTTTTCATTTTATAGCTTTAAAAACATGATCGTTTGAAGTTTTTGAAACAATAACAATTGATCTTTTAAAACATTATATCAAAGTTACATTATCAAATAGGATTTTCAACAACATCTTTTATATTGACTTGGTTTTTTTTATCACCTTTAACCTATTTATAAAATTTTAATTTTGATTGTGTTATAATCAATAATAAGATTGGGATCATAGCAAAGAATTCAAACTTTTCTCCTTTAGTTTACACAAACTTCAAGGCTTTAATCAATAATCATAAAGATTGAACATGAAAACATATGGTATTTGGATATTAAATATTTATTTAAAAACTATGATATTTTATCTTCTAATAAGGACTCACGAAATTTTGTTTTATTTTTGCACTAAAATAATATGAGGGTGCATATTTTTTCTTAGACTCCCATAAAATTTTATATCCCCATTCTATCCTTTAATTAAATTATATTAAAAACCTTAATTACCTATTCTCCACCATTGTTTCTCTTTCTGAGCACAACACCACACCTTTGTGTTAGCTCTTCACTATTATCCCTCACCCTTCAAGAAGATCTTCCTTTAGTTTTCTCCTTCACCATCTTCTTCTCATTCGTCCATCAGAATTCTCATTCTCCTTATTCTATCATCATTCTCCTTCTCTTTCTTTATTACAATTGAGTTAAAGAAATTCTCCTTCTCTTTCTTCCATCATCGCGCATGTATCCTCGCATCTCTCTTATTCTTCCACATTTTGTAAATTTCTTTTCAAGAAAAAAAATAATATAAACAATTCCTCTCCTTAATGAATTTAACTTACATTTTAACTAAACAAAAGTTAAAAAAAAAGGTCATAGATGAGAAAAACAAAAATAAGAAGAAAGGCCAACTCATGTATTTATATTTTTTTGGAGAGATACATTCCCAAACACCTAATCCGAAAGGTATTTCCAGATTTGAAAATGATTTTTGAAACATCTATTCTGGATTTTGTTTTTGTATTTCAATATGAATGTTTAAGAAGATATTATCAAATCCAAAAATATATTATGAACTTGCAAATACATTTCGAAATATAAAAAAAGTTTCCAAAATTGATGTTTCGGAAGTTATTTCCAGATCTGGAAATATATTTCAGAACACCTGTTTCGATTTTTTTTGATATTTTGGATTAAATGTTCTGAAATGTGTTTTTAATCGGAAAATACATTTTAAAAAAACTCAATTTGGAATAAAAAAAATACTCAATTCAAAAAATATTAAAAGGAAGTAGTTTGAGTGTTACAACTTTTATGGAACTGCAGGAAGTAAAAAGGAGTGCAGAAAAAAAGGAGAGAGTGCATGGAGGAAGACCCTAATATGAATGCCTCGACTGTTTTTTATATTTTAGAAATTTTACACCGAGTTGAACATATTTTCTATAAATATTTTTTACTGAAAATTATTAGTGAGATTAGTTTACAGAATAAAATTATAAACGTTAAAGTAAAATTTAATATATATTTTTTTTGTTTTCATTTGAGCATGATAATGACAATATTCCAAATGCATTCCCAAGGGAGGAGGACAATGTGCATCACCATGTGTTGAATGCAAAACACACAAGGAAGAACCACCACCGCTGCAGAGTGTAAAAGAAGGTCAGTGAAAAGTTAGGATTAAAGTAAATAAGCCATAAGGTTATTACGGAAACTTCACATTAAAGATTGGGTGCAAGAAAAAATTGATGGGGTGCAGGAAGCACTACTCTAGAAATTTTACACCTAGCTAAACATATTTTCTATAATTTTTTTATTGAACATTATTTAGTAGGTTATTTTAAAGAATAAAACTAAAAATGTTAAAGTAAAATTTAATATTTTTTCATTTAAGCATGATAATGGTATACTTTTAATTTTTAACTTTTAATTATGTTAATGGAATAATTTAAATAATATAAATATATGATTACAATTTTATTAATGTTTTTGCTAATTTTATTATCATCTATACACCTTTATTAGGTTAGTAATTTAAATCATACAAATTTAGAGAATTTAAAATCTTCCAATGTTTAAGGAATTTAATTAATTCAATTAAAATTTTATTCTTAATAATTGTAATAATACAGATATAAAGTGTAATTATAGTCAAGGATACGAGTTATAAATATTCTTGTGTTTTATTTCTACTAATAAAATAAATTTATAAGTTAAAATTTAGATAAAGGTAATTTTACAAATAAAAGAGGTACTGAAACTGAAAGCTCAATCAATCCATTGCAATAGTCTAATTTCAACCAATTCACAGAAACGCTTTACTTTACGTACTAAAACCCTTGGTATTCTTTTCGCTGAACGCCTAAAACCCTTCCAACCCAACAAGAAAACGGCTGCAGCAAGAAAACGAATGCACTTACGCTATACGGCTTTCGCGCCAGCGAGCTCACCCGTTGCTTGTTGCTAACGCGCCCTTTCATAGTCAAATTCTTTCGCGGTCCAAAGTCAAGTCTCATGCATTGCTTGTTGGTACGGGGAACTAAGGGACAGAGGGGCCAGTTTCCATAGACCAGTGAGCTGAGCTGACTCGATTGTGACCATGGCGAAAGTCACTTCCAGAGATATTCAAGAGATTGTCGAAAAACTCTCATCCGATAAAGTCAAAGCTCGCGAAGTCATTTTCCTTTCTCAAACTCTCTACTTTCCTTCTCTCGCTAATAATTTTGAATGGGAACAGAACCTTTCTTGTTCCTGTTAATGTTATGCATGTAGCGATAAATTGACTTTAGTGTCGTCGATATTCTAGTTTTCCATCAAGAAATCTGTCTACGGAATGCCTGATTGTTCCATTAATTTGAACTAGAGTAGTAGAGAAGGATTTTCTAATCAACTTGTTATTATTTATAGTTTTTCTCTTTCAGTTCTATTTCTGCAAAAATTGCAACATTCTGGATTGAAAAATGTTTATAAGCTACAATTTTAATTAAGGTTCACCGAAATGATGTTTCAGTTCTGATAGCTGAATCAGAGTAACATTTGGCCTGTATTTCAAGTACATTTAATATTGATTACACATTTTTTTTTGTGTGATTGTGTCTGGTGATATTTATTCATTGTATATATTCTCTCTTTTGTATAAGGACTGTGTTATTCTAATTTGCGGCATTGTTGTTGTATGTCAACAGGAAGGGATTAAGTTGTTAAACACTTGGTTAGAAGGAGAAAGGTCATATAACTTCTGTAAATTTATTGGACTGAATACTGCAAGGCTTAGACCAGATGAAATTCCTCACAGTAAGATTCGTTTTTAAGTTAATTTTGCTAGCATTGGTGGATGCAATATTTTTAATAGTACCGAAGCCATGATATATGGTGTACACTTTTGATTGATTTGTTTATTTTGAAATTTTGTGGCGCAGCTGAAACATGGCCTTTTCTTGTTTCTTTACTTATTAAATCTGCATCAGCAGAAATATCCTCAAGTAAGCGGAAAAATCCAAAAGTGATATATGCAAAGACTCTTAGAATTGCTGTTCAACGTGCGGAGGATGCCAAGTGTTCAGGTCGGTTGGAGGCAGTTTAGTTTGGAACATGTTTGTTCTTTTCTCCCCTCTTGATTTTAAACAAATAATAGTTAGGAAAATTCAAATCAGGAACTCCAACTAATACTTTTCTATAAAGAAGTGTTATCCGAATGTTGTGTGTCTAATGTGCACCACAAAGTATGTATCCATACCAATTTACAAAATCAAATACATTAAATTCTTGCCTAATTATCAGGGATCAATGATCCTAGTGTCCTAGAATTTGTAACAGCTAATGGCTAACAAATTTGTAATAATTAATGACTAATTACATTCTAACACTCCCCCTCAAGTTGCAACATGTATGTCTTATGCACTAAGCTTGTTACAAATGTTCTATTGATACACAAATACAATATTTTTCTTATATTTCATTCAGAATGAATTCTATGGGAACAAATAAAAATTTTCAAGGATTCATTAACATGAAAATTTTAATCAGGGAGCTATCAGCCAGCGCACTAATATTTCAGGGACCAATATGGGTATTTACTCAGTTTTTATTACTTGTATGGAAATAACATGGTTATGCATCACTTAATAATTGTTTGACCATCTTGAGGCTTTATTTTGATATATTTTTGGTAATAACCTTCTTAATACTCTACAAAGAAAAATATGGGAATTAATCTTATATTTAGTAGTACACTTTGCTTCTTTTAATTATTTGTTTTTCTTTTTACTTTTTAGGAAAATTTTTACCGTTGTCATCTGTAGTTAAACTGCTTTTTAATCATGTTTGGGATGTCCTGAGCAATGTTCTAAGCTTTCAGTCTGAATATGGCGTTATTCTTCGGCATCTATTGTCTGTTAGGGATTATAGTTTCCAGATGAGGAGGCGTGTTTACTGCAGTAAGTGTTTTGTAAACTTATGGCTTGCATTATCTCCACATCTCATCAACAATACCATTTTAATCTCCTCACCCTCTTAATCAAATTGTTTTGGACAGATCTGGTGTTTCTGTTCATTGAGAAAGTTGAAATAAGCTTGAGTGGAAAAAATATTGGCAATAGTTCCAAGGAGGAGGTCTTCCGTTATATCTTGACACTTCATTCTCTTCTAAAATTTCCCCCTGGAGACTACCCTGATAATGTTAGAGAAAGCATTGTTAAGGGTTTTGTTAGAATATGTTCATTCATCAGGTATTTCCACTGTGATTCATTGATTTATTTTTCTATTATTCTTTTCTGCTATAGTGCAATACCATTTCTTTTTTACTTTTTCAGGGATGAGAGCAAGATGGCACGTAAACTTGTTGAGTGTATAAATACATATTTATTGAATGATGGTCCAAATTTAGGCTTAGAGTTGCTCGAAATTCATAATGCCCTGCAGCAGTTTGTGTTCCACTGTTGGCTGGCGACACATGATCGAGTTCTTAAGGTCTCTTGCAATTGCTTTTTAAAGGAAATAGCTGCTTAAGTTATAGATTATTTTCAAATTTTTTCAAACTATTCTATTGATGTTTCTGCTGCAGGATTCACTTATTTTTTATGCAAGGCTACAGTTGAGTTTAATGAGAGGTGCTGCTGATAGGTGTTTATTGGTAGAGCAGCTTTTGGATGTGATTTGTAAGGATCTTGATCAAGGTAGCTTGTTTGGTACTTCCATGCTGCGGTATGTGTTTCTAACATGTTGATGTGTTTTTAGTGTTTGGATCTTCTAGTGTTTTACAGTGAACTAAATAAACTTTTTAATGATGTTATCCATGATGATCTTATTGAATTTTCTACCCAGGGGTGATGGAAATAAAGATGATAAATTAGGAGTTCTAAGTAGCTCACAATGTGGATTGGTGGAACTTGCAGCAGTTGTATTTTATAGGGTAGGTTCTACAAACTCAGCTGTCAATCCCTTGATTTATTATTTAAGTTTTTTTTATCTCAATTATCTTCTTTCTGCAACTGTGTTGATTGATTCTGACAGTTATTTAATTCTGTAATAGCAAGACTAGTCATGGTCTTTCTTATTGTTCCTTTTTCCTCTATGTTTTTACATGGTTTGCTTGATGAATGTTACTTTTGTTGATATCTTGCCGAGCACTTTCTCATGTTTTGTTTGAGAGGTTTCAATAAAAATAAGGCGGCCAAAATCTTAAGGATGTGTGTGGTTTTTTGCATTGCCATTGGTGTGATTAGTTGTAGCAGAATGCCTGCATTAGTATGAGCTTTCTCCTAGCAAATGCCTTCAGATTTACCTTGTCGTTGTATTGTCTTTGTTGATATCTATGGTTTTCTGCTTATGGCTTGTATTAGAGTTTCCTTCTGTGATATTGTTAGGGATATTTCTCTCTAGTTTGTCACAATTCACTTGTAATCTCCTTGTTTCTATGCGACAGTTATTACTGTCAAACAGTTAGCTACAACTGACACATGTCAAACAGTTTATTTTGTCTACTCAAGTCTGTTGTCAAATCTTAATAGCTATGTAGATAAGCTGGTCAGCCTTCTTATGTAGCCCTTCACTTTCGTTATTATTCATACTTATCTTTTGTATTAGGTTTTTCTCAATCTGATGGATTGACGTAGTGGTTAGGTATTCTGTGCTCATTCGTTGTAGGGACAATCTATGTAATGTAGAACCTGTATTCAGTTCCCTATGCTAGAAAACTTGTTGGGCCAGTGACAATTATAGCAATACGAGTGGGATTAATCTTTGGTTCAGTAGGTTGGGAGAAACCTGTGACAGAACAAAAAGGGATTTCCTTTTTCTCTCCTACTCCCTAATTTAACTTAGTGTCATTTGCTTTTGTTATTTGGGTGGTCCATTTAGTTTGGCAGACTTTCTTGCTTGTGCTACTATTAATATTTTCATTCAACAGAAAACCACCATTCTGCCATGTGTAGAGTTATTTGTTTATGTGATGTCCAGTAATGTTTATTGGTTGGTAAAATGGCTATTTTATTTGGGGTATAATGTATGTACTAATTTTTATTTCTTTTCTCCCCTATAAAATTTCTGTATTACTCTAATTTTTATTCCTCAGGCATGCCTCAATACAACCAGATCCTCATTGAGTGAAAAACGGGTTAAGAGGGAGCCTGCTGCTGTGATCCTGAGGGAGGCACTCATGAAAGGCAAATGGCTATGGTAATTTATAAGCTAATTTGAGGTTATACTGCACAGCATATTCTGTAGTATGCCATAATGGCACAAACTATAATTTTTTGTTCCTCCCTGTTAAGTACTTTTTCCGCCTTCCTTATCTTTTTCAACTGTTTTCTTCCCCTTTTCCTATAATAGTTGTCATTCTATTATACAAGTCAATCATTTTGAAAAACTAATATTTTTAGTTGGTATTTATATGGGTATAATTTTGTTTTGGGTTTGAGTCTTCTCCATTTGTTGATCTTTGTCTTCTGTCTACTCGTATGTTTTCTTATTCAAAATATTTAGCTTTCCTTAACCAGACATGTTTTATAATGGTAGAACAACTAATAAACAATATCATACATGTGCGTTATTGGTTTTATACCATGTCAAAGAACGTTTAGTACTTTTTTGTGCAACCATGGCATTTTTTCCCTTATATTCGTAATATTGATAATTTGGTTGTGCTTAGGCCTTTTGAACAGAGGATGAATTGATGCACTGACTTGTGTTTAATACTATGCCATGTTTAGATTGTTTGGAAGCCTGGGGTTCTGATTTGGCTCTCAAATTTATTAGTTTAAACTTCAAATTTGTGATATCATGCTGCCTAATTTGTGGTTTTATGGTTTGATACAGGTTAAAGGATTCAATTAGTTTTGTTTTTCTGAAATTATGGAGCATAGCAATGGAATGAATTGAAAATTCAATTTTAGACCTGGGTCTTATTTGCCATGGTTTTACTAGCCAAGAACTTCTAGTTTAGATAAAAAGTAACTTTATAAGTTGCTGCTCCATGAAAATTTTCCCTCATTTACTTATAATATTTTTAGTTCTTAACAATGAAATAAATTCTTATGTATCGAGATGTTGTTTAATTGTCTGTATTATTATGCATTTGATTATTATCAATTCCTTTATCTACTTATAGAAAAGGAAATGTAGAGAGAAAAATGATTGGTCATGATCGCAATTGTGGCTGTTTTGCTATGAAATGTGTAATGGAGTAATTATAAGACTTCAGAATGTATATATGAAAAAAATGCATAAGAGAGCTAATTTTCTCTTAGCTAATTCATTCATTTGTATGGGTTCTTACATCAGTACAATACAGAAAGGGTATGATAATCTGCACATAAGTGCCAAATAGGTAATACAAAGATGAGGTAACCTTTTCTAACAAGTTAACCACCTTCACAAAACTTAAGCAAATTTGACATTGCCCCTCAAACTAGTGCATCCATATTGTATGTACTATGTTTGGAACTTATAAATTGATTTTTGAGGTCCTCTCAAGTATTTAGTCAAAATATATGCAAGGTGATTGTTGGAGTTGCAAATTTCATGCAACCTTGGACAACAACTTCTACAGAACAAAACGAAAACCAATTGTCAAAAAGACTTTCTGATATCATTCATCATAAAGGAGAAATTTCTCTTAAATAGAATACTTACATATTGTTAGGATATTTATCCTATTTTATCATCATTATAGTGTGTCAAGGGTTACCCTATTTATCATGATTATATTATGTCTAGGATTACCCTATTTATCATGATTATATTGTGTCTAGGGTTACCCTATTTATCATGTATTTGTGTATCAATTTATTCTTATAAATAGAAGATTGTGAGAGGGATCAATCAAGCCCTCTAGAATTATTTTACAGTTTCAATCTTAAGTTGGTATCAGAGCGGGTCGATCCCGCTCTGGTTTCTGTCTCGTAATATATATTTGTCCGGCGCCACAGTTCTTTGTCGCCCGCCGCTGCCCGCCGCTGCCCGCCGCCGGCCACCGTCAACCGTCGGCCACCGTCGGCCGTCGCCGGCCACCGTCCGGCCACCGTCTCCGGCCACCGTCTCCGGCCACCGTCTGGCCACCGTCCGGCCACCGTCACCGCCGGCCACCGCCCGCCATTGCCGGCCACCGTCGTCCATCACTGTCAAAGTTTCCTTCGTCTAAACCCTTAGGGTTTTCTTGTTCTTCGTTAGTACTATTCGTCTTCTTCAGAAATGGCGTCTGGCAGTACTCTTTCCTTCTCTGGAAGTCCATCAATTACCTCCGAGAAGCTAAATGGAAAAAATTATCTATCATGGTCTGCTGCCGTTGAAATGTGGTTCCTTGGCCAAGGGCATTATGACCACCTTGAGCGAGATGGAAGCCATGTGCCTACTGAAAAAGCTGATCAGTGGAAACAAGCAGATTTCCAGTTGTGTGCCCTGTTATGGCAATCAGTGGAACCCAAACTTTTTGTATCTTTGAGGGCTTTCAAAACTTGTCACTCCTTTTGGAAGAAAGCCCAAAGCATTTATGCCAATGATATTCAACGTCTCTATGACACTACGAATAAACTTGCATCTCTTAAAATGGCAGACCATGATATGGTGTCCTTCATGACTGAAGCCCAATCTGCTGTCGAAGAACTTAGGATGTTTTTGGAAGTAGATCCATTAGAGGATATAAAAAAGAAACTAGACAAATTCTACATGGTGTTGATCCTTCGTGCCCTACATCCCGATTTTGATCATCTCAGAGATCAACTTCTAACTAGTCATGAGGTCCCCTCTATGGAAACATTGACCACTCGCCTTCTGCGTGTCCCGGTATCTCAAACTCAAGAAGCGCATGAACTAGTGGAACCATCTGTCATGGTTGCCACACGAGGAAGAGGAGGACGTGGCACTAGAGGAGGAGGACGAGGAGGTCGGGGACGTACTCAATGCACATATTGTAAAAGGATGGGTCATACTCAAGAGAATTGCTACTCCTTACATGGTTTCCCTTCCAAAACCGCCAATATTTCGAAGACTGAAACTTCCACTTTGAAAACTGAAACCTCTACTTCTATGTTTTCTGAGGATGAATATCAAGAGTATTTAAGGTTAAAGTCTAACAGCTTGGCACAACCATCTCAATCTCCCAATACATCAACAGCCTGCGTTTCTCAATCTATGGAATGTCAAAATTCATGGGTAATTGACTCAGGTGCTTCTGATCACATTTCTGGTAATACCTCTTTGTTCTCATCTATTTCCTTTCGAGAAAAACCTCATTTCATAACCCTTGCAAATGGATCTAAAACTTCTTCCAAAGGAGTCGGTCATGTTTCTTTGTCTCCCTCCCTCAATCTCAACTCAGTCCTTTTTGTCCCTAATTGTCCTTTTAATTTAATTTCCTTAAGCCAGTTGACTAAAATGTTAAATTGTTCAATAACCTTTGATCATAAATCTTTTGTTATACAGGAGCGTGGTTCGGGGAGACAGATTGGAGAAGGATATGAAGCTGGCGGATTATACCATTTTGGATCTCGTCCAAGGGTGTCTTGTGTTGCTGCTCTTAATCCTAAAGTGCTACATGATCAACTTGGCCATCCTCATTTGTCCAAATTAAAAAAGATGTGTCCTGAACTTAGTGGTCTCCAAACCTTAGAATGTGAGTCATGTCAATTAGGAAAACATGTTAGATCTTCCTTTCCTAAAAGGTCTCAATCAATATGTAATTCTAGTTTTTCCATCATCCATTCTGATATATGGGGACCTAGTCGTATCTCCTCCTTTGGTTATAGATATTTTGTTACCTTTATTGATGAATATTCAAGATGTACTTGGGTTTATCTTATGAAAAATCGTTCTGAATTGTTAGCTATCTTTACATCCTTTTTGAATGAAATCAAGAATCAATTTGGTCAAGTAATCAAAATATTAAGAAGTGATAATGCCAAAGAGTATTTTTCATCCTCCTTTTCTGCCATCTTGAGTTCCCATGGTATCTTACATCAGTCTACTTGTCCTCATACACCACAGCAAAATGGTATAGCAGAACGAAAAAATAGACACTTGGTTGAAACTGCTCGTACCCTTTTGCTTGGTGCCCATATTCCTGTCCATCACTGGGGGGATGCCATCTTAACTGCATGTTATCTTATTAATAGGATGCCCTCCTCCTCTCTTGATAATAAAGTCCCTTTCTCCATTTTGTTTCCTAATGATCCTCTCTTTCATACATCTCCCCGAGTGTTTGGCTGTGTATGTTTTGTTCATGACATGTCTCCAGGTCTAGACAAACTCTCCGCTCGCGCTCTCAAATGTGTCTTCTTAGGCTATTCTCGACTTCAAAAAGGATATCGGTGTTACTCTCCTGAAACTAAGAAGTATTACATGTCTGCCAATGTCACATTCTTTGAACAGACTCCTTACTTCTCTCCATCTGTTCAGGATGTTTCTATCCTCCAGCAGGTCCTTCCTATTCCAATGGTTGAGTCAAATAGCTCCACTGTCTCTGTCATTCCCAGTCATGATCACAATCCTTCTACACCTGTTTCTCCACATACTGAGATCATCCCACACAGGGCCCCAATGGATAGTCCACCTCCCCAAGACAATGGTGAATCTCCTACTTCAGATTCTTCTCCCTCGTCACCTCCTCCCACGCCTCCTGGTGCAAATGATTCAGCATGGCCTATTGCCCTCAGAAAAGGTACTCGTTCCACTCGGAACCCTCATCCCATTTATAATTTTCTAAGCTATCATCGATTGTCGCCCTCCTATTTTTCTCTTTTATCCTCAGTGTCCTCTGTTGTTATACCCAAGAATGTGAAAGAAGCACTTGATCATCCTGGATGGCGACAAGCTATGATTGCAGAAATGCAGGCTCTTGACCACAGTAATACTTGGGAGCTGGTGCCCCTTCCCCCAGGAAAAAAGGCGGTTGGTTGTCGATGGGTGTATGCAGTTAAAGTTGGCCCTGATGGTGAAATTGATCGGCTCAAAGCTCGGCTTGTTGCAAAAGGTTACACTCAGGTTTATGGTCTTGATTATTGTGACACTTTCTCTCCTGTAGCCAAGATGACTACTATTCGTCTCTTCTTTGCCATGGCAGCCATTCGTCACTGGCCACTTCATCAATTGGATATCAAGAATGCCTTCCTACATGGTGATCTTGAGGAAGAAGTTTATATGGAGCAACCTCCAGGGTTTGTTGCTCAGGGGGAGTCTGGTATGGTATGCAAATTGCATCGATCTCTATATGGCCTCAAGCAATCCCCACGTGCTTGGTTTGGAAAGTTTAGCTCCATTGTTCAA
The DNA here is from genome assembly GCF_016808095.1 of Vigna angularis. Taxonomy (NCBI): domain Eukaryota; kingdom Viridiplantae; phylum Streptophyta; class Magnoliopsida; order Fabales; family Fabaceae; genus Vigna; species Vigna angularis. The sequence goes on along the minus strand of NC_068973.1, from coordinate 11,606,958 downwards.
AAATTTGGGCTAAAACGCAGTGAAGCAGACCATTCAGTTTTTTATTGTCATTCTTCTCTCGGGAAATGTGTTTACTTAATAGTATATGTTGATGATATTGTCATTACAGGAAATGATGCTGTTGGAATATCTCAACTAAAAGAGTACTTGTGTAGACATTTTCAAACCAAGGATCTTGGAAGTCTCAAATATTTCTTAGGCATTGAAGTAGCGCAATCAAAAGATGGAGTTGTAATCTCCCAAAGGAAGTATGCTCTTGATATATTACAAGAAACAGGCATGATTGATTGTAGACCGGTAGACAGTCCCATGGACCCAAACCAGAAATTAAGGACAGAAGAAGGTGAATTATTCTCCGATCCAGAGAGGTATAGGAGGCTGGTTGGCAAACTGATTTATCTCACTATTACAAGGCCAGATCTATCCTTTGCAGTTGGAGTGGTTAGTCAGTTCATGCAGGCTCCATGTATTGACCATTGGAATGCTCTCATTCGCATTCTAAGGTATGTAAAGAAGGCTCCCGGGCAAGGATTGTTATATGAAGATAAAGGAAGCATTCATGTCTCTGGGTATTGTGATGCAGATTGGGCAGGTTCACCTATTGATAGACGGTCTACAACAGGATATTGTGTTTTTCTGGGAGGAAACATTATTTCATGGAAAAGTAAGAAACAGAATGTAGTAGCTCGATCAACCGCGGAAGCCGAGTATAGGGCAATGGCATCACTAACATGTGAACTTATATGGGTGAAACAATTCCTTCAAGAGGTTAAATTTTGTGACATCCATACTATGAAGATGTATTGCGACAATCAAGCTGCTCTCCACATTGCATCAAATCCAGTGTTTCACGAGAGGACTAAACATATAGAAATTGATTGTCATTTTGTTCGTGAAAAGTTGTTGACCAAAGAAATATGTACTGAGTTTATTGGGTCAAACGATCAACTCGCAGATGTATTGACCAAGTCATTAAGGGGTCCTCGGATTGAGTTTATTTGTTCCAAGCTTGGTACATACAATTTGTATGCTCCAGCTTGAGGGGGAGTGTTAGGATATTTATCCTATTTTATCATCATTATAGTGTGTCAAGGGTTACCCTATTTATCATGATTATATTATGTCTAGGATTACCCTATTTATCATGATTATATTGTGTCTAGGGTTACCCTATTTATCATGTATTTGTGTATCAATTTATTCTTATAAATAGAAGATTGTGAGAGGGATCAATCAAGCCCTCTAGAATTATTTTACAGTTTCAATCTTAAGTCATATAATAGCTGAAAATACTAATTTTTGTGGATATATTGTATCCCAACAATTCAGTATCAGTGATCTTGTACAATAAATATAAAATATACTGCCAGCCTATTAATTCTCCTATTTATCCTTGTAATTTTGAAATGTAATTAAATCTCCTAATTATGTAATTAAATTATACAAGGAAATATTAATCATGGAAACCATTTCCAAGAAACCAAAGCACAATTGATGCTGACAGAGATAAGTAAGTTTGATATTAAGCTTCTCTAAAGTAATTATGGAGGACCCAAAAGAGGAGTGGCAAGTCTTGAAGGAACTATTTTTGAGCATAAAAGGAGAACATAGTGGTAAAAAAGGAAACCTGCTAGGTGTTGAAGGTGGGTTGTTCTCAAATCAATCAAGAAATAAGATAAAAGGGTTGGAATAAAGACTAAAGAGGCTGGTGACAATAACAAAGGTGACACAAAGTCAGTCTACTAGTTGGAAGGCAGTGCGTCGACAAGACACAAATTCTGCACAGGGATGCTCATGGGGAGGAGTTGACCTTTGAGATTGGTTGGGCTATTCATAGCTAGGAGATATGCTATAGAGCTCGTGCTTTGTTTCAAATACTGTGGTGGTAGTAGGCAAGAATGGATGATGACAATGAGTACAGGGTTCTATGTCACTCGATAAGATAAACTGAACCAGGTGCTTGTTGAGACATGAAGACAGCAATTGCAGGGGCGGCGTTGAATGCACTGGACAATGATATAGGAACCAGATTATCCCACCCTATTACTAACATAGGAATGAAAATGCAAAAGAATGTCCGGAGATCTTAATTTTCATACTACCCTTTTCTGAGTGTTTAAGTTTTTAGCTTATGAAGCATTTTGGGTTTTCTCGACTTTTGTTGTTATTTTATCTTTTTTCTTGTGATATTTGATCTTATTATGCAGAAATCAATTTGTTGTGATGTATTTTATTAATAGAGAATATTATAAGTTTTTGATGAGATTTAAAGTAGCATTGTTGTGGTAAAATCTGATGAAGGATCTATGGTGTAGGAATGCTGTATTTTGTTCCTTGACTCGCAACTTCCATACTCGCATTTGCAAAGATCTGTTTATCTACTGGTTTGAAGGCATATGTATGAGCTTTGAAAGGTAATTTCAAGTTTGTGGGGGTTAAGAAAGGAACAGTTACTGTCATTATTTGTGTGAATGTTAGCTCCATTCATAGCTTTCTTATTTAAAATTATTGTTGGTTTTTAGCATAAAACACTGGATAGAAAAGAATGTAGCTGAAAATTAAAATTCCTAATTCTCTTGCCTTCTCCTTTCTTTTGATGGTGTTAAAAGTTCAATTTTTGTCATCCCATTTCCATTTTATTTGTGCTCTTTGCTTCTTCGTCCGTTTTTATTTGTGTTTTTTGCTTACAATTTTGTTTTATTCATGTACTTTTTCTCTTTGTCCCTCTCTTGCTGTGTGTTTTTTGATATAGTCAAGTTACCCCATTTTCTCTCTAGATAGTTGGAGGTAGGCAATGCTAGATGATTTTGTGATTGGATTGTGGACTTTCTTAAAAATCCCAATTTACCTTCTCATGATTCGAATAGAATATTAATAGAAGGTATGTTGATGATAAATATTATTAACAAAGTGGAGATAATATTGCAGAATCATGAATTCTTCGAATGTTGATCGTATCTATGATGGTTTGCTGTGGACTCTGAGGTATTTACACCCTGTTTTCTTGGTATGGTTTTATAATCTCTTGTTAATATTGTGAATGAGACAGAGCAGTGCTTGTGCATTTCATGTTCGTTATAGGACTTTAATTCATTTTCCCATAGTATTACACAGCATATTGGTCTATTTGAGTTGGTACTGTGGATTTCAACTTGTCTATGTTCCGTTGCATGTAAAGGAGTTTGGTGGAACTTTCTTCAGTTCTGTTGCTGCCAAATTCAAGGATGGAGATATCTGCAGTGTCATCTTCTGCCTTTAATGAGGTTTCTCTTTCTCCCATACATATTTTCACAGTTCTTTAATGTCTCACAAATGCTTCCAAATTTTAATGCTAAACATATGAAAGTGTTCATCGTTGAAGATGAACTTCTGAAAAAGATGTTGGGTTACTGCTGATAATATCCTATTCTATTAATCCGTAGTTATTTTCTTGCTTGTATTGAATTTTATCTAGGAAAACAAGTCTACAGTTTAGTTGGCTATTTAATGATCTAGGTTAACTCTAGTGCATTTATTATAGTATTTGAGAAAAAATCTTGTTGGGTATTTGTAGATAGGAAAACTTGTAATTTGGATGTGTTTTAGATTTCCTTTATGTTTTTTCTTAATTTTCTTTCATCATAATTTAAGATTGAACTATTCTAGCAACCGTACAATTCCTGTAGTTTGTTTTTACTTGGTATTGAAAGATCATGGTTCAGTTCTCTCTTCCTTTCTTCATGGGTGGACTGTACCATGTGTCCCTCTATAAATGTTTTGCAGCTTTCCTGGCCATCTCTCAGCAATGCCCATCCTCAACTATTGTTGCACGACTCCAGCATACCCTATGTCACCAGCCATTGCTTCATGTATTTCTTGTTTTTCTTTGGTTTAAATAAAGATTGAATGTTGGTAGCAATCACCCAATTCCCGTAAACTCTTTTCAAATAATCAATAAATCAAGCAATTTCAAGGGCTGACCCTTCAAATCTGATTTAGGCTAACTGAATAATCTCTCATTGGGATCTAGTTTGTATTCAGTTTGTTGAGAGTCTCATATTGACTAGAGATAAGGTCAATTTAGAGTATATAAGTGGGTGAAAATCTTATCTTACAAGCTGGTTTTGTAAAATTAATTTAGGCTTAAAGTCTAGTTCTTAACATAGTTTAATGTAGTTTTTGTTATATTTGTTTTCTTTTTATGAGCTGTTCTCTACAGTCCTATTTTCCAGAAGTTACCTTTTCAGTTTCAATTTTCTCTCTCTGCTCTCTTCTCTCTTTCTCTCTCTCTCTCTCTCTCTCTCTCTATTAATTCTAATAGTTTGGTTTCAAAAAAATATATTCCTTACTAGTCAGGTAGTCACCGAATAACAGTTTTTGTTGATAAATTGGTTTTGTTGTAGGGCTACATTGGATAATTGTTATTGCTTTTGCTCCTCCTGAATGTTACTTTTTGTGCTAAAATATGCATTAATTTGGTGAGAAATTAACTTTTGCAGTTCATTAATGGTTGGCAACTACTGTGGAGCACAATTGTGCATGGGTTACCGATTATTAGCAATATTAATGCTCTTGTAAGTTTTCTCTTGACAAAACTATATGCTCCTAATTTAAATTATAGTTTTTTATGGGTATCTAATTAGTCCTTGTTTGAATAATTTATCTTGACTGTATAACTAACTTGTTTAGATAGGTTACGTAGCTTGCCCTAAGAATTTTTTTGCTAATGGCATTAATATAGTCTTTTCTTGCACCTCTTGGCATTCCAAGTGTAATTTTCTTCTATAAATAACAAAGATTAGCTTAGAGATACTCATTCTCTTAAGCTCTTTTTATCATATGTTTAGTCTTAAGTTGGTATAAGAGTGTATTGTTCCCACTCTACTAGCTTTTGCGGTTGTCCATTGTTGTCCACCATCATCCGTGACTGCTGACGTCTATTCCTAGTCACCATTTTGTTACGATGAACACCTAGTCTAGTTTGTCTTATTGAGATACAATAAACACACTATGTTTTTGTCATTGTTTGCCACCGTCTACTGTGGCCATCTGCCACATTTCTTTTTTGTGACGACCATGAGATTTGGTGTGTCTCGCCATGTGATGTCCAACCCGCCTTGTCACGTCCCCTATTCTTTGGAACGTGAAGGTGACAAGCCACTTTACCATCACAGGAACAACTTTGTGTCTTCTCCACAAGGCTAACTGAACCTCCTTATCCTTGTTTCAATGTGTTTCTTTGGTATCAACTTTGGTTGAAGGGCTCCTCTCTCCTCTCTATCGGGCTTCTTCTCTCTCATACACCATTGTTCATCATGTTTGACATTATCATGTTATTGTTTCAGACTATTACTTTTTGAGAAGAGATTCAAGTCACTGGTTGCTGGTAGTTATTGGTTTGCTCCTATGAGTGTTGGGTGTTGGATATTTGTTTTTATGAGAAATAAAGAAGATTGGGAGAAAATATCCCTTATGTGTTTAGACTACACATAGGGTAGTTTATTTATATTGTAAGATATGGGCCAATGCCCTTAATACAGAATAGACTAAGCCCAAATAACAGAAACACACATCTTAACATCTAACACTCCCCCTCAAGCTGGAGCATATAAATCATATGTTCCAAGCTTGTTACAAAGATAATCAATTCTAGGTCCTCGTAAGGACTTAGTGAATATGTCTGCCAACTGGTTGCTTGAGTTAACAAACTCAGTCTTGATATCTCCGGATATGATTTTTTCTCGAATGAAATGACAATCAACTTCAATGTGTTTGGTTCTCTCATGGAAGACAGGGTTAGAGCTAATATGGAGAGCAGCTTGATTATCACATATAAGTATCATGTGAGTGACATCTCCAAATTTCAATTCACTAAGCAATTGTTTAAGCCACACAAGCTCGCAAGTAGCTGATGCCATAGCTCTATATTCTGCTTCTGCACTCGACCTTGCCACAACACTTTGCTTCTTACTTTTCCAAGATATCAAGTTGCTACCAATAGAGACACAATATCCAGAAGTAGACCTCCTATCAGAAGGGGAACCAGCCCAATCAGCATCTGAATAGCAAACGATCTTTGTATCGTTGTTAGGGCCATATAGCAAACCTTTTCCAGGTGATCTTTTAATATACTTTAGTATACGAACAACTGCATCCCAATGGTCTTCACATGGGGAGTTTAGAAATTGACTCACCACACTAACTGCTAAGGAAATGTCAGGACGCGTAACAGTAAGATAGTTTAATTTACCAACTAGTCTTCTGTACCGTTCAGGATCTGAGAAAGGCTCCCCCTGATTTGGTAGGAGTTTGATGTTAGGGTCCATAGGTGTCTCAACAGATTTACAATTCATTAACCCTGTTTCCTCCAAGATGTCTAACGCATACTTCCTCTGAGATATGACAATACCATCATTGGATTGTGCTACTTCAATACCCAAAAAGTATCGGAGTTTGCCAAGATCTTTGGTTTGAAAATGATGACAAAGGTGTTGTTTCATCTGAGAGATGCCAAGATAGTCGCTTCCTGTGAGAACAATATCATCGACATACACTATTAAATAGATACATCCAGCACTCGAGTGGCGATAGAACACTGAATGATCCGCTTCACTGCGAGACATACCAAATTGTTGAACAACACAACTGAATTTACCAAACCAGGCCCGAGGAGACTGTTTTAGGCCATCTAAGGATTTTCGAAGACAACATACCAATCCAGATGACTCCCCCTGAGCAACAAAGCCAGGCGGTTGCTCCATATAAATTTCTTCCTGCAAATCACTATTGAGAAAAGCATTTTTGACATCAAGTTGGTAAAGAGGCCATTGTCGAAGAGCGGCCATGGCAATGAACAGGCGAACAAAGGTCATTTTTGCCACTGGAGAAAAAGTATCACCATAATCCAAACCAAAAATCTGTGTGTAGCCTTTGGCAACCAGTCGAGCTTTCAGACGATCAATTGTGCCATCAGGACCAACCTTGATAGCATACACCCACCTGCAACCAACAACAGACTTTCCAGATGGTAATTGTTCAAGCTCCCAAGTTCCACTTTCCTGTAAAGCACTTAATTCATCCATCATAGCTTGACGCCAACCAGGATGAGTTAAGGCATCACTCACAGATTTGGGAATTGATACAGAAGAAATGGATGAGAGACAAGTATAAAAAGATGGAGATAATCTGTGGTAATTAAGAACAATATAATGGGGGGAAGGGTTACGGGTAGAGCGTATACCTTTACGGAGGGCAATAGGCAAGTCAGACTCAGTTGCTGGAGCCGGAGGAGACACATGAGGCGGCACCGGAAGTGAGTCATGAGGGAGACAATTACGGCGACTATAAACCTGAAGGGGTGGAGGTGAAGGATGATCCTGTGGTGAATGAGAGTCTAAAGAAGGAGAAGACAAAATGGGTGGAGCATCACCAGGAGGATCAGAGATAAGAGGAATATCAACAGTAACAGGGAGAGGTACAGAACTAGAAGATAGATGTGAAAAGTAAAAAGAAGACTCATCAAAAGTGACATCAGCAGAGATAAAATGACGATTGAGGGAAGGGGAAAAACACTTATAGCCCTTTTGTGACCGTGGAAATCCTAAGAAGACACATTTGTGAGACCTAGGAGATAACTTATCAAGACCAGGACTAAAATCATGAACAAAACATGTAGACCCAAAAACTCGAAGAGGTAATGGATGCAGAGGGTCTTGAGGAAATAAGATAGAATGAGGGATTTTGTTATCTAGGACGGAAGATGGCATGCGGTTGATAAGATAACATGCTGTGAGAACTGCATCACCCCAAAAACGTGAGGGTACTTGACCATGAATAAGAAGTGTACGAGTTGTTTCAATAAGGTGTCTATTCTTACGCTCAGCCACCCCATTTTGTTGAGGGGTATAAGCACATGAGGTTTGGTGAAGAATGCCATGAGAAGCCATAAACTGTTTAAACGGTTGAGAAAGGTATTCACGGCCATTATCACTACGTAAATTTCGAATAGACACCCCAAACTGTGTTTTTATTTCATTGAAAAAAGATTGAAAAATAGAAAACAACTCAGAACGATTCTTCATTAAAAACAACCAAGTACATCTGGAATAGTCATCAATAAACGTAACAAAATACTGAAAACCTAAAATGGACTTAACACGACTAGGTCCCCAAATGTCAGAATGAACCAATGAAAAGGGGGACGACGCCCGTTGTGAGACACTACGAGGAAAGGAACTACGAGTATGCTTCCCTAACTGGCAAGACTCACACGACAAACTTGATATTGTGGACAACCTCGGGACAAGTTGTTGTCGTTTGGCAAGACTAGGATGACCGAACTGAGCATGAAGAAGGGATGGTGACTCCATGACTACGCCAACATGTGGAGAAGGGCGGAGATGATAAAGGCCATGAGACTCACATCCTGTGCCAATCATGTGTTTCGAACTCCGGTCCTGCAACCAAACAGAATCTTTAGTAAAGGAAATAACACAATTAAGAGTACGAGTTAAACGACTAATGGACAATAAGTTGAAGGGAGACCCAGGGACATAAAGTACATGATCAATGGATATGGATGGAAAAATATTAACAGTACCAATACCATGAGATGAGACTCTAGATCCATCAGCCATTGTTACCGAGGGTAAATTAGCCGGACATGACAAGGAAGAAAACAAGGACTTGTTACCAGTGATATGATCGGTGGCGCCTGAGTCAAGGACCCAAGGTCCAAGGGAGTGAGTTAGACCAACAAAAGGTGTACCTGTACGTGCAACAGATGCAGATCTAGTGGAACCAGAGTGCTGACGGTCCTCATACCATCTGAGAAATTCTTGAAAGAGTAAAGGGTTATTTATGGGATTTGATGTAGGATGGTCTACAGACGGTGATGGGAGAGGTGGATCAGAATTAGCCATTGCTATAGGTCGAGGAGGATGTCCATGAAGCGCATAACATCTATCAATTTTGTGGCCTAGCTTGCCACAGTGGTCACATTTTGGACGTCCTTTACCTGATTGGCGAGACTGACTCCGATCATCAAGTTGGGCAGCCATGGAGAGGGAGAAACCCTAAAAATTCAAAGTGCTCTGATTGACGCAACGACCACAGATCCAGAAAGAGGGCGAGGAGGCGATCACGGCGGTGCTGATCGGCGGTGGAAAGCTCCGGCGACGCGCCGGCACGCGCGGCGGTAGCGGCGACTCTTGCGGCGACGCGTGGAGGCGTGTGAGAGGTCCGACGGTGGTCGCCCGGCCGAGACGCTTCCGATGGTGTGGTCGCCGGTCGATTCTGGAACTCCGGCGACGGCGATGGCTGCGGCGACGGCAGTTGCGGTGGCGATGGCAGTGGCGGCAACTGCGACAACAGCAGCAGTGATGGATGCCGAAGACTGTGGAGTTGACTGGAACTATTCCTGTGCTCTGATACCATGTGAGAAATAAAGAAGATTGGGAAAAAATATCCCTTGTGTGTTTAGACTACACATAGGGTAGTTTATTTATATTGTAAGATATGGGCCAATGCCCTTAATACAGAATAGACTAAGCCCAAATAACAAAGACACACATCTTAACATCTAACAGATGCAAATTCTGTTATTCAACATATTCTCAAAATTAGAGAAAATAAAATTTCTCTCATTTAGTCTCATGACATGCATATGATGTATATACTTACATTGATTAGCTAATGTAGGAAACCATCACAACCTATTCTAGGAAACAAATCCTTGAGTTTGTGGGATTGATATGCTAGTAACAAAACCGAAATACAACCAATATATAAAATGAAACCAATAGTAATAAAATCTGAAACTTTCGAAAATATCTTGACAGTATAAAAACTAATACTTCCTAAAATATCTCAATACTCTCCTTCAATCTATTGAATAAGTGTTTCTCTATTCCCAACTTGGATATAATTCTCTCAAAGTTACTAGTATTCAGCCCCTTTGTAAGTATCTATTCAAGCTGTCCTTGAGTAGACACATATGGTTGCAAATCAAGCAACTATCAAACTTTTCTTTGATAAAATGTCTTTTCACTGCAATGTATTTAGTTCTATCATGTTGTACAAGGTTGTGAGCTATGTTGATTAGAAATTGATTGTCATAATATAACCTCAGGTTCATCCTAATATATTACTTAAGGCATCACTCGAAGCTTTGCTTTGACACTATATATAGCTACTACACTTTATTTTTTACCCTTCCAAGTTACTAGGTTTCCACCAAAGAAGGTGCAATATCTATTAGTTGACCTCCTATCCATAACTGAAATTTGTATAATCAACATCGATATATGCCTCAAAATTGACATTCTTATTTCTTTTGCACAATTCTGCGAGCAACTTGTAATTGTGCTTCCTTTGGTTGGTGCTTAAATTGACTGACTAGACTCACAATAAAGGCAAAATCTGGTCTAGTGTGAAATAGATAAATAAGTCTCCTAACAAATCTTTAGTACATTACTTTATCCACAACATCATCCTCTGTACTTCCAACTTTGTATTTGGATCAGCATCTATTTTACCTATTTCCTGTAGCAGGCCAATAATTTATACCAACTTTTTTCCAAATTTTGTATTATCATGTGGTCTAATAATTGGGCTAGCAGAGTCAAGATTTTGACCTCAAGCCTTTGATTTACCTTTACCCTCTCCCTCTCAGCTTCAGTTTCAGTCATATTACTCTTTTGAAATTTCATTTGTTTTTTCATTTTTTGAGCCAAATGACAAATTTGCGATATAAAAGGCTCATCATCTACCTCTCTTAAACTCATCCCTAAAGATGAGGAGGGTTAAGATAACTAACTTGCTCATAGAAGGTGACATCCCTTCTCATAGGAATTTTCGGAAGGAGGATGAAAACAGTTATACCTTTTTGTGTAACATAGTACCCTAAGAAAACAAATTTCACAGCCCTTGGGTCTAGTTTTCCCCTTTGTGCTGTGAACATGTAATGCAAATGTTGTAGGTGGGAGGTTAAGTCTATGAGTTATATGTGGATAGAATGAATGGAGAACTTCCATTGGACTTTTTAATGTAAAAATTTAGAACATATGTTTTAATTAAATAAGTGGCAGTATGGCTTCCCCCAAAACCTTTTTGGAACATAATTTTTGAAAAGGGACTGCTCTAGTTAGTTCAAATAAGTGTCCATTTGTTGGGGTGTGTACACACATGATGATTCATGGATTATCCTTAGAAATAATCTTTAACATTATCAGACCTAGGTTTCTTGATAGTGACCCCGTGTTGATTTTTAATAAGTGATAGAAACTGCATGACAACAAAACTAACCTCAAGTTTGTGTTTAAGGTGAAAAAGCTGTGTTGCCCTTGTACAATCATCAATAAATGTTATAAACCATTTAGCCTCTGAAATATTAGAAAGAGATGGACCCCACACATCTGTATGATTAACATAAAAAGGAGAAGTGATTATTTTATTACTTAGTGGAATAGAAACATGTGTGTTTTGCCAACTTACACATGTCACAATGAAGACTTTGCGGTGAGGAAGGAATCAATAGCTTTATTACATGAAATGAAGGATGTCCTAGATGACAATGAAACAACTGAACATTTTGTGTTGCTATTGGAGGATTCAGACATCAAAGATTGATTCTTAGTGGGCAAATTCAGATCTTCCATGTAGTAAAGGCGATTCCATTCTCTAGGACATCCAATCATTCTTCATGATTTCTCGTCTTACAATATACAAGAGTTGCTATAAAAAATCACATTACATGAGTGATCCTTGGTATGATTTTGTTTAAATATTAGGTTTATGAACAATATAGGCACATCTAGAATATTTGTTAGAATTATGGTTGGGTTTATTTGGACATCTCCATGACTAGCTGTAATGATTCTGTTTTCATCAGTTGTGGAAATTTTCTTGTTTCTAGGACATGAGAAATATGTGGAAAAGTATTTAGGGAGGGAGTGATGTGTTTGTGGCTCCAGAGTCTAAAATCCAATATTGGGTAAAGTGTATATTTGTAACATTATATCTAACTGAAAATAGTAACATATCGGACTATGTCAATGAACAAACACTTGCGGGTTTTTTCATGTTTCCTGAAAAAGGACCTTACTATTTTTGGATTCTCTTGGTATAGCTGTTCAGATCCTCCTTGATTTTCAGGAACATCAACACCATGGGAAACAACAACAACAATGAGCTACCTGACCCCCTCTCTTTGGAGGACCTCATTGGTATCCCTAATCTTTGCTCTGGGGTTTTCGGTGCAACTTCCAACATTTATTTCTTGTGTGGTGTGGCTTGTTGCAAAAGTACACCATACTCCTTTGTTTTTCGTTTCCATCTTTGTAAGAGAGCCTCCTTTCCTTTGGTATGTAACCATGGCTGGTGTTCCTTCAACAATTATTGTTAAGTTTTCTGTCATAGGAGTCTCTACTTTCTTCACTCTGATTAATTTCCATGACTTCATTGAGTCTTGGAACCTTCTCCTTTCCCAATGTTGGAACCCTGACTTGATCATGCTCTCGGTTTAGACCTACCAAGAAATCATACACCTGATTCTCTTTAATGTACTCTCTTAAAATTGCTGAATGTTCTGAACACTTGGCCTTAATGACCCTGTATTGATCCAATTCTATCCACAAAGCTGTAAGTTGATTAGCATACACAGTAACAGTTTTGGTGCCCAGTTTGGCTGCCAAAGTTGAGGAAAATATGACAACAATCAGTTAGGGTGTAGGTTATTTAATGCACTAATTAGAAAAGTAAATTGCATTTTTTTGTATGTGAAATGGGGGTAAAGGAGACGACGAAGGACATAGGGAGATGTTAAGAGAGATCTCATGGTAAATGATATATAGTCTCGTTAAGCATGTTGTAGTCTGCTGAGTCTGCTTAATTATGTGTTATTAGTTGTGAGCATTGTTATAATAAAAACTGATAAAGTGAAGGATGGATAGTGCGTACTTAACCTTTTCTTGTGATAGATATTTTATTTATTATTATTATCATTATCATTATCATTATGTGTAAAGTTATAAATTGTTTCTCTCTTGGTTATTTTTTGTGTAAGTTTCCATTTTAAATTGAAAAGGACACACTGATGCAGGTGGATGCTGCTTTGCTGCTGCTTAGTAATATAACATCAAATGTGAGTTATCTATTTTACATCTTGAGATTACTATTAATAAATCTTACAACACTTGGTTCTGTCCAGGATTTTGTGAATACAAGTGTGATACCTCAAGATGTGTGGGATCTTCAGATTTTCAAACGTCCACATTCAATGTAAGTGTCTCTTACCTAGATAGCAAAATATGGTTTTAAGGTTTTCTGAATAAGTTAAATTATATCGTGTGTTTTACAGTAATGAATAACATCAATCATACATTATTTCACTCATCCAGTTAGTTGGATAATTTTTCCACGGATGTTTATATAATCTTTACACTTCTCTCGTTATCTAGAATGATGGCTGGTAAGAGTAACTACCGTTACAACAGCCACACAAACCTTATATTACTAGGTGAGGTCAGTAATATAAATCAAGCTATGCCTTTTGACTTGGCTAAAGATAAAATTTTCAAAGATATGTTTTGCACTGAAATACCCTTAACATCTTCCCCTGCCTTCTTGCTCTACCACCATTCCTCTAGAATTTTGGGATTGAGATAAATTTGTTACCTCATAGTTTCATATATATTTCCAATTAGTTATTTGCTGAATTTTTAATTTTCATAGTTATCACAACATATATACTTTAAATGTTTAATTACCTAAGAAAGGATAAACCCTCCAATGAGTCCTTTGATCCATGCATCCAATTCATTTTAATAAATATTAGTATGCTGAAGCATCACTTTGTTGTTAGCCATTCCAGTTATGGTGGCTCCACAAACAACACCAATCATCTCAACTCCTCAACATATCATAGAAAAATAGTGGAGAATACAAAAATGATAGTGGGGGACTAAACCTAACCCATTATTTTCTAACTTTATAAATGAAAAATCAAATCTATCCCTATAAAACTCAAGACAAATGAAGTTGGGATTGTTATCCCACCAAGTAATAACCTTGGGATTTTGTGTTAGACACAACATGAAATTTATTACCCTCTCTAGAAGTATGCGAAAAATGAATACACATAGTATTACTCTTAATAAGTGGGTTTATGCCTACCTTAACATCAAATCTGCTTGTAAGAGGATTTGGTCATATCTTGATATGTGATCTTCAACAAGCTTTGTCATATTGAGAAATGAACATTTCAAGTGTAAGATACATTTTTGTTTGTGGTCTAACAAAAGCCGGATAGCAGGTGGCAGAACAATCTCAATGAACTTGACTACAATGTGCATTGAATGGCTTTAATATCATCTTAGTGAGTTGATGTCTGACTCAAACTTACAAAACTGGATCGTAAAATAAAAATTTATTAGTTTTCCTAGGAAGTCCCCCTGTAACAACTAATAGTTTTACTAGTATTATCTTAGGATTTCTTCCTAACCCTCTCATTACTTTGATGCCTAACATAGTCTCTTATTCTTATATGGGTTGGCTCATGACTCATTGGTATCATACTTTTGTAGTGAATTTTGCAACAAAAGACCCAACAATTACAATTACAAAACAATTCAGCCATCACTAGGAAGATCCCAAGGAATAATAGAAGTATTGAACTGAGTCACACTCAATCTACATATTAGTCCAGCCTTTGGAGATTAGTCCAACTTTTGGAGATAGCGAATTCCATAACTGGAACCATACCTGTCTCCTTAGCATATAAGCCATTATGAAAACTGGGATATAAAGAGAAAACAACCCATATTGGAAGCATGATTATCTCTAAAAGTAAGCCCACAACCAGATATAAAAGCGTGTTCAACTAGAAGTATAAAACCTGGAGTTAGTAATAGTGGCTGACGTCATCTTTATAAGATTAGAAAAGGTGCATTATCTGCTGCAAGTTAGATTTAGTATCCGTGCAGAAAAGGATAACATCATCAACATATAATGTGAGTTGGCTAACTCATACCATAAGGCCTGCCATAGGGATTAGACTTTGCAATCTGCTATTGACTACATCAAGTCTATTATGTAAACAGTCTCACATCCTGTCAGAGAGAACAGTAGCTAACTGCCATTTTATTGTGTTGTTTATGCTGTTGGTAATGTGAAGCTTTAATTGAAGTTGGGAGGCTGGATTACCAATAGGACGTAGCAACTAATAATTCTGAATTTATTGGTTTCCCTTTTCTATTTTTCTTTGTTTTAAGTTACTGCATTCTTATTTAGCTCATTTTCATTTTATGCAGATCCATCTTGTATTTCTTTTCATGCTACTTTTCACGAAAAAATTCCCATGTAAGTTGGTAAGAAAGTATAGTCATTTTGTCGTCTTTAATTTACTTAATGTCAAATTCTTAATTAGCTTATAGGCTTTGCTTATATTAAAATTAGTATTAACATCAGTAGAGCTATATTATGGGCGAGTAAGTACATATAATAATAACATTTACATGGCATCCTGTTAGGTTCCTTTATTCAGGAAACCAAAACAGATCACTTTCTTCTCACCCCAACACTCAAAACAACAGAAGATAAATGTATGTGTATGTATTTTGTTGATTCTGTAATGTATAGAAAGAAAAATACAAGTATGTGTCCCCAAGGAAGCCTCCCTTCCTCCACTGGAAAATATGTCCAGTCTATACCCAAAAGAAAATATCTGATAATCCTCTTCTCAGCCTATTCTGTTTTTATTTATACTCTCTCTCTACTAACAAACTAACCTCTTTTTCTGCCTTTAATTTCCTCCTCTTTTATTCCTTCTCACGTATACCTTTAACTTCCTAACATTACCCTCCTCCTCGACATCAACCTTGTCCTCAAGGTTGAAGTCAGGGAACTGCTGTTTGATGTATTGCTCCTCCTCCCAGGTAGCATCCTCCAAACCACTCTCCTGCCACTATATTAGGACTTGGGGTATCTCCTCCCCTTGCTGCTGCTGGTTTCTTCACTGTAGCACTTTCACAGCTGTATACATGGGTCTGTCATCCTACAATTCAGTTGGTAGGGCTCCTTCAACTTGATGTGCTCCTATAGCTAGCTTCAACTAAGAAACATGGAATTCAGGGTGTATTCTTGATGTTTCTGGTAGCTGCAACCGAAAAGCTACAAGTCCTATTTGTTTTTCCACTAGGAATGGTCTATAATACCTTGTTGAGAGCTTAGGATGTAGTCTTGTAGGCATAGACATTTGTCTATGAGGTCTCATTTTAAGGAATACCCAATCTCCTTCCTTGATCTTGGTCTCCACCCTCTTCTTATTGGCATAATGTGTCATATGGTCTTGAGCTTTGGCTAGATGATATCTCAGTTGCTTCAAAGCCTCATCTTGGGTTTGCAAGTCTTGGGCAACTTCCACCATTGTCTCTCCAGGTATGAATCGTGTCAGTTTGGGAGGGGGTCTTCCATAAATTGTTTCAAAGGGTGTGCAGTTGGATGCTCCTTGGTAACTAGTATTGTACCAGTATTTAGCCCAAGGCAACACCAAACTCCAACACTTGGGTTGTTCCTAACTAAAACAGCGCAAATATGTCCATAGCACCCTGTTAAGAACTTCAGTCTGCCCATCCATCTCTGGATGATAGGCAGTGCTCATCCTAAGCTGTGTTCCCTGCAAGCGAAAAATCTCCTGCCAAAATACACTCAAAAAAGTGGAATCTCGGTCCCTTACGATGGTCATCGGTATCCCATGGAGTCTAATCACCTCCTTCACAAACACTTCAGTTGAGGATCTTGCGGTATAAGGGTGCTTAATTGGGATAAAATGCCCATACTTGCTGAGTTTCTCCACCACCACTAATATAGTGTCAAATCCACGAGACTTGGGTAATTTCACCACAAAGTCCATACTGATTTCCTCCCATATTGCTTTCAGGATAGATAATGACTGCAAAAGACCTTGGGGAGATGATGCCAAGTATTTATGCTGTTGACATACTAGGCATGCAGCCACATAATCTGTGACTGCCTTCTTCATTCCCACCCAATACAAAGACTGTGCCGCCCTTCTATAGGTCCTATAAACCCCTGAATGTCCTCCTGTGACAGTACTATGAAACTCTGCCAATAATCTAGGTATCTAGGCAGACTGAGCCGATAGAACGAGCCTTCCCTTATAATGTAATCGCCCATCTCATGTTCTAAGGTATATGTAGGATGGGAATTAGGATCTGCCCTTATTTCCTCCAACACTTTCTTTAAACTCTCATCCTTCTCGACCTCCTCCACGATTTCCTGAAATTCAGACCAATATGGTTTGGATATCATCTGTAGTGCTTTGTCTCCTTCCTCCTATTCTCCCCCTTTTCTGGATAGCCCATCAGCCCACGATTTGATGCCCCTGTCGCGTATTTTATTTCAAACTCATACCCAAGTAGCTTAGCTAGCCAATTTTGCTGGCTTTGGGTAGTAATGTGCTATTCCAGTAAATACCTTAAGTTTCTTTGATTAGTATAAACAACAAACTTCTGACCCAATAAATTGCTCCTCGTTCACTCTCGATGCGTGCGCCACCAGGATTTCAAACTCTTGGATGTACTCTTTAACGCTCCCCTTTTGTCACACGACGGCCAGTTTCTCAAAAACGGTGCCCCGATTCAGTCCGCCAAACCTCCGCGTCAGAGCGTCATTGAACATCTTCCAAGTCGGATGCCTAGTCTTCTTCCGCCAAAAGCGGAACCAGTAGCTAGCGCCTCCCTCCATACAGTAGAGGTTGCCTACTCCAAGAACGGAATTTTCATCTCCCAAAGGAAATATGTACTTGATCTCCTCAAAGAAACAGGAAAGCTGGGATGTAGAACCTCAACAGATAGAACAGGATCACAAAATTGGAAGTGATGAAAGTTCTCCTGTAGAGAAGGCCCAATATCAGAGATTGGTGGGAAAATTGATTTATCTATCACACACAAGACCAGGCATTGCTTATGCAGTTAGTGTAGTGAGTCAATTTATGCATGATCCAAGAGAGAGACACATGCATGCAGTTGACAAAATTCTCCAATACTTGAAGTCAAGTCCAGGAAAGGGGCTATTATTCAAAAGGGAAGACACATTTACTATGAAGATATATACTGATGCTGACTATGCTGGTTCTATTACTGACAGAAAATCTACTTCTGGGTATTGTGTATTTCTTGGAGATAGTCTGGTAACATGGAGAAGCAAAAAGCAAGATAGAGTATCCCGTTCTAGTGCAGAAGTTGAATTTCGAGCCCTTGCTCAAGGAATGTGTGAGGGACTCTGGATGAAAATCATTTTGGATGATCTTAAAGTCAAAGTGGAGCACCTGATGCAACTACACTATGACAATAAGTCTGCTATGAGCATAGCCCATAATCCAGTACAACATGACAGAACCAAACACATTGAAATTGACAGACATTTCATCAAAGATAATCTTGACATAGGCTTTCTGATTACAATTCATGTTCCTACAGAGCTTCAAATAGCAGATATTTTTACAAAAGGGCTTCCTCCGGGTAGATTTCAAGATCTTGTAGGCAAGTTGGGAATGATTGATATTCATTTACCAACTTGAGGGGGAGTGTAGTAATTTGAGATAATATCTTTAGAATCTTCCTAATTAGAGGAAATAGATACATAATCTTTTATTTTATTTTATTTTTCTTAGTTTTCCTATTTCCCTTTTTAGGAGAACTAGATTATTACAAATAGAGGGTATGCGAATGTATTTTTTATGATTGAGAATAATAAAATAATTCTTATTTTCAACTTGTTTATCTCGGATACTCTTAATATATAATGTAGACACCTTTTGTGGCTTGGTAACAGTTCCTCTGATACGTTTTCTAACATTTATTGGTATTCATAATAACCATGGATGTCTGACAAGTATAGCCAGAAGGTAATGCATGTTTTTCTGCTGATTAAGTTTACAGGATTTAAGATCAAAGGACTGGTATCAAATCAATCAATCATAGTTTGGTGTAGGTCAAACCTCATCTAGCCCTTTTTCCAAGTTTTTGATTTGATTAATGGAGTAGTGATAGGGCCATGATTAAGAAGTCTAAAAGAGGACACGAACAAGTGGGCAGGGGAAGGAAAATTAGATCTAGGAGAACAGTGAAAGATTGAAGCTTGTATATTATTCATTTCAGTATTGATTCTTATATTCCTTGGTAATACACTGTTTGTTTTTGCTTATTGAAGATGATGTTTTGCAAATGTATGTGTATGGGTAAACTTCAGGCCTTTTTCACTTAATTTACTGTTCCCATAATGTGCAGTCTGAACCCCAAGATATGTTACATATGAGGAAAAGCCTTTTAAGAGCAACTTTGGGCCATCTTAATTGGAAGGTTTGGTTCCGTAAAATTGTTATGAGCAAAATATTTTAATCTTTACTGTGTGTTAAGGAAAACACGTGTAAACAAGTTTAATGGCCAAACCCATTGCATGTGGGAGGAAGGCATCATGCACCATTGCTTTACTTACATTTATTTGTTCCTTATTATGCAGGGTTGTTCTATGTTGAATGAGCAGATGACTTTTCTCATTCCTAGTGCTATATATGCACTTTGTATAGGTTTTGTTCCTTTTACACAATGCTTTAAAGAAGTTCCTTTGGCTCACAATTATTTTGATGTCACTGATGCTCAAGATGATTCTCATAAGGTATACCCTAGCTACATCTTCCTGTACTAATATTTATTTATTAGTTTTGATTAAACTGTCACTAAAAACTTAATCATAATGTTAACTGTAGTTTGAAGACCCTAAATACCAATGTGTTCTTGATTTTTTGGATTGCTCTGTGGAAGTTCTCGCAGAAATTGAAAAGATGTCCAAAGTTGAGGTTTGGTGCCCTCACATAAAGAAGCTTGTCTCTGTTAAAATTTGTGATTTTTGGCTTACAAAATTTCAATTTCAGGCCACCCAAGTGAAAATATGTCCACCTTTTCGGGTTTCACGGGAAACAAGTGATAAGCTATTGCATGAAATGGAGACCTCTATTCTTGGAGCTTTGGTGGAAGAGGAGATTAACAAGAGGCATCTGCCTGATACTTTATTGATATGTTCTCTCCTGTCTAACCTACTTTATGGTTGTTTTTTCACAAGGTTTGTCACATTTGGGTCATTATTTTTCTATTTTGTCTGCATTTGGTAACAAAGCACTGGTGTTTGTGCTTGCTAATTTGATCAAGTAGAACTGTAAAAATATATCTCCTTAAATAAAGGAAATAAATCTCCAGACATAAAGCCTGTAAATTTGGAGCAAATCTGCCAAATAAACTCCTAATCACAATCCCTTACTTTTAGGGATTTCTTATAAACAAATCTATATCTATTATCAAATCAATCTATATTTATTGTACAGTAAATGTGCAATATTTACACCCATATTTTAATAGGTATTGAAGTTGGTAATTAATATGAATGTGAGTGAACTTTCAATAGGTATTGAAGTTGGTAATTAGTGTGAATGTGAGTGAACTTTCTGCGGGAAGGTTTGGGTTTGCTGCTACATAATACTTGAATGAAATGCAATTGGAAGTCTTATTTTAGTTTATTATTATAAATTTGATATTAAATTTACTTCTAGCTTGTAGGAGGAGAAATGATACCATACTTTTAGCTTCACTAATATCTTCTAATGCTCATGGAAGTAGAGATTTCCTTTCCTGAAAATCAGAGAAAAAAATCATAAAACTAAGAAGCCCAGTACAATTCAGGTTCAAAGAGATTTTTATTGTATTTAGAAGAGAGTCAAAGTTCTTCTACAGTGAGACAATAACTAGATGCCAAAGCCCTCAGAGAAACAAATGTCCTCCCATCTTGTTGGAGATGTTACATAAATCCATTCATGTCTCTTTATCTAGTAAACCAAGCTTTTGGGATTGTTGGTCATACATGGTTTCAGGGCCTCTATGATCAAATGATATATTGGTAGTAATGTTGTAGTTAGAGAAGATATCTTTAGAATCATCCTAATTAGAGAAAATAGATGTATAATCTTCTATTTTATTTTGTTTCTCTAGTTTCCCTATTTTCCTTTTTAGGAGAATTAGTTTGTTACAAATAGAGGATATGAGAATGTATTTTTTATGATTTAGAATAATAAAAATCAGTCCTATTTTCTACTTGGTATGAGAGCTCCCGATCTTGGAGCTCCATTCCGTTGCACAGTCGCAGTGCCGCTGCTGTTCGACTACTGTTGCTGTTGCCATTGCTGGTTGGGGTCTTGATAGGACAGAAAGGTGCGCCCAACACCAGTGACCACAAGTGGGAAGTCGCTCCGGGAGAGAAGCTGCCATGCGCCGCCTCCATCGTCGATGCGTGTAGCCCACGCACCCACCTCTGACGAGACCCCTTGCTGTCGCCGCCACAGACAGAGTTGCTGGAGCCTCCTGAGTCTTTTCCTAGGGTCGGTGACGACCCGTTTGGCCTATATTTGAGTAGATCTGAGTTTTAAGTTCTGCTCCATTTTTTTCGGTGTGACCCACACATCGTTGTCGTTTCGGGAAAGGTCACCGGAGCCCCCTGGTTGTGTTCTATGGAATGTCTGAAGTAAAAATTATTCCTTTGGGTCCTAATGACCTTCCAAATATATGGACTACCTGTCGGTTGGATGGTCGTTATTTCTTACAATGGAGCCAATTTATTCGAAGGATTCTCAAGGGTCGTTCAAGACTTGATCACATAGATGGAGGAGGACCAAGACCAGACGACACTCATTTTTCTATTTGGGACAATGAAGATTCATTAATTATGACTTGGATGTAGCAATCCATGATTCCTCAGATAAGTAGAAATTATATGTTTCATTCTTCTGCAAAAGAAATATGGGATGATTTACAGAGTACTTTTTCATTAAAACCACCACTGATCTTGATATGAAAGCTTATAAGGAGGAACTTGAGCATTTGAAAGCAATGGTTGAATGAATGAGTAAGCCCTCTGGATCATGTACTCTGTCCATAAAAGGTAAGATTTGTCTCAATACTGTTGGTCATGTGTCTCAAGGTATTTGGATCCTTGATTCCAGTGCAACTGATCATATGACACCTTTTAGTGTGTCCTTCAACGCATATGGTAAAAGAAATAAAGAACAACTTATTATAGTTTCCAATGGTCAAGGTATACATATATGCGGCTCTGGGAATATAATTTTGGACTCATCTATTGTATTGAAGGATGTTTTACATATTCCTTAATTAGCTAATAGTCTTATCTCTGTGCAAAAACTCACAAAAGGATTTAAATTGTTCAGTAACATTTTTTCCAACTTATTGTGTTTTTCAGCACCTTGCCACAGGAAAGATGATTTTAACTGCTAAGGAGCAGAGTGGGTTGTATTTTTTAGAGTTTGATGACCAAAGCAACACCCAAATCATGAGTCAACAAGCTACATCTGAGACGTGGGCAAAATCTCAAATATGGTTACATCATCAAAGGCTTGGGCATCCTTCATTTATTCTTATCAAGTCCTTGTTTCCCCATTTGTTTACCAAGGAGTCTGTTGAGTCTTTTAATTGTGATATTTGTCAATTGTCAAAACACCATCGTGCATCTCATCTTATTAGTAATAAAAAGAGTATTTCTCCATTTGATTTAATTCACTCTGATGTTTGGGGTCCTGTCATAGATTCTATTTCTGGAGCCAAATGGTTCGTTACCTTTATTGGCGATTGTACCCGTGTTACATGGACATACCTTATGAAAAATAAATCCGAAGTTTTTCAAATTTTTGTTAATTTTTTCCGCCTTGTCCAAACTCAATTTGGAAAAAATATCAAAAGAATTAGGTCTGATAATGGTACTGAATATGTGAATCATGAATTTCTCAATTTTTTGTCTCATAATGGTATTGTTCATGAACTAACCTGTGTTAATACCCCTCAACAAAATGGGGTTGCTGAAAGAAAGAATCGTCATCTTCTTGAAGTAACTAGAGCTCTTCTTTTTCAAATGTCTGTTCCAAAAAATTACTGGGGAGAAGTTGTGTTAACTGCCACATATTTCATTAACATGTTACCCACTCGTATCTTAAATGGCATTAGTCCTATAGAGTCTCTATATTCTTTTGTTCCTTCTTCTTCCCTAATAATGAGTCTACCTAGTCGAGTCTCTGGATGTGTTGTTTTTGTTCACTCTCATCATCCTAACCGGGGTAAATTAGATCCCAGAGCTCTTAAATGTGTCTTTATTGGGTATCCTTCTAATAAAAAAGGGTACAAATGTTATCATCCTTAGAGTCATCGCACCTTTATCACCATGGATGTCACCTTTCATGAAACAAAATCCTTTTATGTCAGTCCACCACTTCAGGGGGAGAAAGCACTTGAAGTGGATGAAGTCTCCTTCTTGTCATTACCATGTTTGTCTTTGCAGGATGCCCAAGACCTGAGCAATGAAGCTACCATAGTCCACAGTGAGGAAGAAGAGGAAGACAGATTTTTTGGCAAAAAATATGAAAGAAGAGAACAACCCACTTCGACTCACGAGTAAGAAAAATTGTCTAATCCTGAGGTGAGGATCCCTGAAGATATCAATGAGGAGGAGGTAAGTATTACTGAGGATTTACCCATTGCATTGAGAAAGGACAGAAGATCATGTGCTGAATATCCTATTTCTTAGTATGTTTGCACTAACAATCTCTCTAATAAGCACAGAAGTTTTATTGCTGCCATTGATGGCACACAAATTCCTACCTCAATCCAGGAGGCCATGAAACTTGAACATTGGAATCAAGCCATGAAAGAAGAGATGAATGCATTATAAAGAAATTCAACTTGGGAGATTGTTGATAAGCCAAGAGACAAGAAGGCAGTAGGGTGTAGATGGATATTCACAGTGAAACATAAGGCAAATGGGACAATAGAAAGATATAAAGCTAGATTGGTGGCAAAAGGATATACCCAAACGTATGGGATTGACTATGCGGACACATTTGTCCCAGTGGCAAAGATGAATACAGTTCGAGTTATTCTCGCATTGGCTGCTCATTTTGGATGGGACATACACCAGCTGGATGTAAAGAATTCCTTTCTTCATGGAAATCTGGAACAGGAAGTGTACATGGAGATTCCCTAGGCGTTGACGTGAAAAATTAAAGAATCAAGGTACGCCTCCTGAAGAAAACATTGTATGAGCTTAAGCAATCCCCTAGAGCATGGTTTGAAAGATTTACAAAAGCAATGGTTTCCTTGGGATACAGACAAAGCAAAGGAGATCACACTCTATTCATAAAACACTCTTCTACAGGTCAACTCACTTTATTGCTTGTCTATGTGGATAATATGATCATTGTAGGAGATGATGAAATAGGAAAATTGGCATTAAAAGATAAATTAATCAATCAATGAAATGCACCAAATATAAATCAATAAAAGACCCAACAAAACAGTAAGGAATGACTCAAAAGAGAAAATGCACAAAAAGTAGCCAAAACTACCAAAAACGAACTTGAAAAAACGCTAATGACAACGTCCTGGCAGCTTTGACCTTTGCGGAGGGTTTTACTTTTAACTTTCTGCACAGAACTCCAAATGAAGTGATTATTTTTTTGTTGGAAACTAGACTCAAAGGGCTTTCATTTGATTATTTTTATGTATTTTTTGGACAACTGAGCTAGATGCAATTTAAGTTTGAAAATCGTCACAATTTGCTGTCAGAACAAATAATAGATGAAAAAAAAACACATAACAAGACAAGTAGGGAAATAACATCAATAACATTGAAGAATAAAGGATAGATAAGGACCAAAAGACTTAGCTCTTGAAGAACCAAAGCTCTTGATACCAAAAGATGGCAATGCTCTAACTAGGACAAGCCAAATCTAGAAGCAAATCAAGGCGTAAGTTCATGGATGAAGTTTGCGGAATTTGGTGGTGGTGAAAGGTGTTGATAGCTCATGGTTTTGGTGAGTTGTATGGTGAGGGAAGATGTGTTTAAGGGTTCTCTAAGAGAGGTTGGGCGAACTCTTGGAGGAAGGTGGCTAGAGGAGACCACTTGGGTTGCTCTAGCCTAGGGTGACCTTAAAAGAGTAGTATGACACAAAAATGGCAGCATAACTTTACTCTAAATCAAAGGTGATTACATGATGGAGAGCAGCTCTATTTATAGGCTAAGGTGTCTCAAAATGGGCTGAAAATTTAACCTAAAAGAGCCACCTTGGTTGTCTTGGAGAGCAAGGAGAAATCCTCTCCAATAGGAGGGAGACAAGTGGCAAAAATCCTCTAAAATGAGAGAGTGACATGTGCCACTATCTATGGAAAAACTCTCCATTCCTAGAGTGACATATGGCCACTAACTAGGAGGAAAACTCTCCAATGGGAAGCTTCCACATGTCTAGGACGAAATTCTTCTCCCTTATTCTCCAAGCTTAGCCAAAATGTTGACCCCTTGGACAACACACCCATTTTGGAGGTCCAAGCATAGTCAACTTTGGGCCTTGACCCTTTGTTGACTTTTTTAGTCAAAATCCTATTCTACTTGGCCTAAAATACAAGGCCCAATTGGAGTCCTACACCACTAGGCCCATAATACAAAATCCAAATAAAATCTAGACTGCTTGGTCCAAAATACAAAGCCCAAATAAAATCTAGACTACTTGGCTCAAAATACATGGCCCAAAATTATTCTTACTCTACTAAATTTTTTGATGACTTAAGATGGCCCAAGAGAAAGAGTGTAGGCCCATCTTCCATAGATGCCTCCAACTCTTCATGAATGTGCTAGGTCTTGGTAAGGGGTATGCCATCACATTGACTATGAAGATATATACTGATGCTGACTATGCAGGTTCTATTACTGACAGAAAATCTACTTCTGGGTATTGTGTGTTAGATGTTAAGTTGTGTGTTTATGTTAATTGGGCTCAGCCCATTCTGTATTTAGGGTTTAACCCTTATCTTACATTATAAATAAACTACCCTATGTGTATGCTAAACACATAAGGGAGATTTCTCCTAATCTTCTCTACTATTTCTAACATGGTATTAGAGCCATGGTTAGAGCCTATCCTAACGAGTTCTAAGTGGGCATTCTATTCTTCTATTCTATCCGCTATCGGGCCGTTATTGGACCACCCAATTTCTACTATCACGCACGAGATGTCTATACCTCGGTGGGAAGGGGGTGTGTTGGAAGTCCCATATCGACTAGAGATAAGGCCAATTCATAGTTTATAAGTGGGTGCAAACCTCACCTTACAAGTCGGTTTTGTGGGGTTGAGTAAGGCTTAAAATCCACTTCTAATATGGTATCTAGAGCTTAGGTTTTGTTCCAGCCAGTTCCACAGTCTCCGGTACCCATCGCCACCGCAGTCGTCGCCGTCGCCGCCGCCGTCGCAGTCGCCGCTGCCGGAGTTCCAGAATTGACCGACGACTATACCGTCCGGATCTTCTCAGCCGGGCGACCACCGTGGTGCAAAGATCGCGGCGAACGGACTATCCACGCGCCTCCACGCGCCATCGCAACTATCACTAGATCCGCCGCTTCCAGCCGCGCGTGCCGGCGCGTCGCCGTCGAGATCCGCTACCGACCAGGACCGTCGTGATCGCCTCCTCGTCCTCTTTCTAGATCTGTTGTCGTTGCGCCAATCAGAGCACTTTGGATTTTTAGGGTTTCTCCCTCTCCATGACTGCCCAACGTGATGATCGGAGTCGGTCTCGCCAGCTAGGTAAAGGACGTCCAAAATGTGACCACTGTGGCAAGCTAGGCCACAAAATTGATAGATGTTATGCACTTCATGGACGTCCTCTTCGACCTATAGCAATGGCTAATTCTGATCCACCTCCCCGATCACTGTCTGCAGACCATCCTACTTCATCAAATACCATAAATAACCCTTTACTCTTTCAGGAATTTCTCAGATGGTATGAGGACCGTCAGCACTTTAGTTCCACTACATCTGCTTCTGTTACACGCACAGGTACTCCTTTTGTCGGTCTGACTCACTCTCTCGGATCTTGGGACCTTGACTCAGGTGCCACCGATCATATCACTGGTAACAAGTCCTTGTTTTCTTCCTTGTCATGTCCGGTTAATTTACCCTCGGTAACGATGGCTGATGGGTCTCGAGTCTCATCTCATGGTATTGGTACTGTTCATATTTTTCCGTCCATATCCATTGATAATGTACTTTATGTCCCTGGGTCTCCTTTTAACTTATTGTCCGTAAGTCGTCTAACTCGTTCCCTTAATTGTGTTATTTCATTTACCAAAGATTCTGTTTGGTTGCAGGACCGGAGTTCGAAACACATGATTGGCACAGGATGTGAGTCTCATGGCCTATATCATCTCAGCCCTTCTCCACATGCTGGCGTAATCATGGAGTCACCATCCCTTCTTCATGCTCAGTTAGGTCATCCCAGTCTTGCCAAACTGCAACAACTTGTTCCGAGTCTGTCCAAATTATCAAGTTTGTCGTGTGAGTCTTGTCAGTTAGGTAAACATACTCGTAGTTCCTTTCCTCGTAGTGTTTCACAACGAGCGTCATCCCCCTTTTCATTGGTTCATTCTGATATTTGGGGACATAGTCGTGTTAAGTCAACTTTAGGATTTCAGTATTTTGTTACCTTTATTGATGACTATTCCAGATGTACTTGGTTGTTTCTCATGAAGAATCGTTCTGAGTTGTTTTCTATTTTTCAAACTTTTTTCAATGAAATAAAAACTCAGTTTGGGGTTTCTATTCGCACTTTACGTAGTGATAATGGCCGTGAATACCTTTCTCAACAGTTTAAACATTTTATGGCTTCTCATGGCATTCTTCACCAAACCTCATGTCCTTATACCCCTCAACAAAATGGGGTGGCTGAGCGCAAGAATAGACACCTTATTGAAACAACTCGTACCCTTCTCATTCATGGTCAAGTACCCTCACGATTTTGGGGTGATGCTGTTCTCACGGCATGTTATCTTATCAACCGCATGCCATCTTCCGTCCTAACAAACAAAATCCCTCATTCTATATTATTTCCTCAAGACCCTCTACATCCATTACCTCTTAGAGTTTTTGGGTCTACATGTTTTGTTCATGATTTTAGTCCTGGTTTTATTAATCAACCCGGACGAAATTGAGTGTTGACAATAAGTTATCTCCTAGGTCTCACAAATGTGTCTTCTTAGGATTTCCACGGTCACAAAAGGGCTATAAGTGTTTTTCCCCTTCCCTCAATTGTCATTTTATCTCTGCTGATGTCACTTTTGATGAATCTTCTTTTTACTTTACACATTTATCTTCTAGTTCTGTACCTCTCCCTGTTACTGTTGATATTCCTCTTATCTGTGATCCTCCTGGTGATGCTCCACCCATTTTGTCTCCTTCTTTAGACTCTCATTCACCACAGGATCGTCCTTCACCACCACCCCTTCAGGTTTATAGTTGCCGCAATTGTCTCCCTCATGACTCACTTCCAGTGCCGCCTCTTGTGTCTCCTCCGGCTCCAGCAACTGAGTCTGACTTGCCTATTGCCCTCCGTAAAGGTATACGCTCTACCCGTAACCCTTCCCCTCATTATACTGTTCTTAGTTACCACAAATTATCTCCATCTTTTTACACTTGTCTCTCATCCATTTCTTCTGCGTCAATTCCTAAATCTGTGGGTGATGCCTTAAGTCATCCTGGCTGGCGTCAAGCTATGCTGGATGAATTAAGTGCTTTACAGAAAAGTGAAACTTGGGAGCTTGTCCAATTACCATCTTGAAAGTCTGTTGTTGGTTGCAGGTGGGTGTATGCTATCAAGGTTGGCCCTGATGGCACAATTGATCGTCTGAAAGCTCGACTGGTTGCCAAAGGCTACACACAGATTTTTGGTTTGGATTATGGTGATACTTTTTCTCCAGTGGCAAAAATGACCTCTGTTCGCCTATTCATTGCCATGGCCGCTCTTCGACAATGGCCTCTTTACCAACTTGATGTCAAAAATGCTTTCCTAAATGGTGATTTGCATGAAGAAATTTATATGGAGCAACCGCCTGGCTTTGTTGCTCAGGGGGAGTCATCTGGATTGGTATGTCGTCTTCGCAAATCCTTATATGGGCTAAAACAATCTCCTCGGGCCTGGTTTGGTAAATTCAGCTGTGTTGTTCAACAATTTGGTATGTCTCGCAGTGAAGCGGATCATTCAGTGTTCTATCGCCACTCAAGTGCTGGATGTATTTACTTAATAGTGTATGTTGATGATATTGTTCTCACAGGAAGTGACTATCTCGGCATCTCTCAGATGAAACAACACCTTTGTCATCATTTTCAAACCAAAGATCTTGGTAAACTCCGGTACTTTTTGGGTATTTAAGTAGCACAATCCAATGATGGTATTGTCATATCTCAGAGGAAGTATGCGTTAGACATCTTGGAGGAAACAGGGTTAATGAACTGTAAATCTGTTGAGACACCTATGGACCCTAACATCAAACTCTTACCAAATCAGGGGGAGCCTTTCTCAGATCCTGAACGGTACAGAAGATTAGTTGGTAAATTAAACTATCTTACTGTTACGCGTCCTGACATTTCCTTCGCAGTTAGTGTGGTGAGTCAATTTCTAAACTCCCCATGTGAAGACCATTGGGATGCAGTTGTTCGCATACTGAAGTATATTAAAAGATCACCTGGAAAAGGTTTGCTATATGGCCCTAACAACGATACAAAAATCGTTTGCTATTCAGATGCTGATTGGGCTGGTTCCCCTTCTGATAGGAGGTCTACTTCTGGATATTGTGTCTCTATTGGTGACAACCTGATATCTTGGAAAAGTAAGAAGCAAAGTGTTGTGGCAAGGTCCAGCGCAGAAGCAGAATATAGAGCTATGGCATCTGCTACTTGCGAGCTTGTGTGGCTTAAACAATTACTTAATGAATTGAAATTTGGAGATGCCACTCACATGACACTTATATGTGATAATCAAGCTGCTCTTCATATTAGCTCTAACCCTGTCTTCCATGAGAGAACCAAGCACATTGAAGTTGATTGTCATTTTATTAGAGAAAAAATCATATCCGGAGATATCAAGACTGAGTTCGTTAACTCAAGCGACCAGTTGGCAGACATATTCACCAAGTCCTTACGAGGACCTAGAATTGACTATCTTTGTAACAAGCTTAGAACATATGATTTATATGCTCCAGCTTGAGGGGGAGTGTTAGATGTTAAGTTGTGTGTTTCTGTTAATTGGGCTTAGCCCATTCTGTATTTAGGGTTTAACCCTTATCTTACATTATAAATAAACTACCCTATGTGTATGCTAAACACATAAGGGAGATTTCTCCTAATCTTCTTCACTATATTTAACAGATATGAAATTGTATTTTTTATGATTTAGAATAATAAAAATCAATCCTATTTTCTACTAGTAACTAGTTAAAGAGGATAAAAAGAAAAAGATAGAGGACATCCTGTTTGGATGGTGTACAAAAAAGGGAAAAAATAGGGAAATAGTCACGTGGTGTTGGAAAGCTACCTTAGTTACAGTCACTCATAGGTTACAATATCTTGGAAAGGGATGCTACATAAAATTGAGCAAAGAGTTAGCAGGCTGAGATCTTGCTTCGACATGAGTTGACCTAACCTTTCATTTGATCTATCCTGTCATTTTGCTGTACTAGGAAGGAAATTGTTTCCATCTGTTGCACAAATTTCTCTGGTTTAGATAGACATGTAGATCTAACATGTGAACCACATTGAGAGTATTTTCTAAACAACCCCGAAAGTCCTCTTTTTAGCCTGTCTCCTGGGTTGAACTTCATTAACAATTGTAATGAAGAATTTTGATCTTTGTCATCACAAAGGGGCTGATCATTATTCTGAATAAATTCTTTCATTAACAGTCTCTTTGATCCCTGAATTTCCAACTGAATTTTGATTTTTCTTGCCAGTTGTAACCTGCTGTTATTTTGATTGTTAATCTTCTGTAATGTCTTTGATCATGTCCTATGGTTTGACAGTGATCACAAAATGCATGCAATCTTTCTTGGTGCAGTTCAACAAAAAAGGCTATCCTTGTCTTTCCACTAGAATTTGCTGGAGAAGCTACTAATTTATGTCAATATGAATTTGGTTTAGTGAATTGAATTTAAGAAATCAAGACAATGAAAATAATAATGTTTTCTCAAAACCATAGAGGCCCATATGGATTTTCTGATTTTGGTTTAGTGAAAATACTATGTGAGGAATTAGTTACAATTTTTATTTTCAATAATAATGAAAAATAGTAGGCTAAATTTGTTGGAACATTTTCTGTTTTGAATTCACATTTTTCTAGCACCTGAAAAGTAGATTTTTAATATGATAGCTTCTTTATGGTTTTGGGTTTTTTCCCTCATCTTTTGTTGCTGGATTATTCCAATAAATGCTAATGTTAGGAACCCAAACTATAATTGTTTTTACTCATGACACTCCTTTCATCTGATTTTCATAATTATTTACTCTATTCCTGTTTTTCACTTTCATACATGATTGTGCTGTTTCAGGAAAATTAATGTTTCATTTTCTTGTAAATTAAGCCAACACTTGCAATTGATGCTTGACAATGCTGTAAGAATTATTCAAGAAGATATTGACCTCCAGGCTTTTAGTTGCTTAGGTTGTGATCCTACTTGTGATGATTTAAGTCCTCTTGTTTCTTCCGTGCATTGTTTTCTTTCATCCCCTGTATGTATCAAATTGAGGGATCAGAATTTGATGGGCTGTGCCCCATTTGGTCAGTTAATCCAATCTGTGGAGAGACTCTTGAAAGCTTTTGTTAATCTATATGAAAGTTATTCTCAGCATCTGATGAACCTTCAGAATGATACAATCATACAAGATATCGCTGCTACTGATAGTATTCAAAGTTCTTTTCCGAGTGACAAAAGTATGAGCAGGATTATGGACATGGAATTGGATGTTAATGATGATTCTAGAGAGGTTGATTGTTTAGCTGTTGGGAACAAAGTAGGCAGCGATGTTTCATCTTCTGCAGAGAAGTGGAAAATGAGCATGATATCAGTGATTTCCAGTTTTTTTTCTGCTTCTCTTCTTACCTGGGATGTCCTCTTTAAGTTAATGGAGAAAGAAAATGATCCTAAGGTAGAATTTTCACACAGTAATAACCGCAGTGTGTTCATGAATTTACTAGTAAAATATTAATATTTTCTTTCTGATTGAATAGTTCTTAATTTATTTTATTTGGGTTCTTTTCAAAATTCAGGTGCGTGGGAAAATATTGTATCATCTCTGTCAACATCCTCTCTGGTCTTCTTCTGGACAATTTATTGATTTGGTATGAAAATGAGTATAAATTTCTTTAAACTATATGAAACTGAAAAAAATAACATCTAGGTTCCTTGTGCTCTCTGTAGGTGAATCTAATGAATGATATAATTGTTGAGCAAGTTGGATTCAAGATTGCTTGTGATTCTGTATTGATTGCTGCTCATACTTTACTGATTAACTTATCATCCCTGGATGCTATTGGTAAGGAAAAAAGTGGCCTGTATTTAGCGGAAGTGGAAACTAAACAGGTACCTATGAATTTTTGTTTATGGATTTTGGTCTCGATTGGCTTCTAGGGACACAAGTCTATTCATTTTCTTTGATCGTGTATACAAAATAAATATGAATTGAAAAAGAGAATTTTAGGCATAGGATTCTATAATAGTGTAGTAGTCAACAGCAGATAGTAGAGGGGCCCTTTAGTGGGGTAGTGGTAGTAGGATGTCTGCTATTTTGATCTCAAGTGTATACTTGAAAGAGTACAAATGAGAGAAAGAACTTGAGAGATCTTAACTTGGGTCTCTATGCTGACTCAGATTCATTTACATGCGCACGCTCGCGCGCGCGCACACACACACATATATATATATATATATGTATATATATAAGGATCAATGGCTTACAATAGAGGCTAAAGGAAAGAGAAAGAAAAATATAATAGAGTTTAACCCTACAATTCTAAGATTTCTCCTCAAAATGGAGCATACAAATTGTATGTTTCAAGCTTGGAGCGTATAAATTGAATTTGAGGTCGTCTCAAACGTTGTTGTTAAAATGTCTTTAAAGTTGGTGCAAATTTTCTTGGACAAAAAAAATACATTAACAAAATGATACTCAATTCTATGTGTTGTCCTTTTAGGAAACACTATGTTACAATTGATTTGACATCAAAGGTTACAAAACAATTTATTGATTTAGTTAATTGACTTAAAGAGATAAGGTTAAAGAAGGAGAAAGGGATTTACTAACTCCAAGGTAAACAACTTTGGTTCCATAGGCTAAGTTTTGGGTTAGGAAATTTAGGAGAAGAAATAGCGATGAGGTATTACGAGAAATAGGATCTCAAGGATCTGATTGCATTATCCATGATATTTGACTATGTGTGTATTGTGAAATGCAGAAGGTTTAGGTGAGAAACAATTTTCTTGAGTATGAATCATTCTTTTACAATTAGACTTTTAAGTATGTCTTTGATCACCACACCCTCGTCTATTTCTAGTCCTCCCCTTCCAAGAGAGATACACTTCAGATAGATAAAAAGAGAAAATATTATTTTAGAGAGCTTAATTCTCCTGTCTTTAAGTTCTCATATTTGTATTAACAATGATAGTTCTCAGATACAATTAGTAGAGGGAAGAGTAAAAATCAAGTAGTCATATCTAGAGTCATCGGTAAAGGGACATGTACAAAACAAAACAAATGTTGTTTTATTGTGTGATAACTGGATTTTTCCATTACTACATATAATGTCTTTACATTGTCATAATGGAGCTGTCTAGTCTATTACTCTAACCTACTTCTCTTTTCATTCCAGACTTAATATCTAAGTAAACATGGCTTTTGGTTAGAAAAGTAACGAAAGAAATTTTAAATCTCTTACGCAAACTGACATATCAATTAATTTGTTCTTGCAGTGCTTTCTGTCACTAGGAAATGTTGTGCATAAACTTTCCGAGGTTGATCTTGATTGGTTTGGACGGGTGAAGCTTATTGATTCCATTTGCAATCTTGTTTTGCTCGATCCTCAAATTGGTCAGGTGACTTTTAGATTTTTCTTGCCTAGAATTTCCATGGTCCTACTGGGCCTAGTGCAGTGGTCTTAATGGCATGATAGAGAGAATAAACATATCGAATAAATAGATAACTTGGATTGATGTGAAGTAGATAATATTGGCAATGCCATGCATTGACGTGCTCAAGATAACCAAAGGCTGGTTAATTGAACTCAAGAGAGTGTTGATCATCTTTTCCGTTTCTTTAAGGAAGATCCCTTTCCCGGCTAACTCTTTAATCTTGTACACTTCATGGATGAGAATTTTGTGAGATGTTGTTTCGTTCTACCTCTATATTTCTCTCTACTAATAACTTTTAGAACTAGCTTTATTTCTTTTTAGTTCAATGCTTGTGATTCCATTACTTCTGTTTTGACAGACTATGATAGAACGCTTACTTCTTATGCTTAAGGATATGGACTATCGAGTTCGGTTATTCTTGGCAAGGAGGATCAGTATTCTTTTCCAGACATGGGATGGTCATGAAGAGCTCTTTCAGGACATTTGGTGGGTTGCATTTTAAATGGTTGCATGTAGTTTATTTATCTAGGACAGTTTAGTCATTTTTAATATAATACCTTCCTTTGCAAGGGGTTTTTTGGGAGGTTTTGGGTATTAGTTTCTGCTATTAATTAAATAGTAGTTAAAAGCTATTTGTGTTTTCATGTGAGCATAGGTTGTTGTTAGTCATTAAACCTTCAATTTATGTTTTTTTTGTTGTTTTTCCAGTTTGAATTTCGGTGTTCAGATGGTTGTCTACTCCAAAGGAAAAGTCATCCATGCAAAGGAGGTGCTAGGTGCTGGTCCTCAGCCTCAAGCTATAATGGAAACTGTTGTGATTACTCTCATGCATCTTGCTTTACACAGTGAGAAAATTGAGTTAGAGGTAAACTATTGATTATGGATTTTGTTTTTATCTTCTTGTATTGTTCTGTACCACCTGTCCCTGGGAAATGTTATTCTGATGTATATGATACATGTTCTGGATTTCCTTTTATTTTACTATATTTGTATACACATTCATATGAATTATACAAAGCCCTGTGAGTATTTGGTGACCCTTGTTACCATTATGCAGGCTGTTTTCATGATATGTGTGGTTTCGGCCATTGATCCTTCTCATAGGTAAAGGTATTTTTCCTTTCCATTATAAAGCTTTCACTGTAGGTTCTTATATTGTGCAGTTTCTTTTAGGGAATTAGTCTATGCAGTACTCGACAATCTGTCTAGAGAGCTTCAGTATCTGACTAGAAGGAAGGTAATTAATGCTATGCTATTTCTCTAGTTGAGATTTTAGTTACATATCCTTTGCCTGTATGTCTACAGCTTGGTATTTTTTGAATGTGCTTGAGATCCAAAGGCATTTTTGTACAAGAGAAAAAATTGATTGTTACACAGAATTTTGGTTATAGTATTTTTCATGAACAAAAATTTTAAATGAGTACAGCACATAATGTATGTGCTCCAAAATGGTAAAGGAGAAAAGAAGTACAAATAAATAATCAAGGATGGAAGCATTGTCATGAGCTAAACGCTAATGAGAGACAATAAATGAACATAAAGTGTGTGGGCATTCTTGAATTTAGAGTAAATAAAGGCTTTTCTTTAGTAAATATTCAATGATTGATTTGTTGAACATGATATGATAGGATAAGAGAATAACGTATGATAAATTATTGACATGATAGGATAACACCAGGATAAGTTAATCTTACCCTATCTAGTGGCAAAGGATAACAAACTACATAATATGCCAGGATATAAATTATGTTAAAATGATAAATTTTCATTACAATTACATATCATTTTCTAAAGGTTGACTTTTAATTTATATTTTAAACATTATGGAGATTGTGAAAAACATAGTTTTAGCTAAACTATAGAATATTATATTTATTTATATAACTATTTTTTGTATCTTAAAACTCTATATAAGATATTAAAATTATAATTAATATTATAATAATAGTTATTTAATATATTATATTAATATAAATGTTAATTGATATAAGATGATATGTTAAATAAAAATTACGGTACGTATTATATAAATTAATTTCTCATATCTATTAATGTTAGCAAAATTATATTTTATTTATATAGTTACTTTTTCTTGAAATTGTAAACAAATTATATAAGTTTTCGGAAATTAGTATTATGATTCACACCTTTTTCTTGAAAAGTATTTTAGTTGCTATTATAATTTAAATTTAGGAGTCAATGTTATTTAGATCACATAGAGTAAGAAATTTTAACCTATCATGTCGAACCTAATCTATATGTCCCTTTAGGATAAGAGGTACATCACTGTGACACAGTAATATAAGTGATAAGGTAATGTTATATAACATAATGTGGGTGCCACAGATTTTAAATTACAATAACATGGTATAGTTATCCTATTCTATTGTATCATATCCTAATTGCCAAATGGATTCTATAATCTGATTCGGTTTCTATCACTGCAATATGGTCTTCAACCTTTAGTTGACTTGCATTATAGCAACATTTTAGCTTTTTTTTTCTCTTTCTTATGAATGCTGGGTATGCAAAAAGCCTTACAGTATAGATGCGACACCACATTCTAGTTGTGATAATGGTTTTTCAATAAATTATTTAGTTATGCATTCAAAGATTAAAACCCTTACGAATAAGTAATTGTTTCTTTGAATTCAAATTTCTTTGATGCAGTACTTAGAAGAGCTTTTGGGATCAATTCTCTTTTGTTGGGTAGAATGTGGTGTAAGTTTAGCTGCACTTATTGAGGTAATATATGAGGTGAAGTTCAAGGTAACACCTTGTTTTTACTTTTTTAATTTATGTACACTGTCACAGCCTGTCAGTGGAAGGCCAGTTGTGTCACGTATATGTATTTAACATCAACAAGGTAATGTATTCTTCTTAGGTTTACTCCACAGAAAATTATACTAAATCTTCAAAGAGTTTGTTAGAGATCTTATATTAACTAGAGATATGGTTAAATGATAATATGTAAGAGAGTGTAATCCTTCGAATTCAATTTGTAAGTTTGAGTTAAATTTAAAGTTCATTTTCTAACAGGTGAAGTACTTCAACTATTTAAGAAAATAAAGAGTAATTTTAATTGATAACAATTACACTGATTACATTCTCATCATCTCTATTACAATAATCAAAACCTTTCAAAAGGGAAATGAAAGTATGCTAAAACGAATTAGAAGATTCTTAAGATATTTTTTCCTAATTATTATGGAGATATTGAGAATATTTTTTATCCTAATAATTTCTTTTTGTATAGAAGTATGCTGAAATTAATACTTTCCCTTAAGTTATTACATGAATGTCAATCATTCACAACTTTCCTACAAGATCCTAGAATCTACCGAGGAATCCTGTCACTGAAAATGCTTTCTAATTGAAATCCTATAGGAAAATAGGATGTAATCATTAGGCCTAGTGCTTGTCAATTTCAATATGTTGGAAATTCCACAATGACTAGAGATAAGGCGAGTTTACAGTATATAAATGGGTACAAACCTCACCTTACAAGTTGGTTTTATAGGATTGTAGGGTTGAAATCCTCAAGCTGAGGTGCCATGGGTAGGTCGATAGGTTGTTAGAGAATGAAGCTAGCGTAGCGGGGAGGTTGTTAGATGTGAGAGAATAATTTATTTAGTCTCATGAAGTTGAGGGGGGAGAGAGGGGAGATGATGTGAATTTTTGTTGTAGGAGCTATTGGAGGTTTCTTCTTTTCATAGTTTCATTTTAATGACCGTCTAGATTTCTTCACACACTTTGAGCAAGGGCTTGAAATCCATCTTTTGTACTAGAACGAGATACTTTATCTTGTCATTTGCTTCTCTAGTTCACCAAATTTTGTCAGCAATAGAACCTGCATCATTTTGCTTCTCTAGCCTTGACTTCAAGTATAGAAGAATTTTGTAACTCTTGCTTCAATTACCTATAAACTAACTTATCACACTATTTGCACAAGTAATGTTTGGCCTCGTGTGTGATAAATATATTAGTTTTGATACCAATCTATGATGTTGGGTTTTTAACACAAGAGGGCATTTAAAATTTTTGAGGTTCTACATCTCAAGTTACCTCTTTCTCTATAGAGATCAAGTACATATTTTCTTTGGAAGAAGATTATACCCTTTTTTGAATAAACAGCCTATATTAAAAATAAATACATAAGTTTTCCCTCAAATTGTGCTCCCAATTTTTTTAATGGAAGCCACTTTCTTAGTTTCATTATCTTTTGGAACAATCACATGACATCCACATTGACCATCAATAGTGTAAGTTTGCCCATAAAGGAGTGCTTTATGAATAAAGTATCATGTACTTGGCTTTTCTTACATCCTATAGAAACCATTGGTTTTGTAAATCTCCCAAACCATACTCTTGGAGGTTGTTTAAGATTGTATGATTCGTTGTTTAGGAGGCATAGTTTATTTCTTCCACTGAGTATCAAACCGAAGAGGAATCTCCATGTACACTTCATCTGATTTATTTCATTCCAAACATAATTTTTCTACCCCCTTATTTTGTTCCCTGGATAGAGATAAGCTTCTTCTTGATAAAGTTTGCAAATCTAAAATTCTATTTCTATGTTTTTACTTTGATAGTGGTATTCTTTTGCTGTACTGTGATGAAATATTTCTTTGCCATAAATAAAAAAGTTTCTGCTTTGCAGACAAGACAGCTTTTCTTACCTGATGTAGATCCTGGTCATTTCCTCCAATATTGCTGCCCATGGCTACTTCCTGCTCTTCTTATCAATGAAAACAGTTCTGATCTGAATTGGGTTGCCAAGGTATGATCAGTTTCTTAGTGATGAGATCTTTGGTACTATTAATGAAATTTCTATCGTTAGAAAATAAGTAAGATGGCTTTACCATGAAAAGTGATACAAGTATTTGCACTGCCTTATATATTGCATGTTTTGATACTGGCATTCTAATACTTGTTTATGGGTTTGTCTGGAAGAAACTTTTTCGTAAGGAGAGAGAAAAATAAGGAAAAGTGAAATCAGTATCATTAGCTATAACTAACCTATGCATGAGTAAAACCATGTTTTTCTGAAGCTCCTAATATGAAATAACTTCTACAAATTAGCTTCTATATGGGTTAATTTTAGATTATGGAGAAATTAATTTTTTTTTCTTTAGTTTTTTCTCCTAGAAGTACTTGTGGAGAAATTTGTCCAAAAACTGACATTATTTTTGTTTATTCTGGATCTAACAAACTTCCTTTATGCAGGTCGCTTGTCAACCTTTGACAGTCCTTATAAAAAATCACTTCACTTCAATATTTTCAATTTCCATGGCTTTGCATTGCAGTAAGAAACCGGGATCAGAGAAGGGAACACTGGTACTTCAGAGTTCCATTTTGCATTTTGGTCAGATATCTGAGAAAGATCGTGACAAGCTCATAAAGAGACATATGGTATTCTTGAAAGCATTCTACGATTTTTGTTTTAAAAAAGATAATCTTTCTTTGTGCTTGGTTATGTGTTGACTACAATTCAATCTTCTTTCAGTTCAAAGTTCTTTAAACATTTTTTTCTGCTATTTTATATGAAAAGTTTTGTGCCCTTAATTTTGTTCTTTCCTTCAGTTCAACCATATGCACTCTGCCATCATATATGTGTAGTGTTGCAATTAAGATACCAGCTTTTGGCATGACTAATAGTAATATCTTTTGTATTATTATTAACTGAATTTGTTTAAAGATACATTTCTTCACTATGTAATATTATATTCTTGAACTTTGTACTTTTAGGTCTCTATTGTCAGCTGTATCTTATCTTTGTGCTCTTGTTCATTGAATGCCATAGTCCCATATTTTTCAAAGGATATAGTGTCCCTTGAAATTCGAACAATTGTTGATGGATTTTTGGACTTGTGAGTTATCTTTTATTCCTTGGTATTCATCTTTTTTTTTTTTAATTTGAGTTTGTTCTTATAATGAAATATATAATTATTTTGAGATGTAGAGATGATAATCATGCAAGTGCTTCTGTTGTGGACAAGATCAACATTTTTCGCCCAGATAGGGTTTTCATGGTAATTTCATGACATAAATCTTTGCAACACCATTTTGTTATCCTTTTACTTGCTTACCATTTCCTTTCCATTCCAAGGGTTTCTAATAAATTAAATTATTTTGTAATTGAAGTTTTTGGTAGAAGTTCATTATAAAATTGTAGCAGCAGCTCATTACAGGCATAAGTGCCACCGATTGGCAGGAATTGAGGTGCTTGTGACTATTCTCGGTCAGAGAGCTGCTGTTTTAAGCACTTCCAAGTAAGTTCTATGGACTGAAATTTATTTACGGCTTTTAAGTTACTGGTACTCAAAATCTGTTGTATCTATAGTGATTATGGCTTTGATTTCTGACCCTAGTACTGATCATGGGCTTCCATGTTGTGTAAATGTAGTTACCTTCTCAACTTGACCGGGTCATTAATTGAATGTCGCCCTTTACAAGACCAATGTTATCAATTACTCAATGCATTGTTGGTACAGCTCAAGAGGAATATTTCTACAGATGTGACCAGTATGCTTGGAGAACAGCTCCAGGTATATTCTTTTGCATTTTTGCATGTTTTTCAACACTTGGTGACTATTTAAACTTATGTTTTGTATAACGTGTTCTATCCAGTTTATTGTTTCGAAGTTGGTGGCATGTTGCACTCCTTCTAAAACCCAGGAATTGTGTGATAGCTCTGCATCACAAGCTTTATCTCTGCTCCATATGTTAACCGTGGACTCTGATTCATCTATGTATGATTATGTTAAAGTGAGTATC
Source organism: Vigna angularis (assembly GCF_016808095.1). NCBI lineage: Eukaryota > Viridiplantae > Streptophyta > Magnoliopsida > Fabales > Fabaceae > Vigna > Vigna angularis. The sequence continues at coordinate 11,566,131 of NC_068973.1, read as the reverse complement.
TGATATTCAGCTGGTATATGTTGTATTAAGGTTCTGGTCTATTACAACTTGGAGATAAAATAAAATAATTTCTTACAGGAATTGGAGCCATTCCCTGAACTAAAAATATTTGATGAGATAAGAAAGTTCCACAAGGAATTATGCCACACTTATTCTATACGTGACCACTTAACAAAGGTAAATAAATATAATTTTCCATTGTGTTTTTATGGCTGTACAATATCAAGTTTCAAGATAATTTTATCTTGTTATGTGGTACATTTTTATTTTCAGTTTGTGGAGAAGTCTTCCTACCTTCCACCACGGTTGCTTTTATCAAGGTGGCTTCCTTTTCCAGTAGTCATTCCTATGCTATTACATTCCTAGTTTTCAATGATTATGGCCTTATTTATTTGAACATTCTCGAGTTTAGAAGAAAATAGTCTCTCTTATTCAGTCTCATTGCATACATATGTTATATACATACATTGATTGGATAGTTTAGGAAACAGGAACAGCCTATTCAATGAAACAAATCTCTGAGATTGGGGGATTGATCTGCTAGTAATAAAACTAAGATGCAACCAATTTACAAAATTAAAACCAATAAGAATAAAATCTGAGACTTCCTAAAATACTTTAACAGAATAAAATCTAAAGCATCCTAAAGTATATTGATAGAACAAAACCTAAAACTTCCTAAAATATCACAATGAATATATTGATTAAAATATTAAATGGACAGCATTATAGTTTCTGGTGATGCTTCATTCCTGATTTAGTTTTTTCTCAGTCTCCAGGCATTCCACAAGAAGTTACTGAATGAAGAAACACTTCAAAGAAGAGGGAAAGCAGGGGGTTTTTCTGGGGATGGATGTTGGCAGGGTGATGAAGAAATTGTGCATGCAGTTTGGAAACTTGTTCACATGTGTCGTTCTAGTGATGCAAGTGAAGTTCGAGAATTAGTTTCAGATTTCATTTCTAGGGTATTATTTTTATTAGTTTTAGACTTTTCTGACATACTGCAGTCAAACTTTCTCTCACTTACAGAAATTTAGCTCCTTCATTGTTGTTGTGCTTCTTCAGGTTGGCACTGGAGACCCATACTCTGTTGTATTCCATCTTCATGACAAGACTAGTCATATTAGTCTTGGTAAATCTATTGATACCAGCAGTGCAATAGAAATCAGTTCTGACATGGATGCATGCTTATCTGAAGAACATTTGGTTGTCCTTATGAAAATTCTAATGAAATATGTGATGGATGACTCTGTGAAAATTGTTGATATGGCATCACAAACCCTTCGTGTAAGTCTTCCTAATAGAAATAGTCTTGTGATCAGTCAGCAATCATATTTTACTATTCTATATCTAGCATATTATAATTAATATGGTATAATGGAAATATCCTCGAATCATAGGGACTTATATATATATATATATATATATATATATATATATATATATATATATATATATATATATATATGATGTACACTTAACAATAAAATCATTTTATTCCATCCTAATATTTGAGATGGTATTAGAGCGTTCAAATCCTTAGCGCTGCTTCAACTTGTGCATCCAAACATCCTAGATGACTATTATATAGGACTTGCATATTATATCACTTGATGATAACAGAGAATACAAACTAGTATAAGCATTGCTTTTACATAGTCACAACTGTTTTCTTTGGTTTTTCAAAATCTATTACAATTTAATAATTTCATTTGGTTTGGATTTGCAGGGAATACTTTCAACTAAAAGAGGTCAACATGCTTTACAGTCATTCGATTCGTACCAGAAGTCTCTGATTGAGGTAATATCTAAATTTTGGCATCAAAAGATTAGTTTTCTTTATAAATTTCATTTTAAAATTTTTTAATTGAACTTCGAGGACAAAACAATAGTGATAAAACACGTTACAGTTAAAAGCTTAACAATCATTCATTATTACACTTGAGATAAAAATATGTTCTTGAGGGCTTGAAAGATAGTTCTCATGTTCTGCTATTTATATAGATAAAGAGTTGATACAATAGAGAGATAGAAGGTCAAGTCACTTCCTAGACTGCTAGGTACAATGATTAGAGATAACCCAACACACTACCCCCTATTTTAGTCCTACTGACTACACTAACAAGTAGACATAGTAATTATTCTAATACTCCCCCCTCAAGCTGAAGCATACAGATTGTATGTACCAAGCTTGGAACAAATAAACTCAATCCGAGGTCCCCTTAATGACTTAGTCAACACATCTACGAGTTGGTCATTTGATCCAACAAACTCGGTACATATTTCTTTTGACAATAACTTTTCCCGAACAAAATGACAATCAATTTCTATATGCTTAGTCCTCTCGTGAAACACTGGATTTGATGCAATGTGAAGAGCAGCTTGGTTATCACAATACATCTTCATACTCTGGATGTCACAGAAGCTAAGCTCTTGAAGGAACTGTTTCACCCATATAAGTTCACATGTTAGTGACGCCATTGCCCTATATTTAGCTTCCGCTGTTGATCGAGCCACTACATTCTGTTTCTTACTTTTCCATGAGATAATGTTTCCTCCAAGGAAAACACAATATCCAGTAGTAAATCGTCTATCAATAGGAGAACCTGCCCAATCGGCATCACAATATCCTGATACCTGAAGGCTTCCTTTTTCTTCATATAATAGCCCTTGCCCGGGAGCCTTTTTCAGATACCTTAGAATGCGAATGATAGCATTCCAATAGCCAACACATGGAGCTTGCATGAACTGACTAACCACCCCAACAGCAAAAGATAGATCTGCCCTTGTAATAACGAGATAGATTAGTTTTCCAACTAGTCTCCTATATCTCTTCGGGTCGGAGAATAACTCACCTTCTTCTGTTGTTAATTTTTGATTTGGGTCCATGGGACGCTCAACCGGTCTACAATCAATCATGCCTATTTCTTGCAAAATATCCAGAGCATACTTTCTTTGGGAGATTACAACTCCATCTTTTGACTGAGCTATTTCAATGCCTAAGAAGTATTTGAATCTTCCAAGATCCTTGGTTTGGAAATGTCTACACAAGTACTCCTTCAATTGAGATATTCCAGCAGTATCTTTCCCTGTAATAACGATATCATCAACATATACAATTAAGTAAACACATTTCTCGATAGACGAGTGATAATAAAAGACTGAATGATCTGCTTCACTGTGTTTTAGCCCAAATTTCTGAACAATGGAGCTGAATTTTCCAAACCAAGCACGTGGTGATTGCCTGAGCCCATATAGAGATTGGTGCAATTTGCAAACCATACCAGACTCCCCTTGAGCAACAAACCTAGGAGGTTGCTCCATATAAACTTCCTCCTCAAGATCACCTTGGAGAAAGGCATTCTTGATATCCAATTGATGAAGTGGCCAATGACGAATTGCTGCCATTGCAAAGAATAGACGAATGGTAGTCATCTTGGCCACGGGAGAAAATGTGTCACAATAATCAAGGCCATACACCTGAGTGTACCCTTTTGCAACTAGCCGGGCTTTGAGCCGATCAAAGTCACCATTAGGGCCAACTTTAATTGCAAAGACCCATCGACAACCAACAGCCTTTTTGCCCGGGGGAAGTGGCACAAGCTCCCAAGTATTACTGTGGTCAAGAGCCTGCATTTCAGCAATCATGGCTTGTCGCCATCCAGGATGATCAAGTGCTTCTTTCACATTTTTGGGTATAACCATAGAGAACACTGAGGATAAAAGGGAATAAAAGGAGGGCGACAATCTGTGATAGCTAAGAAAACTATAAATGGGATGAGGGTTTCGAGTGGAACGAGTACCTTTTCTGAGAGCAATGGGCCAACCCGAATCATCTTCACCAGGAGGCGTGGCAGGAGGCGATGAGGGAGAAGAATCTGAAGGAGGAGATCCACCATTTTGTAGAAGAGGACTACCCATCGGGATACTGTGTCGGAAGATATCAATATGTGGAGAGGAATGTTCGGGAGGACCTTGAGCATGACTTGGATTGACAGTGACATTAGAGATATTGGACTCAACTACTGGAAGAGGAAGGACCTGTTAGAGGATATGGACATCTTGAACAGATGGAGAGAAGAAAGGTGTCTGTTCAAAGAATGTAACATTGGCAGACATGTAGTACTTCTTGGTTTCAGGAGAGTAACACCGGTACCCTTTTTGAAGCCGAGAATAGCCCAAAAAGACACATTTGATCGCACGAGCGGAGAGCTTGTCTATCCCTAGAGACATGTCGTGAACAAAACATACACAACCAAAAACTCGAGGAGGGGTGTGAAAGAGAGGATCATTGGGAAACAGAATGGAGAAAGGGACTTTATTATTGAGAGAGGAGGAGGGCATCTTATTAATAAGAAAACTGGCGGTTAAGATGGCATCCCCCAGTGATGGACAAGTATATCGGCACCAAGCAAAAGGGTACGAGCAGTTTCAACTAAGTGTCTATTTTTTCTTTCGGCTATACCATTTTGCTGGGGTGTATGAGGACAAGTGGACTGATGCAAAATACCATGGGAGCTAAGGATTGCAGAAAAATTGGATGAGAAATACTCTTTAGTATTATCACTTCTTAAGATTTTAATCACTTGACCAAATTGGTTCTTGATTTCATTCAAAAAAGATGTGAAGATGGGTAATAATTCAGAGCGATATTTCATTAGTTAAACCCAAGTACATCTAGAATACTCATCAATAAAGGTAACAAAGTACCTAAAACCAAAAGAAGAGACGCGACTAGGTCCCCAGACATCAGAATGAATAATAGAAAAACTAGAATTACACATTGATTGAGACTTTTTAGGAAAGACAAATCTAACATGTTTTCCTAGTTGACAAGACTCACATTCTAAAGTCTGAAGACCACTAAGTTCAGGACACATCTTTTTTAACTTTGACAAGTGAGGATGGCCAAATCGGTCATGTAACACTTTAGGGGGAAGAGCTGCAACACAGGATACCCGTGGACCTCACTGAAGCAGGGTTTTTAGGGGCAGAGCAGAGAGAGGAGGTCCAGGCGACGGCTATGGAGGTGTCTCGGTGACTTTTCGGCGGCCAGAGGGTGGCACGTGAGCTGCACGCGCCTGTTCGCAGCGCACAAAGAAGCGGCGCGTGGTGGAGCGTGGGGAAGAATCAAACGCCGGCACCGGTGGGGTTGGTCGTCGCATGAAGAGGCGAACCAGATCCAGTGGTCGCCAGACGAAACAGTGACGGCAGCAGACGGAAGTGGACGGTGGCGGACAGATGCGAGATGGCAGAGAACCAAGTTGAAGAGCTTCAAACTGCAGTTGACAGCTGCAGACAGTGGCAAGACAACCGCGCGGACGACGACAATGGGCACCGAACAGATGCAAACAGCAATGACAATGCTGGTGGACCACTTTAGGACAGAAACCAGAGCGAACCTGCTCTGATACCAACTTGAGATAAAAATATGTTCTTGAGGGCTTGAAAGACACCTCTCATGTTCTGTTATTTATATAGATAAAGAGTTGATACAATAGAGAGATAGAAGGTCAAGTCACTATCCTAGACTGCTAGGTACAATGATTAGAGATAACCCAACACACTACCCCCTATTTTAGTCCTACTGACTACACTAACAAGTAGACTTAGTAATTATTCTAACAATTACATGAAAATCCACAATGAAAACCAAGAAAAAGGGATACAAAAAACATGGGGGACCGAAATGAAATCGTCCATATTTGAAACCATAGAAACTGAGAAGGATTGTAGTAAATCTTGTGTGTGTTTCACTTCCCATTCTTCATAGGCTAGGTTTATTTTTCAAAAAACTCAGTCATCATTCAAAAGAAAGTGCAGAGGAATCATTGGGTTTACAACAAATTGATAGAGTCTACGTGACTTTATGATAGGTTCAACTAGTTGTTTCAGTGAAGATAATTGAAACCAAGTTTTTGAGCTGTAGAACTGGAAAAATATTGGGATGCGGAAGTGAGGGAATTTGAATTGGCCATTGCAGAACAATCCTTGGCTCACGATGCCATGTCAAAATTTTAGGTATGAAAGAAAACAGAGAAAAGAATGACAGAGAGAGTGGATTATTATTTCACCAAATGAGAAAGAATATGCAAGTTGAGCATATATAGGCTCAAGAAGAGGTTAGAACAGTAGTAAACTAACCATTGCAGAAATACAGGAAATATAAAAAGCAGATTACTAACTAACATCCAGTTGAATAACTGAATGTTAACTTTTATATGTCTTGTAATTTGAAATTCCTTTAGAATTTGAATCCTTGCCTTTATAATGACACAATATCTTTGTGACAAGAGAAGAAATTCAAAAGTTTAATGAGCTAAGAAGATTCAAATGGTTTAATCTAAAAGGTTTCCTAAATTTTAACCCTTTCTTTACTTGATTATTTTTATAATATGGATAAATCTGTACACTTCACAAAATTAGTTAGTTATAAAAGAATGTGAAAGTATGTTTTTTTTTTTATCATTCCATCACAACGGCACAATATTCCTCTTTGTTTGGTTTGCTATTTGTGACATTTTCGTTATTCTGTTTTTATCTTTGGTCTCTATCTTAACTTTTCACTGAGATGATGTTTCAAAGGTACTAGTATGCTAATCTTATCCATTAATTTTTAAGAATTTTGGTCAAATGGATTAAAAATAAATAAAACCATGCTTGTCATTGTGCATTTAGGAAGTTGTTTATTTTGTTCTTGCTGTAATATAAATCTTTATTACAGGTGGATCTTGCTATTAAAATTGGGATTATGTATTTTAAAACAATCTCATAATTACAATTTGTTTCCTTAAAATTAGCTCTATATTTCCTAAAATAAAAAGCAGGCTCATGTTTTTGTACAGCCAATCTCCTCATTATTTAAATATAGAAGAAATATATTATTCTTTCTAAATTTGAAAGTGATTATAAAATTATAATAATATAATTTTTTTTGTTTAGATATGTGTAAAAAATAAAAATAAACTTATAAAACATGAATGTGTTCTTCAATGTGATGTTAATGTTTTTGTGTTTGATACTGAAATAATGTTAGGTTACAATATATAAGTGGATGCATACCTCACCTTGAAAACTGGTTTTATGATGTTGAGTTAGGCTTAAAGTCCTTTCTTAACCTATTATTAGAACATTGGGTTAGAGCCAATCCTAGCGAAGTTTGATGTATGTTGAGTTACCCACTGTCGAGCCACTATTGGACCATCCATTAATGTCTAGTCCTACCCTTGAGAAGTACATGATTCAGTGAGAGGGGGTGTGTTGAAAATCTCATATCGACTAGGAAATAAGGCTAGGTTACAATATATAAGTGGATGCATATTTCACCTTAAAATCAATTTTTTAAGGTTGAGTTGGACTTAAAGTCCATCTCTTAACATAAATAAAAAATTATATTCAAATATATTATTATGAATAGAATAAATTAAAATTAAATGACCAAATTTTTGTCCCAATTTCTATGCTTTGTGTGGTAATCATGCTACTTTGTTTACGACATCTAATAATGCAAAAGTGATGGGGTGCTAAAAGGTTGGGTGGCTAAGAAACTTAGATGATATAGTGATGACCGATAACCCTTTCAAATGCATGGTTAGGTACTGAAGTGCCACACATTTTTTTGGTTTGATGTTATGGTTTAACATGTAAGTTGAGCAGAATTGTAAGCATGGGAGACACTGTTTATTGTTTGAAGGAGTGTTTCTTATTGTGGATTTATTGTCTTCTACTGCAGGTGCATTCCAAAGGTGTCAATGCTGAACTTGTGGAAAATCTCCTTTTGGACCTAGATAGGAAGTCAAAAGGTATATCGGTTGGTGTGTGCACAACCATGTTATCATGAATTCCGGCAAAATTGATCTGATCAGAGTTAATGTTCTTGGCCACTATTAATCTAGTAGTTTAATTAGACATTGTGATAGCATTGGATTTTATATTCATCGATTTTTATTCCAGTCTTTATATTCTTGCAATTGACTACAAATGGTGGAAAATGTTTTGATAAGTTGTTGTCTTTATGAAGTTGAGTCTTTGAGGTTTAGTTTTTTTCAAGGTTTAGTTTTTCCAAAACATACAAAGCTTGAGAAGCGGTACATTGCTTCTTATTGTTAGTGGGGCAAGCACAACTGTCTCCAAGGTGAATTTCTGGGCTAACCAATCACTTCAAATGGTGTTTGGGGTCCGTTCTAGGGTGGCAGTGAATGCTTTTCTTTCTACCCAGGCAAGTGTAATTGGTGGTGATCTGATTGGGGGAATTAAGTTACAAGTACATGCCCATTTTTGTAGTTTTATGCATGTTGATCTTATACTTGGCCTGGAATGGTTTGAGACATTAAGAGAAACACTCTTATACTTGTGCAGTGATATTGACAAAAATTGGCATGCTTTTAAGAGTCAAATAAGTCTAATAATGTAGTCTAAGTAGCAATTTAGATACATTACATTTGAGAAGATGCTTTACATATTTGGTACTTTGAAATCAAAATCATAGTTGACACCTCCACTGGTACGGGAAAGTTCTTTCTTTAAGGGAATTCATACTAAAGCTTATTAGTAACATTTAGTCAGTGAGTTTTCTCTCATTCCGGCCTCTATTTCTTTCTGAGTTTTTTTTTTTAATTGTTATTAGCCCTTTCTTTGTAACTAAAATATTAACTATTTTTTGTGTTAATGTTTAATTTTTTCAGGTGAAGCAACTTCATTGGAGAAGTCAACTGTGTGGGTGACAGATGGTAAAACTTTTGAAATGTGGATTTGCCCATTGGTGTATTCACTTATTGCTTACTGCAGTGATGCGATACTAAGGTATTGTGAACATATCTAATTACTTAATTGTTGACAATTAAATGGTGATTAGTTGTTAGCATTATCAACTTGCAGGCCTTTATCAGGCTCTTTTTTATTTGTTTTGCCCCTCTCATTTTCCTACCCTATTGTAATTCAGACTTTGTCAAGATATTATAATGTTTAAAGGGGAAATTGCTGAGTTTCTTTTGCCAAGCATTTTTGTCAATATCACTGCAAGGAAGGATCTAGAGATCGATCTTCACAAATTGATCAGTATGCAGGTTGTACTCTACTAATGGAAGGCACCTCTTCCCTTTCTTATTTTTTTCAGAGAGCTTACTTAGTCATTCATTTTTTCGTTCATAATGATAATGATATGACATTGATTGTATTACCGCCTGTTTGGCTTAGAGTTAATAAGATTGTTATTTAAAATGCTGTGAATGTATGGCTTCTGTACATAAAGTTCAATTACACTTTTTTTTGCTTGTTAAGTTGAAGTGTCGTTGAATTTTGCAGTTGACAGAGCATGTATTTACAGAGTCAAATAAGTTGATGAAATCGATTCAAGTGGTTTTGAATAGTCTTAATGAACTTCGTATTCGTTATGTCATGGAAAGATGTTCATTTGTGCCATTGAAGCGAGAAGTTTCTAAGGTGAATATAATTCAACTGTCCTATTTTTTATAATACATTTTGACATGCTTGAGGCAATGAATATTACAACATATTATTAATGAAAGGAATAAAAAAAAGTCTTCAATTTGAGTTATGTATTGAATAAATACAATCATGAATGAGAGGAAAAATATAATTCAAAGTTTCAAATATATCTTTTAATATATTTCTGATAGGAAGCTAAAAGTTATCTACTGGAAAATGCCCTAAAATCTACTTTTAGAGGTATAAAGATGATAAACATTGTAAAAGATATGATTTGATCTTTGTAATTATGGAAATGTGTGCAGTTGATAGTTATGGATATTCTCCATTATTACGTATCCCTATATTATGGGTTGAATGATTATAAATAAAGAATTTACATGTTTTAATAAACACAATTGAAAATAAAAGAGAAGGACTTTATGGTGTCATAGAGCTTGGTTTTCCTTTTGTCCCTTCCATTCCTCTCCTCTTTTGCCACTCCACTGTTCGGATAAATTGGCTCATGCATTGCCACAATCCTCTATTAACCATATTTGAATCCACCACCTTTCTCTCACGAGCAAAAGCCACCCTCGGATCATCATCGTGTAAGAATTTCCACCTAACTCCATACCTCTAAAATATAAGACATGTTTGTCTCATGTGCTAGCCTCATATTAGCATCCAATGCTGTGTTTTGGCCACCCATCCTCTTGTGACATCCCCACCTTTCTTCTCCATCTCCAACAAACACCTTCTGCTCAATTTACTCTGACTTTCACCAACATACCAATGATCCCATGCAAAAGACTCATAGGGATAGCAAATTAGAACACTTTGCTATCTAGTTATGGTTTCAAGGGCAAGGCAGACCTTGTCATTTCACAACTCCAACCTTTGTTATTGCCTCCACTAAGCAAATTTAGTATGCTTTGATTCTCTCTCTATCCCCCAATATGCAGGCACAATATTGGGTCCTTACACCTTGCTATGATGTATGGACAAAGGCCAAGAAATTTTATTCATAAAGTGTTCACTGTTTCTATATTGTACTCACCGGCTTTATGAACATCAAGTTGGAGAACATTGACACGCAAAGCAGCACACACACACATAATACTGGGCAAAAACAGTATATTATTCTGGTAATCAAGAATACACTGTATAGCACCCAACTCTCAAGGGAGCACTCTCTCTCCACAAGAACAACCTCCTGTCAATACAATGAATATCAAAAGCTACCCTTGCACAAGACCTCTGTTAGGCCTTGGAGGGTTTATGAGAGGAAAAGGGTGAGGAATAATACCTAACTGTTATCTAACAGAATAACAGTTAAGAGGGCGGGAACAGGGTCTATATAAGGACCCTGTATTTGTTTCTGAAAGTTAGTTAGTGACTTGTATGTAGTTGACTGGTCTTAGAACCTGGTGAAGGAGGTTAAGCTCCTGGGTACATTGTATTCTTGATTTGTTGGTGTGAATGCAATTCTATTCTTTCTCATTCTATTTTGTTCTGTCTTGGTGAAAGTGAGTGAGAGTTAGAGTTCTGTGTTGGTCGACGGTTTGAAGGCAGAGACGGCGGCGAATCGCCAAGAATCGATCGCGATGCGCAAAGACATTCAAGAATTGTTACGGTTGATGGGAAAACGTAACAGCCAAGGGGAATCAGGCTCGGATGAAAGTCAGGATTCAGTGAACCATAATGGAGGGAACCGGCGCGGGAACGAAGGAGGGGGAAAAGAGGGCGAGCGATCAGACAACGGCTTTAATTGGAGACGACGGGTGGAGTTACCCATATTCGAAGGACCTGATCCTCTGTATTGGATTAACAGAGCGGAGAAGTTCTTTGAGATTCAGAAGGTAGCGGAAGCGGAGAAAGTCGAATTGGCTCATATCAGCATGGAGGGAAGCGCTGCTTACTGGTTCAAGTTCTGGAAAGACAAGGCAACTGATCGAACCTGGGAGGGGTTGAAGGAAGCATTGCTGATCCGATTCGAGAGTCGCCACCATGGGGGAATTTACGAAAGAATGGCGGCGATTAGGCAGACCACTACCGTGGAGGAGTACGTGAAAGAATTCGAAGCATTGGCGGGGCAGACAAAGGAGTTTTCCGATAACCAATTGTTAGGTTATTTCATTGCGGGGTTACGCGAGGAGCTGCGGTGTCAGATGAGACCACATGATCCCCGCGATTTGATGACGGCGATGAAGATTGCGCGTGACGTAGAGGAAGCTCTTCGCGGTCTAGGGTTGACGGGATGGACGGCAGCGAAGACTACCCCCGCGTGGGGACGACCGTCAGGAGGAGGAGCGGTGGTGACGAGGACAGAGCAACCAAAGGGAAGCATGGTTCGAGCGACACCGATAGAGAGTGTGGGATCGGTGAAGCGCGACACGGCGCCAGGGAGTGAACCCGTGAGGAGCGGAGGTTACGGCGGCGGGGACAGTCGGAACCGGAGCTCAAGAAATTTGCCGTATCCTGAGTACTTGAAGCGCCGGGAGGAGGGTAGATGTTTTCGCTGTGGGGGGCCCTTTAGTCCCGGGCACCAATGTCCTGAGAAGAGCTTGAGGGTGGTGTTGTTGGCCGAGGACGAAGAAGGAGATGAAGGAGAGACAGGGGCGGAGACAGAACCGCCATGCATGGAGTTGTCGGCTTTCTCAGCCGGAGGGCTGACTCAACCAAAAACCTTGAAGCTGCAGGGGAGAGTGGGAGAGAGAAAGGTGCTGATACTAGTGGACAGTGGCGCGAGCCACAACTTCGTTAGTCAAGAATTGGTGAGGGAGCTGAAACTCGAGCAGGAAGACACATCCCCATATCACGTCAGTTTGGGGGATGGTCAACGGAAGAAGACGCGGGGGTGTTGTCCGAGAGTGGTGGTTTGCATGGGGGACGTCGAGATCACGGAGAAATTTTATTTGTTCGAACTGGGGGGCGTAGACATGATTCTCGGAGTGGAGTGGTTGGCTAAGTTGGGTGAGATCACGGTAGACTAGGGAAAATCCACCATGTCGTTCTGGCAAGGGGAGAAGAAACGCACCATAACCGGAGACCCGAGGTTGGAGAGGAGGGTGATAGAACCCGAACAACTGATGAAACTCAGCGAGGTAGAGTCGTGTGCGTTGGTTTGGAGTCTGGAGGGTAAAGAGGCAAGTTGGGAGACGGAGGAAGAAAGTGAGTTGACGAGAGAACAAAAGGAGGATATGAAGAAACTTTTGGAACAGTACGTGGGGGTATTCCAGGAATTTCCAGGACTGCCACCTAATAAAATGGCGAAACATCAAATTGTTTTAAAAGAAGGGGCCGATCCTGTAAATGTGCATCCTTATCGTTACCCACATGTCATGAAATCGGAGATCGAGCGACAGGTGGCGGAGATGTTACATGCAGGGGTTATCCAACCCAGTATAAGTCCATTCTCCAGTCCGGTGATCCTCGTTAAGAAGAAGGACGGAAGTTGGAGATTTTGCATCGACTACTGGGCTCTCAACAGGGTGACTGTTCCAAACAAGTTTCCCATCCCGGTGATTGAAGAGCTTCTGGATGAACTAGGGGGAGCGACGTACTTTTCGAAAGTGGACCTCAAATCCGGGTACCATCAAATAAGGATGGAAGAAGAGGATGTTCCAAAAACGGCGTTCAGAACGCACTTGGGCCACTACGAATTTCTAGTGATGCCTTTCGGCCTCACCAATGCTCCGGCCACCTTCCAAAGTGCCATGAACGAGCTGTTCCGACCCTACCTGCGGAAGTTCGTTCTCGTCTTTTTTGACGATATACTCGTGTACAGTCCGACTTGGACGGAGCATATGCAGCAGGTGAATCTCGTGATGGGGCGACTACAGGAACAACAATGGGTTGTCAACCGAAAGAAGAGTGAGTTTGGAAGAACATCGATAAGGTATTTGGGCCATGTAATAACAGGGAGAGGTGTCGAAATGGACAAGGAGAAAGTGGAGGCGGTTCTAGCCTGGGAAGAACCGAGAACGATAAAAGCGCTGAGGGGATTTTTGGGACTCACCGGGTATTACCGGAGATTCGTCCGAGATTACGGCAAGATAGCGCGACCATTAACGGAGATGCTAAAAAGGGGGAGCTTTGTCTGGACTGAAGCTGCTAGAGGAGCAATGGGTCGATTAAAGGAGGCGGTGACGACGGCCCCAGTGCTTGCGCTACCAGATTTCACACAGCAGTTTCAAGTGGAGTGTGACGCCTCGGGGGTGGGTATCGGGGCTGTATTGACACAGAGAAAAAGACCCATAGCTTACTTTAGTAAGGCGTTGTCGGAGGGGACGTTGGGGAAGTCGATCTACGAGAAGGAGCTCATGGCGGTGGCGTTGGCGGTTCAGCACTGGTGGCCATATCTGATGGGTCAGAAATTCGTTGTGCACACTGATCAGAAAAGCTTGCGGTTTTTGCTGGAACAGAGAATAACCACCCCAGCTCAACAACACTGGATAGCCAAGCTACTGGGCTACGATTTCGAAATTGTTTACAAGACTGGGCAAACTAATAAGGTGGCTGACGCTTTATCTAGAAAGGAAAGAGATGAATCGGAGGAGGAAACCGAGGAGGGTATTCCAGGAATGGAGAAGGAGCTGAATATTGTAGTAAGACCATACTGGAAAGACTTCCAGGAAGTGGTAAAAGAAGTTGATGAGGATGAAGAGCTTAGAAAAATCATAACCGCCATAAACCAAGATCCTGACAAACATCCAGCGTTCACGATGGAGAATGGGAGGTTGCACTACAAGGGGAGACTGGTTCTCTCGGCCAAGTCAAGTTGGATTCCGAAGCTGCTGGTTGAGCATCATACTACACCGACGGGAGGTCATTCGGGAGTATACCGCACCTACCGCCGGATTGCACAGTCCTTGTACTGGATCGGAATGAAGAAGGCTGTAACAGAATTCGTAACTCAGTGCCTGGTATGTCAGCAACATAAATATTTAGCAGCCTCTCCCCAAGGATTGTTGCAACCCCTACCAATACCCCAGGCTGTGTGGGAAGATATCAGCATGGATTTCATAGTAAGGTTGCCGAAATCCAAGGGGTACGACGCGATACTTGTAGTTGTGGATCGTCTGAGCAAGTACGCACATTTCATTCCTCTCAAACATCCTTATACCGCAAAGACAGTGGCTGAAGCATTTGTAAAGGAGATTGTGAAGTTGCACGGGATACCCAAAACTATAGTCAGTGACCGAGACCCACTCTTTCTCAGTTTGTTTTGGAGGGAATTATTCAAGTTACAGGGTACTCAGCTTCAGATGAGCACCTCCTACCATCCAGAGACTGATGGACAAACGGAAGTGCTCAACAGAATTTTAGAAGGCTATCTCAGATGTTTTTGCTCTGAACAGCCTAAAGGCTGGAACATGATTCTCCCTTGGGCCGAATACTGGTATAATACCAGCTATCAGGGAGCAGCGAAGAGTACCCCTTTTGAAGTTGTCTATGGAAGATCACCCCCTACTTTGACCAGGTTTGTACCGGGAGAAACGATGGTAGAAGCTGTAGCCCAGGAATTGCAGACACGTGATGAGGCACTGCAGCAACTCCGTTTCCATTTGGCAAGGGCTCAGGATGCGATGGTCAAACAAGCTAACCGAGGGAGGAAGCCAGTTACGATTAAGGTGGATGACTGGGTATTTCTCAAAATCAGACCGCACCGACAAGTTACAAAGCCAGTGAGGTTGCACCCGAAATTAACAGCTAGGTATTATGGACCGTTTAGGGTGATTCAGCAGATAGGGGAAGTAGCATTCAAGTTGCAGTTACCTGAGAACGCAAGGATTCATCCAGTCTTCCATGCGTCCCAGTTGAAGTTAGCTATTGGAACGAAGCAGGTAGAGAAGGAGCTGCCAAAAGATCTGCAGGAAAGTGGCCCAACCTGTTTGCCTAGCAGAGTGTTAGATAGGCGGGTCCGGCAGCAAGGAGGGGACCAAGGAGAGCAATTACTCATTGAATGGCAAAACAGTGGGGAGGAAAGCGCCACTTGGGAAGATCGTGTGATGATGCAAGAACAGTTCCCAGAATTCAACCTTGGGGACAAGGTTGATTTTCAAGGGGGGAGTAATGTTAGGCCTTGGAGGGTTTATGAGAGGAAAAGGGTGAGGAATAATACCTAACTGTTATCTAACAGAATAACAGTTAAGAGGGCGGGAACAGGGTCTATATAAGGACCCTGTATTTGTTTCTGAAAGTTAGTTAGTGACTTGTATGTAGTTGACTGGTCTTAGAACCTGGTGAAGGAGGTTAAGCTCCTGGGTACATTGTATTCTTGATTTGTTGGTGTGAATGCAATTCTATTCTTTCTCATTCTATTTTGTTCTGTGTTGGTGAAAGTGAGTGAGAGTTAGAGAGCTCGTTAGGGATTTCATCTTGAATACCTAACAACCTCCGTGCCTTCTTATAAAGGTCCCCCAACCAACTAACCAACTAACAACTAATTCCTAATCTGTTTCCTTCTCTCCTACACCTATTATATCCTATCACATTATGTCCTATCATTGGATGGATTCGCTGGAGACAACGTTGGAGGAATTAAAAGCAAAGACACGTGGTATACGCCAAGAACTCGGCAGGTCAGATCAATTTGATAGACTTCTTTGGTTAAGAAATCTATCTATCACTCAACAGCGCGCACACACACACAGAGAATACTGGACAAAAATAGTATATTATTTTGGTAATCAAGAATACACTGTACAACACCCAACTCTCAAGGGACTCTCAAGGGAACACTCTCCCTCCACAGGAACAACCTCCTGTCAATACAATGAATATCAAAAGCTACCCTTGACACCAGACCTCCCTGCCTTCTTATAAAGGCCCCCCAACCAACTAACCAACTAACAACTAATTCCTAATTTGTTTCCTTCTCTCCTGCACCCATTATATCCCATCACATTATATCCTGTCACACACAAACTCTTAGAGATACTTAACAGAGAAAGGAGAGAGAAAAACAAGATTGAACTGAATGTTTTTATTATTGTGACTTGCTTAGAGTCATAGGTACCATGTGTATTTATAGATGTAGTCTACTACTACTGTTATAGAAACTGACAGTTGTACAATTACAAAGAGAAAAGGAAGTTGTACAATTATAAGTAAACCTACATTTGTACAAAGCCATTGTAAACTATACAAGTCAACTATAGTAAATTGTAGTATGTATACTAACAGCCCCCACAAACTCATTGAGAAGATTTTTTAGAAGAAAAACTCTTCACATTTTTGCCACGACAAAAAACAAAGCAAGCTAAAGACATTGACTTGGTTAAAACATCTACCCATTAATCAAGAGCTGGAATGTGAGAAATGCATAATTGTGTGATTATGAAAAACAGGATTGTGAGTAATGGAAACAACACTTTGATTGTCACAAAGAAGAGTTGGAGTGCTAGAAGAGACTTGAAGTTCTGTAAGTAATTTGGATATCCAGGACAATTCAGCAGAAGTTTGTGCTAAACTCCTATATACCTGAAGTAGATTTTCTAGCATCAACATCAAAAGCCCAGTCAACATCCCTAAAAGCTTGCAAAGAAACTGGACTATGTAGCAATCCTATCTGAAAATGTAAACCAAGAAACATTTTTGATAGCAAAACTAATTTCTGGCCTAGTAGGAGTAGCATAGTGCAATGCACCAACTACTGATATCTGAGAATAGATCAACACCATGTTTAGATAATTTGCAATTTGAAATCATAGGAGAAGAAAGGAATGAACTTCAGCAATTTGAGTTTTATGAAAATCTCATATTTTCTGAGCCATAAGAACATATTGATTAGGTAAATGTTTGATCTCAAGTCCAGGAAAACAATCCAATTGACCAAGATGTTTTAAGGAAATGGTTGCATTAAGTGTGGCTGTGACATTCTGAATCAGACTAATAGAGCTTCTAGTTATGATGATATCATCAACAGAAACCAAGAAATACATAATCTCTTATTCCTTTTTTGTATATGAACAGGTAAGTATCCCAACTACTAATAACAAACCCAAACTGATGAAGACTATTTTGTTTCAAGCCATAAAGAATCATACTTTACTTGCACAAAAGGGATTTATCAGACAGCTCAAGACCACATGGTTGTTCTATATGCACAGTTTCTTCTATAAAACCGTTCAAGAAAGCATTATTAACATCAAGCTGATACAATTTCCATTCATAAAAGAGAGCAACAGTAAGAATAAGTCGATCTCTAATAGGTTTAACCACTAGAGAAAAGGTTTCATGAAAATCAAAATCATGAACCTGATGAAAACCTTTTGCTACAAGACAAGCTTTATGTTTATTGATTGAATCATCTGTAGTTTCCTTGACTCTAAAAACCCATTTAATACCAACATCTTTTCTTTTAAGAGCATTAGGAACTAGATTCCTAGTCTTTTGATTTAATGATGCCTCATATTCTTGCTACATTTCATCCTGCCAATGTTTAACTTTAAAAGTTTGTTTGAGACTAGTAGATTTCGAATGAGATAATAACAGAGAAGGATAAACTCTGTTGAATAATGCCAAATTTAGACCTGGTTTGGATGGGATGAGTATTAAGAAGAGGTGCAGGAGGAGATTGTGACATAAAAGAAGTTGAAAGAAGGATTGGAAGTAGAAGGAGAAGCTTCAGGTGTTGAATCATAGTCAAGATTGTATGGAAGTACTAGACGCTGTATTTTTGTTGAGGTGGTGACAAATTTGGACTTAAGGTGAAGTACGATTGACCAACATCTTTAATTGAATTTGGTGATTTTTGAGAACACAGAATAAGGAAACTTATGTTCATCAAATAAGACATCTTTTGAAATAAATATACGACCACGGGAAGATAGGCATATATAACCTTTGTGTAGCTGAGAATATCCTAAGAAAAGACATTCTTTAGACCTAAAATCAAGTTTGAGACTTAATGGTCGTAAAAGGAGAAAGCAAGAGCATCCACAAGTTGTGAAAATGAAAATCCGAATCTTTATTAAACAAAATAAAATATGTAATAACAAAGTATAAGGAAGTTGTAGGTAATCTATTAATAAGATACATGGCAGTGACAAAAGCAGAATCCAAAATCTGTAAGGGAAGGGACGCATGATTTAACAATGTGTCTATGGTTACGTTCAATAACTCCATTTTGATGAGCATAGGTTTCAGTTTGGAGAAGGTGGATATGCAAACATACCTGGCAAAGCTTGATTGGTTGATTGCAAAATATTCTACACTCATGCCCTATACTACTGATACATAGACATTCTGCGGACAACCAAATCAATTTTTCATGGTAGCTGAACTATGTATTGAAATAAAGAATTATTTTACAGATAACAGTCACACAAATTACATTCTCATCATCTTTATTTGTAATAATCAAATCCTTTAAAATAAGGTAATAAAAATATGTTGAAATGCATAGGAATATTTTGAAGATATTTTTTTTTATTTCTATAGAAATATTCTGAATGTTTTTATCACAATAATTTGCTATTTGAGACACCCGTCATATTAAATTCAAATGTTTCTGTTCCCTGAATCTTCACTATATTGTACTTATATAAAATGCACAGTGTTGTGTAGTTCAAATGTTTCTTAAAATCAATTCCAAGGGTTGATGTTAACGAAACCCTAGTTTACTTTGTTAATTTGCAGAATTCAAGGCCTTCAAGTTATAGTTCTAAAACTCGGTCCACTTCTGCAAAGGCAAGAGAATCTGCAGTTGTTTCAAATTCCTTGGCAAAGTCACCATCCTCATGGGAGAAAGTATTATCTTCCTGGCTTCTTACCTTCAAACATCAATTATTTTCTAAAAGAGAATAATTTATTGAATGCAAAAGTTAACGGAACTTATTCTTTGCTTTAATCTTCCAAGGTTTATTGGCTCTCCATTGACTATCTTCTTGTTGCCAAGTTGGCAGCTGTAAGTGGCAGATTCTATGCACTTCTCTTTTTGTTCGTGTGTTTTTATATAAATTTTTGTTACATGTGCTTCTTTTTTTTATTACAGAGTTGTGGGTCATATTTTACTTCAGTTATGTATGTGGAATATTGGTGTGAAGAGCAATTTAAAACGTTAACAATTGGAGGTCCAGATTTCCCTCATAATGAAATGGTAAGTTCTACTGAATATGTTTACATTTTATGCATGCTATTTTGTTTTAGTTGGACTATATACTATATTACACTGTTTAAAATTATTTTTTGTGCAATTAACTTGTTTCTTGGCTATGCATAATTTGTAAAATATTTATTGAGATTGTTTTGCTCCGTAATCATGTCGGTTTCTTATTTATGACTGATCGTTTTGTTGGCTTCCTATCAGTTGCCAGATCATATTGAAATTCTTGTTTCGGCAGTCACTGGAATCAATGAACCAGATAGCTTATATGGAATTCTACAGTCTCCCGAGGTTAGTGAGCCTGATTTTTCTTTCTAATACTTTTATCACAGAACTGAACGATTGTGAGTTCTGTCAAGACTACTAGACTACTCATTAACTAAATGATACACATGGGACCAACAAACTGTGAGCCCTAAACAGAGGCTAATGCAGAGCAATACAGAAGCAGAAAATTAGTTATATTTGCATTTGTTTTATATTGAAAACTGTTAGGTTCCTGATTTGGGAACCTAATCAAGAACTCTTCTCACACAAGCAACAGAGAAACGCAGAAGAGAAAAAGAATAGTATTGTATCTTATTCACAAAGAATTGAATATGCATCAATGATACAAGAGGCTTAACCCTCCTCCACAGGACTTAACCTGATAACCAACTAACTGTCAAAACATAATCTCTCCTCTGCCACTAACCAACTCCTATTTATACTAACACCTCCTCAGCTCCCTTAACTGACTAACCCCTCTAACTCGCCCTCCTATTTCTCTTCTCATATACAATCCACCCCTGTTTACCCTTAGGTCTATCAAAAACCCGTATGCCTTTTCCTGGTACCATGTTTGTATCCATGTAAGATAGGTCATGCATAATTGCTATGTGGTTTTGGACTCATGTTTCTTTTGATTTTCACCCGTTTCATCTTCTTTTTCTTTTCTTTTGATTTTCTTTTTTTCATTTTATTTTATATTGGTTGATAAAAATGATAGTTGACTTCTCAAATAATCACATTTGAGCATGAGGGAAACTGGGGAAAGGCCCTAGAGTATTATGACTTGCAAGTGCAGTCACATACCTCAGTACAGAACGATGGCAGTTCTAGAGGTCTGGCATTGAAACAAACAGGATCAGAACATCCTTCATCCTTTGCATCCAAGACAGATGGGATGAGGCAGAGTAGACCTTACAAAGGGTTGATTAGATCCTTGCAGCAGATTGCCTGTGCACACCTGCTTGACATGTATTGCCGAGGCTTGACTTCAACCAAGGATCTGCATCAGCATGATTTGGAGTTTGCTGAGTTGCAATATGAATCTGCCTGGCGCACTGGGAAGTGGGATTTCTCTTTACCATATGTTGGAACTAATTTTCCTTTAATTGCAAATATCAAATGTGATCATTTCAATGGAAATTTGCACAGGTAATATGTCTTTATTTATTGTTGGGCTGATTTTAATTTACACCTCGTTTGTTCAATTGTTATATTCTTTGCTCATAAAGGTATGCTAAAATATATTCAGTATGCGCTCTGAAATTAATAGTTTTAGAGAGAGAATGAACTAATTTTTTTCTGGTTGGCAGCATTGTTATTGATATTGGAAAATATCGAGACCCAATAATCCTTTAGGAAAATAAATGGGAAGTCACAACAGGTTATGGTGGAAATGGCACACTATATACAGATATTAATACTTTAACTAACTAACCATAAGAGTGTTGTATTACATCTTGTGTAGTTGGTTTTTCTAATAGTTGTTTACCATATGCTCTTTTCTCTTCTCTATATATATTGTATCCAGCCCCACATATATTGTCTCCACAATTTTTGTCATTTCCATTGTAGCAACTTTAACCATCATCATTAGGGCCACCACCACCCACAGTTGCTATAAAATTCACAACCATCACTGTTTCCTCTACTATCACTACATCATCACCACCACTACTAAAACACCACTTTGAATGTCATCATTAACACAAGAACTTCCCCAATTATTGATACCTTTCTACCCATTGCCATCGCCACCATTATCTCACTATTACCATTATCACCATTGTCATTATTACCATCACTACTACTATTTGATTATTTGTTAGAGTTGTCAAAATGGATGGCTCAGAGCAACCTGCTGACCCAACCCATGTGCCCAACTAATTTTTAGTTTTAGACCCAACTATTTGTCTTGCCAATCTACCATTTTGACTCTTTTTAAAAAATGAGAAAAAATTAAATCTAATGTATTAAAAGGTACAATATTAATTTTTTGAAATTGAAGTTACATTATTGAAATTAATTTTCATTTTTTGGTATAGTTACTTGATATATAGGTTATAATGCATGTATATGTTTTTTAAATTAGTATTCTTTTAAAAAGAGGGCTGGTCCATAAATTTATAGATCTACCAGGCAAAGGCCAATTTGCTTATGGGCTAACTGGGAAAGGGTAAAAGTGTTCCTGCTCAATTTAACCCACAATTTCTCTTGGCTCGACTAAGTTTTATGTGCTTTTTGGGCTAACCCATCAAGATAGACCCAATTTTATGCCTCTAATTATTATCGATATTGTCACTACCATCACAACTTATATATATTCTGGTCCTTATCATGGCGTGTACTAAACATCGAATAAGATTAATATCCATATTGCTTTTATCCTATCACATCTGTATCCTATCCCATCCTTCTATCACATCATATATTTTTTCTTGTACTTGGTGTTTCGTGATCAATGATGTGCAGTTCCTCTTTGCTACTAGAAATGAAACTTTTCATGAAATGTGAGTTTAATTGTTCTTGTATTCAGTTGTTTAAGGGCACTTGAGGAGGGTGATCTAACTGATTTCCAGAGAAAACTAAGAGATTCAAAGCAGGTAATATTTCTTTCCTAATTGTCTTGATGCACTTGAGGACTTTATGCATGTATAAATGTTTTATGTGTTTTAGGAGCTTGTGTTATCTGTTTCTCATGCAAGTGAAGAGAGCACTGAGTACATTTACATGACTATCATCAAGCTACAGGTACCCACTTGTCTAATCTGTAGATCCTTAACATGATATCTATTGCCACTACATCATATTTCTTATTACTGCATGTAAACCCATTTGCTTAAGATCACATTGTCATGGAGTATGGCCAAAGTAGTCCTTATAAGGGATCTGTTATCCCACATTGGTTATGAATGTAACCAAACTATTTTTTGTAATGCTTTGGTGCCCTGAGGTATCTTTTGAATTAAGTTAGGCCCAAGTCCTTTCCTAGTGAGTGTTGAATAACATGAACAGAGAAAAGAGCAAGAAAATCTGAAATTGAATAGAATATTTTTATTAACTGATCTCACACTTGAATCTTATGTACAAGAGATATATATATAGACATAGATGTTTGAGAAGTTATTATAAACTAACAGCTGTACATAGAAAATAATATATACATTGAAAGAAACCTGCAGCCGTACATGTTTGACTAATAATACAAGTTCACGATAGTTGACTATAGTATATACACTAACAGTGAGGATATCTTATCCTCCACATTAAGTAATACTGTTATAAATTATATATAATTTTTTTTAAAAATGTTCCATGGAACATATGCACGTATGTACTGGCAATTTGTAGAATTCCGTCTTGATGAGGCTTTTGACAAAGAATATATTATACATATTATAAGTATTTATTTAACTGAATAAAATTTGTGAAGCCTCCCTCTTATCTTCAACAGATGCTTTATCATCTTGACATGGCTTGGGTTTTACGCTGGAGAACTTGTGAAGATAATTCCACAAAGTTTTTCCTGCTGAAGCCAAACAATTCTTCTGAGCCTGTGATTCCTTCCATTGAGCAGGTGTATAGTGTACCTCTGTCCTTCATGGAAGAACCTTTGTTTTCTTCACTATGCAAAATATATAATGAATTCAGACAGTGATTATTATCAGCATTGAAGCCTAGAACTGTTTTTAATGTCTACTAGTTGTCATGGCTGGATATGGAGTGGTGTTCAATTTTGCAGAGGACGCAATTGCATATGAACTTGCTAGAACCATTTATAGCATTTCGACGAGTTCTACTTCAAATTTTAAGCTCTAGAGACTGTGTAATGCAACATCTTCTACAGTCTGCCACCACACTTCGCAAGGTATGTCGTTACTGTTACTAGATATAGATATATAGATTTTCCCTTCTCTTGTAAATAACCTTTCTTAAGTGCAAGGGTCTGTGCCTTGGGCTCGTGATCTCTTGTATTCTATGTATTTATTTAGATAGACATTTCATAGTTATTAAGTTAATAATATAGTTTTCAATTCTCTCTTTCCATTCTGCTATCTCATCTTTCCATGAACTCTATGAGTTGGAGATAGAAAAATAAAATCTATTCCTTAGGATGTTTCAAACACTTAAAGCTTTAAGGAGATTTGGTACTGGACATGTTATTAAAAACATAGAACCTCTTTACAAAGTGGTAAGGGATTCAATCCTTGGCACAACCATCGTAACTGAAATTATTTACACCTCAAGGTTCAGACCTTTCGGGTATGAGGATATGTTGATGTAAAATTATTATTGGATCTCATTCTAACAACCTAAACTTTTAGGAAACTTGGTCCTTTATAATTTTCTAGAAACCATGACCTAATTTATTTTTAATTTATTATATGTTATTTCTATATTTCAGGGATGTAGGTTCTCTCAAGCAGCTTCTGCTCTGCATGAGTTTAAACTCCTTTCTGTTGAAGCCAAAGGGCAAAGCTCATCCTTATATTGGCTTGGACGGGTAAGGGGGCTGCTACAATGTTGTGTGTCCATATCTGGAGATAGACAGTACTGATGCTTTCCTCAATGTCAATTTTCAAAGCAATAATTGAGTGTTTTCCCTAGACTAACGGTCAAATTCAATGAACCACCTTCCATAAGGAAATGAAGACCAAGTTAAAAATATGATTATACATTAATCCAGTAGTATATAAAATACAGGTGAATTTAAAATGTAGAGGGATACCATTGCAGAAATTCAAATTCTTTATAGCAAAATGATGTTGGTACTCATTAGCTGTAACAAGATGCGAAGATGAACTTTAGTGATTATAGGAGTTAATGTAAGAGGCAAGTTGGCCGATAGTGCATCATGTCTGCATGTATGATAAAATAGAATAAGACAGGGAGAACTGTGAATTTGGAAAAGGAGGGATTAGTGCAGCAGAGTGGGCTGCTGAGATGGCACACGTAAGGAAGAGTTGGGAGGATTTCACCCATTTTACTGTTATCAAAATACCCTGTTTTGGTTGCAAATCATCTATACAATTCAACTAAAGTATTACATTCTCTACTCTAGTTCTCTTTTATACTTATTGTTGTGCTATGTTCTTCATAACACTTGATTGGCTTGGCACAATTGAATTGGTTGGCATTAACATATGCATGTTTGCTTCTGCTTCTTGCTTTGCTGATTCTCACCACTAATCACTATATTTGTGTGTGTGTGTGTGTATATATATATATATATATATATATATATATATGTAGTGATTAGGGTATCTAGTTGATGGCCTGTCTCTTTTTTTTGGAGTTGGCCCACATTGGCCCAAACGTTTCTAGATAGTCAGTCTATTCAGATTGTAAGGAATTCTGTTAGGTGTCACATTAATAATAACTGTTTGCCCTCTTATTACCATGAATTCTAACACTCACAAAGTTGTAGTATTATTGTCATCAACCTAGCCGAGTAATTTACCATTTCGGTTGCAGCTTGAAGAAGCAAAGCTTTTCCGTGCTCAAGGTCAAAATGTGATAGCTATCAACCTTGCAATGTATATATCACAGAATTATCGCTCTAATGAGGAGGCTTCTGATGCATTTCGGTTGGTTGGGAAGTGGCTGGCAGAAACCAGATCTAGCAAGTTATAGAAGAAAACTGAATTCTTTCCAATATTTTAATAATATGCTCTCTCTTTATGCTCACTTTGTTGTTATTTCCCTGTTTTGCTGTGAAATTGCAGCTCAAGAACAATTTTGGAGAAGTATTTGAAACCTGCAGTCTCTATTGCTGAGAATGTGAATGCTACAGCTAAGAATGCCATGAAAAGGAAATGTCAGACTCATTTTCATCTTGCACACTATGCTGATGCTCTATTTAGAAGCCATGAAGAAAGACTTAACTCGAATGAATGGCAAGCAGCAATGCGTTTAAGAAAGCATAAGGTACGTAATTGATTGGTTTGAACATGTGGCAAGCATGAGATAATAGGGATTATGGATGACATTTGTTGGGGTTCCTTTATTTTGTATTTTGTTTTTTAGGAATTTTCATTAATGTTTGCTGAGGTTTCTGCATTTTCTATTTTTCTAGATTCTTATATCCTTGTACAGTGATAACATTCGCTGCTTATGTATATCCATATGAAATGGAATTGTGAGTAGTTGTTGTGTATTCGACTAATGCTGGAATATTCAGATTCAAATGTGTTTAAGAAAGCATAAAGTACCTAATTGATTGATTTTAATATGTGTATTAAATTTCAAGGAAAATAAGAAAAGAAAAGGCAATGTAACAGTGTAAATTTGATGAATTTTTTTTATATTCAAAACATAAATTAGTCATACAATACAGAGTGTTCGGAGTCTTTTTAAATAGACTCTGAAAAAGAAAGAGAAGGCAATAGTTATTGACTGTTACTGTTAGGACATAGGATAGGATAGATGGGGTTTAGGTTTGAAGCCGAACGGTAACAGGGTTTAGGTTTGAAGCCGAACAGTAATAGTCAAACGGTAACAGGGGCATGCCGAACGGGTTTAACAAAAAACTGTTTGGTCTCAGTTTGGGAAGGGTTCTATTGTAAGGAAGAGTGGGTCAGAGTTGTTAAAGCTATAAATAGACTCATGTAAACTCTGTATGGGGCATCAAGTGTATTTTGTGTAAAGTCAGGTCTTTAGCATGTAGAAAGAGGTTATGCTCTCAACCAGGGAGGTTATGCTCCCAACTCATTCTTTGTACAGTACCTATTTGTTCTGAAATAAGAGAATTCTTTCATTCATCTTTGTATTCTGTTGTGTGAGAGTGTGTTTGGTTAGGTTTCAGACATAGAAACCTAATAGTTACCAAGACAAAGGAACTGCCATAACTTGCCAAAAACTGTAACTACCTAAGAACAGTAAATAAACTGTCATAATTAGTACAAGTCATACGTACATTAAGACAAACCTAATTCAAGCCTAATACAGTACATAACGTAAAATGAGGGAAACTTAATGCAAGTCTAATAATGTGGCTACAACAAGATAATGGAAGTTATGAGAACTGTTTGTTGAGGGTTCTGTAGTTTCTTTTCTGCAAGATTCTTATTTGTACACTATGATCTGGTCTGTTGTGTGTCTATATCCGTGAAAACGAATTGTGAGTAGTTTCTATATATTCATCTAATCCCTGGAATATTGGGATTCAAATGTGCAATGGAGTACTTGTAATTTGTAATGTGAATAGTTCATCATAAACTCTGAAAGGTGAAATATTGGGATTCAGGTATGCAATGAAGTAAATACAAATTAAAAACATGCAATCTAATTCCTCACGAAATGTGTATCTTTGATTCTGCAGACAATAGAGTTGGAAGCACTCATAAAAAGGTTAAGGAGTTCAACAAAGGTAATTAAAATATTTTTCTTTTACTTCTTCATTCTCTGATGCTCTAACTCAGTATATAATTTAGGGGGAGAAAATTGACTACTCAATTAAAATCCAAGAATTGCAAAAGCAAGTAGCAATGGACAAGGAAGAAGCCCAGAAATTGCTGGTATTTATTTGGTTTGGCGAGTAATTGTTGTGTTATGAAAAATTATTGTTGAGTTACAAAGAGATATGATCAATCTATGTAACTAATACCTCTAAGATACTTTAGGTTACTAGAAGAGATATTATAATCATTATTCTACCAGTGTAGGGGTTTACATAATCTTGAAAAAGAGAATAACTTTTATTGTTTTCATTCATGTCTATTACATTGTCCTTACCTTTATTTATAACAATCTAATCTTCTAAAAAAGGAAAATAAAAATAATCTAGAAGATCCTACATATATTTTCTCTAATTAGGAAAATTCTATAGAAATTTCCTCTAATTACAATACTTGCCCTCAAGTTGGTAAATGAATATTAATCATTCCCAACTTGCCTACAATATCTTGAAATCTACTTGGAGGGAGCTCTTTTGTAAAAATAGTTGTTATTGGAAGTCTTATAAGAACATGAGTTGTAATCCAAAAGCCTCTCTCTAGATTATCTTTGATGAAATATCTGTCAATCTCAATGTGTTTGGTCCTTTCATATTGTACTAGATTATGGGCAATGCTCATGGCAGACTTATTGTCACAGTGTTGCACAGGGTTGTCCACCTTGACTTTAAAGTCATCCAAAACTTTTTTCATCCAGAGTCCTTCACACATTCCTTGAGCAAGAACTCGGAATTTAGTTTCTACACTAGAACGAGATACTTTATCTTGCTTTTTGCTCCTTCATGTTACCAGACTATCTCCAAGAAACACAGTACTCAGAAGTAGATTTTCTATCAATAATATAACTTGCATAGTCAGCATGAGTATATATTTTCATAGTCATTGTGTCTTCTCTTTTGAATAATAGCCCTTTCCTAGACTTGATTTCAAGTATTGGGGAATTTTTACAACTGTTTGAATGTGTCTCTCTCTTAGATCATGTATAAATTGGCTCACTACACTAACTGCATGAGCAATGTCTGGTCTTGTATTTGATAGATAAATCAATTTTCCTACCAATATTTGATATTGTGCCTTCTCTACAAGAGCACTTTCCTTACATCCAATTTTGTGATTTTGTTTTATACAAACTATTGAGGTTCTACATCCCAACTTTTTGTTCTTAGAGTAAGCAACTTCTATTCCAAGAAAATATTGGAATTTTCCTAGGTTTTAGAAGAGTGCTTTATGAATAAAGTATGATCTCCTTGGCTTTGTCTCTATCCCAAGGAAACCATTGCTTTTATAAATATTCCAAACCATGCTTTAGGGGATTGTTTAAGACCATAAAATGCTTTTTTTAGAAGTCATACTTTGTTTCTTTCATTTTTCACGTTAAGACCTGAGGAATCTCCATGTACTTCCTCTTTTATATTTCCATGAAGAAAGACATTCTTCCCATCCAACTGGTGTAAGTCTCATCCAAAATGAGCAGCCAAAGTGGGAACAACTCGAACTGTATTCATCTTTGCCACTAGGGCAAACATCTCCTCGTAGTCAATCCCATAAGTTTGGATATATGCTTTTGCCACCAATCTAGTTTTATATCTTTCAATTGTCCCATCTGCCTTATGTTTCACTGTGAATATCCATTTACACCCTATTGCCTTCTTGTCTCTTGGCTTATCAACAATCTCCCAATTTTAATTTCGTTCTAATGCATTCATCTCTTCTTTCATGCCTTGATTCCAATGTTCAAGTTTCATGGCTTCTTAGATTGGGGTAGGAATTTTTGTGGCATCAGTGGCAACAAGACAGCTTCAGTGCTTATCATAGAGATTATTAGTGCAAACATACTAAGAAATAGGATATTTTCTTTCAAAATGCAATAGGTAAATCATCAGTAATACTTACCTCCACATTGTTATCATCAGGGATCCTCACCTCCAAATTTTACAATTTTTCTTGCTCGAGAGTCGAAGTAGGTTGTTTTCTTCTTTCATATTTTTTGCCAAAAATTTGTCTTCTTCCTCTTCTTCCTCATTGTGGACTATGGGTAGCTTCATTGCTCAGATCTTGGGCATCCTGCAACGACAAACATGGTAATGAAAAGGAGAGTTCATCCACTTCATGTGCTTTCTCCCCTTGAAGTGGTCGACTAATAAATATAGATTTGTTTGTAAGGAATCCCTAAAATTAAGGGATTAGGATTTGGAGATTATTTGGTAGATTTGCTCTAGATTTATAGTCTTCATGTTTGGAAATTTATATTGTTTTATTTCAAGATATTTTTTCATTTTATTAAGATTTCGTTTTTACTTTCGAGATCAAGAAAAGTAATTCCACAATTATTTCTTACCGGCTACACATTTTTTCACAAAGATATTTTTGGGCTTTCAGGAGATATTATCGATCTTTGTAATTACTACATTTAAGTATACGGTACGATACTAAAAGAGATATTTTAATCATTATTCTAGGGTTGTAGAGCTCTACGTAAACCCTCTTTTACTTGTTTACAATTGAATTAATATGATAAGAATCCTTTGTTCACACATATCTAGACTCTTCTCAAGTGTTAGGAACGAACATCTATATGATTATGTGTGCAACTTAATAAAAATATTCGATAAATAGAGTTAAAATGATGTCTTGAATAAACTTCTCTTGTGAAATGTTATATTAAATCCTCGTTTTAATTAATAGAATTAATAGTTTCCTTTTGATAAATAATTCTACTTTTCCTTATACTTATGTCAACCCTTTATTTTCAATGTTATAAATGTAAATCTTTATTTTTACCTTTCACAATGTCAGGATGACCGGGACAATTTTCTTAGCCTCGCATTGGAGGGATACAAACAGTGTTTAGTCATTGGTGACAAGTATGATGTGAGAGTGGTATGTAATTCCTCTTAGTTTCCTTCACTACTAAGCATTTGTTGAATGTATCCTTAAAAGCTTTTATTGAACTTGTCATCTTACATTTGTATCTATCCTTATTGTAACATATGTTGATATCTTTATTTCTGATAACATATTTTAAATTATTTCTAAATAATTAGTTTCCTTGCCTTTTCATATTACCTGTAATAACTAGACTAAAGTTGTTAAACTCAAGAGTTTACATAAACTCGTGAGAGCCCAATAAATTCAAAAGAGTTTACTTTACATGAAAAAAAATTATGAATAACATCCTAATTAAAGTCAGTCCACAAAATTATAAAACCTCAAATAAATAAGTTCATAGAAATATTGTTCATAGAAATAAATAAATGTCTATGTCTAATCCTCTAATGGCACCATCACTTTCATCCAACTCTTCCCCTGATGAAAGTTGATGAAAGTTGTGCATCCCCAAGAGCATCTAGAGCGGGATCTATTGTTGCTCCATCTAAGTGATAATTTTCACCATCATTTTCACCTACAGCTTGCTCAATCTCAACAACATCATCTACCTCTTCAGTTATCCATTCATCATCTGATTCAATGTCATGAAATGGAAGAGCAACAGTTTTTTGAATTTGGATACTTTTCAACTTCAAGTTATACGTCACATAAACTAAATCATTCGTCTTTTTCCGATGCAAACGATTTCTTCTTTTTGTATGAACCTAAAATGAAATATCAAATTTTTAGTAAAGATATAAACCTAATAAAGAAAATGAGAACTTAGAAATAATTTAAATTTACCATTTCAAATGAACTCCAATTAGGCTCACATTCCAAAGATCTCAAGTCAAGCTTAGAATTCGAATAGCAAACCTCTTCAACTTCAGAGTTTCATCCCCAAACATCTCCCACCATTCCCGAGGATTTAATGCCTTATTGCATTCCTTTGAATCTTACATTCCAAAAAGTCCTCTAGCAAAATGAAATTCAACAATTTGCAAATTATTATTTCTTCTTTCCACCAATCCAGTACCAATCTTGTCATGCATATATACAATCTTCTTATTACATTTGAGTTCACCAATCTTAAGACCACTATAAGAGGGGCACCAACTTCCAGGCATGTGAAGACATTCTTCCAAAACCGACTATCTAATACCATGTGTTCTACTCTTCTCCCCTCTTGTGAAGTTCCAAACTTGTCTTCCTTTCCTCAATGCTAAACATGGTCAACGATGATGCCTTCAATTCATGAAGACAAGCAAGAGTTAAATAAGCTGTGACAAATCTAGTCATACCTGATCTTGTCAACTTTTTATTGACAAAGATGATAGCAGCATAATCAAGAGGAAGGCCTTCAAGGATAGCATCAACATGTTCATCAGGTTTAATAAGGCAAACGGTGGCTGTGAGGTCATCAACGATAGATTTAATATGACCCAAGTATTCTTTCATGGTTTTGTTTTCATGGGTTTGGGCACGAAGATCAGTAGACAACTGCCATGCACAAGATTTCATTTGAGTGTAAAAGTGTTCATGAATTTCATCCCAAACTTGATAGGAATGAACTGCACCAAGTACTCGAGATAGAATTCTCTTGGACAAAGTAGATTGAAGCCACATGAGTAAAAGTTGATCCTAAACATCCCATTCTTCGTAAGCAGGATTAAGAACATCATTGTCACGATCTGCTTCAGAGAGAAAGCATGGGAGGATGACAGGATTAACCACAAACCTATGAAGTTTGCGAGATTTAATGGTAGGTTCAACCTGCTGCTTCCAAAGAACATAATTGGTGTCATCAAGTTACTCCTCAACTGAATGTGAGAAAAAGGGGTTAGGGGATGAATGGGAAGAAGACATCATAAACACATAACCAGATCAAGAACCTACTCTTGATACCATATTAGAAATAGAAGTACAGTAAAGTATTGATCTGTATTGCAGAAAAATGCTGAGTACAATTGTTCAACATAAAACAGAAGCACATGAGTCTATATTAAATAAACTCTGAACCAGAAAGAGAAACGCAGCAGTTATGGACAGTTACCTAAACAAAGAAACTGCCGTAACTTACAAAGCACCTCAGAAACTACCTAAAACAGAAAATAAACTTAGTCTTTACATTACATTGCATAAAAAGAAACCTATTAAGTACAAGTATAATATTCAATGACAGGTTTACCCTCCTTCCAAAGGAGATAATTGGTGTAATCAAGTTTGTCAACAACTAAGTGTGAAAAGAAGGGATTAGGGGATGGGTGGGAAGAATTAGATATCTTAAGCGAGTAACCTGGATCAGTAACCTGCTCTAGACACCATATTAGGTTTTGAGAATTGTAGGAAACAGGAAAAAAAGTAACAGTGTAGGAAAATGTGAATCTGATGTTTTTATAATTATTATACAACACAAACAGAAACACTTGAGTCTACTTAAAGTAGACTCTAAACAAAAAGGAGAAAGGATCAGTAACCTGCCCTAGACACCATGTTACGATTTGAGAATTGTAGGAAACAAGAAAAAAAGTAACACTTTAGGAAAATGTGAATCTGATGTTTTTATAATTATTATACAACACAAACAGAAACACTTGAGTCTATTTTAAGTAGACTCTGAACAAAAAGGAGAAACTGCCTAAAAAACAATTAAGAATTTAAAATATAATCAGTACATTACATAACAGAAAAAGAGACCAACTAAATACAGGTCTAATAGGTTTTGGTGGAGTTCTTGAGCTAGAGACAATTTGTAGTTCAGCTGGTGAGCTCCAAGAAGAAGAATTGAAGGAAGCTAAACCAGAACAGATTGAAGCAAGGACACAGCACTCCTGATGTTACTGAGGTGCTAAATAGGACACGGAAACATGTTTACGGTGCTTTACTGCAGAGCAACAAAAAACACGGGTTAATTTCATAAGGAAACATGTGGAAGCACTCCTTTTGAGATTGCATGAACAAGTTCTACCACCTTTGGCCAGTTTTTATATCAGAGTAAACATATGTGGAAGCGGCGGCACTAGATCTCATGGAAACGAATGAAGACCTCCAGTAGCTTAAAGTTGCAAAGTTCAACCTTGAGGACAAGGTTATTCCAACAGGGGAGAGTAATCTTAGGCATGGAAGTTGATAGAAACCAAACAATTACTGAATATCAAAGTTGTATTATTCAGAGTATTATGCAGTAAAAAAGATGATTGAGCTGAAAGCTCTACAGCCACAAGGAAACCCCAGAGTACTAGACTCCTCCAGAGGATTACTCTCCTCCTAACCAACTCACAACCTCATACTCCAGTACCCCCTCCACACTCTCCCTTCTCTCTCCTATAATAGAATTTCCCCATTCCTTGATTCTTGACACGTTATTCCCCATCCTAACTAACTTCTCACTATTTCTTTTCCTAACCCCACTTTCTTTCTTCTTACATAAACATTCTATATTTTGGGCCTATCTGTTCCTTCTATAATTTTTCCTTGCTGAATAACAGGCCCATGTGCACTTTCCACCTTATGATTCTTATTAGGAGTCCTATCAGAAGTAATGAGAGGGTCAGGAAGAAATTTAAAAATAAAATTATTAGTTGTTATAGGGGGAGACTTTCAAGGAAATTCTATATATTCTTATCTTGTGGGATGTTGGGGGCCACTTTTTTGGAGTTGATGTTTGTGACAGGGAGAACTCTGTGAGAAAGGAAAGAAATTGTCCTTTGGAAGTTGTTGTTAGTTGGATACTAAATATAGTACGGAAAGTTGTTAGAAGATTCTAGAGATCTCTTATAATTATTATTTTAGGGTTTGAGTTCTCTATATATAGAAGTGGATGTAATGTACCGAATCAATTGAATAAAAATATTCTTTCTTTTATATTAATTCTTTCTAGTTAAGCTTTGGTTTTTATGGAAGTGAATAATACAATGCAAGACTTTATCTGTACTTATTTTTCTGTCTTGTCCTTTCATCACTGTATCTAGGTTCCTAAAAGATTGTTACTAATAGAGGAGTAGAATATGTAATTAGCATGATTGTTATTTAATAATATGTTTCTTTTATTCCCTCTCATTTTTCAAGCCATTCCTAATATCTGTCATTGCCAATATGATTTCCTTTAATAATGTCTTTATTTGCTTTCAGGTGTTTCGCATTGTTTCCTTGTGGTTCAGTCTCTCCTCACAAAAAGAAGTTGTAAATAGCATGATTAGCACAATTGATGAGGTATATAGTAAAACCTTTTCAATAAATCGTACTGATTTATATGGCATTTACCCAAATCTTAAGATTATTTTTGTTGGCTTTCTACGTTTATTCCATTTGAATCTATTCGTAGGTTCAATCTTTCAAATTTATACCTTTAGTATATCAAATTGCCTCTAGAATGGGTAACACAAAGGATGGTCACGGACATCTCAATTTCCAGGTTCTGGCTTCTCCAAATCTATATGCATTAATTATTGCTCATGTATATTTTCTTATTTATTAATAAGGACATGGAATATACAGTTTGCATTGGTTTCTCTTGTGAAGAAAATGGCCATTGATCATCCATATCATACGATACTTCAAGTAAGTAGTACCTTTATCCGTTATTAGGCAATGATTTACATGCTGATACGAACTTTTTGATTATTTTCAAAAGTAAAAATTTTTAGATTAAAAACATTAACAATCATATGAAATTCTTTTGCTGGCAATTTTTGAATGTGTTTTACTAGCATTACATGCTTGTAACAGTTACTGTCTGATGAAAAATATTTTCATATCTATTCTCTATTTAGCTTTTGGCTCTGGCAAACGGTGACCGTATCAAGGACAAACAGCGTAGTAAAAGTTCATTTGTGGTTGATATCGACAAAAAGCTTGCAGCAGAAAATCTTCTAAATGAGTTGGCATCTTATCATGGAGCTATCATTCTACAAGTAACATCACTTTTTGTATTATATATTTTCCTTTATAGTTCGAATTAGCAATCAATTACCTTCAAATTATTTGTTACATATGTAGACGAAACAAATGGTGGAGATTTATATCAGACTTGCTGAGATGGAAACAAAGAGAGAGGTGAGATATTTTTATATATTTTATATTGATAGGTTGGGTCAAGACAGGTTTGGCATTGTGTATAAGAGAAGGATAAAAATAATAACTGAAAAATGACAAATATAACCTCCTGTAGATGTTTTCTTTTTTACTTTTCCTGTAACTGACTATTATAAATAGTCAAGGGTTGGGAGGAAAAGGGGCTGTTGGGTATTCTAAGGAAAATAGGATATTGATGGAGAGTGAAGACCTCTCGAAACTCCCTCAAGTGTGTTCTTCCAGATTCTACTACATTGGTAGAAACATTGTTCCTAATAAAGTTTACTAACAAGTTGTCTTGGAGTTTTTCTGTAATACTAATTGTGTCGATCACGTATCCAGTCTTTCTTATGACCATGAATGCATTTGAAGCTACTTCTATCATTGGCTTGCTTAGTAACCTGAAAATATTAAGTTTTACAGCCTTCTGATTGGATTATTTATGCAGGATACCAATAAAAAGGTGACACTACCTAGGGACTTGCGTAGTCTCCCGATGCTAGAACTTGTAAGTAGCTTGCTAAATTTATGTGCTAATGAAGCTTTTTGGTTGATGAAATTACTAAATGGTGGTTTTTTGGGGACAACTGTCAGAACCATGCTGCTCATTATGTTACTTTTGGGATTTTAAAAAAAATATTTCCAAAAATACTGAAGTTCTATCTTTTACATAAAATTAAAATTCTATTACATTGAAAAATAACATAAATGCTGTGACGTGTATTGGAGGGTAAACAACATATATACTTTACATAGCAAATTATAAATATTTTGTCAAACCAAAATATTAATTGGATATAAGAGGTGGTGAAAAAAATAAGTATAAAGCTTGAAACATGTGTAATATTCTGGTGAATATATTTACATATTGCTTTGTAATGTAAATCACAAACATGTGTTGATTGAAAAACTGAACTGTTCTAAGATTTTGTATTATGGTATATTTGATAATGTTGCTGATTGGGGTATCAAGTGCGCAGGAGTAAACAAACACAAAATACACATGAAAGAAAGAACAGAAAAATAGTTCGAGAAAAGCCTTCTCTTTATACTGGACGAGTCTGCTGGATGACTACGGAATTGCCTGTCAACAGAAAAAAAATATGAAAGATTCACTTAGAGAATTGCAACAAACACTATGAATTACAAACTTCTTGTATACTAGTTAGTGACACAAGAACCCTTTTATACAACGAATCTGCAGAGATAGTTGACACAATAAGTAATTCCTAAGTAACTTTAAAGAAATATCAGAAAACATCTTCAATTTACTGGACGACTTTCAGCAAGTGTCCGACATATGAAAAAGATTCGAAGGCATAAACTCAAAGAATATTTAGAAACTTCAAATATGAAGCTATATTTTAAAATGAAAACAGATATGCTCAGGCATCACTATACTAACTACAAGCCCAACAAGGTTGGCACTCTGGTATGTAACAATGCAGCATATCTAAATATTATTTAAAAAAATATATAAAGAAACAAAACAAAGTTGGCGGTCAAACCAAACCCAATAAAAAAATCTAAAATTAGGAAGACCAGAACGGTCTCTTAAAAAGTCATAGTGCAGAAGATTTTTATTTATATTTGTCTTTGGAAGAATTTGTGTCTGCCTGTGTATACACTTCCTGTTAAATTTTAGTTGTATATATTTACATGCGCAATTGTGCATACATTGTCAACAGCTAAACTTTTAAAGTTGCATGTACTTCGGACGTTTAGGTACCTGTAGTGACAGCTACAATATCAATTGATCATAGTTGTCAGTATCATGAAGGCACTTTTCCTTACTTCAAAGGACTAGCAGATTCAGTTATGTAAGTATCAAACATTTATAGCATATAGACAGAATTTTTTTAGTATGCAAAATTTGATGCATCAATCTACTTTGTGCTGGTTTGTGTTCAGGATAATGAATGGTATAAATGCTCCAAAAGTGGTTGAATGCTTTGGTTCGGATGGCTGCAGATATCGACAACTAGCAAAATCTGGAAATGATGACCTAAGACAGGATGCTGTATGAATTCTTTTAACTTAGGCCTTATCATTTGTAATCTTTCTTGCATCTATTACTGAAGTTGTGCCAAATTATTTCTTTGTCCATATTTAGAATAAAATTCACATCTGAAGTTTATTAGACAAATTTTTGTATCAAAACACTACTTTTTGTTAATTGTAATGTTAAATTAAAGCTTTAAATACATTTTTTGTTCTGGTGTAGTCATGTGATATATATCAAACAGCCCTAATTTTGCCTTTGGAGGGGAAGTGTTTTGGCATATTGCTTCCAGTACTGATTAAAACCAAAATTTAAAAATTATAAAGTCTACAACAAATTTTAGATAGATAAACCAATACCAAAGTCATACATCCTATTTTAGAAACTGATTCAATTTTTTTAATAAAAAAGAAAGAATGGTACTCTACAGGTTGTAATCCTAATCACGATAGGACTACGGACTACAACATGTACCAATCATATGGAGCCTTCTTAATACATTTAATAGAAAAAAGAAATACTAAGGTGGGGCAAACAAACGAAAACCCATTAAGAGAATCTGAGATGTGGGTAATCACATCAATCTCTACAAAATTCGGGGACAATACAAGGAAACACTCTATTCCAGCCAGTAAAAAATTAATGTTCTAATATCATAAGCAGCTAAACTATCCGCAGACTTAATTCCTTCTAAAAAAACATGTGTAAAAATCTACACTGCATACCCTTCATATACTCCAAAACATTATTCCATCTATTCATTAACTTCCAAGGATCTAAAGAACTGAGAAAAAAATTTTATAGTAACCAAAGAATACATCTTCAACCAAAGAGCTGTCTAACAGTGATATTAATAGCATAAGTAACACCCAGCTGTTTAGCTTCAAAAGCTAAATATGCTTACATAAATTTCACTCATAAAACACACCATGTTCTCACCTCTTGACTTCTTACAAATTTGCCCCACGTGTTGTTTTGTTGCCATGACTAATGTAAGCTCCATCTGCATACATTTGATCCAACCTACATATGGAGGAATGGAGTCCACTTGAACAATATTTATGCTTTACTTGACGAGAAAGTAATGGCAAAAGCCATAAGAATTTTAAACTAAACCATGTTAGATTTCTTGTTAATTGTTGTTACTGATCCAGAAAGATTTAAAGCAGTGAAAATTATATTCCTAACACGTTGATAATGTATTTAAAACCTCTCAAATTTAATATCGTTTATGCTATTCCAAATTTCTGCTACTATGAGTAAAAGCGGATAGCATCACAGGCTGCCACCAAATTTACTCTAATTCCAATTGGGATGTATATCTGTCTTAATTGTTCATGTGTCCAGCTGCTGTGGTTAATAGATGCTTTGGAGTCAGGTCCATAATCTAACTGCAAAAGAAGTTAAAAATAAATGATTGGTAGTTTCAAAATCATTGTACCAATGAGGAGAAAATGATATCACATCCACATTTCCCAAGTAGATCATCCATAGGCAACTAACCATGTAGCAATTTTCATAGAATGAAAGTTTTAGATGTCTATCTCTCTGGCAAACCCTTTTGGTCTGTCTATAAAATGAAAGTTTTAGATGTCTATCTATTTCGGTATATATTATTAGTCATAACTTAAGAAATGTTATCACTTCCTTTATTTACATTTTTCTACAAGGGAATCTGCACCTTCTAAGGAATCTTAATTGATGGTTACATTACACTGTTGATTTCTTGTAGGTAATGGAGCAATTCTTTGGTTTAGTCAACACATTCCTCAGGAACCATCAAGATACACGGAAAAGAAGGCTAGGAGTACGGACCTACAAGGTATATTCTGCTGTTTTAAAGTTTTTGGTCTTTGGTGCTGGTGATTGGCTGGTGAATTTCATTAGTTTTTCATTACTCGTGACTTAGAATTGCATGTTTACTGTACATAAAATTCTTTTGCAGAATGATCTTGTTCTCATGACAATTTTTTCGTATAACTCTTTCTCTTGCGCTAGAAAAGCTACTTTCTAAAAATTTATGATATGCTTCCAACTGTGTGTAGGAATTTTCTTGGCCTGAAAAATAAAATGGTTGAGTTTTCACTTTTTTATGAAACAGGTTGTTCCTTTTACTCCAAGCGCTGGTGTTCTTGAGTGGGTTAATGGAACTCTTCCTCTGGGTGAATACCTTATAGGGAGGTCAGTCAAAGAAAGACAAGTTTTGCTAAACAATTTCTTGCTCTTTTCATCTTTGAAGTAACTGATTCATGTTGTGAACCAACTATCCCAAAAGCTATTTCATGGAAGTATATGAATGGTTTTATATTTCCCCTTCTACCAAAACCCCTTTGGGCTTGAAAGATGGACAATGACTATTTATCCTACCTTGGCTAAAGTATGACATTTATTAGAAAACATGGATCAATATCAAGCATATTGTCATAGACTAATACTACTATGCCATGAATGGCTTTATATCTAACAGTCTTTCTTCAACTTTCAGCATGAGAAATGGAGGTGCTCATGGTCGCTATGGAATGGGAGATTGGTCATTCCTTAAATGCCGAGAGCACATGGCAAATGTAAGAAAATAATATTTAAGCACTTATGTGAGCTTAGTAATCTTATATTGTTTGTTTCATAGTTTTCTAAGTGATGACAATCTTAATTTATATTTGAAAAAGATTTAGGTCGTTATAAAATATAAAATGTCTTAGAGTTTGGATTAGGACCTAAATTTGAATCCTACATACCTGGGCTGTATGGTTTGGAATATCCGAACTTCATAATTTCTATTTAAACAATGTCTATAGTTAATGTAGGACTAAACACACTCCCCCTTTAAGTTTTCATTAAGTCAGCCCAGCCAAGGGTGATTGCAATTAAGGCAATCTTCAAACAATATCAAATATTTATATCATGTCATCATCATCAAAATAGCTTTGACTTAGGCTACAATTATAGTTTGTATTGAAATTGGTGAAGCTGTACTATAGGTAATAATGTTCGGGATCTTCTAGTGCTTATGCATTATCAAGTGAAGTTCATTTTCAAATTCTTCACAATCGTTTTACTTATTCAACTATTAAACTATGCATTGACAAATTGAATGCAAACCAAAAATATTGAAAATACAGACTGATAGCATAAATATATAAAATAAAACTATTTATTTTATACCTTTTATTTTATGATGTCAAATAGATTAATACTACGTTTGATGTTTGCTTGATAGGAGAGGGACAAGCGCAAAGCATTCCAGGAAGTTTGCAATAATTTCAGGTGTCTTTCCTGTCCTTATCTTTTAGAGGACTCAGGTCACGTCATCCGCTTCATTGCTTAATCATTTTGTCATGCAGGCCTGTTATGCATTACTTTTTCTTGGAGAGATTTTTACAGCCAGCTGAGTGGTTTGAAAAGAGACTTGCGTATTCTCGAAGTGTTGCTGCTAGTTCTATGGTAATAGCATTCTACTTTTCCATGCATGCTTATTTTTTCAATATAAGGATTCTGTCAGACCTGAATATGGCCAAAGGTATCAAGTGCGCCTGTTGAAGGTTTTATACTTTTTTCCCCAATTTTGAAGGAATATATCTACTGTTCTGGGATAGTGCAACCATTTTGAAATGAATACTACTGACTTCTGAACTAGCCTTTCATATGTTGCCCATTCATATGATATGATCCACCATCATATATGATTTCAGTTTTATTTTAAAATAGCCTTTTAATATTCTTTTTATTGTCTGGAAGATCAGCAAACTCTCATCTACATCAATGTATTACAATCCTTGGTACATTTAGTAGTTGATTCATATTCAGGTTGGCTATATTGTGGGCCTTGGAGATCGACACTCGATGAATATTTTGATTGATCAGGCGACTGCAGAGGTTGTTCACATAGATCTTGGTGTTGCTTTTGAACAAGGCTTGATGCTTAAAACCCCGGAACGGGTGCGTACTTGATAGTCCTTCAATTATGCACTTATTCCATACTAAATCTGGATTGTTGTTATCACCTGTAACTGCTGGCAGGTTCCCTTTAGGCTTACAAGAGACATAATTGATGGAATGGGTGTAACTGGAGTAGAGGGGGTTTTCCGAAGATGTTGTGAGGAAACACTGTCTGTCATGCGGACAAACAAAGAAGCACTGCTGACGATTGTGGAAGTAATCACACTTCTGTCAATTTTTTGTTGTGTGAATCGAACTTCCATTTCTATAATCTCTTCCTAAAAGATGAGTGTCCTCTGCAGGTTTTTATACACGATCCTCTTTATAAGTGGGCTTTATCCCCTCTGAAAGCTTTGCAGCGTCAAAAGGTACGGTGTCTGCAGGTTTTTAGACTCTCTTATGTTATTTTCTTTATTTAATAAATGTTCAGCATCTCATGAGTGTTCGTTGACATGCATAAATTAGCACTTATCATAAATTGTCGAAATAAGTCTATAACAGGACTGCTAACGTAAATTAGCACTTAGCATAATGAAGTAGATATCCTTTTTTGGGTTCTCAATAATGTTCCTGGTTGTCGATTTTGGTTTGGTTGTAAATATGTTCAACTTGTATTACTTGATTTACATAATAAGATTACCATGGAAATAAGGATGATTACCTTTTCCCTTTTCTCCACAGGATTTGGATGATGATTTTGATACAAGTTTGGAGGAACCACAAAATGATTACCAAGGAAATAAGGATGCTACACGTGCCCTTCTACGTGTCAAGCAAAAGCTAGATGGGTATGAAGATGGTGAAATGCGTAGCATCCATGGGCAGGTATTTTGTTGGCATATCTCTGCCAAATGACTATATAAGGACTATTTCCTTTTCCTTCTTTTTTTTCTTCATCCAAATTAGCTGATAAAGTGGACTGATGTATATTCAATTTTTACTGATGCAAATGGTAAAATTTGAAGTTGGAAGATAAACATGTCAAAATAACTGGTGTTACGCTTTAAGAGTTTAACCTGTTATGTGCATTGGGCATTCATCCATCTAACTGGAGAATTTAGTTCTTCAATTTCCATCAATTTGTAAAAACCATCTGGCTACTTGTACGGTAATGTACATGTTCTAATATCCCATTATTTAAAGTAAAATATGCTTGGTACCTTTACTTGCAGGTGCAACAACTCATTCAAGATGCCATTGACTCTGAGCGATTATGTCAAATGTTTCCTGGTTGGGGAGCTTGGTTGTAATTGGTAATGCCATTGACTCATTCAAGCTTGACACTCAATGATCTTTAGGAGCCGTTAATCTACTTCGTTGGATTTCTCCTCGATTTGTAAAGTGGGACCAGTTTCTGTCCCTATTCTTTTGTTGTTAAATTTTGATGGTGAGTTGTAAAATGACTGCAAGAAAATATCTCGTATAATAAGTGGTGGTGTCTTAGTTTTTATTTCTGATGAAATTTGTTAATTGTTGGTTGAAAATGGAACAGATTAGTTGGCGTTGTTTCTCAATACAATTTTTATCATATGGTTGTGTAAGAACCCGTTAAAATATAACTTCAAACTACATTTGCATATTACGCAATTAAATTGTTGCTATCTCAAACCTGTCCTAAATTACCGTAATATTAAACAAGATCCTTTTATTTTCACATTAATTCTCAATAAGTAATATTTAATACTCATTAATGATGTCTTTAATTCCTATTATATGGATCATAATTTTCTATATTTAATTAAAAAGATATAAAGTACAAATAAAAGTCAAAATTGCATTTACCCCAAGATCATATCACAAGTGGTATTGTATGATAAACTTTTTCTTTTGAGTTGTTTTGTTCTTTATTAGGGTTGTTAATGGGCTTTTAATGATAGGGTTTCCCAAGAGGTTGTAAAAGATCTTGTAGGAATCAAGATATTATGGTGTGTTATTGTTAAAGAAAAAATTCAATACCTTATAATTTTGCTTAAGTGTTTAAACTAACTAAATGTAACAACATCAT
Source organism: Vigna angularis (assembly GCF_016808095.1). Lineage (NCBI taxonomy): Eukaryota > Viridiplantae > Streptophyta > Magnoliopsida > Fabales > Fabaceae > Vigna > Vigna angularis. Next base: position 11,522,986 of record NC_068973.1, on the reverse strand, counting down.
CATGCTTTATTTAAAAGACGATGTTTGGAATGAACATGTCAAGTAATACATAAGTGTTTCGTTTAACAGATGATAAAACATTATGTAGTCTAAAGATATATAAGATAAAGAATGAAGGCTTTCAAATTATAAAGCACATATAAGTAAGCTAACCTTAGGTTGCATAAAGAGAATATAAATTTCTATTTTGTACCGCATGGAATGTCTATCTCTTTCATTTTTCAAAGAGATTCGTTGGTCAAAGGACAAAAAACATTAAAAGATCTCAAGCAAAATTTTAACAAAAATTTCTTGATTAGATCAGCCAAGGAGATATGAGACTCCTTAGAATGCAAATATAAAGAAATCACAAAGGAAAAGCTTGACTCAAGCTCCAACTCTAAATCAGACAAAGAGAAGATTAGTCATTGTCAAATGTTTATCATAGACAAAGATGTAAATTTGAAGTCCATCTCTAAGTCTGCCTTGATTGTTAATCCCTTATCATTCAATGATGAAGATGAAAGTGATACTCCCATAAAGGAATCTCATATAAAGTGCTACACCACATATAAGGATATTTTTAAGTCTTAAAGAAATTTTAATTATATGCTTCTTGAAAATGAAAATTTTTTTCCAATACAAACCTTCATTTGATAATGAGATGTACATTTTGGATCAAATTATACCATGAGATCAAAAAAAAGTTTGAGTTTCTTTAAGGAAAATATCAAGTGGGGTAATGATTCTCTAATCCCTACCAAAGATGAAGAAAAGTGCTTAGGGAAAATAAACATATTTAGAAGTTTATTCACCTTACTTAGTTTACTTAGTTTAGTTCTAAATAAATCTAGGATTCATGTTTGTGTTTTGTATTTTATAAGATTGCTAGTGACACTTTTCCTTTTGAGGTTGTCACCTTTATAAAAGAATGAAGGGCCAAGAAGGAATCTAGCCGAAGGAGTGTTCTTAACACACCCCTACCTCATCATTACTATTTCTAGAAGATTATTTTTTGTATTTATTAGACAATACCTTATCTTTTGCTAGGTTACCATTTTCCCTCTTTGGTATTTATTAAGAAAGTCTCTCCACCAATTGTAAAGGTTGATCATTTAATGAAATAGAGTTATTATGCTCAAGAGTGAATGAAAGAGTGCTCTAAAGAGTGTTCTTGAAGCTTCATTGTGTTATCTTGAACCTAGATTTAAGTGGCAGCACCACCACTTATCTTAGGTGGCTTTGTTTCTCAAGTGGCCTGACCACCTTGCTTCCATTCTCCTTCCCCTTATTGTCTTTCCATCTTTTATTCTATTTATTGGTTTATTTTTTAGCTTATGTTCTTTACTTTTTATGTTCTTGTTTTCTTAGGTTACTTTTCCATTATCTGAATCCATCTCGTCTTCTTCCTTCTAGAGTATTTTGAAGTGAACATTTACATCTAGATAATTTAGTTATCTTAATGTTCAATGGAAATTTTCATTAGACTTTCTTAATCCATTTAAACACAAACACATTGCATTTTAAAATTTACAAGATGAATTTACATCATGGGGTAATATTTTTTTAAAAGTTTTGTTGAGAGCACTAAAACTACAAATCCTCTTTCCTCCAAGATCAAACATTTTTCATGTAGATCCAATATAGGGCCTAGACATAAAAGACAATATAATCCTTTAAAAATTATAAAAAAGAAGCTAAGGAAAATGAGGTTACCAAAAGAGTCTATAATTCCTATCGTAGAGGAGACCTGAAGAGACCATAGAAGAATTATAAGTCTATATGGTTAGAATTTTGTATAAAATTATAGTGTTTATTCTTTCTCTTTCTCTCTATTATTTTTACATTTCACGTCATCATTCTCTGCTCTAAAAAAAAAAGAGTTAATGTAAGAATATGTATAATTATAAATGTTTTTAAACAAGTAAATTTGTAAAACTCTAAAGTTGCACCTATTTATATTGGGAAATGTACTTTAACAACAGGTTTTGACAACATTTTGACACGGGACAGGTGTCAAAATGTTACTGGTCCACGTGGATAATTAATTGAAAATGTTAAATTACGTGGAAAGGGAGTGCAGAAGGGGTTTCAAGTTTGCCGGTTTCAATTTCACTTTTCAGAATTTGAAATTGGGAGATTCGTAGAGAGAGAAGAGAAGCTTGAGAGAGAGAGTCGAACCCTAGATAGAGAGGTCCAACGGAGAGCCAATGGAGTGTCGCCGGAGTTCCGACGTTCGGTAGGCTTACGGACAACTTTGAACACTGTCGTATTTCTTCCACCCAGCCAGCCAGTTTCGATTGAGGGTCGCCGCAGCTCCGGCGTTCGCAGACGAAACGAAGACGGCATCGTCTTCCCTCCAACCCAGCCAACTAAGGGCGCATTTTGAGTCTCGATTCCTCCCACCCGCTTCCTTCCCTGTGTCGGACCCTTGCGGTGGCCGCCGGAGCATCGCCGGAGTGTCGCCGAACCCTTTCAAGGTATGGTTTAGTGTGGGTTGAAGTTGTGTAGAAGATTTAGTGGTTGATGGCGTTTTTGGGTGGAAAGTATGAAGTTTTTTTTCTAATTTTTTTGACCATTTACTGGTTTAGTTCTTTTGACACAATTATTATGCCATTTATATACAATTCCATGTCCAAGGAATCATTTTTTTTGTAAAACTCATGGTGAAGAAACTGCAGTGGTAGCAAAGACAAAATAAGTGAGGACTTCAGACAAATGTTTTGCACAACCAGGTCAACTACGTTGCAGGTACAACACTTGCACACTCCAAGCCAACCAAACTTGTAAGGTTTTAATGCTTATTTCTGCAAATAAAAAATTTTATTGTTTCATTGATATGTTAAATAACATTATTTGTATTTTGGACTTTGTTTGTTGTCGGTATGATTGTGGAGTTATTGTTTTGAGATTTATGGAGTTGTGGGATGTCGCTGAGGAATACGAAAGCAACACAATGCCCACCTACAGAAATGTAAGGTATAAAAATTTTCATTTTTGGGAGCTTTGATAGAAGATGTTGCATTTTATTGATATATTGTGCATTTATCTCTTTGCATGAGGAACTGCAACAGGTTAGGGAGAAATATGTTTGTGATTGGATCTTGGATGTGGACAATGTGCGGAGGGATGAAGTGTTGCAAGATTTAGGCATTATGTAGATGTTGTTGAATAGGGATTTTTGCAATATGATTGATGTTTTGTTTACAATCTTTTGAATATGTATTGATGAGGTCTGAATGTACATATTTTTTGCTAGAAATGTTCAAAGAAATGTATTGGTTACATTTATTGATAATCAAATTTGAAGATGAGAATGATCATTGTGTACGATGTATGTACTGTAGTCCCCACGAAATTCGGATGTCATTATTTAGGAAATCTTGTATGTATAGGGTTCTATGTAGAATAAAAAATGAAAGGTGCAAAATATTTGGCTTAAGTCTCATTGAATGCGTCAACATGAATTGTATGTGCACTAAGTATGAACAAAAGAGTTGTGCACTTTAAAATGAATGTCATTTTCATAGTTAACCTGGATGTGCAAAACCTTTGTCTGAAATCCCCACTTATTTTGCCTTTGCTACCAAAGCAATTTCTGCACCATGATTTTTACAAATATTGTTTCCTTGGACATGAAATTGTATATAAATGTCATAACAATTGTTTGGACATCACTTTTATGTTCAAATATTGTTAAGGAAAAAATTGAAACTTCAAAATGAATGTCATTTTCATAGTTGACCTCACTATGCAAAACCTTTGCCTGAAGTCTCTACTTATTTTTCCTTTGCTACCAAAGTTGTTTTTGCATCATAAGTCTTACAAATATTGTTTCCTTGGATATGGAATTGTATATAAATGTCATAAAAATTGTCTGGACATCACTTGTATGTTCAAATATTGTTAATGAAGAAATTGAAACTTCAAAATGAATGTCATTTTCATAGCTGACCTCACTATGCAAAACCTTTGCCTGAACTCTCTACTTATTTTTCCTTTGCTACCATTGTTGTTTCTGCACCATGAGTTTTACAAATATTGTTTTCTTGGACATGAAATTGTATATAAATGTCAGAATAAAGGTCTCAACATCACTTTTATGTTCAAATATTGTTAAGAAAGAAATTGAAACTTGAAAATGAATATCATTTTCATAGTTAACCTTGCTGTGTAAAACCTTTGCCTGAAATCCCCAGTTATTTTGCCTTTGCTACCAAAGTTGTTTCTGCACATGAGTTTTACAAATATTGTTTTCTTGGACATGAAATTGTATATAAATGTCAGAATAAAGGTCTCAACATCACTTTTATGTTCAAATATTGTTAAAAAAAAATTGAAACTTGAAAATGAATATCATTTTCATAGTTAACCTTGCTGTGTAAAACCTTTGCCTGAAATCCCCAGTTATTTTGCCTTTGCTACCAAAGTTGTTTCTACACATGAGTTTTACAAATATTGTTTCCTTGGACATGGAATTGTATATAAATGTCATAATAATGGTCTCAACAACACTTTTATGTTTAAATATTGCTAAGGAAGAAATTGAAACTTCAAAATGAATGTCATTGTCATAGTTGATCTCGCTGTGCAAAACCTTTATCTGAAGTGCCCACTTATTTTTCCTTTGTTACCAAAGTGTTTCTGCACCATGAGTTTTACAAATATTGTTTCCTTTGCACAATTCTTTTGTTCATACTTAATGGACATACAAGTTATATTGATGCATTCATTGATACTTAAGCCAAATATTTTGTACAATTCATCATATTGATGCAGAAACAACTTTGGTAGCAAAGTCAAAATAAGTGGGGACTTCAGAAAAAAGTTTTGCCCAGGCAGATCAACTATTAAAATGACATTCATTTTGAAGTTTCAATTTTTTCCTTAACAATATTTGAACATAAAAGTGATGTCCAAACAATTGTTATGACATTTATATACAATTTCATGTCCAAGGAAACAATATTTGTAAAACTCATGGTGCAGAAATTGCTTTGGTAGCAAAGGCAAAATAAGTGGGGATTTCAGACAAAGGTTTTGCACATCCAGGTTAACTATGAAAATGACATTCATTTTAAAGTGCACAACTCTTTTGTTCATACTTAGTGCACATACAATTCATGTTGACGCATTCAATGAGACTTAAGCCAAATATTTTGCACCTTTCATTTTTTATTCTACATAGAACCCTATACATACAAGATTTCCTAAATAATGACATCCGAATTTCGTGGGGACTACAGTACATACATCGTACACAATGATCATTCTCATCTTCAAATTTGATTATCAATAAATGTAACCAATACATTTCTTTGAACATTTCTAGCAAAAAATATGTACATTCAGACCTCATCAATACATATTCAAAAGATTGTAAACAAAACATCAATCATATTGCAAAAATCCCTATTCAACAACATCTACATAATGCCTAAATCTTGCAACACTTCATCCCTCCGCACATTGTCCACATCCAAGATCCAATCACAAACATATTTCTCCCTAACCTGTTGCAGTTCCTCATGCAAAGAGATAAATGCACAATATATCAATAAAATGCAACATCTTCTATCAAAGCTCCCAAAAATGAAAATTTTTATACCTTACATTTCTGTAGGTGGGCATTGTGTTGCTTTCGTATTCCTCAGCGACATCCCACAACTCCATAAATCTCAAAACAATAACTCCACAATCATACCGACAACAAACAAAGTCCAAAATACAAATAATGTTATTTAACATATCAATGAAACAATAAAATTTTTTATTTACAGAAATAAGCATTAAAACCTTACAAGTTTGGTTGGATTGGAGTGTGCAAGTGTTGTACCTGCAACGTAGTTGACCTGGTTGTGCAAAACATTTGTCTGAAGTCCTCACTTATTTTGTCTTTGCTACCACTGCAATTTCTTCACCATGAGTTTTACAAAAAATGGTTCCTTGGACATGGAATTGTATATAAATGGCATAATAATTGTGTCAAAAGAACTAAACCAGTAAATGGTCAAAAAATTTAGAAAAAAACTTCATACTTTCCACCCAAAAACGCCATCAACCACTAAATCTTCTACACAACTTCAACCCACACTAAACCATACCTTGAAAGGGTCCGGCGACACTCCAGCGACATTCTAGCGATGCTTCGGCGGCCACCGCAAGGGTCCGGCACAGGGAAGGAAGCGAGTGGGGGGAATCGAGACTCAAAACGCGCCCTTAGTTGGCTGGGTCGGAGGGAAGACGATGTCGTCTTCGTTTCGTCTGTGAACGCCGGAGCTGCGGCGACCTTCAATGGGAACTGGTTGGGTGGAAGAAATACGACAGTGTTCAACGTTGTCCGTAAGCCTACCGAACGTCGGAACTCCGGCGGCACTCCAGCGGCTCTCTATCGGACCTCTCTATCTAGGGTTCGACTTTCTATCTCAAGCTTCTCTTCTCTCTCTACGAATCTCCCAATTTCAAATTCTAAAAAGTGAAATTGAAACCGACAAACTTGAAACCCCTTCTGCACTCCATTTCCACGTCATTTAACATTTTCAATTAATTATCCACGTGGACCAGTAACATTTTGACACCTGTCCCGTGTCAAAATGTTGTCAAAACCTGTTGTTAAAGTATCCTTTCCCATTTATATTTCATCATATGCAAAATTCATTAATTGATTACTTGTCATATAAAATTATAGTCTGAATATCACTTATCAAACGGTATTTGCAAAAGTGCTTCAAAACACAACTCAACCATCATTTCTTATGTTTTTTTTTTCTTATTTTCATAGTTATACTTTTTTGTTTTTCTTGTAAGGTGCTAGTAAACACTTGAATGAGTGGATTGGTTTAATTGAGGCTTATAAGCAACTGAATATATTATTTGTTAAACAGTTGATATAACATAACTTTTAGTTATCGACAGAAAGTTAAAAAAGTATTTAAGTAATTATTTGAAAATAAATCAGTAAAATGACTAATGTATATAAAACTTATCTTCATATTAAAAGATAATAATCGGTTATTTGTTAAAATCAACATGAAAGTATTATTTTCTATTGCAACTGTCTAAATACATATTCATTCATTTGAACATTTTAAGATTACAAATCTAAACATAATCCCTATAATTGTTTTTGTTTTAAAGTTAGAATAAATTTACGAATTTATTTTCAGTGAAAACAGTTCTATAACAACATCTTATATCTCAGATTAATCTAACCACAATCGGTAATGGTAATATATGTTTAGTTTCAAATTTAGTCTTAAAAGTTGATCAATTATATTTGCCAAACAAATGAAATATATTACAAATAATAAAATTTGATATTGGATAAGTTAAAAAATTTATTTTAATTTTTTGCATCTGACGTTAAAAAATGGTAAACACTGAGACGAAAACTTTGTTTATTGGATAAGTTGCATTTATTTATGTAGTGTGTGTTCGATTGCATTAGTTTTAGAGAAAGTAAGTGTAAATAAATAGAATGTCTGAAAGGGAAAGTGGGTTAAAACTAGAGCACCAACGTCAATAATAGACACGTGGATACAACATAAATACTATTGGCTTTTCTCCAAAACAAGCAGCGCCAACACTCTCTCTTTGCACCGCCCATCGCAAACCCAACAAAACCACCAACGTATAAATACCAAACTCACTTTTCCTCATCACTCACTCTTTTTCTTCTACTTTCATCTATGGAACAAATTACACTCTCTCAACGTCACCACCAAGATTCTCTTTTTTCAGATTGCGAGAGCACTGTTTCCGGCTCGGGAATGGTGCCGCCAGAACACTCTTCTTTCGTTAGGCTTCCGGAAGCTCATGTGCTTCACGACCTTATCAAGACACGCTTCATTCGTGGGCTGGGCCTGCTCGGGCCCAAAACGGAGGTTCTTTCCGTTCACCGAAACGCTTGTTCCGGCGTCGTTTCCCAGGCGCGGCTCCACTCGTTTCTGCTTCTCGCTAGGGCCGTGGCGGAGCTGCGTGAAGGGAATGCCAACGTCAGGTACGCTTGGTACGGAACTCGCGGCGAAGACGACGTAAACGACATCGTTTCTCACGGGTTTTCCCACGCCCACGGTCCTCAACTACTTCTCTCCCCCGATGACGCTCCTCTCCAAAGGTTCGTCTTTTAATTCTTTCACGTTCATATTTTCAAGATTCATCTTAAAATAATTCAGACTAAATTTTTTGAGGTTGAGGAATTGATTCTGATTAAGTAGATTCGGATTGCATAAGGAGTTGAGACAATTTGAGATGATTAATAGATTTTAACTCTTGTATTGTAAATTTTAAAGCATCTAAACCTTGATCTCATCATAGTTAGCTTTTTATATAGTTAATCTGATTGAAAAACAATTTCGTGATTCAAACGCAGAATTTGTTATGTAATTCTGAATTGAATAAAACATGGCTTTTTGTTTATGACAGTGTTAGAGAGTGTGTGGTTGGGAAAGACGGTGTGAGGCACGCACTACTGTGCCGCGTTATTCTAGGGAGATTGGAGCTTGTTGACGATGGCACAGAACAATGTTATCCAAGTTCCGAGAAGTATGATTCTGGGGTGGATAGTTTTTCAGCTCCCAGCAAGTACATGATTTGGAGTAATCGCATGAACACTCATGTCTTGCCTGCATATGTTGTAAGCTTCAGGGTTCCTCCTTTCAAAGGTGAGTTTCCATTTTGAATAGAAAACATTGATGTTTGTGCGTTTTTATTTTCCTATGGTGTTTGGTAATGTTTAAGATGATGGGTGTATTTTGGATTGCAGGCTTTGAGAAGAGTGAAGAAGAATTTTTGAGACCTACTTCCCCTTGGATGCCATTCCCAACTCTGATTTCTGCGCTTTCAAAGGTTTTGGCTGCTCGTGATATTGCTCTAATCTCTAAGTTCTACAAAGATAAAAGAGTAAGTGCTTTTTCTTGTTTGAATCTGTGTTTGAGTGTGTTTCCTGTTTGTTTTTCTCATTATGGGTTGCTTCATCTTGCAGGAGAAGAAGATTTCACGACAGGAACTTATAAAAAGAGTGAGACAAATAGCAGGTGACAAGTTGCTGTTTGCAGTCATCAAATCTTTCAGAGAAAAGGTAGGATTATTCCCTTCTTAACACAATCAGTTTTTTCTCCCCTATTCTAATTACTAGATGTTTCTAAGTTTGATCCAGATCTAAAACGGATGAATAGTCTACAGCTAATAATTGTTTTTTCCCCTTCTGGATTAATTATTCTGGAAATTCCCAAAATGGAATTAGTTTCTGTGGGCAACAGAGATGTCATTAGTATTAATTTAAGTAGTTGGAACATTATTGTCAAAGAAGTAGATGCCAAAATAGTATTAATTTACCTGTAGCTCCAACCCTATGGGAAAAGTGGCAACTGAATTTAACAATTAAAAAATTTTAGTGTCATCGTCAATTTAAGAATTTAGCAACCATCCTCGACTGTTTAGACCTGGTACGCATGATTATGATGTCTCTCCTTTGTGTGTAATAATAACTCTGTGAAATAACGTTAAGAAGTGCTAACCGATGTTCATAACCCTTCCATTTTATACAGCCAAATTACAATATTTTTTCTTATTTTTTTATTAAATACTTTGATTGAATATTGTATTGTTAAAAGTAAGTGGGCGATTGTGAAAATACTTTTTTCCATTATATTATACACTAGAATTTTATTTTTTTTGTTTTGTTGTGTCAATTTTGTACTTTTATTTTGTATTCTATTACAATAATCTAACTGGGTAAAGTTGTTCTTTCTTTCAGAAGAAACAAAGGTTTCTACACAAACAAGGTCAAAGAATGGCTTAGCAACGACACATGAGTTCTAATGCTGGGTTGACACAACCCTAAACTTCATAACCAAACTTACACAGATGACACACGAAACTGCTTTGAAAGCATATCTGACCCTGTTTTCTCTTGTTTTGTAATTTCTAGTTTTCTACTCTGATGTCATCCATGAATACAAATAGGTTATGATGGTCTCATTGACCCACTGTCCTTCATATTGTACAGACTAATTTTCTTTTGCTTCTTTTTTCTCTTCGAATATATTATTTCTTCATTATCACATATATAATTTTTCAAATTTTTAAGATATTATTATAATTTATTATAAGGTATGTTAACCCTTATAACTGTTGGAAATATAAATATGAATTTAGTTCCAGCAAGTAAAAATAAGAAATTTAAGGAATAAGAATCTATAAACTTATTATTTTAAAGTTATTTTAGGTTTTTGATTGTGAATCTCTTTGAAAATGATTTCCTTTTACATAAAAAACATTCCTTTAATAATATAGTTATTACAAACAAGTTTTTATACTTGTAAAAGAAAAATAACAAATGTGAATTACTTGTATTATGTCGGGTTGTCATAATTATTAGCTTTTGATTAAATGGTACATGACAAGTCCCACGGTTCACTTCACATTATAGGTTTCAATTTTCAAATCCTTCTCATATTGCTAATGTAAAGTGTAAGTTCCCTTATCCTCTTTCTTAAAAAACAAAAACATAAAAAAAAAAAAAAATCTTTCACTCTTTCCTTGTGATGTCTGTGTGCTCAATGTTCTTTCACAATTTTTTTTTTCTTTTTCTTTTGACTAAAAATTAAATTTTGTCAGGTCAACGTTCCCGTGGATTCTACAGACCATGGTTTCCTTGTTATGATCTGTTACTCTTGTCTAGTGTTTAGAGAAGGTGGTTTTCTCCCTCTGTTTTAGCCCCCAAAGAAAAAAAGGGTAAATAGAGCAAAACCAAGAAAAATTATAACTATATAATTAATGATTATTAGATAATCAATCATCAATTAATTAAAACTATATAATGAATTCATATTAACCAATCACTTACATGTATGGTGACATGTTTTGGATTGGTTCCATTTCTATCCGTTGTCGGTTTGTTTGGATAGGATTTAGAGATGAAACGTTATAAAATTGTGAAGAAAACTGTGTATCAAATCCATGCTCGTTCGAGCTCAGCCTCCCCAATAAGCACATGGTTTTGGACTGCTGCTTATCCTTCATTGTAATAAGGCCAAGGAGATGAAAGACGAGTTTTTCTTTATTAGATTTTGAAATTTGGTTAAATGTTTAAATCTTTTTGTACAGATTTTGAAAATATAAATCTTTTTATTTATCAAATTTTGAAATCTGATTATACGTGAAATTTATTTTGTTTATTAAATTTTAAAATTAAGTTATGTGTGGAATTTTTGTTGTTCACCAAATTTTAACATTCGTTTAAATCTCAAATTATTTATTTATTTATTTATATATATTTTGTAGGAGTAAAATAGGAATTGTAATAAAAGTTAGGGTACAGAAAGAAAACAATGAGGTGCAGGACGAAACCATAGATTATATGCTGAAAAAAGCCCAAATTTAATTGTGTGGTTAGTTATTCACTTACATCTCCAACTTATAAATTTCTTCCTACACCACATTTTTTAAAATTTCAGCCATACACGTACTTAAATTAATAGAAAAGGAGAGAGTGTCGGATGGTTTAGGTATGTTGTTTTGTTTGCATTTTGTGTCTCTTTGGTGGCTAGTGGTGCTACTTGGTGGTGAGTGCATGTGGGTGGTGGTTGGTAGGTGTGGTAATAGTTGGTGGTGGTAGGATGAGATTGTTCAATTCATTCTGATTCCCTATGTGTAAGTTTTCTTTTGTGTTTGAACTATAGTTTCAGATTGTGCAATTCATAGATATTTTAGATTACACAATCCGAAATATCAATTTTACACATTTTAGATTATATAATTTGAAATATAAATTTATAGTATGACATAGAATTACGTTTTAGATTATATAAATTTGAATATAAATCTAGAAGATAATCTAGAAGGTAAGTTGTAATTCAGTTTACACAATGCAGTATATATACTTGCAATTTGGATTATGCAATCCGAAATGCATATTTAAATTATAGATTGTACAATTCGTAATGCAATTTAAATTATAGATTGTATAAGTAGAACGTAAAATTTCATTTCGAATTCTATGATCTATAATATAAAATTGTATTACAAATTGTACAATTTGAAGTGTTATATTGTTGTTTGAATGTTTGAATGTGTGGTTAGACTAAAAGTTATATGTTGTTTTGCAATCACTTTAGATAGATGGAATATTTAAGTAAAATATCCAATGAGGTAGATCAATAATTGAAGATGGAAGAATCCAATATAATTAGATATTTGGAAAATGAAGATGAATTCGTTAGAGGGGACAACCTTTTGTCGATGGTCTTTAGTCTTCATTTTGTAATAGTCATATTAAGGTTTGACATAACAAATGAACAATAGATTGTGAAAGGGGCGGTAAATACATGAAATACAAGCAAGGGTTGGACGTCACTGTAATTAGCACAAGATAGTATGACTGTCCCTTTAAATTAAGGGGTAAATTTAGAGAATGTTGAGTTTTGAAGGTATTATGTGGTAGTCATCATCATGAATTTGATAATAAATCAATTGGTTACTCCTATGTTAGCATATTGAAATCAAATGAACATTCCATGCTTATTGACATGACCAAAAGTTTAACGAAGTTGGCTAACATATTACTTATGTTAAAAGAGAACAATGAGAAGAATGTCCCAATGATCAAACAATTATATAATGCTCGGTATTCACACAAGAAATCACAAATAGGATGTAGAACTGAAAGGCAACAATTAATGTTGTTGTTGTATGATAATTATATTCATTAAAGTAGGTTTAATCAGTCTCCATACATTGTGACCAATCTTTTTTTGACACACCCTAATTTAGTAAAATTGCAATATGCTTTTAGTATTGTATTCTTGATAAACAACACTTACAAAACCAACAATATATATATATATATATATATATATATATATATATATATATATATATATATATATATATATATATATATATATATATATATATATATATTGTCTTTGCTTGAAACTGTAGGTGTGACATCCACAGGATTGACTTTCTCAGGTACCTTTGTGTTATTAGGAAGTGAACGAGAAAATAACTTCATGTGAGCCCTTCAAAAACTTATAGGGTTATTTTTACGATCGGATATATCCTCTCAAATCATTGTCATTGATAAAAGTCTTACCTTAGTAAATGAAATTAGCATTTTTTTTTCTTGACGCATCCAACCTCCTATGTTGGTTCCACATTAATAAGAATATTAAAATTAAATGCAAAATGTTAATAGATTATGTGGATGCTTGGGATGTTTTTATAGATGTTTGAGATGTGCAGACTTTTCTTAGTGCCTAATCATCAAGATATAAAATTATGACATTTTTAACTGTGTTGATCATGTTAGTCTTCTCGTTCGTTGATATGTTTGCCTCACCCTTATATTCCCATTACAATCTTCCCATTACAATCTTGTTATATAAGGCCAAAGTTATTATCATCAAAAAACTTATTAATATTAAACTTAGTGGTCATTTATTCAACTTTTTTAATATGTTTTCTTGTTCTCACGCATAAAGTACCAACTGTGGAGTTCTTAGTAATAATAAAAAAAACTTTATTGATTTTAGAAGATTATATACAGAGAGAATCTTACACCAATTATTGTCACCATCTTAATCTACAAGAGTCTCACTATATAGAACTTAAATCTTAGAAATAACAAAAAATAAAAAAATGTTAAGAGAAACACATCTAATAAATGTCGACTAGAGTATGTATTAATTATGGCACTACTAGACTGTTTATAATAGAGTCTACTCAAACTTTCGATCATCAAACATAATAGAGTTTGATTGAGCTCTTCAATGGATAATTAGTTGTTCTTGATTTAGAAGATTTAGAACAAATCGTCGGAACTTCGATTAAGATCTCTTGAACGTAAACTTTGAAATCTCAAATATTTGATTCCTGCAATTTCATCCGAGTTCGATCTATATTAATAACTTTTATCGAAAAATCAATTGAAATGAGATGATTCTCAAAATGATGAAGAGGTATGAAATTACACGAAAATAGTAAAAATTATTTGGAATGATAGGAAACTAGTAAAACAGATCACGCTATTTGTTGTTTGACATTAATTCTCGCGGTGCCCTTTTGCTTACTCACAAAGTTTAATCCATGCCATGCCATCATATAATAAATAAAGTAATAAAAAATGCAATAAATGATCAAGAATGAATAAGAGTTTTTATTATTCATTACATCAAGGATCTATTTTACGCAAGTTGTTACGAAATCTTCTGATTGATTGATCATAACCCTTACCCATTCAAATAAACAAGCATATATTTTGCCCCGTTCTTTTCTCAACCACATTTATTAATCGCTTCAATCATAGTTCATTCGGTACCATCCTTCTCCATCAGCTTAAAATCAATCCTTTTCTTCTATTTCGAATTCAATAATATAAGTTTTTCCTTTCTACACCTCCACAATTTTGTTCCTACACCCCTTATTTTTCTAAATACCATTTTGCTCTTTCTCTTTCTAACTCATTCAGCTTTTAAAACCTTGACACTCGTGAACTATGGCTTTAGATGTGGGATTTAATAAAGAGTACTTCTGGGAATGAAGGTTTTTTGTTACCTAATTTGTGTGGAGATTTTTTTTTGTTATTCTATATGCTTAGAGTCCATTCTTTGCTGATTTTAAGATAATATTAATAAATTTTTATTATTATGATTTATCTTATTTTAAAAAAGAGACTTTAAATATGAGATAGATATTAATGAGTTGTTCTTTTAAGATAATATTAATAACAGTTGTTTTTTATTATCACCTTTTTTTTGTTATGTCAAGAAGAAGTGAATTTAAGTATATAATAATAAATCTAATAAATAACAAATTTTATTAAAATAAATTTTAATATATGACTTTAATATTAAATTAAAAAGTAAATTTTAAATTTAAATTAATTTTATAAAACTGAATTATAAAATAAAATTTATACTGATTTATATATTGAAAATTAAGACTTCCAACAACTTATATACAACTTATATACATAAATAATAATATAAAATTTCAGTTTTCTAAATCATAAAACACAAACTCTACTTTAAAAGGGAAGTTTTGACATAGTTAGAGTTTGAGACTATTCTACCCGCATAAGCTCGGCTAGTGCAAGTAATAAAAAAAAGTTATGTTGCTTCTAGAGTTATAACCATCCGAGCTTGGATGCAATCATTATATGAACTAGATCAATTTAAGAGCATAACTTTATAGTCATTGTTGATAAACTAGAATATACATATTAGATATGTTTAGTATCTCATTTAGAGAATCATATATATCTATATGATTATGACAAAAGAGAGATGTTGAATATATACATTAAGAAATAGTGTAAGTAGGAGAGAATTTTCTTTATTTATATCTTGAATGCTCTGGGTAAAATGTGATTTTTCTATCAAATATCATAGGTATAGATACTGTTGGAATGCTTAAAAGGTTTATATCACCCTGACAGTAGAAATGACATCACATAGAAAATGATGGAAATGGTCAGCCAATGAAGTCGTGCCACATCGTCAAGTGAGAATCTAGCCATGTGGGTGTTGAACATCACACAACATTGGTTTGTGGCATCCACCGCGATCACACAAGTAATGATCTTTTGGTAATCTTTTTGATTCTGGGCTAAGTAGCCACTTTCCTTGGTTTGTCCTTCACACGCTAACTGGACGCTTAAACAAGAGAACTATCATGCTTTTCAATGATTCCTATCAAATTACATGTGAACAAAACGCTTGTATTTGTCAACTTCGTCCTCCATTGCTTCCTCTTGATTCTGCAAAAAATCAAAATATATTATTACTTCTAAATTTCTTTCACAAACATAGTCCACTGTTGTGTTATTTTTTTCTTTTTTTTATTTTGTTTGGAAATCTCACTCCAGTCTCTATTAGTTGACTTTGTTTTGTTTGTGGAACAAGCTACCAAACTAATTGCATATAATTAAAGGACGTTACTTTCAAAAGAAAAGATTTTGATGTTCTTCTACGTCTATCCAATAAAAACATGTCATGTATTATTAGTTCAAAAAATATAAAATTTCTGATTTCGGTGTAAAGACTCTGACTTTAGCCTTCCCCAAGCTCCAAAATATTAACCTCTCAGACAACCTTTTTCACCAAGGAACGTTCCATTGTCAATCTATGCAAGAACTGCCACCAAAATAACGTCATAATTAAAATGTCAAATTTAGTTTTAGACATTTTAAAATTAAAGGTCCAAAAATGTTTAACGGTGTCGCATAGGAAAAAAATAATGTATGTGATCGTTTTCAGGTATATTAATGAGTATAGAAAAGTGAAGGTGGAGGTTGTGACGGTGAGCATATGAGTTGTCTTTTTCCCTGGAAGAGGAAAAAATTGATTGTGAATGTGATGGTGGTTTAGTTGCAATTTGTCTGATGAGGATATAGGATTGGTGGTGGTGTTTTACCTTCCACACACGTTCATCTTTATATCATCACATCACCAAAACAGTGACTCAAAACGAACCTCTTCATCACACGTCTAGCTTCCCTTCCTCTGCTGCTCAAAATCCGTGACGACAATGCCTTTTGCTTCCTTTGCTTTCCTTCTCTGTGGCTACGTTACATAAATCCTAAATCAACCCAATCATCTCCTTCCTCAATCCTCAATCCTTAATCAATCTTCATCAACCACCTCATTATTTCATCCACCGCCGTTTCCATCGCTGCACCTTACCCACATGCCTACACGTGTCACACTACACGCGTCACCATCTCAACACCTCTTACGTGTCACTCAAACAACAAGTTTACTCATACAAGTAGCCGATTTATTGGGCTCACACGTACCAAACTTTACCTTGCCCAAGTCCTCAAATTCCTCCTTTCCCTTTCCTTTATGCGCGTATTTGTATTTATATTTATTGGAAAGTAAAACAAATAATAAACGTATACACGAAATCGTAGACTAGATAAAGGTAGAAGAAATTTGTAGATAATACGAATTGAATAATCAATCAAAATCAATAAAAGCTATATTCAGAAAAAGAAAAAGAAAAATCTTGTCTGCACCACCACCACAACCGATAGCGTCCTATATATCCCACACCCGAACCACCCACCACACTTTCCTTCATTTCACCTAAACCAAGCCCTTTTCTCTTTCTCTCCATATATCGCTTTGTCTTTTTCTTTTTTCCCAATTGGTGCGAACGGAATCGCATTTCCAAATTTCAAAACGATGCAGCATCAGCAGTGGCCGCAGGTGGAGGTGGAAGAAGCTTCTTTTCATCACGAAAAGGCATCCCCGTCTCCCAGTTTCAGCAGCTACTCCTCGGAGACACTCGCGGAGATCGCCGCCAGGGTAATTCAGGAGCTCCGCCGCGACTCTCATTCCGACGACGACGCGCTCTTTCCGGCGTGGGAAAACGACGACGACAACCACTTCACCGCGCAAAACAACGACTTCTCCGTACAAAACGACGAGTCCACGGCTCAAAACGACGACGATGACAACAGTTTCGAGTTCGCCTTTGTTTCCCACGACTTGGCTTCTCCGGTTTCAGCGGACGACATTTTCTACAACGGCCAGATCAAGCCCATGTACCCAATCTTCGGCGTTCCCTCTCACGACGACGTTTTG
This sequence comes from Vigna angularis, assembly GCF_016808095.1. Classification (NCBI taxonomy): domain Eukaryota; kingdom Viridiplantae; phylum Streptophyta; class Magnoliopsida; order Fabales; family Fabaceae; genus Vigna; species Vigna angularis. The sequence continues at coordinate 11,505,413 of NC_068973.1, read as the reverse complement.
AGTGTTCCGAACACTACTGGTAGTACCGCTACAACTGCAGAGGGGACAGTGAGACGGCGTCGTCTCCCTCTGAGGAAGCTAATGTTCGAGGAGGGTGAAACGGCGTCGTGCTCGTCGTCAACGGACGAGAGCGTTGACTTGGAGGGGGTGGCGGAAGGCGCGTACTGTGTGTGGACTCCGAACTCCGTCGGAAGGGAACGGAAAAAGAGCAACTCGACGGGGTCCGCATCGAAACGGTGGAAGCTTCGGGATTTGCTTCTGAGGAGCCACAGTGAAGGGAAAGATAAACAACAACAAAAACAACAACAGAAGCAAATGGTGTTTCAGATTCCGACGAACAAAGTGAAACCTCAGAACGGAACAGTCGTTACGGAGCATCATGCGGAAGAGAACAAGAGGAAGTCTTTCATGCCTTACAGACCAGAATTGGTTGGACTTTTCACCAATGTCAATGGGCTTGGTCGGAATTTGCGTCCCTTTTGATTTTTTCAGCGCAATATTATTATTAGTTGTTAATTATTAATCCATTTAATATTTCCTCATTATTATTATATTCCTTGTTTTATTGGTACTTGATGTTCTTCATCTTTGGTTTGTTTGCATGATGTTCTGGTAGTTTTGGGGCGGGTAGATTTGTAATTAAAGAGGACGAGATTGTTGTAGTGTTTATTCTTTTTATGATGTATATTCTGTGGAAATTATAAGGTTTTTTTCTCCACGGTTTTGCTTTCTTGAAGTGGTAATGAGTTTTGAGTTTGTGGTGGGGCTAGCTGGTTTCTGTATGAAATGGTGTGGTAGTGGGATTTGTATAGATTGGGTTGCTTTTGGGACTCCTAATTAATTAGTAGATGAATTTTTTAAGTCTACAATCTATATAAATAAATATAAAGGGTGAATTGCTTTGCAAGTTTAATCAAATTATATTATATGGTCTTTGCTTTTTGTATTATTTTGTCCCGGTTTCATTTATTTAAGAGCATATAAAAATGGGTCTTCTTCTAATGAAAGAGAGTGGGTAGTATTATGTTGGTATACCTGAAAATATCATTTTCTGCCAAGGAGGATTTAGAAAGACTAACTAAGTTTAGGGTTTGGTTGGTTACTTTAAATGTTAAAGGATATCTTGTCAAAGGGATATTTTTTTTATTATTTAAATAATAAAGTTAAAATTAAATTTGTCGTTCTCAATTTTATATTTTATATATGATAAAATAAAATAAAAAAATTGGTGCTATGTTTTTTGAAGACTTCTTATTATATAAAAAATTGGAGTATCTTTATAAGGTTATACCCTATCCATACTAGTAAATTTGATTAAGTTGGTCTTTAGCATAATAATAAGATTATAGGTAGAACTGGTGTGTAAAGGTGAAGGTTGTAATGACTGTTTCAAAAAGAGTAAGATAACGTGTTACATAATTCTTTAGAACCGTTCTCATGCTTGTCTCAGGAATCATATATACCATCAATAATAGATTTTAGTGACTATCATTAATTTTCCACAAAAGAAATCATTTACACACAATCTTTATCAATGATATAATATATAAATATATATATTCGATATTATGAAATTTTGTTATGCTATTAATTATTAGTGGCTAATATAACATTTAACTTACTTTTTTTCATTAACTACGTCAAAAGCATATACATTTAACGGAAGGAATCACTATAATAATATTATTCTCAATTAGATACTACATTATGACATTAATTATATATAGTCTACAGAAAATAGATTCAGGTTAAGTCAACTTTGTTAGGTTGAAACCAAACTTAAATATAATAAAATTGAACATAAGATAGAGTATTTCAAGACAACACTAACTTTATTTAATTTTAAATTTATATTAATATAAGTTATTATAGATTAATTAGATGTTAGTTTAAATTATTTTTAACATTTATTTAAGTTAATATGAATTAAGTCAAGGTTAATATCATTTATTTAATATAAAAATATTGTTAATTAGGTTGACACTACTTTTATTTAATTTTAATGTTTATAAGTATTTAATGTGTTTCAAAATAACATTAATTTTATTTAATTTTAAATTTATATTTATATAAGTCATTATAGATTAATTAGATGTTATTTTAATTTATTTTTAACATTTATTTAAGTTAATATGAACTAAATCAAAGTTAATATAATTTATTTAATATTAATTAAGTTTACACTAATTTTACTTAAATTTCATATTTATAATTTAAAGTTAATTTTAAAATTATTTACTTAAATGACACTAATGTAATTTATTTTTAACATTTATTAAATGTATTTGTTTCTACTGAAATGGGATGAGGATGATGCTTGTATGAAGTTCTTGTCTCCGCTGAACGTCCGTTCCGTTCCTTACCCTGTGTAATCTATCGGTGTATGGGGGTGACCTGCAGAATACACAACGCTCAAGTCAAAATCTTTTTCTCTATAGGTTTATAGTAATTCAATTATGAATCAAAGTGGGTTTATAAGAATCTGACCAATTAATTTACCTTTTAATGATCATCAATGCAAACCTTAACCATTGAACAATAGTCCTTGAAGCATTAATTGCGCTTTAACTCCGCTCAACTGTTGTCGAGCGGCTGTGTGACGCTTTCTCGCATGTCGACCGTTCAATTCTTTTCATCTAGTTCGTCACCGTATCCGATCGGTCGATATAAGCTCATAGTAACAATATTGTTAATTTAATTGACTTCAATATTAAATTTATTATTTATATTTAGTTAAATCAATATAGCATTTGTCTTTTTTTTTTTACTTTTTGTTTAAATTAGTATAGATCTAAATAATGTTATCATATTTTTTAATTTTTAATTTTTAATGTAAGTTTACCTTCACTTATTAATACTGATTTTATAATTTGCACGTTTTCCTAACTTAAAATAAAGAACTTAAGTCGTAATATTAAAGTAGAGGCATTGATCTCGCACATGCATATTTGAACGGATATAAAACTATATTTTATGTATTATAATTTAGTGTCATCTTCATCTCCATTTTTGATTGAGCTACATATATTTAATTTACAAATTTGAGAGAAGAAAGAAAAAGCACTAAGTTGATTCCGATAACACATGAGAATCTACGTATCATATTTCTTCCATATCTTCTCTTTTTTTATTTGTATTCTATTAGAAAAACATACTAATAAGAAGAGAATGATAAAAATTAAAAGTAGACATTTAAATTCTATATCAATTAAAAATAATATTAATTTATAATATATAAATAGATATAAATTTTATCTTATAAATTAATTTTATAAAATTGCGATAAATTTTCATTATCATATTATTTGATGAAAAATAATAACAAGATGAGAAGCTTCTTTAATGAAAGAAAAGATAGCATCTAACTTCACAGTACACAGAGTTGACATTGAAAAGTTAATGAATTAATGTTTATAGTTTTAAGACTCATTGCCACACAAATTTGACATTATTAACTAATTATCAAATATTTTAGGAATGACTAGAAATTAATGTTGAAAATCATTTTCTTGTAATGAATTAATTAAAATAATAAAACTTTAAAAACTAAAAAAAAATAGCAAACCGTGGATATTATTAGAATATGTATCGTAATTAAGACATACCAATTATTCGAAACGATGAATCACACATATATAATTAATTAGGGTTTAAGATGTTTATTACTAAATAGAATATTTCGTTCTTGTTACACCTCTCATATAGGTATCAAGTAAAAACCTGTTGTTCAATCTTTTGCGGGAGCTCAATTTATTACAAATGAAAATATTAGTCTCTTTATTTGTTACTGTTGCAATTAGAAAAATATTAAAAGCAACAAATTGCGAGATTTGAATAAATATATATATATTTGCAATGAAATAGGATTATTTTAATTAGAAGAATTGTAAATAAAATGTAGGAAGAGGATAAATATTTGAAATAAAAAGGGATGAAACGTATGCCACTGGTTTTGTGCCTTTATTTGAAAATTGGAATTATATATGTGAAGGCATAAGTTGACCATATTGTAATTTTTGCAGTTTTGTGGGTTGTTTAACGCGCTTTAAACCCTGATTAGAAGAATGTGCTCCAATTAAGAGTAATAGTCGAAGACGCGAAGAATAGTAAGAGAAATAGGTTATTGGATCCGTGTACGCTATAATTTTCTCCCCAAGTTTTAACACATGCAATTTTTTTAATGAACCTATTATTTTATTATTTCATTAAGGCTTAATCAGAAAGTAAGACCAAATGTGTATGTACATCATTCTTCCTTGCAAAGAAAATGTAGTAATGTGTTTAGATAATCTAGAATCACATTCAAATATCAATTAATAGGATTTTAATTAAATATTAACATGTTTAGTTTTATCATAAAACATTTATTTTAAATCGAAGATGTATATGTATACCACGAAAAGAAAAATAAAGAGAATAATTTCTAAGCCTAGCAATAATGAGAATCAACAACTTTAGCATTTTGCCTATGCCAGTTTTGGAAAAGACGCAAATTGTATAATTATTTTTGGTAAAGAAAAGTCTGATAGAAAAGACACTAAAATATTTTAAATTTATTTTTATCTAGTTCTCTAAATTAAACTATAAATTATTTTATTTATGAATTTTAAAATTATTATATTATAACCATTTATTATTTGAGAAATAGTTTGTATGTTATTTATTAAAAAGAATATTTTGCATAACTTTATAGAATTTAAAGATGAAATAATTTATAATTTAATTTAAGGATGAAATATATATTTTTTATAATAAGATGAAGAATATATGTAATTCTAGAATGTATAAAAAAATACTATATCTTTCCTTAATTTGAATGGAATAGAATAATTTATTGTGGGATTTAAGGGTTTGAACAAACTAATGTTGAAATATCGGTGAATCTAAAGAAAAATGAGCATTCAAAAGGGTCATTAATCTTATATTGCTGTATTAATCACTGTCAGTACCTAATTCTACTCTTTCTGACCAAAGAAAAGAAGGAGAAGAAGATTGGGGGAAGTTTAGCTTCTAGAAACTATGATGTTGAACTTTGGACTTCTCTTCTCTTTCTTGATTTGTGTATCCGACATATAAACATAATCTTTTGAATGTTAACTCTTTCGAGAGATTCAAGAAGCCATCACCTTCATACTTTTTCTTTTTCTCTAGAAATTCGAAATTTCAAAAACAATATAAAACCAAAAATAAATAAATAACAAAGTAAATGTTCAAAACCATATTAACTTTATGTGTTTGGTAATTTTATTTTATATAAATGATTTGCTGCTCCTTCTATTTGCAATATGGATTGTCTAGCAATTAGTAATTCTATTTATATGTAAATTTGACTTAAATGTAAAATAATTTTAAGTTATATTATAACTTTTAGGATAACTATTTTACAATTTATCTTTGATGCATACTGAAATTTTGTTTTTCTTTTTTAAATTTCAATATATTTTAATTTTAAACTTTGAACTAATATAATTTTTTTAATCAAATTATATTAATTATTTTCTTATATATGAAATATGTTTTATATTAACATTTGAATTATTTATATTATTTGATAAGTTTTCACTTCAATATCAATTAGATGATGCATTGACACGTCAATAAATTTTAACAAAATTAGGTTAAAAACTATATCTATTTATTTTTTTAGTTTAGAAATCAAAATGTGTAAAAGTTTTGGAGGCAGATGAATTCCAATTTTGCATAAAATTGAGGAATTAAAAACATATTTAATACAACAATTATATGCTATATACATATAACGTAAACATAACCTCTCTTTTTTTTTCAAAATCACCTTGATTAGAATTCTTTTAACTCTAAGAAACTCAACATAAATTATTAATTGAGCTATTTAATGTCATGAACTCAGACATAAATTATTAATTGTCAAAAATAATTATTATTGAATCCTTTTTAGGTGCCAACAGAAGCTAAACATATAAATCTATAATCCATGTTTTTAGGAATATGAGACATTAGCAAGGAGAGTACTTCATGAAACATTCTTATAACAATTATTTGATGCACACATAGAATTCATTAAAAACATGGAAAAACTTGTGAGTTTTTCATGGATTATGTTAAGAAAGAATGTCATCAAATCAAACGTGTTACTGATATCTTTATACGAAGTTTAACAATTTATATAAGTACAACAATATAATAATATTATATGATTTAATATGATGATTTATTAATTAAAAGATGTACCAAACAAGAATATAAAATTTTCAAACTCATCAACAAGATCGAAAAGGGATCAATTACCTCAAATATCACATCAAAGAAATGTATGAAAAAGCATGTTAAACATATGAGTGAATGTCAATTATGTAACAAGATATTGCAAATGTATACTAAGGAACTACAATTGAGAAACACTAAATTCCTTAAGGTAATGTAAAAAAAGACAATTAAATACATGATTATGGTTATAAATAGCATTAAACCCAACCTAAAAACCCTACTCGTCAAAATCAAAATATTAATTGATAAAGAACCATAAATAGGAATGCAACAACCACAATGTTAGTTCTCGACATTAAAAATGATGTTTATTTCCTAATGAGACTATAGGTTAATCATCAACCATGTATCTTAACTCACCTACAAACTAATAATCATACTTGTCATATCAAGCATCACACAACTAAACATATGTCTTACTATCACTAAAGACAAAACTACATGATTAGGAATAAGTAGTCACTAAATCTCATGCATATTCCTCTTGAGAATTCAAGTGTGAGTCTAAGTCCCACATTGGATAAAAATGAGAAAGTGAAACACCGTATAAGGATGAAGACTTATTAACTCATTTTGCCATAAGGTTTTGGGTTGAGAATTGTGTCAATCCCTTATGTGATTGAGCTCAGGTCTCATATGTGTTGTATCTCTCTAATGAACATCCTCCTCTAATAAATCCAACAGTGTACCAAAGCCAGGTTAGTCTTGGTGACCAGCTCAAACGAGTACAATATGGTCCCTATATAAAAAATCTTCCTAAAAGGGGTTCCAGGCCGTTAAGATGAATAATGGTATAAAAAGGGGTACTCTTGATTGAGAATGCTTCCACTGAAGGGGAAGTGTACCAATGTGGAAGGGACTCACCCTTGAGGAGGAGATTTGTTGGGAATCCAAGTGTGAGTTTAAATCCCACATTGGATTAAAATGAGAAAGTGGAGCACCATATAAGGATGAAGATCCATTAACTTGTTGCCTTAAGGTTTTGTGTTGAGAGTAGTGTCAATCCATTTTGTTGTTGGGCTTAGGTCTTATCAGTGTTGTGTCTACCCAGTGAACCTCCTCATCTTATAAAACCAACACTTCTTACCTTGTCGAGTCTCAAAATGTCTCTTACTATCATTGGGAAAATCCTCATTGTGAAGCATAGAAAGAAAACTATCATCATCTTTTTATAAATGACATTATGAATGTCCCTCTAATTGGGATGAAAATCTCCAACCATAAAATATTATGATTACTATTAAGACTTTGGCAAGTGTACCAAATCGTTTCAAGTAATAAACCGGTAAGACTGGATATCATTTTCCAAGAGACTCGTGTCACCAAAAAATCGTGTAATTTCCAACTAACTTAGACTAAAGAATGATTCCATAATTTGGGTTTTTGTGCAATTAAAGTAAACATTCAACATAAATGATAAAAGTGATCTTATATACTCAAACACTTCGAAATGAAAAGATTAGAAATGATATGGAATGATATTGTTGGGGTATGATTTCACCTACTTCACTCTTATGTATGGTAACTCACTTCCTCTTCATTAATATGTCAATGTCAATCTACTAATTTAGTCAAACCCAATCCCTTGGTAGAGAGAGTCTAGACTTCCTCATTAGGTTTCAATCCCTTGGAAAACCTAACAATTATTTTCACATTAAGAATTGAGATTTAAGACAACCAAAGGTCCTAGTTCTATCCCTAGATACTATTTCCTTTAGGTGTTTAATCCAAGTCCAGATTTACCCAACATTTCCCAATATCAAGCAAACCCTAAAATCATGCATGGGTAGCAACTTCACAACAAGCATTAAGAGAAGGAATTAAACACTAACAATCAATGAAAGAGGCATATATTCATTCAAAAAATAGTAGTTTACATAAGAGTTCAGTGGCTACATCAATCCCCCAACAACAATGAGACTATCTCTCCATGAATGGAGAACTCAAGCTTACAACAATGGTGAAAATGGAAGAAGGAAGAAGACCCAAGGATGAAGAAGGATTGTTCCCACATCTCCTAGCTCGCCTCCAAGAGCTCCAAATGAGAGAAGTCATGTTTGGACAACAAAAGATCTCAAGCTCTTCGCGCCTCTGAGTTAAATAGGACAAATTTGCCCTGTCAGCAAATTTGGTGCTCAAGCCCCCAGAAGGAGGGGGGCTCAGGCGCACGAAAGTCATATGATGCATTGGCGCTCAAGCCCCCATAAACCAGGGGCGCCCGGGCTAGCTTCAGCAAAATTCTGGTTCTTCATTTTTGTTGTTTTTCTTGTTTTCCTTGCTTTCTAGTGTCTTCATTTGATGCATAGACTTCTTCCAACTACTTTAAGCACATGAAAGCAGGGATTAGTGATCAAAATATCTCATTAAAGCCTAAGGTGCAACCACTTAACAAACTAAAAGAAAACTAGGATTTACAAGGCAAAAAGTTAAGGAATGGTTGACATTTTCTCTTAATTCATTACTGGAATCATGGTAAAATATGTCATTATCAACTCCCCCAAACTTAGAACCTTGCTTCTCCTCAAGCAAAAGGTATCTGGCTTCAACACAAAACATATTTTCACAGACATAATAGAATTCACAACACTTGCTTAACTTGGAACGACTAGAAATGTGTACATATTAGCCTTTCACTGTGGTGCTCACAACATTTTCAATCAATCAAATGCTACAATTTATAAGAGATCAACAATCATGGCAGAATGTTTTACTGAATTATGTAGAACCAAACCTCACCCAAGATAGTGTTTCACTTGAATGCACTGGTGTATAAGAAAGTGTATTTATCACTCTACTATCACAATGTCACACAAATCAACTTTGCCATTCGTTTCAACCAAATTAAACACATTCACAAGCAAGTTAGCATCACAAGAACTTTGATTGGCTTGTAATGTGGCTGGGCTAAGAAAGAAACATGGTTTTTCTAGATAACAAAGCACCTTGAGCTAAGAGATTAAACAATTCAAATCATACACATAAGTTTCTCTTTTGCTTCACTTAAATTACAACCACTTTCGAACTTATATCCCACCTTTCTTTCATTCCATTCTTTTTCTTTATCTTTTTCTCTCTTCTTTTTCCTCAGTTTTCTATCTTTCTATTTTTCTCAACACACCCTTACAGAACAAACTTCGCCAAACTTTAAACCATTCACCTACAACAAACATGATTCTTCCATTCAGCTCAAGGTAAGTAAATTAGGGAATTTTCATTAGGCTTGAGGTTCAAGGAGGGAAGGCATCTTTCATTAAGGTTCAAGAGGTTTGTATTGGCTTATTTGGCTTAAACATATAAAAGATGTAGAAGAGTAAGATGGCGTTGATCATGTGTAACACGCAAGCAAATGATTTTATTCAGAGAAACTCACGCAAAATCAACTGTGATCTAAAATGATAGTATTCACAAGAAAAATCTAAGGCACAACATCTCTCAAGGTTCCACAAACATCATCAAGCAACTGTCAAGAATATTGATCGCATTTAAACATAAAGCATTCTCAGACTTTTCATGAAGAAAGCAACCACAATTTGAACTAAATTGACCCGTCTCAAGCATCATTTCATATTCAATCATAAGCATCATGGATCAACACAGTCTATAAAGCCAGATAACTTAAACAACTTAACTAAAATTGAAAAAGAAAAATTTTCATTCAAGCAAAAGCTAAAATCAAATCAAACTAGCAACCAAAATAAAAGAAAGCAAAATAAAAGGTCATGTGAAGCTCATGATGTACTCCAATCACTCATATTTGTAGCGTCATCATCAGCAGCCGCGTCATCATTATCAGACTCCTCATTTTTTGCACCATCTGTTTTGGCTCCACCTCCCCCAATAAATTGGGTTGGTCCCCAAGCCGTGCTACTTAGGCCTCATATTCCTCTGCTGACATCTCTCTTTGTGGCGGCATTTGTTTTTATTCTCTTGGAGTTGGATGAAGAAGCCATTTCTGCACAAAAGATTGAAAATAAAGTTTGTAAATGTGAGCCCACAATGTAAGTATGCATTTGTAACAAACAATCATTAGATCGCATGATCATGAGTTCACAAGGTAGAAAGCACACTATATATGCAAGAAAAATCGCAAAACGCAGATTGGAGCATGAAAAATTTGCAGTTCAGGCTTGGCTACTCACTCTATGATTTTTGAAATTGAACACTTTTTACTCCTCAATTCAACCCAGATTAACATGTTTCTTTTTAACATTTTTATTGGTTTTTTTTTCACGTAAGAATATTTGGTTATTAATTTTGAGTGTTCAATAGTGTAAATATTTATTTTATTAGGTAACATAAAAGACTTAACTTATTTCTTTCTCCTTGGTTTTTATTTCATTTTATATAGCTTTCTTTGGCTACAAAATTTTTCATTCTCTCTTTTAATAATTTAACTCTATTGATATCCACCAAGCTACTCAAATCCTTGAAATACTTTTCCTTTCAACATTTGCAAAAATAATAGATGTTAAGTTGTCATGAAATTTCAATTATGTGTAATTGTTTACACCTTTGTATAATTACATAACATTTTATGCAATTGTTATATGTACTCTATTTCAAGGTTCACACAATCGTAATTTCTTTCTTGTAATTTGGCATTGAAGAAAAATATACATCTCTTTTTAACATTGAATCCTTAATAATATCATGCGTCATTTTTGACATTTTTTTGTAATAAAAATATTTCATTAATATTTAGAATAATATAAGAAGTACCATACAACTTTGAGTATATTTGATACCCACAAAAATGAGGACAAATTTTGGATTTTTACTTTGAAGGCAAGGACAAGTATAATCAACTCACACCTACCCCACCTCATTCTCATCCCTAAAGTTAACTTGTTCTTCTCAAATGACATCAAAATTGACCTCTTGAGTTTAATTCTTTTTAGAATAAAAAAAATTAACTCTACAATGGATAATGAAGGTCAAACAATACATAAATCACCTTCATTTAAAGGTAAAAAGTTCAACTACTTGAAGTAACAAATGACAACTTTCTCTAAATCCTACTATATGAACATGATGAACATGGTAAAGAATTACAACTTAATACCAATTGACATAACCAATGACACATTGCCTATAATCCTATAAACAAATAAGGACAACAAAATATATTTTCTAAATTTAAAGGCATACAACACTCTTATGTGCCTTCTCCTAAAAAGAATATTGCAAGTTTCATGCACTTAAAGGAGAAAAAGAATTTTGAGAAAAATTTAAATAAATTTCAAACTATATTGAATGAGCTTTTTTCAATAGGCAAACACTATGGTGATTGTGATCATATTAACAAAAATTATGAGAAGTTTGCCTATATAGTAAAGACCAAAAACAATAATGTTAAGAACATTAAAAAGCCTTGACAATGTCACTTGAAGAGCCTGTAGGCATCATTAAAATACATGGTTAAACTCCAACAAAGTGGACTACTTAATAAGAAGAAGAACCTTCTAGTTCTTAAGGGTTCATAATAAAAGGGGCATTCCCAATAAAGCATCGAAGGTTGAATAACCATCAAATTAATGCACCCTTAGATGATGATGACTCTAAGGAAGAAGATGAGATCCCTTTCATCTTGAGAGAAATCTACCAAATGTGGAGAAAGAAAGTCAATTTAAGAGAAAAAAAACCTCTTCCTTGACAAGGTAAAGTATCCAAAGACAAGAATACTCAAATCATCAACTAAGAGTGGAAGAAACCTTGTCGCTTTATATTATAATAACCTAAGAAAGAGAAAAGCCAAAGGAAACAAACCACATTTCTTTAAGAAGGACATCAAGAAAATTCTCATGTTTACATGGGAAGACTTCAATAAATTAGAACTTGACTAATGGTTGATACATCATCTAAACCCTTACCAAAAAATTCCAATAATAAATTATATATTTTTAATCTTTTATTCTAGTATTAAATCTTATCATGAATTCCGATCAAACTTTTCTCTCCTTCTAGAACTTATAAAAATTCCTAAAGAAAAGTGAAAAGTTAGTCAAAGCAAATTGAAAAACCCTACAAAATAAGCCTACCAATATAGATGATCTTATAAATAAAAGTGCATATACATTAGATATTCTTAAACAACTAAACAAAGTTCACGAAAGCTTAAAATAAAGTTACGTCTCCTTAATTTCATATTTTAAAGTGTTGGAACAATTTTCCAAGAACTTAGAGAAACAAGATGAACAACAATGTAGACTTGGTATAATCTTCTAGGCGTGAATACACACTTTCCTAAAAGCATTATTTCGTCCCTTATAAGAGTGAAGGGGACCACGAAATCCACTTTTGAGATACAAAGAAGAAATACAACGATGATACTCACTCTTAATATTAACGTTAAACAAGAATATGATACTCAGGAATTGATTTGTGTGTTAAGAGAATGAGCGAATTCAATTTCAATAGAGCACATGATCCCTTTATATAGATGTTGATCAGGCATCTTTCAAATTCAAGAGATACCAGATTCTGATTAGTTACATTTCTTGATTGTAACTTTTCATGAATGGTTGTAACTCTTCATGAATAACAACTTTTTTGACTAGTTACATTTCTTGATTGTAACTTTTCATGAATGGTTGCAACTCTTCATGAATAACAACTTTTCTGACTAGTTACATTTCTTGATTGTAACTTTTCATGAATGGTTGTAACTCTTCATGAATATTGTAACTCTTCATGAATCTGAAAATTGTCTCTAATACTCTTAAATTCCAACAATCCTCCACCATTTGAGAGTATTGTATAATTACTTAACACAAACATCAAGTTAATAATTGCAATCTTACACATAAATGAAAGTGTACATAGACTTGAACTTTCACTTAGTAGAATACACATTCCAGGAATTCGAATTTTATTGGTGTCGAAACGATTGAACCAACATAATACATAATGAAATCTTGAAGGTACTCTACATATAAGATAAATTACATATTCTTGTTATACTTGACACAATAGGGCCATGCGTCCATATCTATTCATAAGTGCAACAAAGTCATGCCCTCTTGACTTCTTGAAGCGGCCAAACTTCGCACTTACATAGATTGATTTCTTAGGTAAACATGTTTCTGTGACAAAACATAAATTTAAGAAATCAATTAAGAATTAGTCAACCTCCTAAGCATCACAGATCTAAAGCACTCTTGAAATAATTATTTGTGCTTTCAATAATCAAATAAGAGATTTAATCTTATTGAACTTAAGACTCAATGTCATATTAAGCGTTAAGTTAAGATTCCCTTACTTGTGATTAATTGTGGGCTCCATTCCCATTCCAATTGTCATTCTGAAAATGGAATATTTAGCCAATGCCTTAGTAAATCCATCAGCTAAATTTAACTTTGTTCGTACAAAATCTACAGTAATAACTTCATCTTTGATGAGTCCTTGGACATAACTATGTCTCACACTAATATGTCTTGATTTGCCATTGTATACTTGATTATAAGCCTTTGCCAATGTTGCAGCATTGTCACAATGTATTGCTATTGGTGATATTGGTTTTGGTAACAATGGTATTTCGAACATGAGATTCCTCAACCATTCGGCTTCCTTTCCTGCCGAGGCTAGAGCTATAAGCTCTGAAGCCATAGTGGAATCTGAATGCAAGTTTGTTTCTTGGACGACCAAGAAATTGCACCTCCCCCAAGGAGGAAAATCCAACCACTAGTTGAAGAGTGATCTTCTGCATTTGTAATCCAACTTGCATCAGAATATCCTTCCAAAACTGAAGGATAACCACTATATGTTAATCCATAATTAATAGTTTTCTTTAAATACTTAAGTACTCGACGTACTGCTTGCCAATGTGATAGACTAGGGTTACTAGTATATCTACTGAATTTGCTTACCGCAAAAGCAATATCTGGCCTTGTACTTGTCACTGCATACATTAAACATCCTATTACCCTTGCATATTCCAGTTGTGAAACTGCTTTACCACCATTAGGTAATATCTTTAAACTAGGATCCATAAGGGTTGAAGCAAGAGAGCATTCATAATTGTTGAATTTCTTGAGTACTTTCTCAATGTAATGAGATTGAGACAAAATTAATTTCTCATTTTCTCTCTTAATCTTTATACCCAGTATAAGATCTGCTTCTGCCATATCCTTCATAGAGAAATAAGATGAAAGAAATGTTTTGGTCAAATTAACTTGATCTAAATTTGTTCCAAAAATTAGCATATCATCAACATATAAGCAGATTATGACACAATTACCGTTGTCATCAAATTTACTATAATTAACATGCCCAAGACAAAAATGCCATAAAGAAGAATCATGATTCACAACATAAACAGAGTCTTTCACATTATTTATTACACTTAGTTTGAACATATTATTACAAAGATATCCTAGTCCAACAAATACACCACCCTTGGATAATATGAATTTATCAGATTCAAATACCAATTTAAATCCCAACCGATTCAAGATTACTCCAGACACTAAATTTCTTCTTAATTCTGGAGCATATAAAACATCTCTTAAAACAAGTGATTTTCCAGAACTAAGTAATAATTCTACTTGTCCAACACCGAGGACTTTAGCCATAGAATCATTTCCCATGTAAAGAACTTCTCCATTGTCATCTTCTTTAAAAGTTTTGAATAAACAACGTTCTTTACAAACATGTCTTAGAAGCCCCTGAATCGATCCATCATGAATCATCAGTCTGCACACAGAAGATTTCAGAAACCATCTCCACAAAATTCAAAACAAAATTATGTGCAATTTGTGTACAATTACCTTTTTTCAGTTGGCCTTGGCTAGACTCGCCTTGACCTTGTTTACCGCCATTCTTGGCCATCTTTCTTTTCCAGATTGTGCAATTCCTCTTTAAATGACCAGGCTTGCCACATTCCCAACAATTTGCTTGTTGACTTTCTTTACCAAAATTTGGCTTTTTGTTCATCTTTCCTTTATGGAAATTATGAGACTTTTTCTTGTTATTTGGTATTGTTTTTGTTTTTTCATCTTCCACCATATTAACAGTAGAAGAATTAGGATGATTGGAATCCTTTTGACCATCTTGCAGACGGATCCCTTCTTCTATCCGAAGATGAGCAGCCAATTGTTCAACATTCATATCATCTTTATTATGTTTTAGAGAATTTCTAACATCTTTCCAATTTGGTGGTAGTTTGTCAATTATAGAAGAAACAATGAATGTCTCATCCATTGCAATATTATGTTGCTTGAAACTTCCTAGGATTCTTTGGATTTCATGAAATTGTTCCATTATTGGTCTAGCATCAATCATTTTGTAATTATTAAAATTACTAACTAGGAATTTCTTGCTTGATGCATCTTCAGAAATGTATTTGCTTTCAAGTTGATCCCAAAGTTCTTTTGCAGAATCCACATATTGATATATGTCAAATAAAGGATCAGACATACCGTTCAGAATGTGACCACGACAAACATAATCATCATTCTCCCATTTGTTCCTTTTCCGTTGTTCCTCCAATGTCTCGTTTTTTCTTTCTTTGGGTTGGGGAGAACTTAGAACATATGCCATGTTTAGAGCCGAGAGAAGGAAATGCATCTTCTTTTGCCATCGTCGGAAACCAACACCTTCAAACTTGTCTAATTTGTGAAAGTTTGCAGACATCTCACAAATTGTTGTCATCTTAGAGAAAATATTGCTTTTAGACTGTTGGAACAATTTTCCAAGAACTTAGGGAAACAAGTTGAACAATGTAGACTTGATATAATCTTCTAGGCGTGAATACACACTTTCCTAAAAGCAATATTTCGTCCCTTATAAGAGTGAAGGGGACCACGAAATCCGCTTTTGAGATACAAAGAAGAAATACAACGATGATACTCACTCTTAGTATTAACGTTAAACAAGAATATGATACTCAGGAATTGATTTGTGTGTTAAGAGAATGAGCGAATTCAATTTCAGTAGAGCACATGATCCCTTTATATAGATGTTGATCAGGCATCTTTCAAATCCAAGAGATACCAGATTCTGATTAGTTACATTTCTTGATTGTAACTTTTCATGAATGGTTGTAACTCTTCATGAATAACAACTTTTCTTACTAGTTACATTTCTTGATTGTAACTTTTCATGAATGGTTGTAACTCTTCATGAATATTGTAACTCTTCATGAATCTGAAAACTGTCTCTAATACTCTTAAATTCCAACAAGGAAATGATTCTTTTATTTTAAATATCAAGTATATGGAAAGAAGATAATCTAAAGATGATAATTCTTTAAGAGTATTCAATATACTTTTAGAGAAAGAAACTCTGAGAAGGTTATCAATATCTACAAAAGACGATAAGAGAATCAATATTCCAATAGATTGTTTAAAAAACTCTCTAACAAACAAGGATTAGGCTTTGAAGAGGATAAAAATCTAAAGCTCGAGAAGCACTTATCTTTTTTTTATCTATGAGATGAAGAGTTGTTAAGGCCTCCAATAGCCAACAAGAATTTGGGTACCTAAAGATAAAGTCATTCATGTTGCAAATTTTCTTAATAACATGAAGAAGAACCTTGTGGTAATGGGATAGTGACTGCTTGCAAAACATGATAAGTGAAAGGCCTGTGTTACTAACCTTGAGGAGGAAATTCGATGGACAAATCATGTTTAACGGAGCCAAAAAATGAAAGCCTGACCATTGAAAAACAACTAATAATGTATAAAATTACGCAATGAATTGCATGGACTTTGCTACTTTTGATATCAATTGTTAGGTCTTCAGACAATCGTATAGATGAAAAAAGAGAGTGTTGTATCTTTGTAAATTTATTCTCAAAAGAAAATGTTCATTTTTACATCATTTCTTTTGAGAGGTTTCCTTACATGGTACACAAGTTCTTTATTTGTTGTAGTATAATACCCATTAAAATCCAAAAGTGGTTTTACCAAGTAATACTAGTGTGTTTTATTATTTTATTTTTTGAAGAAATAAAGGAATAACTAGTAACTATTTTGTATATTTTAAAAAGATGTTTGTTTCTACAAATATTTTTTTAAAGGATTAGTTTTTTCTTTATATATATACATTTTTTTGGAGCCACAAATTTCGGGGTTTCCATATTTTGTATTTTTCTTCTTTCTTTCTAAAGACCGTATTTACTTTTTGTGGTTGACACAAACTTTATCTAATTTTCTAGATGCGTTTGTTGTTGAAAAGTAATCATTTCACGTTTAACAAAGTATATTCATAAATTAAAAATATAAAAATGGTAAATATATTGAAAAAAATAAATAAAATGTTAAGAGGTAAAAATTGAATCACATTATAGAAATGAACATCATTTTTATAGTACAATGTTGTTATACTTCCAGAATGGAGAGACTAAAAAGAATACAATTTTTTTATCTAACGATAGCAAATACTAACTCATAGTGGTAGCATGAAGATTTGAGTATAAACATATTGAGTCTAAGGACTAATATATCATATACATTTAAAAACATCTCAGTCATCGTGTTTAGATGTATTCAATCTTTATAACATGAGCATGCATTATGACTGTTTTGGTTGACTACATAACCAAGATTGAGATATGAAAAGTGTTAATTAAAATAACTAATTTAACATCATGATTAAGATATAATTACTATATTTATTAACTATATGGACGAGGTCCATCTAGATAAAAAAAATTATAAACATAGTATAAATATCAACAAGATACAATGATCATATTCATTAATTATTGTATTTATTATCATATAATATATTTAATTGATTAGAGCATTGAAATGTCTTCTGTAGATTCAATTCTCATTCGGCTTGGATAAGGTAAATATCATAAAAAGAAAGAGTACCTAAACATTCCAACCTAAAATATTAAAGTTGGAGTTAGAAGTTATTGGAGTTGAAATCTTTCAAAAATATATTTGGTTTTGTAAAAAAAAAAGTCATACTAAATCTTGTAAATTAAATTTTATTTTAATCTCTCTCTAATTATTTCTACAATTTTTAGTTTATCTAATTTTGAAATGCACTCATTTTAGCCTCTTAATAATTTAGATAGCATATTTGTGACAGTGAAATGAGTTTTAAAAAATGACGACTAAAAATTAAATTTGTAATTGTAGATTCATTTCTTTTAACTTAAAAACTTATTTTCTTAATATGGTACTCAAATTAACGATGATATACTTATTATTCCACTATTAATATTAATAATAATTTCCACAGAAAATATCATTTCTTAAATTGAAAAGCAATATAAATGTAAACCTTAAATATTGTACATACACAAATAACTTATCAATATACTTATTAATATAGTTATTGACTATAGAGTGCAAATTATTATACAGTGTGAAGACAGTGTCTCGTTCCCTTTCTTCTATTTTATTCATGTAGTACGAAGAATTACTCTTATAAATTACCTCGTCAAACATAAGGTAAAGATGTTAAAGATTTCTTAAAAAATATATTTAAAAAAATACAATAAGTTAACTTGTTTACAACTTTAAAAAATTATTTTATAAAAAAGCAATATTTTTATTATGAAAAATTATATAAAAAAAGTTTCTACAAACTAACGTATACATAAGTTGATTTTAATTTATAAAAAATATTTGTATTTATTTTTTTAAAAGAAGTTTATGAAGGATATATTCATTGTATTCTTCGTGTCCTCTATTAATTTGTCTCCTTTGTGAATTTTTCTCCATGAAAATGTAGTCCCAGTACACAATGTTTACCCAATAGGCATTAGAAAACACAATATAGTGAAAGTGAAAGAAACATGCTTTGCACTTTCTTCTGCTTTTTCAAAGAAGCATCTCAGAGATCACACACCACACCACGGCTCTTTTGTCTCAAAATAATTAATTTTTACATAAGATTAAATTCTATACATTTTTAGTGTTATAAATACAAATTTTTTACATAATCAATTAATCAAATTATTGTATTAATTAATCATTTATTGTGCGTATTAAATATTAATTCGGATCATACTTTCTTTTTATCTATTTTAGTTTTTATTATCATTTTTTTGTTACAACATTTTTCTCTTCTTTTTTTTCATGACGTCAAATGTGAAGAATCATTCTTATTTGGCGAATAAAAATCTTTATTATAATGTTTACATCCGTATTTTTTAACTTTTAGCATAAAATTAATATTCTTATGCTGGGATACGACACAAACAACAAGAAGTTAGGTAGGATATCGATAGTCTAATAAAATTAATATGAACTCCATTTAAAAAGTTGTCTCATTTATTCTTTTCTTATCCATTTGATGTTCTCAAAAAACTATTCTTAAACTTTACTTTTCATATTGTGGATGTTCTTGGATATTCTTGAATGTTTTTCTTTTGTTTAAAATTTTAATTAAAATTAATTAAAAATAAATCCTGTATAAATTAAGATAAGAAAAACTAATTTTTAAGTACAATTATAATCAAGATATTTGATAACATACTAATGCAGATAAATTTGTTATTTTTGAAAAATAAATTTAAATAATTTATCAAAATATAAATTTTAAAAAGTAATCTTTTACAAAAATAAATTCAATTTCTTAATTTAAATAAAAAATTCCAAATATAAAATAAAATTTTAAATTATTAATAATTTTTTTTATAAATAATTTTATTTTAATCATTTGAATTTTAAAAAAATATTTAAATAAAATTCACTAATTAAAAATTATTAGTGAATAATGAGTGTCCGTGATCGGATACCATAATATTTATATATATTTTATTATTAAGTGAGTAATTATCTTCCAAGTAAATGAGAATTGAGGTGTGTATCTTGTGGGTTATTGACTTATGTGTAAGGTCACTTTCACATCATAATCCTTTTAGCTTCGTTATCATTACAATTCTGAGGTAAATGTGAACACAATTATATGTAAGTTGTATTTATTCTCTTCTAATCTTAGGTCTAAATTGTCGTTATTCACGATTTCATACGGAACATACTTTTCAAATTAATTCATTCTTAAATTTAAACTCCTAAAATAAAACTCGTCTAGAACTATATTTTGCTTTCAATAACCAACAGGCTTTGGTTAACTTATGTGATAGTTTTAGCATTTGTGAATAAAATATTTCATGAAAATAATGCACACAGACATTTAGAGAGGGATATTGTTTTTAGAAAGTAATATTTGCTTATTACATTTTTATTGATATATAACAAAAAAGACGTATATAAGGTTTTCTTTATGTAGTAATATAATTAGGATCATTTATCGCATTTTATATATTAATTTTTTTAACAGAAATTTCATTACAGTTTTATCCTTAAAAACATTAAAAAGTTGAGAAAAAATTGATATTTAACTTAAACGATGTAAGATTGTTGGATGTATTAAGACATAAACTTTTTAGTCAAGTTTTAAAGAAAATAAAGGTTCATCCTCGATTTTAGGGAAAATTGTTTTTTCTCTCATGTATAATTTTAATGTTTCAATTTTAAGTTTGTCGAATAATTAAAATAATCACCATGTTACTACTAAAAATAATTTAAATATATTTTTCTTATTTCACCTTCCAATACATTTTTTAAGGATAAAATCGTTATAGAACTTCAAACTTCAAAACAAATAATATTTCGAATATAATGATGATTAACTCTATTAAAATATTTCTCGACAAACTTAGGAAGAAAACATAATAAATTTTGAGAGAGAAAAGGATTGCACTCGAAGGGATAAGAATCATTATTCAAACTTTACAATTTTTTTTACTATAATTAAAAATGAAACAAAAAATAGTTAAATTTATCAAAAGAACTTCAACAAATGAAGTTATATATAATTTATTAAATAATCGATTTTTCTTCTCTCATTTTTTTTTTCTTAAAATTTATCATAAAGAACTTTTTTCCCACTCATCATAAAGATATTCTAAATGACGTTATAACATACCATTTGGATGGTTAGAATATAGTAGCAATTGGTAGAAGGATCTTACATTACTATCATGTATAATGTAATGTTAGTGGGAATTAAGGATTCATAGTGAATGTTGTATAGAGGAGTTGGCATGTTCAGTTGTAACCCACTTATGAGTGTTTTAGGTTTCAACTCTCTTCACCTATAGTGGCAGACAAACTTCTTATTCTCTGCTTTTAATCACTGCTCCAAAACTCTCTCCTATTTCATCCACAAAACCCTAAAACATCACCTTAATAAGTCAATATTATCTTGAAAAAAATTATATATTCAAAATTTATAAATCATATTCTAGCAAAGATAAAAAAAAAAGATACCAAATTAATAGATTTAGTGTGAATGTCATAAAAAATAAATTTAAAAATCACGGTTTCTCCAACTTTTTGTAAGTCAACTTGATTGTCTCCTATGATGGCACTTAGGGAGTAACAGATAGTTTATTGACTTATTTTCAGATAGTATTTTAACTAGCACTTTGAAGCTTCATTATTAACTTCAATTATTTTTTTTATTAACTCCATGTATTTTAGTGTTTTATTTTATTTAATTGAAGGTTAAGCACTTACATTTATTATAATTTGGAAAATTCTTCAGCTTTTCTTTTTCGGATTGATTTTACTACGAATTCCCCCAAAATTTAATTTAAAAAAAGTTCATATTGTTTCTTATTCTTCCTTTTATACACTGCAGCCGTATCCTGTCTCCACCTTCCTTCTCTATGCATATGTTCCGCTCTCAAATGTACATCATTGAGTGTTTTTTCAAGTGCCTTGAAGCTTTTAGTAAACATCATCGCCATTTCTCAGCATCAAATACTGTACAATAAGGAGTAAATTGAAAAATCTTTTCGGACTCTCCAATCCGGAACCCATTAATGAATCCGAAAAACATATTTCGGAAGAAAAAGGTTCACAAAATGAGAGAAAGAGGGATTAGAGGTGCAAGAATCGACGGATGAGAGGAGGGTTTTACTTTCACCTAGGGGTAAAGGAAGAAAAAATGGAGGTGTAGGAAGAAATACCCCCAATTGGTTTTACTTCCTCAGGTTTATTTATAAACTTTTTGGACGGATGCAAAAAATCAAACCCATTTTTTGCCGTTCTAATTTTAGGTGTGAAAATTTCATATACCAGTT
The DNA here is from genome assembly GCF_016808095.1 of Vigna angularis. Taxonomy (NCBI): domain Eukaryota; kingdom Viridiplantae; phylum Streptophyta; class Magnoliopsida; order Fabales; family Fabaceae; genus Vigna; species Vigna angularis. Next base: position 11,483,116 of record NC_068973.1, on the reverse strand, counting down.
ACTCGTAGAAATGACATTTAAAAAAATTTCTTAATATAATAACATATGTTATCAAAATTTAAAAAAAAATATATACACATTTAATAAAATTTAGGTTTAACTGTTATTTTCGTCCTTAATTGTAATCAATCTTTTTTAGGTGATTTTAGTTCTTCTTAATCAAGTCTCAATTTTCGTTAATTTTGTTTAATTTGATCTTTTTTTTTTTATAATAGTGTATAAATAGCTAACAGAAGTAAACAATATGTCATGTATCACTTTGTGATTTTTATTTTTTATTTTTTTTCTTAATTTTAAAAAAATGGTTTTCGTGTCAGGATTAATATCATTTATCGGAGTTAATATCACGTGTTAATTACTTATGTTTAATTTAGTCTAAATTTTTATTAATTTTGTTCAATTTAGTCTCGAGCTTTTAAAAATGGAATAATTGTTACTCTCTAAATAGAGACCAAATTTAATTTTTATATGAATTGTTATAGTGAAATTTTTATTAAAATTCACATTTTATTAAATATTTCTTTCAAATTTTTAAACAAATTCTAACTATATATTATTATAATATAATTATTCGATTTTTGCTACATGTAAAAGATAGGATTAGAGTTAGTTTAAAAATAATGAAGAATTTAGAAATATATCATTATATTATATTTGTAAGAAGTGAGATTTATCTTAAGGAGTAAATTTATGTAAAAATTAAATTTGGTCTCAATTTGGAGAGAAACAAAATGGTTCGATTTTGAAAAAATTTGGATTAAATTGAACAAAATTAATAAATTGCATATAAGACATTGACACGTGACACTGATATTGACACGTGACACTGCTACTGGTAGGTGACATGATACTACTTGACACGAGGACCACTTATTTAAAATTAAGAATAAATAAATAAATAAAAATTAAAAAAAATCATGAAGTCACGCGTGACACACACTATTCACTTTTGTTAACTATTTAAACGTTGTTAACAAAAATGACCAAATTAAATAAAATTATCGAAAATTGGGACTTGATTGAAGAATAAAAGAAACTAAGACCACATTGAAAAATGAAACGAAAATGAGAACCAAAGTAGTATTTAAGCCAAAAATTTAATAAAAGTAGTCTTATTAGCTTCATGTGGTGTTGATATCGTTCTTCTAGATTCAATGCACTTCATATAGAAACGATTAAACTTTTCTTATATTTTATGTGATCCAGAAAGTTATTTACTCAACAAAAAAATTGATGTCATCTTGAATGGGTTTAAATATTTTTTACAAGGTTAACATAGAGAGTAAACTTAATGAAGTTCATTGATTGAATCCATAGAAAAAGTAAAAAACAAAAGGTGCATAAAATGTTACGATAAATTTACAAGATCCACAAAGTTTAACCCATTTTATTTTTAGCATATGGACCTGCTTTCCTAATGTGATAGTTCATCTACTTGGAAATCTGACAAAGGATAATTGAAAAGACACATTGGTAAGGATATTAATCTTGTTTGTTGATCAATTTCATGTTGGGGTATACTTCATGTGGTAATGTGATTGTGTTATTGTGTTATTGTGTCATTGTGGTGTTGTTGGATACAAGGGAGGAGTCATGAGATGTTGTTCGCATGAAGTTGTTCAAAGAACTTAGTAACATTATAAATTATGATAATCTATTTAGAGGTAATTAGTGATAAGAATAACTAAAACACTTCTTATAGTCGGGTGTCAATGATATGAAATGATGATGCAATTGTAGTACTTTTTATACGTAACACAATATATCACATCTCATTATATATTTGTTATTTTCATGTAACTATACTTAAGATGAGCCAAATGTCTCTCATGATTAGTGAGTAATGAGGTTTCTACATGTCCTCCTATATAACCATCATCCTTCACTAATTTAAGGTCTTTTAATATGACATTCTCTTCTTCATGGTCTACCTCGTTAATCAAACTAGGTTTCCCATGTTCTCATCGTCTTACTAAGGCAATTGGTCTCACACGATCATATTGAGAACCACTTCCTCTTGTTTTAACCATGAATATTTACAAGTATGCAAAAAAAATATATCAATATCATTAGCTATAATAACAATAGGATCCAAAAGAACATGTTCCGTAACATGTAATCTGAAAACATGTACGATATTGGGCATTCTGAATCTGAAATGTTAAATCCAAAACTTCTTTCTAAATTTCATATTCTAGAATATGTTTTTGAATTGGTCATTCGAGAACACTTTTTTTCAAAAATGTACAATTTAAAACACTCCAACACATTACTAATGATAAAAGACTATCCCATGACTCCATATAAGAAGAATTTGTAGAGGAACCTTTGACATTCAAAGGAAATGAAGGAATGAAGATCATGGCTTGGAGTACATTTCAAGAATATTTCTTAGGAAAATTAGTTTATGTTTCTATGTTTATGGGCTTTAGACTTTCTTTTAGAAATTACTTTATGTTTTATGATTTTGGGTTTGCGTTTTTTCCAGGGTTTCTAGGTTTTCTTAAGCTTATGTATCTATATATAAAGGTACCAAAATCTGATGAAAATACTTTTAGTTATATATTGAATTTGATTTTTATCAAAACAGATGATTCTTTTGGTTCTTGTTTTAGAACATTGGTTCGTATAAAAAATTAACATCTTTGTGACGACACTTCTTTGACTTATCAATTTGTTAGGTTATGGAATCATTTCATTCTTGTTTAATTTTATGTTCTTTATCTTATTTTCATGTTTATATTTCATACAAAATTCAAACTAAAAAACGATCATAATCTTTTCTGGATATGATCATATCATTGTGGTATTCAAACCAATGTTCTAGTTTAGATATCTTCTTAAGATACACATATCATTTTGGCTCTAAAACAAGGTTCTGATTTGAATTTCTTACTCTGTCTTATCTTTTTATTATATAAAGAAAACCCTAAAATTCTTTAATGTTTTGATCTTATCTTATCTTATATCTTATTTTTCTATCATATAAAGAAAACCCTAAAATTCTTGAATGTTTGATCTTATGTTATCTTATATCTTATTTTTCTATCATATGAAGAAAAACAAATTTTTTTGAATATTTTGTTTTGAATTCTTATTCTAAAATTCTTGAATAACATTTTAGTATATTTTTGGCTTAATACCATTATTGGTCCCTATTTTTGTCAACTTTGTTCGAAATGGGACTCATTTTTTTAGAATGTTCAGTTGAGTCCCTTATATCGTAATTTATGTTCAATTTAGTTCTTTTGGCTAACGACGTTTAAATCGTTAACGACTAAATATCCAGATGAGAAATTAGTGAATGACCTGTTGGCTGACGTGGACACTTTAAGACATAGTGAGGTGGATTTATGTTTTTTGGAACTTATTTTATGATATCTAATGACCTTAATATTAGGGTTTTTATCGAATTAACGACCACCGTGACATCCATAGCCACCTCCATCTGCGCCTCCTTTGCCACAACTCTCGCAACCAGAAAAATACCAATAATCAGATATAAAACATAACTCTTAATCCCAGAGACAACCCCAAAATGTAGCCATCAACCTCAATCCCAAACGTTGAATGATTGAAAACATAAAATCTCCAACCCGATAAACCCTAAATCTCCATTTCCAATTTCGCAAACAAGATCAATAAAACCCCAAAAAGAAAACCAAAATTCCCTATGAGATGCACCACCCTAGTGGTCGCGAGCGCGCTGATGAACGAAGGCCGCCACACCGCGAACATCAGGTCAACTTTCCCCCCTCCACGATAACACCATCATCAGGGTCTCTTGCAGCGCACCGTTGTCACTCACATGTTCGCGCCCTACCTGCACAAAACCCCAACAAGAACGACGAAGGAGAAGAGGAAGAAAAGCAAAAGAAAACCCTCCATAGGCGAGAACTTTGCACGAGAGAAAAATGGCGCCCAAGACCAATTCATCCGCGAGAAAGGAAGGGAAAGAAACTTGAAGCTTCTTGGTTTTGCTTATGGTAAATTGAGAAAATAAGAGATTGGGGATGAATCTCTCTTGCGTGACCCTAAGGCTGGGTTCCTAGATTCTAGAAGGTTAAAGATGGAAGATGATGAAATGGCCAGGATGAAGATGACGAGAGGCAGTCACGTCAGATAAAATAGGTTACATCATTTATTGATTGTTGACTTTGACACTGTGTCGTTAACGATTTAAACGTCGTCAACCAAAAGGACCAAATTAAACATAAATAACTATACAAGGGACTACATTGAACATTAAAAAAAAAGAGTCCCACATCGAACAAAGTTAACAAAAATAGGAACCAACAATCGTATTAAGCCTATATTTTCTATTCGTCATGTTTTTCATTTTAAATTGAAATTTTTTGCATTTGATTCGTAGAAATTATATGTTTTATGTTCCAATTAATTATTATAAGTGCAATTACATTGCTTTAAATGAGTTTTGGTGTTTGAACTACAAAATTCGTTAACAAAAATTAGTGGATCCAAAAACAAAAGAAAAGGAAAAGGAAGGGTCCAAAAGCAAAAGGAAAATTGTAGAGTTCAACACAAATTATCTTTTTGCACTAATTGTTTATGGTTTGTTTAATTTGTTAGTTGAAATTTAGTCTTTTATTAGAGTATCTGTGTTGTTTAAATTAATTCTCTTTGGTAGTCCTATTTATTCTAGCTATATTGTTTTATGTATTTTAAAATATCTTAAAGTTTTGTCTAGAGTCTCTTTATTTTTTACCTCTTGAGTGAAGTTTAGATTTTGTAACGTTTTTCATATTGATTGTCAATTTTTGTTTAAGCTATTGAAGTTCTTTGCCAAGTGCTACGGGGAATTTGAGTAGCAAAAGGTAAAAGAGTATATTGAGAAAAAGCCTACAAGTGTGATATACAAGTGGATTTGAGTGATATACGAGTGGATTTGAGTGAAACACTTAAAAGAGTGATGAGGACTTATTATTGTTATTTTTTTTAGGTTTAATTGCTTGCTTTGTTCCCAGTTTGGTTGTAGTGTGTTAAGTTCGTCCACCTTTTTAAAAAAGTTTCAATTACGTCTAAACTTGGTTTAAAAGTGTCAATTTCGTCCAAACGTAGTAAAATTTGCCTCAATCAAATCCCTTCCATTAAATAGGCAGTAACGGTGTTAACTTTTTTTTTCTCTCTCTTCTGTTTTTCTGTACAATACAACCTCTTTGTCAATGTTTACAACATAAAATGATTACTTTTCAAATAAAGCATTTGCATCCAGTTTTCAATGTGTTCCACACCAATTTTTATCAACCTATTTATTACGTTTACATATATACCATTCTTTAAATAAAAAAGAATGTTTTAATAATATAAAAGGACAAAAACAATATATATTATTGTGTAAATATATCTAACCAAAGTATATGTGTTTTTGTTTGACGTCCAATTTCAAAAGAATATTAATATAATAAAAATATTATAATAAAGTTAAATAGAAATAGAATTTGTAAAACTCAGTAGTATTTAAATAATTTTAATAAATAAAAATAAAACATAGACTAAGAGAGAAAAAACGAGAGCTTATTAGAAAAAGTTAATTTTTTTGTGAATTGTTAATTGGCAGTTTTCATTTTTTTTAATATCTATAGCGAGTTTTTTTTTACTATCAACACAAATGTTATTATTTATCAATTGTTTGTTTCAACTTTTGTAAATGTTGATTAAAAAAGAAATTCAACAACATTAATTATGATTGTTTTACATTTAAATAATTGTATATTCATCCGAATAATTAAGATTTAATTTCATAATAACTTGTTGATAAGTAATAATGAATAATTTCACTGTAAATTGAGATGAGCAAATTTTTACGAAATATATTTTTTTCAATGTCTAAAATGATTAAAATTATAAAATTAGCATGGAGAAATATTCTGCTGTATAAAACATAATAAACTGTTTAGTTCTTTAAAATTATAAATGTAAAATATTATACTATTTCCTTTTTCACTTGATGAAAATAATTCAAAAGCTAATTGAAAGCGTAGAAGACAACTGTAAGTCATTAAAAAAAATGACACAAATTAAATCTTTAGATAAATAATGATAGAACGATAGTAAACAAAAAAATAAAAAATAACCGAATAAAATAAATGGTTGTATTTTAATGATAAAGAGTTAAAAGGGTAAGATAAAAGATAATATTTCATATGAAATAATTGATTTTCTTTTCTTTTCATAGTTAAAAAGTTACTACAAAAAACCATGTACATAAATTTAAGCAGGAGAAATAAAAAGGAGGGATTGTTTTATAAAAAATAATAATTGATACTTTTTAAATACGTTGTGTAAGAGGTGAAGGTAAAAATTAAATGTTAAAAGATGTTATTTTAAAAGGTGTTTAGAGATCAGAAGTGAGAAAACTGCAAACTTATTTAAATTTTATTAATTTAATATTCTTTTGAACACGGGTCTTTTAACAAAAAAAAATATATACTTTGGTTAGATATATTTACACAATAATATATATATTGTTTTTGTCCTTTTATATTATTAAAACATTGTATTTTATTTAAAGAAAGGTATATATGTAGACGTAATAGTTAGGTTGATAAAAAAATGGAGTGAAACATAGTGAAAAGTGGCTGCAAGTGCTTTATTTGAAAACTAATTATTTTATGCTATAAACATTGTTTCTGTCTATTTAACGGAAGAGACTTGATTGAGTCAAATTTTACAAAGTTTGGATGAAATTGACACTTTTAAACCAAATTTGGATGTAATTGAAATTTTTTTAAAAGGGTGGACGAACTTGACACATTGCAACCAAACTAGAGACAAAACAAGCAATTAAACCTTTTTTTTACTAACCTTGCTTGCATAATTTATCAATTTTGAGCAATGCAGTATGTTTCCACAAAGTCATCCTTCTGAAAGTGATTTAACATATGGTTTTACTTATTCCACTCCTCATTGGATCATTTGGTTAGAGGAATTGAAAGTACTAAGAGAGATGCACAAAGATATACACCTAGTGTTTGTGTGGTCTTGGAGGAAGAAGTCAATGAAATCGTATAACGCAAAATACATATAAATGAAAAAATATTTGAGCTGGGAAGAAGGCATAAGCATGACAAAAATCTTTGTTAACAGATAGGACAAGTGTTTTAAGATGCATTAAATGTTTATGGTCATGAAAATCATTAGTGTTCTAATTAAAGCACAACTTCCATAACCAATGCAAACCTCAATAACTACATTATATACTTTAAAGATGAGGAAAAAAGAACGTTGCAAAAGTTAGATGTGTTGAAAAGAAGACAAGAACAACAGATAAAGAGAGTACAAGAAATTTAAGCACTTATAGAAAAGGAAGCAAAAGAAAAAAGAGAAAGAGAAGAAAAAAAAAGAAAAGAGAGAAAGAGAAGAGAAAGAAAATAAAGAGAGAGAAGTGGAAGTAAAGAGAGAGAGAAAAGAGAAAGGAAAGAGAGAAAAAGAAGTAAAACAAAGGGAGGAGAAAAAAAAAGAGAAAAGGAAAAAGAAAGAAAAAAACACCTTGATTTGTCATTGAAAGAACATACTAATTCATCTCATTTTGTTTTGTTTCCTAGGGAAGAATTGTTCGTCAAGAAACAGTGACATCAACATAAGGAGAGGAAAGAATGATGTTACCTAGGAAATATTTATTCATCAAGGAGTAGTGACAATAACAGAAGGAAGAAAATATGATAGAAAAGGAAGACACAAGCTTGACATTCAATGAATATGTGTTTGATACTATTAGCTTGTTTTTCAATTACTTTGGATAGTCCATGCCTTTATTTTGTTTGGACACAAAATTAGAAATAATTATACATCAGTTAGAGTTGTTTTTCCATTCCCAACCAATCTATGGGCAAGGAGAATTTGGATATATATATATATATATATATATATATATATATATATATATATATATATATATATATATATATGTACATGAGTTAGCTTGCTTGTCCATCTCTAGGCAACCTAAGGACAAAAAAAGTCATACTTAAAATTTGAGTGTTTATTTGGCCAATATTCTTTTGACTTTATTTGAGCATTGCATCTTTAATTTAAATTGTTTAATGATATGTGTAAGTGAGTATTTGAACTTAGAGGAAGACTTTCAAAATCTTTGATAATAAGATATTGGCCTCTTTCAGAATCTAGATCTTATTTTAGTAGAATTTTTATTTTGGATTATTTTAAATTTGTTTTTGACTTATGTTTGCGTTTTTTGTGTAGGATCTTTTAGAATTCGTGGTCGGATTTTCTCCAAGAAGGAGATGATAAAGAAAAAAAATTGAGAAGGGAGCTACCTAAAAAATCATTCATAAGGGGAGCTACTCAAGAAATCATCCACTTCATGGAAGGATAAGGAGAAATTTAAGGAGGAGTAAGCTTCTTCTAATAAGGAGAATGAATTTTCAAATGGTAGAATTTATTGAACACTTTCCTTGTGTTGTTAAGAATAAATAAAGCATGGTACGATGTTAAGGATTACTGTGCTTCAAGAAGGAAGGTATAATAAAGTATTGTCACATGACTCCATAAAGAAGAACATGAGGAGAAGCCTTTGACATTCAAAGGACATGAAGGAGTGAAAATCATGGCTTGGATTTTACTCGAAGAATAATTCTTAGGAAAATTAGTTTACATTTCCGTGTTTTTCGGCTTTAAACTTTCTTTTAAAAATTAGTTTATGTTTTTATATTTTTGGACCTCGGACTTTCTTTTAGAAATTAGTTTATATTTTTATATTTCTGGACTTAAGCTTTCATTTAGGATTTTTAAGCTTTCTTAAACTTATGTACCTATATATATATATATATATATATATATATATATATATATATATATATATATATATATATATATATATAGAGGTACCAAAAGCTAATGTAAACACTTTTAGTCATATATTGAATTTTATTCTTATCAAAAGAAAGGATTCTCTTGGTTCTTATTTTAGAACATCGATTCTTGTGAAAGATTAACATATTTCTGGAAAATCTCCCTTGATTTATCAATCTGCTATATTATGGCATCATTTCATTCCTGTCTAATTTCACTTTCTTTATCTTATTTTCTTGTTTATATTTAGAAAGAATTCAAAGTCAGAAACGATCGTTATCTTTCCTGTATAGGATCGTCCCTTTCTTAAGATGACCAATATGGTATGTTTCTAAAATAATGAATCCAAAAAGTATAAAACAAAATGATACTAGTGGTGACTATGAGGTGTCAGCAAAAAATAATGAAGGGTTTAAGGAGAAGGGAAGGGTGCAGTGCGGCAAAAACATGTCAAGCAATGGTAGAGGTGCAACACAAGGTTTATGGTAGCAACCATGAATGAGAATAAGGAAGAGTTAGGTTAGGAGGTAAACCAAGTAGGGTTATTCCATCCACCACCACATGTTGCTCCCTGCACCTTCTCATTCCCATTTTTCCCTGCAGATCAACAAATATGAGAGATTTGTTTGGCCTTTAACGAATCTTAACATCCATCAACAGAAATCAAGATTTGTTTGACCTTTGAACGATTTTTTTATACAGAACAAATTTTAAACAAATTAAATAATTATAATTAAATTAATAAATAACTCAAAATCTAAAAGTATATAGTACACATAAAAATTTATACAAAAAGAATAAAATTAATAAACTAAAACGAGAAAAAAAAATAAAAGAAGTCAAACACGAAGGCCTGAACGGATATGCGAGATCCGTTGGGCCTTCAACGAATCTTGACATTCATCGATGGAAATCAAGATCCGTTGAAGGCCGGATGAATCTCCCATATCCATTTAGGCCTTCGCGTTTGGCTTCTTCTACGTTTTTCAAACAATAGTGCACAGATACCAGCATTTTTGGGGAGAAATCAACCATAAACCACACTCTTCTTTGCGAAGCAACCATCTCTAAAACCAACTCAGTGACAATGGAAGCATCGAAAATGGAGGAGGAAACATAAATCATAAATAAGAGAAGTATTAGGAGGTGAGGAAGAAGAGAGTGAAAGGAAAAAATAAAGTTTTTGTGAGGGTGTGGGGGTGTGGTGTTGCGATAGTGAAAAGGGGAAATAGGAAGAGAGGAAGAAGAGAAGTTTTGTGGTGTGGGGTGTAAGGGTTGCGATAGTGAAAAGTGAAAGGGAGTGAGATTAGATTAGGGTTTTAGATTAAAATACGTAAAATTAAAAAATAAATATTTAAATAAAGTCAATTTTGAAAATAAAAAAAGTTGAGAAGGTGGAGGGAGCAACCTCTGGTGGTGAAGGGAGTAATCTCTAAACCAAGAGTCAAAGGCCTTTTTTTTCACTATTAAGAGCGTGCAATAAGCAAAAAGCCTATTAAACTTTTGCTTGTGTCGACAAACCTAAAAGACATAGAACCCAAACTAGTACCAAAAACAACAACACATTCCAAGCTTCTACTTCCTGCACCCCTTAGTTTATAAAATATTCATTCTACCTTAAGTCAATAGTAAAATCAACCCTAAATTTTCCTCTTAAACTTTGTGACGTAGTTCCTCCTTCACGTTCTGCATCCCCTTCTCCAATCTCTTTTTCCTACCAACACTGTTGCACCTCCATCATACCCAACACTTCATTCTCCTTCTTCCTCACCAACGTTTTGCAGCAAATATCTTTCAGGAAAGCCATTATGCAAAAACACTTTCATTTTACTCAAAGAAATGCTTTTATCCATACTCACTCTCCATTCCTCTTTCATTTTCATTAGTGGTGGACTTCACTAAGACGTTGAGGTAAAGTGAAATGAAGTTTAAATCATGCATCACTGCATTCTAGAACAATTGTTCCAGGAAGTATTTTTGAATTTAGAAAATATCTTCCGAAAATGCTGGTTTTGAAAACTTATTTTATATTCTGAATATTAAATAAGGAGATATGGAATTTTTATTATATTTTTAGTGATGGATAATTTGAGGAGCACCACTTTTATGGGAGCTGCAGGAAAAAAAAAAGGGAGGTGAAGCACCCCACACTCCTTCCTATAAAAGTAATCCTAACAGTGTCAAACTTTCCTCCTTTGCGTAAGAATAAACCATGATATTCCACCAAACCTCGTTTCTCTCATTCATCTTATGAATTATTTTCTCCTCTATGTCTGAGCAAACATATGTCGCAAAAAAATGAATCAAACTGTTACAAACGTGTGTATCTAATTCAAACAAATCTTTCAAACCGTGGGCATGCACCTCTTTTCACACTAAGAAAACGTGTAAGCGCATGCCTTATCAGAACTGCAGTTTTGTATTCCAAGATTATACAGATCTTCCAAATAAATAATATTGTATCGTACTCCTTCCTAACACGGAACGATTCTTCTTAGGCTAACACCAGGCCAACTACCCCTACCAACCAGGTCGACCACCCATACTGACCGACCATCCCGGTCGAACAGATCGCATGATTAGATTACAAATAATAATAGCTCATTAAAGCTCCTAATGGAGATTAAGGCATGATTGGACCACCATTAGGCTAACAAAAGGTAAAATCTCATTACAACCCGTATAAATAAGAGTCTCAGGTATGATTTCTGCACAGGTTGCATAGGATGCACTATATACATTCATTACTTACCGCTCGATTACATTACTAACTTGAGCGTCGGAATGCCTTTGACAAGTACCTGCCCGGCTCGGAGGAGGAAGGAGAACGAACAACTTGGAACATGAGGAAGATCGAGGTGGCCGTCCGGCCTTCAATGAATCCGTCTACCCCTCAACGTGTCTGTCCCATCATCAAGAATCGTTCAGCCTCGAAACCATCTCGGAATGTTTTAAGGGGTCTTCAACGTTCGTCCAGCTTCCAATGGTAGTCTGCTTGGAGCAAAGCCCGCCCGGTCTTCATCCTGCAGCACGTTGAACAGAGTTCGTCCGTCTGGTCTCTAGCATCCACCCAGTCTTCAATACAATTAGGAGTGTTTTAGTAGGGTCACACCAAACCCGACCGGAACATTTTGGCGCCCACCGTGGGGCCAGCTGGTATTCCTCATTGTAGCCACAAGGAACCAGTGAGTGGTGCCTCAAGACAACGTCAACTCAACCTTTCGGCCTCTCACACTCGGCCTCAACTACCCGACAACTCGGCCACTTGGCCTCGTTCGCACGGCCATTCGGTCTCCACTTTCCGACCGTTCGGCCTCCAAGGTAATTCCTCGAACCTAGCCTCGCATGTACTTAGTCAAATCTGGCATTAAGTGTTCGGCCTCAGCTTCTCGGCCTTCCGTGACCCCTACCTTCGGCCAAATCTAGCCTTAGGGACTCGGCCTCCAAAGGCCTCAACCGTACGGTCGTAGTAATCATGTACTTTCTTAAACCAGGCCTCTAGGTATATGGTGACAATCGGCCATAGTAATCAGATACTCTCAAGTACAACCGGCATCCGGCCTCAACGTTCAACCGTTCGGTCATATCTTGACCTTCCAGTTACTCTACCAAACTTGGCCTCACAAGTACATAGCCAATCATTCGGCCCCTAGTGTTCACCCTCGATCGGTCGGCCATACTACGAGGAATCTCGGTCGAAACGTATCAAAACCCAAGTTGATGAACGGAGTTTCACTCCTATCAAAATGGCTGGGTGGTGAACAGCGAGTTCTTCCCAGAGAACCACTGCCGCCCGGTTACTACGGAAACCCAACTTGATGAATGGAGTTTCACTTTTGTCAACTTGGCCGAGTGGTGAACAACGAGTTCTTCCCAGAGAACCATTGCCGCCCAGTTACTACGAAAACCCAACTTGATGAACGGAGTTTCAATCCTGTCAACTTGGTCGGGTGGTGAACGGCGAGCTCTTCATATAGAACCATTGCTACCCAGTTACTACGGAAACCCAACTTGATGAACGGAGTTTCACTCCTGTCAACTTGGCCGCGTGGTGAATGGGACACCTTGCCGCACCAGTCGTTTCGAGGTCCACCCTACCGTTCGACGCGTTTCAAAGGCCTCAACTCCTCGACCTCTACGGCCTCAAGCGTTCGGCCTCTAGAGGCCTCAACATTCTCGGCCACAATGGCCTCAACCGTTCGGCCTTCAGAGGCCTCAACATTCTCGGCCACCACGGCCTCAACCGTTCGGCCACTGCTTGGCCTCAACTTGGCCTCAACTCCTCGGCCTTCAAAGGCCTCAACTCCTCGGCCTTTGCGGCCTCAACTGTTCGGCCTTGAAATGGCCTCAAGCGTTTGGTCATCAGAGGCCTCAACATTCTCGGCCACAATGGCCTCAACCGTTCGGCTTTCAGAGGCCTCAACATTCTCGGCCACCACGGCCTCAACCGTTCGGCCTTCACAGGCCTCGACCGTTCGGCCACTGCTTGGCCTCAACTCCTTGGCCTCTGCGGCCTCAAGCGTTCGGCCTTCAGAGGCCTCAACATTCTCGACCACAACGGCCTCAACCGTTCGGCCTTCACAGGCCTCGACCGTTCGGCCACTGCTTGGCCTCAACTTGGCCTTCTCGGCCTCAACTCCTCGGCCTCTGCAACCTCAACCGTTCAGCCTTGAAATGGCCTCAAGCTTTCGACCTCCAAAGGCCTCAAGCTTTCGGCCACAATGACCTCAATTGTTCGGCCTTCAGAGGCCTCGACATTCTCGGCCACAATGGCCTCAACCGTTTGGCCTTCACAGGCCTCGACCGTTCGCCACTCCTTGGCCTCAACTTGGCCTTCTCGGCCTCAACTCCTCGGCCTCTGCGGCCTCAACCGTTCGGCCTTGAAATGGTTTCATGCTTTCGACCTCCAAAGGCCTCAACAAATTGGCCTCCTCGGCCTCACTTGATCGGCCTCCTCGACCTCAACTTCTCGGCCACCACGGCCTCGACCTCTCGGTCATAGCCTGGCCTCAACTTCTCGACCTCGAGTGGCCTCGATCGTTCGACCATCCATTGGTCTCAACTTCTCGGCCGTAGCTTGGTCTCAACTTCACGGCCTCTATCGTTCAGCCTCAACTTGGCCCCAAATTATCGGCCTCCCAAAGGCCTCAGATTCTAGGCCTCGAATGGCCTCAACAAAGCACGACTCTTTATCTTCCATTCGCTCACCAATAAGCATAGATGACTTAGAAACGAAGGCCAACTAGGGCAATCGTCCTTTCCAGGAAGGGCATCTACTAAAACCCTTCGCATCATTAACATCATGCTCGAGCTTGGGAGGCTGATGTACCATACGGTACCCACGGTCTCCTTCCTAAGACCGAACGGTTCTTCTTAGGCCAACACCAAGCCAACTACCCCGGTCGACCAGGTCGACCACCCATAATGATCGACCATCCCGGCCGAACAGACCGCATGATTAGATTACAAACGATAATAGCTCATTAAAGCCCCTAATGGAGATTAAGGCGTGATTGGTCCGCCATTAGGCCGGCAAAAGGTAAAAGTCCATTACAATCAATATAAATAAGAGTCCCAGGTATGATTTCTACACAGGTTGCATAGGATGCACTATATGCATCCATTACTTACCGCTCGATTACATTACTAACTTGGCGTCGGAGTGCCTTTGACAGGTACCCGCCTGGCTCGGATGAGGAGGGAGAACGAACAACTTGGAACATGAGGAAGATTGAGGTGGCTGTCCGGCCTTCAATGAATCTGTATACCCCTCAACATGTTTGTCCAGTCATCAAGAACCGTCTAGCCTCGAAACCCTCTCGGAATGTTTTAAGGGGTCTTCAACGTTCGCCCAACTCCCAATGGTAGTTCGCTTAGAGCAAAGCCTGCCCGGTCTTCATCCTGCAGCACGTTGAACAGAGTTCGTTCGTCCGGTCTCTAGCATCCACCCAGTCTTCAATACAATTAGGAGTGTTTTAGTAGGGTCACACCAAACCCGACCGGAACAAATATTATAAAGCTTGAATACAATACCCCATTTTTTAACTTCCACAATACACAATTCAAAAAAATTTCTGACCACTCAATCCAAAATCTTTCCAATAAACCAAAAATAAGAATATTATTGATATCTCTCAATGTATAAGCATGTGCAAGAAGAAAGCAAGGTGCAGAAAGAAAAAATCTATCATTTATTTATTGTCTTTACACTGGCTTCCAAATTAGTCCATATACGAAAAAGCATTTCCTAAGCTTTGGTCTCTAGGAAATTGACATCTACATTATAATGGCCTTAAGCAAATCTTACATTTTAGTTTTGTATAAAACTAACACTATGCTATGGCTCCTATATAAAATTATTACATTTTATACTATACGATACATTTTAGTCATTGCATAAGAATTGATTTATTTGCTTAATTGTTTACGAGATTTCCTTTACTAAGGTGTCATCGCTGACGGAAGGCCTAAGCTAGCTAAAATTCTTTAATTTCTTCACTTGGTTATTATCTATTCATGAGGGTACCATTCTCGCTCTCAATGCAAAATGATAAAACTCCACACATTTTACAACTC
Organism: Vigna angularis; assembly: GCF_016808095.1. Taxonomy (NCBI): domain Eukaryota; kingdom Viridiplantae; phylum Streptophyta; class Magnoliopsida; order Fabales; family Fabaceae; genus Vigna; species Vigna angularis. The sequence continues at coordinate 11,467,708 of NC_068973.1, read as the reverse complement.
CAATTCATTAACCATCCGTTTTGTAAGAATTGAATAACACAAAGTTATTAAATAAAAAAAAGTACAACGTACGCAAATTTGTTGACTTAATTAAGAATAACTATTTTAATTGACCAATATGAATAATTTTTTTATTGAATTTAAGCTTTACATCGTTCCTCCTCATTGATTATCCTTCAATCTGTTCGCGTAAGAGAACAACTACCAAGTCTTTTCATCTAAGCCAGCTAATTTCTAACATAGGATTGAAATATACTGATTTCAGATACAGACTAAAAATTTAAAAAAATACTAACTGATTATTAAAAGGTAATGTTTTGTTCAAAGAAAAAAAAAAGGGAATAACCAAAGTACTTATGTGGTGTTGCATCTATAGTGAGACCGTTGTTTAGGCGGGAAAAAACACGGTAACCACTGACTATTAACATTTTGACACTTAATGTTTTGGTGTACGTAGAGGACTCGACCCTCATCTAAAAGGGAGCATAGTAGAAATAAAAGCTGAACCATATCAAGCTATTCCACAACTTAGAGACCTCTGGATCCAATTTCATGTATTGTTATGATGAATCAAGATGACCTAATACAAAGATCTACATTTATTTTTCTTCGTAATTGAATTCATGATTTTGGATCTCACCAGAGCTGATAAGTGAGTCGATGCCGTTGCCTTCTATAGCATCTTCGGAATTGGATCCATTAGAGAACTCTGAAGAATTTGGTGCTGACTGATCATCCTGAATTGCTTCCTTTTGGACGACTGATTTTGGGCGCCTGATTGCTTCGGCAGCCTCCCGCATTGCTATAGGGGGAGGTTGAGGAGGAACCCACAATCGTTGGACTGGCTGCTGACTGGATGCAGCAGATGCTACATTATATTCAACTTCGTTATCAATCTCTTTGATTCTGATGTCCTTCGTTTGCCACCAGGGTACTGAGTTGTCACCACCACTATCTTGGACCTTGCCATTTGCTTGATACTGGACGACTTGGGATGAGGTGTTTTGCACCTGACTAACCTCCCAAGGCTAGAAGCCATGGGAAGCAAATAATAGAAAATAATAATAATTGTTAAATTGCCATATAAATCAGTTACCTGATTCTGCAATTCTGCATGCTTATGATATTTGCAAAACAACTACGAATAAAATTTATGCCTACATCAACTATCTTTTCCTTGATGGTCCAATGAGTCATTGGTGTTATCACATAAATGGTCAGTAATCAGAATCGACAATCTAGAAATAATAATTTTGCAATTGAATTAATGCATAGAAACACTTGAAATGTGAACAAAAATTAATTTATAAATTATAGACTAGCGAAACTAGTCTAAATTTAAAATAAAAACTGTTAGGAAATGTAATGAAAGATCTAGAAATATAAATATACCTTCGCTTTAGGGGCTAAGCGAGGGTTTGATGGTTGCTGATAAGGGTTGGGGGCTGAATCATCAATTTCCTGCATTAAATCACCGTGTCATAGAAGTAACAATGGGGCCACGCAAAATTCGAAAACCAAATGAATAAGAGTAAATTTATTTGCGTGTTACAATCTTTTACTTCATGGTAGTAGCACCACCTTCCTTGTCTCACATTTTACTAACAAATTTTATTTCCATCAATATTTTATTAGTTTATATCAATATAACACAAATGAGATGCATAGTACTCTAAAAGCTACTGTTTGAATACACAAAGGATACTAGTTGATATAGGCTTGAATACATGAATACCATAATCCGAGGATTTTTTTTTTCCTTCAAATCATATATATTACTGGCCTATAAATGCAAAATATTTCAATCTAATTTGGTGAAAATATTAGTCAATAAAGCTAGTCGTGATATCCTATGCTTAATAAAATGACATCTACCTCAATGTGTTATGTCCTCTCATGACAAACTACTAAATTAGATGCAATATGCAAAGCACTTGATTATTGCAAATCAACATCATATGCATCGACTCTTCAAAGTGGATCTCTCTAAGGAGTTGCTTTAGCAAGATAAGTTCACAGTTGCTAAAGCAGGGCGCATTATTCTGCTTCAATGAGGTAATTTAGTTTTTCAATTGACCTTCTATATCTTCTTGAATCTGACAAGGGATTCACCTAATTGGATAGCAGTTTCCCATTGCCCTCCATAAGAGTATCCACAGGTTTGGCATTCAATAGGACAATTTCTTCAAAATATTGTGTGTATATTTCATCTGAGATCCTTGGATTGAGCTACCATGATAACTAAAGCTTACCAAGATCGTATGTCTAGATTGACGTGAGGAATTATTTTCGATGGAGAGTGCCATCTTGACATTGAGGTAGATGCTTCCTTGAGGTGATTAATGATAGAGGACAGCATAGTCAACTTTACTATGAATCATACCAAAATGTATCACAATATTGTGATATTTGTGAAACTAGACTCGGGAAGATTGTTTAAGTATATACAAGGACATATGAACACGGTAGAGGAATCCCGCTGAACAACAAATCCATGTATTTGTTCCATGAAAACATCTTTCTCGAGATTGCCATGCAAGAAATCATTTCAATTATCAAATTGAAATACAGGTTAGTGGCAAAATGGTATTCAGAGAGACTGTGTAGCAAGGCGTGCTATGTTGGGACAAAAACATAAGACCATCTCCCATACTAGGTTCTTAAACTATTCTTAAAAGTAAGAAAACGTTGTTATGATATGGTTGTGTTTTGAGAATTCTTATATGTTAAAGAACCTTTCAAAATAACTTGTTCTTAACATAAATAATACTTTTATTGGATAAAAAATGAGCAAAAATAGCAAACAAAAAAAATCTCTGTTATGAATTTAAGATCAAGAAAAGGGAAGACACAATCTCAACCCAAACAAATTAAAATCCTACATCTGAGAAGAATGTTGAGAAGAACATGGCCTGCATGTCACGAGCGCAGACGGGGATTTGGATCTTAGAATTAGTTGTTAGTTGTAGATGTTTGGCATGATGAAGAGGTTAATATCGACAAGGGATTTGGAGTGGCGTGATGATGTTTTGTGGCCCTCTTAATGCAGCAATAGGAGAGAAGGAAGAAAGAAAAGAGAAAGGTAAGAGTGGATGCTGATCACAAAAGATGAAGAGAAAAGGGAAAGGGGAAACATGGCGGGACTGATAACATTAATTTAAGAACTTGAAAATTGGTTCTACCATTGGAGGAAAATATCCACAAATTCTTAAACCCATATGGTGCGAAAGGGTGCACTCAAAAAGGCACTCACATCCGATGCCAATCATTTGTTCCAAACATTGCTCTTACGAGGTAACAATGTATTTAGAAAAAGTAAATAAACAATCATGAGATTGGGTGAGACAATGGACAAAAAGGAGATGAAAAGGACAATCAAGTACACAGAGAACAAAATCACAAGGGAGGAAGGGGACAAGTAGTGCCAATCCTTTGAGACTGACTTTGGGAACCATTGATAGATGTAATACGAGGTAAATAACTAAATGTAGAAAAGAGAAAAAAGTTATTTACTAAAAATGTGGGCCAAGCACACTAGAATCAAGAACCTAGAGACCAAAGGAAGGAGCAGTGTCATTGATATCAGATAATGGAAAATATTGGGAACGCATAAATCCTTTATGAAACTATAGCAGTAACCATTACGAGTTATTGCAGATGCATTGCGGTAAAAAGAAATACAACATATGCAGAAAAGATGAATGGCAATGTTAGTGGCGACGTCAATGCAAGTGGCAATGGGACTGAAAAAGGAGAGCCGTGGGTAGGGTATTAGGGTGTTAGGTTAAAATATAACAACTTTATTGAGCAGGTTATGGCCCTATTTTTAACAAAGTTATCATTTGGGTGTTTTACCCAACAGAAGACAAGGAAAAGAGAGAACAAATTTCTCATGTCCTACAACTAGGATTTCTTCCCTGCGTCTCTGCTCCTACTCACTAGGGTTTTCTTCACTTGCACCACTGCCTCTGCAAACAAGGGTTTTCCTCTCCACCTTTTCCACCATCTCTGTTCTGCACTGACTAACCGTGATGCAAAAAATGGCTCCCACGAGAAACCTGCATCGCCACCACCATGTTGTGAAGGCAAGCAGCAAAGCCCCAGTGATTTCCACCATGGTGCCACCACAACCAATTTTTGATAACACTAGGAAGGAGATGATGATGCAAGCAAATGAATTACCAATTTGTTCAACCAACAAGTAGATCCAAGGTTTTAGCAATTCCCATATCATGGGAGAAAGTTATACTTAAGAATGGCAAATAAGAAAAAATGTCTAGGAGAGTTGAGTGACTCTTATTTGATCCATTCATTTACATAGATTCTTACATTAGTAGAAAAAAAAAATATGATCTACACATAGGTGTCAGATAGGTAATACAAAAGATGAGTTAACCTATTCTAGTTCCACCAAGGACCAAATAACTCAAGCATGGACTAGATATTTGTGAGTAGTAAGTCCAACAAACTTTGCTAGCACAGACTTTGATACCGTCTTAAAAAGTGGATTTAAACCTAACTCAATCATACAAAATATGTTATCTAACATGGTATGAAAGCATTATCATCCCTCGTGTCCTCTTTTGTCACTTAGTCCTTTCAACATAAATCAAGTTCCATGGTGTCTTCAAACACAGATTTAGCCAACCATGTCACATAATTGGAGGATATTTTGTTTAGTCTTATTAGAAGGTGAGTTTTTAAGCCTAACTCATTCCCACAAAACCGGCTTGTAAGGTGAGGTTTGCACCTCACTTATATATTATAATTTGGCCTTATCTCTAGTCGATGTGGGACTTCCAACACACCCCCTTCACGCCGAGGTATAGACATCTCGTGCGTGATAGTAGAAATTGGGTGGTCCGATAACGGCCCAATAGCGGGTGGAATAGAAGAATAGAATGTCCACTTAGAACTCGCTAGGATAGACTCCAACTATGGCTCTGATACCATATTATAATATATAAGTGAGGTGCAAACCTCACCTTACAAGCCGGTTTTGTGGGAATGAGTTAGGCTTAAAAACTCACCTTCTAATAAGTCTAAATTAGATTTTTCTCACCTAAAGCCACACTATACAGTAAATGCAGAATATTTCATTATGATTTCAACAAGATATATGATTTTAGGCATGTATCTACAATTAACAATTGAAAGGAATAAAGATTTACTCTAATATTAGAAGGCTTCTCTCCTCTTTGGATCATGGCCATTATCTGCAGAAAAATAATGGAAGGAAATAATCCGCGCAAAGAAACATATGACCTCAATTAAAATAAACAAAATAGAGGATCTAATATTGAGTCTTTTCTAAAACATTGGTTAATCAACATGTAAAGTGGATGAAGTAAATTAAATGTTATCAGTACCAACAAAGTGTTGTAAATAGAGATATGGATAAAAATACCTTCAAAATCTTATTATTAGGACAAAATATCATCAGAATCTTCTTATATTATCTTTAGAATCATCTTATTTATTCATACATATTTTACTTCCTTATTTTAGAAAGATTTATTGTTACAAAATAGAAGAGCTAAGAATGTAATTGATATGATTTGTTATTTGTTGTTTCCCTGCATTGTTCAAGTCAAAGGAACAAAAAAATAAGCTAAAGTTGCAATTTAATATTTTTAGTTAAATCCCAATCATCTATTTGCTGGTGTTGATTTGGGAAGTTTTAGAAGCATAAACCAAGGAAAAATTTCCATAATTAAAAAATATATTTACCCATAAGAAGAGGAATTATAATCCACAGCTAGACTCCAAAGTACATAATGGCCAACAAGTGTCATCTTTTGATTAGTAGAACAATGATCTTTATTGATTGATTAGCAAAGACTCAAATATCACCTTGTGACTGTAGAAAGTGTGTGCATATAGGGGTAAATGGGGGAGAAAACATAAATAAGACAGAAATTTACCTCCAAATATGATTTTGGATGCGGAGCAGTAGATGGTTGAAGAGATTTAGGAGAGGATGAAGATCTCACTACATATAACACTCTAACCATAGGTAATAATTCAAAAAAAAATTAATTTATTTGATAGGAATTAAATTAATTTATAACAACCTGATTGGGACTCGTAGTCTGACTTCCCATAAAGGACAGACTGCTGTATCTATTTCAAAAAAATTCAGTTGTCAAATGTCAACATTTTGAACAACTCATATGGGGATCAGAGCTGTGTCAAAATTTCATTAAAGGCAAAATATTCCTTAATAATCTGACCTTTGAACTTGTTTGAGTGACTTGGCGATCTTCTTGCTTGGAGACAGAGAGTCCACCAGAAGCTGTTTAAATCCATAATTTGGAGCCGATGATATTTAGTAAGAATGTAAAAAATGAGAACCTTGAAATATCTTAAGGCTAAATATGATAGAATTTCTGACATGCAAAGTCACTAAGCTTTCAGGAAGCCTATCAAGATTTTAAGAAAGTAAAATGAGGTGTAAGAGAGAGCTTGCTGGCACAGTCAGGAAGAAATTCAGTCATAAAAGTCAAAATGCATATGAGTTATCAAAGCTCTTGCTCACCATGATACATAATTATCTCTGTTTCATTCTAGAGGGGGCTATAAATGCAGAGGTTATAAATAACAATCAAGAGCATTCTTAATAAACATAAAAGTGCCACTGCAAGATGATAAAACAAACAATCAAGAGCCTTCTGAACAAATATACAATTGCCCTTGTCATATCCTAAACAAAACCCTTTAGCAAATATTCAGAGCAGTGGAATACCTTCCAATCTTTTTACTGCATTGATCATCAACTTCATTTCCTCCACTTGCCTATCCAAAAGGCTCACAACTTGTACAAAATATCTTTTCTCTGCAAAATGTAAAACCATATGCAGCAACAAATAACAAAAGATGTCAACAAAAATTAGTAGTATTAAAACATTTATAGATATTTTACAAGTATTAAATTGAAGTTTTATTCATCCACCTTCAATTATAGAAGTCAATAATTCTTGGCTAGCTTTTGCCATATCAGCGGCTGCAACTGCAGCTGCTTTTGCCGCCTGTGCAGCTTCTTCTGCCAAAGTTGGTTTTGAGCCTGTTCTCTTTAATTGGACATTTTCCCCTTCTAGCACAACATTGCGCAACCAGGATTTTAACCAAGGAAGAACAGAATTCTAAAACAAGTAACATGCTACCAAAGTTCAGTGAGTCTCAAACCAAATCGCAAAGTGATAAAGCTTATGGATAGGGCAAGAAAATAAGTTAAGTACAAGAAAAGATAAATATATAAAACCGAGCCCACTAAGATACCAACTAAGATAGAATCATCCAGAAAAATTAGTTGCAAATACCTTAATTAGTATAACTGTACCAGCACCAGAAGTAGCTAGTAATCCAACGGCAATAAGGGCATGAGACCAGTGAAAATGGCGGCGTGACAAAGTTCCCAGTGAAGTAATAACACCAGTAGAAGCTGGTACAGTCGTCTGCAAAGCCTGTGGTTGGCTTTGCTGATGAATGTTTGAAGATGGTTTTAATTGTTCATCTGTGAGTATTACAGTGAGCCACAAGTTGATATACTGAGAGGAAATGCAGTATTTGAACAGAATAACTAAATGGCAGCTTAAACTAAGTCCAAAAAACATAAAAGAACAATTCGGCAACTTCAACATCAGACATTGCACCTTGAATTACACCAGCTGTCTGCACAGTGGGAGCTGAATCCTGAGATTAAAATTGAAGATAAGAATTTTAAGAGAAGAAAATACGGTAAAGTGACAATCAATTAGCTGGTTGTATTCATGCATATACAATAGAAAATTGAGCAACAAATCAAACAAGATGCATACAGGCACACGCCTAAAGGCTTCATCAATCTCCTCCTTCGTAAGGCCCTTCTTCTCCAGAAATGACCGCCTATGGATGACAGGAGAACCTCTAACTTTCGGGTGCGACAGAAATTTCACAGCATTCTGAATTTGTTCTTCGCGCATTGGTTCTGAGTTAACAAACACAGATGTGTCTGAACTTTGTTTACCAAGCTCCTCTACACTATTCTGCCGATCAACATTTTCCGGTTGAACAATTTCACCACCTACACCATGAAAAAGAGATTCAACGAATCAATTTAATCAAAAGATTCGATAAACAAATTATATAACCATCGAGCACAGAAATATCCAATAGCGACACAGCAAACTATATAAACACGATGAAAAATACAGTATTATCCACACAGTAATCACACCTCTCGAAGAACGAACCAGAGCTCAGGTTAACTGCGTAGGTTAATCATTTCATACAAAGCTATAATGCTTAATACTTTAATCTAAAACGACAAATAAAACACAACGAAATCACCGTATTTTTATTTGTTCTAGATTAATTGAATTCATCGACCAATGATTATCCAAATGCGAAGTACAAAGTAGAGAGCGTGTTCGTGAGCTTCAAATAATTGTTCGCAGATCATGCATAATATTATCGAGTTGCACGCGAAAAAAAGAAACAAAAAGTGTAGAGTGAAACCAGCGGTTTGAACTGTGGAAATGGGAAGAGACGAGGATTGAGAAGCCATAGCCCCTGGTCGCACTATCTCCGAACTCCCAATCGAGGTGTGTTTTTGCTCATCGCATTCGCAGTGTTGATTATTGCTACACTGATAGACAAAAAGGCAAAATCAAAAGTATTTTATGTGCCCTCGCCTTTTTCAGCCGCTATGTATATCCGTCCTTTAAATTCTTTTTTTAAAATTATTTTAAAATAAAAAAAAAAACTATATCTTTTAAAGCTTAAATAACTTTTTTATTCTTATAAATTTGTAGATTTTACACATGGCGCTCGAAGAAAATTCAGATTTTTATTTTCGATAAAAATTGTATTTCTACTTTAATCCTAATATTTTCAAGCATCTATTACATAATGATTAGTTTGTGAAATACTCGGTCAGAAATTAAACATATTAACACGTGTATTTTTTCTAAACTCATGTTAGATTATATATTTTAGTATCTCAACTAACATTCAAAATACAATAATTATATGTTATTACATAATTTTTTTTTATATTTTAGTATTTCAACTAAACTGACACTCAAAATACAATAATTATATCTCTACATGAATTTTAATTTCCTTTTAGGTTCTAACAAATTTATATAAGTTTTAATCTTTAACAAGGTTTTTCTCATTTTACTCCTTGTAATTATGTTATCATTGATGTTCATTAAGTGATGAGTTGTTTATGTTTGATATGGGTATTGTTTATTTTATCTTTTAATGTTTGTAGTAAAATAGGAAATAATGAAGGAAAAAAGATTAATCTTTCTCAGATAGGAAATGACACTATTTATTTTGTATCATATGACTTTTTTTTTGTTTCGCATAAAATAATTTTAAAAGTACTCGTGCTATTTGGGTAGATAGTCTCATTACTTGTCACTTAGGGTGTGTTCTTTTGGGTGTATTTGGGAGAGATGATTTGAGGGAGATTTGAGTGGATTTGAGGGTAATTTTTTAGTTGTTTTTTTGAGTGGATTTGTGGTTAATTGAGAGTGGATTTGGAAGTAAAGTGTGAGAATTAGTGTAGGATTTGATTGATGTGATAGATTTTAGAAATTATTTTAATTGGTAGAAAATAAAGATTACCAAAATGCCCCTAGATATAAAAATATTATAAAATGTTATTTTGTAATGTTATATTTAATTGTAAAAATGTTTATGAAGAGAAAAAAATTATGAATATTTTATAAAATTAATGGTGAAAAATTATAAAAGTTATAATGTAGTAAAAAAATATATTTTAAAATGTAGTACTTGCTTGTAATATAATTTAGTACGAAGTGATATCAATTTATTTGTTACGGAAGTGCGAATGATTAACATTAAACAAACAAATAATTAAGTAGCAACTTTTAGAATTACATGACCTAAACAAAAGTTGCAACAAGTTAGAATACAAATTTTCTTTTAATAGTTCATGATGACGTTGATTCAGCAAGGAATCGTTGCAATGCATTGAAACGATATTGTATTGGCATTCCTATTAGACGTCTTGTATGGGATGGATGCGAAGATAAAAAATCGAAGCACTGTCTAAATATATTATGATCTTCAATGTTCATAGTCCGTAACAAGTTTTCAATTTATTCTGTAGTTGGATTATATGATTTAATCGTAGCATTTACCAGGGATATTCGACGCTCCATGGCCTGTGTATGTCGTTCAAGAACGGCAGATAGTCTTCTTGATAGATTTATTTGTTTTTGCACTTCATCAATGATTTGAGAGTCCATCTAATTTCCATATGAGAAAGTACACAATAAAAAAAACTACCAAAGCTGATGTGAAAGATAATAATTGGAAAAATAAGTAATGTAATATTTTAAACACATAAGTCAATTTAAGCAAAACAAAGTCATGTAATACATTATCGTAATAAAAATTAACTCAATCATCTAAATGGTGAAGAATCAAGTTAACATTCTGATTGAGGTGAGCAAATTGGCGGTTCATGTCCAGGGAAAGGTTTGCCAAGTTATCTTCAATACGTTGAACTCGCACCTGCATTTGTTCCATACCCTGCATTCTGTGTTGCAAGTCTTGTACCCCTTCCCACGTTTGAGTCATCAAGTTAGGATTTTGAAGAGGTGGAGGAGGTTGCACAGGGTTGTCATCATGGTGTGGTTCGTCTTCTTCGTCATCATCATGGACATCGTGTCGCCAAACACCGTTGACATTAACAATATTCAACCTCTTCAAAGAATTAATGGAAAAATGATGTCGGGTCCCAATAAGAGTGTTGACATCGCCATCAACATGAACTCCACAATATTACATTATCTGTGTGATAAGGACACCGTATGGTAGGGGTGTGTCAGCGGCCTTGCATTTAAGCATATGCTGCATGATGTGATGAGGCCAATTGATAGCTATAGAATTTTTAAGCACCCATATCATAAAGATATCTTCCTGCAATAACCTAGCATAATTCGCTGCTCGTGGAGTCAACATGTGCACAATAACATAATGCAGAAGTCTATCATTAATATTCAAACAACCAACCGTTTTAACATGGTGACCCTGCATTTCTGGTATAACCATAGTAGCTAATGCCATCTCCCGGTCATATGGGAAGTCGTCAGGGATATTTGAAAAAGAAAATTTGTGACCCTCATACTTCAATTTAGCTACATTCAACCAATCAGCAGGTTTCAATCTAATTCTTCTCTTGTTTACCTCACTGATCAAATATCCATTTCCACAAATCTTCAGATTTGAATAAAAAACTTTGATTAAATCAGGATAGTAGGGTCTTTCCAATGTAAGAAATTCGACAACCCCTTGAAACAGAAGATGATTTGGGAGCAATAACCCTGAACCGGCAAATGATTCAAAATTCATTATCTTTGGACCAACAATACTCCTTGTATAGAAATCAGCTGCATAGGTGTCCATCTGATGGTTGTTAGTGAAGAAACGACGCTGATCTAATTGGTCCTCTACAGATGGTGTGACATTTGCTGCATCTTCTGCCTCATTGAGGGATTTTTTTCCCTTATAAGTTTTTCTTGGCCTTTTCGTTGATGATGAGGCCATTTCACAATCCTATGGTACAAAGCATCAGATGATAACAATAACAAAGTTGGTTAAGCATAATTATTTATATTTCAAAATATCAACAACTAGGACATACACGATGCATCGTAACCATAACCATAACTTATAAATTATTGACGGATGGAAAACCAATAAGTCATAATTACATCACAGAAACATTAATGAATATAATACTACTACAACTACTAAGATAACACTTCCTAACAATCACCTCCGGAGATCATTTTACATAATTTATTCCACCGCTTGTGGGGTGGAAGTCCCATCAACCTCTTTGTACATGTGGGGTTCGCACACAAGAAATCATAACATTGTTCGAGTAAGTTTTCATCAGCAATGTTCATACCACTCAACATTTCATAAATGTCGCCCTCTGTGTATGTGTACGTCGAGCTGCGACGGAGTATTTGATTTCTGTCTTCCATTGCTGAGACTTGACGCACGGCTGCATCAGATATCACACCAAAATGAACATTTGATGAGCTAAGCACATTTGTGAAACCATCCAGGCTGGTCGTCAACTTATCAAATTGAGAATCAATAACATCGACCATAGGTGCCTTCCTTTTTTAGCCTCGTGAGGATGAAGTTCCACCGGATGGGACGGAAGGCACAGATTGAGTCTGTCCTGGACTATATTCATCCACAAATGGAGGAGGTGATGGTGGAGTTGGGTCTCTATACCTCGTCCAATCAAGCTGTTCTGGAATGTACTCAATATTTTGATTCAAATCAACACTGACACGAGGCCCAATACGCTGTCGACGTGCTTGACGAGCAGTTCGAACACCACTCCCAGTAGCTCGATCAGCTGCCCATAACTCGACCATTAAATCATAGTGCTTTATACTATTAACTCTCCACTTTGCCGTCGTTGGTCTCAACTGAAACAACAAAAAGATATGATGTCTTTGCTTCATATGATGTATAATAACGATCCACAAAATGTTAGTATTTGTATAAATACCTGAATAAGGTTCATCCAAACCTCATCCTCAGCATGAAATGTCATACTAACCGGGTTCCATGCAAATCCACTCAATTCAGAAAACAAGTCATGTACCTCGCGTCATTTATCTTTCAAGACTTTCTGACGATTTTTTACATTATTTTTGGTAACTGCGACATACCCAGAGCTATGAAGATGATCAACTATATTACTATATGCTTGGGATGTCCAGCTTCCGTCAACCCAATTACCGATTCGTGATTCCTCAATCATAGAGTGTAGAAGACGTGCGTCCATGTCCTCTGTCCACTTCATGAACTCTCTAGTAGGAGTAGAGGACTCAATGGCGGCTGCCTTACCTCTGTTCATTTTTTACCTATGTCATAAACAAAAGGGTAACAAATTTACATTAAACATCCTTAATTGCTTGTTCTTGTCATACACATAACATCAAATAGTCATACAACACAATAACATAAAATAACTACGAGTTTTGATAATCTCGCCACATATGATCTGCTATACAATCCTTGATACTACTACCAATCCTATGGTCGTCTTCTCTGACTTGAGATGATGAAACATTATGGTCTTCCCTTTCATTCAACTCGTTATCTACTTCATCAAGTAATGAGTCATCGTTATCCACACCACGAAGGAAGTTGTGCAAGATACAACAAGCTAGTATGATGTCTGTCATTGTCTCCAATCCATAGTGTGGTTCAGTGCCACTTGCAATGATAGGGAATCTTTTTTTCACCACACCAAAAGTTCTTTCAATAACATTTCTCAACGATGAATGGCGATGATTAAACAACTCCCGTGCATTTTGTGGTCCTTTGCGTGTAAATTCTTTAAGGTGATATCTTACGCCTCTATATGGAGTCAACACTGTGCTTTTCAACATAAATCCTGCATCACCGAGGTAGTATTTTCCTACAATTTTGGGATATAATGGTAATTAGTCACTACTACACTAAATCTTCAACATCCGAATGTAGACACTGACCTTCGGGGATAACCAACGGATCATCTCGGTCAAGAGCATTTTTTAAAATTCTTGAATCAGATGCAGTGCCTTCCCACCCAGCAAGAACGTATGTGAATTTCATGTCAAAATCACAAGCCGCAAACACATTTTGAGTTGGCCAATCTTTTCTTCCATGAAATCTCGGAGCTTCACATCTTGGCACGTTTACCCGAACATGAGTACCGTCTATGGCCCCTAAACAATCCTAAAGATAAAAATAAGAAGTCATCATATTACTCATAATTTGAGTTCATCCTTTCATGTAATAACATGTTCGAATATAATGAAATTACTACCTTAAAGTACGGATAAAATCGATTGTTGTTAAACACATGTGGATGAACTTCATTTCCTGAGGGTTGAATTAGAAACTCAGATTCCAAACTTAAGATCGCATCCAAGACATTGTGAAAGTGTCTGCTAACCGTCGAGCCAGATCGATGAAAGAAAAATGCGACACTTCGATTCTTAACATTATGGCCAATTATATGAAGAAATTGAGAAACTTATTGCTCCACTGTCGACCGAATGGTGTCCTTAACTAACTCAGCTGATCTTAGCCTGTCACAAAGAATTATGAATGCCTCTGGACCCATCCTAATAATGTCGCGACACCGATTAGTATGCACAAGATATGACACCAATTGCTTCCTACGACGGTCTCTGTCTGGTAGGTAATTCATTACACTACTGGAATCACTAGAGTACTTATTCAAGATACTCAACGCGTGTCCAACAATGCATACCATTGTTAAAGCACCCAATGAAGTGGTTATTTGTAATTGTTGACGTATCATTGCGATAATATTGAAGCCTACACCAACCACGTCATCATCTATATCTTCACGGTCCACATATGATAAATCTAATTCTTCTTCCATCTATATTTACTTAACAAAATAATATAATTGATGAACTTTATACATACAACTTACAAATAAACAATATCAAAAAAATCCATATCTTCATATAATCACATACTAATTAACAATATTCATGCATTCATAAAACATTTAAACAAAATTAAGTATATTTATTCAATAAATCAACCACAGTCATGCATAATAATTAAATTAGCTAATATGAAACATACCTAATCAACAAACTTAGGAAGCTTTAATTTCAGAATTGTTGACTGGATTTGAAGGAAGATTGAAAACGCTATAACGGTAAGCTCCCAATAAGATACCAATTTCAATTATCAATATTGATATAATTGAGTGACAATTCCAAACCAAACCTGTTCAAAAAAATATATCACTATCTTATATCATATAGGTAAAAAAATAAATTGGTTTGTCAAATATGTACCTTCAATTCACCCTACATGCGACTTCAACAAACTCCGAACAATGATTCAACACAAAACAACTTACGAACCTCAACCTCTTAATGCGTCAACATTATTAACATACAGCCACCAAGATTTTTCAGCCTCTAATCAGACTATAACAAGAACTTCAGTAATAACGTACACATTCCAAATAACAAGATTTTCTTTAACAATAAAACATTCAAAAATGAAAACAATAGATCTCCCTAACCTTCACAGCTTAGTTATCCCTCTCTTCACCTCGGTGAAGTACGTCGTTGCTTTCCAATTCTAAGATCTTGATAAAAGAACCTGCAAACACATACAAATGTTTAATCTTCATGCCATAAAAATCTATTTCCAAAAACAACCTATGACCAAATCTCATTGGTCGTGCATCTACGGTTTGATGGAAGCCATATCACCCCAACCCGTAAGCCACAAAACATTCCTATACTTTGCCCTTCACCCTCCTCACAACTCTCGTACTCCACCTTCTGCCACCTCCATCTATATCAACCTCACTATCTTATTCATGTTCTACTGTTACCATGCATTCTCGGACCACCACTTCCACCATCTCTGTCCACTTCATCTGAAACTCCATGCCACACATGTCCCTCATCTTCGTTGATTGATGTCCCCATTTTCGTCCAAGGGTGGTCATAACAACACACCTTCATCCTCTTCGGCGTACCTTCCGCCAACCGCTGCTTCCAACGCCGATGTACACTTTCTCCAGCCACGCCTCCAACATCATAACAGCATCAGTCCATGGGCGACAGCTTACACGCTTCTTCACCTTCACCTTTGCCGACGGAGCCACCATTCCTACACCTTGACCTTTGCCGACGGAGCCAGGATTTCAGCTATGGGGATCCGCTTACTGGATTTGCAACACAGCGCTGCCATCCGCTTGCAATAGGAAGTCGCACACCACCCTCATATCCGGATACGTGAAACACCGTATCCGAATACACCAACAAACGAAAAACTTGGTAACCCTGGATCCGGATACACTTTACCCTTTATCCGAATACATCAACTCTACCATCTTCTTCATCCGCTTGCGTCTTCATGCCTTGTTCCTCCTCCTTCATTACTTCTTCATCCACTGCCGTCGTCTCCGTCAACCCCCTTCTTCCTCCTCCAAACACCCTTCTCTTTCGTCTTCACTGCTTGCAGAGGTCTTCAACCTGCAACAGCCAAATATATTTGTTCCATTAACATCAGCTCACCTCAATTGTTCTCCACAGCTGCTCACTCTCAGATCTCTTCAGCACACACACACAACTCTCACTCACGCAAACATTTGTATAAATAAAGAAACCCTCACTCACAATTAATACACACCAAACTTCTGTACAAACACCGTCTTATTAATGTTGTTGATGGTCAGAGATTCTTTCAGAAATTCAAAAACGAATCTCTACTTTGCAGCACCGAATGGTTGTGTCAACCAGGGAATCTGGGTAGCACACTGTGCGCTACTAAACCACCATGTAAAAGCTTGCTTTCGGACACTCCAAAGACCTCACATAGGAAGGCACAGTAACACGCGTGAAAGCACAGTGCATTTGCTGAGTACGGTTCAAATGAAACCCAATACGTTTTAACATGTTTATATATTATGCATGGTATATTCAATGCTTCTGGAATTATTGAATTATTACAGGGACATAGAGGACTTTTCATCCCAAATCGTTGCAAATCTTTCCAAAACTGTGAGACCCGGAAAAAGAATAATCCGCGCAAATCAGTCCTGTTACCTGCTTTTCCATCATCGCAAATCATACGTATGGAACAGCCTTTAACCCACAAAGCCATCCTTGCAAATTGGTGACTACAGGAAATCACCCCAAACGAACAGAGTGTTAAAGATGTTAATAAAAGATATTGATCCAAGCAGAAATAAAAGTTCAAACAGATGAGAAAGAAAAAAGTTTATATTGAGAAGAAAATATCAACTGTAAAAATTTATCAAAAACCAGTATAATATTTGTATCATATGATATAAAATATATTGATTATTATGATAAAAACAAGTTAGGAACTAAACAAAAATTTTAAATATTTTAGAAATCCCTTGAAACAAGTAAACACAATTGTAGGAATGAAATATAAATAAATATTATTTTCAATAATTAAATACAAAGTCTAAATATTTTAAGGACTAAAAGTCAAACAAGGTCTAAATATTTTAAGGACTAAATGTCAAACGAAAAGAATTATAGACCAAATGAAAAATTCTTAAATTTTATGAACTTTTATATTTCATTAATAACTCAAATTTTATTTATGAACCAAATATTAGCATAATGACAGAAAAACTAATGCCAGTTTTATAAAAATAATAATATTAATTTTATTCCACTTTTAATATAAAATGCTAAACTAAGTGACATTTAATGAAGAGAAATTTATAATTTTCCAAAAATACTAAGAAAAAAAGCTTTCCATATTTACCTTTTAAAACAGATACATTAAAAGAAAAGGTGTAAGAGAAAAAAAAAGGAATTAAAAAATATTTAAAACTTTTTTGGTAAAGAAATTAAAGTTATCATATGTAGTCTCACTATGATAAAATGAAATAATTTGTCTCAACTTATGTCCACGTTTTGTTTTAACTAGTTTCAATAATAGTTAAAAGACAAGCATTTTTCATGATTACTTGTCCCTTACAACATTTTTTTTTATGTCGCGAGTGAAATATAAGTTGATAGAATTCATTTGAATGTACAAGCATTTGTAAATATAACATATTACAAAATTATGGAACATAAGAAAAGGTATTTACAATAAATAAAGGAAATTTGCAATCCTGTTACTAGTTTTTGTTAGATAAGCTTTTATTTTTTTCTTAAAGGACTAGTGTTAAGATAGTAGTTGTTATTTTTCTATTTTTAGGAAATAGTTTGGGTTTTTTTTCTTTTCAATTTTTTGAACCCTTATTTAAGGGTTTATTATTTAATCAATAATATAATGAAATAATTCCTCCCAATCATTGTTCATTTTATACGTTTATTTAAAGAATTTATTGTTTAATCAATAATATAATGTTATTCAGTCAGTTTTTTTTGTTACGGTGGTGAGACTTTGACAAGTGTACCAAATCGTTTCAAGTAATAAAATCGGTAAGACCGGATATCGTTTCCCAAAAGACTCGTGTCACCACACAATCGTATAATTTCCAACTAACTTAAACTAAAGAATGCTTCATAATTTGGGTCTTAGTGCAATTAAAGTAAACATGCAACGTAAATGATAAAAGTGATCTTTGATACTTAAACACTTGGAAATGAGAAGATTTGAAATAATATGGAATGGTATTGTTGGGGGTATGATTTCACCTACTTCACTCTTATGTATAGAAAATCACCTCTTCTTCATTAATATGCCAATGTCAATCTACTAAATTACTCAAACACAATCCCTTGGTAGAGAGAGCCTAGACTTCTTTATTAGGCTCCAATCCCTTGGAAGACCTAATAATTATTTCCGCATTAAGAATTGAGCTTTAAGACAACCAAAGGTCCTAGTTCTATCCCTAGATATTATTTCCTTTAGGTGTTTAATCCAAGTCCAGATTTACCCAACATTTTCCAATATCAAGCAAACCCTAAAATCATGTCATGGGTAACAACTTCACAACAAGCATTAAGAAAATGAATTAAACACTAACAATCAATGAAAGATGCATATATTCATTCAAAACACAATAGTTTACATAAGAGTTTAGTGGCTACATCAATCCCTAACAACAATGAAACTAGCTCTCCATGAATGAAGAGCTTGAGCTTACAACAATGGTGGAAATGGAAGAAGGAAGAAGACCCAAGGAAGAAGATGGATTGTTCCCATAGCTCCTAGCTCGCCTCCAAGAGCTTCAAATGAGAGAAAACGCGTTTGGGTGTTAAAAGATGTCAAGCTCTTCGCGCCTCTAAGTTAAATAGGGCAAATCTGCCATGTCAGCAAAGTTGGCGCTCAAGCCCCCAAAAAGAGGGGGGCTCAAGCGCACGACAGTCCTGATGCATTGGCGCTCAAGCCCCCATAGACCAGGGGCGCCCGGGCTAGCTTCAGCAAAATAATGGTTCTTCATTTTTGTTGTTTTTCTTGCTTTCTTTGCTTTCCAGTGTCTTCATTTGATGCATAGACTTCTTCCAACTACTTTAAGCACATGAAAGCAAGGATTAGTGATCAAAATATCTCATTAAAACTTAAAGTGCAACCACTTAACAAACTAAAAGAAAACTACGATTTACAAGGCAAAAAGTTAAGAAAGGATTGACATTTTCTCTTAATTCATTACTAAATTCATGGTAAAATATGTCATTATCATACGGTTTATGATAGTATGTAGGAAAAATTTGTTTTAAAAGGTTTTCAGAATAATAATAATAAGTATAAATAATAATATTAATAATAAATATATAAAATAAAAAAGATTAAGATAATAGTAATAATAAAAATACATAAAATAATAAGAGTGAAAGTAATAATGATAAAAAAGATAAATAAAAATCAGAAATTAGATTAGGCTTGACCCATTTCAGTTTTTTCCTTTTTTTTTTTGAACCCCTTCTTCTATTAGGTTTACACCTTAGGTTTTCTTTCTGCACTAGTTTTTTTTTTGTTCATCACTCTCCATATTTAGGTAATATGGACTGAAAATGATCCGATCCTGTTTATTTTTTTGAACTTTTTGTTTATGTTTACCATATACTTGAAAATAGAGGATTTTTCATTATGTTAAATCTTGGATTTAATTGATAATTATTATTTTTAAAAATTATTAGTTATCAGAATTTGTTTTATAAATAATTTTTTTATAAATTTGAATCTCGAATTAATTTAATAATAAAAATATTACAATTTAAAAATAATATATGTCTGTGTGTGTTTTTGTGTAATCCAAACAATGGACCTCACCCCGCCATCAATGGAGCTGAGCTCCTCCATGACAACAAACTGAAGGGTAAGACAAGAATTATATAATATGACAGGATGCTGGAAGAAAATGATAGGGTGCAGAAAGCAAAAGCCTATATTCTTTACCAACAAACCAAATTTTAGTCATTCTAATACCATATTGTATACAAAATTCAAGATTCCATGATATGGAGGGAAAAATCTTCAATCAATGATAATGTCGGATATAATTAATATCACGGCGAAATGATTTTAATGTTAAAGGGTAACTATAGTGTGTTGCAAGTTTGAAACTTTAGCTATTAGATTTTCTGTAGTTATTGTGTATTTTATTAATGATTCTTTATTTTATCAAACTATTTAATACAAAAAAAATCATATCATATCTTTTTAATTAATTCAGACAAGTTTACTTCTTTTTTGACGTAATCAAGCATAAATCTTGTTTCTTCAATTGATTATAGCAATAATTAAGTACATAAACACACAAACATTAAAGAATCGATCTACAAGTGCCATAGGTGGAGGACTATTTGCTAGGTTAGAATTTAGATATTTGTATGGATTAGGTAATTAGTAGCGGTGCATCTTACCCACTCTTGTGTCTGTATATTACATCCCTATCGGCATATTTATTTTTTATATTTTATTTAATACCTCTAAATTTAAGGACTTGTTTTGGATTATAATTTTAAAACATTATTTTAACGTACAAGTTTTTGTGAGTTTTAAAGACTAAATAAAAATGTAATGACTTGTAAAATTTTATTTAACATACACTTATAATCAATTCTTTTTTTGTAGTTTGAGTTACCATCGATTTATATTGTAAGAATGCTAAGATTGAAACGAATTTTATAAATTTATAAAATTTGAATGGACTTGCGAGGTTTTAACAATCATATTATAAAACTAAGATTCAATTGAAAATAGTAAAATCAAACTAAATAATAAAAAAATAAATTTTAAGTCTAACTTAATTTTATAAAATTTTGTGAAGTGAAATTTGTATTTATTTATATATTTTAAATTAGTTTTATTTTTAGTTGATAACGAAACTAGCCATTTAAATTTATTTATAGTTTTTGACAATTTTTTTTGTTTTTAACCATTTAAAAAATATGTAGAGACTACTTTTTCAAATATATTTTATGTAGCTCTTAATTAAATTTTTTTTAGAAACTAGTTTAAAAAATGGTGTTGCTTCTTCTCTTGACCACTTTGTTTGTATGGTTGATTTATGTGACAAACAAAAATGATACAAAAATCTATTTCAACCTAAACTAAGTTTCAAAAATATACAGTTATATTGACGATGGAAATAATCAATTCGACCAAAGTTTATAATAATCTTGATTAGTATGAAACTTTATTACACTTGTTTAAGAAAAATATACCTCTCTTGATTTTTTTTTAGTACATATCCAACGCTTGATCTAATTGTAAAGTTCATAGTTTTGATGTTTACATGTTTGTAACTTTAGTAGAATAAATGATAAATAATTTTTGTCACAAAATAAAATGTCATGAAAAGATAAATATACACAATACAATACATATAAATAATCTATTAGTGTACCTTCTCTTAGTAATTTCAACGTTTATTAGCTAATAATTTGTCTGTTGTAAAAGTTAGACTCACGGACCAACACACTTTTCACCTAAAAGGATGCTAAACCTTCAGCTACTATGATCTTGTTGAATTTAGTCGACGTAGCACAATGCATGAAAAATTCTTGGTCATTATACAACCTTACTTTTCATTTGGCAATTCTTGTAAACAAGCACTATGTTCTTACCAAAAGGTTTTGAAGAATTCAAACTTTTTAAGTAAATCATTAAATGAAAACAAAGAAATAAGTTCTAATTAAGATAAAATTTAAATAGATAAATATTTAAAAATTTATATATAGAAGCTAAATATTTATTTCTTATTTTATTTTTCTATTTGTTAATTTGAATTCTTCCTAAATTTCTAAATGTTATGTATATAAGTTTCTAAATGTTGTTACTTTGTCAAACTATTCTTCAAGGAGCTAGAAGAATGGTTGTAAATCAATAAATTATTAAGTTTGGTAAGCATATCATTTTCTATTAAAGTTGTAATCATATTTTTACGTCTCTTTTATTGGAATTTAAGAGAAGATGTATTGATATAGATTGAGAGTTCTTAGATACTTGGATTTCTATTAGATTTACGGAAGGGCTAAGAAAAGCTTAGATTCAATCTACGTAAGAAGAGTTGATATGTACGATTACATATAATAAGTTCTTTTTTTAATATATAAAAAATTGGTGATCGGACATATATATATATATATATATATATATATATATATATATATATATATATATATAGAGAGAGAGAGAGAGAGAGAGAGAAAAAAGAGCTACAGTTATTTTTTAAATTTACTCTCTAAATAAAATTCTTTATAAATTAAAATATTTATTTTATCAATTTTATCATTTCTTTAAATTTAAATTTTTTTCAGTTTGATTATTTTCTTTAATTATAAAACTACTTATAAAATAATAAATTATAAAACTATTTATATTTAATTTCAATACTATAATAATAACAATAACAATAATTTTATTATTTTTAATTATGATAAAAAAAATTGAACACTTCCTACTGTAATGATTCTTCATTTTTGTGTCCATATATTTGTTTTCTAATTTTACTCTTTAAATATATGTTTTTTTTAAAATTAAGATAATTATTTTATCAATTTTATTTTTTAAGTGATCATTTCCTTAAATTTAACCCTTTTTCGACTAGACTATTTTTTTAACCTAAACCATTTTATTACAAAATAAATACAAATTATTTACAATAAAATTCTAAAATTAATTTAATTTTATGATTATAATAATTAATTTAATTCTAAAATTATTATTATTATTATTATTATTAATTAATTAAGTGGTATAATTGTCTCCTATCTCGTAGGCCCTTTTTGAACGGGCGTATCTTTAATTATGATTTCATTTTTAAGCTTAATTAATTAAAGAGTCCTAGAATAAATTATGTGTTGATAACTTTGGGTTCCTCGTATTGTTTGTTTTCTTATTAATTAGTAGTTCTAAATGTGAATTGAGTTCAATTTTCTCATTTATTCTGCTGATAGACTATATGAATATTTCAGTAATGAATCACTAAAATTGATGCAAGAGATATTCATATTAAAATTGTGTATTATGAGTTCCTGTTCATATTAAAAGTGTGCATTATTAGTTTTAATCATATTAAAAAAATTCAGTTGACTCCTCTTTTGTTTAATATTACAAATATATTCCAACCATCTAGAACAATAAAGAAATAATTTGTAGGTATTTCACGTGTTTGTACTTGATTTTAACATTTGGTTCTTAGTCAAACACTTTGCTCACATAGTTCTGTATCTTTATATTGGTTTCATATGGAAATATGATAAATTTCTAAAAAGTAATGCATAAAAATATTAGTTAAAAAAATCATTTTTCAGACATCGAGAAAAAGAGTAAAAAGTGATTCTACTTCACCAAATAAAACGTTCCAAACGTGGATTCATATGTTGGGAGAATGTATATTATTGCGTACTTCATTTGTGAACATGAAACGAGACCTACGAGTTTACTGTTGTTTTTACTTATGAAAAATGGAACGTACCAAAGATAATTAATTTTTTTATATAATTTTGATATTCTTAAAACTCCATTGATTTAAAAAGATATTAGTTAATTAATCAATACATTAGTTATAAGGGATATATGTATTTCGGAAATTGATTAAATAAATAATTGCACATATATAAGATAATATATGCTTGCTTTTTTTGCCACCATAACACGTAGACAATAGGGACTTTCAAAATGTGCAATATCATGCAAAATGTAGAACTTTTGGGACATTTTAATTCATAATAAAAGTTTATTTTTTAAGTATATACATTGGAAGATAAATTTTCAACAAAAGATGACGCTGGATAGCTAACTTGGTGAGAACATTAGAGTGGGATAATTTTGATCAATGCTTATATATTTGAAATTTCTTGAATTAAACATTAGACTTTATATAGTCAAAATTAACTAGAATAGTGTCAATGTGAAATTAATGTTGCATGATTGAAGTTAAATGTGAAGATTTAGAAAAAATGATTAAGAATAACAATGATTTTATAAATAATATTCAAATATTTTATTATTAAAAAGTTAAAATATAAATAGGATTATATTAAAATGAGTTTTATTTTATAGAAACTTTCATCATTTTTTTTAGGTTTAATAGGTTCGGAAGTCCCTATATTTGCGGGTTCGTTTCAATTAGGTCCTTCAATTTTGGAAGTGATCAATTGAGTCCCCACCACCGGCCTAATTTAATATTTTTAATAATTTCTAATTATATTTTCATTTATTAATATATTTAACAATTAAAAATGTTAAAAATTCATCTATACAGCTCAAACGGTGCCACCTGGATGCCATCTATATTTAACGAAAATGCTATTATTGAATCAAATTGACCAAAATTAGGGACCCAATTGATCACTTCCAAAATTAGAGGACCCAATTGAAACGAACCCGCAAATATAGGGACCTCTGAACCTATTAAACCTATTTTTTTTTTTAAATCTCTAAACCTCTTCTACCTTCTTTCTAAGTTTTTAACACTATCTCTCTCGTCTCTTTAAATATCTTAGTCTATTTTAAAACTCGATGCAACATCACATTTATCTAATCAAAATTGTGAATAAAATAAGTTTCCTTTGTGTTCTTTTTCTTGAGTCAATCTTGATCATGTTATATGTGGTCTTTAAGAGGTTTGCATATAACTTTAGGTAGCTCAATTTAATTGTCTACTCTTTTGTGCTAATGAGGGTGTGTTCAGATCATTAATATGCTCTATCTTTATGTAATTAGAGTCATCTGAAGTGTTTGACTATATGGAGTCTGTGATGGCAAACGCTTTAGCCATGGCTAAAAGGATCCAAGAAGTTTGAACTTCACATAAGTTGAGCATGCCTAAGTTGATTTCATTTGGGCTAAGGAAGGTGTGAAGACTTGGTCTATGATTTCTTCTGTAAATATTAGAATATGTTAATTTAGGCTTTGTATTATGTGTCTTTTAATGTAAGATTATATTTGGATAATGTATTTGGACAATAGTTTGGGTTTGGGCCTAGTAGTTTAGTTTAGGCCTAAAAGGATATGGACCTAGTTTTAGGCCAATGAGTGTAGCGTATGGATTAGGGTTTCTTAAAACCTAGCTTGTGCTCATTGGGAACCTTGTTTTTGGTGCTGGGCGAGTGAGTCTGAGTCTTATTGGGTGTTTTAACTTTTTTTCTCTTGTGTGCATAGTTTTAAATGGTATGATAATTTATTTTATGATTTGTTGTATGGTTTGGAACATATGATTATATGGATGTGAGGTTTGTAAGAGTTCTAAGGAGAATTCTTAATGTTTGTATAAAGTGTTGTTTGTATGAATGTAGGGAGCTCAGTCTTGGAGATTATCCTGATACTCTAATGATCATTCATTCTCAATTAAAGAGGATTGATACGTGTGGTTAGAGTAGCAGGAGGTCTTAGTTTGGATGCTTCCAGTATGGCCTAAGATACGGTACAAACTAATCTTGTGAGTGTGATGGGGTGAAACCCATTTACAATGACTCTGTAGAGCAGTAGAAGCCACTAAAAGTGCATGACTTGTCATAGCTCGACAGTCATACTATATCCAGACAATCTAGTCTATGTCTTTAGCATGATTAAGATGTTTGGTTTGTTTATGTGAAATATGACGAATGTATGAAATGTTAATATATATTATGATTGGTTTTGTATCACTAGCTTACCCTGTTTGTTTGTTCTAGGTTTAGGTGTTCTTGTACATTGTTTTCTTGGCAATAATCATCTGGTGGATATGAGAAGAGGGTGATGATATTTTTGTAGAGGAAGCTTTGGATGAAGGTGCATCAAACGTTTAGTTTCTTTTAGACTAGTTGTGTGGTATATAACTTTGTCTTATTGGCTTATATATAAAGTTAAATTGTAATTATGTTTTGTATAACTATAATGTAATTTTTTATTTCTCATCTTGTTAACTGTTCTATTTTATTGAATATGTGATAGTTTCTATATAATATTTATATTATGTCTTTTTGGGATGTTAATATATATGAACTTTAATTGATAATTACTTTTTATTAGATAACGTGCATATTTAATGTATTTTAATAACATTTTTTTAACTTAAATTTTACTAATAATTTTGATCATAAACAAAAATCTCCGTCTTCCCATCGAAATATATTTAATTTGTTTGGACATACTTAATAAAAAATGTTAGGATAGAAGAGTATGAAGAAATATAAAATATACTTATTTATAAACTAAAATGAATTTTGTGTATAAATTAATCTATAAAAGCTTTTTTATAATTTTTTAAAACGTTTATTTTAATTCGTAAACAAATATTTTTTTTTTATGAAAAAGGGGTTAAAACTTGTCCATATCATCATGGTCTCAATCTCAACTATAAAAGTCACTAGCTTCTACCTTTTATTATCATAGGGGTAGAGTTGTTTCATGGACGGTGTGTGCGAAAATTGTTTTCAAAATGCTATATATTATTTAAAAATTATTTTCTTGACATTTTCATATTCCACTAGAAATGTCAAATCACTAGAGAGAGAAAAAAATTATTTTAATAAAATAAAGGAAAGTGCTAAAAATAATAATAATAAAAACATAAGAAAAACCCCACCATCTTTATTGCCAGCTATAAATAGGAGACCCTGGAACTGAGAAAAGCACAACCAAAACTTTGTTACTTTCATTTCTCAGAAAATCTCTCAAGCAAATTATTTCTGTAATATCTTTTCGGAGCAAGAAAAGGTGGAAAAAAATATTGCTTGTTTCATAGGGTTATCTCAACCCTAATCCTACATTTGAGTTTATTTTTCCTTAGTTTTTGTTATTATTATTTTTTTCATTTTGTAGTATCTATCGTGTTATATCCTTTAAAAGAAAGCATACTACGTTTTAATAATAAATAATTTCAGAAACTTATATATATATATATATATATATATATATATATATATATATATATTTAGTTTTTAATGACTGTATTTCAAATATGTTTTATGCAGAAGTTTGTTTGAATTTACTTAAAATTCTCGTTTTTATTAGGAAATGATATTTTCCTATACAATAAACTTTTTTCAAGTTAAAGAAAGTGAATGTAATTTGTAGATCTATGATAAATTTCTTCAAGATTTTTTTTTTCAAGTTAAAGATTTAAAAA
Organism: Vigna angularis; assembly: GCF_016808095.1. Lineage (NCBI taxonomy): Eukaryota > Viridiplantae > Streptophyta > Magnoliopsida > Fabales > Fabaceae > Vigna > Vigna angularis. The sequence continues at coordinate 11,440,614 of NC_068973.1, read as the reverse complement.
ACCTTCATGAAGTACATTTTTATTGCAGATGTCATATTTAGAATTATAAATTTAAGATTTAAGTTTTATAAGAACTCTTTGTTAAAAGGGATGTTAAATATTAAATATAATGTTTAGTCATAAGAATAAAAAATTATTTCTTTGTCTTGAGAAGATAAAATATTAATAAATATCTTATAAGATTCTTTCAAATGGTAAAAGTGGTAAAGAGATCTTAATAATGATGCAATAAAATAAAATAAAGAGTAAATAAATAAAAAATATTATGCTATGAAATGACTCTTGTAACAAAGATGTGATTAAGTTGAAAGCCAATGTAATTAATGCATTTATTTCATCCAATGCTAATATGTATGTATAGATACAAGTTACAAGTGATTTTGACTTTTTTTTTTATTATATATATATAATATTTCAATAAAGAAAACTCTGGAAAATTTTCAAAAACATTTTTTGAAACAGGTTTTATATTACGTTTGCAGAAATCCATTAAATAATGAAATGGTTTGTTGATGGCCTTGTAATTAGTAACAGTTTTGGAATTTGCAGATCAGAAGAGATAACTATGGCAAAACAGACATCTGAAGTGGCCATTGAAGAGCTGAAGAAGCTTCTCAGGTTAATTAATTATTCATAAACTTCAATCACATGAAAATATTTTTCCTTTATTACACTGTTTTCTTACCCTTAAACTAGTTTAATGATGCACAATAAACTAACTTGAATCATATGTTACCAGTTAGAGAAATAAAATTAGAAAAGTTTCATTTAAAAATATAAGTTTAATTGTAGTTTTTCTTTCTTTATTTATATAACGTGCTCATTTTCTATAATTTTCAGTTATTTAAGTCTCTTCATTTTAAAATTTGGCAAAATTTAGTCTCTATGTAAACTTTTGTATTATTTAAAACCTTTACATTATCATTTTTGCCAATATTTAGGAGTTACTACGAAAGAAATGTGATTTTTTTTTTCAAAAGTTTATAAATAGAAGACAATTGATAAAATTTGTATGATTCTGTAAGATGAGAGATGAAGGTAAAAAGAGGGTAAAAATTGAGTTTTCTTTATTTTATTTCTTTTTTACTTCATATAAAATCTAATGTTTTGATTAATGAGTTTTAAGGAGAAGATGGTTTTAAACTGTTTAATTTGGAAGGAATTTTTAATAAAAAGGGTAAAACTTAAGGGTTTTAGATAATTTTTTTTAATTAAGTAAAGTACTAATTTTTTACTTTTAAAAATAAAAATTAACTACTTATTAAAAAAATTGAAAAAAGAGAGTCAAATGAGTATATAATTTAATTAAAATATCGATGAGAATTGAATCCAATTGATAATAATAGTCCTTCAAAATTAAGTGAATCAAAATTATATTTAAGTGTAGTGACATCAGTACATATTGGATATTTGTCGGAAAACAAAGTAAATTAAAATGAGTGCAAATGTGTAACAGTTAAGTCAGAAATATATTTATTTATTTATTCTACAAAATTTAAAAAATGTGTGTATACTTAAATTTAAATAAATAAAAGAAAATTCTACACTTATTTAACTTCACTCCATGATGAACTAAAATTCTTGAAAGACTCTATGATCATAAGATATAGAATAGTTATGCTAGTATAATAACATTTGTAGCTTAGTGATTACAGAGAAAAGGAAGAGCTTAATGCAGTGGCAGCAGAAAAAGTTGAAGAAGTCATAGCTGAGTTGCAAAAACATAATGACCCTGCCTTCCAAAGAATCATACTCGGATTCACTTACTTCAAGATCAACAATTTCGAGTAAACTTCAAATTCAACTCTTCATTATTGTGTTGATGCAAAAGAGAAATATGATACATATTCAACAATTTCTCATGTTTATTTATATCTTGCAGTAGGAATCCGGAACTGTATGACAAACTTGCCAATGGTCAAAGCCCCCAGGTGATGAATAGTTACAAGTTTTATCACCATTTTTCACCACCTTTGATCTTCTAATTTTGATATGTTCTGAATATGGTGTAGTATCTGGTGTTTGCTTGCTCGGACTCTCGAGTGAGTCCTTCAACTATCCTCCATTTCCAACCTGGAGAAGCTTTCATGGTCCGCAACATTGCTAACATGGTGCCTCCATTTAATCAGGTTCACAAGACTTTTACTTTACTTTGAAGTTTAAATTATGTTACTGAAATTCGTTCTCCATATATTCTTAAAATTAAACAAAAGTGGTTAAATTTCTCACTGTCATGTTCTGTTCATTCAACAGCTAAGGCACAGTGGAGTTGGCGCAGCCATTGAGTATGCTATCACTGCTCTCAAGGTGATGATGATTGGTTTATTAAAGTTTTCTCTGAAACCAATTACTTTATTTTTGGTTTTTAATGCATAGAGGAATCTCAACGTATATAAGACCAACCGTATGTTTTTACAGGTACCAAACATTCTGGTCATTGGCCACAGTCGCTGTGGTGGAATCCAAAGGCTTATGAGTCATCCAGAAGACGGTTCTGCCCCCTTGTGAGAATTAATTTCTATATATAAAATACATAGCTAATATCAAGATTTTAATTCCTTCTTTTTCACAGAAGAGTTAAACTAAAAATGTATACAATGTGTAGGATGGAACAAGTCTCCAATTAGCCATGCTTTAACCCTTTTGTACATTGTTCGATTGAAATGTGCAGTGACTTCATAGATGATTGGGTGAAAATTGGTTTGCCAGCTAAACTCGCGGTTCTGAAAGAATATGAAGGCTATGATTTCAAGGACCAATGCAAATTCTGTGAAAAGGTTTTATGTACTTCAATTTTGATTCAACTACCATGCTTTTAACATTAAATAATGAGTAGTGACCATTTTGTAATGTTCTGATGATGCAGGAGTCAGTGAATAACTCGTTAGTGAACCTGAGCACATATCCATATGTTGAAAGAGGAATAAGGAACAAGACCATAGGACTGTTGGGGGGTTATTATGATTTTGTGAAGGGAGAATTCAAGCTTTGGAAGCACGTGACTCATGTCACTGAACCCATTACTATCCCTCTCTCAACCCAGTGATGGATGACTCAAACTTGGCACTTTGAATTGGCACCACTACCACCTTAATTACTAAGTTTCTTGCTTAAGTTGTGCTGTTGTTCCTTGTCTGTGTGTGATTTTACGTCCTAAATAAATAGCATCTGCTTTTGATATTTCAAAAGTAAATGTACTTTAAGAATATTACTGAATTTCATGCATCTCTGTACGTGTTTAATTCAAATGCCTAATAAATGATGATGAGAGTTGTGGTCTTTGATAGATATATATTGTGGACTAACAGAACAAGTATAGTTTATATTTTGTCAAGTAGATGTTAAAAATAAAATTAGAAAAGAGAAAAGTGTGTATCTTTCCAATGCAATAAATGAAAGTGAAATCATATCAAAATAAAATACAGTGATAAATTCTATCTTTTGATGCATAAATAATTAATAAATAACCAAGCTGGGTTTATCTGTATATCTCGTAATATATATTTCTATGAAATCTACTGTGTAGGATTACAGAAAGCAATATTATCATGGAAGTAATGTTATCATGAAATGTAGACGTTAAAACAAGTGTCTGCAAAAGTGCAAACGAATAGACATATAAATTCAGTTTCCTTTTGAGAAAAAAGAAGACTAGGCTCTGGAGCCATATGATTAATCGAATTTAGTTTTATGATAAGTGTTCTTTGGACATTTTAGGCAAGACCACAAATCATTTATTTATTCCATTCTCTATCAAACTTCACTTAAGAAACAACATATACGTAACTGTCAACCATTAAGCTAATATCGGCAATGCAGAGTCTTGAACAAAGGGAGAAAAATAAGTCTTCTCTTGATATGTGAAACGAGGGGGAAAATGTTGTATACACAAACAAGGGGAGTATCTATACACCATAATTACTTACATAATATCATATAAACAACAACATAGCTTTTAAATAAGAATAATCTAGCACAAAAATTACACTCTTCCAATTTTACCCCATCAATGATAACACTATTCGATCATTCAATTATACCCAATAAATTAATACTGTCCAGACTGCAGGTTTATCTCTTCAGCCTTTCAGCATATGCTACTTTGAGTTCCTGTAAAGCATAGCTTTTCTTTTACGAGTCATTGATAGAAATCATCGTCAGGCCCTGATGACAACATTGTTTACAGTGTGAGCATTGCCATCAAGAAGGTTCTCAAGTGATCTGTTTTTTCTGCTCCGAACTCTTCCTGCTTCCTTCAACAACTCACCCAACCTTTTCTTCTCATCATCCACGTCAGGATTTGCTGTCCCAAGCTTTTCCTCCCTCGCGCTTACAACGTACTCCAGAATTTGAATTGCATCATCCATTCTGAAATAAAAAATATCAAACCCCATGAGAAGAGAATAACTAACTAACCATTCTGTGGAAATCTAAAACTCAGCTGTCCATTTGGATGCCAAGAAAGATGATACAGATGAGAAAAAACAAAAAAGATGGTGCATTTTTTTTGGGTTTGGGTAAAGAAAAAGTAAAAGGAGGAAAGGAGAGAAAAGTTTACTTTTAGAAGCCAAAATCAAGTTTCTTGCCTTCTGTTTTCTCTTCAATTCTAACTTAAAACATGTTATACCCCCTTCCCTTTCTTTCCCCCAAGCCATAGTGTTAATGTCACAAAGATGCAATTGTTTATATGTTGTTAATGTAATGGTTTAGAGGAAAGAAAGTGACATTAAACTAGTGAACTAACTCAACATGAATGCCACAATGAAAATCGGTCATTATATTCACGAGTTGCATGAACATGACTCAATTAACATACTGAGTGGCGTGACTGGATTAGGCAGACTATTAATATATAACATATCGTCTTACTACTAGCCTTCTCAATGTCGCAGTAAATTGAAAGTGCTGCATATGATCTAATAGTGAAAATATATCTGCAAATAGAAAAAAGGAAATGACCCAAAAAGGAAGAGAAAAAAGGTGAATACCTGCCAATTGCATCGTATGTGCCAGCAAGATTACTGCATACCCCAAGTGTTTCTGGGTGATACGGACCATATTCTTGTTCCAAAATACTCTTTGCTTCTTCAAATAATTCTGTAGCCTCACTTAAGGCATACCGTTGGACACAGGCAAGTCCCATTTGATTAAGAGCAATACCAAAGAAAGATGATTTCTTTTCTCCAATAGCACGAAGTTTTGAAATAGCCGTCTTCAAAGTTTCGTAAGATTCAGAAAAGTTCCCCAACATGTAGTACATGACTCCCATCTGAGCTTCAATTCCAGCTATTGTGCTTTGCTGACCAGGGACATCATTGTATATCTCCAGTGCTTTCTGCAGTAACTTGAGAGCCCGTTCAAGTTCATTCATAGATTCATAGATAGTTGAAATATTTGTAAGACCACTAGCAATCTCCTCTAGAGGAACTCCAGGAATTGGATTCTCGTATATTTTAAGTGCACTCTCACAATATGATTTTGATTCCCTTATCTTTCCTATCCTGTTATACAAGTCAGCCAGACGCACAAAGACAAATCCCACTGCTGGATGATTCTCTCCTTTGTTGGTCTTGAAAGCTGTTAATGCTTTCTGATACGCAAAGATAGCTTCATCATATCGAGACAAAGACAAGTATGCATCTCCAATGCTGCAATCAACAGAAGCCACATCCCCTTCCTGGCCATTAGCGACCATTGCCATGCTGGCTAGAACAAGATGCTCAAGAGCAGCTTCGTGATTTCCCTTTGTATCACATACAAGGCCCATGAGCCTCCTATCAGCTGCCTCTTCAAGAGACGGAGCTGGATTATTTGCTTTATGAATGTCTAGAGCCATCTGACAAAGCCTCTCTGCTTCATCAAATCGCAAAGCCTGAACATTAGCTTCAGCCACGTACCGACAAGTTTCACCAACTCTTGGGTCTGTCTCCCCCAAAATCTGCTTCTGTACTTCTAATCCAGTGGTATAGCACTTAATTGAATTCTCAAGCTGGCCCAGCATAGCATAGGTGTCTCCCAGTTGCATGTGACCAGCAAATTTAGCAAGGGCATGTTCCTGACTTTCCCCAATAACAGGAATCTCAATTGACCGCTCAAGAATTGGGATTGCCTCACCATATTGACCCAAGCTGCAATATATTGCTGAAATAACATGTAAGCACATAACCAGCTCTAAGCTCGGTTTCTCATCACCAAACTTCTCAAACAGTTTCATTGCTTGAAGAGCTAAGTCAAGAGCCCTATTAGGATTATCCCCGAATGAAATCATATCTCTTGCTTGTTTTAGTAATATCGGTGCCCTCTCAGGTCTGTCTAATGCGGACTCGGCCCTTTTCTCAATACGGTTTTGTGACACTGACTTATTACCCGAAGGAGAATTCTTCAAATTCTTCACGCCAGTAACACCACTACTTTGTTTCCTCGAAGGTCTACCATTCTTTCTTTGCATAGGAGGTTTTGGGGCAGGACTTTTTCCTTTGGCTGTTGATTTGGGCGACGTATCAGATCCCACCCGTGAACTCGATGCCTTAACAGACTTTACTGAGGAACCAGAACTAGTAGGTGCAGGCTGAACCTCCTGAATCTCATTCACCTGATCCAATTTCTTATCAGTGGTCAAGCCATCCAATCCGGAAGATATTTCACTACTTGAACTCCTTTCTTGCCCTTTCTCCTCCCCAACTTCCTCTTCCATTATCTCTACCTCCCTCATCCGTCCTCCAACTAGATGGCGCAATTCCGAATCGATTCTAGACTCATCGCCATCAGATCCAAAACTTTGCCGTGACGGTGACTGATCCGAACTCTGCATGTCACATACATTTTCATAAAGCTGTTCAATGGAGGGTTCAACCACCCCATCAACACCAAAATTAGCAGTATTGCCTTCACCTTTTCCCGGACTCGAGGAGCCCCTGGGGGACTTAACCGCACTCGAGGTTTCCTTAGAAGGGGAATCAAGGTTCACATTCATCTCATTACCTTCCCCTTCATCATGAACACCGTTCGTAACATTTCCTGTCATCCTCAACTCTTCCATGATATACAAGCTCCTGTTACAATCATCATCAAACACGTCGTCCACAAAATCAACACCACCCACAAACAACCAGATCCAATCCAAACCAAGCAAACACACAACACATCACACAAAAGAAAAACAAAACAATTGTCTAACTCAAACCGTTTTATTAACGAAGACACAATAGTTAACAAACCAATACGGTTCAAAACACATACATCTAAACCCAAGATTAGTAAGAGTCAAAATTCGTCAGCCTTGGACATCCCACAACCCGGGCAGAAACATCAACGTTGAGATACAGAAACAGTTGCAGAACCCAACAGTGTCATAAAAATAGAAACAATTATCAGCAAAGAAAGATAGAAGTAAAAAAAAGAAAAAACTCACCACAAACCGGATTGCACGGAGGCATACAAAACAACATATATATTATAATAATAAAACAAAAAGACAGAGAAAATTACGGGGTTATGTTTTATTTTGTTTTGGGTTAATTTTATCATTTGGTTTTTTCTTCCTCGTCGGATTCGGAGGCATAAAAATAACCGATTCGAAGAATAAAAAAGAAGAGGAAGGGACACATACCTTAAGAATGAGGCATAAGTGAAGAGAAGCAGAGGTTGTCGGTTGCAGAGAGACAGAGGAATGAGTGTACGTATATATAGAGATAGAACTCAGAGAGAAGAAGAGAAACTCAACAGAATACCTTTTTTTGGTGCGATGTATGAGAGAAGAAAAATGAATGAAACAGAGACCAGAACGGTGGTGGTGGAAGGGGCAAAACAGGGAATTCACCACCCACGTAATGAAGATAATAAATTGACGGAGAAAAAAAAGGGTTTCTCAATTCTGCAGAACTGTAATGTCAGAAAAAGGAGGGAAGCATACGAACTTGACTTCTCCCCAACCACGCCGAACGTGTTTTCTAATTTCTCTGTCTTTTTTTTTCTATTTGTCAACTCACCTTCTGCCGCCACGTGTCAGAAGCACTTTTCTGTCGGGACCGTTCTGCCCCTTGAAAATGTGCACAAGCACGAAGACAGACAACTTAGGTCTTTTTTATACGAAATTATTTCTAAGAAAATTTATCTCAAATATATTATTTTACTAATAAGGGTTAAATTCATTTTCTACTTACTATTAGATTTGTTACATTATTTTTGTTTTAGTTGTAAAGGCATCTCTGTGATGAGTTTGCGGAGATTGGAAAACAGGTTATGCAGAAAGATTGGCAATCACAGTCAGGAAATTACTTGCATCCTTTGTAACCTCACTCTAAACCTCTTTTTTGTTAACAGTTGTTGTCTGTTGCCAAGAAAAACTGAAAATTCACATACAAGGTATTTTATATTCTTATACTGTGATTTCACATTGTGTGTGTTTTACTTATTTGGATGTTTCAGCATTATTTTATTATTGTTGTATTACTTGATATAGAATTTTAGTATAGTGAGTAAATTACAAGTAGTTCATTGGTTGTGGTGTGAAGGAATCCGTGAGAGGGAAAAGAATAGCATAGCATTGAGTGATGACTATGATAGCATGTGAAGGGAATAACTAGCGTCCCCGCGTGCAGTTGCAGCATAATAATAATAATAATAATAATAATAATAATAATAATAATAATAATAATAATAATAATAATGCATATATTAATGTAAGATTGGATGGGAAAATTAGATTGTAAGAAGCCTATATATACCTACTTTTATGGTTGAAAACGAAATCCTACTTTCAAATTCTCCTTCGCTTTCGCAAAACATTATGATGTAATAATAGGGCATCTCAGTTTATACTTTACAACACTAAAAGAGTATTTGATTTTGTAGCCCCATATCAACACCATTATAGTAAACTCATTATAGGGGTAAATCCCTCTTATGGCAACTTCAATTCCATTATTCAATTATTCACTCATTCTCTCTCTTAGTTTTTTTTTAATCTTTAAAATATATTTATTTTGATATATTTAAAAAATTAATATAATTTAAAATATTAACATTATTGTATTTTAGAGATGCACTAGAGGGATGATAAAAAATATTAACTTTTAGAATCCAAATATGAGAAAATGCAAAATAAAAGTTGATACGGTTTGATTGTTAAAAAACATGTAATATAATTTAGAATATTAAAATCAATATATTTTAAAAACATAATACATGTGGTCAAATTAATCAAATTCTAACTAATTTGTATTTAGTATCTTACTATGATAAATATGATTAATTTGTTATCTTCAATTTTCAATTATTATTTTGTTAAAATATCAATGAAACCACATATTCTTATACTCGGCAAGATGTACCGAATGCATGGAATCTCTTGTATATCACCCAATAGCTTCTACATTGTCCTTGTTTCACCGCTATTCACAGACAGAAGTTATCATAGTTGGAGATGAGCTTGTTAACAAAAAAGAAACAAGCTAGGATTTGATAACGATAAATTCTTAAGAAAAATTCAAAGTAACCTTAAAAAATCAACGATGTTTATGTCTATTTATTTTGATATTTATCTTTAGTATATAGAGCATAAAATCGAAAATTAGGGTTGACAGCGTATAATTAATTGTTTGGAGCATTTGGGGATTGGCATGGTTCTCTTTTTCGATAGTCCATTGTGTTGTGTTGTGTTGTTGTGAGAGTTTTGAAGTCATAAAGGTAGGTGGTTTTCTAGGTCTCATCTTCATCGTGCAAATATTTTTCATAGGACCACAAATTTTGAGGTTCGTATTTCTTCACATTTTATGCAAAAATCATCTCTAAATCAAGGTCAAATATGTAATTCAATCAATCTGCATTTATAAACAATCCATAAATAATTAACTTCTATTGGAGATTGGCTTCAAGTTGCGTTATGGGATTTTCAATTATTATACTAAATTTAGGATTTAATTGACCAAGACTAAAAATAAATAAATTTATACAGAGTTGGAGATTGAACTAAAATATCTAATTTTGAAACGTAAGAGTACCATGTGTATCTGATCTGATCCAAGTGCTTGATGCTTAAACTTTTTCAAAAATGCATACTTACTTTAAAGAAAAAGTAAAAACTGGAACTAGATGACAGGTTGAAGATGCATTTGTACAAACAAAAGCACATATGCTCTATTTCTTAAAAAAATTGAAATAAAAATGTAGAAAGTCTAACTTTGTTTTAAAGTTAAAAGTGGAATTTAAGATCCAAATGGTAGTGAAAAAAACTGAGGGGAGCTCAAAGCGATAAAGCTTAAAGAAGTCACAGTAAAGGCTGTGGGAGTTACAACCTAGTATGCCCGTGATTATTTTTATTTAAATTTCTTACTTTTACTATATTTTTTTTTACAATGATACGTTGACACTTTTTTTTTTTCATACTCCATCCCATTTAACGATTCTATATTCTATTACTAAGAGGGGTTGTAAAATGAAAATAATTAAGAAAAAAGTTAATGACTGCTTCTTATTTACTGAGCAGGACAAATTAGCTTAGCTAAGAGAAAAATATGTATGTGAGTGTTCTTTCTCTAAAATGTCACTGTTGGCTATATAAAAATTTGTAAAGATAAGTATAACCGTCAAATAATAATAAAAGAATGTGTCCCACAGAAACCAAATAGCAAGTACCTAACTCATTCAATTCATATGTTATCTAAGAGATTCAAAGTGATTAATGACACCAAAGAACATAGGGTTTTTTATTATTAATTTTTTACATTACACTAAAAGATAAGGGTGAAAAAATATAAATATTTTCCGTTAATAATTATTTAAATTCATATTATTTTAATTTATTTTAATAAAGTAATCATAAATTTAAATATATTTTTTAATTTTTGTCAAATTCAATTAATTGAATTTAGTTTGGATAATATTTTGGGTTAACGTGAGACAATGTGAAATCAAGAATTGAAATTACGAAGTTAGATTGGATCATATTAAAGGAATGTTTATCATTTGAGTTGGATCGAACTTATAAAATGTTGAGTTGGGTTGTACTTATAAAATGTTGTAAAGTTAAATCAAACTAAATTATGTATAAGTCTAGGTCAAGACTTAAGACAAGTCGAATTGATCTTAGTTTAACCTAAGTTAAATAAATTTACGATAAGACATGTTGGGCTATGACCATTTCAAACTAGTTGAGTTGGACCTAAATCATGTTAAGTCCATGTCAGACTAAGTTACACTTAGTATATGTTAGACTGGGTTAGATTGGAGCCACATCAAGTTAAGTTGGGTTGAGCCCATATTAGAGTGAGTCAGTTTGGATCAAGATTGGGCCAAGTCGAGTAAAATTAGTAATGGGTGGGGATGAGTTTAGCCAAGTCAAGTTACGACTACATCAAGTCAAAATAGGTAGGATTAGGTCAAATCAAGTCAGATCATACCCACACTGAGTCAAGTCAAACCCATGTCAAGTTAGATCCAGTTGGGCTAAGATTAACTCAAGCCCACATTAGGCCAAGGCTAAGATGACTCAGTGCATGCTATGTTGGGACAAACTAGTCCTAATTCAAGCCAAGTTGAGTCAAGTCTGTGTTGGTTTGAGACAGGTGACACTAAGTCAAGTCATTTCATGTCAAGTAGAGCCCATGTCAAGTTGACTCAAGTAATTCCTACATCAAGTTGACTCAAGCAAGACCCACGTTAGGTTTATTCAAGTTTGACCCAAGTTAGGTTAAGTTAAGTGGGGTCCATGTTAAGCCTCGTTGAGTTAGAACTAAAATAAGTTGAGATAGGCCAAATTAGATTAAGTCAAGTTAGGTCGCCCAGGTTTGGTTAGGATGGGTTAGATTCAAGCCACACCCATTTTAGGTCAAGATGGTTTAGGCCAAGTTGGGTTGAGTCTAGTCCACTTTAGGTCATGTCGAGTAAGGCCCATATTAGGTTGACTCAGGGTTAACCTATGTTAAACTAACTCAGATCGAGCCAATGTTAAGTTTGGTCAGGTCATGTTAGCCCTACATTGGACCTATTTGGGTCAAGAACATGTTAAACTTAATTTGGCCAAGCTCATATTTGACCAAAATAGGTTGATCCTAAGTTCAATAAAAAAAATAGTCAAGAAACATTCAAGTCATGTTGGGTAGGGTCCATTTCAAGCTAGGTCTCACATTGGGTTGGGTTCTAATTATGTTAAGTTAGGTCAAACCCATGATAAGTCAAGTTGAGTCATGCCCATGTTAATATGGGTCTAAGTCAAGAAATTTTGTTCGAGTTAAACCTAACTCATGAAGGGTTGAGTCAGATCCACCTAAGTCCAAGTTAATATGGGTTGAGTTGACTCTTGTCACTTGAGTTGGGTTAAGCCTATATTAGGTCTGGTTGAATCGTATGTAAGTGCAACTTAAGTTAAGTTTATATTAAGCCAATTTGAGTCTAGATTAGTCTGGGTTAGGTGGTGAACTCATGTTATGTTGGATTGGGCTTAACCCATGTTAATATTAGTCATTTTAAACTAAACTTAGGATAAATTTGGTTGGACTATATAAAGTGCAAGTCAAACTTAATCAAATCGAGTTAAATTTAAGTCAAATTGAATTTAACTAGACTCAATCCATGTCAAACTTTGTTTAGCGAGACTAAGTCCAAAATATGCTAAGTCGAAACCAAATTAGACCAATTCAAATAAAAATTTAAATTCATTTTCGAAAAATTATGCAAATTAATTTAAATTAAATTAAAAATTGTTATTGAAAAATCTAATCAATGTGAATTAGGTAAAATGAATATAAACTTTATATTTAATCTATTTTAATTTAGATTAAATATATTAATTTCGATTAAATGTATATTGAATTTTAAAAATGTAATTCATAGTCAATCATGTGAAAAACATATGCAATAGTCTAAATTATACGTGCACTCCATGAGTACTTCAATAATAAATGAAGATACATGGATGATAGAGTTATTAAACTTTGAATCTTTACAAGGTTAAGAACCATTCATTCAAGTTTAATTCCTCTAAGACTACTTATTGAGCTTTTGACCATAAAAGCTTGAAATAGAATCAACTCATAAACTAATTGAATGGGTCAACCTAGCGGTAGGCTAGCCAGCTTGAATAAGGCCGTGGCTCTTGCTCACAAATTTCTTATTGCACCCCCAAAATTTCAATATTCCTTTCTTATGACGTGCTAGATGAAAATAGTAGTTTTATATATTGTATAAAGAAATAAAAACAATTTCAGAAGATATAATTTAAAATAAGTTTTTATTAATTTGGAACTAATCTTTAATGATAAACTCGTATTTTGAAATGGATAATTTGGAGATAATTTTAAGCATTTGATTTCATTATAGAACCTTGTCTCCGGAATATTTGAATTAAATCATAACATAGGATGCTTTTGTTGTTACTGTTTGGTGATGACTGAAAAACAGGGAGGGTAGGCTTGTCTGGTCGATTGGTAATGGTGGCATAGGGAACCATTTGTGGAAGGTGTTGGAAATGGTGATAGCTTTGTTGTTGTTGTTGCTGCAGTTTTAAAGGGTTTTCCACTCCATACAACATTCAATGCCTCCATCAACAACCACTAACTTTTCAAAACTTAACCAAACAACCCTTAATTGAATATCTTATTTCACAGAGAAAATACAAAGAACATGAAGATGGAGAGACAAAGAACAGAGTTTGTTAAATATTTTGTTGTCGGGGAAAGGGTAAAGATAATAAAAGACAAAAAGTTTTGAAGCATCTGGTTTTGTCATCGGAGCTATGAGAAAAAAAAAAATAAACTAACAAATTTCAAATTATTTTAAAAAAAAGAATAGTAGATTGAAGTTTGAAATATTCCACAAAGTTAACTGGACAATAATAAACTTTAGGTTTAAATATAGTTTCAGTGTCTAAACTTTTTGTTTTTCTTTCAAATTTTAATATAATTTGGTAATCAAATTTTAAAAATAAGTACATAAAGTTCTTTTAATTTTATTATGTTAATTTTTTTTTGGTGATATTTTAGGGCAACGTTGGACCTATTTATATCATTTAATACATTATAGTTTAAATATAAGTTTATTTGACACATGTCATTTATTAAAAAATTATATTAATTTATTTTTAAAGTTTAAAGATTAAAATATAATTAAATTTAAAAAGAGATAAATTTCTTATAGTCGCAATAAACATATTTAAGACGTTTAGAATGATTAATTTTGTATAAAAAGTTAATTCAGATTGAAAAATAATGCATTCCAGCCACCGTTATGGAATGTTAAAAAATTTTCTAGACTACGTGTTCGAAAGTTGTTTTAACTCATTTACATTTCCACGTTACAAACAAAAAGGTATGATGAAATATTTGAGGTGTGAAGGAAGCAAAGGCCCAGTATCCAATAAGGTTCAAAATGATTTTACTTATAAAAAGAGTGGAGTACTTTTGCACCCCCAAAAATATGAATGTTGTCTCACTAGTTGTTCTTAACAAAATTTACTTCCAATTAAGTCCCTAAAATTTTATGTGGTTGATAAGTTGGCCCCTACTTTACCCCTTGTATATTTGTTAACTCATGCTTACCTCTTTAATTGAGTGTCATGCTAGCATATTTCTTTAACCCTTTATTCATCTAACTTATTATATAAGTGTCTTTAGAAATTATATCTAATAATTCTTGAAATATCATTTAGCGTATTTGATATGCCTTTCTTGTATATTATATATTTATTTTATTATTATCACATTTTTTTCATTATATTCTTTTAAAAGATTATATAAATAAACTACTAAAAAAAATCTTTATCTTATTATTCAAATATTTTTTGAGTATTTGATTTTTAATTGTGTATAGTACGTACATGTCAAACAACCAAGAGCATTGTATCAGTCTATTAGTCAATGAGTCACGTCGATTGTTAACATAAAAAATGACTTATTGGTTGACGTCCAATGCGACTAACCAATCGAAAAACAATTTAACGCAAATCAGCCAAACAATCATGTTAAGATATAATTGGGTCGTAATTAGACTGATAGTAAGTAAAAGCCCATTACAAATAGTACATATTAAGACATAATTGGACTATAATTAGGCCTGTGGTCTAGGGAGCGATGTTGACTAGGTGGAAGAAAACGAGAACATAGATGGGAGCAATGTGAGGGAACAATGGGGGAAAATAAGGGGTGTGGAGGTGGGAAAAGGAGGGCTTGGATATGCAAAAGGCCAACAGCCATAGGGAATCAGAAAGGGAGCAGAACCAACAATCACTGTATGATGGAGAGAGAAGAGGTGAGGGCATGGGTTGTGGAGAGAGGGAAATGAGGGATGAGATTAGGGATTCAAGACAGAGGGACTCGGAAGGGAGGAGTTTTAGACTTAGGGGTCAACCCCACCCTATCCCAATCCCAACTTACTTCCTATAAACTTTGTGGGCTACAACTTTAAAAAACTCCATATTGAATGAGCAAAAAATAAGAGGTTTAGTTTTAAATGAGATTAGGTCAAATAAGATTAGGTCTAGTTCATGCAATGTGGGTTAAAATAACATATCTATTCAAAGTAATAATTTTCTAAAATTTAAAGAAAAAAAATAGAAAAGTAGAAGAGAATAATGTTAACAATATTTTAAATATTATAACATTTTCAGTTCTTATTTTTAAGGAACATAAAGTGGTCCATTAAGTCATTATTTTTATCTTTTTAACTGCATAGAGGTTATGAAGCAGTTACTAATTTTGTTTAAATATAAAGTCTATTTATTTTTGAACTTGTGATGGCCAGAATTTATATAAGGGAATGAGTTATTCTCAGTTTTGATTACTAAGCCTATTCCTCTATTTAGAAAACACACCATCGAGTTTAAGTGAGTTAAGGTTTAGAAAACAAAGCTATATATGTTTCGATTACAAAAATTGCAATGATAAAATGTATGTACATTATTCTTTCATTTTGCTTTCGTTGTTTTTTATTTGAATATGTTACTATGATGTTAATATAACATTTTTAAGTCAATTTTATACTCTAATAATTTTATCATTTGGTATCAGAGCTATTGTTCATTCCTCTGCCCTGCATGTTTTCGTTGATTTGGTTTTTTAAATTTATGGGTTTTGTTATTTTAATTCATTTAATCCAAACTAAAATTCCCAAATTAATGTAAAACCTGATTACAATTTTCTTGTAGTCTTAAACGAAGCTTTTACCTTTTAAAAGCGAATAAAATTAGCCAAATCATCATTAGGATTTCCGGGTTGACGATGAACTGTTTCGTTTAAAGTTTTCCTTCTTCGCTTTTGTGTCGTCTTCCCCGGCATGATAGTCTGGTGCTTAACCTATATCTGGTTGTTCATTGGAGTTTGTAGGATTTTCCATAGCGTTATGGGATTAACCTGTTGATGACCACTTTCTTATGTGAATACCTCCTCAATCTCACTCTTTAGTGAAAGTCTCTATTTCACTTTCAAAAACAGTCTACACAAAATATAGAGCGACTATTTTCTGTGCTTGTGCTTTTTCACCAGTTTCTGCAGCGACTCGTCCCTGTCCCTGTTTGCATCGGCTTTGGCCATTTTTGTACTGTGCTGTTGCTTGATGAAGGGAATGAAGAAAGGTTTTTCTCTATTGAATTTTTCGTGGCAGAGAATTGGGTCTTTAAAGTTTGCATCTTTATTAATTAATAAAGATAGAGAAAAGGGTTTCTGCGCGCCTTGCAACTTTGTCATTGAACCCTATATTTTTTTTTCTTGGTTTTTACGCGTTGCAAAATTAATAAAGAAAGCGAGGGTTACTCCTCTCTGCCACGCACTTGAGAATTCAGCCATTCACTAAATTCTTTCGATCACACCAAATTGTTTTGATTATTTTATAGGTCATTTTAATAACCTGATGCAGCTTTATTTCCACGCAAACGCAACATTAATTGCTGCACTGGTGCTTTTATGTTTAATTATATTTAATTTTTTTTTAACATATAATATAGAATACGTAACATATTATTATTATTATTATTATTATTTTTAACATATAATATAGAATACGTAACATATCATGTTTTATAATATATATCTTTAAATGTTTTTGGATTAATAATTATGTATATTTTGTGGATATTATTTGTATGTATATATTTATTGTTATACGTGTAAATAGAATACGCATTATTATTACTATATTTGCATATTAAGAATTTTATGTAAATATTTATATATTATTAATGTTTTAGTAGTAATATAGTTTTAATAATTTAAAGAGTAGTCACAACATCTTTAATAAATTAAAATTATATATAAAGTTTTGCTATATGAGAAACATTAATTGTAAATAATTGTATTTAATACGATAAAATCTATCAACAGAAATTTTTGTCATTTTATATAATTAATTAGGATAAAATATTAAATTATATTTTTTAATTTAGCCACAAGAATTAAGAAAAGAGAACATAATTTGACAGTTTTATCATTAAGATAATGAGTCTAATTGAGTAAGACTTTATTTGATATCAAGTGTGATATTCTCGAGTTGAAAGGTGATAATTATAAGGTTTGGAAGGAAATAATTCTTCTTCATTTAGGCAGGATGAACATTGACTATGCTATTAGAAAATCAGAACCACCGGGTATTATTGAGACTAGCACTTCAGATGCTATCGATCTTTATGAAAAATGGGAGAGGTCAAATCGTCTCTCCGTAACGTTCATAAAAACCAACATTTTCGCTGGGATCCGGGGTTCAGTTGACAAGTATGAGAATGTCAAAGATCTACTAAGGACTATTGTTGAGCAGTTTACGACATCTGATAAATCTCTTGCCAATACCCTTATAATGCAATTTTCATCCTTAAAGCTCACTGGAATTAAGGGAGTACGTGATCATATCATGTGCATAAGGGACATTGTGGCTCAACTAAAAGCTTTGGAAGTTACCATGTCTGATTCTTTCCTAATACACTATATTTTATGCACTTTGCCTCACCATTATGCCCCCTTTAAAATCTCTTACAACACACATAAGGATAAGTGGTCTATTGATGAATTATTGACCATGTGTGTTCAAGAAGAAGAAAGGCTATTGATAGAAGAAGGGGAGAAGGTGAACTTGACCACTTCTTTTGAGAATAAGAAGAACCAAGCTAATAAGAAGGGAAAGATTCTTGCTAAGCCAGTTATTAAGAAGGAGTCTAGATGTTTCTTTTGTAAAAAGAAAGGACACATGAAGAAATACTGCTTAAAATTTAAGAATTGGCTTGATAAGAAAGGTACTCCATTTTCCTTTGTCTGTTATGAATCTAATTTGACTAGTTTTAATCATAACACATGGTGGATTGATTCTGGTTCTACAATCCATGTTTCTAATACCTTACAGGGTATGCAAAACCTAAGGAGGCTAGTGGGAAGTGAGCAATATATCTACTCAGGGAGTAAGATGAGTTCACATGTGGAGGCCATTGGAACGTGCATCTTAGTTTTAAGTAGTGGTTTTGTTTTGCATTTGGAAAAGACATTTTATGTTCCTTGTTTTTCTAAAAATTTAATTTCTGTTTCAAGACTTATACCTTTGGGTTTTTCTTTTAATTTTTCAGATTCTGGTTTTACTTTAATGAATAAATCTAAAGTTGTTGGTTTTGGTGAATTGTGTGATGGTCTTTATTCCATTTTTTTTGCAAAACAATATCGCTTATGATTCTATGCACGTTACTGCCGAGTTAAAAAGATGTGTTATGAATGATGATTCTTCTGTTTTATGGAACCGTAGATTGGGACATATCTCCATTGAGAGAATTAAGCGATTAATAAATGATGGAGTACTTTGTACTTTAGATTTTTGCTGATTTTGGGACTTGTGTGGATTGCATTAAGGGAAAGCAAACTAACAAGTTCAAAAGAGGTGCTAAGAGGAGTTCAAGTTTACTAGAAATTATTCATACAGATATTTGTTATCCAGATATGGACGCAAGTAGTCCAAAATACTTCATCACCTTTTATAGATACATACTACTCACGTTATATGTATCTCTACTTACTTCGTTCTAAGGATGAAGCTTTGGATGCCTTTAAAATTTTTAAGGCTGAAGTTGAGCTACAATGCGGAAAGCAAATCAAGATTGTGAGATCAGATATAGGTGGAGAGTATTGTGGTAGATACATGGAGAATGAACAAGCACCTGGTCCGTGTGCGAAGTTTCTTCAAGAACATGGAATTGTTGCCCAATACATTATGCCTGGTTCTCCAGATCAGAATGGTGTGGCAGAAAGAAGGAACAAAACTTTAATGGATATGGTGAAAAGTATGAGGAGTAATTCAAAACTTCCTCAATTCTTGTGGACTAAAGCACTAAAGACGACTGTGTATAAATTAAACCGAGTCCTAACCAAGGCCGTCTTAAAGACATCGTTTGAGTTATTCAAAGGTTGGAAACCAAGTTTGTGACATATACGCGTTTGGGGATGTCCGTATGAAGTGAGAATTTATTATCCACAAGAGAAGAAACTAGACCCAAGGACTATTAATGGGTATTTCATTGGATATGCTGAAAAGTCTAAGGGATATAGATTCTATTGTCCATCGTTTAACACTAGGATTGTGGAGTCAAGAAATGCAAAATTTCTTGCGAATGACTTGGTTAGTGGGAGTGATCAGTTTCCAAACATTGGGAATAAAAGACATCACTATGAAGCTCAACCCTCTAGCTCAAGTGATAGATTGGTTGTCATTCACACCCTTGATAACGGTTGAAAATACCGTTATTTGTGATGCAATTTTGATACTAAATGTACCATTTTCTGCTTAGAAACTTGCTTGAAATCATGTTTTTCTGTTAAGTTGTGTGAATAAGAGAGTTGAGGTTGAATTTGATGGTTTTATGACTAATTCTCCTTGTTTTGGTTGAAAATGAGATAATATGGAAAACAGGGATGAAGTGCTAAGGAGATGGAGCTCAAAAAGGCCTGGAAAAACACCAGAAGGGAGGAATACTCGAAGCTTAAGCACCCTTTTTGGAGGCTTGAGCGAAGAAGAGTGTTGCTCACCACCCGGGCACCCTTTTTGGGGCGCTTGAGCGCCGGAGGCACGAAGCTTGGGTGTCCTCTTTGAGGCTTAAGCGTGGTAGACCACCGCTCACCGCTCGGGCACCCTAAGTGGGGCGCTTGAGCGCCAATGACACGGGCCTGGGCTTTGTTTCTGTTCTATCTTCGCTCTATTTAAAGGACCCAGGCGTCATATGTTTTGTATCTCTGGCGGAAGCAGCACAACACAACACTCTTCCACTATTTGAAGGCGGATTTGAATGCGGGAGCTTCCATCCTCTACTTTTAGGGTTTTGCTATCTCATGATTTTCCATTATTCATCTAGTTTCATCATGTCTATGGTGAACTAAACTCTATTTTTTGTTGGGGGATGATGTAACCTTGTGAACTCTCATGTATTTGAATTGATTCTTAATAACATATGTTTTTTCATTAATTGTTAGAGTAATTCATCTGTGCTTATTACATGCTTTGTTTAACTCATTCATAGCATGATGTATGAATTGCATGAGTTCCGGGAGGTTCCTTACAATTCAGGTTCTTGTTGAATTCTCCCAAGAATAATATTGCCAGGGATGAGGGTGTGAGTCTTGGTCATCTTAAAGCTCTTGATCTTCACATTTAATTACTAAGAATGCTAGGAATTGCATGAACTGGTGATTAAGGATAGGCTTCTTTGCCGAGGGATCGGGTTTAAGTGATTTAGTGAGTGACGTTGACATTAATGCATAAAGAAGAATTCTTACATACATGAGAAGAAACTTGGTGTTCAAACACAAATGGGTGTTAGACAAACAATAATTGAAGCTTCACAACCTGCTGAAAATGATCTTACAGATGAAGTTGCTAATGAGGAACAACAAGATGATGTTGAACAACCTACTGAACAGTTGCTTGAGCAACAATTTTCTCAAGAAAATGATGAGGCAACATTAAGAAGATCTACTAGAGTTAAAAGGCCAGCAATTCCTAGTAATTATGTAGTTTATTTGCAAGAAGTTGACTACAATATTGGAGCTGCAAATGATTCTGAAACGTTTTCACAAGCCATGAGTTCTAAAGAATCAGATATATGGTATGACACCATGAAAGATGAGATGAATTCTATGGCATCCAACAAAGTCTGGGATCTCGTTCAGTTACCTAATGGTCTAAAATCCATTGGATGTAGATGGGTCTTTAAAACCAAGAAAGACTCAAAAAGCAACATTGAGAGACATAAGGCAAGACTTGTTGCCAAAGGGTTCACTTAGAGAGAAGGAATCGACTACACAGAGACCTTTTCTTTTGTATCTAAGAAAGATTCTTTCCGAGTAATTATGGCATTAGTAGCTCATTTTGATTGAGTTACATCAAATGGATGTGAAAACAACATTCCTTAATGGTCATCTGGAAGAAGAAGTTTACATGAAACAACCTGAAGGATTCTCTTCTAAAGAAGTTTGCAAGCTTAATAAATCCATCTATGGATTAAAACAAGCCTCCCGCCAATGCTATCTAAAATTTCATGATGTTATCACTTCATTTGGTTTTAAAGAAAATGTCATGGATCTATACCAAAAGGTCAGTGGGAGTAAGATTTGTTTCCTTGTATTATACGTGGATGATATTTTGCTTGCAACCAACGATAAAGGTTTTCTATATGAAGTGAAACAATTTCTCTCAAAGAACTTTGACATGAAGGATATGGGAGAGGCATCTTATGTCATTGGCATTAAGATCGATAGGGAAAGATCTCGAGGCATTTTGGGTTTGTCTCAAGAGACGTATATCAACAAAGTTTTAGAGAGGTTTAACATGAAGGATTGTTCACCAAGTGTAGCTCCCATCGTGAAGGGTGATAAACTCAGTTTGAGTCAATGTCCGAAAAATGATTTTGAGCGGGAACACATGAAGAATATTCCATATGCTTCAACAATCGTAAACCTTATGTATGCTCAGGTTTGCACTAGACCTGACATTGCATATGTTGTTGGAATTTTGGGAAGATATTAGAGTAATCCATGTGTTGACTACTGGAAAGCTGCAAAGAAGGTAATGAGATATCTTCAAGGGACAAAAGATTACATGCTTATATATAGACGAACTGAATGTTTGGAAGTGATTGGCTACTCCGATTCAGACTATGTTGGCTGCGTTGATTCACAAAAATCAACATCTGGTTATATTTTTATGTTAGCTGATGGAGCTGTATCTTGGAGAAGTGCCAAGCAGACATTAACTGCTACTTCTACTATGGAAGCTGAGTTCGTTTCTTGTTTTGAGGCTACCTCGCATTGTGTATGGTTAAAGAGCTTCATTTCTGGGCTTAGAATTGTGGACTCTATTTCTAGGCCATTAAAGTTGTACTATGACAACTCTATTGTGGTGTTTATGACTAAGAACAATAAAAGTGGATGTCGAAGTAAGCACATTGATATCAAATACTTAGCCATCAGATAACGTGTTAAGGAAAAAAATTGGTCATTGAACACATTAACACTGAGTTGATGATTGCTGATCCTTTAACTAAAGGCATGCCACCAAAGAATTTTAAGGATCATGTAGTGCGAATGAGACTTGGTTCCATGATGTAATTTCATTATCAGTACATTTATTATTTTCAATGAATCTCTTATTCAATTTGATGTTTTTTCTCATATGTTTTTGTGCACATTTATTTTGAGAAGATATCATTTAGTTTTGATCTAGCATAAACATATGGTTTATGCATTAAGTTGAAAGCTAATGTTGAGAGAAATATATATTGTGGTACATGGAAGATAACACTCACTATTAGAGGACCTATCGCCATGACTCGTATATATTTTGTCACTTGTTGTGGTTAATAATTGGATAAATGGACAGAGCGGTTGAATGTTAGCAATATTTTAAATATTATATTATTTTCAGTTCCTATTTTTAAGAACATAAAGTGGTCCATTAAGCCATTATTTTTATCTTTTTAACTGTATAGAAGTTATGGAGCAATTACTAATTTTGTTTAAACGTAAAGCCCATTTATTTTTGAGTCTGTGATGGCCAGACTTTATATAAGGGAATGAGTTACTCTCTGTTTTGATCACTAAGCCTACTCCTCTGTTCGGAAAACACACAATCGAGTTTGAGTGAGTTAAGGTTTGGAAAACAAAGCTATATGTGTTTCAATTACAAAAATTGCAATGACAGGAGATACGCACATTCTTTCATTTTGCTTTCGCTGTTTTTGATCTGAATGTTACAGTGATGTTATAACATGTTTAGGTCAATTTTATATTCTAATATTTTTATCAATTAACAGTGCAAAACTAATTTCTCTAATAAAGACCTCAGATTATCCAACTATCAAAATAAAGAACCATCTCTCCCAAAATTTGTTTTTAGAAATTCATGTCGATCCAATTATAAACAAAGCATAAATTATAATTTTACTAAGAAACTTGAATGTACCACCCGAGTCAAAATATATTTGACTAGTTTAAACTCTTTTAACATAGAGGTGAAAATCCAATCTAATAATACATGGAAGGCTCTTCCGACCAACAACGAAATGAAAAGAGACTCTCACCAATTATAAAAGTTATAGAAGAAACTAGAGGAATAGAGGAAGAAGATTTTTATCTTCAAACTAGAATACGAGTTGTGTTAACATCGCATATCTTTGTTTGACTCTCATCCAACATGAATTATTAGTTTTGATTGCTATCCAACATGAATAATTCTAGTAGATTTCCATTTTAAAGTTATAATGTTAATTTTTTCAAATCACCGAATGATTGAAAGAGACGGGTTTGGCCCATGCATGATCTTCTATGGTCTATATAACTACGTGAAAAATAAAGAGAGATTTGTCTTAAAGAGAAGACTATTTCAATTTTTGTGATATTGTATAAAGTAGAATTGTACACAAGAATATATAAGTTAAAGAAAGGTTATGATGGAAAAAAATCAAATGAAATCTTAAAAAACTTCAAAAGGTAACATAATCTGCCTAATTAAACAATTAATCCTTTAATTTTGAAAGCCATCCTAATATCTAATTATATTTATATTCATGCAAAATAAGTAATTTTAAGTGGAGATCATTAAGATTTTACATTCATATTAATAAATATTTTATTTATATAAATTTAAAGTAAATTATCTATTTCTTGTTTTATAGTTTTATTTATTATTCTACTTCATTTATACTCCTATAAAATAGTTTTCTATTTTATTTTTACTAAAAAGTAGTACTAATATTCCAGTATAGGTAACTTCAAAAAAATTATTAAATACCACTAAAAATAGTTTTAACTATGCAATTATATAAGGGTATAATTGAAAAAGGTACACAAATATTCTCTTTTTAACAACACACTTTTTGAACTCATTTTATTATTAACTAAAATTTATTAAAAACTACGCTTTGAGTTCAAAATGAACCAAAATTTTGAAAATTAAAAAATAACTAAAGAAACCAATATTTTTGAGATGAAAAAAAATGCATGTACTTTCGTTGGAAATAGTAAATTCCCAAATGAAAAGTACACAAGAAAAAAAAACATTTTATTATTGGTTAAAAACTATTGAAAATTCCAAAAATTCTTTTTTCTCATTCCATAAACTTCACTTAAAGTTTTGCAATTTAAATTCAACTTTAACTAAAAGTAAAAAGTTTGTTAAAAAGCATATCTGTAAGAAGAATTAGTGGAGAGAAAAAAAAAATAGGTGACTCACGTAATAAAGTAGTTGTTGGTCTAATTGATGCACACTCACCTTTGTCATGTTGTCCAAAAGTTTTCAGTTTTTACTACAATGCATAATCATTTTTGAACAACACGATTTTTCAGCTTTTACTATTACTTGTATGCATTAGGTGAAAGGTTAAACATCACATCTAACCCCAAAAAAAATCAGAGAAGAGAGAATTCATGGTAAAAAAAGAAGATACATTTAGCCATTAATAATTAATATATCTTTACTATAGAAATGAAAACAATTGATGGATGGAACACATGTTTAGTCTTTTCTTACTTAGTCTTGAAGAGGAAGAGAATTGCATTTGTTAATTGAACAAACTTTTTTCTTCCTATAGGTTCTGATATAATACAATTCTTGATAGTCACACAACTGAGAAATAATAGCATCCATTAGTAATGCTAAGCTTTGCAAGCACCAAATTTATGGCGTGCATTGCATTTTGGGAGGCACCCAAGAATAGTGTTACTACTACTACTACTAGGACTTGGTTTGTAAGTTGACAAAAACTCTGAATCCTGATCAAGTGATTCTGTGTAGAACTCCAAAATGGAAACTATCTCATCAAAATGAGGCCTCTTATCTGGGTTGCTTGACCAGCATCTATTTATCAGATCACTAAATGCCCAAGGACACTCACATGGCAATGGTGGTCTTGCATTCTACACACACAAAAAGTTCATCATACTCAGTTTCAAGATTCATAGAAAAAAAAATACAAAACCCCACTTAACTTTGCAAGTTTTAATCCATAAGAGAAGCTTTCGTAGTTATAAAACCCCACCAAACCTTATAGAGTATAAGGGTTAGCTTAAGTTAAAAGTTAGCTTTTTTAGACAAATTAACAAAAGATTATACCCAAGTTGATTTTAGTTTACATACCTTAGATAATTTATATATATTAATGGTG
Organism: Vigna angularis; assembly: GCF_016808095.1. Lineage (NCBI taxonomy): Eukaryota > Viridiplantae > Streptophyta > Magnoliopsida > Fabales > Fabaceae > Vigna > Vigna angularis. Next base: position 11,415,005 of record NC_068973.1, on the reverse strand, counting down.
TAAATTATTTTTATATTATCATCTAAGACATACATAGTTTGTTGAACAATTGCCTTAAACCATATTCAATTCAACATGATTTTTTACTAGTAGTACTGTAAAACTATAAAATAAAAAGTTAAATTTTCCGAAACATATGTATGAAATATGAAGTTATATTGCTGAGTTTCATGAGTCCTGTACGTGGAACATATCAAAGGCAAAATAGTACAAACATAAACCGCCTTTACTTAATGGCATGTATATTTTAAGCATTTTTTTAGATTCAAAGAATATCTCTAGGATAGTGAAGCATGTGCAAAGACAATGAACGAAAAGTTGGAATGGACTATGTATATGTTTCTTGCAACTATGATTGGTTGGAAGCAATATCAGAAAAATGAGAAAAAAAAAATTAAAAAAATAAAAGCTTCTGTGTCAATTAGTGAGTCAATTATGTGGCAGCTTGTTGTGATGTGGTGTGCATGTGACAGGGAAGCAGAGGTGGTAGCAATCATTGATTTTCTTAAATAATGTTATATCTAACACTATGCCATATCTTAAATGTTGGAAAAGTAACCATCATGCAGATGTCAGGCAAAATGAAGAAAAATCTAATGTTATCATCGTAATTCAATGTTGTAAATGAGCTTGGATAAACAAGGCTATCATATCACAAACACAACCACATGTTCTGTAAAGATCATAGACAGAGAATAATTGTTGCCCACCACGCCAACACGTTTGAGAAAGATTCGGGGCACATAAACCATCAAAATGGGGTTATATAGCCAAGTGCATGCATAGAGAATGCATAGAGACATGATAGTGTTAAAGCAGATAGTGAAAACGAACATACAAATATATGTATATATGCATACAAAGGTGGATATTAAAGATTTTAATATGAGGAACAAGATAAACTTTTGTTACATAGATAATAATCATGCATGCCCATGTTATATACGTGTAAACAAATAATACAATGGCAAACTGTTCCCACTAAAAGGATCAGTAAGAAAACAACTTTAGAATAATAGAGAACGAAATAGATCCTCAATAGTACTATCATAATGATATATTGACAAAATCTACTTTGATGAGATGGAGTTTTTCATTCCTTTCTAAGAAGCTCTTTTCTGTGCTCAAGTTCTTTCTAACTATTTTCTTTTTCTTATTCTAGCTCGCTTGACTGGATTGAGATCTTTAACAGCATCCATGAAATTAACAACAATGAACAGTGTTACCAACACATTTTCTCTCTAGCACGTTCTTCTCCACGGGATGAAGTTCTTGTGGGTCCAACTAGTTTGAAAACGAGACTCATCAAATGAGAAATGGAACCCACATGAATTTCAATCTATATAAGAAAATGTGTCAGAAAATACTGTTTGAAAGTTTTTTACTAGTATTTTTCTTTACAAAATATCTGGTATGGCATTCTGTTGTTTTCCCCTTTGACAACAGATAGAGAACATTACTTGATTTAACCAGATTCATGTATAAATTTAGTGACTGAATATGCCTAGTGTCATTCAATGATTTAATAAAGCAATCTATTATACCACTAAGAACTGAAACATTGAGACAGAAGACAACATGTGCATACCGCCAATTTTTTAGGTAAATATGATGTTTAATTTTGAGACAAGTCAATGCAATGAGCACTTATTTTCTTTAAGAAATACAATAAGAGTGTGAGTGAAACAATTAGAGTAAATTCTGATGCAAACCTTGTGGGAAACTGCAAATGCTGCCTGCTCTGGAGTCATGTTGTCAAATGGAGTTTTTCCTGTCAAAAGCTCCCATAGAACTATGCCAAAACTATACACATCTACTTTCTTGGTATGATGCTTTTCTTTGATCATTTCGGGCGCCATCCAACGGTATGTTCCGGTGAATCCTTTTGCACTGCCACACTGAGATTCTAAGCATGAGATACCAAAATCTGCTACCTTTACACACATGTCTTCCCCCAAGAGGAGATTCTCTGATTTGAGATCCCTATGAAGAATCCCTTGAGAATGAAGATACTGCATCCCCCGTGCAATGTCAAGGGCTAACTTCAGAACAAGTTTGTGTGGAAGTATATCTGGTTGCTGGTGGTGCAGGAATTTTCCCAGTGAACCTCCAGCCAAATATTCAGTGATTATGCAAAACACAGGAGGTTTCTTGCAAGCGGCAATAAACTGCATCATCAATAAAAGTCAACAGTTCCTGATGAAGGGTTAATGTCTCTATATTCAGCACCAGAAATCTTGTATTTCAAACATTCTCTTCTCTTTAAAATGAGCAAATCTAAGCATTAATGACTGCTTTTATTGCTTTCTGTGTTAGTTAGGCCATTATCAACTTTCTAGAGAAAGCATTAATCAGTTAAAACACTTGTCTCTCAGAGCTCCTAAAACTCAATACTTGATCAACAACAAGATCCACCACAAGACTCTGGAATAATTGGGGTGAGAGGGTAATTAAATGACTAGCTAAAGAGATAGCCTAAATCAAAGACGAATCTCTGCTCTTATGTTCAATTTCAACCTTTCAATAAATGGAATGCAACGATATACTAAGGCATTGGAAAGCACCTTTGGCAGTTTTAACTTCATAAGCGCAAGCCTATTGCACCACTTTTCCAACTAATCCATTACTTCATTTTGCAGATAACTGTTTGCTTTTTGTTCTTTCTAGTTCCTTCACGAAATTTCACAACGCCTAGTTAGAATTGCAAGACAAAAACGACCTTACCACTGAACCATCGAAAAGATTAAAGGGGTAAAGAAGCTATCCTCAAAAGGTGAAGAATAAATGAGAATTGGACATTTAGACAAAGTATGAAGGCCAGCATCTTCCTCTCAAAAGGCACCAATAAATATTCCTAACAACGTAAGCAAGAGAATCATCTCTCGTATTCTATGCCAATGTTAATAATAAGACAGACACAAGAACAGAACAACAAATCAAGAAAACAAAATACTTCATTTTTCTGTACTTTTTTGGTAAAGTCATGATATTTTGTGACGAAGTTTAAGAGACTTCTGACCAGTTCATGTTATTTCTTACACATCATCCCCGAGATCAAACTTCTGACAAAAATATGCAAAAAAACATGACTATGAACCCATTGTATGAATCCATGTCGATAGAAAACACGTAGTTGAAGAGAGATAAACTTACAGTAATGATATTTGGGTGGCCTAATCGAAGGAGCAAAGAGACCTCAGAAGTGAATTGCTTCTCAAGAAAAGCAGCCAAGTCCTCATCCTCCTCCGGTTGACTAACGAGCTTAATTGCCACATCTTTTTGCTTGTAAACCCCTCTGTAGATTCTGCTGTGCCTGCCAGAGGCAAATTTGGATCCAATGAGCAACTGAGACATATCTGCACTCCATTCTTCTTCTCCTTCTCCCTTTATCTCAGCCCCCGGAGACACCAGATACTTAGACCATGACACTGCGCGGTTGTACTCCCCAAGTGAAAGCCTTCTCCCCAACTTGCCACTGTTGGAAATTTGCTTGTGCCACCTCAAGTTCTTCATGTGGCTCACACCTACCACCTCTCAAAACCATCAAAGTTCAACCTTTTTCCCAAGCCTCCCGCACCCCAAATGCAGATCCAGTAACGGCCTAAACCTCTAAACAAATGCACCAATTCTCACAACACCCAAGTGAGGAAAACTTCATTATCATGGCTTAAAAAGTAAGTGAGGCAACCACATTATAATTTTTTCTCACCATTCAGTCCCTCCCCTCTCACCCACAGCAGCTGATAACTGGAGGAAGAAAAGCAGGACCAAGGAAAAGAAGCTCCCAGCCTCGGTGAAAAGAACAAAATTTTAACCAGAGCTAGCGCAGAGAAAGAGAAAGAGAGTTAAGTTTTGTTGATTTCCAACTTCCAATCAAGTGCCTGCACCAAATGAGAGAGAGAGAGAGAGAGAGAGAGATAGAGAGGAGAAATAGTTATAGTTGGTCGTAACAAGACAAACAAAGACCAATACAATGAGTAAAGATAAAGTTGATATCTTACACAGACACACAAGTTTGAATCTTTAGTCCATTAAAGATTTCTATAAATAGGTGATTTTGTAAATATTCTTTTAAAAAATATATAAATTTATTTTAATTTAATTATTTTTGTAAAAAAGAAAAGAAAATTATAGAAGTTGTTACCGCAGACGATATACAGTTTGAGATAATTTAGGTTGGGGTGGTGAGGAGTGAGTGAGGGCATATGTGTTGGGTTGGGTACATTAGTCTCTTTACATTGGTATTCGTAACGTGCGAAGATCCACTTCCGAGGAGACAAAACGGGTCTGTTTGACAGCGACAGCTATGTACGAGATTTCCTCTTTTACCCTTGTCTTTCTCCCACATTCTCAGGTCTTGCCATTTGCTTTTACCTTTTACCCCACCCTTGTGTCTTTCTCATTATGTTGTGCCACCCAACCAACCCCCACTCCCCACGCACCACGTGGTGGTTTCTACTTTCTACTCTCTTCTCTACGCACACATCACAACAAACTAATGTTTCTGTCTACTCAAACTTACACCAAAATTATCACATCTCCCTTCTTTTTATACTGCACTACTTCATAAATACAAAACCTCTAAATAATGCAACACACTTTCTCTTTACCTTCATTTATTACTTCATTTGCCTCCTCTTCTATGTTAACTTTATTTATTCATAAAATTATGAACTATAATAAATATCTAAAATATTACATAATTGTTGTTACAAACTAACTTTTATTAACTAAATATTGTATCATTTTGGCCCAAGTAACATCTTGTTTTTAATGAGTTTATTTGAAGAGATAATTAAGTTTATTGAATGATTGATTAGCTTTGAACCCAAAAGTAGTGAAGATAAAAGATGATCATCACTTTAATTATTAAGCCAACTCTCCTCACGTCTTTAATTATTAAACCAGCACTCTTAAATTATGCACTTAATCATTTACGATGTTTCGTTTAGATTTTATATCAAATAATACTTTTATTGGTCCTACCAAAACTGTCATAGTTTTAATATTTTATTAATTGTTTTGTTTTTAACTCCTCCTCAAATGAATTTTTATATTTGCAACCGATAGATTTATTAAAATAATCATTTGTACATTTGTTTTGCAAATGACGTGTTTATATTATAAACAAGTCTTAAATTATCGTTATTTGGCGAAAGAAATAATGTTTAACAGAACTAAAAAGTTAGTTAATAAGTTAAAATAAAAGGGATCGATAGATACTTTCCTTTCATAGAGAAACCTTAATAAAGATTATGAACTAATATTTTATTTTACATAATTATTTATAATTATAGATATTATAGATGTTAATAGTTGTTTTTTTATAAGGAAATGTTAGTTGTTAATATTTTTTTTTAATAAAAAAATTGAAATCACAACTTCTTTCATAATTTTTAAAATTTTTCACCAAATAAACTATCTTATAACTTAGGTTAGATATATTATCTTTATTTTATATTTATTTATTTTAATTAGTTTATTATTATTTTTAGTATTTTGGATTTAATCATATTTTTTTATTATAAATAAAACATTTATATATATATATATTCAACACAAGCAAAATTAATCTCATATAAATTGAAAAATTAAACTTATATATTTTTTCATTCCTTTCTAATTTTACTAAATTTTTAATATTATAATATTTAAAATATTCAGAGAAAGAGTTTTATCACTTGCCATGATTGTATATCATTTAAACATTTAAAAGAAAAAGTAATGATAAAATTTTAATAAATTATTTACAGGTCATTAATTTCTTAAAATAAAATTTCAAATAAAAATGCATAGAAACACATTTTCAATAATATAAATTGATATTATCTTTTTGAGGAAAATAAAAGTGAGGCCATAATTTGATGATGAGGAGGTTTTGTGGTGGAGTTTCAACTTTTTTTCTTTGATTTGAGAAAAAAGATGAACATGCAAAGAAATGAATGACAGGTGATTGTTTGGATGGTTAGAAGAAATTAAAAGAAAAAAAGGAAAGAGAAAGAGATTGGAAATTATGGAAAAATAAAAGTTAAAATAAAAAGATAATAGATTATTTTAGGGCCATAATCCATTATGGTTGGTCCTAGGCATGTAGGGGCAGGTTGGTCAGTTTGAGGGACATAAGTGGCTATAATGTCTGGTTAGGAAGAGGTGTTGAGGAGAGGAATAGAAAAATGCAACAACAGAAAGAAAATAAAGGAAGATTAGGAGGGACATGTGGGGCCCACCACATAGGAGTTGGAGTGGGACCACCAGTTGGTGGTCTCCGTGGCTGTGTCGGACAAGCCGTATGGTCCTCTTCCGTATACGGCCTCTCTCTCATCTTCTTCTCTTTACGCATTTCGATGACCTTCAGTTATTTTAAAAGCAGTAGTAAATGCTGTTGCATGCACCTATGCCTTTTTTACTTCGCCTCTTTATTAAGAGGGTCTCCTATTTTCATATATAATTACGTTTTTACAATTTAAAATAATAACATTTTATTATAATTATTTATGGTTAAATGTATTTTCAATTTATGAAAATGACGTAAAATTTGAATGTTTTTATTACTAATTTTAACGTAATTTTTCAAAATAGATGGATATGTTTTCACATAACTAAATATATCATGCAAATTTTTTTCACAAATTACGAATTTTCATTATTTAATATGCATTTTTCAAGTTTTTTTATGTAAAAAATCATTTGACGTTCAAGTTACTACTAAACTAGAGACTATGATCAAACTTAAATTAAGATTTAAATCCTTGTTTGGTTCTCGTATTTGTGTGCCAATCTCAAGTAAGTCATTGTTTTTTTTTCCATCTCAATCCGGTCTATAAACTTGTAAAAATAAGCCAATTAGGTCCAAATATTTGAAAAATTGATTCAATTAAGCCCTCCCCGTTAAGTTTGCACATACGACGTTAAACATATGTTGAGCTGTAACTTTTTTTTATGACGTGACATTGTGTATTAAATTGAATTAGTCATCTGTTGTACAATCAATAATGCCACGTAGATGTGTAAAATTTTTAAACTGAACCAAGAAGCAGAGATTGTGAAAAGGGAGTTGAAACCCTCCGAGAATCGCCCCACCGGCCGTGGTAGTGGCGGCTTCTTCTCCTCTGGTACCCGCTGACCTCGACTGCCGAAAAGATTTCTCGGATGGATCTAGCCAGCGAAGTGTTCCATCAGCCACAATCCATTCCACACTGCAACACCCAACATTTGCAATTCTAGGTCCGTTAACGCTGCCTTCAAGGTTCTTCGAGTTCCTCCACGCTTGGTAATGCATTTATGATTTGTGGAGTTTGGTGTATGAATTGATTGAATCTGTGTATTGAGTGTGGAAGATTTGGGACTGTGATTGCAGCAAATGGTGGAGATGGAGTGCCAGAGATGGGCAAGCAAAGGGATAAAAATAACATACCAAATCAGAGAGACTCGAGGTGGATACAAAGCTGGTGCTCTAAAAGAAGGCCTAAAACGTAGCTGTGTAAAACATTGCGAGTACGTGGCAATTTTTGATGCTGATTTTCGTCCAGAACCAGATTTTCTCAGACGTTCATTCCTTTCTTGGTGGGCAACCCCGACATTGCTCTTGTTCAAGCTCGTTGGAGATTTGGTAAATAAAAAAAATAAATATATATTTCACCAATTCTTATTCATTCTTATTACAACTACTTTTTTACATTGTTTTTCTTTATTAACACAACAACTCCTTTAGTGTCTGTGGCATTTAATTTGGTTTATTTTAATTTAAGAAAATTATTAATATTTATTATGTGGACTTTCACTTTCCCTTTGTCCCGGGTTGACCCGTTAGCTCACAAAACAAACCCTTCAATCACGGGTGGGGGCCACCAACGAGGCACTGTGAAGGTTGTCTCCTTCAGGATCATGTCCCCATTCAGAACAGTAACTTAACAAGTGAAACAGAGGGTCAAGAACAAACAAATAAAAAGCTTCACTCATTTTCATCCACTCTTGCTGTTAGCTCACAAAAATCTAACCTTTCATAGTTAATGCACACACACAAATATAATAATAATAATAGTGAGATTGTGAAAAGATTACATTTTAAGCTTAGTTAACTTAAAAACTGATTTATAAGTTGAAATTTACATACTTCCAACAACATCAGGGTTGGTTTGTAATGTGTTGTTCTGCTTATGACGTTTTGCTTATGATGGTTGAAGTCCCTCTGTCCAAATTCATCAAACCCAAAATAATGTTTTTGTTTCCTAGTCTTGTGTAGATCTGTAACTTACCCTATGTTTTCTTCTTGGGCAACGAAGGTTTCCGCAGTAGAAGCGGCGAGGGTGAAGCGTGTGGTGATTGAAAGAGGGTGGTGGGATTGGTGCAAGGTTTTTTGCCAAGGGCTATGAGGCGCGTTTGGACCCATCAATTAAAGTACATAATCAAAGCCCCAATCCATTGCAAATAACAAATTAAATAAAAAATTCCAAGTCATATAAGATGTATACACATGTGTGCACCACGTCATCACAGTTAGACGACGTCAGTGATAACTTAACGAAGAGGGCTTAATTGGCTCATTTTTACAAGTTTATGGACCTGATTGAGACCGAAAAAAAAAATAATGACCCACTTGAGATTGACACACAAATACGAGATCCAAATGAGGGTTTAAACCTTAAATTAATGCAAAAAGTATTGTCAAATTAAGATGAAAATGATATTTATAAGCGTACCTTGTTGACCACGAATCTCCATCTGAATGGGTCACAGTTATGGGCCCAATGGTCCAAAGGCCCAATAACCAACTTACTTGTGAGAAATTGGAGTTGTTTTTGGCTATGTTTTTATAACGTGAGAATGTCCCCAGTCAGCACGAGGAGATACCGATAGGCGGTACCCTAGCCTAATGAGCAACATTGTTATCAAAATAGATGCAGTCTTTGGTGTATGAAATGTAGTATCTTGTATCCGGTATTTGGTGTCCGGCTAGGTGATCCATTCATAAAGTATCTAACAGCCGTCTTATTAACTACAAGCTATTCGACACTAGGTACTCGATAATGGTATCATGTTATTGTCTTAAGTAATTGAATCAAAGGATGTAGTCAGCAGGATCGATGGATATTCGACCATATATAGTACAAATATAGTTCTTTTAATTCAACAATGTTAAAGTTTTTTTATGTGTTAAACTTTGTTGCCCATTTTGGTATGCTGTTGTTTTTGGTATGATATGGATTGAGTAAAATGTTGTTGTTAGTGTGAGTGGATTACACTTAAAATTTTAAATTATTTGTGTGTTAGTTGTCGATTTTGGGATTGCTCTCATACCTTTTAAGCTTTTTAAATGTGTAAGTGGTCTCTATGAAGTTAAAGTATGTTTTAATTTTACAAGCTTGCATGCATTGTGGTTTTGGGATGACTGATGAGAGATTTGAAGTTGTAGTCCACCATGGTGGAATCTTGGAAAATGATGTATCATTTAAATATATTAGTGGAGAAACGAGTTATTGGTCATGTAACCTTGATAAATGAAGTTACTTTGACGTCATAAGTTCAATTAAAGAATTGGAATATATTGAAGTTAAAGATTTATTTTATTTTATTGAAAATATGATGCATCAGTTGTATGATGACAAAGGTGCAATTAATATGGATGAGTTAAAGGTCATAGAAAATGAATTAAATGAAGTTCTTGACTAGGAATGACAAAAAAGTCTGCGGGCGCGAGTATCCGCAGGTAAAATTTGCGACGGATAGTTACTATCCGCAGATATTTACTACCTATAGGTAACGGGTAGCGGGTATTTTAATATCCGCTTCTAAACGGGTTGGGTACGAGTAGTATATTACCCGACCCGCGAGTATCCCTTACCCGCAAAAAATAATAATAAAAAATAATTTATATATATTTTAATTAAAAATTAAATTAAATTATATTTCATTAGGTTAAATTTAATTAAAATTAAATTTTAATTTATATATAATTTAATTTAATTTATATTATATATATATATATATATTTTGTAATTTTATTTAAATTTTATTTTAAAATGTATAAAATATTCTTTTTGTGGGTATTCGCGGGTATTTTAAAACCAGCGAATATTTTCTAAACGGGTACCCGCGCGGGTAGCGGGTACAATTTTAACCGGCGAGTCAGGTTGCGGGTAGGCACTATCCGTGCCCGACCCAACCCAACCCGTTGCCATCTCTATTCTTGACCACTGTTAGGGGCCTTTAAAGAGTGGAGATAATAGTCATGTTGGAGTCTTTCCAAAAGTTGGCAAAGACAACAATGAAGATGGTCATCACAAAAATGAGTTTAAGATATAAATTGTGCCTGATAATGAACATGAAGTGGAAGGTGAGGGCGAGGATGAAGTGGAGCTTAGGGTGAGGATGAAGTGGAAGTTTAGGATAAGGATGAAGTGGAGGTTCAAGGTGAGGATGAAGTTCGTATTGAATTTGTTAGTGCAAGAGAGGATGATGATTAAGTGGACGACGCAGGTGGAGTGGGTGTATGGCTTATAGATGTTTATGTAAATGTTGCTAGTCATGAAAAAAAATTGTAGAAGGGAATGTAACAGTTGAAGTGAATTTAAATGAACAAGATATTGATGAAAAAGGCAATTAATCACTTCATGGTCTATATGCCCAATCAAAATCAAATGACACAGGGTTGTCTGATGATGATTGTGTCAGAGCAGTGCACCGAAATGATTAACGCGTTCAATAAACCAAGAGGGGGGTGAATTGATTTCTTATCACAAATCGTTCTTTTAAAGGATGATAGGCTTTCAATTCACCAACAACAACAACACTCAATCACACTCCCTGTTAAATTACTTGCTCTATGCTAACATGCCAAGTTCTCAAAGCCACAACACAAGGGTTCATCAAACCCTAGAATACTTATCACCACAACCTTCAGATAAGAATTTCAAAACTACACTTTTTATATGTTTCGTATTTTAGAATGAGAGTCCCAATCTAATTTATAGAGATCTCACTCAAGGATACCTCCAAACATCCGTTGTCAACTAATTAACGTATGATAATCAATTATCCAATTACGGTAATTGATTATGCATTTAATTAATGCATAACGGTAAGAAACTTGCTTAAAAATTCTCATAATTACTCGTAATAATCAATTATGGAAAGTTATAATTGATTATTGATAATCGATTAATATAGGTTGATAATCGATTATCTTGAGTATAAAATGAGGTTTTCTGATTCAAAATAAATTTTACGTAATCTAAGGTAAACAATAGATAGAATCAAAGATAAATCACATCTCATACATAAATCTACTAAATTGCAAAGGCTTTATTATTAAAGCAAGTCTTCATGAAGATCTTCCTGTAATAAGAGGACTAGTGACTTGACTTTGAGATATCATCAAAATTTCTGCTCTTCTACTTTATACTAACAATCTCCCCCTTTTTTATGATGATAACACATATTTTAATTTAAAGCTTTTTGTAACCTGTACTGAACTCATACATAACTTAAAGAAGAGGGATTAGTAGACAAGAGATAAATATAATTAAGCATTTAAACATATTTCTCCCCCTTTTTGATCATTATTAAAAAGCGCTATGTATGATTAAAAAACATTTTGTCCCTAAATTTAAGAACTCCCCTTTGATATAATCTAAAAAAATAAGACAAGATAAACATTAAGGCAAATTTTCATTAAGGGAATTAAAAAAACACATAACATAACATGAAGATTTTTGAAAAACTGAAAAGAAAAAAAAATGCAACAAACCAAGAGGGGGTGAATTGATTTCTTATCGCAAATCGTTCTTTTAATAATTTTCTCATAAATGTAAAAATTTCGTAAAACAATTTAAACAAATTTAAAGAGTAAGGAAGAGAGAAAATTGCACATGTAATTTTTATCCTGGTTCAGATCATAGAAATCCTACATCTAGTTGTTAATCTCAATTGAGAATTAACGCTTCACTAGCATAAACCAACAAACTGTTACAATCACAAAGAAAATAAACAAGTTGAAGGTTAGAACACCTCTCTTGTTACCCCCAAGAGATAAAAGTCACTTCCCTTGTAACCCACAAGGGATGAACACCTCCTCTGAATGTTTTAAGAAGGATGACCACCTCCTTTGAATCTTCACAAAGGATGATAGACTTTCAACTCAATAACAACAACAACACTCAATCACACTTCTTATGAAAGTTCTCGCTTTATGCTAACACACCAAGTTCTCAAAGCCACAACACAAGGGTTCAACAAACCCTAAAACACTTATCACTACAACTTGCAAATAAGAATTTCAAAAATACAATTTTTGTATGTTTCGTATTTCATATTTTAGAATGAGAGTCACAATCTAATTTATAGAGATCTAACTCAAGGATACCTCTAAAAATCTGTTGTCAACTAATTAACGTGTGATAATCAATTATCCAATTATGGTAATTGATTATGCATTTAATGAATGCACAACGGTAAAAAAATTGCTTAAAAATTCTCCTAATTGCTCGTGATAATCAAGTATGGCAAATCATAATTGATTATTGATAATTGATTATTATAAGTTGATAATCGATTATTAAATAGTTGATAATCGATTATCTGTAGTATAAAATGAGGTTTTCTGATTCAAAATAAATTTTAATGCAACCTAAGTCAAACAATACATAAAATCAAAGATAAACCACATCCTATACATAAATCTACTAAATTAAAGCTTTAATATAAAAACAAGTCTTCATGAAGATCTTCCTGCAATAAGAGCACTAGAGACTTGACTTTGAGACATCATCAAAATTTTTGCTCTTCAGCTTTATGCTAACAAATTGATATTCCAATTTTTTTATATGTCCGTAAGACAATCAAAGTGATGGTGAAAGTGATGAAAGATACAATTGTTGTCTGTTTGGGACATTTGTTATGCCAAAATCTATGGTAGAGTATAAATGAGAAGTGGGAACAAATTTTATAGATAAACACTAGTTAAGGGAAGTTGTTAGAACTTATGAGTGTATGCTGGCAGAAATTTGAAGTTCTTTAAAAAATTGGAGGGTTAAAGTCAAATACATGGGGGCCCAACAAATGTGTCAGTGGATAGGTTATTGTGCGTACTTGCCTTATGTAATACTTGGAAATTGAGAAAAATTGTGGATGTGCATAGTTGCAACAGAGAATTCAACATTAATATAATGAATGTTAAGTGGTTGAGTGAGTCTTAAATAGGTCCTTACAAGAAAATCCAAATTTAAAGATAAATGATTTACATATTAAAGTTGTTAGGAAATGGAATACAAATGTGTTAATATCTAAAACTAGTAGGGTCAAGGGTAATTACATTAGGCCAAGTAGACAGTTCATTTAAAGACTAATTCAAAAGAATTTATGACTATGCACATGAATTGTTGAGATGTTAACCTAGATCAACAACAAAAATGAAAGTGGACACGTGGATGATGATGCAATATTCAAGAGAATTTACATTTGTTTCAAAGCTTGCAAGGATAATTTTGTGTCATGTAGACCCATTATTGGTTTGGATGAGTGTTTTATGAAAGGAAAGTATAAGGGAGAGTTGCTAAATATTTTCGGTCGGAATCCTAATGATCATATGTTACCACTAACCTATGCTATTGTAGAAGTGGAGAACAAAGAAACATGGACATGATTTTTGGAGTTCTTGATTAAAGACCTTGGGGTCATGAAGTATGTGACTCATGCACATTTATGTCTGACCAACAAAAGATATTTATATTCCTTCTTGCTTGTGTTTATGTTAGCCTTTTTGTGTCTATGATAATTGATTCAATGTTGTTACCCATAGGGTCTAGTGCCTACTATCCATGAACTTTTACTTGGGGCAGAGATAAGATTTTGCATGCGACAATTGTATGCAAATTAGAGGAAAAATTTTTGTGGTCAGAGATTGAAGAATCTCATGTGGAGGTTACTATCAGCACATACTCCCAAACTTGAGAGAGAAAAATGTTAAATATTAAAGAAGTCAATCTAGAGGCATACAAATATATGATGTTATTCTCCCAAATCTAGATACCTTAAACACATTTATCTTAATCATTGAAACAAGTTATGCAATTTGTGATACATTTGACAACAACACGAGTGAAGCTTTCAATAGAGTCATTGTTGATGTAGAGGTAAACCCATTATAACCATGCTGGAAGATATTAGGCTTTATCTGATCAAAAGGTGGGAAACCAAGAAAATGAAGGTATCAACTTTAGAACAATCCATTTGCCTGAAGATTAAAAAAAGATTTCAAGGAGAATCAAATTTAATAAAATTTTGGATCCTGAGGTAAAGATATAATTTTGTTCTATTTTTTAAAACATGTTGTGTTGACTTTCTTATTTGTTGACTTATTTTTGTACCTTTTACATAACTGGTCAGGAGAAAAGTTGTTTGAAGTTAGGCGCATATCAATGATTAGGAACAAGTATGCAGTTAACCTAGACACTCAACACTGTAGCTGTAGGAAGTAACTCATCAATAACATCCCTTGTTGTCATGCAATTACAACAATGAATTTCTTAAATTTTAATCCAGAAGACTATATACGTCATTCATTCAGACGCTCCACATATGAAGAAACAAATTGAGCCATCATCTATCCAGTAAATGACCAAGTTTCTATGCGAAAGAACATCCTTCCCTAATGTGACGCCCCCATTTAAGAGTGTTGGAACAACCAGTACCGATTTTGCGCAGCGGAAATATTAAAACAGAGTTCGATACATATTGTTAAAAACAAAGAGCTTGTTTGGTCACTTTTAAAAAAATGGTTCCTTTATTTTTCTTATAAACTTTTTATCAAACAGTTGATGTGCTGAAAATATAAAGAGTGCAGGGAGTAGAAAAATCACATAAATGATTTTTATCCTGGTTCGAATCAAAAGATTCTACGTCCAGTCGTTAATCACTATGAATAGTGATTAACTTTTTCACTAAAACAGTTTCACAGTTACAATGAAAGTGAATAGAAAATAACAATAACAAAAACATCTTCCTTCGACAAACGAACCAGAAGAGTTCAGCAAGAACCTTCCTTCGACAAACGAATCGGAAGAGCTTCCTTCGACAAACGAACCGGAAGCAACAACTCTGCCAACTTCAAGAGAACCGCTCCGACCTTTGACACACAAAGCGCGAGCTTCTCCTATTCACAAGACTTGACAAGAGCAGGAACTTGCACTTGAGAACTTCCTCAGATTTCACTGTATTCTCAAATTCGCAAAAGTTACATTCTAAAGTGTTTGGCAAAGGTATATATAGCCTACATGTCCGAAACTGAAAAGAATTATTACAACTGCCAGTGATAATCGATTATTGTAAATGATAATCGATTATATGCAAGACTTGGAACAGTTAGGATTTTTAACTCTTCAACCGTTCGACTCGAGTTCTTCATCTTCTGCCGCTCAGTTTGATTCGGCACAGACTCCTGCCGTTCGGTTTAAACCTTATCACCTTCTGTGGTTCGGCTCAATTCGTGTTCGCCCAGTGTTAGTGACCGATTGGTATTCAACTGGGTTTAGCTAATGTTCAACTCTGTTCAGTCCTATGAGTGTCCGTTTGGTCTTGAACTGTGTTCGGCTAGTGTTCATCCTGTGTTTGGCCTTGAACTGTTATACACCGTCCAGCCTTCAACTATTACTACCGTTCGGTCTTGACTGATAGTGACCGTTCGATCTTTACTATTCGGTTCTGGTGTCTTCTCCTATATAGAAATGCTTTTAGACTTCATACAACAAGAGTCTTCATATTCTTCACTTTGTAGCATCATCAAAACCATTAACTTCAAGACATCAATGCTCCTCATTGGTAACAAATAGAAGGATCCTTGAGCGACCAAAGAAAAAAGAAGATTAAAACAATGGTAGTTAAAGAACGAGGACACCCAATTGAGCAAAGGTGAGCTTAAAAAAATGTAACATCCACTAGAAAAATTCATGAATTTACCAACAAAATTTTACCGAAGAAAATAAATTTGTTGGTAAATTTGAATTATCGACAAATTTATTGACGAAAAAATTGGTTTGTAAATTCGACGATAATACATATTTCATTTACCTCCAAAGCGCGAGTAGATTGTGCATTATATATTCACTCGAAAGGCTCCATAGCGCAACCATTCAGCCATCATGACGCAAATAGAAGCCACAACGAACCCGCTGGCTCTCAAAATCACGCCACCAACACAAATGCATATCCATGTACTTCACCATCATTCGAGCATTACCACCAACATCTCCACGACTACAAGTAATTTGCATACCATAGAACTAGTAGCTCCATTAGAAACCCATAATATAAAAAAAATGGAACCCACCACGAGAGTCACCATGCACAAATAAAAAAGAATGAAACCCTAAAAGAAAGAAGAAGAAGAAAAGGAAAGGAAGAAGATGAACCAAATTACAATATTTACCAATGGAATTTATCGACGAATATCGATCTATCAAAAATTTGTTAGAAAAAAGTTATTACCGACGATTATTCTGTGGTTTGACCATTGATAATGCCCTTTTTTTTTGTAGTGATCTGTCACTAATTAGCCATAACAGAAATAATTCTCCACTACATCCACAACAACCAACAAAGGTATCCCAACCACCAACACAATAAACTCAACAATCTTCATAAGCATTAGAGCCACCACCACAACCAACTGAACAATCCTCACAACAAACCCAACAATAACACCAATTAGGACAATCGACACCAACAATCAAGAGAGACATAATAGAAATTAGGATAGGAAGTGTATCATAGTGTTTTCAATTTTATTTTAAGCACATTTGGTGAAGTTTTGTAATGTAATTTGATGCATTTCTCTAGGAAACATTTGTATTTTGAAAACCACTACTTTGTGCTTAAATACATTACATTAATATGTTATTATGGTGTTATTATGTTATTATGGAAAACATTGTATTTGGGAAACTAGTTCTCTATAATATTTTAGGGAAATATTAATGTTATTATGTTGTTAAAAACCTTATCTTTATCTTTGGTGTCATTGTTATGTATGAATTCACAAATTGTTCATTATATATTTGTACGGTTAAGTACAAACATAATAGTGACTACATTGACAAAATTTTACTAAAATTAGGACTTATTTAAACAAAAAACAAACAATTATAATTTCATTCGTTGATTCATTTGAACACATTACAAAACAGAATAAGACAACCTTAACATTACATAAACTACACTTAAGTCAAATTTGGTGACCTAACACACTAAACGAAAAAACAGGGTGACAACCTAAACACATCAACCTAAACATAGACACACCATAACTATGTTCATTACATCAACAATACATAAATCTTTCTCTTTTACCTAACAATGATAACATCTTTTTCATCAACATTTTCTTTAGAGCACCACTTGAAATAGTTACACCACAACACATTAGAGGAACCACTCTATTATTAAACACAAAAATAACAAAGACAATGTTAAGTACCAAGAAATATTTTTATTATAAATAATTAAATATGTTATTATTAATCTAACCTTGTAGTTATGACAACTCCAAAATTGTCTCTCAACATTGTTTGAACTTCTTACCATTCTTAGCATTTTCATCCCACCAAAATTGCAAATGGGGTTATCTCCATTCCCTTTGAACCACCACCATGCAAGAAACGACAAATTTGTTGCCCCCAACTATCCCAATAAGAAGACAAAGATTGACAACCAAACATACATCACCAAGCAACGAACACGATTTCTTTCACAAGAGAGTTTGCAAAATCAAGAAAAAACAATACCTAGTTAAGAAACCATATTTCCCTTTTTATGTCCAATTTTGGTTTCAAAATACAATAAACATATAATTTCAAGTCACACAGTGCGTGATGGGCCACATAAGATAAAATAACACAACTCATTCAAATAGTGCCACATGTATGTTCATCCGTTAATAATTTAGTCTGCATCATAAAAATGACTAAATTGAATGAAATTTACCAAAATAGGGATCACATTAAACGTGTAGAAAAGTGAAAACCACATTAAACAAAGTACATGAAAATAGAGATCAAAATAGTATTTAAATCTATATATTATTAAAATAAGTTGTTGGGTAGATATAATTTTTGTAAAGAATGTTAAAATGTTATTATTTTTATTTAATTAAGTTTTAAGCATTTTATAAATTTAGATATTTTTAATTAAGTTTTGTTTTTAATTTTTTATTATTATATAGTACTCAATATTTTTAATATTTTTTAATTAAAATATTTTTGTTTTATTTACTTGAATATTGTAATTGTTACTGTGTCTTATCTATCACTTTTTTTTCATATGTTAAGAAATATAAAATTTTCTGCAAATATAAAATGATGATGTAGTAAATATAAAATGATAAGTAATTTTTGTTTCTTTAATTAAAAGATATTAGATAATAATATTATCATGTACCATATGGACCGGACGGTCCAAGGAAGACCACGTATGATTAACCTAACTGTATGGGTCACTAAGACCGGCCAGTAGGTTCTCTAGGTCATTAAGACCATGATCAAGGTAAGCAGCGATTAGAGCTATTGAGCTAAAATTGGGCCGTGATTAACTTCTCACTAACCCAAACCCATGGAAAAAACTATAAATACAAGTCAAAGGTAAGTGGTAGGTACGTTGCATTTACTGCGCACTTATTACTGTTCTATTGAATTGTCGAACGATTCACACACTGACTTTGGCATCGGAGGATCTTTGACAGGTTCTCTCCCGGACGAAAGAGCAAGACAACGAATTTTGGATCGAGACCAGATGGCAAGAAGACAAATTGTGAAGGAGCCCAGTGACTCAACCCCACAACAGAAACATTTTGGCGCCCACCGTGGGGCGAGTTTCTTCATTCACCCAATGGTGACTACAAGAAACATGAGCATTGACGACCCATGAGAGATGATTCGGATGTTACAGCAAAAGATGGAGGAGATGCAACAACGCCATGAAGCAAAACTCATAGCCGTAAGGGCTAAATGCTCGGCTCGAATCGCTCAGGAGAAGGAGTCGGCAGCAGGAGAGAAGGAGGGAGAGCAACACGGTAAGGAGCGTGGGAAAGTTATTGTGGAATATAAAACTAAGTGTAGCGGCTCACCGGATGAAACGTGGAAACTGACTGAGCAAGAAGTCGAAGGAAGTAAGGCCAAATCCGTTCATGTCGAGAGCGCCGCAGCGAACAAATAGTTACCAATAAAGACTGAGAGCTCATCCACTTTGCTCCCCTTTGTCCAGGCGATAATGGACGTCCACATATCAAAACAGTTTGCTCCTCCCCAGTTCAAGATATACGACGGGACGACGGACCCAAAGGCCCACATTAAGACCTTTTCGAACACCATGGCGTTCCACACAGGCAATGACACCATCTGGTGTCGAGCGTTTTCCCTCTCACTGGAGGGGGAGGCGCTGGAATGGTTTAATTCCATTCCTCCAAATTCCATAGAGAACTTCGCGGGACTGCAACGCATGTTCAACCGTCAATTCGCAAGCAGCAATACTCAGGACTAGACTATCTTCGAATTGGTCAACTTGAGGAAAGGCAAAGAGGAAACCTTAAAGGCGTTCATGGATCACTATCAGAAGACCGTTCGGCGGGTGAAGGGCTTAAGCCCGAAACTCGCCCTTCAATACATCCTGCCCACCCTCCAGCCTGGGCCGTTCAAAGATAGTGTTTGTCGGCGAGCTCCTAAGACCATCGAGGAACTGAGAGAGAGGGCGGCGGATGAGATAAGGGTAGAAGAGATTCAGCAGTCTTATAAGAAAGAAGGCCAGGAGGTCAAGGGGGAGAAGACTGACGGAAGAAGGCTGGACAGTCGAACCGGCAAGCCGGGGGAGTTCAAACAAAGAGAACCCAGGGGACCACGATTTCAACAATACACCCTGCTGAACGCCCCTCGGGCGAAATTTTTCAAGAAGCCTTAAGTATTGATCTGATTCGAGAACCAAAGAGGGACCGAATGGTTTCCTATTGGAGTATTCTTTGATCTTCATGTTCAAAACCTTCAATAATCAAGCGGAATATGAAGCCTTAGTGGCCGGGCTGGAGCTTGCAAGAGATATGGGAGCACGGAAAGTCTTGTGCCGAACGGACTCCCAACTGGTGGTAGGCCAAATGAATGGAGATTTTCAGGTAAAGGATGAGCATCTTCTCCGGTATTTTCACAAAGCAACGACCTTGACCAAAGAGTTCGAGAAGGTGGAGATCCGGCACATCCCACGCGAAGAAAATACCCGAGCGGACATGTTGTCGAAGCTAAGCTCCGGGAAAGAAAGAGGGCAGTTAACCACGATTATTCGCCAAGTCCTACTGCAACCATCGGTAGAATGTATGATTGTAACAAGAGATGGAGGCGAAGATTAGAGAACGGAGATCCGGACGTTAATATCCCAGCAAGACGCAGGCCAATCTTTGAAATCGACCGACACCATGAAGATTGCTCGCTACTTAGTAGTAGGGTACGATCTATACCGAAGAGGGTTCTCCACCCCCCTCCTCAAATGCCTCACTAAGGTAAGTGGTAGGTACGTTGCATTTACTACGCATTTATTACTGTTCTATTGAATTGCCGAACGGTTCACACACTAACTTTGGCATCGCAGGATCTTTGACAGGTTCCCACCCGAACGAAAAAGTAAGACAACGAAGTTTGGAACGAGACCGGACGACAAAAAGACAAATTATAAAGGAACCCACTAACTCAACCCCACAACCGAAACATATCATATTTTTGTTTATAATTTTTGTGTCTTCAACTGTAATAATCAAAATATTGTCGTCAGATGAGAAAGACAATCTCTTGTTATATTCACAAATAACACAATATCATTTATTTTTTTTACATTAATTATTAATCACAATAATTTTATATTTATTAACTAACACATGGAGAGAAATAAGAAAAATAATAGCCATATCACTTAATTAAATGAACAAAATTTAAATGATAAAACTCAATTAAAAGAAATTTAAAATACCCAAATATAAAAAACATTCCAAAATTAATTAGGCATTTTTCCTTTTCAGTTTTTTACAACACAATACTATACTTCAAAATTAACCAATAATATTATTTTTATCATTTAGTATTTATATATATAAATATATCGATTCTTTTCTTTTCTAGACTGTTACCCGAGTTTAATGTCTCGATACCATATTAGGTAAAGTGAGTATTTAAGTCTAACGAACACTTCACCTGAAAGAAAAATATTATGGCAAGTAATAAGTGTACGCTTTTGTTTGTTATATGTTTATGAATAACCGATATGTTAATAAGCTCTTTTATAAGCATTTTCTAGAATAAGAAAAAAAAATTCTTTTATTAATTAAAAATAATAAATTACACACGTATTTTAATCTTTTACAAATTAATTTTAATTTGTGAAAACCTTATTTCATTTTTTATTTTCTTATTTTTCTTTCACAAAATTATTTTCGTGTTTAAAAACTTCCAATATTATTAATATGAATATTTGTACAAATTACCTAACTTTTCTTGATAGTATTTTCGTCGTCAAATTCACATTGATTCACAATAAAATTATGTAAAAGTGATTATGATAACGCTTCTGTAAATAAATTAATACTTATTACATTGATTATTAATAAAATTGACATAACTACTACTGGAAATATCCCAATATAAACTTTGCTTTAATATGCTTCGAACTCATTTGCTTGGCTTGTGAATATTTTTTTTACTATATTATCTTACATTATATCATGACAACTTTGACTTGCGTAAATCATAGATTGTTCGTTTAGTAGTTAGTCATTTGATAATTGTTTAGCTCACCGACAGTTGACATACTACAAAGAGAGAACTCAGGTGTATATAAAAGCAAACTAGATGAACAATCAGGAAAAATAGGGAAAGTACACCACTTAGGATAGAATACATCATCCCCATATGTCTATATCCCCACAACATTAGATCTGTTTGAAAGTCCAGCCTATATAACTATCTTAAAATATTAGAAAATCTTCTATCAAACATCTCAATTTTAATAAAAGACTTAATTACATGATAAAACACTAGGCATAATGAAAAGAGAAAAGTTATACCAGATAGTCCAATACATCTGATCAATCATAAGATAAACACTTAATAACTTTCTCTTGAATTTACGAAATAGGGGAGCTCATACTTGGGAGAAAATAGAAAAGACACAGACGAGCTTATTACCTGAATGTGTCCTCATCCTTAGCTCTTAAAAGCACATACCCTTAGGAATCATCCTCCAACACCCTTTTAATCTTTCTCAAATAAGGAGGAAAGAAATATGCTAAACAGGATAGATAAAGTAGAACATTCAAATCAAGGGGAGGAGTGCATCTAGAGTACATGTAAAATGAAAGAAAAATTATAAAAATTTCGTTTAGCATATATATTTGTTAAACATAAAAAATGAAGAGATTGTTAATACCGTTTGAGAGAGGTTAGAATCGTTTACAACATCTCTAATTTTGAAGTTTAACAAACAATATTAAACGGAATAGTCTTAGATAATCAAACATGTAAAAATTCAAAAAAACATAAACACAAAGAACAATATACAATGATTATTAAACGTCTAAACACTAAAAGTCAAAAATCACAAAAATACCAAATATCACAAAGAAAACAAAAAAAAAAACATAGGAATACGAAGTCTAAATTAGAAGTATGTGCACAATAAAACCTAATCAAGGTTATGTCTAAAGCTACATAAGATGTTAAACAATAGAGGAGATAAGTCAAAACAACATAGGAGCATAACATACTTTTACACAATGAATTTAAAAACATATAATAAAAAAACATATAATAAGTACAAGAAACACTCAAGTAAAACTGGCAAAATACTAAACGTAACAACATATAATATCTGAAGAACTCAATATGCAAAATGTAAGAATATACTTAATCTAGAGGATGACAATTCACTCTTGAGAAGAATACAAAAAGAGTCACACAACCAATCAATATTACAAGAAGTAAGAAAGTTTGTTAAAGGAAAGATCAAGATCATTTAGTGACTTCACACATCTTGAAGACCCATCAAAACTTTTTCTTTTCAAGATACATGTCAAAAGGTTCTAAATTTTAGTGTTTTACGATATTCTTTCACTATTTATATATATCATGATCACATGTTAAGTTGTTCATTTTTAAGTCTCATGATTAATTTATTTTCAACAAGTTATAATATGTTTGTTACATAAATCTTGATATTCAATGTGTTCATCAAAGTTCCTAAGTTTCAAGCTACATTTTACCAAGTTAATGCAAAGGTGTTGTTCAAAACATCACTTTGAATCATTATGTTGCTTCTTCTTCTTTTTTCATGAACGACACCAAAAAAGATACTATTTTCAATTTTTTCCCAATAAAATTTATAGATTTTCCCTATGCATCAGTTATAGACTAATTGATTGTAGTCCATATTTTATGCATGCATTGTTTGATTATTCTTAGCTTGAATCCTAAGTTATGATAACGAATCTCCTCCTTGCCTTTATGGCTTGAGTAGTTATCAGTCTTTTGCGTATGCTCAAGATTAGGGAATTGTGCACTATTATTAGACATTTTTCTGACTTCACTAATAGACTCTTTGCTTACATTCAAGATTGAGGGATTCGGTAATTAGAAAATGCTTGAAATCAAATATTTAAGTAATCTATCACAAAGCCTTAATCCTCACATGAGATCTAATGAAACTCACGTAAGCTTGATATTTAGAAATGTATGAGTTATAATTAACTTTTTAGTAGAATTTTACCTCACATAACTGACTTGGAAACCAAGCTCTATATACTCCCAAAGTACTTTATCCTATAAAACCTATTATTCCAAGAGGGAAACAAATATAACACCTATATAGAACTTAAATAAAACTTGAAATCACCATTTCAAGAAATACGATTTAACTAAAAGTCATTCTTTTACTAAAATTGTTTTCTCTAAAACAAATATATAAATTTTACTTAAAGAAATATATGTTATGAATTCAAATATTGTTTTCAATAATATTATTTTATATGAATACTTAAACGAAATTGTCACAATAAAATGAATAAAGGAATAAATGTCACATTATTATGATAATGCAATCATTATTTGTTTAAAATCAAGTGAAGACCTAAAAAAAGTAAAAAAAAATCAATTTTAATAAATAACAAGTAGAATATTACCATAATTATGAAACATATATTATTTAATTTATAAGAATTAATATTTAGCGAATTTTCTTTAAAAGTTTTATTACTATTAACATTCACATCTTTCTTAAAATAGTTAACTATTTTTTTCGTAAGATTTCACGGATGAAACAATTATTACATCAAATTATGAAATTTTAAGCTAATTAACTTCAAACCCAACATAATTACAAGATTCTTAATAAAATTTATTTTCCTTGTTTAGACATATTACAAGCTTTTTTCAATTTGCAAATTTGTAGTAAGGATGCTGGCATTTTAAAATCACTTATGCCAAAGATATATTATATTCTTTCCATATATCAATTATTAATAAGCAATGCTTCTGCACATATCATACATATTGTATGACTCTTAACATTACACAAACAAGTTCTTATACGTAGAAATGTCATTGATAGTACAACATAGCATGATATGAATTTGGAAAGATTCATTAGCAAACCAATCAAAGACTTCAATTTCCTCATTCCATAATAATTTAATTCTCATTAGTAGACTTAAATAAATATTTATTGATTTTTTCCCAAAAATAGGAAAACTTATCATTCTATTGCTTAAAATCATTTGCATAATGAAATAGTTTTCACATTTTCTGGAACATTCGGTAATCTCACACTTGATAATTCATAATTTATATATTGTAGCATTTCATTTAAGGTAACATCCCTTAATATAGTCATATATATATATAAATATATATATATATATATATATATATATATATTATATGTTTTAAACTCAGATTTCAACTACAAACTCATAAATATAACTCGAATTCTTCTAATTTATTCTTCTATCTCTTTCTTCATTGGCACTGGATCAGACGACATTCCTCCATCTGCTCCCGTATAACGAATTATACGATCATCGCACATACACAAACACAAACAAGAAGGGTGAGCTAACATGCAACCAATCATTTATAAAATATGCATAATTACTTTGATACACTCCAACAAACATCATATAATAATTATGTCATACACCTTCATACCATCATACAACAATCGCATCATAGATACTCATCCCACAATACCACAATTACTAATAGACACTCGTCCCACAATACTTAATAGACACTTGTTCCACAATACTCAATAGACACTCGTTCCATAATACCCAATGGACACTCATTCCACAATACCCAATACACACTCATCCACAATACCCAATAGACACTCATCCGGATGATACGTTGATGAGCGGTCACGGGAGGTTATGCACTTGTGATGACTTCTACTTCCTCTTACAAATACATTTCCAAAATACTCCATACCATCCATAAGGTTAGTCCTCAACACTATGTCCAAAACCGGCACATAGACCAAGACCTCCTGCCCCTCTCACCACATAATTCATCCTTCTCTACTTTAGACTGGATGATTATTAGAGTATCAGGATAACCTCCAACTACAGGACCCTCAACATCAACATATACACAAATATCATATCATTACTGAATCTCTCCGCGAGACTCATACCATACTCATATTCCTCAACTCACATTATACCCTTACAAAATCTCCCCATAATATTCATATCATGTTCAGAAGCATAAATTCAAATCCAATATAATAAAATCTAATCATTGCAAAAATCATACAAAATGAATATATCACAATAAATTAACAATAATAAAATATCACCATAAATGGTCACCGGAGAAGAATCAAATGTTTGACGAATCAAACTCACCATAAACGCCAGTACATATGACTAGTCACAACTTACTGGATTGACCAGGGCTGCTCTATGATCAGGAATGTACCAACTCCGGTTTTTAAGATTCCTCTATCCTACCATCACAATTATAATTCATAATTTCATATCTACCACAATAACATGAATTCATCAGAAATTTTCATTCCAACAAGATATATTGCACAATAATTTAACAGTACATAATATGTTCAACAAGATTTAAGTTAAAAACTCGTCGAGTAGACTTCAAGGAAAGAGAGGTGTGTCACAATGGACAACTTAAGTACCAAGTCTTTCCTTAGCCAAAGTGTTCAAAAACTAGTTTTAACAAATTTCTTATTTACAGATTCAAAACAACAACATATAATATTAGCACAGAAATTCACTATAGATAGATATACAGTAAGCACCTATGTTTTTCATTAACAGTATTCACACAGAATTTCAAGACATGAATAATAATAAAACAATACTAAATCATAATATAAAAGCTTAGAAAGGTTAGCTCCGCTACCTCTATTCCAAACTTAATCTCTTGCTCAAAATTTGTTTCCCCGAAAACCCTCCAGAACCTCTACTCTTCTTGCAACTAAAAATTTCTTCCTAACTCTTTCTTCTCTATTTCTCAAGCTTTCTCACTTGATTCTTCCTCTCTTTCTGCAGAATAGCCTCCCTTCTCATGGCTATTTATAGTCCAAAAATTTTACTATTCACCAATTTTTTAATATTATTTATTATTTTAATATTATTTTATTATATTAATATTTTAATCACCACTTGACATATTGGATTCCTCGATAATGCCTTAAAATCTGAGTGCTTTATCCACTATCAATATTTTTAATTTTTTTTTTAATTTTTTTTAGAAAAAGGTAGAAGAGAGTTTGAAACCATGTTCTTGAAATCACCAAAATTTTCTACCAATTAAGCTACCAAAATTTCTTATTTAGCTTTCCACATTTTATTTTTTACATAAACTTATTATATTTTCCATTCACAAAGAAATCTAGTAATAAAATTTTTACTATTAAGGTAAATATTTTTCATGAGTCTTACATTTTCTCTACATGCCCTATTCACAAAGAGACATAATTTGTCATCCCATGATTATTATCTTCATATTTGTCTTTTATCGTGATATTCTATACTTGTGAAAATTTTCAATCATTCTAATTTGTTTTGTATAATATGAAATCATTAATAAATGCATACATCTTTTTATACTTCACATCCATCGAACAAAATATTTTCTTAAGCTTTTATCATTTCACCCAATGATTACCTATAAATTCATCAACCTAAAAGCTACTAACAATCGCGTGAACTTAGTTGATTCATAATACAATGGAGTTTTTGACCATGTGAGTTTGAGAAAAAAATTCTACTCCAACATTATGAATATGGCCTCCAATCGGTCTTCCTTCACTCGATCACACAGTCTGACATACACTTGGAAAATATAATAATACAACATCTCATATCTAACTTGTATAATTTTGTAGAAACCCATCACATAAAATGTGCTCCTAATTTTTTGTAGAATTCAGTATTGTCCTATTCAAACAATTAATGTAAGGATACCTAAACTTTACCCATCAACAGTTATTGATATTATATTGTGCAAAAATTATATAACTTCATTTATTTTTCTCTCATGCTCATCATTATGTATGTCCAATTAATGCAATCTCCATCCATATATAGGTTCCATAATCATCATTTGAAGTATGTGTTATCTAAATGTATGTACATATTACTTTCAAAATCAAATGTGTGATCTTATCTATTGGAGAGACTCACTTTCTACTATTAATTAGTACATAAATTTTAATTAATATTGTTTACATGTCACAAAATTTTAACACCATTTCACATTAGTCTTCATGAAATAAAAATAGTAATTAAAAAAAGAAAGAATAGAGGACTAATAGCAAAGGAGATAAACAATGGCAACAAAAATTGAATAGATTTTTTAAAGTGTGTGCATCACAAACACAACATATAAACTGACATACAACTATGATTATATTTGAATCATGATCGTAAACCATACACAACAATAACCCAAATATAATCATATAGTTGATTAAGTTTTCAAATGTCACCAATCAAACATGAATAAGGCTTTAAGAGAACCATCATTATATGATCGTCAATTTACTATTTTACACTAGTAAATATTGTTTAAAAATATACATTTAAATCTCAAACAATACTAATTAATATAAGATTAAATATTGTTTATATAATTAATATAAGATTAAATCATGTTGAAACCTATACTCAACATAATTTAATGATCTAATAAGGATTGAATTTATCCAGTTATAAATATCTCCACCTATTGATTAAGCTTAGAAAAGTAAGAAAATTAATCTGAAGTGACTATTTTAGCTCAAAAGCCATGTAATCCATTTAATTAATCTTCAATCTGTGTAGTATGGTATTCTTATTATTGTCTTTAACTTGCATTCAGACTATCTTTTAAAGTTGTGAAAAGAATAACAAATTATTATATCGAACTCTAATAAACTAAAGATTCCTTATCTTTATACAAGTTTTAAAGTAGTTTCTCTTCGTCGAGTCAATGGCTATTTTATTTTTATCTTTAACAGGGCCCACGACGCTTTCGCAATAAAATTAGTGTAATCAAATTAATTAATGTCTAATAATATCTCTGAGCTTTATGCAATCAGTGGCCGTGATTATGGGATGAACAAACTTTTGTCTTTATTTTATTATCCCTCTAATATAAGGAAAATATTATGTATAACGCATTCCCAAGCTTGTTAAGCAACATCTAGAGTCAGAAAACGTAGAAGTTTTAGGTGAGGGGTATTATTAAGAAAGTTGAAAGCTGGTTTGATTGAATTAATGAAAAGAAGGAAAATTAAGATTAAGCAAGAATAGGAAGTACTAGAGCGCGTGAATTGATAATTAGGTATGAATATCTAAGCAAAAATATGATTTGATATGGTGAGAAAGAGTGTGGATAATAATATGGAAAATAGAAAGTGTTAATTAGCTGGCAGATAATAATATATTTATGGGATGATTTGAATTTGTTGAAAGGAATAATAAATGTGATGACAACTGGTAATTGATATATATGGATGATTTTGTTGTGTTTGTGTGGTAGAAAGAAAGAAAGGATATAATTATGATGGAAGCACATGCAGTAATGGGACGTAATATGGGATAAAATAATTGGCATGCGTACTAATAGAATTGGCCAAAAATGAATAATTGAGCGTGGTTTGGTGGTACAAACTATTTCCCATTGCCGTACTTAATAATGCATACCTTGGCTTCTAGTTAAACATGGTTGAGATATAAATTATTGAGAACCAATCAACACTCAAAAACACTGATCATGACGATGATGGTGAAGAAAGAGCTTTCTTAAGAAATGTACGTTAAATCTAAAACTCAAATTGATTAAGGAGAAAGGAAAAAATGTTAGGGTTTATTGATGAGAATGGAATGGGTGAGATCTGTGTGGTTGGGTTGGTGCGTAGGGTAAAAGGGTACGTAGGGGAGGATGATTCCTTGTACATTTTGAGAGGAAAAGTGAAAAGGAGTTCACGGTAGCTTTGGTTGGGAAAAAGACGAGTGTGGTAGGGAATTTTTGTCAGCTAGTACAAATATGTCTACAACACCAACGTGCTTCTCAATACTGCCATGTGAAATCACTTATTACTCATCAACCTCACAAGTTACGAGGCACAACTGTTGCCATTTATTATTATTATTATTATTATTATTATAACTTATGTCTTTCATTCAAATAAACCATCTACTTACGAGGCACAAACTATATTATTATTATAACTAATATAGTTAATCTTAATTTCGTCTTTTTGGTGGTCTTTACCTATTAATATCCTTTATATATATTTAACGAGAGAATCTAGATATTCAATCCATTTTTAGTAATAAAACAAATAAATTATGATCTTAAAGAAACATATTTTAATAGTAAAAGTAAGAGATAAAATAAAGGTTGAAAACTGATCCTCGTAAAGGTTGACAGGAGAAGAAATAATGGTGAATAATAGAGATAAGGAAAAAAATTATAACCCATACATTAAATATTTTGATTTAAGATTTTTTATATTCTTTTTACTAAAATATTTTGATACTTATGGTTGGATTCAAAATGTGAATAGCTTAAGTCAAGTAGTTCTGTGTGTGTTATTTTTCTGTTATAATATGTTAATAATTTTTTAACAATAAATTATATGTCACTCTTTTATTAGTTTATATATATTTGAAATGATTTTATAAAAAATTAAATATAATAAAAAAATTGTTAAGAGAACATTTTTATTTTGTGTGCACATTCTCCTTGTAATCCCTGGTAAACCAATTAGCTTATATGCATATCAATTAACTAAGTTGTCATCATGCCTAATTAGCTGATGAAAAATATTCTTACACATCTTCATTACTAGAAAAATACCTTTTTAAATAAACTGTGCAAAAACTTTTACATTAGTTATATGAAACTTTTTACTTTAATTTTAAAGTCGATTTAAAAAATAGGGTTGTAAAATGTAACATTTTTTAAGATCGATTTAGAAAGTTGTCATATTACCTTTTGTATTTGTTATCTTAATGACCGATTTAAAAATATGAAATGTATGTCATAGCAAGATTATTCTAAACATTGCCGAGTGACCTTTCAAAAATCTCCTTTAAAGGTCAATACTACGTCATTCAATTCTGTATATTATTTAAAACCAACATCGATTACATAAATATATAAAGAAACAGTTTCTAAAATAAATATAAATTAAAACAATTTTTTATTTCCTATTTCCACGTGTCCTGCGTGGTGTGGAATTCGAAAGTTATCTATGCCATTCATATTATTCACCCTTATATTATTAAAATAAAAATATAAATAGATCCGTAACTGAGTTCGCAATAACATATAACATTTTTAAGATTTTTTTCATGTATATCTCTATAGTTATAGTTAGTTATTTCTTTTCAAGGTTATAATTAGATTATATTTTATTATTTAATTCTTCGACTATATTAATTTAGTTATTTTTGTAGTAACTCAAATTTTTTTTTCAGTAGTTCATATTTAGTTTATAATTAATATTTAGTAGTAAATAAGAGTTTGTTTGATTTCTGAATTTTTAATTGATTGATGAGATGTAACTCTCATAAGTTATAATAAAATAAGGGTTACTAAATTTTAGAAAATTAATATTATTATACGATAAATATATAATTTTAAGGTATAAAAAATTTGTTCAATAAAGAAATTAAAAATAAATCATTCTAAAATAAATGTATTTAGTTTAGTTCGACGTAACACATCTCGTACTAAACATATTTTATTTTGATCATTTTCATGTATTAAGCATGTCTTGCTAGATGCTAATATCAAATTCAATCCAAGATATTAATAAACAATAGTTATTCTAACACCAATGGAGTCTTTGGCATGTAAGGAAGTCTTCTTTTGATTCTAATCACCTGACGTATTAATCTAAATGATTTGATTATGTGTGAAATAAATGGATCTTTATTATACCATAAATTCATTTACTTAATATTCACAAATTCAACCAAAGTCAACACACTGTTTATATGTACATAACTCAACGAATATAATTTAAAATAACCACGACATATTTTATAATGAATATCGTATTTATAATCATTCTAACAAACTAGCGAGCGTGCGACCTATTGTTCATTTTTTTTAAATATTTATTGTATTATAAGTTAATAATATATATAAATTGATTAAGTTAATATATAAGAGAAAAACAATAAGAATAGAAAGAAACACCTGAATATTAATGTCAAAATTACAAATATAATAAAAAAAAAGATTAGTGATAATTTTATATAAAATATTTCAAAATAGCGGTTAATTCTAAAAATTAAATTAATAATTATATTTGTTTAAAAAAATCACTTAACAATTATATTATAAAAGATAAAATAAGAATAAAAATTATGTATACAAATATATATATCCTCTTTATATATAGGTATAAATATAATTAAGTTAAACATGTAAAATTAGAACAAGTTAATTTGCTAAGTGAAATTAAATTCACTAATCAAATTTAGTTGAAAAATTATCCTAATTTCTCTTTGATTTTGTTTATTCAGATGGATTCAAAATTGATAGACCATAAGTGAATTTAATTTTAAAAGAATTTCTAACTCTCGAGTTTTCATGAGTGAATTTGCGTTTGTTGGACAAATTTGATTTAGAAAAAAATTTGATTTTGAGTTGAGATTAATTCATAGAGTTTTAATGTAATAAACAAATTATGGAAAACTAATAGTTCTACATAATTATTTAAAATTAGTTTCAAATCCATATCAACCATTCTAAGCATTCCAATAATTCTAAACATATCAAGTAAAACATTTAAGGCATAAAATAACTAATGTTATTGAAATTGGAAATAACAACCTAATTTCAAATTATCATAAAGTAAAACTCTATCTCAACATGCATCTATTGAATGACTAATATTTAAGGTTACAAATTACACTGGAATATTTAATACTATTAGACTTGTGAAAACATTTTGTTTTTTTAAGAATATGAAACCCTTTTTACATGAGTTATTATCTTTGAGAACTTTTTCAAGTGTAAGTGTTGAATCTTCATTGCAGTTATTCTTGAATATTCATTTAAGACGGTGTGTTCTTTCCATTTTTTTTTTCTTAATCCATTTTTGTTATTCTTATTTCAGGTGTAGGGTTGAATATTTTCACAAAACACATATTCACACTTTACTTCAAGTTAGCTTAGGCAATTCTAAATATCTTTAGTCAAAATTCTTTCTTGCTTGAACTTCAAACCGTTCGGGTGTATCTGTCAAAGGCACTCCGACACTCAAGTTAATAATCAGCTCGATCGGGAGTCACAGTAAAATCTTAAATTCATAATAAATGCAATCACCTACCTTCTTACCATTGATCTCTATTTATAGGTTTCAAGATGGACCCAAGATTAGGAAAACCCTAATCACGACCCAATCATGGTCCATTACCCACTAAGTAATACTTACTAGTAATCTTGATTTGAAGTGATATTTTAGGGATGGTTGTTGCTGGAGGGCAACCGTTCATTTCCAATCTCCCATGATCGTTTAGTTGGTGCACCGCCCACTCGAATTTCGTGATACGTGGTGGATTCTGGCCTATTCGGCTGATTGTTTCTTCCTGGTGTCCCCTTCCAGACGGTCACATCGTAGTCTGTCTGGCCATACGATACCATTCTATGGCAACTTCTTTGTGTGTTGGCTATAAGATTCTATGATCTTCTTTAAAGTTTGTCTCCATCCAAAATCTCTTAGTGTTGATAGATCCTACTTTCTCCAAGGTAGACTTACATCAATATGTCACTAGAGTTATAGATTCGTCTCAAACTTAAAAGGTGTTATCTCCAAGTAAGCACTCCTTCCCAATGAGTTTTTTTCTCGGTCTTTTAAACATATTCTTATAAGCGATATGATTCTTGGTCTTTCTTTTCCTATTCATTAGGTAAAATACTTTTGTAGTAGTTATGTGCATGTTAAGTTTGTTTACATGTTAATGCATTAATCAATATTTTGCACCTTTTCTTATATTAATTAGTCGAAAGGGTATGCATTTTACTTGGTTGATCTAGTTTTGATTTTACTTTTGGTTCTTTTGAGTTTATCTCTTTATTCTTTCAATTGTGTAGAGTATAAAAGTGTTAAAGTATCTTTAGAAAATTATTTGAAATGAACATGTTATTAGATTTATTTGAGACTTAAAACATTTAGATTCAAGTGTTGTAATTCTTCATCTTTACATTTGATATTCAATTATGATTTTATTTCAGAATTACAAAACCAAAAGAAACCATAAAAGGACACGAAAATATGAATTTGTGGGACTAAATCATGCCTAAATACTAAACAAAAAGTGAAAAAAAAAATTTGTTAAAATTGTTAGAATCAATGGTCATAAAATCTACTTGTCCTAGAATCTTGAATGCAAATTTCTTATATTCAATTGCTTAAGGCATTACTGAATTGAATATTTAATTATGTATAGGCTTTATGTCTAATAATTTGTTTTTTTTATTAGTTTTATTTGTGTATTTTGACATCAATCTTGTGGTAGAAATGATTTCTTAATTTTACCCATTTTTGTGTGTCTTCTAGTTTTTCATTGCTTTATTTTGAGTCATATGTCTCATATCATGTCTTTGTAGAAAGAACTAGCCCTAGAAAGGATAAAGGTTAAATAAAACCTTAAATTTTTCTCGCAAATGGTAAATCATCTAGCAAGTAAGCAAAATAACACAACAAATTTGTATTTATTCATGAAACTCATGTGTTATGTCCAATTCTTCCTTAAGATAACTTATTAAGAGGTATCACTAATAAAAATTTGATTACAAATGAGTACACAAATGAGAATAGAACATGAGTGTAATGGAAAACAAATATATTGAATAACAGAAATCACGAAGAGTTATAATACATTATGTCTAACCTATTAAATGTTCTTCATGCAATATTAATTGCATATATCTTCTTTAAGCAATATTATTACATAAGGCATTTATGATGTCTAGATCATATAGATTTTATTAAAATTAGATAAAAAAAAGCAACACCTTACAAGATGGTCTTTACAAAATTAACATACAATGTTTTCAAAGTAGGTTGTCGACATAACATAGCTCTAACAATTTTTTTCAATAGATGTTGAGAAGTATTCACGTGATACTCTTCTTACAAGAAATGAACATTCTCCATATACATAAAATAAGTATATATGATATTCAATGTATCTATATCATATATTTAATTGTTAGTTTCACATACAAAATAACAAAATATGTGTCGTTAGGCTAAACACTCGTCTTTTATAGTCTTCTTCTTAAAAATCATGTTCTATACTTTTTATAAAACTCTTAATTAAACAAACAATGTTTCTTGGACTTTATTCTAACATTTCTAACTAAAATAAATGTAATTACAAAGAAATAGAAGTTGTACTAGTAGATAAGTAAGAGAGAAATATAAATGAGAATGTTAATGATAAGGAACTTAAAATGAAAATTAGTAAAATACTAATTCTTATAAACTAAAAGTAATATGTTTCTTAATATTTTTGAATTAAATTAAAAAATCTTACAAATAGGATATGGGATTTGCTTTCTTTTGTGAGAGTTTCAAGTTCTTTTTAGACAAACAATAATTATTTCTATCATAATCCGACAACATTTTCCCAATTATATTTTAATGGAATTTTTCACTAGTGCGATTAATATAAACGGCCTCGGTTATTTTTAAGTATAGACACTGGTTCTGCGACCAGGTCATATACAGCCGAAATAAAAAGATAGGTTTTTTTGACTCGGTTTTGGACCGAATCAGAAGGGTTCAGATTCTGCCTCTGTTCACAGTCAACCGAGGCAGTAGAATTTTTTAATTCTTTTATTCTCAACCGAGATCAGTGTTGGTTTTGGTTTCTCGTTCTATTATTTGCAATTTTTTTCATCCAACCGAGATCAGTGTTGGTTTTGGTTTCTTGCAATTTTTTTCATCCATGTTTTTGGGGCAAAATTACTTTGACAAACTTAGATGATTGCTCCAATCTAAGAAAGGGGAAACAGGAAGCGGGGAAAGAGCACACGACACTGGAGGTGGAAGAGAGGAGGAGGAGGCTTTATTCCCTGACAGAGCAAGCAATCAAAGCTTCAGAGAAACACAATATCCAAACCAAAAACCAGAGAATTAGTATCCAAACCAAAAACCAAACTCACAGATCCAAACCAAAAACCAAAATCAGATATCCGTTTCACCATCCACCTGCACAGAAACAGAACCAAAAAGGGTTTCCGCCACCATGCCGCCGCCGCATCCTCGCCGCTGCCGCCTCCTTGCTGCTCCATGAGAATAGGGTTTCCACCATCGCAGCCGCTATCGCGGGCTCTCGTTGCACCGTCACGGGCTGTCTTGCCGCACCGTCGCGAGCTCTCGTCGCACCGTCGCGGACTCTCTCGCTGCACCGTCGCGAGCTGTCTCGCCTCGCCTCGCCGCACCGTCGCGAGCTGTCTCGCCTCGCCTCGCCGCACCGTCGCGAGCTCTCTCTTTGTCATGGCGGAGGAGAAGAGGTTGGTCAAGGAATGCTGGAGTTGAGGGAGAGGGGCGAGAGAGAAGAAAAGTGGAGAACTTTTTTGGATCTGGATGCAGCGAGAGAGAAGAAAGTGGAGACTTTAACCGTGCAGCAGAGAGAAGAAAGTGGAGACTTTAACCGAGCAGCAGAGAGAAGAAAGTGGAGACCTTTAACCTTTTTTGGATCTTGGATGCAGTAGAGAGAAGAACATTAGGTGAAATTGACTATATGGCACCGGTTGAACAAAAAATCCGAGGTAATACAACCATATGGTATATGCTTTGGTTGCTTAGCTAACTGAGGCATTAGAGAGCTGTCACCATCACAGTCTGACTTGCAGAGTAGTTTCTGACTTGCAAATGCCTTTAAGCATCGGTTGCTGGCCACCCGAGGCAATAAAGCCTTCTAAAAAAGTTGTCAGTCTGAGTTGCGGTGCACGAAGCAAGAGTATAGGCTTTGGTTCTTGTGTGAGCCGAGACAGTATCACCCTTCCACTGCGTATAATTTTTTACGTTTCGGTTTTGGCATAACCGAGGCATATATGGCGCCTTCGTAACTCCTTTTTTTACTAGTGTTTATTTATGTACTTATGTAAAAAATATTATTGAAAATGGTATATTTATTCATAATATACATTTACATTTTTCTAATCATAAAACTTATTTGTTTTATCCACAAGTACTTTAGTGAGAAAGTTACTTCTAACGAAAACATTTAAAATTAAATTTATTGAAATGGTAACTCTAATAGTATATTTATAAAATTAAAAATAGTATGTTTGGTGTGCAACAATAAAATTCATTATGTCTATATAAGAAGAATTCAATCTTAAAAGAACAACACAAGTGATATACACCAAAAAAAAACTTTTGAGATATGTGAGCTTACATTCTTTGTCTAAAATTGTTCTAAATTATTATTGGAGTTCTAAAATATTTGTATCATTCATGATGTGTAGACACCTAGTAAACTTTAAAATTTCTTCTCTTTGAGAGTTTCTTTGTTATATTTTTTTGAAGTCTTATTATCAGGGGGAATGATAATGGACATTATTATGTTTTTATTTTATTTATATTTATCTTTTATTGATATTTTTATTTTTTACTTTTTAAATAATTAAGATTTTATTTAATAATTTGGAAACATAAGTATTTGATTGATAATTTTGTAGATAAGTAAAAGTCACTATAGATTAAAGAATATATAAAGAAATCAATTATTAACATACTTGGTTACTTCAAGCACAAATTTAAGATCTAGTTCAGTTCGAACCAGTTTACCCAATAACCAATCCAGTTCACCCATTAAGTAGTGTTTAACTCGTCCAATGACTTAATTTTCCTAGCGAATTGTGTATTTTGAGAAATTTATAAAGAGAATGTTTAAATAAATAATTCTTTTAGAGAGAGGGAACTTGATTTAAAAAGATAGAAAGTAGAGACTCATTATGGAGATTGGGACATTTTTCTTTATTTTTTTATAGTATTTAGAATGTATAGGAGTAACTAACTCTCTTAAAGGATATCTCTATATATCTATACATGTACAATTCTAACTTCAAGAAGAAAAATATCTCTAACACTCGCTATGACTAAACATTATTGTTGTTAGAGAAAAAAATCCAATGTCCTATTATTTTGATTAAGTTCTTAGATACACAATTCTTAAAGGAAGTTGCATTAGAGGAGTAAAAATTACGAGTACAAGTGCTTCATATAATAGACTGAGAACCATGCATATCTTTCCACTGCATGTGATAATTGATTACATGTGATAATAGATTAGTAATAATCAGAAAATAAGTACAATCAAAACTTTAAGCTAACATGAATTTAAAAAATATTTCCAAAACTCATCACCTGTCATAAGAGAGATCCACTCACAAATACAAGCTTAATTTATATATCTCTTGGGATTAAGTTAAACGTGCATTGTACACCAACTATCCTGATTATGAATGACAAATGAGCTCATTTTTAGAGGTGTTTTCCGAATCCATTTTGATTTTGATACTTCAAAATTTAAATTAGTTTTTTATATTATCTCTTGCATATTTTTTTTAACCTTTTTAAACAAATTAAATATAAAATTTTATAATTATTGACTATTGTTTAAAGCATCTTAATTATTGAAACCACAATTCAAATGCAACCAGTAAATTGTTTCAAAATATTCTCAAAGATTTTGTAAAATTTGTCGACATTTAATTCATTTTTATTTTTTAGTGGTGACATCAACTTGTCAAGTTTTTTTCATGAACATTTCTAAGACAAAAATAAGAGGAAAAAGGTTTGTATACAAATTAAAATTAATTTATGCACAATTAAAAAAATTAGATAACTTATAAAATAAAATTTATAAATTAATTTATG
Organism: Vigna angularis; assembly: GCF_016808095.1. Taxonomy (NCBI): domain Eukaryota; kingdom Viridiplantae; phylum Streptophyta; class Magnoliopsida; order Fabales; family Fabaceae; genus Vigna; species Vigna angularis. Next base: position 11,376,566 of record NC_068973.1, on the reverse strand, counting down.
CCATAAATAATTTTAGTTTATGGAAAGACAAAATTCATTTGTTTTCTTCTTCTTATTTTTCTCGTATATGTTCTTTTGAAGAAGTACTTTTTTAATTAAGAAATAAAAGTGAAACAAAATTTTAGATAAAATTAATTTATACATAAAGTCAAGTTAAAGATGTAGAAAGTCATATGAGATAATTTTTATAAAGTACATGCGAGTATTAATTTATGAAGAAACTTATTTTTGTTTTATTTTTCTATAGTTGTTTACGTAGAAACTTGTTTGGAAAGATAATTGTATCTCATTTCCTTCTCTCTTTTTTTATTACAATTATGCTTTGTTTTCTTTGAAAGTATCTCTAAACTGTTGAATTGATATTTTGTTAGAGTACATTATCATCACCAAGTCTTTTTCTATTGTGTTGCCATCCACTTGATATACGACATTTGTGGATCTAAACAATTTGTTCTTGTTTTCCATTGCCACTGATTTTTGCAATCACCATTATGTGAGTGTGATTTTATTCTATCCATGCTTATCTAGTAGAACATGGCAACACTTTAACTTTTATCATCCTATACTATAACCTACGACTTGGGTTTGACTTGTCGAAATTAAATAAAAGACATGAAAAAAAATAATAAGAGAAAAAATTGTAATAATTTCAATTGTATGAAATCATATCCATGAATTACGCCTTTCTTTTATTTGTTGTTGTTGCTATTAGAAAGTGAGTTTATGCCTAACTCATCCCCACAAAACCGGCTTGTAAGGTGAGGTTTGCACCTCAATTATATATTATCATTTGGCCTTATCTCTAGTCGATGTGGGACTTCCAACACACCCCCTTCACGCCGAGGTATAGACATCTCGTGCGTGATAGTAGAAATTGGGTGGTCCGATAGCGGCCCGATTGCGGGTGGAAGAGAAGAATAGAATGCCCACTTAGAACTCGCTAGGATAGGCTCTAACCTGACTCTGATACCATATTAGAAAGTGAGTTTATGCCTAACTCATCCCCACAAAACCGGCTTGTAAGGTGAGGTTTGCACCTCAATTATATATTATCATTTGGCCTTATCTCTAGTCGATGTGGGACTTCCAACAGTTGCAATGAGAATTTCAGTTTATTCTATTCAGAAAGTGAGTCAAGAAAAAGTTCTTGTATGTGCTTTCTTCATAATCACTATTACATCTTTCATTATGAAAGTTAGAAAAGCACATTCAGAGTATAAAATAGGTTAATTTAAGTAGATGTTGATATTTCTAATATTTTATAACATTATTGTAGTGAGTTATTGATTTCTTAATCGGATTGATAAATGGTTTGAGTTAAAGTAGTTTATGTTTTCTTTCTCTTGTTATCAATTTAGATTTTCAGATTTCTTTTTGCAATAGGTATCAATTCTCTCTATTTTAATTAATGTAGTTTTTTTTAGGAAAGTTTGCTTTTCTCTTTTGAACATGAATTTAATTTGTTTTTTTTTTCTTGTATCTCAATTAGTTCTTGGCTTTTCTTTTTAATGACATGGTTCATGAACTTCAATATGTTAATCTAATTAAGAGGTAAAAATTTATCTAATATGACTTAAAAAGTATAAAAATAAAACAATTAATCTAATAGAAAAAACGTAAGATTTTGTAGATGGAGAATATTTATTTAATGGTGAATGATACTTTCTTTTCCATTATCGTATCATCTCTTATTTAAATCTTGTTTTCTTTACAAAATTTATTTTATTTGAGTGGTTATTTTATAATATCATCCTGATAGTGTTGATATCAAAATTATTTTTTATATTTTATTCATTAAGTTTTTTTTGTCATTGTTATTTTTACTTATTTTAAATATTTGGTAAAGTATTTATACCATGTTAAGAATGAAATTAACTTGTGACAATTTTTTCTTTAGAGTTTCTAAATATTTACACTATATACGTAATGAATTTAAAATATGTAATTTAGACATAACATTGTATTCGTTAACCCTACATTTTAAGACACTTTTGGGACAGTTCGATAATCTATCAAATCAATATTTTTTCATACTTTTTTCCCTGAAAATTATTTTTAATTTTCAATTATCTTTAATGGTTATCAAATACATTGAAAGTTGTTATCAATTTAAAACTAGTGAATGAATCTGATTCATTATAGGTTCAGATTGAATTTAATTAAAAAATATTAAAATTTAACTCACTTAATTTTTTTAATAAGTACTTTTTATTGTATTAATCATTTTATATAATATTAAAAGAAAGATTCCTGTGAAATTATTTTTTATAGAATAATTAAACAATATAAAAAATCTACAACTCTATACTTATTAACTCAATTTTTATGTAGAAATAAATTTAAATCTCTATAAGACATTGAAATTTTGTTGAAGAGATTTTATTATATCTTTGTGTAAATGAATGTTATGTTTGATTGATGATAAATCTAATTTACGACTTTTTCTTTTATTTAGATTTAAATTAAAATTACTTTTTTAATTAAAAAAAATTGTAATTAAATAAATTAATGAGTCAATCCGTTTAATCAACCTACTCGTGATGCGTTCGTTGACTTACCAAATATCAACTCGTAATAAGTTGAACCAGATCAGACCAGGTGATCCATTTTGATTTTGCCTAATAAAATTTTGAGTTTAAATATTTGTAGAGAAGTATTTTTCTTCATAAATTTTTGTAATATAACATTATTAAATGCAGTTTGATATAATTTTTTATTTTGATTTAATTTTTTTAAAAAAGAAATTCAGTAGCTTTTAGTCGTGATCTGAGTTACTATTGTTGTCTATTGCATGTGGAATGGGCAATGAATTAGGGGACAAAAGGCCACAAGTTTCCAGCTATATATATCCTGGCAAATAAAGAACACTGTGTTGTTGGATTGAGATATCAACACTCAACATCAAAGTTCGCCAAACATGTTCATTCTTAATGTCTCAGTTTCTCAGATAACTTCTGAATTTATGTAACAGCAAACTACCTAGAGTAAAAACAACAAATGAAAGTTACGTCCTAAACAAAACCCATATATAAAAATTTCCATACAAATTTCCATATGTAATTGTTAGGTTTATTGATGAAAAAAAAGAGTTCATCTCCGTAATAATATCAACTAGATCTGAATTCAATCTTATTAATATTATTTTCAATTCAAAATCTTAAAATAATATATTAATAGATTTTGATTTTTATACAATGTTTTACTATTTCATTTTTATTCACGTGTGAAACTTAGGTTAACTTAAAATTTTAAGATTAGTTTAATAACTTTAAGTTTGATACAAATATTCACTTCAATAGAAATTTATATTTTGTTTAGTATAATAAAAAAATACAGTAAAAATACTTAATTTTTTTTCAATTTTTTTTTACTTTAAGAATTGAATTCATGTTTATCTTTAGTGACATTTGTTTATTAAAGAAGAAGTAACGTTAATATGTAAGTAATTGTAAACAGGTTTTTATCGATCTTAAATTCTGAATGCTTTTTTCAAGTAACGTTAATTTTATTTTAATAAATAAATGTGATAATTACTAAAAATTATACACATACTCAATTATATTAATCATTAATAAAGTTCAAATAAAATTAATAGAATGAAGTTTGTGTCCTATTAATTTAATTTATTTTATTATACCAAATTTACTATTTACTCAAATTTATTTAAAAATTTACTAGCAAATAGTAAATGACTTAAAAAATCTAAAAATTTATTCACATAAGGTACACTTGTAGAGTATTTGTATACTTTTAAAAATAATTTTTATAAAAAGTTTATTCATCAAGACATATTTTATCTATACCCATATATAAATAATATATATATATATATATATATATATATTTTTGTGTACATAAATTTTTATTCTCATTTTATCCTTTATAATATAATTATTAATTGATTTCTTAAAAAGTATAATTGTTAACTATGTTTTTCTTTATAAATAATCACTATTTGTTTCTTTTTCTTTATTTCTTTATATTTCAATTTAGATATATATATATATATATATATATTATTAACTTAAAATTGCACCTATATATAAAGAGAATACATATGATTGTGTCACTACAAAAAAAACCTTATTTAGATGGGTTATTTTGGGGAGGTTATAAAAAACCCCCTCAAATTAACATACTTTAAGATGTTTAATTTAAATTATCTAACTGACAATATTTGTGGGGGTTTTAATTCCTTTCAAGAGAGGTTTATAACCTCTTCAAATAAAAATATATTTTTATTCATCATTTTCTAATTCTTTTACATTTTTCTCTCTAAAAATTTTAGACTAAGTTTCATTTTAGCAATTCTAAAATTTTATTCCCTCCAGATCTAAAACCCATCTCTGTCTAAACCCATTATTTTTCTAAAAGTTAATTTTCCTCTAAAAATCTTCTGACAATTTCTCCCTTCATTTCACCACCTGAACCCTAGTTTCTCCCTTCATTCCATCCACTCTCTCCCTCTTCTTTCATTTCTCCTTTAGATTGCCCAGTGTTTTCCTTTTTCTTTCAGATTCGTAGTCGGCGGACAAAGCTGCAACGATGGTTCTACAAACCGGCAGACAGCAGAGCTCATAACGTCACGGTCGATAGGTACATCGTTCTACAACCCTTTGTGCTTTTATTTGGTGCAACGTTTTAATGGGATATCTTCTTCTCAGTCTCAATCATGTTTTTCATGAACGAGTAAATTGAGTTCTTGGTTAAGAGTAATCAGATTTTATTGGAAGGAAAGATAGGCATACCACTCTCATTATTAATTTTAGTGTTTCAATACTTGTGTAAGTTAATTAATTATTTAATTAGTGCTAGTGTATATATGCTAGCACGAAATAGAAACAATTGTAATTTGAAAAGTTTTTTCACTTGTAGCCTGGATGTATGGATTGAAAGCAATTCAAAAATTTACATTGTTATGTTTCTTGAATTGGTTTTTCTTATGTGCTTTAATCGCATTTAATTAGCATTGAATAAATTGAATCCCGCTGTTATGTGATTCGAAAGATAAAGCGGATTGCAGCTTCGAAAGATAAAGCGGATTGCACCTGTTAGGATGATAATGTGGATTGAATGCAATAACAGTTTGTGTTGGAAAAACAATTTTCTATTATGCAAAGTTGTTAATCTCCAAATTGTAAGTGTTCTTTATCCTTAACTTGCAATTGAAAATTTCATAATATTGGATAACAGGGCAATTTCTTCTATGAAGTTGTGTTAGAGTTTGCAGCTGAGAACCAGTGGAAACATGCTCTTTTAAGCATTGTGTCGCATCTCACTTGAAGGTTCTTAAAAACACTCAAGATTGTTAATGGCAGCTGGTAGTTAAGGGAATAGTTAGAAACTCTAACATAGTTGGCAGTAACATTACTGGTATGTATATGTATTTATAGTCCAAGTAATTTTTAATTTTCAATTCACTTGTAATTGTTTTGTTGCCTCTCTGTGACATGTGAATCCTTAGAAGGACTGTGTGAACAAGATCTTTATCATAAATAAAAATATTTTTTATTTGTGCAATAATGGAAACTTTTTAAGGGAAGACATATAATATGACAAAGATCACTTTCGCATCTAAGATTTCATTTCCAGCCCAAGTAAGCAACCAATTCCACCAGTTCAGTTGCATGATAAGATGTTTATGCACTGTAATATACTTCTCAAAGTTGATTATAGGTTAGAAAGTCAATGCAGCTGTAGACACCAGTGGTGGATAACTATAGCAGTTAAAAAAATTGTAAATTGTCTGCAGTACTAAAAAATAACTATTAATTAGAAAGTCAATTATTGGGATTTTTAATAAGTTTAAATTTTTATAATGTTAGTGTAAAGTTAATAGTTAGTGGTCAATTATGGTCAATGGTCAATCATTATTAGTTTTAAATCTCTTGTACAACAGTACATGTTGTGTATAAATATAAGTTGTACAGAACATTCAAGTATGATATTCATTTAATAAAATTTAGTTCAATTCAATATATGTTTCTCACATTTTCTCTCGTTCTAGTGCTTCAACATGATATTTAGAGTGTCTTCTACATTGTTCCACTCTCTTGAACTTTGCTTGCGCTTCACTTAGTTCAAGTTACAATATTATGAATAAATGAAATATATAAAATAAATGAATATATTTATGCTAGTGTATATAGTCCTTATACTTTTCACAATTCAGAACTACGTTTTGTGTATATGATTTTACCTTACATGGAGAAAGCATTTTCTATATTATTATAAAGAGGACCGGTACTAACAACTTTTACTTTTTGTATCTTTTGTTATATGATTGTGTATCTTTTGTTATATTTCGGAATGAAATTGTCATAACAAAACACTACTTAATTGATGTTGCAGGTTTCTCTTTTAAGTATTGCAATCCCACAGTTATCAAGGTTAGTAGAAAGTGTTTAATTTTTTTTAATTCATTATTTGTTTTTATTTTCCATGAATATTGTATTCTTTCTTATGTGTTAGTGTATTTAATTTTTTTTAGGAATATTTTTGAATGGATAAGTCTTGGATAACTAAGCCTCGAAATATAGTTGAATACTCAATTGGTTTAGAAAAATTCTTAGATTTTGCTTTTGAGAATGGAGCTTCTGGAGACACAATTCGATGTCCATGCCCTAAATGTGGGTTTGTGAAATGGCAAACTAGAGGCATAGTTGAAGAGCACTTGATTTTAAAACAATTTCCCATAAATTATGTTATTTGGAATCTTCATGGTGAAAGGCAAAGACAAGATATTTCTAGAAATGAAGATGAGTAACAAGAGGCATTTGATTTTGAAAATGCAATGGAAACAATGATAAATGAAGCATTTGGACATTATAGGCAAGAAGGTACTAATATAGGCAGATCACAACCATTGGGTGAAGATGATGTTAGTAATGAAAGGCCAAGGGAGAATCATAATGAATTTAATGAGTTTCTCAATGACGGAAATCAAATATTGTGTGATGGGAGCAAGTACACAAAATTAGAATTTGTAATCAAATTATATCATATCAAGGTTTTTTGTGGATTAAGTGACAAAGCAATGACTATGATCCTAGATTTGCTAAGAGATGCATTTAGTGAAGCAAAGTTGCCTCTTTCTTTTTATGAGGCTAAGAAAATCATCAACAAACTTGGTCTTAACTATACCAAAATAGATGCATGTCCGAATCATTGTATGTTATATTTAAGAGATGATGAAAAAGATTTGCAAACATGGAAACATTGTGGTACATCTAGTTGGAACCCAAAGAAGAAAAAAAAGCAACCTGCAAAAGTTTTACGTTACTTTCCTTTGAAACCAAGATTGCAAAGATTGTTTATGTGCTCTAAGACTGCAGAGCATATGAGATGGCATTCTTTAGAGAACAAGGATGGAGTTATAAGGCATCCAAGGGATGGTGAGGCATGGAAGACATTTAGTGTAATGCATCCTGAATTTGCTTTAGATCCTCGAAATGTTCGCTTAGGCCTTGCCAGTGATGGTTTTAATCCTTTTGGCACTATGAGTTCTATTTATAGTATTTGGCTAGCGTTTTTAATTCCGTACAATCTTCCACCTTGGCTTTGTATGAAGCACACTTCATTGATTCTGTCCATGATCATTCCAGGTAAGCAGATGCCTGGAAATAGTATTGATGTGTACTTACAACCCCTTGTGTTTGAGTTACGTGAGCTATGGAATGATGGGGTGGAGACCTTTGATTCTTCATTGAATGAAACTTTTAGAATGCGAGCAGCTCTTATGTGGACAATTTGTGACTTTCCTGGCCTTGGTATTTTATCTGGTTGGAACACACACACAAGTTTAGCTTGCCCTACTTGTAACTTTGATGTAGAACCTTGTCGTCTTCCTCATAGTAGGAAGTAGTGTTTTATGGGACATCGTCGCTTTTTAAGTAGAAACCATAGATTTAGATTGAATCGTGTTCGCTTTGATGGAAGCACTGAAGAACGGAATCCACCACTAAAATTATTTGGATCTGACATTTTTAGGCAAGTGGAAAATATTAATGTTACATTTGGGAGAGGAATTCATTTGGATGGTAGAGGAAAAATATGTAGACAAGAAGTTAAACAGTGGAATAAAAGAAGCATTTTCTTTGAACTTCCATATTGGGAGTCTAATTTGTTACGTCACAATTTAGACTTCATGCACATTGAAAAGAATGTATTTGACAATTTAATCTATACTTTGTTGAATGAAAAGCCTAAATCCAAAGACAATCTTAATGCAAGGAAAGATTTGAAGGAAATGGGCATAAGACAGGATCTTTGGCCAGATGATAATGGAAAATACCACCTTGCTTTGTCCGTTTTTAATACGAAAAAGTTGTTTCTAAAAACTTTGAAAAATGTTTTAGTACCTAATGGTTACTCAAGTAACATTTCTAGATTTGAAACCCTTACGGTCTTCAATTGCACATCATTAGGATCCTTTACATACACTCTACAGGGATCGATACTAACAACCACTGCCTGCAAATTGAAAATCAACAATTGATTACAATACTTCGAGTTTTTATGATGTGATTATGCCCAAGATAGTTGATTACCTATAGCTGCATCAAATACATTATTACTGCTCATTTTACATGAAGACATGTAGCATAAAATATTTAAAATTTACTATTTCCTATCTTACAAGTTAGAACATGATTTTCAAAACTTTAGTAATTTATCATATTCTAAAGACAGGTTCAAAATAAAATTATTCCGAACATCTATACAACAGAATAGAACTCACTAGGCATAGGCATTGTGATCATGTATATTATACTCAATGTATTACATTACCATTATAATTAGGAGAAACTAGATGTAAAAGCCAGATTAGTTAAATATCTCCTTTGTGAATAATATATCATTATTGATATAAACACCGCTACTATTCGTTCCAAAATTTGATCAGCAATTTAATACATTACATTGAAAAACATGATAAGCATTCAGAAAAATTATGCTATAAAATGGGATAAAAAGAGGCCTACAGTTATATGTATGTTCAGGGATTCTACAGTACACACAGGAACATGCATAGGAACAAACATGAAATCAGCTGTTGACTAACCTGATTCCCGTAAACTCTTGATATCTACTCCAAGCTAGTCTTTCCAGTTTTTACCTAAATGTGACAACCATAGAAACGTCAGAAATGACATATATTAGTGCATATTAATAGACACAAACATGGGTTGAGTTCTATAATATAATTGTTAACTGTTTTTTTAAAATATAATTATTAAATGGGTTTTTAGGATTAACCGATCTTTTAAAATATTTTGTACAAAATTGTACATATTTCTTTCTTTTTGTGTTTATTTATTATATTTATAGTTTTTATTGCGCTAATATTTAGATACTGTAATCTCAAAGATCGATACACAAGGAGATGTGTAGGCCTTCACAACCGTATCTTTTTGAAAAATATAAATTATATATATTTATACATTTTATTTTATATATTAAAAAAGTCAAAATTTTATTGAGAAGTTAAATATAATTTTTTTTGTCAAGAAGTCATTGTAATTCTCACTTTCAAGTGATTTATTACATAAGTGTAACCCACTACATATAAATAATTCACGTTTTCTATGCTTATAGGTGCATAAAGAAGAACATTAACCCTAATTTGCTCTCCAAGTTAAAGCAGCAAATTAGGATTAGGGTGTTGCTCCCTCCACCACCACACCTTTCTCCCTCCACCTTCCCTTTACTGTTTTGTCCCTCAGTAAAATTTTATTTGTAGGTTATTATTTTTTAATTTTACCCATTCACAACCTATTTCATTAATAACCTATTTTAGTCCCGTACATGAGTAAAATACTTTTCTTTCATTTTAACATTATATTTCTTCCTCTCTTTCTTTTGTCGTTGTGAGATACTACAAGTTGCAAAGGTTGGTGGTGGTGGAAAGAATTATCAAACAGTCTCCCTCTCGTGGTGCAGTGCGTGGAGTACTTCCTCGTATTCGAATAAACCTTGAAATAAAACCCTAAAATAAAAAACGTAACATTTAAACGGAGGTGACATCCTTCAACGGATGTCAACATCCTTCAACGAATGTCAACATTCGTTTAAGGTAAAACGGACATCCGTTTTTTCCTTAAATGGATGTTGACATCCGTTGAAGATGTCACCTCCCGTTTAAAGGTTACATTTTTTATTTTAGAGTTTGTTTTATTAGGGAACATCCGTTGAAGGATGTCACCTCGGTTGATGTATACTTCCTCGATGTTCCTCTACACCACGGCGGCGACGCTCCTTCACACCATGGCGGCAATGGAAGCTTTCAAACCAAAAAAAAAAAACTGGAAAGAAAAAGGAATGGAAGTGCGGGAGGTGGGGAGGTGAAACGAAAATGGGGAAAGGGAAAGAGAGTTCCGTGAGTGGGTGCTGGGAAAGTAAAATTAGGGTTTCAAATTATTTAAAATAGAGTAAAAATAAAAATCTTTTTAAGTTAAGGATATAATTGTATTTAAAATAATATGGAGAGGTGGAGGAAGTATAGGGTGGTGGTGGAGGGAGCAGCACCCTTAGGATTAATGCGTTTTCTTTTCTCAAAGTCCAACTCCTTCTAAGCCCAAACTTCATTTTAGGCACAAATACATGACTCAAAGAAAATCTAATACTATTAAACTCAGAATACAAAACCCAAAATTAAACTCTAGTTTAATATTCAAAAAATATGTTGGCCTAAATAATAAAAGCGGTCTTTAAGTAATTGAGGTCCACTCTTCTTTGTATGAATTTGGCAAACATATTTCTATTTGATAATATCATGTTAAAGATTCGTAGAGCTTATATAAAATTGAACCACATTAGTTACTAATATAATGTTGTCACCTTCTAATATTGGAAATTATCGTCAACACTTTCAACGTTTTTTGTTTGAAAAGTTTTCTAGTTAGTTAGAAAACTCACCCCACAAAAATATTGCATTTTGTTTTTCTTTCTAATTGTTCAATAATAATCATGGTTATTGAAATGATAAAAAAAATTCTTTCTTTGAAGTGCGATTTGGAATTGAAAAACAAAATCAATGATAGAAAAAACTCTGTATTTTTATGTCATGAAGGAGTATCAATAATATATATATATATATATATATATATATATATATATATATATATATATTATTGTTTAAATTTATTATATATATATATATTATTGTTCAAATTTATTAAAAATTGCAATACTATGATTGAATATCATTAGTCAAAACACAAATTTGCAATTGTGAATAGAATACATTCAGAAAATTATATTAGAATCTATTTTATTATAAGAATTTATCTAATCCTATATTTTTCTACAGTTTCTGTCACTTTCTTTATATAATAAGCATTTAAGGTGTTTATATTTCTACAATATTAAATGTATTTAATTTTATGTTTTTATAAAGCAAATTGATAGGTTTATAAGAGGGTATCTCCTAAATATACTTCTGTCTACAACAAAATACAATTATTATACGAGAATCTATCTGAAAAAGAAAAAAAAAGTCAATTAATCATGAAAAGTTTTATCCAAAATATTATAAATCATAATTTCTTTAACATTTTTACCCTAATTTCAACATTCACTAATTAAAAAGTAAGTATTCTTTTTATTATCAATCCTAATTCATAACATGAGAACAGTTTAAAACACTGTTAACTAACCAATGATCTTAATCCGAGATTGTCACCCAAGTATTTCTTAACAGAACCACTTTTTATTTTTATTAAGAATTTTTTTAACGATATTTCAAAGAACTTTTTATTATGTGAGGATAAACAATGTAAAATCACTCAAATTCGGTAAAAATCAAGGTTCTAAAAACTTAGCATCAGGGCTTCGTTCAAATTTTGTGCTCATACTTGAAGAAATCATTCAATTATTTTCTTGCATGTCGGCTTTTGATTTGGATAAGTAAAAGATGACTGCTACAGAGATGAACTTTGGGAGATACACATTGTCTATGCTGTGCTTCTAAACTCAAAATAATTTCTCTAAATACAATTTATTATTTATAGTAATGAAACTCTTTATTAACCAACTCCAAATGCTCTTACACCCTTTCTCTTCGTCTTCATTCTTCTAAATTGATCATAAATGTTTTTGTCTGTGTTTCATAATTAAAAAAAATATTACTTTATCAATTTGAGAATATAATAAAAATTTCATTTTGTCATAATTATTATTTTTTTTTGTAAAATATATTTCGAAAACACTTATGGAATTTTCTATGAAAACTTCAGAGAAAAATCTATAAAAATTGTATCATGATAATATTTTTTTTTTCAAATTATATAAAAACATCCTAAAAAATTAATAAGACCCTTTAGCTCATAAAAATAAAAATAAAAAAATTACTACGTTTGTCACCGTGGATGACGCCAAGTAACTTATTAAAATCATAGAAATAAAAGAAATAAAACATATAGGAATGGCCTCAGTTTCTTCATGAAACTGCGGCACTGTTGGAAATATAGGAAAGAACGTGGCATGTTAGAAATTTTTAGGGCAATAGTCATGCATAGCTGCACTGGGGTAGAGTCGTCCCGCTGCTCACTTCTGTCATTTAATTTATTGTTTTTTAAGTTTTTTCTCTAAAATAGATTCTCGATTTAGTATTATTGGTGATGGAAAAAGATGTAAAATTCAATATTTTCTATTAACTTAAAAAATATTTTCTCTAAATTTTTTTTTCTCTTTTGAAATTTTAGTTTACATTTTTAAGAGTAAAATTTAATATTTTCTATTAACTTAAAAAATATGTTTCACAATTATGTATAAGCTCCTGAATTTTTTTAAAATTACAAGTTAACCTTAAATACTTTTCAATAATACTTAAATTGTTTTTTAGTTAATATTTTTTTTTGTAACACGATGCCTAATTATTTTATAATTACATTATAGACCTAGACATTGTTAATAATTGCAATTAGCTGCTTCATCGACTAGTTAAGTTAATTTTTGTAAACACTTTAATAATTTGATTTACAACTACCAAATTTTACAATGAACTTTGTTTCATATTTGATTTCCAATGAATTTGATTAAGACAAATATCTCAACTAAAGTTCCTACTAGTTATTGATTCGGTCATTAATTAAATTACAAAATCTATCATTAATAAGATTTATAAAAAAAATTATTCTAAAATTTTAGAAAAATAGAATCAAGATATACTACCAATAACCTATATAATGAAACCTAGAATATATTTAAAATTGTTTGAACTGCTTTTAAAATGAAATACATTATTTTGGATATAATATAGGATAAAATAACGAAATCGTGTATTATAAATCCATTAATTCAAGTTCATTATTTGGTTCCAAATGAAAACAATAGAAATAAGTGTAACAATTTAATTTCTTTCTTAAATTTTGTGTACTTGATAAGAACAAAGTAAAATGATTTTTTTTTACTTGTATGATGACATGTTTAATCTAAAGGATAAGTTTGAATAATTTTTTCTTGTTCTCTTCTAATTGCAATCTTCTAAAGTTGCAAGGATTAAAGACACATCCTTTTATAAAATTATATTTATCCTTTTTACTAATTTGAAATTTTGGTACGTCCGAAATACAACAATTATGATGTTGAAATTTGTGTTAACTTGAAGTTTTTATGAATAATATTCAGTTTCAAGAATTTTATGGATAAGTTTCAAGAATTTTATGGAAAATTAACGAAGAGGTGATTGCAAGATGAAATATGATATTAAAGTTTTAAATAGATTACAATGAATATAATATGCTACAAGGAAGTAATATTATATGAATTATAATGACAATATGGATAGTTATAGAGTTTTTTTTTTAACTTTTTGTTAATGGTGGAAGCAATTTTATTCTTTAGTAATATGTGTTTATTAAAAGAAAAATTAACGTTAATATGTAATTAATGTCGTAGATATGTAGTTAATATTGTAGAGAGTCTTTTACCCATTTAAAATTTTTAATGGTTATTTCAAGTAATGTTAAATTTTTTTTAATAAACAAACAATTACTAAAAATTATAGACATACTCTCAATTATATCAATCATTAACAAAATTAATACTATAAATGTAATTTGTTTTATTGTACTAAAAGTGAATTATCTCAATATTTTTACACTAAATCAATTAGTTACCCTATTTTATTTTAGAAGTTACTAGCTAATGGGAAGTGGGTGACTTCAAAAGATCTAAAAATTTATTCAAATAAGGTACACTTGTTGAGTCTCTAGATTTTGCATTTTCAAAGAGAGACATTTTATAAAGGGTTTATGCATCAACACATATCTTATATTTTAAAGTAAATAGCAAGAATTGTTATGAATATTTTGGTATATAATCATTTAAGAGTGAATTGGCCAATAGGAAATTTTGGCCCTTTGAAATGAGAAAAAAAAACTTCATCATAATCAAGTAATGGTGTAAGACCTATGAAAAATATTTACCTTAATAGTAACAATTTTATTACTAGTAGTAATAATAAATTTCTTTGTGAATGGAAAATATAATAAGTTTATAAAATGTGGAAAGCTAAATAAGAAATTTTGGTAGCTTAAATGGTAGAAAATTGTGGAGATTTCAAGAACATGGGTTCAAACTCTTTTCTACCTTTTTCTTTAAAAAAAATAAAATAAAATAATAAAATAAAATAAAAAAATTAAAATATTGATAGTGGATAAAGCACTCTAAGGCATTATTAAGGGATCCAATATGTCAAGTGGTGATTAAAATATTAATATATTAAAATAATAAATAATATTAAAAAATTGGTGAATAGTAAAATTTTTGGACTATAAATAGCCATGAGAGGGGAGGCTCTTCTACACAAAGAGAGGAAGAATCAAGTCAGAAAGCTTGAGAAATAAAGAAGAGAGGAAGAATCAATTCAGAAAGCTTGAGAAATAAAGAAGAAAGAGTTAGGAAGAAATTTTTAGTTGCAAGAAGAGTAGAGGTTCTGGAGGGTTTTCGGGGAAACAAATTCTGAGCAAGAGATTAAGTGAGGGGAGCTAACCTTTCTAAGCTTTTATATTTTATGATTTAGTATTGTTTTATTACTATTCATGTCTTAAAATTCTGTGTGAATACTATTAATGAAAAACATAGGTGCTTGTTATATATCTATCTATATTGAATTTCTATGTTAATATTATATGTTATTGTTTTGAATCTGTAAATAAGAAATTTGTTAAAACTAGTTGAGGAACACTTTGGCTAAGGAAAGACTTGGTACTTAAGTTGTCCATTGTGATGCACCTCTCTTTCCTGAAAGTCTACTCGACGAGTTTTTAACTTAAATCTTGTTGAACAGATTATGTACTGTTAATTATTGTGCAGTATATCTTGTTGGAATGAAATTTTTTGATGAATTCATGTTATTGTGGTTAGATATGAAATTATGAATTATAATTGTGATGGTAGGATAAAAGAATCTTAAAAACCGGAGTTGGTACATCCTTGATCATAGAGCAGCCCTAGTCAAATCCAGTAAGTTGTGACTAGTCATATGTACTGGCGTTTATGGTGAGTTTGATTCGTCAAACATTTGATTCTTCTCCGGTGACCATTTATGGTGATATTTTAGTATTGTTAATTTATTTTGTGATATACTCATTTTGTTTGATTTCTGTGATGATTATATTTTATTATATTGGATTTGAATTTATGCATATGAACATGATATGAGTATTATGGGGAGATTTTGTAATGGTATAATATGAGTTGGGGAATGTGAGCATGGTATATCATATCACATATACATAGGTTTCTTCTATGCTGTAAACTAATTTTCTTTGTGTTTTAGATTCAATCGAAATTGAAATTCATTCTTTGATTGGAAACCTCAAAAACAAAGAAAGAGTTCTCTTATAGTGATCAGATTCTATGCACTCAACTTGACCCCCTCACTTCTATTTTTTTTATCATTTTTTTGAAGCTCCCCTTCCCTCTTTTCTTATTCTCTTATCCCATATGGATACAATCAATCTAAATAAATTCATTAGATTTCATTAATGTTGAAAAGAAATATTGGAAATTGGGTGATCTAAATGTTTTTAATTCTCTTTTGATCAATCATTGAATTGAATGTGAATCAAACGAGAATCTACTATTATTCTATATAGTATCTTTTTATCACACGTCGTAAACGTAAATATCATACAGAATTCGAATTCTAGCTATTCATTTTTTTCGAATATCCAAACTTCTGTAATGATATGGTATTTGTGTATATGTTGATGTTGAGGGTCCTATCGTTGGAGGTTATCCTGATACTCTAATAATCATTCAGTCTCAAGTAGAGAAGGATGAATTATGTGGTGGGAGGGGTAGGAGGTCCTGGTCTATGTGCCGGTTTTAGACATAGTGTTGAGGACTAACCTTGTGGATGGTATGAAGTATTTTGGAAGTGTATTTGTAAGAAGAAGTAGAAGTCATCACAAGTGCATAACCTCCCGTGACCGCTCATCAACGTATTATCCGAATGAGTGTCTATTGGGTATTGTGGAATGAGTGTCTATTGAGTATTGTGGGATAAGTGTCTATTGGGTATTGTGGGATGAGTGTCTATTGGGTATTGTGGGATGAGTGTCTATTAGGGATTGTAGTATGATGGGATGAGTATCTATGGTGCGATTGTTGTATGATGGTATGAGGGTGTCTGACATAATTATTATATGATGTTTGTTGAGTGTATCAAAGTAATTATGCATGTTTTATAAATGATTTGTTGCATGTTAGCTCATCCTACTTGTTTGTCTTTGTGTATGTGCGATGATCGTATAATTCGTTATACGGGAGCAAATGGAGGAATGTCGTCTCATTCAGGGCCAATGAAGGAAGAGATAGAAGAATAAATTAGAAGAATTCGAGTTATATTTATGAGTTTATAGTTGAAATCTGATATTACAGGATGTTACAAATGGTATAACCAATTAGAGACTATGCTTAATTGAGGGGGTGAATCTAAAACCTAAGTAAAGAAAAGTACGATGAACATCTAATTAGAGATCAACTAAAGCTGTAACTTTTTAAAAAAAACTATAAACAAGAATAATAAAATAGTTTTAATATCTTTTATAACTGTTTTATATATTGATCTTTTCCTTTGTGTTCGGCGTGGTTAGTGGATTAGAGTTAGAATAATTGGAACAAAAACTCAAAATTGGAACAAAAAGGACTTACACAGTCCACATTTTGTTGTTGGAGAAAAAAAAAACAAAAGAAAAAGAGAATTTTTCATACATATTATATATATATATATATATATATATATATATATATATATATATATATATATATATATATATATATAGTTTGGTAACGCGCGCCTATTTTTCAGTTAGTACATTTTAAATAATTTGTCTTTGTAAAGAGTTGAGTCATGTCACCTTCAGGCAAATGTTCATTTCAGATCTCTTCAATTTCATCATCTTCAGTAACCTCTCTACTTTCATCATCTTCACTCACCTCTCTAATTTCATCATCTGCATATGTTGAATCATCATCTCTAAAAAAATGTTTGTGAAAATTAGATAAAATTATATACGACAAAAATTATAAAATGAAAATTCATTATAAAATCATTTTTTGTAAGAAATTGTTTAACAACAAGTATTTCTGATTTTTTCCAGGCCAATTACCAATTCCTTTGATGTCATTATGCTTGTGAAAATTAGATAAAGTTAGATAAGACAAAAATTATAAAATGAAAACTCATTATAAAATCAATTTTTGTAAGAAATTATTTAATGATTTTTTCCAAGTCAATTACCAATTTCTTTATGCTTGTGAAAATTGGATAAAATTAGATAAGACAAAAATTATAAAATGAAAACTCATTATAGAAACATATTTTGTAAAATTATTTAACATTTCTGATTTTTTTTCACTTGGGGCTACCATAGGATGACAGAGAAAATGTTGGAGTGAGAAAGATGAAAGAGAAAGGGTTCATAGGAATTAGTTTTTTTTTGTAGTTTTGAGAATGAAAATTATTAAAATACCCTTAACCTTAAAACTTAGAATCATGATATATAAGGATATTTTTGTCTACTAAAATCCGGTACACATTGTTAAAATATACCAAAAACAAGCTTACGCGCGTTAGCAAACCTATATATATATATATATATATATATATATATATATATATATATATATATATATATATATATTATTGATTAAGTTTATTAAAAAATGCAATACTATGATTGAATATATTAATCAAAACGCAATTTTGAAGTTCAGAAAATATTAAATGTATTCAATTTTATGTTTTTATAAAGTAATGGATAGGTTTATAAGAGGATATCTCCTAAATATATACAGTGGAAAGAAATAAAATGATTATACGATAATATAGTTGAAAAAGAAAAAAAGAGTCAATTAATCATAAAAAGTTTTTATCCAAAATATCATAACCTATAATTTCTATAACATTTTTACCCTTATTCAACACACACTCAAAAATAAGTATTCCTTTTATTATTATGAATCCTAATTCCTGACATGAGAATAGTTTAAGACACTGTTAACAGAAGCACTGTTTACTTTTATTAAGAAAAAAAATTTAACACAAGGCTTCGTTCAAATTTTGTGTTCATACTTAGAAGAAATCATTCAATTATTTTGGATAAGTAAAAGATGACTGGTATGGAGGCAAGTGCTTTTAACAATAAAAGAAAAAAGAGACTGGTGTTTTTTCTTGCACCCCATAACATTAGTGAAATGCATTTAATGCGTTTCATTCCAAAAATAGTATTCTTCCGGATGCCAAGGGCTCTGAATTGGGTCTTTGGTGCATAACGATGACATAAAATGCGTTAATATACATTTTCATTACAGATTCTACAATTCATTATGTAATTTACATTTTAGATTACTTTTTATATTATAAATTATATAATTTATAATTTTACACATCATATAACTCAAAATATAATTTTCCATTGTATAATCCAAAATATAATTATATCATGAATTATTTTCAAAATTTGTATTATAAATTTTATAATCGGAAACATAAATTTATAGATTACTTAATACGAAACTATAATTACAGCTTTTAAGTATAATTGAAATTTTAAACAATATGGTGGTGCATGCAGAAAACATTGGGTTGCAGGAAGAAATTCCCCACAAGGTTCAAACTTTAATGGTTTTTGTTTTTATCGAAAACATGAATTTTGGGAGATAGATATTGTCTATGGTTCTAATTCATAATAATTTGTCTACCTACAATTTATTATTTATAGCAATGAACATTGATCAACTCGAAATGCTCTCACGCCTTCTCTCTTCCTCTTCATTCTTCTAAACTAATCAATAATATTCTTCTAAACTAATTAATAATATTTTTGTCTGTCTTTCAAAAAAAAATCTTTATCATTTGATAATATAATAATTTTTTTATTTTAAGATAAATAGATATTTATGTAAAAAAATGATTTGATAAAAATTGTGGTATTTTCTATTAAGAGAAAATTCTAAAACAATTGTATCATTATAATATCTTTTCTTCAAATTATATAAAAACACTCTATAAAATTAATAACACCCTTTATCTAAAAAAAAAAACAAGTTACTACGTTATGAATTTTTATTCAGAACTATATAGTAGAGTTCTTATATTTATATAGCAGTATGGTTTCTATTCTATTACAATCAACAAAAACAATGCGATAAGAATAAAATAGTAGAAATGGTCGGTGGCAGTGATTCAGAGCAGAGAATGATGATTCCATCTAAGCAGAGCAGAACCCAAAATGAGAAAAGAAATCAGAGAGACTAGAAGGTTAGAGAAGATTCATACCAGGCATGCCCTCTCCCTCAAGCGTAATCCTCCAAATATCCACTCCTTCTGCGCTGGCGAGTACTCCTCCTAGTCCCTGCTTGTATTATGTGTGCAATCTCCTTTCAGCCCTTGACCTTTTATGCATGTTACATTACCCTTTCCATCAAAAGCAACCTTGTCCTCAAGGTTGAACAAGGGGTAAGCCTCTTTCACCTCTTCCACATCTTCCCAAGTAGCTTCTTTAGGAGCTGAGATGTCCCACTACACTAACAGTTGTGACACTTTCTGCTGGTTTCTAGTAATCACTCTGCTTTTCAATATTTTCCAAGGTTGCACGGTAGGCCCAAATTCTGAAGTAGTTAACGGCAGTGGAAGATATTGTTGTGGTGGATTACCTTGGAACTTTTTAAGCAATGAAATATGAAACACCAGGTGAATTTTAGTTGTGTTAGGCAATTGCAATTTGTAAGCCACTGATCCAATTTTTTCAATCACCTCAAAAGGCCCAAAAAACTTTAATCCCAGCTTTTGATTTTTTCTTAAGGCGAGAGATTGTTGCCTATATGTAGCTTAACTAAAGCAAGATCTCCCACTTGCAGTTGAATGTCCCGTCGCTTTTTATCTGTTTGTTGTTTCATATAGTTTTGAGATTTCACTAAATTAGCCTTTAACTGAGATAGGATTTTATCTCTTGTTGTCAAAGCTTCTCTCATTGAAATAGGATCCTTTTGATTGATATCATATCTGGTAAGTTTCGAAGGAAGTCTTCCAAACACCACTTGAAAAGGAGTCATACCCAAGCTATGATGAAGGGAAGTATTATACCAATATTAGGCCCAAGGTAGCATATTCATCCAGGACTTAGGATTCTCATACACATAGCACCTCAAATACATTTCCAATGTCTTATTTAAATTTTCCGTTTGACCATCAGATTGAGGATGATATGCAAATCCCATCGCTAAGGTAGTTCCTTGAGATTTAAACAATTGTTGCCAGAAGGAACTTATAAAAACTCTATCCCTGTCAGATACAATGGATTTTGGAATTCCATGTATCTTTACCACCTAACCAATAAAAGCTTCTGCCACTGATTTGCTAGAAAAATCAGATTTTAATGGAATAAAATAGGCAAATTTGGACAGTCTATCAACTACAACCATTATTGTTGTGTAACCTGTAACTGATGGAAGATGGGTGATAAAATCCATGGCAATATCCTCCCAAACTTGTTGAGGAATAGGCAAGGGTTGCAAAAGCCCTTTAGGTAATGCATGATCAACCTTTGCTTGTTGACAAACTACACACTCATTGATAAATTTCTGAATGTCCTGTTGCATATTGGGCCAATGGAATTGATTTGCAATTCTGCTAGCTGTCTTGGTGATGCCAGCATGACCTCCAATCTTAGAGTTATGGAACTCTTGAAGTATTTGGTTTATAAGGGTAGAATTATTAGGCACCATGATACAACCTTTCCAAAAAAGAATACCTTCTTTGATAGAATATTCTGAATTTGGAATTTGACCTTGAAGACATTGGCTATATAACTGGGACAATTTCTGATCTGTTTGAGTGAGTTCCACAAGCTGTTGAAGCCACACACAATTTGGTTCATACCAAGCCATGAAAAAGCTCCTGGATAAGGCATCTGCAAGGATATTTTCCTTCCCAGCTTTATACTGAATCTCAAAGTCATAGCCTAAAAATTTTGGCAGCCACTGTTGTTGCTCAAGTGTTTGGAGAGTCTGATCCAATAATTGCTTCAAGCTTTGTTGATCAGTTTTAATAATGAAGTGGTGTCCCAGGAGATAATGTCTAAACTTAGCTAATGCTTCGATAATGGCATAAAGTTCTCTGACATATGTAGATTACTTTTGCATTCGGTTGGACATTTTCTTAGAAAAATAAGCGGTTGGGTGTGCATTCTGACTGAGGACTGCACCTACTGCCATTCTAGATGCATCAGTTTCCAGCACAAAGGAGTCTTTAAAATTGAGAATAGCCAAAACAGGAGCAGAAGTCATTGCCCACTTCAATTTTTCAAATGTTGTAGTAGCTTTTTCAGTCCAACGAAAAGCGCATCTTTCTTAATCTGTTAATGGTGCAACAATACTGGCATAATGTTTGACAAACCTTCTATAATATCTGGTAAGGCCTAGGAAACCTCTTAATTGTTTTAAATTTGAAGGTTAGGGCCACTCACGTACTGTAACCAATTTGGTATCATCAATAGCTACTCCAGAACCAGATAAGATATGCTCAAGATATTCAATTTGTGTTACTCCAAATTTGCACTTCGAAAACCTGACAAAGAGTTTATGTTTCTGTAGAATCCTGAGGACAACTTCCAAATGGGATAAGTGATCCTTCCAATTGCAACTGTATACCAAAATATCATAAAAAAAACCAACACAAATTTTCTTAATAACCCATGAAATATGTTGTCTATCAAACTCTGAAATGAAGTTGGTGCATTAGTCAATCCAAATGGCATAACTAGCCATTCATAATGGCCATGATGTGTTCTAAAAGCTGTCGTGTGTTGGTCCTCTGGCTTCAATAAAATCTGGTGATATCCAGATCGGAGATCAAACTTGGAAAAATAGCAAGCACCAAAGAGTTCATCAATCAATTCATCCACAGTTGGAATGGGAAAACTATCTTTGATAGTTATAGCATTAAAAGTTCTCTAATCTGTACAAACTCTCCATGAGCCATCCATCTTCTTGACCAAAATAATGGGAGAAGAAAAAGGACTTTTACTATGCTGTATAATACCTTCGTTTAATATTCCTTCTACCAACTTTTCAATCTCCTCTTTTTGGCTATGAGGATACCGATAAGGCTTGACCTTTATCGGATTAAGCCTTCCAACAAGGGAATAGAGTGATCATGTGATCTTTGAGGTGGTAGATTATGAGGAGTATCAAAAACTAAACTATAAGTATGCAGTAACAAAGCAAGTTCATGTTCCATCTCAACCTATGCCTCTAACAATGTACCAGAGTGGATGTTCTCTTTTAATAGCTGCATATTGTATATTTCTGCTATAGTATTGGTATGCACTATTCTTCTGATATGGTTTAATTGAGCTTGAGTTGGCACCAACTCTCTATCACCTTGTAGTGTGGTAAATCTACCCTCGTGAAGTAACTTCAATTGCAAAGCATGATAATCAGCAATATGAGGACCAATTGTTTTTAACCAACTCGCTCCAAGAATTAAATTTTCCCCCAAAATAGGTAGTAAGAAAATAGGTAAGACAAAAGAATGGCCCTATGCCTGCACCTTGAGCTGTTGAATTTTTCCCTCAGCTGTCATGTAATTCCCATTCCCTACCATCACTCTAAACAATGAAGCAGGTTCAACAGGAAGTTTTAAAAATTTGGCAATCCTTGGCTGCAAAAAGTTATCAGAACTTCCTCCATCAATTAAGACTTGCATAGGCAGTTGATTAATGCGAGCTAAAAACCGAATGGTGCTCACACTCATTCCCCCTTTTAGAGCATTCAAAGAGAGGTGATGCTCTTCTTCAGAAACATTGCATTTATCAACTTTTTCTGAATCGATTACAGTCTCTTGTTTAGTTACAACCTCCTCTTCTAACTGTAGGAAAAGATGTTGCCTATTGATACACTTGTGATTAAAAGTGAATTTTTCATCAAAAAAATAGCAAAGACCCTTATCTCTTCGCAATTGCATTTCAGCTGGACTAATCCTCTTAACATTGTTATTTTTTAGTTGGGAAGTGTTGGGAGTGGGTAACAGAGGTGGAAGGCTCCCTTTAATATTACTTCTCTGGTTCTGATATGCTTGTTGTAGAGGTTGAGACACAAGTTTTGTTGCATATGTAGAAACCATTGGTTTATTGAAAGATGGTTTGGTTACAGGACAATATTTATCTTCATATAATTTTGCCAAAAGCCACCGCTCTCAATAATGAAATTGGGGATAGGGCCATCACATCTCTTTTAACATCAACATTTAACCTACTTAGAAAACAATTCAAAAGGACCTCATCACTTAACCCTGATGATCTATTTGCTAGAGACATAAATTGTAAGTAATAATCAGAGACTGAACCTGTTTGTTGCAGTTTGAACAATTCAACCATTGGACAATCAAAGGGCGAAGGTCCAAATTGAGATTCTAAAGCACGGGTTAATTCCACCCAAGTGTTTACAACTGCTAACCGTTGTAACATCTGAAACCAAGGTACCACTTCACCTTCAAAATGAATAGCAACTATTTCCACCCTCGCCATATCCGGTGTACTGTGATAGTTGAAAATTTTCTCCGCCTTGAAAATCCAGCTAAGCAGTGAAGATGTTCCATCAAAGTGAGGAAACTCCAGAGAAATATTTCTCATGGGAAACACAACATTAATCGGTGTTGGAGAAGTGTTCGCCGTGGACTCTTCATGTTGTTGGTGCGTTGATTTTTCCATTAACAAGCATTCTAGTGTTGCCTGTATTTGATCAAAACGATGATGATTTTTCGCCTCTTTTTGTGCATTGTGGTCACGATGTTGACGGTCTCGCATCTCAAATCGTTCCAGTAACCGTTGAATCTCACTGTCTTGAGTTTTCAACTCAGCTTGAATATCCTTCAGTCTTGTAGCTTCAGCCATGAAGAGGAATGAAAGCACCAATGAAACATATGAATTTTTATTGCAGAACTGTATAGCAGAGTTCTTATATTTATATAGCAGTATGGTTTCTATTCTATTACAATCAACAGAAACAATGCGATAAGAATAAAATAGTAGGAATGATCGGTGGCGGTGATTTAGAGCATAGAATGATGATTCCACCTGAGCAGAGCAAAACCCAGAATGAGAAAAGAAATCAGAGAGAATAATCCAGAGAGACTAGAAGGTCAGAGAAGATTTATACCAGGCATGCCCTCTCCCTCAAGCGTAATCCTCCAAATATCCATTCCTTCTGCGCTGGCGTGTATTCCTCCTAACAGTTTTTCTGGTGCAAGGATTCTCTGTCATCACCTGGTCCCTGCTTGTATTATGTGTGCAATCTCCTTTCTGCTCTTGACCTTTTATGTATATTACACAATCACACCAAGTAACTTAGCAATAAAACAATAATATATATATATATATATATATATATATATATATATATATATATATATATATATATATATGAATAGCTTCCCATGACATTGTGGGAAATATAAAAAAGAACGTGGCATCTTAGAAATTATTAGGTATATCTTCAGGTGGCCTGTAATGAATTTTAATAGATAATTTATGTTAGATATCATTGTTTAGACTATTTGAGTCAATGATAATTTTTGTTTTGCACACATATTCCATTGTTAAAAATATAAATATTTTTAATAGTGATAGTGTGTTAGTCAATTTTGATTCTTTGATTAATATAATTTGCATTGTTTTTAACATTTAAATTCATCTTATTATAATTTTGAGACAAATTCTAAATTTTTCATTTAAGGATTGTTTCAGGGAAGAATTAAAATAGTCTCTAAATTGACTAATATATTTAAGGCTTAATACCTCTTTTGGTCCCTCTTTAGGGGAGCAATGTTCAAGTCCGTCCTACCTTTTTTAAAAAGTTCAATATGATCCCAACTTGGGAAAAAAAAGATTAAATTAATCCTTTTTGGTTACGGCGTCAAAATTTTAACGGTAGAGCTGCCTAGTTGGCCAACACTTAATAAGCTGTCATATTTTTCTCATACGTGGAATATAATATGTTAATTTTGAATTTTAAAAGAACAATTTACTTGCCACACATCAGCTTTATGATAACTCTGCCATGGATCAAAGCTTTATGATAACTCTGCCATGGAAAATCTCTCGCTCTCCATAGCGGCCTCTGAATCAAGCCTGTCGGTGGCCATGCGGCTCTCCGCTGCGATGAAAACGGTACCATTGTGGGAAAAAGCACGATCACTGTCCATCTTCTTGCATGTCTCCTTTTTCAGATCCCCAAGCAGCAACACCAGCTCCTTGTTGAACACCACCGCTAAGTAGAACCCCTCTAGCGGCTCAGGCCCGAAACCAAACTTGGCACAACTCAAATCCCAAAAGATATCAATTTTACCAGATTGGACCTCCAAATTCTTGGACCCTTTTCTCTTTAAGAATAGCGATGACTTTATCTCAACCTTGTAGAGACAATGATTTCCCAAATCATCAATTCCCACGCTCAAGCCTTGACCCATCAGAGTTTTGGTCCAGGAGACCATGATCAGACATGAACAGTCGGGATTCTAGCTCTCAAAGGAACCCAAACTCAGATCAAACAAAAACCCAAATTCGAAAACCCTAATCCCAAATTGCAAGATTTGGGCTGCTATCCATTCCACTGCCATCATCGGAGATCACACACAGCGCATCACCACTCGGGACGAGCTCCATCGTCTCTCTGCAACAGCTGCCGAACGCGTTCTTCACTTCGTCGAAAAGCTCGTTAGCCTCGCAGTCTCCCTCTTCTCGCACTCCTCTCTCTCGCTGAACATGCCATTTAACTTTCCAGTGCCACGCAATCACAAAAAGTGGACACCTCATTATGTTTTGTCCACGCTGTCAGATGGATCGTTAAATATTTAACGCCGTGACCAAAAAGGATTAAATTGGACACTTTTTTCACAACTTGGGACCACATTGAACTTTTTAAAAAAGGTAGGACGAACTTGAACATTTCCCTTATAAAGAGGGACAAAAAGAGATATTAAGCCTATATTTATTTAATGAAAGATAAGATTCTAATTCTGAAGATGATGAATCAGTAGGAAGGAAGTTTGGTTAAAAAAGGTTAATAGTAAATGTTTTTAGAAATATATAATACATTTCCATAATCTGAAAATACACTTTAGAATATATAGTTCAAAATAAAAAAATACTTGGATTATACACTTTAGAGTACAAAAAGTATATTTAAGACTGTACAATCTAAAATAAGATTTGATTACATTTGTCCTGTGTTATATTATTTTATTTTTGTTTTGTTTTATATTATTTTATTTTTCTTTTATATTGTATTCTATTATTTTTATTTTTATTTAGAAAGATATTGTAACATCTTTTATATAGAACCTAATTGTGAATCCCCCTTGATTATTTAAACTTATATACAAGTTTACAATTCTAAAGATAATTTTGATTGAATATTTCAAAATAACTTAAGATTATGACTTTTGATTGATCGTTTTGATTAAAAGAAACACAAATAATATATGGTAGACAATATAAAAGTTTTATCTTTTGTGCTTCATTTGATGTGTTACAAGAGACAATTTAATGAAACTTCTGATGGCTATGAAGGACAGATAAATTGTAATAGCCTGTGTTTTACGGATTACAATATATAAATTATGTTCGACTTTCTTCTTGATTTAAAATTTTTGTTTACATCTTTAAGAGTAAAATTAAGTTTTTCCTATTAATTCTACAAATATTTTTCATAGTTACAAATTAGTTCTTGGAATTTCTTAAAATTACAAATTGTCCCTAAATATTTTTCAATAATATATGTAAGACCCTGGAAAATAACGTACGCTGGAGTACGCGTGGCAGCTGGAGATCGAGACACCCCAACAAGTACGTGGCAACCGCAGAGCGCGACACTTCACCTACGGACGCCAGGTGTCACGCCGCATGGAGTCTGGAGTAAGGAGCGCAGTGCAGTTGCGTGTTACTTTGAGAACGCGACACTTCAACAACGGACGCCAAGTGTCATGCCGAGGGGAGTCAGAAACCAGTTAGTGGAAAACAGGTGTCGGCTGAAGAGGGGACGTTCGTCCTCGACTGTGGAGCCAAATTTGAATCTCAGAAGAGTCTACTCCACTCTCTGCATTCACTTTCTTCCTTACCAAAACTCTGACCTTTCTTCTTCTCCACCTTCTCTCTACTGAAACTTCTCCTTTCTCTTCTCCGTTCTCGTTTCAGAAACCGTAGAACCATTCCTGGTGTCGTGAGCTTCAATTTGAACCGAACAGAATTGGGATCTGAGCTGGTAAGTTCTCGTCTCTAACCGTTCGACCATTTAGTTTCATGCGAACCCAAGTTCTGGTTGCATGCATGGGTTGTAGGTCTGAGTTGTTCTGATTTTGGTGTTTTAGATTAAGTGAAAGTTGTTGAGCGAAACCTGAGGGTAGAACGCTGTTAGAGGTCGAACTAAACCCTTGCATTTTGGGCGAACACTGCTATCCAGGTAAGGGAAGCTTATTAAATTTAATTCTTATGTTTGTCTTGTACTGTATGAACAATACGTGTGTCGCATGAAGTATGAACTGTGTTATTTGATTGTTGGTATATGATCATAAGTATGAGGTGTATATTGGTTGAGTATGCATGATCGAACGTTGCTGTACTGCATGAACATGATATATGTTGGTTGAAATGTATGATATGAGTGATACGTGTGAATATGAAATATACATGCTTAGAAGCAATGAACGTAAGTGAAACTTGAATATCAAATTCCCTATGATAACGTATGTCCGACATTAAACGGTTCTCGACCATTTGGTGTTCCAGTAAACTTCTTTGAATTGGAATACTATCATTTGGGAAGGATTCTGGTCGAGCATGAGCTATGTAGGTCTTTTACTTAGCTCATAATGAGCAGTGTCGATCTTACACATAATAATCGTATTGGGTAGTGCCCGGTCTTACACCAAGCGCTCTTACTCTTTTCTGGAAAAAAATCCTTGATAATGCAGATCCTTCATCTGTGTCGACCAACAGTGTCGAGCGTCCTTGATAA
Source organism: Vigna angularis (assembly GCF_016808095.1). Taxonomy (NCBI): domain Eukaryota; kingdom Viridiplantae; phylum Streptophyta; class Magnoliopsida; order Fabales; family Fabaceae; genus Vigna; species Vigna angularis. The sequence goes on along the minus strand of NC_068973.1, from coordinate 11,348,039 downwards.
TACAGATCCTTCATCTGTGTCGACCAACAGTGTCGAGCGTCCTTGATAATACAGATCCTTCATCTGTGTCGACCAACAGTGTCGAGCGTCCTTGATAATGCAGATCCTTCATCCGTGTCAACCAACAGTGTCGAGCGTCCTTGATAATGCAGATCCTTCATCTGTGTCGACCAACAGTGTCGAGCGTCCTTGATAATACAGATCCTTCATCTGTGTCGACCAACAGTGTCGAGTGTCCTTGATAATACAGATCCTTCATCTGTGTCGACCAACAGTGTCGAGCGTCCTTGATAATGCAGATCCTTCATCTGTGTCAACCAACAGTGTCGAGCGTCCTTGATAATACAAATCCTTCATCTGTGTCGACCAACAGTGTCGAGCGTCCTTGATAATACAGATCCTTCATCTGTGTCGACCAACAGTGTCGAGCGTCCTTGATCATACAGATCCTTCATCTGTGTCGACCAACAGTGTCGAGCGTCCTTGATAATACAGATCCTTCATCTGTGTCGACCAACAGTGTCGAGCGTCCTTGATAATACAGATCCTTCATCTGTGTCGACCAACAGTGCCGAGCGTCCTTGATAATACAGATCCTTCATATGTGTCGACCAACAGTGTCGAGCGTCCTTGATAATGCAGATCCTTCATCTGTGTCGACCAACAGTGTCGAGCGTCCTTGATAATACAGATCCTTCATCTGTGTCGACCAACAGTGTCGAGCGTCCTTGATAATACAGATCCTTCATCTGTGTCGACCAACAGTGTCGAGCGTCCTTGATAATACAGATCCTTCATCTGTGTCGACCAACAGTGTCGAGCGTCCTTGATCATACAGATCCTTCATCTGTGTCGACCAACAGTGTCGAGCGTCCTTGATAATACAGATCCTTCATCTGTGTCGACCAACAGTGTCGAGCGTCCTTGATAATACAGATCCTTCATCTGTGTCGACCAACAGTGTCGAGCGTCCTTGATAATACAGATCCTTCATCTGTGTCGACCAACAGTGTCGAGCGTCCTTGATAATACAGATCCTTCATCTGTGTCGACCAACAGTGTCGAGCGTCCTTGATAATACAGATCCTTCATCTGTGTCGACCAACAGTGTCGAGCGTCCTTGATAATACAGATCCTTCATCTGTGTCGACCAACAGTGTCGAGCGTCCTTGATAATACAGATCCTTCATATGTGTCGACCAACAGTGTCGAGCAACCTTCTTAATACAGGTCGTCCATCTATCTGGTAGTCGGTATTACTTTGTTTTGGAACGGGGTAAATTCTTCGGTCTCGTTCCTCACGGTTGTCCCCGTTATAAAGAGGGTTGAACGTTTGTGATTTTATGTACTTGGACTGAAAGATTATGAATGATGAACAATATATGTGATGAATAAACGGTTGTGGAATTTGAACGAGCGTTTCAGGAAGGAACGACTCTAGAGTGACAGTTGTGAATTGTAATGTATGAATGTGGACAAAGCTTGGCCGACGTTTCATCCTGATGTTCCGTGAGTACTCGTCCTCACGTAGAGGGGGTACATCATGTGTGGGAACGGCAGGAGGTCCTAGTCCATAACTATAACTTGGACAGAACGGACTAACCTCGGGTGGCAGCTGAGTAGAAATTCAGTTATCACATCACCCGGGTGCAAGAAACGTAGTAGCTACACAAGATTCATACAGTCCGGACGGTCAGTCTAGTATCAGAAATTGGTCGAGTGATTGAATGAGTTAAAATATATGTTGTGAAGTATCGATATGATGGTTATGTTTATGAAATGTGTATTTACTTGAATTAAATTCAATAAGCTTACCCTGTGTTCTTTTCCTTGTGTTGTCGATCGTCATTGTACGTCCGTCTTGTCCTTGCGATGATCATCCATGTGGATGGGAGCAGATGGAAGTGAGCTGCTGGAAGAGGCGCTGGAAGAAGAAGTTTTGGAAGACGTCAATCTGGTTGAAGTAGTGGTTAAGGTCGAGCCCTAGAGTGCTCGACATGTGGTAGTCTTTAGTTCTTCTGTTTAGCTTATGGAAGTTCAATTGCTGTTTGTGTAACCGTTAGTATTAGAACTTTGGAATACCGCTGGCTGTATTAATTTCTGTACCCTAAGTCGTCCGACATTTTGAACCTCGCATCTTTATGTAAAGACTGCACTGTTTTACTGTTAAATGTAATCAATTCTATTATATGGTGTCGACTGTATTTTTGGGATGTTACAATATACAACTTTGTTCTTATTTAATTTCTATTATTTACAACATAGTCCCTAATTTTTTTTCATAACTACGTAATAGTCCTAGTCTATTGTAAATAATTGCAATTAGGTCCTGATAAACTATTTAGGTGAATTTCTGAAAACACTTTAAAACTTCAATGAAAATTAATAATTTAATTTACAACTATTATATTTAAAATGAGCTTTGTTTCATATTTAATTTTCAATATGAATTTTTATTAAAATATCTCAAATAAAGTTGTTACTAGATAATCCGCAGATTTAGTTGGAAAATTTATCTTTATTAAGATTTACATAAACTTTTATTCTAAAAGTTTAGAAAAACATAAATATACAGAATAGGTGTTAGAATATATTAAAAATCATTTGAATTATTTTTTAATTGAAATATATTATTTTAGATTTAACGAAGGTTAAAATAGAAAAATGGTAAAATGGTGTATTAAAAACTTATTAACTCAAGTTTATTGTTTGGTTCTGATTGAAAAAAAGTAGTAATAAATTATTGTTAATCAAATTATCATGACTAAAATAAAGTATGCTCAACTTAGTAGTTAATAAATTAGATATGATTATCCTAATTGTTAGGTAGTAAGGATATTTATGTAATAACATAAATATCTTAGATATTTTAGACAGTTAAGATATTTGTCAAAGTCACTAGCCACATTTGTAGGTAAGGTGGTTATTTTTATAAATACAATGACAGGACAAAAGTCTAGGTACGTTCTCTTTATGCTCTAGAGATCCTGAATAATACTTCAGAACAGTATCCAATTACTCTCTTCTGAGCTTCAGCTCCATAACTCATATCTGACTTGAGCGTCGGAGTATCTTTGCAGGTACCCAGCCCACCTTATTCAGAGGATCAGCGAAGGAAGAAAGAAAGACAACACAGTGAAAGCAGCACAGGGAAGGAACAGAACAAGGTTGTTAGGTTCGTATCTTGGTCTCCACACCCCTACTGAAACATTTTGGCGCCCACCGTGGGGCCGAGTGCCAACCCAAAGAAGCCACAAGAGGAGCCTCGGCCTCAATGAATCACTCGTTCGAATAGAGCTACTCCATCTGCATCGCCACCATGATCCCCATCCGCGATCCGTTGACACCACTGTCACTACCAGATCAAATGACGCCTCCATCGGGTTTCTCTCCTTCTCCCCCTGTGAGTCATTGATGCCAGTAGACATCAACGAAATCACACCCCTTCGCGGGTCAGACTCAGCGCAGAAAACGCCCCCAAATTAGGTCCATCCATCAGCCTCCGTCACACCACCGGACACCACTGTCATAGGGGAACCATTAATTCATCCCCGTCACCTCCAAAACACGATCACAATGATCCTAAGACAGTGATGGAGACCACCAAACTCCAATCCACGGTGCATCTCAACAAGAACAGCCCACACCAGCACCTTCATTGGCGCCACTCTTCAGATTCCAAAACACGCAATCTAGACCAACCCCAATTCGAAAACTTCACAGCCTCTACTCGCAAAAACAAAACAATCAAAACCAACCCACATACAAATTATGAAGTCGCCGTCTGTTCTATAGGCTCGTGCCTCTGTATCCTTACGTTCTAAAGCGACAGGAACTGAAGTCTGGTGGATGAAGTATGATCCCGTGATCAGAGCGTGATGAACAGTAGTGTGAGGTTTTCCCTCTGGGCGAGACTGTGCACCAAATGTAAAGGATCGTTCCTTGATTTTACAAGCCAGGGATGATTACAGAATTATCTGACAGATTCCCCAATCAAAACCCAGAAACTAGGAAGCCATTACCAAACTCCCATTTTCCCTCCAGAGTCGCGAAACTCAGTTCGTATCACCATGAAGATCACAACGACAACCTAAATCGAAACCCCAAATCTACCATCCATCCCCACCTGAACCACTGAAACGCAATAACCCAATTGCACCAGGAATCTCTGATTTCCTAATTTCCACAAACCCCAATCCCCAAAATCGGAGAACAGAAAAACCCTAAATTCCCAAATCGCAACCCAAAGATCGCGCCCACCTCTTACAGGGCCGGACCACCCAGACGACAACCTCCGCTTCTTTGACATCGAAACATTGGAGGGCATCCGCCACCGCGCCAGTGCCGTCACAAGGTCACAACCTGGTCTGACTGGCGATTTTGCCAGGAGCTCGGTTCCAGTCACATGAGCAAGCTAACCGTCTGCGCGGAAGATTCCCACACGAAAAATCGCCAAAAAGATCGCAGACCCATTCTCCACGTCTTCCGCAACACCCACGCATTCCACGCGTAGTTCGGTTCTGCCTCCACATCATCCAACTATTCCCCAAACCTCAAACTCCGTACGAGCGTCCGACAAACTAGGTGTCGAGCGTCCAAACCGTCCTCACGTCCAGCCGCTCGGCATTCCACATTGGTTTAGGCCGCACGACAAACAAGTGGACGAACGTTCTTTCATTCCATCATCAACGTTCAGCCTAGAGCGTTCGTCACTTCGCTCATTACTGATGTTCGGCCTCTAGCGTTTGGCCTCGCTTATACTCGAACGCTCGACCATCAGTGTGTACGGGCGTCCAAAAGTCAATCGTTCGTCGTCGCCTTTCGGTTTCCAGGACGCTCAACAATCCGTGTGGACGAGCGTTCATGTAATCAGCGGTTCGTCCTCACGCTTCGGATTCGAACGCTCGACAAGCCTTGTGAACGAGCGTTCCAGCACGGCTATGGACGAGCGTTCAAGCAATCGGCCGTTCGGCCTCGACTATTGGATTCGAACGATCGACAATCAATTTGGACGAGCATTCGAATAATATTCCGCTCGGCCTCGCCTACGTAGACGAACGCTCCACAATCAATATGTGGACGAGCGTTCGTCAATCCATTTCAAAGAGCGCTCGTCCATTCGTTTCAAGGAGCGCTCGTCAAACCCATGTCAACGAGCGTTCAAACGTAAGACCGTTCGTCCTCACCTTTTGGATTCTAACGCTCGACACTCAATATGGACGAGCGTTCAAACAGTGGACCGTTCGTCATCACCCTTCGGACTTGAACGCTCGACAGTGCCTGTGGACGAGCGTTCAAGCAGACAACCGTTCGTCCTGAAGCGCCGCAAGTTCAGACTCGTGTACGTCAAGGACGTTCGTCCTGAGACGTCCCGCAATCAGCCTTGCGTTCGGCTTTTCGGTTTCGAGGACGTTCGATCTATATCGCTCGACCAAACTTCAACACGAGCGTTAACAAACTGCGCGACAAACAATGTGGCGAGCGCTCAAACCGTCCTCTCGCCCAGCCGCTCGACTCTCCACTTGGTTTAGGCCGCTCTACAAACAACGGGACGAACGTTCAAATCATCCCCGACGTTCGCCCACTCGATCACCAGCGACGTTCGTCCACTCTGTTCTCAATGATCAGCCATCCAGAGTCAGTTCGTCCTCAAAACGTCACACACACAACCTCGCTAACGTTCGGCCTCGACTTTCGTGCTCGAATGCTCGACAATCAGTGTGTACGAGCGTCCAAACAGCCAAAGTTCGGCCTCGACGTTCAGAATCGAACGCTCGACAATCAGTGTGTACGACCGTCAAAGCAATCAGTGTGAGACCGTTCGGTATCCCTTCGCTTTCAACCGCTCATCCTCACGTTCGGTCTCTACCGCTCGACCATACTTCAAGAGGAGCGCTCCCACATTCGGCCTCATTAGCGTTCGGCATCTTAGCTGCAACCGTTCGGCCAATCACTTCATTAGCGTTCGCATATTTCCGCAGGAAGCATTCGATCACTTCATCTCTTTGACGCTCGGCCTCAAGCGTCCAGCCGCCAGGTTTGCAACTTGACCAAACAGTCTCACCTATATGCTTAATATTATTTCTTACAGTGCAGATAAACATATCTTGTACATAAAAGCGGACACTTGAAAGCCGATCATCCTGAAGCACTTCTAAACCCAGCAGATGTTCGCCCAAGAACACCCACGTGCATAAAGGGATACACTCCCGCTGGCCGATGTTCGCCCTAGAACACCCAGGTGCATCGAACAACACGTGCATAAAGGGATACACTCCCGTTGGCCGATGTTCGCCCTAGAACACCCAGGTGCATCGAACAAAGGGACACACTCCCGCTGGTAGATGTTCGCCCCAGAACACCCAAACAATCAAACTTAGGGGACCATCCCCATAGCCTAGCTTATGTTCGCCCAAGAACATCTACTTTCAAAGAATCTGTCGTTCAACATCGAAGGAGTTCGTCATTTGGTCTCAACGCTCGACATTCAATTGTAACGAGCGTCCACTCAGTCCGTCGTTCGGCCTCAACGCTCGACAATCAAATGTCAACAAGCGTCCAAACTTCGCTGGACATTCCATGTTTTCGAGCGTTCAAAAAGTGCTCGCCAATTCAGTACAACGAGCGTCCCAACATCACTCGCAAATTCATATCAACGAGCGTTCAAGAAGCGCTCACCAATGCATGTCAACAAGCGTTCAAGAAGCGCCGGCCAATGCATGTCAACGAGCGTCCAAATATCGCTCGACATTCATTGCAACGAGCGTTCAAATACCGCTCGTCAATCCACATCAACAAGCGCTCGTCAATCCATGTTTTCGAGCCTTCAAGAAGTTGGCCGTTCGGCCTCACGAACCCAGGTGCACGAACGTTCGACCTTTTGTTTCTTAAGCGTTCGCCGACCCAGCTTTTTACCATTCGTCTTGGCCTCTATTTGGCTCATCAAACGCAATTGCTCAGTCATCCTTGATTTAAAACATTCAATCCACACATAAACGACAACCACAAACACGCTCCCCAACACAACCTCCCTCAAACTCATAAGTCCTATAGTTACCACGTTCATAAAACAGAACGGTTAACTCGGACTTGGGGGGCATGTTAGGTAGTAAGGATATTTATGTAATAACATAAATATCTTAGATATTTTAGACAGTTAAGATATTTGTCAAAGCCACTAGCCACATTTGTAGGTAAGGTGGTTATTTTTATAAATACAATGACAGGACAAAAGTCTAGGTACGTTCTCTTTATGCTCTAGAGATCCTGAATAATACTTCAGAACAGTATCCAATTACTCTCTTCTGAGCTTCAGCTCCATAACTCATATCTGACTTGAGCGTCGGAGTATCTTTGCAGGTACCCAGCTCACCTTATTCAGAGGATCAGCGAAGGAAGAAAGAAAGACAACACAGTGAAAGCAACACAGGGAAGGAACAGAACAAGGTTGTTAGGTTCGTATCTTGGTCTCCACACCCCTACTGAAACACTAATAAATAAGAAATTAATTTTCAATTATTCTTATAATCTTACTCAAAAGGTTAATAAAATGGATAATCATACTTTAATAACATTGTTTGACAACATTTTGGTATGGGGAACGTGTTAAAATATGATTGGTCCCACATGGGAATGAATTTAAAAAATGAGTAACGACGTGGAAACAGAATTGGGGGCATGGTTTCAATTGAGGAGATTTCAATTTAACTTTTCAGAATTTGAATTTGAGGCACTTTTAGAGAGATAAGCCAAGCTCAGAGAGAGAACACGAAAATTTTAGAGAGAGAACCCAAGCTCAGAGAGAGAACGCAAACCCTAGAGAGAACCGAATGCGAACCCAAACCGCCGTTCACGAAACCCACCCACCAACCCATTTTCGTGTCTCTTCCGAGAAGCATCGCGGTCCTTTGTCCGCCGAAGTGCCACTGTTCACGTGTTCCTTGTAGCGTCCTTCGTCCCAGCCACCGAAAAGCATTCGTCTTCATTGAAGCGTGGTCGGACTGACGCTGCTGAAGTTGGTGGGACTGTCGCCGGTGAAGTCAACGTTGTAGGCGTCGCCTTTACGCGTGAAGGAACCATCGAAGTTGGAAACCGCCATTGGAGGTGCGTTTTGAAGGTTGGCTCCATTCTTTTTGGTAATGCATTTATTGTGTTCGGTTGGTATAATTTGTTCAAATTATTTTGGGCATTTATGGGTTGTTGTGTTATTTCAATTTTTTTCGTTGTATGGTTTACGTTGGCATGAAAGTGTGTAGAACATTTTGTGGTTGATGTGGTTTTTGGTTGAAAAGTATGAATGTATTGGGTTTATGGTAGATATTGGGTTATTTAGACTATGGTTTTGTATTATGTTTGGTTATTTCAGTTATTGTTGGGTTAAATAACATTATTTTATTGTTGGAATTTGTTTGTTGTAGATATGATTGTGGAATAATTGTTTTGAAATTTATGGAGTTGTGGGATGACATTGAGAAATATGAAGGCAACACAATGCCCAGTTACACATCTCTAAGTTATAAAAATTTTAATGTTTTGGAGCTTTGATAGAAATGGTGCATTTTATTGATATGTTGTGAATTATTGTTTTTGTAGGAGCAACGCAACAGGTTAGGGATAAGTATGTTTGTGATTGGATTTTGGATGTGGACAATGTGCGGAGGGATGAGTGTTGAAAGATTTAGGCATTTTGTAGATGTTGTTGAATATGGATTTTTGCAATGTTATTGATGGTTTGTTTAGAACATTTTCAATGTGTATTGATGAGGTCTGAATGTACATATTTGTTGGCCAAAAGCTTCAAAGAAATGTACTCGTCACATTTATTATAAATGAAAAACATTGATCATAATGATCAATGTTTGTCCTGCAGTCCCCACAAGTTTTGAATGTGATTATTTATGAAATGTTGTGTGTACAGGGTTCGATTTAGAATAGACAATGTAAAAAAATTATGTTAATTCTCAAATCCCTACTTATTTTGCCTTTGCTATTGGTGTTGTTTCTGCACCATGAGTTTTATAAAGATTGGTTCCTTGGACATGTAATTGTATATTACTGAAATAATAATTGTGTCCACGTCACTTTTAAGATGAAAATATGTTATGGAATAGATTAGGCATATGAAAATGTGTGTCATCTTCGTAGTTGACATGCCTATGCAAAATCTCTGCCTGAAGTCCCCACTTATTTTGCCTTTGCTAGCAGTGTTGTTTCTACACCATGAGTTTTGCAAAGATTGGTTCCTTGGACATGGAATTGTATATAACTGGAATAATAATTGTGTTCACGTCACTTTTAACTTCAAAATATCTTCAGAAATAGATTAGGCACTCCAAAATGATTGTCATCTTCGTAGTTGACCTTCATATGCAAACCTTTGCCTAAAGTACCCTCTTATTTTATCTTTGGTACCAGTGTTGTTTGTGCAGCATGAGTTTTACTAAATATGATTTCTTGGCCATGGACTTCTATATAAATGGCATAATAATTGGTTCCACATCACTTTTAAGTTGAAGAATGATGAGTAATAAATTAGGCAGTCCAAAATGAGTGTAATCTTCGTAGTTGACCTACTTGTGCAAAACATTTTCCTGAAGTACTCACTTATTTTGCCTTTGCTATCACTGTTGTTTCTACACCATGAGTTTTACTAATTACGGTCAACGACGCTGGTGAACAAACAATACTTTCATCAACGACGACGCTTTTCGAAAGAAGCATGAAAATGAGTGGGTGGGTGGGAGGGAAGTCCTTCTTTCTAGGGTTCGGGTTCTCTCCGACACTGCGGTTGTGACTGCATGGGTGGGTGGGTGCGTTTCGTGAACGGCATCACTCCGGCGACGCTCTTGGGAACGGGCACGAAAATGGGTGGGTGGGTGAAAGGGAAGAACTTCTCTCTAGGGTTCGCATTCTCTATCTAAGCTTGGCTTATCTCTCTAAAAGTGCCTCAAATTCAAATTTTGAAAAGTTAAATTGAAACCCCCTCAATTGAAACCTTGCCCCCTATTCTGTTTCCACGTAATTACCCATTTTCTAAATTCATTTCCATGTGGACCAGTCACATTTTGTCACGTGGCCCGTGTCAAAATGTTGTCAAGCAATGTTGTTAAAGTATCATTATCTTAATAAAATACAATTGAAATAATAAACTATTAAAGTCAAAGTATAATGTGATGAAATTAATAAAGAAGATTGATATGAAAAATATAAATGTGAATTTGATAACCATAAATAAAGCAACAAATTAATCAAAGATTTTAAAACAATTACAGTAGAAGAGATTGATTCCTCAAATAAATTCCACTACGTCTAATTATGTTTATTATTTTATTTTCTTACCAAGTAAAAAATTAACTAATCAAAGTATATTCTTAATTAACTCATATTAAAGTTTTTAACATTATTTATTTTCAATTAGTAAAAAAAAATCATTTAATCATACGAAAGTTTCTAACTTTAATTAAAGTATATTTTCAATTAAATTTATCAAACTTATGTGATCAATGTGTGTATAGATTAAAGCAATTGCTAATTAGTTACAATGCAAAAATCATTACTTTCTATTTGATTTGGAATGAAAATAGATAAATGAAAATCATAACAATAATCAAAAGAACAAAGAAGTTATTTTAATCTAACCTAATAATTCATAATGAAATTACAGTAGAATGAATCCAAGAAGTTTAACTCTCCATTAATGTAGTGATATACATGATGAATGAAACAAAAATTGAAAAAGAGAGGGGAAAGAAAGTGGTAGATGTGGTGGATGATAGCTTCATAAAATTAGAGTGTCCAAGACTTCTTTTTTCTACTTCTCCCAAGTCTCTTTATATATAATTTGATTGGGCTTGGATATGACCTTTAAGTTGCCAAAATCTATTTTCTAATAATGTAATATCTCTCAAATAATTAACATATTGATAAGTTTTAAAAATATTTGATAGATATTTTCTGTTGATAATTTCTTATATAATTAAATTAATTATTTTAAAGACATTTAATAAAATAGCAACAACTAATTTTCTATCCAATTTTCAATTTAGCCCCTATAGGTCTGTCTTTGTACTTTTATATTAGTTCAAAACAGCCTGAGCTCACATGTGAGACCAAATATGCATTTTTTGGCAGTTGTGATGGTGAGTTGTCTTCTTCAATGTTGTACACTCTTTTTGGTATGATTTTCTTCCTTTTCAGGTGGTTGCTTCTCGTGGTGGAAGAAGGCCCTAACATGACTCACGTACTGAATTATTGCTACATGCACGAGGTTCGAAGGCACTATGCATGTTTCTGTTCGTTGTGCATCCTGGTGTTCATGGGTGGCACAACATGAAGCTCCACATCAGCTCCTATGTGACTTACAACACGATTGAAATTCTTTGATGAATGTGTGATGGTTGGAGGCATAAACTGGCAGCGACTGGGTTTTCCAGTGACTTGTACTCATCAATCTAGTGTTGGGAATGGTGTGATTACATGGAGATCAGCCAGGCAAACAATTATTGCAAGATCAATAATGTAATCTAAGTTTGTTGTTCTTGAAATGGTTGGTAGTGAAGCTAAGTAGTTGAAAAACTTCTTAGCAAACATTCCATTGGGAATGAAACCAACTTCGTCTGTGTCAATACATTGTGATTGCCAATCGACAATAGTTATAGCTAAAAACAAGAATTACAATGGAAAGAAAAAACATATACAATTGAAACATAATTTGGTGAAGTAGTTCCTAAATAGTGAAACTATTTCCATTGTTTTGTGAAGTCAGAACCAAATCTAGGATATCCTCTAACTAAACCCGTGGGAAGAAACATAATATTAGAAACATCAAAGGGAATAAGACTTAAGCCATTTGCAAACAAACAAGTAATGGTAACCCAACCTTTATGATTGGAGATCCTATGAATAAGGTTCATATGGGTAAAAACAAGTCATTTGTTAGTTCTAATAACACTAAATTGATTTTAAATCAATATTTTCCATTCCTATGATGTGTATATGTGTGAAGGTTCTAGAGACTACATTAATGAGAGGTTAAACTTTGTAACTAAAATTCTATGTGGTGTAAGAATTTTAGATTAAATAAACTTTCTAATGATTTTCATATCCCTTATGAGTGGTGTATGATGTGCAACATATATTTTATGAAATCACCTATATGAGAGTTGAGGGAGGTCGCTTGTATGAGATCTTAGCATGATCTCTAGAGACTCATGAATACCGAACACGCTTATGGCCTAGTAAACGCAACACACTGATAACAACAAGGATTATGGGAATGTATTGTGATTGATAAGCTGCTAACATATACTAAGTTGTTTGGTTCATATAGCTACTTATATCAACTACATTGTGTGTAAGTTTATCAATCTAGGACTAGCTCATATAGCTTACTATATCAGTTTTAATGCATTAAATCTTATATAAGACCTAGGATTTTCTTCTTTCAGCTTTTCTATATCTTATCTTTTGCAATATGTAGGGGATTGTAATAAGAAAACATATCTTATAACAATATTGCAAAATATAAATTTTACATACTTGTTCACGTCTAACACAAGACTCACTCCCCTCTTTGAAAAGCTTAGGATCCATTAGCATTGGAAAAATTTGACCGTTGTGGGGTTGTTGCAAATATCCTCTGCATGCCATGGAAAAACATACTAAGTCTGGGACAATTGCAAGAGAAGAGGTTGAGCATTTTATTTCAACAGGGAAAATGAAAAATATATCATCCAGACAAAGTTTTTGATTATGCAATCTAATGTCATCGAATCAGATGTTTATCTTTCATGCCATCTCCTTGCCTGTAGCACCTACTTATTTTAACACAATTTTAGAAGATGTAACACAGTTGTGGCATTGCAGGTTTGACCATTTAAGCTTTAAAGGCTTACATACTTTGCAACAAAAAGGAATGATGGAAGGTTTACCACTGCTTAACTCGTCCTCTAAGTTATGCAAAGATTGTCTAATTGAGAAACAACATCAAGATTCATTTCCCATGAGAAGTTCTTGGAGAGCTTCATAGATTCTTCAACTTGTTCATGCTGACATTTGCGGACCCATTAAGCTAGCCTCAAATAGAAAGAAAAGGTATCTGCTTACTTTTATTTATGATTTCAGTCGAAAAACTTTGGTTTAGTTTTTGGTAGAAAAATAAGAGACCTTTACTTTTTTCAAAAACTTCAAATTATATGTTGAGAAAGCAACAAATATTTCACTCAAAGGGTTGTGCACATATCATGGTGGAGAGTTCACATCTCAAGAATTCAATAAGTTTTGCAATGCGCATGGAGAGCAAAAACAATTAATAGTAGCATATTCACCGCAAAGAATGGTGTTGTAGAACAAAAGAATCGAACAATCATGAATTTGGTTCGCAACATGCTATCTAAAAAGAAAGTGCCTAATTTTAAGATTTGTAACATTTTATAATGAATCAAAGCAACTCAATTCAAACTCCTATAGTTCCTAATTTTAAGATTTGTAAAGATGAAGGAAGATAACATGTGGATAAAACTTGCTTCATGCAAATAGTGAGTTGTCTTATGTATCTTACTTTGACTTGTATAAATTTAATGTTTGTTGTAAGTCTTTTGAGTAGGTATATGGAGAATCTCACTTGACTCCATTTACAACATTGCAAATAGGATACTAAAGTATACATACAAAATTATTGAATTTGGAACTTTTTACAAAAACGGAGGAACTAATAAACTCATAACATGTATTGATAGTGATTATGCTAAAGATGTGGATCATAGAAAAAGTACAATAAAAAATGTCTTTCTTTTTGGATTTAGACTTGTATCATGGTGTTCAAAGAAACAATCAATTGTCAATTACAGAGACAAAATTCATTGCAACAACATCATGTTCCTGTCAAACTATTTAGCTAAAAAGGTTGTTCATTACACTTAATCAAACTAAGCAAGAGTCCATAACTATTCAATTCGACAATAGTTCTGTTCGTTTTAACTTTTTTCAAGAATTTGTACAAACAAGAGTAATAAAATTGATTCATTGTAATACTTCGAAATAAATTGTTGATGTAATAATAAAATCTCTCATTGAATGTTTTTCTGAAGCTGCGTGCATTGGAATCTGTAAAAAAAGCCATGTAAACTAATTTCTTTATATTAAAAGAATATAGTTAAAGAGAGAATTTGTTAGAAATTAGTCAAATAAAATTTCTGTTTATGATAGAACAGTTTCTTTCAAAATATCTTTCTTTCACACAATCACTTTCCTGTTAAGTTATCAAATCAAACAAAGAAAATCTGTTGTCCAGCCTCCCATTTGGAACACGAACAATATACTGAAACTGTGTATATACATAAATCCGTCAGTACAGTACAAACTCTCGAGCATCAACAATTTCTTTACATGTTTGGAAGCACAGTTCATGTTGTTTTCCACGTTCTTGCTTCCACGTTTTTGGGGTTCTTGGATGTGATGATAAATCATGTATCAAATCAGTTTCAAACAAGTATTACTCTATTCCATCACGGTAGAAGAGAAGTTGGGAGGAGAAGTAGGTGTGAGGTTCACATGGAGCTGCGGTTGCATAGGGTGTAACCAGAGATGAGTGAACTCATAGCAAAGGCAAGAAAAGCGAGGAAGGACATTGCAATTGAAGCAGTGGCCATTTCTGTGAACTCATCTTTCCCCCAATTCGATATCCAATCATCAACCCGTGTGGCTGCAGATGATGATGCTGATATCAGAAGATAAGCCAGAACCTACGCATCAATTCATCACAAAAATATCACGACTTTCAACCACAAAAAATGGTTTTCGCTATTGCTCTAGTGCAAAATCTCCAAATTAACAAACAGAACGTTGAAACAATCTTCTTTTCAGGACAATATGTAATCTTTACAAGAGAGTATCATATTTGAATCAGAAGAATCTCTATTAACGTTTAAAAAAATTCTAAGTATTTAATTCAACAGTATATTCAAACTTAAACTCCAGATCACTGAATATTCCAACATGAACTCAAAATTACTAGTTATACTACCACAACATAACCTTCCTTGATTCAAGCAGTAGTGTACTAATTTGACTAATATTGGGTAGACTGAACATGCTCACTTCTCTGACAGAAAAGAAGTAAAGTAAAACATAGGAACAGAAACAGAGTGGTAGGACATGCCTGATCCATGAAGAAATCAAAGTGGTTGCGAAGGTGGTGACTGATAAAGTGTTTACCCGTGGCAAGTTGACATGACAGATCACATGCTTGCAACGCTGAGTATGCAAATCCAATTATATTCACAGATAAACAGTACCTGCCAGAAATGAATTATCATAAACACATACCAATAACTTCCACATTTCTACAATCACCAACCATGCATACATTCATTTATCAATTTAACCTAATTTTGACTAAACAAACTTTAAAAATTAATTAATAAATAATAATACTTAAAATTGATAATCATACAAATAGTAATGATGATTTCAATACCTATATTCTCTATAGCGATCAAAGGAGTCACCGCTCCATCCTTGCGTCTTATCCGCCGCCATAACAGAAAACGAAATCAGACACACCACCATCTCGCTCAGCCGGAACCCTAGGGCCGCCTTGCACACCGTCTCCTCCGTAGTCCACCCGGACGACCTCGATCTCCTCTCGCCTCCAACCATCGCAGGAGCCGCTTTCGCCGCCGGACGCTGCGTCTCCTCCGTCACCGTGCCGTTGAACACCCTCAACGGAGGCGGCATATTTTCCGGTGGCTTCCGGTGCTCCGCGCGCTTGTCCGGAACGAGCTGCTTGAGGTTGCCGACGGTGACGATTGCCATAGAGTGGTCCGCATGCCTTTCCGTCAAGTTTCCCGGCGATCGGTATTCCGGAGACTCCGGCGGATCGGTCCCGTCCCACCGCATCGGCGAGTGGAATTGGAGCGGCGAGTCCAACTGAGTGGACGACTCCGAGCCTTTGGAGAGCGATTTTTTCATGACGACGGTGTGATCCTTGTGAGTTGCGATTCTTCCTTTTCCGTTTGCATTGGTGTGGTGAAGCGAAGATTATAAAAGAAAGACGACGAGTGAGAAAAAACAAAAGTGAATTGCAATGAAAAAGGAAAAAGGTTGGTTTGGGTGGTGGGAAAAGAAAAAGAAGGATGTTTTAGTTTTTCGTCATTGTTCCTTAGCGCAAGACGTGCCACCTCGGTTACTTCACTGTCTCTAGTGCTCTACTGACTGTGTTAGTCTAAAAGGAAAAGCTATAATTGTTGCCTTTTAAACCAACCACTTTTTAATTTCTATTTCTAATTATATTATAACAGCCTTTATCTTTATTTTAAATTAAATTTTATAAGTCTTAAGTTACCAACTAAAAATAACAAATAATATTTCCATTCATTAAGGTATTATCTTGATTTTTAACATTTACTATCATAAATACGCTGATTAATTAATGATGAAAAGACAAAAGTATCAATATGACAGATGAAAAGATTGGGTTAGTTATCTGTAGCAATGGAGATACATAACTTTTTCTTGGTGCTATATTTAAGTCGTCGTGGTTATTCTGAAAAGGACGAAGAAAATCGATGCGGGCCCGATTAAAATATAAACAAACCTTTTCAAATGGAGAAAAGTAACTTGATTTCGTTTCAGTGAACTCACTATCGTGTAATAAGAAGAAGAAAAGAAGACAATATCTCTTACTTTAACTCAGCTTCCATTGTAAAGGTTCCCATTGCGCATTTTAATGCAACTTATTCTTGTGCAAACATCTAAGGTCCTAAAAATAACTATAAAATACATCACTGAAAGCAACCTGCTACATAATGGAGCACTTGCTTTCTCACGAGACACCTTTTTATCTCTTCACACGTCTCCAAAAGCACTATAGGTTTATTCAGGAATCTAGCTTGAGGCATCTGTTTTGCTGCCAATACCTTCACCATAATTCTTCTTGATAAGGGTGGCATAAAGTTTATTAATTATTATTTCCTTTCTTTCTAGAGGAAATGGTGTAACAAAATCTGTGGATAAATTGCCAAAGGGAAGAAATTCAAGTATTATTTGCTCACTTTCATACAAGCAGACTATGTCGGACTTCCACAAACGAGAAATCCAAACCAGAAAGGAGGCACACACAGACATATTCCACATTATGCACGTAAAAGATCCCTTACGGTACTTCCAGAGTTCCTAGCATACTACTATATTAGTCGGCAAAATTTATATACACAATATGACAGATAGTAAAGAGATTGGTAAAAGGATTAACAAAAAATGAACTCAGAAGGGCTAGGAAAAACAAAACAAGTGCCTGCCTGTAGGGTATAACTACCACTGGAAAAAAGTGTAACATAAAATCTCGTGCAAGTGTCAGAATCTTTCATGTTCCACCCCGCATCAGATGACATATTATAAAGGAGTAGCGTAGCATCAACCATGGCTTACTCGGGTAGTTTCAACCGGTGGAATAACACTAGAAAACTTTGTTCAGGTACTACATAAAGGAAGCCGAGGTCTGCACCTTTCATGTAAGGTCCCATGCCCTAAATATGATAATAGCAGATCAAGAAAATGTCAACAGAAATTCTACCAAATTTTTCTATTAACTAATATTATTGATTATGAGAAAAATGTAACTCCTCTGACTAAACTTACCTTGCCATTAAGTTGGAGCAGTTCCCCTTCGACCCATTTTGGATTTCGAAAACCATAGTCAGCTATTCTCCCCTGGCCTTTATAACTAGCAACCTGTTTGGAAATAAGTGCAGTATTTAAGATTATTTGTATGTTTCAAGAACATATCACAAACTGATCAAATGAGCAAAACAGAAAAAAAGGAAAACCCAAGCAAAGGATGAATAAAAACTATAAGTACCTCAAAAACCATAAGTACATATAAAAAGCATTAGAAAGCAAACTCAAGGAAATTGAAGCAATTTTTTTAATTCTTTTGGAAGTACACTAGATGTCACCTTTTCATGGTGTAGAGATAGATATGAGTGGCCTTTGCCTCTCCTAGCGAAGGCCATTTGTTAGGAATCTAGGTAAGAATCCTAACTTTCTAATTCACTCGCACACCTCAGTAAAACTCACAACAAGAAATGGTAACGAATTGAACTGTATTCACATCAAAGAATCAAGAATACAACTAGGAAAATCTAGGAGCTTAGCCTCCTTCACCAGGTCTGAACCGGTCTACAAACTCAAAGGTAAAAACTGTCCATTTGTAACTACAAAAGAGGTCCTTTTTATAGACCTTTTCCCGCCCCCTTAACTGCTCAATAGTTAAGTACTCATCTTTATTTCTCTACTATCTTTCTCCTTTCATAAACCCTCCAGGTCCTAACATTACTCCCCCCTTAAAGATCATCCTTGTCCTCAAGGTTGAACTCTGGAAAATGCTTTGGCATTGTTATCTTGTCTTCCCAAGTTGCACTATTCTCTCCTCCTGCTTGCCATTCAACTAGAACTTGCTCCCGCCTGTCCTCCCCTTGTTGTTGGATCCTTCTATCCAATACCTTGGTTGGCCAGCAAGATGGCCCCTCCCTCCGCAAATCCGCTGGCCGAAACAGCCGATAGCTCCATTCGTTGTGGCTCCGCTTCGACCTCCTCCTCTTCATCTTCCGCTAATAACACTACCCGTAAACTCTTCTCAGGGCATTGGTGCCCAGGGCTAAAGGCCCCCCCACATCTAAAACACCTCCCTTCTTCCCTTCGTTGCAGAAATTCTGGGTAGGGAAGGTTTCGCGAGTTCCTTCCTCTACTTTCACTTCCCACGGGACTTCCTCCTCTCGCTGAACTACTCCCTGCCGCGCTGTCTTGTCTCACTGATCTGACACTCTCAGTTGCAACATTTCTCCCTGGGTTACTCCTCGCCGGTTCGGTTCTCACTACAACCACTCCTCCTCCCGTCGTTCGACCCCACGATTGGAAATTCTTGGACGCTGTCCACCCACTCAGACCTAACCCGCGTAGCGCCTCTTCAACCTCCCGCGCGATTTTCAATGCCGCCATCAGATTTCGCGGATCGTGTGGCCGTATTTGGCATCGCAGTTCCTCTCTTAGGCCCGCCAGAAAATATCCCAATAGCTGGTCGTTCGAAAACGCCTTCGTCTGTCCGACCAGCGCTTCGAAATCCCGCACATATTCCTCCACGGTGCCCGTTTGACTTATCGCCGCCATCCTCTCAAAAATCCCCCCTCGATTACGACTCTCAAACCTGATCAACAAAGCCTCCTTGAGCCCCTCCCACGAGCGGTCGCTCGCTTTCTCTTTCCAGAACTTAAACCAGTAGCCGGCGCTTCCTTCCATGCTAAGATATGCCAGTTCGACCTTCTCTGCCTCTGCTACTTTCTGAATTTCAAAGAACTTTTCTGCTCGATTAATCCAATTCAGAGGGTCCGGTCCTTCAAAGGTGGGTAACTCTACCTTTCGTCGCCAATTGAGTTGCCCCTCCGCTCGTTCCCCATCTCTCTCTCTCTCCACCTCGTCCCTCCATTGGCCATTGACTGACCCCTGACTCCCGTCGGAGTTCTCTTCCATCTGTTTGGTTCGCGCACCCATGATCCTCATCAATTCTTGGATATCTTTGCGCATCGCAATCGAATCTTGACGATTCGCCGCTGATTCCGCCTTCAAACCGTCCACGGTCATTTCAATATGCTCCAACCGTCCTTCCAACCCGTTCATTCTTCCTTCAATTCGGTTCTCCAATGCATGCAACTTTCCCTCCATCTTGTTCTTCCTCCGTTTGGGATCCGGCAGGTCGGACCACTTTGTTAGGAATCTAGGTAAGAATCCTAACTTTCTAATTCACTCGCACACCTCAGTAAAACTCACAACAAGAAATGGTAACGAATTGAACTGCATTCACATCAAAGAATCAAGAATACAACTAGGAAAATCTAGGAGCTTAACCTCCTTCACCAGGTCTGAACCGGTCTACAAACTCAAAGGTAAAAATTGTCCATTTGTAACTACAAAAGAGGTCCTTTTTATAGACCTTTTCCCGCCCCCTTAACTGCTCAACAATTAAGTACTCATCTTTATTTCTCTACTATCTTTCTCCTTTCATAAACCCTCCAGGTCCTAACACCATTATTCAGAAATTTTATACATAGATTAACTAATTTATACAATATACATATAAATGCTCAAATTTTAAAAGAAATAGTCAAAATTCATGATATATTCATAATTAACAAAACAAAATCATAGATCCAACACAATATATTACCAGATAACAATGCAAGTCAAGGAAACAGACAAGATTCAAAGCACATTCAATAAAATAAAAAGTGAAGGTGAATGTCGCATTTGTTTGAGTACTCTATCTATTTCTATCCAATACAATAAAAGTACTGCAGAAAACAGAGTATAGGAGATTGTGGGTGGGCATTGACGTGTTTGTTTGTCCTAGTTGGAGTGAAGGATATTTTCAGCAGCACGATGGAGTTGGCTTGATAATCATGCTTCAACTAGTTAGAACAAAATGGAACCTTGTTTGCAGCAACCCATTGCTATTGAGGACAAGGTGAATAATGCTTAAAGGGAGAATTGCTACATATTCCCCATTAGTAACTAATGTTAGTCTGAGAAATACAAAGGGGTATGTTGAGGTTGTGCAACTGATTAGTTCCATTGAAGGCAAGTTTAAGTTAGTACACCAGTAGCTGTATATAATATGAAGAAGGATTGAGAGGGATGCCATCTTGCTAATTCCGATAGAATTTAAGACTTTTCATATTGGGAGGTGTACACCCTCGAAGTTCTAGGAATTAAACACTGGATTGAGGGGAGATATCCATAATCTTTCTAATAAGATTCCAGGTTTCTGTCACAGATGGTTTGAGGTTACAATGTAAAAGATTGTTGGGGAAAAGGTCTGCATGATGGGCTAAAGTTAATTTCGAAATTAAGTATCATTCAACATGGATGAGCACCCGTCACCCAAGACATCCATTAAAATAGTGCATTACCACTCCTAAATCATCAGGATACATCCCACGATTGGTGTTGCGATTGCCTCTGCCAATTTTTGCACGGAATGTCACCTACACCAAAAAAAAGAAGTCCTTCCTTGTCATGCTCACATAAAGTTGATAGAAGTTCACAATATGATCAAGAATTAAAAATGTATAAACCTGGCCAGCAGGAACATTAAGATCCCCAGTTAACTTCACAGCCTCTACATACTCAAAGAATCCAACATCTGAAGTATTATTTTCACTGTCCCCTTCATTCCAATGTCCAAATTTTCGCCTCAAATGAACTACTTCCATGCCATAAGGGCCAAATGCGCCAACATAGAGTCCTGCATTTTGACAAGCACAAACAGTTCTTACTTCTGCTTTACCTAAATTCTATACAAAAAAATATCATTCGCACAAAAGGATAAGTAACCTCACCATCAAAAGGATCAGAATCCCCTCTTGAACAGGTAATCCGGTTAAAATATGTATCCCCAGATAATCTAGTTCTTTTATGAGCTTGACTCATAGCAACTCTGACAATATCACGCATGCTTTTGGAGATCTAGATAAAGCATCAGTCAGTTCTTTGACAAGTAAACCATGGTATATCAAGTGATAGTTAATAAACTTTCAATGGCTCACACTAGTTTAAGATCCATTTTCATGGGAACTGACATCACCATTATCTCACTGTTATACCGTTATCATTCTCACTTATACTAAGGCTGGCTAGATCAATAATCAACAGTGATATTAATGTAGATTGTGACCATGTGCTTATCCAATTAATATATTTGATGCAATTGTAAATAACAGAAATCAATTACTGTTATTAAGTGAGTAGAAATTTTGTCAGATAGTTTGTCAAAGCTAGAAGAAGTGCAACAGAAAAGTCAGTAACGGTGAATGTCCACCACAAATCAGAGTAGCAAGCCAAATGTGGACTCAATTGAAGATTGGCTATCATGCTGGAAATATGAGACGAAGCAAAAGAGGTGACGTGACTGATTGGAGTTGCACTTATTTTGTTTAAAGGAACTTGGAAGCGAAATAGTCACAAAATGAGTCATGGAAGATAGCATCGCTTTGATCCCATGTTAAAAGAAAGAAAAGAAAAATAGATGAAGATGCTGAAAGCTATGTACAAACTACTAAACAAAAGGGTTGGTGATGGTGAACAACCACAATTTAGAATAGCAAACAAATTAGGACATTATGAAATATTGACAGTCATGCTGGAAATAAGAGACAAAACGGAAGAGGTGACTAGTTGAAGTTTCACTTCCTTTTTAAGGAACTTAGCAGCAGAATATTAACAAAATAGGTGATGAAAATGGTATTGCTCCGATGCCATGTTGAAAGAAAGAAAAATGGACAGAAATGGTATCACTCAATACCACGTTGAAAGAAAGAAAAGTGGAAAAGATGTTGAAAGTTGTATATGGACTACACAACAAAAGAATAGGTGATGGTGAACAATAACCACGAATCTTTATATATTTCTTGTATTTCTAACAGTATTATAATAGACAAAAAGGCTGGAAAGGGTGAATTAGTTTGGTAAGAAGTGTGACAAGTTAAAAACAGGAGAAGAAGGATGACAGATCCAATGTAAAGGATTGGGCTATGTCGGAGGGGAAATTATGTATAAGTTTTCCATCTTCAAGCTTAGGCTTGGGGATTGGAGCTTCCTCCATTGGTAGGAGTATAGGCTATTTCTTATTTTGTAGTTCTGTGTCATTTCATCAATATCATACAGTCTCCCATTTTCCATATAGAAATTGTCCTGATTTTATCACCAATGAAAACCTTAGCATTACAGTGATAATCATAACAGGTGTTCCTTAATTCCTACTGAATGAGTTAACAGAACTCCAAAGAAATGCATGATTTTTGTTTAAAATGCTTAAATATCCCAGTCTCACCTTGGAAGACACTTTGTCGGAACTCCAAAATGCATTAGCAACATCAGGAGGCATAAGCTCCGAGACTCCTTGAGCTGCCAAAGCGGCCACTTTGATATTGGGAGCTTTATCTTCTTTGATACCATAGTCTATATTTTTGCCAGCAAAATTGAAGACAAAAGAATCTTTTTCCATATTTTTTATTACTGCTGGAAGACGTACAAAATCATCCTTGAGAGGAGTATCCTCATTGTTGTGTACAACCCCACCAATAAAAAGCTTCATTTCCAAATCCTTTTCTTCTTCTATGGCATCTCCATCTCTGTCTAGAGTGACCCCATCAGGTTCATCGAGATTATCAACTTCATCTTCATGATTCTCACCAGTGCCAGTTTTATTACTATCATCCTCCATCAATTGCTGAATAGAATCATTGTTCTCTGCTGCTTCCTCTTCAACATTAACATTCATAACTTTGACTTTTAGTCCTGGAATTTTTTCTTTAAGAAAATTTATCACACTTTTAATTCCCTCTTCAGTTACTGCCTCGATGTTATTGTTTTTCTCATCATTTCTTTCAACCTTCTCTTCATCTTCCTGCACCTCAACTGATGAAGATACATTATCCACCTCAGGTTTGGATGGGCCTTTAGTAGATAGAGATAGAGGGTTTCTCTTTGACTTTCCTTTGGCTTGTCGCAAATACACTACCTGTTACGTTTTGCCAAAATCCCATCATAAGCAATAGCATACTACTTAACCAAACTACTCAGAACTAGGTAGATAATGAGGAAAAAGACTCAGTAAAGACAAACAAACTGAATCATACACTTAAGCAAAACCACAAAAATGATGTTCCTATTCTATAATTCATTTTACATTCAGTTTGCTTATTAAATATTTGCATTAGTACCCCCAAAATAAGTCTTCTAGTGATAAATATGGAGGTCATTAATAATGAAACAATAAAAACTATCCATTAAAAATGATGTTCCTATTCTATAATTCATTTTACGTTCAGTTTGCTTATTAAATGTTTGCATTAGTACCCCCAAAATTAAGCCTTTTACTGATAAATATGTGGCTCATAAATAATGAAACAATAAAAACTATCCATGAATCAACATGTGAACTGAGACTTTGTTTTTCTCAAGCAGATTGATAAGACAAATAAACAAGGATCATTTAGATAGAAATTTTGAATATTACCTGCATATGATACGTATCATCAGCATTTTTTACCACATAAATTTCAAAAATTGGAGTTCCACTAGATGCTGTCATCAATTGTCTGTATTAAGTAGAAATAAGCAGCGCTCCCCAATAAAAAACTACAGGGTAAAATATAATGTAGAACATTCATACCTTGGACTGTAACTCTTGCCAATGAACCTACCCATGCCAGGACTTATATGTATAATTCTACCAAAGGGGTCATCAGTGGTTTTTGAGTAACCCACCCACCAGCCCACCTGCACACAAAGGTAACAATGGTCATCAAATAAGGGAGTTGTGATTCACAAAACCTTGTTGAGACCATCAATCAGTAACAATACTCACAAATCACAACTACTATTTTGTTTTCTAGATGGGTTGTCTTTATCTTCTCAGACAACTGCACTGCATAAGTTTATTAAAACTAACTTGAAACTAATCTGGCACACCATCTATTTTTAATTTTCATAATGTTGAGTTTCTTTCCTATTACAATATTTAACCCTTATAAACCCTTGTTGTTGTTAAAGTGTATTGAATGGTTGATGACAGTTACCAAACATCTTCCAAACATACCACTTATTTTTGTTTACATCTTCAAGACGACAAACCTTAAATCCTCATAACTCCCAATTTCTTTTCCAAAACATTCTTCTACATTATTAGACTCACCCTTTCCAGATCATGAGTTATTGGTGATGGTAACTTAAACATGGCATGTGATTATCTAATTAACTCAATGTGAGAAATAAATATTGTAAATCGTTGCTCTAAGTAGTGGATATTTTATTTGTCTTCTACAAAAGATGAAAACTAGTTTGCGGACAATGTTGAACTGATCCATAATGTTGAAGTTTTGTTAAGAGGGTGAAGCTACATCTTCTAGGAAATACTAAGATAGTGTTTTTGAGCTAACTAATTTTCACTTCTCATCTACACAAAAGTAAATTCCTCATTCAATAGCTCTATTTTCCAGGCCTTTGTTCTAAAGAAGAAACTACTTTTCTTTTCAAGAGCTTATCTAAAAACATACTTGGCTCAACTTCTCCCTTTTAAGTAGGAAAAGGCTGAGTCAAACACAAACTAAATAAAGTCAAGCTCCAAATACAATAATAAAACATTGTAAAAGGTTACACTTTCAAACAATGGCTAGCACAAAGTTGAGCAAACAAGAAAGATACCAGTCCACTTCCAGTGCATTTACACAATCTTGAAGCATCATGATATCGTTCATCATCTATAGCACTCTGCACCATAACACAACCACCAGTTAACATCGAGTACCGACCACACCATATGTACAAAAATTTTAAAAAGAAAAAAAAAAGTCAACTAATTCAGACAAATTCTGCTGCTCTTACCTTCAACTGATCCATAATTTTAGCAACAGTGTCCTTGGACGTTGCTTCCAAAAGAGCCCTCTTCAACTTAATGGCCTCTTCAAAGTCCTCCTTCTCTACAGCATCATCAAGTTGAAACTACACAAACACACACAAAAAAAAAAGTAGCGTAACCATCACCTATTCATTAAAATCAGCTTTAGACTAAGGGTTAGTTTTCGTAAATTTATTCGTGAACACTTTTAAGAGAAGAAAAAGGTGAAATGAATTTCTTCCCAAAATAAAGCCAGCATATGCATATGGTAAAAGTCTAATTTTGGAGAAGTAAATATGAGAGAACAATTACAAATCAGTTTACAAACTAATTTTAGTTCACGGAAGAAGTTCATTTCATTTTTCCTTTATCTTTGTTTTCTTTTAAAGACTCTTAAATTAAATGAGAAAGCTGATAAATCAACTCAACGCCAACATAACCTTCATGTTTTAGCCTCTACTTCTACACTTTTAAACGATAATATGGTTTCTATGAAATTAAAACGAGTAGTTTCTAACTGCATATAAATTGTACAGGCACAGAATCCAAAAGATGAATCAAACCACTAACTGATTATGCATACGAAAATTTCAACTTATGCAAGAAGTTTCATATTGAGAATGAAGACGAAAATTCGGTAAAAGAATAAATATATTACTTATCGATGTACCTTAAGGACAGAGGCAAAGTTCTCGGCCTGTTCGATTTCTGAGAAATAGCGGCACCATCGGTTCCAATCCCAATTGACGTAGGTATCGCCGGAATTGAGGGAGCAGCGGCAACAGTGAGTGGTGTTGTAGCGGTTCCTCCTGGCGGAGATGGAGAGATTGGGCTGGGGAGAGTGGAGGAGGCCGAAAAAAGAAGAGAGTGGTTTTGAGGCGCGAGAATGGAAGCAAGAGGGGGTTGTGGTGGCGGTGGAGATGGAGATGGCCGGAGACAGACCCGCCACCACCATGTTTGGTTGTTTGAGAAAGAAGAAGGGCGGAGTTGGAAGAAAGTGGATACGGTACGACACTAGTTGCTGCGGCGATTAGCGAGTGGATTGAGATAAGTCTTTGGTTTTGTTTTTATAGAGAATGGAGATTCATTTGCCACACTGAACTTTTTAAAATTATTATCATCTTGTTTGTGCAGAGTTAGAAAACAATGAGAGGCAAATTGGCCAATTTTATACCATTCTGCATCTATCAATCTATTTTATCACGGGTGAAATCTGAAAATGAAGCCTTTTTTTTTTAAATCACATTATTTATCAAAATAATTACTTCTCATATTATTTTTGTCGAATGTTTTATTAATAATATATGTCCGTGTATTAAGAGGCATGTCTTTTTCTAATTATTTTTTTAATTAAATAATTTTACTTTTTAATAAATAAAGAATTGAATCATTTTTATCTCTAAAAAAATAACTATAAGGCTCTTTTGCTTAATATGATGGTTAGATTTAAGTTCAATATATTTCATGATTAATCTTAATCATTTTTATATAATTAAATATAAAACATAATTTGTTATATATCATTATATTTATGATTAGACATATGGAAATGTTGATTAATATATATTGTATGTAATAGATACTAAGTGTTGTTTTGATCAACTTTTGCCTGAAACCAAAGTGAGAATATTTAGTGAAATGAGTATTTGAATAAATGATAATTATATTTTATTTTACAGATGCAAGGCTGAAACATTTCATAACATATCAAACCTTAATTAAAAAAAATTATGTTTGGAAGGATTTAATATTTTAAGAAGATCTTGCAACACTTTATTTATATCAAAGAATTTTTTTTAGGAATGTATTTCATACAAATTGTTTCTTTAGAAAAGGCAAGTTGGTGTTGCAAAGTATGACAAGTCTTACACTTGCTCAAAAGTAGAAAGAATTTATATCTTTTATATTTCTTAGTTTCACTAGTACATTTAAAGGAAATGGCACCGGTTAAATTCGCTTATAGGCACCGATTTCTGAACCGAGGCATATTCAGACGAGGTAAAAAGTGATAAACTTTATGCTTCGGTTCTGGAACGAGACAAAAAATGGTACGATTCGGCCTCGGTTATCAGAATCGAGATTGTTCTTCTCCTTCTACTGCCTCGGTTGGAGGCTAAACCGAGGCAGTAAGGTCTTTTTTTTTATTTTTATTTTTTGTTATGCATTATCAGTAGGGTCCTTTTGAACAAGGAGAGAACTCGATTAAGCAAAACCCTCACCCCTTTTGTTGATCTGAACACATTAGCTTGCTTTGAAAATGATGGCAAATTAACACAGGAATTTAATTTTGGTGCCTCGAGCAAATTAACACAGGAAAATTAACAGGAAAATTAACACAGGCAACATCAGATCTGACCCTAATTTTACCCCAATCTCAGATTCAAAGAAGCAAGTAAAACAAAATCTCAGATTCGAAAAACCCTAATCTGACCCTAATTTTACCCCAATCTGACCCTAATCTCAGATTCGCACCACCACCATCAACATCAGAAAAACCCTAATCTGACCACCACCACCACCACTATCACCGCCGCCACCATTGACGCACCACCACCGCTTGCTCTTCCCTCTAGAGGCGACGCACTCGTAGGAGATTTTGGAGACCGAGAGAGCGACGGAGCGAGCCAGCGAGAGAGTGACGGAGCGAGACCGAGGGGAGAGAGGCGAGAGCGACAGAGCGAGGGGAGGCGAGACCGAGGGTAGGGAGGCGACAGCGAGGGAGGCGAGACCGAGGGGAGGGAGGCGAGACCGAGGGAGGCGAGGGGAGGCGACAGCGAGGGAGGCGATACCGAGGGAGGCGAGACCGAGGGGAAGGAGGCGAGAGTGAGGGGAGGGAGGCGAGAGTGAGGGGAGGGAGGCGAGAGCGAGGGAGGCGAGAGTGAAGCGAGGGAGGCGAGAGTGAGGGGAGGGAGGCGCGAGAGCGAGGGAGGCGAGAGTGAGGGTAGGTTTTCGTTCAATTTGGGGAAAATATTTGGGGAAATAAGAGGGTTATATGCCTCGGTCCTTCTGGCCCGAGGTAGTAGAGGCTGATACGCCTCGGTCCTTCCTACCAACCGATGCAGTATACCCCTTTTTGGCACCGGTTTCTCTTAACCGCATCAGAAACCGTGTCAGAAACTACTAATTAGGCCCCGGTTGCTTTCACAATCGAAGTAGTAACCCTTTTTGGCACCGGTCAAGTCTGAACCGAGGCCTATAAGGTCTCGTTAATTACAAAACTGCCACCGTGTCTGAATAGACAGCGGTTTGGTGTAAACCGAGGTCTATTGTGCGAGTTTAAAAGCACATTTTGTACTAGTGTTTGTAAAGTTTTATCATGCTCTAAAGGTTTTATCAAACGAGTCACATACATTCTTATGCTACGTCAAAGAACATTCAATGTGTTTTTAGGAAAATAATAGTAGAAAATGACCTTTATAACAACTATAAAAAATATGCAATGACTTTATTCCTTCATGCTCTTCATATAAAGGATCTTGTTAAAGAAGGAAATAGTCTAATAAACTTGAGAGAAGGGTGATATGTTGTTCTTTATTTATCTATATAAACAATTATGTGTAAAGTTTGAAGATACACCAAAATAAATATACTTCCTAGTGTAGTGTGGACGTAAGTGTACAATACTTAAGTATTTGTACGTTGAACCACGTTAATACTCAAGTATTTGTACGTTGAACCATATTAAATTCTTGTCATTTATTTCTTTCTTGTTTTATTTTCTTATTCCTAACAACTGGTATTAAGAGCCAATTTATGAATATACTATGTGGTTGCAGCTTTGTCTGATAAAGGAAAAAGGCACTGGAAAAATGTTTGGTTTTCTTTTTTCTTGGAAATCTCAATTTAGAGAAGTCGTGGGAGCTTTCTTCTAAAGCAGCAACAATAATGGCATTGGAAAAAGAGGAGGTGAAGATTGAGAAATTTGATGGTAGTGACTTTGGGGTTTGAAAGATGCAGATAGAGGACTACCTGTTTTAGAAGTTGTATCTAACCTTAAGAGGGCAGAAGTCAGACGACATGGAGCAGTCAGATTCGGAGTTGTTAGATCAACAAACACTTGGTGTGATCCAGTTGGTATTAGCCAAGAATGTTGTGTTCAACATCATGAACGAGAAGACAACTGCAAATTTGATGCAGGCATTGTCAAATATGTATGAGAAGCCATCTGCACCAATAAAGTGTATTTGATTCGCAGACTTGTCAACCTAAAAATGTGAAAGGTAACTCGTTTACTCATCATATTAGTGAATTCAATACAATTATTGCAATGTTAACATTAGTGCAGATAACTTTTGATGATGAAATAAAAGCATTAGTTTTGTTATCGTCTCCTCTGCAAAGTTGGGGTGCAATTGTTACCACAGTTAATAATTTTGTGACTTGATTTTAAGTAAAGATGTTCATAGGAGAAATTTGGTGGAATCTTCCAGTTCTAATTATGGTTTAGCATTGAGTGTTAAAAATAGAGGAAGAAATATCCAGAAAGGTCGTAAACATGGTCGAGACAGATCAAAGTCTATAGGAATCACACAAAAAAAAGTACATAATGATATCTCCCGTTGGAATTATCAGAAAAAGAGTCACTTTACAAATCAATGTTGGGTTTCAAGGAAGAATAACAACAAAAAGAAGCAAGATGATATTTAATAGAAAATTCAACAATTGATGAAATTGCAGATACACTATTATGTAGTTTAGATAGTTTCGTTGACTCATGGATTATGGATTCAAGTGTGTCATTTCATACTACACCTTCTTTAAAACTATTATATAACTATGTTTCTGAAAAATTTGGGAAGATTTACCTTGCAAATGGAAAATCTCTTAATATTGTGGGAAGATGTGATATTAACATTAGAACCTCTAATGGAAACGTGTGGACTATGAATGATGTCAAACATATTCCTTCCTTAAAGAGAAACATGATAAAAACTTAATATTTATAGGACAATTGAATGATGAGGGGCAATATTACACCACTTTTGAAGGACACTGGAAGGTAATGAAAGAAAATTTTGTTGTTACTCGTGGAAAGAAGAAAGGATCTCTTTACATGATTATAGATGATGATATGATATCAATTGCAGAAGTTGGCAACAGTTTCTCTTTGTGGCATCAAAGGTTTGGGTATATAAGTGAGAAAGGAATGAAACACATGATCTCAAAAGGTAAAATACCTAACTTAAAGCATGTTGACATTGAGCCTCTTAAACATTGTATCTTTGGAAAGCATAAAAAAGTTAGTTTCTCTAAAACAGGTAAGACGTCTAAAGTTGAAAGACTAGTATTGGTGCATATAGATGTTTGAGAGCCAGCTCTAGTGAAATCTCTTGGCAGTTTACAATACTAGGTAACCTTCATTCAAGATTCTACAAGAAAGGTATGGGTATACTTCCTTAAGAATAAATCTGATGTCTTTTTCTGTGTTTAAAAGGTGGAAAAAGGAGGTTGAGACTCAAGCATTATTTAAAAGTTAAATATTAGAAGTCTGATAATGGTAGAGAATATGAAAATAGTGAATTCAAGAAGTTTTGTTCAGGGAATATGATCAAAATGATCAAGACAGTTCCAATAGTAGAAATGTTACTTTTAATGAAACATGTTATATAAATAATGGACTGTAGAATCAATAAATGCATAACCAAAGCAAGTATCATTAGAAGAAATTTCAAAAAGTGATATAGTCAACAGGAGGCAAAATATAAAGGTAGAGCTTGAGTCAGAACCTGAACACATAGTAGAGTCAAACATTCCTATAGTTATGATTAGAAGATCTAGCAGAACAATTGCACCACAAAGGTATTCTTCTTCGTTACACTACTTGTTGTTAACTAATGCTGGTGAGCCAGAGCATTTTTCTAAGGCTATGTAGGGAGATGAATATGTTAAGTGGGAGCTAGCAATGAAAGAGGAGATCAAGTATCTTCAGAATAATAAAACATGGTTTTTAACCAAGCTATCAGAAGGAAACAAGGTTTTACAAAACAGGTAGGTTTATAAGTTAAAAGAAGAACCAAAAATATAAGGCTAGACTTGTAGTAAAAGGGTTCCAACAGAAACGGGTATTAACTTCACAAAAAATTTATCTCTTATTGTCAAGATGACTACCATCAAAGTTATCTTAAGTATAGTAGCCACAAAAAATCTTCATCTCGAGTAGTTAGATGTCAAAATTGCATTCTTGCACAGAGATCTTTATGGCACATCCAAAAGGTTTTGATGCACAAGGCCAAGAGAATCTTGTATGGAAGCTTCATAAAAGCTTGTATGGATTGAAACAAGCACCAAGACAATGTAAAAAAAGTTTAATGAGTTTATGAGAAACTTGGGATTTCACATATGTGAAAAAGATCATTGTTGTTACATGAAGAAATGTGTTGCTAGTTACATCATTCTTGATTTATATGTTGATGACATGTTGATCACATGAGCTAATATGATAGAAATTAACAGGTTGAAAAAACAATTGTCATAAAATTTTGAAATAAAGGATCTTGGTCCAGCCAAACAAATTCTTAGTATGTAAATCTCCAAGGATAGATCTGAAGGTATTTCGAACTGATCTCAAGAGAATATATAGAAAAATTGCTTAGCAGATTCAATGTTGGAAATGCTAAAACTAGTAATACACCTTTGGGAACTCACTTAAAATTTTCAAAAGGGCAATCTTCTTAGACAAATGAAGAAGAAAGTTACATGTCTAAAGTTCCATATGCATCTGCAGTAAGGAGCTTGATGTATGTTATGCTTTGCACTAGAGCTAACATAGCACATGTAGTGGAAGTTATGAGTAGATTTTTATCAAATTATAGAAAGGATCATTGGAAATCTGTGAAGTGGATATTAAGATATTTGAAGGGCACTTCAAAAATGCATTTGTCTTTTATTAGAAGTAATCTCACTTTACAAAAGATCTAAATGGTAGAAAAAGCACAACAGGTTACATTTTTACATTGGATGGTATAATTATCAGTTAGAAGTCTAAACTTAAAGGAAGAGTCTACCTCTCAACCACTGAAGCTGAGTATGTAGCTATCTCAGAAGTAGGAAAGGGAATGATATGGTTGAAGAACTTTCTAAAAGTATTAGGGAAAGAAAAAGATGACCCTTCATTGTTCAGTGATAATCAAAGGTCTATATATCTTGCTAAAAATCCAATTCTTCATTCTAAATGCAAGCATATTGAAATAAAGTATCATTTTATCAGAAACTTGATAAATGATAGAGACTTGCCTTTGTCAAAGATTTCAAGGGCATATAATCTAGTTTATAGGTTGACCAAGAATGTCAAAAGAAACAAGTTGAGGCTTTGTATTGCCTCAATCGACCTTCAACAATAAATGATGAAAGCAACTACACTAGGTGATGATGGATATCAAGCTCTAAGTGGAAGAATTGTTAGTATTGCGGAGCTTAATTTAGTCTCACATCGCTTAGTATTGTGAGATGTTGTTCTCTATTTAGTTATATAATCAACCCTTTGTAAAACTTGAAAGATACACCAAAATAAATATATTTCCTGGCGTAGTGTGGACGTAGGTGTACAATACTCAGACATTTGTATGTTGAATCACGTTAAATTCTTATGTCATTTATTTCTTTCTCTTTTCTTTTATTGTCTTGGTCCTAAAAATTGTGGCAAGAATCAAGAGTCTCAATACAACAACGTGCACAAGATTAAAGCATTCAGGTCTTATAGTCATGAGAAAGAACATTGTTGTGTTCCTTTAATAAACTAGTAGATATTAAGCAAACATCAAAAGACTCAACCCCTCTAGTGAACAAACCTTGTGATCTTTTTATCATAGCCAAACAATGTCTTTGTTTTAGACAGAAGATATATGCTTTTAAAGTATACTCATATTAGTAAAAAATGATTTGTTGTTAAAGAATATTCATGTTATTTGGTAATGACTTGTTTCTCTTAAAGTATACTCATATTAACTAAAAGTAGTTTGCTGTTAAAGAATATTAATATTATTTGGCAGTGACTTATTGTCAAACAATGTTCATGTTAGTTAAGAGTGACTTGTTGTTAAACCATACTCATGTTAGCCAATAATAGTTAGTTGGCAAACAATTCTTGTGTTAATGAGGAGTAAATTATTGTGAAACAATACTCATTTAAATTAGTCACAAGTAGGGATGACAACGGGTCGGATCGGGCACGAATAGTGTGATACCCGAACCCGACCCGCAGGTAAAAACTGTACCCGTTACCCGTCCCGCTACCCGCTGGATACCCACTTAAAAAAAACCAGCGGATTTTTCCCTATCCGAGGGTACCCGTTGGATACCCGTTTTCTTGTCTGGTAGAATAATAACATACGAAAGAAATAATAAACAAATAATAATATATGAAAAAAAATTATGGGCTGGCCCATTTACTCTCTTTCAGAAACCACTAAGGTTTATTCTTCTCAAACAAAGGGAGCAACTTCCTTCTTTTTTTTCTCTTCTCTGTTCAAGTCAATCTCTATTGCCCATCAGAAGCTTCAAGCTTCTTTCTTCTCCCTCTCGCGAACAACCAAACCTTAGGGCGGGAATGCTCTACATCTCGAGCAGAGGCACAACCTCACGGCGGTGAGAATGGCGACAGTGTGGGAGGCACGGGTCAGGCATGATCTCGCCTTCGTTGGCAGCTTCGCAGGTTTTTTTGTTGCATCAGGAGACCTTCTTCTTCCCTTCTCTACGTCAGGTTCGCGCACTAGCCATAGCCTTAGAGGGTTTTGCACATGGAGATATCCTTCTCCATCTCTTTTCTAGCGGAATGGAGCGGCGAGGGTGCGATGATGGCGCGACGGTGGCGCGGCAAGGGCTTTTGCGTTTAGCGACGAGGGTTTCGTCTCCTCATGTGTCGTCTTGCCGTCACCACTTTTGCGTTTACCTTATTCTGATTTGAAAAAGAAACCCTAAAAGATCTTTATGCTGATTTGAAAAAAAAACCCTAAAAAGGGATTTGGGCTTGGCCCAATTTTACGGCAGATTAAACAGAAAAGAAAAAAATCAAATTAAAAATTAAAAAAAGTTAAAAAATAAAATTGTAATTTTAGTTTTTTAACGAGTAGTGGATACCCGTGAGTATGGATAATGTGATACTCGAACCCGACCCGTTAACAAGCGGTTATTAAAATATCTGTTACCCGCGGATACCTTTTACCCGCAGGTACTAAATACCCGTAGCGGATTTTATCCGTGGATATCTGCGGGTATGGTTTTTTTTGTCATCCCGAATCCCTAGTCACAAGTGACTAAGAGTTAAAAAAATAATCTTATATTTTTTCAACTATATTTAAGATAGTGAAATTTAACCAATGTACTAAGAATGAAACGTAAATTGTGCTAATGATCCAGCATAAAAACATATTGAATAATGTCTTTCTTTCCTTACTTTAATATATTATATGAACTAACTTAAGAAAGAAAAGTTTTTGAACTGAATGTGTGAAAGTCTTTTGTTAGTATTTTTGATGAATATAAATTTATAGTGTGAGTATACACTTTTATGATTATTTGAAAAGGATGTAAAATAAAGTTAAACATGCTTAACTTTTTTATTATTTACTTGTTTTTTTTTTTTCACAAGCTTAACATATATTATTTTAATATTGTACCGTATGAGTCGGACGACCTCAACATTCTCTCCTCACTAACAGGCCAGACGGCTTTGAAGACCAAAGAACGATCAGTGACCAATGGGAAGCATGATCAGGGCGGACAACCAAGGACGGACGGTGGACCTAAGACCATAATTAGGCTTTTCCTTGAAGATTAAGGTAAGTAAACAATTAAAGGTATTGGGCTGGGATTTGACCGCAATTAAGACTTCGTTAATCCCAAGCCCACGACAAAAACTATAAATACAAGTCAAAGATACACTTTGGGCGGTGAAACAAAGAAAGAAATCTGAGAAGACGATCAGACATAGTTGAGAAGAAATTGTGAAGATATCCAGAGTTACTCGACCTCTCCAACCGAAACAAATATTATTCTTTTAAAATAATATTGAATATTTGTGGGTAATTTAAATAGGTATATAATTGTTCAAATATTTATTAGGTAAATTTTAATTTAAGTTAAATAATATTTAATTTATGTAGATAAAGTTAATTTTAAATTGTTAAGCACAAAATAAAATTTAGTTTATTGTTTTCTAGGATATAGAGTTCGGTTTTATTAAATAACTGAAATCTATAATCAGAGAGTCATGATATATGTTTTTGTTATATTAGAATTTACGTCTATGCTTTATTAATAATTTAAAAAATATTACCGCGGTTTTAAAGTTTATGTTTTTTTATAATCGTAACATAGTATAGGTAGTTAAATGTGCGTTTCCCACTAGTGATATATATTATTTTAATATTATCATTATAAAATAATTTTTAAAATTTGTGAATAATTTAAATAATTATATAACTTTTGCAATTTTATCAATTAAATTATAAAAGTTAAACAATATTTAATTTATGCAGACAAAGTTAATTTTAAATTGTTAAACACCAAATACATTTTAGTTTAAATTAATTCATTTTATTTATTTAGCATGAATTTTTTTTTTTTAGAAAAATTACATTTGGTCAAAGAATGTTAGAACTAATAACTCGAGTTTTTTTTTTTTACAAAAGTTAACAATTAATAAAATAATTAAATATTGGATATGGTTTATGGTGATATATAAAAAATATATATATGAAATGTTATTTCATGATTGTTATATATGAATATGATATAAAAGTATATATTTTATTTAATATATAGAAATTCAAAAAGTATTAAATATAATTATATATTTTATTTAATAATGTAATAATAAGTATGATAAAAAATATTAATTTAAATATAATAAAATTACATAATATTAAACTATCTAATAAAATATATAATTTTATATGTGATATTATTTCTAAAAATTAAGATATTAAAAAAGATTATACGAAAAACATTAATTGTTTTAAAAAAATTCTTTATAATGTAATTTACTATACCATTTTGTCAATGATTTTGAAAAAGAAAAAAAATAGTTTATTTTAAATGTCATCTTACCATATATTAGTGCAACATTAATTATTATTTCTATTATATATTTTCTTTCTGCAGCATATTTCTATTAATCGTAACTAAATGAAAATGAAAAATTAAAATCAACATTTAAAAATATGAATAGATATGAGAATCAAATATTTTTGTTTGAAGCATTTAAATCCGAAATTTGGTCATGTACAGGATTGAGAATTATAATTTGTTTATATTTTGTTTATATTGATAAGTTAGTTAATAGCATTTGAATTATAATTTGTTTATATTGATAATTTTGTACTAATACAACTTTATTATGTTTTTTTCAGATGACATTTGACATTCCAAATGTCCCAACACTTAGAAATAAGTGTTTGTCAACTGTTGCAGAAAATTTCAGAAACTTTAAAAGCAAGTTGACATCAAGGTACATCTTTGGACACCTTAAACATAAAACTCCATGTAATGCATATAAGTCCATCGATGAGGAGACTTGGCGGGTTTTTAAAGAGAGTCGGATGTCAGAGGAATGGCAGGTTAGTGTAGTTCATATTATTCAATTCCTCATTAACAAATATATATCATATGAACTCATTAATTAATGTGTATGTGACAGGCAATTAGAAGCAAAGCACAAGGAACAAGTGCTAAGAACAAAAACCCCCACCTATTATCTCGTGGTGGGTATAGGAAGCTTGAGGAGAAAATCCTCAAGCAAAAGGCAGATGCTATACCACCATCTCAGAGTGGTAGCCCTCCTCAGCCTCCTTCTCCACCGTCTAGACATGAGAAATGGAAGTTGGCCCGTATGCGACCATCGGGCACCTACTCTTCCGACACTGCACGAGAGATTTCTGAAAAAATTGTAAGTTATCACTGTTCCTAAAATAATGAATATTGTCATTATACATACTACATTAAACTATTTAAAGAATAATGGTGTTTTGTAATGTTACAGGACGCCTTGGTTGAGCAGAGCTCCCAAGGCCAATTCACTCCAGAGGGTCGCCAGGATATTCTTGCTGCTGCAATTGGACGACCTGAGCACCCTGGACGTGTACGTGCTGCAGGTCCTGGAGTAGGCATTACGGATTATTTTGGGAGCTCTTCTCGTCAGCCTTCATATTCGTACAGCGATACACAAAGGATGACAGAAGAGATCACAAAAAAGGTCCGACAAGACCTTATGCAGGAGATCAGGGCCGAGGTGAGGGCTGAATTCCAGATGCTCTACCAGGAGCAGTTTCAGAGCATGCGCCCGATGCAGTCTCCTATAGAGGAACATGTGGTCCCTCCCCCTCCCACAGGTAAACTTAATAAACATTTATGTGCAATTATTTCTATCTCTTGTATAATCTAACATTTACTCTGACAGGGAGAAGCGGCAAAGGAAGTTGTTCCGCATCAGCCATCCCAGAGGATGACATGGACGATGGTAGTCCATGTCTGCTATACATTTTAGAAGAAGATGAGATGGTGCTGGTAGCTCGTGGAACAGAGTTTAGGTCAGCGACTGTATGTCATGGTATGCAACTATTAGAGGATGAGGTGAAGGTATCCGTGGATGAAATGATCATGCCAGATGCCTCGGTTCCACTGTCCACGGAAGAGATTTTCACTGTGGAACAAGCATATAAGTCGTTTATCACTTGGCCTAAATTTTTGGCTAAACCAGTTTCTGACCCCTCGGTATGAAATTCTTCTTTACACTTCTCAATTTTAAAGGTTTTTGATGTCAAAACTTATCTTATCTTTTCATGTAACAACAGACGCAGGAACAACAGAAGATTCCTCTATCTGAGGATGACCCTCTTTCTTCATTGCATCTACTTGCTGACATCCTTGATGATAAGCCTTTGGAGGTTCAGTATGATGCTAATGTATTTGGGCATGGCTCTGAGGTCCCAATATACCTTAATAGCCAAGATGTCCGTGAGCTTGCGTCGGGAACACAAGAGTTGAATATTTCAATTATTCAACTATGGACGATGTAAGTCTATGACCAATTATTTATATATAAAATTGATTTATATATCAAGTATCCTTATATCAAAGTTAATTTTTGATTTCAGGTATATGTCTGGGGTCACTAATAAGTTGGGGCGTTCTGATGATTATGGATTCATTGATCCCCAAGACATTCATGAATCAAATGATTTTGATCATATCAACACGAGAATGATAAGCAGTTTTCGAAGGGGCAAGAAAATATACTTTTTGCCTTATATATCCGGGTAAGTGAACTTTGTTAACATAATAATGTTCCATATGTGATTTTAATATTTAATAGTTACGTTATTATGAATTTCAGGCGCCATTGGCAACTTCTTGTTATGTCTGTGCAAGACAACTATGCTTTGTGGTTCTGCTCATTGCACAGGCCTCCTCCCACACAACTCAGACAAGCAATTGATTGGTAAGAACCTCAATGTTTGGACTTTCTTTGTTATATAACTGAATGCTAAAACATTTTTTTATATACAGTTCTATTCCAGCAAGTATGATGATGGACGGGAGATCAATTGTTAAGAGTAGAAAGATTGCTTGGATTTCTCTCAAGGTTTGACATATGCTAAAGTCATACTTTGTTATAATTGTTTTATAACAAATGTTATTCACTAACTATTATCAACTGTGATGATATATTGTAGTGTAACAGACAAAATGGGTCATATGAGTGTGGATACTATGTAATGTATTGGATGACCCATATTGTTCGTTCTCACATCACAAGAAGCTGGGAAACGGTAATATTTAACTTTAACAAATTTTGATTTTTTAACAAATGTTGAATTCATATACACTAATTAAAATGAATTGTCTTTTGCAGAGATTCAAGACTACTACACCAGTTCCTGAGAAGTCACTACTATTCATTAGGAACGCTGCTGCGAAGTATATAGTTAGATTATACAATAGCTCTTAGATTTAGATTTAAACAATGCATTTGATTAGATAGAATTTTCTTACACTCTCTACTTTATTTGATATTGAAATACATTTGAACATGTGTTTGTTCTGTTGAAATTGAATTTCTGTAAATGTTTTTATATGCAGGTCTGT
This sequence comes from Vigna angularis, assembly GCF_016808095.1. Taxonomy (NCBI): domain Eukaryota; kingdom Viridiplantae; phylum Streptophyta; class Magnoliopsida; order Fabales; family Fabaceae; genus Vigna; species Vigna angularis. The sequence goes on along the minus strand of NC_068973.1, from coordinate 11,308,510 downwards.
TTTTGTGGTAGTGGATATCACAAAAACAGACCTGCTATTTTAAAAAACTGCAGGGGAATATGGTTCTAACCACAACCGCGGCATATAAGGGGAATATGCCGCGGTTCTAACCACAACCGCGGCATATAGTGCTTTTTTTTTTTTTTAAAAAACGAGACATATGGCCGCGGTTTTGACGCCAACCGCGGCATACTCGTCGGCCTATATGCCGCGGTTCAACCGCGGCATATAGTGCATTTTTAATTTTTTTTTTTAATTTTTTTTTTTTTAAAAAAATGAATTTATGCCGCGGTTGTCTAGGGAACCGCGGCATATTCCTCAGACTATATACCGCGGTTAGAACCGCGGCATAAAGTGTCTGACTTACTATCGCGGCTGAATATGCCGCGGTTCATGAACCGCGACGTATAGTGAAAATCAACCGCGGTAAAAGCCCCTCGCTGCACTAGTGATAAACTATTTGAATATGCAAGAAAATGGAAAAAAGAAATATAAACAAAAAAAATAAAGTGAAATTGTTATTTTATTATGACTTAAGTAAATGTTGGTTACAAGATATATGTATATCAGGAACCATATACACATAAGTGCATATTAAATGAAAGTTTAATGTGACATACATCAGGAAGGCTTACAAGTTTATCTTGATTAAATTTTAGGTTTGCTGCTTCAGCCCTAAGACAATTACAAATATCTCTTATACCTTGACCACTGGCCATGGCTCTTTTGAATGCATCTGATGCTGAATTACAGCAGTCAGAAGATGGATTAGGTGTTTCATTCACCAAATACCGTCCACAATAGTTCAGTAATAAGTTTTCTTCTCCATTGCATGTTGCAGCCATTTGAGAATAACTCAATCTTGTTACTGCCAAACCATAAGCCATTACAAACATCATTACTGCTAATACTTTCTTCTCTCCCATCTTCTCTTCAATTTTCTTTTCAATTTTATTCTCATTTCTACCATACCATTGCTTTTATATATACACTTTTACTATTTATTTCTATAAATACTATTAAATAACATTATTACAAAATAGCAAGTTATTATTATATATTTAATTCCTTGGGATACACAAACGTTTACTTTGACTAAAGTATCAATTAGGTTAACATTAAACTCCATCAGTCATTTCCCTTGCCTGTTTCTATTAAACAATATTATTGTATTGTTTGAAGTTAATTTTTCAATACCTCAATTCAAATATCAATTCTGTTAAATATTCATTAAAATGTTAAATGAACCAGCACTACTTATTTAGTCAATTATTTTTTTATATTAATTTATTCAATTATTTTCTATACCTTAATTCAAATATCAATAGGCAAATAGTCATTCAAATACTAAATGAAGCAGCTACTAATTTAGTAAATTTTTTAATTCAATATTGATTTAGTTAAACGATTTTAAAAGGTAATACTTTATTTAAATTTTGATAAAAATAGTAATTAAAATATACGTTAACATTTAATTTTTTCCATCACAAACTTTTATTTAAATATGCTATAAAAATGTTTACTATGGATTAAGTTTCGTAATTTAAAATATTTTCCGTTGGAAAATTTTAAATATATGCTAACATAGCAATTCCAACGAATTATTTATTTAAATATTAATCTAATTAAATAATTATTTAAGTTTATTTAAACAGTAAAGAATCTAGATTCAGAAATAAATTTGTTGATGGTCTCTACTAAGGTTAATAAAGTTCAAAAGAGACCTAGAACAAGAAAAAAATTTCATGCTGACGAAAAAAAAAGAAAGATAAATTATGATAAAAATATATTTGAATTAACATCGAGGACGTTGATACTTATACACTGAGTTTTGTTTATATCAATTTAAATTTTGTTTATATTTATTTTTATTTATTAAATATAACATTTTATTATTAAAAGAATGAGTAAATGGAAAATAAGAAAAAAATTGAATATCAAAATATATTTTTCGTAATATTAAGTCTATATAAATAATAAGATGTTAAGAAAGATGGTACCAAAACTTGAAAAGAGTGAAAGCAAAGAAGCATAAATAATTAAGAGTAAAGATGACTTAGAAGAAGGTTTTTTCTTTGGTGATGTTTGCTGGATCATACGATATAATGATTAATGGTGTTTCACAAGAGGATTCAAACGATACAGAGACAGATGATATATGGATTGATAGTGTTTCAAAAGAGAGTTCAGATGATACAAAGGCAAATGGTTCTAATAGTAGAATATTTTTGTATAAATCTTTTGCCTAACTACTCTCTTGTGAAATGTGTGATCAATTTTAGTGTCAAGACAAAGGATTTCAGTAAGCTTGGCTCTAATTAGACACTATTCATACAAACCACTAGATGATGCAAGACGTATCCTTTAAATATAGAAAGCAATGCTATACAAAAACTATTAGTTAACAAAATTTATGTAAGATGTTACAGGTTAGATTAATCACTCACAAAAGAAAGAATTGTATTGTGAAATTTAAACTGAATTTACGATGCCAAATTTGATTATTGTCGCTGGTGCAATCAAATAGAAGCCACCAGTTAGTGCAATGGTTATTTGAATATGCAGAAAGGGACAAAAGTAAAAAATTGATAAAAAGACTTAGATAAAATATGAAAAAAAAAGCAGGTTGATTCTCTAAGTTTCTCGTAGTTGGATTTTTCATTTACTATTATATGAATATTGTTCATTAATTTATAAACAAAGATTTTCAAGTTAATTCAAACAAACATCAAGTAATTTGACAAGACTCTCAATATTCCAAAGTTTATATTAAAACTCTTTTTAAACCTCACACATTTCAAGGTATACATGTAAAATCATATTTCCTTTTTTTAACTCTATAATTAAACAAACAAGTATGCAAAAGAATTAATCAAGATAGTATTAATTAATTAGTTTATCTTCTCACTAGTTCCAATGTATAAGAGTGAAATGTTATTAACACTTTACTCATTTCAACAATTATAATGACATCATTATTAGTATTATTAGTAGATATGTAAATTTGGCCCTCATTATATGGTTTAATCCTTACCCACATGGGTTGAAGTTAGAAAAACCCACAGAACAAAAAAGGTCTCCATAAAAAAAGTCTACAGAGCCGAAATATCTACAAAAATCATGTGAATCAAAACTAACCTATGAACCTTTTTTTTCGAAAAATGTTTATTTTGAATACAAGAAAAAATTAATTAACTCCTGATTATTTACAAATTTAAGTGCTTTTAATTTGTCAAATAACTATATACAAACATTTTAATAAGACTAAATAGACTTTGTAAGAGATTTCAATAAACTTAATTTTTTTTTATATAGGAAAATTATGCAGTAACATAGGATGTTAAAATCCTTGTACATGAGCGTTCGGCCAAGGATAGTTGTCCCTTGGTATTTGGTTATAAACCCAAGTATATCTATATGTATTTGTATAATTTGTTTGTTCTTAAACACTACTAAAAATGGTATCCATTATATTTATCAAATTGGTCTTACATCAAGTGCTCGTGTTGATTAAGTGTTCAGTCTTACACCAGACACTCTTTCTCCTTTCTGTATATATATATATATATATATATATATATATATATATATATATATATATATATATATATATATATATATATATATATATATATATATATATATATACATACACATATAATAAGAACGTTCGTCCAAACTCAATAGGGTTCGCCCTTTTCGGGGCTTGGTCTTTGACTGACATTCTGATTGTTCTTGACATTTAACTCGTTCAAAGGCTAGGTATATTTATTGACGTTCGGTTTATTCACCGGATCCAGTGAAGTACCCTTATTTGATGTCCCTCAGTGTCTGTCTAAATTGGTTCCAGCCTAGAGTCTTAGTACTCAGCCTAGGCTTGTTGGCGTTCGGTCTAACTCTCGTGAGTCAGTTCATTCAATTGGCTTACCTAGTAAATAACGTTTAGTTCTATTCGTCCTCGAGAAATATTATTGAAATCAGTCTCTTTCTTAAACCGATGTTCACACTTTCGGTTTTGATCCGTTTTGGAACTAGAGACCTTTGGTCTCACTTCGAGCGTTCGGTCTTGTTCGGGGTTGATGTTTAACGTTCGGTATTTGGTATCCTAAGGGATCTTTGTACGAAAGGTTCAATTGAGATTATTAATAATGAAAGATGAATCGAATATGTTATGGATGAAATGAATTGGATTATGAACGAGCGTTCCGAGGAGGAATAACTCATGAATGAATATTGGAAATTTGGTAAAGTATGAATGTGAGCATGCTAAGCCGGCGGTTCATCCTGATATTCCGTGATTACTCGTTCTCACGTAGAGAAGAGTAAGTCATGAGTGGGAATGGCAGGAGGTCCTAGTCCTTATGGTTAATTTGGACAGATAGGACTAACCTCGGGTGGCAGCTGTTGAGGGTATCCAAGTTACTACATCACCCAGGTGCACGAACGTCGTAGCTACACAGAATTCATACAGTCCGGACAGTCAAAGTCTAGTATTAGGCTTTGTATGTAAGAATGAATGAAATGATCTTGTTTATGTGAATTGTGTGAAATACATGTTGATGATTAAATTGAATTACATAAGCTTACCCTATTTTCCTGTCTTGTCCGTTTTGTACGTTTGTTGGTGTGTTCTTCTGTTGCAATGATCATCCGTGTGGATGTGAGCAGAAGAAGAAGCATTGCTGGAAGAGGCGTTGAAAGAAGAAAACTTAGTAGAAGTAGAAGTTAAGACCGAACCATAGAGTCATTCGGTCAGTAGTTGGTTTGTTTGAAAGATGACCGTTCGGTCATCTTTTGGGCTATTTATTTTGTAGGTCGTTCGGTATAGGTCCTTTGTAAACCGTTCGGCCTAGTTTCAGCTTTTATGCAGATTTTGATTTCCTTGTTATATTGTAAGGTCGTTCGGCCGTAATTGTACTAAATCCTTTTTGTAAGACTGAAATGTAATATTATTAGATGTGATCATTCAAGTATATAGTTTCATACTGTATTATTTGGGATGTTACACATATACTGAGCTTAAGATTATATGACCATTAAATTAAATAATTTTATAACCCAACCTTTTAATTTCAATTCTCACTAATTCATCAATTCTAATCCCTTCTAATAAACGTATGCAATTTACACTATCAAATACATTCCCAGCCACCATGCTTGCTTGAGCTAAATTACAGCATCCACAGTCTATTATATGTTTTATTTGCTTTAACTATTTTCATTTTATGGATGACATTATTTAAAAAAGAAAAGACTGGTATGGACAATGCACCAATGTCTGAAGTTATCACCCAACTCATCTGCATTACAGGTCAGTTTAAAATTTCATTTGATAATTAAAAGAAATATAATAAAAATGGTATACTGCGTAAATAAATATTATAAAAATATAATATAATAAAACCTAAAATAAACATAAGTATTCTTACTTGCATAAATAAAATATTATAAAAATACCTAATTTAGCATCTTCATTAGAGAATGTCAGGAGTTATTACTCCGAGTTTTTTTACAAAAGTTAACAATTAATAAAATAATTAAATATTTAATATAATTAAATATTTGATATGGTCATATGAGAAATATATATAAAATGTTATTTCGTATATGAAAATGGTGAGTATAAAAGTACAAAAATATATATTTTATTTAATATATGAAAACTTAAAAAGTATGAAACATTATTATATATTTTCTTTAAGAACGTAAGAATAAGTATAATATAAAAATATTGATTTAAATATAATAAAATTATATATTATTAAACTATTTAATAAAATATATAATTATATATGTATAGAAATGATATTATTTTTAAAAACTAATTAAAATTTTATAATAATGTTAAATTCATCTTAATCCTGATGTAATCCTATTTGAGAAGGACTATGATGTTGAAGTTTTTTTTGGTAAATAGGACTTTTTTAAGAATAGATTAGAACTGTCCATGGATTACGTATCAAATTAATATCATAGTATAAAAATATGAAGAGAAATGTTAGATTTGCCGTATAAACATTAGCAACAGGAACATCTCCTTTAAATATTGCAAAAACTTTAAATATTGCAAAAACTTAAAAGGGAGAGTTTGTCCAGACGTTGAAAAGGATTACAGGAAAAACATCAATTGCTTTAAAAGAATTCCTTATTTACTATCCCATTTTATCAATGATTTTGAAAAAAGAAAAAGAAATTGTTTATTTTAAATGTCATTTTACCATATATTAGTGCAACATTAATTATTATTTCTATTATATATTTTATTTCGACGGCATATTTCTATTAATTGGTAACTAAATGAAAATGAGAAATTAAAATCAACATTTAAAAATATGAATAGATATGAGAACCAAATATTTTTGTTTGAAGCATTTAAATCCGAAATTTGGTCATGTACAGGATTAAGAATAAACTATTTGAAGATACAAGAGAATGGAAAAAAGAAATATAAACAAAAAAATAAAGTGGAATTGTTACTTTATTATGACTTAAGTAAATGTTGGTTACAAGATATATGTATATCAGGAACCATATACACATAAGTGCATACTAAATGAAAGTTGAATGTGACATACATCAGGAAGCTTTACAAGTTTATCTGTATGAAAGTTTAAGTTTGGTCCTGCAACCCTAAGACAATTACAAATATCTCTTATACCTTGACCACTGGCCATGGCTCTTTTGAATGCAGCTGAAGCTGAATTACAGCAGTCAGAAGATGGATTAGGTGTGTTATTCACCAAATACTGTCCACAAAAGCTCAGTAATTTTTCATCTCCACTGCATGTTGCAGGAATTTGAGAATAACTCAATCTTGTTACTGCCAAACCATAAGCCATTACAAACATCATTACTGCTAATACTTTCTTCTCTCCCATCTTCTCTTCAACTTTCTTTTCAATTTTATTCTCATTTCTACCATACCATTGCTTATATATACACTTTTACTATTTATTTCTTTAAAAACTATTAAATAACATTATTACAAAATAGCAAGTTACTATTATATATTTAATTCCTAAGGATCACGTTAAATGAATTTTTCAAAATAATGTCATCTTATTATGATTTGATTAACCATTTGTAGCATAGCATTGCTTATATATACACTTGTAGTATTTATTTCTAGAATAACTTTGAATTCTCTTGTGCAATCTTTTCTATAAAAACTATTAAATAAGATTATTGCAAAATATAATATTAAATGACAGTTATTATTATATATTTAATTCTTTGGGATACACAAACGTTTACATTAATGTTAAATGAAAATTTCCAAATAAAGTAATGTGATTATGAACTTTGACAAAAGTATCAATTAGGTTAACATTAAATTCCATCAATCATTTCCCTTATTAGGATATAATATTATTTTGCTAAAATTTAAAAAGAGAATAAAAATTTACCAGGATCAAAGCATAATGAACCAAAACAAATAAGGTTTTGCTATTATTTAAAAAGTTACTTTATAAAACGTGCTTAAAAATGGAAATTTCAAATAGTCAAATATTTTCAATACCTGAATTCAAATAACAATTCTGTTAAATATTCATTAAAATGTTAAATGAACCAGCACTATACTTACTGAGTCAATAATTTTTTATATTAATTTATTCAATTATTTTTATACCTTAATTCAAATATCAATTAGCCAAATAGTCATTCAAATACTAAATGAAGCAGCTACTAATTTAGTAAATTTTTAAATTCAATATTGATTTAGTTAAACGTTTTTAAAAGGTAATAATTTATTTAAATTTTAATGAAAATATTAATTAAAATATACGTTAACATATAATTTTTTCCATCACAAACTTTTATTTAAATATGCTATAAAAATGTTTTACGATTCTCTGGATTAAGTTTCGTAATTTAAAATATATTTTCTGTTGGAAAATTTTTAATATATGCTAACATAGCAATTCCAACGAATTATTTATTTAAATATTAATCTAATTAAACAATTATTTAAGTTTTAAACAGTAAAGGATCTAAATTCAGAAATAAATTTGTTGATAGTCTCTACTTAGGTTAATAAAGTGATCTAGAACAAGAAAAAAATTATCATGATGACGAAAAAAAGAGAGAGATAAATTATGATAAAAATATATTTGAATTAATATCGAGGACGTTGATACTTATACACTGAGTTTTGTTTATACTCTCAATTTAAATTTTGTTTATATTTATTTTTATTTATTAAATATAACATTTTATTATTAAAAGAATGAGTAAATGGAAAATAAGAAAAAAATCGAATATCAAAATATATTTTTCGTAATATTAAGTCTATATAAATAATAAGATGTTAAGAAAGATGGTACCAAAAACTTGAAAAGAGTGAAAGCAAATAAGCATAAATAATTAAGAGCAAAGATGACTTAGAAGAAGGTTTTTTCTTGTTTGTTGGATCATACGATATAATGATTGATGATGTTTCAAATGATATATGGATTGATGGTGTTTCAAAAGAGAGTTCAGATGATACAAAGGCAAATGGTTCTAATAGTAGAATATTTTTGTATAAATCTTTTTAATATCAATATTTCATTCAGAGCAGAAGACCGAACAGTAACTACAAAAATCCTTAAATACTACTGAATGGAAATTCACTAACTTACGAAACCAAACACTAGAACTAAGACCGAACCTTTATAATTAACTGAACTATTGATGTAAAACTGAACGGTATTTCACTATTCACAAATCAGGACCCAACGATATTCCATTATCCCCAAAACAAAACCGAACGATATTTCACTAATCAAAGATGAGAAATAGCTGACTACTAGAAACAACCAAATTACTACTACGAAACCGAACGACATAACCTAAGACGAATACTTACAACTTAATCCGAACACTTATAATTACTCCTACAAATTATTCATCACACCTAATACTTTTAAAGAAACCGAACGTTAAGGCATTGTGGCTGAATTATACAGAAACTTGTATTTGATTATAAATGAACGTATTTTAAGCCTATTACAAGTACGAAGTCCACTAATACTATTATATGAACTATCAAAATACCTAATCCAATAAGACTGATCCTAAAGACATAACCATCAACACTTGATATATCAATCACTCCCAAAAAACCGAGCGGTCATGCACTGGTAAAGCTAAAATGCTAACTCTATTAATAACTTATTAACTGACCATGACTGAACGGTCGAGACCGAACACACAGCTTTTTTGCATAATTATGCAGAATCCCTACAGACTTATACAGAACCACCCAAAACCCATGAATGTAACACTTTATATATACGAACATATTCAAATCATCAAATCATTCAATCTCACACATACACAGAATCATCATACCAACCATCAAATTGAATAGCTTCCCTTACCTCTTAACAGACCAAACCGCTCACAGTACAAAATCTGCCCACCACCAAACACGCAAAGCTAATATTCACTGTTTGAGGAAAACAGACCACCCAAAGAACCATAAATGTGATCAGATTTGAAGAAGAAGACGAAGATAAACACATGCAAACAAAAACTTAGTTTGCATGTACCAAAAACTAGATTTTTCTTAAAAGTAGAAAGACCTACCAGCTCAAACCACAACTTGATCGTTTGAAAGGAGAACCCTTGCCACCAGCAACCCTCACGCACTCTCTGATGAATGATCAGATGAAGGAAAACGTGAGAATCAATGGAGGAAAAGTTGATAGTTTAGAGAGAAGTTAGAGAGAAGGAGGAGAAAGTGAGAGTTTAGAAAGTTGGGGAAGAAAATACATGCAGAAAGTGGCACCAGATTTAAAATTTTTACTTAAGTACTACCGTCAAAACCGATCGGTCCACTCTGCTACTCACATGTCTTCCACTTTCTAAAGCTCTGAATTCCCACCCTTCCACCTGCCTTCCACTTTCTCTACAACATTTAAGGGTTCTGACAACGTTGATACTTATACACTGAGTTTTGTTTATATTCTCAATTTAAATTTTGTTTATATTTACTTTTATTTATTAAATATAACATTTAAATATAAATTATGGTGATGTTTGTTGGATCATACGATATAATGATTGATGGTGTTTCAAAGGAGGATTCAGACGATACAAAGACAAATGATATAAGGATTGATGGTGTTTCAAAAGAGGGTTCAGATGATACAAAGACAAAGGGTTCTAATAGTAGAACATTTTTGTATAAATCTTTCGCCTAACTCTCTTGTGAAATGTCTGGTCAATTTTAGTGTCAAGACAAAGGATTTCACTAATCTTGGCTCTAATTAGACAATACTCGTACAAACCACCAGACAATGCAAGCATGACGTCTCCTTTAAATATAGAAAACAATACTATACAAAAACTATTAGTTTAACAAAAGTTATGTAAGATGTTACAGGTTAGATTAATCACACACACAAAAAAAAAAGAATTGTAATGTGAAATTTAAACTGAATTTAGGATGCCAAATTTGATTATTGTCGCTGGTGCGCAATCAAATAGAAGCCACCAGTTAGTGCAATGTAGTAATTGTCTAATGCACTGACAGTGAACAAAATTAAGTTTAGACAATGTTTATTTGAATTTGCAGAAAGGGACAAAAGTAAAAAATTGATAAAAAGACTTAGATAAAATATGAAAAAATAGGTTGATTCTCTAATTTTCTCGTAGTTGAATTTTTCATTGACTATTATATGAATATTGTTCACTAATTTATAAACAGATTTTCAAATTAATTCAAACAAACATCAAGTAATATGACTTAAAATCTCAATGTTTCAACGTTTATATTAAAACTCTATTTAGACCTCACAATATTATGTAAAATCATACTTCCTCTTTTTAACTCTATAATTAAGCAAACAAATATGCAAAAGAATTAATCAAGATAGTATTAATTAACTCGTTTATATTCTCACTAGTTTCAATGTATAAGAGTGAAATGCTATTCACACTTTACGCATTTTAACAATCATAATGATATCATTATTAGTAGATCCGTCAATTTGAACTTATTATATAGTTTGATCTTAATTCATGTGGGTCGAAGTAAAAAAGACTCCTATAAAAAAATCTACAAAATTAAAATATCTAATACTGGACATAATTAACTCAAATACTAGAAGCTGTAGTTTATCAGTTTAGAAAAACTGAATTGTTATATTTTTAGTGCAGTTAACTATTTTGAACTATGGTATTGTTTTTGTTTAATAACTTTCTTCATCAAATTCAAGAGAACTAACTGCTTTACCAATGGTATTCTGGTACACTTTTGGGCTCTGCCACTATAATTATCTATTTTTCTGCATGAATATTTACTTAATAGCATGATTTTTGAATATAAGGAAAAAAAAAGTGTTGAAATGTTAACTAATTCTATATGTTATTTATTGAAACTATATTCTTAAAGGGTTAAATATGTTTTTAGTCCTTAAACTATCAAGCGAATTTATTTTTAGTCCCTCTTTCAAATTAAGCTACATTTTTATCCTTCTTTCTAAGGAAACCATAATTTTTCGTCCTAAAAAACTAACGGCGTTAGAAATAAGTTGAGGTGGCTAACGATGGTGTGTCACATCATTTTTTTTTTTACACCACTAGTTAATCTTTCTCCCTCCCTCTCCCTCCGACTCTACCACAGCCAACTCTAGCGCCACCTCGAACACCTCCGTCGTGATTGCGAGCCACCCCTTCCTTCCCACGGTCGTCCCCTGGAGCCGGATCTTGAAGTCCTTCACCTCTGCCACTGTGAAACTCAGCCCCCTGGCCTCCGCGGCGATCTTGGCCATAACCGACACCGTAGAACACTTGGAAGTGAAAACTATGGTCGTCTTCTGCTTGGTCTCGAACAGGCTGGAGAGATCAAAGCCCAATGACATGGAGGAGATGAACTAAAAGGCGTTGAAGAACTTGGGATCCTTGGGATTGTTATTAGCCTCTTTCTCTCAATTTAATGTTTTTATGTGTCTGGTTGACTAGGGTTTTAAACTGTTTGTTTTTGGTTTCAGGATTTAACATCCAACTCTTAGCACGAATTCGTTGCCTCTCTAATTCACAGGTTTTTCTTCGATTTGCATGTTTTATTGATTGACGATTTTCTTTGTGATTTCAAGTTTTCATGGCGTTTGAGCAAACCTTTGTTCCTAGCGGTGATGTTGTGCGGCCACTGAATTCAATAGCACGGAGTGTGGCGGAAGAGTTTCTCGTTTTGCCGGTGTCTACGGCGGTTCCTGGCGCGATGCCGATTTTCTATCATGCGCTTATCTCTGATGCTGACTTGGTTGGAATGGGGTATGGGAATGTGACTTCGGGAGGTGGCGGTGCTGCTACCACATTGTGTGTGCAGCCTGCTATGCCAATTCATAATCACAATCCCTCTGTGAATCCTACTGTTGGGTTTGTTCATGCTCCTAGTTTTACCAATAGGGTTGGTGTTGTCGGTGGCAATGTTGTTAATGTTTCAAGTAGTTTTGTGGCTACTACTCATGGGTTTCTTATGAATTTAGGGGGTAACTAGGTTGCATCGGTAATGGCCCAGATAGTATTAATTGTGAGTTTTAATGATTTGGTGCAGAAGATGGTTAGTACATTTGGGCAACATGTGGTTATCAAATATCAGTTCCCTGATGAGGATTTGGATGCTTTGGTTTCGGTTTCATACCCTCTGTTGATGAAGCTTGGGAACCTTGGAATTGTCTAGACCTTCTAGCCCCCTTGATGAAGCTCCTTGTCCTAGCCCCTCTGTTGATGACAGTTACCAGAATACATCTAATAACCTGTTTGATGTTCGAGCATTTGGGATCATTAGAAGGGGCGACTTGCGATCACGGTGGAGGTGTTCGAGATGGCGTCGAAGGTGGTTGTGGTAGAGTTGGAGAGAAGAAGATAGAGGATCAGGGAAAGATTAACAGTTTCAGAAAAAAAAAATTATGTGGCACACCACTGTTAGCCACCTCAGCTTATTTTTAACGCCGTTAGTTTTGGAAGATGAAAAATTATGATTTTCTTAAGGAGAAGGATCAAAATGTAACTTAGTTTAAAAGAAGAACTAAAAACAAATTCGTATGGAATTAAAAATATATTTAACTCATTCTTAAATGTTATTTGTAATTATCTGAAGTTTATTATTAATAACCATCTTTTAAGTTTAGATAAATTCTAAGAAAATATGAATTAGACAAAAAGTTAAATAAAGTTAAAACACACAAAAAAAATACCATTGCCATTCTGGGCCAAGACAAAATCAATTTCGACAAAGTATTTTCTTTAAACTAATTAATGAAAATTTATATTAATTAATACCTAATTTTTACTAAATTTTAACTGGCATATCAGTGTAAAGTACAAATTAGAAGAGCTAAGGCCAATTACTTCGTCAATGAAAATATCAGCATAAAAGAACTTCATAAATAAATATTAACGTGTACATGTCCTGTTTTATTTTAACCAAAGCTTCGTAAATTGAGACATGTATAATTAATGGATGGAAAGACTAATTAACAACATCAGTAATAAAAAAAATTTAATGGTGAGAATTAATCTTCTGCCGTTCACTTTTTAAAAATTTATATAATTTTCATCTCTGGCAATCTATCCTTTCCAAATAATTTTTTTTCCCACTTAATCAGGCACAGTATTTTTATGTTGGATGGAAAGAATAAAATTATGGTTAAGAGTAAAGTATTATAAAGCATAGAAGTAATGAAAAAACAAGAATTATTATATAAGATTAGTTTAATCCAATTCATCCTAATTATATTTTAGTTTAATTCAGTTTATACAAACTATTTTATAGTTAACTATAAATATTTATAGGACAGTGCAGTTCAATACACTTTGTTCAGTCTTAAAAATATCTACAAAAATTATGTGGATTGTAAGACCCGTATAAATATAATGTTGTTGCATGCTTTCTTCCTTGTGTGTTGGAATTAAAGTTAACATGTTGAGATTTATTTGAGACCCTTCCCGAAGTCCAAAATAGTCTTATGAGTAGTCAAATTAAAGATAATTAAGTCTAGTTTCCAACAAATCAAGAATCAACTCAATTGGAGTTCGGTAGAAAGAGTAATGATCAAAATAGTCATCAAAGGTCAAAGCAAAGCAGACCAGAGCGTGGTTAAACTTCCAATTTTAATAATTTTACTGCAGCTAGCCCTGTAGTCCAAAAATTACGATATTTGTGTCCAAAGAAAGATATTTGAGTCTAGTTTCCAACAAATCAAGAATCAACTCAATTGGAGTTTGGTAGAAATATTAATGATCAAACTAGTCATCAAAGGTCAAAGCAAAGCAGACCAGAGCGTGGTTAAACTTCCAATTTTAATAATTTTACTGCAGCTAGCCCTGTAGTCCAAAAATTACGATTTTTGTGTTCAAAGAAAGATATTTGAGTTTAGTTTCCAACAAATCAAGAATCAACTCAATTGGAGTTCGGTAGAGAGAGTAATGATCAAAATAGTCATCAAAGGTCAAAGCAAAGCAGACCAGAGCGTGGTTAAACTTCCAATTTTAATAATTTTACTGCAGCTAGTCCTGTAGTACAAAAATTATGATTTTTGTGTCCAAAGAAAGATATTTGAGTCTACTTTCCAACAAATCAAGAATCAACTCAATTGGAGTTCGGTAGAGAGAGTAATGAGCAAAATAGTCATCAAAGGTCAAAGCTCAGCAGAGTGGAAATTGAAGTGTTATGATGAGCGTGGAAGTGGCTTCCAAAGCCTTGTTCCACTTTGCTTGGGTGGGCACATATTGCTCCACTTTGCTTGGGTGGACACATATTGTTTTCCATTTTGTTTGGGTGGGTACATGTTTTCTAGACTTAGGCGGCTTGTAAGTGACCTTGGGGAGGTTAAAGCTTGAGAGTGGAGAAGAGATTTTGGAGAGCAACCAAGTTGGTGAGAGAAAGGAAGAGCCACCCTAGCCTTGGAGTTTTTTTTTTTTGGACATCACTTGTAGGAGACCAAGAGGAGTGGAAGCTTGTTGCCTAGTGAGGAAAGAAACCTAAGAGCCTTTGGAAGCTAGCTTGGAATTGAGGTAAGGGGTTTAACTTGGCATATAACATAGTGTTAGATGGGTAGAAGGTAACAATATAATGTTGTTGCATGCTTTCTTCCTTGTGTGTTAGGATTAAATTTAACATGTTGAGGTATGTACTTTCTTTTTAGTTGTAAGTTTTATGAGTTTTTGGGTATAACACGCAGGAGCTAAAAATGAACTTTTGCGATTTTTCTCAGATTTGTTTGAGACCCTTTCCGAAGTCCAAAATAGTTGTATGAGTAGTCAAATTAAAGATAATTGAGTCTAGTTTCCAAAAACTCAAGAATCAACTCAATTGGAGTTTGGTAGAGAGAGTAATGAGCAAAACATTCATCAAAGGTCAAAGCTGAGCATACCAGGGCGTGAGATTAAATTTTCCGATTTTTAATAATTTTACTGCCTCTAGCCCTGTAGTCCAAAAATTTTGATTTTTATGTCCAAAGAAAGATATTTTAGTCTAGTTTCCAACAAAGCAAGAATAAACTCAATTGGAGTTCTTTAGAGAGAGTAATGAGCCAAACAATCATCAAAGGTCAAAGCTAAGCGAACCAGAGCGTGATTAAATTTTTAGAGTTTTAATAATTTTACTGCAGCTAGCCCCGTAGTCCAAAAATTTTGAGTTTTATGTCCAAAGAAATATATTTGAGTCTAGTTTCCAACAAAGTAAGAATCAACTCAATTGGAGTTTGGTAGAGAGAGTAATGAGCAAAACAGTCATCAAAGGTCAAAGCTGAGCATACCAGAGCGTGATTAAATTTTCCGATTTTTAATAATTTTACTGAAACTAGCCCTGTAGTCCAAAAATTTCGAGTTTTATGTCCAAAGAAAGATATTTGAGTCTAGTTTTCAACAAAGCAAGAATCAACTCAATTGAAGTTCGGTAGAGAGAGTAATGAACAAAATAGTCAGCAAAGATCAGTTTGGACAACATTCAATTTTACTCATTGGGAGCACTTATCTACACTCTTTGGCCAAGAGTGTGGGTAAGAGGGTATATAGAATTCTCTTCCATTGTTGAAAGAGGAAAGAATGAATTATGAGAATGAGAGGAGTGTGTTTAGAAAAAAAAAAGGGGGTATATTAAAATTATATTTTTCTTTGATGTTGGGTATTAATTAAAAAGTGGGGATGTACTAGAAATGTTGTTCTAGTTGATGGAAGTGTGAAATTAGTAATTTTAGAGGAGTGCGGCAGTAGGATAAATAATTAAATTAAGTTATTTAATTATTTGTTAGTCCATGAATTTAGTTTACTTTATATATGATGGTGATGGTTGTGATGGTAAAACTGTGACAGAAAGCGTTCTGTCATATCGCTAGAATGTTGTTGAATCGATGGTGTTCGTATTGCGATACGATAGTGTGTTGAGTCTCTACGGAGACTGAGGTTCGAGTGTGATGGTTATGATGGTAAAATTGTGAGAACAAGCGTTCTGTCATTTCCTTAGAATTTTGTCGAATCGGTGGTGTTCGTATTGCGATACGATAGTGTGTTGAGTCTCTGCAGAGACTGAGATTCGAGTGTCACCCTTTCCTCATGCGTGGGGACTAGAGAGGGTTGGATGTCTCGCCCAATGACTTCGGCTTGTGTGAGTATAGTGCTCGGTGGGTGCGTCTAACCGAAGTTTTTACTCGTAATTCCTTGAGGAGTCGGGGAGATAGGTCTGAAGTTGCGATGGAAGACGACTCGAATCGCCCTGTTTTGCGAAACAGATTTGGTATGACAAAATTCAAGGAAACAGCAGAAGCTTGTGTCAATGATTTGAGTTGTGAGTTTAATACTGTGAAGTATAAAGATGTTGTGACTTTGATAGTATGAGTGGTGATGATTTGAGGTTTAATATTGTGACTTTGATAGTCCGAGTGGTTATGATCTGAGGTACTAATATTGTGACTTTGATAGTCTGAGTGGTGATGATCTGAGTTATGAGTTGAATATTATAGTCTGGGTGGTAAGGATCTAAGCTATGAATTGAATATTGTGTTGTATTGTAAGGTTGTGACTAGGATAATCTAAGTTATGATATTTTGCTATTGAAATTATATGCTATGTTAAGTTCTTAGTTACTCACCCTTTCCTTTTGTGGTTGCGGTTCCACCTACGATGATCGTACTTGTACGAGAGTAGATGGCGTTGCAGATGAGGCAGAGATGGAGTAGCCGATGAGAGTTATAGGAATAACTATGGGGGATTTATCATGTTTTAAAGAAATTTTATGTCTTTGAATAACGAATTTGATATTTGTAAGGTTTTATCCTTATGTTGTAAGACACCTACACTTTTGATGTTTACTTCCGCGATGTTAATTTGAAAAAAAAAAAACTGGTGTAAAATTTTGGATTTTTTTTGGGGTGTTACATGGATCAAGACTAACTTATGAGTCTTTTTTTTTTCGAAAAACATTTCATTTTTAATACATAAAAAATGTAATTTTACAAATTTAAGTGTTTTTAATTTGTCAAATAACTATATACAAACATTTTAATAAAATCAAATAGATTTTGTAAGAGATTTCAATAAATTTGATTATTTTTTTATATAGGAAAATTAAGCAGCAACATAAAATCTTGAAATTTCTGACTAACCAAACATATTTAATTTTTCTTGACTGACTAAATATATTTTTAAAATATATAAGATAGTCATTTAATTTTATTGTGAAAAACTTCATATATATTTCTTTTATATATATATATATATATATATATATATATATATAATATAATATTTCGTTTATGTTTAAGTAAGGAATTTCTTACTTTTTAATGATTTTTTTATCAAAATAAACAATAAATTATTTATAATATTAAGTGGTTTATGATATATCATTTTTTAATATTTATTAAATTTATTATTATTAGAATGAATACTTAGAGATTATATATATTTTTTATGCTAGTTTTTATTAATTTAATTGTTCAACATATATATGTAGTTTATTAGTTTTTCATTTTTCTATTCTTGTAATTTTTTTAATATACATATATATTATAATTATTCTTTATGTTGATTGATTCACTTTCAAAATATATGTTTTACCATCATGCATAAAAAAATGTGAATAAAAAATAATATAAAATGTTATTTTCAAATCAAAATTTTAAAAATATAATTTTATTGACTTATTTTTATAATATGTTTTAACATGAAACTTCTATCTTTATGCTTAAATTTGTAACCAGGTTGATTTTCTTCTTTATAAAATTAAAAAATTATTAAATTATTATAAAAAATACATAATATATAAAAAATCAATTATTTATAATATAAAAAAAATTCACTTAATAAGAAATTCATTTATATCTTTTAAAATGTTTATTTGATTTTAAAGAAATTAAAAACTAATTAAGACAAAGAAAAATCATTTTATTTATTTAGTATGATTTTTTTTACAAAGACTACATTTTGTAAGATCTGAAAAAATAGGAGATATAATTTTGGTGGGTTTAAATATTTAAAAGAGATAATATTAGTATTAGATATTGTAGATATTTTAAATCATATATTATTACATATAATTATATATTATGGCTAGATAATAATAATATATATTATTGATAGACTGATTATAATAAATTAGAATAAAAAATATTATTATAAGTGAGAAAATATTAGAGATAGAGTTGGGTGGATTCATAAATATTAAGATATAGAGAAATTGGTGATTTTTTGTTTAGAAAATCTAAAACAAAGAGAAAACATAAGAAGAAAGGAGATTGGCGTTTTGGGAGAAGAAGAGAAAGAACAACGGGAAACTTTTAGTGTAAAGGAAGATTGATGGTGTTTTAGGGTTGTGGATAAATCCTTATGATTGACCAAAGTATGGAGAAACTTACCTTTGTTTGTTTGTTGTTGTATGCCATGAATTATTGATTATTTGGATTGGTTAATTCTAGTTTTGAGACATGTGTGCATAATTATGATTATGATTATGTGTGGTTATTGTTGGGTAAGAGTTTGTGTATGCATGTGCATAAGGTTTATATAATATTTGTGATGAGTTTTCCCTATGAATGTATTATGTATATTTTGTTCGGTTATCCCAACAGAGTTTGATGCTAAGAGAGAACAAAGTTATGATGCGTGGGGATTTCCATGCAAATATATGTTATAAGTGTTGGGTTATTGGGTTCCCTTTCTATGTGGAGAATAGGCAAAATAATGTGGACCATTAGATCTCATTTTGTTTTAGTGGAGATGGGTTAGACTAGTAGAGCACATTAGAGTCATTTGAAGAGAGGGAAAAGCCAAGTGAGAGAGAAAGGAAGAAAAGAAGTCATTCCCGCATAACATAAAACCTACACTGGTGTTTTCGTCGTTGTGAAGTCATTCACCGTTGGATCAGACTGATTTTTGGAAAATGTGTTCCAGACATATGGTTCTTAATTGTGGTCGTTCAGATCCTCAATCAGATGTCTAGTTTCGGAGAAAATAGCCTCGCATCAGAAGCTTTGTTTTGGAGCATTTCATAAAACCTGCACTAGTGTTTTCGTAAGTCGTTCACCATTGGATCGGGCTGAATTTTGGACAGTGGGTTTCATGCGTATGGTTCTTCATTCTGATCGTTCGAATCTTCAATCAGAGGTTTAGTTTGGGAGAAAACAGCCTCGCATCAACAGCTCTATATTGGAGAACTTTCATCTTCTTGGTTCTCATTTGTAAACATTATGCTTAGTTAGTTTGGCTGATTGAAAATCCTATCTGGTGTTTTTATCGTAGACTCTTTTGCACCCTATTATTGGGGGTATAACATGTCATTGATTGAATTTGGATTATTCAAGTGATGTAGTATATGTGTTTTGAGTATGTTTACATGGGTATGAGATGCTTGAATGCATGTATGATGTATTAGCTATGTTTCCACATGATATAGGATTGATGTATGTATGTTTGAATGCTTGAATCATGTTCAGGATGTGTTTCGATTCAAATATAATCGATCATCATTAGTTATAATCGATTATTTACGCGTTGGTTTTGAGTGTGGTTTCGGGAATAATCGATTATTTGAAATGATAATTGATTATCCCTTCCCGCATGATGTTTTTGGGTAAATTTCACTGAGATAATCGATTATCTTAAGTGATAATTGATTATCATAGTGCATTTTGGTGAAAAATGGCGAAGTTGATGAAGAATGGACGTGAACCAAGCCTAAGGAGCTATGAAACATGATGATAATCAAAGATTGAGGTTAGTGGTTATGTTTAGGATCGTTTGACTTGTGGTTGAGAGTAGAGCATGAGTGAGTTTTGGGATGTACTTGAGTATGTGATTGATGAGCATGAGAGTGGAGGATAAGTCTGCTTGTTGCACCTTGTAAATCCTGGTTCTATCTGCGGATAGGTGTTTCCTTTTGCCTTGTGTGCATTGAAAGGAGATGATTTGTAGGGAAGGATACAAATATCCTATAGGGAGGCTACAAGTGGGCTGTAGGAGTGACTATAGTCGGTGAGGTAGGGTACATGAGTGAGATGAACTCTTTCCACTATGGTATTGTGGTACGGTACGGTTATGCTCATAGTGTTGTTCATGAGTAGGATAATCATAATGGTGGTGTATCTATGATGATGATCATGGTACTTGATATGCTCTAAGTTATGTTATTTTGATAGTGGTGTTACTATAATGGTTATAGTAAGTAGTTAGCATGGGTGCTAATGAGTAAATAGACCAAGGGTCTATGTGTGAGATGTTAGTAATGACATCAAGGGTTAGAGATCAAGGATCGATAATCGAAGTTCAAGGATCAGGGATCGAGTAATTCAGTATGATTGAATTGTTTATGTTAGAGGTTTAAGAATCCTATTATTATTACTATTATGTATGTGGTGTTTGATTATGGTTGATATATACTGAAGATATGTATCTTGTTATGTGTTTGATTATGGTTGGTATAACCATAAGATATGTATCTTGTTGTGTGTTTGATTATGGTCGAAATAATCAGTATGTATGTATCTTCTGGTTATGATTGTTTTCTCGGTAGCTTACCCATACATGTTTGTGTTTCTGTGTTTGTGAATGAAACTATCAATGATGATTGTATAATGTGTTATACGTGAGCATATAATGTTACAGATGTTCCAGAGGCATGAGTGACTCGAGAGAGGATGAGGAATAACCTTTGGATTCATTTAAATCTATTTTGTTTTACAAGTTAAGACAAATAATTGGAGTATTTTATTCGTTATTTTATTACTCGAAATAATGTAATTGGATAAGGTTTCCTTTGAGTACGTTTCTGCGCTATGATAAATTTTTAATTTTACCGATTTTTAATAATTCGTGACATCTCAGAAATCAAAGTGTTGCACATTTGGTTAGAGAATATGTTAGAAGTAAAAACTCAAGATTTTTTTTTTTTTACAAAAGTTAGTGGTTAATAAAATCATTAAATATTTGACATGGTCGTATAATGATATATGAGAAATATATATGACGTGTTATTTCATACATGAAGATTGTTATATATGAGTATGATATAAAAATATAAAAATATATTTTTATTTAATATATGAAAACTCAAAAAGTATGAAATGTTATTATATATTTTATTTAATAACATAATAATAAGTATGATATAAAAATATTGATTTAAATATAATAAAATTACAACATATTAAATTATCTAATAAAATATATAATTTTATATGTGTATAGAAATAATATTTTTTTCTAAAAATTAATTAAAGTTTTGTAGTGAAGCTAAACCCACCTCAACTTCGACCCTAACCCACTTGAGAGGGGGTTGAGACTTTTTTTCGGCCCCCACTTGAGGGGTTTCCTAAAATGGAGTTTTTTCAAGAGTCGGTTAGGGTTGGCCCATGGGCTATGGTTCAAATTGACAACTCTACTTGTAACTTCAAATGCCCAATCAGGTACTTGAATAATTTCAATTAGAATATAACAATAAACAACAACAATTATTATCAATACCATGATCCAATAGTCTCAAGTTTAGAACAACAAATACAAATTGTTCATTTTCACATTGTTTATGTACGTTATGACCGTTTAGTGAGTTACATACCGAAAGGTCAACCGTAACTTAGATCACCAGCGAGTCATAAGTGAACTCGATTTGTCATCAAGCAAATCGGTTGGTCATGAGTTACTCCATTAATCTTAATATTGATCAGCTAAGGTAAAATATGATTATCCACAATTGGATTAGGCCAATGTTAATTAAAAGTTTATTTCGAAACTTATAAATAGAAATTTGAGGTAAGGAGGTGGATGATTTGTGTTTAGTGTGTCATTAATTCTTAACCATAAACATTGAACTTTAGCATTGAAGTATCTTCTGCACCTATTCTTTGAGAAGTTTTGAGGATTGATTAGACCTAATACTTGAATTTCATAACAACATTTAAACTTTGAAAAACTCACTACAACTTAGATTGTTGACCCATATCCAAAACAATTTCCTTTTTACATTTTCTTCACAAAATGCTAATAATAGAAAATAAAAGGAGGTCTATTACTAAATGGGTAACCTCTTGAAAGCATTCTTTCGAACGTCTAAAAAGAACATTGTAGCAACAACCATTTTTCTTCATAGTTTGAAGCAAATCTCAATTTTTATGACATTGTTACATTACAATATGATGTTGTGTCTATGTAGCATAAAGTATTACGATATAAAGATAGCTAGTGACACAACCCATCATAAACTTTGACAGAAAAAAATCATTTAACATACAAATTCTTCAATTGTAGATATAAAGATTTTACATAACAAATAAATCTAAAAATTTAGTGAGAAGTTTTCAAATGTGTGAATTGTGAGATTCACTATTTCAAGGATAATTAAGTTCACAAGAACAAAATTTCATCATGATTCTAATATAAAGAAAAGACTTAACGAGACTAATTCTTCACATCTCCACTAACATATTATATTCTAATTATTTTGAACATTAACCCAAATGCAAATTCAACAAAAACAAAAATAGTAGAATCCTTTATTATTCACTCCCTTTCATTGGGAGAAAATTTAATTTCATGTCATTCAATATGTCACTTAGGGGAAAATTCCGTCAAAAGATGGAGTTTTCATGTTCTATTAACTACACTCTAATATAAAAAAAATTAATAAAGATGAAAAAGCTTACCCCAAAGGCGGATGTATGCATACCCTCCGGAGACTTTAACACGTGCGATTGTCATCATTTCAACCACTACAAATAATTCCAAAAATAAAAAATGAAACATTTTTCTGCATACACACTTTATATTCATTATCATACGCTTTTAATTTCTCTCTTTTTTTACAATTTTTTTAAAGACCAAAACATCCCCAAAAATTGACTGTCTATTAGAGTGTGATAATTGGGAAACAGATTCAGTGACCTAACTTCTCTTAATTTTTATGTATTGAATGAACTTCAATTTTTAGTAAAAATAAAAAAAATAGTTAAATTTTTTTTTTTAAAAAGTAACAAAATAATGAATAGTCACAGAAGCGCTAATTTGACAACGTTTTCCTATCATTTAAGAAAGACTGGTCCTGTATTTAAGAAAATTGATTATTTGTGAAAGTTTTCTTTTGTCAGTTGGAGTTCCACTAACGGAAAGTTCCCATTAAAACTAACATTACTAAGAGTTTAGGAGTTATATAAATATAGAAATGATGGAGAACATTTCAATCAATTGCTAAGTATTTTAATTAATTACCACAATTATGTTTCAAAAACTTTAAATAGTTGAAAGCTCTATCTTTTTATATAAAACTCACAAGTTTTATACCGTTTGAAGAAAAATGTTTGAAGTTATGAAAACATTACTTTTTCACTAGTATTAGCCATAAGCACCACTGTTTCTGAATCAAAGGATGCATGATTCTTTGGCTTATTCTTGGCTCCTTCTCCATCCCATCAATCTCGAGCAAAATGAACATACTTCTGGCAGTTGTAGCATTTCACTTTCCTTTTATCAAATTTCCACTCCTCACCTTCATTGGAGTTGGTATTTTGTTTCTGATGACTCGACCTGCTATTGGAAGACTCACTTGCATCACTAGTTTTGTGCTCTCGAGATTATGCTTGCTTATAAATTTTCCTCCCTTCCATGATCCTTTTCCTTTTCCTTTTTGCTTGGAACGTGCTTCAAGTGTCTACTCTTGATTGTGTCTTCGTTCATTGATCCGAAACTCATGTGCTTCAATCGCAACTACTACATGATTGAATCTTGGAGGCAATGTTTCAATCGCAACTACTACATGATTGAATCTTGGAGGCAATGTCCTCAAGATTGGTCCACCACTTGTTCATTAGTAATGCTATATTTGCAGGCCCTCATAGCATTGACATGTCCTTGAATCTTGTCAAAATAATCTGCTATTGTCTCATTCTCCACCATGCTGAAGAATTCAAATTGCCTCCTCAAAGTTTGCAATTTAACCTTCTTGTTCTTATCACCTTCACTGTACGTTTGTTTTTCAAAATATCTCTGGCTTCCTTGGCAATGGAAGCCTTGGAGATTTTGTTAAAGATTTTAGAATTTACACATTGGTAGAGAAGAAACTTGGCCTTGCTATCAAGCTTCTACTGCATTTTGAAGTTTTTCTTGTCATCATCATCAGTGGTCTTTTGTCCAGGATCTACAAGCCCATTCATGACTATACATCAGTTAAATCTTGGAAACCAAAAATGGCAAGCATTTTGATTTTCCAATCATCAAATAGTTTTCCATCGAAAATTAGTAATGCTTCTTGTATAATGCTACTGTTTGTAGCCATTCTTTAGACCTTTGTACTTCTTTCTTGTTTTCGTGCTCACCCTAGGTCCCTTATTCTGTTCTTGATACACCTACACACGTTCTTGGTTTGTCAAGAAATTTACCCTTCAAAGAAGAACCACTCTCGCTTAGGCATGTTCCATATAGACAAGAAAGAAAAGTCTCTCTCACAGTCTTGGTGATTTCAATTTTGTCCGAGAAGGTGAAACTAAAACCTACTAATATACTCATTCAATTATTTTCTAAATACATTATTTTAAGATGATTTCAAAATGTATAAAAAGAATCTTTCAACTAAGTGTGACTTTTTTTACACATTTATGACTCCATGTAGTTATTCATGTGCATGCCTCCTTATATATATATATATATACCTAAATCAAGAAAGAGCATGTAGTTATCAAGGTACATGTCCATATATACGCAAGCTATACACAAAATAATAGAGAAATTGATCCCTCCGTCAACTATCATTATTTTTTTTTTGTCGTAGTAGCTTTCTTCTTTGCACCTGATTGCTTCTCTACATTTCATACCTATGAATTAAATTCCGAACAATGTCCCTACGATGATACTGAAAAAAAATTCTATTTTTTAGTTATTGCTGCTTAGAAAATAATATTGGATTTTTTTTAGGAAACATAAAGCAAAGCTTTCCTTCTTTGGACCTTAAGTGGATCCTAAATAAAATTTGAAATTCACATCGTAATGATTGCAAAGAGTATGCATTTTAATAAATAATTGTATACGTTTAAAAATTATATATAAAACAATTTACGGAAAAAAAAATTCAGATCGTGAAATATTGGCTAAAATGCTAAATCTTTTTAACAATTGAATCTAATCAATACATTTACCAGTTATTAACTTTTACAATAACTATATTAAAAACAACAAATATTAATGGTTTCTAATTGGTGGGTAATGAAATTTTTTTAAGCATTAATAATACATTAAACTAATAATTCAATATTTTCTTACAATATTCTTCTTTTAACACAGTAATATATTTTATTTACCGTTATGCTAAAGTTTGGGAAAATGTACTGAGAGTCAAATTCCTTACATTGACCAAAATATGTGTACTATGGACTGCATATCAGCATGTGCGATCCGATTTGTCAGGCACATAATACTATGACTATTTACATTTGATTTGGGGTAACTACGCTTTATTATTAATAATTTCACTTCATTTATTTATTCTTTAAAATAGTGCAAATTGCACGAAGTAATGTTGTTTTTCTAAAATTAAATAATAATATAATGATGTATTGAAAATGAGTAAATAACTTTATGAATAAAAATATCAAACTTAGTAAGATTTCTTATTTTTAATATATTTGTCTTTATTTATCAATAATTTTTGGTACAGTAGTTACAATACTTAAATATATGTTGGGTGAATGCTTATTTTTATTTTACTCTTTTAAATAAGTTATTTTTTTTGTTTTTTTATCACTAAAACTATTTAATATTGTATTTTATTACAAAACATATATCACTTATTTCAATTAAAAAAAGACATTTTTATTTTATTTTAACTCCTATACGTTTTACTTTGGGTTAAATATGTTTTTGGTCCCTTAACTTTTAGTGAAAATTGAAATTAGTCCATCTTCAAAACTTTGGCCTAATTTAGTTCCCAAACTTTAGAAATATGTGAATTTAGTCCTTTTAACTAAATTTTGTTAGGTTTCTTTGATGTTTCAAGTGCGTTTCATGATAGCATTTGAGTTATTTACACCGTTTGACACATTTTTGTTTCAATGTTAACTGAGAAATGTGTTTGAAACATCAAATAAAGTTAACAAATTTTGATTAAAAGGATTAAATTCACACATTTCTAAAGTTTAGGGACTAAATTAGTCCAAAGTTTTGAAGATGGACTAATTCCAATTTTCACCGAAAGTTAAGGGACCAAAAACATATTTAACCCTTCTACTTTTTAATTTAGTCTTGAAAACATAAAAGTCATGACATAGTTAAGATTAAGAAAGAAGGTTAATAAACAAAAGTTAAACAAAAAAATAGTGACTAAAACTAAAACACTTATATGCTAAGAGGTCAAAAGTTGATTAAACTTTATTACTGGCGAAGTATTGAGATACCAAAACTAATCCTAAATACCTGGTTAGTTACAACAATAGAAGAGTCCATAAAAGGAATCTCGTATTAATTTAGTTTATCTTATTATCTGCACTCACTTAAAC
This sequence comes from Vigna angularis, assembly GCF_016808095.1. Classification (NCBI taxonomy): domain Eukaryota; kingdom Viridiplantae; phylum Streptophyta; class Magnoliopsida; order Fabales; family Fabaceae; genus Vigna; species Vigna angularis. Next base: position 11,281,547 of record NC_068973.1, on the reverse strand, counting down.
ATCACATTCCTTACATGTGATGTCCCTATACTTACTTGAATGTCATTCACCACAACCTGACAATCAGTCTATCAAACCAAGACCACCTTGATCTTTGCAAAAAGGCTTCAAGCTCATAACATAGCTTGAACCTGACGAAAACACAAACTAACTCAATTTTATTACGTAGAAGAAAATATTTATTGCTACTAATTTTCACAAGACTTTAAAAAAATAATCACTTTTTCAAAATTAATCCTAAACCTTTTAAAGATAAGTTTAACTCTAACTAAACATAGATGCCCTAACCAATTCTCTATAACCAGTACCATTTTAGAATAAATGGTACTTATGTAGATTCAGGGTATTTAATAAAATAATGAATCCATGGCATTAATAATGATGGTGTAGTTAGATGAATCGAGTAAATGAAGCCCCACTACTCGGTTAATGAACAGCTAAAGTCAAAAGGGAAGCATCTACAGAACCCGGGTTCAGAGTCCCACACTGGGACTAATTGTCTAATTTAATCTGTTAGTTTAACTTTACCTAATCCATTCAATAAAAATGTTCAAAATAAAATCTCAGTTCCTATTCTCATCATCCACTTGACCATTACTATACTATAAACTCATCGTGGTTCACTGTGCTAGAAGAAGCATATGTGGTCCACTAACTATCTAGTGCAACATAAAACCTTCACCTGCAACTCAAACGAGGCCACGCTATTTAACTATCTAAGGAGTAATAGCAGAAAAGACAAGCAAATAAAAAGACGTATTTGATATAAATATAATAAAGTGTAAACTTACCCATACTTATCTTCAGAGGCACTGCATAAGATAAAAGATAAAAAAAAAAAGGAAGAAGAAAAAGCATCGTACCTAGTCATTGATACCATGTTCGCGCAGAGAAAAGCAAACAATGTCTGGGGAGTCCACAAATTTATTGTCCCCCGGCTCCAAGCGATCAATGGCCCCTCTATTTTTCTTCTTCTATATCACTGTCTAGTTCCTCTCCACTGCCCACGCAACACGCTCTCACACCTTCAAAATGAACGCCCACTTCTTCTGCTGCTTCTTCTTGTCGCTCTCATCTTTCCATGTAAGAACAAACACACACAGTTTTACCTCTATAAATTGCATAACAACTATAATAAAACTACCACAATGCATTGCTCTGTTTTGTTTCATTTCCATGTTCTGTAACTTTTCTTCCACAAATGCAGGTTTCTCTAGCAACCCGCGAACGCATAAACCCATTCAGCCCCAAAGCCTCCCTCATTCGCTATTGGAACACTCGAGTCACCAATAGGCCTCCAATCCCTCACTTTCTTCTGGCTAAAGCTTCACCTCTTACCCCACAACACTATGCTATTCTCAACAAACTTTTAAACGAAAAACCCAAACTCTACATTCCCAAGCTTCACCAATCCCTCTGTTCCTCACCCAACTTATTCTGTTCCTTCGACGATGCATCAAACACGCACAGACTCCAGCGCAAAAACGACGACGCCAACTTCGCCGTTTACAACAACAAACACTTCGCTAACTACGGCTCCTCTAAAGTCGACGGAGTCGACTCCTTCAAAAACTACTCCAACGGCCTAAACGCGAACAACGACGCCTTTCGGAGATACAGCGACTCCTCGACGCGCCGCGCCGAACAGTTCAAGAACTACGCCGATAACGGTAACGTTGCGAATACGAACTTCACCAGCTACGGTTCCGCCGCTGCTCAATCCTCCAGCGACTTCAACAACTACGATAAAACGGTGAACGTTCCCAACCTCGGTTTCACCACCTACGACTCCGGCTCCTCCAACCACAAACTGTCGTTCGCCAGCTACGGCAACGAAACAAATTCCGGATCGCAATCCTTCTCGAGCTACGGAAAACGCGTCATTGGCGGAACCAGCGAGTTCACGAATTACGCTAGCGACGCGAACATTCTGCAATCGCATTTCAACAATTACGGCGACTTCAGCGCCGGTGCAGCCAACGACTCCTTCAAGTCCTACAGCTTCAACGGTAACAATCCGCGGAACGATTTTAAAACGTACGGAGCCGGATCGACAGGATCCGCCAACGAAAATTTCATCAGTTACCGGAACCGCGCCAATGTCGGCGACGACTCGTTCCAAAGCTACGCCGCGAGGTCGAAGTCCGGCACCGCCACATTCGCGAACTACGGCATGTCGTTCAACGTAGGAAACGACAGTTTCGCGGAGTACGGAAAGGGCGCGACGGGGAAGAGCTCGTTCGGGTTTAAATCTTACGGGTTGGGCCGCGGGTTTAAAGTGTACAACAAAGACGGCGCGTCATTTTCGGGGTATCGTAATTTCAGCGCAACAAGTGGCAGAGTTGTAAATAAGCGGGTGGAGCAGGGTAAGTTCTTTAGAGAATCGATGATGAAAGAAGGGAACGTGATTTTAATGCCTGACATTAGGGATAAAATGCCTGCAAGGTCGTTTTTGCCCCTAACGATTGCTTCGAAATTACCGTTCTCGTCGGCGAGGATCGACGAAATGAGGGTATTGTTCGACGTGCGGGAGGGGTCTTTTACAGAGCGCGTGATAGTTAACGCGTTGGGTGAGTGCGAGAGGGAGCCGAGCAGGGGTGAGACGAAACGGTGTATCGCGTCTGCAGAGGAAATGATAGAGTTTGCGGCATCGGTGGTGGGTCCCAGTGCTGTGGTGAGGACCACGGAGAATGTGAACGGTTCAGGATCGAGTGTGATGATTGGTAAGGTCTACCCAGTGGAGGGTGGAAAAGTAACGAAATCAGTTTCGTGTCATCAGAGTTTGTACCCTTACTTGCTGTATTATTGCCACAGTGTACCTCGAGTGAGAGTTTATGAAGCTGATATTCTTAACGTGGAGACCATGGAGAAGATGAATCACGGTGTTGCCATCTGTCACCTTGACACGTCAGCGTGGGGCCCAGAACACGGGGCATTCTTGGCACTGGGATCAGGCCCTGGGAAAATTGAGGTGTGCCACTGGATTTTCGAGAACGACATGACGTGGACCACTTGAACAGAAAGAATCTCTACTTTGGTTTTTCCGGTTGCCCTATATCAAAATTGAAACAGATGGATCTTTAATTAACATTGTGAAGCCACTCGCGTTTTCTTTTTTTTTTTGTCATTATCTTGGAGTTGTTTCTATTTACAATTCAGCTTGTCTCCTTTTGTAGAGTTTTGGATTATTCGGTGATGAGCAATCATTAGTAGTATTGACGCTTTCATTTCTATTTACTGTGCCTAATTTAAAATTTGAATGGTTAATGTTATGAGTGTTGTTACTATTGCTATGGGGATTTTTGAAGTTTTGATTTTTGAAATGTGAAAAGACGTGAAGCTGGTGCATTGAGGTGGCAGTGGAGGACAAGGGAAGGAATATGTATTACACGAATGTTAAGAAATGTTTGGTTTGGGCAATGAGCCAAAGCCATTTGAGAAGCATATTGTTGAGGGTTGCATTACTGAGTTGGTGTTGTGTCAGTGAAATGAGTTTAGGTGAAGGCGAATGAGATATGGTGAAGTGCGCATGTTGTGGGTGGAGTGATTGTGCGGTATAAAGTGAGAGCAAAAAATAGCATGCACATATCGCAGCTTTAAGTGCAACCAAAGAAACGGTGCATCAAAGCCTGAAAGGCACCATCCATAGCTTATGATAGGTGAGTGGCATGAGGTACGCAGGGGACAATATCAGACAATTAGGACCCACCACCACACCCTCACCTCTTCCATAGCCCTTTATCCCTTTTGGACTTCTGGAGTGCTCTATATCTATTTCTAACCATCCCACCTTCATTTCATCAAACGCTTTCATGTATGTTTTTGTTACTTTCATCATTCTTCCTATACGTTGCTTCACATATTATCTAACTTCATTTTAGATTATTCTTTATATATTTAATTTTATATTGTAAATTAATAATGACTTTTTTAACACCAATATTCTACTTTCATTTATTCAAATATTGTTTTCATAAAACTAGTGGATGCATAAGATTTTTAAAATAAAATACCATAACATCCTCAATTATCAAAATAGTCATGGCTACCACCAGTAAATATTAATGAAATTTATGAATAATCTATAAATATTAGAGTTATATTTTATAATAAAGTTAGTTATATTTTATAGTAAGTGTTGAAATTTATAAATAATTTAAACTTATGTTATATATAAATATTGTAGTTGTATTTTGTAATAAATATTAAAATTTGTAAATACTCAATATATATATTTATCTATCAGTTTTTCCTCCAAAAAACCATAAATGACAAAACATTTACCGTAAAGATGAAATGTGTAAGAACTTAGAAAATAGAGTAATAGAGTAGATAAGTCGATTAAAATAATGAGACGAGCGTCTTACTTTTAAAATAATCGTATAATATAGATATATCTTACTAAAGTTCGGTTCATTATCTAAATCACTTCATCTCTCTAAAACTTTCGTTCTCTACTCGTTCTCTGTCTTCTCTCTAGTTTTCCTTCTTACTGAGTTGTTGGATTGATGATCAGGAGGTGCCTAGACGTCCACAGCGTAGAGGGCTTCATAAATAACCGATCAATTTCTTGATTCTAGCGGGTAAGTTGTTCTCCCCTTTTTCTCCGCTATTTTTGAATCTAGACCATGCAATCTCTACTGGTTGCATGTGTCTTGTGTGTTTTCTCGTTCATTCCCTATCCAATTCTAGCTCTAAGAGTTGTTCTTGATCACCAATTGGTGATTTGTAGGATCCTGTTGAGTTTCCTTATGGTGCAAGGTACTGTAGAGGTGATCCGGTGAGCTGTGATGTGAATCTCTAAGGTAAGGTGAGCTGTGATGTGAATCTATAGATTTCTGTTTAAATTGGTAGTTTGATACGTGTGTGTACTGAATTCTGCATTTTGTTACTGTTTGAGCTGACATGTAGTTCTTGTGTAGGTTAAATCATATATTCTTTGAATGTTTATTGATGAAACTATGAAATGTTGTTTGTGAATTGATTAGATGTGATGTGCAATTGTAATTGAGTATGTTAGATGATTGTATTATGTTATAGTAGCTATTAGATAGAAAGTTAAGCGAATTGGTAGTGTTTTAGGTCTTTTTAGAGGAAGTGAGGTAATGAATTTGAGAATTAGAGGTCAGGGACTCATTTGGTCTGTTTAGGCAGTAGAGGTAAGTCATTTGTAACTTGTGTGAGTCTTTTAAATGGTCAAAAACCTGTGCAAAGTGGTAGAATTGAATTTGGGTCTTTAAGTTGAGGAATTGAATGTTTTAGAGTAAGAATTGGTTCATAATCATTTTAGATTGGTGATAGACATGTTTAGGATCACTTAGATAAGTCTAATTAGTTATATAATACAACCTAGGAGCGTTAGAAGTTGGGAAAGATAGTTAGAATAGGTATTTTGTGGTTGAGTTGCATAAATCTGCAGAATTTCGTTCTGCAAATTATGCAGACTCGTTGTGCGAATAATTTCTCATAGCGAGTCGTTATGGTGAGCTGCTCTCTGCCAAGGGCATTCGCACTGCGAGTTGGTGCGCTGTGCGAATGACTTGAGAGGTTGCTCTCTGTCTGAATATTCGTACAACAAGTTTGGGCGTTATGCGAATGGTTGGGGTGAGTTGCTCTCTGCCTAGTGATTCGCATGGCGAATCAGGGCGTTGTGCGCTTGGTTGGGGTCTGGAGTTATTCCTGATTTTTATTCGAAGAGCGATAAGGGTCGCATAGCGAGTGGGTTAGGAAGGTTGGTCTCTGTCTGGACTTTCACATAGTGACTTGGAGCCGTTATGCGAGAGGTTGAGGTCTAGTACCTCTACGAGTTAATTCGCATAGCGAGACAAGTCGCTATGCGAGGGACTCCTAGTTTCACCTTGCGAATTGGGTACGCAGAACGAAAGGTTTGAATCAGTTGCTCTTTAATTACTTTGTATTGAGTTTGATTAAACTAATTGTAGTATGTATTGTGAATTATGTTTAAAGGTGAATGTTTGTATATAATTGAGTATTATTATGAGTTCAATTCCAAATAAAAGTATGTGATTCAAAGAGGTGAATGTAATTTTCATTGTAGAATCTCTTGGTGAGATTTCAGGTTGTTTAGAATGAATGCAGGAGCTCAGTCTTGGGGGTTATCCTGAAACTCCAATGGTCTTTCATTCTCAAGTAGAGAGGATTGAACCATGTTGTGAGGAGTAGCAGGAGGTCTTAGTCTTGGAGGCTTCCAGTATGCCTCAAGACTCGGAACAGATTAACCTCGTGAGTGTGGTAGGGTGAAACTCATTGGCAAAGGTTTTGCATAGCAGTAGAGGCCACCACGAGTGCATAACCCGCCATAGCTCAACAATCATTCTAAGTCCGGACGAGTCAAGTCTAGAATATAACATGTTACGACGTGTGATATAGTATACTTTGTTTGAGTGAACTTTCTATGCTACATGCTATTATAATTGTATGATCTTTGTATATCTAGCTTACCCTTCTGGTTGTGTTTGTATGTTGTTCGTGTGGTGTTTTCTTTTGCAATGATCATTCATTTGGATGTGAGCAGAGGTAGACGAGCTACCTTTGGAGCAGGCCTTGGAGGGTGATAACGTTACTGTTTAGTTTAGTTAGGATCTTTTAGTTGTTTTGTATAGTTTTGAAATATTCTATTGTATATAAAGTTTTAAATTTTATAGTCATTTTGGATGACTGTAAGATTAACTCTTTATCTGTAAATCTTTAACTGTTCTATCATATTATAATGTTGACTACTATTTATATAGTTTATACTATATATTTTAGGATGTTACAAAATGTCTCTTCATTCTTCCAAATATTTTAGGATGTTACAAAATGTCTCTTCATTCTTCCAAATATTTAACGAAGCTATATTGGTGGGTGAATATTTATCGAAAATAGAATTTAAAATCATTATAGAAAAATAAATTTAGATAGTTTTAGGTTAAAAAAAAGTAAATTTTTAATATTAACTTGTTTCAATTATAATAAAAATACAAATCACTTCAATCAATATCATTTTTAACTATCATCAGTTTTGTGCTTTCAATCTGTGCTGGTTCTTTTTCTGCATAGGTTTTGGTGTTCTGTTTTGTGTTTGTCTTTTTTATGTTTCTACTGTAGTGTCGTATCTATGTGTTTATTGGGTGGTTGGGGCACTGTGTCATTTCATTGAAGAATATTTCAACATGCAGCATTTGAAATTCTTAAATTACTACAAACATTTTCACCAACTTACAGTTACACTCTTAAATTTAATGCTAAACACTGAATTTCCCTATTTTATAATCATGCAAAACTAGTCTATTCAATAAAGTAATACTGCATGTCATTTTCTTTTTAACATGTGCTTCACCTAATCAATTTTCTTATGCTGATAAATAAATTAGGTAAGTCAGTACAATATTAAAATAAGATTAGTTTTTTTATGGATCTTTAAAACTCAAGACTGTCCGAAATTTTAATTTTGTTAACACTATTATGATCACTACAATAATTTAAAACAAAATAAATTCTAAAAATAGGTTTTAACTTTATTAAACTATAATTTTCTTATGAAATCATTTTGTGAAACCAATTGATAAACAGAAACATGTATAAAAGAATAATACAAAATATTTTGTATTTATTAGATGGAAAAAGTGTTAGGATTCTCTTTCTTAACATAATTTCTATTGTATAGATTTTGAAGGTCTGCATTAATAATATGACATATTAATTCATAGAGGGAAGGGAGAATTTTCAAATTTTTTTCATGAATATGGCCTTAAAGCTCACAATTAAATATATTTTGTACTTACCCTAGATGTGTTCTTCATTTTTTTTAATCCATTCTTATTCTTTAATTTTTTTCATCAAATAATATTAATAAGTAATTATTTTTTTATTGTTAGACTGAAAAATAAAATAAAAATATAGAAAACAAAATAATTCTATCAAAAATGAGTTATTCATTAGATTTAAAATATAATTTTGAATTATATAGTTTAAGATATATTTAAAAAACATATTAGATAATGTAAAATATAAATTTTAGAATATAAATTTGAATTGATTAGAAAGTGTAATAATAGGAGTACAATAGTTATTGTTATTTTTAATATATGAGGATACAGTAAGAAAAACCCATGTTTATTTCGTGTGCAATTTTCTGATCCAGTGGGCCTGGACACTGCCGTTTGTTTTAAAAAATGGGTTGCAGTAAGTAACTGTATGAGACCATGTATATGCACATGTTTTTCTTTTGTTTGTTTTATATAATTTATTAAATTTTATCTGAAAGAATATTTTCATTTATTGTTATATTTTAATATTAAAATAAATAAATTATCTTCAAACAAGAAGACAAAAAAGAAAATAAGAATACAAGACAAAAGGAATGTAAGTTCATATTACTTCTTATTCTTCATTTCTTCCCTTATTAAAGATTGTTTTTCCCTGTATTTACAAGTCTAATATTTCCAAGAAAAATATACTTTTTTTATTCTCACTTATATCTAACAATAATATATAATAAGAATATAATAAATAACTAACCAAATTTAAGAATATATTTTAATAAGTAACAATATAATAATCTCTAAAAATATTTTTTTTCAACTGAATAATTATTCACTAAATCTTAAAATAAAATAAATCTTTTGAAATAGAACTAACAATTATTAAACTTTTTTATATACTTTTCTAATTATTAAACTTTTTTGGATTTCGTTGTAATTTTGTTATGTACCATTTGTAGCTATAATAGTTAAATTCCGAAATGCATAATTTATAAGAAATTACACATCATAAAAGAATGATAAAACTTGTAATAATTTAAAATTTGGAATTAGAATTTAAACTTATGCATATGTAAAACAATGATTATGATTATAATGTAAAGTTGTTTATAAGAAAATGCAGTATATAACCCTAAATCCACAATATACTTTGTACAAATACATTTCTGTTTTGGTTTGAATAAGTTAGAGATATAATACATTTTATACTTTATAACTACGCACAATAAAAAATATTGAAAAACAATAAAATAAATAATGTTGATTGAAACTTTAATAGATTCTTTTATTTTAATTGTTGAGGTTAAAGGGTTTTCGGTTATTATCTATTGTATTTGTGTAGAAAAATTATGTGCATGCAAGTACATAACGATGTATTTCATGAAAAGGATAAATAAAGTTTGATAAAATATGTGAAATATTGAAACTTGAATAGATTCTTTTTAAGTTGCATAGTTTTATAGAATAGAGTATTGACACTAGAGTAGAAAGGACTTTAGACATCTGTTATTTTAGACTATTTTAACGTCTTTATGGATGACGTTAATGAGACATCGGGGACTCTACAGGTCCGACATCTTTATAGACGTCGGATTACACCAAAACCGATGTTTATAGACGTCGGACATGACATTAATCGACTGCAGCTTGTGTCTTTGGATAGCGTAGTAGCACCTTCTTCTTTTGCTTGTTTTCTTATAAGAAAAACTTGCGTCTTTTGGACCTCTTATGGAATTTCAACCGAAAATCGAATCTGGGTCCTTGCCTAGTTCTATTCCAACCGGCAATGAAAACGAATACGGTGACATGAGAATTAGGCAAGGACCCAGGTTCGGTTTTGGGTTGAAATGTTATAAGACATCCAAAAGACACAAGATTTCCTTACGAGGAAACTAACAAGGGGAGAAGGTGTTACTACGCTCCCCAAAGACACGAGAAAAACTACACCAAAACACAACGAAAACTCATTTTAATCGGTTCAAATGGAAGATAATCCATCAAAGACTAATTTAATCAGAGTAAACGTAAGTTTAAATGGTTCAAAAGAGACAAAACGCACTTGGAAATGCAATGTCGTGGAGAGAAAAGGCGAGAAGGAAGACGATGAAGTGCGCGTAACCACGGGTTTGATTTCTGATTTAATAGGAAACCAGACGTCGGGCACAATGGGGCACCGGCGTCCATTCGATTTAAATATTAATATTCGTGGTGTATATAGACGTCGAACATAAGGGGAGCCGACGTCCAAAACAACTCTTCATCTACCTTGTCAGGACATTTAGACGTCGGATGGCGGGATCAAAAGTCCATATGGCGAAAAAAACAACTTTTCACCTACCTGTCAAGCATATAGACGTCTGTTGCAGGGGGCCGACGTCGATAATGGTATATAGACGTCGGGGATGACGATATCAGAAGTCTATATGGTAGAAAAAAAAACTTTTCATCTACCTATCAGACATATAAACGTCTGTTAGGAGAAATACCGACGTCTAAAATATTAGAGACGTCGAAGACCCTCCTAACCGATATCTATATGCCCAACTTATTTACGAAAATGCCACCAATCAATAATTTATGTTGGTTATTTTATAATCCGATGTCAACGGAGTGAGATTAAATTCAGTAACATAGTATCTAAAGTAAAGGGTGGTTGTTTTTCTGAGAAAGAATTCGTAGTAGTAAAGTAAAATAATCTCATGAATGACAAGTAATTAGGTTGTTACATACTAAATCTTAATTGGTGTTTGATTTTACAGTTTATGTTATGTAATAATTTAAATATCATTTTTTTGGTGTTTAATTCAATTTTGTAAGTTTGGCATTATTAAGTAATTTTCAATGAGATAAAATGGTTATAAAATGTCTGATACACACAAATTCATAAATTATTTATCGTTATTATTTACAACCAATAATGTCATATATTTAAAAGATGATGTTTTGAGATTGTTGGTAGTCCACATTCCTTCTATGTTTGTGCCCTTAAAAAAGTTAAGTAGAAAAATTAGTTCATATTGATGTTTGAAGATGTTTTTATTCAATTTCTTTGTTGGCACGTTACAAGTAAAAAATTAAGCCTTTATTAAACTATTTTAAAATTCTCGATACTTACGGATATTTAGAAAAAATATATTTTATAAAATTTTAAAATAAAATTAAAAAATATAAAATATAATATAAATAAAATTAAAATTTAATTTTAATTTAATTTAATTTTATAAAATAAAAATTAATTTTAATTTTAATTAAATATAACTTAATAAAATATAAATTAAATTTATTTTAATTTTTTTCTGATAATCAATTCAAATAAAATAATATTATATTTTTATCATTCCTAATTTTATCAAATCATTTCAGCAATTAAAAATAACAATATCGAATAAAGTTACAAATCCCATCGTACAAAAAGTCAATAAATAAAAAGTATATTATCTTGCCCGAATGAATACACGAGACTACATTTTGAAAATAGTTCCTGAAACGCAATTGGTTAAATGCAGCCATGTCCAACACGACAACCTAGGTATAAGCGTTTGGCTTTTGTTTTAGAGTGCTCAATCAAAAATTCAATAAACCAAATTACTATCTAATATCTTATTATAAAAAGATTTTGTTATATAACTGTATCCTAAAATATTTCATTTATTTTTTATAATTTAATTGTTGTTATTGAAATTAATGGTTAAGGTTTAAAAAGTAAAAACTTAAAAAATAAAATATTAAAGTAGAAAGATGTTTTAAAATAACAAGATCGATTATTTTATATTAAAATGAGTTGATAATATAAATAGAATTTCATGCATTTTCATTACTTAAAACACAGTTTATCTTTCTAAAACTTGTTCTCTAAACTTTCTATACCTTCTGTGTAAGTTTTCTTACTCCTTGATCATCTATTCGACGATTCAGGAAGTTCTTAGGAGATCTCTACGGAGTTGTCTTCAATATCTACCGATCAATTTCTACAATAGAACAAGTAAGTTTCCAATCCTTTTTCTCTCCTTCTATTCTTGGTCTTTGATCATGTGCCTAAATTTGTTTGTTAATCTGAAATTCTAAGGTCTGTTTCCAATCATCAATTGGCAATTTTAGGTTTCTCTAAGATTTTTCCTTGTGGTGGAAGTAATGATCGAGGGTTAGAGATGTAGTAATTTTAACAAAGGTAAGGGAAGTTAATTTGTCTTTTGTATATGTAATAGGAGGTTTGAAATCTTTTATTGATGGGTTGTATGATTATATGATAGTATAAATGTTCTAAATTGAGTAAATATTGATTAGTGTACGTTATGATGAAAGGTTTAGATTTTTTAATGTATGAATTGTGTGATCTATTGTATGATGAAATGAATATGTTGTTGATGCAAAAATTGTATGAATATTGATGGTTATGAAAATAATAGATTGAAGTACTAATGTGGTTTTAAAGTGATGAGTGTTGGTATGTCGATTCTTGAAATAATGAGTAGAATGTGGAACCTGTAGTTTGGTAAGTGTTATAGGGTAATTGTGACTGATTAATATACTTAAATGAGGAAATTTATGATGTTAAGTTGAGAGGAAGACTCTGAGTGTAATTATTACTTATTTGGAGTGAAAATTTAGGGTTTTGGTTGGTGGATTTATGAGTAAGCAGTGGGTTGAGAAAAAGGGATGTTTGGGGTTGTTTTAAAGTCCATTTGGACTTGTGAGAGGGATCAAACCAGTAAAATCTGGTTTATTACGCAGAAAACTATTGGTGAGGCTTGGTTGAAATGAATTTAAGTCCATTAAGAGGGTGTTGGTAGTAAATTTAAAAAGGGGGGGTTATGTGGAGTGAGAGTTGGATTAGAATGTATTATTGAGTTAATATAAAATTGGTTGTGCAGCAAAATCAGTAACATGGGTGGTATAAGAGGTAAATTTGAGTTTGGGTAGCTTATCGGAGTGAATTTTGGGTTTTCATAGGTCAATTTAGGTTTATAGTGGTTAATTCAAGTAAGAGGTATGTTTTCATATGTTTCTCAGTGCCTAAGAGGGTTTAGGAATCATTTAAACTTGTATAAAGGGTCACCAAAGTCAAGATGGGTGAATTTGAGAACCTGGTGCAGCGTTGGGCGCCCTCCAAGGGGCCCCTAGGCATTTTTGCAAGGAAAATTCCCTTGGGCGCCCCCTGAGCACCCCTGTTCTAGGGGTCTGGCGCTCGGGTGCCCCTTTTTGGGACACTGGGCGCAACTCAGCAAAATTTGGTTTTTTTCAGTTTTCAGGATCTCAAATTTGGGGTTTTGGTTATCAGTTTTTGAGGTTCTTTAGGTCATTTTTGGGATTTTGGACCCTTTCAGAGTTGCTGGTGAGGGTTTCAGAGTTGTTTTCCTTACCTAAATATGAGTATCATTATGCCATGAATAAATTGTGTTATTGGGTGATTTCTGATGACTTGTATGATTGTCTATATTTCTTTAACGTATGATCAGTATTCTCATGTATTGGTGTATTATTCGAATGTGAAAGTGTATGGACATATGTATGATTTCAAATGGTTTTCAAGGTTGGAAAAAGAGAATTCCATGGAGGAATATCTTATCAGGGGATTCATGTGTATAAATAGTATAAATTGTAAGAAGCCGATATGGGGTTATCCTGACACTCTAATGATCATCCATGCTCAATTAGAGAGTGATGACTCATTTCGTGAGAGGAGCAGGAGGTCCTAGCTTGGGACCCTTTCTTCATGGTTCCAAAGGGCGTTTTAAGGACTAACCTTGTGTGGTAGCTTTGAGTGAGTCAACTGTTTCACTACACAGGTGCAGAACTTTCCATGGCTCAACATTTATACTATATTGTAAAGGGTTTGGCCAAGTCCGAGTCAGTGGTGTGAATGGGAAAGATCTTTTGATATGTGTGAATGGGAGAAGATGTTCTACTAATTGTGTGATTAAAATTGTATATTGAATTTTATTTTTACCATGTTAAACGATTTTATCATTAGCTTACCCTTACCCTTGCTTTTGTTTTTGTTTGTTTGTGTGTTTTCTCTTTTGCGATGATCACCTTAATGGGTGTGAGCTTAGGGAGGGCTTCTTTCCAGTTGTCTCAATGTATGAGTTGGTGGTGACGCAACATTATAAATAGATTCTTTTGTATTTCTGGTGTAGATTTTTCTTCTCTTGAAATCTCAAGTTTGTTGTATGTTTTATTCCTAGTTAGGGCTGGGAAAAATTTACTGAACTGTACTAAACTATATTTATCTATACTCTATTATATTGAAAAAAAAACTAAACTAAAGTATACTTAAAATAATTAACCTATTCTTTAGTTCAGTTTAAAAAAACTGAACTTTATGCAGTTAACTATTTGTACTACAGTTAACTATTTGTACTACAGTTAACTAGTTAACTGTAGTTTAGGTTTCCTATTCCTAGTCTCGTTACATTCCATTCTCACTGTGTCAAAGGCTCACTAATGTTGAAGCCTCGCCGCCCTTGAAGGTTCACCGCCGTCAAAGGCTCGCCGCCGTCAAAGGCTTTGCCGCACTCAGTTGTAGCCGAACTATCGAAGGCTCTACCACCATTGTCGAAGGTTCTGAGAACACTTGGAAAGAGAAGCAAAGGAATAACACTCTGCAACCTAAAGGTACAAATCTTTTCCCTTTTCCCTTTCAAAAAGGATAAATAAGATTGGAAAGCGATGTACTTGAGGTCTATTCCTCTGGATGATCTTTTGGATTTTGTGGCAGCTATAGAGGAAGATTTGATTTTATTTGTTTTTTTTTTGGATAAGGGTAGATTTTATTTGTTTAATTGTTGATTTGTTCTTATCTGACATTCGTTTCTCAATCGCCTACGATCAGGTAGGGTTTCTTCATTTTTCATTGATTTATTTGTTTTCGTTTTCAATTTCATTTTCACTTTGATTTTATTTGGTTTTCAATTGGGTGTAGATCTTTGATTTTATTTGTATCATCATTATTATCATGATCTGAGCTAACTTTTTTTCCAGTAATTAAGCAATTTGAATGAATAGAAACAAGAGAATTAGTTATTTGTAATTCAATCCAGATAAAACCTTAGAGTCCAAAGCAACCTTCCTTTTTGTAGTGAGCTTTAGGTCATTGTATTTCTTCTTCATAGCATCATATATTTACTCCTAAAATCATCATTCTCAAGGGTTAAAGAACTCAATCTTGAATCTCATAACCTAGGAATCTTTAGCTTTTATTTCCTTTTGGATTTTTAACTACTTCATCTTTCAACCCTTGAATAATGGATGAAGTTAAACTATTGTGCATAATTCTTTTCTATTGTTGTTAGTTGTATAGGTCAGAAGAATTTGCCACTTGTTTAAAGGGAAAATGATATTTTAACATTATAATTTTGTAATTAAAATGATATTTCCATAATAGTAAGCAATAGGTTGTGTGAACTTGGATGGTTAGGTTACTCTGTTTTCTAGAGGCAAAATAAATCATAGTTTTGAATGAAATCTGAAGGGAATTGGTTTTGTTGTTCAGAATTGTAATAAAACAAAATTTTGGTTCTTGGAAAACTTGGAGTCAGGTGACATTTGTTCTTAAAGAGTAAAAGTCACTCTTATTGTCCTGGAAAGATGAATAATTTTGAACCACTTTTTCTATAAGGATTTGATAAGTCTTACTTTTGCTTTATCAGAGGTCAAGTTATGGTTTCTCTCACGGAAGTATACTCATCTGTGACTATTTAGCTAATGGGACACTACAGGTCCATTATTTATTTCCTTTGATTTTCCTTATTTACTTCAATGTCATTTGGTATTAATCTTCAACTGAAAATACTATGCAGGATGTGGTGAACTCATATCTGGTCTTAGGAAAATCGATGGAAGAAGTGTTATGCATTTATTACACTATTGAAATTTTATACATGGCTGAAACTTTGCATGGTGTTGGTTTGATCCATGGTGATTTCAAGGACAAGTTGTTTAATGTACTTGAGAGAAAATAAAATGAGATTGATGTGATTTTTCTATGTTTAGGATGAGTTCTTGAGTTTGTAAAGATGTGATGTTATTCAGCGTGTTAGATCTATTTTATCACTTATGCTATGCTTTTAATTATTGTGTCTTTCATTAGCTTTGTAAATGTTCTTTCTGAAGAAATTGATTTTCTGATTTCGGAAGTTTGGTGACTTTTTTTCCTGTTCTGGAGTGTGATTACTGAATTTTTATATTAGTGAAATTCATTTCAAATGAATGACATGTCAACAAATGGGCATTGGGAAGGGATATTTAAAGTCAGTAGCAAGGGAGAAGAATTGATGTGATATTGTATTAGAGTTTTTAGTGTAGTTCAGTTACTCTAAATTAAAAAATAGTTCAGTTCAGTTACTCTGAACTATTTTTTAGTCCAGTGCAGTTTTCTTGAAGTAGTTTATAGTTAACTATAAACTTTTATAGTGCAGTGCACTATAGGGCAGTTTGCCCACCCCTATTCCTCGTAGCTCTTATTTTAGTGATTTTATATTACTAAAATGGGATGTTACATGAAAGTTTGCATGATTGACTGTTAAGGTTTGATATTTTGGTCCATACATTTATAATTGTTTATTTCAACAATTTTCTTCAATTATTTATAATTATGATGATATATAGTAGTGTAATAGACAAACCGACTCATATGAGAGTGGTTACTGTATAATGCATTGGATGACAACCATTATTATTCAAACTCGTATTACAAGTACTTGGAAAACGGTAATAATAACATTTAATCAAATATTTTTCTCCATTATCTTTTTATACACTAATTAAAATCATTGTCTTTTGTGCAAAAATTCAAGAGTCCTACACCAATTCCCGATAAGTCCATTCATTAGTTAAGAAAAACTTGTGCAAAATATGTAATAGAAATGTACAAAAACATGTAATTTTTAGGGTATCACAATTTGTATAATTATTTAGATTTTGGCTTATAAGTATGTTTTTGTATAAAAATCATAGTATGTTTTTGTTTCTATGCTGGATTGTGTTGGGGCTTATATACAGGTTGTATGTGTAGGTTGAAATAACATCAACTTTAGGTTTTGGTTATAATCAAAACCAAAACAAAAAGAAGTACCGATTTTGGTTTATGTCATAATCGAAACTAAATATCATAAAAATAAACAACTTTTGTCTCGATTATTACTAAAATCGATGAAAAAAAAATGATATATGACTTCAATTTTGGTATAAGCAAAATCTAATATCTTTAAAATTAAATAATTATTCTAAATGAGATAAAGTATATAATCTTAGTTATTAGCTTAACTGAGATCAAAAATTTATTTCTTTTCTATTTTTTATATTTTGTTTAGTGTTTTAATTTTCTTTTGACGGAAGCAAAATATGAATATTTATACTTTGATTTATAATCAAAGACAAAAACCCTCGTTTATTTTTTATTTATTGTAATATGCTTTGTTATAGAATCGATATCAATTGTTAAAAATAATTATTGTCATATATTTTCTATATTAGTGAATATTTTTAAACTTTTGACTTTGATACAGTATAATTACAAAATCTAACATTAATAAATTATTAAGACAAATAAATCAAATTCATCTACGTATATTTAGATAAAAAAATCACTAAAATATTACAAATAAATTGACATTATTATCTTATATCTTATTAATTTAGGTGTCAGAATGTTTTCGGAAACAACAAAAATTTAAGAAATGCTTAAGTGAAGTTAAAACAAAAAGAAAAATTGGAGATCCTAATTAAAGAGAATGTCCTATAGTCTTGTGGATGATCTGGGTCTCTACAAGATGATATCCCAAATGGCATCATATAGTAAATATAATTAGTTAATTGAATTCATTTTATGAGATAAGACTTAGCTGTTGTATCTCAAATTGGTCAAATTTGTGATGATGAATGGCACTACTGCTACTGCTCATGATTAGTTGCTTTTGAACAACCATGACATCATCAATGATGTCTATTTGCCAATTAAGTTAGCTGGATCAAGTTCAACCTGCAGCTGGATGAAACCTTGAAATTCGAGGTGTTTCATAGCTTTTTGTTTTGCCTTTTATTTAGTCAACCTTAGTCATATGTTAAGCATGGTGTTTTTATTACCAAAACAATAACTTGTATTGGATTTAACTAGCTATGAGATGTAACACACTCTCTATTATTCTTCATCTCATACACTTCTTTTTCCTCAATACTCAAATATCTCTCTCAAAACATATTCAAATTTGATACTCTGAATTGTCATCAAGTTAATTATTTCAAGTATACTCTAACATTAATTTTCCTCAATACTCTAACATTATTTCTAAATTGACGTTTATTAAAATAAGAATTTAAAAAATGTATTTTTTTATTAAATTGAATGAATAAATGAAATTAGCTAACCTTAATAACTACTGTGTATGAAATGTTTTTATTCATATTTGAGTACTGAAGAAGTATTCATTACAAATTATAAAAAATAGTAAAATTTTGAGCACTTTTATCTCTCAAGATTTTATATTTTTCATTATTTTAAGTAAATAAAAACGGTATTTAATATGTCTCAAAAACTATATTTAAATAGTATAATTTGTTTGTTAATTTCTTTAATGTTTTAGATGTAAAGATTACAAAATAGTTTAGAGGAGAGTGATTTTGTTAGTAAAGTTTTGATATTTTATTTTTAAAGAGACAAATACAGAAAAAATGATTATTAAGTTTTATTTTATAAATATCACTATCTTTCTAAAATAATTTTCTATTTTCTCTTTTACTTTTGTTTAAAATCAGACAAATTTGTTCATCTAATTGAATATTAGATATCATTATTTTTAAGACAAGATTGTTTAAAAAGACTAGACCATCTAGTAACTCAAAGTTTTGAATTTTAATAAATATACTTAATGAAATATTCCTTAGAAAGAACATCGTCTAAGGAAACATTCACTTGGACTAATTGAGTCTAGGCAAGGAAAACCTAGATGAAAAACAAGTATAAAAAAACTAGCTCAAAATGAGAACAGATCATGAGATTATTTAAACACTATCTAGAACCACACAAATAAGCATCTGATGAAAAGTGACGAAACAATAAATACCTTGAGAAATATCATCTAAGCCTAGACGAAACCTATTAAAAATGGTAGAAACGTTTGATTAGTAGGAGAAGCCTAAAAAAACTTAGTAAGACACCATGCTTAAGATATTTACACATAAGTGTTTGAATTACTTTCGTAAAGGAGCCGTGTAAAAAATCCTTCTATAAGAAGAAACAAGTTTTACAAAGATGATTTATGAAAATCTTCATTCAAACCAATGCAAAACTTAAGGATAAGTTCTTAAAGCTTGAAATTAATATGTCTATCCTTGAGGAAAACAAACCACTAAATCTTAACTCTTTGTATCCAATCAGTGTTAAGAGAAAGAGAACTAAAGTGAGTATACTGTGTAATGAACATAAGTTCTAAAAAATAAGACGTAGTCTTAATCATGTCATCAATAAGAACGTCTTATACAAGAAGAAGTCTAGTGAAAAGCATGCCAAATATTATACTTCAATAATGCTTTCATTAACAAGTATCTAACACTTTAAATCATTTCTCAATATTTGAACGTTGCACTAAGCAAGATGCATTTCTTATTGACATGACATATGACAAAAATGGTTTGAACAAGCAATGATACTTAACATTTATAAACGTTCAAAAATATTAAATCCTCATTAATGCATTTACTATAAAGTTTTATTTTGCTTGTATGCTTTGTCCTCGATCAATATGTAGAACATTCTAGGAATGTGTCTATTGAAGACTTTTGCTCTAAAAAACCGTACAATCTGCGCATAAATGAAAATCTATGATAAAGCACTGTTCAATTGCAAAATAGACCTACGTTTGACTTAAAAGCTAAAGGGGCTACCAACCTAATCTACCAGGAGTCAACTCAATATTGAACAGGCAAAATCTCAATAAAGTTATAAATAGCCAGACATATGAAAAGAAGACAAGAAGGATAACGAAGTGAATATATTTTCTTGCTTTGATCTTTGTGCTCATAATTCATAAATCGTTTGAAGCTTTCAAGTGAAAAGAGAGTGAAACATCATCAAGATTTACAGATTTTATTGTAATTAAAAACATACTCTCATAGAGAGTTATCCATCTGTATCTTGTTGTACATCCCGTGTTTGGATTTGTAGTGACCATAAATGGTTAGAATACTTGTGTAATCTTCGAAAAGATTAGGTGGACATGGGTCTTATTCCTAACTCATAAGGATAAAGAATTTAAGGCTTTTGGTAAAGTCTTAAAAAGAATTGAAAATGAAAAAGGATGTAAAATTGTTTCAATTAGAAGTGACATGAGGGTGAGTTTGACAATGAATTGTTTCAAAACTTTTGTGAAAACTCTGACAGCATACACAATTTCTCAAGTCCAAGAGCACCACAACAAAATTGGGTTGTTGAAAGGAAAAATAGATCTCTACAGGAAATGGCCAGATCAAATGTAAATGGTTTTGATACACCCAAACACTTTTTGGGCTGAAGCAGTTAATACATCATGTTATATTCAAAACATTAAACCTATTAAACCTATCCTATGCAAAACTCCATATGAATTATGGAAGGATAAAAGACCCAATATATCTTATTTCCATCTTTTTTGGCTGTCAATGTTCTATATTGAATGTCAAAGATAATCTTGGAAAATTTGACGCTAAAAATGATGAAGGAATTATGCTTAGATACTCTGAAACGTCTAAGGAATTTAGAGTTTATAACTCTAGAATGTCTAGAGTGAAAGAGGTTGTCCATGTGAGATTCAATGACCTTGAGCCTGACTCTAAGAAGTTAGAGTTAGACGATGAATTCATTAAATTACAATTAAATAATACAACGTCCAAAGAAGCAAATGCATAATCTATTTTAGAAGAGTTTGAGAAAGAAAAAGAATCAAATGAAGCTAGATCATATAAAATCGAAAGAAAGGAATCTGAGGAGAAAAGAGAACCCAAGGGACTACGTCGTCTGATGGAAAGAGATTATCCTACAAATAAAATTTTAGGTGACATTAAAGAAAATGTCAAGACAAGATCCTTCCATAAACATAAGCTAGCAACTCTTATCTCTCAAGTGGAACCTTCCAATATAAATGAAGCTTTGGAAGACAGCTCATGGGTAGAAGCCATGGAAGAGGAACTCAAGTAATTGCAGGAGAGTGATGTTTGAAAGCTAATGAAATTACTCCAAAACAAAAACGTCATTGGTGCAAAATGGGTATTCCGTCGTAAATTGGATGAAGATGGAAAAGTTATTTGAAACAAGACCAGACTAGTTGTCAAAGTATATTCACAACAGAAAAGTATAGATTATACAAAAACATTTGTGAGTGAGAGATGAGATGCCATATATGTAGAATCTCTAAGTCTAATTTAACACACGAGTCTTCTGAAACCAGAACTAAATATTTTTTGTATTTTTATTATTGATAATATAAAGGTAATCCAAGACTATTAGATATAGACACATAATTTGTATTGTTGTAATTAATATTTTTTTAATGAAACCATGTGGTGTGAAATGATTAAATTAAAATGTCTTATATGTAAAAATATAACTACTAACTTAATATGTCTTGTTGTATATTTATTTTTAACTTTTAATGATCATATAATATTTAAGATCAAATGAAAATTTTTCATAAAGATGAGTTGAGAAGGGATGATTTTATTATTTATTTACACCATAGACTACTTTTAAAATTGATAAAATTGTATTTTGAAAGGTGATTAATAATAATGTACAGTTTAATAGCAATAGCAACATTACATTAAATCTTAATTTTCTAAAGGTGATTAATAATAATAAAAAACATTAAAATAAATTTAGCTTCTAATATTTATTAGTGAAAAAATAAAAATATAAATCATTAGTTTGAAATGAAACATTTTTGTAATGATGTTTTCCTCTAAAAGTGTTAGGAGAAGAAGAGAGTTCTCCCTTTAAAAAGTTAGTATTATAACTTGTGTGGTTAGTAAATAAACACATGATTTAAATTTAAATTTGTAAGTAGTCAAATGCAGTGCTAAAAGAGTTAAAATATTGTATAACTAAACAAGAAAAGCCCTTTTAGGTTATTAGATTATAAAATAATACAATTTAAATATCAAGATAAAATATTTTTAACTACTATTTATTAATAGTTTACAAGAATCCAATAATAAATTTTCATTGAATTTTATTACTGGAGGGACGTATAATCCTATTTGGAAATGATGATCCCCAAGACCTAGGGTGCATTACTTTTTAGGGTTCACACGGTTGAGTTTACACGTACGGGTCCTTTTTCAGACACAATTTTGAAATTCTCTCAGACAGAAAATATTCAATGTTTGTCATGCTCACTTTTCTTTTTTGTTTCTGTTCGTGAAATTGAGCACTTCAACTAGGTTTGTCTTTCTTGATAGCAAAATTCTTCATGCTCACTCAAATTATAAACACCTTATGTAAATTTAGATACAGAAAATTATATAAACATGTAAGATATATGATAAAATAATAAAATAAAAAACAAATATGAGAGATTTTTTTAAAACAAAATGTTAGGTATAAATATTTTAATTATTATTACTATTATCAGAAAGTGGCTTCAGCATTTGGTTTCAAACTCTTTCGTGATGTTCCTGAATATTGACAATTAATTTGGATTGGACGGAGAAATCCGCAGTATTTTGAAGAATTCAAGATATTACTAACTCATCACACGTGCTAATATTAGACAAACTTTTTTTGACAATTTAATATTAGTGATGTTTCTTCCTGACTTTCGACGATGTTCGTCTAGGGGTTTTTTGGTTGCTGTAATGGGTATCCAAACATCCAATCTGTTTTATCTTGTCGAGGAAAGAGATGTATTTTAAGACACGTCGGATTAAAAAATGTTTATCTTGTCGAAATGTATTATTGTCCTGTGAATATCCGTTTTACTACTTGTAAAGTGATTAATTTATTTGAGTTCTAATTTTTTATTATTTTAATAAATTCATTTCAAAATAAATTCAGACAAAAACATGTTTATCTCTATTTGTGTGGAGAATTTAGTTATTGAAGAATTCAATTCAGAATGTTGTGTATTTTAGTTGATCTCTTATTATATGTCTGAAAAAAAAAATAATAAAAAATAGTATCTTGATCAAAATTTAATTAAATTTAGTCAAATCGACCATGATAAATAACTTTTTTTTTGTGTCGCATAAGTTTTATTAAATAAAACTAAATTTTTTTCTTAACTAAGGTAATATAAATGTTAATTTAGGTTAATCTAAAAAGCATTATCAAATGCGTTCGTTAATTAAATGCAAAAGAATATGTTTGAGAGATTTTTTAAAATACAATATGTTGAACTTAAATTAAAACTAATCGAAAACGTAAATTAAAGGAGTATCAACTAAACTAGTATGCAACAAGGTTAATTAAAAGGGAAAATGAACTAACTATTATGCACACTTGAAAATGAAAGAGATCTTGAAAAGACTATCAACTAAATAAAGTAAATTAATTATCCAAATAAGGAACAAAAGTTAAAATAGAAGAAATGGTTCAGTTACTGCTTAAAACTAAACATAATTGTGATAAAAAAAC
The DNA here is from genome assembly GCF_016808095.1 of Vigna angularis. NCBI lineage: Eukaryota > Viridiplantae > Streptophyta > Magnoliopsida > Fabales > Fabaceae > Vigna > Vigna angularis. The sequence continues at coordinate 11,258,180 of NC_068973.1, read as the reverse complement.
CAAATGAAAATTTCAAACAACAAAACTAAACAGTGAACCAAAATCTTGTCACTAAAACTTGCTATTAAAAACCACGACTAAAATAAATGGAAGGAACAATAAATAAGAAGACATGAAACAATGAAAAGAAAAAGCTTAAAACATATGAAATTAAAACCTAACTCGAATCAAGACTACAATATTGTTGAACTCGAAACATGAAAATAATAGCCCTATAAAGAAGTTTAAAACATTTTCTCTCGTAGTTCATACTTCAAACAAATTACAACAAAAGCTCCTCTCTTCAAACTATTGCATACCTTATATATATATATATATATATATATATATATATATATATATATATATAAAAGTTTATCTGCCTTTAGGTTGTTACTACGGGTCCCAAAATCAGAATTCTCCTCAATGAAAATTTGAAAAGCTACAAAAAGTTGTTTTATCCCCTTTTTGTGTGAGAGTGTATGTTGTTGCCATAACAAAATTGATGTGACAATGCATAATCCTAGCTTAGCTCCATTTGGGAACCTGCAGTGAAAATTGTTCTCTGGCCGAATTTGCCCCCAAATGCCCGATCTTATCCTATGCTAGTTGAGCTCAAACCATTGTAACCTTGATCAAATCAATGTAATTCTTAGGGTCGACCTTCTTCAACATATTTAGGTCACCCCGGTAGACTGACAGAGAACAACCCGACAACATAGAAGCACAACAGTTCAACAAGCGCCAAAGTATCGGCTCGGCAACTCCACATGTTGGCAAAGTAATAGCTCAACAACTCAATAGGTCGATATCTAGTAGCCCTATTATAAATCCTAAAATATTCTAAGATTCACATATCTAAGCTAAAATTGAAAAATAAAGGAAACAAAGATGCTAAAAGAGTGTAAGGAGCTTCATTATGAGAGTATAGAAATCGAATCATCAGGACCCAGTCAAAATTCGATTGAGTTGTCTTTAATAAAAAATTAACTAAATTCAACCTAGTCTATCCTGATCAAAGTTTGATCAAGTTGGAAGCCAAACTGAATTGAAACTTTAAAGATCCTCAAACAAATGAATAGTTAACTAAACTTTAACTTTAAATGTTTATTTTTTTAAAACTGAACTATAAAATAATACATTCAATTTTTAATCTAAATAATTGAGTACTTTTTGTATAATATAATACAGTTACTTGATAGAGTAATTTTTAATACAATTTAGTTAATTTATATTTCAAATTTTGCTCATCCCTAAATATAAGCATAGAACAAGTTTGATAAAAAGGAGGAATAGTCTTTCTTTATTAGATTAGTGTAGCAACCACTTTATATATGTGTCAAGGAGTCTCAAGACCACTTGAAGAATGAATTACTAATTTGAAATAGGTCGAATACTTTTCAATTGATTTGAAAAAACATTTTAAGTCGTTGACAATATATTGATGCTTTTGAAAAATATTTGATTAAAGGGTGAAATAAATATTGATCCGAGTATACCTTTATGTTAGTTTTGGTTATCTTGAAAAATATATCGTAACTAAATCTCACTTTTCCATTGCATTGGTAGTTGACCACAATTTTTTTTTTCAGTTTTTGGTGTCTTCTTTTTGTTGCATTTTTCTAGTAAAATGATATGATGAATAATCTTAATCAAACATAAATTTTGAAAAGTTCAACCCATAGTACATCTTGAACATTTTCTATTTCAAGAATGACAAGAATTTAGTTTCTGATATTAGAGATAATAATTATCGAATGAAATAAGTTCTGAGTCAAATATCATTAACAAATAAAAAAACTATGAAAAAGAAAGAATATAATTATATGAGAGAAAGATAAGAGATTCCTTAACCACTTGACATTTCTAAGAAAATTAATTCTTGATTATATACAAAAGTATAACATAATTCAAAACTATAAAATAGATAAAACATTCTACTAATTTTTTTAAAAAAAATATTTATATTTTATATCGGTTGTTTCAGTTCATTTTTATATTTTCTTAAGGTTAAACACCCATTTGTTTTTAAGTAGCTTATTTTTAACAAGAAGCCATGTAAAATATGGTGCTTCTAAAAATTTATGGGGAGAAAATTGTTCAAAGCTTGAATGAAACTTTTCTATCACGGACTTCCACGTCAATCCGTTCGTGGAGCTTTCCATTCAGTTTTTTTTTTCTTCTTACAGACACAAATCAAAGTAGGAAAAAGTTAGGCTTCACTTAAGTTCTTTTATATTGTTTTATTTATCATAAATTGTATATTATTTGCAAATTATTGTTAATTTTTTTAATAAATAAAATATTTTTTGAAAACTTTAAATTAAAATTTTAAATACCTGAATTTTAATATCTATTCATGATCATTAAAATAAATTTATATAAATTAGGTTAAAGTCACACAAACATTTTCTTTATGAATATATATTTATTAAACAAGATAACAGTTCTTAGGTGAAATTAAATTTTTCAACTTTTTTAATAGACAACGCTATTTTATAAGAAACTATTAAGCTTAAAAGGTTGACTACTGTCGTTTTTTTTTTTTAATTTTAGCTTACTAAAATGTCTACCGAATCAAACTAGGTCCAACATAATTTTTTGTCCCGACAATTTGATGATATTTCTCAATTGTTTAATTTTCATCATTGCCTTGTTTTTCTAATTTTGATTTTCTAAAATTTAAGGATCGATTTGTTGAATTAATGTGTCAATATTGTATAATGCAGCAGAAATTGTTCTTCTAGTCTCTGGTGACAATACTTATATGTTATACTATATTTAACCAAATTTAATATTACTTACTTAAACAATTTTTAAAAAATTAAGAAAAACATAAATAAAATTCGTAATTAAACATTACCTACCAAGGTAGTCATGAAGCCTTTTTTAAGTTTATTATAAAAAGCTCAATCAATAAATACTTGAAAACAATTCACGCTTATACAAAATTTCAAATATGCATGCGTGTGTTTCTTGACTATCTATATATACTCTTTCTTGTAGCAAAGGCTTGTTTGTGTTTGATGGTTTTGGTCCAGTTTTAAAGTCAATGGTTTATAAGAGGCTTAAGTTATCTTTAAAATACCAGAAGCACCATAACAATATAATCATTGATGTTGATATAAGTTTGATTACTTTTATCTTTATGTTTAATTAAATATATATAACATTTTATTTCATCCGCGTTCTTCGTTGGTAATGTCTATAAAAACATGTTCCATCGAGTAATAAATATATTTGTATTTATGTTCATATTTGGTTTTTTTTATTATTTCAAATATTAATTAAATAAGTTTTTTTTAAATAAAATTTAATGTCAAAAAGATACACTTTATTTCTTCACATATATAAAGAAAAAAAAATGTTTAATCAAAGTTGTTATGAGTAAAATATACTTTGGAAATGAGTAAACTTTGCATATTAAACAAGTTTGAAAAATTGAAAGAGAAAAAGAAAAAAGTTTTTAAAAAAAAGGAGAATTGTTCTTAAATAAAAAGAAATTAAGATGATAGTGAAAATGAATTTTGTAGATTACCTAATGGTATTTTAATAATTTGAAACAAGAACAGATATGTAGATTAGAAGGAGTATAAGGATAAGCACAAAGTGGAGATAAGATGTACATGTATATGTCTAACTTTATCAAATATCCAATTTAGAAAATCAAGTTATGTTCATATTCATATTCATATTTATACATCATTAAGGTAAAGAGTTCTCATTAAAATGAAGACAAATTCTAATAATGACTTTATAATGATATATTAAATATCAACATTTTAATTCTGGTGAAAGGAATAGAATAATTGTAAGGACCTTGCTCCTTTTTTTTTATTTTATTATTATTTGTGAAAGGGATGGGGGCATGGATGTTGAAAATCAGCAGGAAAGTGGAGGAGCAGAGAAGCACGAGCTGTCCTAGGGAGAAGTAGTTTTTGTTTTATTGGGAAAATAGGGGAGGCAACGTCCGTGATTTCCTCTCCCATATTTTGGCACCTTTCACAACTTAAGAAATAAAAGGTGAAGAGGGCTGCTGAACTGAAGAAGATCCTTGTTACCTTGTTGCCATTTTTTTTGTAAGAGAAGGAGAAGTTCAAAGTTCTTGGAGGTGATTGGAGCTGCACATCTTGAGGAGGATAGATTCAAAGATTTAGCAAAGGAAGTCTTCAAGAGGTAAAGGGAGTTAGATTTTGTTAGTTTAATTGTTGAATTTTACTGGTTTTGAAGTAAATCTGGAAGTTTTGGGGTTGGAAAAATGGAGTTTTCTGGGTTCTGGAAAGCTTCACGCGATTATGCAGAATTCTGCAGAAACGCCGCTCGTCCAAATTAAGGTACGATCACTTGGTTGACCAATTTTTAAACGTTCGGTAAATTCTGAACGTTCGTTCAAATCAGCCAATTTTGGAACGTTCGTCCACACCAATATTATGCTGAGCGTTCGGTTTTCAGTACGAGCGTTCGTGTTCGTCCTGTCGAGTTTGGCCTTCAGTTGATGAGCGTTCGCGTTCGTCCTCCCATACGAGAGTTCACGTTCGTCCTCCCATGAGTGTGACGTTCGTTCTTGATAATTATAGTGTTCGGTTTTAATTGGGATAGTCTGTAATAATGATGTGATTTTGAGCGTTCGTTCGAGTGTAAAAATACTTAGAGTGTTCGTCTGAGTGTAAAATGGACTTGAGCGTTCGTTGTTAAATGGGTACGGATTAGGCTTGAATCTTGAAACGTCCGCTATGGTTTATTAGCGTTCGGTCTTGTTTCTGTATTAGCAATTCTGAGCGTCCGGTTTTGAGGTTTCAGTGATTTAAGCGTGCGATCTTAATTTAATACTCTTAGGTGTAAATCTGGAACGTTCGGCCAATATTTAAGTATTCGACAAAGTAATCTAGTTATCCAACCAAGACTCTAAACGTCCGTCTTATATAGCGTTCGGTTGTTGATAAGGTTTAATCTTTGAGCGTTCGTCCAAAACAGTGAGGAATTCGACAGTAGTCTAAGGTTCGGCCTAGGTACTAGCGTTCGGTTCTGTGTTAACGAGCGTTCGATTGTTTACAGTGATATATTAGACATTCGTCTCAACTGTATACAGGAATTAGTAATTTTAGGCGTTCGTACCTAAATTAATATTTACGTGATCTTGAGCGTTCGGTATTTGGTATTAGAAAGTGCAGTCATTCGTCCTTAATGAATTCTTAAGTTTAATCTTGATCGTTCGACATTAAGGTTATGCTATTAAGTCTGGATCTATAACGTTCGGTTTCGGTGTATTCGTCAGCGTTCGGCCTTGGTTAAATTATAATTTTGCGCGTTCGGCCATCATGAAATTCAAAGTGTGAGCGTTCGTCTTATTTAGTATTCTAAGTTTGAATCTTAGTCGTTCGTCCTTGGTGTTGATGTGATTATAAGTGTTCGGTCTAGGGTCTGATAATGTCCGTTCTTATAGTATTCAGGCATTAACGTTCGGCAGAGAGCGTTCGATCAGTTTTATTAGCGTTCGTCCAGATCGATTTATGACGTTCGTCCAAAGAAGTGTTCAGCCTGTTGTTTAGCGTTCGTCCAAATCAATTTGATGACGTTCGTCCAAGTGCTTTTGCCGTTCGTCCAAACAGTGTCCGCCCAAGGGCTTTTGGCGCTCGTCCAAATAGTGTTCGTCCAGTGGTGATATTTTCTGTTATGTGTTATATTATTTAATATTTCGGTTACAATTTATGAATGCATCTTCATGTGATCCAGATTGGTTGGAAGTGTATGGTTATAAGTGGTTTATGATGTACATTGTTGATCCAAAAGAAATATCATGAGATTTAAAGTGGTCGGATTGAATCGGAAATTTAGATCTCTCGGTGAGATCAGTTAGTGTATTGAATGAATGTAAGAGGCTTCCATATGGGGGGTTATCCCTAACACTCCAACGGTCTTTCATTCTCACTTAGAGAGGATTGACGCGTGTGGTGGGAGTAGTGGGAGGTCCTAGGGTAGACGCTATCACTGGAGGTCTATTCCGCGGCAACGGACTAGCCTTGTGTATGGTCGGGTGGAACCCCTCGGCAATGGCTTTGCAAAGCAGTAGAGGCCATCACAAGTGCACAACCCGCCCCAGCTCTACATACATTCTATGTCCGGACGTGTCTAGAGTCTTAATATGATAAGATGTTTGTTTTGATGAGTCTTATGAAATAAATGATTTAAAATGAATTGTATGATTGTCTGAGACCTAGCTCACCCTTGCATTTGTATGTGTTGCATATGTTTGCTTTCCCCCTCGCGATGATCATCCAATCCTTTGGATGTGAGCAGTAGGTGATGATGTACCTTTGGAGCAAGCTTTGGAAGTTGAGGAAGACCCAGCTCCTAGTGCTTAGGATTTCTACTAGCTATTATGTTTAATGGCTCTTTATTTTGAAAAACTTCTAGTCTCCACGTTATCATAATTTGTGTTTTGGAGAATTGTGATCTTGTACTTAAGTTTTAAAAGTTTTCCAGCCAGACTTGGATAACTGTACTCCTTAATTCAATCTATTGTGTAATCTTAACTGCTTTCTATTATTATAATTGATGCATTCTACGTATATACATTGTTATATATTTTGGGATGTCACAATAATAATTAGAAACAGTTAGCGATAATATAAAAAATAAAAAATAAAATAACATATTAAATGCTTAGAAAAAAATAAAAGTGAACAACATAATATATATATAGTTTAGAAATGAAATGAGAAGTCATAATAGAATTGTAACAAGATAACAACTTTTAAATGAAAGTGGTGTAACAATTTGTAAGTTGAAATCGTAAATCTCTTTAACAACTTTCGATTTTTGAGAAATTAACTTGAAAAATCATATGAAAAATATACAAGTTTTTCATTTAAAATCATTCTATTTGTGTAATTTTTTTAAAATTTATCTATTCCTATATATTTGTCTATTTTGGTAAAAAAAAAGCAAAAAAAAGTTAAAAGATTGGTCGGTGAAAGCGCGGTTTTCGTAGTGTTGGAAATAAACGGTCAAGTCAAAACATGCACAGTGATGACTCTCGTTAAGCATTCGCATTCAGTGATCTCCGAATGAATGAACTACAGACATCAGTAAACGTTGTTTTCTTTTTCTTGTCAAAATCAGCACAATGTCAAATAGGTACTGGACCACACCAACACCAACGCGCTTCTTTCTAATAATTCTCAAATCTCTAATACACTTCTGCAAAATTATTATTACTATTATATTATATTATATATTATTATTATGCTCTAATGATGGATAAAGAGAAAGAAATGCAGAGTAAAATAAAATTTTAGATGAATAATACAACAATAAAAAAACTATGGCTTAGGTTAGTTTTTAAATTTAAATATGAAATTAAAATTTATTTTTATCTCAAGTTTTAAAAATAAATAATATATTATTTTAAGTTAATAATGTTAATTACTTTTACGTTTTAAATAATTGTTTAGATTGATATTTGAATTAAAATATATCAAATATTATAAACAATTTACATATTAATATGAAACCTTTGATGTTATTAGATTAAAATTATTATATTTATTTGTTTTTTAAATTTAAAAATTAAAACATATTAAAGTCTAAAACATATTTTAATTTTACGTACAAATTTAAAATCTAAAAACATGTGTAATCCAAAAAATAACTACGAAGAATACAAAAGTTGACTTTAAATTGTAGGGTTACGATAAATAAAATTATAGTAAAAGTCAAAGATAAAATATGAAAACGATGATCATTATAATATTTGTGGTACATAAGCCATACGTATCTTTAAAATTGAATGCATCATCGTCAACGAAGTTCATGAACAGACACACGTGACATTACAAGAATACGAAAAGTATTCCTATTTATGGATGTCTGTTATTCTTGAATGTAACTTGAACCTTCTTTGAAACTATTCACATTTAGATAACTCCTTCTTTGATTTTGTTACGTATATTTGATTTTGTTTTGTAAATGAAAACAAAAAGTATATTATTTTGATGTCTTTCGTTGGAAGTTTTGATCGAAAAAAGATGTGCGGGTCTTTCTTTCTCCTTCTTAGTCATCCTTCCTACCAAACTGATTTCCCTCTTCTCTTCTCTTCTCTTCTTACCTATCTTTCTTTACATTTCAAATCAGTTGGTCGGTTTATATAATTTCAGTACGGAATGTTTAAATAATTTTAATATGTTAAATTCCCTTTTAATATAATATTGTACAACATAATAAAATAATATAAGTAAAAATAAGTCCTCCATAGTTTATTCTCTTTTTCTGGGTGCAGTATTAGAAATTAACCTGCTTTATTTCAATGAGAGAGTGAAAAATGAGAAAGTAAAAAAAACAGTTATAAATAAAACTGTTTAAATTAAGTAATACGAATGGATACTAGTACAGGATAAGAAAATGACTTCGATTAATTTTGTTTATAGGATTTGGTTCCGCAACCGAGTCATATTCGAACGAGGTAAAAGAGGTGACTTTATGCCTCGGTTCTGAACCGGGTTAAAAAGAGACACGATGATGCCTCGGTTCTTAGATAACCGAGGCAATTGCGTGTTTTTTTTTTCAAAACAATCCACTTCTCCCTCTTCGTTGCACAGTCCAAGCAAGCAAAGGGTTATTGAATTTTTTCCCTTTCACAGAACCAAATATCAGAATAGCAAAGGGTTATTGAATTTTTTTCCCTTTCACATAACCAAATCTCAGAACATACAGAACCAAATATCAGAATAACACAGAAAAATCAACTACACCAACCTTAACAAAATCGCTCCCAAAATAACAGAGAAAAAAAAGTATGGGTTTTGATACCATGAGCATTTAGGGAAGAAGAAAAGATTTGGGGAAGAAGGGAGGTTGCTCGCCACCGCTGCAGGACGCCTCACTGCCACCTCTTCGTTGCTCGCCAACGCCACTACTGCAGGACGCCCTCGCCTGACCTCGCCGCAACCTCGCCACCACCTCGCCACCACCTCGTCGCGACCTCGCGCAAGGAACTCCGTTCAACTCTTAGATCGGTGAACCTCCCATCATCTCCAAGGCACCATCTTCTCTGCTCACCAAACGCCTTAGATCGGCGAGCCTCCCATCATCGCCGCCGCGATACTCGTCTCCACCATCGCGCCTCCCCTCCGCTTTCGACGCCGGCCACCATCGCGCCTCCCCTCTGCTTTCAACGCCGGCCACCATCGCGCCTCCCCTCTGCTTTCGACGCCGGCCACCATCGCGTCTCGTCCTCGCACCGTCGCTGTCAAGTGGGAGAGGAGAAGAGAGATCGCGCCCTCTCTGTTTCTGCCAGATGAAAATGAAAAAGGGGAGATGAGAGTGCCAGAGGAAAGAACCGCTTCGTGTAAAATGAAAAAGCGAACATGAGAGTAGGTCAGGTGTGACTGATTTGACCGGGGTAATAGGCCTCGGTTCTACCTTTAATCGAGTCAATACGCCAAAACACAGTCTCAATTCCACCTTTAACCGAGTTAATAGCCCAAAACACAGTTTATATGCTTCGGTCTTTACTAAACCGAGACATATAAATTCATCAAAACTACAAAATTGCCACCGCTCTCTCATAAACTTCGGTTTTCCTTAAACCGAAGTCTATTGGACGAGTTAAAAAGCATAATTTTTACTAGTAATAAGAATAAAAAAAAATTAAATATATTTATGTATCTATTATTAATTATTATATATATCTATCTATATATATATGAAATATAATTGTTTCATATATATATATATATATATATATATATATATATATATATATATATATATATATATATATATATATATATATACTGTAAATTATATGACATAATTAATTTTGTTTTTGACATGATCGAAAAAATATATCAGATTCCGGCGAAAATCTCTTCTTTTTTCTTTTTTATACAAGAAGTTTCAAGGTCATTTTTTTTTACTGTTTTCCGCTTTTCTATTATTACATGGCACTAAGTCAACGCAGCATAAAGAAACAAGGTTATATAATAAAAAAAAAATAGCAACAGCATTAACATACTTTTTATGATTTAATTCATATAAGGACTGAATGATAAGACATTAAAGTTAAAAGATTAAATGATATAACAACAGTCTCTATATTAATTTTAATTTTGGGTTGACTAATTATTAATGGATGGATTTACCTATTGATTGATTGGTGGATTGATGATTCGATTCAATCAACAGATTGATTATTTTTATTTAATTGGTGAATAGATTTATCGATGGACCAATTGATAGACGAATTAAACTATTAAGAAGACTGATTCATTGAAGAATAAAGGTTACATTAACATTTAGCAAATAATAACTATGAATTAACCGACTAATGTTGATTAAGTATGATTAAACCATGATTAAGCCAATAAAAAAAGTAAATCATTCTCTCAATCGTTTGGTCTTAATCATACAGACTTAACCATTTGACCTCATTTTATCAACCTATTTAGCAATTCAGCCTCAACCATATAATTTTAACTTCTCAGCTTCGATTTCTTTATCGAATTTTCAATCTTCAAATTTCGGCTTCAATCACTCAGTTCGATCATTCGACCTCAACAATTCAACCTTAACCTCTTAGCCTCAATTTCTCTATCGACGGTTCAATCTTGGAATTTTGACTCGGCCATTTGACCTCGACTAATCGGCTTGTTCGACCTTTCGGTCTCAAACTCTTGGTCTCAATATCTTTATCTACCTTTTAGTCTTTTAACATTTTGAATCGGTCACTCGACCTCGACCTCTTGGCCTTAATTTTTTGTCAACTTTTTAGTCTTGACTTTTCAGCCTCAACCATTAGGCTTCAACATCTCAGCCTTAATTTCTCTTTTGAGTTTTTAGTCTTGACATCTTAATCTCGGTCATTTGACCTCAACCATTCCGGCTCATCCCATTGGCCTGTTCGACCAATCAGCCTCAATGCTCTCGACCTCTACCACATGGGCTCATCCTCTCGACCTTTGGTCGGCCTTCACCTCTTGCCTTATCCTCTCACGATTACGGTAAAAATATTGGTAAGGGTGAGTTCCAACCAAGGAACCCCTCATGATCAAACTAAAATACTCTGCTAAGGACGAGTTCCAACCAAGGATCCCTTGTTGAAAATTCCATTAGGTAAGGGCGAATTCCAAGTAAGCAAACACTCTTGATCGATAAATAACATTTGGCTAAGGGCAAGTTCTAAACAAGGAACCCATCCTGAAAACTACAACGACTAAAGATGAGTTTTAACCAAGGAACCCCTCTTGATCTGACTATTTCATACATGATTTCCAAGTACCTTTTTTTCTTTTCAAACTGTTACAAGTACTCGGGCTTGGACGACTAGTGTATTTTACATATCCTTTTGGTCAATAAGTTAGACCAACTAGCAAGACAACCGATCGACCGAATGGCGGGCTGATGCCCCGACCTGACCAACCGACTAACGAGCAAACTACCCTGACTCGACTGACTGAAAAACTAACCAACTGATTAACAAGACTGAGCAATTGCAAAATAATAAAGGTCAGATTAATACTTAGCCAACGATAACCACAAATTAACCACGTCTCATACATGAGTAATATGGTCCTTATATCAAAAGTCTTCCTAACAAAGATTTTAGGTAAGTGTGCCCCATTAAGATGAACGACGATATGTAAAGGTATACTCATGGTTGAGAATGCTTCCGTTGAAAGGAGAGTGTGTACCAATATGGAAGGGACTCACCCTTAATGTAGAGATTATTGGATTTTAAGTGGTAGTGTAAGTCCCCTATTTGATAAAAAAAAGAGAAAGTTGAACATCATACAAAGTATAAGACCCATAAACTTATTGAGTTAAGATTTTGAGATTAAGGTGATGCTTATGCCTTATACGGTTTAGATTCAAGTCTAATTGGTATTTTATCCCTATGATGAGTTCTCCCTTGACGAAGAAACATCATTTTTCTCAAATCTAATATTTTTTTATTAATTACTTTCATCAATAAATGTTAAAATTGTTGAAATATTAGTTTTTTTCATTAAAAAATTCAAACTTTTTCTCTCCCTTCATTCCTTTTCCTTTTCATTTATTACCTACTGAATATATATATATATATATATATATATATATATATATATATATATATATATATATATATATATATATATATATATATATATATATAAACTTACATTAAAACAAAGTGGAGAAACCATGCAAACACACGTCCACACAATTGGATAGATAGATAATTGTTTATAGGCAAATCATAAAAATAATTACAAAAGGGGTTTAGCCTTGTTCCTCATGTTCCAGTAATGAAAATGAAAACAGGATGTAGGGTCCCGATCGTGCACATAAACTTAGTTAATCTAGAATATTAGGATGCCACAGACCACCCATTTTCTCTATATAAACACCTCAACTTGTTCAACAATCCAATTGATCCATTTTCCCTCCTTCATCTTATCATTACTACCCCACAGTTTATGCACACTCACTACTTTGCTCCTTAATCACTTCTCTTTCACACAACTTATGTAATAACCTCGCAATCGATCAAGATGAAGAAGAGATTAGCAGCAAGCACCATCGATGATTCCACTAAACTTGATCGCAAAACCATCGAAAGAAACCGCAGAATCCACATGAAATCCCTCTGCCATCAGCTTGGTTCTCTTATTCCTCCCAACCTCAAACCACCCAAATCCAAGGTACACACGGAATTCACAAAAAATACTCAGCTGTTCATTTTTTTTCGCCACCCCTCTTGTTTGAACTCTTCACCCAGTTGTTCTTTCAATTGGGATAGTTAAAAGACACTTTCTTTTTCAAAAAAGCAGACTCTTTCTTCGTTTTTGTATAAGAATTTGAAAATGAGCACTCATGTCTGATTCCACGTTTGAAGTCTTCCAATTCGGGATTCAGATGTGAAAATTGGGACGTGAATCACGCACCACCACACATTTGAGTTGATCTCGTGCGAAACACGAACTAAAATTTCCAAAATCACGTTCCTAACTGTTTGATGAATTGTATCCTTAGTCCATGAAGTTTTAACCAAGTGTTGAATGTTTTCAGCTGATGCTAGGGCAGCAGGACCAACTGGATCTCGCAGCAAGGTACATAAAACAAATGAGAGAGAGAATAGAGAAATTGAAGAGGCAGAAGGAGCAAGCGATGTTGAACCAAAGCAGTGAAAGAAAAATGTTCGTTGACACCAAGTTGCCAATACCCGAGCTAAGAGACTTGGGTTCCGGCATCGAAGTGATGCTGGTGAGTGGATTGAACAAGACATTCATGTTGTACGAAGTAATCAGCGTTCTTGAGGAAGAAGGTGCTGAAGTTGTCACTGCAAGCTTCTCAACTGTCGGCGACAAGTTATTTTACGTTGTTCACGCTCAGGTAAAGTTATACATCATCAATTTTTACAACATTTTACAACATTTTCATCTGAAATGTTTGTTTGTTCAGAAATTAAGAAGAATTCAATTAAGTAATTTGATCTGGTTTTTGGTGTGTCAGGTTAAAATATCAAGAGTTGGAGTGGAGACGACAAGGGTAAAGGATAGACTTCAAGAATTTATTGCCCCATTAGAAATTTGGCCGGAAGACGTGTGAATCTTAACAGCTACTCTGTACCTCACTATGTACTGTGTCCTGCCCACAAATTATTAGTTTCAGAGCTATGTCCTGGCTGGTCAATCATATTAATCTATATATTAGCTTTTTATAAAAAAAATAAAAATGAGTACTATATTATCTATTTGTTTCTTTTATGATGTGTTCGCTTTCGCGGATGATACTATTTGCGTCAATTTGCGAGTGATGAATCAAAAAAATTTTGTGTTCGTTTGAGTTGATTAGCTCGGATGAAAATGAAGTGATTTGCGGGATTCATCCCGTGTTCATTCACCCGCACATATGAAGAGATTTGGAAGGATGATGAAATAGTCTGAATTATTCCTGTTTTGATAATTTTATTATAATTGAATACATCCACAATTGATTCCGAGAAGCTGTAATCGGTTACAACATTGTAACCGGTTACAGCTGCATGAACAAATATAAAGTAGAGGAGTAATCGGTTACAAGAGTGGTGTAACCGGTTACAACTGCATCACTAGAGATATTTTGGTAATCTTTAATTTCTATCAATTAAACTAATTTTTAAAATCTATCACATTAATCAAATTCTACACTAATTCTCACAAACTTTACTTCTAAATCTACTCTCAATTACTCACAAATCCATTCAAAAAAAATAACTAAAAAATTATCCTCAAATCTATTCAAATCATCTCCCCAAAATACACTCAAAAGAACAAAGCTTTAAGTAAAATAAATTTTGTTATAATCTTAAATAAGTTGAGATAATACGATTAGAGTCATCACTATATTTAAAAGAAATTCAACAACTATTTTGAAGTTTGGAACCCCAACTTTTAGGTACGTGAGAATATTAGACTTATTAAAATAAATTCTTTTGATGAAGTAAAAATTCATCTTTGAAAATTTTAATCTTTTTAGAAATGCTAAAATAAGTAGAAGATTTGACAGGAAATGAATTAAAATTAAATGTTCAATATAATAAAGATTAAGATTGATTGTTTGGGACATCCGTTGTAGAAACTAGAAAATCTGCAGATCCTGGAAGTGATTAAAAATGAATGATAATTTTAAAGAAAGTGACAGAGTTGAAATGAGTAATAGAATAATTAAGCAAAGTAATGATTTTGAAGAAGTGAACTTGCAAAGGAACAACATGTTCACACGGCTTTGAGGGAAATAATTACTGAAAGGGGAAATAAAGCATATTAAGAAAAGTGATTTTGTGATCTGTGTCGATCTGTTTCTGAAGAGTAATCCATGATTTTGAATTTAATGCGCCGGCGGAGATATTGTCAGAAGTGTATGAACTGAACCTAAATTTTGGACCTAATTCCATGTATGTGTGAACTCAGCATCATTATTTTTGAAAGACTTTGACACTTTATGAATGGATGGAAGGCATCAGGACACAATTTTAAAAGCATCACAGTATAATACGAGGAGATCTATTTTGACCAACTTTTTTTATACAAATAAATTATATTGAATCAAATTCGCCAATATTTTAAGAATTTCCTCCAATAGGATATTCGCTTAAAAATGTATTACTTTAGGAAACAAACCAAAAAATGTATTTTCTTTTGGGATGAATTGTTTGACACTGTGAGGAATTTATTATTGAGAGTGATGGAAAGGGAGGATTTTGTGAGTGTAATGTGTTTTTATCCAAAAATTTAAGGATGGAGAAAAGAAGAGAGTAGCGAAATGTTGAGCTTGAGGAGGAAATTTGACGGTGATATATGAACTTTAACAATAATAACACCCTGGAGTTTATTATTTGTGAGAGGTGGAGAACTTGAGTTTTGTTTTTGTGACAGTGCTATGGTGGTTCTGTAATGTGATGGCGAAGAAGGTTGTAGTAGTAGGAAGGGTGAAATGTGTTGTGAACTTCGATATAGACAAAAGCAACAAGAAGGTGATTGCGAAATGTCATGGGTGTAAGGTGGTCCCGTTGGTGTTAGGAATTGGTTTTTGATTTGGTGAAATCAATTCCTCCAAGAACCCATGCATGTGTGAGAATAAGTTATCTTGTTCATGAAATCGATTTCAATGTGTGAAAAATGTTTTTTAATTCCTTATTTTGTGTTGTTCGGATGTGTTTAATAATAATAATAATAACTTTTAGAATTAAAAGAACATAACTTTTAGAAATATATTGTATTTTTTTATTGTTATATCAAATAAATTGTATTATTTATTACTATTATTATTTTTTTCAAAATTAATGAATAATATATTTTTTTAAAAAATTTAACTAATCCAAAAATATTTTTATATTATTTTTAATATAAAGATAATTTTGTAATATTTCTTTTCTATCTATTAAAGCTTTTTTTATCTATCACATCAAATCATTCACAAATTTTCATAAATTTTACTTTTTAAATTCACTTACTCTCACTTTTAAGGCTTTGTTCACTTGGACAAGATGATTTGGGAGAAAGTGAATGTACGGATTTGAGGAGAAAATTTTTGTTATTTACTTGAGTGAATTTTGAGGTAAGTGAAAGTGAATTTGGAAGTAAAGTTTATTAGAATTTGATTGATGTGACAGATAAAACAAATTGTTTAATTGGTAGAAATTAAAGATTACCAAATAATAATAATAATAATAACAATAATAATAATTTATTATTATTATTATTCATGTTGAGAATCTATTTCAATCAAATATATTATATTAAGGGTAAAATTGAGAATTGTCATAATTTCTTGTAAATCTGCGCAAAGAGTGGAAGATTGAAAATTTGATTCATCCTACAAATATGCTTTTTCCATCACCTGCAAATCTATAGATATGAACATAAAATTCATTTGAAATCCATCGTCGCAAATCGCTAATAACAATGAATTATCTTCAAATGAACACGGCTTAAATCTCTTCATCAACACAAACTTTAAATTTAAATCTATTCAAATAAATTCATTTAGGAGGGGTGTGGAAACAATTGCTCCAAATGCATTTAGGCAGGATCTACCTATCAATACATTGTAGGGAGTGCTCACCTCTACCAACAAAAATCTGGTCCTCAACTCCTTTACACTCTGTTCGGTCCCTAGGCACGTTCTCAAATCCACGTATTCTCTCGTGTCCACCCTTTCTCCGGAAAATCCTACGATTTGCTCGTTATAGGGTGCTATCAAGTCTTCTGACAAGTCCATTTGTTGAAATGTCTTCCAATATAGTATATTGACTGAACTTCCCTGGTCTATCAGAACTTTCCCAGCGTTGTACCGAGCAATAACAACGGTGATTACCATCGGATCATCCTGTTCGGGATCGGGAGCGTGGAAATCTTCATCAGTAAATGTGATCGGCGGCATTGAGCGCTTCTTCACATCCACCCGATGAACACTTTTTAACTCCCTCATGCTCCTTTTCCTTGCTGAGGCCGATGACCCTCCTTCGCAAATCCTCCAGATATAGTATTTATCACGCCGCATAGCGGTTGATCGTGAGTTCGGCTTCTGCTTCGCCTATGATCTGGAAGTCTATTATCTCTCCGATCAGTTCGTTCAGTCCTACCCCTCCTGGGTGAGCTTCTCTCCACCCGCTCGTTTTTCACAAACCTCCTTAGGTGCCCCGCCCGAATCAACTCCTCCACCGTGCAATCTTTAGTGGTATGCCCTATATTTAGATGGTAGGTGCAATGTTTAGTTTTGTCGGCCTTCTTTGAGGACCAAAAAGGCCTCAAGGGTGGAAGGAGATCAACACTCAAAACTTCTTCTAGAATTCTAGCCCTCGGTGTGTTCAACGGGGTATACCTTTCAAATTTGGGCCCTTTCGGACCATCCCTATACTTTTTGCCTTTCTGGCGCTCGTTTGGGACGAACGTTTTCTTTCCCTCTTTCTTCTCTTGACTTGAGGTTGAATTATTTTATCGTGCTGCCGCTTTTGGACGGCTCTCATCTCCTCGATTCTAATGAACTTAGTCGCTCTTTCTTGCAGTTCATCCAAGGTCATAGGGGGTTCTGCGAACAAGTTGTCCGCAAAAGAGCTAGGTCTCAAAGCCATGGCCAAAGTACTAATTATGAACTTCTTGCCTACTCCCCTCACCTGTCGTGCGATCTTATTGTACCGGTCCATAAAATCTTTGAGACTCTCTCCCTTCTCCTGCTTGATGTTCGTTAACTCCAGATACTTTAAATTTTGCGTCTTACTGGAAGAAATTTGTCGTTCAAACATGTTTCTCAGAGTTGTGAAGTCGCTTATGGTTCTTGGCCGAAGCGAATGAAACCATGCTAAAGCCTCTCTTTTTACTGATAAGGAAAAAACTCTACACCACACATTCTCACTAGGAGAGTAAATGGCCATGACATCGACGAAAGACCTTAGGTATTCCTCCGGATCTCCTGATCCATCGTACTTTTCCAAGGCTGGAAACGCTCTTTCTGGGATTTGTTCCTCCATAACCGTCCCCGTGAACGGATGAAGTGCTCTTGCCCGAGTATTTGGAACCGGGCGGTTTCCAGTCCTGCGCGAGCTGGTTTTGCCTCGATCTCCACTTTGTTCCCTACTCTGGTTACCATCCTGATCAGTGTCTTGTTCGGAGTCCTGATCAGATTCTGGGAATTCTACAATGGGTGGTGTC
Organism: Vigna angularis; assembly: GCF_016808095.1. NCBI lineage: Eukaryota > Viridiplantae > Streptophyta > Magnoliopsida > Fabales > Fabaceae > Vigna > Vigna angularis. The sequence continues at coordinate 11,240,031 of NC_068973.1, read as the reverse complement.
CGAGCGCGTGCAGAAGATTGTTGATTAACCTGATCTTCTTTGGTCGCATCACGCTCGGCTCTCAAAGTTTCTATCTCCTCCTGCATCGCCTCCATCCTTCTTCGCTTCTCCTACATAAATGCCAACGGGTCCTGCGCCATCCTTATGGTCTTGCTAGAGTATCTTCGAAAATCCTCGGCCCCACGGTAGGTGTCAAAATGTTTCTGCTGAAATGGGACGAGGATGCCGCCTATCACTTCTGGTCGAGAATGCTCCAGCCTTCAATATATCCAACCGGTCGATTCTTCGTATCTCTAAGTATCCACGCCTAAATAGTTCTCCTTCAGAATGTAAATCCCGAACGGGGAGTGACTTGCAGAAGACACTTGAACACTCAAGTCAGAATTTATCTTTGTAAGTCTATTAGTGATGATTTAGAGTCGATCCAAAAGTCCTCTTACCTCCATAATAAACCTTTATTTATAGAGTTTAAAGGAATTTAATAAATTAATTTACCTCTTTAATGATCATTAATGCAAACCTTAACCGTTCAACGGTAGCCTTGACGTCATTAATTGCATACTTAATGGTACTTAACGGTGGTCGGAATCGAGCGGTCACATAACATTTGCTTGAACGTTCCCGCTTGATTCATCTTAATCCTTTCCTCTTGATTGATGACTACCTACCGGTTAATCTTGTGCTCGTAGTAACAGGGAATAGATATTACCGATCGGTTAGACTCGTGTCTATGGTAACAAGATATATTAGAAAAAAAATTAACAAAAATGTAAATCAAATAAATGAATTTTATGAGAATAAAAAATCCAAAAAAAATTATGAAAAGTATATTCAGATTTCAAATTGATGAAAACTAAAAGACTAGCACGGTATGAAATTATAAGTTGTGTTTAAACATTATGAGCGCGAACGGCTACATGAAGTTTTTGGTACAGAAACAGGTACTACATTATTACATATTGAGAATCTCTTAAAAATAATTCATACGGCATTCGTTTACTTCCAACCATCTAATCATATCACAAAGGACCGTCAACTTATGGTGCGACATTATTATTGGTCTCTAATTCCTGTTCTACCTTTATCTTGTCCAATCAACTCAGTTAATTGCTTGCCATCAACAACTTCCCAAATACACCTTCAAACTCCAACCAAGAATAATCTCATTCTAAGCAGCTAAGGGTTCAATAATAACTACATATATATTGAATTATTTCGACATTCCTCTAAAGTTTGATTATGTCTGAAAAGGGAATTATTAGAAAATAAAAAAAATAAAAAGTTCATCTGATGCTTTGGGAGATTAATTTATAAGAACTCGTCATCTTCAATCTCTAATATGTATAAATCTCCTCTAAATTCCACTTACGAAAAAAATTCGCCGTCTAAAAAACTCAATAATTGTTTGTCGAAAATGATCAGAGTTGATTTGTTATGTACTATTGTTTCAAACTTTATTTCTTGGTTAGCAGGAATTAATGTCCATATAATTTTGCGTTTGTATGTTAACTTCTATTTTAATCGATTAATCGATTACCTTAATCGGTTTAAATCAATCCAGTTGCGTGTTCAGTCTGTCTTAGATGTTTTAGTCAGTCAAATTCAATCCATACACCGAATGAATCAATCCTGCATGTTTATGGATAGAATCAGGTGCATCTATTTAACGTCATGATCATCAGTGCATATTTAATTAACTTCTGCTTCTTAATGCTTGTTGTCCATGTGTTTGTTGCATTGTTCAATGTGTCACTCTCCATTGCTTGAATTCATATTGTTATCTTGTCAAACTAATTAAATGCAATTTTCACCGAACTAGTTCATAACTCAGCATACTTAGTCCATTCATAAAAATGATTTCACCTGTTTCACCGAATAGTTCATTTATTATCTGTTTCACCGAACAACATCTCAACATATTTCCATAAACTCAAGAATGAAATATGAACAACCATTTTAGGTTCAAATTATGTGGTATCTAGAGCCTAGGTTGATGGATATATGCTTATCTTTAATTGCTGATTTAAGTACTGGTTCAATTGAATTCAGTGAAAATTGTTGTTTCTAGTGCAATCGGTATTTGTTTCTGTCATATACTTCAGTACGTCTTTCAACATGTATATTGTCCTGATTAATTCTATTCAGTTGTCTAGTGGTTAGTCTGTGTGTATGATCATTGTGGACTTGAATTTTGGAGTCTAACTATTTGATCTTTTGAGTCATATGTGGGTAGATGTTCTAGAATAGGTGTTTTCTGAACTTACTCTAATTAGAATTGAATACGTGTAAATAAGAAACTGTTTGAGAAAAAAAGTTGATTAATGGCATGTCTTGCTTCAGCTCTTACTTCAGATCTTATAAAGTGCTTTTTCATTAGGCACTATTTTGAACATCTTTTCCTAAGCAATAATATTTCGTGTAATGATGTTTGTTAAACTTCAAAACTTGTGTTGCTTATATAGTTTACTCTCTAGATAATTTTTGTTTCTTAAATCTCCTTTTTTTTTATGTTTAACAAATACTCATGCTAAACGAAATATATTTCAAGTTGATTTTGAAGGCATATGGTTATGCTAGGGTTTTTTTTATCCTAGTAAACAATGTATACTTTAAGTATGCTCTCCCTTACTCCTAACTCCCTATGAATTGTTTAACTTTTATCAAAGCAAATGTGGCATTTCAAAAAATTTCCTTTAGTGCGTATGTCAAAATCTATATTAGAGCTTAAGATTTCCATATCAAATCCTTGTATCAGAATTTTATTGCTTTTTAATAAGAACGTATTAGAGCGAAATATGATTCACTAGAGCAAAATATCATTAATTTTTCGTATATCAGAATTTATATCGTCTAATCATTTTAAAGTTTATGCATGATATGATATGTAGCAACAAAGACAATCATGTATATTATTAGAGCATAAGTGTTTTTTATATACCACAGTTGAAACACACATATATAAGAACATAAATATCTTTTATATGGCAGAATAAACACAAATCTATGCAGTAAAGCATAAAAACACACACACACACATATATATATATATATATATATATATATATATATATATATATATATATATATATATTATATATATCACTTTTAAGTCATAAAATTTTTATTTCATATTTCATCAAATAAACATTATTACATGCAATATCCTAATATTACATTACTCCCCCTGAATGTAATATTTATCTGGTTTAGGATTTTCTCCCAAGGGAGGGGAAGAAAGCCATCATGGAAGGACTGAATAAAGATAAGGTGGTGGAGGGGATGAAAAGGAAGATGGAAGGCTAAAAAAGAAAAGGTTTCTAAGGAGGTGAGGGAGGGGAAGGGGTTTGCAAGGAGAACATCATCACCCATGGACAAATCTTATTAGAATAGGATGGTGATGAGTGGATTAAGGCGAGATATTTAGGATATTGCAAAACTTTATGAGTACAACTCTTTAGAGAATACCATTAGCAAAGGAGGTTAATTGGAAAGGTGTCATTAGGTGTGGGCAAACACATTAGGGTGTCTTAGCCTAAGAAAGAGCACACAATGACTGACTTGTAGTGCAAGGGAGCAAAGGTGCTTAGAAGAGTCACAATAGAAGTTCCTTGGCCCAAGAAGAGATCAAGAGCAAATAATTTGCTCACTTGGAGTGCAAGGCAAAGGAATGCTTCTAGAAAGGAGTCACACCACCAACATTGAGCACATGTTAAATGCGCAACATGTTTAAGGTATAGAGATCCTAATTTAATGGTTCACCTATTTTATATTCAACTTTGATTAGTAGTACAAAAACTTTGCTGCTTTTGTGAATGACTGAGGGTTACTCTCAAGTAGAATATTTTCTTGTGCCTTCAACTCAAGTGGTGACTTCATCCTTCCCTTATTTTGGCTCCTACTCCAAGTGGCATGACTTCACTTATTCCATTTGTCCGTTCCAGCATCTGCATTGATTGCTACTGAATCATGTTGTATCCCTATATACAAGCTCCATTAGGTACTTAATTTTAGTTATAGTTCAAAAGACATTTTCCATCACCTAATGAATCATAATCAAGCCATGGATGTTCAAACCACAAAAAAACATTAAGCATAGAAATCAAATACTAACATTGAAATAGAAAAGCATATGTATTAACCTCATAAAATATACAAAAATAAAATTATTACATCTATTATCAATAAATAGGTTTAGCTCTCGATAGTGGACAACCTAAGGTTTACAAAATTGAAGAATATGGAAGAAATTGAAACCATAGATCAGAAACAAGGACTCTCCCAAGGTTCTTGACAACTGCTCCATGTTGCAATGGTGCCTCCCATTCGCATCTTCACCTCTAATTTCAATGACACACACGCTGCACACACACACAAAAACACACATGTCGCGTGCACATACAGATAGAGAAGGTACAATACTTTAATTAACTTCTAAATGCATGACTTTAGGTCCAAGCTAAAGGTTGAGTATAGTCATGTCAACCTATGTCGAAGGTCAAATTGAGTCAATTTGTATCGAAGGTCGAGATAATTTAGTTTAGGTCGAACGTCGAGAAGAGTCGGTTCAGGTTGAAGGTCGTTCGAGCTATCCTAGGTTGAAGGATCCAGCCTTCCACCAAGGATGACTCAATTCTACCCAGCCTTCCACTAGGGATGACTCAGTTCTAACCTTAGGCTCGAGCTAACATGAGTCAACCTTCGGCCCGTACTCACTATTGTTGACCTTGGACCTAAGTAGACTCACCTCGAGTTTTGGCCCCGGCTAACTTAAGTTGACCTTCGGCCCAAATTGACTTGCCTCAACCTTTGGTCCTAACTAGCTTGACTTTCGATCTAATTGACTCAATTCAATACTTTGGCTCACTCAAATTGGGTTGACCTTAGGCCTACTTGCCTTGGCTTGACCTTTGGTCAGGATTGCTCAATCCGAGTTGACTCAACTCAACCTTCAACTTAGCCGAAGTAGACTTGATTCTTTAACCTAGCAAATTTAGGTCAACCTTCAACGTGAGTAGACTCGGGTTGACCTTTACTCAAGCCAACTCGGCTTAACCTTCAAACTAGGTTGATTCGGCTCGACCTTTGTCTAGCTGACTCATTTTAAATTTGGTATAAACCAACTCTGCTTAACATTCAAGCTAGGTCAGCTCGGCAAAACCTTTGACCTAGGTTGACTCGTCTCAATTCTTTAGTCTGAGCTGATTCGACTTAGCATGAGATATATCTGACTTGACTTCAATTCTATCAACCTTTACTTAACCTAGACATAGTCTTCCTTGAATCTAAGTTGAACAATATCTTGCTTATCTTAACCTAAAATCGACTTACACAAGTCAATCCATGTCTTAGCCTTAATACATGAGACTTATATTATTATCTTGATGATATATAAAACGGACTTTTTTTTTTACTCTTGTGACTTTTATTTAACTTCTATCCATATAAACTAAAATTAAATCGGTGAAGTGATTAAATTCACATCTCTACAAGTAATTGTTTATAAAATTTCAAATTGATGTAATTTTTACCTTGTATATTTTCAATTTTTTCATTCACTGTGTGAACATTAAGATGAATGTTATAATATGATATGCTTCAAAATCGTGAAACAAGTATCTTATGTTTTAAATTCCAAACATTTTTACTTCAAAATATTTTAAAATTTTAAAATAAATAAATTATTCTTTTAAATTGTTTCATCCAAATACAATAATATGTCAATGAAATATAGTGGAGAAAATAGAGTAGGTGGTAAATTAAATATGACTATGAACGTTTTTTTGTGCATCATTAATATGATATATTATGTTGTTGAACTACGTGTCAGATATTATTTGATATAAAATCTGTGAATGGTCCTTGCTAATCTCGTGACGTTGACACAGTTATGAGGGATATAATGCTACTTTCAGAGTGCCTATTTGTCACCATTTATTCCTTGGCTACTTTCACAAACTTGTTTTTAGTGACAAATATCTTTTTGCCCTTTTTTCCTCAGTAGTCTATGTTAAAGTACAAATGAACTTGTAAAGAATTATTTATCTGAATAAACTTTTTCATTATTCATGTTGAGAATTGGATTTTTAAAAAGTTGAATTTGCAACATGAAATAGAGTCTTAGGTGTTGAAAGACTAATCAAAATTCTTTTTCATTAAATTTTGAAAACAAAATCAGAAAGCCTCACCAACTTCCTAGTGATTGCTCTATTATTCCACTTTGCAAGGATTTAATTTTGAGTGGGTTTACACGTCTAGCGATAATGCTTATTGTTGAAAATTAAGCTTCTTGAAAACTATACTTTCATCGATTGTATAACATCAATAATAATAATTTCTAAGTTTAGTTTCCCAAAACTCAAATTCTCAACCACTAAATAATTCGTTTATATTACATACTAATAATAATACATATCTATTTAAGATATTTTTTAATGATTTTCCTGCAGAAAAAAAACTTGTTTTTGAATAGGTAATGTAAAAAAATGAATTTTCTACGTTTATAGTGATTGAATTAAAAATTAAAAATAATAAATTTATGAATTTCCATTGATTCTAACTTTCTCAAATAATCTAAAATTTAGACTTAAATAACTTTTATCAATTGAATTCTAGTGAGCTTGAGTACTCTTTGAATTGGGTCTTCACATTATAGACGCCACTTGATTCAGGTTCTTACCACTCAACAACCAAAAGCAAAAACTTTTCAGTTTTATTATTGCTATTTTTTCTATTGATAGTAATAATTCCAAGTCTTCTAATTAATATCCTTACTTCTTTAGTGTCTATCTCTCTATCTATATATCTGTATGTATTTTATATGATAAATCTTGAACTGTATATTTTTTAATATATATCTAATATGAGCTGTGATGAAAGCAACCAGTGGTTCACCGTTGCTACAATCGGTGGTTGTTTGAACCCAGTTTCAATTTGTTGTCTCTAAGGAGTAAACATATTTCATCAGAATCAGACCTTCCAAGTTCGAAGGGAAAGGTAAACTGGGCAAGATCACAGTGATGGAGATTGTGATTTCTTTGATCATATTGTTTGTGGGTATAGCGATTTTGGTGGTTATCCATGTCTGCATAGTGGGGAGAGTCTTCAGAGGAAACAATACTGGTGAAGAAGATACTCAACAGGGGCAGAACATGAGTGGAATGAAAAGAATGTTGGGTGAAGACAACATTAGCGACCTCAAAAACCTTCCTTGCTTTGTGTACGAGGAGGCAGCAGCAGTATCAGCAGAGAGAAGAGAGTGCAGCAGTCCTGTCGATTGTGCTGTTTGCTTGGAGAGTTTCAAGGTTGGTGATTTGTGCAGGTTGTTGCCCAATTGCAATCACACCTTCCATCTGCACTGTATAGACTCATGGATTCTCCACACACCCATCTGTCCCATTTGCAGAACATGTGTTCTTTCAGTAACAGAACAGCAAAGTTATGCTTCTGAGAATGTAGAAATTGTAACATCATAGACCTGTTCAAAAGTGCCTCCTATTTTGTGTCTGGTGTGTCTGGTTAGGTGAATTTGTGCCCAAAATTTTCATCTGAATAATGTTCTCGCACACACAGAGACACATATTTTCAATGTTTCATATTTTTAGCTCTGATTGTTAGATTAACAGAGTAATTTCATTGCTGAATCATGAACTATCCCTTTTTTTTATTCGGTTGGTTTATATGAAATGTTTATCCTTCCAGACAGATTTTGAGACCAGAGAACATGAACTCCAACGAAATAGTGAATGTTTCTTTTGTCTTTTTCGGGCTATCTTATCAACACAAGTTGCTTTGCCTGTTGTTACTGGTTGTTTCATTGTATTTTGGATTGGGCAGTAACTGTGATGTGGTTGTGGTACTTGAATGTACACTGTTATGTTCAGATTTTTGGCGATTCTTGATCTTGTAATGTGGTAGATAAATCATTATCTTATCTTTGTCTTAATTAAGTAAGCATAGATATTATAATAGATAATGGTGTTTGAAGATATTCCGTCGATAATTGCAATTTCCTATTTCTAAGACTTTTTGTTATGCTGTCAATATTCTACTAGTACAGGAATAAATCATCATCATGTGACTTGTCTTTGACTTAGTCAATTGTATATAGACATAAAATGCTCTTATCAACGACCATTAACAACTGTTAAGTGAAAATCTACAATACCTATGATTTATCGTTTCCACTATGCTTATTGATAGATAAATCATCACATTCTATCTTAGTCGTATTAAGCAATATGTATCATTTATAAGAAATATGTTAATAGGTGATAAGTTGGAAAATGCCTCGAAAATTTAGTTTGATACCACGGTATTTTTTTAAGTATGAGTATCTCGAACTTATTTTATAATTTCAACTGCTAATAATTTCCCTAAAGAAACGACTAGTATTACATTTAGTAAAACGTTTTAAATGTGTATTTTACTAATTTTTTAAAGGTGGAAGTAATTTATAATATTTTTTATTTAGATCTGTTTTTTATTCAACTTACAACAGGAAAGCCATGTCAATCATTAATAAACAAATCATGTGGATCTCCTGCAATCTATAGCTGCTTTTCGCGTCAATGGATGCAAACATTGCTCAAAAGTTTATAAGAAAAATATTCCTTAAAGGTGATTTAGAATTGTTTGAGTTTTATGTTAAATTCAATCTAATATAAATAAAAATAATATAATTACAAAAGCTAATCCAAAGCTTCAACAAAATTAATAAGTTGTCATTATTTAAATTAAGATATGAAGAAAAATCACAATTTGTTCATAACTCAAATATAAATTTTGAATTTGGTCTGAAATCATCATAAACTAAATCCATATAAAAGTGTGTTGGTGCATATTGGATCATATTTTACCATAATCATAAATGAAATTTAATTTAATTAAATTGAATTCAGTCAACTTGGATTATTAGGTGATTCAACATGATGAACCTTGAAGATTGTATTGGTTTATTAAACCTCATATTAGTGGAATATTAATGTAGTTACTATGTTATTATGTTTTGATAATAAATTAAAAATGTTAATTATGTTTTTATACTTGAACTATAATGTTAATTTGATGTCCGTCTTTATCACAAATTTCATGTTAAGTAGTCATTTTCATCCAACAAAATTAATTATTTTCACGTAACAAATGACAAATTCACAAGTTATCATCATGTCAACATTTATGTGATTCATTGGGTTTTATGCCAAAAAACAATTACCATTAAAGACTACATTCATTTCTTAAGTAAGAAAACTTAATAAGATTATAGTTTAAAAGATAGATAAAAATAAAAATCATATTATAATTTAAAAATAATAAAAACATAGTTAACTCATTTAAATATTCAACACTCAAGCATTCTAGTAGTATGTCAGTATCAAAAAGACTTTTAAGTAGTAATTTACATTGAGTCAGCCCTGAAAATGTTATCAAACACTTTCTTCTTAAACTCGATTTTAATTTCCTTATCTCCTTTTACACGTCCTTGCCAAATTAGTCTAAAATAATTTAAATAATAATTATCAGTAGGTGAGTTACAAGTTATCATTTAGTAATTTCTTAGAAAAACTAAAATCTAAAATCACAAAAATACAAGTTCTTTGTGGTTTTGTTCAGATTAAAAATATGAAAACTATAACAATTAAACACATCAATTTTTGTCTAATGAACAAAGGTCAAACTCGGGGAGCGTTTAAGCAAAACTTATTTAAGCTTATTGAACTGAATTGTACCTTTCTTTATATTTTTCTTTTAACTAAAACGGATAAGTATGTAATTAAGTTATCTGAAAAGTGCTTCCTCGATTAGTGTATGTTTTCAGGCTTTACATTGATTAGTTCCTACTTCGAACACGGGAGCTACAAGAAAATGTGCAACTAACTGCACCATTAGCAAGAATGGTTCACATAAAAAAGCACGCCTACCCAACCCCATAATGAAAATAAGAACGAAAAATTCAAGGTTTTAAGTCAACTTTTAAAGCCATACTACACCTAATAATGCAGAATTTGATTAATGTACAAACACTCAATAACTTCTAAGCAGATAGTCAGGAAAGAATAGAAAATTATGTCCGTATGTTCTTACATTTCCTTCCTAACAAAGCATAGATCTCCTTCCAAGTGATCAAGCACCCAAGTCTCACGTGGTTTAATTCTTATCAGTATTACTCTCCAACTCCCTTCTTAACTGAAGAGAAAAATCATCACTAACATCATCGTCATCCCAATCATCCTCCCACTGTTGAGACACTTCTTTCCCTTCCTCCTTGTCATCCCACTCTGAAAGTTGTAAAACAAAAAAGTGCAACATAAAGAAGAAACATTAGAATGACACCCAAACCCCAAACAAGTGTTGAATTAGCATTCTCTATACCCAAAGAACTTTCAAATACCATCAACAATAATGAACCAAATGTTTATTACAAACGAGAAACAGAACCAACTACATTGACGAACAATGTTTGGAACGTAGACTCTAATACCATGAGTCATAGTCCATATTCTATACATTTTATAAAGAAAACAGAACATAAATTGGGTGGCTTCTAGGGTTGAGCCCCTAAAATCTGCTGTAAACATAAAGTCCTTTCATCGAGTCCATCTTTCTCTCTCACCCATTTCTTCTGTTAATACAAATCTGAGCACTATTATTTCCGACATGGAAAGGAATTTTTAGTGCAAAGGTTTAATAGCCTATAGACAAGAATGAATAAATATCAACTAATTTTAAGTGTTTTTTTGTGTGAAGTATTGCAGATAAATCTTTAAATGATAGAAAGATTCAGCCGAATACGCAGTGGCTACTTGAATAAACTCATATTTGCTATATACTAGAAAAACTGCCTGAATACCTAGAGAAGAAATGGCAAGAAAAGCAAATCAAATACTACTACCAGAGAATGGGAAAAGACAAAGAGGGAGCTTTGTTGTCGGAAGGTAAGCCATGTAGGTTTAAGATGTGGGTTTAATGAAGGTAATGTTGCTTTGCGGCAGAAATGCAACGGCTTTGTGGACACGGTGTCAGGATGGCAGCTCTAATTGCTGGTAAGATGAAATGTAGTTTGTTGGGTGAAGAGATTATGATGGGTTCGAATGGACAAAAAAAAAATGAAGCAACAGATTTCACTATCCTACATAACAGAGTTTTTGTTGAGGTTTCCTACATGGACTCTTAACAAACTCCAACTACTTAAGATGTATCTTACAATTTAGACTACCTTGGAATACTTATAGTTCTGCTAGGCTCAAGGAAACCAAAATGGTCATTAATTCAGGCATTTACTTGACGTGCATTATATCCTTCAATTAGTTATTCCTCAGAGATCCATCAAATGAAGATGGGCTAATCCTACCTCATGTGAATTTCTAGATTTATGACACTTAAATAAGTGCATTCTCTTTGATTGTCTGTGTATTATGTCCAGTTAGACCTGAGAAAGGCAAGGTTAGGATGAAGGATCTTTGGGTCTACTTTTCGTTGTTTTCTAACTGAAAGACAGTAAAACCCCACGTAACAAATACATAAAAAAAGGAGACAGATTTTGTGAATCGGTATATTCCCCTGGATTTAAAGAAATAAGCCAGAATCGTGTGGAATACCAAGGATATGGCAACACAAAAGCTTCACTAGAAAGATATGTTTCTTCAATGAATCGAACAATGCAATTTACTCTTATAAAGGATTACTCCCATCGGCAATACAGTAAAGATCAACACAGTACGAAATACTATTAACTACTGCATAAAACAGGTATTAGGTCCACTATGTTTATGATCTCAATTCAAGTGTCTAAGGATCAGAAACAAATAACCAATACATTAAACATCTATAAATAAAACCACCTAGAGTTGGAGTTCAGTAATTCGGCATTTATAAACATATAGTTTGTATTATCCGTTGACTGTCTCCAATCTTACACAAAAACATATTGTTTGAAAGAATTTTAACAGTCAAAAAGAACATATCAGCAGATAAATAGAGAAGAAAAAGGAAACAACAATTAAAGCCAAAATCGGATAATAACAACTTTTCCAATAAAAAAACTCGGTTTGTAAGAGGCCAAGGAACTGGAAAAACAAATTGAGATCGATGTGAAAGTTCAAAACGTGTTACAAATATTGGGACGAATAAACAAAAAAATGGAAATTGAAACAGAGGCAAGGAGAACTTAGTCGGGAATCGAAAGAAAGGATGAGATTACTGATATTTACCTTCGTCGATTTCAAACTCTTCGAATTCATCATCGTCTTCGAAGAGATCGATCTTGACATCGTCGGTGGCAGCTTTTGGTTCTGTTGCCATTGATAAACCTGAATCCGCAGTTATTTCGAAACCCTAAGTGCGTATATTTGATGAAGAAAGAGCAGTCGCTAATAACTACAGATCTAAAATTAAAATATATATATATATATATATATATATATATAATGGGTTTATTAATTTATATAAACGTTTTTTCATCTACATTTTAAGGTGTATTAAGTTTTAGTTGATAAACAAATTTTCATTCATATAAAAAAAAACATACCTTTTAAAGAGTGAATCTTCCTGCACCTCTCTCACCTCAGCCTGCACCACCAAATTTACTTATTTACCCTTTTTTTAATAAATAAATTAATTTTTTTTAACCCAAAAAGTAACCACCGCACTTCGAAGTGCGTTTTGCATTTTATAGCCGCACTTTGAAGTGCGGTTACTAAACACTTGCCACCTGGGAGCACTGTATCTAACACCTACCATTGCACAATAACTACTTCACTCTCTAAATTTATATTATATATCTTTTCTCCTTCCACCGTCAAACTCCCTCGAGGTCACCATCATGCTGCATTCATTTCAAATGGGGACAGAAGAAGGAAACAAGATGAAGAAGAATAGCTTAGATTTATATCAAGTATATAATTGATTTCATTAATACGATAATATAAAAAATTAAATCAATTAAATAATATGATGATTAGTATAAGACCATTTGGAAGTGGCACGGCAAGGATCAGAGCCGCAGTCGCTGGAGGTGCACGCCGCATTTGGAAGTGCGGCAAACTTACAGAACCGGACTTCGATGTGCGGCTCGCTAGAGGTGCATGCCGCAGTTCGATCTGCGGCAAACGTAGTTGGAGGTGCACGCCGCAAACCGGACTTCGATGTGCGGCTCGCTGGAGGTGCACGCCGCAGTTCGATCTGCGGCAAACGTAGGACTTCGATATGCGGGAAAAAATGACGTTTTTAATATAGATAATTTTTTAATTCAACATAATATATGTAACACTCTTTCTTTGAATTTAATTGAATCTGTGGTTTGATCACTTCGTGTTGTAGGCATAATCCATGAAAAAAAAATTTAAAATAAATAATCATAACATAAAACAATAAATTTAAATTAAAAATAATAACATAATAACAAAAACATAAAAAAAATATCAAAAAACATGTAAAAAATTGGAAAAAAGATTGCAGGAATTTAACTTAAAAAAAACCATGCTCTGGAATATCAATAACCGCACTTCAAAGTGCGGCTACAAAATGCAAAACGCACTTCAAAGTGCGGTGACTACTTTTTGTGGGGTTAAAAAAATTTAATTTATTTATTAAAGAAAGGGTAAATAGGTAAATTTGGGGGTGCAGGATGAGGTGAGGGAGGTGCAGGAAGATTCACTCCCTTTTAAATATACCAGTATTTTAATAATTTTATTTTTAAATTAAAATAAAAAATAAAAAAATAAAAAAGAATCATCTAATCCTAATTCATCTTCCTCATTTATGTAATTTGTTTCTTTTTCCTCTTCATCCTCTCTGTCACCCATGTTAAGATATGTCAAATATTCTATTAAAGGATATTAGGCAATCAAATATTTGTTAATTATAATTTAGATATTATTATAATTTGTGCAGATTTGTACACTTGTCATTCCTTTAATAGATGAAGAATTATAGGATCCTTATATATATATATATATATATATATATATATATATATATATATATATATATATATATATATATATATATATATGGGGTTTGCTAACGCGCATATGCCTGTTTTTCAGTTGGTACGTTTTAGCAATGTGTACCGGATTTTAGTAGACAAAAATATCCTTATATATCATGGATTATAAGTTTTAACGTTAAGGGTATTTTAATAATTTTCATTCTCAAAACTAAAAAAAAAAAAGAAACCCCCAAACCCTTAACCCTTACTCACCTCTCTCATTCCTCTCAATCCTTTCTCTTTCATCTCTCTCACTCCAACCTTTTCTCTGTCATCTTCCAATTGAAAAAATCAGAAACATTTGTCTTTAAACAATTTACCTTTGTAAAGAGTTGAGTCATTGACATATTCACCTTCAGGCAAAGGTTCATTCAAGATCTCTTCAATTTCACCATCTTCACTAACCCTCATCATCTGCATATGTTGAATCATCATCTCTAAAAAGACCCTCCAGGCCAATTACCAATTCTTTTGGATGTCATTATGCTTGTGAAAATTAGATAAAATTATATACGACAAAAATTATAAAATGAAAACTCATTATAAAGTCATTTTTTGTAAGAAATTGTTTAACAATGAGTATTTCTGATTTTTTCCAGGCCAATTACCAATTCCTTTGATGTCTGCTTGTGAAAATTAGATAAGAAAAAAATTATAAATAAAAAATCATTATAAAATCATTTTTTTGTATGAAATTGTTTAACAACGAGTATTTCTGATTTTTTTCCAGGGCAATTACCAATTCCTTTATGCTTGTGAAAATTGGATAAAATTAGATAAGACAAAAATTATAAGATGAAAACTCATTATAAAATCATTTTTTTTTGTAAGATTGTTTAACGGCAAGTGTTTTTGATTTTTTTCAATTGGGGCTACAGTAGGGATGACAGAGAAAAGATTAGAGTGAGAAAAATGAAAGAGAAATGGTTGAGAGAAATTTTTGATTTTTTCAATTGGGACTACAGTAGAGATGACAGAAAAAAGATTGGAGTGAGAAAGATGAAAGAGAAAGGATTGAGAGGAATGAGAGAGGTGAGTAAGGGTTTGGGGTTTTTTTTGTTTTAGTTTTGAAAATGAAAATTATTAAAATACCCTTAACCTTAAAACTTAAAATCCATGATATATAAGGATATTTTTGTCTACTAAAACCCGGTACACATTGCTAAAACGTACCAACTGAAAAACAGGCGTACGCGCGTTAGCAAACCCCTATATATATATATATATATATATATATATATGGTATCAAGAGCCAAATACTGATATCCTCTACAATATAAGAATTAGTGTCTTCTTTCATTGAATATTTCTGATGGCTTCTTCTGATGGCTTCTTCTGATGACAATCAATCAATCAAAGAAATATGATTCTGGAACTTCCGCTACTTCCAAGAGTTATATTTCTACTGCTGATGGATTTGTGACCAAGTCAGGTATATCTAACTCTGCCCTTAATCTTTCTGTTGTTACTAAGGGTACTGATTGGATAATTGATTCAGGTGCTAATGATCATATGACTTGTGATCCTTATATATTTACTAATTTTTCCTCTATTGTTCTAAAACTGTTATTATTAATGTCAATGGGGTCTCATCTCCTATTGAAGGTATATGTACTATATCTCTCTCACCCTTCTTATCGATTCTTGATATTTTATTTGTTCCTACATTAAACTGTAATCTTATCTCCGTCACCAAGTTAACCAAATCACATTCTTGTGTTGCCTTGTTTTACCCAACCCATTGTCTTTTTCAGAACATTCATTCCAAGGAGAAGATTGCTAGTGGTAGAGAGAGTGAATGATTATCTTGAAAATGTCTCACAATCAAACAATAAAAGAGGTTTGGCTTGTCTTGCGAACGATCACATACAAGATAAAAACAAAAAGGAAATTTGGTTGTGGCATAGACGGTTGGGACATCCCTCTTTTGGTTATTTAAAAAAATTATTTCCATCACTATTTCATAAATGTAATATTTCTGATTTTTTTTGTGAAACTTGTGTTTTGGCAAAAAATCATCGTGTTGTGTTTCCTTTAAGCAATAACAAAATTGGTTTTCCTTTTTCATTAATTCACACAGATGTTTGGGGCCTTGCCCCGCAATCTACACATAATGGAAAAAAATGGTTTATTAGTTTTGTTGATGATTGTACTCGGGTAACCTGGGTATATTTGCTTAAATATAAAAGTGATGTGGTTCGTTCCTTCTATCATCTGATTGTTACACAATTTAACACATCTATTAAGGTCATTCAATCAGACAATGGAGGGGAATATTTTAAGACTGAATTAATAGAGTTCATGAACTCTAAAGGCATCTTGCATCAAACTACATATCCTTATTCACCACAATAAAATGGAGTGGCTGAGAGGAAAAATAGACATATATTAGGGGTGACAAGATCACTTTTGATAGATGGTAATGTCCCATCTCATTTATTGGGTGATGTGACATTCGGGCACTGACGAGGGCGGGGAGTGACGCCGGTGCAAGAGGCATGGTGCAGGGGGCACAGACAAGGAGCGGCTCCTGGCAGGCTTCGAGTGGAAGGGGTACATGGATGAATCGAACATACACCGGAATGAGAGGGATCTAGAGACTGTATAGGTATGGGACTATACGGTTGAAGGATAACTTAAATGGATTGATTTGGCTACTCATATCACCAAATGCATTTGCTTTTCGGTAGCCTGACTCATAAGAACTCCATGGTTAAGCGTGCTTAGCCTGTAGTAATTCTGGGATGGGTGACCTTTTGGAAAGTTTTCCCAGAAAGTGTGCGAGTGAGGACAAAGCACACTAGAAAGCCTGGTGGTGATCTGTGGGGGCAGTCGATGGTCCCTGTGAGTTGCCGGGGCGTTACAGGTGAGGCTGTGAGCTCTGTCGTTTATTTAATTAATCGAATCCCTTCTAGTGTGCTTAACTTTCGAAGGCCTTTTGATGTGTTGTCTGATCATTGTATCCTTCCTCCCATAGTTTTATTTACCGATGTGTTATATATGTTCACTTACACCCACATCAACATACAAAGCTTGAAGAACGAGCGATCAAATGTGTTTTTGTTGGGTATGGATAAACTCAAAAAGGTTATCGTGCTTACCATCCACCATCAAAGAAATTTTATATTTCTATGGATGTGACATTTAATGAGCGTGAAATTTTTTATGTTTATTGTGAAGATAAATTATCGTGTGAGGATCATTCTGCAAGAAGTGAGCCAATCCTAAATATGGACCCTTCTTTTCTGGATAATATAGTGTCTTCTGATCATAACCAATTGGCTCAATCTTCTCCACAAGTTCAGCTTGACTCTTCAGAGGTACCTTCTGATCCTATCTCTGATAATACTAATTTAGATGAAATTGATCATGGAATTGATTCTTGTCTGCGTGAGATCACCATCACACCGAACACTAAGTCTACTACTGTTCAATATATTCTTCACCTCGTTCTAACCGTGGTCAACCTCCAGTTAAATACGAACCAAACCTCCAAGCCAAAGTTAAATATCCCATTAGTAAATATGTGTCATCTCACAGGTTATCTCAGTCATATGCATCATTTGTATCTCAATTATCTTCAATTTCTATTCCTAGTAATATACATAAAGCTTTGGCAGATCCTAGATGGACCGAAGCAATGGTTGAGGAGATGACAGCTTTAGAAAAAAACAACACTTGGGATCTTGTGTCCTTACTAAGAGGGAAGAAAACTGTGGGCTGCAAATGAGTCTTTACAATTAAGCATAAAGCTGATGGAAGTATTGAGAGGTATAAAGCATAACTTGTGGCTAAAGGTTACACTCAGTCTTATGGTGTAAATTACCAAGAGACGTTCGCACCGGTACCCAAGCTCAATACTGTGAGAATACTTTTGTCCCTAGCTACAAACCAAGATTGACCTCTTCTACAATTTGATGTGAAAAATGCTTTCCTATACAAAGAAATTTCAGAAGAAATTTATATGGATTCTCTACCAGGCATGACTGATTCAATTGGAATGAAGGTTTACAAATTAAAGAAGGCTCTATATGGATTAAAACAATCCCCAAGAGCATGGTTTGGAATGTTTACCAAGTCTATGAAGGCTTTTGGTTATAAAGCAAGTAACTCTGATCACACCTTATTTTTTAAGAGAGGAAAAGGAAAAATTACAGCTTTGATTATATATGTAGATGACATGATTGTTACAGGAAATGACCAAGATGAGATTTCTAGTTTACAACAATACCTTGCATCTGAATTTGAGATGAAACAACTTGAAAACCTCAAATAGTTTTTAGGTATTGAAGTAACTAGATCAAAACATGGTATTTTTCTATGCCAAAGAAAATATACTATTGATTTACTATCGGAAACTGGACTGCTTGGGAGTAAACCAACTGATACACCAATTGAACAAAATCATAAACTCTTTCAATGCTTAAATTCAGCAAGCATAGACAGAGGAAGATACCAAAGGCTGGTAGGAAAATTAATTTATTTGTGCCACACATGTCCAGATATCACCTATGCAGTGAATGTTGTTAGTCAATTTATGTATGACCCACAGAAGCTTCATATGGATGTTGTTGAAAGGATTTTGAGATATTTGAAGTCCGCTCCTGGAAAATGAATTTTGTTGTCAAATCATGAAAACTTAAAGGTAGAATGATACACTGATGCAGATTGGGTAGGCTCAAAAGATGATAGAAGATCTACCTGATACTTTACTTTTGTAGGAAGGAATCTTGTAACTTGGAGGAGTAAAAAACAACCTGTAGTAGCAAGATCTAGTGCTGAAGCAGAATTCAGAGGCATGGCACTAGGTGTATGTGAACTTTTGTGGATTAAAAATGTGCTATCAGATTTGGGCTTTAAACAAAATGAAGCTATGAGTTTGTACTGTGACAATACTTCGACTATAGCAATTTTTCACAATCTTGTGCAACATGATAGAATAAAGCATGTGGAGATTGATAGACATTTCATCAAAGAGAAGCTTGAAGCTGAAATAATTTCATTTCCTTTTGTAAGATCAGAATTACATTTGACTGATGTTCTCACCAAAGGAGTGTCAAGAAAATTGTTTAATGAGTCTCTGTTCAAGTTGGGAATGTGTGATATTCATGCACTAACTTGAGTCGGGGTGTTAAGATATGCCAGATATTCTATTAAAGGATATTAGGCAATCAAATATTGTGTTAGTTATAATTTAGATATTCTTATAATTTGTGCAGATTTGTGCACCTGTCACTCCTTTAATAAATGAAGAATTATAGGATCCTTGAATGTATATGTATGGTACTCTATTCTTTGAAATAATACATCAGAATTATTCTTTAAACCTTTTATTAACCCACACTCACCAACTCGCCACATTGTAATTTGCTGCTCGTTTGTTTACTTGATTGACATTTTAATAATAAAATAATTTATGATGTTATTTTTTATTGGAAGGTTGTGTTATATCTTTTGCCTTCTGATTATTGGAGAGTTGTGAAGGCTATCTATTACTTTTTTTTTCGTCTTTGTTTATTCATTATTTTTCTCTAAAGAAGCAGAAACCGTAGGTCGAGGAAAAGAGGAGATTTTTGTACAGTAAGGGTCGTGAGAAAGTCATGAAGAAAAGAGAAATTGTGAAAAGCAACCACTAGTAAAATAATGGGATTAGAAAGCGCCGTATAGGCTTCGGTTTTACAGAAACCGAAGTGTATAGATCTATATGTCTCGGCTGCTCCGAGAACGATGCCTAAAGCTCGCTACTGCCTCGGTTCTAAGCTAAACCGAGGCATAAAACTCTGCTCCATACCTGCTCCGCCTGCCCAGATGGGACTGGTCTGCCTGCTAGCTGTTCTGATGTACAGCTACTGCTTCGGTTGTACTCAGAACCGAAGCATAAAAGGCCTGCAATTCGTATTTCAACACTGATCGAGGTGATGACGCAACTTTTTTTATTTTTGTCGATTCTTTGCGCCTCGGTTACATTGCTGACCAAGGTAGTAACGTTTGTTTACGCCTCGGGTGTTGGAAGACCGAGGTAGTAACGTTTGTTTACGCCTCGGGTGTTGGAAGACCGAGGCAGTAAGCGGTTTAATATTTCTTACTTTTCGGTAGTTTAAATGATTTTCTCTCATGTTCATCTTCTTCTCAGCGTGAAACAGAACCAGCGCGAAAACCTAGCTTCCTCGCTGTCGCCTCCCCTCGCTGTCGCCTCCCTCGCTCTCGCCTCCCTCCCCTCGGTCTCGCCTCCCTCGGTCTCGCCTCCCTCGGTCTCGCCTCCCTCGGTCTCGCCTTCCTCGCTCTCGCCTCCCCTTGTGCTCGCCTCCCCTCGGTCTCGCCTCCCTCGCTCTCGCCTCCCCTTGCTCTTGCCTCCCCTCGCTCTCGCCTCCGTCGCTCTCTCGCCTCTGTCGCTCTCTCGCTCCGTTGCTCTCTCGCTCCGTCGCTCTCTCGGTCTCGCTCTCTCGCTCTGTCGCTCTCCGCCGCTTCGGGTAGCTGCTTCGGGTTTCAGGCAGCTGTGACCGTGTCGGAGAGCTGCTTCGGGTTTCAATAGAGTTTTGGATTTGGTTTGTGAGATTTTGTTTTGATTTGTTGAATTGAATCTGAGAACAACATCTTCCCTCTTGTTTTGATTTGTTGAACAACTATATTGTAAGAGTGATGCATGTAATTTTCCCCAAATTTTACCTTCATTTTACTCTTATCTGAGAACAACATCTTCCCTCTTGTTTTGACCGAAGCTTTGGAATCAATTAAAAAAAGGATTGGTTTGTTTATGTGTTTATCTGAGAACAACATCTTCCTGCTTCGGGTTTACTTGCTTTCTTTTTACTAAAAAAATTGTTTGTTTGGGAGCTTGAGCAGAGGCATAAGACCGCAAAAAAAAAAGGACCTACTGCCTCGGTTCAGTCTTCAACGGAAGCAGTAGAGGTAGAGAAACAAATTCGGTTCTAATAACCGATGCCTAATCGTACCATTTTATGCCTCGTTTCACAACCGAGGCATAAAGTCTATCACTTTTTACTTCGTCTGAATATGCCTCGGTTCAGGAACCAGTGCCTATCAGCGAAAATAACCGCTGTCATTTCCTCGATTTGTACCATTGAACAGTGAATTTGAAAAGAGAATGAGAGAAGGAGTGAGTCGTGAGAGACTAAGAAGATAAAAGGGACACGTTCAGGCATAAGGGATTTACCTCTGTTTGATTATGTTGTTTTCTTTCTGAAGTCGTTGCTTTCGCATTTACAATGAATCATGAGAAAGAAACAAATATTGGACACTCATTTCAGCATCAATATATCGTATAAAGATCAGGGATTTTGATGAAAAAAACCAACTCATAACATTTCAAAACACTTTTCCTTTTTCTTTCCAAATTTACTCTTAATGAATATTCAAATTATTCAGACCCATAACGTACGTGTAATTTGTCAAAGTGAATAACTATCCTAAAGTATTATTATTGTTTTTAATAATAACACAATTGAAAATACTTAACTTAATGATACTTAAAACTGAATAATAATTTTTTATTTTGTTTTTTATGTGAGATAATTGAGTCACTAGTAAAAAATCGGGTTTTTACAGCGCACATTATGCCACGGTTCAACGAAAACCGCAGCATAATGGTGCGCGGTGGCAGTTCTGTAAATAAAACGAACATATATGCCACGGTTCTACTGGGAACCGCGGCATATACCCCAGTCAACCATTGCCTTTGACGCCACGTATGAATAAAAAATTAAATAACAGAGTATATGCCGCGGTTCTCTGCACAACCGCGGCATATACCCCCTGTAACTTTTCAAATTCTCTGACCCAGTCAGCACCTGCAATAAATTGGCAGGGTATATGCCGCGGTTGTGCAGAGAACCGCGGCATATACTCTGTTATTTAATTTTTATTCATACGTGGCGTCAAAGGCAATGGTTGACTGGGGTATATGCCGCGGTTCCCAGTAGAACCGCGGCATATTCTCCTGTATGAAATTAATTTAATGTTCATTTGAAATATTTCGAGGTTTATGCCGCGGTTGCCCGCTGAACCGCGACATATAGTTTGAATATAATTTCAAAAATGTCATTTCTGATAATTTTTTAAATTAGTATATGCCGCGGTTGGGGGTTAAACCGCGGCATATAACCCTTTTATATCGCGGTTAAGTAGTGAACCGCGGTAGATTCCCCCGTTCAGAGTTAAAAAACAAAACTTGGAACAGTGCATCGTCTTCCTCGCGCGTTCTCTCTGTTTTCGCGTTTCTTCTTCCTCCGAACCACCCTTCATCTCAGATTTTGCGTTTTTAACCGTTTAAACTCGAAATTGTTCGGTCATTATTCGTTTTTGACTTTAAAAACGAGTTTTAGCCGTTCAAAATCGTGATTTCCTGGCGTTTTTCACCCTCTCCGCCGCCGTTGTGTTGCGTTTTTCACCCTCTCCGCCGCCGTTCCTCTTCCAGGTATTTATGTCCATTTGCATTTTTAACGTGATTGCTTCATTAATTTTTGCATAATGTTATAGTTTTGGTAATGTATGAAGTTTCTATAGTTTTGGTATAATTTTTGCTTTAATTTTGATAGTGCATGAAATTGTTATAGTTTTGGTAATGTATGATATGGTTTTTGCTATAGTTTTGGTAATGTGTGTTGTAGTTCTTGTATTATTTATAAACCTTAAAATATTATTTATGTAATATTTAGGAATATGGATCGAAATTGGATTAATTTACCACGTATTAGTGCTGAGTACGAGAGAGGTGTAGAGGAATTTATACAATTTGCGCAACGTAATGAGGGGAGAACTGATGATGAAGTGAAGTTTAGATGTCCTTGTGTGAACTGTTTGAATGAGAGAAAGTTGAACGCAACTCAAATTAGAGAACATCTTATATGTGATGGTTTTCTAAGATGCTATACAACATGGATCTGGCACGGCGAAGAAATGGATTTTCCCACTGACTCTCAAAGTGTAAATGTTACTGATTCCACCATGGAAGAAGATCGACCGGATGAAGACAGATTGGAGGACATGATCCACGATGTTGGAGCAGAAAATTTTGCCAAAGCTCATGTGTATGAGACGATGTCGACTGATGCAGAAACACCTTTGTATGTCAGTTCAACTAAGTTCACACTGTGGAACAAGCATATAAGTCGTTTATCACTTGGCCTAAATTTTTGGTTAAACCAGTTTCTGACCCCTCGGTATGAAATTCTTCTTTACACTTCTCAATTTTAAAGGTTTTTGATGTCAAAACTTATCTTATCTTTTCATGTAACAACAGACGCAGGAACAACAGAAGATTCCTCTATCTGAGGATGACCCTCTTTCTTCATTGCATCTACTTGCTGACATCCTTGATGATAAGCCTTTGGAGGTTCAGTATGATGCTAATGTATTTGGGCATGGCTCTGAGGTCCCAATATACCTTAATAGCCAAGATGTCCGTGAGCTTGCGTCGGGAACACAAGAGTTGAATATTTCAATTATTCAACTATGGACGATGTAAGTCTATGACCAATTATTTATATATAAAATTGATTTATATATCAAGTATCCTTATATCAAAGTTAATTTTTGATTTCAGGTATATGTCTGGGGTCACTAATAAGTTGGGGCGTTCTGATGATTATGGATTCATTGATCCCCAAGACATTCATGAATCAAATGATTTTGATCATATCAACATGAGAATGATAAGAAGTTTTCGAAGGGGCAAGAAAATATACTTTTTGCCTTATATATCCGGGTAAGTGAACTTTGTTAACATAATAATGTTCCATATGTGATTTTAATATTTAATAGTTACGTTATTATGAATTTCAGGCGCCATTGGCAACTTCTTGTTATGTCTGTGCAAGACAACTATGCTTTGTGGTTCTGCTCATTGCACAGGCCTCCTCCCACACAACTCAGACAAGCAATTGATTGGTAAGAACCTCAATGTTTGGACTTTCTTTGTTATATAACTGAATGCTAAAACATTTTTTTATATACAGTTCTATTCCAGCAAGTATGATGATGGACGGGAGATCAATTGTTAAGAGTAGAAAGATTGCTTGGATTTCTCTCAAGGTTTGACATATGCTAAAGTCATACTTTGTTATAATTGTTTTATAACAAATGTTATTCACTAACTATTATCAACTGTGATGATATATTGTAGTGTAACAGACAAAATGGGTCATATGAGTGTGGATACTATGTAATGTATTGGATGACCCATATTGTTCGTTCTCACATCACAAGAAGCTGGGAAACGGTAATATTTAACTTTAACAAATTTTGATTTTTTAACAAATGTTGAATTCATATACACTAATTAAAATGAATTGTCTTTTGCAGAGATTCAAGACTACTACACCAGTTCCTGAGAAGTCACTACTATTCATTAGGAACGCTGCTGCGAAGTATATAGTTAGATTATACAATAGCTCTTAGATTTAGATTTAAACAATGCATTTGATTAGATAGAATTTTCTTGGACTCTCTACTTTATTTGATGTTGAAATACATTTGAACATGTGTTTGTTATGTTGAAATTGAATTTCTGTAAATGTTTTTATATGCAGGTCTGTTTTTGTGGTAGTGGATATCACAAAAACAGACCTGCAATTTTAAAAAACTGCAGGGGAATATGTCGCGGTTCTAACCACAACCGCGGCATATAGTGCTTCTTTTTTTTTTTAAAAACGAGACACATGGCCGCGGTTTTGACACTAACCGCGGCATACTCGTCGGCCTATATGCCGCGGTTGAACCGCGGCATATAGTGCATTTTTTATTTTTTTTTTAATTTTTTTTTTAAAAAAAAATGAATTTAGGCAGCGGTTCCCTAGACAACCGCGGCATATTCCTCAGCCTATATACCGCGGTTAGAACCGCGGCATAAAGTGTCTGACTTACTATCGCGGCTGAATATGCCGCGGTTCATGAACCGCGACGTATAGTGAAAATCAACCGCGGTAAAAGCCCCTCGCTGCACTAGTGAGTATGATAACACAAAGTAACAACCACACTTTACTTGAGGAGAAAATCAAACAAGTTCAATTTAAAAATATACAATTTTTGGATACTAAATAAAACATAATTTTCCGTACAGATTCAGTTGAATATATCCAAATTTATGTGAGACTTTAAATTTAATTAGAACTAAAATTTATATTAAAATTATTTACTAAATTACATGTTATATCAAAACTTACTGGTAGTAGAATAAGTCTAAATCCTTTCTCTGGTAGTTTTACTAGTGAACAAATTTTCTAGTTAAATTGTATTTGTATAAATATTGATAAGAATCAAGTATGTATTTATATATGTACATTCATACGAAGTAAGAAAAATATTAAATAGTTAATATCTATTTTATTATCTCTTCTTTTAGTGGATTTAAATGATACTAGAATTTATTCTATCAACAAATGAAACTTAAGATAATCAAGACAACATTTAGAATTGATTGAATCAAAGAAAACTAAATGAGAATAGAAAAGAAATAAGGTTGAAAGGCAGAAGTACAATCATAATTGAAAATAAGACAAAAACTAGTAAAGAAAAAGAAAACAATATAGAAGACTTATAGAGATTGAAGAAAATGAGTATAAGATAACTTCTTCTTAGTGAGTTCTATATAAAGTCATCAATTGCTTCATAGGAATCAAAATATCCAAAGTAAAAAATTTATTTAACAATAAAAAACTTCCTTCTCCAAATTAACTTTGTATTTCAAAAGTGAATTACAGGATGATGATTATTTATAATCTCAAAAGCAAAAACAATAAGTCACACTTTCGTAAGAAACTCAACCTATTGAAACTTAACTCTTATGAAATTATTATTGGTTTGTCTAAAATAGTAAATCTCGATAATTGGACAAGTAATATTAGACATATTTAAGTATGCAAATGGGATGATTAAGAGGGGTTAGCCTGTTAGCCCACAAGAAAAAGTGGGGATGGACAGAGTATTTTAACCTATTGAGTCACTTAGACTATATCCACTGTTAACTCTTTGACAAGTGTACTAAGTTGTATAAGTAACAATTAGTAAGAAGGGATATTATTTTCCAAGGAACTAATGTAATACTAAGCAACTATACAACTAAAACTAATCTAAACTAAAAAAAATATGTCCATAAATTTGTGCTATGTGTGAGAAATTAAAATTATGCATAAACAATTGAAAACACTTTGCCAATTTATAAGTACTTAGAGGATGGAAAGATTGGAAAAGAAATGAATTGATATTGTTGGATACTAAATTTCAACGACCTCACTCTCATAAACTTAATCACTCAATTCTTCTCTATTATATATAGTGTCAATGTCAATCCACAAATCTACTCAGATCATAATCCTTTAGTGTAATAAGCTTAGATTTTCTTATTATTAAAAGTTAATTCGTTGAACCTTTAATAAACAAACTTGTTTCAACAATTAGGGTTTAACACAATTAATAAATCAAATTACATTCTTATATACAAGTTTAGTGAGATAATCGGTTTCATTTATAGATAAAAAATATATATATAAGAAACAACAAGTATATAAATATTAGAGCTGTCAAAACGGGTCACTTGGCCCGACCCGGTCCGGCCACCACGGGTTGGTGAGTTAGTGAGCCAACTCAACCCGGCTCATTTATTAGCGAGCCAAAAAAATTCAAACTCGACCTGACCCACCACAGGTTGGTGAGTAAACGGGTTGGCTCACTTAATTACAATTTTTTTTAAATAAAAAAATTTACAAAATTTCTATAATTCAAATATAAACAAATTTCACTCCATAATTTAACTCCTGGGTGTTTAATTAATTTTGAAAATAAAGAACTTAAATAATTTTTTCAAGCAAAAACAAAATAATAAATATTTTTTTATAAAATTAAAATTAAATTTTAATAAAATAAAATTAGATAGGTGGGTTGGTGGGCCAACCTGGCCCACCACGGGTTCAACCCGCATGAGCCGAGTTTAAATGAGGCGGGTTAAAATTTGATCCGCATAAAAAAATACAATTTTTTCAAACTCAACTCGACTCAAACCCGTGGTAACCAGATTGACCCGCGGGTTGTGACCCATTTTGAGAGCTCTAATAAATATATTATTAAACTTTATTGTTATTATTATTAGACTATATTATTATTATTATTATTATTATTATTATTATTATTATTATTATTATTATTATTATTATTATTAGACTAACTCTACCCACTTTTACGGAAAAATTGCAACATAAACCGAAACGAGATAGTTCAAACCATATTGTGATTAATAACACAAGACATTAACATAATCATTCTAACATTTATAAACAATGAAAAGATTCACAAAAATTCAGGTCTCCTTGGCTCCGAAACCATATCATTTAAAAACCTTCCCTACAATGTGTATCAAACCACTCCGAACAAGATCCCACGAGCCAGCTCGGCACAAGATTTTTGTTAGGACAAAATTGTATCGGGCTTGAACAGGATTGCCACACATACTTTGTGTACAAATACGAAAATTATTTTTTTAATAATTAAAACATCCTTTTAATCTCTCACTTTCTCTGCAAATATAAAAATTATATTTTCAATAATTAAAATATCATTAAAAGTGAGTTGTTCAGTGGTGGTGCAAGTAAAACAACATTTTCAGAAAAGGATTCAATCTTTGAGTCGTATACAGGATAATACTTTGGCAACCTTTCAGACTCATCCCACCTCCTAAGAACATAGTTTTCAGATTCATATTTTATTATGAATCACAGTGTTCGTATTTACAAAAGTTGGTGTCAAAATAATTCTCTCCATATATATGGATACTCAGTTAATCATGGAACGTCAAGAAATCGGTTTCGTATTGGCATCATCAAACTATAGGATGAGGATGATTAATTGTGTTGGACTAGATATATACAAAGAAAAAGGAATGAATCTATGACTCATAATTATGTATACATATACTGAGTTAATCATGGAAAGTGGAGAAATCGGGTTCCGTAGGCTTGAACATCTTGGGCATCTTCAAACTATCAGAATCAGGAAGATTAATTTTCACCGTCTTAATCTTTCCCTTTCTGGTGTTCGCAGCGAATTTAGAAGCCAAAACGGTAGCCCCAAGATTCTGAAAACCCACGCTGGGACCACTCGAACTCTCACCCGCACCACCTCCAGCATCACCTGCATCACAATCATCATCATCCTCCTCTACTATCTCCACCACATTCGTGTAGTACAGGCTCTCCTTCCCCAGCAGCTCCATCGCCAGCTTCCTCTTGCGATGCCGCCGCCACGCCGCCTGGATGAAGTGGGCCCCCCATGCCCTCCACTGGTGCGAATAGTAGCGGAAGGCGTGCTGCAGCTTCTTGCTGTGGAGCCGCTTGAACTGGTTCGACACGAATTTTAGGTCCTCAGCGCGGAGCGCGAAAGCCTCTACTTCCGAGATGGACTTCACGGTGCGCGTGGAGGAAGGGAGGTTGAGGTTGGAGGAGGACATGAGGGCCCACGTGAGCAACTCCTCGCCGCAGAAGTCCCCCGGGCGGAGGGTGATGGAGTTATAGAACCCTGTTCTGCCACCGTCGGTGGTGGAGCTCTCCACCTGCCCTCTGATGATGAAGAGCATCTCCCTCACTGGATCGCCTTCTCGCACGATATACGAGTCCTTCGTGTTCAGTGACGACACCAGCCTCTCGCATATTGCGTCCAGAAGCTGGTCATCCATTTGCCCGAAAAATGGAACCTGAATCAATCAACACCACCACAAATATATTTCACGAAAAAATCCATTTGAAACAGCAATGTTTCATTCACATGCATACACACACACACGTTGTTTTGGAGTGAAAAGAAGACACTTACCCGACGAACAATGTCGAGACAGAGATGCCTCTGAATCTGGCGGCGAAGATCCAAGGGCAAAGCACGCAAAATGGCTTCTTCGTCTACTCCTCTGGTGGCCAGCCATTTATATTGAACAAACCGTCGAACCCTTTGTTGCAGTTCTGGTGGTAGCTGCCGATGATTCATCCACTCTTCTGTATCTTTTTGTCTAAGTCTCCACTCTTCAATTCTAGCAGTTGTAGATTGCAGATAATTCTTTTTTCAAAAAGAGAAAAATCAACCCAAATTGTTAGTATGACTTTCAAACATTTTTTATTACAGACTAAAATGATTGAAAATAATAAAATATATTGAGTTTCAATAGGGTTTGTAATATTTTTTACCTGCATGTTACCAATGAGATGCGCGAACAGGATTAGACCTGCGATGCATATGAAACTTGAAAACAATGTTTCACCACTGTAAGTGCTAGTCTGAAGATTTTGTCCGTATGAACTGCACATGAGAACAGGGGTTCACAACGAATAGAAAACCGAAATGATGTCTTCAATCTCAAACCAAAATTATATCTAACATCAAATATGGAAAGAGTAAACTAAATGGAAGACGAAAGTACCGTTTTTTTAACATTTATAGGCAAATCTAATTGCCTTATTATCGAAATAACTAATATATGTGAGAAAATAATTCGGTCAATATAAAAATACTTTAGACATTTTATCATCTGATGAATTTTATATCTTAATATATCCATTTGTCCATGGATAATTGATTACTAATCAATTACAACGTCTTGTAATGTTTTCTAATTCGAATTACATGCACTAGTCTCGATTACAATAAGTAATTGATTACATTAAACTCGCAGACACTCTAATGATTTCAGCATTATGTAATTGATTATAGTTTATTATAATCAATTACATATGCTAAAATGTGTGGGATGTATGACTTTACCTTTTTAAATAATTCAGAACTAATGTACAACTTCTTCATTTGAAGTTGTTGAGGGCTGCATGACTGGCCTAAAAATGTAATTTTAAAATTTTTGCCTACTTTGATAATAAGACAATTAGATTTGCTAATAAATGTAGAAAAAAAACCCTGAAAGTACCTTAGATTCTTTAAACCCCACCAGAGGCAGTAGAAGTATTTTTGGACGAATCTTGATGAGGAAACGTGATCGGTGAAAGCATCAGCGAAAAGTCCAAACTGAAACTCATTTTTGTTATTGAGGGCATCGCAATTACTGAGAACTCTGGTGCGTTTGAACCAAGCTTGCCTTTCTCGGTGGTCAAGAGTAGCACAGTCCAAAAACGAAGGAGTACAAGATGGAGAATGCGTTTTGTTCATCTCTTGTTTGCATGTTATTATCCAACATTCGTATTGTCTCTGAATAGAAGCTACATACCACGTGGCTCCTAAAACCTGCACTGACCACAACGTTTCAAAATATAAACAAAAGTATTAAGTTTTATCTATTTATTACTTTGTTCATTTCCTTTTGCATTTTTCAATGAAATTTGACAACAAAAAATGTAGCAGAATGTATGAAAAATGGAAGTAGTGGGTATGAATAGTTACATGGCTAGCGAGCATGTAGGAACCAAGATTGTATAAGGCTCCTGCCAAGGCAGTTTTGGCAATAAGTCCACTGGTCTTCAAGATTCTCCGTTGCAGAGGAAAAATTTGAAACAATCTAGGAATGAATTGAATGAGCACAATCAAAGATAAAGTATGATTTACATGAGCCACTGTAGAATTTTTCACCGCTGGAATCACGAACCATACCACTATCTGTAATTAATTAGGTACAAGAAACAAACTATATCAAATACCCCTTTCAAAATTTGAAAACAATGAAATCACATATAAATTTTAATTTCCATCCATTTTGTGTCCGATTTCTTAGCTTCAATAGTCGAAGGCATATGAGAAAGGAAAAGAAAGGAATTACCTGAGGAAGAGGAAGGGTTGCGAGGAGATCGATAATGAAATCAGATTTGAGGTAGCGTGAGGCGATGTCACGAGGATCTGTGACGAGTTCTTTGCGGCCATAAACGCGAGAGTTGGGAGCGACGTAGGCGGTGCGGAACTTGAGGACGACGTGGAAGAGGAAGAAGAGATCGGCGACGGTGCGGGAGAAGGTGACGAAGACTCCGAGGACGAGGTCGGTCTGCATGCAGGCCTTGTCCCCCGTGATGGGAAAATAGAAGTAGAGAGGGTCGAGGAAGAGCGCGGCGATGCAGACGTAGAGGAAGGTGCGGTTCCATCTGGCCACGAACTTGGATCGAGGGTTTAGGATTTGGTACCACCATGGCACTTTCTTTCTCAGGGAGAAGGATTTGGGGAAACTGCTGAAGTGCGATGAAACTGCGAGTCGATAGAAATCGCTTTTCATCGTTGCTCTTTCCTCTCTTCTTTTGCTACCATGCAACTACCAACCAACCAACCTCGGATATTGCAGACCATAAACGTAACTTTGTTACGAAATCACCAACTAAGATAGAAAGAGAGAGAGAGAGAGATTCCAAAAAAAGTGACGGAGGGAAACTGGCTCGTTAAATAAGGAAGAAACGCGATAAATATAGCAACGTAATGTGCATATGCTTGATCTTTATGTTTTTTATTTTTTTAAATCACGTCAAAATAAAATGTTTCGTTTTCATGTTACTTTGTAAAGGACTAAAGTTATTTTAGCAAACAAAAGGTACTGGTTTCTATTCTAGAGTTTAATTGAATTGTAAACCAGTTTCCAATTAGTAGTGTTTCATCTTCTTCCTCTTCCCTAATAATCACAAACAACAATAAAAAAACAAAAATGTATGAGAAAGAAGAAAAGGTTTGAATAGAGTAGAAAGGGGTGGAGATGATGTGCAGTGAAACAGTGCCGCCAACGCTCATTCAAACCCTAGAGCAGTTGGAGCGGTGACGCTCCATTCCCGGTGAAGCAGCGGGGTCTCTGACGTACCTCCGATTGCAGGCAGCGATTGACTGCGATAGGGTGGTCTCACCGATGGTTGACGCTCCCTGGTGGAACCGGAGGAAGAGGAACCGTGACGGAGTTTCCGGCGTTGGAGCGTCTCCCGTGATCAAAGGAGATTGGCGGCAACGACGGCGAGAGTTCCAGGTGTCATCGGCATCTCTGGTGAAGGTTTAGTCTGGCGTTGGCAGCGGCCGCCTGTGCGTGGAGGAAGAAGGTGTGACGGCAGGCAATGGTGTTGACGGCGGTGTTTCGCGAACTTGGGGGATGGAATGCTCCGTTCCATGTGACTGACAGCGAGGCGAAGCGGATGACGGCCCCGGCGCATGTCACTTTTTTTCAAAAATATAAAAAATATAAAAAGAAAACTTACAGAAATTAAATCAACATTCCAACTATTTTTTTTAAAAATAAGAACTACTCTATTTTGTATTTTCTATTTTTCAATGTGAATGTAATACCTAATGGCAAGGTAAATAATTTTTCAAATAGTTTTTCAACTTAGAACTACTTCTAATTTTGATTTTTTTATTTTGAATCAGAATAAAAAGATTAAACGGGCTCAATCTTTTATTTTTGTTGTGAAAAACTTAAATATTTTAAAAAACCACAACCATTTTGTACATTTATCATTTTTGGACGGATTTATTTTAGAGTATTAATACTTTTCTATGCATAATTAATCTCGAGATCCAAAATTTCATTTTGTCAATGTTTTATTTTATGATTTTTTATAATTTTTTAAAACAAATTATGATGACGACTTTCAAATTTAAAATTTAAACTTATTTATTTTTTGATTTGCTATCCTGTTGCAATTTAGGTGGTAACAACAACTTATAAAAAATGTAAGTCTTATGTTTTACAAAATATTTTCTCTTCTTACATGTGTCTCTTTAAAGGTGATTACACTCATCCTCAGGTAGGGATAGTAAAAAAATGATTTAAACCCTTTAGTTGTTCTTGTATATGTGGAGTTTTCCCATTTTAATACTCTTCTTATTAGAATCCCCAATTGAGTCCTTAAAAGTGTTAATTTGAATCAATTGAGTCTCTGCCGTTAAATTTACTTAATGGGGTTAAGTTTGTGTACAAGTGGAAGGTTGATGTGTCTATTTTCTCAGACGTGACATGGTAAGAGTTGAAACGTGGCATGATGAGACCTGAAATTTGGTAAAATGTAATAATTTAATATTTATGTGAGTAAATGAAGAAAAATTATCTTCCCCAAGAGTAGAAACCATTTTCAATGGAAAAAGAGCCACTAAAAGTATTGTCAGAAGCACTGGAAGAACCATTTAACATTCAGATCAAACTGATCCGCCCATAAATTCTCTATCCTAAACAAACCCAGCAACCCCATTTAACATTCAAATAAAAGCCCACAGAACTGTTCTTCTTCAAGACATTCTCAACAAAAACAGTTAACTTTTTTCTTCTAATCTGTATTTTAATTCACTCACATTGGTTACAAATCTCCTACCATACCTATTATCCTTCTTTCTTTTAATTTTCTCCAACTAATGCTAATTTTAAAAAAAGATACCCTTTTTAACGTGAATCGATTGAAAAATTGGAACCAAAGGTGAATGAAAAATGATACCTTGGAGTTGAAGGGCATTAAGGTAGAAGGTAAAGATGTCAGTTTCAGTGTTGCAGTGACTGAGA
This sequence comes from Vigna angularis, assembly GCF_016808095.1. Lineage (NCBI taxonomy): Eukaryota > Viridiplantae > Streptophyta > Magnoliopsida > Fabales > Fabaceae > Vigna > Vigna angularis. The sequence continues at coordinate 11,206,597 of NC_068973.1, read as the reverse complement.
AATGATAAGAATGGATATTGATTTTGTTGTTGGATTGTTGATGATGAGAACCACCATAAGAATATTCATTGAGGCGCGCCGGGTTGCTGCACGAGACTTATTTCGGCTCGGATCTCGTTATAGGTGTATTCGATACCGGAATCTGGCCGGAGCGCCAGAGTTTCAGTGGTCGTGACCTGGGGCCCGTTCCTGCCAAGTGGAAGGGCGAGTGCGTCGCCGGGAAGAGCTTCCCGGCTACCTCATGCAACCGGAAAATCATCGGAGCCAGGTACTTCTCCGAAGGGTACGAGGCCACCAATGGGAACTTGAACGAGACCGTGGAGTTCAGCTCGGCAAGAGACTCTAACGGCCACGACACTCATACGACGTCCATCGCTGCTGGAAGGTACGTGTCGTCGGCGTCAACGTTGGGTTACGCGAAAGGATTCGTCGCCGGCATGGCACCGAAAGCACTGTTGGTGGTGTATAAAGTCTGTTGGCTCGGCGAGTGCTACGGCTCCGACATTCTTGCCGCATTCGATGCTGCCGTGGACGACGACGTCGACGTGGTGTCGCTTAGCGTCGGGGGAGTGGTGGTGTCGTACCACCTCAACGAGATTGTGATTGGCGCCTTCGGTGCCACCTCGGCTGGCATTTTTGTGTCCTCCTCAACTAGCAATGGCGGTCACGGTGGCCTCACAGTGACGAATGTGGCGCCATGGGTTACCACTGTAGACCACTAAACTCCTTCAATAACGGCTTCATAGCGGCTTTACAGTAGTGACTAGGGAAATTAGGTTTGTGCTGTTGGAAAAGATGACTATGACGTAGTATGAGTGATGTGGCAAAAATTGGCCACGTCAACATTTTAACATGTGCACAAACTTAACCTCGTTAAATAAATTTAACGGCAGGGGTTCCATTGATTCAAATTAGCACTTTTAAGGACTCAATTGGGAATTCTAATAAGAAGGGGATCAAAATGGGAAAAACTCACATAAATAAGGACAACTAAAGGGTTTAAACCTAAAAAAAGCTGCATGCATGGGTATCCACGGGTAAAATCTATGGCAGATAGTTACTATCTGCTGGAGCTGTCAAAATGGGTCACAACCCACGGCCAACCCGGTCCACCACGGGTTTGAGCCGGGTTGGGTTTGAAAAAATTGTATTTTTTTTATGCGGGTCAGATTTCAACCCGGCTCATGCAGGTTGAACCTATGGTGGGCCGGGTTGGCCCACCAACCCACCTACCTAATTTTATTTTATTAAAATTTAATTTTAATTTTATAAAAAAATATTTATTATTTTGTTTTTGTTTGAAAAAATTATTTAAGTTCCTTATTTTAAAAATTAATTAAACACCCATGTTGGGAGTGAAATTTGGGTGTGAAATTTGTTTAGATTTGAATTATAGAAAGTTTGTAATTTTTCTTATTTAAAAAAAAATTGTAATTAAGTGAGCGAGTGAGCCAACCCGTTTACCTACCAACCCGTGGTGGGTTGAGTCGGGTTCGAATTTTTCTGGCTTGCTAGTAAATGAGCCGAGTTGGGTTGGCTCACTAAGTGACCAACTCGTGGTGGGCCGGGCCGGGTGGCCCGTTTTGACAGCTCTACTATCTACGGATATTTACTATCCGCGAGTAACGGGTAGCGGGTATTTTAATACCCGCTTCTAAATGAGTCGGGTACATGTAGTATACTATCCGACCCGCGATACCCGTAAAAGATAAAAATAAAATTAATTTATATATATTTTTAATTAAATTTAATTAAAAATAAAATTATATTATATTTTATTAGGTTAAATTAAATTAAAATTAAAATTTAATTTAATTTATATTTTATATATATATATATATATATATATATATATATATATATATTTTGTAATTTTATTTAAATTTTATTTTAAAATTGTATAAAATATATTTTTTTTTGCAGGTATCGCAGATATTTTCTAAACGGGTACCCGCACGGGTAGCAAGTCGAGTAGCAGATACAATATTATCTGGTGGGTCGGGTTGCGAGTAGGCACTATTAGTGCCCGATCCGACCCGTTGCTATCTTTATCCTCAGTGTACAAGAGAAATAAGTATTCCAAGCTCGCACAACTTCTCAAGGTATAGAGTCTCGTCTAGCCAACACAATCGTACAACATCTAATACATGTAAGCCTCTAACACCTTTAAGTGTTTAATGCTTCGAGTGTCTAATGGTCTCACAAGACTAGTCATCAAATAAATAACTTGTCTAACTGACCATAATGTCTACCCATTTACCCACCAACCCGAGGTGGGTTGAGCCGGGTTTGAGTTTTTTTGGCTCGCTAGTAAATGAGCCGGGTTGGGTTGGCTCACTAAGTGACCAACCCGTGGTGGGCCGGGCCGGGTGGCCCGTTTTGACAGCTCTACTATCTACGGATATTTACTATCTGCGAGTAACGGGTAGCGGGTATTTTGATACCCGCTTCTAAATGAGTCGGGTACATGTAGTATACTATCCGACCCGCGGTACCCACAAAAGATAAAAATAAAATTAATTTATATATATTTTTAATTAAATTTAATTAAAAATAAAATTATATTATATTTTATTAGGTTAAATTAAATTAAAATTAAAATTTAATTTATATTTTATATATATTTTTTGTAATTTTATTTAAATTTTATTTTAAAAATGTGTAAAATATTTTTTTTTATTTTCTGCGGGTATCTGCAGGTATTTTCTAAACAGGTACCCGCATGGGTAGCAGATACAGTTTTATCCGGTGGGTCGGGTTGTGAATAGGCATTATTCATGCCCGATCCGACCCGTTGCCATCTTTATCCTCAGTGCACAAGAGAAATAAGTATTCCAAGCTCGCACAACTTCTCAAGGTATAGAGTCTCGTCTAGCCAACACAACCGTACAACATCTAATACATGTAAGCCTCTAACACCTTTAAGTGTTTAATGCTTCGAGTGTCTAATGGTCTCACAAGACTAGTCGTCAAATAAATAACTTGTCTAACTGACCATAATGTCTAATAAACCACTTGTCTAATATACCACTCTACCCTCTATTAAACACAATTAATTAAGACTTGTCTAACAGGTCCAAGGGGTCATCTAATGACCTTTTCACAACTCACAACTCTTTTCTTCCAACTTAAGACTTGTCTAAAATGGAATGCTAAACCCTAAGTTCTCCACAATGGAGAGGTAAAACCTATTTGTTGAAATTAGATGTAATAAACTGATTTCATGTGTATTTTGAGAGGTTCATTCATATTCTTTTCTATTTCAATGTTAGTATTTCATTTCTACGCTTAATTCTTGCTTTGCTTTGGTCATTCATAGCTTGATATTTGGTCCATTACATGTTTAAAAATTGCTTTGAACCTAGAACTAAAATTAAGAACCTAGAATTGTCGCTACTTATAGGGGTTTGGAAAATTGTTGATACTAACCCAGGTTCCAAAACTGTCGGAACTAAATTCAGATTAATTTTTTTATATTATTTAAATTATTTGATTATGATGAAAATGCTTTAATAACAAAACACACAATCAAATCATTTGAAACTCAAATTAAGTATTATATAAAATAAATGATAAACTTGTTTTGATACAACTAATTGTTCAACATAAAAATAATAACATTATTCAATAGTAAAAATTAAAGAGAAATATGTTCAATAACGATTAATCTTGTTCTTCTTCATTACATTTATCGTTTGGTACACTTCCTTAATCAGATATCTACAATATAAAATAATAGTTAGTCAATAATATATTTTAAAAAATTATTTCATAAATTTAACAATTATTACGGGTGATTGTTGAGATATGACAAACAATGAAGGTAATTGACTTGGATAATTTTGCAACATAAATGTCATCATTGTCTTTATTTCGTTGACTTGTGATGTTAATGAAGATACCTCTAATAGAAAAATTTATTCTAAAGGTAAGAAAAATGGTAGCCAACAAGTTATTCATAAAAGGAACAAAACAAGTAAATATTGATAAAATATTCATTTATCTAAGTTTGTAATTCAACATGCGAAAAAGCTGAGATGATACACTACGACAACGAGCATTGACTCCAAAGACTTTAGATGGAAAACGACCCAAACCTAGACCGCTAACGCATCCACAATGCTCTTGGATTCCTAAAGCATGAGCCAATGAATTTGAACTAGATATTTCTTTTGATTGAGATATGAATGTTGTGGATTCATATGCTTCAATGTTTTCCTAGATACAATGTTTAATAAAAGGCTAGTGTTTCTACCATTTTTTACTAGCTATAATAAAATAGAATAAGGGTACAACTCAGATAAAAAAAGTGCACAATTCCAAAACATATTTATAAAGAACCAAACAATGCATAATTCCAAATCTAATGTAACCATAATTGAATAGTAAGGAATTCTGAAACAGATTTAAGCATAACCAATCCATAGATACTGTATTTATCCTACATTACTTTTTTTCTTCCTGCATCAATATTTTCATAGCATCTAAAACTTCTCTCATATATCAACCTCTCATATAAGATAAATTGCCCTACATTACTAATATTTCATTCTTAGTGCTATAATCAGCTGCAGTTTTCCTCATTACATAATCAATAACTTTATATCTTCAATGGATATAAACTTAATAAAGGTAGAGTAATGTTATACTATTCTCTAATACTTTATAAATAAGATATTAAATGAAAAGGAAATGCATTCAATATTTTGAAAACATAAAAGGCATTTAATACCTTTTTTCATTGAATAATTAGGATGATGTGATAATATTTAAAATCATGGGTTTTGTTATATTATAACTGTTAAACGTTTGACCTTGTAAATGATTTTAAGCAAGGAATTATTTTCTCGTGCTATTTAGAATATTCACTACAGTGTTTGTAAAAACTTTCGTTTTAATGAATAATCGTTTAGTATGGGAAGCTCTTGTATTTTAAACTAAAATGGAACTGCAGGGTTTTTTTAGAAAAGTGTTGAGACACTAGTAAACAATAAATATACAAATATTTTTATACTAGTTCACTCAAATTGAGCTACGTCCACTCTCCTCTATCCTTAGAGTGTTCCACTATAATCTTTAACAAGATTACAACTAAGTATTCTTACCACTCCTTGTATCCTTAGGCACTTCTGGAATACCTTGATATGCTGCTTAGTTGAGTTTCACCCACTCCTGATTGTGCAATGTTCTTCACCATTCCTGGTATCCTTAGTCAACAAATAGCTTCCCGTTATCCTAAATTAGTTGAATATTCACACCACTCTTGGTATCCCTAGTCAACGAATAACTTCCCGTTACCCTAGACTAGTTGAGTATTCAGATCACTTCTGGTACTAGACAATCCTGATATACAATAAGTGTTTTAATTGTTTTCAGAATTGCAATCAATCGATTACTTACAAGTCGTTTAGACTATTACTCTCGTAGAGAGGATATATGTTCAATACAATACAGTCTATAGACTCGCTGAGTGTTTCTCCCTTTTCTCTGTTTTCTTTTCTTACAATAGTAAGCAAATATTACAATGAAGCGTGAGAGTATTGCTTGACTTTTCTTTTTATCTTCTTAAATATTCTCTTGAGTTTGAGCTAATATGTGGTTTTTTTCTAAACACTTTTGTATGATTGATATTTTCGTTGTAAGCTATCCTCTTTATTATTCCTTTGAATGATATTCTATTTAAAGGTTATTGAAAAGATATTCGTTAGACTGAGCTCTTAGCATTGAATCTTGTGTCTTGTTTGTTTTCTATTTAAAGGCTATTAAAGTCAACTTGTTAGAACATGCTTGCTTTTTCAGTACTTTGCTCAAAGTAGGTTATACTATCTTTCAAACACATATCTTCTTATGAAGAGAACATTCTGTGAATATCTTTTCTTGTCTCTAACGTCCACTTTTCATATATTTAGAATAAAGCATGTGGATGTGTGTAATAGGTTATTTGCATAGAATAAAGTAGATTGTGCATGCAACAGATATGTCTTATCTCTTATAACTTTTGTTGTTTTGAATGTTGGACATTTAATGTTTGTTCAGAACAACAGAGTGCTTTTTACATTTTCTAGTTGAGGTAGTGATTATCATTTAAGCTTTTCTTTAAAATACCATGCATTTAGTAAGAACTTCATCATTGGACGAAGTAAAGATTTTGGCTCATGGTATCATCTAGTCTGTTGTAAACATTTTTTAGGATATTGCCTTTTTATAGCTAGAGCGTTTAACACTTTTCATTTTCTATAAGTTTTTGGATCTTTATTTAAGGCTTTTAGAGGGTTTAGTCAAAGATGTTGTCTTAACACCTTTTCATTTCTTGAGAGTTCAATTGATAACCATAGGGTACAATATAGCTTACATGTTTAGCATAACTCTCTAAGACGCTTTAACTTGTAAGTCGTTTAGTGTTGCGTCTGAAAGCTTTAACCTAGTTGTTATTTGTTTCATATAACCCTTAGTGTTTTCTTAAGTATTTTCTATGTTAATCAAAGATTGGGGATTTTATTCATAGCACTTTTGTTTCTGCCTATCTTATTCTTCTGGTTAAGACTTTTCAGATTCTTCTCTCATTTAATGTTATTTGATTAAACATCAAAACATGAGCGTTTAGACATATAAGTCTTATAGACGATTTTGGCTTAACAATAACCATCATCATTCAGTACACTTTGTTAGAGGCTTTCAATTGCTTTAAAAAGCAAAATGGAAATTAATTTTGTGTTTTCAATGTTTCATTATTTGCTGTTTTAAATTTTTGGTTCCTTAACTAATACGTTAAGGTCATTCATTAACATTTTACTAGAATTATTCATGAGAAAAAACATACTTTGGGCTGCTTTATGATATTGTAAACAACAATGCTAGCATGACCACTTTTTTTATTTATTTTGGATTTCATGTACTGTAATGAAAATCGATGCCTAAGGTTGTTATTTTTAAAATGTTATCATGGTTATGTTGAAGCGGTCTTATTCTTGAAATGTCTTAATTCACTTGAAAGCATAATACTTTCTCCATTCTCAAACCAGAAAAATAATGTTATAAATAGGAATGGAAAAATCAATCCTAGGGTAACTTACACCAATTCTCCTTGCCTCATCAGTGACAAAAAGCTCCATTTGTCTTCTCATGGGTAGCTATCCAGACTTCTTCTTTGTTAACTTTGTGCCCACACTCTCTTTCCTATGAAAAAGATGATTATGCATATTAAGTGTGTCATAAATATTATGTGTAACACCCAAATATTTTAAAGGGTATTACTGATAGTAGAGACTAAATTAATTCGATATCTCATATAAACAATCAAACTTTATTTCAATTACTCCAAAGTACAATACCAAACTTACAAACTTTAAACAATATAGTCTTCACCGTTGACATTTCAACTTTTAAATTTTACACAACATAATCTTCCCAATACAAATTTATTCTTTTTACAAAAATCCATGAAAGGTTTTCCCCGCATCTCTCTCATCTCTAAGCTTTTTCAACCACATCTGCAACATTATCTAATCACATATAACATGAGTTATATGATCATAGCATAAACAAATAAGGGTAAGCCAACCATATCAAATCAATCATTAAACTTGTAATAAGAATAGTTTAATCATTTATTTCTACAATTACTCAAATATCATTACCCCGATGTCATTAATTCATCATTATCAAAATCATCTTCCTCAATTTCATAAACCTTACAATTTATACTATGCTTACTCACGAAGCCTTATGGTCAGACCGCTCTCTGCCTGCTTCCTTAAGCCTCACCTGTATATTATGTCTTACTCTCTGAAGCCTTATGGTCAGACCGCTCTCTGCCTGCTTCTATAAAACTTATGATCCACATATTTATGTCAAAGCCTTATGGTCAGACCACTTGCTGCCTGCTTTCATTAACCTCAGGTGTTACTTTGTTCATACCAAGCTCTCATGGTATAACCGAACATACTACTTCCCGTAGGGAACATCATTTCATAAGCAATAATTTCTTATATCCACTCCAACATTTCATCACCTCAACATTTCATACTCTCTTATCCACTCCAACATTTCATCAAATCAACAATTCATAACCTCTTCTCCACATAACTCAATCATGTTCATTCTCTAATCATAATTTGACAATAACCTATTTTGGTGTTAATAAATTAAACATATCGCCGGCTATCATACTTCATATTATAAACTCATTTTTGACCATAACGAGTATAACTCAACATATTTTCACCAATTAAAGATTCATAGATCAGCCAAAACATTTCATCATATCTTAGCCACTACGTATTAAAGTCTGAACTCAATGTAACGATAAATAAAATATATATGAAGTTTTTACCATGATAAATTTATGCATCTCGAATTAACTTATTTTATTTTAATTTCATCCTATTAGAGATCTTTCTTTACCCCAATTGGTCACCGGAGAGAACCCAGATGTCTGAACGCATCAAACTCACCTTCGACGCCAACACATATGACTAGTCACAACTGACTGGACCAGGCCAGGGCTGCTCTATGATCAGGGATGTGCCAACTCAGGTTTTTAAGGTTCCTCTATCCTACCAACAAAGGGAGGCCTTCAATAATTAACAATTTATTTATTTAAATTATCTACCTTGTTCGCTTATGCTCTAAATCTAAAATGCCTAATTTTAATATTCTTACTTCGTCTTACAACAACCTCAAATAGTATCACTACATCTATTTAATACTCATATACAAGTTATTACAGAATCCTTACTCCAGACCTTCCAACAAGATCAATTTCAGCCAAGAAACTCATTCATGATAGAATTCATACAAGATAATTATAAACAATTACCCATAATAAGATATTACTATAAATGGTCATAGAAGAATACAATATTTGACAATCATAAGAATAATCTTAATATAAAAATTCATGGGAAACAAGAAGTTGAATCTGGCAGAGCCGGTTAGACAACTTCTAATCCATCCCAAAATACAATATAATTAAATAACAAGAACAATACATGTCTGGGGAAATAAGAAGTTGAATCTGGCAGAGCCGGTTAGACAACTTCTAATCCTTCCAAAAATGCAATAAAATAAATAAGTAAAGCAATAAATAGTTTGGGGAAACAAGAAGTTGAATCTGGCAGAGCCGGTTAGACAACTTCTAATCCTTCCAAAAGTGCAATAAAATAAATAACTGAAGCAATAGAAAGTTTGGGGAAACAAGAAATTGAATCTGGCAGAGCCGGTTAGACAATTTCTAATCCTTCCAAAATACAATTAAATAAGGGAAACAATAGAATGTTTGGGGAAACAAGAAATTGAATCTGGCAGAGCCGGTTAGACAATTTCTAATCCTTCCAAAATACAAAAAAATAAACAACTAATAACATACAAGTGGCATAACATAATCAACATTACATTTTACAACTATCACACTTGGATATCAATACAAAGCATACTCTCATTTAAAATTTAAGATCATACAGAAACAAAATACTCCATATTCAAGATATAAGATCAGAAAAGCAAAATATAACATATCCAAGACTCAAGATAATACAAAAGGAAATACTCAAAGTTGGCTCCCCTTACCTCTATTCCAGACTTAGTTTCCTCTTCTCAAACCGTTCTCCGGAAACTTCCAGAATTTCCCCTCTTCAACTATAATTTACTCCAACTCTCTTCTCTCACAATTTCTCTAGAATTTTGGTGTAAATTTCCAGCCTCCCTCCCTTGGCTATTTATAGTAAAAAAAATTTACTATTCATTTTTACTATTCATTTTTACTATTCATTTTTTTATTCATTTTACTATTACAAAAATAATTTTTTATTTGCAAATTGGTGAATTCTGATCTCAAAGCTACGTGTAACACTTATCCTTTCCAAATATATATATATATATATATATATATATATATATATTTTTTTTTTTTACTATTCACTTTTTACTATTCACCTTTTACTATTCACAATTTACTATTCATTTTTTTTTATCTAGTATTTAACTTACAAATATTTTTCAAGGATCTTACAATCTCCCCAACAACAATTATTTTCGCCCTCGAAAATTATTTATTTAAACAAAGACTATCTAACAAAAGATTACTTACAAAAGAGATATGGATATTCCTTTATCATAAATTCTTCCAATTCCCAAGTCATTTCCTGTGTGTCTTCATTCCAAAGTACTTTTACTGTGCGAATATCTTTCCCTCTTAGCTTTTTCATTTGAACATCTAGTATACGCACTGGTCCAACTTCCATTGTTAAATTTTCCTTGACCTGAATTTCATCAACTTCTAACACATGCTTTGGATCTGGAATATACTTCCTCAGTTGGGATACATGAAAAACGTTATGCAAATTTGCCAATCCAGGTGGTAATGCTACCTCATAAGCCACTGGCCCAATCTTTTTGAGAATCTGATACGGTCCGAGAAATTTTGGTGTCAGTTTCCTCATCTTGATAGCTCTCCCGACTCCTGTAGTTGGTGTTACTCGTAAGAATACATGATCTCCTTCTTCAAATTCTAACGGTCTTCTTCTTTTGTCGGCATATGACTTTTGTCTACTTTGAGTTGCTTTCATCCGATCTTGGATTAATTTTATTTTTTCTGTGGTTCGCTGTAATAGCTCGGGTCCCACTGTTAGTGCTTCCCCATCTTGAAACCAACACAACGGGGTTCTACATCTTCTTCCATATAAAGCTTCATATGGTGGCATACCAATACTGGAATGATAACTGTTGTTGTAAGTAAATTCTACTAATGGTAGTATCTCATTCCAACTTCCAAGATGATCTAATACACAAGTTCTTAGCAAATCCTCCAAAGACTGAATAGTCCTTTCTGTTTGACCATCAGTCTGAGGGTGATAAGCCGAACTCATCCTCAACTGCGTTCCCAGAGCCTTCTGTAGCGTCTGCCAAAACCTTGAAGTAAACCTTGGATCTCTGTCTGACACAATGCTTGTAGGTATTCCATGCAACCTCACTACTTCCCTGATGTATAACTCCGTCAGCTTTTCTAGAGACATACGTTGATTAATGGGCAAAAAGTGAGCACTCTTGGTTAGTCTATCAACGATAACCCAGATAGAATCGTGACCTTTTGATGATTTTGGTAAATGTGTTACAAAGTCCATCGAGATACTGTCCCACTTCCATTGAGGAATGTCTAACTGTCGTAACATCCCTCCCGGTTTTTGATGCTCCACTTTTTCCTTCTGACACACCAAGCAGGCTGCTACAAACTCGGCCACATCCCTCTTCATTCCATTCCACCAAAATGACTCTTTCAGGTCTTTATACATCTTAGTCATACCTGGATGTATGCTAAGACGACTTTTATGGCCTTCGTCTAAAATTAAATGTTTTAATTCACTCTTTGCAGGTATACACACTCTGTTCTTAAATCGAAGGATGCCATCTTTACTTAGAACGAAGTCCTTAACTTGATCGGTGTCCAACAACCTGATCTTTTGCTGCAACTCTTGATCCATCGACTGCTCAACCTTCACTTGTCCTAAGAAGTCACTAGTGATTACTAAATGACCACACCATATATGATCTGGGGTTAACTGCAACCCCAAGTTCATATCACGTAACTTTTCTAACAGTTCTAATTCCTTCACCATCATTGTTGTTATCTGAGCTTGTCTCCTACTCAATGCATCTGCCACCACATTGGCTTTTCCTGGGTGATATAAAAGCTCGAAATCATAGTCCTTCATATATTCCATCCATCTTCTTTGTCGCATGTTCAGCTCCTTTTGATCGAACAAATACTTTAGACTCTTATGGTCACTAAAAACTTGGAAACTTGCCCCATAGAGGTAGTGTCTCCATGTCTTTAATGCAAATACTACTGCTGCAAGTTCTATGTCATGCGTTGGGTAGTTCTTCTCATGCGCCTTTAGCTGCCTAGATGCATAAGCTACAGGTCTCCTTCCTTGCATTAGGACGCACCCCAATCCTTGATATGACGCATCGCAGTACACCTCAAAAGATTTGCTAGAGTCTGGAATGATTAATACTGGTGCTGACGTTAGTCGTTGCTTCATATCCTCAAAACTGGCTTCGCACTTGTCAGTCCACAGAAATGGTTGATCTTTACGAGTTAACTGAGTTAGAGGACCTACAATCTTGGAAAACCCTTCAACAAAACGTCGGTAATAACCGGCTAATCCTACAAAACTTCGTACTTCAGTTACAGTTTTCGGCCGCTCCCACTTTAGCACAGCTTCCACCTTTGCTGGATCCACTGAGATTCCTTGAGCAGAAATCACATGACCCAAAAATTGTACTTTCTCTATCCAGAACTCACACTTTGACAGTTTCCCATACAGTTGATGTTTTCTTAAAATTTCCAACGCCACCCTCAAGTGTTCTGCATGCTTTTCCTTATTCTCTGAATAGATAAGAATATCGTCTATAAATACTACCACGAACTTATCTAAACATGACCGAAATATTCTGTTCATGTAGTCCATAAAAATCGCTGGAGCATTCGTCACGCCAAACGGCATTACCACGTACTCAAAGTGTCCGTAGCGAGATCTGAAAGCCGTCTTTTGCACATCTTCCGTCTTGACCAGAATCTGATGGTACCCAGATCTGAGATCAATTTTTGAAAACACCTCTGCTCCTCTCAACTGATCTAATAGATCATCGATTCTTGGCAAAGGATATTTGTTCTTTATTGTAACCTTGTTCAGCTGTCGATAATCCACGCACAACCTTGAACTTCCATCCTTCTTCTTCACCAGCAATACAGGAGCTCCCCATGGAGACACACTTGGACGGATAAACTTCTTCTCCAGCAGATCTTCGATTTGCTTTTTCAACTCTACTAGTTCGGCAGGAGCCATTCTGTATGGAGCCATAGAAACTGGGCCAGCTCCAGGCATTAGATCTATTGTGAAATCGATCTCTCGACTAGGTGGTAAACCTGGTACTTCTTCTAGAAAAACATCAACATATTCTTCTACCACAGGTATTCCGATGATTTGTTCTTCAGTATTCTCTCTTTTCTCCTGAGCTAACACCACAAAGCAGGTAGCTCCATCTTTGATATCCTTCGCAACGACTCGAGTTGAGCTTAGTTCTAAATCGTTCAAATTTAGAAACTCTATCTTTTGTTTCCCACAGTCAATAAGAACGTGATTGGCAGTCAACCAATCCATTCCCAAAATAATGTCTAGATTTTGAAGGGGTAAGCAGATCAAGTTCACTTTGAACTTGCGTCCTGCAATTTGGATCGGGCATCCGACACAGACTGAACTGGTCGTAACTGGTCCCGATGCTGGTGTAGAAACTACTAATTCACACCCTAGATCAAGCATCGGTAATCCGAGTCTTTCTAAACATGCTAGGGATATAAAGGAGTGTGTGGCTCCAGAGTCAAACAAAACATATACGCATTCTCCTAACAACATACAGGTGTGTAAGATTAATGTACCTGGCTTAGTAGCCTCTTCTGCAGACATTGCGAATACTCTCCTTGTTGCCCGGGGCTTTACTTCAGCAGAATCTTGTTGTTGTGGTTCTCCCACCTTCTTTTTCTTTGGACAAACATTAGCAAAGTGTCCCGGATCATTGCAGATGAAACATCTCTTCCCTTCAACTTTTTCCCCAATAAGTTTAGGGCAGTCACGTCTGAAATGTGCCCCTCCACACTCAAAACACTTCACTGTTCCTCGATATGATAATTGTGGTTTTTCATAAGGTTTTTTGTTGAATTTCATTGAAGATTCTCCCTTGGCAAGTCTGGAAACTCTACTTGGATCAAACTCCAATAATTCTATCATTCTGGCTTTCTCTACCAATGCTGGAAACTCTTGTATTTCCAATGGCATAAGTACCTTCTTCAGTTCATGCCTTAGTCCTCCCTCGAATTTTCGACATCTCCATTCTTCTGTGATATTCTGAGTATAAAACCTCGAGAGATAATTAAATTTTACTACGTACTCTTGTACTGATAACCTCCTTTGTTGTAAGGTCAGGAACTCCGCCTCCCTTGCAAATTTTGCACTGTTTGGAAAATATTTTTCCAAGAACCTTATCTTAAAGTTCTCCCAATTCACAGCCTCACCACGAACCGTCATCAACTGTTGCATACTTTCCCACCAATATTCAGCCTCCCCCACCAAAAGAAATGATGCATAAGTTAATTTTTGTTCTTCTGAGCAAGTTATTACCCGAAAAATCTTCTCGTTCTGCCTTAGCCAAGAGTCAGCCTCATCCGGAGTAGCCTCCCCATTAAATTTAGTTGGATCATGCCTTAAGAAGTCATTCAAGCTAGAATGATTTTGAGGTACTTGATCAACTTGTTGTTGCTGCATCTTTGTCGAGTTTAAATGATTTCTTCAAAAAGATAACAATACAATTTAGCATATGATATCAATTTCCTCCAATAGTCGTTTTCATCATAACAATTAATAGTTTTACTAGGAATAATAATTTCACTCCCCATAGTCCCAAAATACTTTCGAAAACCATTGCTCTGATACCATAATGTAACACCCAAATATTTTAAAGGGTATTACTGATAGTAGAGACTAAATTAATTCGATATCTCATATAAACAATCAAACTTTATTTCAATTACTCCAAAGTACAATACCAAACTTACAAACTTTAAACAATATAGTCTTCACCGTTGACATTTCAACTTTTAAATTTTACACAACATAATCTTCCCAATACAAATTTATTCTTTTTACAAAAATCCATGAAAGGTTTTCCCCGCATCTCTCTCATCTCTAAGCTTTTTCAACCACATCTGCAACATTATCTAATCACATATAACATGAGTTATATGATCATAGCATAAACAAATAAGGGTAAGCCAACCATATCAAATCAATCATTAAACTTGTAATAAGAATAGTTTAATCATTTATTTCTACAATTACTCAAATATCATTACCCCGATGTCATTAATTCATCATTATCAAAATCATCTTCCTCAATTTCATAAACCTTACAATTTATACTATGCTTACTCACGAAGCCTTATGGTCAGACCGCTCTCTGCCTGCTTCCTTAAGCCTCACCTGTATATTATGTCTTACTCTCTGAAGCCTTATGGTCAGACCGCTCTCTGCCTGCTTCTATAAAACTTATGATCCACATATTTATGTCAAAGCCTTATGGTCAGACCACTTGCTGCCTGCTTTCATTAACCTCAGGTGTTACTTTGTTCATACCAAGCTCTCATGGTATAACCGAACATACTACTTCCCGTAGGGAACATCATTTCATAAGCAATAATTTCTTATATCCACTCCAACATTTCATCACCTCAACATTTCATACTCTCTTATCCACTCCAACATTTCATCAAATCAACAATTCATAACCTCTTCTCCACATAACTCAATCATGTTCATTCTCTAATCATAATTTGACAATAACCTATTTTGGTGTTAATAAATTAAACATATCGCCGGCTATCATACTTCATATTATAAACTCATTTTTGACCATAACGAGTATAACTCAACATATTTTCACCAATTAAAGATTCATAGATCAGCCAAAACATTTCATCATATCTTAGCCACTACGTATTAAAGTCTGAACTCAATGTAACGATAAATAAAATATATATGAAGTTTTTACCATGATAAATTTATGCATCTCGAATTAACTTATTTTATTTTAATTTCATCCTATTAGAGATCTTTCTTTACCCCAATTGGTCACCGGAGAGAACCCAGATGTCTGAACGCATCAAACTCACCTTCGACGCCAACACATATGACTAGTCACAACTGACTGGACCAGGCCAGGGCTGCTCTATGATCAGGGATGTGCCAACTCAGGTTTTTAAGGTTCCTCTATCCTACCAACAAAGGGAGGCCTTCAATAATTAACAATTTATTTATTTAAATTATCTACCTTGTTCGCTTATGCTCTAAATCTAAAATGCCTAATTTTAATATTTTTACTTCGTCTTACAACAACCTCAAATAGTATCACTACATCTATTTAATACTCATATACAAGTTATTACAGAATCCTTACTCCAGACCTTCCAACAAGATCAATTTCAGCCAAGAAACTCATTCATGATAGAATTCATACAAGATAATTATAAACAATTACCCATAATAAGATATTACTATAAATGGTCATAGAAGAATACAATATTTGACAATCATAAGAATAATCTTAATATAAAAATTCATGGGAAACAAGAAGTTGAATCTGGCAGAGCCGGTTAGACAACTTCTAATCCATCCCAAAATACAATATAATTAAATAACAAGAACAATACATGTCTGGGGAAATAAGAAGTTGAATCTGGCAGAGCCGGTTAGACAACTTCTAATCCTTCCAAAAATGCAATAAAATAAATAAGTAAAGCAATAAATAGTTTGGGGAAACAAGAAGTTGAATCTGGCAGAGCCGGTTAGACAACTTTTAATCCTTCCAAAAGTGCAATAAAATAAATAACTGAAGCAATAGAAAGTTTGGGGAAACAAGAAATTGAATCTGGCAGAGCCGGTTAGACAATTTCTAATCCTTCCAAAATACAATTAAATAAGGGAAACAAGAAATTGAATCTGGCAGAGCCGGTTAGACAATTTCTAATCCTTCCAAAATACAAAAAAATAAACAACTAATAACATACAAGTGGCATAACATAATCAACATTACATTTTACAACTATCACACTTGGATATCAATACAAAGCATACTCTCATTTAAAATTTAAGATCATACAGAAACAAAATACTCCATATTCAAGATATAAGATCAGAAAAGCAAAATATAACATATCCAAGACTCAAGATAATACAAAAGGAAATACTCAAAGTTGGCTCCCCTTACCTCTATTCCAGACTTAGTTTCCTCTTCTCAAACCGTTCTCCGGAAACTTCCAGAATTTCCCCTCTTCAACTATAATTTACTCCAACTCTCTTCTCTCACAATTTCTCTAGAATTTTGGTGTAAATTTCCAGCCTCCCTCCCTTGGCTATTTATAGTAAAAAAAATTTACTATTCATTTTTACTATTCATTTTTACTATTCATTTTTTTATTCATTTTACTATTACAAAAATAATTTTTTATTTGCAAATTGGTGAATTCTGATCTCAAAGCTACGTGTAACACTTATCCTTTCCAAATATATATATATATATATATATATATATATATATATATATATATATATATTTTTTTTTTTTTTTACTATTCACTTTTTACTATTCACCTTTTACTATTCACAATTTACTATTCATTTTTTTTTATCTAGTATTTAACTTACAAATATTTTTCAAGGATCTTACATTATGAAAAATAGAAAACTGAAGAACAATAACACTTTATCATTTCTTCCCTTTTCCTTGCGATGCTCTTGGACCCCTTATGTCAGCAAGAGTTTCCTTTGCCCTATTATAATGACTTTTTAGGGCAATATCCTAATGTTGTCATAACAAAATTATTAAATTATAACACAAATTTTCAAGAAAAGAAATATAGGTTTTACCTTTGTTTTTTCATTAAGTCGACAGTAAACAAAAGAAGCTCAATGATACCCAATAATTGAATTATAAATTGAAAACTTACATTACTTACTTGAATGATATTCTAAATTATGTCTTCTTTGTACTCTTTAGGAATCTTCTTCCAAGTAGAATAACAAATGGGGAACGCCTTAAAGTTTCTAGCAATACTCCTCAAGAATTGATTCAACGATGCTCCACCATCTATAATTGGTAGACACTCATCATTCCAATGTACAACAATCCTTTCATTATGAGGCAAGTTCTAAACATAATTTGTTTTTAAGTGTTTACTGGTCATTTTGCATTGGTCATTTGTGAAGAAATCAAAATTGTGTCAAATAACCTTGTGTCAAACAACTTCAACAATAAACATTGATATAAGTAACATATAATGCAAGCATTTATATGTGTAGAGTGTCTTACCAATGACATCAACCAACTATGATCTCTTGTATTCTTATTGCACTTCCAATATAATGTCCTAATTTTCATCTTCTTCATGTTCAAATTGTACATGTGAAGTTTCTCCAACTTGAGGTGGTGAATGAAGAGTAGCTTCATTTGGGGGCTGCACATATGCATGGAAATATAGAGGAATATTAAACAAATATCAATAAAATATTATATAGAGTTTCTAATCAGAATAGAAGAATGGATTGACAATCATCTAAGGAACATAATTCATACATCATTTTCCTGCCAATTGTATATGGTGAATTTAGAAGCAGCTTACAAGGGACGTTAGTCTCACTAGGTTTGTGGTTTTTGGATTGAGGGATTTTACACTCATAATAACTTGTTAGCTTTAACCACAAAAAGTGATGGATCATATTAAGTCATATAATAATCACATCGAGATACAATCATCTACTACTATGTTACTAGCCATTTAAAACCCAATGCTTCCTTTATATAAATTTCCCAAAAAAAATGTTTTAGAAACAAATGTGAGGTGCCACAATAGTTTCAGGCGAGGAAATTAAGGATTGCAATAGGGTAGGAGGATGAAAAAGTGATTTCAGACAAGGTTCAGGCGAAGAAATTAAGGATTGCAAGAGAAGAGAACTTAACAGTGTGAGGGGCCAACGACAAATGAAAGGGTAAACATTGCAACTCAGTAATGAAGGGCTTATGAAGTGAAGAGCCTGTAAAAAAAGAAAAGTGAAGAGCCTGTGAAGTGAAGAGTCTGTGAAAAAAGAAAAGCGAAGATATGAAGTGAAAAAGAAGATACAAAACGAAAGAGAAGTCACCAAGAAAAAAATTAGGAATTAACACTTATCGGTAGTTTGCTAAAAAGCACCGAAAAATTATTTAAAAAATATCAAAACTTAACTATATTTTTTATCAAAATTGTCGAAAATTAGTGGAGGCTTTTAAAACTGTCATAAAGAAACCTCTTTTATTACATTAATTTTATAATAATGCAACATATATTTATAATATTCTTTTATATATTTACTCTTACGTCCACTTAATATAATAATTATTTAATATAAAATATAATTATAGTGACACTTTTTTGTGTTTTACAAGTAGTTACAAAATTAATTTATATTAGTTTTAGTCTTGTCAATGTAAATAGAATTTCAGCAGAGTGTATTTAACTTATGCTGAATTTCTGATTATTTTACTGTCACGGTGGTCGAGTCTAGTAAAGTCCTAAAGATATAGTAAACTCTCTTAAAATTAAGATGCATTCAACTTTAAACTTTCCATTTAGTTATATTAATAAATAAATGGAAATTTGGATTGATTTTACAACAGTATTAAATATACAAAAAAAAAAGACGTCGCATAAAACCCTTGTTTTAACACGATTATTATTAGTGAGTGTGAATGTTGTAACATCCCAAAATTCAAAATTTTACATAAGTTTTTTTTTTTTTATTTAACATTGCAGAACTAAACATCAAAAGTTTAGGCGTCTTAAAACCTTACAAATATTGAATTCGTTATTCAAAAACATAAAATTACTTTAAAACATGATAAATTTTCCATAGTTATTTCCATAACTCTCATCGGGCTACTCCATCTCTGCCTCATTTGCAACGCTATCTACTCTCGTAGAAGTACGATTATCGTAGGTAGAACCACAACTACAAAAGGAAAGAGTGAGTAACTAAGAACATAACGTAGCATATAATTTCAGTGTTAAAACATCATAACATAGATTATCTTAGTCATAACCTTATAATACATCACATTATTCAACTCATAAACTCATATCATCACCACCCAGACTATCATAGTCATAACATTACATCACAGAATTCAAAACAACGACTCAGATCATTCTCACAAGCTTCTGTTGTTTCCTTGAATTTTGTCGTACCAAACCTGTTTCGCAAAACAGGGCGATTCGAGTCGTCTTCCATCGCAACTTCAGACCTATCTCCCCAACTCCTCATGGAATTACGAGTAAAAACTTCGGTTAGGCGCACTCACACGAGCCAAAGTCATTGGGCGAGACATCCAACCCTCTCTAGTCCTCGCGCACGAGGAAATGATTACACTTGAACCTCAGTCTTCGCAGAGACTCAACACACTATCGTATCGCAATATGAACACCATCGATTCGACAAAAATTCTAAGAAAATGACAGAACACTTGTTTTCACGATTTTACCATCACAACCATACACAGATCATCATCATACACAAAGTCAACCAAATCCATTCACGAACAATTAATTAAAATCACAAATAATTAAATAAATTAATTTAATTATTTTTCCTACTGATGCATCCCTATAAAATTACTAATTTCACACTTTCATCTAGAACATTTCTAGTGCACCTCTACTTTTTAATTAATACCCAATATCAAAGAAAACATATAATTTTAATACACCCTATTTTTACTCTAAACACACTCTCTTCTATATCTACACTTTCAAATTACTCAAAGTCATAAATTTACATTTTTGACCCACTCTTAAGTCACTCATTTCTCAACTAAATCACTCTTTTCTCTTCATTCTAAGTAAAAGACACATAAAAGGCCAACTTTATGAGACTCCTTCCATTTCTCTCACCCAAAACCGGGGACCCCACCCTAAATCCACCACTTTAACTCTCTTTTCAAAAATTAAAACTTACCCATTAACTTCTCCTGCACATACTTACGCACACCACCATTTTCACTCCATATTTCAAATTATTTTTATTTTGTTTTCTCCCTCCTTTATTAACTCACGGCCCCACACAATATCCCACACACTTTTATTTTTGCTTTTTTTCTCACTCTCTACCCTTTACGTAACAATACTCATACACACCTACACTTCTTTTTCCTCCCTTTCTACTTTCCAACATTGCCACGGTTTCACAAAAAAATTACATAACTCGCTTCTTTTTATTTTTCCAAACCAAGACAAAATTTATCAACATTCATACCACCGACACTTAAAAGATGCCCCTTATACTCTCTTTCACATGCAATGGCCCACAAGGATTTTTCCTCTTAGAATAAAACCATCACCCCCCTTTCTCAAGTAGCTTACTGTGTAGGCTTTCATCCCTCATGCACCTGCATCAAATTGTTTTCTTTTTAGTTAAAGAACCCAATCTCCCATATGTACCATTTCTCTCTTTCAAATTTTACCTTCCCCACCTGGCACCAATCTTCTCTTGCATTACACTTTCCGTCACTTCTTAATTTATTTTGTTTCCTCCAACCCAACTCTCATTTCCACTCACTGAACCTTCTCTTCCACTATCAAGAAGAGAAATCCATAACCATCACACTCTTTTTAAGGAGTGTAGGAAAGTGTCCCACATTTAATTACCATAAAAAAAATGGAAACATTCAATAGCAGTGTAATTCACGGTTTCTACTTATCCATGACATATATATATACATTTTCAACATCAAAAGGACTAACACGCATACCTTCCCATCAACCATAATATTTTTTTCTTTTGAAAGAAAAACGGTTAGTTTCTTTGCATATAACCACAACATACACGTCCATGCAAGCATCACCAACCATCTCCACATCATCTAGTTTTGAAACAACCCCTCTTACAAAACATAGTACCAATATACACACTCTTACAATATCATTATAACAAGATCACCTACCCATCATATACTATTTTATATTCCAAAAATTACACCCCTTACCTCTAGTTTTGAAAGAGTATCCAAGACTCTAAAGCTCCCAAGCAAGGCCCAAAAAGACTTCCTTCCCTTGCGTAGCAGCGGCGTCTTCCCACTCTTCTAAGTTTCTCCCGACTCACATCCAGAGTAGGGTAAAGTGGCTCTGTCACTCTCTCACAAAACTTTTGGTTGGTGTAACAAGATAGGGTCTTCTTCTAACACTTATAGTTTTAGGATATATCTCTTTAGGTTTAACCCTACACCACTTAAATCTCAACTAACCTTCTATCTACCATAGTCTACCTAATCCACTTTAGTTTCCCGAAAATCACATGATAACACTAACCTCAGTTACCCATTTCTTAACTCTACCCATTCTCTTAGAATAACTAGGCTTTAATGTGTGTAATGATGGTTTTAAGTGTAATAATAGGTACCCATAACGTCTCGAAACTTGCAATGAAGGGTTGAAAATAAAACCCTTCTTTGAAATAATCAACTCTTGGCCAAATAATTTAATTTTAATGTTCACACTTACGGTCCAAGCATCCAGTGGAGTCCTCATGCAAAAGCCTTATAACAAAATTTGAAGCAAACTACTCAACTATTTTCTCTCTTCACCTTTGACATTTCAAAGCCTAAATGCTAACTCTCACGCTCTCTCAAAATCATGTAAAGAACCATGCAACATGAACAAAAGTGGACCAGTTTCTCTCTCCCCATTCCTTGCAACGTAAAGATCATTAAGAGAAAGCAAAGGAAAAATAAGCTAGACACTCACCTGCACGTTCCCGGCCACAAAGGAAAAGGAAACAATAAAATAATGCACTATCACACGTTTCTCTTTCTTAAAACCAATTATTGAAAGATTAAATAATAAACAAAACAAGGAAAGAACGACTATTCACTCTCACTATTACAACACTTAAGTGATTTAAATGGCACAAGACTTTCTCTCTCCAGCCATAGAAGACAACCAATAATAATAAAAAAACTAGGAAGGAAACCAAACCGCTCCCTGCATATCTATTTGAATTAAATGGCCACACCAATCACATCTCACTTCAAAACAAACTAAATGGAATTAAACTAACAACAAGCCAAAGGAAAGCTTCACGTGATTTGCGGCAATCTCTCACTCTTACACGGTGGAACCCACTCATCCAAGTTGGAACTTCTTTACCTTGGGAGACAACCAAACACACCCCCTCTCAACCTTACACACTTAACCGTCCATATTAGTATAATTTTCTAATTTTAGGATATTTGAGAAGATTAATTTTTTTTTGTTGTTTATTTGAGTAAATTTATAAGTAAATGAGAGTGAATTGAAAAGTAAATTTTTTTAATTTGTCACGTCAATAAAATTCTATACGAATTCTCATAAACTTTACTTTTAAATCCACTATCATTTATCTTCAAATTCAGTCAAATAAACGATAAAAAAATTTATCTTAAAATCTTCTCAAATTCCCTTTCTTAAATCCACTCAAGAAAATAAGACCTAAATACTTTTTAACATTCGTTCACATCACAATTTATTTTTTTTAATGCCACAAAATAAAATAATTAAGATAAAAAATTATTTTATTTATGCGGTCTTAAAAGTGTCATTTCTGCCAAAAATAACATCTATTATATTCTTCATCGTGCAAGACATGTAGCTATAGCCTATATTATCAAAACTTCTAACAGCCAAGCAGCGCCAAGTGATTTTTATCGACATGTTTAATTTTTTAGTCATTAAAGCTGTTATTCAATCATTAGTTTTCTTCTTCTTTCATACGTTGAATCCTAAATTTCCTTTCAAATCTTTATCCTTGTCTTGCCTTGTTGCATCATTTCAAAAAACTGTATATATGTATATGCAAACATAATCAAAATAATGCTTTAACTTTCAGTACCCATTAGATCTCCGAATATCTTCCCGTTTTTCTAACAGTTTTTCTCACGTTTGGTTTCTCACAGTGATTTAGACTTCAGAATTTGAAAAATATTTTGAAAGCCACAAACAGAGACAAAGTATCAACATTTCACAAGATGGAAAATCGTCCTTTAGCTATGATCAGCAACGGCAAAACTGGTTTCTCAACTCCAACTTCCACACATGAAGGAGACGCTGGAAAACCTGAAATTCGTGTACATCCACAAATTCCAGGATGGTTTTCAGAATATTCTCCACTATGGCCAGGTTGGTTTTGATTATATATATATATATATATATATATATATATATATATATATATATATATATATATATATATATATATATATATATATATATATATATGGTAAGGTTTTAGATTCAAGATGATTTTAATTACTTATGTACGATAGAGTCAAGTTTTATTTGTGTTGTACGTAGGAGAATTATTGGATTATGTTAAATAAATTTTTCCAGCATTTTTTTTAAAACAAATAAAATTGATGCATTTGTTGATGTCCTTCAATTAATTATTTATGTTAGAAACCATCTAGAGGAAATTATAAAAGAAAAAAAATATTTATTCATTAGTCATAAAATGTTTTGCATGCCCAGCCTCCATGATACATTTTCATTGGCTTCTGATCATTCTTCAAGTGCAAGGGTAATAATATTTTTGTCATTATATATGTTGTGTATAATAATGCATATGCATATCAGGTTAATTAATCAACTGTTCATATTTTAATGCCTTGCCTCCCCACACATCTTCCTTAAAGAACAATCTAATTAATACGTTTTCGCATGGAATAAGAAACGTTATAAGTATAGATTACTGCCGAGGTAATCCACCTCACTTACTTGATTTTCATGAAACTAATAACCAAAAGGATCAAATGTGTCACGCTTCCGGCTGCGACACTTTCTAACAACCTTATTTAATAATCGATGTTTTTTGTTTTTGTTGATGATGATGTTTCTACAGATATAATATCTATAAATGTTTATATAAAGCTAACGAAATTGATTGACGTGTACATGTATTGTAGGACAAGCTCACTTCTTCAAGGTAGAAAAGATTTATTTCCAAGGGAAATCTAAATACCAGGATATGCTAGTTTTTCAGGTGATGATAATTAAAAAAAAAAAATACACAATATATCTCTTGTTCTTGATCTTATAATACTGTAGTTGATGTGACTTGTTGAATGTTAATTCCATTACAGTCATCAACTTATGGTAAGGTTTTCGTTCTTGATGGAGCACTCCAACTGACAGAGAAGGACGAATGTGCTTACCAAGAAATGATGACTCACCTTCCTCTTTGCTCTATCCCTAACCCAAAAAAGGTTTCGATAGACAATTAGTCGTACGGTTATTATAGCACTTATGAGCATTTAAATATCAAGCTATTTTTGTGTCAAATTCTTTTAACATATTTTCGCCTCTGGTCTGAATTTTAGGTGTTGCTTATAGGTGGTGGAGATGGTGGCATCCTAAGGGAAATTTCCCGTCACTCGTCTGTTGAACAAATCGACATATGTGAAATTGACACAATGCTCATTGATGTAAGCATAAGCTTTACCTCCTTCCGTTACCCATAGAAATAAACTTTTATTTTATGTACAAGTGATTTTGTATAGTTATATTTATATCGGAAATTGTGTATAGATAAAATCGCTTTAAAATATACTAAAAATCTTTAATTAGGTTTTGTGAAAATGAATTAAAATTATGTTCATTTCCTAATTTAGTCTATCTTATTATCAGACTATTATAGAATCATTTAAACATATTACAAAATATATAGTCTTTTACATAATATATTTATATCTCAACAAAAGAAAAATAAAATATCTCATAATAAAGATAAAGTTAACGTAGAATATATAATTAGAAGCAACCATCGCCCTATAATTAAATTATAATTTTCAAACACATCATAAACTATTCTCAGTTTTTCTTATATTATTATTATTAAATTTATTATAAGATAAAACTATGTAAAGCTTTTAATTAAATTAGGAAATGGAAGAAAAGAAGGTGAAGTGGAGAAGTTTAAGTAAACTAAAGGGGTTAAATAATGAATTCAGGTGTATAAAGAATATTTCCCAGACGTGGCTGTTGGGTACAAAGACCCTCGAGTGAAGCCTCACATCATAGATGGTACATACAATCAAACTAAATAGCTTAGTATTATCTTAAAGTTGTGTGATGTGTTCTTCTATTGAAACTAGCAGGAACTCTCTTTTTGAATTCTGTGCCAAGAGGAACCTATGATGCCATAATAGTGGATGCCTTCGACCCAATAAGTGTGTCTCATATATCTTCTATGTTTTGCTTTATGAATCTCAACAATACCTAATACTAATTGATGTGATATATATATACCAGGGCCTGATCATGAGCTTTTTGAGTCTGAATTCTTTGAACTGGTTTCCATGGCTCTTCGACCTGGAGGAGTTCTGTGCATCCAAGCAGAGAGTATTTGGTTTCAATCATTGGATATTGAAGAACTCTTCACCAAATGTCACCAAACTTTTAAAGGTTCCTCTGATTATGCTTGGACAACTGTTCCTGCATATCCAAGGCAAGCATCACTAATTATCATATCTTATTCTCTTGTATTTCAAAAAAAAAATTCTTAAAAAAGGAACTAATTATAAGTAAGCATGGCTCTGAATTAACAAAATGACAATAGTTAACGTAAGAAACTCTAAGAAAGCTTCTTGTGTTAGTGCGTCCACCAAATGTTGAATCTTTGGTTTCTTTTCTTTCAGTGGGGTCATTGGTTTCTTGCTGTGCTCCACCGAAGGTCCTTATGTCGACTTCCGAAATCCAATCAACCCCGTCGATCCTGAAAATTATGGCATATCAAACAAACCCTTGAAGTTTTACAACTCAGAAGTAAGCATATATATAACAATCTAAAATTGACAGTTTTTTTTTGTGTTTTTTTGTTTAAATTTTCGACATTGTTGTGTATCCGTTTCAGGTTCATTCAGCTGCATTTTGCTTACCATCTTTTGCCAAAAGATTCTCGAATGCGAAAGCTACTAAAAGGCCGTAGTATGAACAAGACAGAGACATGTTCACGTAGTTGCAAGCATGTGTACTAATACCGACAACACTGCATGCCTCATTCATACCCTTTCCGACAACATTTGAAAATTCGTGCCATTATTGTTGGGCCAAGATTTTTTAAAAGAAATCGTACTTTGTTATACTTCAACGTTCAAGTGTGTTATCTTAAGAAAATAACTACTCCATATGCATTGCCATTATTCAGACAGAATCAATATTTCATTAAGCAAAACATTAATAAATTGTTTAAATTACTAGTTCTTAATCTTTTTATGTTTACATTGGTGATACTGGAAATAAACTTTTGAAATAATCAAGAAAATTTAAATTCTATCTTTAACTTTACAACTATAAATCAATTATTTGCATTACAATTGGTTTAATCTTGTGTTTACTATATGAACGAATCTATATTAATAGTAATAAAATTCAGACACTAAATGTTTTTACTTTTTTTGAGTTATAGAAATCAAATTAACTTGCCATATCAATTTTATGAACTAAATTATTACTTGACCGATTTGAGAACTGTTGACTAAATTTATTTTTTCACATTATCAAAACAAATTATCTGATTATTCAGATTTGTTCCGAATCCAAAGTATTTAAAAACTTAAATCTGAGATACTGAAATTTATCTAAGAAACTAATATTTTCTGTCAACTATATATATCTTCTTCATACAAACGGATTTCAGAATTTGCAACATTTTAGTCTCTTCATTACCTACGTGTTCTTGAAAGAAATCATTATATTTTGGGAGTAATAGTCTCCGATGAGTGAGTTAAATAAGTCATGTTTCTAAAGACAAAAAAAGTAAAACATGAGAGATATTGTAGGTAAACCTAACATGATGTACAATGGCGCTTAACAAACAAGATATTGACGGTGATTCTCTGTTGGAGTAGTTTTTTCATGTTAAGATGTGACCAAATGATGGAATATGATCTATCACTGTCCCTATAATTAAACCTAAACCCATGGGAGGTTGGTGCGTCTATATCCAAAATTGGCTCAAAGGAGTATAAACACACATTTATCAGGGCTTGTTTGTCTCCATCAAAGTTAGCAATTTGAAGCACAATTCAACCCTAATGCCACTCAGTGTTCCTCATAGATTTTTCCACATTATCACGATAAAATGTTGAACCTTTTTTAGGTTGGGTAATTATGTGCATGACATGTTCTCAGTGGGCGAAAGTTGAAAGTTGAAACTATGAAACACTCAATGATTGCAGAACGTGCAATCAAATACCCAAATCTATTTTTTTAGAATTATTATCATGTCTAATTTACCATAGTTAAATATGGGTATGGTAGAACAAACTACTTTACAAAAATAAGAATTACTAGAAGAAAACGAAATTATTTTTAAGCTATGATTTTGTATAAATTAACTTATATGGATAAGTTAATTTTAACAAAAAGAAAGTTAATTTTAATTTCTTTTATTTTTCTGTTTTGATGACACAGCGAAAATAGATTTGAAAGAGGAGTCCTCAATAAGTATTTATCAAGGAAAATATTAAAAAGACCCAAGAGTAATAAAAAATATTTTGGGAATTAACATTGTTCTCAAGAATCAATTATGTGTGCTTGGAAGGTGGTGGTATCCTCTCCAACACATTACAAAAAAAAAATGTTACCTTTAATCAATTATGCAAATTATTTATATCATCTTATAACATAATTAAAAACTGCAAAAAGTATTTTTTTTTTTAAATTAGATTATGACTACATTTTTCTATTTCTGGTTCGGCAGAGGAAGACTACATGTTACGATTTATTTTACGAAAAAATAATTAAAAATTCTTATAATGTTTATCTTTCTAGATTGACAAAAGTGGATTGTTTCTCCCTCCTAATTCACTGAAGAATTAAAGTTAATTTCTAAAACAATGTGTTTATAATTTTTAAGTTTACCCTTTTACCTTCATTAAGGTTAGAATTAAGCATCTACTTAAAAAATACTCAAAATATAAATTGAAAAAGAATATACTCAAATTCATCAAATAAAAATAATTAATTTTAGTTACTTAGAATTTCATTTTGATTCAACAATTATACAGGAAGTTTTTAAAGTGGCAAGTTGTCAATAGTTTATAAACATCTAGATAAAGATGTCCGATCACAATAGAAAATTTGTCTTCACAATAATATAGTGAATTAATTATAAACAATTTTTATAATAAGATATTTGTATGTAAGGTTATCTTCATTTTTGTTAACTGAGATGTTGTTTGATATAGATGAGAAAAAAATTAAATAGGAAGTTCACACGGATTTTTAAATTTCAAAATTAAAAGAAAAAGCATCATCCAATAAACTTTTTTTTATTATGTGTTTGTCACTATTATAAAAATTTATTATAGTGAATATATATTTGTTATCCAAGTTTAGCATACTCTTTGGTTGATTATGATTGTGTGTCAACTAAATATAAAATATAACTTTAAGTTATAAGATCATGTGACAAAAGGTATTTGGTCTAATCCAATAGAGATAAAATTATTTTCGAAACATCCAAAAATAAAATACTAAATAAAAAAAAGTAAAACTAACATTTGATCTTAAATAATAATAATTTAAAAAAAAATGATTTTAAAAAGAGCTTCTTGAAGTTTGATTTTTTAAATAATATATACTGATAAAAAAATAAAAAAATGAAAAGGGATTTTTGTTTTTAGATAAGAAAATGAATTAAAAAATTAAAAAAGAGATATACAAGTAAATTATTAATTAAAACTGTTTTTTTCGTTATTTTTTATTTATTATTATTTTAATTAATTAATTAAAATTTTAAAACTAAAAAGAAGCGGTTTGAGAGTTATTTGGAGGAGGGAATAGTTTTTTCTCTGTCTCAACTTCTTTGCCTCTTCCATTTTCATACAAAACAGAGAAGGAACTCCACTTTTCCTTCTCTGGGATATTCTTCTTCCAATAACACACATATAATCCCATTCATCCGAATCTCCGTTTTCTACGATTTCTTCCCCAACATTCATTACCATAACGCTCCTCCATTCTAGACCAACACCAAATTCCAACCATCTCGCTCCATCTTCATTTCTCATTTTTCAATTTCCAACCACAACAGGTCCATTCATCACTAGAACGTTTTCAAAGAAAATCATCAAATTCATGTAAAAGAGGCAGAGAGATACTGTGAATACAACATTTCAAGATAGGAATTAGCCACAGAGAATCAAACTCGGCATTAAAAAGTATAGCAATACATTGAACTTGAAGGTACACTTTTAATTGTGTTCTTATTATCTACCCTCTTCCTTAACAATCTGAAACACCCATCGGCAACACTGAGAACCAAAATAATAAACAAAAATAAGAAATCTGCGATGAGAAGAAGGAGATTGAAATTAAGGAGAATTAGAGGCTGTGAACCATGTTGTGTTCCAAATGCATTCAAATAGTTTGTAATATAACAAGTGTTATATATATATATATATATATATATATATATATATATATATATATATATATATATATATATATATATATATATAAAAAGATATGATAGAACACAATTTAAACTGATTTGATTTGAATAAAACAATGTTTAGATTATACTAGAAGTATAAAAAAATATTTGATGTACAAAAGGGTTGATTTGAGACAAGAAAGATGTATTAAAATAGTTATGAGTATAGGATTAGTTTTATATGATAAAAACGTGTTGAAGTGATATTTCATTATTTTGTTAACTTTAAGTCCATTTATAATATCTTGAGTTTAAGATTATCAAACTTTATTATGATTTTTTTATGACTGCTTTAATGAATAACTTACATTAAGACTGAGACTTTATTACTAGTTAGAGTCTTGGATCTATTTCTAGAATCTAAAAGTAAGAGAATTCGTTGGACCACAACTTTGAACCAATTCTCACTCAATCCTAAACCAATGACATAATTAAAATGAGTGATTAGTTCATCCAATAATAACTATAAACTAATTCACATATATAATAAAAGCAAACTTTGATAAATATAACAATACCGATAAAAGAGAGTTTCAAAGGGTTACATTTTAGCTTCAACATAAGAGAGAGTTAAGTCATCCTAATGGATGCAAACTTTGAAATGTAGTTGATAGCCATGTTTCTTCTTCCTTTCTAAAGGTATGTATTAAGTACAAAGAAAGTGTGTCTAAAAAGCACTCTAATAACAGTATAAAATAACTCTCCAAAAGTTTGTTTAAACAGGGTGCAACTTTATTTTCATAAACAGTCTAGGCAGTGCTCAACAGTACATTTGTAACTTCAGTTGTACAAGTTTCTTATCTAGTTGGGTTTGCTTTTATGGTCCAAGCCTCATGCTTTGGTGCTTTGGCTCTTGAGATAACTTCTACGAGAAGGATTTTTCATGGCTCAATCGCACTAATCACATTTTTATCCAAAATTACCTAAAATTCATCAAGTTTCATTGTTTTTTCACTTTGACTTTCTATTATTGCTAGATAATACAAAACAAACTAAATTGGGATGACTTTAACAAAAACATAATATAATAAAAGCAATATAAGTGTTAAATTCATCTCAAAACTAACTCATATTAGATACTTATCAGTCGGCAAACAGGTGGTGGTGGTGACACTAGTTCAAACCTTAGCGAGGTTACATTGGTTTTCCTCCCAGTGAAACAATAGTGTCTCCAGTTGATAGTGTTGTTGCCTGGTCATGCATTTAGGTAATTGAAAAATGCAAGAAAAAGAAGAAAAGCGACAACTCCATTGAGGAACTACAATAACACTAACAATGATGCCCATGACAAAGTGACATGGCAGTGTCGTTGGCCGCTATGATTGGGGTTGGATTTTTATTACTCTTTGCACTTATATGTTTCATTGTACACACTCTCACTTTCTTTTATTTTATTTCTAGACTCCTACTTTCTACACCTGCACATTACACATAACTCACTATTTTTATTCCACGTTTACCCTTTTTTCTAATTAAATCTCACATTTCACTCACATCATTTTCTAAAATATATATATATATATATATATAACATGAAAATAAAAATTGTTTCTTTTTTTTCACTTTTAGTGTCTGGCCAACCACTCACGTCATATGACAATATTTCCAAATAATTCAAAAAACACCAAAAAAAAATGAAAAAAATGATTTCTTCTCTTACTCCTTAGTATTTGGTAGACCACTCACGTCATATGACACTATTTTTAAATGATTCAAAAAACACCAAAAATAACATTTTAAAAATTAAAAATTCAAATCAACTCTCAACAAGTTTTCTTATTAAAACTATGCGAAACAATTGTGTTTTACTAGAGTTACTTTAGTATACATAAATGATCCATCAAGTTATTTGCTAATGACAAATGGTTTGTCAAGGTTGGTAGCCTTCTTTTGTCACTCTAGAAAGAACCTTTTGGTGTGTCCTTCTTATAATGACAACATTTGATTGTTAATGTATGTCCACTAATTTTTGTCCTCTACTTACACCTCCTTCTACATTTTTTGTTATCACTAGTAAATAGTTTACACCTTATAGTACAAGGTCATTTCCAACACTATAGGCCTTAACTAAAAACTTCTCATTCAATTCCTTTGAGCTTAAAGCAACTCGAAACTCTTCAGGAAAGAAAGTTTCTCTTCATTGAGCAAGGTTTCCTTGAAATGATTATGTATCTTAGGGAATGAACACAACAACAAAAGTGTTTGACCCTCATAATTAATATACCTATCTCTAAATCAAGGATCAACTTGAACTCATCCAATTACTCACTAATTGTCTTTTCACTACTCATCTTATATAAGTACAATGCTTAGATTCAAATACAAACAATTCACCAAGTACTTGGTCATGTACAAACTCTCAAGCTTAGTCCATAATCATGCTACAGTCATTTTCTTTAAGACTTGTCTCAATATTTTATCAATGACACTAAGAACATATATGTTATGAGCCTTCTCTAATGGCATTTTCGTGTCCTTCTCAACCATCGATGCATGAAGCTTGGATTCACCTTCCGAAACTTTGATGAGGCCTTATTCAACCAGAAAAACACGAATTACAAAGTTGTTCGAATTTTGTGACTCAAACAACATTTGGTTGAAGTAGTCAAAACAGTTAAATAAAATTATATTTTTATCCTATTTCTTAGGAATATTTTATGCATTATTTAATTAATTAGTTTATGAGATATTTTTCAAAGTTGGTTACAAATTATGTAGTATAAATATTTACTACTTATGCTCAATAAAATATATCAGTTTCCCTTCTATTCTTTTGCCTCTTATACTTTAAAAACACAATAGTTGGTATCAAGAGCAAAAAGGATCTTACGAGATCTGTGATATAACCTACAAACACCTACAACCACAAAATAGCCACCACACATCAGATGGAATCTCAAACATCCTTTACGACTGTTTTTGTACCTGTATTTGATGAACAAAACTATCAAATATGGGTTGTCAAAATGGAAGCATATCTAGATGCTAACGATGTATGGGAAGCAGTAGAAGAGAACTACGAAGTGCCTCCCATGCCAAATAATCCTACTATTGCTCAAATGAAAAGTCACAAAGAAAATAGGCTTCGAAAATCCAAAGCCAAATCAATTTTGTTCACAGCCGTATCTTCAATCATTTTCAACAGAATAATGACGTTGAAAACGACATATGAAATCTGGAAGGTTTTTAAGGAAGAGTATGAAGGCAGTGAGAGAATCAAAGGAATGCAAGCTTTGAATATGGTTCAAGAACTTGAGATGCAAAGGATGAAAGATTCAAAGACAATTAAAGATTATGCGGACAAGCTTCTCGGCATTGCAAACAAAAAATACTTGTAACAATTCTAGAAAGATATGAAGCCACATTAACTTCCTTGGAGAACTCAAGATCTTTCTACTATTACCTTGGAAGAATTTGACCGCACTTCAGGCTCCAAAACAAAGAAGACTCATGAGAGAAGAGGGTCATATTGAAGGGGCTTTGATAGCTAAATTTCTGAAGAAAAAAAAAGGTAAGTCAGGAAGTTTCAACCACAAAAATGATAACAAATCCTCTCTTGTTTTTCCATCATGTCCTTTTTCTAAGAAAAATAATCATCCACATACAAAGTGTTGGTAGAGGCCAGATGTGAAATGTCATAAATGTGGACATTTAGGGCATGTGGAGAAAATCTGCAAGTCATCAAAAACACAAGAGAATGTATAAGCTCTTGTTGAAGAGGGTGAAGAAGAAGATCTTTTTGTTGTTTCTTGCTTTGCCACTACAAGATCAACAGAAAGTTGGCTTATTGATAGTGGTTGCACGAACCACATGACTAACGATCAAGAATTATTCAAAGATCTTGATGCAACATACTACACAAATGTCAGAATTGGAAACGGAGCAAAAATAACAATGAAGGGCAAAGGAACCATCGCGATCGAAGGTTGCACAGGTTTGAAATTAATTAATGATGTTCTATACGTTCCTGAAATTGACCAAAACTTGTTGAGTGTTGGCCAACTTCTAGAGAAAGGCTATAAAGTTCTATTTGAAGATAAAACCTGCATGATTAAAGATTCAGATAATAAAGAATTATTCAGAGTTTAAATAAAAGGCAAGAGCTTTGCTTTGAATTTGATTGATAAAGAGAAGTTTGTTGTGCACAAGGTTGAAGACAATATGCAGGTACAAGGACTTCCTCAATTGGAAGAGAAATCACCCATATGCGCAACTTTGCAATATGGAAAACAAACAAGGTTGCCTTTTCCAAAAGACAAATCTTGGAGAGCAACAAACAAACTGCAGGATGTCAAAGGACCTAAAAGAACCCATCTCTGAATGACAAGAAAGTAGAGCTAGTGGGTATTAAAGTTGGTGAAAGTCAAATTAAACCAAAAAAATTAGAAGAAGAAAAACATCCTAGGACAACTCTTCCCGAAGCAGAAGTTGAAAATGAGAAAAAGTCAAAAGAGCAACTACAAATACATGAGAAAATTGCAGAAGATTGTAAGGATGTGAAGACTAAGCAAGAAATTGTGATCATAACTTCCAAAAGTGATAGAACTTTAGATATTACTGTCAAGGACGAAAAAACTTAACATATGCTAACTTTGAGTCAAGAAGGAGATTGTTGAAATTTTGTGACTCAAACAACATTTGGTTGAAGTAGTCAAAGCAGTTAAATAAAAATATATTTTTATCCTATTTCTTAGGAAGATTTTATGCATTATTTAATTAATTAGTTTAGGAGATATTTTTCAAAGTTGATTACAAATTATGTAAGATAAATATTTAATGTTTATGTTCAATAAAATATATCAGTTTCCCTTCTATTATTTTGCCTCTTATACTTTAAAAACACAACAAAAATATACGGTTTGACCAAACGGCCCATAGTAAACATTAAGAAACTAGTCAGTCCACTTGAGACCATTTACCAAATATGATAAATGTTGCATATTAACATTGGACACTTTAGCATTGCCACACAGTGTAGGAAGCTTTGGACAAGATTTTATTGAGTCAATCTTCATAAAATGATAAAGAGAAGTCATTTGCCTTGGCTTTCATAAGTGTTCGTAAAAAAAACCATGCAGAGTCAATGCTAAGTCAAGAGCATCTCATATACAAGAATAAGTAGTAATGAAAGAAGAATTATACAACAATTAGAGAGATGTGCAATGACTCTTTTCTTCTAAATTTTAATTATAGAAAATCCATTAGAACAATGAGAGTTGACAAAAATCTTGCAAGAAAAATATATTCGAGTTTTCAAGTTATCCTTCTTAGTCTTTGTAATTATAAGGAAAAACATTTTTCATGTTAAAAATAATCTAAAAGAGTTAATTTATCTTATAAAGATACAAAGAGGTAATATCTCCTTTTAAAACTATGGAATGATCTTTTACATTGACATACAATTATAACTTCTAGGAAAATAAAGAAAATATTATATTAACATAAGTGTGAACTCTAACATTAATTTATATTTTATGCATGAAATATAAAATGATTATTATATAAGCATAAACCTAGTTTTCTTAATAAAAACAAAAAAAAAAGCATCACAATATTTGCTACCATGATAAATAAAATATACTTTTCAAGAAGATCTCTCTTTATAAATCCAAAAGCACTACTTTTTATTGGATAAAAAGTTTTCAAAATAAATTCATAAACATCATCTTTTCCTAAAAATCTTTATAGACAAGTGAAAAAACTCAATGGAGAAATTTCGTTTTAAGGCTTCCGTATAAAGCAATTTATAATACTTTAAATTTTATATTTTCAAAGAAAACATTTCTTATATTTTAATGTTGTTGATAATGTTATTGTGTGCTGAAATGTTGGATTTAACATGATTAAATTCAACTTTAAGTTACATATTTTTAAATCCTTTTTCTAATAAATATTTTAATTTTAAATATTTTATAAAGTTAAATATGTAATTAAAAAAATTTCTTAATAAATTAAAATTTTAAATATTTTGTAAGATTATTTTTCTTAATATACTGCAAGAAAATTGTGCTAGAAAAAATTATAAAGATATAGATATAGAAAGCCATTAACCTTATTTAAGAGACATTAGTCCAAATACGGAAGTTATTAACCTTATTAAGGAGTGTTGCTTCCTACACTACCACGGACTCCTCCAAACACCTTTTCATTCCTATTTTACCCTTCAGTTAAACGAATGTGAGCATACAGATTGATATCCGTTGAAGGTGAAATAGACGTGGATATCCGACTTTCTATGTTGGTGTTGGTGGTCTGACGAAGACAAGCTTTGCAAGTAAGGAGAGCACAAGACCTAAACTTGGTCGTGAAGAAACCTTATATATCACATGGCCTCATGAAGCACCAATGTTGTATCTATCTACACATGCAGTTTCGATCAACACCCAATCTTAATTCAGTCAACTCCGTTTTCAATAGACCTTGACCACATAAAAATTTACAAAATTCCAATTTTAAAAACACTACATCTCAGTCACCTTGCCGAAGGGAGAAACAAGTTGTTGTAACGCTGCAATTATTTCCCAAGTTTCTCCTTCCTCTGATAATATTCTTTTATTAGAAAATGACAGGTCATGTATCTGTCACCGAGAAAAGTTAGAGTTCAAAGTGAAGATAGAGAAGAAAACGACATGCAAACAATCCACGGCCGATTATTATTAAGATATCCCACATCCATTGAAGGTAAAACCAGTGAAGAAAACCAACCTGCAGATGAAAACAAACAGCAAAGGAATTGGATCCACGCTCCTCGACGCTCCTCCACAAATGATCAACAACAATGGAAGCTTTGAAACCCAAAAGAAAAATGGGAAAGAAACAAATGAAGGAAAAGAAAGAACAATGAAGGGTAAGTGAAACGGAAATGGAGGAAGAGAGATATGTGAGATTGGAGGTACAACGTGCATAGAGTAATTAAGGAGAAGTAGAGTTTCAAATAAATTAAAATATCCTAAATAGTAAAAGTAAAAAGAAATTTAACTTAAAAATAAAATTGAAATTAAAAGAATTTGAAGAGGTGTGAGAGGTGGTAGAGAGCAACTCTCCTTATCAAGACATTGGCCCAAACACCCAAGTTAGTGTAGGATCAGATTAGACCGGTTAGGTATTATTTTTTTCATTTTGGTTGTTTCCAAATTCAAGATAACAACATAAAGAATATTGAATTAACTTTTGTGCACAAACTCATCCACATAAAATCATACTTTGGAAAATTCTTAAAAATATATTCTAGTTTTTATTCTCAGTTTACGATGTATTTTATCATTTTTCTAATATGTCTTAGTATAAAACAGTTATTTCAAAATAAACTATCCTCGCCTTATTTTGTACAGAAAATATTTCAATTAGTTTGTCAAAAACCAATTTATTTTTAATTTTTTATAAATAATTTATAAGTCAATGGTTCAGACTTAAACTATTAAATTAACTTTTCAATTTTTTACCTACAACACAAAAGTACCTAGATAATATATCAGTCAAACATGAATTAATTTGAAATTATTACTTGTAAAGACACATTTTATACATATATGTTCATAATTTAATCATTAAAACTTGATAAATAAATTATAAATTCTTGTTAACTTTTATTTAATAACTTTATGTTTTGAAAATATTTTTTAATATTGAGAGTTGGGACAATATTTTATTTTTATTTTGATTTTCTTTGATTAAGAAATAAAATAAAAATGATGTATTTAAATAAAGAAAATAATACTTAAAAATTATGTGTACTTATGTAAGCATACTAAATTAATAGTTTGGGATATTTTTTGAACAAGAAATTAGTATACCAATTTAAATAATTATAGATATATAGCATGCTGCACTCCAAGAAGCACTTACCAAAGTTATTGGAGAGATAAAAGATAAAGACGAAGAAAAAGATTGATGAAGGAAATGAAAAGAAAAGAACAAGACGATGAAGACCTAAGTTTATGTTTTTAGTTTTGGTTCAATGTTTACGTCAAACAAAAGGGAAAGATGATAAGAGTGGAAGTTTCTATGTATGACTAGTTTTAACAGATAAGGACAGCAGATGTTTTTGCAAGGCTCTCTCTACCATTACCCGACATTTTCAACTTAGAATACAAAACCAAATCCATAAATCAATGTCAAAAAGTAAAATCTTCAGGTATCAATATGAAAGACTGTGATATATATATATATATATATATATATATATATATATATATATTATTCAAAATATTAGGTTAATGAAATATGTCATCACTTACTAATAATAATTTTTTATTTAAGATTTTAATTACCTATTTTATTAATTTTTATACATTTTATATATATGTATTCTTCTGTTTTAGTATTTTATTGTATATTCTTGAAAATGAATTTTTCCATTTCAACCTAGAAAATAAAAATGATAAGTATTTAACATTTCAAAAGTATTAATTACTTCTTCGAAAAATTAGAAAATATATAAAAATACTTTATTTATTAAATGTTTTTTATCTCAAATATTTAAAATTTCTTTGACTTCAACTCCTATCTAAATTTAAGACTATTGATTATATTAAGAACATAAACTCCCAGGCCAGGTATAAAGGGAATGAAGATTCATCCTCAACGAGAGCTTTAGAGAAAAAATGTTATGATCCTGAATCAATTGAATGATATCGTTAAATTCAATTATCATTCATTTGAATATTGTCTACTTTAGAGTTTGCGTTCTGTTACGAGTTTCGCTTTAGATGGAAGACGAAAAGAGTATGTAAATTGTCTTTGGCCTCAACTCATAAGCAATTTAAGATTATTAGACGACCCACTATGAAGCTAATAAAAAGATTCTAAAGACGAATCATCGGTTCCTTTAAGTCCTCCATAAGGGATGAACCCTCTTTCACTTTAAATCTCGATTGGAGGCTTTTGTTACAATACATTCAATAGTCTCACATCGCTTAGGAGTCAAGGTCAATGACATTTTAAATACTCCTTCCACCCTCTAAGGTGTCTTTTAAAAACAAAATTGTGATGGATCATAGGCTCTAAAGCGCACAATATCTTATATGAGGAGTGATTGACCTTAATGATGTCACTCAGCAAACTTAGGATTGAAACATTAACACTCACTGTGGAATCGATATTGTGGTTCTAAGATACATCGGTCCTTTAAATCTTCCATTGTGAATGAACATTTACTCTATAGTTGTTAAAACGAGCCACCCAGCCCGACCCAGCTTGGCCCACCACGAGTTGGCCACTTAGAGAGTCAACTTAACCCGACTCACTTATTAATGAGTCAAAAATATTTGGATCTGATCCAGCGTACCACGGATTAAGGAGTTAAATGAGTTGGCTCACTAACTTACCTAACTACAAGTATTTTGTTTTCAATTAAAAATGTTAACAATTTTTTCTAATTCAAATATAAATAAAGGATAAGGGTCTTTAAATTAGATTTATGATCAATCAAACATAAGATTTAATTTACATAAAAATATCAGAAAACCTTCTCACATAATTTTCAATGGCTTTATAGTGATTCAAATTTGTTTATGCATAAAAATAGATTTGTAAATTTCTCATGTTGTCTAATTATTTCATACGAAAATAATTTCACACGAGTTTTCGTTTTAATATTTTATAAAATGACTAACCAATAAAAAATACTTATTAAAAATATTAAATGAGTTGATAAGTCAATTCAGTTCATCACGAATTCAACCCGAATGAATTAAATTTTTAATAAAAATTTAAAATTGATCCATATCAAAATTTTAAATTCTTTTTCAGTAAATGATAAAACTAATTATTTTCTTAAATCTTGACTGAAAAATTTATATTCACTTAAAAGTCAAAATAAAAAATAGTTAAAATATTTTTTTCTTCAATTTGATTCTAAAATAAACAATATCTTATATTAAAAATTAGGAGTAATTAATTTTAACGATGTTGTTCGAGAAACTTATAGTGGAACAATATTGAATAATGTTGAATATTGATGACACATTATCAGCTGATAAGACAATGTTATCTTTAGATATCACTAATTAAGATATTGAAAAGAGTCAAACACGTGGGATTCGAGATTTGGATTTTTAGTTTTCGAAGCATAAGTAGTATGATGTAGTTTTGCTGAGTTATTCTTGGATAAATTCATATTTTATTGCTGAAGATATCTCTTACTTTTTAAAGATATTAAGATTTATTGAAAAGACTACCCACTAATAAATATTATTATATGTATAACTTAAAGATAAAAGTCTGATTATATATTAAAAAATAGTATGATTATCCATTAATTCCATCACATATTATGTTGTAATTGATATTATTTTATCTTATAAAGGAAAAGCTAACTTTATCATAAAGTATGCTAACTAATGTAAATGGCATTAACTTTTAATAAATTAGATTAAACAAAAATTTCACATA
The DNA here is from genome assembly GCF_016808095.1 of Vigna angularis. NCBI lineage: Eukaryota > Viridiplantae > Streptophyta > Magnoliopsida > Fabales > Fabaceae > Vigna > Vigna angularis. Next base: position 11,166,104 of record NC_068973.1, on the reverse strand, counting down.
TATGTTTAAAAAAAATTATTTTAATTAAAATTGGTAGATAAAATTTTAATAAAATTCTATGCAAGATCTAGTATATTTATGTTAAAAGATATGATTTTAAAGTAAATAGAAAATAAATGTAACTTTTAAAAATTGTCATCAACAGATTAAAAAATAAGTTATTATTTACTTATTTTAAATGTTATTTCTATGTTTCTAGTACTCTTACTTATTTTTAAAGATTTTAACTTAAGAGATATGATTTTAAAGTAAATGAGAAATGAATATATCTTTCGAAAAAAAGAGTACAAATAGATTAAAAAGTTCATTGTTTACCTAAAAATTCTGGTCATATCATCCATCTTTTCTATAATTATATTCTACTTGGAAGGAGTCATTATTGAATAGATCAAGATAAAACGATCAAATATTTATCTCAAGTAAAGTTCTATTTTTCATACTTTCAATTTTGTCCCCTCTTTTTTTTTTCTTTTTTTTGGGGAAGTTTTATCTTTTGTATGCCTAAATCAATTTATGAATAGTAATATTGTAGTAATTTGAATAGGTAGAAATGTTGGTAGTATAAGTAGAGGAGTTAATAGCCTGTATTTTTTTTTCAATTTGTTTGGTTTAGATGAATTGGTTGCTCATAAAAAGAAATATGTTGGGATTTTAATATGGTGTAATGGGAGTTAGTGTTCCTTAGAGATTGAAATATTGGAGTTATTAACGACACAAATGAAATTTGTGTATAATTATTTGGCTTTAATTTGGGGTTTGGATTAATAAATTTTGGCTTGAGTTAGATTTATAGGCAAGTTTGAGTTCATAAAAGATCTATTAAGATGATTGAAACATGTTACAATAGTTTAAACAATGTTATTTGTCATTTAATCTAATATGAAAAAAATATATTTCTTGTTCAAGTAATAATATTTTTCTTTTGAAAGTTTTACTGTTCAAGTAATAAGTGATTGTTTAAGAGATGAAAATTCACAATTTAAAGATGTATTTTGGAACTTTGAGATTATGGAGCAAGTCTCACCGTTCAAACGAGTGTGTAATGCTTGAGCAAGGAAGAGGCAAGTTGATTTTTCTCTCCAATCGAGTTTTGCTTGCTCAAGTTAGAGATGTTATCTCATTTCCTTTTTCTCCTCTAGATATGAAATACTACGAATAAATATTAAAATATTTAAATAGTAATGTGTTATAGGAAAAAATAATATTATAATAATAATATAAATGTTAGGTAAGGGTAAGAGGATAAATAAAATAAAGGAGTTTTGGAGTTGCATCCCTCTTTCTTTCTCATACTTCTTCATTTTCATTTTCTTTCTCATTTAACAAATATAAAAATTTATTGATCAAGATTTTAAGCTAGTATGGATAAATTATTCAATCTATTGAGAAGTAGAGTTTTGTTTGGAAAAATTGTTTTAAGAAACGGTATAACATCCCAAAATATAACATAAAACTATATAATACTCATAACACATTTAATATAAAAGACCAGATAGAGAAAGGATTATAAAATATAATTTACAATCATAAAAAATAACCATAAATTTAAAACTTTATATACAATATAGTTGTATCAAAACTATATACAATAATGGTCATCTCAACCAGAAAGTAAAAGAAAACAAAAACAGATGAATCTACTACTACTGCATAGGAGTATTGGAGACATCTTCACCAGGAGTCTGCTCAACTAACATCTCATCATCCTCTACTCACACCCACTAAATGATCATAGCCAAACCAAACAAAGGAAACAAAACAACAAACAAAAACAAAACAAAAGGGTAAGTTAGATTCAAAAACAATACCTCATCTATGTTAAAACATTTCACATAATAATCATATATATATATATATATATATATATATATATATATATATATATATATATATAGTAGATCAACTCAAGCATCTTAGCATACAAAGACCTAAATCGACTGTCCAGACTTGGAATGAATGTCGAGTTATGCACTTATGGTGGTCACTACTGCTTTGCAAAGCCCTCGCTAATTGGGTTTCACCCTACCACACATCACAAGGTTAGTTTGTACCGTGTCATAGGTCATATTGGAAGCACCTAGACTAAGACCTCCTACTACTCTCACCAAGTGCATCAAACATCTCTATATGAGAATGTATCACCATTAGAGTGTGAGAAAAACTCCCAAAATTGAGCTACATGCATTCATTCTAACACACTTAAACCACACCAAGAAGTTCCACCTTGAAACCAACATTTCCAACCTTGAAACCAATGAGATCACTTCACATTCACATAGTATACCAATACATGAGACTACTTATCATACATTAAAGAAATAGAAATACCCATACAAGTCATCAGAAATCACATAATAACACAATTTCTTCATGGTATCTTGATACTCACATTTAGGTGGGGAAACAACTTTGAAACCCTCACCAACAGCTCCAGAAGGGTCCAAAACCCCCAAAACAACCTAAAGAACGTAAAAAATCAATAACCAAAATCCCAAATTTGAGATCCCAAAAACTGAAGAAAAAAAAACACCAAAATCTGCTAAGTTGCGCCCAGCGTCCCAAAAAGGGGTGCCCAGGCGCTAGACCCCAGGAACATGGGCGCTCAAGGGGCGCCAAAGCGAATTTTTCTCACAAAAATGACGCCTAGGGACCCTTGGGAGGGCGCCCAGCGCTGCACTAGGTTCTAAAATTCACCTATCAAACATACATGTTATACACCCAATCATACTAATTTTCTCAAAATCATCTATAACTCATAGAGACACCAAATTTATAAAACAAACACAACCAAGACAATGTTTAACATCCCTTACCTAAAAATTTTCTCTTTCACAACAACACCCAAGATTGCGAGATGCGGGAAGGAAACCCTCTTCGAAACCTTAAACCCAAATTCACCACAAATCAAAAAGAGAAAAGGAACCCCGAATTTGAACTCTAAAACGATCGTGAAGAACGTTGTGTTAGAGTCACCAGAAACTCACCATGAAGAAGCCACAACTCCGTTGTCACGAAGAGAACGTCGCTGCCGCTGCACTCATGAACGAAAATCGTCTTTCCACGAGGAGGAATGAGTTTCCTTCTGTTGCTCTTTTTCTCACATTAGGGTCTAGCAAAGAAAAGAAAGAGGAAAATGGAAGAGTGGTGAGGGAAGAAGAAAAAGGAGGCAGAAGAGAGAAGAGAGAAGAGATGGATAATGAGAAAAGAAGAAGAAAAGGGATTTGTAAGAAAAACAAGGTTCTTATGTAAGGGAAGCAAAATATTAATCATTTATCTATATTTATTGATTTATTTATTTTATTTTAGTGTCCATATATTTGTTTTATTTATTTATTGTCATTATTTTTATTTTATTATTGAGGTGTTTAAAATATTATTTTTATTTATTTATTATTATTATTTATTAGTGAGGTGTTGATGGCCTCATTTTTATTTATTGTCATTATTTTTATTTTATTAATGAGGTACTTTTTAACGTTATTACTTATTTATTGTTATTATTTTATTAGTGAGTTGTATTTTCATAATGTTTATTTTATTATTGAGATGTTTATAACCTTATTTTTATTTATTTATTTTTATTTTATTAATAATGTGGTTATAAATTTATTTTTATTTGTTTATTTTTATTATTTTTATTTTATTAGTTAGGTGTTTATAACCTCATTCCTATTTATTTATTAGTATTATTTTATTAATGGAGTTTATAACCACATTTTTTATTTATTTATTGTTATTATTTTCATTTAATTTGTGAGGTGTTCGTAATCTCATTTTCATTTATTTATATTTATATTTATATTTTCATTGAATCCTCCTAATTGCATTGATTTATCCAAAAGATTTCACTTTTCAATTGGAATTTGGTTATTCACCATGTAGTGTCCAACTCATAATTGAAGAATTTGTAAGTTCAATTCTTACTAGATGCCCTCTTTCTGAAAAGTCTGTCGAATTTTTATTCAAGAATGAAATCTTATTATAAATGTTTTGCTCACCTTTTAGAACTATATACACATTCTTGGTAAGATGAAATATGATAAACTGAAAGAGTGTTTTTCAAATACATAATTATCTTGAATAAACTCACTATCTTGTTTTTTTCGATCACTTGAAAAAAGTAAGATGTTTCTTTTACTTTATTTTTCGACAATTTCTGATTTAGTAGACCTATGAGTAGGATTTAAGCCCATATGAAATTCTAATCATTTGTCAAAGAAAAAAGAACAAGTGACTTTATATTAATAAAATTTCATTATTCATACATAATAAATTAATGTGATATATATTCAAATCATAAAATATGAATGTAGTAGTATTTTAATTGAAACTAAAATCCAGAGAAAAGAAAATAAATTTATGAATAGAATAAAATATGCAATATTCACGACCAAAAACATTCAATTGAGAAAAAATTAATATATTTTTAATGTCTTCCAATTATATTTTCCAAATCATTCATATTAACAATCCATTCTAAATCCTTAAAAGGTGATTTTAACAGATATTCAAATAGAATACTTGAACTAAGATTAAATTAATTATTCTTTGGGAGTTGCTCCCTCCACCCCCACACATCTCTTCCTCCACCTCCCTTTTACTTTTTTGCCCCTTCCTTCACCTTTCTTTTACTATTTTGCCCCTCAGTAAAATTTTATTTTTAAAATTATTGTTTTTTAATTTTATTCATTTATAACATATTTCACTGATAACCTACGTAGTTCCTTGTATGAGTAAAATATTTTTCTGCAAAGCTTGGTGATCGTGAAAAGAATTATCAAGCAATCTTCCTCTTGTTCTCGGTGCAATACGTGGTGCAGTGCGTTTATGGTGTAGTGTCCTTGTCGTGGTTCCTCTCCAGGTACGTAGTCATAATCCTTCCTATAATTCTAAACCCTAAACCCTTCCCATACTTCCAATAATCCTTTGAATATCCAAGCCTATAATCCTTGCATGAGCCGCAAAACGTAGTAAAATAAAAACGAAACCTAAAAGGAACACTGCCTCTGGACGGATGACATCCTTCAACGGATGTCAACATCTGTTTAAGGCGAAACGGATGTCGACATCCGTTTTGCCTTAAACGGATGTTGACATCCGTTGAAGGATGTCATCCGTCCAGAGGCAGTGTTCCTTTTACGTTTCGTTTTTATTTTATTTGTTTATTTTATTTACAGTAATTTATATTTAAATTTATAATTTTAAATGTTATATATGGTAAGAAGAAAGAAATGGAGAAATAGAAGTGAAAGGTTGATGAGGCTTGAAGAGAAAATGATAAACGAAAATGGAGAAATGGAGAAGAAGCTTGACGGAAGAGAGAAAGGTAAACAGAAATGGAAGAGAGGAAGAGGTGCAGAGGGAAGTAAATCAGAAGTTTTAAATAAATTAAAATATTAAAATAATAAAAGTAAAAAATTTTAACTTTTGAGGATATAATTGTCATTTTAGAAGGATATAATTGGCATTTTAGAAAATTGGGGAGGTGGAGGAAGAGACGTGTGGGGGTGGAGGGAGCAACTCCCTTATTCTTTTTATATCTCTTTCCTTGACGGTTCCCTTCCCAACCACGATATTATTAGATTTTATTTAAATAAATTATCTTTAATCCTAAGAATTAAATTGATTATTGTTTTCCCAATCACGATATTATTAGATTTTATTTAAATAAATTATCTTTAATCCTAAGGATTAAATTGATTATTGTTTTCCCAATCACGATATTATTAGATTTTATTTAAATAAATTATCTTTAACCCTAAAAAAATGTGGATTAATAATAACAATTTTAAATAGTTTATCTTGAATAGTATCATAAAATTAAAATAGTTTAAAACAACTAATTTTATCATATAATTAAAAGAATAGAAATATACAATTGATTTAAATTATTAGTATGCATAAATTAAATTTTAATCATTATTTTTATTGACATAACAATAAAATAATTTAATAAAAAATTATTTTAATTTATTTAACTAAAGATATTAATTACTTTATTAATGATTTAAAAATAAAATATTTATATGATTAAATATATTTTAATATATATATAAATTAAAATAAAATAAAATAAAATAAAATAAAAATACCAGTATAATATTTTATATTAAAAAATAGTCTGAGTTGAAAGAAAAAGATATATACAATATTGTTATGTTTAATATTTTATAAAAAAATTAAAATATTTTTGAAGACAATATCTTTTTAAGATAGAACATTTAATATGAAATTAAAATTATTGAAATTTATAAAAAATATTTTATCATTTAAATTATAAAATGCTTGTAATTATTTTTTTAAAAATTATATCTTATTCCACTTGAATACTTTTCTATGGTCTCCTTCTGATATCTTTTCTTTATCTCAGTTCAATTTTTCCTGTGTTATGGTCTTCTTTCTCTTGTCTTTCTTTTGTTCTCTTTTTTCTTCTTTCTTTCTTCTTCATCTCTTCCGTTTATTAAATATTAACATAAAAATGACAATATTTATATTCCGAATTACTAAATATTATCTAGAATTAATTTTAAATTATTAAATAATTAAAAAGTTGCCATATTTAAAAGAATATTAAAATTAAAATTCTTAATTCTATATTTGAAATAAATTTTTCGTAAAATTAAATTATCTTATTCTAAGTAACAATTTAAATTTGGCTATTGCAATTTTTGCATATAAGTTTTATCTTCTACTAAATGATTTGGTTTTTTTAACAACTAGTTGGTTAATTAATATTCAAGGTTTGGAGTTTAGTACACACCTAAATTCCATAACTTTCAAGAGGATATGTATATATAAGGAATGGATTTAATATAATGTTTTTTGTTTCTGAAGCTCTGTTTCAATTTTCTACGTATGTGATATTAAAAAAGAGAGGTGAGTAGATAAAGCAAAGGAACATTCTAACAACCTATTTAGCTTGTGGAACCCAAGTCATGTATATATTATTGACATGACTTTGTGGGACAAGTCTATGTTTATCCGCAACGAAGGAACACACACATCACTTCATTTTTTAAATTTAGACGTGTTCTCAATAATTCAGAATTTAGGTCTTTGACATGGTCAATTTTTTTCATTTATTTTATTTATATTAAGACGAATGTATCAACCAAAATTCAAAGTCAATTGTAATTAAACTCTAAGAATCACCTTTCCAATTTTTATTCTTTATTACTTACTTTCACACCATATTTATCTACTCCAACACCGTCGTTAACCCGTTTCTCAACATTTCTGTTTATCCTCTCGTGTTCACAAACAACGTATGAAATGTCTGTCTTACCCATCTTGCAAACAAAAATGTTAAATCATCTCTTTATAAATAATTAACATAATAAAAATTGCAGAATTTTATGTTTTATGAGTCCAGTTTCTGTAAAATAAGGGTAAATTTCTCAAAGATAATACTTAATATATATTACTTATACATTTTATGGTGTTTTTTAATAATATTTTGGTTATTTATTTTTTAAGTAGTGCTATTGAAATATTGTTAATAGAATCATCATAAAAATAAAGAATTTCTTATATATTATTCATATAATGTTTGAATTGTTCTGCTTTAATCAATATTAAAGAAGTAAAAGTCTAATCTAATCCTTACGAATTTACCTTAATTAGTACAATATTACATAGGTTAGACTTTTACATTCTTTAAATGTAAAGGAAAAAATTTCACGTTTGAACTAATTATAGAATGTGTTATAATAGTTTACAAACATCACTTTTACTTTTATCTTGGGACACAGATCTTCTGAAATTGCAAATACAACCCTAGGTGGCATCCAAATTCTCTGCGGTTACTTTTATATGCAAAGAATCTTTTATCACGCGGGAAAGTAATTTTCTTTTACAGAAATGTAAATTTAAAAAAGGAAATTAAATTTAAACATAACTAAACAATACTTTTGACAATAATTTATAAATATAACTTAATTTTTTGCACAAACCTAGTATTTTGCTTGCTATATTTACATTTTTATCTCTCTTTTTTTTTTACAGTGATATAACAATCTCATTTTTAAAGTACGTGAGGATAAGTTGAAATGAAACTGTTTAATGTTTAATATTATTAATTAACCAATTGATATATCGAGTATTTTTATAATATATAAATAGTTTCAGTAAATTTTTTTAATTATTTAAAGAGTCAAAGCATTTTTTTTATGAATTATTTATAAAATTTGTAAAATATTTAGATAAATTGTGAGGAAAAATATGATGTTTTAGGATTGAACGTGGTTTAAAACTATCAAGACTCGATTATTTTATATTAAAATAATTCATATAAATAGAAATTTTTATAAACAAGTTTTATTATTTTAAAATATATTATCTCGACAAAATATTTTTTTAGAATTTTCTGACTTTTCTTTAGAAGTTTTCACCTTTGGTTTATCTGATTGAAAATTCAAGACCATAGAAGTGATTCTCATGGTGAACTCTTCAACTTTGACAAATTAGTTTCTTTGTTTTTCTCTTTTTCATATGATTAATTTGTTTTTCTCTTAATGTGGGTTTTTCTTGTTTGTATGTGTTTTATGAATCATCAATATGACTATTTGTTGATCACTCGTCCTTAAGGTAGGTCTTAATCGTTCTTGTAATGTCCCTATATGTAAATAGAGCATCTTGTGGAGTGAAAGTTGTTTTAGACGGTTAGAGTTGTTAAAGGTTGTTTTCACGAGGGAAACTGATTAAATTTGTTTTAAGTTAAATTGTTTGGTTAATTATATGTATCTTTGTTGAACCGTGATTTAATGTGATATGACCTTTGATTTAATTTGTTTTAGATGTGTGTTATTCGTATGTATTGTGATATGTTGAACGCATGAGTTTTATAGTTTGTCTATGAGTTGTAATGTCTTTGTGAGATTCTTTAATTGAGTAATCTGACCTTACTCAAGTTAAAAACATTAAATTTTAAGTGTTTGAAAGTTTACTAAGAGTGAATTAACTCAAGAGGAGTTAAATTGCTCAATCAAAGCTCAAAAAAGGAGGTTTAGGTATTAATACACCGTTAGACACCATTGCAACATCGCCGAGTGCCATTAAGATAGTGGTCACTGACTTAGGGGCATTGGATGCCACTTTTTGTCCATCAAATGTACTCAAATTAGTGGATTTACGGGGTTGTACTGCCAGATGCCACTTTTTCAGTCGGGGCGCCACCTTGTTTTTCTGGTCTACGTCATCTTGGGAAAAATTGAGTTTCCATTTCATTAACTGTTGGATCGAGATGAAATTTTGACAACAAATCTTGCACACATGAATTGTTACTTTGACTGGTGGGATCTTTTATTTGAGGTCTGTAATTAGAAAGTTTAGTCTCTTATATTTATCTTATTTTAGATTTCTCTTTTGTGAAAAGTATTTCTCATTTGTGGTTTTGGTTTGGTCTTGGAATAAAAGAAGGTATTTGGTTGTTGATAAAATTGTTGATGGATTCATTAATGAATATGTATGTGTATAATGATATATGAAATTGTGATGATGATGGACTTGTTAATGGATATGAGCATGAGTGAAAATATAGATGGTTGTAATTGATCATGAACATGATATTACTTAACATGGATGAATATAAATATGGTTGATTGTTTGGTATTAGGAATTTGATGTGGAATCATGTTTTATGGATGAAAGTATGACTTTGGAATAATTATAGAAATCTTGTAGGGAGATTTTATAGTAGTTGTATGAAGATATCTTGATACTCTATAATAACCTTCATACTCATATATAGTAGAATGAATTATGTAATAAGAGTCATAGGAGATCTTAGTAAGAAGGTAGGATAATGGTCTTAGATGCGAAGGGGATTAACCTTGTGAGTGGTAAGGTGAAACCTATTCACAATGGATCTATAAAGCAGTAAAAGTCACCACAATTGCATGTATACGGTGATTCTGACATTAAATGCATGTATGTGTAGAAGAGTCTTTGATTATATGGTTTATATCTATAAGATTGTTTCGAGTGCATTGAATTATGATACAACCTGTTTTACTAATATATGATATCTCTTTTGTAAATTAGTTTACCCTTTTGTTTTGTTTGTCTTACTTATACTTGTCTCTATGTTTTTGCAATAATCAAGATATCAATATGAGCACATGAAATATACTTTGTACTCTAGATTATTTGTTTTGAATATTATTATGAAATATTTTATTTTATTAGTTTTATGGTACTAAAATGAAATATTACATAAATAAATTTTTAACAATGCGATAAAAAGCATTATTAAAAAAAAACTATATGTATAAGTTTCTTCAACACAATGAAATATGGTAGAAAAGATGAATAATATTTGAAAAAACAAAAAGAAATGGTTTTAAATACAAGGTAAAATTATGTATAGGTGAGAGTTAAACCATTCTAAAATATCAAAAAATTGGTTTCAAGTGAAAAGATAAAAAGTGTAGCTCTACATGTGCAATTAATGAGGAAAAGAAAGGATATGAAATAAAAACTAGTTTCAAATAAGAAACACACAACTATTATTATGTACATGTATTTTAAAAAAGGTAAAATTATATTTGGAAATAAGGTAATATAAAAAAAATTATCATTCTATAAATATGTGAAAAAGTAAAATTATACTTGAAAGCATGGAGGGATTAACTAAATATTAAAATAAATTAAATATTGCAATAACAGGAAAAACAATTTAAGAAAGAAAATATTTCTATCAAAACCACAAGAGATGAAAAATACCTATCTTGAATTTAATACTCCCTTTGAATCACACAAATGATGAACAACTTCTCATATCAACAATAATAATACTCAATTATTCAAGATCAGACTTGATGAAAGTTATCCCTCTACTCACATTACAGTTTTTAAAGCCTTCTCATAGAGTTTTCAAGTTCTGGTGAATTCTTTAACTTCTCTATTTTTGAGAACGAACTTTCCACTTTATTTATAAGAACCAAATTTGAAATTAAGTTTAGAAGATGAATAGTTAGGTTCCAATTGCTATCAATTATCAATAAGCAATAATTGATTATTGCTGCATTGCTTCTTAAAGAAAATGTTTAGTGTAATCAATTAGCTTAAGTGATAATCCATTAGCTTAAGTAGTAATTGATTATCACTATGTAGTTTGAAAAAATAGTTTTCTCTTTAAATAGTGTTGTTATATGTTACATGCTAAGCTTAAAGAAACCATAAACAACAACTACAGTATATTACAAGGACAAATTATATCAATAACAAAATACAAATCTTCTAATTTATTTTTGGCTTCTAAAAATTCATCTTTGTACTTGGTATCATCATCAAAATCAACTTTCTTGAAAGAGAAAGTTTAACAACTTTTTCTTTTGTCAACGGAAACTAAAAAAAAAAAGGTATGAGCTTGGTTTATTAAGAAATAAGGCACTAAGACAAGAGAAACATGTGCACAAGAAACAAGAAACAAGGAGAGCATGACCTTAGACACTCCAAACTTAGTGATTTCTAGAAGAATTTTATGAATTTGAAAACACCTAGATGACTTCCTTAATTAGAAATAGTTCCCTTGTACCATTGTTTGGAACCTTTAAATGAATTAAAAATTCTTGAAAATTTAGTTCATGGTTATGTGAATAAATCTAGTTTACATTAGTAAGAGAATAATTCAATTTCAAATATTCTTCAAAATATTTGTCATTATTTTGGTTCGTGTTTGATTTAATCAAACATTTTTAGTGTTAAATCTTGCTAAGTACATATTTTAGAATTGATTTTAGCTCATTGTTGTTGGTCCTAGAGTTTTATATTGGTTCTAGTGCTTGTTATTGATTTTGGTATGAAAGTCTAACTTGCTCAAAGAATCTTACCAATGGATTAACCACAGTGCTTATCTTGGTAAATTGGCTTTAATTGTGGCATTAGTTTGAGCGTTAGTTCAAGTGTTAATGTATATGGTATTGATATATTATTAGACTTCACTCTAATATGTGATCCTGATGTAAAGATACGCTTAACGCCTAAGTGAGAGTGATTTAATTTATATATTTAACTTTGGGAAATTGCTTGCTTATTATCTTTCAACTCAACCAAATGTAGTAAAGTCATTCTTAAAAGAAAAAAAAAACTTCTAGTGAGGAAAATATAATTATTATCTAGACACATATACGTAATTATTGCTGTATACTTTCACATGAAAAAGAGAGTAATGTTTCAATAAAAAATATATAAAAAGTATATGAGAATATCATTTTAAAATAAGAAAAATAAAATTATTACTACCTTGTCCCGTTTTCAAAAGTATATTATCATTACATATAATATCTTTTATTTTCAATGAATAGATTTGATTAAATATTATTTTACTTTTCCTGAAAAAATATTTAAATAAAAATTCAATCATATAAAAATATATATAATTATATCTTATTTTAATACTTAAAAGTATAAAATATTAAATAAAAGGTGGATTCAGTTGAGAAAGATAATAGGACAACAATATTACTGTTTTGAACATGCACGTGAAAAAAATCATATTACAAAACACAAAAGTAAAGAAAAAAATAATACAGGAGTTTAGTACTGGAAAGTCAAAGATGCATAGGTCCACACGAAGCTGGTATCTCTAGTCAAGAATTGCTAGCTGTGGAGTAGTTGTCTAAACAATATTACTGGGGGTTAAAATTGAATTCATTAATATTTATATCATTAATTGATATATGAAGCATTTTATTATTTATTTAAATTCATTTCAATAATTTTTTAATTATTTCAATATAATATATGAGAGCTATCATTCAAAAACAAAAACAAAATTATTTGGGTAATTTCTCCATTCTTCTTAGTTTCTATTAATTTAATAAAAATAGTAATTCTGACAAAGGAAAATATATAAGACTTTCCCCTTAAAAGTGAATATTTACGAAATGGTTAATATAATTAAGTATATTTTCATCCTAATCTATTGCCCCCAAAAACATAATAGATTAGGTTGTAAATATTTTATTAATATTTATATATTTAACTGTTATAATAATAATAATAATAACTGATTTAAAATAGATTAAAATAAGAAATAAAATATAAAATTATTAAAAAGAAAATATATTTCACTTCTTTTCTTATCTACACTTATTTCATTTTAATTATAAAATTGTGATTAGGTGTGTTTGAAAAATAGATTCATAAGAAAAAATAAAAATATAAAAAATATTTTCAATGAGAAAGACAAAATTATCTTGTTATATTGAATGCAATACCCAAAAACAGGGTAGAAGACAGTTTCAAATGAGAAAAGTGAAAAATGTTTATATCATCTTCCAGTGAGATAAAATAAAAACTCTTATTTAATAAAATACTTTTTACAATATAATCAAACACAATAAGAACTCTCTAAAATTAAACTATTTGTTTGAAAATTATATTTTTAGAACAATAGAATCTAACATTATACTTTAAATTAATCAATTTGAAGTTATAAATAAGAATAAAAAAATTAAATTCAAATAATTACTTACTTAATTTTATATACGAATACATTAAATCACATAATCATAATCCGATAATTATCTACTAATGGTTACAACTTAAATATTCAGAGAGGCAACAATTACAATAACAGTAAACCCTATTGATGCACCCAATCAATTAAATTAAAAAGACATCATTACAATAGAATATTTGTGGGTATAAATATTTATATAATAATTTAATGTACAAAATATCTAAAGAGTACACATAATAAATTTATTAAAAGTTTGAAATAATGAAAAATTAACAGCTTGCATAAGAATTTAATGCAAGGGCAGTTTGGGAAGAAACAAAATGAGAGGAACTGGATGACAGTGCCAGCTTAAGACCACCTAGATTGAAATATATCAACTGTGGCGTTTCTTTCTGGCTCCATAATAATAATAATAATAATAATAATAATAAATTAAAATCTGTGTCCAACTATTTTGCTTCTATTTTCTGACTTTCTAATCCGTTGTTTCTTTCCGACAGCATCCTTTGTTGAACAAACACTTTCCAAGTTGACAAAAACAGAGGCACCCGAACCAAAGGAACTTGGCATACAAAATTCCCAACATATTTTTTTTTCAATTTTAATCAAAACCATATCCTAATTAACACCTATTTTCATTATTAATTATATTTTCTTTTGGGGTCGGTTTAGATGTTAGAATCCGTAAAACTCCTACAAAATCTCACCAGCTTCGAACCTAACACACTTATCCCATATTTCATATTTATCTAGAAACTGGAAAGAAACAATCTTTTCACTGACAACAATTATTTTCATTCTTTGCAACTTCCTTTCACAATTCAATTTCACACCTGTATATTCTGCTCCAGTTATTTCAGTACATATCCAAAGGTCTTGCTGGTTGTTGAGATAGCGAAGAAGAAGGTAAAATGACTATTTCAGATTTCATTGACTTGTTCTCTTTTCCTTTGAATTATCTTCTCCAGGATAAGACCCTTTCTTTCCATTTCATTAGCTTCCTCAGGAGATTGCGCGGACATTAGTTTTTGAAACCTGCTTTGTTTTTCTTCTTCTCTCTCTGTTTTCTGTGTGTTATCCTTGTGTTGCTTGGATCAGTTTGATGCTATTAAGGTAAATGCATGTTCTGTCCCGTGTTCTTGATTCTGTTGTTATTTGCATGGGGTTGTGGAGCTGATTGATTGGTGAAAGGTATTTTGCTCTGCAACAAATATGTATGAATGAAAAAAAATGCTGCCATTTGTTTCTTAGCTTGATGTTTTTAAATGTTGTAATAACACAAAATAAATTGTACTGCATTACGTAAAATTGTAAAATAAATCTTTTATAAGCCTGCTTAACAATTTAGCTTATCCTCATTAACTATTATCGGACTCTGCTTCAACTTCCCTTGTATGGTTTGCGGGGGGAAGTTTCCATCCTTCATCCTTTATCCCTTCACCATTGCATTAATTCAGCATTTTTTTTCCTGTTTCTTTTATTAATTTCAGTTCTTATGCAGATGTTTTTTCCTGTTCTGATTTGTTTGGTAGTGAGACACTTTTATTTCCATTTTAGAGCAATTGGGTGAATTTATTAATTTCCTTTCCTAATTGAGAGAAGAGATTGAGGGTTTTTCCCGAGTTTAATTGATATATATTTGAATGGAAGTGAAGAAATTGACACCTGCTTAGCAGTGTTGTACCTAGCCGTCCTAGAGTTAAATGCCTTCTAGTTCACAGGCTTCATATGAGAGACAAGGTAAGATTGAGAAGCATGTTCTTGAGTGAAAATCCAATCTCGATATACTTACGAAAGTTTTTTTATATATTTTTGTATTGTGAGTAATCTCTTGTTTTTAGGTTTTTTGTTCTGTGTTTCTGATTAAAATGTGCTTCTGTAGATTTGGGTGATCAAAGTTCAGATTCGAAGAGACCTTCATGAGATTAATCGCCTGAGTCTGAGATAAATTAAGGTAAATGTGTGGTTTATGTTATGTGCAATTTAATCTTTTGTAGCTTTTTGTTTTGCTCTGATGACTATGGATTTTTGGCTGAATCTGCTGAAAGTCTACTGTTGGACTGGACCCACTAAACCCACATTTTTTTATCTATGGTTTTTGTCTTTTTTTTTTCTGAAACAGAGAATTCAATTGATTTTATTTTGAAGATTGGAAGATTTAACAAAATGTTTGCAATTGAAAAGGTCATGATCTTAATTTTTCACTCCAGAATATATCCCTTAGAAGATATAGTGGTCTTTTGGTGGGCCAGAGATGTACTGTTATTTCCTTTGGACTTCCTACACAAAGCTAAAATCATAGTATAGATACATAAAGCGTGTATTTGGTTTCTGCCTCGTGTTGAAACTGTAGAATGTGTGAAAAACATGTAAAAGTTAACCTTCCAGGAAGTTTCCTTATTACCAAGGCGAAAAAGAGCTTTTTTTTCTAAAAGTAGCATAGAACATACTGAAAATCTGGTGATCAAAGTTATCTAAGACTCAGTTTTCTACTTTTCATATTCTTTAACTTTTAGATCATAGTCATCTTGATTATTGTATTTAGTAACTGAAAATTAAGTTGATGTTTCTATTTCTTATGTAATGTACAGATTTCTTCTGCTAAATTAAATGGTTGCTAATTACTGAATAATGCTTGAAGCATTTGTAACTGAATTGCTGTGTCTAACATGCTGCTTATATGTTGGTAAGATTTAATGATTCTGCCACTTGTTGGACTTCTAATTTCAACAATCAATGATTCAACCATAGTAATTATAACTTTGCAAGTGTTTGTCTCATGTCTAAATAACATAAATTTGTTCCACACTTTCAAATCAATCCATGGAGCAAACACATGTACTGAAAGCAGTGAGATACTGAAAATTACTGAAGCACTGAACTTGTGGAGTATGAGTGTGTAATGTATTTATGTCCTATCCTACTGCATTGTGAGTAGATAATAATTGCTTCTTTTCTACCAGGTAACTGCATTTCTGTGGATTGATTTCAAGATCTTTTCAGGTGTAGATACCCGTTTCTAAATCACACTAGTTTATATCTTTAAATACTTTGAAGTAAAGATGGTGGCAAGGTCATGCTTAAATTTGCTAGACCTGGTATCAGGGGATATGCTAAATTTCCCTCAAACTCCCAGATCTCTTCCGCGAGTTATGACTGATCCAGTAATCGTTTCTCATGGAGATGGTAAACAAAGTAATGATGATGATTCAGGTGTTAATTCATCTGAACACCGTCGCAAGATAATTATAGTATCAAATTCTCTTCCAGTCAATGGGAAAAGGGATAAGGTATCTGGCAGATGGTGCTTCAGTTATGATGAGGATTCAATTTTTTGGCAGTTAAAGGATGGTCTTTCTCCTGATGCTGATGTGGTGTATGTGGGATCTCTGAAGGTTGATGTTGATGCAAGTGAGCAAGATAAAGTTTCCCTTCAGTTGATGGAGGAATTCAACTGCTTGCCTACTTTTATTCCTCCAGAACTCTACAAACAATTCCATGATGGATTCTGCAAGCAACATTTGTGGCCTCTATTCCATTACATGTTGCCCATGTATCCTGGCAATCGCCGCTTTGACAGGTCACAGTGGCAGGCTTATGTTTCTGCTAACAAGATATTTGCAGATAAAGTCATGGAGGTCCTTAATCCAGAAGATGATTATGTATGGGTTCATGATTATCATCTTATGGTACTTCCCACTTTTCTGCGAAAGCGTTGTAGTCGAGTCAAGCTTGGTTTTTTCCTCCACAGTCCATTTCCCTCATCAGAAATTTATAAAACTCTGCCTGTCAGAGGTGAAATTTTGAAAGCACTGCTTAATGCAGATTTAGTTGGTTTTCACACCTTTGATTATGCTCGCCATTTTCTCTCCTGCTGTAGGCGAATGCTAGGCTTGGAACATGAATCTAAGAGGGGTTACATTGGGCTTGAATACTCTGGTCGCACAGTATTCATTAAAATTTTGCCTGCTGGGATTCACATGGGTCGACTTCAATCTGCCTTAGAGCATCCTTCCTCTTCTGACAAAGTCAGAGAAATCCACCAACAATTTAAGGGAAAAAAACTTATTCTTGGTGTTGATGATATGGACATATTCAAAGGTGTCAGTTTAAAATTCTTGGCCATAGAACAACTCCTGCAACAATATCCAGAAATGCAAGGTGAAATAACACTGATCCAAATTTTAAACCCGCCAAATAGTGCTGACAAAGATGTTGAGAATGCAAAGGAGGAGGCTTACATTACTGCCAAAAAGATAAACGAAAGGTTTGGTTCGGAAAGTTATGAACCTATCATCATCATTGACCGCCATGTTCCTTTCTATGAGAAGGCAGCCTATTATGCTTTGGCAGAATGTTGCATTGTGAATGCAGTTCGGGATGGTTTGAATTTGGTTCCATACAAGTACACTGTTTGTAGGCAGGGAAGTTCTAAAGTGGATGAAACCTTAGAAATTGCTTCTGACTCCCCGCGTGCAAGTGCACTTGTTGTTTCTGAGTTTATAGGTTGCTCACCATCTCTTAGTGGAGCAATAAGGGTAAACCCATGGGATATTGATGCAGTAGCCGAAGCACTAAATTTGGCAATCACAATGCCCGATGGAGAGAAGCAACTTCGACATGAGAAGCACTACAGATACGTTAGTTCACATGATGTGGCCTACTGGGCTCGAAGCTTTGAGCAAGATCTAGTGTTTTCATGCAAGGATCACTATAGGAACCGTTGCTGGGGCATTGGCTTTGGTCTCAACTTCAGAATTTTGTCTCTGTCTCCTAGTTTCAGGAGGCTATCCATAGATCACATTGTCCCTGCATATAAAAGGAGCAGTTGCAGGGCAATCTTTTTGGATTATGATGGCACAGTTGTACCTCAAGCATCCATCGTGAAAGCCCCCAGTCCTGAAGTCATATCCGTGCTAAATAATCTTTGCAGTGATGTTAACAACACTGTGTTTATTGTTAGTGGCAGGGGAAAAACTTCATTGAGTGAATGGTTTGATCAGTGCGAGAATCTTGGTATAGCAGCTGAGCATGGTTATTTTATAAGGTAAGTGGTTTATAGTTTATGTCATATTCAACTATTAATCATAATGACTTCCCCGAAATGACTTCAACAGTACCTGAAGATACCCCTTAAAGGAAAAACAGAAAAAAAGTGAAAATGAAAGTGGCTTTTATCCAGGGCCTACAGCATTTGCTTATAATGTTATGTACTGTCAAAATTTGAACTCACCTTTTAGTACATCTTTATGTAGGTGTTTTAGCTTTTCATGAGTTTGTCTGGTTAGAATAGATGGTACTTATGTTTGATCTTTTCTGTAGAGAGTAAATTTGAATTCTCCTTGTAGTAATGTTCATATATATATGGGTGTTTCTGCTTCTTATGGCAAAGTGGTTATCATGTCACTGTCAAGTTCTTTAAGGTGATGTTATTCTTGTTTGATCTTTACTTCAGGTGGGGTAAGCATGCTAGTTGGCAAATGAGTCATGCAGATACAGATTTTGCATGGAAAAGGATTGCGGAACCTGTGATGAAATCTTATATGGAAGCCACAGATGGATCCTCTGTAGAGACCAAAGAGAGTGCCTTGGTATGGCATTACAGTGATGCAGATCCTGATTTTGGATCATGGCAAGCCATGGAGCTGTTGGATCACCTTGAAAATGTACTTGCAAATGAACCTGTTGCTGTAAAAAAAGGACAACATATTATAGAAGTCAAGCCTCAGGTGCTCTACTTATCACTTCTCATCTCAAGTTATTATTTTTCTCAAAATCTAATATTGGCTAATCAATGCATTACAGGGCATTACAAAAGGGTTAGTTGCACAGGAAGTTCTTTCTACCCTAACAAAAAAGGGTAAATTGCCAGATTTTGTACTGTGCATTGGTGATGATAGGTCTGATGAGGATATGTTTGAGAGCATTTTAACCAGATCTTACAGTGCTACCTCCTCCTCAGCACCAGAAATCTTTGCATGCACTGTTGGACAAAAACCAAGCAAAGCTAGATACTACCTAGATGACACCATGGATGTGATGTCATTACTTGAGGGTCTCGGTGCTGCTTCAGTGCCTAAATCAAGATATTCTACAGAAACCCCTTTTGAGAAAAGAGAAGTATGTTTTGAGAATATCCTATAAAGTAAAGGTACACTTTAGCTGTGTAGACTCCAGCATAGGAAAAGGAAACAGTTTTGATTGGTTGTTTTTGGTATGATGTACAAAAGCAGGGTTTAAGGGGAAAAAACTTTGAATCTGACTTTTGATTATAGAAAATGTTGGTAGCAGCTTTAGGTCTCAAAAAATGAACACAGGGGATAGAGTGATTGGTTTTTTTTGATTGGTAGGTGGGGACAAATGGGTGTATCTGTAGCTCTGAAAGGATACTGAATATGTTGATAGATACAGAATCGAGGCATTCTTCCCAGGAATTCATTGGTTGTATATTTGATGGGTTCTTTTATACATTAATGTGACTTTAGTATTTTTTGGAATTTCATAGGTTAATTGGAGATATATAATACTAAGGAAAACATTTTTTTAACAATTTTTGTTGACAATTTTTTTACAATTGCTAATGTGGTAGTTCATGATTAGTCTGTTTCAAATAGATGGATCAATAAAATAGTGACACGTAGTCTATTGTTAAAAAATTATAAAAAAAAGTTATTAACATATCATAGTCGTAATTTGAATCGAATTATATAAGGAGATTAGCGGTGATCGTGTTAATTTAAAATTCAAAATTTTAAAATAATAAGTTAATAGATTTTTATCTATATAATATATTTTTTTTTTATTTCTCTTGTGCACTTAGATTTATATTTAAATTTTTCACAAAAATTCTTTTTAAACATGCATTGGATTGAAATTTGGAGAATGTTTTTAAAACTAGGATTCACTAATTTATGTGAAAATGAAGTAAGGAAGAAAATAAAAGAGAAAGAGAAATATTAGAAGGAGGGATTAAAAGGGTTTAGGTGAAAATGAAAACAAGGTTTGACCTAGCTTGTGGAGAGGTGCAGGTAACGAAAAATTAGTTTTTTTCTCCCTAAATTCATGGACTGTAGCAGGGTTTGGGCTGACCTATAATTGCATCAGAGGTAGTTAGTGGTTGAACCAGAGCGACCTGAAACATGGACTAAAGGTGGAAGATGCCTCAAAAGCCTGCAAACTTTGAAGAGAGCCAATTTGTGACCAAACAGAGACCCAATTGAAGAACATTGACTCATTGGAAAGGGAAGTGCATTAGGATCTAGTTAGTTTTCTTTTTCTTTCCTTATATAATGAACAAAGAGCAGAGGGACGTGACACTGACCGACGTATCACCAGGAAATCATCATTTAATCCTTGATTTTCTTTTACTTTCTTACTAAGAATAAGGTAGAGTAGAAGTAGTGAGTTACAAAAAGTTTGAACATGTTTAGCAAGGAGAGCCCTTGAGTGCAAAGTAACAAGGGGAGTCTTGAATCTGCTGTACGAGGCTATGATTGCTTTATAGGCTCTTGTGAGTACAAAGATACCTCATGAATCTGTAATCTCCTTGTACCAATTTCTTCTTGAATTCCATGCAACTGGGTTGATTTTTCTATTATCTGATTTCAATTATGTAATTTATAGAATTTGTATTTATCAGTTCTTCAAGTATTAGGGTTATTTCTTGATAATATTATTCTCTAAATCTCATATTCGTTTATATTTGCTCATATAATATTATAATTGATATTATAAATGACGTTCAAACCTTATTTAAGTCCAAAATTTATTGATACTAAGAGTAATCCTCATTAAATCGTTAATAACTTAATATCTTAACTAACTAAAAATATAACATTTAATGATCCAATCATTATCTTATTCATAAACATCTAATCAAAATATAATCTTAAACTCAATATTTAGATTTATATACTTATTTTCATTCTAGAAAAGCTTTACCTTTTCATATAAAATATTAAAATATTTGGTGTTACAATTCCAATAATGATCCCTTCTATCATAACAAAGTATGTTCACTTATAGCTTAAAAAAATAGAATCCATCACTCTAAAATCAATTATAAACATCTTCTCTCTTCCTTACCTAGACTCCATGCATGGAGTTCATGGAAGCATAGATGAATCACATGCTAAGAGAAAAAAAAAACATAAATTGAATTCTTAGAAACAAAAAGACTTACTCTATTATTGATTGTGATAGGTAAGATATATATAGAGCTCTCTACAGTTATTCCAATGCAAAACTTTTATGAGAAAATGAACAAGATATGAGGAAAATACCGAAAAGAAAATAAAAAAGTTGTTTCTAGAAAAGAAATGCTCTTTGGAAAACAAAATGATACTGTGCGAGTGTTGGGTTTTCTTAACAGAAAGTCTACAAATCTTTCTTGCTTAGGTTAAAAAAAAACTCAACTTTTGAGGGTTCTCACAAGTTTATAAGATAAATTTACATTAACTTGTCATAAAAGTTTTCTTTCTAGTAAAGAATCCGGATTTGAAAAATTCTATATATATCTATATATATTCTTAGTATCTAATCAGATAAAAGTATTTTTTATTTTGTCAATAATTAATTTTCTTGGGAAAATAATTAAATTTTTTAATGAGACATTTTATTCAAATTATTATTTAAGTAAGGAAAGTGAAGATATTTGTCATAATACATTTTATACTAATGAAAATATCATTGTCTCATTCTTTATACTATTTTTGTGATAATCAATGAAATATTTATGAATTAATTTTTCTATTTTTAAGCAATGATCAAAGCATTTTTAAGATAACAATAATAATTTAAGGAAAAGCAATGGATGTTAAATGGTTTATAAAGCTAAAATTACACACTTTTCTTTTGATAAGTTAACATGTCCAGAAATAATTTAAGATTTGAGTTTGTAGAATAACTTCTTCCACAGATAAAACAAGCTTATAATGATTTATTTTATAAAAAGAATATTTTACATATAAAAAAAGTTTGTTTTTGGAGCTTTTATAAGGGAATTTTAGAAGTTTTCAGTCATTTGAATGTTTTTTTTATAATTTCAATGTCTGGTCCTATGCTTGAAGGTATCAAATGTTTGATTTAGTTTCTTTAGTTGAAATTGCTCAAATACGTTTTTTATATTTCAAAAATTAATGCAACTTAAGATAAATAGTGGTGATCAAATAGGTCAAACTAGATAATTAACTTCCAATAAACTAAAAAGATAATAATGATACACATGACATTTTTAGTTGACTAGTTTCTAAAATAATTGTTATAATTTAAAAATAAAATAAAAGTAATATCATTTTATTAAAATTTATAAAGTTTAAAATTAATTTAGCTTCATGTGATTTAAATTTTAAAAATATATTTTATTTTTTGCATTTTGAAATTAAGTTAAAATTATCTATTAGCTTGAGATAAGGTTGTGTCAAACCTAAAAGTTTTAATTCATTTCACAAATAACTTATATAAATATATAAGTATGTTTTACAGTTTTTTTTAAGGAGATACAAAGAAAAACTAGCATGTAAATAACTCATTATGTACTTTAATAAATAGTTAATTAATTAGCATTTTTAAATTTATAAATAGTTTTACCTAAATATATATATATATATATATATATATATATATATATATATATATATATATATATATATATATATATATATATATATATTAAATTTTATTATGTACAGTGGGTAGGAATTTACTCCTATTAATCAATCGTGTTCCTTTCACGTGAGACACATGGACATTGTGAAACTCATTCCTTCCACACTCCTCTGTCCAGAACAAGATATTTTTGTGTACTACACATTGCATATCTAGAATAATTTATACTTCAAGTAATTATTTATATTTTTATAAAATAATCATAATTTTTTATATAAAAGCAAATCAGTATTTTCTTGGGAGAAAACAAATATAAATGATGTTTGTTGACTGTGTGACATATATTAAGTTATTTTATAATTTATATATTTTTATCTGTTTTTCCTTTTCTGATGCCCGCCATGGTTTCTTATTGACTAATGCGGCTCGTCGTTATGTGTTCCCATCGAGGATGTGTTCGGTTGAGGTAATTTGTAAAAGATGATTTGGGGGAGAATAATTGAATGGATTTGAGGAGATTTGAGCGTAATATTTTTGTTATTTTTTTGAATAGATTTATGGGTAATTGAGAGTGAATTTGAAAGTAAAGTTTGTGAGAATTAGTATAGGATTTGATTGATCTGATAGATTTAAAAAATTTGTGTAATTGATAGAAATTAAAGATTATCAAAATGTCCCTAGATATTATTATTATTATTTTTTTTTTGTAATATATCTCTCTCTTTCAATTTGAGGGTTTCTCTCCCTCTCTTTGGTCCATTTAAAAAAAACACTATTCCAATTTTTTTTTCAAACATTCATTGTTTCTCTCTTAAAAAAAAGAAAGTGCCCTTCTTCGGTTCTCTCTCTACAACCCTTTTTTCTTCACTTTGATTTTCTGTCTTCAATGCTAACCCAACCATGATCCTCTACACGTAATCCCACCATACCTAACCTAAAACCCTTTTGATCTCTCTCTTACACCATGTCCCAAGGATCTCCCCTGCAAGACAACAAAGAACTCTTGCCGGAACCCGATTCGCACAAGGACGAAGCAACCACCAACACCGTCGCTACTGCCACTGCCAATGCTGCTCCTCCCGCACCCACCAGGAACCGCCCCTCTCGTGCATGTAACATTCGCACGGCTGCACGCCTCTATTTAGCGTCGCAGTCGGCCAGGCCCAAGGCTGCAAAGAGGGAGCCTCGCCGCGAGGAGTCGCCCCAGCATTGCGGTGGTGTTTCATTAAGCAGGTGCGAGGAAGGGGAGGGAGCTACACCAGGTGCGGAACCGGATACGTATTTGATGCATCACCAAGGGGAACCGAATACCCAATCCTAGAACCGAATACACCAGCGTTGATTTTTTCTTTGTTGAAGGGAACCGAATACTGATATTCTGTAATAGAATACACCATGCCAAAATTAATTTTATTTTTGCTCTTCAATCACTGCTGTCTTCGTCTTCACCCATCATTTTATACATGGTATTTCAAACATGATGGAGGACAAACATGACATTTTAATTAAAATCATCACAAATCTGAACACTTAAGCGAAGATTTGAAAACCCATATATCTCGCAAATCCCTCCAATTTCATCGTCTCAAATCACAGGAAACGAACACAAAGTTATTCGCAAATCCATCGTCACTATTTTTCTTGAACAGTATCATCCATAGAAACGAACACAACGTGAATGCTCGTTTTGTTAATAAATGAATACTAAACTAGGTGATATAGTATTATGCTATATTAACTATTAAATTTTTATTTTATTTTAAATATATTATTTTTAAAATTATATATTTAAATTTAGCAATTGTTGTCGTTCATACTAAGTGAGAGTAGAGAAAAATTAGAATGCCAGTATATTTGTTTTCCAATAAAAATAAATAAATTCAGAAGAATATCTATCTATCTATCTATATATCTATACATATCTATCTATATATCTATACATATCTATCTATATATCTATATCACTAGTACAGTTAAAGGAAATGGCACCGGTTAAATTCGCTGATAGGCACCGGTTTCTGAACCGAGGCATATTCAGACGAGGTAAAAAGTGATAAACTTTATGCCTCGGTTCTGGAACGAGACAAAAAATGGTACGATTCGGCCTCGGTTATCAGAACCGAGATTGTTCTTCTCCTTCTACTGCCTCGGTTGGAGGCTAAACCGAGGCAGTAGGGTCTTTTTTTTATTTTTTTTTTCGTTATGCATTATCAGTAGGGTCTTTTTGAACAAGGAGAGAACTCGATTAAGCAAAACCCTCACCCCTTTTGTAGATCTGAACACATTAGCTTACTTTGAAAATGATGGCAAATTAACACAGGAATTTAATTTTGGTGCCTCGAGCAAATTAACACAGGAAAATTAACACAGGCAACATCAGATCTGACCCTAATTTTACCCCAATCTCAGATTCAAAGAAGCAAGTAAAACAAAATCTCAGATTCGAAAAACCCTAATCTGACCCTAATTTTACCCCAATCTGACCCTAATCTCAGATTCGCACCACCACCATCAACATAAGAAAAACCCTAATCTGACCACCACCACCACCACTATCACCGCCACCACCATTGACGCACCACCACCGCTTGCTCTTCCCTCCAAAGGCGACGCACTCGCAGGAGATTTTGGAGACCGAGAGAGCGACGGAGCGAGCCATCGAGAGAGTGACGGAGCGAGACCGAGGGGAGAGAGGCGATGTAACACTCTAATATTTAAAGGGTATTACTGATAGTAGAGACTAAATTAATTTGATATCTTCTATAAACAATCAAACTTTATTTCAATTCTCCCAAAGTACAATACCAAACTTACAAACTTCAAACAATATAGTCTTCACCACTTAACATAAATTCGAAATTTCAACTTATAAGTTTTACACAACATAATTTTTCCAATACAAATCTATTCTTTTTACAAAATATCCCTGAAAGTTTTTCCCCGCATCTCCCTCATCTCTAAGCTTTTTCAACCGCATCTGCAACATTATCTATTCACATATAACATGAGTTATATGATCATAGCACAAACAAATAAGGGTAAGCCAACCATATCATATAAATCATTAAACTTGTAATAAAAATATTTCAATCATGTATTTCTGCAATTGATAAAATATCATTATCCCGATGTCATTAATTCATCATTATCAAAATCATCTTCCTCATTTTCATAAACTTTACAAGTGTACCATGCTTACTCATGAAGCCTTATGGTCAGACCGCTCTCTGCCTGCTTCCTTAAGCCTCACCTGTATATTATATCTTACTTTCTGAAGCCTTATGGTCAGACCTCTCTCTGCCTGCTTCTATAAAACTTATGAACCATATATTTATGTCAAAGCCTTATGGTCATACCACTTTCTGCCTGCTTTCATAAACCTCAGGTGTTACTTTGCTCATATCAAGCTCTCATGGTATAAACCGAACATACTACTCCCCATAGTAAACATCATTTCATAAGCAATGATTTCTTATATCCACTCCAACATTTCATCAAATCAACATTTCATACTCTCTTATCCACTCCAACATTTTATCAAATCAACCATTCATAACCTCTTATCCACATAACTCAATCATGTTCATTCTCTAATCATAATTTGTCAATAACCTATTTTGGTGTCAATAAATTAAACATATTGCCAGATATCATACTTCATATTATAAACTCATTTTGACCATAACGAGTATAACTCAACATATTTTAATCAAAGATCTTAGATCAGCCAAAACACTTCAACATATCTTAGCAACTACATATTAAAGTTTGAGTTCAATGTAACGATAAATGAAATATATATGAAGTTTTTACCATGATAACTTTATGCATCTACAATCAACTTATTTTATTTTATTTTCATCTTAGTAAAGATCTTTCTTTACCCCAATTGGTCACCGGAGAGGACCCAGATGTCTGAACGCATCAAACTCACCTTCGACGCCAGCACATATGACTAGTCACAACTGACTGGACCAGGCCAGGGCTGCTCTATGATCAGGGATGTGCCAACTCAGGTTTTTAAGGTTCCTCTATCCTACCAACAAAGGGAGGCCCTCAATAATTAACAATTTATTTATTTAAATTATCTACCTTGTTCTCTTATGCTCCAAATCTAAAATGCCTAATTTTAATATTTTTACTTCCTCTCACAACAACCTCAAACAGTATCTGTACATCTATTTAATACCCATATACAAGCTATTACAGAACCCTTACTCCAGACCTTCCAACAAGATCAATTTCAGTCAACAAACTCATTCAAAACAGATTAAATTCATCACAGAAATCATACAAGATAAATATATTACAAATAAAATAACAATAATAAAATATTACTATAAATGGTCATCGTAGAAGAATCAAATGTTTGACAATCATTAAAATAATCTTAATACATAAAAATTCTTGGGGAAACAAGAAGTTGAATCTAGCAGAGCCGGTTAGACAACTTCTAATCCTTCCAAGAAGATGCAATAAAAATTAAATAGAACAATAAAAGTTCTGGGGAAACAAGAAGTTGAATCTGGCAGAGCCGGTTAGACAACTTCTCATCCTTCCAAGAATACAATGTAATTAAATAATAAGAATAATAACAGGTTTGGGGAAATAAGAAGTTGAATCTGGCAGAGCCGGTTAGACAAATTCTAATCCATCCAAAAATAAAAACGAATAAGGAAAACAATATAAAGTATGGGGAAACAAGAAGTTGAATCTGGCAGAGCCAGTTAGACAACTTCTAATCCATCCAAAAATACAAAAATAAACAATTAATAGCATACATATGGCATAACATAATCAACATCACATTTAAAACTATCACACTTGGATCTAAACACAGACGCATTTCTCATCCAAAATTTAAAAATCATACAGAAACAAAATACTTCACATTCAAGATTTAAGATCAACCAAAAGCAACATATACAAGACTCAAAATAATACCAAACAAAAATGTAACTCCCCTTACCTCTATTACAGACTTAATCTCCTCGCTCTTTGAAAACTTCCAGAATATCCCCTTTGCAATTAGAAATTATTCCAACTCTCTTCTCTCAAAAATTTTCTAAGTTCTTTGGTGTAAATTTTCAGCCTCCCCCCCTTGGCTATTTATAGCAAAAAAATTTACTATTCATTTTTTACTATTCATTTTAACTATTCATTTTTTTATTCATTTTACTATTACAAAAATAATTTTTTATTTGCAATTTGATGAATTGTGATCTCAAAGCTACGTGGAACACTTATCCTTTCCAAAAATATTTTTTTTTTACTATTCACTTTTTACTATTCACAATTTACTATTCACTTTTTTTTATCTAGTATCTAACTTACAAATATTTTCAAGGATCTTACAATCTCCCCAACAACAATTATTTTCGCCCTCGAAAATTATTTATTTAAACAAAGAGTATTTAACAAAAGATTACTTACAAAAGAGATATGGATATTCCTTTATCATAAATTCTTCCAATTCCCAAGTCATTTCCTGTGTGTCTTCATTCCAAAGTACCTTTACTGTGCGAATATCCTTCCCTCTTAGCTTTTTCATTTGAACATCTAGTATACGCACTGGTCCAACTTCCATTGTTAAATTTTTCTTGACCTAAATTTCATCAACTTCTAACACATGCTTTGGATCTGGAATATACTTCCTCAGTTGGGATACATGAAAAACGTTATGCAAATTTGCCAATCGAGGTGGTAATGCTATCTCATAAGCCACTGGCCCGATCTTTTTGAGAATTTGATACAGTCCGAGAAATTTTGGTGTCAGTTTCCTCATCTTGATAGCTCTCCCGACTCCTGTTGTTGATGTTACTCGTAAGAATACATGATCTCCTTCTTCAAATTCTAACGGTCTTCTTCTTTTGTCGGCATATGACTTTTGTCTATTTTGAGTTGCTTTCATCCGATCTTGGATTAATTTTATTTTTTCTGTGGTTCGCTGTAATAGCTCGGGTCCCACTATCAATGCTTCCCCATCTTGAAACCAACACAACGGGGTTCTACATCTTCTTCCATATAAAGCTTCATATGGTGGCATGCCAATACTGGAATGATAACTGTTGTTGTAAGTAAATTCTACTAATGGTAGTATCTCATTCCAACTTCCAAGATGATCTAATACACAAGTTCTTAGCAAATCCTCCAAAGACTGAATAGTCCTTTCTGTTTGACCATCAGTCTGAGGGTGATAAGCCGAACTCATCCTCAACTGTGTTCCTAGAGCCTTCTGTAGCGTCTGCCAAAACCTTGAAGTAAACCTTGGATCTCTGTCCGACACAATGCTTGTAGGTATGCCATGCAACCTCACTACTTCCCCGATGTATAACTCCGTCAGATTTTCTAGTGACATACGTTGATTAATGGGCAAAAAGTGAGCGCTCTTGGTTAGTCTATCAACGATAACCCAGATAGAATCGTGACCTTTTGATGATTTTGGTAAATGTGTTACAAAGTCTATCGAGATACTGTCCCACTTCCATTGAGGAATGTCTAACTGTCGTAACATCCCTCCCGGTTTCTGATGCTCCACTTTTGCCTTTTGACACACCAAGCAGGCTGCTACAAACTCGGCCACATCCCTCTTCATTCCATTCCACCAAAATGACTCTTTCAGATCCTTATACATCTTAGTCATACCTGGATGTATGCTAAGACGACTTTTATGGCCTTCGTCTAAAATTAAATGTTTTAATTCACTCTTTGCAGGTATACACACTCTGTTCTTAAATCGAAGGATGTCATCTTTACTTAGAACGAACTCCTTAGCTTGATCGGTGTCCAACAACCTGATCTTTTGCTGCAACTCTTGATCCATCGACTGCTCAACCTTCACTTGTTCTAAGAAGTCACTAGTGATTACTAAATGACCACACCATATATGATCTGGGGTTAACTGCAACCCCAAGTTCATATCACGTAACTTTTCTAACAGTTCTAATTTCTTCACCATCATTGTTGTTATCTGAGCTTGTCTCCTACTCAATGCATCTGCCACCACATTGGCTTTTCCTGGGTGGTACAAAAGCTCGAAGTCATAGTCCTTCATATATTCCATCCATCTTCTTTGTTGCATGTTCAGCTCCTTTTGATCGAACAAATACTTTAGACTCTTATGGTCACTAAAAACTTGGAAACTTGCCCCATAGAGGTAGTGTCTCCATGTCTTTAATGCAAATACTACTGCTGCAAGTTCTATGTCATGCGTTGGGTAGTTCTTCTCATGCGCCTTTAGGTGCCTAGATGCATAAGCTACAGGTCTCCTTCCTTGCATTAGAACGCACCCCAATCCTTGATATGACGCATCGCAATACACCTCAAAAGATTTGCTAGAGTCTGGAATGATTAATACTGGTGCTGACGTTAGTCGTTGCTTCATTTCTTCAAAACTGGCTTCGCACTTGTTAGTCCACAGAAATGGTTGATCTTTACGAGTTAACTGAGTTAGAGGACCTACAATCTTGGAAAACCCTTCGACAAAACGTCGGTAATAACCGGCTAATCCTACAAAACTTCGTACTTCAGTTACAGTTTTCGGCCGCTCCCACTTTAGCACAGCTTCCACTTTTGCTGGATCCACTGAGATTCCTTGAGCAGAAATCACATGACCCAAAAATTGTACTTTCTCTATCCATAACTCACACTTTGACAGTTTCCCATACAGTTGATGTTTTCTCAAAATTTTCAACGCCACCCTCAAGTGTTCTGCATGCTTTTCCTTATTCTCTGAATAGATAAGAATATCGTCTATAAATACTACCACGAACTTATCTAAACATGACCGAAATATTCTGTTCATGTAGTCCATAAAAATCGCTGGAGCATTCGTCACGCCAAACGGCATTACTACGTACTCAAAGTGTCCGTAGCGAGATCTGAAAGCCGTCTTTTGTACATCCTCCGTCTTGACAAGAATCTGATGGTATCCAGATCTGAGATCAATTTTTGAAAACACCTCTGCTCCTCTCAACTGATCTAATAGATCATCGATTCTTGGCAAAGGATATTTGTTCTTTATTGTAACCTTGTTCAACTGTCGATAATCCACGCACAACCTTGAACTTCCATCCTTCTTCTTCACCAGCAATACAGGAGCTCTCCATGGAGACACACTTGGACGGATAAACTTCTTCTCCAACAGATCTTCGATTTGCTTTTTCAACTCTGCTAGTTCGGCAGGAGCCATTCTGTATGGAGCCATAGAAACCGGGCCAGCTCCGGGCACTAGATCTATTGTGAAATCGATCTCTCGACTAGGTGGTAAACCTGGCACTTCTTCTGGAAAAACATCAACATATTCTTCTACCACAGGTATTCCGATGATTTGTTCTTCAGTATTCTCTCTTTTCTCCTGAGCTAACACCACATAGCAGGTAGCTCCTTCTTTGATATCCTTCGCAACGACTCGAGTTGAGCTTAGTTCTAAATCGTTCAGATTTAGAAACTCTATCTTTTGTTTCCCACAGTCAATAAGAACGTGATTGGCAGTCAACCAATCCATTCCCAAAATAATGTCTAGATTTTGAAGGGGTAAGCAAATCAAGTTCACTTTGAACTTGCGTCCTGCAATTTGGATCGGGCATCCGACACAGACTGAACTGGTCGCAACTGGTCCCGATGCTGGTGTAGAAACTACTAATTCACACCCTAGATCAAGCATCGGTAATCCGAGTCTTTCTAAGCATGCTAGGGATATAAAGGAGTGTGTGGCTCCCGAGTCAAACAAAACATATACGCATTCTCCTAACAACATACAAGTGTGTAAGATTAATGTACCTGGCTTAGTAGCCTCTTTTACAGACATTGCGAATACTCTTCCTGTTGCCCGGGGCTTTACTTCAGCAGAATCTTGTTGTTGTGGTTCACCCACCTTCTTTTTCTTTGGACAAACATGAGCAAAGTGTCCCGGATCATTGCAGATGAAACATCTCTTCCCTTCAACTTTTTCTCCAATAAGTTTAGGGCAGTCACGTCTGAAATGTGCTCCTCCACACTCAAAACACTTCACTGCTCCTCGATATGATAATTGTGGTTTTTCATAAGGCTTTTTGTTGAATTTTATTGAAGATTCTCCCTTTGCAAGTCTGGAAACTCTACTTGGATCAAACTCTAACAATTCTATCATTCTGGCTTTCTCTACCAATGCTGGAAACTCTTGTATTTCCAATGGCATAAGTACCTTCTTCAGTTCATGCCTTAGTCCTCCCTCGAATTTTCGACATCTCCATTCTTCTGTGATATTCTGAGTATAAAATCTTGAGAGATAATTAAATTTTACTACGTACTCTTGTACTGATAGCCTTCTTTGTTGTAAGGTAAGAAACTCTGCCTCCCTTGCAAATTTTGCACTGTTTGGAAAATATTTTTCCAAGAACCTTATCTTAAAGTTCTCCCAATTCACAACCTCACCACGAACCGTCATCAACTGTTGCATACTTTCCCACCAATATTCAGCCTCACCCACCAAAAGAAATGATGCATAAGTTAATTTTTGTTCTTCTGAGCAAGTTATTACCCGGAAAATCTTCTCATTCTGCCTTAGCCAAGAGTCAGCCTCATCAGGAGTAGCCTCCCCATTAAATTTAGTTGGATCATGCCTTAAGAAGTCATTCAAGCTAGAATGATTTTGAGGTACTTGATCAACTTGTTGTTGTTGCATCTTTGTCGAGTTTTAAATGATTTCTTCAAAAAGATAACAATACAATTTAGCATATGATATCAATTTCCTTAAATAGTCATTTTCATCATAAACCATTAATAATTTTACTAAGAATAATAATTCCTCTCCCCAGAGTCCCAAAATATTTTCGAAAACCATTGCTCTGATACCAAAATGTAACAGCCTAATATTTAAAGGGTATTACTGATAGTAGAGACTAAATTAATTTGATATCTTCTATAAACAATCAAACTTTATTTCAATTCTCCCAAAGTACAATACCAAACTTACAAACTTCAAACAATATAGTCTTCACCACTTAACATAAATTCGAAATTTCAACTTATAAGTTTTACACAACATAATTTTTCCAATACAAATCTATTCTTTTTACAAAATATCCCTGAAAGTTTTTCCCCACATCTCCCTCATCTCTAAGATTTTTCAACCGCATCTGCAACATTATCTATTCACATATAACATGAGTTATATGATCATAGCACAAACAAATAAGGGTAAGTCAACCATATCATATAAATCATTAAACTTGTAAAAATATTTCAATCATGTATTTCTGCAATTGATAAAATATCATTATCCCGATGTCATTAATTCATCATTATCAAAATCATCTTCCTCATTTTCATAAACTTTACAAGTGTATCATGCTTACTCACGAAGCCTTATGGTCAGACCGCTCTCTGCCTGCTTCCTTAAGCCTCACCTGTATATTATATCTTACTTTCTGAAGCCTTATGGTCAGACCTCTCTCTGCCTGCTTCTATAAAACTTATGAACCATATATTTATGTCAAAGCCTTATGGTCAGACCACTTTCTGCCTGCTTTCATAAACCTCAGGTGTTACTTTGCTCATATCAAGCTCTCATGGTATAAACCGAACATACTACTCCCCGTAGTAAACATCATTTCATAAGCAATGATTTCTTATATCCACTCCAACATTTCATCAAATCAACATTTCATACTCTCTTATCCACTCCAACATTTTATCAAATCAACCATTCATAACCTCTTATCCACATAACTCAATCATGTTCATTCTCTAATCATAATTTGTCAATAACCTATTTTGGTGTCAATAAATTAAACATATTGCCAGATATCATACTTCATATTATAAACTCATTTTGACCATAACGAGTATAACTCAACATATTTTAATCAAAGATCTTAGATCAGCCAAAACACTTCAACATATCTTAGCAACTACATATTAAAGTTTGAGTTCAATGTAACGATAAATGAAATATATATGAAGTTTTTACCATGATAATTTTATGCATCTACAATCAACTTATTTTATTTTATTTTCATCTTAGTAAAGATCTTTCTTTACCCCAATTGGTCACCGGAGAGAACCCAGATGTCTGAACGCATCAAACTCACCTTCGACGCCAGCACATATGACTAGTCACAACTAACTGGACCAGGCCAGCACTGCTCTATGATCAGGGATGTGCCAACTCAGGTTTTTAAGGTTCCTCTATCCTACCAACAAAGGGAGGCCCTCAATAATTAACAATTTATTTATTTAAATTATCTACCTTGTTCTCTTATGCTCCAAATCTAAAATGCCTAATTTTAATATTTTTACTTCCTCTCACAACAACCTCAAACAGTATCTGTACATCTATTTAATACCCATATACAAGCTATTACAGAACCCTTACTCCAGACCTTCCAACAAGATCAATTTCAGTCAACAAACTCATTCAAAACAGATTAAATTCATCACAGAAATCATACAAGATAAATATATTACAAATAAAATAACAATAATAAAATATTACTATAAATGGTCATCGTAGAAGAATCAAATGTTTGACAATCATTAAAATAATCTTAATACATAAAAATTCTGGGGAAACAAGAAGTTGAATCTAGCAGAGCCGGTTAAACAACTTCTAATCCTTCCAAGAAGATGCAATAAAAATTAAATAGAACAATAAAAGTTATGGGGAAACAAGAAGTTGAATCTGGCAGAGCCGGTTAGACAACTTCTCATCCTTCCAGGAATACAATGTAATTAAATAATAAGAATAATAACAGGTTTGGGGAAATAAGAAGTTGAATCTGGCAGAGCCGGTTAGACAACTTCTAATCCTTCCAAAAATAAAAACGAATGAGGAAAACAATATACAGTATGGGGAAACAAGAAGTTGAATCTGGCAGAGCCGGTTAGACAACTTCTAATCCATCCAAAAATAAAAACGAATAAGGAAAACAATATAAAGTATGGGGAAACAAGAAGTTGAATCTGGCAGAGCCGGTTAAACAACTTCTAATCCATCCAAAAATACAAAAATAAACAATTAATAGCATACATATGGCATAACATAATCAACATCACATTTAAAACTATCACACTTGGATCTAAACACAGACGCATTTCTCATCCAAAATTTAAAAATCATACAGAAACAAAATACTTCACATTCAAGATTTAAGATCAACCAAAAGCAACATATACAAGACTCAAAATAATACCAAACAAAAATGTAACTCCCCTTACCTCTATTACAGACTTAATCTCCTCGCTCTTTGAAAACTTTCAGAATATCCCCTTTGCAATTAGAAATTCTTCCAACTCTCTTCTCTCAAAAATTTTCTAAGTTCTTTGGTGTAAATTTTCAGCCTCCCCCCCTTGGCTATTTATAGCAAAAAAATTTACTATTCATTTTTTACTATTCATTTTAACTATTCATTTTACTATTACAAAAATAATTTTTTATTTGCAATTTGATGAATTCTGATCTCAAAGCTACGTGGAACACTTATCCTTTCCAAAAATATTTTTTTTTTTACTATTCACTTTTTTTTTTATCTAGTATCTAACTTACAAATATTTTCAAGGATCTTACAAGCGAGAGCGACGGAGGCGAGAGCGAGGGAGGCGAGACCGAGGGTAGGGAGGCGACAGCGAGGGAGGCGAGACCGAGGGGAGGGAGGCGAGACCGAGGGAGGCGAGGGGAGGCGACAGCGAGGGAGGCGAGACTGAGGCGAGGGGAGGCGAGAGCGAGGGAGGCGATACCGAGGGAGGCGAGACCGAGGGGAAGGAGGCGAGACCGAGGGGAAGGAGGCGAGACCGAGGGGAAGGAGGCGAGAGTGAGGGGAGGGAGGCGAGAGTGAGGGGAGGGAGGCGAGAGCGAGGGAGGCGAGAGTGAGGGGAGGGAGGCGCGAGAGCGAGGGAGGCGAGAGTGAGGGTAGGTTTTCGTTTAATTTGGGGAAAATATTTGGGGAAATAAGAGGGTTATATGCCTCGGTCCTTCTGGCCTGAGGTAGTAGAGGCTGATACGCCTCGGTCCTTCCTACCAACCGATGCAGTATACCCCTTTTTGGCACCGGTTTCTCTTAACCGCGTCAGAAACCGTGTCAGAAACCACTAATTAGGCACCGGTTGCTTTCACAACCGAAGTAGTAACCCTTTTTGGCACCGGTCAAGTCTGAACCGAGGCCTATAAAGTCTCGTTAATTACAAAACTGCCACCGTGTCTGAATAGACAGCGGTTTGGTGTAAACCGAGGTCTATTGTGCGAGTTTAAAAGCACATTTTGTACTAGTATATATATATATATATATATATATATATATATATATATATATATAAATATAAATGTAAGAATAAGTAACTTTAAAGTTAACTGTGAGGCATATATATGTTTTATAATATGATGTAAGTTTTAATTTTATGTCAAGCCTAGGCACTAATGTCTTAATAAGAATAAATAATAGTATGTTTGGTGTATTTAACAAATATATCAATGTAAAAAAAAGTATTGTATAAATATAAACTAATGTGAGATGGTTTATTATAAAGCTTAGACAAAAACTTTGAAGTATAAATAAAATTATCCGGCGCATAATAAGATAAGACGAAATCATCGTAACAATATGCTAATATACAAAGATAAACTACAACATGCAATCTTCAATGTCTTATATAATACATCTTTAAAATGAAGCTTCAACATGTAAAATTATTAGCTAATGAATGCATGATACATAAAGATATACGTAAAGAAAGTGAAAAGAAAATATCAAGTGTTAAGTAGAATGATAACCAATTTAAGAGAACTCATGTTTGTAAACTATTAATAACACTAAAACTCTATAAACAACGAGTATTTATTTGTAAATTTTAGTGAGAGTTTCCTTATATAAACACTAAACAACATATTATTATATAACATATTATTATATAACATATTATTATATATCTTAAAGAAACTTTGTATATTTAGTATGTAGACTTAATAGTTATTTGGGATTAACATATATAATTTAGAGAGAAATTATACACTCTTATAAGCCAAAAGTGGCAGAGAATCATACTTGTAATATACGCTTAGGAAAAAAATCTATTCAAGGAGGAAAAAGTTCACTGTGAATTCTGTTGGAACTTCTGTTAATAATGTGTGCCCCCTCCCAAAATTGTTGAGTAAGCAACGTCTCTTCGCGTAGCGCATACCACCTCGTTGATCCAACTCCATGAGACAACGTGTGAAGGATACTAAAGCGGCAGGGAAAAAAGTCTCGACCATGTCATCTTTCGAACGCTCAACCAATAAATCTAAGAGTTAAGAGTTGTCTGATTCGAGATGTGAACTTCACAGTCCAAACCTACGATTGTAAAACCATTAAAAAACTAGAATTACCGATTATTAATATCCATCATCGATGACAATAAGAATCTAACTGTTAAAGTTGTCAAATGAGCCTCTTTAATAAGATTTGGTCCTAATCCAAGTGGGTTGGGACCAAAAAAGCCCAGAGAACCAAAAAAACTCTTTATTAAAAAAGTTCACAAGGCTAGAAACTCTTAAAGCCCTATAGATCAAGGCCAGCTTATGAGTTTTTTTTTTTACAAAATTTAACGTCTAGAAACATAATATGATCATACAAGTAATCACAAATCATGTGTATTTTTTATCCAGCTTTCATTTTATCTTTGTTAGTAATAACTTATAACCAGAATTGATTCATGTGTAATTATATTTTTTTGCCAATAAAATTAATTTTCTACTTCATAATTTTTTCTATATCAATTAGTTTAATAATAATGCTTTTATACAATTATTCCTTAATTTTCAAATTTTGTTTTGATAATTTTTTCATCTTAATTTTGGTTTGTAAATTTGATGGTTCAGAGATATCAACATAAAACATGTTTAAAAGTTAAAAAATTTAATTTAATTTGTAAAATTTTGATGGACTAATGAAATTATTTATAGATGGTAATCTATTTTGTCACTAGTTTAAATCAATATCATTCGATTAAGATTTGTGATCAAAATTACATTATTTTTAATTGGTGTGAACATGTTAAAATTTTGACTTAATAACTTTTTAACTTTTTTAATTTTCCAAATTTAATAAAATTAATATTTATTATTTGTAAAGTTATATAATTCTTTTAAATTTTTTTTATGAAACGTATAATTTAGTCATTTACA
Organism: Vigna angularis; assembly: GCF_016808095.1. Classification (NCBI taxonomy): domain Eukaryota; kingdom Viridiplantae; phylum Streptophyta; class Magnoliopsida; order Fabales; family Fabaceae; genus Vigna; species Vigna angularis. The sequence continues at coordinate 11,127,894 of NC_068973.1, read as the reverse complement.
TCAATTTATATATTTTTGTATTATATTCATTTGTCTTTTTTATTAGTTTCTTATTAAGAGACATTGATGTAATTTATTTATTATTATAATTATTATAATTTTTATTTATTTTATATGTTAATAATTAAATACAATAATAATTTTAATTTTAGTGTTATAAATTATAACATTATATTTATTTAAAAATATTGTATCTATTATTTAATTATTTTTTATTACAATCGGTTCAATTATGATATATAATTCAATAAAAATGATCTTTGTTGGATAAAGATAAGTCTGATTTTAAAATATTAATTTAATCTAAAAGGTTAGAAAAAAAATCTGATTTTATAACCACTAGGATTACATCTAGATCTTGTATACTAACATATATGACATTTATAACAATTTTGCCTAACAAGGATTTTCACTAAAAAGTTAGTTCTTTTATTACGTGAAATTAATTTTAAACTTTATAAAGTTTGTGGTTTAATTTTTTAATGTATATATATTTATACAAAACATTCAACAAAAGAATTTTATATGACAAACTATAAAAAATAAAAATTTTACACCGATATTAAAAATTCATCCAATCAGTAGATTTGAATTTAAAATCTATCCATAATTAATATTTCAAATATTTATATAGATATCAGAATTCGATTATTGAAAAATCGAATTTTCAACTGTGTTACTTTTATAATTTATTTTTTGAAATTTTTTTCATTTTCTTTTAAATAAAAATAATAATAAAAATTTTCTTTTTTAACTTTTCAAAATAATAAAATTATATATTTAAAATATACTTATAATTAAAAAATTATTTTAAATATTTTTTTATAAAATCAATACTTATACATTTATATTTAATTAAAAATATATTAAATATCATGTAAAATTTGGAAATTATTGAACTTGTAAAGTAAATAAAAGAAATAACTAAAAAAACATTAAAAGTGAATTAATTTAGTTTGGGAGCTAGCCCCATCCTAAACCTACCCCAGCCCACTTTATGTGGGGCTTTAGGAGTTGGGGCTTTTAAAAAGCCCCCTATTAAGTGGACTAGAAAATTGGGGCTTGATTTTAGAAGGGGTCGGGATCAACCCATGAGCCAGGGGCTCAAATGAAACCTCTACTAACGGTAATGAATGTTTTTCAACGGATTACTAATGAGCAAAATTCTATCATAAATAGCATTGTTGGAATATTTATCAACAAATATTGACCACCTTATATGTCGATAATTATCGACGGTCAAAATCTATCGCTAAATATCACTAAATATGTGAACGAATACGATGCATTACCCATAAATAAATTCATCCGTAAATATGATAATGGATTCAAGTGTAATAGACAATATTTTTTATCCCACCACACTCAAACCTGGACATAAAACCAACCAAACATAAAATTAATCAAACAATGCACTAATAATCAAATCTATAACATTTATAGGCATAGAAACATGTCTATACATAGTGTCATTAATACAAATATAAAAGTTTTAAAGTAAATATTTATAAATTAATAAAGTTCTAATAATCAACATAGTCATTCAAATTAATAAAGTCCTAATAATCAACATAGTCCTAATAAAAAAATTCGTTAATTCTTTTTTTAATTTTCTTAATTTAAAAAATATAAACTACCACTTGTTAGGTCATGGTCATGACACATGCCAGTAGTGTGTTGTGTTAATGTTTTTGCCACATGACAATGGTTATTTTCAATTTAATCTCTCTGTTTAAAATTTTGATTCAATTTAGTTTCATTATTGTTTAAAACAATTTAATTTTATGCTCTCCAATTTGAGACTAAATTAATAATTAAGCTTAACTACAACTTAAATATACATGTTAAAATAATTTTTTAGAATTTATACATCAAATCACTATACCTAAATATTTAAATTATTTTATCTTTTTATATTTTTTCACTTGTATATATTTAAAAATTTTACACTCATAAAAAATAAAATAATTTGAATATATAAGTTGTAAACTTATTTTAATATGTATATAAAATTATAATTAAGCTTAATTATTAATTTGGTCTTAAATTAAAAAAAAAGGTAAAATTGGTTCGTTTTGAAAAATAAATGACTAAATTAAATCAAAATTATAATTAAAATAATATAATTAAATTGAAAATAAACATTATAATGTGACACGACTTAATACATGATAATTTATGTTTCTAAATAATTAAAAAATTAGAATTTTGGAAGTGACATATGACATATACATATACAACAATATAATGATTAAATTGAACATTTTTAAAAATTAAAAAACTAAATTAAATTAAAAAATAATAAAAATATAAAATGAACCAAACGAACAAATTCCTGGATTAAAATTACTAAGCCTTAAAAAATTTATTTAGCCTTTGCAATCTTAATTTACTTAAAATATTATATATTGTTTTGCCATTTTTTTATCACATTATTGATCGGCTGTAGATAAATTAATCAGTGAAATGAATTATTGGATGTCGGTTGACTCGTGTTCAGTACTTTTATTTCTCTTAGGATTCCCCGCGCAACAGACATATACATTGTAGTATTCAACATCTATACAGATATTTAAAATAAAATAAAAATACTTCTATAAAATAAAATAAAAGCACTTCTATAAAATAAAATAACACAACCAAAAAATAAAGAAAACATATTCCCTTAAACACGACTAATTGAAATTTATTCATTCTGTTAAATATTATTCTTTTCATTTAATAAATTTTACTTGATATTTTTTATACATTATCGTTAATTAATCATATTCTCAGTATGAAGTATTTACTGAATTTTTATTAACAACTAATATTGAATATTAATTTTTATAAATTTTGCAGTACTTCTCTTAATAATACAAAATAAAATAAAGTAAAAAAGTTATATAAGTAATGTAATAGTTGTGGATCCAGCTGTGAAGTGGATATGTATGAAAATTCGACCGAGACTCTGCCACCTAACAATAATATACGATCCAGCTCACGAGATGCTGTCAACGATACAGAGAAAGTCTTCAACTTCAACGGCTCCCACACCCTTTGAGATCCAATTACGAAAGTACCCTCACCAAACAACAACATAAAAACAATCAGCAATTATAAATCTAACGTTCTAAAAGCCACACTTGAATTGTGGGCGCTGACCAAGTCGCTAATAGCGAATCATTGATTAGGTTAATCCATGTTGCAGTATATTAATTAGACACTCTCCTATTGCATTGGTATCACACTCTCACTCAAACGGCTATAGAACAGGTTCTAGTATGTCCAATTCGCAACCCTCGGAGCATGATTCAACCGGCGGCGGGGACGAGAGGTCCAACTCTCTCTTAGCCAACGCGCGCTGCAGCTTCTGCTTCACCTGCTGTTTCGGTTCCCGGCGCCCGTCGGCGGTCGTCGAATTCGCGTGGTGGGAGCGCGTGCGGGCCACCTCGTCGCTGTCCGAGTCGCACTCCGAACCGGCGACAGGGAGCCCCACTGCCCGGCGGTGGTGGTCGCCGGGTGCAACCGCCTTCATGAAGGTGCGCGAGTGGTCAGAGCTCGCAGCAGGGCCCCGGTGGAAGACCTTTATCCGGCGGTTCAACCGCAGCCGGAGTGGCGGTTCGCGCCACGCGCCAGGGAAATACCAGTACGACCCCTTGAGTTACGCCTTGAACTTCGACGAGGGGCATAACGGGGATTTCGACGATGAAGGTTACGACGGGTTACGGAATTTCTCCACCCGTTACGCCGCGGCTCCTCCGTTAAAGTCTGTCCCAACGAATTCCAATCAAGACGTCGCCGTTTTGGGCTAGAGAAGCTGAACGGATTACGCCGTGTGGTGTCGATTTTTGGAATTTCACTTTGATAAGTTACAAGTGCAGTTTTGTATATTTTACTATAATATCATTAGTCATAGCGTCTTAGATTTTCTTACTGTATACTCCTTTACATTTTTTTAATTGATACCTTTTTAAAGCATTATTCTCCGTATATACTCGTTTCAATTTTCATTTTTGGTGGATATTTTTATGTGTACAAACTCATAGTTATCCATTATCGATCAAGTCACAGACGTTCTTTCTAATGGTTGATGACGTGTATGAGACTTCGTGTTGATAAACCAGCGTGAGTGCGATGTGCGCTCGGATTAATTACAAGGCTGTTTTTTTGGGAGTTTTTTATATTTTTTTTAACAGAGAGATTCCTAGACATAATTTTTCTTTTGAATTTAATAATACCGTTATACTATGTACTTTTAAATATGTTAATTAGAGTTGGGAAAAAAGTCAATTTATAATTATTTGAATTTATGTTATTTTTAATTTATTTTAAAGAATTTATTTCAATTTAAATTCATATATTTTGGACTTTAATCCATTTAATTTTATTTGCATGTGATACATTTTTTCAGTTTTAAAAATTTTAAATCAATTTTTTGTTTGAATCTATTATTAAATATTCAATTAAGTCAAACTAAATGAGAAATGATTAAGAAGATTGAATCCTAAATTGAACTAGGTTGAAAGCATATCATATCAAGTTGGATTAAATAATAAACTTGTTAAGTGGAACTATATTGAAGTTAAGTTAAACAAAGTTAGATTCAAGATAATTGATTCTAATCAAACTTAAGTTTGACCAAGTTAGGTAAGTCCAACATTAAGTTAGGTAAGACTTATGTCAAGTTGGTTAGACCAAACCTAAGTTAGTTTTGGCCAAGTTAAAATTAAGTTAAATTAGTTTGTAGTAGAATAATGTCTAGTTGGTTAGCTTGAGCCCAAGCTAGGTTGGGTGGAGCTAGACCATGTTAAGTTAGGCTCGGGGCTATATTAAGTAGAGTCGAGCCCAAATCATGTCAAGTTTAGTTAAAGTTCGAACCATGTCAAACTGAGTTGAAACTTAAATCAACTCAAGTTGAGTCGATGTGAGTCTAAGTTAGTTCAAGTCAGTAGAGCCTAGGTCAAGCTAAGTTTAAGTTGGATAAAATTGAGCCAAACTAACATTAATATATATCGGACCAAGTAAGTTCAATCTCATGTTGGGTTGAGTCATCTTGAGTTAAGTGGATCCAAGACTGAATTGAGTCAATGTTGAATTAGTCAACCTTAGTCTGCATCAAACCTAGGGAGAACTAAGTTAACCTAATTCATATCAAGCTTACATCAAGTCCAGACTAAGTCAACCCAAATAAGGACCAAATAAACAAAACTCATGTCGAGTAGAAATGGGTTGGATCCAACACTACAAGAAATTATGTATTTTATTCATTCATTTATAACTTTGTGTATTTTATGCATACCTATTTTATACATAATAGGTTATGTATATAGTTATAAAGCTTATTTAGCTTAATAGGTTGTTCACACATATTTTATACATATTTTATACATACATTTATAAATTTATTGTATATTAAAAACTATTTTTAGTTTTTAAATCACTTTCTTTTAAAGGTAATAAATTTGGTTCAATATACATTATTAGCACTAATTTTGTTTTTTAGCTAATATAACATTTACTTACTATTTTGATCATAATTGTTTTTTTTGTAAATACTATTTTTGGTTGATTCTAGTTACATTGGATTCTAAATTTTTAGGGTTTCAAAATGGAAATATGCTTTTTTTATTTATTTTGAGTATTATGTTATTTTCTGTAATTTCAGTTTAAACAAACTTGTTGAATTTTAGTATATAAATATATGTAGATTCAATTTCTTTATTTTAGTTTAGATCTTTATAACTGAAATTATGAAACTAATTAGTTTTATCCTTTTATCTTTAAAAATTTCTTGTCATAAGAATCTCGTATGGAATTAATTCCATCACCACATCTAGCTTATAAAGGTTGGATGCAAGTTCTCCTAATTTCAATCAAGTAGGAAATTGTTAAAACAAAAAATACATCCAAAAACAATTTTAAATTGTAATGTGTAAATATAATTTCTTAAAAAGAGACCATTCATATATTTTTTATTTTTATATTTTATATATTAGTTACATACTTGATGTAAATTTCATCCATGTTAATCAAGAAAGACTTTGTACATTGAATTTTAACAAAGACTTAAATATTTTTCTATCCTTATTTTCTTTGATATAAGAGTCAATTTTTTCAAGTGTTCAATGTGGTATCAAATTTTGTAATTTATTTTTAATTTGGTCATTTTTTATGATGTTGTCAAAATTATTAATGATAGATTGTACACGTTGACAATGTTTGAATGAGCTGTATGATTTTTTCGCAGGTGACCAACACAGTGTGTTGGATTTGATATATTTTATTGTTTGTAGCTCCTCCATTTTCATAAACTAATAAATCTGATAAAGATTCCATCAAACAAAGACTCCTCACACACACACCTAACTTCTACAACACATAATCATCTTCATCCAATTTATCTCCAACACAGTTAAATTCAAGCCACTTCCTAGACTTCAAACATTCATGAAATAATATAAAGCAATCCCCAAGGAAGCTTAAGAAGAAACTAGCCACATACACAATTTTTGAAGCCACAATCATGACATAAATCAAAAGCATAGAGGGTACCAAACAAAAAAGTCGAACCATCACCATTGGAGCCACCACGAACAACAATAAACCACAACACCATCTTCACCACCCATTGATGCAAACCATTTTCGAATCTGTAAAACCAAATCGCGAATCCACCTCATGATAATAATTCATTCCACCATTGAACCCTAATTCGCCAAGCCCAAATCACAGATATGCAAAATCATGCAAACCACCATTGAAACGCAACCATAACCACCACTGTGCGAAATCTCTTCCACCACCACCACAAGACACAAATCAAAATTGTTGTTTATCCAACGCGCCACCCAAATCGCAAAACATGCATCAAAGCCCTAAATCACCACCACTGTTTATGCACAAATCTGCAAAATTGCAAAATGTAAGATTTAAAATGCACATATTAAGAATTTCAGTGATGATAAATCCCTTTGATTTTCAGCGAACGATGTCTAGGAAAACCAAGAAGACAATGACCTCCTCACGATTTTCACGAATATTCTAATAAAGCTGATTAATTAAATCAAATCCAACTCATATTGTGTTAGACCGACCACATGTGCAAAAGTCATAGAACACATTAACATTGGCAATGTGTACAGTCTTACGTTAACAATTTAGACGGTGTGATGAAAAAATATTAAATTGAACATAAATTATGAAAATTAGAACCACAATAAATACTAAAAATTTAGTTTCACATTAAATAAAATTTACCAAAATAGAAACAAAAAAAAGTATTTAAACCTTTTAACAAATGTAAAACGTGAAAGTAACTTAGAAAAGGAGAATTTGAAAAGAGACGATGAAAACACTTAATTTTAAGTTTATGTGAATTTTAATATTTCTATGCATACAAAAACTATATATAATATTTAATATTTAATATTTAACATTTAAAACCTGTATAATTAAAAAACTTTGGAATTGGAGTTCTAAAAAGGAATATGCACACAAATTACATAAAACTAAAAGTAACAATAAATGACCTCCTAGCTAACTTGGTGTCTCTACCAACACCTGTATTATATATTACAGTACATAAGTATGATCACTACATATGCAAGGTAGGTTAATTAATATTACAAGATTGAAAATTTACAAAAATATATAATACACACGCATCCAAATCATTTCAGTTTACAATTTAACATTCAATATTTTGGTCACACATTAGACATTATCAAAAGACTAATATAAACATGTTGGAACAAATACCAACAACATTTGATCCATTAAGATCATATTGGAATATGCGTTCAACTCCATTATTACATAGTTTTTGGTCCTGTAATCAGGCCTGAATAAGAATTTAAGCCCATATATGTTAGAAACAAATTTAAGCTTACAGGGACATTATGCAAGAAGTTTAGGACTGAATAAGAATCTTTTCTTTAAAAAATAAGAGTATTGGCTATGTAGGGAAGATAGTATAGTCTTGAGTAGCTGCTAGAACCCTAACAACAAAAGACAAGGACTAATGCATAATATCATATGTTCACTCTATTGGGCTGGGAAGGAAATCAAAGCAGAAACACTAACAGAGCTACATCACTTTTATGACAACGAGCTCATTGTATTTGTGCTCTTTTTTTAATTACCCAATCTTTTACTAAACAATGTTAGTTGAACTTGGATTAGTAAACATAATGTTGTTGAGTCTGGAAAATCACTTGGCGTGTATGATGGTTGTGGAAGTTTTTAGATGTTTTATCTACTTTAACTAAGATAAACAATATTTGTACATAAAGGGTTTGTACATACTAAATGTTCTGTTAAATATGTTTCATTCTTTGATGATAAGAATAAAACAAAAATAAATTTGGAGGTATTCAACGTTCGTATTTAGTGACTTTTCTTTCTTTTCCATTTAGTGAAAAGTAATTTTACATTGGGTTTTGTTCTGAAATTGTGGCACAAAAGGGATTAAAGTTAGCATACATGGATTCAGATGTCCACACTCAAACGTCATCTCATCCAATAAATGCAGTAAACTCAAGCACATGTTATGAATACATGAACAAGGATGCTGATGTAGTTTCTGAAAGAGTGTGCTTCTGAACTATTGCTTCTTCCAATGCCTCTTCTTAAAACGAAGGTAATTTTCTAATCAACTGAACTATTTTTTATTAAGTTTTGGATTGTTCTGTCTAATTCCATTGACTTGTCATTGGTTTATAGAAGAATCATTGAATTCTGAATTCTATGAACTCCTGAATTTACCCGTACGATATTGTTCGGTAGCTATCTCATTTTCTCCACTTGGATACTTTGCAGCAACGATCTCAACCACTGGTTTTAATCTAATGATTATTAAAATTTAGAGCGTGAAAAAATTGATTGTGTAAATAAATGTGAAAGGTTATTATATTGTAGAAAAAGTGACACGATCGAAAATTTGCAACATAATAATGACCCAATAGTACAAAGTAAAAACACAAAAAAAAAACAGAATTTAAAGTACAGAAAACCTTGTCGCAGATGTGTAAAAAAAGCAACGAAAAAAGTGAACGGAATTCCTTATCTCTTTTTTCTTTTCAAGTAAACTTTAATCTTGTCATCATTGTTACTCGTATAAAATTAGGGGTTGCCAGTATCAATATCATTTATTATATTTAAAACAGAAATTATTGTCATATCATTTAAATTTACTAATTTATTATTTTAATAATAACAATTACAACAATACAATCTAATTTTCATCATAGCTCATTACGTAAAATTTGACTACCTTATTATTTTTATATATAAAATGAAAACAATTATTAACACAAAAAACAAACAGATAACTTAGTATATATAAAAAACATAAAAGTAGAAGTTTGGTTTCAGCTCAATAGACTCGACAACAGAAAAACAGTCAGACAGATTCAGTTTTAGTTCGACAAATTTGATAGACTTGATTTCAACTCAACAAGTTCAAAAAAAAGGAAAAACTGATTAAGATCGGTAAGCTCCATTTCATAATAGAAGTCGTTATCAATATAGACAATTTTAGTTCGAAAAACTATGAATTAAAATAATCATGAGTGAAGACAAATTAAAATTATCACCACATGACATTTATAAATTGAAAGTTTTCATAATTTCTAATGACTTTCGTTCAATATATTTATAAAGAAGTCATCATTAATTTTGACGACTTTCAATTTTTATAAAGTAGTCGTTTTAACTAAGGGCAATTTTAATTTGAAAATCCTCACAACTTCGTACAACTTGTCCTTGTACTATAAATTTTAAGTCACTCATCTTATTTTTCTAATTTTTGAAGTAAACTACCCATTTTTATAAAATTTTATTTTAAATTCCACACCTAAAAAAATTAGGTTAAAGTATCATTTTAGCTTTTCTTGTGTTCAGGTAAAGTAGTTTAAATTAGACTCCTAGATATCATTTAAAAATTGCCGTGGTACATATTTCACAATGTATAAAGATTTTTCTTGAAAATTATAACAATAATTTAAATTTTAAACTATGAACAGTTAAATATAAACACTTGCTATAAACACTTCTTAAAAACACTTATTAAAAATAAAATTAAATATGTTTTAGTTTCTTAATTTTTAATAAAAAATGAAATTAATTTTTTTGGAAACTTTGGTCTAACTTAATTTTTTATTTTTATAAAAATTTGAATTTTATTTCAAGTTTCAAACATATTTCTTATTAATATTGAAAAAACAATTATGTCAAATAATATAAATAATTCAAATAATATTAAAAAATACATTTAAAATATTAAATAAATTTCATAAAATTTGGTTAAAAAAAACTAAATACATGCATTCCTAAAATTGAAAGGTTAAATTAAGTTAAAATTTTTGAAAAAATACTAATTTTGAATTTCACTCAAAGTTAATTACCATAAATATATTTAATCCCAAAGAAAATACAGTTGTCGAATTTCTTTTTTATTAAACAATGTTTTGTGTTTTTAAGTGCCTTTGCTTTTATTTTATCTTTTGGCGTGTATCTGCCAGCAGTAAATCACGGGTACTACTGTTGTGGGTAGTAAACCCCACGGGTGATTTTGATGTGTGATTGGCCACTAGGACTGGATATTATTTCCAATATGGAAAACATGAAATGACACTTGTCCTGCTCCATTGCATCGTTATCTAAAGGATAGCAATATTCTAACAATGTCAATTTAACAAAAATTTGACAACGTCACGTGTCAAGTTTTAATTGGTTGAATTTGAATGTTTTTTTTAATTTAAAATCTGATTTGGAATGGGTTGAAGTTTGGATTCCGAAAATGTCTTCTTTGTTTTCGAACTCTATCTTCTCTTCTTATCATTATCTTCTCTCTCCATTTTAGGGATTTGAATTTCATTTCAACTTTTCTCTTCATAGCAGTGTTCTCCCTCCTCCATTTTTAGGGTTTCGTTTTGTTTTGAACATCTCTCTCCTGCTTCTTTGTCACCATTGTTTTCCTTTGAATCTCTGTGGACATTGGGTTTGTTTCTTTGAGTTGTAGATTACACTTGTCTCGTTCGGTGTGGATTTTTCTCGTTCGGTGTCTCTGTGGACATTGAGTTTCTTTCTTTGAGTTAGAGATTACCCTTGTCTCATTCGGTGTCGATTTGGTGGAAGTTGTTACCTTTTTTGTGCAATGGGTTCGTTTGGTGATAATGGTTCTTCGAATAAGGTATGAACTTTTTCGTGTCTCGGTATTCGTATTTTGGGGAGTGGATTTTGGTCTTGCATCTGTTCGTCATTTTTTTGGTGTGTCTTGCTTTTGGGTTGTCACTTACGTTGGTTATTTGTACCAACAAATATTAATATTTTTTTTTGCAGTTGTTTGTTCGTCATCATTGAAAGACCAAGTTAAGGTGTTTCTGGGTTGAGAGGTGAGTTCCTGCACCATTGACACAGGACTGATGTTATTGTAATCGATTACAGGGTGCTGGTAATCGCTTACCAGTAGAAAAATTGTTGTTTTGATGGCTAAGATTTATTCAAATTGTTGTTATGACGTATATCAACAACAATTTATCTTTATTCAAATTGTTGTTTTGATGGCTAAGATTTATTTCACGTTGATTTTCACTCTTACCCTAATCATTTCAGGTATATATATCAATTTTAGAAATATTTTTAGAAAACATTACATTTCCTTGAGTTCTTTAAATATATTACCACTTATATTGTATTAGAAGATTACACTGAGAAAAAGTTTATAAAGTATTTATTTAATTTTTCTTTCTATGTTATTATATAGTTTCAGATAAACGCAACTAAGTAAATTTGTATGAGTTTTAAAGAGACATTCTTCTATTATTATATCATTTGACTTGCCAGCATATGAAGTCAAAATAAAGCCTTCTACTTGATTCTACAATTTTTATATCTGAAATTTAACTTGTATGTGATTTTTAATGAGAAATTGCCTTTTCTTTCTCTTCCTTTTACATTTTCATAGCTATTTCAAGAACAAGTGGAGCAAAGCCAGGAAAAAGATGTATGCGAGTATTGGATCTATATGCATGCATATACAATATTGTTTTAACTCTATTATTTTATTTGTAGATCTTTAATGATTTATCTTCCATGGAAGATGTAGATATTGAAGACATTAGAAGAAACTAGGTTTCTTTTATTTTAAGTGTTAGTACAAACTTGGCTATAATTCAATAGTGTATGTACATTAATGTAATATTTAAATTTAATATATAGTTTCATGTATAAATGATGTATTAAATATTATTAGACAATTTCATGTTTGAAATGAATTCTATTTTGTTAGTTCCATTGAATTTGTTCATTTGAAGCTATATTGATTATAAATTGATTGGATGAGATGATAATACAGGAATATGATTATAATTTCATTGGATGTCAATTATAGTAATCAATTTTTTTTAAAAGAATACATATATTATGACGCACTAAACAATGTACGTCATAATACGTTGATTATGAATTCAACATATTAGATTTGTAAAAATATCTACGTCATAATACATCACATATTATAACGTATAAATAAATATACGTCATAATATCTCCTGCCATATTATAACAGACAAATGAAAATTTGTCATAATAAACTACGTATATTATGACGGACTTTAGAAACTACGTTATAATATGTTCAAGCTATTATGACGTAATTTTCTACTACATTATAAAATGTGCAGACTTACTATAACACCCAGAACTATGTCTCCAATAACTACGTCATTATATATCATTTTTGTACGTCATAAAATGTCATTTTTCCACTAGTGCTAACACCTATGTTGGAGGACCGAAGAATTGACGGATGCCAATAAATTTACCAACACTTCGAACACGTCCATAATGCTCTGGACGACCAATGGCAACTGTCAATATGTCCTCACGGCCCTTGAGAGTAAATGTACCCTGTGTGCTCTGCTCCACCAACTCATCCTACAACCAAATATATAAAGTTAAGTTAATCACATATGGGAGATCATATGTTGTTAATATATGGACTTACAATGCGCCTAGCTATGCTCGCTGTTTCCTCAGATGTGTACTCCCCAGATGGTCTTTGGCGAGTTCTCTTCCATGTAACATGGCGTGGAGGACAAGTTATGGTACTCGTATCGGAGGCCTCAATAGGATTAGAGGCAGATGCCTCTTTCATCATCTTCTGCTCCAATTTCTCGTAACCCCCACGAGACAATATGTGGGGGTGGACATTTTTCTTTGCAATCTCTTGTGCAGCTCTCCTCTTAGCTTATGACATCAATGTATAGATAATTATGTTAGCAATATGTTAACATAAATAGTTAAACTATGATATAAAATGAATTTACCTAAAAGGCAGCATCTAATCGCTTCAACTTAAAGGCTTGTCATGTTTCCTCAACAAGAAATTGATAATTTTCACAAGGGCTTTTATCAGTTTTGAAACCATAAATATAATGACTTGTAAGCATAGTCTTGAAATTCTTCCATCTTTCCCCGACATATGAAATCCATTTCGTCCTCAATGGATTAGTGTTTGGGACGTTATATGTGACCTATGCAATAACATTATAGTGTTTGGATGCCGCCTTCCTTCTGTGCCATAACATTTCTCATGGGATTAATCTACGTAAAACTTCAGTTTTGGATTAAAATTATTTATATATGTTAATGACACATTATATCAAAGTTAAGATTTCATACTAGGATGCTCTGCCATATTTAGTTCTTCACATTCTTTGGAACATGATCCCAATCATCACAAAGAATGAATGCTTTGCTTCTACCGAGCAAGGCTACATAATTGATGAATTTCTTGCTATTTTCTCCTATGGGTTTACAAGTCTGCATATCAAAATGAATGGGAAGTCTATGATCAGTGTTGAGGGTGGTTGCCAACTCTCTCAACTTATTCCCAAAGCTACCTTTTTTTCAGGTAGGCGTATGAATGTCATCCACACCTTGTGAAGGTGGGATGTCACCAAATTGTACGTCACCAGACATTTCCCTACATAAATAATTAAGTGTTAATAATAATTAATAGATAAAATAACAAAGCAAAATATATAATACATCTAAAATTTCAATTTATACATTGTCAAGTTGCAATGTTTTCCCACAACCCTTCATGGTGATCATCACGTATGGCATGGACGTCATCTACTTCATTATCGACATTCAAGGTTGGCATATTTGATGAGAAAGATGGAGTTTCACTAATATCAAGAACGACTTCATCATTGTCATCAATATAATGTATTGTTCTACCTTGGAGCACCACTGACCATCTATTGTCTTCGGGACCAGTGACATAAAACACTTGTTTTGCCTGAGATGCCATGATAAATGGCTCTTCAATATAACCTTCCTTTTCTAGGTCAACCAATGTAAAACCTAGATCATCGGTCCTCATGCCAATATTACCATCAACCCACTTACATTTAAAAACAGGTACTCTGAAACTTGTGTAATTTATCACCCAAATATCTTCAATTACACCAAAGTAGCACATGGATGCCATCACATGATTTTTGTCCTTTGAACTCGAGAAATGCATTGACTCGGCCACAACCATTACTCCACTATTTTGAGTGGTGCTTTTTTCATCTTCTTTTTGTGTATGAAATGTGTAGTTATTTATATCATACCCACTCCAACATATGACATCAAAGTTTGGCTCACTTGATAGCCAATTTAATGTATCAGAAGTTGTACGGTCAACTTGAACTTGTTGTTTGAACCACTTTAAAAAGGTTTTGTTGTGCTCATTAATGACCCACTTTTGAGGCATTTGTGGATTATTTCTCTTAACTATATCTTTATGAGCACTTAAGTAGGGAATTACTTCTTCAATGTTATTCAATATATACATATGTGCTCGTAGAATTTCAGCTCTATTCAGGGTGACAACTTTTGCACTTCTAGTACCCTTACCGACACCTCTTCCATGATCACGAGACCTAGGTACCCCTATAGCTTTAACATATGATAAATAGTCTGCACAAAACTCGATAGCTTCCTCAGCAATAAATCTTTCAACGTGATGCTTCAGGACGATATTGGTTCTTTACATAGCCTTTTAATATCTTCATGTATCGCTCAATAGGGTACATCCATCGTAAGAATACTGGACCACAAATTCTAACTTCTCTTACTAGATGAATAATCAAGTGCACCATAATATCAAAGATTGATGGAGGAAAATACATCTCTAACTGACACAATATGACCACAACCTCATTTTCTAATTGATCCAAATTCTCAATTTCAATAACTTTACTACATATTGCATTGAAAAGAAAGCACAATCTTGTTAATGTGTATCTAAGATTCTTAGGCAATATGCCCTGAATAGCCACTGGTAGAAGTTGTTGCATTAATACATGACAATCATGAAATTTTAACCCAAGTAATTTATGATCTTTCGTGGATATAACTTGTTTAAAATTAGAAGAGTAACCCAGTGAAACTTTCACACCTTGTAAAAACTCACAAAACTCATTTTCTCTTGTTTACACAATGTGTGGCATGCTGGAGGCAAGTATGTCCGCTTACCATGTGATATTGGAGCTAATTGTTCCCTTATACCCATTTCAACCAAGTCCAAGCGAGCATTGAGTCTATCTTTCATTTTCCCTTGAATATTGTCGCAACCGGAATCGCGACGGGACGACGATCCAATAAAAAAAGATTAATTTTGAAAAAAAAGAGATTTTGGAGTCGCCACCATAGTTTATTCTGGAAAACTACGGAAAAACCATAAAATGATAAGGCATGGTCAAAATGAACCAGATTCTTGGTTCGGGAGTCGATTACGTGTAGGGAAGGTATTAGCACCCTACAACGCCTGCCCTAAGGCAGTACCTTTAACTAAATGCGCGAATGTGGATGTGGTTTTCAAAGTATTTAACTTTCCCTTAAAATAAAACTCGAAAGAAACAAACAATATTTTTTAGCTTTTTGGGCCCGACAAGGATTAACCTTGCTCCTACGTATTCTCATGTGAGAAATCAGGGTTACGTAGTTCTTTTGAAAACTGTTTGAGAAATTTGTTTGAGAATTGTTTGAGAATTTGTTTGGAAAATGATTTGGATTTTTGGGAGAATGAGCCTGACAAGGACTGGCCTTGCTCCTACGTATCTCCACTTTTGATGGAGAATCAAGGATCACGTAGTTCTGGCAGGCGATATTGTTTGAAGTTTGAAAAATAGATGTTTTTGGTTTTTGAGGATTTTTATATATTTTTTTTGGTATTTTTGAAGAAAAGGAAAAGGTTTTTGGCACAAGGACGATGCGTGCGATCACACATGTGCCTAAACCTTTAAAACGTATTTTTGGTATTTTGAAGAAAGAGAAAAGGTTTTTGGCACAAGGACGATGCGTGCGATCACACATGTGCCTAAACCTTTAAAACGTATTTTTGGGTATTTTTGAAGAAAGAGAAAAGGTTTTTGGCACAAGGACGATGCGTGCGATCACACATGTGCCTAAACCTTTAAAACATATTTTTGGGTATTTTTGAAGAAAGAGAAAAGGTTTTTGGCACAAGGACGATGCGTGCGATCACACATGTGCCTAAACCTTTAAAACATATTTTTGGGTATTTTTGAAGAAAGAGAAAAGGTTTTTGGCACAAGGACGATGCGTGCGATCACACATGTGCCTAAACCTTTAAAACATATTTTTGGGTATTTATTTATTTTTTAAGAAAAATTATATTATAAAAGCAAACATGTCAATAAAATTTAAGAAAACTATTTTTATGAATTTTTTTTATTTAAGAAAGACAATATTTACAAAATTAAAACAAATATCAAAACTTTAAAGATTATTTTTGATTTTTATTTTATGAAAATGAACGTGCCAGGGCCCAAACTCTTCTTCATGTCAGAAACGGGCCGAGAGACGCGTTAGGCTTGGTCGAATAAGGTGGCTGGCGTGGTCTCGCTAGGTGGCTTTATGGACGTGGACCGGAGAGGAGCAAAGAGCTACCACGGATGGTGTTGACGTGGCAGTGGAGGTCGAAGACAGGAGGTGTGGCGGCTTGAGTTGCAGTGGCGCCAGGAGGAGTGGGGAAGCAAAGTGGTGGAGTGGTGTATCAGAGGTTAGAGGAAGAAGATGGTCCGGTGAGGTCGATGGTGTAGTTGGACGGAGGAAAGGCTTTCGAAGATGATGGTAACGATGTTAGTAGGGGAGGCGACAGCGTCTCACGATGAGACGCTCATGGTGGTGCTCGCGATGGAAGGGTGGCGCCGAAAGCAGAAAGGTGGCGCCATGGTGGCAGGAAGCTTTGGGTTCTTAGTAACTCACGGTGGTTTGAGCGAGGGGATAGGCGGCTAAGTTTGGAACTGGGTAATGGCGTGGAGGAGAAGATGGATCTGCGGTTTGTATAGGGAACGGTGAGGGAAGAAAAGCGCGTCGAGGGTGAGGTTTGGAACGCGGCAGCAACGAGAGTTTCACCATTTGCGGAAAAGAAGGAGCGGCGAGCTTCACATGGCGGTGGTCTCGGTGGTGGCTTTTTTACGTTCACAGCGATGAGGTTGATGATCAGAGAGTGAATGGGTGAATGGGGATTCCTGGATTTATTGTTTGCAGGGGGGGATGCATGAATGATGTAGTGGTTGCTGGTGAACGTGATGAAGCCGGTGGCAACGGTTTGCCTCGCTCACGGCGGCTTGCGGCAGCTGAAGGTGATGAAGTGAATATAATGATGGTGGAAGCAGTTTGAGGAGATGATGGAGTCATGCAGAGGGAAGTGAGATTGGGGTCCGTTTTGCTTCATGAAAATGCTTGCTTTATGACAAAAGAGTCTGCTATTCTAGTTTGCTTCTATTTGCATTTCTTTGCGTGCTTTATGGGTGCAGTTTTGATTAACAGAGAAAAGGCAAACAAATTTAACCATATACATTGCTTGGACATCAATCATTCATCTTTACGCATGCATAAGGAAAACATGTCTATGAGGAGCATGACCAAAGAGCTTAGGTAAACAATAACTTACCTTTTCAGCTTCAAACGAAAATTCTTCTTCTTCTTCTTTTCTTGGATTGATCTTTCTTGTTCCAAAAAAAAAACGATCCTCCTCGTCTCAGGATGAAGATAAAGGTATTGATGTGTATAAGGGTTAAAGGCTCAATGGTGGAACAATGTTGGAGATGAAAGTGATGAGGTTGGCTGTGAGTCGTGAGGAAGAGATGGGATGAAGATTATAGGTGTTGCAGACAATGAAAAAAAAATCCCCCATTGGAGGTGGTGTCGGATAGTGTCGGTAAGTTTGATTGGTGAAATTGTTGGTGGGCAGTTTCAGTGGGATGGTGGAAGTTGTTGGTGGTGATGAGTGGAGCACTGGAGGTTGGATGGTTGGAGCACTTAAGATTAATGGTCAGAGCACTCAAGAATGACTGACCCTACCACCCACCAGATATCTCATCTTGCTTCTCTTTTCTCTACTGTTGCACCTTTGTTGAATCTTCTGGAAATAGTAGCTCTGTGGTGCAGGCCGTGAGCAGCTGTTAATTGCACACCTTAGCTGTGTTGGACCGAGAATGCCTCCAAGACGTGCAGCCAATCTAAGCTTCTGGATGCCTATTGCTTCTGTTTTCGGGTTCTTCCTTCTGTCAAAGTAAAATGAGCACACACTTCCTTTAAAATTTAAACAAGGATGACCTGCTGTAGCCGTGACTTTCACTGCAGCCGTGACTTTCACTCCCTTCTTTAATTTAATTTTTAGGTGTCCATCCAAGGCCGTGCCTTTCTCTGAATTTTGCTGAGAGGGACATGATGCTTCCCAAACTGCTGGAAGCGTGAGTTGCGGTTGCAATTTTGGAGATGCGCTTCTGCTGAACGACCGTGAACTGGTGTAGATGAGTTGATTGAAGCTGGAGCTGCTGTCCTTGCGTGCTGGACGGTTGTTGGACGCTACGTCTGGAGTTGAACGTGTTGGAGCTTGCTGGACAATGACAGCTGCTTTCCAAAGTTGGCCTAGCACCTCTCTTTCTTCAATAATATCACATGTGTGGCAAAAGTAACGTGATGGACAAGTGGTAGAAAAGGGGAGATGATGGACGAGCGGTTGAAAGGGAGTGATAAGGACGAGCGTCAGAAAAACAGGACGAGCGTAGATGAGGGGGAACAAATTCGGCGAGCGGTCGCGCAAAGGACGAGCGCTCAAAACCGAATGCAGGAAAAACGAACGTTGGAGGAGACCGAACGTTCAAAAGAGAAACCGAGCGTCCAAGTGATGACCGAACGCTCATTAAACAATAAAAACCGAACGGTAAACATGAGAGGTAGTTGAGGGCGAGGACGATCGTCCAAAATGATAAAATGGCGAACGGTCAAACACTGCAAAGGACGAACGGTCGAACAGTGCAAAGGACGAACGGTCGAACAATGCAAAAAGACGAACGGGTACTGTTTGGACGAACGTCCACAAAATCAGAGGACGAACGTCTGAACAACAATAAGGAAGGACGAACGCTTTCAGCAACAGTGAAGAAGGACGAACGGTTGAACAGTGGGGTAGGACGAACGGTTGAACAGTGGGGTAGGACGAACGGTTGCACAGTGGAAAGGACGAACGGTAATGGGGAAGGACGAACGGTTCAACAAAGGGGAAAGACGAACGGGTACTGTTTGGACGAACGTCCACAAAATCAGAGGACGAACGTCTGAACAACAATAAGGAAGGACGAACGGTTGAACAGTGGGGAAGGACGAACGGTTGCACAGTGGAAGGACGTACGCTCACTATTTGGACGAACGGTCACTGTTTGGACGAACGCGAGATCATTCTTCTTTTTTTTTTTTATTTTATTTTATTTTTACTTTTTATTATATTTTTTTTTTTTTTTTTTATATATACATTTTTTTCAATTTTTCTTTTTATGAGGAGAATACAATAAAACAAAATTATTTAGTCAATCCGGACGAAATTGAGTGTTGACAGCTGCCCCTCTTTACTTAGATTTTACTAGATCATATGATAAACAATGTTTTCATATTATCAGAGTAAAAGATAAGTAAAGATAGAAATACTAATTTCGTCTGGATTTCAAGATAAACAAGAAACAAACAAAGAATAAAACAATCCAACAAAACTGAGAATTGAAGTGTGACAAATTTGTGGAAGGTGTACCAGCCCTATGGATAAAGTTGATGAGGTGTAAAAACCTCGTGGAGGGTGTACCAACCCTATGGACAAGTGAATGAGGTGTCAAAACCTCGTGGAGGGTGTACCAACCCTATGGATGAAGTTGATGAGGTGTAAAAACCTCGTGGAGGGTGTACCAACCCTATGGATAAGTGAATGAGGTGTCAAAACCTCGTGGAGGGTGTACCAACCCTATGGATGAAGTTGATGAGGTGTAAAAACCTCGTGGAGGGTGTACCAACCCTATGGATAAGTGAATGAGGTGTCAAAACCTCGTGGAGGGTGTACCAACCCTATGGATGAAGCTGATGAGGTGTAAAAACCTCGTGGAGGGTGTACCAACCCTATGGATAAGTGAATGAGGTGTCAAAACCTCGTGGAGGGTGTACCAACCCTATGGATAAGTGAATGAGGTGTCAAAACCTCGTGGAGGGTGTACCAACCCTATGGATGAAGTTGATGAGGTGTAAAAACCTCGTGGAGGGTGTACCAACCCTATGGATGAAGTTGATGAGGTGTAAAAACCTCGTGGAGGGTGTACCAACCCTATGGATAAGTGAATGAGGTGTCAAAACCTCGTGGAGGGTGTACCAACCCTATGGATGAAGCTGATGAGGTGTAAAAACCTCGTGGAGGGTGTACCAACCCTATGGATAAGTGAATGAGGTGTCAAAACCTCGTGGAGGGTGTACCAACCCTATGGATGAAGTTGATGAGGTGTAAAAACCTCGTGGAGGGTGTACCAACCCTATGGATAAGTGAATGAGGTGTCAAAACCTCGTGGAGGGTGTACCAACCCTATGGATGAAGCTGATGAGGTGTAAAAACCTCGTGGAGGGTGTACCAACCCTATGGATAAGTGAATGAGGTGTCAAAACCTCGTGGAGGGTGTACCAACCCTATGGATGAAGTTGATGAGGTGTAAAAACCTCGTGGAGGGTGTACCAACCCTATGGATAAGTGAATGAGGTGTCAAAACCTCGTGGAGGGTGTACCAACCCTATGGATGAAGTTGATGAGGTGTAAAAACCTCGTGGAGGGTGTACCAACCCTATGGATAAGTGAATGAGGTGTCAAAACCTCGTGGAGGGTGTACCAACCCTATGGATGAAGCTGATGAGGTGTAAAAACCTCGTGGAGGGTGTACCAACCCTATGGATAAGTGAATGAGGTGTCAAAACCTCGTGGAGGGTGTACCAACCCTATGGATGAAGTTGATGAGGTGTAAAAACCTCGTGGAGGGTGTACCAACCCTATGGACAAGTGAATGAGAAAATTGAAATTGATCGGTTTGACCATTGCCACACAGAGGGTCGTTTGAAAAAGTAAAAAAAGGGCTCGACCATTGTCTTACAGAGGGCCGAGATACCAATGACAGAAATTAAAATTGGGCTCGACCATTGTCTTACAGAGGGCCGAGATACCAATGACAAAAAGCAAAATTGGGCTCGACCATTGTCTTACAGAGGGCCGAGATACCAATGACAGAAATTAAAATTGGGCTCGACCATTGTCTTACAGAGGGCCGAGATACCAATGACAAAAAGCAAAATTGGGCTCGACCATTGTCTTACAGAGGGCCGAGATACCAATGACAGAAATTAAAATTGGGCTCGACCATTGTCTTACAGAGGGCCGAGATACCAATGACAAAAAGCAAAAATTGGGCTCGACCATTGTCTTACAGAGGGCCGAGACACCAGTGACAGAAATTAAAATTGGGCTCGACCATTGTCTTACAGAGGGCCGAGATACCAATGACAAAAAGCAAAAATTGGGCTCGACCATTGTCTTACAGAGGGCCGAGATACCAATGACAGAAAGTAAAATTGTTTGATTGTTTTGAAAATTGAAATTTTTGAATTTGTTGAAATTTTGAGAACCTTTTTTGATTTTGATTTTGAATTTAAGAATCAAGGTGTTGCATTTTTGTACAAGTATATGGATTTTGAAACCTCAATGTGCAAGAGAAACATGGTTGATGAAAATTTTGAAATTTAGAGAAGAAAACTTTGATACATGTTGATTTTTTTTTGTCTTTTTGAAGAAGAAAAATTGATGAAATTTTGAAATTAGAGAGGAAAACTTTGATGCATTTTTTTTTTTTTGAAGAAGAAAATTGATGAATATTCATGGAGGCAAATTCAAAGTTGATGAAAATATGTACATGATGTATTGGAAGATTATGAACCTATGACATTTTTTTTTTTGAGAGTCAATTTGTTTCCTTTGAAATCATCCAATTTATGACGGTCTAGACTTCCAATTTCTTTTCAATGGGCGTCCAAACTCTAAAGTCAACTGTGCAAAATGAAGCTTGTGTGTTACGCATTTCTTGACGAGATACTAGTGTGTACATGCTTGATATCAGGGGTTGGAAAAAAATGTGGAGGATGATTGGAAGGATTTGGAGAGTACCGGGTGGGCCATTCGAGCCTCTTACTCCTTAAAACGGCCACAAAGGCCATTGTGAAGTAGTAGATATCCAAAAGCTACTCTGGAACATGGTAAAAGTATTGGTATGGACAAATGTATTTGTGAATCGTGAGGGAACAAGTCATGAATCCGGGAGTGAGAATATCATGTGGGATTTGCAAATTGCCCCAATTTTGGTGGTTTTAGGTTTCTGAAGTTCGGGGCGAACCAAGATCATGCAAGGCCCAACAAGGGATGCCCCAGTCTTTGTATGAGCTTTGAATATTCAGATGAAAAAATTTGAGATTTAACAAAATTGCTCAATACTCTGAATGGGCTGAAGCATATGAAAGTCACGCCTTGGTTTTGGGTATGAGTCAATTAAGCAAGGTTCAACAAAAGGTTGCCCCCCATTTTGGGTTTACGAACGATAAGATGGACTCAAGATCATACAAAACCCCAAAGTGTCTGCCCCTGTTTTGAGGGTGTATTTATGAATTTCAGTACGGACAAATCTGAGAGGCCCAACAAGGGATGCCCCGGTCTTGGTACGAACTTTGAATATACAGATGAAACAAATGTGAGACTAACAAAGTTGCACCATATTTTGAAAGGGCCAAAACATATGAAATAAAGTTGCCCAAAGTTGCCCCCTAGTTTGGGAATGGGGGGAAGAGTTTGGATGGGATTTGAATGTGTTCAGGAATTTGTGATGGATATGGAAAGGATTGGCTTGAAAAGATTTCCCCAATTGGCTTGATTTTCCTTTGTATAATTTTGATCAATAGGGAGTTCCCTTCATCCGAGGACATTTATTTTTCATCATTTTTCAATTTTTTTTTTTTGACTGCATTGTTGGTAATTTTTTGTCTTGTCTCAAAATTAAGCTTTATGAAAAATTAAGCAACCAGTATTCAATCTGTGTGGACTTTTATTGGGCTTGTAATGTGGCTTGGGCTAAGGGGTATTGAAAGAAAGGATATAAAGGCCCAAATAAATTTTTGTGGGTATTTTTTTTTGAAAAAAACAAGGGTTACCATTTGCGCTTGTATGAGTTATTTGTCAAATCTGTTTTGACTACTTTGCCCTTTCTCAAATTTCATTCTTTGCTTGCCATCACTTTGTGATTCTTTGTATTTTTGCTTTACTTTTGAGGAATTCTCTTTATTTGATCACTAAGTGTGTTCCTTTGCAATTTGAGTTAACTTCTACTGTGATGATAACCCTTGTTTGGGTAAAATTTGAAAAGAAATTTCTTATTGGCTCAAATTTGGCATCAAAGGATATATTTTTTTTGGATGAAGAAAGATGGCCACACATCATTTCAAATTTTGGTTGTTTTATTTTCAAAAGATTAATTAAGAGACAAAGACTAAATGATCTCAACAGAGTCATTTTTCATTTTTTTTTTTTTTTTTAAAACGGATTCCAGGATCTCCCAAATGAAAGCAGTGGAGATAACGGAAAATATGCCCCAGTGTAAAACTTGGTGTTTATCAATTGGGCTCAAGAACATGATTGGGCCAATCTATGGGTATAGCGAGGGCTAAAAGATGATGTTTTCAAGCGATGCACACTCAAATATCTCTTAAGAATATGTGATTTGATCATTTGATTCCAGGAGATTGTGACATCCATATATATTTTTTTTTCATAAAATGGATGATTTGCATTGAAAACAAATGACTCAAACTTTTGCGTATTTTTTTTTGCATGAAGAAAAGTATATGAAATGAAAATGATGATGCTAGTTGAAAAACAGATTCTTTTTTTTTATTTTGTTTGTTTTTTTTGTTTTTTTTTTGTTTTTTTTTTGTTTTTTTTTTTTTTGAAAATTGGGCTTTGCGGACCAGCTTGGAAACTGGACCTTGCGGGCCGATATGGGAAATGGGCTTTGTGAGCCATTGGGGAAAATGGGATTTCTTGGCCAATGGAAAATGGGATTTTTTTTTTGGCCAATGGAAATTGGGTCCTGCAGGTCAGCATGAGAACTGAGCTTTGCAGACCAGCATGGGAAACAAGCTTGCTGGGCTAATGTGGAAATTGAGAGATTTTGGCCTTTGCAGAAATCTGGGCCTTGCGGGTCAGTATGGAAACTGAGCTTTGCAAGCCAGTATGGAAAATGGGCATTCTGAGCTAATGTGGAAATTGATATTTTTCGGCTATTGTGGAAACTGGGCCTTGCGGGTCAGCATGGAAGCTGGGCTTTGCAAGCCAGTATGGGAAACAGGATTTGAGAGCTAAAATGGAAACAAAGGCTTGGGAACTAGGCATGGTGAGCGATGCAAGAAATGATATGAGAAAATATGATTTAGAAAAAACGTTTGAAAAATGTTTTTTTTTTTCAACTTTCTGACACAGGAAAATCCAGATCGGATCAGCCCTGAGGAGAAGTAACAAAGAAGGAAGTTGGACTTACCAGGCACATTGACCCAATGGATCAGATGACCTGAGCCGTGAAAGCTTGACAGAGGAGAGTTACAAAGGAAAATATTTTTTTCATTTTTTTCAAAATTTATGGAACAAGCTAAAGAAAAACGATTTTTTTTTTATATTATTTTTTTTTATCAGAGGATTTCAGAAAATTGAATTAAAGAAAGCTTTACAACACTCTCGACCCAATGGGCCCAAAACTATTTTTCTTATAGCCATGACAAAAATTCTTCAAACAAGGTCTGAATTCCTCTATCTTTATTTTTCAGCACAAAATATCTTATTCACACAAATTAAAAGGGAGATCATGAATTGAAAACACAAAATTTACACAAACAAGGATTTTTATTTTTCAGAAATTCAGACGCACTGGTTCAGGAGAAACCACATATGCCGAAAGGGCCTAATGGGCTCAAAAACTGTTCATCTTTCATTCTCAGATTTTTTTGTTACAAATGCAAAGAAAATTACACAAGCCAATTTGAACAAATATACAAAACATCATTCAACAGAAAAAATGTGAAAACAAAATATTTTTGACATATTTTCAAAAGAAGTATACTCGAGAGAAAACCACGAAGGCCATTGGGCCTAATGGGCTCGAGCACTGTTCTTTCTTTTTTTTTTTTAATATTTTTGATTTATTCAAAATATAGAAGAAGGAATAAAAACAAACAAAATGGTGTGATGTGAAAATTATAAACATGCCAAAAATAATTCTTCACTCAAATTTATTTCAGAAAGAATTGGGTTCAAAGAAGGTTAACATGGTAATGAGGCCCAATGAACCTGAAAAATGTCCTTTGTCATGCAAATGAAAAACAATTTTGAACACTTCAAATTTTACATCAATCCAATTATTATTTTTTTTGAAAATTTTCTATTTATCATATTTTTGATTTTTGTTTTATTATTTTTTGTGAAATCGGGTCATCCAAGAAGTATTGAATTGGGCCGGATCGACCCAACAAAACCCTACCCGTTTTCAGATTTTCAAAATGTTTTTAAATTTTTTTTTTTTTTTTTTTTAAAACTCAGAAAGAAATCAGACCGACACCAGGCAGTTGCAGCGACCGGAACTGTAGCTACAGTGGATTTGCTTGGCTATAAGTCGAGAACTCCTCCGCGTTGGGCGACATTTTCTGATCTGCCTATTCTCTCTCTATCCCTCTCTTTCTCCCTCTTCCTCTCTTCCTTGAGCGTCTGAGTTCTGCGAGGCTCTTCTGCCCCCGCGTGCCGTCGAAGGCGTCTGAGTCCTCCGAGGAGCTTCTGTGTGCCAACACTTCCAGGTAAGTCCTCTAAACTCTTAATCCTCTTTCCTTTTCTTTTGTTCTTCCTTTCTTTCTTTTTTTTTTCTAACTTTCATTCCCTCTTCCCTTTCTCTGTTGTCTTTTTTTTCTTTTTACACTTTCTGTTCTTGCTTTTCTTTCTTGTTCCCTTTAGCTTTCTGTTTTTTTTTCTTTTCTTTTATGCTTTCCTTTATGCTTTTCTTTCCTGATTTCCTTTCCTGCAAGCTCTTTCCTCTTCCTTATACTTTGTCTGCTTTTATTTCCGTCTCACCCTTCTCTGGATTTCTTTCTGGGTCCTTTTTCTCTTTTCTCTTTTTTTAATTTTAAAAACTTAAAACACTTAAAAACACAACTGTCTTAACTTAAGGGGTATATAGGCTGGAAACCAGACGTTAATCTCCCTTCGATTGAAGGTATGGCAGAGACAATCGGGTAGAACAACGCCACGTACCCCATAAAATCAGAAAATTTAAAAAGATAAATGATTTGTATAAACCGGACATGGACCAAATGGACAAGGACAAAAGGACGAGGACAAAAGGACATAGATCCGTTTAGGACCCTCTTGCAAGGACCGTGAAACAAATCCGAGACCAGAACCTGAAATAACAAAGACTGACCGGACAAAATAAACTAAAAGGAAATAAAAACGAAAAAGAAAACATTTGAAAATACTTTTTTTTTGTTGTTTTATGCTTTCGTTATGTTTTTGTTCTTTTTATTTTTATATTTTTTTTTTTGAAAACTTAGAGAGGAAAGATGAACGAGATGGAGATGGAGAGGTACACCAGTCAGCGGTGGAGACCTACTGAAGATCAGGTCAAAATGATGACCCATATCTACAATTACGGAGTCACACATCCCAGCAGAGCCCAAATTGTCGAGATTGCGTCTCGACTAAGAGTTTTTGCAGACGCCAGCGAATACAATGTGCACTGCTGGTTTAACAACCACGGCAATCGGGTCAGGCGCTGGCAAGCGGAGATAGACCCTACTGGCACTCAGTTCTCACAACTGCCGCTATACATGTATGGTAAGCACCCTGATCACCTCCATCTTTTTTTTATTTTTTTAAAAAATTTTTTTATTTATTTTTTTTTGAAAATTTTCTCCTCATCTTATTATTGACAAAATTTTGTTTTTTTTTTTTTTTTTTTTGGAAAGAAAACGACTGGGTGATCATGAGGGCGCCGAGGCTGCTGAACTTGTTCCCGGTTCCGATCATCATTGACGACGACAGGGACGGACGACAAATCGCTCCACCCATGCTTCTCACATTCCGGACCAGAGCTCCCTCGACGGAGCTCTCCCTCAGACCACCGCAACCAGCTCGGGAATACTTTCGCTGATCTTCTTTCAATTTATTTTCAAATTTTCATGGTCTGTAAAATTAACGATCACCAGTGATCGAACCACGAACATTGTTTATTTTCCTTTGTTATCTGCTTTATTTGCTTTTTTTTTGTTTTTTATTTGAATTTGTGACCTTGCACTTCTTTTTTGTTATTTCTGTTTTTTTTTTTATGCATTTTTATTTTATTTATCAAATGTTAAGATCGATATTCAAAATGATATCCTTGTTCAAAATCATCCTTCCGACCTTACTGTAATTCTGCTCCAATGGTGAAATGAAATATATTTTTATGGTTTTTCTTTGATTTTAGTCTATACAAAAATTTCTAATCTAAAACGAAAAAAAGGAAAACCGGGTTCATCAGAAAACAAATTAGTTACGGAAAAAAGATTTTGAATGAAATGAGAGCCAAAGCGAACGCTATGAACATGAAGAACACAATTTTGAAAACATTATGCATATGAGACAATGAAATGGGAAGAGAAGAACAAAGAACTCGTAAAACAAAATGAAGAATTTGAAATTTTGATGACCACTTTTTTTTGAATTGTATTATTTTATATATTTTTTTACTTGTTTTCTTCCACGACATCCTTGAGGAGCGAGTTTGTGCTCAATGGAATATACCCGTGATGCTTTAGTCATTGTCATTTCCCTTTATTTTACTTTTTAAAACTCAGTGTGATATGAATCGTGTCGAAGAGCAAAAGATGAAAAAAGTCGGATAATTTTACTGAAAGAAGTAACACAGAATACAACAAAATTTTCACAAAACAGTGTTAATATCCCTTAGTAGCATCCCCTATCTCAGAATCATCATGCGTAAAACTTTTTTACCGCATCCGAATTAACTGGCAAAGGTAACTCCTCTCCGTCCATCCTTGTGAGGATTAGTGCCCCTCCAGAGAATGCCTTCTTTACCACGAATGGCCCTTCGTAATTTGGGGTCCATTTGCCTCTGAAATCCCTTTGTATGGGTAATATCTTCTTTAAAACCAGTTCGCCTTCGTGGAATTCCCTTGGACGTACTTTTTTGTCGAAAGCCTTTTTCATTCTTCTTTGATACAATTGCCCGTGGCATACCGCTGTCAGTCTCTTCTCTTCGATGAGATTGAGCTGGTCAAACCGAGCTTGAACCCACTCAGCTTCCTCCAATTGGGTTTCCAATAAAATTCGTAGAGATGGGATTTCCACCTCAAATGGAAGCACTGCTTCCATCCCATACACCAGCGAGAAAGGTGTTGCACCAGTGGACGTTCGTACTGAAGTACGATATCCATGTAAAGCAAAGGGAAGCATTTCAGGCCAATCCTTGTAAGTGACCACCATCTTTTGCACGATCTTTTTGATATTCTTATTAGCAGCTTCTACTGCCCCATTCATTTTTGGACGGTAAGGAGAAGAATTAAGATGATGAATTTTGAACTCCTCGCATAATTCTGCCATCATCCGGTTGTTCAGGTTGGTAGCATTATCAGTAATGATCTTGTTAGGCAACCCGTATCTGCAGATCAATTCCCTTTTTATGAATCTGGTCACTACCTTTCTAGTCACGTTAGCATAAGAAACGGCTTCGACCCACTTGGTAAAGTAATCGATTGCGACCAGTATGAAGCGGTGTCCATTTGACGCTTTTGGCTCTATAGCTCCAATAACATCTATCCCCCACATTGAAAACGGCCATGGTGCAGACAACACATTCAAAGTCGTGGGCGATACATTGATATTGTCTGCATGCATCTGACATTTCTCGCACCTCCTTACATGTGTACAACAATCATTTTCCATGGTTAACCAGAAGTAACCAGCTCTCAGGATCTTCCTAGCCATGGAGTGTCCATTCATGTGTGTGCCGAACGTACCTTCGTGCACTTCTTTCAATATCAATTCGGCTTCTTTTGTATCTACACATCTGAGGAGAATCATGTCATGATTTCTCTTGTATAAAATGTCCCCACTCAATAAAGCTACCAACCAACCTTCGTAACGACCTCTTATCGTTTTCAGATGCTTTTTCAGGATATTCTTGGGTCTTAAGATAGTGCTTGATATCGAAGTACCAAGGTTTACCATCCACCTCCTCCTTGATGAACTGGCAATATGCTGGCTCCGCATGGCTCTTCATTTCAATCACTGGTAATTCTGTATTCGGGTCAACCTCAAACATGGATGACAAAGTAGCCAACGCGTCTGCTAACTGGTTATCTTCCCGTGGTATGTGGTTAAATGTGATGAAGTCGAAACACTCCATTAATCCTTTGATGTATGCCTGGTAAGGGATTAATTTTGCGTCTCTTGTTTCCCATTCTCCCTTCAACTGGTTGATGACTAAAGCTGAATCTCCATATACTTCCAGAATTTTCACTTTGAACTCTATTGCCGCCCGAATACCCATAGCGCAGGCCTCATACTCTGCAATGTTATTCGTGCAATCAAAACACAGCCTTGATGTCATGGGCATATACTGCTGCTCTGGAGAGATTAGTACTGCCCCTATGCCATGCCCCATCATATTCGACGCTCCATCAAATAGTAATATCCATGTTTCTTCGTCTCGGTATTTACTGCCTTCTTTGAATAGAGTCATGATATCTTCATCAGGAAACTCGGGTTGCATTGGCTGATAATCACTGATGGGTTGATGCGCCAGGTATTCCGCTAATGCACTACCTTTGACGGATTTCTGAGTGACGTATATGATGTCATACTCTGACAATAGCACCTGCCACCGAGCTATCCTTCCAGTGAGAGCGGGCTTTTCAAAAATAAACTTGATAGGATCCATCTTGGATATCAACAATGTAGAGTGACTCAACATGTATTGTCTTAGGCGATGAGCGGCCCATGCCAGTGCACAACAAGTTCGCTCTAACGATGAATATCGTTGTTCGCAGTCTGTGAATTTCTTGCTCAAGTAATATATCGCATGCTCCCTTTTTCCAGCTTCATCATATTGACCCAATACACAACCCATTGACCTTTCCAATACAGTTAAGTACAAAATGAGTGGTCTTCCTGGCTCGGGTGGACGCAATACAGGTGGGTCCTGCAGGTATTGTTTGATTTTTTCAAAAGCGGCTTGACAATCCTCGTTCCAAACCATAACCTGATTCTTTCGTAGCAACTTGAACATTGGTTCGCAGGTAGCGGTTAATTGGGAGATGAATCTAGCAATGTAGTTCAATCTACCCAGAAAACCGCGAACCTCCTTCTCTGTGCTAGGCGCAGGCATTTCTGATATCGCTCGCACTTTGTCAGGATCCACTTCTATCCCCTTTTGGCTAACCACGAAGCCCAACAACTTCCCGGATTTCACTCCAAATGTGCATTTGGCAGGGTTCAACCTGAGTTTATATTTTCTCAATCTCTCAAATAATTTCTTCAAGTTGAGGACATGTTCATCTTCTGATTCAGACTTTGCAATCATATCATCCACATAAACCTCGATCTCCTTGTGCATCATATCATGAAAAAGTGTCACCATCGCCCTTTGATATGTTGCCCCGGCATTCTTGAGCCCGAAAGACATTACCTTATAACAAAAGGTCCCCCACAACGTGATGAAGGTCGTCTTTTCCATGTCCTCAGGCGCCATCTTAATCTGATTATACCCCGAGAAACCATCCATGAACGAAAATAGCGGGTACTTAGCTGTATTGTCAACTAAAGTGTCGATGTGTGGTAACGGGAAGTTATCTTTCGGACTTGCACGATTCAAATCACGATAGTCGACACACATTCGAACTTTTCCATCTTTCTTAGGCACTGGTACAATATTTGCCACCCATTGTGGGTATTTAGCCACAGCCAGAAATCCTGCGTCGAATTGCTTCTGTACCTCTTCCTTAATTTTCAATGACATTTCTGGTTTCATTCTTCTTAGTCTTTGCTTAACTGGAAGGCATTCTTGCTTAAGTGGGAGTTTGTGTTGCACAATATCGGTATCCAACCCTGGCATGTCTTTGTAAGACCAAGCGAAAACATCCTTAAACTCCTTCAGTAGGGCTCGCAGCCCTTCCCTCACTTCTTTTTTCATGCTAGTACCGATTTTTACTTCCTTTATCTCTCCTTCCTCTCCCAAGTTGAGTACTTCAACATCCTCCTGATAGGGCTTTATCTCTTTAGACTCTTGTTCCACTAATCTCAAGAGCTCTGGAGAGGGTTCCGGGTCATCTTCATAATCATCTTCCGTATTATCGATAGGGTGCTCAAAATTAGGAATATCGACATTGTTATTTTCAAAACTTTCATTGTCATATCTGCATTTTTTTGAATTTCAAAAAAGAATAAATAAAAAAAGGAAAACAAACCGATGACGAAATGCAAAATGATGATAAACACAAACAAACACGATTTGATTATCACGCTGAGCACAAGAGCAAAACATCAACCCGTAAGTCTTGAATCCTAAAGCCCCGGGTAAAGCCATAGGATTAATTAAAACTATTACATTTTATTCAAATTAAGCATCACGGGTAGACTCAGAGTTTCCCAATTGTTGAGTGGTGCAGCTGGGGAGCAAGCCCGCACGAAACTTGAACATTCAGAGCTATCTTCATCCTCCACGGCGGCTATATGGCTAGCGTTCACCCATCCAGCACTGCGAAAACTCTCTTTGATACCACAAATGTGGATCTTCTTTGCCCTTGGTTCCCTTTTCCCCATTCGAGCCAGACTGCGTTCCTTCCTTTCCTCAATCACCTTCTTGTTATCTTCCTTGCTGGGTCTATACCCCAGGCCATATCTGTTTTTGTTCCCAATTACATCCAAAGGGAATGTACGTCCTTGTCCATACTTGCCTAAACCATTCCCGAACTTATAACCTTCTTTCAGCATGACCTTGGCCATCATGATAGAGGTGCATGATAAATGTGGGTTCTTAGGGAATGGCTCAATATAGGTGTTTCCCACGATTTCTAATGATTGAAAAGCTGTTTCCAGAGCTTCCTCAGCTGCCTCTATGTAACGGGTGGAGGATGGGCCACTCACAAGGAGATCCTCCTCTCCAGAAACTATGATCAACTTATCTCCCATGATATATTTCAGTTTTTGGTGCAATGTGGAGGGCACAACTCCCGCTGAATGGATCCACGGGCGACCCAACAAACAACTATAAGCCGGGAGGATGTCCATAACTTGAAAGGTCACCTGAAAGACACAAGGACCAACTTGAACGGGCAATTCAATCTCTCCCATCACTACCCTTTTACTGCCGTCAAATGCCCTCACAATCATGGAGCTTGGCTTCATATGCATTCCCTCACAGGGTAACTTCTCCAATGTCGATTTTGGCATGACATTCAGAGAGGAACCGTTGTCCACCAAGACACGCGCTATAACGTGATCTAAACATTTCACGGAGACATGAAGAGCCTTGTTATGACCTCTCCCCTCAGTGGGTATCTCCTCATCAGTAAAGGTGAGGTAATTGTTAGCGATGATGTTGCCAACGATGCCCTCAAACTTGTTCAACGAAATACCATGCTCTACATGAGCCTCACTGAGTACCTTCATCAACAACTTTCTATGAGAGGTAGAATGCATAAGCAATTCTAACAAGGAAATCCGAGCAGGCATGCGTTTCAACTGCTCCACCACCTTATATTCACTCTGTTGAATGAATTTTAAAAATTCGCAAGCCTCTTCCTCAGAGATTTCTTTCTTGTCTGCCTTGTCAGAGGTCTCCTCTACTTGCACCCTTTTCCCTTTTAAATGCTCCTTAGTATTTGCATCCATTGGTGTTTCATTATTACTAGCTCCTCTTCCCGTCAAATTTGGTGGCGTGAAGATTCGACCACTCCTCGTCATTCCGCCGATACCGGATATATTTTCAACAACTGGATCCTGGCTAGAGGAGTGGCTTTCAATGCACTGTCCTTCATCGACTACATGTGTCTCATACCTCCAAGGGACAGCTTTATCGCTTTTGTAAGGAAAAGGAACTGGTGCATGGATGACAAAGGGTGATCTTCCTTGAATTACTGGTGTAGGGGTGGTTCGAGTGAAGCGGATTATCAACGGCTCCGGCAAAGCTGCATCCGGCTCCATACCAGTTTGTGCAAACACATCCTCATACTTGTCTTCATAGCACACTTGCATCAAATTCCTATCAAGCAGATCTTGTAGGAACTTTTCGAATTCAACGCATTCCTCGATAGAGTGTTCCGTGCATGGATGTAGTCCACATGCTCTTTCCAAATCATAATCCCCGTTTAAAAACCCCAACTTTAATAATTCCTTGAAAATAAACCTCCTGGAACTTCGGATCTTACTTGCATCCCTTATCAGTCCATGCTTCTTAATTTCAATGGCATTTGTCGAGGCATTACCATGTCCGGATAACGGATTAGTATCAATGCTAGGTTTATCTTCTTGGAATTTTAGCCACCCAGCGTTAATCAGGGCCTGCACTTTATGTTTAAAAGTCATGCACCTTTCAGTTGAGTGACCCACGCCTTCCCCGTGATAACTACACTTGGCATCTGCATCATAACTTCTGGGGTATGGAGGCTGCAGAGGTATCATTGGGCATATAGCTACCAGTCCCCTTTTGACGAGGTGAGGTAATAATTCAGTGTAAGTCATGGGGATGGGGGTGAAGTGGACAAAGTTTCTTTCCTGGGTTCTTCCCGGATAACCGCCTTGACCTACACTCGGATTTGGATTTGCACTTGGCCCAGTCCTCCAAGCGTTGCTTGTGGCGGGTTGTGATTGATAGAATCCTTGTTGTTGTTGAGGCCTGATTGGATGAGCGAAAGCCGCATTGGCTGAATATGAAGGTTGGCCTAGGTGTGGTCTATAATCTTGAGAAGGAGCTTGACCTCTCCATACAGGCATCGCCAATGTTGCATGCACGTCTCCCTCTTTTTTCTTTCCTGGATTGAAAGAAGGCTTTTTTTTAGAATTCTCCATCGTAGATGGACCACTTGCAATCTTCCCGCTCTTCATCCCAATCTCTATCCTCTCGCCAATTATGACGACGTCAGCGAAATTGGCGGACACATTCCCCACCATATATTCATAAAATGGTGGCTGAAGCGTATTTACGAACATTGCCACCATTTCTTTTTCAAACAAAGGCGGCTCCACTTGCGTGGCCAATTCTCTCCACCGTTGGGCATATTCCTTGAAGGTCTCATTGTCCTTCTTTCCCATATTCTGTAATTGCAAACGGTCCGGTGCTACATGCGTGTTGTATATATACCGTTTTACAAAGGCGTCGGCTAGATCTGCCCAACAATGGATTCGAGAGGGCTCCAAGTGAGTATACCAGTTTAATGCTACCCCAACCAAACTGTCTTGGAAAACATGGATGAGTAACTGGTCGTCATATGCGTACGCAGCCATTTTTCTGCAATACATGGCCAGATGGTTCTTAGGGCATGTATCACCCTTGTACTTCTCGAATTCGGGCGCCTTGAACTTATACGGTATTTTTACTCCAGGAACCAAACTTAGTCTTGCAACATTTCCGAACCCATAGTTTTTCATCCCTTCAATAGCCCTCATTTTTTCCTCCAGAATCTCCAGTCTGTTTTTAGCACCGTTACTGATGTCGATTCCTGCACGCGCCGCGGTTTGTGATGCGGCTCTTGCTGAAGAATCGTGATTAACAATTACGTGCGGTATCGTAGTCACTCGTGTTCCTTCAACTGTGATCGGTTCATTCGTTTGAGCACTTACCAAGGGAGCTGACACAGAGGTAGGTCCATGAGTGGTGACTGGCGGGATATCAATAGTTGTAGGAATGGGAAACGACACGTGCCCTCCTTCGATATATTCTCCTACGGAAGGAGTATATCCCGGGGGTAACCCATACAACGGGAAAGGAATCGATTGGCTAGTAGCATTGAAAAACGGGGGATAAAAATGGGCATTCCCGCCAACCAGCGTAGATGAAGACTCTCCAGTAGCCTTCAGGGCTTCAAGGGCAACCAAGATTTGTCCAACCTGGTCCTTCAACTGACTCATTTCAGCTTTGATGGATTCTTGTGACTCTTCCCAGCTTTCCATAATCCTTGAATTGGCTCGAGTCCTGTAGGGATGTCGTGGAAAGTTGGCCGTTTTTTTTTACTGTTTTATTATTAACTTAAGTTAGATGAAATGCTTCAAACAAAAAGGAAAGAAAAAAGGAGAAAGAAATAACAAGGAAAAAAAAATGTGGTGCATGCTAATGATAGGTGGAAATCATAAGATCACGATAATGTTAATGATGGAAATCGATACAAGTTGATACCATACAAAACATCTTAAGTCTTTCATATAGAGAAAATCTAACAAGACATGAATCACTTCCTAGCCCGAGCAATGAAGGCCTTCATTTCGCCTACTAGCCATTTACAATGATTAATAAAAAGCATTATCTCGGGAGGCGGGTTAAAAAAGTGGGTCGTGGCTTCGGCGTCCAACACCATCTTTGGGATATCTTCAATTGCTCCATTCGCCAACATAGCCAATTGGGAAAAACTTCCCTTCCAATGCTTCACAGCCTCTTCTTGCATCGCGATGTGGTCTTTCATTTGTTTTACCAAGGCGTGATGCCTTTCCCCAAACTCCATTGACCTCCACCGTTCCTCTTGCTCTTCAATGTACTCCTCCATTTGTTTTATCATGGAGCGATGCTCTTCTTCGGCCTCTGCCAGCTTCCAACGCTCTTGGTTCATCTCTGTCTCAAAAGACAAGGCCATTTCCTTCATCTCATGTCCCGCCTTTTCTACTTGAACCTGCGCTTCTCTTAGTCTCTTCAGAGCCTCTCGCTTATCTCTTTTAGCCTCTTCGTAGAGGAGCCTCCATTGCTTTCCTTCTTCTAATGCTGAGTTCTTTTCCTCAACTCTCATGGTCAGTTCTTTGTTGGCGGTTAAGAGGTCCTGTTTCAATTGGAGTGCATAAACTCTTTCAGCCTTTTGACTTTTGACAATTTCTTCATAGGCATGCGCTTTCTCTTCTTTATCATTTCTCATATCAACCAAATCATTGCGCGTAGTTTGTAATTCCTTTCCCAACCTACCATTCTGCTTCCTCAGTTTTTTCATCTCTATCTTCAATTGCTTCATCTCTTCGCTTTCTGGTTCTTGGGATGGCTCTTCGTTAGCTAGCTGATGAACGATCGGTTTGAAAGGCAATTTGATTTCCTTTACCCTTTCCCTGATCCAGGTATGATAATTAATTTCATCGTCCATCACTCCCCGTCTTAAATCCTTTTCTGCTCGCACAACGTTTTCCCAAGCACTTCTCGCTTTCCTCAGCATTTCAGTGCAATGCCCATCTTCATAGTAGATGAAAAATGCTGTGAGATAGTCCTGTGAAGGTGCCCCTTTCATGGGATGCCCGAATTGTCTTTGAACCAACAGAGGATTGTAATTGATGCCATACCGGGCCCCTATGAGAGGTACATTGGGAAAACGGCCACAATGTTGGATAGGCTGCCTGAGTTCAACCCAAGGAAGACGCCATTTTATTTTTCCTCCATTTAAACTAGCAAAGAAATGAGCCCACTCACTTCCTTCTTTGGTCGTAAGCCCCTGGCATGATAGTTCTTTCGACGGACGCCTGATATTGACCGCACCTTTGAAGAAACGCGCAGTCATCCAAACATACAATGCCGACACACAACAAAGGATTTTCTTCCCCTTTCTTTCGTGACAGAAACTCATGGTCCCATAAACCTCAGCAAGGACTGCCGTTACAGGATTCTCCGATCTTAATTTTCTTGCCACGAATACATCTATTGCGGTATAATCCACAAAGTCTTCTATTCTAGGGAATAAAACAATGCCGTATATGGTAAGAGCCAACACATCAATAAAAGTCTCCCACTCTCCCTTATCAGCCAGATGCTGTAGGTACTGTTCCAGATACCCTTGAGTCAGCCCAAGCTCTTGATGCTTTGTTACCAACTTGTCTTCAAGTTCCTGGGGCTGTAGTTTCATTATGGCGGCAATAGTCGCGATAGAGGCATGATGCTCCAAATGCTGATATGGCGTGGTACCCTCAAGTGGTAAACCGAGGATATACTCGAACTCTTCTATAGTCGGTGCTAACTGAAAGTCTAGGAAGGTGAAGCATCTTAGCGGGGAGTCATAATACTGTGCCAAGGCTGTGATAGCAGGCAAATGTACCTCCACTTCCATTAGGCTCAACAGGTTTCCATATTTTTTCCTGAAAGTTTCTCTTTTTATGGTCGTTAGTTGTTTTCCTAAGCTTATCAGCCCTCTCAGATTACCCCCATGGATCCTTAGGCGAGGTTTCTTTCTCAGCACGACAGAATCGACATGTTGTGTGGCATCAGCTCTTGTATCAACTTCCATCTTGTAAAAGACAAAGTAAACACTTGTGATTTCCCCTAAAACCAGCATGTCACCAAATGATGTATGAACACGATGCATGATAACATAATGAAGTAAAACATGACCAACAACACAAATGCATGCGTAACATGAAATGCAAAGCCAATACTTTCGAAAAGAACAAACAGGATGCGGGAAGCAGTACACATCTCTCCCTTCGTGCCCTATCAAATGTTGAAGGACCAAGGTTCTAAGGCAACATATATGCACTCACAAGGATAGCTTCCTAATGCTTAAATCAGGCCACCAGAGCTATGGCTCTTTTCACTGTTTCTCCACAACAGTCAGAGTAATCAACTAGATGTGGAGACACAAATGAAGAGAACAGACTCTGGCTGGGGTTCTCACGATAGCCAAACAGGAAGTATGTCCCAAATGACACCGCTACACAACCCCTCTATTTCTAAGTTGCGCTCAGACCCGGGTATAGGGCCCCACTCATGATATGCATATTGTGTGTGTGTGTGAAGGGAGAATGCAATTGTACACCCCCAAACCCTCACCTGCAAAACAACCAGAAAATTCCAGGCAGATATAACATGTTTTCTACCCTAGGGTTCAATATGATCAAAACAACATGTATACAAAAATGACAAATATCCAGCAAAGATAAAGAAAAAGAAAGGGAAGAAAAACACAAAGAAAAACCACATTGAATTCGCACATCTAATTAAATGGCCTGACTCTCTGGGATCCCCAGTGGAGTCACCATCTGTCGCAACCGGAATCGCGACGGGACGACGATCCAATAAAAAAAGATTAATTTTGAAAAAAAAGAGATTTTGGAGTCGCCACCATAGTTTATTCTGGAAAACTACGGAAAAACCATAAAATGATAAGGCATGATCAAAATGAACCAGATTCTTGGTTCGGGAGTCGGTTACGTGTAGGGAAGGTATTAGCACCCTACAACGCCTGCCCTAAGGCAGTACCTTTAACTAAATGCGCGAATGTGGATGTGGTTTTCAAAGTATTTAACTTTCCCTTAAAATAAAACTCGAAAGAAACAAACAATATTTTTTAGCTTTTTGGGCCCGACAAGGATTAACCTTGCTCCTACGTATTCTCATGTGAGAAATCAGGGTTACGTAGTTCTTTTGAAAACTGTTTGAGAAATTTGTTTGAGAATTGTTTGAGAATTTGTTTGGAAAATGATTTGGATTTTTGGGAGAATGAGCCTGACAAGGACTGGCCTTGCTCCTACGTATCTCCACTTTTGATGGAGAATCAAGGATCACGTAGTTCTGGCAGGCGATATTGTTTGAAGTTTGAAAAATAGATGTTTTTGGTTTTTGAGGATTTTTATATATTTTTT
This sequence comes from Vigna angularis, assembly GCF_016808095.1. Classification (NCBI taxonomy): domain Eukaryota; kingdom Viridiplantae; phylum Streptophyta; class Magnoliopsida; order Fabales; family Fabaceae; genus Vigna; species Vigna angularis. The sequence goes on along the minus strand of NC_068973.1, from coordinate 11,088,629 downwards.
TGGTATTTTTGAAGAAAAGGAAAAGGTTTTTGGCACAAGGACGATGCGTGCGATCACACATGTGCCTAAACCTTTAAAACGTATTTTTGGTATTTTGAAGAAAGAGAAAAGGTTTTTGGCACAAGGACGATGCGTGCGATCACACATGTGCCTAAACCTTTAAAACGTATTTTTGGGTATTTTTGAAGAAAGAGAAAAGGTTTTTGGCACAAGGACGATGCGTGCGATCACACATGTGCCTAAACCTTTAAAACATATTTTTGGGTATTTTTGAAGAAAGAGAAAAGGTTTTTGGCACAAGGACGATGCGTGCGATCACACATGTGCCTAAACCTTTAAAACATATTTTTGGGTATTTTTGAAGAAAGAGAAAAGGTTTTTGGCACAAGGACGATGCGTGCGATCACACATGTGCCTAAACCTTTAAAACATATTTTTGGGTATTTATTTATTTTTTAAGAAAAATTATATTATAAAAGCAAACATGTCAATAAAATTTAAGAAAACTATTTTTATGAATTTTTTTTATTTAAGAAAGACAATATTTACAAAATTAAAACAAATATCAAAACTTTAAAGATTATTTTTGATTTTTATTTTATGAAAATGAACGTGCCAGGGCCCAAACTCTTCTTCATGTCAGAAACGGGCCGAGAGACGCGTTAGGCTTGGTCGAATAAGGTGGCTGGCGTGGTCTCGCTAGGTGGCTTTATGGACGTGGACCGGAGAGGAGCAAAGAGCTACCACGGATGGTGTTGACGTGGCAGTGGAGGTCGAAGACAGGAGGTGTGGCGGCTTGAGTTGCAGTGGCGCCAGGAGGAGTGGGGAAGCAAAGTGGTGGAGTGGTGTATCAGAGGTTAGAGGAAGAAGATGGTCCGGTGAGGTCGATGGTGTAGTTGGACGGAGGAAAGGCTTTCGAAGATGATGGTAACGATGTTAGTAGGGGAGGCGACAGCGTCTCACGATGAGACGCTCATGGTGGTGCTCGCGATGGAAGGGTGGCGCCGAAAGCAGAAAGGTGGCGCCATGGTGGCAGGAAGCTTTGGGTTCTTAGTAACTCACGGTGGTTTGAGCGAGGGGATAGGCGGCTAAGTTTGGAACTGGGTAATGGCGTGGAGGAGAAGATGGATCTGCGGTTTGTATAGGGAACGGTGAGGGAAGAAAAGCGCGTCGAGGGTGAGGTTTGGAACGCGGCAGCAACGAGAGTTTCACCATTTGCGGAAAAGAAGGAGGGGCGAGCTTCACATGGCGGTGGTCTCGGTGGTGGCTTTTTTACGTTCACAGCGATGAGGTTGATGATCAGAGAGTGAATGGGTGAATGGGGATTCCTGGATTTATTGTTTGCAGGGGGGGATGCATGAATGATGTAGTGGTTGCTGGTGAACGTGATGAAGCCGGTGGCAACGGTTTGCCTCGCTCACGGCGGCTTGCGGCAGCTGAAGGTGATGAAGTGAATATAATGATGGTGGAAGCAGTTTGAGGAGATGATGGAGTCATGCAGAGGGAAGTGAGATTGGGGTCCGTTTTGCTTCATGAAAATGCTTGCTTTATGACAAAAGAGTCTGCTATTCTAGTTTGCTTCTATTTGCATTTCTTTGCGTGCTTTATGGGTGCAGTTTTGATTAACAGAGAAAAGGCAAACAAATTTAACCATATACATTGCTTGGACATCAATCATTCATCTTTACGCATGCATAAGGAAAACATGTCTATGAGGAGCATGACCAAAGAGCTTAGGTAAACAATAACTTACCTTTTCAGCTTCAAACGAAAATTCTTCTTCTTCTTCTTTTCTTGGATTGATCTTTCTTGTTCCAAAAAAAAAACGATCCTCCTCGTCTCAGGATGAAGATAAAGGTATTGATGTGTATAAGGGTTAAAGGCTCAATGGTGGAACAATGTTGGAGATGAAAGTGATGAGGTTGGCTGTGAGTCGTGAGGAAGAGATGGGATGAAGATTATAGGTGTTGCAGACAATGAAAAAAAAATCCCTCATTGGAGGTGGTGTCGGATAGTGTCGGTAAGTTTGATTGGTGAAATTGTTGGTGGGCAGTTTCAGTGGGATGGTGGAAGTTGTTGGTGGTGATGAGTGGAGCACTGGAGGTTGGATGGTTGGAGCACTTAAGATTAATGGTCAGAGCACTCAAGAATGACTGACCCTACCACCCACCAGATATCTCATCTTGCTTCTCTTTTCTCTACTGTTGCACCTTTGTTGAATCTTCTGGAAATAGTAGCTCTGTGGTGCAGGCCGTGAGCAGCTGTTAATTGCACACCTTAGCTGTGTTGGACCGAGAATGCCTCCAAGACGTGCAGCCAATCTAAGCTTCTGGATGCCTATTGCTTCTGTTTTCGGGTTCTTCCTTCTGTCAAAGTAAAATGAGCACACACTTCCTTTAAAATTTAAACAAGGATGACCTGCTGTAGCCGTGACTTTCACTGCAGCCGTGACTTTCACTCCCTTCTTTAATTTAATTTTTAGGTGTCCATCCAAGGCCGTGCCTTTCTCTGAATTTTGCTGAGAGGGACATGATGCTTCCCAAACTGCTGGAAGCGTGAGTTGCGGTTGCAATTTTGGAGATGCGCTTCTGCTGAACGACCGTGAACTGGTGTAGATGAGTTGATTGAAGCTGGAGCTGCTGTCCTTGCGTGCTGGACGGTTGTTGGACGCTACGTCTGGAGTTGAACGTGTTGGAGCTTGCTGGACAATGACAGCTGCTTTCCAAAGTTGGCCTAGCACCTCTCTTTCTTCAATAATATCACATGTGTGGCAAAAGTAACGTGATGGACAAGTGGTAGAAAAGGGGAGATGATGGACGAGCGGTTGAAAGGGAGTGATAAGGACGAGCGTCAGAAAAACAGGACGAGCGTAGATGAGGGGGAACAAATTCGGCGAGCGGTCGCGCAAAGGACGAGCGCTCAAAACCGAATGCAGGAAAAACGAACGTTGGAGGAGACCGAACGTTCAAAAGAGAAACCGAGCGTCCAAGTGATGACCGAACGCTCATTAAACAATAAAAACCGAACGGTAAACATGAGAGGTAGTTGAGGGCGAGGACGATCGTCCAAAATGATAAAATGGCGAACGGTCAAACACTGCAAAGGACGAACGGTCGAACAGTGCAAAGGACGAACGGTCGAACAATGCAAAAAGACGAACGGGTACTGTTTGGACGAACGTCCACAAAATCAGAGGACGAACGTCTGAACAACAATAAGGAAGGACGAACGCTTTCAGCAACAGTGAGGAAGGACGAACGGTTGAACAGTGGGGTAGGACGAACGGTTGAACAGTGGGGTAGGACGAACGGTTGCACAGTGGAAAGGACGAACGGTAATGGGGAAGGACGAACGGTTCAACAAAGGGGAAAGACGAACGGGTACTGTTTGGACGAACGTCCACAAAATCAGAGGACGAACGTCTGAACAACAATAAGGAAGGACGAACGGTTGAACAGTGGGGAAGGACGAACGGTTGCACAGTGGAAGGACGTACGCTCACTATTTGGACGAACGGTCACTGTTTGGACGAACGCGAGATCATTCTTCTTTTTTTTTTTTTTATTTTATTTTTACTTTTTATTATATTTTATTTTTTTTTTTTTTTTATATATACATTTTTTTCAATTTTTCTTTTTATGAGGAGAATACAATAAAACAAAATTATTTAGTCAATCCGGACGAAATTGAGTGTTGACAAATATTAAGGAGTGTTCCGATAATACTGTCACAAACATGTTTCTCTACATGCATAACATCTAAACAATGTCTAACATCAAGCACCCTCCAATATGGGAGATCAAAGAAAATGGACCTTTTCTTCCATATGTTGCTTGAAGTGCCTTTTTTTGCGTCTTTCCAAGAATAACCCCAATGTCTTTCACACGTTCATACACTTGTGATCCACTTAAAGCCATTGGAGCTAATTCATTTTCTTGACACCCATTAAATCCTTTCTTTAATGTACGATATGAATGGTTTGTACTAAGAAACCTATGATGTCCAAGGTATACTATTTTCCTTCCATGTTGTAGTTGACGATAACATGTGTCTTCTTCACATATAGGACATGCTTTGTGACCCTTAGTGCTATAGCCACTTAAATTACCATAAGCTGGAAACTCATTGATTGTACAAAATAGCATGACATGCAACTTGAATGAATCACCAGTGTACCCATCAAACATATCAACACCTTCCTCCCATAACATTTTCAAATCTTCAAGTAATGGAGCTAAATAAACATCAATATCGTTTCCTGGTTGTCTTGGACCCGAGATCATCAAGGATAACATCACATATTTGCATTTCATGCACAACCACGAAGGTAAATTGTAAATCACTAACATCACATGCCACGAGCTATGTTTACTGCTCAAGTTCCCATATGGATTCATTCCATCTGTAACAAGTCCAAACCTAATATTCCTTGAATCTTTATAGAAATTAGGGAACATGGAGTCAATATTTTTCCATTGCATTGCATCTGCCGGATGCCTCAAATTCCCGTCTCTTATACATCCATCTACATGCCATCTCTTGAGTTTTGCATCGTTTGGGTTACTGAATAAGCGTTTCAACCATGGAACAATAGGAAGATACCATAAGACTTTTGCAGGAGGACCCTTACTGTCACATTCAATCTCACCCTCTCTTTGTTTGTATCGTGATACCCCACATTGTGGACATTGATGTAACTTGGCAAACTCGCTCTTGTACAATATACAATCGTTTGGGCATGCATGAATTTTTTTATACTCCATACCCATGGGACACAATATCTTCTTCGCATCATAATTGCGTGTTGGCAATGTGTCACCTTCAGGAAGCATGTCACTCAACAACTCAAGCAACTGTGTGAAGCTTTTATCAGTTCACCCATTTCTTGCCTTCACATTGAACAATTTTAACACAATTGACAATCGAGAATACTTAGTGCATTCTGGATACAAAGGTTTTTCTGCGTCACTCTCATATTCATTTGTTGTGTGTATCAAATTTATTCAACTCCAATCCATTGTTATCTGGAAAAGCAACCACCTCTACAACAGTCAAAAGTAAAAATGCAAATTTTTTCTTTTCCCTTTTTTTCAAACAAAAGAGGTAAATAGAAAGAGGAATATGAGTTTTTGATTGGGAATAGTTATCCCATATAATAAGAGGGTGTTGATTGTTAACAACATTCTACACGTCTAAAATATAAGTTTTCCCTAGTGTTAAAAATATGGAAAATATAGAAACATTGTTGGATTTGGTACATTGGACTAGATTATCTTTAGGAGTAAGAAAAAGATGATTTGCCAATTTTGCAATGTTGAATTATATGACTATAAAAAGTATATTATTTAGACTTAGACTTAGACTTCAGCACAATTTAAAAAAACAATTACTAGCATTTCTAAAATAAATTTATGGAACAATGTTATTGTCTAATTTTATGGAACAAAATTACCAAAATAGTCAGAAAAAACTATTTATAGAAGCATTGAAGATAGAACTAATCCATCTAGGATTGCATTACCTCAAGCCACACTGAGGTTGTTTCACTTCTAGTAAACAGGTATTGACCTATAAAAATAGTATCACCCTTCTTCACAGCCTGCAAAATTGTAGATACCTAACAACATGAGAAATAAGAAGCTAAATTTGTAAAACCACAAATTGTTATTATATAAGAATTTTAAAGTAAAATGGTCAAGATTAGAGCTATTGGAATAGTAAAATTTTGGAATAAAATTGTAAAATATATTTTTTATAAGCAACAATTAGAAAGTAGAAGAATAATTAGGAAAAACTGTAAAATATTTTCATTCGCCTTTTTGTGCACAGTTTCTGCTTCAGGCACAGCATTGCAGAAAGTGTTCAACTTTACAAAGAAAAATAGTCACATAAAGTTGCAGTTTTCGACCTTAAGTATGTACTACTTTTCTGAAAATTAAACAAAGTTTAATCAAATAATTTCAAAATGTACTCTATGAAAAGAAAATATTTTTTGAAAGTTACTTTTCAAAATTGTAGAATGTGTACTTTTCTATTTTCTACATACAATAAAAGGACAACCAAAACAAAAAAAAAAGCTTTTATACTTAGTAATTCAATAAAAAAGCAAACGAAAGGGGAGTGTATATGGTAAATAAAAAACAGGTCCAACTTTCACTACAAGAAATAATGGAATTACATACAAATCATTATATACGGATTTAGAATCGTATGTAAATCAAGTATTATATACGGAAATTATGTACGGATGTTAGAAAAAGGTTTTATATACGGATATTATATACGGATTTTTATATACGAATTATCCGTATATAAATTTCGTATATAATAATAGCGCGGGGTAGCGAGAAAGTTACCTAAAGATAAGATCCGTATATAACCTGTATTATCCGTATATAGCTAAAACCAAGTGTTAGCTGCAGATGTTATATACGGATATGGGAAATAAGTTTTTCTAAAAATTGAATTTCTGATTAAGTCAAGCTGGAACCCCGTATTCACACTCTTTCTGAACCTCTCTCAAGCTCGCACACTCACAAAGCACTCTCTCGAACCCTAACACTCACAAAGCACTCGCGATTTCTCCCTCGCCTTCACAAAGCACTTGCAATTTCTCCCTCTCCCTCCTACTAGCAGCCTCACAAATCACTCGCGAGTCCAATGATAATCGCCTTTCTACCGTTTGTTCTTCAATTTTCCACCGATTAAACCTCAATTTGCACCGTTTAAACACTTTTGTACCGATCAATCTTGCTTTTGAACTGATTAATCGGTTCATATTGAGTTTCTCCCCCTTTTTAGGGTTCCTTTGGTCCTGATTAGGGTTCGTCCTCCATTTTAGAGTTTTTCCCCAATCGTTCTAGCTTTTATTCGTTCGTTTAGGGTTTTCTAACATTTTCTTCCGTTCATTCTCCGTTTCACTCTCGATCTCGAGTTCGTCTCATTATTCCACTATGTTTCCTCATAAAGGAAGCTTCAAAGGAGTTCGAGTCGAGTCCACGTCGCTCTTCTGGTCATCTCGTTGGAGGCTCTTCCATCGAGTGGTATTCAGAGCAAGGTCGAGCACGCTACATGAGATAAGTATTGCTTTCCTTGTTTCTATTCATTTGTCTTGAATTGATTCAAGTTGATTGTTCTCTGTTTTGAGTTTTGCATATCTGCTTGTTGAGTTTTCTTCAATTTTTTCGCGTTGTTAATTTTACTTTTCCTTTGGTGTCTTGATTAGTTGTAAGCTGCGTTTTGTTTTCGTTCATTGTTGTCTTGAGTTCTATTTTATGATTTTTCTCATAAACTGTTTGTTTAAAATGTCTAAGAGAGCTAATATGAAAATGTTCATTCTTGAATCAAGCCTAGCATTCACGTTCCTCTTTTCCTTTTTCTTATTCTCTCTTTTCATTTCTTCTTCCTCGCCTATAAGTCATGAAATCCTAGGAATCCATTGTGCAATGGGACGTGAAAGGAAGCAATTATGTTCGGAGAGAAACGAAATTAGTAGAGTTAAGAAGGGAATGAGTGGGAGATGAAGTGGAAATCACAAAAAGGAAAGGCAAAAAGAGTCTGAGGAGCTAACGGAAATAGGAAAGGAAAACAAAGGCCAAGGTATGGGGGAGTTAAATTGCTTTTGATCTTGTATCTTGTTGTTCTATGAATTGTAATGGTGTCTTTGGATTCTGGAATTTATATAATATAGTTGATAATAACTGAAATAAGTGTATGAATGTATTTATTTTGAGAAATAAATGTGTATGGGTGTTGGTATCTTCGCTTGGGCTGCAGTTAGTGACATGTATGAGTATGAAAAAGTAAGTATAAGATGTATGCTCTGTTTTGGAAATAAAATATTAGAATGGGTTTCCTTGATGGGATAGTTATATGTCAAGGATAAAGGAGTGTATATCTTTGATCTGAATTAGTTAGACTGGGGATTCCCACCAAACCAATGAGCTACGTTGATGTGGGTTGGAGTAATTGATAATTGGTTTATTTAAGTATTGTGCCTTGATATTTGATAGTTCAGATTTAAGTGTAATGAAAGAATGATAGATATTGAAATATGGTGTGTGAGTGCTCATAAATCTTTTTTTTCCATTCCTCCTGAGGAAGTCTGTTGCATGTATCAAGTGTGCAAATTGGTTTTAAAAGTTGTTTAAGCCTAACTATGGTGCAATTACTGTTTTAAAAAGTGTTTTAGTAAATTACAGTGGCTGAAACTTGTTGGATGGTATTTTATTTAACTTTTAGAATCCCGAAATTTTTCTGGTTGTGGTTTGCTATGTATATTGTCTCAGAATTCTGCATAAACTGTCACTGGTGCAAAAAAGATTTTTTATACATGACTAACCCATGCATTAGAAATTTTAAAGAAGTCAATTGCAGACTCTAGTGGACACTTTATTTTCGTTAATTGCTCATATGTTTCTCCATTTCAATGGTCTTATGAGCATTCCTTTTTTGTTACTATTATTTTGTTACACATTACTATTAAAACTTGGTGTTGACAAAGTTGAAAATATTGTTCTAAAGGCATCCTTTTTCTAGAATTCACAACATAGATCAAAGAACCCTGCAATCATTTGTTAGGGGAAATTCCTATAGAGGAAGAATTACCACTTTAACATACCTGTAAGTTTATAAATAAGCTTGCTCATGTAGTTATTCTTTGAAACTAAATTTATGGCTCATATTTGATTGTGTTTGTGTCTTTATAGTTTATGAGTACTGATGTTACTACATAATGAGTTATACTGAAACTAATATTCCTACTCTGTATTTTGTATTACCAAATCTTATACTACACTTCATTGTTTTTATTTTGATGTGAAGAGACGAGAATAAAGGCTGGGAGTGAAAGTGCTGGTACTGGCTTCCTCACTTTTTCAGATCCAAAGGTCACTGCTTATAATAAAGCTCTATGAATTTTCTACTATAAATTATTGATTATGTTTTTAAATTTCTACCATTTAATTTAATTTGTGATGTGTCAGTTTTAGACAAATAGTATTTATGACCATCAGTTCATTCCATTACATTAAAGATAAGATTATTAATTATGCAGGTGAGATTTGGGAAACTTATGATATTGTTTTCTTCATTATAATGCAGATTTCTAATGAAGAGGTTAAGCATGTTAATTTATTATTACACTTTACTTTTTATATTCAATTATTATATTGTTCACTGTTGAGAGGGTCGCACCTCACACAAAAATTGATTGCAAGAAATAATGCAGTATAAGCTAGGAAGTGACTCCTAGGTCGTCTCTCAAGGACCAAATATGGTTCGGGTCTTAGGACAAACACGTAGTGGGGGGTTTTGAAAGTGTTTTTGTGATTTGAAATGAACTAAATTAAAATTGAAAATTAAATACAATCAAACATAATTGAAAGCATTAAAGTGCATGAAAACATTAAAGTGAACAATGCATAAGATAAATATCCAAACACAATTCAAACTATAGAAATGCAACACTAAAGCTAAAAAAAGGAAATCCACATTGCAACTTGGAATAAAAATTCAAAGAAACATGATGTTAACCAATTGAAACACACAAAGTTGCTGGAATAAAAAAAAACAAAGTTTAGCTAATAATCGAAATGCTCATTGCAGTGGAAATAAAGAAACACACTTAGGTAATAAACTTCAATTCAAATTTAAATGCGTTGAGTATAACCGAAATGCCAAAGTGCACGACACATTGAAATGCAATTAATTCACGGAATAGCTTCTAGCAAAATGAAAACTAAATGTGCTTTTCAAATGAAAATTAAATGAAACTCCAGTCTGTGTGTGTGTCTCTTCTCACCGTGACAGCACCTTGCATTTAACGAAAAAAATAAAAACCAATCCTAATCATTCCAATCTCAATATAATAAAATAAAATCTGCTCTCTAAGGTGGCTCTTTCCAAAATAGCCAAGTCATTCTCTCCCTCCGTTTCAGCTGCTGCGTGCTCTCCTTTCTCTCGGTGGTTCTCCTATAATGAAGCACTTCTTCCAGCAAAATAAAGAAAAGAAATTAAACCATTCCAGCATCCCATTACCTTGCACGTACACCTACATATTCCACTTCTTTTTATTATATTCTAATCTACCGTGGCACCACTTCTACTCATGCTTTCTTCTCCAAAGTCAATCACGCTCTCTTCCTCAACCGTAACCCTCCATCTCTCTTTACTCAATGCAATAAATTGAAAAAAATATAAAACCGAGAGTTGCAGAATAGAAAAACTATGCACAGCAAAATGCTCATTGATAGATTGAAAACTTCAATAAAAACAAAATGCTTGAATAAAGAAAATGAAAAGGGAATAATCAGGCAAAACAAAAATAAAATAAAGGTTTTTTTTTTATTCCACCATAACAGCGTTGCTACTCATCTATTGAAATGAAAATTCAAAAGAAAAAAAAACGTTGATGGAGAAACAGAGTGAGGTTGACGGCTCCCAGTTTTCACGTCTGCCCCCCCCCCCCCCCCCCCCCCCCCCCCCCCCCCCCCCCCCCCCCTTCACTCCCAAGCAAAAAGTGTTTTTATCCTCTCCGTAACCCTCCATCTCTGTGGCCGTGTGCAGGCTGGATGTTGGACCACTTTGCTTTCGACACCTCTCCATCCGTAACCTCCCTAAAATCCAAGCTGGACGTTGCAGCCAAAGGAATTGCTGAACGCCCTCCTCTGTGCTTCCCATTCTCCGCGTGAAGCCCCCAGTTGAATCAGCCCATTGCTCTTGCGTGCTGGATGCTGGATGTGCACCCCTTAGCTGCTGGATGCACCTCCTAATCTCTCCAAACTTGCTGGACGCTGCAGTCAAGTGTGGGATGCTGGACCGCGGACGTGCTTGCTGGATCGTTTTGCTGCCATGGGCCGTAGTGCCTCCTGGATGCAGCAATCTGCTGGGCCGTGCTGAAGATGGATGGGAGCTGCTATACGTGGGGTGCAACCTGCTTCAAGCTTTGCTGCTGTGTGCTTCAATTGAAAGACGTGGCAGCCGCTGGACCGAATCTGCGGGCCCCTGCTGGACGCGTGGTGGACTCTTGGATGCTGCTGCTTGCTGGACCAACACTGGACGGCGCTGATGGGCTGTGTGGACGTGGCAGCATGTGGACGTAGCAGCTGCTTTTTGGTCTTCTGTGCACCTCTCTTCTAATGTGGAGAACGCTGCTGGACTTCACGTGGACCTCTCTTCCTTCTAATAAATTAAGCACACAGCCCCCCAATTATTTCTTGTTGCACCGCCTTTCCATGATTGAAAACAAATGAAATCAGCACTCCCTCATATGCTTCCAGCCGTGACACCACTTCAGCGCTTGTGCATCTACTTTCTTCAAAAATGAATCTGCCCTCCTCTCATGTATTTGATGTGGCATTTTCTCTTTAAGTCCCAAAATATTATCCAATAATTTTCCTACAATTAATAATGCAAATAATTAGCTCAAATAATTCAAATTAATTAAAATAAGAATTTTCGGTCAAATTAAGCACAATTAGCAAAAACGGAAAAATACCGTATATTTAAGCACAATTCCCTGATTAAATTCGGTACAATAAGCTAAGTGAAATTGAGAAAATATTGACTCATCATTCACTTTTAGGAGTTAATTTCTTATTACAATTTACTATACATTTTTTATAACAAGATAAATTATCTTTATTTTTCTTATAAACCTTGCAGTTGTAACTATAATATTATGACTCTTTCTATAACTTGGTTTCTCATTATCTTTAGGTCATTTCATTGGATTTAACACTAGCTATTAAACTATTCATCAATACAAGAGTTGAAGATTCTCGGTTTGGGGTTTAGAGCCACCACTTTGATGATAAATGGCTAGTTGGTGGAGCTTCAAACATTGGTGGAGCAATTCCGGGACAGTTTTTCACCGATAGCCAATTGTATAAGTAGTTTAGTTTACTACTATGTAAAAGACAAAGACAATAAGTTATTATTTGATAATTTGATACTATTTTTTGTTAATTTGACAGTTGTGTTTGACATTTATCAAATATATAAAATTTCTAATTATTGGATGTAGAAATGGGATTATTTTTTTTTTTATAAAGTCATAAAGTTATATACGGATTTTTCCGTATGAAATCTACATATGAATTTTTCAGATAAATTATATATAGATAAATTCGTATATAACTTATCTACGGATATTATATACGGATTTATCCGTATATAACTTATATACGGATTTATCCGTATATAACTTAACTACGCCAGTTTTATATACGGATTTTTACCCGTATATAAGTCGTATGTAACCAAGTTTTATATACGGATTTTGAGTCTTATATACGGATTTTGGCTGTATGTAATTCAATTTTTTCTTGTAGTGTTTCTCCTCTTGCATGGTTTCAAAACTGTTACTAAAATAGGTTGCAATCTCATTTCTCCTAGTCAGATTCTAGATTTGACAATTAAGTGATTCTGATAACATTTCAAGAAATTTTATTTGTTGAATAAAAAAGAAGCATATATATATATATATATATATATATATATATATATATATATATCCCTGGTAATCAGGTTCTATATCACATTAATATTTTTTTATCAACATTTAGGTTTTATATATGGAAATTGAACACATGCAGCAACCAATAATAAAGATAACATAATATCTTTCTATCAAATACACTAGATAACTACATATGAGATCAGGACTAAAGACTTTTAATATCTTTTCCATAATCAAATCCTGTAAAATTAACACATAAGGAGATGCTTGAGATTCTTAGGCAAGCCCAATCTTCACCAAAAATACCAAAAAGATTATATATAAAAGGGAAACTTCTTACCAAGGCATAAACTAGTGAGAATTAGTTTCAGAACTTAGTCTTCACAATTCACAATCAAGAGGTGAAGGTGTTATAGGCCTTTGAATTAGAAAGTAATTCATATTTATGGATCCGAGAATCATGGCTATGATCTAAAGTATTTAAAATTAAGATTTAGAAAGCATATCCTAAGGTAAATAAAGGGATGCACTGTGACTTTGTTTCAAAAAAAATATTCAAGCCTAATAATATCTTAGGAATCAATTTGAACAGAAAGCATGGGCTAAGGAAAATTAAAATGAGGTATACCATCATAAGAAAGGTATAGAATATCCTCTGTTATGTGTATTAAAAAGAGCTCATTTCAGAAACCATAAAAACTATGTCTGTCATGAGATTCTGGACTACTCCAAAATAAGCCAATACAAAAACATAAGCAGCAGATCACATGAAAACTTTGAATACAATGTGAAAACACATAAGACAACAATAGTTGTTATGCATGCAGATTATCTCAAAACTGAAGGTTGTTGACGAGATCCCAAAAACAATGCCACTTCCAAAGTTACAAATTCTCCCTGCTTTCTATTTATAAATGACCAAACTAAGTACCAGGTAATTAAAAAAGGAAAAATGGTTTCTACAATCCTTAATTCCTTCCCAGATCCCAAACATTTAACGCCCCAAAATCAGAATTACCTCAAATTGAAGAAGGAAAAATCATAATTCAACCTCAACTTTGCAATTTGTTTTCGTAAAAGGTTCATTTGGGGAAGTAAATTTTAAATGATTTTACAATTGTTATGTTAATTTGGAAGACACACTTCAACAATCAGAGTGACGTGTGGAACCGTGGTGAGTATTAGAACTGGCCCAACACTGCTCACTCAAGTCCGCGGCCCAGCCCATGATGGCTTGTTGTTGGATAAGCGTAGGGCGAATGAAAAATGCCACGCAAGCAGTGTGAGACGAGTGTGAGAAGAGAGAGAACGGAGCGATTGGAAGCTTCTCCAGGCGATGAAGCAGCAACGACGTCAGCGCAGATCGGCGACTGTGGAGACGGCGGTTGGCGACGGCGAAGAAGGCAAAGATGAAGAGGACAACTCGAGAGGTAAGAAAAATGTTCTCTTTTCTTATTATATGATGTTTCAAACGTTGATACAGTGAAAATGTATGTTGTCTCTTACTCTAAACGAAAAAGGGAGAGCTCTATTTATAGAGCTCTGTTAAACTAACTAGAAAAGCCTAATAACCGTAAAACCTAACAAAATACCGTGAATTACTGTCTTCTTGACAGTAAGGAATCAATTTGATTCCCAATAGCTTCCCCTCAAGCTGGACGGTGGATGGTCATCAGTCCAAGCTTGGGAACAATCGACCTAAATCTGACGCGATGTGGAAATTTTGTGAAGATGTCAGCCAACTGCTCGTCAGAGCGCACGGGAAGAAGGTTTAGAAGGTGATCCTGAACTTTCTCAAGGACAACATGGCAGTCAAGCTCAATATGCTTGGTCCGTTCATGAAAGCTCTGGTTGTGAGCTATATGCCTTGCAGACTTGTTGTCGCAATACAAGGCAGGAATTCCTGACTCTTCTATTTGAAGGTCCTGTAGGAGATAATTGAGCCATTATATCTCACATACAGTGGCTGCAAGAGCTCTATACTCAGCTTTAGTAGAGGATCTGGAGACAATTCTCTGCTTCTTAGATTTCCAAGAAATAAGAGAAGATCCAAGGAAGATACAGAACCCTGTTGTGGATCTTCTGGTGTTGGGACATGTCGCCCAGTCAGAGTCACTAAATGCCTTTAGCTGCATAGGAGAGGCAGCAGGGAAAAACAACCCCTCAGAGGGCTTGGATTTGATGTACCTGAGAATATGTTGAATGGCCCGATAGTGATAGTCAGTAGGTGATTGAAAAAATTGACTAAGTAAATTAACTGAAAAACATAAGTCAGGTCTTGTATTTGTGAGGTATAGCAACTTCCCTATTAGCCTTCTGTAAGGACCTGGGTCATCCAGGTAGTTGTCCAATTTGTATAAGGAGCTTGTGTCACTTAGGAAGGGAGTAGATGAAGGCTTACAACCCAACATTCCTGTTTCTTCCAGTATATCTAAGGCATATTTCCTTTGACATAGATGGATACCCTTTTTAGATATGGCTACTTCCAGTCCTAGGAAGTATTTGAGTTCTCCTAGGTTCTTTATTCGAAACCTATTGTGGAGAAGCTCCTTTATGCAGTTGATCTCCATCATAGAGTTCCCTGTTAACACAATATCATCCACATACACAAAGAGAGCAGTAAAGCTTGTAGGTGTCCTTTTAATAAACAAAGAATGATCAGACTTAGATTGGACAAACTTGGCAGTTATTAGGAAGGAGGAAAGCTTTTCAAACCATTCCCTACTGGCTTGTTTCAAGCCATACAAAGATTTGGTTAACTTGCAAACCTGTCCTTTATTATATACGTTTAGACCTGGGGGTTGTTCCATGTAGACCTCTTCATTAAGGTCTCCATGCAGAAAAGCATTGTCAACATCCAGTTGATGTAGAAACCAACTGTTGGAAGTAGCTAGGGCAATAAGTAATCTGACCGCGGTAAGTTTAGCCACAGGGGAAAAGGTGTCAAGATAGTCTATACCCTCCTACTGTGTATAACCTTTTGCCACTAAACGGGCTTTGTACCTTTCAATGCTACCATCAGCCTTGTATTTTGTTTTATACACCCATTTA
Source organism: Vigna angularis (assembly GCF_016808095.1). Taxonomy (NCBI): domain Eukaryota; kingdom Viridiplantae; phylum Streptophyta; class Magnoliopsida; order Fabales; family Fabaceae; genus Vigna; species Vigna angularis. Next base: position 11,073,118 of record NC_068973.1, on the reverse strand, counting down.
CACCCTATTGCAGTCTTCCCTGGAGGCAGTGGAATCAAAACCCATGTGTCATTGTCTTGTAGAGCTTTGATTTCTCTCTGCATGGCCTCTACCCATTCAGTCATCCCTTTTGCCTTACTGTAAGATCTGGGTTCCTTGTTCCCAGTGACAGTCATAGTGTACTTTAAATGTCTGTCTGAAAGATTATCACAGCACAACAGATCAAAAATGGGATAGGGAGTTTTAAAACCATTTTTAATAGATGAGGATTGATTCACCTGATGAACATAATCTTTCAAGTATGTGGGAGTCCTTCTGGGTCTGTCAGACCTTCTGTATCTTTGACTCTCTTGACTGTTACTTGTACCAGCACTATTGTCTTCATTATCAGAGAACTGTTCTCCTGACTGTTCCACTTATGTTTGCTCAGTAATATCTAACTCATCATGTCTGTCATCACCAGTGGGATACTGGTCTTTTAGGAGGTCATTCAGAGTATCAGCTTTGTCTTCTTCAACATCACAGTCTGCTCTACTGCCTTGCAGTTCTTTGTAAGGAAAAATGTCTTCATGAAAAATGACATTTATGCTTATAAAGAGTTTCTTGGTATTTATGTCAAGCACAATGTATCCTTTCACACCATATTTGTATCCTAAAAAGATTCCTTTTCTAGCTCTAGGGTCGAGCTTACTTCTATTATTTTCAAGAGTTAAGGCAAAACATAAGCAGCCAAAGGTCTTGAGGTTTAAATAGGTGGGAGGTAATTTGTAGAGAAGTTCATGAGGTGATTTGTGGTTAAGAATGACAGTAGGCAATCTGTTTATTAGATAAACAGCATGGCCAACAACATAAGACCAATAGGCATTAGGAATATTGGCTTGAAAGAGGAGACCACGAGTCACATTTAGTATATGTTGATGCTTTCTTTCAACAACAGAGTTTTGTTCCGGGGTCTCAACACAACTCTTTTGGTGGTTGATTCCATGCATATTATAGAAATCCACACAACTAAATTCAGGGCCATTATCAGATCTAACAGTTTTAATTAATTTGTTAAACTGATTTTTAATTTTAGTAACAAAATTTTGCAATAATTCTCTAGTTTGACCCTTATTGTTCATCATGAAAACCCATGTGTGCCTACTGTAATCATCTAGTATGGTGAGAAAGTACTTATGACCATGGACAGAAACAATATTAAAGGGACCCCATATATCACAATGCACAATTTCAAAGCAATCAGTGGTGACAGAAACACTTTTAGGAAAAGATAACTTTCGTTGCTTAGCATAGTGGCAAGTGTCACAAACAATATTAGTGTCAACCTTAACATAGGGAAATTTTTCACATATGTGCTTCATAACCTTGTCTCTTGGATGGCCTAATCTATAGTGCCACAGGTTTACATCAAGATTCTTAAAAGAAAAAACAGTCTTAGCAATATATCTTTGATCAGATTTAGGAAAAGCTTGTAGGTAATAGAGGCGCTTCCAAGAATTAGCACATCCAATCATCTTCAATGTATGATTCTCCTTTATCTGGCAAGTCTTAGAGGAAAAGGTTAGACTGCAATCCAAGTCTTTAATGAGGCTTTGAACAGAAATCAAAGTGAAACAAAATTCAGGGATATAGAGAACATTAAAAATGATAAAATTCTTGGAAAAGTGCACAGTTCCAGCATGTTCAGCAGTTAGAACAGTATTATTTGGCAGTTTTACAGAAATAGGTTTAATTTTATAAAAAGTGACAAAATTTGTTCTATCATGTGTCACATGATCTGTGGCACCAGTGTCTATTATCCAGGAAAGAGTACCTTGCTTATGTTCAGTGTCACTTCTCTGGACTTGATTGACTTTGTGAGGGGGTTCATCAATTTTGTCCATCATTCTGAGAAGTTTTTGCATCTGTTCAGCTGTGAAAGAATTAAAAATGTTGCCATTATTAGCTTGATGTGTGCTCTGAACCCCTTCAGTTTCAGTGTTGTTCTGGAAGGCATTGGCAGAACCCCAATCAGTTCTCTTGTCTTGATTGTTGTCACCTTTCTTATACCAAGGAGGGTATCCGTGCTTAGAGTAGCACTCATCTATAGTGTGGTTCATCTTGTTACAAAAGGAGCATTGCTTTCCATAGTTAGGATTCCTGATTCCTGCCCCTTCCTCTTCCTTGGCCACGAAATCCAGAGCCCCTTCCTTGGCCCCTCCATTGACTGTTCCTATCAGTAGCATTTGCCAGAACCTTGACCTCGGGAGAGCTATGTTTCTCTTGTCTCTCTTGTTGCATAATGAGAGAGAAGACCCGATTGATATTAGGTAGAGGGTCCATCAAAAGAATTTGTGTCTTAACAGTGTTGTAGGAATCATTTAACCCTTTCAAGAAACATATCACATGTTCCATTTCCCTATATTTTAAGGAGATTCTTGATAGATCACAACTGCATGGAATTTTACATGTGCAAGTAGGGATGGGTCTTAGAAATTCCAACTCCTCCCATAGGATTTTCAGATCAGTAAAGAATTGACTCACTCCCCTTTCTCCCTGTTTGATAGAATGTATGTCTTGCAGCAAGTCAGAAATCTTGAAATAATCTCCTTTGGAGAATCTTTCTTTCAGCTCATCCCACAATTCCTTGGCCTCTTCGACATATATGACACTTTCAGCAATCTGTGGGGAGAGAGTCTTTGTTATCCAAGATAATATCATCACATTACATCTTTCCCATGCATCAAACAGTGCATCAGTTTTCTAGGGTTTCTTTATGGACCCATCAATAAACTTTGTTTTATTCTTGGAGAGCAAGGCTCTCCTCATACTTCTGCTCCATGAAGAGTAATTGTTCTCGTTTAAAGTCTGTGCAATGAGAGTGAGACCTGGGTTCTCACCTGGGTGTAGGTAATAGGGGCTGGATGGGTTGGAAGATTCACCTGGGTGTAGGTAGTAAGAACTGGATGGGTTGGAGGATTGATCCGTTTGATCCATAAGAAAAAGAACCCAAGAAACAGCCCAAGAAGATACCAAGAATTGAATCAGAGGCAACGGAAGCAGAGCAGGCACTAGACCTGCTCTGATACCATATTAGAACTGGCCCAACACTGCTCACTCAAGTCCGCGGCCCAGCCCATGATGGCTTGTTGTTGGATAAGCGTAGGGCGAACGAAAAACGCCACGCAAGCAGTGTGAGACGAGTGTGAGAAGAGAGAGAACGGAGCGATCGGAAGCTTCTCCAGGCGATGAAGCAGCATCGGCGTCAGCGCAGATCGGCGGCTGTGGAGACGGTGGTTGGCGACGGCGAAGAAGGCAAAGATGAAGAGGACAACTCGAGAGGTAAGAAAAATGTTCTCTTTTCTTATTATATGATGTTTCAAACGTTGATACAGTGAAAATGTATGTTGTCTCTTACTCTAAACGAAAAAGGGAGAGCTCTATTTATAGAGCTCTGTTAAACTAACTAGAAAAGCCTAATAACCGTAAAACCTAACAAAATACAGTGGATTACTGTCTTCTTGACAGTAAGGAATCAATTTGATTCCCAATAGTGAGTCCGTAACCCATAGGCCCTAGTTCGAAACTAGATTTCGATAAAAGCATATAAGATTCCACTAATTAATTTTTCAACTTTCTTCCAATTATTTGTGCAATAAAATGAAGGTTTCACTAAATCTACTGGTTTACATCTCAATAAGAATTTAGATTGAACTTCAACTGTACTCAATCAGTAAAGATATTTCCTATTGCATATTATACCGACATAGAACATTATGGTAAAAACGAGGAAGGTTTTCTTATCTGTTAATTATTACCTGTGGTGTGCTCCGATCATCAGTTCCTTCATATTTGCTTAGACACTCTTGTAAAAGAAGAATCTGCAACACCAAATGTTGATGAACTAAGTAAACGAAATCATCGGGTTGAATGTCTACACTGAAAGTATCATTTAGAGCTTATATATAACCAAATAGTAAATTAATGCTTCAATTCTTTGTACACCTCCTTGCTAAAAAACGAAATATTATTTTAATGAACAGTTTATTTATTATTTTTTCTTTTGGGTTTGAAAATCAAACCTAGATATTATGCCATGAAGTAAATCATGAAAGAAACTAAAATACAAAATGTTTGCATCATGCCTTCAAGAGAACTTGATGGTTTAATCGATGCAAAACCCTGAAGGAACCAAAGAACCCTAGAATGGACCGATTGATCGGTGGAAAAGGGGTTTTAAACGGTGAAAAGAGATTATAATCGATAGAATGTGATTATAATCGGTGGAAGATGTAGATTGAAGGTGAAATGATATTTAAAGGAAGTTTCAATCGGTCAAAGATGAGGAAATGAGCAAATACGGGAGAAACCCTAACCTGAAAGTAAGGAAGATACTCTGTGATGGTGAAGGATGAGCTCTCGAGCCACTGAAATCTTGAGGAAGACGCGCACACAATGACAAATGCTCTCTGATGTGCGAGAGAGAAAAAGAAGATGTTGCTTCGTTAATGAGTGAGTGAATGTGAGATAGAACATGTGAGGAACAAGACCTAACCACCTCAACACGACCGAACGGAGAACAATGGTAATCAAAATGAATTTTTGCACAGAAGAGAAAGTATTGCGAAAAAAAAAATGGAATATGTAAAATAATCCATACCTGTTATAATATTTAACCGCTATAGATTAATAATTTATACCTACTCTATTTTTAATAGTATAAAAAAAAGAATTTTCTATTGTATTTTATTACAATATTGCCATTGTACCGCTTTTCATACCTGCTTTTATTGTAGCCGGTGTAAAAAAGTTCTTCGTATTTACAAAATTGCCACCACACCACTTTCTATACCTGCTGAATTTTAATAGGTATAAAAAATCACTATAAAAAATATATTTTCCACTGGTGGTTAAGTAAGATTGTCTTGAATAAAAGATATTTATAGTCAATAGTTATAATCAATAGTTTTATAGAAAGTTATTAGGTTTATTAATTAGGAGTTTCATTGGAAAATATAATACTTATCACGTCTAAGTCTAATAATACAAACTTTTATACGGTGCTTCACTTATATTACTACACTCCTTCTCGAAGTCAAGCATTCTCGTATCACTTGTTAGGTTTATTGAGAAAGAAGATTCAGTGAAAAAACACAACACTAATGAAATACGAACCCAATCACATAAGAGATTGATATAATTTTCAATTCAAAATTTTAGGATAATGAATTAATAAATTTTATCTTTATACAGTGTTTCCCTTTTTCATTTTATTCCAATGTGACATTAACACTCATACTTGGATTTCCAACAAAAAAAAACTCAAAAATAAGGGACAAGATATAGGCAATATAAAGATAGAGAAAAAAAAAGGACAGGTCAAGCAAAAAAAAGTGTTTGGAATGAATTTGTTGTATTTAGGTTACTACAATCCATAAATGAAGAGGGGCAATGATTCTAATAAGCATCATTGACCATGTTTTGAAAGGATTATATAATTCTTGTCACTTTAAGAGAGTATCTCTCCTTAAAGAAACTATTGTCTTTAAGTAAAGATAAAATTGGATTGGTTCACATTCTTTAACCATTCACGATGAGTTAACATTATTAATGCGGTGCCAAGCTAGCATAATTATCATCTTCTACTTATTCATACTACATAATTCATTATTCAATAGTTCCATTTCAAGGTTTCACTACTTTTGCCTATCCATATTGTCCTTGTTAAGAAAATAAGTATGATTTATTCAAGTTTGTAAATGAAACAATAATAAAAGTTTGACAGATTTAACATATTATTTAACTTCCTTACTTTAAATGAAATTCATACCAGATAAAAGTATAAATGATATGCAATTATAAATAAACTAGACACATATCAATATTTTATATGCTTTAATTGTAATACTTCTTTTAATATGGTTTTGCTTTTCAATGTGCTTTAAATTATCATTTTATTTTGTGGAATGATATTTCAATGTGCATTTTGGGTGCACAATATGGATATACTAGGATGGTCAGGAGTTGTTTTGTACATATAAGGATTTAGAAAAATAACAACTAAAAGCATGTTTGAATAAGTGATTAGATCACATTTATTAATTTCTTCAAAGAAAACAAATCTTAAGTGAAACTTAATCAGTAGTATGGATGGTGATAGAAACTCATTTAGGAAACTAAATAGATATTCATCTAAGGAACATCAACTTAAGCTAAAGTTAAAAGAGTGGAAATACAAGAAGGACTTTCAAGCTTATTATTTCTTTCCCTCAAGCCTTAAAAGATATTGGACTTCTCAAAGAGCCATGATCAAAAGCATAGAAGAAGAAGAAGGAACTTCAAGAACACTATTTTTATGGAGGATCACATTTTAAGTCTCTTCTTTTATCTTTTTTGTAAATATGTAAAATAATTTCTTTAGGCCTTGTATTTGACCAAGACTCTTTGTCGAGCTTTGTTTTAAGTATGATGACTTTAGTTCGAAAAACTATGTACTGAAGTTGTCATGAGTATAAATGAATTTGATTCAATTGAAAGTCATAACCACTTTAAAGACATCGTACATCGTACAAATTGAAAGTCGTCACCATTCCTAATAATTTTCATCCAACATGTTTATAAAAAAGTCATTACCAATCCTAACTGATGACTTCACATTTTAAAAATTTTATGAAATAGTTATTCTTACTCACAACCATTTTAATTTAGAGATTGTCACGATTTCATAAACTTATCCTTGAACTATAAATTTTAACACCTATTCCATTTTTGTAATTTAAAGAGTAAGAAACTGTCCATTTTTATAATTTTTTATTTTAGTTTGCACACCTGCAATCTAATATGTGTAAAAACTAAATAAAAGAAATAGATTAAAATATCATTTTCATTTTTCTTTTACTTACATAGGTAAAGTAGTTTGAATTGGATCCCCATATATCATTTTAAAATTGCGTTATGTATATTTCAAAATGTATAAAGAGTTTTGTAGAAAATTATAACGATAATTTAAATTTTAAATTGTGAACCGTTAGAAACAACGTCATCCTATAACACTTATTAAAGAAAGGTTTAATACCTATTTTGGTCCCTCTTTTTGTAGGGTCTATTCAAAGTTGTCCTCCTTTTTTTCAAAAGTTCACTAACATCCTACTTCTCGCAAAAACGATGCACGTTAGTCCTTTTTGGTTACGGCGTTAAAAAGACTAACGGCACAGCTGCCCAGTTGGCAAAAAACTGATGAGTTGTACAGTTTTGGTTGACGTGTTAAATTGAATTGCTGATTCATCCTGAAAGCAAAGGGATTCATGGTTTTTTTTCCCAAATTTAAAAGCAAAGTTAGGGTTGTTGGTGATTCGTGCTACATTTGTTCTCAAATCTAAAAGCAAAGGTTAGGGTTGTTGGAGATTCGTGCTATTGTTGTTCCGAAATTTAAAAGCAAAGGGTTAGGGATGACTTCATCACAAAGTTGTTCTTCCTGTTCGAAGGCAACGTCCAAAGGATTTTCGCAATCCTCACACGGTGCTGTTTCGAGGGGAGTTGGGATAACCCCTATTTGCCACTGTGGTGATATTGCTATAATGAAAGTTGCCAGAACTTCAAGGAATGCTGGGAGGAAATTTTGGGGATGTCGTCATTACAAGGTGTTTTGAATACTGTAGTGACTTTTATGTGTATTGGATTTTATGTGTTTTAACATGTTTGTGTTCTTGGTGAATAATAGAGTGGATTTTCAATTAGAATGTCATGTAATTTTTTCAAGTGGTGTTCTGAGGACAACGCTGATGATAGAGATGGTACAATTGTGAGACAAAGCAACAGGATATGTGATCTGGAAAATAATGTCAAAGAGTTGCAGAGAAGGATAAAGTTCTTAGTTGGAGTTGTGTTTGTTGTTATTGTGTTGAACATTATGACATTGTGGCTGTGTTTTGCTTGATCTTAGGTGTGCAATGTGCAATGTATGTTTTGTTCATGTAATGACTTAGGTGTTTAGCTTCATGTTTTGTTGATGTAATATCAGTTGGTGTTGTAATATGAGTGAACAATCTGAGTTCGTGCAATAAAGTTCGTTTAAGTCCCCCCTACGTTTTAAAAATGTTAAATGTGGTCCCCCTTTCCTTTAAAAATTGTTGAAGGTGGTCCCTCTTTCCTATAAAAATTGTTCAAGGTGGTCCCTCTTTCCTTTAAAAATTGTTCAAGGTGGTCCCTTACGTATATGAGTGTAATACATATTAAGGATACCTAGCAAAAAACAGATATAATTACATAATATCACTACTTCCAAATATCACAACATAATATCACTACAACTATAATAACATATTTAATTAAAGTGCTTAATAGCACTACAAAATTCAAGTGCTTAATAAGAGTACAACATACATAATTAAAGTGCTTAATAAGAATTCAACATACACAATTAAAGTACTTAATAAGAGTACAAAATACATCCAAATACATCCAAATTTTCAGTTAAATCTATGGATCTTTTCTTCTAATATTTAACTTTTTCCTTCCTATTGGCTGAGTTAAATCTCGGATGGAATCTTGACTTGGTTGTGGTGGGTAAGGAGATTGGGGACTTGATGGCTGTGAAGGTGCAAGGGGTTGTGAACTTTGTGCCTATGCTGGTTCTATTGGTTCTATGATGGCGGGACGTAAAGGACACACTTTTTTGTTGTGCCCCACTTCACGGTAGATGCTACATTTCTTTCGCTGCCCACCAACACTCATTTGGGTCCCATCCTTCGTTAGCTCCCATGGCTCCATTCTTCTTTTTTTCTTTGGTCTCCCAGGCATGTTCCTCTTAAGTGGTGGCAGTACATCAGGAGAACTAGTTTTTTCCCATAGGAGGTGGCCATTCACAGGATAGATGATGGACGCATATGTCTCTTCATATGTGGATTTCCTGAACCAAATTGGTATACAAGTTTCTGGATCTACATTTGAATAGTTCATTGATGCAACTGCATGACAACATGGGATGCCACTAATCATCCACTTCCTACAGCTACATTCTTCATTGTCCAGTCCACTGTGAACTTGTTCCCAATGACTGAAACATGCCTAACCTCAAAAATCCTTCTTGCAGACCAGTTGAATAACTGAACATAAATAAGGCACATTAACAATTGGATATGAACATAAATAAGGCATAAGAACAATATTACCTTGGGATCCAATATCTTGACAAATTACATTCCTTCATAAGTCTCTTTTTGATCTTTGGACAGACATCAAAATCCATAGATGCCACCTTCGTTCTGTTCGTGGCCCATCTTTTCATCAAATATAGTCTAATATCCTCCAGCATGGTTATAATGGGTTTTGCTCTGGACTAAACAAGAACACTGTTGAAACCTTCACTGATGTTGTTATCCAGAGTATCACACATTTCTTGAGTTCTGAACCTACTTCTGGACCAATACCTATTGCACAAGAATGAGGAAAATGGGTTACGAAACATGAGTAATGCAGAATCTTTGTGCATGTAAGGGAAAGAATGTACCTTGGGGGAATGGCTATGAGGTATTTATATGCTTCTTCATTCACTGCTCTGATATTCAACATCTCTCTCTCCCAAGCTTGGGGGTATGTGCTTGTGGCAGCCCTCTGATGTACGTTTGGCAAGTGTACCAATCGTAATTGTAGTAACAAAATATCGTCCTCTGGGATTGAATGAGTTGAGTACCAGTTTACTAACTTACTTAATTTTGAGTGATGAAATTTATCCAGTGAAATGATGAACATAAACAAGTGATGGAAATTCAAATGATATAAACAATGTTAGAGAATTGATTTCATACCTTTTCATATAATTTCCTCCCCTTTTCAATCGATGTGTAAATTATAATTATCCACTTGAGTTTATTTAGAGCTTGTTTACCCCTAATCCCTTAGTAGGCAAACGTATCCCTTGAATTTGAATCCCCAATCCCTTAGGCCAATTACAAATTCAACAAGATCATGAAGAACAATCATATCTCAATTCAAACTAACTAGTCCTGCCCAATTTCCCAATTGTGACAGCATCTAATCTGTTCTATTTATAAACGCAAGCAATTCCCAATCTCCCAACTGTGAAACTCCTCATAGAATAGACATTAAAACATAAATAGAACACTGGGATAATTAAAATGAACTTAACATCAATTGAAAAAGGTTCAGAAAATATAATCCAAAGCACTACATCAATCCACTAACAAAAGGAAATTTAGTTCTGCATAATGGAAAAGAAAAATCAAAAAGCAAAAAATTGCAGCCAAAAGCTCCAAGAAGAAGATGAAGAAGAAGCCCCCTTTGTTGTACGTGAATCCCCTTTTTGTCTCCCCCTTCCACGTGCTTTCATTCCTCCTCCATCATTTCCACCAATTCCTCCTTTTTAGGAGAGTGGTTTTCCTTTTCCCTAACTTCCTCTAATTTTCCTTTAATTTAATCTCTTTAAATCAGTCATAAAAGAGATCAATAACTGCTCAATAACTGCTCCTGGAAACTTTCACAGCCCATGGAAAATTCCCCACTCTGCCTGTGTTCTTCTCTGCTTTAATTCTGTTTTCTTACGTGAATCCACAGATTACTCCACAGGTTGTGAGACTGTTCACAGCTTGGTTGTTGAACTCTCTCGTTTCATCGTGGTATCTTGTACATCAATTCTTCCCAATTTGTGATTTTGGCACTTAGAATCATCAATCTACAATAAAAACACAAAATGCCAATGTATGATCCGAAACAAAGATAATCCATGACTAAATCCTTCAATGAATGCAATTATGCATGCAAATGACCTAAACTAAGACATGAATGCAATTACATTTACTCACACATCAAAATACCCCATGCTTAGACGTTTGCTTGTCCTCAAGCAAAGAGAATTCAACTAACACAGAATGATTATGCACACAGAATGATATAAAACCTAAATGGAAACATACCTTCTCATCTCAAGTTCAGTTCAAACAACGATATTCCTCAAGCACACACATCACAATCTTGTCAGCATGACGACTCACTTATGGGGATCCTAAGTGCAATTATTTAGTGGAGGTATGACACTAGACATCAAGGCAAATAAGATTTGGCATTTTAGTGGCTTGAAAAAGATTTTCTATTAGGTTCCTCACTTAGAAAACACTTACCTGCCAACTAAGCATGGATCTTCCACTCATTTTGTCTTTTACTTGCCACACTCAGTCTCAAAGGAGTGTCTCTTCCCCAGTAACATATAGTCTCAAAGGGGTGTCAAATTATTCACTCAATATTTTTGTTTTTTTTTTTTTTTTTTAAGTTTTTATTTAAAATTTGACAGACAATTCTCCAGTAACCAAGTACAGTGAGTGTCACCATAGAAACCGAATGGAAAATATTTTCTTTCTTGTACCTTAAAAATTATCTTCCTTAAGTGTCTGTGTCAAATCTCCTGTGTAGTGTGTGAAGTTTCCCAACAAGCAATCAAAACTATATTCACCATGTGCTTAGAAAATATCATTGTTTAGAACATAGAACTCAGAGCTAAGATGATACATTTCCAGTGAAACATTAGATGCAACATGCAAATGCGAACAATGTAAGATACAATGTAAGATGTCATGCATACAAAATATTTACATGGTCCCTAATGTATGGAAAGTCAAAAGTACAGGGGATGAAACTCACAAAATTAGTGATGACTAGAGTGGATCATGGTGAGAACGTCTTGCAAGAGTTGTTCCACCTTTTGCTGATGAAGAATCTGAGTGTCCCGAAATTGGATGAACTCTTGATAATGCTTGAGTTGTTGGGCTTGGAGTTCTGTAACTGACTGCTGGAGATGAGCAAGAGTGTCAACTGCAGAAGGTCGAGGAATGGGAGGTATGTGAGAGGACGGATCAGGATCATGATGAGGGGTACTTTGACATTGAGAAGTAGAGAAGGTCCACCTATCTTTACCCCGCACTGTAGTGAACTCTTGATTTGGAAGAGGTTGAGGTTGCAAGCCCGTGATAGCACTCATGACTAAGCAATATTGATCTTCCCTTTTTACCAACATTTCATTATGGATTAACATTTCCAAATCAATTCGGGAGTTTCCTAAGATTGCCTTGTCATTTTCCAAAGGAATGTTGAGATGCAAAGCAATAATGGTGATCAGCCCACCAATTGCTATCTGTCCAGATGACGCTTTCCCTACCTTGAGAAACTGACGTGCCAACCAAGATCCTGAGTCCAATGGAACATCGTTAACCATACCCCACAAAAATAATAATTCTGACTTTCGAACTGCAGAATGACTGGCACCCCTAGCAAATAGCGTATGAGCCATAAGTCGGTGAGCATATCTAAAACAGGGGTGTTGAATATTTGCTTCCTTAGAATCATATGAGACAAAAGAGCTTGATTGAGACAATTGGAACCAAAAGGACTCAGCGTCAAATTGTTTTGGAAACCTCCTTGCACCTCCAGTTGGAAAACCAAAGATGGCATTAAACTCAACTAGAGTGAGTCTGTAAGTAGAATTATGCAATCTAAATTCAATCAATCCTTCCTCACAATCCTTTCCTTGTAGTATCTGCAATTTAGTTACTTCTTTCCTTACCACTTCCTTCATAGTCGGGTTGAGCCTCCTTTGTGGTTGCCGCACAGGTTTGAAATCCTCTTCCAAATAAATTTTATGCATGCATGCAGTAGGACTAATACCTTGCAAATCATCAATTTTCCACCCAATGGTAGATTTATACTCCCTCAGCACCCTTAAGAGTTTATCTTCTTCAGTAGAGGAAAGCTCATTGCTCACAATTACTGGATTCAGCTTTTGCTCATCAAGGAACTTGTATTTCAGGTGAGAAGGAAGTTGTTTTAATTCTACCTTGGGCATTTCTACTTCTCCACTTTCACCCTTGTGTAGATCTTCTATTCCTCTTGTGGAATTGAATATTGGCTTCAGCACTTCTAATTGTTGAGCGCAGTTCAATACCTCTTCCTCATTACTTCCTCTTTTCAACTCCTTTGCTTCCATTCCTGACAATAGAGCTTTCTCTAATGGACTTTGCTTAACCTGGAATTTTATCTCTTCTAACAAAAGAGACTCAATTATTTCAGCTTTGAAACAGTCTTCTTTGTCAAGTTTGTGCTTCACTGCTTCAGTCATAGAAAATGTGACTTTCTCATCTGCCACTCTTAACATCAGTTGTCCTTGTTCAACATCTATCAATGCTCTCCCTGTTGCTAAAAATGGTCTTCCCAAAATGATTGGGACTTTAGCATCTTCTTCCATGTCAAGAACCACAAAATCAGCTGGGAAAATAAATTTGTCCACCTTTACTAGAACATCTTCCACAATTCCATAAGGATAAGTCATCGATCGGTCTGCCAATTGTAAAGTTATCATAGTGGGCTTTACTTCACCAATACCCAACCTTTTAAAAATGGACAAAGGCATCAAGTTGATACTTGCTCCAAGGTCACACAATGCCTTACCCACCATTATATTTCCAATCTCACATGGAATGACAAAGCTCCCTGGATCCTTCAACTTGGGAGGTAATTTTTGCTGAATTATTGCACTGCACTCCTCTGTGAGCATAATTGTTTCATCATCTTGAAGCTTCCTCTTCTTTGACAGCAAGTCTTTCATAAATTTAGCATAACTTGGCATTTGTTCCAATGCTTCAGCAAATGGAATATTAATGTGGAGCTTCTTAAAAACATCAAGAAATCTTGCAAATTGCTTCGTCTGTTCTTGCTTCTTCAACCTTTGAGGGAATGGAATGGTAGGGACATACTCACGCATCTTTTTCTCACTCTCTTGATTTTTCTCTCCCTCTTCCTTCTCCTCACATTTTCTCTCAACTTCTTTTTCAGCACTTTCTTCTACTATTTCTTCCACTCTTTTCTTTTTCTCTCCCTCCATCTCACTTTTTTTTTCATTCTCTATCACTCTTCCATTCCTCAATTGAATTGCCTTGCATTGCTCTCTTGGGTTTGGTATAGTGTCACTAGGGAATGTGCCAGGAGATCTTTTAGAGAGTTGTCTTGAAAGCTGACCAATCTGGTTCTCTAAATTTCTTATTGAAGCTTCCTGGTTCTTGAAGTTTGTTCTTGTCTCACTCATGAAATTTGAAGTCTGCTCCACAAAGGTAGAAGTTTGCATAGTTAACTTCTCTAGTGCATTTTCCAACGTAAACATCTTGTTTCCTTGATTGTTGGGCTGAGCTTGATATTGATATTGAGGCCTTGGTGGGTTAGATTGGATTGGATTACTCCAAGTTCTAGGTTGTTGGGGCCTCCAATTTGCATTAAAGTTGGTAGAGAACTGGTTTTGTTGTTGTTCTACTACATTCATGTGTACCTCTTGGTGAGTTGCCTGACATTCACCATTTTGATGCATTCCTCCGCAAAAATCACATGCGGGAGATCTAGTATTCACATTATTCGCTTGCATAATTCCCATCTTCTGAGTCAAATCTGTAATCTGCTGTGTTAACAACTTGTTTTGGGCTAAGATAGCATCCAATGTATTAACCTCCAACACACCAGCTTTTCTATTTTGACGGTCAAACTGCATATTCACTGTGTTGTTTGCCATTAATTCAAGAGTCTCCAAAGCTTCCTCTGGTGTTTTCAAAATGAATGATCCTTCACTTGCTGCATCCAACATTGCCTTAAAAGTGGGTGAAAGACCATTATAGAAAGTCTGCACTTGCAACCATTCAGGTAAAGCATGATGTGGACATTTCCTCATTAGCTCCTTATATCTTTCCCACGCCTCATATAAGGATTCATTGTCTTGCTGCACGAAGGAGGTGATCTCATTCCTCATTTTCGCTGATTTGGAAGGAGGGAAGTATTTGATTACAAATTTTGTAGCCATATCCTCCCATGTAGAAATACTTCCTTGAGGTTGTGATTGTAGCCAGTTTTTAGCTTTATCCCGTAGAGAAAAGGGAAAAAGCCTCAAACGAATTGCATCATCTGAAACTCCATTAATTTTCAAGGTATCACATATTGCCAGAAAATTCTCCAAGTGAGAATTAGGATCTTCTGAATTTGCACCTCCAAATTGATTCTGTTGAATGACTTGCAACAATGCAGGCTTGATTTCAAAATTATTGGCTTGAATAGGAGGTCTCACAATGCTCCCTTGATAACTATTAGGATTTGGCATTGAATAGTCACGAAGAGTCTTTCTAACAAGTTCTTGGTCTGCCATTGTTAATGCCTCATTTTCTTGTTCAATTAATCTTTGTTCTTGTCTTCTTTCTCTCTTTCTTCTTCTTGCACTACTTCTATTTCTTCTAGCAGTGCGTTCAATTTCTGAATCGAAAAGCAATTCTTCTGGGCCAACAGTACCTCGCATAAACAACTAAAACAAAAAACACACAATACTGCAACAAAAATTAGGTGACAATAAAATTGAAAAAAAACTCAAAAATAAGAACAAAAATTCCCTAACATCTACAACTCAAATCTTAAGCCAATTAGATCACTAATATCAACAGTAATCAATCCCCAACAACGGCGCCAGAAACTTGATGTACGTTTGGCAAGTGTACCAATCGTAATTGTAGTAACAAAATATCGTCCTCTGGGATTGAATGAGTTGAGTACCAGTTTACTAACTTACTTAATTTTGAGTGATGAAATTTATCCAGTGAAATGATGAACATAAACAAGTGATGGAAATTCAAATGATATAAACAATGTTAGAGAATTGATTTCATACCTTTTCATATAATTTCCTCCCCTTTTCAATCGATGTGTAAATTATAATTATCCACTTGAGTTTATTTAGAGCTTGTTTACCCCTAATCCCTTAGTAGGCAAACGTATCCCTTGAATTTGAATCCCCAATCCCTTAGGCCAATTACAAATTCAACAAGATCATGAAGAACAATCATATCTCAATTCAAACTAACTAGTCCTGCCCAATTTCCCAATTGTGACAGCATCTAATCTGTTCTATTTATAAACGCAAGCAATTCCCAATCTCCCAACTGTGAAACTCCTCATAGAATAGACATTAAAACATAAATAGAACACTGGGATAATTAAAATGAACTTAACATCAATTGAAAAAGGTTCAGAAAATATAATCCAAAGCACTACATCAATCCACTAACAAAAGGAAATTTAGTTCTGCATAATGGAAAAGAAAAATCAAAAAGCAAAAAATTGCAGCCAAAAGCTCCAAGAAGAAGATGAAGAAGAAGCCCCCTTTGTTGTACGTGAATCCCCTTTTTGTCTCCCCCTTCCACGTGCTTTCATTCCTCCTCCATCATTTCCACCAATTCCTCCTTTTTAGGAGAGTGGTTTTCCTTTTCCCTAACTTCCTCTAATTTTCCTTTAATTTAATCTCTTTAAATCAGTCATAAAAGAGATCAATAACTGCTCAATAACTGCTCCTGGAAACTTTCACAGCCCATGGAAAACTCCCCACTTTGCCTGTGTTCTTCTCTGCTTTAATTCTGTTTTCTTACGTGAATCCACAGATTACTCCACAGGTTGTGAGACTGTTCACAGCTTGGTTGTTGAACTCTCTGGTTTCATCATGGTATCTTGTACATCAATTCTTCCCAATTTGTGATTTTGGCACTTAGAATCATCAATCTACAATAAAAACACAAAATGCCAATGTATGATCCGAAACAAAGATAATCCATGACTAAATCCTTCAATGAATGCAATTATGCATGCAAATGACCTAAACTAAGACATGAATGCAATTACATTTACTCACACATCACCCTCCACATCAAATTCTTCAATATCTGACTAGAAAATCTTTTCCTAAAGTTAGCATAAAGGTGCCTGATGCAGAATATTTGTTCTGCCCTAGGCAAAAGCTCTTGGATAGCTGGCACCAACCCCTGCCAACATCAATTTTTTAATCAAACACACATGATTAATAAAGTATGAATAATAAAATAATTTAAGTAGTGCATGCACCTTTTGCTGGTCAGACATCCACGTGTACGCCCCACAAACTTCATTGCCCCCAAGGTCTTCAACCAATAATTGCAAAAACCAGGACCAACTATCTTTATTTTCGACTTCAACTACTGCATATGCAAGGGGTAACATTTGCTCATTTGGATCCCTCCAAACAGCAGCAAACAACTCTCCCTTATAAAGACCTTTAAAAAAACACCCATCTAAACAAATGATGGGCCTACAACTAATAAAAATGTCCTTAAATGCTTTAAGACAAACATAACATCTCTCAAATATGGACTGACTATTATCACTGTTCACTTTAACCTTAACCGTTGACCCTGGGTTACTTCTCAATACCTCATGTGCGTAGTCATAAATCCTTCGAAATTGTTCTTTAAAATCCCCTTCACGTTGACTTGATGCCATTAACTTCGCCCTTCTTGCTTTAGAAATTGTTACATTGGTGTTCCATTTCCTTAATGCTTTACTACGTATGTCTTGGACCCTTATACTAGGATTCTCATGTAAAGACTTATCTATTTCATGACTCAACCACTTACTATTCATCATTTTAATGTTCAGTTGCCTGCTGCAAGAATGAACATCAACAATTTTCCTTAACTGCCAAATCTTGCATGATGGCAAATACCCACAATAAGCCACCCATGGACACTTTTTTTGCCCACCCATGCATCTCACCCTTACCCTACGGTTATCATTTTTTACAAACTTAAGAGCCCTCCCAACATGAATACCATAGCTTCTAATGGCTTCCTTAAACTCATCCTTATCAGTAAATATAGTACCAAGTTCCCATTTATAATCTGACATTGACTTCTTTTTCCCAAATGTAGGAAAGGGACCTCTACTTGGTCTGTCCTCAGTGCCATCCTCCTCACTTCCACTATTATCTGGAGTTAACAGCACATCTGACTTCCATTCATCATCTGACAACCCCCTACCATGTCCTGGTGCTTCGTTATCACTGTCTTCCATCCTTTATTCTGAATCACTATTATCCAAACCAATACCCAAATCACCTACCTCCTCCACGTTCTCTTCACCAATAATATGTGATTCATCCTCAGTATCCACTTCCACTTCTTCCTCACTGTGCAGTTCTACTTCTTCCTCACTATGCACATCTACTTCTTCCTCCACTCCACCCAGTTCCTCCACCTCCACTACACCACTCCCTGCACCTCCACTTCAACCACTTGCTCCACCCCCAGTACACCATCCTACTCCACCTCCACGCTGCCCTCTGTGTCAACCTGCACTCCATTTCTCTCCAAGTCACGACCACAGTCAAGAGGACTTTCCTGAACCTCCTGTTGCACTTCAACAGGACCTTCTACACCAACCTCAACCCTACTACCCTCACCACTTTCTGCAAGTCCTTGGCAAAGGTAAAGAATTTCATTCTTATTTTCTACAACCACTGCTTCGCTCACTTTATGTACAACATATAAGTTGACTTTCCCCAACAATTTTCCCACATTCATCATCTTCAAAGCTCCTTTATCGTCATATAGCTTATATAAAACATGTTTAATATCGTAATATAACTCATGTACTTCAATGTAACCCAAATCTTTAAGTGAACCTACTACTCCAAAATAGCTCCATATATCGGGGTCAATGTCCCAATAACATATCTCCCCACCTATATAATTAAAGGGCACTTCCTTTATCAAGGTCCCACCGTGGTGGACCACTACCTCAAACCTATCGTTAGACATCCCTACACTGCAAATGGAAAAGGGAGACCACTCATTAACTTAAATTAACACCATGGGACCAATTTCAACACCCAACGCCAGTACTTTTTCAATAAACCCCCTACCACGCCACAAATATAATCATACTTTAACCCATTCCACCCATTACAAAACTTATACAGAATCCACCCATTAAAGACAACAACATAAGTAAGAACAGTAATGCGATCAGTAACTATAACAACAACATAAGAACAGTAATGCGATCACTAACCTCACTACCTCACTGCCACTGACGAACGAACCACGTTTTTCGACGAACCACAAACTTGATTTCACCAATAATCAAAATCTGCACTCTTGGAAAGCTGATTGATGAACCCTAAATCACCCCGAAATCGCGAGTTGATTTTACCCCAAATGTAATTAGTTAATCCTAAAATTATTTTTAACCCTATCTTTTAAATTAATTTAAATAATTTTAAATAATTTTAAATTATTTTATTTTAAGACATATAATGAAGTCACAGTGCCACCTCAACCAAAAGTGTACAACTTATCAGTTTTTTGCCAACTGGGCAGCTATGTCGTATCGTTAGTTTTTTTAACACCATAATAAAAAAGGACTAACGTGCATCGTTTTTGCGAGAAGTAAGATATTAGTAAACTTTTGAAAAAAAAAATAGGACAACTTTGATCAGAGCTTAAAAAAGAGAATCGGTATTAAACCTTAAAGAAAATACTGTTGCCGGAATTGTCTTTTTATTAAATGATGAATAGTAATGGTGTTTTTAAGTGCCTTTGTCTTTTACCTCTTTTTGCCGTGTATCTGTCAGAGTGAATAGAAAAAAGCTGTAAATAACGGGTACTGTTTGGCTAGGCAACCCCACATGGGTGATTTTGACGTGTGATGGCCACCAGCATCGGATACTATTTCCAATGTGGAAAACATGAAATGTCACTTGCCCTGCACCGTCGCCTCCTTGTTTAAAATGAGAGGAACGAGAAGCGTGTCGATGTACTTCCGGAACACAACTTGTGACTTCACATTCACAAGCAAAATGCGAAGCCTGTTAATGTTATTGGGACTATGCGTCCTAGTGTTGTCCCTTTTTCCAGTTGCATTATCGGAGCGGTGCCACCCACAGGACAAGAAGGTGCTCCTCCGCTTCAAAAAGGAACTCAACAACCCTTACTTCTTAGCTTCCTGGAACCCAAAAGAGGATTGCTGTGACTGGTACTGTGTCAAGTGTGACGACAGTAATAACCGTATCTACGATGTATTTCTAGTATCCTCTTTTCCAGACCCCAATGTCACTGGCCAAATACCACCCTCTGTGGGTGACCTCCCTTACCTCGAGTCCCTTGACTTTCACAAGCTCCCCAACCTCGTCGGCCCAATTCCGACAACCATCACCAAACTCACCAAACTGAAATTTCTCTCTATCACCAATACTGGTCTCTCAGGCCCGATCCCTGAATTTCTGGGCCAGATTAAGACCCTCGAGTATATCGCCCTTTCCTTTAACAACCTCTCGGGCTCCATTCCCAGCTCACTTTCCCAGCTGCCTAATCTCGGGTCTCTACAGTTGGACAGGAACAAATTGACGGGCCCAATCCCGGCCTCTTTCGGCTCCTTCAAGAAGCCCGGGCCAGATCTCAAACTCTCTCACAACCAACTTTCCGGGGCCCTTCCCCGTTCCTTGGGCAACCTAGATCCAGACAGGATAGACTTGTCAAGGAACAACTTCGTAGGCGATGCTTCATTTCTTTTCGGGAGCAAGAAAAAGATTCAGGTACTTGACCTTTCCAGGAACGCCTTCTCCTTTGATCTGTCTCCTGTGACGTTTCCCAAGAAAACCTTGATTTGGTTGGATATCAATCACAATAAGATTTATGGAAGCCTTCCAGTGGCGTTGACCAAAGTGCAAAATTTGCAGCAGTTGAACGTCAGTTATAATCCTCAGTTGAAGGGCCAAATTCCACAGGGTGGGGAATTGCATAGATTCGATAAATATGCCTTCTTTCACACTAAGTTGTGTGGCTCTCCACTTCCGCCCTGCACCAATTAAAATAAGCTTTCTATTTTCCTACTAAGTTGTGTGTCTCCCTACTTTCGCCCTCCATCTGTAAGATTAAACAAGGAAATCGTTCCACTTTGAATAAAATAAGTTTTATATTTTCGCTCTCTGATTTCAAGTTTATGTATGAGCTTTTCAGGATATACAATGGTGTTCAGGAAGACTGTCTTCGATGAAAAATATTTATAATCAATAGTTTTATAGAAAGTTCTTAATGAAATATATAATATTAATTAAATATGAGTATAATCATATAAGGAACTTTTTCTGGATGTTTTACCTGTATTAGTACACTTCTTCTCCAACTAAAACATTATTAAAGTACATGTTAAGTTATTGAGAAAAAAATTTAGTGGAAACACTACTAATGAAATCTTAACTTTAGTCACGTGAGAAACTAATATCACTCTAATCCAAAATTTTAAAATAATAGAAAAATAAAAAAATTCAGAAAAATTAAAATTTTTGACATAAAAACACAAGAGGAAGAGTTGATCCCTTTCTGATTTATATATATATATATATATATATATATATATATATATATATATATATATAACTTTCAAACAAACTCTCCAAACCAAAGAGCAAAATAGTTAAAACACATTTTACATACAAGAATTGAACTTATAATCACGAATCCATGAAAAAAAACACTCCAACCATTTATGTATATCTTACTTTCTATAATATTATTAGAAAATAAATTTTAAGTTTAATTCAATCTTCAAAATTTGCACTTCATTTATATATTATAATTTAGTTTTATTTCTAATTGTGAAATTTTAATATATATATTTTTTCTATTATTTTAATTTGTGATAACATATCCACCATTTTTCTAAATAAATATTTTTTTAAATTTTACGAAAGTAACTTTTTATATTAATTATAACACTGGTATAAAAGTGGTTATATTTTTTTAATATCCATTAAGATCTTAGTCGATATAAAAAATCTATATCATATACAAATTTAATATTTCCTTAATAAATTTTTTATATCGCTTCCAGAATAAAAAACAAGTGAACTTTTTATTTCAAAAATCAAATACTTTCTATATTTCTTGCTTCTATACTTATTTGCAAACTGGTATAAAAATCTTTTTAAGTGATATAAAAATATTTCTTCTTTTTTTGCAATAATGCGTCTTAAGTTTGACTTAAACACACTGATTTTAGATTTTGAAAATAAAAGATGTAGTTCAATTAAAATCCAATCCAAATCCTGGAATATAAAATTCAAAAATATAGATTTAAATCTAATTGTTTAAAATAAATATAAAGTAATATAAATTTAAATTATTATGAATTGAATTTCCAAATATAAATTTCTTTTCATCCTTATTTAAGATATGAACTGTGAAAAAAATTTGGAAAATCAGATTACACAATACTTTTTTAGGATACGGAAAACAAATGATGGTTGGTCCTTTTCAAGTTTGGAATAAGAAATTTACTAATGCAATGTATGTAATGATTTGCGCACGTTTTTTATATTCTTTCACGAATAGTGTTTTGGTACATTTGGATAAGAAAGTTGTGGTTGTCCACACGACAGTGTAACGTTTTTGAGATTTCAATAAAATAATGTATCCAATATGTGTAAAGTGAATCCCTCCATGTCAGAGGTAGATTTCTTTTATTTACTTTATCTCAGTTTCTTCTCTTCTTCATATTTGAGCTATCATTCAATTTAATTTTTCGTATTCAATCATTTATATTCATCTCTCAAATGAATTATTTTCACCATGTTTTTTATGTTGTATAAACATAATAACAAATATCTCATCTATGACTTTTATAACAAATTACAATTTAATATCATTAATGCTTTCTAGATATGATATTTGAAAATTAAATTTTCTTTTTCTTTTGAAAATAGCTCTTCAAGTAAAAGATAATAAAGTCAAAGTGGGCTAAAAATCATAAATCATAAATAATAAATTTTCAGAAAGAAGAAACCATAAACAATGTTTTCAAAAAATCAATACTTTACAAAGATAAATAAAGAACCTTAGTTGCAGAAAAATGCAAGATGAAAGATAAACACTAGTAGTACTTAATAATATAATTGGAATTAAAAATGTTGTTTTCTGGATCTTAACCATATATTTGCATGTTTACTCCCTATAAGTGATGAAAATCTTTTCATGTTGAATTTGTGTGGTGAAAACCAAACACAATAACATTGTGTTTGAGAAAATTTCAAATTCAAAGAACACAAATTTTAATTTTATGAAAATTTAAAGGGTAAATTTTACTTGAAACTCAGTTAAATTAAGCAAGAGGCTAGAATTTTGTTTTAGTTTAAACCAGCTAAATTATTTCATGTTTTCTCTTGAAAACAAACCATTTAATTTCAATAAAAAATTATTTTTGAGGAAAACTAAAACAAAGCTCATAAAACTTTGAATAATGATATTTTAACAATATTTTTTTATAACATTTTAATATCATTTATGTGTTATTATATAACTAGTCCATTTTAGTGTTTATGATTATTATTATTAATTATAAAATAATTTTAAACAAATAATAAAATGTGACGTAAATAATAGGCTTAAATGCTTACTTCGTCCTATATTAAAAGATGAAATTTTGTTTAGTATCCGGTTTTAAAAATGAAGACATTGGATCCTATGTTATGAAAAAGAGTATGAATAAGGTCCTCTCCGTTAAGTTGACAGCAACGGCGTTAAGTCCATGTTGATGTGGTTGTACTTTTTCTCTTTTCTCTTATGCTTTTCAGCTTTTTTTTTTCTCTTATTCAACTTTTTTCTCTGATGATTTGTTGAACTTATTCTTTCTTTGTAAACTTTATTCATATATTTTTTATACCATAAAAATCCAATATCTTTACTCTTAAAATCAAATACTAAACAAAAATTCACCTCATAAAAACGGAATAAGATTTTAAGCTTAAATAATATTAAAATGTTATCATTATTCTAAAACTTTCCTACGAAACTTTTTTTTTTCAGTACTTCTTTGTCTGATTGTCTAGGAAAGTTGTGATGGTACAAGTTGTGATGTTCCACACGACAAGCGTACTTATGATTTTGAAATTTTGATGTGACTGTTTTTTTACCCATATGGGTAAAGTAGTTTAAATGGGATCTGATATCATTTCAAATTTGCGTGGTGCATATCTCAAGATCTCTCATCATTAGAAAGAGTTTTCTAAAAATTATAAAGACAATTTTAATTTTAAAATTGTGGACAGTTAGATACAGCTTCACCCCAATAACAATTATTTAAAGAGATATATTTTTTCGGAGTTTTATTTTATTTTTTCAATTTTAAATTAATATCTTTAAATTCTAAATGATTATTCATAATAAAAATTCTATTTTTATTTTTTTTTAAATTTAAATAATTACTCATTATAAAAATTATATATGCTTTTATAGTTTTAGTGACTATTTTTATAAATTTAAATAATTATTTACATAGTATTTCTTATAATTTTTTTTTAATTTCAATAACTAAATTTATTTTATTTATAGCTATGTCTATAATTTTTTTTCAATTGTATCCTTTTAATTGTTATTTTTAAAATTTAAATAATTATTTATACCAATACACACAGAGGATATATCTCTATGATATCTACATATTATTAATGTGTTATACACACATTACATAATTCTTTTTTCCAGTTCTTCAAAATAATAAATTTTGGGTGATATGTTCTGTACAGAAATAAGGAGACTCTTCGGAGATAAATCCTGCCTTCTTAATTAAATTTGTTTTTCTCAATTTATCCTCAATTTTTTAATTCAGAAATTAGAAATTACATTTCATACTCAGTTGTCAATTTAAACAATATGGTTAGCATGACAGGTAAGGTCTCTAAAACAGTATTTGTCCAATTTAAAAACAATTTTTCAAAAATAAAGATTCAATTGAGACATCGAATAAGTAGGGGGCTTATCTGAGATTCTGGACGAAAAAAGTAACCTACCGAAATATTAAACCTTAAATATTTTAGAGTCATTATCCGGTTAAAATTAGAGAGTGGTTTGTCAATATTAAAATTTATGATTAAGAAGATAATTGTGATAAAAAGTTATTGTGTATATATGTTTCAGTAGAATAGTTGAGGCCGAGATATAGGTGTGATAAATCACCTCTGCTCCTTCCAGTTGTGCAATTATCCTCACGTCTTCTTCCTATGTAGAATTCTTTGAGGGAAAATGGGTTGGGTACCTGCAAAGGCACTGCGACGCTCAAGTCAGAAAAAAGGGTTTGACAGAACCTTTTTTAGTTCAAAATGAAGAAGAAAATCAATATTCTCTTTCTTAATTTCTCTCAGGGGAAAAACGTACCTTTTTTCCTTCTGCTTTTTCATATTTATCCTAACAATTAAAATAAACCGTTTACCTAAAAATCCGGTTGGTTAGAGAATCTGACTATCTGGAAAACACAACCGTTATGTCGTGCTTGATACTAGGTCAGTTGACTCCGTGATTTGCGACATTATGGCCGGATATTTCCAACCGTTTGTTCCTTAGTTTCTTAGGATTAATATGTCAATGTTGACTAAAATTGACCAATCGTTCTTTAGTTCAATCAACAAACGATCGTTAGACAGCGATCGCTGAATGATGATTGATACTAAGGGCGGCGATGACAAACATATGATATCCCTGAACGATCGTTCTACACGATCGTTAGATAGCGATCGCTGAATAATGATTGATGCCAAGAGCGGCAATGACAAACATATGATATCCCTGAATGATCGTTCTACCTAATAGGTGGACGATCGTTCAGGGATGACCATAAGATAGCTCGCCACTATGTGCTTTATTTATTTATCTTCAGTGGTCGCCTGGATTATCAGTCGATTGGCTCAAGTATCCTACTATACAATATATAATAATACAATGATTCGATGAGAGATTGAATTTAAATTATAAAAATATGAAATATCATTGATAGTAATTATAAAATGGGTTATAGTCTACATTTGTAGAAAATATAGTTTCTCTTCATCGCTATCATAAGAGAAAACAAAATCATTATTTGAGGTCCTATAATTTGGAATATCACATACTTGTTGTTATTAATATCATTATCTACATCACTCAGAATGACAAATTGAGGTATGTTTCTGCATTCTGTTTCATCATGAATTAGTGTATGAGTTCATTAAGGATTAACATATATTATTGTACTATGAATTTTTTATCTATATATAAATAAAATTACTTGGTTAGAAACAATTATTTTTTGACAGAAAATTCTCCTAATTATTATTAAGAGCAATCATACTCGATTCATGTGTGACTTTTGAAAATGTTGAAATTTGGGTTTCTTACGAATATACATATAATGCAGCTTAAAATTGGCGGTTTCAAAATTCATGATAAAAATTATTTTGGAAGTTTTTATCTTTTTTATTTTATTATATATCACTTTTCTTTGAATTTGGTACATCAACGTGTAAAATTTGGCAACATAGAATTAAACGAGTTAGTTGAATCAAGAAGTCACCAAAGTGACCTCTCTTGGGTAGATTGTTCATAAGAAATGTTAAATGTTTGTGTTTTTGTTTATCCATATGAGTATTGTTTGATCCAAAGGAAGATTTATACTTGAGCAAATTGCATATACACATGTGATGTAAACTTGTGATAATAGTGATGTTTTGCTTCTCAATAATAAATCAATCTAAAGATAGATTTGTTGTTTGACATGTTTTATTATCAATGTTTGATCATTACAATACCATATTCCTAACAAATAATATTATTGTTGAAAGATTTGATATTAATGGTGCATTAGTTAAGTATCTTGACATTGATTATATCATTATTTGAATGTATTGTTGATTGAATTTTGTTTATGATGGGAGCATAACTACATTTATTTTGTTTTCAATTAAGCTACTATTGTTTCAATATCTACTAATCTGAATTTAATTTAAATTCTTAATGGAACAAATATTAAAGATTGAAAAGAGAACAAGAACTTTAGTACTTCTGAATACATGAAAGGTTATAGGACATGGGATCACTCAAATTGTATGAGTTTTATGATCATTAAGCACAACATTTATGAAGTTTTTAAGAGTAATATCTATAAGGAGATAACAAGTCCTAAATATTTTTTTACTAAAATTGAAAAGCACTTTGCAAAAACAAATACTTTTATTTAGAGCTTGATTTCCTTGAATATAAAAGAATATTTTGGTAAATTAGGGATTAATACGGATATAAGTATATATAAATAGTATGATATATGTACTGTCCTTCTAACACACGAATATAAAAATATTCATGTCCGTTACATTAGGATGTCTATTTATAATTTTTTTTTTATTTTTGTGGATTTTATCTAAAAATATTTACGAATCTTTTTATATGCATGCATGTGAGTTCGCATTAATGAGAAGTGTGTTAATGATACACCATATAACACTTATTTAAAAAAGAGATTTCTATAAACAATTTTAATTTTAAAACTGTGTACAATTGGATTCTGCTTCATCCCAATAACACTTACTTAAAAAAGAATACTGTTTTCCGAAATTTTCTTTTCATTAAATAATGAATAATACATAAATATAATGACATTATTAGTCCTTTAGTTTTTTTTTTACTGGTGTGTATCTGCCAGCACCGAAAAGAAAAAAAGCTGTAAATCACGGGTACTATTTGGGTAGGCACCCCACCACTAGCATCGGATATTATTTCCAATGTGGAAAACGTGAAATGTCTCTGGGCTAGGGCTAAGAACCGTCGCATTGTTATTTAAAATGAGAGGCATGTTGTACCTCTTGAACACAACTTGTGACTTCCCATTATTCATAAGCAAAATGAGAAGGTTGTTAATGATGTTGGGACTATGCGTCCTAGTGTTGTCCCTGTTTCCAGTTGCATTATCGGAGCGGTGCCACCCACAAGACAAGAAGGTGCTCCTCAGGTTCAAAAGGGAACTCAACAACCCTTACTTCCTAGCTTCTTGGGACCCAAAAGAGGACTGCTGTGACTGGTACTGTGTCAAGTGTGACGACAGAAATAACCGTATCTACACAATATTTCTAAGATCCGATGAGCCAGACCCCAATGTCACCGGCCAAATACCACCCTCTGTCGGTGACCTCCCTTACCTCCAGGGCCTCAGCTTCCACAACCTCCCCAACCTAGTCGGCCCAATTCAGCCCACCATCGCCAAACTCCACAAACTAACCGGTATCTTTTTCTCCAATACTGGTATCTCAGGCCCAATACCTGAATTTCTGGCCCAGATTAAGACCCTCCAGTATATCGAACTTTCCTCTAACAGACTCTCGGGCCCCATTCCCAGCTCACTTTCCCAACTGCCTAATCTCATCTCTCTA
Organism: Vigna angularis; assembly: GCF_016808095.1. Lineage (NCBI taxonomy): Eukaryota > Viridiplantae > Streptophyta > Magnoliopsida > Fabales > Fabaceae > Vigna > Vigna angularis. The sequence goes on along the minus strand of NC_068973.1, from coordinate 11,045,100 downwards.
CAGCTGGACAGGAACAAATTGACGGGCCGAATCCCGGCCTCTTTTGGATCCTTCAAGAAGCCCGGGCCAGATCTCATCCTCTCTCACAACCAACTTTCCGGGCCCATTCCCGCTTCCTTGGGCAACCTAGACCCAGACAGGATAGACTTGTCAAGGAACAACTTCGTAGGCGATGCTTCATTTCTTTTCGGGAGCAAGAAAAAGACTCGGGTACTTGACCTTTCCAGGAACGCCTTCTCCTTTGATCTGTCTCGTTTGACGTTTCCCAAGGAAACCTTAACTTGGTTGGATATCAGTCACAATAATATCTATGGCAGCATTCCAATGGCGTTGACGAAAGTGCGATATTTCCAGCAATTGAACTTCAGTTTTAATCCTGGCTTGAAGGGTCAAATACCGCAGGGTGGGGGATTGCAAACATTCGATAAATATTCATATTTTCACACTAACTTGTGTGGCTCTCCACTTCCGCCCTGCACCAAATAGATTAACAGATTACTTCCACTTTCAATAACATAAGTTTTCTGTTTTCCCACTAAGGGGTTCGTTCCAGTTTGAATAAAATAAGTTTGAGCTTTTCAGAATATACAATGGTGTTCAGTGTTGAGAAATTAAAGTATGTTTCTCGTACTAATTTTATTCGTCTCAGTAAGATTGTCTTCGATAGAAGATATTTATAGTTAATAGTTATAATCAGTAGTTTTATGGAAAGGTTAGGGGCTCAAAACAAGGGGAAAAGATAAAGGAAATATAAAGACACAGAAAATACTTAAGGTCAACTGAAAAAGAAAACGTTTCGAATCATTAAAACTTAATTGAATTTGATATTTTGAACAATACTAATATATTAAGTAATTGCCGCAAATACGAATCTTATAAAATCAAATAAAAATTCTACTTGAATCATAGTACGATAAAATCATTTATTTAACGATATGATATATTATATTTACTTGACTTCTTTTATATTCAGTTGAATTTGAATATATATTAATAACTATTTTTTTCTCATAAAAATTGTAATTAAGTATTATTTATTAAATAAATAAAAATAAAATATTATTTAAAATTACATGGTGAATAAGTATTACAGTTAAAATAAGCCTAAAATGAATAATTTTATAAAACCAGCTTATTCATATAATTTACTTTAGCCTGTACTTTATTTTAAGGGTCGTCCACTCTAAAAAGCATGGTTTCCAAGTTTAGAATTATAAATTGATTTGTTTTTAAGCTTTTTAGCGTAAAATTATAACTATTTTTACACACTTTAAGTAATAATAAATGTATATGACAGTTTTACCTGCCTCTCTTCCTCTAAAGCTATAAGCGATTTGACACACTTAAACTTTTTATATTTATTTAACATTTTTTTTACTTTTTATTATCTTTTTCTTTGGAAAAATATAAAAACTTATATTTTATGACCATTATTTTACAAATGTAAAAGTATGTTATAGTATCATTATTTCTATAAGTATATTGGGTATCTGTCTCAAACTCATCTTCTCATCTCAAATAGAAAAAATAAGAATGTTTTGTTCATTATATGTTTGAAAACTGGATTGTAGGTGATATTGATGACAGCTCAAGCTGCCTTACCTCCAGAGCTTTACTGGCAAAAGATGCTTCCAAACACACCAATCCCCAAAGCAAGACCTTGCCAAGCTTGGTTAGTTACTCAGAAAATTAAGGACAAAAAAGTTTATGTTAAGGCCACTTTTACAGATCCAGAAATTTTAATGGTAGAACAGTCTTCGTATATATAAACAAGAAAAGTAGAAATGTTTTCTTTTTTCAATTTTTAACAGTACGTAACATTCAACAAAAAATAAGGCTTAACTTGGTTACTGATTTGGTTATATTAGACCTGAAACCTTCTCTGGTTTGCAAAATAGGTTACTGATTTGGTTTCTCTAACTTGCTGCTGTATCCTTAAATAAGTAGGCATGTGACCTACATTATTGTGTGTATCTATTGTGTTATTACTTTATGGAATAATGTAATATTTTTTTTTAAGTATTTAGACAAATTTGGTATAGTAATTACGAAAATAGATAAATTTGAAAATTGGGGTATAATAATCTTGTTGATTGATCTAAGATAAAGTACGTTTAGTTAAAAATTGACATGTATAAGTCAGGTGATTTTCATGCTATATATTTCATTATGAGTTTATGTATTTTGGTTGTCAATATTAGTAATTATTGTTGGATTTAATTATGATTAATATAATGAAATCATTTCAGTTCTATGTAATGATATAATTAATAGACAAGATTATTTAATTATACCTAAGAAATATAATGACAAACTTTGAACTGAAAGAGTCTAACATTGTAATGTTACATATGTGATCAATTTTGTTAGAATTTTTGCGTCATATATATTATTTAAATGTGATAAGGTTATTATTTGATTAATTAAAATTGTAAAGTGATATGTTAATGTTAAGTTTAACACTAAGTATAATTTTCATGAAAGGTTCTCGTATAAATACCTAAAATAATATTCTAATTTGATGAGGGGTTGAATTAAAATTATTAAAATCTAGAATGCGATTGACAATATTATGTAACATTATGATTCCCGTTTGTAAAGAATGTAACATTATCTATTGTATTAAGATTTTTTTCTCTCTTCATTCCATCAAGAATGTAAACAAAAGCAGTATCTCAAACCTCTACATTTTGAAGATGACATACCCAGTACTATTTATCAACATGTCAATGAAAAATTCAAATACATTTCCATATTCTATTTTTATCATGAATGAATATATGAGTTCATTAAGATATGATTTTGCTGTATTTTGTATTTATATATAGATAATAAAACATGTGGTTAAATTTTTGTTAGAAAATTCTTTCACCTCAAAAATAAACTATCATATCACATGATTCTTTCAAATGAGAGGAATGAAAAGCGTGTCAATGTACCTCTAGAACACAACTTGTGACTAGGGATGTCAATAGAACATGGCAGGTACGAGTAGTAGCTTTACACTACCCTCCCCACTAGATAAATATCCATCTCGTATTTGTCCCTATATTCATGCGAGTATCGTTGTTGTGCGCCTGAGGAAGAAGAAATGCAACCACTAGCGATGATGGAAGCAGAGAAAGAGGGGGAGAAGATGAACAACGAAACACAATTTATGGAATTTAAATAGGATATTGCCTTGATTCTCCACTTAATCGAGGCAATAACTACCTTACTACCTCGGTCAAAAAACCATCCGAAACGTAAACCCTCCAGAAAATTAAAAAAAAAATTGTTAATTACTATATGCATCGGTTACCTTCAAAACCGAAGCATAAACACCATATTGCTTCAGTTTGAGAACAATCGATGTCGTAGAGCCTACGACAGAACAAGGGTTGTAGTGCAGTGCAAACACGCTGTCAGGTGAAAAGTCCTGGTAGCAGTCTTTTCTGTCTCGGTTGCTCGCAGAACTGAGGCAGTATCCCTAATTCCAAAAGACTGTCAGGTGAAAAGTTCTGTTTGCATGTTGGTGACATGGTTTTCTACCTCTGTTGTTCTCAAAACTGAGACAATATCCCTCTTTCGACATCGATTTTGGACAACCTAGACATATAATTTCGCTAAAACTATAAAATTGTCATTGCGCTTTTATATGATTCGGTAAAATCGATACGTATATAACGCATCCAAATCCCTTTTTTTACTAATGACATTACATCGGTTGGACTATAACCGATGTAATTTGTATGTCTTTTTTGTTCAATTTCTTCATTAACTTGTATGCATTACATTATTTATGACAATAATTGATGTAATAGATCCCTCAACATTTCTCTCTTGATTTGGACATATTATTGAGACTATATTTGATTTAATATGCCTCTCACTGTGACTTATTTTAAATCGTTTTCGCAACAAATGTTACATTGATAAAGTGAATAACCATTATAACTTTTATGCATATTATATCGATATATGAACCGATGGATAAAAGGTTTTATTTCCATCGGTAACTTACTCGATGTAAAATGTTGAAAATAAATGGTGTAATACATGTTAAGAGCTTTTCACGAGATTTTTTGATAGACTTGAAGTAGTAAATATTTCGCTGCAATACCGAAAAAAATTATAAAGATGTTTGTGAAGTACAACATTAGATTATGTGCATATCATTTTACTAGGACTTCACTTATCAAACCAATGAAACGAACACAATACAATAAAATGAACACAATACGAGGCCAAACACTTGATTTTTGTTGAACTTTACTCTAACACATCATAATTTTAATCCTATAAGAAAATTTGATCAAATAAAATAAAAAACATAATAAAAAAATATAGGTTTAATAGGTTCGGAGGTCCTTATATTTGTGGGTTCGTTTCAATTGGGTCCTCCAATTTTGAAAGTGATTAATTTGGTCCCTAATCTAACAAAATTGAGTCAATAATACCCTTTTCGTTAAATATAATGGACGGCGTTAACTTTTTAAACATGTGGCATGTTGAGGCATCCTTTTATTTGCAGGTGGCACAGTTTTATTTGAAGGATGCTTCAACATACCACATGTTTAAAAAGTTAATGACGTCTATTGCATTTAACGGGAAGGGTATTATTGACTCAATTTTGTTAAATTAGGGACCAAATTGATCACTTTCAAAATTGGAGGACCCAATTGAAACGAACCCACAAATATAGAGACCTCCGAACCTATTAAACCAAAAATATATTAACAATGTTGCTAGTATAAGATGAAGACGAAGGAGTGATGACTTTACATTTATGTTTTTTTTATTACATTATCATTTATTATAAACTTATATTAAAAATATTTAGTATAAATTGTACTATAATACTAATTTATCACATTTATACTAATTTAATATTAAGATTTTGTATGAAAAAAATAAATAAATGCAGTTACAATGTACTAATTTTTTTATGATCATAAACGATATTAAAAAACTTTATTATAAATATAATATATAATAATATTTTGTGAAATTAGGATTACGTATTATGAATAAATAAAAATAAAAAGTTTGGTAACTGTAATATAAATATGTAATAAAAAAATTCTAAAATAAATATATTAAAATTACAAATGAAGAAATATTTCCATAGAATATGGTTGTGTTATACTAATATTTACTATAAAAATGAAATGACATCGTAGTTAAATTATAAGCTTTTTTTGTTTATTTATAAATTTTAAACACGACTTTAAGCATAAAATAATATAATCAGTTGTGAAGCATAAAATATTAAATACAGTGGTGAATTGTAAATTTAAAGTTTATAACTTATTTTTAGATGATTTGGATAGAGATAAATATAATTAATAAAAAATTTAGAAATTATAGGAGTTTACTTTTTAAAAAGCTTGGGAAATGGGTGACAAAACCGATTGGTTAGAGTATTTGGCTAACAAAAATATTGATAATGATGTTTTGGTGACGATTTTAATTTAATTCAATACTTACAACAATAAATAAAATGTCGTACTAAAGTAGCAACAATGAGGAGTGCATTTATGCACTAAATGTTGTGTTTGTTAACAATAACTATTCGGGAGTTTGTTCGACAAAAAGAGTATCATAGACATAGTTCTTGTAATACATAATGCACACCGAACAATCTATTGACATTATTTGGATGGGACCTAAGCATTAATTATATATATTTTTAAACAATTAGGGATGTCGTTGGAATATTGTCTAAACAAGTTAATCACTTGTATGAATGTAAGAGTACGATGATATTGTCCTTACGAATAATATCTAAATTTTGATGTATTTATCTAAATATGTATTAATTTAATAGGATGTATGGAAGAATACATTTAACATTTATTTCATCTATTTCATTTGAAATTATGTCTTGATTCGGTTGTTATGTTTGATTGCATTATGATTAATGTAACTCTTCAATTAAAACTTTTCAAATTTAGTATACACTTAACTGATGTTTCTGCATGACTTTCTTTTCTTCGTATAAAAGACAACAAAGTGAAAAGAAATATAAAGGACATAGTGAAATGTAGTACAATGAGATGGATTTTCCTTATGCCATCTTGATAACATGAATAATGGTTAAGTTGGAAGGGTAGGATGATGATGAAGATCCTATAATCCCAATCCTCGATGCAGTTGATAATAGACCATAAGGCCCTCTAAACATTAGTTGACCCATCTTGAATATATGCACCGTTTTTAAGAACAAACTAAGGAACTTAAGGATGCTTTTTTAATACAATGATTATCATTATTCTAATTACTTTTATTTTATTTCAATTATTGTTATTAAGTATGGCTTTTAATACTATTTCAATTAAAGATGTTTTGTATATTTATTTTAAGTTTTCAATTATTTTTTATTTTTCTTTGTATATACTTTTATAACTAGAATTTAAATTATAATTTACTTTATGAAAATACATTATTAACTGGATTCCAACCACTCAGGTCTGATTCCCTTTGCGCCATGGCCGCCACCTACACCATATTCATAACGGGGTTCAAAAGGAAAAAGCCTTGATCAATGATAACCTAACAACCAAGTTGGATTTTGTTATGGATGTAATGGTGATATGATAAGACATAATTAGTCTAATTGTACTAAACTATATCTATACTATAAAATCTAAATTATTTTTATTAAGAACTGAATTATACTGTTTTGTTGTTCAATTTAAAAAATTGAACTTTTCTATTAGCAGTTAACTGTTTCAAATGGTAAACCGTATAATAGTTATCAAAGTAAACTGCAATTCTACTTGCCATAGCAAACATACAAAAACTGTCTGTTTTTACTTGTTTTATAACACTCAAAACTTAAATAAAATTTAATTGCATAGATTACATTAAAAAAACTGATCATAAAAACCTTAGTCAAAATCTATCTATGTATAAATTTCAGTACAAGTACAAATAATAATAAACTAGTATGATATATAATTATGAAAAATAGGATATACAAATATAAATTAATACAAATAACTAAGTTACATGTTTTATAAGAAAAAAATAATTCATACCAATTTGTAAATAATATTAAATGTGTCTTTTCTTTTTTATCTTAAAACTATTTCGAAATAAGTTTGAAAATTTTATTTAAATTCTTAATTTAAATAAAATTTAATTTCATAGATCACATTAAAAAAATTGATAGAAAAACCTTAGTCAAAATCTATCCATGTATAAATTTCAATAGTATAATAATTTTGAGTAAAACTAAAAATAATAATAGACTAGTATGATATATAATTATGAAAAGTATGATATACAAATATAAATTAATACAAATAACTAAGTTATATGTTTTATGAAAAAAAATAATTCATACCAAGTTGTAAATAGTATTAAATGTGTCTTTTCTCTTTTATCTTAAAACTATTTCGGAATAAGTTTGAAAAGTTTATTTAAACTCTTAGAGTATTTTTTTAAACTAACTTAAAACTGTTCTTTTAGAAATATAATTTAGGATAATTGTTTATTTAAAATCACTTTTTAAATATGTTATTTGATAAAAAAAATTATTATGTTTTCATTATGTTTGGGTGGAGCCGCAGTTTATTTTAATCAAGTTGTATGTTCTTACATTTTTAAATAAGTTTTAAAATAGTTAACTGAACTACTAATAAAAAAGGTTCAGTTTTTTTTAAATTGAACTACAAAACAGTATAATTCAATTTTTAATAAAAATAATTCAGTTTTTATAGTATAATATAGTATAAATAATCTATAGTTTAGTACAGTTAGGTTAATCATGCCCAACCCTAGGTATAAGTCTAATTGGCTCTAAGGGAGGGGTTTGTATGTTGAAAGGCAAAGTTTGTTATATTGTATTTGTTTCCAATACCTTTCTTAGGGCAAGAGGATTACAACAGGCTGAGGCCATTGAGCTACAGGGGGCATATGTCTTTGTCTTGGCTTTTTCTTTAGTTAGTCGAGCAAGCTATGAGAATGTGCTAACTACCGCATTGATGAGATCCTCAAATGCGATACAAGACATCTGGAAGACCAACTACAAATAAAATTCGTAATGAGATGGATCAATCCACTTCAGATCAGCCGAAAAAATGTTCTTACTATCGCAACGAAGGTCATCATAGGGGTACATGTCAATTTCATCAATAGTTATTTATTAATCTTACCATTTTGTAACCCCTTCACTAATTAATAAATTAGTATTAATTATCTTATAAATTTTGTTTTAGGTTTTATTTTGTTTTTCAATTCCATAAATTATAATGACAATTTCCTTTTTGCGTAACACAATCAACAAAACAAAAATGTCAAGAACCAAAAAAAATATTTCATTCAACACCAAAATGCCTTTGGTAATTGATTACAACCATGGTGTAATCGATTACCAAAGACATTTTTGCCTATATAGGGTGAAGTCGTGCCCCCCTACACGACTTCAGCACATTGTAATCGATTACAATGCTTGGTAATCAATTACAACGACCAAAAGTCATTTTTGGGGTGTACAACTTCAACCCTAGTCAAAGCTACAGGGTGAAGTTGTGTAGGGGGACACGAATTCTTCATTTGAAGTCGTCTGGGCCCCCCACAACTTGCCTATTTTCGTAATTGAAAATGTTTTTGCTTAGATTCGTAATTTCTACCTAAAATTTGCCTAGTTTGTGGGCATGGAGATCTCGGAGAAGACAAACACTATATGGCTTATCATTCAGGTTTGATGCCCATGACTACTGAGCAACTACAAATCTTTCTTTATCAAATGTGTAGAGTTCATCACGTAATGAATTTTATGAAGTATTGGATCGAGTGCAGCTCAAAAACTCAGCAGGTATATTTAAGTACCATCTTATTCTTGCAATTGTTTGTACATGAAAAAAATACCATAGTATAATTCATCATTTAGAGGAATGCAATTTAAAATAAAATAAATTATGGTAGGTGGATCATGTTTGGATGATGTGCAATACTGTAAATCACTCATGCGTTACTCATATATCCTTTTTAACAACTTTTTTTCTAAATTTTAAGTAAAATATAATTCATGAAGTTGGTCATGTTTTTATTATTTTGTTGTTTCACATATCAAATAATTATGACCTCTTGTTAATGAAATGTAATGTAAAATAAGGATGTGGGTATTATATAGTATAAATGTTAAGACAAGACAACTGTAACACTAACAACCTTACATATGTTGGTTTCAGTTTCTCTTTTATAAAAGCCCAACACCTGTACATTCCATATGTTAGAAATACAATACACATTATACTCATATAGTTTAAGAGCTTCTGTGTTTTATCTCTCGGTTTTACATTTCCTACTTCTTTCTGCTACTCTCCTCTGTTCCATCAAATTGGTATCAGAGTTTGGTTCAACCCGTATAAGGCTTTATGCAGCCTATAGACTTGTGCTTCTTTTCTAGGGATGGATTTTGCCTATACTAATCCAGGTTTGATAATGCAACAGAAGAAGTATGCTGAAGATTTGCTAAAACGGTTCAACATGTCATCCTGCTTAACAGGTGTCCAACCAAGACGCTAGAAGGGAAGGTACCGCTTGAAGTATGGATAGGCACAAAGCTGACAGTTGACCACTTTAAGATCTTTGAATCACTTGCCTATGCACACGTACCAGATCAGAGAAGATCAAAACTGCAGGATAAAAGTGAAGCAATGATATTCATTGGGTATCACTCTATAGGAGCTTATAAGCTCTTCTATCCAATTAAAGAAAAAAGTCATCTTGAGTAGAGATGTGATGATTCTAGAAGGTGAGAGTTGGAACTGGAAGCAGAGGCAAACTAGTTTGGCTAAAACTATAATACATGGAGAAACTGATAAATTCAAATCAACTAAGCCAGAAGCAGCCTTTGGAAGTAGTGACAATTTGCACAATTCTGAGACACAGTCTGAATCTGTTAGGCCACAAAGACAACGTATGTTACCACAAAAACTTAGTGAATGTGAAGTGTACTCTGACACACACATTGGTGATGAAGGTGACTTGGTTCACATGGCATTATTTGCAAGAGCAGAACCAATAGATGAGGATGAAGCATTAAAGAAACCTGTGTGGAGAAATGCTATGATTGAAGAAATCAATTCCATTGAGAAAAATGGAACTTGGAAGTTAATTAATCTTCTAGGTGGGAAGAGAATCATTGGAGTGAAGTGGGTGTTCAAGCAGAAGCTTAAGCCAGATGGATCAATATCCAAGCATAAAGCAAGATTGGTTGCAAAGGGGTTTCTTCAAAGACAAGGATTGGATTTTTCAGAAGTGTTTGCATCAGTAGCTCGCATGGAAACAATTAGATTGGTAATTGTAGTGGCATGTGCACAAGGTTGGTCACTCTTCCAGCTTGATGTAAAGTCTACGTTTCTTCATGGACCCTTGGAGGAAGAGGTCTATGTCCAACAGCCTCCTGATTTCGTTGAAAAGGGAAAAGAAACACAAGTCTATAGGTTGCATAAAACCTTATACGGGTTGAAGCAGGCTCCTAGAGCCTGGAACAAAAGGATTGACTCTTTTCTCATCAAACTCAAATTCACAAGGTGTGTTGTAGAGCATGAAGTTTATGTGAAGGGAGGCACAGGTGAGAATCTATTGATCATATGTTTGTATGTGGATGACTTACTCATCACAAGATCAAATGTTGACCATATAGAAGAGTTTAAACGCATCATGGCTTCTGAATTTGAGATGACAGACCTAGGAAGATTGAGTTATTTTCTAGGGATGGAGTTTGCCTATACTAATGTAGGTTTGATAATGCACCAGAAGAAGTATGCTGAAGATTTGCTAAAACGGTTCAACATGTCATCCTGCAATGCTGCAAGGAATCCAATGAAAGTAAATTTGAAATTACTGAGAGATGAATCAGAGGAGGGAACATATGAAACTGGATTCAAGCAGATAGTATGCTCGTTGCGGTTTCTTTGTAACAGCAGACTAGAGTTGGCCTTTTGTATTGGCTTGATCAGTAGATTCATGGGGAGTCTGAAGAAATCTCACCTGTTGGCTGCTAAGAGAGTGTTAAGGTATATTCAAGGCACAATTGATCATGGAATACTATTCCCCATTGGAAGAAGGAAAGTTGAGTTAGAGTTGGTGAGATATAGTGATTCGAATCATGGTGGTGATCCAGTAGAAAGGAAGAGCACTTCCGGATACTTGTTTCTGTTGAATCATGCACCTATATCGTGGTGATCTAAAAAGCAACTGGTAGTTGCTTTATCCAACTGTGAAGCAGAGTATATTGCGGGAAGCTTGCCAAGGTGTGTGGCTAGAAGAATTATTAAAGGAGTTGGGGGTTCCTATGAAGTCTCCACTACACCTAAGAATAAACAACATTTCAGCCATAAATCTATCCAAGAATCCAGTAAGCCATGGAAGAAGCAAACATATAGAAATAAAGTATCACTTTATAAGGGATTTGGTGAGCAAAAGAAAAATTGCCCTAACATACTGGAGGACTAAAGAACAAATGGCTGACATCCTTACAAAGGCAATGAAGATTGAACGTTTTGAGTTGCTGAAGAAGAAGATTGGTGTTATCTCCCTGGATGCTTGTCTTAGAAGGGAGTATTAGAGTATAAATGTTAAGACAAGACACTTGTAACACTAACAGCCTTACATATATGTTGGTTTCGGTTTCTCTTTTATAAAAACTCAACACCTGTACATTCAATCTCATTCATCTTTATTCAAATCACCGGTAAAAGAAATTTAATTCATGTTTCCCTTCACTAATTTTCTTTTGTATTTAAAAGTTCTAATTAGAAAATTCACGTTTATTTTAATAATCGAACAACTTTTATAAAAGCAAATGGAAACGGTACAATCCAAATCCAATAACATTAGTTCTAATTAGAAAATTCACCTTTATTTTAATAATCTGGCTTTGATTTCTCTGTATGACACGGAATTAGACAGTTCCAAGAAAACTACAACGTATTCTGGCTTTGATTAACATATCGAGTAAAAAAATTAGCAACGCCAACTTTGCACGACTCTATACAAAAACAAAGCCAGTGATAATGAAAACACGACTAGTTGTAAATATCAACAAAATCAGGTAGAAACGTTAAATGTGAAGGAATCTGATACACAGCAAACATATATCGATCGCAGCAGAGGAAGAAACTTGGTGTAAAAATTTGTTGGTCCCCAGGCTAGCATCTATTATGTATGTATGTGTGTATAGGAAAAGATTTTAATTTAGCTTCTCAACGTAAAAAGAGGATTTCCTCTTTAGGAAGGAAAAATAACTAGTTCCCTTCCAAATATTCCTGTAAAATATATATGATAAACTAAGGGAATGAGGACCTGAGACTAACATAATCAGGCGCCCACTTACAAAGTTTCTATCTCCTGTCTATAAATATCTCTTGAAGTTTATATGTTTCTTCGTATCAGCTTCTCACCATTAACCACTTTGCTTCTGCTATGGAGTTTCACTGCCTTGCATTGTTTTTTTCTCTCATTGTGAGATTTAACTTTAGTTTTACATTTCTTCTCATTTCTATTATGTTTTTATATATTTAACTTAAGCTATGGATATTTGTATGAAAAGGTGATACTGATGGCTGCTCAGGCTGCCTTACCTCCAGAAGTTTACTGGGAAAGGATGCTTCCAAACACACCAATCCCCAAAGTAATCAGAGATTTTTCCAAGCTAGGTTAGTATACATTTTAAGGGCTTTTTTGTGAATTTTTGTTCATATTGAAATATTTCTATCTTCTCTCTACATTTAAATACAGGACCCTTTAATTTTTTTATTTTATTTTATTGTCCTTTAAAATTTCATTATCTTCCATTAAAAAGTTTATTACTAAAATATCCTTTATATTTATAAAACACAACTATTTCACCATTCTCTTCTATAGAGATATTGTCCTTATACATTTTTTTTCTACATTAGTTGCAAATATATTTTTGTTTTCAGTAAAAATAAATTTGTAAATTTATTCTAACTTTTCAACCCGTAATAATTTTCAATTCAGATAAAGATAAATGTGTACTAGTTAAATTATATAAACTATATGTATAATATATATTGTTTTTATTTTTAAAAACACTGGAATATTATATTCTTTTAATATATGAAAATAAAATTTATACATTTTACTGATGGTCACTATGGATTTCCAAATAATCTCTCAAATTGTCATGTAAACTTTTACTCTCAACAATTTATGGAGTTTCGAACTAATTAGTTCATTTTAAAATTTCAAACAGCCAAGCTAAACTTTTCAAATAAAGACAATTATGGAAGACACGAATTTGATTTTGTCTAAGTTACTCATAAGAAAATATGAACAAAGATGTAAGTGAAACATAAAAGGAAATGTAATGAAATTAAAAAATTTCTCTATGCCTATGGTATTAAGATGTAAGTGTCTCATATTGCAAGATGGTGCCAAAGAGATTTCATCACAAGAGAAATTCCCTTACTTCTATACCTATGGTATTAAGAAAAAGGAATTACAAGATGGTTTCCCTTACTTCTATACCTATGGTATTAAGAAAAAGGAATTACAAGATGGTGTCAGAGAGATTTCATCACAAGAGAAATTCCCTTACTTCTATGGCTATGGTATTAAGAAAAATGAATTAGAAGATGGTGTCAGAGAGATTTCATCACAAGACAGTTTTGTTTCCATAGATGGTGTAAAGAAAAATCAGTTCCAAGATGATTCCAAAGAAATTCCAGCGCAAGATGAGACAACTTATGACCCTCAATCGAAGGAAAATGCTGTTCTTCGAGGGATAGGCCCAGTTGCTAATCATCATCATCATGATCACTCAAAACCAAGTCTATTTTTCTTAGAAGAAGGATTGAGGCGGGGCACAAAATTGGATGTGCAGTTCCCTAAAAGAAAAATTGTAACCCCGTTGTTGCCCCGAGAAATTACAGAACACTTACCATTCTCATCAGAAAAGATAAATGAAATATTAGAGATTTTGTCTGTGAAGCCAGATTCTAAGAATGCTGAGAATGTGGAGGAAACTCTGAAGATCTGTGAAGAGCCTGCAATGAATGGTGAAGAAAAACACTGTGCAACTTCAGTAGAATCCATGGTAGACTTTGTCACTTCTAAACTTGGCAATAACGCCCATGTTACTTCTACAGAAATTGAAAGCAAGTCCCAAAAGTTCATAGTTAAAGATGGAGTGAAGATTTTAGCAGAAGAAGAGATAATTGCATGTCACCCAATGAATTACCCATATGTTGTGTTTTACTGCCATAAGATATCAAATAGCACTGCACATTTTATACCATTGGAGGGAGAAGATGGAACAAGGGTTAAAGCTGTAGCAGTGTGCCACAAAGACACGTCAGAATGGGATCCAAACAATATTGCATTCCAAGTTCTCAAAGTCAAGCCTGGGACCGGTTCTGTGTGTCATTTTTTCCCTGACGGTCATCTTATTTGGTATGCTAAATAGGGTTATAAGGCATGAAAACTGTCCTTAAATTAAATAAGGCATTTCTGGATTGTGTGATCATGTACTCTTTCAGCCTACAATATCTTTCTCTTTGTTCGGAATTATGTAAGATATCATGAATGTAAAAATGATGATGATGCGATGTATGGTTTGTGTTAGTTTTATGGTGCTATTTGAATTTTTAAACTTCCTTTCACATAATTAGATAGTGATCCAGATACATGTGAGCTGCAAACAAAAGACACTAAAAGCATCACTATGCTAAAACTTAATTGAGTGTGTCTTAAATTGCTTTATTGGATATACGATACCACTTTAATTCCAATGATTTGAATTTTAAGCAACTCTTAACATATAATAATAATTTTATATTCCCTTTATTTACACTTAATTTAGTAAGAAATTAAAATACTAATTTAATTATTTTAGTTCCTTTGTGTAAAACTTAAAAGTTCAAGGATGTGAAATTAACTTTGTATTCTGTATAATGAAACAATTCTTAATACAACCTTAACACATTCAATTTAAAAAATAAAATTGAAAAAAGAAATGAGAAATGGCACTGCATAAGAAAAAAACAAAAAACAAAACACTTCAGCACGTGCAGTTTCCAACCCCGTTTTGTGGTTGGTACTACTTACTATATATCTATTCCTTTAGTTCAACTTTCATGGACCATTTTATAAACTTACATATGTGGTTGAAACTATCAAATTAATACTACTTTTTAAGACAACTTCGGTATTATCAAATTAGTAGTCAAGAAAGTAGATATGGCTAAAGTAAGCTTAAGTCGTCTCCCAACGAATACGGAATTGCTTTTCAATATTTGAATCTTATGAATGTTATGTAATGGTCAAAAATAAAAGTGAGAAACTATGCTAATGAAATTAATGTTTGAAGAACAAAGAGGAAACTTAGAAACAATTATGATGAAATAGACTAATTCCACTACTTTTTCCAAGATAGATTCATCATTGGTTATCCACATATCATTGTCCAATTGATTATTGTTCAAGTTTCAAATTATTTAAAGTACATTTCTTAATTAATTTGAGGGCGATCATGCAGTTAACCAAAGTAGATTCTCAATCAAATGCAAGACCATTCTAGATTATTCACAATAAATTCAACCAAAGTACATTCTCAATCAAATTCTATTGTGTTTAATCATGTCTAAACGAGATGAGTGATGGATGATGGCTTCCCAGTGAAGGAATATCAGAGAATGAATGAGTTCTGATTTCTGTCTCCCCTGGGTTTCTTTATATAAGCTTGATTGGGCTTGGACTCTGAATCTTCTGTTGATAAAATCTTTTATCTTATATCTAATATGTTCCAAATATTCAACAAATTTAATCAGTTTTTGAGAATATTTGATAATATCTTATCTAGATTCAAAAAGATTTGATAAATATTATCATTTGATATTTATTGATATAGTTAAATAAGGTAATTATTTAACAATATTAAATAAAATATCTTAAGATATATTTTCTCAAAATTATTTTTTAAAATATCTAACAGATTTAAACTTGCCCAAAATTATATTTCAACCCTTTTTATTTTATTCAAAATTGAACAGAAGTCCAGAATTTTCCTCCAATTGCACTTTAGTCATCTCTTTCTTTTCAAAATTGCACAGGAGCCTTGAGTTGACCAGATTGGACCAACTTTGACCATTCAATTTCATGATTTAAATGAATAAAATTCTAACTTCAGCTGCACAAATAAACATTAGAACATCCAAATAATTTATACAACTAAGAATCACATTTTAAGCATCTTTAATTCTCAAACCCAATAAATTCAATAGTAACAAATTCACTTTAAATCAATCATCTAAGCACAAATTTGAATTTTAAAACATAAATGTGGGCACCTACCTAGAATAATGATAGTCATTATATAATCTATACCTAATATAAAGGAGATTTTTTTAGTAATGTTAAAATGGGTTGTAACCTGCGAGCCAACCCGGCTCACTATGGGTTTTAGCCGGGTTGGGTTAGAAAAAAATGTAATTTTTTTATGCGGGTTAGTTTTTGTGACATCCCAAAAATACAGTCATTTCTATAAATTTAGAAAATCACATATAATAATAATTCAAACAGTTTTCCACTAGGAAATTGAAAATTTTAAAACTTTCAAACGAACGAACGCGCAAGGACGAACGTCCTTGAGTACAAAACCAACATAACGGACGAATGTGCAAAAGCCGCACGTCACACATTACAATAAGAAGTCGAACGTACAAGAAACCTGGCCGAACGGTTTACAGAAACAATTACCGAACGGCCGAAATCAAATTAAATGAAAACTAGAGATGGTCGAACGACCACTCATTTCAACAACTAACTAGTCGAGCGTCTCACTGCTCGGTCTTCACTTCAACATCAACCAGGTTCTCTTCGTTCAGCGCCTCTTCCAAACACTCGTCTCCCTCTGCTCACATCCACACGGATGATCATCGCAATGACAAGACGGACGTACAAGGACAAAGGACAACACAAGGAAAACGAAAGGGTAAGCTTACGTAATTTAACTCATGCATTAACATATAAGTTCCAGTCAACAGTTTATTCCACACATACATAGCAACATACGCATTCATCATACATCACATAATTTAACGCACGTACAAAATAAAACTCAACACGACTGACTGTCCGGACTGTATGAAATCTGCGTAGTTACAGGCGTTCGCGCACCCGGGTGGTGTGGTAACTGGCATCCTCATCAGCTGCCACCCGAGGTTAGTACGCTCGTCCAAAGTACCTCTAAGGACGACGACCTCCTGTCGTTCCCACACATGACGTGCGTTCTCTACTTGAGAACGAGCACTCACGGAACATCAGGATTGAACAGCCAACATTAACTTCCCACAGTCATACTTAACAATTTCCAATAATTTTTCCAAGAGTCGTTCCTACCGGGAACGCTCATTCAATATCCATAACTTTCATTTCATCTCAAATATTATTCACCATTTACTATTCACCAATCCATAATCATTTTCATCTTGATAGGGAAATCATCAAAACCGAACGTTCTGTTCTCAATAAGTCCGAGAACGAACGCTGTCAGTGAGACCAAAAGACGCTCGTTCAAATCAAAGTACGAACGGCAGAATTTCAATAACGTACGGGAATACATAATCTACTGTTCATTGGACGAACGCTATTCAGTGGGAAAAAGAACGAGCGCTCAAAATGATACCGAGCACTATTAGGACGAATGCTCGAGGCCGAGCACTATTTGGACGAACGCTCAGTTGGAGACCGAGCACTATTAGGACGAATGCTCGAGGCCGAGCACTATTTGGACGAACGCTCAGTTGGAGACCGAGCACTATTAGGACGAACGCTCGGTATGAGACCGAACGCCACTTTGAGCGTACGTTCAGTGTAAGACCGAACGCCTTCCAGTACGATCGTCCGGTGTAAGACCGAACGCTATTCTGAGCGAACGTCTGGTGTAAGACCGAACGTTCAATAACTCAGATTGAAAATCTTGAAAATAAACTAAGGGAAGTTTGGAGCAGTAATACGAACGGGGAAAAGTTCACTGTTACATATTCATACAAGTACACAGAAAGAAAGAAGTTCATCAAACGTACAGTATTCAACAGTGAAAAACCGAACGCTCAAACAGTGAGGACGTTCGTTCTCGACCAGGATTCTACCCAGATGACAGTATCCCATTTCAATGATTTTTGCCAACAGAACCGAACGGTCAATGACCGTTCAGAACGAACGCACAACATCTCATGGAAGGTTCATTTCTCATAAAATCAAATCATCTCATTCGTTCATATGAACCCAAACTCTCAATTTCATATATTTCATTTTATCCCACATCTCATGCATAATATGTAACTCAGTCATATATCATTCTCATTCCATAAAAACGAACGTTCAACATAAATCAAGCATAACAGCTTCATATAATCAAAATAACGAACGTTCATGCAAGTCACCCTAGAAACATCATACAGTAAAATAAAGAACGTTCATACCATCATTTCATACATCATGCATTTCTTTCATACAGCCAAATAACGAACGTTCAACATAGCATACATCAAACCAGTTAAATTAAATAAGCTTCCCTTACCCGGAAATGGACGAACGTTCACTGACGCACACACAGACGCTTCTCCACTCAAGTTCCACTAACCAGCGCTCGTTAATCCACTGCACGAGCGAACGAACCCCAACACCAAACTCAGAATCACGCTACTCTAAGAAAAGACGAACGCACAACTCAGAATTGAGTTTGCATGCAAAGAAAACGAACGTTCAGAGAGGAAGAAAAGACTTACGAGATTCACTAACCGAACGTTCTCCTCTGGAAGCTCTTGTCGCCGAGCGTCCTTCCACGTTGCCGGAACCAGAATTGGAGGAGGTGCAGTGGTGGTTCCTTAGAGAGATAAGGGTGCAGAGAGTGTAGAGAGAAGGAGGAGAGAACTTAGGTTTCTCAGAAATGCAGAAGAGAGGTGCGTGCAGGGGAAGTGGGGAATAAGTTCAGAATTTCCACTTGCCAGCGCACGTTCGCACACCACCAGCGCACCCCATTCCGCCAACGCACGTCTGCACTCTGCCTGAGCACTCCACTACGCCTCTGACAACCCACGCCGGACGGTCGACCACTGCACTGTTGCCACGCGTCTTCCACCATCGCGGACGCACGTTCTCTCTGACTGTAGATGCCGGACGTCCACTCTCAGGGAGACACGTGTAATCCACTACACCGAACGCACGTTCCCACTGTGCTCTGACTCAGTTGGGCGTGCGACAGCTGGCGTTCAGCAGAGGGTGTCGGGCACTGTTTGTCGGCCATGTGTACTGCTGAGGTGGCGTGCTCTCCTGCTGCCACGTGGACGCCACGTGGACGCACGTTTTTCGAGGCCTGACAGTTTTCAACCCAACTCACTTAGAATCTGGCTCACCTAGATTGAACCCGTGGTGAGATAGGTTGGCTCACTAATCCACCTAATTTAATTTAATTATTTATTATTTTATGTTTCAATATTATTAGTTAACATTTTTTTTATTATATTGTAGATGAGATAAAAAAAATGTTTCAAAAGAGAAAAATATTATAGATTTATCTATTCAAGACTTAATAATATAGATTGGACAAGTGATACAAAAATTATCAATATTAAAAACTTATTTGTTCGCCTTTGGTGCTTGTTTTTGGATTACCCTTGGATTGTATGATAATTTTTTTGTTTTGAATTGTGTTTGGAGTTTAACATCATTTTAGAGTGAAATTTATTTAGATTTTAATTAAAAAAGTTATATTTTTGTATTTAAAAAAAACTTATAATTAAGTGAATCAGTGAGCCAACCTGTTTAACCCACCAACCCGTGATGGGTCGGGTCGGGTTCGAATTTTTTCAGCTCGCTAATAAATGAATCGGGTTGATTTGGCTCACTAAGTGACCAACTCGTGGTGACTTGGGCCGGGTCGAGCAGGATTACCCGTTTTGACAGCTCTAATATTTTTTATGTTCATATTTATTTTCCAATTTTAATTTTTAAATAATTTTTTTAAATTAAAATACTCATCTTTCAATTTTATTATTTAAGTGATTTTTTTCTAAATTTAACTATTTTTTTCAATTTAATCATATTTTTAAATTTAATCATTTAAATGATTTATATTTAATCTTATAATTGTAATATAACAATTTTATTATTTTTTTGTAATAAAAAAAATAACAATCTAATTGTTACCTTTATATTGGGAAGCTATCCGAAAAATATTAATGTTTTCGATTGACAAAAGGCGTGTAGTTTACCTGATTGATACAATCAGATACTTATTTTCACTAATTCTAAAGTGAATGTGTTATCCGGTGAGCAAGTAAAAATATTGAGGTTTAATTTCTTATGAGTATTAGAACATCATGCACTTTATTAAATTAAGGGTACATACAATATAATTGTACTGTCACACTCCTTGACAGTGTAACTATTAGAAAAAATGCATGTTCGAATGTAAAAAAAAATAAAAATAAACAAGTAAATTAAGTCCTATTTTTTGTAAGTAAAGTATAAAACGGTTAAGTTTACTTTCAATTTATTTTGCAAATCGTCTCGTACTGATGGTATATCCTCAACTCAAATGAGCTAAGCGGCATGTGATCTAACAAAGATTTATTATTAAATTTCAATAGTTTATTATATCTTTTAATAATTATTAATGTCATTTAATATCATATATCAAATAGAAGATATTATATATTTAAATCACATAAAGACAGTTGGTTTAGAGATCCTATAAATAGTATAGAGATCCTATAAATAGTATTTTTTTCATAAATGATACTCTAAAACTCATACTTGTTATTCTATATATAAAACATTCAAACTCTCTTACTAATTTTAGCGTCAGATGATCTTTTATTGGTTATTTTACTCTCACTTTTTAACCTTCAGAAGCATATGTCAAAATTTTTCTATCCAATCACATTTTACCACATGTGTGAAGGCCACACTCTAGATTCTAGTAAGAACATTTTGGCGCCCATCATAATAATTTTTTCTCTCCCTCAACTCTCTCACGAAATGGAAAATCCAACCTTGTGACAACCCTTCAATAGCAATTGAAATCACTCATCTATTAGAACAATGAACAACGTAAAACATTACGATATCGACCTTGAAAACCTACGCACCCTACGATAAGTTGACTTGTGTGAACTCCAAGACCTTCAACAAAAGTTGACCGACCTAGGGAATGAGAGGTCAACTTCATGACCTCGGCCAGAGTCTTGCGAGAAAGACTCCCATAATTATGGAATAGAGCACAATACGCCAACCCAATGAGGTTTGCATAGAACGAAGTTGATCTCCTCAACGTTGGGCTCGAAGGGATCAAGGGAGTAGGTCAACTCGACACAGAACAAGAGAAAGTTAGAGATGATTCCACCATTCCAAAAGAGAGCCCAATTAGTGCAGACATCACAATGCACATTGAGACCCAAAATTAATGGAGTCCTAAGATTCCACAGGACACCCCTGCAAGCATGTAGACTTGGAAGCTCGTCGGGCTTCCTAAATTCATGACAAAGACTTCTAAATTAGGACTAGCAATGTTGAGAACTTTTACCCTTTCATAAAAAGAAGTGGCTTTGGCATGCATCCTCAAGGGAGTTGTCATTAACATTTGAAAATATGGCGGCACAACCTACTTGGCCACACATCTAAAAGTTGATTTAATCCAGAACAATATCCATTCACAAAATGAAAGAGTTTTTTGCAAGTTGTTTCCATATACCCTAGACAGACCGACCTTAGATTGGTACTAAACGATATCACTATATGGATTCCTTTGAAGCTTGAGTACCATATTTCGAGTCTGATTTGTAGATCGCAAAACGGGACCTACCTCATCAATAGCCTAAAATACATAGAACACGAGAAAAACGAGACCCTAAAAAATTTCATGAAAAGGTTCACCACGACAACAACGACAATCTCGAACTTTACTCCATCTATGATCATGGACTAAGCTTTACCCGAATGCCTAGGTGGGAGCAATGTTCAACTCCCACAAGACCCTAAACTTATTTAATGATGTATATATAACCATTAAAACTTAATTGAACTTGATATTTTGAACCATACTAATATATTAAGTAATTGCCGTAAATAGGATTCTTATAAAATCAAATAAAAATTTTACTTGAATCATAGTACGATAAAATCTTTTATTTAACAATATGATATATTATATTTATTTGACTTCTTTTATATTCAGTTGAATTTGAATATAATATATTAATGAAAATAAGCCTAAAATTAATAATTTTACAGAACCAGCTTATTCATAAAATTTACTTTGGCCTGTAATTTATTTTAAGGGTCGTCCACTCTAAAAGGCATGTTTTCCAAATTTAGAATTCCAAATTGATTTGTTTCTTAGTAGGATCATGATATTTTAACAACTTTTTTTAACAATTTTTTGACAACAGACGATATATCACTATTTTATTGGTCCGTATATTTAAAAATGACCAATCACAAACTACCATATAAATTGTTGTTAAAAAGTTATTAAAAGCATAAAATTATATCTATTTCTACACACTTTAAGTAATAATAAGGAAAAGAAAAATTTAACAATATTTTTTTAACAATATTTTTTAATAACTTTTTTACAACTAGTTATATGTAACTTATAATTAATTGATTTCAACTATATAAACTAATAAAATAATGACATATAATAATTTGTTGTCAAAAAGTTATTAAAAAAAAAATTGTTAATACAGTATAGTCCTAATAAATATATATGACAGATCCACGTGTGTCTCTTCCTCTAAAGCTCTATAAGTATCTTGGGTTTCTGTCTCAAACTCATCTTCTCATCTCTAACAACTCTTCTTCGGCCATGGAGTTTCACTGGCTTCCATTACTTTTTTCTCTCAACGTGAGTCTTAGCACTGATTTTATATTTCACTTTGATTGCTATTTTTTAGAAAAAATAAGAATGTTTTGTTCATTATATGTTTGAAAACTGGATTGTAGGTGATATTGATGACAGCTCAAGCTGCCTTACCTCCAGAGCTTTACTGGCAAAAGATGCTTCCAAACACACCAATCCCCAAAGCAATCAGAGACCTTCCCAAGCTTGGTTAGTTACTCAGAAAATTAAGGACAAAAAAGTTTATGTTGAGGCCACTTTTACAGATCCAGAAATTTTAATGGTAGAACAGTCTTCGTATATATAAAAAAGAAAAGTAGAAATGTCTTCTTTTTTCAATTTTTAACAGTACGTAACGTTCAACAAAAAATACTGCTTAACTTGGCTATGTAGACTCTACTGCCATTAACCTATCCTTCATGAAGAAATATCTATGTGAAAAATAGAAAAAAAATATGAGAGGTATATATAATAATAAAGTCTTGATATCATGCAGTGATACCTTAGACACACCAAAACGACAAATTAAATTCATTTGACACGGTTAAATAGATTATAATTATATTATTTTTTTAATTTAAAATCATAATATATATTATTATATTATTAAAAGTAATTTTTTTAAATCCGTATCAAATTAAATTTTTTTATATCATTAAAAATATACAGAAATAGATTATATATACTCTGGTACTTAATAATAGATTTCTAATATTATAACGCATTGTGAAATAAATTGTGGAACCAATTAAATTATTTAAGTGACTATCGTAATGTTTTTTAGAAAAACAAATTGTTTTTAGTTACATTAAATTTTTATCACTAATTTTTGTTCGTGGTCTCTAATTCTTTTTTTTTTTAAACTTAGTTCTTATATTTTAAAACTTATAATTTTAATTGGATCTTTTACTTTTCATACGTTTATGTTATTTTATTTATATATTATAGCTACTAATAACTTTTCAACAGTATCCGAATAAATATATTGGATTTAATGCTTAATTGAATAGTAAAAAATTAAAAGTAAAATACAAATGTGAATATTTAATATATAGTAAATAAAATTATGAAAAAAATTATTATATCATGTTTATTTTTTAATAAAATTATTATGAAATAATAATTATATCTAACACGAGTTTATTTATTTATTTAATTTTTTATTAGTAAATTTGAATTGTTAATATTTTGTTAATAAAAAAATTAAATATATAATATTTCACAGTTTCTCTTTCAAGATGAGCTTATTTAAAATAAAATAAAAAATGTAGAAGACCATAATTGTAATTTCTTCTGGTTTTCCTTTTCGATGTGTATTCCGCAACAATTAAATTCATTATATCTTCTTTCTAACATTAATGTCATGTTTTTTTTTTCTTTTATGATGTCAGGCACAAAAGACTCTTTTCATGACGTTGAAAAAATTCATTCAGAAGATGAGATTCCTCCTCTATCCTTCTACAAGGGTAAGAAAATTAATTCAGAAGATGAGATACCACCTTTATCCTTCTATAAGGTTAATAAAATTCATTCAGAAGAAGATATTCCTCCTTTATCCTTCTACAAGGTTAAGAAGATTCAATCAGAAGAAGAGATTCCTCCTTTGTCCTTCCGTTATGTCGAGAAAACTCAAGCAGAAGGTGAAAAAATAAGACTTTCACAAGAAGGTCAAATGGTATCTGTTGCTAATCATCAACACTACAACCCGAAAACAAATCCAGCTTTCTTTGAAGAACAACTGAGGTCCGACACAGAATTGGATATAATCTTCAAGAAAAGAAAATCTGAACGCCCATTGTTGCCTCGCCAAATTGCACAACGCATACCATTCGCATCAGCAAAGATAAAAGAAATATTCCACATGCTTTCTATGAAACCAGAAGTAAAGAATGTAAAGATTGTAACGGAAACCGTTGGTTTGTGCGAAGCGCCTTCAATCAGAGGAGTAGAAAAAAATTGTGCAACTTCATTGGAATCCAT
This sequence comes from Vigna angularis, assembly GCF_016808095.1. Classification (NCBI taxonomy): domain Eukaryota; kingdom Viridiplantae; phylum Streptophyta; class Magnoliopsida; order Fabales; family Fabaceae; genus Vigna; species Vigna angularis. The sequence continues at coordinate 11,020,256 of NC_068973.1, read as the reverse complement.
GGTAGACTTTATCACTTCTAAGCTTGGGAAGAACGCCCAAGTTATTTCTACAGAGGCAGAAAAGGTAAGCAAGTCTGAAAAATTCTTAGTGAAAGATGGAGTGAAGATTTTAGCAGAAGAAAATATCATTGTATGTCATCCAATGAATTACCCATATGTTGTGTTTTACTGCCATAAGATATCAAACACTACTGCACGTTTTATGCCATTGGAGGGAGAAGATGGAATTAGGGTTAAAGCTGTAGCAGTGTGCCACAAAGACACATCAGAATGGGATCCAAATCACGGGTTTTTACAAGCACTTAAAGTTAAATCCGGAACAGTTCCAGTGTGTCATATCTTACCTGAGGGCGACCTTCTCTGGTTTGCAAAATAGGTTACTGATTTGGTTTCTCTAACTTGCTGCTGTATCCTTAAATAAGTAGGCATGTGACCTACATTACTGTGTGTATCTATGTGAAATTTTGTTATTCCTTTATGGAATAATGTAATATTGTTTTTTTAAGTATTTAGACAAATTTGGTATAGTAATTACGAAAATAGATAAATTTGAAAAAATAATTAAAAAAATAGACAAAAAATCTCCACTATTTTAAAATATATATTTTTCACATGATTTTTGTTTTGACTGTTTTGGAAACGAAAGTCATTAGTCTCCAGTGATGTAATCAACTATAATATGTAATCTTTTATATTACATTGAAATTATTAGAGCTTGGCGATTTTCAATGTCAATATAAAGTCATTCTAGGCAAGATGACTTCTAATGCTAGCCCTGCAGATAAGTCGCGCCAGCCAAATGTTCGAACTTAAACCACCGCAACACGTCATATTAATACAGTCAAACAGTTCGACCAAGACTCACGGACCTATAGAGTTCGCCAAAACTTTACAACCCGACCAGGCCAGCTGGCGGGCTGGCTCACCTATTTATTTTTTCTATCATTGAAAGTTGAATATCACATAGGAATAAGTTGAAAATTTTTATTTTTATATGAAAATGGACTAATGACACTCGGCTGATTTTGAGCTGAAAAGGACTCAAACATGCTATCATCCGGATTATTTTAGATTTTGGTCGAACTATTTTAGATTTTGGTCAAACTGTATTAAATCTTAAATGAGTTGTGGATCTGCATTAATATGAAATTTTGGATTAGTCCGGAACTAGTCTTTCAATGATCGATTACAAATACACAGTAATTGATGAACTTCATTTTCAAAATTGAAAATTTTCTTATCACAAAACAACTTTTATTAAGATTGTGAGACCCCTAACGACTTGAATGTAATGTAAAATATCTATTGTAACATCACGTTAAAGTTGTTCCAGGACTTTCACTTTCCAATATGGTCAAAACTAACGTTATGTAAAAATGTATTATTTCTTCATTTAAAATTTAAAATTGTGTGGGTTACACAAGTTACTTTTCTCGTATTTTTTTTTAAATTTACCTATTTTCTTAATCACTGCATCTAGATACATAAAAAAACTGTAATATTGCTAAGTAATGTATATATATATTAGTTGTAATAGAGAGCCCTGCTAACAACATATTTATAAAGCTTTTAAATAAATTGACGAATCCTTTAGGTTTTGGAATACACACGGTGAAGCATAAAATGCTTTCAAATTTGGACGTGTACGTGCCTCGTTAACTAACTACGTGTATGTTCGAATATAATATGTTGCTTTTTAAGTGTTTCACATTTGAAAATGTTCTTTCAACCATTTCTTTTATAACTTTTTTATAATTGTTTATCTATTAGTCCATTTTAAATATACGAATCAATAAAATAATAATACTTAATTTATTATAAAAAATTATTAAAAAAAAAGTTATTAACATAATATATGCTTCACATTTTATTTGTTGTTATAACACTTATATTAAAAAGTTTTAAATATGTATATTTCAAATCATTTTAACCAGTCAGCGTTAATAATTAATATACTCACACAATAATGTTTAACATAAATAACATAAACATTTAATACGACAAAAATTATAAATAATATCGAGAAATATTACCCATACAAAAAAGTGGTATATATATATATATATATATATATATATATATATTTAATTTCTATACTTTTTTAATTTGACTTTTCCGATAGTATTTTCTATCATGTTTTAAAACTTTGTTTGGCATATTCTTAATAGTAATTCTCATTGCATTAATGTTTTGTTTTATCTTCTTCATATTTTTATTCAAGTTTCAAAAGAATTAGTTGTTAGACATATAAGTTAAATTTAAATAGAAATCCATGACGGGATACTATAATTTATCTATCATAATATATTGACCGGTGACAATTTTGTAATAAAATTAAAATATATTATGACATATTTTAAGAAACCTATCATAATAAGTGTACTGGTGACACTTTCGTAATAAAAGATACATATATTATGATAGGTAAAAGGCCATCTATCATAATAGTTGAGCGCGGTGCCAAAATTGAAATTGTGGGAAAACATATTATGATTGATATTGAAACACCTATCATAATAGGCGTAAAACCCCTTTCAGTCTCGCAATCCAGCAATCGACCCACATAGCTTTTCTTTACCATTTCGTTTCTTCCACAACAGAACACTTCACCATTTCGTTTCTTCCAATCTCAATCTTGGTCTCATCCTAGAGCATTGGTCTCATCCTAGAGCACAAAACATACCGCGCTCCATGTCGTGTTGAAGCCCTAAACGTCTCGAAACCTCCACGCTGTGCACACTAGTCGGAGCATCCACGCCATCAACACGCCTCCACGTCGTTTCCTGGTGGTCGCCGAGGATTGTGAACTTTCAGTCATGGATCTCAGCCGCTTCGAGGACAAGGACGAGACTGTGAGGCAAGAGTGCAAGTAGCACATTGCTAGGGCTTCAAAGGATTGGGGTTTCTTCCAGGTGATCCCTCGTAGGTATGTCTCTTCACTCTGTATTAATTTGTATAACCTTCTTTGCAGTAAATGACATTTTGATGCTTTAGTTAGTGGAAAAGAGATTTTACTACTCCCACTCTCTTCCAACTCGTGGAAGTTTGGCACACCAAATGCTTCATTTTCTTTTCTACACATTATGTGAAGCTGTAATTAATCTCATTTATAATTCTTTCACATTTTCACTCTCAATTCCTTTTGTATAATTGTTGGCCGATATTCCTTAATTACTTGTCATGGCTGATATTCCCTAATTACTTATCATGGTCGATATTCCCTAATTACTTGTCATGGCCTTCTTGAAGATTCTCACCTCTCAAATATGGTTGTAAATTAATTTTTTATGTTGAAAACATAATTTGAAACTGTTAGAATATTTACCCTATTTATCATGATTATATTATGTCTAGGGTTACTCTATTTATCATGATTATATTGTGTCTAGGATTATTCTATTTATCATGATTATATTGTGTCTAGGTTATCCTATTTATCATGATTATATTGTGTCTAGGTTACCCTATCATTATTATATTGTGTCTAAGGTTACCCTAATTATCATGTACTCTTGTATCAATTTATTTTTATAAATAGAAGATTATGAGAGGAATCAATCAAGCCCTCTAGAATTATTTTATAGTTTAATTCTCAAGTTGGTATCAGAGCAGGTTGTCAGAGTCTCTTCCTACTCTGTCTTTGTTGCCACCGGTGGCATTAAAAATTTCATTTTTTCTTAAATACCTAAATGAGCAATCTTGTTCTGATTTCTATCTAGTCTCCAAACCCTAGTTGTTGTCCGCAACTGTCTGGCACTGTTTGTCGCTGTCTGGTGTCGTTTGTCGCTGTTCGACGCTGTTTGTCGTTGCCTGGCGTCGTTTGTCGTTGTCCACTTGGCACTATTTTTCCACTGTTAGGAGTTGTCCACATAAGTTTGTCACCATCAACCTCTATTTTCTGTCATTCTGACGTTGTCCGCTAATGCCCGCCACCAGCCACCACCATAGTTTAGTCCGGCGACCAATGGATTTGGATCGCCTCCTTGAGCGATGGTCAACTCGACTTGTGTCGAGGGCTAGTTCTCATCCAAGCATCGCCACACACGCCACATCTGTTCTACCTCCGCCACCGTTGTCGTCTCGTTTTCCCTGACGAAGTTAGGGGTTTTGTGAGCATCGAGGAGCGCGACCCATCCCTGGTTGTCGTTGCCTCATTCTCCTCCACACGCAATGTCACGAACGACTTTTCTCCTATCAGCTTCCGGTGCGTGTTTGTCACAAGTCACCTTCCCAATGTTAGGATCATATCGCGCCATTGTCGTTCATCTCGCTGAACCAAAAGAAAAAAAATTCTTTATTTCAGCATGATTCCTTAGCCTCTTTCATAATGTGTGTTTAGCTTTGCATATTGTAGCAGTTGTGATGTTCCTAATGGCTTGTGTCATTTATTTACAGGTCTCCAAGGAGAGTCAATGTTATTAGCTTGTTAACACCAAGAAATTTCAACACCAAAGTCATAGGTTGAAGGTTCCCCATGGCATGAGGAGGAGTCTATTTCTGGCAAGATTCAGAATCTTAGTCAAACAATTTCACCAGTCCCTTGTCAGATCTATTAAGGAGACCATTATGATCTTCCACCTTCACGATTTGTTATCGGCACGTCGTCATTTTCGTCGTTTGCCGTGAGGGAGAGTATGTTTCTAGCCACTGCATGCCCCATCCGTCAGTGATGGTAGGCCTTGTAGTTTTGTCCTTTCTGCCACTGTAGGCCCCCACCACCTTGTCAGTCAGTGATGGCAGTCCTTATAGTTTTGTCGCTTCCAGCCACTATAGGCCCCATCAGTCAATGATGGCAATTTAGTCCCTGTAGTTTGTCACTTTCAACCACTATAGGCTCACATCAGTCAATGATGATAGTTTAGTCCCTGTAGTATGTTTCATCCACTATAGACCCCATCAATCAGTTATGGTAGTTTAGTCACTACAGTTTGTTTCAGCCACTACAAACCCCATCAATCAGTGATGGCAATCCTTGCATATCTCCTTTAGCCACTGATGGCAATTTAATCCCTGTAGTTTGTCGCTTTTAGCCACTACATGCCCCATCCTTACTTGATGGCAGTTTAGTTCATGTAGTATGTTTTTGTCCACTGTAGGCTCCATCCTTACTTGATGGCAATTTAGTCCCTGTAGGCTCCATCAATCAGTGATGGCAATTTAGTCCCTACAGGCCCCATCAGTCAGTAATGGCAATTTAGTCCCTACAGTGAGGGGAAGTATGTTTCCAGCCACTAGTCAGACACTAGTTAGAGGCCCCAACTAGTCAGAAATGACAGTCCCTGCTTTCAGCCACTGCAGGCCCCAATTAGTCAAAGATATCAGTCCTTGTTGTTTTGTCGCTTTCAGCAACTGCAGGCCCCAACTAGTCAGAGATAGCAGTCCTTGCATTTTTGTCACTTTTAGCCATGTAGGCCCCATCCTTACTTGATGGCAATCCAGTCTCTGCAGTTTGTCGTTGTCTACCACTCATCATTCACTTTTGATGGAAATCAACTTTGTCAAAGTCATCCTACTTGAAGGTTCATGGTGCTAGATGAAGTTTCGTGGTTGTCTAATATTATTCTCCATAAGCTTATGAGGAGTCTCTTTGGTTACACTGGTTTGTGAGTCCAATTTGGTTATAGACATTCTCTCTTGATGGTTTGAAGCATATGTACATCTTATTCGAAGCCAGAGTTACCACGTCTATTGCCTCGACATTTTAGACAAGTTGATTTTGTTGGATTGAGTTTATTTATTCCAAGCTTGGCACATACAATTTGTATGTCCAGCTTAAGGGAGAGTGTTAGAATATTTATCCTATTTATTATGATTATATTATGTCTAGGGTTACTCTATTTATCATGATTATATTGTGTCTAGGATTATTCTATTTATCATGATTATATTGTGTCTAGGTTACCCTATTTATCATTATTATATTGTGTCTATGTTACCCTATCATGATTATATTGTGTCTAAGGTTACCCTAATTATCATGTACTCTTGTATCAATTTATTTTTATAAATAGAAGAGTATGAGAGGAATCAATCAAGCCCTCTAGAATTATTTTACAGTTTAATTCTCAAGTGAAACTTCTAACAGCAAACTAAGCACACACATTGGCTTAAGTGGGTGGGGACCTGTACCAAAGCTTACTTTTCAAAATTTGACAATTAATTTGCTTTTTTTGGATAACAATTGTTTATTTGCTACTAGAGAAAAGCTAACTTCTGATGTAGTTTACTATCAATATCTTGAAATGAAACATCAAGAACTAATTCATACAGGGAATTAGTCCATTTTACTGAAAATTAAGGTCAAAATAATTAATCAAACTGAATTAAAGAAAATTGAACCTGTATAGCCTTTTTCAGAAGATACTTATCTACATATATAAAGGAGATTACTTCAATTCTCTATATTTAAAACATACCTCACTTTTTATATGGCTAGCATTGATTTAAAGTAGATATTATAATTTACAACTACTCTTCATGACTTTCTTCTTCTGCCCAGGAAAAATATCTCTTTTGAGTTGTAGATATATGTAAAATGTGATTGAAATTGTGAAGAAACATAATATTTCACTTGATGATGAAAACACTTGAGCCAAAATCCAATAATTGTGTATAAAGTAATCACAACAATGATGCATATGCATTAGAATCTGATATAACATCTGGTATAGGACTGCATTGCTTTGTTTGGTCCATTTTTTTATTTTTAATTTTGTTTCGGTATCTAGATCATTACTAAACATCCTTGATTTAATTTCAGTGCTTTCAACAAGTTTTAAATGTTGTATATGGATACATTTCAGTGTCCAAAGGTCATTTGAATCTATGCACTAAAATCTGGTTGGTTGAGTTACTCATTTTACTGCATAAAAAGGGTTGAACTGGTCAAAATTTGTTATCATAAGTTTTTGCATCAAATTTTAGTATCAATAAGTCTGTTTTGACTAATTAAACTTGGATATGCAAAATTTATATTTGTAGGTCTCATTAGTTATTGTTGGATAAAAACAAAAATGGGACCCATCCACATGCTGAAAAGAAGATTCAATGTTTTCATATACCATATATTGAGGAAGAATGTCTTCCACCTTCACTAAAGCTCCATAAATTGCTCCAATGCACCAACCATGTTTCTTGTCCTTTCTTCCTTCATTCATTATAAAATGAATGCAAAATGTGCAGCAAAACACAACTCACCAAGAATCAAACGGTGAAGAAAGAATTCAAGAGGAGAAAGAGAGAAAGCTACAGGTACTATCGTGAAGAGAGAAACATCACCGAGAGGTGAAAGACACTGTGTAGTAGAAACTGTGAGTGTGCAAAAGAGAATTTTTTTGTATACCATCCGAGAGGGTGAAATTTATTGAGAGATCCTTAGAGAGTGAGAGAAACACTGTAATCCTACTTTCATAGTGGAGATAATTTTCTGGACTAGATCCCGTGGTTTTTTCTGAGAGGATTTTCCACGTTAAAATTTCCGGTGTTATTTTTCCCTACGTTTACACTTTTATTTTTACGCTTCCGCATAGTGCCCATTTTGGGTTAGCAGAGGAGGGAACAAATACCGTTGTTTCCCAACAGTGGAATCAGAGCCACCAGTTTGAAAAAGTCAGAATCCTGTGAAACTCAAGATGGAAGGAGACATGTTCAAGCTAACTGCAGATAATTACTCCTACTGGAAGCCGATGATGGAAGATCATCTATACTGCAAGGATTTGTATGAGCCGATCACAAATCCGAAAATTTCAGAAGGGAAGACCGAAAAAGATTGGGAGATTCTGAATCGTAAAACAGTGGCTATGATTCGGAAATACATTGACAAAAGCTTGTTTGAGCATGTATCGACTTATACCGATGCGTATGAGTTATGGATAAAGCTTGAATCTATGATTCAAAAGAAGACTCCGAGAAATAAAGCTCACCTTGTCAGGCGACTTGTAAAGTTGGAGTATTCTGACGACCAAAATATGATCGAGCATCTCAACACCTTCAAAGGTATTGTGAACCAATTAATGAAGGCAGATATGAAGATAGATGACAAGTTACAAGCTCTTCTACTCCTTAGTTCTCTACCGGAGAGTTGGGACACATTGGTGGTCACTCTCAGTAACTCAACACCAGATGGAAAGCTTAGGTTGGATAACATTATAGACATTTTGCTGAATGAAGAGTCCAGAAAGAAAGAAAGAGGAATGAGTAGTCACTCAGAAGCCAACGTTGTTGAGAATAGAGGAAGGAGTGAACACAAAAGCAAAGGAAAACGTGAAGAGTCACGAGGAAGATTCAAGTCTCGTTCCAAAGGTTTGACATGCTTTTATTGTGAAAAAGATGGCCACAAGAAGCAAAAATGTAGATTCCTGAAAAGAGATCAGAAGAATGGAACTATACACCCTGATGTGATAGATCCCAAAAAGAAGTTGGAAGAAAAGACCACAACAGCGGTGGTATCAAATGATGAGAATGTGTTCCTTATCACTGAGGTAAACTATCTAAATATTGCTTTTGATGACTGCACATGGATAGTAGATACCGGAGCATCTTTCCATGTTACTCCTCATGAGGGATTCTTCTCATCCTATCAAAAAGGAAACTTTGGAATAGTGAAGATGGGTAATCATATCACAAGCAAAATTGTAACAATACAGATCTTGTCATGAGACAACAGAAATGTGTGTTATGTGTTTAATACATATGTGGATATATAAATGTTTATTGCTGATTAATGCATATGTTGGACATACTGTTGTTTTTGCATACTATTGTGATTATATCTTTGTATGCATATTGTATGTTTATGAGTGATGAAAACCACATTCACAAAAGCTTAAGTTTTGAACTGTGACAAAACAACAAGTTTAAATCGATTACATTAGTTGGTGAATCGATTAAAACTCGTGTCTTTGCATATATCATTTTCAAATGTGCTGTGATGAGTTTTTGAAGAGAAAATGTTTTCAAAATTTCTTTAAGTGTTAAGCTTAATCGATTACACATTTTATGTAATCCATTAAGTTTGTTATCTTTTGAAAACTGTTTTCAGTTTAGTCTATTTTAACGATCATATTTTTAAATATGTTTGACTAACATTAAATGAAAATTGATTACATTAATTGTGCATTCAATTAAGAGTTGAGTTAGTTGTAATTCTGTTACATCTGGTTTTTATTATGTAACCGATTACATTACTAACGTAATTGATTACTTTGCATCTGTTATGATAGAAACTATAAATTGAGCTTGTATTTCTGTAACACTTGATCATTTGTACATTTTCATATCTGACAGTTTTGATTTGAGAAAGTCTTACAGATTACATTGACGCTCCAAGAATCAAGAACCAAAGATCTTGAAGAAACTTGAAGGATTCTTGAGAGGAAATTTGAGAGCTTGACTAGTTGATCCTATCTGCACTACAGGTGTTTTTGCTGTGATCAGAAAAGGTTTTTGCACTTGTTGATTGTGTTGTCCCTATTCGTGTGCAACAGGAAGAAGAGTAAGCAGCTCTTGGCCTTGGAGAAGGGATTCTCAAAGGGATTCTGCAGCAAGAATGTGTGGTTCTGTGTGTCTAGGTGTATTCGTTTCTATATTTGATTCTTTGAGTGGAAAAGGTGTTTACATTGTGAGAGTGTGTTCACTGTAAAACCTTTGGTGTAATTCTCCAATCATTATAGTGAAATATCCTTTAATCAAAGGGTTGATTGGAAGGGTGACTACATGTAGACGTTGAGGCCGAACCAAGATAAAAAATGTGTTTGATCTTCTTTCTCTATCTCTTTACATTTTATTGCATACACACTTTACTTATAGCGCAAGAAAGTTTTAAAGAGCATCCTAATTTTGCAAAAAGATTTGAAAAATGCACGTTTTTATAATATTATAGACGTCGGTGTCCCTCCTAACAGATGCTTATGTGTCTGACAGGTAGATGAAAAGTTCTTTTTTTCCGCCATATAGACGTCTGATCCCACCACACCGACGTCTATATACGATTATAGACGCTAGTGCCCTCCTAACAGACGTGTATATGTCTGACAAGTAGATGAAAAATTCTTTTTTTCCGCCATATAGACGTCTGATCTCGCCATTTGATGTCTAAATGGCCTGACAGGGTAGGTGAAAAGTTGTTTTGGACGTCATATTAGTGAGGGCTCCGACGTCTACGCGAGAATAGGCGTCGATGCCCTTTGTGTATGACATCTTGTTTGCTGTTAAATCAGAAATCGAACCCGCGGTTACGAGCACTTCATCGTCTTCCTTCTCGCCTTTTCTCTTTGTGGCATTGCATTTATAGGTGCGTTTTTGTCTCTTTTGAACCGTTTAAAATTACTTTTACTCTGATTAAATTAGTCTTTGATGGATTATCTTCCATTTGAACCGATTAAAATGAGTTTTCGTTGTGTTTTGATACAGTTTTTCTCGTGTCTTTGGGTAGCGTAGTAGCATATTCTCCCTTTGCTAGTTTCCTCGTAAGAAAAGCTTGCGTCTTTTGGATGTCTTATAGCGTTTCAATCCAAAACCGAACCTAGGTCCTTGCCTAGTTCTCATGTCACCGTATTCATTTTCATTCCCGGTTGGAATGGAAATAAGCAAGGACCCAGATTTGGTTTTCGGTTGAAATGTCATAAGAAGTCCAAAAGACGCAACCTTTTCTATGACGAAACTAGCAAAGGAAGAAGGTGCTACTACGCTAACCAAAGACACGAAGTAGACGTCAGTTAGTGCCATGTCCGACGTCTAAGGGCACTATGGACGTCAGTTAATGCATGTTCGACGTTTATAAAGATGTTACACCTGTGGAGTCTGACGTCCCATTAACGTCACCCATAAAAACGTCGAATCGAGATCTGACGTTAAAAGCCCAAAATAACATATGTCTAAAGCCCTTTCTGTACTAGTGAGACGCTATCATCATACACTAGTACAAAAAGAGCCTTTTAAGTCTCTCAATTTAAGTTTGTTTTCAAAATAATACACTTAATAAATCTGTTAATCTTATAACAGACTTAAATTTTTATTTTAAATTTGTTAAAATACAAACAAACTTAATTTTTGTATCTGTTAAGTTTTTTACTAGACTTAAATTAACATTTAAAATTTTTTCAAATGAAATAAGATTTTAATTTTATGAGTTAAATTTCGAACAGACTTAAATCCATCTTTAACCTACTTTTTTCTTTATATCTATCTTTAACCTAAATTTTCTTCACAGAAACATCACACTTCTTTCTCCACCTTCTCCCACCTGGAGAGATTTGCCTCTGTGTCCAAAGGCACATATGTCATAGCCTCCGCCTTGAAGGTCTTGTCTGCTCTTCCGAGTTGTTCTCACTATCGCCGCTCTCGTTGCCGCTACCGCCGCTCTCGTTGCCGTTGGTGCCACTCTCGTTGCCGCTGGTGCCACTCTCGTTGCCGCTGGTGCCGCTCCCGTCGCGGTTGTTGCCGCTCCCGTCGCCGTGGTTGCCAACGCTCCCGTCGCCGTGGTTGCCAACGCTCCCGTCGTCGTGGTTGTCGTCGCGGTTGTCGTCGCTCCCATCGCCGCTGTCGCCGCTCCTGTTTTAGATTTAAATTTGTTTTGTAGTGATTTTTAGGGTTAAGAATTTTTAGGGTTTTAGGGTTTTTTGTGAGTGATTACTAATTACTCCAATTTTTCTTCCTCTGTTCCTAGTTTGTATTGTAAAGAATATGATTGAATTGATGGGTTCTTTGTGTATTTTTTTTATTGTTAAGATGAATTGAATTGAGAGAATGATTACTTATACTATATTCCAATTTTATCTTTACGTGTATGGAAATTTATATAAAAAAGATGAATTTTCTGGTGGTTGATTTAGATGGTAATGAAATATATATTGGATTTGTAATTTTGGATGAAAAATTTAAGTTTGTTGATTCATAACAGAATTAAAATTTAAGTCTCTTATTTAATAACAGATTTAAAAATTAAGTCTATCAAATTTAAGTCTCTTCTAAAATAGAATTAAAAAGTTCAAAATAACATATTTAAAAAACCTATTTTGTATTAGTAATACTAGATGGATTCCTTTAAAGCTTTGAATACCATGTTTAGAACCTTATTTGTAAATATACCTACCTCGATGGCCTAAAATTTCATAGGAAGGTTCACCACGATAACGACAGTGATCTTGGACTTTACTCCACCGATGATCATATACTCATTAATTTGTGGTGTAACAGTCTAAACCCTTTTCAGACTCCCTCTTTATGGAAAGACCGAATGATCATAAATAATCTCAAAAAACGAATAACACAACAAGGAAGAAAAGAGTAGGAAGAATAACACCACTACTCGAGTTCCAACCTAATATACATAATACACTCCCCTGAACATAAGCAGAACCACCATACTCAAAAAGACATGCAACTTAGAGCTCAGATTCCAAATATCATCTCAATCAAATCAATTATGAACTTTTTATTCATTTATTTTTTTACTTTTTACTTTTTTTTTTCTTTCGATTTAAATAACTTAACTTTCTCATCTCTTTGATTCTTTTCATTTTCGCTCTTTCTTCGGTTTAACGTAACGTAAAATTGAAATCTATCCAAAAAAAATAGAAAGGCATTTCTATTTACCAAAAGAATATTATTGTGATTTTTTAATAATTCAGAATGCCATAAAATTTAATTCAACTAATTAATATATATATATATATATATATATATATATATATATATATTGAATGCGTGTGATGTAAAAAAAACGGTAATTTATGAGAAATATTATTTTAATTTAAAAGTTAATTATTTATATTTTTATAATAAAATTAGATAAATGAATGATAATAATTGTTTGATAAAACATTTGCTTTCAATTATTGTTTCCACTATTTCAAATCAATTACGATACCTACCTGATAGGAAACTGAGGAAGCTGTTTCCCCATAATTATAAAAAACTATAAAAGAACTTGTGTTACACGAAGAACCATTTTAATCATGACGTGCACAGAGTCTAATGCCAAAACAATCATGCAACTTCAAAACTTTATTTGGATTAAGGAAAAAGTAAGAAAAGAGATAAAGATTGTATAGACGAGAAAAAAGTAAAATATAAATAAAAGTTTGTATTGAAATTAATCCCTTTAAAATAAATTTTAAAAACTTATTTTATATACAAATAATGGTTAAAGTATGAGTTCGAATTTTAATAGTTTTAAATTAAAATAAAAAATTTATTATGAAATGAAAATTTATATCAAAAAACAATATATTGAAAAAAAACATTTTAGAAAATATTTTGGATAATTTTATTTTATTTAAATTATTATAAAGTCCACTATCATCCATCCACCCACACAGTAAATACGAAAAGACACAATTTATGTTTTTAAAATAATTTTTTAAAAATTTATTTTAAAAATCATCTCAATCAAATCAATTACAACTTTTTCTCTCAATTATTTTTAATTTTTTTTGTTTTGTTTTTCTTTTAATTATTAAATAACTCAACCTTTTCATCTTTGTTATTAGATTCTTATACTCTTTCTTTGGTTCAGTCTAACATAAAACTAAAATTTACCTGAATGTAAAAAATCATTTCTATTTATAAAAAACGTTGCGAGATTGATTAATATATTTTTCTTATGATTATTTAATAATTCAAAATACTATAAAATTAAATGTAATTAATTATTTTATTAAAAACAGTACTTAAATTTATATTTTATATTGCATATTTAGCTGTTGTAATAAAAACATAAATTTATGATAAATATTATTTTAGTTTAAAAAGTTAATTATTGATATTTTTAAAATAAAATTAATAAATGAATGATAATGGTTGTTGTTTTATAAGATATTTGCTTGCAATTATTGTGTCCACATATTTCATATCATTTATTACACCTGATAGGAAATTACCAATAAATCACAAAACGACAACTTAAAGGTTGCGGACAGCTTCGAAAAGCAGTTGTCCTCAGAGTTATTTATCAATCATATCGTAGTATGTGTTTAAATTAAAATGATTTTCTAAAGTGTAAAAAGGATTTTGTGAAGGAGAAAAGAAAGAGTTCTTCTCGCGTACTTCCCAATTTTCACCCTGTATTCCGAAATTACATGAATATTCTTCAGTTTGCCCCCTGAGAATTAATGATAATTAATAATGCATTAATGATGGCTTCTTTTGACTATAATTCAATGAATTCAACTATAATTAAATAACCAATTTTAATGAATTCAACTATAAATACATAACTATAAATACATGCACCCTTCATATTCGCTCTTTTCTCGACTCAACCTAACATAAAATTGAAATATACCAGAAAATGGAAAAACATTATTATTTAAAAAAGCACTGCCAGACCTCAATATGTTTTTCTTGTGACTTTTTAGTAATTCAAAATATTATAAATTTAATTCAACAAAATATCTTATTACTAGCAACAGTAGTAGTATAGATAACGGTTCTCAATAAAGTGAGGTATATAATATTACTATAATATAATATTACTACAAGAGTGATTCTTCCTATATCTCGCCAGTCTTATCCTGTATCTCCTTATTTTTCTATTATTTTAATTATGTCCTTGTTAGAAACATATAATTACATAAAATCTTTTCACTATTGTTTGTATGTGCTATTTATATATGCTATTTATATGTGCTAAGATGCATTTTTGGGTTGAATAGGACGAAGGTCGATGTCTTAATCGCATTGGTTGAGTGAACGTCAGTATTGGGTTGAATGCAATTTTGGGTTAGATGATACGAAGGTCTGCGTTGGATGCATTTCTGGGTTGGTTAGGATGAAGATCGAGTCGAGGCCTAGTGGTTGAGAGCATGCCGGCGAAATAACGATTACAGAGGTTTCCGAACTTGAAAGTGCGATTGAACGTCCACCGTAACCGCAATTGGAAGTGCGGTTCACATTGCACCGCAATTGAAAATGCGGTTTATACCACGCCGTAGTTGGAATTGCGATAGCCGCACTTCAAAGTGCGGCTCGTTTAGGCCTAGAATTGAATTGCGGTGAAGGAATGTCTTCTTACTCTTTCTTTTTTGTTTTGATTTACTAGTTTTTTAATTTGATTTGTTTTTTATTTTTTTATTAGTTTATTTAAATATTTAATATTTTACCTTTCATACTTTTTAATTTGTATTTTTTTTATTTTTGATATTTATTTAAATATTATTTTTACTGTAATTAAATTTTTAATTTCCAAATTAAATTTGTTTGTTAATTTTTTAATCTATAATTCTTTATTAATATTTTATTTTTCAATATAAGTTATTATTTAATTATTTAATTATTTGTTGTATTTTTTTAGTTTTTGATTAGTTTATTAATTTAAATTTAATTTATTGTTTTTTTTGTGGTTTTTAATTAAATCATTATTGCATGTTTTTTCAAATTTTATTAAATGAAGGATCCAAATTCGGTTTTCAGTTGAAATGTCATAAGAGGTCCAAAAGACGCAACATTCTCTGTGACAAAACTAGCAAAGGAAGAAGTTGCTATTACGTTAACCAAAGACACGAAGTAGACGTCGGTTAGTGTCATGTCCGACGTTTAAAAGCATTATAGACATTTATTAATGCATGTTCACAGATCTGACGTCCCATTAACATCGTTCACAAAGACGTCAAATCGAATTCTAGCATTAAAAATCCAAAATAACAAATGTTTAGAGCCTCATGATACGCTACCATCATACTAGGTAAATTCTTTTGAAGCTTTGAATACGAACGTGATTTGTAAATATACTTACCTCGTCGATAGCCTAAAATTTCATGGAAAAGTTCACCACGACAACGACAGTGATCTTGGACTTTACTCCCCTATCATCATACACTCATTAATTTGTGGTGTACAGTCTAAACCCTTTTCAGACTCCCTCTTTACGGAAAGACCGAATGATCATAAATAACCTCAAAAAGCGAATAACATAACAGGAAGAAAAGAGTAGGAAGAATAACACCACTACTCGAGTTCCAACCCAATATACATAATACACTCCCTTGAACATAAGCAGAACAACCATACTCAAAAAGACATGCAAACTTAGAGCTCAGATTCCAAATATCATCTCAATCAAATCAATTATGAATTTTTTATTCATTTATTTTTTACTTGTTAGTTTTTTTTTCTTTCAATTTAAATAACTTAACTTTCTCATCTCTTTGATTCTTTTCATTTTCGCTCTTTCTTCGGTTTAACGTAACGTAAAATTGAAATCTATCCAAAAAAAATAGAAAGGCATTTCTTTTTACCAAAAGAATATTATGGTGATTTTTTAATAATTCAGAATGCCATGTGTAACATCCCAAAAATACAGTCCATAACTATATAATAGAATAATCACATTAATTAATAATTCAGATCAGTCTTTACACTAAGAACGTACGCTTATGGCCGAACGGCCTTACATAAAAGAGTTACACAATACTACACAGCTTAAGGAAATTTTAACCGAACGGTTTACAAAACTTATACTGAACGATCAAAGTAATCAAAAGGGAAGGTGATCGAACGACCACCTTACTATACCAAAACTAAACTACTGACCGAACGTCCTATTGTTCGGCCTTCACTTCTACCTCTATCAAATTTTCTTCTTCCAGCAGCTCGTCTCCTTTTTGCTCACATCCACAAGGATGATCATTGCAATGACAAGGACGGACATACAAAACATGACAACACAGGAAAACACAGGGTAAGCTTATGTAATTTAGTTCAAGTATAAACATACATTTTTCACATTCAAACACACAAGATACATTTCAAGATATGTTTCAATCAAGTCCTATTACTAGACTGACTGTCCGGACTGTATGAAATCTGTGTAGCTACGACGTTCGTGCACCCGGGTGATGTAGTAACTGGAATACTCTCATCAGCTGCCACCCGAGGTTAATCCTATCTGTCCAAAGTACCCCTAAGGACTAGGACCTCCTGCCGTTCCCACACATGACCTACCCTCCTCTACGTGAGGACAAGTACTCACAGAACATCAGGATGAATCGCCAGCTAAGCATTACCACATTCATACTTTACAAGTTTCAAGATCATCCATGAGTCGTTCCTCCCCGGAACGCTCGTTCACAATTCACAACATTTCACTCACATCATATCCTCTTCATCTTTCATTATCCATCATTTTAATTTCATCTTGCCACCAATTCTAAGAACGTTAAATACCGAACGTTCAGTCCTTACTCAGAACGAGGATAAACACTAGGAAAGAAACAGAGAAGTCTTCCGTTCCAGAATAGAATAAAACCGAAAGGGTTACTGTCAGGTTGAAAAAGAGACCGATTACCATTAAACCTATCCCAAGAACGAACGTTACTTACAACATGAATCAGTTAAATGAACTGACTCTCTTGAGCTCAAATCAACTCTTCAAAGAAGAGGTCAAGTACTAAGGCTTTAGGCAGGAGCCAAAAGAAGGTAGACACGTCAAGACGTTTACAGAACCATACTTAGAATAATTCACATACAGAAATCAAATGTCAGTCAATGACCGAACATGATATAGGGAAATTCTACTGAGGTTGGACGAACGCCATTTTCATCAGGATAGATCATACTATATACGAGTACGAGCGCTTGGTATAAGACCGAGCACTACTCATTACGAGCGCTTGGTGTAAGACCGAGCGCTACTAATTGATAATAGAAAGCTCGATAAATATAATAAGATATTATTGGAATAGTGTTTAAGAATAACTAAGATATACAAATATATATATATATATATATATATATATATATATATATATATATGTTTACAACATTTGGTTTATTACCGAATACTCAGATGCAACTACGCTTGTCCGAACGCTCAAGCACAGTATTATCATAAGAAGACGCTCGTCCTCAACTAGGATTCTTTCCAAATGAAAGAATTCAATTTCAAACAAGTTTACTAGAAGCACCGAACGGTCAAGGACCGTTCAATGACGAACGTACATTATCATAGGAAAATTTCATATTCCGAATTCATTTATATTCAAACTCATTTCTCAACATATAACTTCATAATTGCATACATTCATATCATAGCACATTTCATATTCCTCATACATCAAAAACATAATAATCATCCTATATCATATAGACAAATATCACAACCATCATGCTTCACTGCAACTCAACGAACGTTCATGCAGCACAGAAAACAGACAAATTAAATTAAATAAGCTTCCTTTACCTTGGAGTATGAACGAACGTTCTACAGACTGAAACTCAGTTCACCGAAATACGATTCCTTCTACCCTCAACGCTCAACGACTCTTCGAACCAAAATCAAACAACAGACCAAAATCGTTCAGAACAACACTCGGAACATCATGCAACCAGAACTTGGTTTGCATGTTCACAAAAACGAACAGCTAGGGACAAGAAACTTACCGGTTTCAGAACCCGAAATTATTCGGTTTAAATTGAAGCTTGGGACGCCGGGAGTGCTCCTACGAGACCTGAACGATGATCGGAAAAGAGGAAGGGTGAGTTTCGGTAGAGAGAAGGGAGGAGAAATTGAGAATATCAGAGTATGGGAAGAAGGTTGCATGCAGAAGTGAGTGGGACGAAAGTTTAAGAAAAATCAGTTTTCTTCCCACGTCAAAACGAGCGTCCGCTCTTCTGCTGACACCTGCATCCCACTATCTGAATACCTGATCCTCGTTGCTTGACACCTGGCGTCCGTGCAGAGGAGTTTTGGGTGCGTTTTTAATGAGGTCTGACACCATAAAATTTAATTCAACTAATTATCTCATTAATAACAGTAGTTAAATTCATATTATATATATATATATATATATATATTTTATCATATTTTTAAATTTAATCATTTCTTAATTAAAAATTGCTTACAAAATACATAAAAATTATTTATAATAAAATTATAAAAAGGATTCATATTTAATTTTATAATTGTAATAATAACACTAATAACAATTTTATTATTTTTTATCATAAAAAAAATAACACATGGTGTATTTGTTTTCAATGGTATTATTTAAAAGAAATAAGGTTTTTAGACAAAACAGAGACATTTCACCTAGAATCCACATGCTTCTCCAGCTGGAATTGTCCTCATTCTGGGTACAATAATTTATGGTTGAGATTAAGAGAATCCATCAAATGTGTACTGTTAACCAAAACAGGTACGGAATGGAGTGCCTGGTATTATAAAAATGTTTGTACAGTTATCAACACCGGATTTTTTTTCCAAATAAATTAAATTCATCACAAAAACAAATAATTAAAAAAATAAAAAATAAAATAAAATTGATTTTACTGTTTGCATCTCTAAATTAACCTTTTACCCCTTAGCCTAATAGATCAAATAATTCAACACATTTTTACTTTCTCATCGTTCTATTTTTCCTTCTCACACCTTACTCTCTGTATCACCCTCCACATCACATACTTTCTTCATCTAATTTGGTATACAAACACTTGTTAAAGTTAAAACAGTTTTAAATTAAAATAAAAAATTATTATCAAATTAAAAATTTATATAAAGAAACCATATATTAAAATAAATTATTTTATAAAATATCTTGATTAATTTTATTTTATTTAAATTATGAAAATTTATAGTATCATGAACTTTGACCATCCATGGTAAATGGGTAACAAAATCAATGAAAATGTTATCCCATTCCCATTTAGGCACATCTAACTGTTGCAACAAACTCCCAAGTCTTTGATGTTTCACTTTAGCTCTCTGACAGGTAAAACGGATCGCCACAAACTTTGTCATTTCCTTCTTCATGCTGGACCCATCAAAAAGACTTTTTAAGATCTTGATAGATTTTAGTCATGTATGGGTATATGCTAAAACGACTCTAATCTCCCTTATCAAGGATCATCATCTTCAACTCTGTGAAATTGATCTATCAAATCATCTATCCTTGGCAACAAGTACTTGTTTTTTATGGTTACTTTATTCAGTTGTTTGTAGTCTACACAAAGCCTAAAACTCTCATCCTTCTTCTTCACACTAGTACAAAAACACCGTTTAATGTCGTTGTTTTTCGGCCTTTCACGTCGAATTTGAAACCGACGTCATATCGGAAAACGTTAAATTGACGTCGAACATAAAACAATTCGACGTTAATCAAATTAATGTCGAATTTTGTCGATATTCGACATTAATCAATTTTTTTTATTTTTTTAATTAATTGTGATCTTTTTTTACAACTCGTGACTTAAAAAACAAGAAAACAACAAATTTCAGTTTTTGATATTTTATGAAGCATGAACTATGAACGTGTAGTGTAGTATCAACAACAAATAATAACAAACAACAAACAAGTTCAATCAAACAACAATAACAAACATGTTCAACCAAAAAAAAAACAACAAACAAGTTCAAAAGAAAAAAGAAGTTCAACAAAATAAGTTCTTCAAAATGAAAATGAAACTAACCTTTAAAAGTGGGTTCGTCGAAATAAAGTATTGCCACCAATGAGAGAGAAAGCACAATGCGCCTATGAAGGACAAAAACACGAAAATAATTGGTCAAAATAAACGAAAATCATACCTAAAGTAGTTAATTAACATGCATTTGTAACAAATGAAAGAAAGATTACATGTGATGGTCGTCAAACTTCGTTCCAGAAAAGTTTGTGCAGAGAAGAGGGTATCGCGCGCTAAGATAAAGTGAATGAATTTTCAATCTTTCGCTCAAATTTTTATTGAACTCATTAACCTTCTAACGTCTAATGCTGGGGCATTCGATGTTTTATATTCTTTTGACGTCTGATTCTAGGGAATTCGATGTCATACGTAAATACATTTTCACCTTCACGCCAAACATTTTCGCAAAATTTATCCAATATAACAAATTGACGTCGAACTACAATTCTAAACGACGTCTAATAATTGCATTTATTTACAAAAATGCCACCGGTCATTTTTAACGTTGGTTATTTAGTGGTTAAATGTTGAACGCGTGACGTTATACATTGTTTTTGCACTAGTGTCAATAACGACACCAACTCTTCTATCTACTTTTTCAACTCCACTAACTCAGCTAGAGCCATCTTGTATGAAGTTATTTATATTGGTCCTCCCTTAGGAACTAGATCAATGAAGAACTCAACTTCCTTTTGAGGCAATTTAGAACTTGCTTAGGAAACACATATGCAAACTCATTCACAACAAAGAGATTCAAACTGCTTCCACTCCACTCCGCATCCATGTTAGTTAAGACAATGAAAAGAGAGGATCCCTCCTTCGCTTCCTGCCACACCTGACTAGACGACAACAACCCTAGTTTGTCTTTATTGGGAAACAAAAACTCTTTCTTACTACAATCAATACAAATGTGAATGGTAGACAATCAATTCATCCCTAAGATCACGCCCAAACCTTGTAGAGGAAAGCATATAAGAGTCATTCTGAATTAACGCCCTTCTACAACCACCTAACATTGGGCGCACATAGAAGATGTCTTGACCAAGCCATAAGTTATAATAGACACCATGAGGTCATACTACAACTCCTTCATTGCAAACTCAACTCTTGCACACATGAAGTACATGGAAAAACACTAGGGGGGGGGGGTTAAATAGTATTATAAGAAAAAATTTCGCAAAGGAAATGATATAAAAACTATGTCAAGGATTGAAAAGTTTATGAAGTGTTGTTAAATGCTCGACCTTAAAAATCAGTTTAAACAATAACTTCCTTTTAACAAGGCTTTTCAAGTTTATGTAGTGTTTGGTAAGCTTATCTCTTTAATAAAAAAGTCATTTGGTAACATGATCTTTATATCAATTCAAATAACATGCAACTGTAGGATTTGTAAGAGAAGTGTTTAAAAAGAATAGAGCAATAAACACACAATTGCTTTCATACTGGTTCACCCCTTCAAGCTAGGTCTAATCTCCTCTAGCACCTTAGAGGGTTCTACTATAATCTTCAACAAGATTACAACTGAGTATTCTCACCACTCCTGGTATCCCTAATCACTCCAAGTAACCATTGTTACTCGGACTAGAACCGAGTTTCACCCACTCCTGGTTGCGTAGTATTCTTCACAACTCTTGGTTGCATAGTATTCTTCACAACTCTTGGTATCCCTAGACAATCCAGATATATTCGCGATATGTTGTCTAGCTGAGTTTAACCCACTCTTGGTTCCCATTAGACAAACCCGTTTAGCTCCCGTTTAACTTCACCAAGTTAAACGTCATTGAATTTTACCCACTCCTGGTTTTCACCAGACACACCCATCTAGTTACCATTTAACTTCAACAAGTTAAACATCAAGTGTTTTAATTTTCTTCAGAATTTACAATCAAAAGATTGGTTACAAGTCCTTAGACGATAACTCTCACAAAGAGGATATGTGTTCAATACAATTCAATCTAATAGACTCACTGAATATGCTTTCTCTTCTTACAAATGTAAGCTTATATGACAATGAATCTTGAGAGTGTTTCTTTTTATGAGCTTTTCTCTCTCAGATATTATCATGTGCTCTTGAGCTTTTCTCTCGACGTTATTTTTGTAAGCCTTTTTTTCCCTTTATTATATTCTCTTGATTCTCTTTTTGAATGATCTTCTATTTAAAGCCTTCTCAAAAGTATTCGTTAGACAAAGCTTTACTTTGATCTTTGAGTCTTCCTAGTCTTTTCGTATGTAGCAGCCATTGGTTAAAGTCAACTTGTCAGAGTAGGCATGCTTTTCTAATACTTTGACAAAAGTAGGCATACGATTTTCCTAGCACGACTTCTGATGAGGAGAATATTTTGTGAATGTCTTCTTTGTTCGTAACGACCACTTTTGATTTGTATAGAATAGAGCAAGTGGATGTGTTTATAGCCAATTTTCACAAAGTAGAGTAGATATGCATGCAGGATATATGCCCTTTCTCTTATCACCTTAGTTGTTTTTAAACGTTGAGCATTTAATGTCTGTTTAGAACAACGAAGTGTTTTTTACATTTTATACTATTCAGGTAGGATTTGATCATTTAAGCTGTTTATCAAGATATCAAGCAGTTGATGAAAACTTCACCGTTGGATGAAGTATGTCGTTTAGCACATGGTATCGTCTAGCCTATGTAAACGCTTTGAATTTTTCTCTATTCTATTCAACAAATGTGTTTAACAATGTGTTTTACAACATAAGTTTTTGGAATATCATTTGAGACTTTTCAGCTTGCTTTCTAAAAACATCGTTTGGCAATTTTATCTTGTCAAGACAAATTGAGTGTTTGTTTCATTATTACCTAGCAGTCTATAACATTTGTATTCAACAAAACTCTCATTTATGCTTTAATTAGGAAATTTATGTCTGAGCAGTGTAGCAAAATGGTTGCATGTTTACAAAAACTAAGAGGGGAGAGGGGATCGATTGGTTTCTTTTCGAAAATGTGTGCCTTTAAAAAAATTTCTCTAATTAATCTTACTTAAAAGATAATTAACTAAAATAAAAAAGAATAAGGGAAGAGAGAAATTTGCAAAGATAATTTTATATTGCTTGGATCAAAAGAATCTTATGTTCAATTGTTAATCCCTCAAAGAAATCTATGTTTCACCATCACAAAAAAAATAAACCTTGCTATCACACAAATACAAGTTTATAGGTTTAGAAAACATCTCTCTTGAGACCACAAGAAAATAATACTCACTTCCCTTGAACACCACAAGGGATGAACACTTGCTCTGAAACTTGACGAAGGATGAGAGGCTCTACTTAACAGCAACAATAACACTCACAGTGAAAGTTCTCTCTCGTGCCCACACCAAGTTTCCAAGCCTTTTCAAAGAGTTTCACAAACCCTAGCTTCATACTTCACTTTCGTTCAGAATGAGTTGTTGTGTATTTAGAATGAGAGTCTAGAACTTCTGTTTAAAGACTTCAATCAAGGACACCTCCAAAAAACATTGTTAGACTTTTCTCGCTATAATAATCGATTATCCCACTTTAATGATCGACTAACCTTTAAATGAATAGTCCAACGGCCAAAAACATGCCAGAAAACTCCAACATATATTCACAATAATCAATTATTATAAGTCCTAATCAATTATCAATAATCGATTATCATGACTGCTAATCGATTATTCCAATGGCCATTATGAGTTTTTGTTTTTGAAAACATGCTCTGTGATAATCAATTATCTTAGCTAATCGATTATCCATAATCGATTATTAATCCTACTAATAGACTATTCCAGAGTGATTTTGAAACCAAAAAGAATTTTAAAACACAACTTACATGAAATAAAAAACTACTCTAAGCCCTATACAAAATTCTATACTTATTACAAAAGCTTTCCAAAAATAATACATGTTAACCCGAGTGAAAGTTAGGGTTATTTTAAGATTTGCAATCCAAATAATATTTAAACTTCAGATTCACCCAAAATAAGGACTCCTAGGATTTTTCTCCTAAAATAGGAGTTTAAAAGAGTGGTAAAAAAATCGTTCAAAAATAATAACGATAACTATCAAAACCAAAAATCACATTAAATAGTTATATGCAGGATTATATTTTTGAGTTGTGGATACTTGGTTTTATGTGCAGGTTTGTTTCAGTGTTTATGTGATATCGAATGTTTACAGAAACAGTCATTTTTTTTAAAAAAAGCATACTTTAGACCGCGGTTCTAATAAAAATCGAGGCAAAAAATGGTCTATTGCTTTGGTTCTAGATCCAACCAAGGCCATAGACCCTTTAATTAATCAATTTTAAGGGTTTACGATCTCGGTTAGAACCAGAACCAAGACAATAGACCCTTTTTTTTTTTATTGCTTCGGGTTTTTTAAACCGGGCAAAATCATAACCTTTTTCCTTCGGTTTTTGAATCGAGGACAAAAGTCTTGACTTTTTACCTTGCCTGACTATACCTTGGTTCTACAAACGCTGTTATAAACCCAAAACAACCATTATCCTATCCCTTTGTTGCACTAGTGAAGACACCATCGTTTGAGAATGCATGAATTTTTTTTATACTCTATTCCCATGGGATACAATATCTTTTTTGCATTATAATTTTGTTTTGGCAATGTGATACCTTCAGGAAGCATGTCACTAATAACTCAAACAATTATATGAATCTTTTATCACTCCACCCATTTCTTGCCTTCATATTGAACAATTTTAATATCGCTGACAATCGAATATGCTTAGTGCATTGTGGATACAAAGATTTTTCTGTGTCACTAAACATGTTGTCATACACATGAGCATGTTGGAAGGAATTATGTCCAACATCACGTATCATATCTTTTAATCGATCACCCATCTTTAAATCAACTTCTTCTGCTTCATCTTGAGACTCAGTTACGCTTGGCATGTCTATTAATTCACCATGTCATGTCCACTTTGTGTAGCTCTTTAAGAATCCATCACAATTAACATGCTCCCAAATAACTTTAGTTGGTAGTGTTCACTCATTCAAACAATTAACACACGGGCACTAGAATCTTCTATTATTATCTGGAACATTTATCTTGCAAATTCAAGAAATTGTTCTACTGCACTCTCATATTCATTTGTTGTACATATAAAATTTATCCAATTCCGATCCATGGTTATTTGTAAAAGCAACACCTTTACTTTTAGGTGGAGCTAAGAAACAATTAAATACGTAGTCCAATCTGTGAATTGAACCCTACTACCAAACCACAATATAAGAAATTAATCAATGGATTTAGTTCAATATACCTCACTTCAAAGTACATGAGAGACTAATATCTCCTTCAATGAATTTAGAAATGTATATTATGTACTTGAAAATGTTCTATTTAAAATGTACATTTTGTTCTGGATAGTTTCTGATTTTGAGGCATTGGTTCATGCAAAAACCAATTTAATTTAAAAAAGCACACAAAAATTTACATCTCACTAAGCATTGTCAGATGTAAATTTACGTCTGACCATGTACAATTAAATGTAAATTTATCTCTAACTGTGTGTAGTCAAATAAAAATTTGTGTTTTCTTTTCCTTAAATTGTTCTAAATTTAGGTTGGAGTGAGAAACTCTAACGTAAATTTGAATCGAGGTTATAGTAACAATTCTACATAAATTTAAATTGGAAAAATACTTCGACATTAATTTATGTCACTCACCATTACATCAAACCTATAATAGACATAAAAACTTAAAATAACAAATGTAAAAAGTCTTGTGTTATTATATCTGAAAGTGGTCCATTTATTTTTAAGATAAAAAACCGTTATTAAAAAACGTGCCCATGATTCTCCACCACAATCTCTTTTTATTAGGTGTATAAGTCAGTTGTATTCTGTTAGACAGCTGTAACTACTACAGCATAACAGATGTCATTGTAATCTGTATATAACAGACATGCGGGTTCTCACATTTTTTTTTGAATAATACAACATCATCATTCAGTACTTGTTTTTCCCTGTTCTCTCTCTATTCTTTCTCTGCCACTCGGTGCATACTTTCTTTTGCTTGTCCAACAGAACTGGTATCCAGAGCTCAGGTTGCAAACTTGGGAGCTTCAGAAATCATCAAAGCTTGGCGGAGGCTTGGCGGAAAGGTGGTTGAAGCATAAAGAAGATCAAGACCGTGTTTCTTGGTAAAAGATTGGAAGTGGGAAGTATGGCCAGCAGTGATATCTCATCTGCTAATCTACCAATTCTTACTGAGAAAAATTGGAGTAGATGGAATACACAGATGCAGGTTTTATTCCGATATCAAGATGTGCAGGAGGTTGTCGAAGGTGATTATCAAGAGATTCCTTCGGGTGCGGCAGATGAGAGAAAAGCCGAGGAGAGAAAGAAGGATAATAAAGCATTGTTTCTAATCCACCAATGCGTGGATGATGCGCATTTTGAAAAAATCCAACATGCAAAGACGGCGAGAGAAGCTTGGAGCATTCTTGTTAGATGTCATACTGGAGGAGAGAAAATAAAGAAGGTCAAGTTACAGACATTAAGAAGGCAGTATGAATTGATGCAGATGTTGGATGGTGACAAAATCAGAGAATATTTTGATAAAGTGATTGCCATCACCAATCAAATGAAGGGATGTGGAGAGGCTATCACGGACCTAATGGTGATTGAAAAGATCATGAGATCTTTACCTCAGAAATTTGACTACATAGTTGTGGCCATAGAAGAATCAAGAGAGCTGGAAAAGATGAAAATAGAGGAATTGCAAAGCTCTCTGAAAGCACATGAGATGAGGATGTTTGACAGAAATCCAGTCAAGATTGATGAACAAGCCTTGAAGGTTCATCATGGAAAGAATGATGCAAAGAAAAAACAGAAGACATGGAAAGGAAAGAAGGGGAATTGGAAGCCCAACAGATCAAATGATGATAAAAATGGTGAATCAGATTCTGTGGAAGATAAAGGCAGTATGGAGAAGTATCAAAAGAAGAAAGACAAGAAGAGTATAGAGTGCTACAATTGTCACAAATTTGGGCATTTTGCATATGAGTGTTATGCCAACAAAGGAAATCAAAACTGGAATCATAAAAAGCACCAGAGCAAGGAGGCTTATCGAGCTCAAGAGGACTCGGACTCAGAACCTATCACCTTAATGGTAACCATGACTGCAACTAATTCTGAGTCTCAAGATAAGATGTGGTATTTAGATTCGGGATGTTCGAATCACATGACCTACCACAAAGAATGGCTGGTGAATCTTGATGAATCCAAGAAGAGTAAGGTGAAGGTTGCTGATGACAGTGTCTTGAAAGTAGAAGGAATTGGAGATGTGATTATCAGGAGGGAAAATGGTTCACAAGCAAGAATCACCAACGTGCTGCTTGTTCGAGAAATGAAATGTAACTTGCTAAGTGTTGGACAATTGGTGGAGAAAGGATTCACAGCTGTGATGGGAAACCGTGACAGGATGGAGTTGTATGATGACAACAAAAACTTGATCTTGCGGTGCAAGATTTCAAAGAATAAAACATTCCAGGTTAACTTGAATACTGTAGAAAACTTGGAGTGCATGTCTGCTGTGAAGGAGGATGAAAGTTGGACTTGGCACCTAAGATTTGGCCACTTAAACTTCAAAGACTTGAAACACCTTGGTGAGCAGAAAATGGTATCTGGAATTCCAAGTATAACAATTCCAGACGGTGTTTGTGAGTCGTGTTTGGCTGGAAAGCAGTCAAGGAAACCATTCAAATCTCAGATCAGAATGAGAGCCAAAGATCACTTGGAGGTGGTACATTCTGACATTTGTGGACCGTTTGAGGTACCTACGTTGGCTGGAAATAAATACTTCATAACGTTTGTGGATGAATTCAGCAGGATGCTATGGATATATGTGATCAAGGTGAAGAGTGAAGCTCTTGACATCTTTATAAAATTCAAAGCCTATGCTGAAAGAGAGAGTGGGAAGAAGTTGAAGATTTTGCGCACTGATGGAGGAGGAGAATACAATTCTGGTGCCTTTGAGAAACATTGCCAGATTTGTGGAATTGTGCACGAGATCACAACACCTTACACACCACAACATAATGGTTTGGCGGAGAGAAGAAATAGAACCATTGTAAACATGGCCAGATGTCTCTTAAAGGAGAAAAACATGCCACGCCATTTTTGGGGAGAGGCTGTGTCTACATCTGTCCATATTCTTAATAGGTGTCCAACTAAGAGATTAGAAGGCAAAGTGCCTCTAGAAGTCTGGACTGGAGAGAAGCCAGTAGTTAGCTATTTCAAGGTGTTTGGCTCACTTGCTTACAGCCATGTAGCAGACCAGAAACGCACCAAACTTCAGGATAAGAGTGAGGCAATGATATTTGTTGGATATCATGCTACTGGTGCCTACAAGCTATATGATCCAGTCAAGGAGAAGATGGTGTTAAGCAGGGATGTAATGGTGCTTGAGAAAGAAAGTTGGAACTGGGATGAGATGCAATCCAGCTTGAAGAAGACTAAGGTGACTGGAATTATTGATGACTCAATTGTTACCAATAAGGAGTATTGGTAAATCTTGAAGAAATTTGTTTTGATGATGCTACAAGAAGTTTTAGTTGAAGAAGATATTAGAATTAGTTAAAAGCAATTTGTAGAAATTAAATGTAGTAGGAAATTCTTGTAAACCTTGTAAACTTGCATTTTTAACTGCAATAATCGATTATGGAATGGCAATAATCGATTATCACAAAGTCATACAGGAATAATCGATTATCTCTTCATATAATCGATTATCACATTTTGAAAACCCTGTAACGGACTTGAATAATCGATTATCACTTACAATAATCGATTATTCATGGCAGTTGGGAGCTAACCTTTGGCATTCAGTGTACTTGGCTATATATTTTGATTTGGAGAAATAAAAAAAAAAATGTTGTTGAACAGAAGCTCTAGCAGAATACTGTTTGTCAAAGGAAGTTCTCAGAAGCTATAGTTCAAGTTCCCTTGCTTGGTCTCGTGAACAGGAGAGGCTCGCGTTTCGTGTGTCGATTGTCGGAGCAAGCTCTCTTCGAGTTAGCAAGGTGCTCTGCCTGGTCTCGTGAATAGGAGAAGCTCGCGTTTCGTTTGTCGATAGTCGGAGCGGTTCTCTTCGAGTTGGCAGAGTGTTCTTCTTCCGGTTCGTTCGTCGAAGGAAGGTTTATTTATCTGCTTTATTAACTATTTGTTGTAATCTGTTAAACCATTTTTAGTGAAAAAGGTTAATCACTATTTATAGTGATTAACGACTGGACGTAGAATCTTTTGATTCGAACCAGGATAAAAATTCTGTGTTGTTCTTCTTATTCCCTGCACTCATTTTATTTTACGTATATCAACTGTTTGATAAATTTTCTCAAAGAAAATTATTTTTACTAAAAGGACCAAATTAATTTTAATTGTGATCGAACACGCTTTCCACTCTCTTTCAAGTTTTTAATTCCGCTGTGCGACTCTATAACGGTACCGATTGTTCCAACAATTGGTATCAGAGCTTGCTTTGATAGTTTTTCAAAATTTGCGAAAATGGCCGGTCACAATCAAAACCATGTATATGCTGAGGGTGCTTCCATTAACAGACCTCCATTGTTTACTGGTGATAACTATGCTTTTTGGAAAGTGAGAATGGAGATTTTTATGGGGTCTGTTGATAGAGGTATCTGGGAAGCTGTACAAAATGGCCCTTATATTCCTATGAATACTGTTGATGGTGTAGAGACTGAAAAACCTTATTTTAATTGGACTGCTGAAGAAAATAGACGAGCTCAGTTTGATATTAAGGCTCGGAATATAATTTTATCTGCACTAACCATTGATGATTTTTTCAAAGTATCTGTTTATAAAAGTGCTCAGGAAATGTGGAAATTTTTAAGAGTCACTCATGATGAAGTATTGAATGTGGCTAAGTTGACTTGTTCGAACTCATGGTCTACATTAAACTCCTCAAGCTCAAGCGATTCTAATGAGCAAGAAAATCTATGCTTGATGGCCAACGATAAATCATCTGAAAGCAAAATCTTGAAGGAAAAGAAGGACTATCAAGGTTCCTCTTCAAGCTTCAAATGTTATGGATGTGGTGAAAGAGGCCATCTGAAAGCTGACTGTTCAAGCAACAAAAGAAGTAAAGAAAGAAAAGAAAAGAAAATTCACAAGAAGAAGAAGGTTCACATTGCCTCGAAGGATAATGCATCAACCACCTCTAGTTCAAGTGATTCTGTTGAAGAAATAAACTTGTGTTTGACAGCTAATTTTGATGATGCTGGAAGCCAAGTAAGTAATTCTAGCTATGAATCTAATGAATTTGATTTACAAAAGGCGTTTCTTGAATTACTTGATGAATCTGAAACATTGAATGCTGCTTATAAAAATATGAAAAAGGAATTTAAAGAATTGAAATGGAAATATGAAAATGCATTAGATGAGGAAGTCATATTAAGAAACAAAGTTAGTAATCTTGAAACAAAATTGTCTGAATCTAATTCAAATGAAAAACCTGTTGAGTGTTTATCTTGTAAAAGTCATATGTTTAACATTGACATACTTGAAAATTTACTTTCTAAAGCAACCAAGTCTGTCTCACATGTTTTTAGAAGGAGCAATGTTAGAAATAAAGAAGTGCATCATAAAAAGTCTAAAGTTAAGAGAACTCGTAGAGTTTGGGTTGAAAAAGGAACAACTGTAAAAACCAAACTGCATGGTGTTTGTTGCTTCTATTGTATGAAAAAAGGACATACTTCAAATAAATGTAGTATCAAACATTTTGATGTTCCTGATGGAAAATGTGCTTGGATTCCCATTATAAAGTAATTTGTCTCTAACCCTGAGGACCCAAATGAGATTATGGGCACCAAACCTCTCTTGGATGGTTTTGCAGGTTAAGTTCTCAAAAAGAGAGGAGAGATCCATGGTATTATGCTTTCGGAAATAATGATCTAAGAGCAGGAAGTGAATCCATCAAATGGCATTCAAAGCCTTGGTTCGAACTCCATGTGATTGAGCTAAGTGTTGTTTGAACTGTGTTATTGCACTTTGTTCTGGTTATCTTTCTAATTTTCCATTATTTGATTATTGTTATATTCATTTAAATGAGTTGGTTGATAGATTTTCATTGGCATTTTTAGATAATTAAGTTATTTGATGATTGAATTGGCATTTCCGTTTCAAAGATGTTTTCTGTGGAGATCTATTTATATGCATGCCATATGAGCTATGATTTGCTCCACATAAAGCTTGATTACAAACTGTGAAAATCACTGTAGAATAGTCTTTAAAAGCAGTTGTCAAAACTACATTTCCTTGTTTGAGTCAATTTTCCAGTTTTAAATTCTGGTTTGCCAATATTTCATGGATAAAATCCATTGAACCAAGATAAACAATGTTATTGAATTAAATCTGATTACTGCATATTGATGTTTTAATTTTTATATATGTTGTTTTATATGCAGAGTTGAATTCATTGGGTTGAACAGATTGGGATATGAGAGTGCATGAATCATAGCTGTTGTTTTGAAAGTTGTAAATTGTGTTGTCAAAGTTAGTTTTTTGAACTGATTGTGCTAGCTGAAATGCTTTCATATCAAACCTGTAGCAGCTGTGATAATTTCCATTTAAGCTACTGTTGCATTCATTTTAGTTTATAAATTGGTTGCTTAATCATTGATATCTTAATTGTTTGAAAAATGGTTGTTGATTTTGTGGGTTAATTGAGTATGCTAAAAGTTAAATTTGAATTGCATATTTAAGGGGGTATCTTTACTTTATGAACTTAGAAGAGAGGTTGGAGTGTTAGACATATCTTAGAATCAAAATCTATGCAAATTTTTGCATTTTTCGTAAACTTAACGCTTCATAATCGATTATCATCAAGTCATAATCGATTATTCATGCATTAAAATCAATTCTGGAAAATCTTGAGCAGATAATCGATTATCATTATGCATAATCGATTATCATGCAATTCTGGGCAGTAATTATTGAACTGATAATCGATTATCACAAGCCATAATCGATTATCACGCTGACATGTTCAAAAATAGAGTCGTTGGAGCATCCCATAACGGCTATAAACGACCATAAACGGCTAGTTTGTCCATTCTTCTTATAATGTAATATTTATTTTCATAAATAAAATGATCTCTTGATTATATGCATCCTTTGATTAATTGAGGGGGAGATCATATTTAGGGGGAGCCTTCAACATCCGATCTTTTTGCTTCTGATCAAAAAGGGGGAGAAGAATAATACAAGGGGAGAAGTATAAATTATTACAGGTATTGCTAACCTTGTTGTTGTTTGTTAGCTTGTATGTTTTGCAGGTAAGCCAAACTTGCTTTTAAAATTGAATTTTTGATCATCATCAAAAAGGGGGAGATTGTTACCAATAAGGAGTATTGGTAAATCTTGAAGAAATTTGTTTTGATGATGCTACAAGAAGTTTTAGTTGAAGAAGATATTAGAATTAGTTAAAAGCAATTTGTAGAAATTAAATGTAGTAGGAAATTCTTGTAAACCTTGTAAACTTGCATTTTTAACTGCAATAATCGATTATGGAATGGCAATAATCGATTATCACAAAGTCATACAGGAATAATCGATTATCTCTTCATATAATCGATTATCACATTTTGAAAACCCTGTAACGGACTTGAATAATCGATTATCACTTACAATAATCGATTATTCATGGCAGTTGGGAGCTAACCTTTGGCATTCAGTGTACTTGGCTATATATTTTGATTTGGAGAAATAAAAAAAAAAAATGTTGTTGAACAGAAGCTCTAGCAGAATACTGTTTGTCAGAGGAAGTTCTCAGAAGCTATAGTTCAAGTTCCCTTGCTTGGTCTCGTGAACAGGAGAGGCTCGCGTTTCGTGTGTCGATTGTCGGAGCAAGCTCTCTTCGAGTTAGCAAGGTGCTCTGCCTGGTCTCGTGAATAGGAGAAGCTCGCGTTTCGTTTGTCGATAGTCGGAGCGGTTCTCTTCGAGTTGGCAGAGTGTTCTTCTTCTGGTTCGTTCGTCGAAGGAAGGTTTATTTATCTGCTTTATTAACTATTTGTTGTAATCTGTTAAACCATTTTTAGTGAAAAAGGTTAATCACTATTTATAGTGATTAACGACTGGACGTAGAATCTTTTGATTCGAACCAGGATAAAAATTCTGTGTTGTTCTTCTTATTCCCTGCACTCATTTTATTTTACGTATATCAACTGTTTGATAAATTTTCTCAAAGAAAATTATTTTTACTAAAAGGACCAAATTAATTTTAATTGTGATCGAACACGCTTTCCACTCTCTTTCAAGTTTTTAATTCCGCTGTGCGACTCTATAACGGTACCGATTGTTCCAACATCAATGTCTACAGAACCAGAAACAGAAACCACAGAAGTCAATGACTCATTTCAGCACACTGTGAATCAGAGACAGCAAAGGCAAAGGGTAATTCCTCAAAGATTTTCTGAGTTTGAAGTATACACTGATACTCAAATTGACGAAGGAGGAAATCTGGTGCACATAGCATTAATGGCTGGAGCAGAACCATTAAATGAGATGGAAGCTATGGAACAGCCAGTTTGGAGTAAGGCAATGGAAGAAGAAATTAAATCTATAGAGAAGAATGCAACCTGGAGGTTAGTAGATCTTCCTGTTGGAAAGCAATGCATAGGTGTGAAGTGGATTTTTAAGAAGAAACTAAACCCAGATGGAACAATTTCAAAACACAAGGCAAGGCTTGTGGCAAAGGGCTTTCTTCAAAAGCAAGGCCTAGACTACTCTGAAGTATTTGCACCAGTGGCACGAATAGAAACAATCCGATTGGTAATTGCAATGGCCTGTGCAAGGGAATGGTCATTATACCAGCTTGATGTTAAATCTGCATTTCTTCATGGACCATTGGAAGAAGAGGTGTATGTGCAGCAACCACCTGGTTTCATTGATAAAGGGAAGGAACATCAAGTGTATAGGTTGCAGAAGGCTTTGTACGGGCTAAAACAAGCTCCAAGAGCTTGGAACAAGCGGATTGATTCCTACTTAATCAATCAAAAATTCTGTAGATGTGCAGTTGAGCATGGTGTATATGTAAAGGGAGAGACTGTGGAGGATCTGATCATCATTTGCTTATATGTAGACGATTTGCTTGTTACTGGATCAAATCCAGTGGATATTGATGAATTCAAGAAGGTAATGGAAGCAGAGTTTGAGATGACTGATTTAGGAAAGTTGAGTTACTTTCTGGGAATGGAGTTTACATATACAACCACTGGATTAATTCTACATCAGAGGAAGTATGCTGGAGAACTGTTGAAGAGATTCAATATGATGGAATGCAACCCTGCACGTAGTCCAATGGAGGCTAATCTGAAATTAATAAAGGAGGAGTCTGAAGAAGATGCAGATGAAACAAAGTTTAAGCAAATCATTGGATCATTGCGGTTTCTATGCAACAGCAGACCTGACTTGGCATTTTGTGTGGGGATAATTAGTAGGTTCATGAGCAAACCGAAACAATCACATATGCAGGCTGCAAAGAGGGTGCTACGATACATCAAAAACACACTGGATTATGGAATTCTATTTCCTGGAGGAAGAAAGAAGACTGCAATGGAGATAACAGGCTACACGGATTCAGATTATGGTGGTGATCCGATTGAGAGGAAAAGCACATCTGGCTATATCTTCATGTTGAATGGTGCTCCTATTTCCTGGTGCTCAAAAAAGCAACCGGTGGTGGCTCTCTCAAGTTGTGAAGCCGAGTATATAGCTGGGAGTTTTGCTACTTGTCAAGGTGTTTGGATTAAGGAATTGATGGAAGAATTGAAAATGCCTATGGAGAAGCCAATACAGTTGAAGATTGATAATATTTCAGCAATCAATCTAGCCAAGAATCCTGTTAGTCATGGAAGAAGTAAACATATAGAAGTTAAATTTCACTTTCTAAGGGATATGGTGAATAAGGAAAGGATTGCTCTAGTCTACTGCAAAACTGAGGTGCAGTTGGCTGATTTATTTACCAAACCATTAAAGGTAGATAGGTTTGATTCTTTGAAAAAGAGCATAGGAGTTGTATCCCTTAGACATCTGACTTAAGGAGGAATATTAGGTGTATAAGTCAGTTGTATTCTGTTAGACAGCTGTAACTACTACAGCATAACAGATGTCATTGTAATCTGTATATAACAGACATGCGGGTTCTCACATTTTTTTTTGAATAATACAACATCATCATTCAGTACTTGTTTTTCCCTGTTCTCTCTCTATTCTTTCTCTGCCACTCGGTGCATACTTTCTTTTGCTGGTCCAACACTTTTAACGTTATATACTCTGTGATGGTTTTTGGAGATATACAGACTTTTTCAGAAAATTTCATATCAGGTCACTGAGCCTACTCTTTCCTTCATATATACATCACCATCGTGTTTTAAGAGCAAGGGTTCAGAAACCAGAAATTAGGCTAGCGTACAACAATGGCTGGAGGTTGGTCTTTTTGCTTCCGCTTTTATTCTTATAAATCTGAATATGATTAAATGTGCTTGTTTGATATATTTAGATTTATTGAATCTTCAGTATGAATTGTATGAACATGTTTTTTACATTTGGTATCAGAACATGTTTATCCTCTGCCTTGTTTGGTTCACTCCTTTGCGTATTGTGTTTTCAATTTTATTAATTGTTTTGAAATTGGAGAAAGAAGAAATTTTTGGTGAAATTTTCTACAAAATTTTCCGTGAAAATTTTGATGCTGAAAGGTTGAAGATGATTGAAACGGCATTTGGCATTGCGTTTGATTTTGGGTATCTTTCATAAACCTATATTTCAATTTTTTATTTTTCTTCTTTACCTGTTGGATACGTACGTGCACTGGAGGTTTGGAAGTGAAAGTTACGCTCCTGCTTCTGGTTTTAATTCAGATTTTAATCCAGAATTGTCTTTTCACTCTGCACACTGATTGCTTTCCATACATATATTTTAATATATATTATTACATTTTATTGGATGTCCTTTACGGTTACTGATATATGCACGTTTGATAGGCATTTAATTATGCGCATTGAACATTTAGATTGAAAGTGAATTTTGCTGCTTTTCATGTTACTGTTACATGCTTAATATATTTGTATATATGTTAGGCACTTTTATAGGCATGTTATACACTTTATTAGGATTAAAGTGCGCGTGGAATATTTACTAATATTTTATATTAGTATAATAAATTTTGAATATTAATTATATTTATAATATAATTCTTATATTTAGATTAAATATAAGACCTAAAGATAATTTAATGTTTAGTGATAAATATAATTTTTAATAATTAGAGAGTAGCCACAGCATCTTTAATTAGTTAAATTATATTATAAAGATCACTTTATTAAAACATTAATTGTAGTTAATTATATATAGTGTGATGAAATATACCCACAAGATTTTTGTTACATTTGTATAATTAATTAGGATAAAATATTAATTATAATTCTTAATTTTCCCATAGGAATTAGGAATGAAATATAATTTAATAGTTTTATCATAAAGTTAAATGAGTCCAATTGAGTAAGACTTTAGCCCACAGGCAAGTTTTTATGTTAATAGACTTATTGGTAAAGACATGTTTTACATTGGTAAAACATGATATTTATTTTAGTCTCAAATTATGATAATGAACATGAATATTTGAATTTGCAGTTTCTCAATCTGTGAATATTTCTGATATCAAGTGTGGTATTCCCGAATTGAGAGGAGATAATTATAAGATTTGGAAGGAGAGAGTTCTTCTTCATTTAGGCTGGATGGACATAGACTATGCTATTAGAAAACTTGAACCACCTGGTATTACTGAAACTAGCACTTCAGATGCCATTGAACTTTATGAAAAATGGGAGAGGTCAAATCGTCTCTCCGTAACGTTCATAAAAACCAATATTTCCGCTGGAATCCGGGGTTCGGTTGATCAGTATGAGAATGTCAAGGATTTACTGAAGGCTATTGATGAGCAGTTTACGACATCTGATAAATCTCTTGCTAGCACTCTTATAATGCAGTTTTCATCCTTAAAGCTCACTGGAATTAGAGGAGTGCGTGATCATATCATGCGCATAAGGGACATTGTGGCTCAACTAAAAGCTTTGGAAGTTACCATGTCGGATTCTTTCCTAGTGCACTATATTTTGTGCACTTTGCCTCACCATTATGCTCCTTTTAAAATCTCTTACAACACACATAAGGACAAATGGTCTATTAATGAATTATTGACCATGTGTGTTCAAGAAGAAGAAAGGCTTTTGATTGAAGAAGGGGAGAAGGTGAACTTGACCACTTCGTTTAAGAACAAGAAGAACCAAGTTAATAAGAAGGGAAAGATTCCTGCTCAGCCAGTTATTAAGAAGGAGTCTAGATGTTTCTTTTGTAAAAAGAAGGGACACATGAAGAAGGAATGTCAAAAGTTTAAGGATTGGCTGGAAAAGAAAGGTAACTTGTTTGCTTTTGTCTGTTATGAATCTAATTTGACTAGTTTTAATCATAACACATGGTGGATTGATTCTAGTTCTACAATCCATGTTTCTAATACCTTGCAGGGTATGGAAAATCTAAGGAAACCGATGGGAAGTGAACAACACATCTATTCAGGAAGCAAGATGAGTTCACATGTTGAAGCCATTGGGACGTGCAACTTAGTTTTAAGCAGTGGTTTTGTTTTATGTTTAGAAAAGACCTTTTATGTTCCTAGTTTTAGCAAGAATTTGATTTCTATTTCGCAACTTGCACCTTTGGGTTTTTCTTTTAATTTTACGGATTCTGGTTTTACTTTATTGAATAAATCCAAAGTTATTGGCTTTGGGGAATTATGCGATGGTCTTTACTTTATTAAATTGCAAAACAACGTTGCTTATAGTTCTATGCATGTTTCCGCTGGGTTAAAAAGATGTGTTATGAATGAGGATTCTTCTGTTTTATGGCACCGAAGATTGGGACATATCTCCATTGAGAGAATTAAGCGATTAGTAAGTGAAGGAGTACTTAGTACTTTGGATTTTACTGATTTTGAGACTTGCGTGGATTGCATAAAGGGAAAGCAAACTAACAAGTCTAAAAGAGGTGCTAAGAGGAGTTCAAATTTACTAGAAATTATTCATACAGATATTTGTTGTCCGGATATGGATGCAAGTAGTCCGAAATACTTTATCAGCTTTATAGATGATTACTCACGATACATGTATCTATACTTGCTTCGTTCTAAGGATGAAGCCTTAGATGCCTTTAAAGTTTTTAAGGTTGAAGTAGAATTGCAATGCGGAAAGAAAATTAAGATTGTGAGATCAGACAGAGGTGGAGAGTACTACGGTAGATACACGGAGAATGGACAAGCACCTGGTTCGTTTGCTAGATTTCTTCAAGAACATGGGATTGTTGCCCAATATACCATGCCTGGCTCTCCAGATCAGAATGGTGTAGCAGAAAGAAGAAATCGAACCTTAATGGATATGGTGAGAAGTATGAGGAGTAATTCAAAACTTCCTCAATTCTTGTGGACTGAAGCACTTAAGACGGCTGTGTATATAGTAAATCGGGTCCCAACTAAGGCTGTTTTAAAAACACCTTTTGAGTTATTCAAGGGTTGGAAACCTAGTTTACGACATGTACGCGTTTGGGAATGTCCGTCTGAAGTAAGAATTTATAATCCACAAGAGAAGAAACTAGACCCAAGGACTATTAGTGGGTATTTCATTGGATATGCTGAAAAGTCCAAAGGGTATAGATTCTATTGTCCAAATCATAACACTAGGATTGTGGAATCAAGAAATGCAAAGTTTCTTGAAAATGACTTGATTAGTGGGAGTGATTTAAATCAAGACGTTGATCTTGAAAAAGATCACTATGAAGCTCAAACCTCTCAATCAAATGAAAGATTGGTAGACATTCACGCTCCTCCAGCTCAAAAGCGTATTAGACAACCAATAATTGAAGTTCCACAAACTGTTGAGAATGATAATGTAGATCAAGTTGTTGACGAGGAGCAACAAGAAAATGTTGAACAACCGGTTGAACAACAAGCTTCTCATCAAGATGTTGAGACAACATTAAGAAGATCTACTAGAATCAGAAGACCAGCAGTTTCTAGTGATTATGAAGTGTATTTACAAGAATCGGATTACAACATTGGAGCCGAAAATGATCCTGAAACGTTTTCACAAGCCATGAGTTCTAAAGAATCAAACCTATGGTATGATGCTATGAAAGACGAGATGGATTCTATGGCATCCAACAAAGTTTGGGATCTCGTTCAGTTGCCTGATGGTGT
The DNA here is from genome assembly GCF_016808095.1 of Vigna angularis. Lineage (NCBI taxonomy): Eukaryota > Viridiplantae > Streptophyta > Magnoliopsida > Fabales > Fabaceae > Vigna > Vigna angularis. The sequence continues at coordinate 10,980,590 of NC_068973.1, read as the reverse complement.
AAAATCCATTGGATGTAGATGGGTCTTTAAAACCAAAAAAGACTCAAAAGGCAACATTGAGAGACATAAGGCAAGACTTGTTGCCAAAGGATTCACTCAAAGAGAAGGAATTGATTACACAGAGACATTTTCTCCTGTATCTAAGAAAGATTCCTTCCGAGTAATTATGGCATTAGTAGCTCATTTTGACTTTGAGTTACATCAAATGGATGTGAAAACAACATTCCTTAATGGTGATCTAGAAGAAGAGGTTTACATGAAACAACCTAAAGGATTCTCTTCTAAAGATAGTGAGCACTTGGTATGTAAGCTTAATAAATCCATCTATGGATTAAAACAAGCCTCCCGCCAATGGTATCTAAAATTTCATGATGTTATCACTTCATTCGGTTTTGAAGAAAACATCATGGATCAATGTATATACCAAAAGGTCAGTGGGAGTAAGATTTGTTTCCTTCTTTTATATGTGGATGACATTTTGCTTGCAACCAATGATAAGGGTTTGCTATATGAAGTGAAACAATTTCTCTCAAAGAACTTTGACATGAAGGATATGGGAGAGGCATCTTATGTCATTGGCATTAAGATCCATAGGGAAAGATCTCGAGGCATTTTGGGTTTGTCTTAAGAGACCTATATCAACAAAGTTTTAGAGAGGTTTAATATGAAGAATTGTTCACCAAGTGTAGCTCCCATTGTAAAGGGTGACAAACTTGATTTAAGTCAATGTCCGAAAAATGATCTTGAGCGGGAACAGATGAAAAATATTCCATATGCTTCAGCTGTCGGAAGTCTTATGTATGCTCAAGTTTGTACTAGACCTGACATTGCATTTGCAGTTGGAGTTTTAGGAAGATATCAGAGTAATCCAGGTGTTGACCACTGGAAAGCTGCAAAGAAAGTAATGAGATATCTTCAAGGAACAAAAGATTTCATGCTCATGTATAGACGAACTGCTAATTTAGAAGTGATTGGCTACTCCGATTCAGACTATGCTGGTTGCGTTGATTCACGAAAATCAACGTCTGGTTACATTTTTATGTTAGCTGATGGAGCAGTATCTTGGAATAGCAAAAAGCAAACCTTGACTGCTACTTCTACTATGGAAGTTGAATTCGTTTCTTGTTTTGAGGCTTCTTCACATGGTGTATGGTTGAAGAGTTTTATATCTGGGCTTAGAGTTGTGGACTCAATTGCTAGGCCACTGAAGTTGTACTGTGATAACTATGCTGCTGTTTTCATGGCTAAGAATAATAAAAGTGGAAGTCGAAGTAAGCACATCGACATTAAATATCTAGCCATAAGAGAACGTGTTAAAGAAAAGAAAGTGGTTATTGAGCACGTTAGCACTGAGTTGATGATTGCTGATCCTTTAACTAAAGGCATGCCACCAAAGAATTTTAAGGATCATGTAACGCGAATGGGACTTGGTTCCATGATGTGACAATCATTGTAAGTACTTTCATTTTGATAAAACTCTTATTCAGTTTAATGTTTTCTCAATTATTTATGCACATAATTAATTATTTTGAGAAAACTCATTTAGTTGTGACCTAGAATAGACATATGGTTTATTCATTAAAGTTAAGAGATTGTGATGTGAGACTAAATACATCGTAATACATGGGAGATAATACTCATTATTAGAGGAACTATCACCATGATTCATATATTTGGTCTCTTATTAGGTTTGATGGTTGAATAAAATGGACCAAGTGGGAGAATGTTAGTCTTATACACAAGAGAGGTTACATTTTAATATTATATTATATAATATTACATCTTTCACATTTATTTTTATTCCTTTTCAGTTAATATTATAAAGCAGTTAATATATATTTTGAAAGTGGTCCATTTATTTTTAAGATAAAAAACCGTTTTTAAAAAACGTGCCCATGATTCTCCACCACAATCTCTTTTAACGTTATATACTCTGTGATGGTTTTTGGAGATATACAGACTTTTTTAGAAAATTTCATATCAGGTCACTAAGCCTACTCTTTCCTTCATATATACATCACCATCGTGTTTTAAGAGCAAGGGTTCAGAAACCAGAAATTAGGCAAGCGTACAACAATGGCTGGAGGTTGGTCTTTCTGCTTCCGCTTTTATTCTTATAAATCTGAATATGATTAAATGTGCTTGTTTGATATATTTAGATTTATTAAAAATTATATTTATCATTAAACATTAAATTATCTTTAGGTCTTATATTTAATCTAAATATAAGAATTATATTATAAATATAATTAATATTCAAAATTTATTATACTAATATAAAATATTAGTAAATATTCCACGCGCACTTTAATCCTAATAAAGTGTATAACATGCCTATAAAAGTGCCTAACATATATACAAATATATTAAGCATGTAACAGTAACATGAAAAAGCAGCGAAATTCACTTTCAATCTAAATGTTCATCGCGCATAATTAAATGCCTATCAAACGTGCATATATCAGTAACCGTAAAAGACATCCAATAAAACGTAATAATATATATTAAAATATATGTATGGAAAGCAATCAGTGTGCAGAGTGAAAAGACAATGCTGGATTAAAATCTGAATTAAAACCAGAAGCAGGAGCGTAACTTTCACTTCCAAACCTCCAGTGCACGTACGTATCCAACAGGTAAAGAAGAAAAATAAAAAATTGAAATATAGGTTTATGAAAGATACCCAAAATGAAACGCAATGCCAAATGCCGTTTCAATCATCTTCAACCTTTCAGCATCAAAATTTTCACGGAAAATTTTGCAGAAAATTTCACCAAAAATTTCTTCTTTCTCCAGTTTCAAAACAATTAATAAAATTGAAAACACAATACATAAAGGAGTGAACCAAACAAGGCAGAGGATAAACATGCTCTGATACCAAATGTAAAAAACATGTTCATACAATTCATACTGAAGATTCAATAAATCTAAATATATCAAACAAGCACATTTAATCATATTCATATTTATAAGAATAAAAACGGAAGCAGAAAGACCAACCTCCAGCCATGGTTGTACGCTTGCCTAATTTCTGGTTTCTGAACCCTTGCTCTTAAAACACGATGGTGATGTATATATGAAGGAAAGAGTAGGCTCAGTGACCTGATATGAAATTTTCTGAAAAAGTCTGTATATCTCCAAAAACCATCACAGAGTATATAACGTTAAAAGAGATTGTGGTGGAGAATCATGGGCACGTTTTTTAAAAACGGTTTTTTATCTTAAAAATAAATGGACCACTCTCAGAATATATATTAACTGCTTTATAATATTAACTGAAAAAGAATAAAAATAAATGTGAAAGATATAATATTATATAATATAATATTAAAATGTAACCTCTTCTGTATAAGGCTAACAAGTTTATTAACTTGATGTTAAGAATGTTACAATTTGATCGACATTTATATTTAGAAACTAAATTGATGTCTTTTATTTTTTTATAGTGAATCATTTTATCAAGTTCTGTAAGTTTGCTTGTTTAGTTAAAACAACGACACCAATTCGATAATAACATAACTCATGATACTATAAAGTACTACAATTAATACAACTCGTTACGAGACAAAATTTAACACATCCAAATAATTTGTTACTTTAATCATCGGTTGAGATTGTTATATCTAAAACATGTTGTAATGTCGTTTGGTCATCCGTTTAAATTCTTATATCTAAAACATGCATTAATGTGGATCATTAACAGTAATGTTCTGGAGATAGAAAAAATTATAAAAAAAAATCTCTTTTAATATAACCAATTAATAGAAATAAAAATTCTTTAAAATGGCGAAGTTTTATTGTTTTGAAAAAAAAATGGAAAAACGAGAGGTTATGTGATTTAACATGTTTGGAAGAAGAATGGAAAAATAAAGTTTTTTGTTTTCTATCAGCTAATGGAAAAAGGTTATGGACTAATATTTCATTAATTCGCCATTTGTATTATGAGTTTGCATTAACTTTTTTGTGCTTTAATTTATTCTACTTCAAATAATTAAAAAGTTTATGTACTATATGATTGATTGTCATATATGATTGCCTTATAAGTAGACAACTGATGTCCAAGTACAATCATCCTTTTCTGTCCTAATAAAATTTAGACCTCTATAGGAAACATATCTGACTTGAGCGTCGGAGTGTCTTCTGTAGGTCAAAAACCCATTGGAGTGGATCGCGTTCTCGGGGAGGATTGAAGATCAAAAGAGAGCAGAGCAAAGAAGGACAACCGACCCTCGGACCAATTCAACCGAAACATTTTGGCACCCACCGTGGGGCCAAGCGGCATCCCCATGAAGCCACGAAGAACCAGACGTGCGCTCGGTCTCGACATCGCTACTTCGGATCAACACCAGGTTTTGCAACAATAGTAACAAATTCCGTAATAATTCCTAAAGGCATGTCTTTTGTTTTGAGAACTTTCAGGAACCTTCAGTCCTACATCCAACCTTGAGAGGTTTCAGTTTTCATTATAATTTACAAAATATAATATATTTGTTTAACTCATTTTTGTGAGTAAAAGTATCCTGCACAGGAAGGTACAGAGCTGCGTTCAACCTTATCAGGTTCTACCCACTCTTAAATTATAAACAAGATGGTTCAGAGCTGCATTCAACCTTGTCAGGTTCTACCGACTCTTAATTTTAAAATATAAAATATTATGCACAGGATGCTTCAAACCTGCGTTCAACCTTATCAGGTTCTATTGACTCTTAATTTTAAATTATAAAATATTATGCACAGATGGTTTAGAGTGGTGTTCAACCTTGTCAGGTTCTACCAACTCTCACTAGTAAAAAATTGCATTTTTAACTCGGGCATTAGGCCTCGGTTTTTGTGGAACCGAAGCGTATCAAAACGCGGTGGCAGTCTTGTAATTTTTAAAATAGTATATACCTCGGTTGTTAAGTAACCGGTGTCTAAAAATAATACTGCCTCGGTTGGCAGGATAAAACCGAGGCATAAAATTCACGTGACAATGATACGACCTCGGTCACAGATGGACCGAGGCATATGGGCTTGGGCTGATAAAAGGTCAAACCTAGCAGCACTCTCCTCGGTCACGATTTTTCCCCAAACCTAGCAGCACTCTCGTCTTCTCCTTTCTCAAAACGATGTGCGATGGCGGTGAGAGCGGCCGCGAGACAGCGATGACGGTCCGACGAGACAGCGGCGACGGTGCGGTGCGATAGTGGCGACAGTGTGGCGCGACAGTGGCGACGGTGCAGCGATGGCGGAAGCTCTTTTTTCATGGAGTGGCGGGGACGCGGAAGCTCTGCGATCTACGATGGCGGAAGCTCTGCGATGTGCGATGGCGGAAGCTCTCGAGAGCGCATCTCCCAACCTCCATCACAGATCCACCTCTCCTCCGCACTCTAAGTCTATTTTCCTCTGTTCATTCCTCTTTTCCACCGATTAATCGGTCAAGATAGTGTCTCTACAGGTGGATGGCGAAATGGATTTAGGGGTTCTGCTTCTTAGGTTGCTCTACGGCTTCTATTGCTCTGCGGCTTCTATTGCTCCGCCGGACTTCAACCAAAGCCGCTCGGAGAGCTCCGATTGCACCTCGGTCAGGGGCTTCTGATTGGGTTGTTAATGCAGGTTGGAGTTTGGGTGGCACTGGTTCGTGATAATCAAAGGATTGGGTTGATGGAGTTTGGGTGCTTTCTTCCTTGTGTTGTTCTTTCTTGTATTGTTTTCTGTGTGTTTTCTTCGTGTGTTTTCTTCCTTGTGTTAGTTCTTTCTTCCTTGTGTTTCTCTGTGTTTCTCAAAATTGGGTGTTTCTTCCTTGTGTTTCTGTATGTTTCTCAACATTGGGTGGCACTGGTTCATGATACCGAAATTTGGGTTGTTCATGTGGCTTCATTGAATAATAAATAGACGTGAACTGTGGAAAAAAGAGGAAGAACTCTTAACTCTATGCAACATAATCAATAACTCTTAACTCTGTGCAACAAAGTAATTCTGTGCAAAAAAGAGGAAGAAGTGAACTGTGGATACAAAAAAAAAAAGACGCTATTGCCTCGGTTATGGAAGAACCGAGGCATAATCGAATATCGTTTTGACCCGGTTCAGAATCGAGGCACAAAACTACCTTTTTTTTACCTCGTTCGTATATACCTCGGTTAGAGAACCGATGTCTATGAGCAAAACTAACAGCGGTCTTATCTCTTTATTGTACTAGTGTCTTAATTTTAAATTATAAAATATTATTCACAGGATGGTTCAAAGTTGCATTCAACCTTGTCAGGTTTTAACCACTCTTAATTTTAAATTATAAAATGTTATGCACATGATGGTTCAGAGTTGCGTTCAACCTTGTCAGGTTTTAACCACTCTTAATTTTAAATTGTAAAATATTATGCACAGGATGATTCAAAGTTATGTTCAACCTTGTCAAGTTCTACCTACTCTTAATTTTAAATTATAAAATATTATGCATAGATGGTTCAGAGTTGCGTTCAACCTTGTCAGGTTCTACTGACTCTTAATTTTAAATTATAAAATATTATGCGCAGATGGTTCAGAGCTGCATTCAACCTTGTCAGGTTCTACCGACTCTTAATTTTAAATTATAAAATATTATGCAGAAGATGGTTTAGAGTTGCGTTCAACCTTGTCAGGTTCTACCAACTCTTAATTTTAAATTATAAAATATTATGGGTTCAGAGCTGCGTTCAACCTTGTCAGGTTCTACCAACTCTTAATTTTAAATTTTAAAATATTATGCACATGATGGTTGAGAGTTGCGTTCAACCTTGTTAGGTTCTACCGACTCTTAATTTTAAATTATAAAATATTATGCACAGGATGGTTCAGAGCTACGTTCAACCTTGTCAGGTTCTAACGACTCTTAATTTTAAATTATAAAATATTAAGTGCAGGAAGGTTCAGACCTCAACTTGATCAGTTTATAATGGCCGCTCGGGGGAAGTCAGAAAAATGACTTCAGATATCCCCGCTCAACATAGGAAGTCAGAAAAATGACTCTTGTCTCAAGATCGCTTGGGGAGAAGTCAGAAAAATGACTTCAGAAATCCCCGCTCAACGCAGGAAGTCAGAAAAATGACTCCTGCCTCAAGACCGATGGGGGAAGTCAAAAAAATGGCTTCAAAAATCCTCGTTGAACGCAGGAAGTTAGAAAAATGACTCTTGTCTCAAACCGCTCGGAGGGGAAGGCAGAAAAATGGCTTTAGAAATCCTCACTCAACGCAGGAAGTCAGAAAATTGACTCTTGCCTCAAGCCGCTCGGGGGAGTCAGAAAAATGGCTTAAAAAATCCCCGCTCAATGCAGGAAGTTAGAAAAATGACTCCTGCCTCAAGCCGCTCGGGGGGAAGTCAGAAAAATGGCTTCAAAAATCCCCGCTCAACGCAGAAAGTCAAAAAAATGACTCCTGCCTCAAGCCGCTCGGGGGGAAGTCCAAAAAATGGCTTCAGAAATCCCCGCTCAACACAGGAAGTCAGAAAAATGACTCCTGCCTAAGGACCGCTCGGGGGAAGTCAGAAAAATGGTTTCAGAAATCCCCGCTCAATGTAGGAAGTCAGAAAAATGACTACTGCCTCAAGCCGCTCGGGGGAAAGTCAGAAAAATGGCTTCAGAAATCCCCACTCAACGCAGGAAGTCAGAAAAATGACTCCTACCTCAAGCCGCTCGGGGGAAGTCAGAGAAATGGCTTCAGAAATTCCCGCTCAATGCAGGAAGTCGGAAAAATGACTCCTAGCTCAGGACCGCTCGGGGGAAAGTCAGAAAAATGGCTTCAGAAATGCCCACCCAACGCAGGAAGTCAAAAAAATGACTCCTGCCTCTAGGAGTTCTCTTTGAAACTTTTTCCTCACTTTGAAACTTATCTGATGAAAATATGGTTCCCCTCCCCTTATCACTCACTTTGCATTATTTATTGAATAGAATATAAGTACTTGTTTCTTTTATATAAGTATAACCTCTAATATTCTATTTCAAAATTGGAAAGCTAGCCCAACACTGTCCTAACAACAGTAGGTCAGCCCAACCCAAGACCCACAATCTCAGTACCAACAAGAAAGAACCTTAACAAGACCTTCAACAATAAGTAACAAAGTCCGTCAAAATTCTAATGATTATGTAGATTAGTAGGTACATACTCAAACAATATTTCTATTTACTTTATTAGGACTTTTTATTATGTACTCATAATGTTGTTACATTACAAATTGAATAATTTACCCTATGTGGTGATATAGTTTTGTAGAAAATTGTGCAATGCATATTTGGTAATTAACTGGTATTGCATGTCTATGTTTGAGTAGAAATATATTGATAAGTTTGTTTCGGTGATGTGCTATTTCTATAGAAATATTGATAGATTTGCCAGAGTCACTATAAGAAAAAATGTTATTATTTACGGACAAAATTCATATGTAAGGTTTAAAATTCGTAAATAATATAGTGTTACATACAATTTACATACGGAACAAAATCTATAAATAAAATGGTCGTAAGTATCATGATGTACGGATTTATCTATACATAATTACATATGAATTTATCCGTAGATAATTACATATGAATTATCTATAGATAATCACATACGAGTTTATCCGTAAATAATTACATACAAATTTATCTGTAAGTAATTTATATAGAAAAATTTGTATGTAATTTTATACGACAAAATCTATATGTAATTATATATGAAAAAAATCTATATATAACTTTATGATTTTATAAAAAAAATTATAGGTGATCTCACGTATGCATTCAATAGCTAGTTGTTCGATATAATTGATAAGAGTCAAACACAACTGGCAAATTGTCAAAAACAATATCAAATTGTTAAATAATAAGAATTGATTACTTTTACAGGTGATGTACTACTTAAACAATGCAAAAGAATAAACATACACAATTGAATATGCTCTGGATTTGAATAATATCAAATTGTGTACAAGCACGATGAAACATTTACAAAATAATGATATTTTGAAAACTTCCCTTAAGAAATCTCGTACTTAACACCAACTCCAATTTATAGGGAAAAGAAAGAAAAACAATGCGACAGGGAAAGTAGTTTACAGGATTATGAATTGCTTCCCAAATAGCTTTCATGACAGAGACTATGTCTGTTTTGGTGGTAAAATAGCTTATTCCTTAGAGTTCCTTCAACTGTTGAAACCCTTTAATTGGTAAAAGCAAAACGGATAATGAAACAAATAAATACAAAACACTCATGTTCAAACTTATAATAAAATCACAAGAGTAGAAAAAGAAAAAGGAAATGGAATCATGAATAAATCATACAAATCTTTAAGCTTGGCATCTCAGACAGAGCTTAGAGGGAAGATATCCAGTAAAGTTGTCTTTTTCAAGAAGACTGCAAGTCTAGAAATACATTTTGTCAACAACATATTGGCTTGCTAGTGGACCATAAATAAAACCAAGAAAAATATGTCAATAACTGCAATCATGTCACTAAATAACCTACAGATGAAGAAGTTAATTTCTTTCCATTCAGAAGTCTGCAAAATTACAGGACATTTATTTATAATATAAACTAGACACTAGTTATTAAACTTCAATTTACTACGACAACACTGTACTTATAAAAAATAAGAAGACCAACTAAAATAAAAATTGAATGAATTAAAATAAATAGTATAGCTTTGATACAAATTTTATCCAAATTTAGACCTTATAGCCAATAATATTAGAATTTAGACCTTAACGTACAATAGAAGTTGGAAAATTGTGATAGTTCTTTTATTTATTTCATTGAAAGTGGCGAGAATTAGGATCACATTTATTCATATTTATAGTGAGAATAAATATTATTAATACTTTTGTTTTCACCCATGCTTCTCTCTTAATGAAAGTTGAAAGGTGGAGTTCCAAAGTCTGGTTTTTGTGCTTTCTCAGGAAACTTTCTACATTCTATACTGCATTGAAGTAAATGTTTCTCATTCTTTAGAATATTTGAAACTTTCTAGTAAGAAACTGCAAGATAGTTTTCCTATGAACCAATAAACTGGATTAGCTCATTTCATGACCCATAAACTTTTAAACCAAAATATCACTAACAACTGGATGAGTATTCACTTAACTATTTGACTAATACATAATTATCAAAATCTGACACATGAAAAATAGAATAAAAAATCTCACACGTCATTTCTGTTAGAAAGCCTCAAAACCTTAAATGGACGCAAGACTTGGAAATTTCGAACATAATACTCGTCCTTTCTTTTTGAAAATTGGTAGCCATCTTCACCACATTAAGACTTCAATATGAAATAGGAAAAATTAAAAAAAAAATGAGAAAATTCCATAAACATAAAAATTGATAAATTAGTTTAATGATATACTAATTTAAAAAATTGTCATAAAATTATATAAAAAAACTGTAAGGAAATAGTTTTAGACCACCATATATAATTCTAATCGGTTTTCGTATAATACAAAATTAATTTAAGTGTCATATATTATTTTTTGTAAATTTAAAATAGCCGAATTTCTTCTTATATATAGATGAAACTCACTGAATTGGCAGCAACCAAACTACATATGAAATGGGTTGGGTTTTAGAGTCATACTTGATCATCTTTCAATCTTTGCTTCTTTATTTTTCTTCATACAATTGTTTGTAGTGCAATCCTGATGACAAATCTGTCCTGTTGGCCAATTTTGCATATGCAGAATTGATGAGTGGGTAAAGCTTCTCTTTCGGCATAGCTTTTGCAAGGCTTGCTCCCTGATAACCAAGAATTGAAATTCTCAATAAAAACTGAATAAAGTGAGTTGTTGATGCAAAAATTCCCTGATAACCTAAAATTTTGCATTCAATAATTTATTATATCAAGTATAAAAAATTGAAAATGCCTATTTTTTCAGAGCATTAAATTTTTAAATTTTAAATTAATTGTAATCAAAATATAAGGTTCATATATTCAACGGTCTTTCATCCCATTTTTATACAATAGTTCTTACTTTATATGCATTATTCATACAATTTTCCTAATTCATGATACAACTTAAGACACTTCTTGGCTTTGATGTCAAACTGTCATATATATGCATTGCAACCTTAGTTGCTCCAACTTGTCAACCACCTAACTACTTTCAAAATGATGACACTGAATTCAATTTGATTGATGGAGGTTGCAACAACTAATGAGTAAACTAATGATAGTTGACCACATGACCATTAGTTGTAATTTTAATTGTTTGATTTCAAAACTTGTATATTTATTCAAAATTATTTCCATTTTTCTTTTATGTCGGATGGTGTAATATGTATACTTTCAATTTTTAAACTATTCTTTACTATATTATATATTTGAGTTCATTGTTATTTAATATAATTAAATTTGTAGTATTTATAAGCAGGTTAGAAAATTGTTTACAAGTAGATAAAAAATATATTATATATAAGCATGTGAAATTATATATATGAAAGTAGACACCAAAATATACTGATTGTTAAATTTTTTTTGTTGCCATTGATTTAGCCACTGAAATATACAGGTTGTTAAATGTTTCTATTTTTTATTACTGATTTAATGTCAAAAAATATTTTAATTAAGAAATAATTTATTAGCCACGGAAAAATAAGTGTTGTTATATTATTATATCTATAATCGAATTAACGATCAAATTTTTTTAAAAATTGATAAAATTTTGTCACATCAATGACTAAAAAAGAGTTGCTAACTTTTCTTTCCCTCTTTTTGCTACCAAATACCGAAATATGGGTAGCTAAGATAAAAAGTGACAAGTCCTTTATTCTTTGTTTATTTTTTGAATGGATTTGAAAGAGAGTGATTGAGTGGATTTGAGAGGATTTGAAGATAAATTTTTTTGTTGTTTATTTGAGTGAATTTAAAAGTAAGTAAGACTGAATTTGGAAACAAAATTTTTAAGAATTAGTGTAGAATTTGATTGATGTAACAGATTGAAAAAATTTACTTTCCAATTCACCTCCAAATTTACAAATAAACAAACAAAAAAATATTTTTAAATCCTTTCAAATCCACTCAGTTACTCTCTCTCAAATTCATTCAAATTAACAAAGTCTTAGCGATGAATTAACCACTGAAATTTCAGGAGTTATTTAACAATAAATTTTCAATTCGGTCATTAATGAGTTTGCCAACAAAGTTTTCGAAAGCGATTTTAAGCGTTTTAATAGTCGAAATAATGGTCACTAAAATGCAAATCTCTTATTTATATTTCTCTTGTTAAAGTTCTTATGTTCTTATTTCATTATGATATTTCAACTTAAGTCATCTTTCTTTCTTTCTTATCTTGATGTAAATCTTCATACTTAATTTTGAGTTTTAAACTTTGCTTGCATCTTTTACCACTGTAATTATGACCACTGCTTTCGATCATACATAACTGCTACACTGCACAACTTTGTAAGAGCATGTTATCATAGTAATCAACACCTATCATTTCATTTTTTTTTTGTCACATAATAACACTAAAAAGTTTTTACATATTTTTCTCTTTCTGTGTCATTTGTTATTTTGGGTGTATATGTAAAAATTTTCTAAATATGTACCAATCTTTTACACATTTGTTGAAGTAACCATGCAGTTTGTCTCATCTGTGATGCATGAAATTATGTAGAAGTCATAAGAATCATTGCGAACAGTAATGAAAGATAAGGTGTAGAAATGTAAAACCCTCTGTTCTCACTAAAGGAAAAGACACTCTTGCCAATCGAAATTACAACCAATTTTCGGATCATTACCATATTAAATGAGTTCCCATATTAGTGTGTTCTGAAAATGATTCAAACTGACAAAATTAGAGTAGTTTACATAATTCCTGAAAGATGTTTCTTTTTTCTATTCTGTAATTTGATATGTAGAAGTATATAACTAAAGTCTTGGTCATGTGTCAAAGGATATGGATTTTTCTTCCTCCTCTATCAAAGCATTTGTCATCACTGCAACTTGGCTCATGCTTGGCCTGTCATTTGGAGATGGATTTAAGCATTTTAATGCTACCTGCAACAGATTCATCATCCTCTCTTCCGAAGCACCCTGTGAGATTAGGGACTTGTCAAAAACTTCAATGGTCCATTCCTCTCTGACAACTGAATCCACCCATTTAACTAGATCAAATCCATCATTTTTAATCACTTTCCCTGTCAACAGCTCCAGAAGTATCATACCCAAGGCATACACATCAGCTTTGAAGGTGGCTGCAATTAGATCTTTGCTTTTGATGCCTTTGTTATGCGAAATGACAAACTCATCATAATTTTCTGCCATCATTAAGCCATATTCGCTTATGCATGGATCCATATTCTTGTCAAACAAAATGTTATTTGACTTTAAGTTACCATGTGCTATTCCATTATCAACAAACTCCTCATGCATATATGTCAAAGCCGAAACTATCTTAGCAGCAACATTTAGTCTTCTTCCCCAGTCAAACATGAGGCCACTTTCAGATCCTAAAATCATTCAAGGTGAAGAAACACATTTGGTTAGTTTGGCAACGGAATTTTAGTTTTCATATCTCAGGCACTTTTTTCCTAATTTAATAGTGGTTCCATTTAGCACAGACTAGTTATATAATATGTCAAACTATGGTCACACATGCTTCATTACTTGCTATGTAAAATGATTGTAACGACACTTATTTTGTTTAGAAGTTACCACTTACCAGCATAGAGCAACATGAAGAGACTACCATTCTGCATATATTCATATGCTAGGAGCTTCTCTTGCTGAGAACAATAATATGCAACAGGTGGCAATACGCGTGGATGCTTGGCTTGGGCTATCAAATTCATCCTTGTCTGAAAATCTTGCTTAGAAATCCCCCAATCCTTAATCCTCTTCACTGCCAACTGCACCCCATTATCGAGCATAACCTTGTAGAGGCTTCCATGCTTTCCCCTTCTAATCAATTCGGCAGGAGCACCAAGCAAGTCCTCAAATTGCAATCCTCTAAGGGTTCGACTTGAAAGAAGAACAAGACCTGATGTTGTCATCCCACTTTCCAAAGATGTCAATGAATACTCGGATCTGATCCCAATGTACTTCTTTGATCCATTGGAATGGGATATTTCACTAGCCATGCCAACAACACCAACACTTTCTTCTTCCTTTTCCTTCTTTTCAACATCCAACACTTTTTCTTTGGTCTTGAACTTGCATAACAGTTTAAAGGTCAAGAAAATCAGCGTAATCAAACCAAGGACTAAGTAACCTGAATAAATGAACAAATCATTAGGGAACGAGTTTTTGTCCTTTTCATGTGGTGGTGGTGATGGAGGAGGAGGAGGAGGAGGAGGAGGACATGCATTTGAAAGTGGCTCCCCACATAAGTTAGGATTCCCAGTAAAGCTGTCTGCATGGAATTTACCTCCGACATCAGGAACTGGACCATGTAAATTGTTATTAGAGACATTAAAGCCTTCAAGGTTGGAGAAGTCAAAACTAGGAATCTCCCCAGTGAAGTTGTTGTTTTGAGCAACGAAGGATATCAAACTTGAAACATGCACCATTTTAGGTAGCTCTCCAGTTAACTTGTTATCCGAAATATGAAGCCGTATTATGTTACTTAGATTGCCAATAGAAATAGGAAGGTCCCCAGAGAATTGGTTCCCACTTAAAAACAAGTGAGTCAATGACTTGCAGTTTCCTATATCCTCTGGTATCGAATCATGTAAATCGTTGTCCTTCAGGCTAAGCATTTGAAGAGACTTTGTAATGCAAAGAGAACCGGCGTCAAAACCTCCACCAAAATTGAACTTCTCAAGAGTCACACTCATAACGTATTTGTTATCTGAATGGCACTTCACACCGTACCACTTATCAATGCAGGGATCTGATGAAAGGTTCCAACCCCACGAAGGGTCTGTTGGTACATACCCTGGTGCCAATTTATCCATGAATGTGACCAGGGCCTTGATCGTCCCTTCTTCTTCTGAATTGGCCACTAGAAGAAACAAAAAGATGGCATTGAAGAATACCCAGATGAGTTTTACACTCATTTTTACTGTGTTTGGTGCCTATATTTTTGGTTTCAAAGTATACTCTGTCGCGGTTTGGATGATCAAAATAGGGAAATTGGTTGAACTGTATTGTAGTAAATAAGATGCAATGTGCAAAGGCATCAAATTACATTGCCAAATGGAGATACGAAACAATCATCTTGTGTAGTATTGTGGATGACATTGACGTTGAGAACCCTTGGAAATGAGCCAAAGGGCAGAACAGTAGCTTTTGCAGCCGGCATTTTGAAATGGTCACAGTGGCACTACTAGCTCGCACGTCTCTCTCAATGCTTTTCTCCACTCCTTTTACTATTGCTTTATGATGCTTTCACTCTAATTTTTCAACTTTACGAATCCCATTACTTCGCTCGAATGCGAATAGTAGCACGTACGAGGTGCTTCAAGCCTTCAACACCAAAATTCGGACCACTTGTTCTGTATCTGTTGCTAACTAATACTTCAATGTTGTTAAAAGGTAATTCTGCAATTTTCATTATTAGAATTACAATAACAACAATGGTCTTGTATTTATTCTTTTATATATATATATATATATATATATATATATATATAATATAAGAGTTTGTTAAATTAGATTGTATCAAATTTTAATTACTAAAAAAAATATTATTCATAAAAAAACATACTTTAAACATAAAAAATATTTTTATAATTTTTATTTTTAATTTAAAATAAAAAATTAAAAAATCAAAAGTTATTCAAATATCTTTCATTTTAAAATTTAGAATACATAATATATAAAGATATTTTTATCAACTAAAATTGAATAACTAATAGAAACATAAATTAGCAAACATATATACTTTATATAGACATAAAAGAAATACTATAATTATTTTTATTTTTATTTTCAAGCACTATAAATTATTCTTTCGACAAAAAATGTAAACCTGTTTAAAATAATGGAAAATGAATTTTTTTTAATGTTTTGTCAAATGAAATAACAATATTTTTTTATCATAAAAATATATTTTTTACATTTTTCCAAACTCATCTCTTTTAATAGTTTTTTAGTATTTCTTAACTGTCTTCGTTATATTTATTTTCAAATCAATCCTAAATAATTAAACTGGGTTTGCTTTGAAATTAAGTCAAATCAAATCCATCCTAATCTAACACCATCCCCTACTAATTGGGTGAGGTTTTGTATACTTAATATGAGATTTAACGAAATTCACAAAAGAAAAAATATTGAATAATATTAATAATAATACTATTATATTATTTTACTAATTATATGCATATTTTTTAATGTTAAATTATTCAACTCTTCAAATATTCAATATAATATAATCCATTTTAAATAAATTATTCTAAAAATCTAACAAAAAAAGATGGTTTTCAAATTACAACTTTTATAAAAAAGCATTAAAAAAATATTCAATTAATTCAATTTAATCCAAGTCAGTAAAGAGAAAGTTGGATTAGATTGATCTAATAAAAAAATACGTTAATCTCACTTAATAGAACCTAATTTTTTGTTATTTAACTAGGTGATAGATTTGTTCATAGAAACTCATTCTATTCTATTATTCATGAAAAACCTTATCTTGCGAATTTATTATTAAATAAGTGTAACATTTTGAATGTCTTTATCTTTAGAATAGGAAGGAAGGCTACATGTTCTTGTAGAGTTGAATATATAATGTAAAAGTTTTGAAATTATCCTAGGAATATAGTTGTTTTTTAATTTAAATCTTGAAAAAGCACAACAAAATAAACCAAAAAAAATGTAGAATAAGAAAAGCATGGAAACGTCATAATCTAACAAATTGATAAGTTAAGTGAAGATTCATCACAAATATGTTAATTTTTTATAAGGATGAGAGTTATAATCCAAATGCAAATGCATGTAATATGACTTACCGGGCAAATTTAACATTTTTAAAATTAAAATAACATTACAATTTATTTAATTTCCTAAATTATTATTCAAATGTGCTGATAATCTTCATGTTCTTTTAAGTTTTCTCCTTCATAGAACATTATAAGGTTCAAGGGACATGTTTTGATCTTTAAACTTGTCATAGATCTTTTGGATTGCAAAATGATCTTCCTTAAAGTGGAGAACAAATGAACAAATAGAGCAAGAATAACAAAGTGTGGTGTCGCGGGTTGCTTTTAATTAACTTCTATTTTTGGATTCGAATCTAAGAAAAAGATGAAAACAAATAAGATAAAAAAGAAGAATTCAAAAAATGATAAAAGATTTTGTTCTAATTTAATTGAATCTAGTACAAAAAAGATAGTACAAAAAGAATATATGGATCTGGAACTATATTTCGTTTCAAATTGCTAGTATTTTAGTTATTTTTAAGTATCTTCTTATGATATTGTTGTCCCAACCTATCCATGAATCTAAGAAATAACAAAAATTTTTGATTTCTCTCAGTTCAAAAATTCAAGATTTGAAATGATGTCCTTTCATAAATTTTATGTTTTTTTTTCATTATTTTAATAATGTTACTACCGAGGGCAGGCAACCGACCGCAGAGAGTGTTCTACCGAGGGTAGGTAGCCGACCGCGGAGTTTGTTACTATCGAGGGTAGGCATATGAGTGTCGTGTGCCTCTACCGAGGGTAGATAACCGGTCGGATGTGTCATAACACAGCCGATCGGGCAAACGCAAGGAGAATAGACCGATTGGTAAAATCAGTCCGACCGATGATACCTCTCAGATCCAATGAACCGATCAGTTAGATCAGCCGTTAAGGTAATTAATGGTAATAACTGTCGGGGAGTTAATGAGGATAATTATCATTTATTGATAATTAATAGTCATTCATTGGTGGTTAATGAGTTAGACCCAACGGTAAACTCTTTATAGTTTATAAATATATTTCTGGCAAAGGAGACAGGTAACTTGACTTTTAACTTGAACTGGAACTCAAACTTAGAGCTCAGATCACTAAATCTTGATTACAAAGATTATTACGCAAAGTCACTGACTTGAGCGTCGGAGTGTCTTTTGCAGGCACCCTCCCCCGTGGCTCGGACAAGAAGAAGAGAGAAGACAACACAACTGGACATCGGAGCAGACAACTTTGAGTGTTTTGGATTAGGGTTCTAAATCCTGCCGAAACAAATAATATTTTTATATGATGATAAATGATTTTACTTTAAAATAATAGCCTAAATGAAATATTATAGTACATAAGAATGTATAATATGAATGTTTTTTGAAATATTAGTAATGCATTATTTATAATACATCTCAAACTTAAACTCCTTAATTTTGCAACTAGAATGGAAAGATAAATGATGAAAATATTAAATCGAGATTAAAAGCTAAAGAATACTTTCAGTTAGGCTGTTTTTTTTATTTTTTGCTGTTCTAAATAATACTTTTTAACGTTATTCAAATGTCAAAACTAATTTTGATGAATTAGTCAATATAATTTTATTATTAAGATCAGTTCTTGTTTGATTAAAATTAAGGAGATGAAAAGTTAGTGAAGAATGAGACGGCACGTGGTGTGATGGAAACAACATCGAATTGCTTAAAAGCCAACATTGGAAAATGTAAATATAATTAATAAATAATGAGTTGACAGTGCTCTTTAGAAAATCTTCTTGTTATCTTTTGTGGTGGTAATGAGAAGACACTGTGAATGACAGCGGAAGGTAACAAGAGGAGTAATATGTTTCCTTTCCTTGGCAGCTTTGGAAGAGGTATCTTTGCCATTTCTCCTTCCTACAGATTCGAAAGAACCCTAATCACATAAAGAAGGGAAAATAATAACTCAATGTTTATGTCATAAGATAAACATGTTTTGATTGTAGCAACAATATCCATTGTGATAAAGAAAAGGTAAAAGCGACAAAATAAAAACAGAAAATCTTTTTCTCTGCCATCTTATTCATAACGTTGGTCATATAAAAACTCCGGCGTGGGATAACACATGTCCCTTATAATAACAGAAAAGACAGAGATACAGTTTATCAAGTTAGTCAAACGTAATCCATAAACTTTCTACGTTTAAAAATCTTCCTAATGGGCCTTCTCGAACTCAGCCCAATACCATATTGTCTTGAGAGTTGCTCTCTCCACCATCCCAAGTATTCCCTACACCTCTTCATTAATTTTTTTATTCCAAAAGTACCTTACATTAATTTAATTTTTAGGTTTAATATCCAATTTTGTTCTCAGTTTGGTTAACAAATCTCAATTTAGTCTCTCGTTAAAAAAGTATTTGAAATAGATCCTTACTTGTAAATTTTTGGCTACCCAATCTGAGCTCTACAACTGGGTCGGATCCGACATGAGCGTTATGGAAATGAGTCACCGCGGCAAGGAGTTTCTCTCCATAATCCAAAAGGCCGAATCGGATCTCTGCACCCTCCTCCAGATCATGTCGGAGTATTCCGCCTCTTCCTCCAAGGCAGCGCCACAACCCAATTCGCAGTCGTGCCGCTCAACCTCTGCTCCCCTGACGACGCCATCGACTACATCGTCACTGGCTCCTAGAGCGACAAGGCCGCCAAGGAGGCGCAGAAGTACTGCAAACCCAACGTGATCTGGTTTGGAAAATCTGAAAAGTACACAAAGTTTCCGTCTTTTGGCGATTTGCAGCAGAATCCGGGTTCTAGGTATTTGCATATTTGTGCCAATGAGACTATTCACGGGGTTGAGTACAAGGAGTACCCTGTTCCTCAGAGTGGTGTTTTGGTTGCTGATATGTCATCAAATTTCTGCTCGAAGCCTGTGGATGTGTCAAAGTTCGGAGTTATCTATGCCGGCATCCAGAAGAATGTGGGGCCCTCTAGTGTGACCATTGTGATCATCAGGAAGGACCTCATTGGGAAGGGTCTCACTCCTATGATGCTTGATTTCAAGATCCACGGTGATAACAATTCACTCTACAACACCCCTCCCTCTTACGGGATCTACATGTATGGGTTGGTTTTTGAGCATTTGTTGGAGAAGGGGGGTTGGTGGAGGTTGAAAAGAGTAATAAGAAGAAGGCTGAGATTTTGTACACTACAATTGATGAGAGCAAAGGGTTTTATAGGTGCCCTGTTGAGAAGTCTGTGAGGTCATTGATGAATGTGTCATTCACTTTAGAGAAGAAGAACACCCACCACTCCTGGCAATTTATCCCCAATTAAAAAAATCCAATTTCTTAATAAAATCCTTTATTCTCTAATTAACCATCACGTAATGACTAACTACTGCCACATCATCATCCCATTAACTCTGTTTGGTTATATTTAACGGAATGAACTAATTTGACTCAAAAATTTACAAGTAAGGACTCATTTCAAACACTTTTCTAACGAGGAACTAAATTGAGATTTGTCAACCAAACTAGGGATAAAATTGGTATTAAACCTAATTTTTACTATCTAACTTTATTTACCTCTTTCAAAACTCTAAATCTTCCTACACTACGTTCACTTTTATCTTTCTCTAATGTCATACAAACTATTTTCTCTCTTCGTGAAAAACTAGTTTCTACTCCTTTTAAATCCTCCCTTATTGTAGCATAGACAGAAAAGAGAGAAATCAATTGGTGAACTTGAGCAGGAGTTTCTTCAGGCACTACAAGTATGGTCCCACAAGTTCTGAGTTTGTTTCTGTCATATTGGTTATTATATGTTTTTACATGTGATCGGCGATGATTGTACAGAAAACAGGAATTGTCTTTTCGTGTATGTGAATTAAATTTTTTATTAGTTTCGTTTTCGAATACTTCGATAGGCATTCTATTATGAGGAAAAGGGTATATCATGTCTAATGAAGAATTTCATAATCTTAAGGAAGAACTCATGTGGGAAGGGAGCAGTGTTGTCATGCTAAGTATGAGACAACTTCGACCATAATAGCTGAAGCTGTTGTTATCATTGAATTTGTGTTAACACGAGAACTCTATTTTCATGTGTCTCTATTTGTTGATTGCAGGTACTGATGAGCAAAAGTTCCTGGAAGCTTCTATGGCCTATGTGTCTGGAAATCCAATTATGACTGACAAAGAGTTTGATGAGTTGAAACTAAGGCTAAAGGTTTGCCACTTTTTTCATCGATCAAAATTTGAAAGTCTTTTTATATATAGTAGATGGTGCATCTATGAGAATGTGTAAAATCATCATCATCATCATCTCCCTGATAATTTAAGGTAAAAAGAAGTAAAAGTGTATCATCCAGGTAATGGTTAAGAACTTTGGGTTGATACTATAACACAAATTCAAAAAAAGGAGAACTGGTACAACAGTTCATGAAATTTTGTCACGTGGGTTTCATTTTGGTAAGTTTTCACATGAAATGAAATTGATCATTGAAATTAGGGAATGCAATTGGAATGAGTTTTCTCTTCAACGGATGTCAACATCTATTGACATTCGTTTGCCCTTCAACGAATGTTGATATCCGTTTAAGAATCCAATGCATATTTATATCCGTTTAAATAATACTGAAGGGTAAAAGAGGAATGAGGAGGTCCAAAAAACACTGTTTGGTGGTGGAGAGAGTAACTTTTTATTGTCTTTTCGGATGTTTCAGCACCTCCAAGACCTTCAACCTACACTTCCAAATTTTCCTAAAATACCTATTATATCCCAAAAAAAATATTTAACAGATATTAAAATCCAATTTTATTTTTCATCAAATTTCAAAATCTAAATGTATTTTAATCAAATTTTGAAATATAATAAAAAAATTATCAAATTTCGAAATCCTATAAATAAATGATGACATTTTAATTTTTTAATTACTTTTATTTTATTTTATTATTTTAATTTAATTATTATAATAATATAAATTATATTTTAATAATTATTAAAATATAAAAACATATTAAATAATATTAAATTTTTAAATTAAATTAAATAATTATTAAATTATAAATAAAAAACAAAGTTTTAAATTCTTTTGTTAATCGGAATTGTAAATCCGTTAACACATGTTAACGGATACCAAAATCCAATGAATAATTTTTTTTTAAATTTTGTTTACTATTTAAAATTTAATAATAATTTAATTTAATTTAATATTTTAATATAATTTAATATATTTATATATTAAATCAGATTTTATATTATTATTGTATTTTATTTTTATTATTTCTGTCTTTTTATTTTTATTATTATTACTTTTATTTTAATTATTTTAATTATAAATTTTTAATACAATTATTATAATACTACAAATTATATTTTAATAATTATTAAAATATGAAAATATATTAAATAATATTATATTTTTAAATTAAATTAAATAATTATTAAATTATAAATAAAAATTAAAGTTTTAAAAAATTTTGTGCAAAATTAAAGAAGTACAAGGTTATTTTAATAAAAAAAAAGAAAAAAAATTAAAATAAAATATTTACTAAGATTAAAAAAGAATTTTTGAAAAAGTTGGAAGTATAGAATGAAACACCCTATCCTTTTTTTAGCAACTTTGTTTTAGAGTAGAAATAGTTAGTAGACGAAATCGAATTTAATAAGATATATATTTATTTAAGAAAAAAATTTCAAGTAAGATATTCCAAATATTGAGACAGTTCTTAATGTTAGATATATATTTCCATCAGTCACATAATGAAGAAATCAACAACACGACATGAAGTTTTAAAAGAAGATGTAATATTCTAGTTCAATATTAAGAAGACACAAAATACAATAAACCTTTATATATATGGTAATGAAATTAACACTTTTAATTAAATATTTTTAATAAACTTGTTAAGCTTTTCGGACTCTTCAAGACTAAAAATGGACAACAATGAATTTTATATTGCAAGATGAGGACATTGATAATTTTTTTAATATTTCGTTCAAAAATAAAAAACAATAGTAATTGTTAGTGATTTTGATTCGTTTATTTTTTAAGAATTGATTGTACAGAGTGAGGTTGTTGATCCAAACACTAATTAAAGAACTTTTATTATATTGAACATGATTTTAATATTTATTTTTTATAATTTTATTTATATTTGTATGAATTTGAGTGTGTTTAAACTTTGTTTAAAAACTTATTTAACAATGCATTGTAAAATGTGAAATATTTCAAGTTACAAAACTTGTCCAGAAATACATCTAATAGATGATTATAACATATATAGAACATAATAATTTAAATTTGCATGTTTAAATCGATGTTGTCAAAATATGATCGACTTAAGGTTTAAACATGTAAAACTCTTAAAAAAAGGCAAAAAGATGCCCAAAAAGAAAATATTTTTAATTACTAATATACTTATATTAAATTAATTGTAAAATTATGTTTGAGAATAAACTTTAATTAAAATATTATGAGTGATTGTTAATTTTTATTGGTGTTAAAAGTTATAATTAATCAGTTAACAATTGTTTTTAATAAATCATAATTTTGTTTGGGGAAAAGAGATTGGTTAGTTATCTCTATTACCTTAATAATCAATTTTGATTTCTATCTTCTTTTTTCTTTCTATGTGACTTTTCATCTACTAATTATATTTCTAGAATCTTTATTTTTCTTAGCATTGCTTCAGTATTTGACAAATTAGTCAATTTATTAATTTATTTCTATCTCTCATTTGTTGTGTATGTGTCTCGATGTCTCTATTTAAGCTGTAGAAGAAGTTATATGATATTCCTTCTTTTTCAATGTGAGAGTGTGTCATATAATGTAAAAGGCTAATTTTGTTTTAGTACTATTATTCATTTAATTTACCTGTTTCAACCTTAAGTCATCCCTCGTTACGTATTTTTTTTATCAAATTATAATTGTCTTTTCTATTTAAAAAAAGTGTTAATTTAATAATCTTAAATATAATGTCATGATATTTTGCATTATATATATATATATATATATATATATATATATATATATATATATATATATATATATATATATATATATATATATATTAATTATTAAGCTTGTACCTGATCAACTACATGATTGATCTTCAAAATAACTTGTTTTTAATTATTTTATTAATGATTCATCTTAAAATAAACTGTGAAAGAGACTTAAGACTTCAAGGTATTACGAGTCTACGATCAAGTTTAATATCTTAACAAACATAACCAAAATTTATTATTTTAACTCATTCTTTTTTATATACCTATCTTTAGTAGTGTTTTATATATCATCATTTTTTATTTCATATGAAAATATATAGATAAGTCAACAAGAATATATGAATCAGACTATTCAAAACGCTAGAAGAAGAAAAGAGTTGATGAAAAGGAGTTATAGATAAATTTATAAAAATAAATAAGAAAAAAAATTAGAAAATTCATATGAACAAGATAATAACAATATAGATATAGGTCAAAGCAACAATAGAGAAAGAGAATAGTTAGTAACGAGGATAATTCTAATTCTTAAGCTTATGATAATGAGCGGAGACTGAGAGACTAGATCATGATTCTACTCATAATGAAAATATATATGATCCAAGCAAGTCGAAGAATATTCACATAAATTTGAGAGATTTATTAATAAAAAAGGGCCTATTAAAATCACTAATAAAACTTTCTCAGAAAATAAATATTGAAAGTAAACCTCAAGAGCATATATTTCATTGATCGAGAGGCAAAATATATACAAGTGAATACACTGACCGTTACATAACATTAGGAGAGAAATAAGCTAAATCTCTAGAAACTAGGCAACTATCTTTCCTATATTAAGTAGATATCCCAATTTAAGCTAATTACAATATTTGACAATAATTACAATCATATCAGATCCTTGATTGTGTAACACTCCCCCTCAAGCTCAAGAACTAGGAAGGTACATGAGCTTGGAAATTAACTGAGTATGTGAAGCCGGAAGAAGAGTCTTTGTGAAGATATCTGCCAATTGCTGATTTGAGGAGACAAATGTGGTTCGAAGTTTTCCTTCTTGAATTTTATCTCGAACAAAATGACAATCAATTTCAACATGTTTTGTTCTTTCATGAAAGACTGGATTGTTTGCTATATGGAGGGAAGCTTGATTATCACAAGATAAAGTTGCAGGATGTGGTGGAATACCCAATTCATGAAGAAGAGTGTGCAGCCATGTGAGCTCACTAACCGCATGTGCCATGGCTCGATACTCTGCTTCGGCAGAGGAGCGAGAAACTGTTGACTGCTTTTTGGTTCTCCAGCAGAGGAGACTTGGACCCAAGAATATACAATAACCAGTGGTTGATCTTCTAGAAGTGGGGCAAGAAGCCCAATCCGCATCACAATAAGCATGCAAGCGTAAAGAAGAATTAGATTAGAGTAGGATACCATGGTCCGGGACAGATTTGATATATCTCACCACTCTAAGTGCTGCCTGCCAGTGTGTGTCACGAGGAGAAGACATAAACTGTGACAGTAAGTTAACTGCATAAGTGATATCCGGTCGGGTGACTGTAAGGTATAGCAATCTACCAACCAATCGCCGATATGAAGCAGGGTCAGATAGGACTTCACCATGATCAGCAACCAAAGTGTGATTGTAATCCAGTGGAGTTGTGACTGGTTTACTAGCAAGAAGACCTGTGTCTTGCAAAATTTCTAATGCATATTTCCGCTGATTAAGAAAAATTCCAGCCTTGGAACGTGCCACTTCAATTCCCAAAAAATATTTCAATGAACCCAAATCTTTTATGTTGAACCGGCTGCAAAGGTATTTCTTTAAGAGTGAAATAACCAACGCATCATCACCTGTAATTACAATATCATCAACATAAACAAGTAAAATTGTTATATGGGATGCACGGGTAAATAAGAACATGGAGTAATCGGCCCTTGATTGAGTAAAGCCAGCCTCAAGCAAAGCACTCGAAAAGGTAGTGAACCAAGTGCGAGGTGCCTGTTTTAAGCCATAAAGTGACTTGTTGAGTCGACAAACTCGACTCTCCCCCTGTTTACGAAACCCAGGAGGAAGCTGCATGTAAACTTCTTCATGTAAATTGCCATGTAAAAAGGCGTTGGAAACATCCATTTGATGAGTTGGCCAATTTTTTGCTGCTGCAATACTAAGAACAGTCCTCACAGTAGTTAATTTAGTAACAGGAGCAAAAACGTCAGTAAAATCAAATCCTTCTAGTTGTGAGTAACCTTTAGCAACCAAACGTGCTTTATACCGGTCAATGGAGCCATCAGATTTATATTTGATACGATACACCCATTTACAGCCTATAGCTGTTTTGTCGGGAGGCAAAAACTCTAAAGTCCAGGTATTGTTAGCCTTTAATGCCTTTATTTCGTCCTCCATAGCCTGTCTCCAATGGGGATCTTTACGGGCAACAGTATATGAGGTGGGTTCAATGTGCTTGATAATAGAATTAATGAAATGGAGATGGTTATTTGAGTAAGGATTTGAGCAAAGAGAGTTTGAGATAGGATATTGCATACCTGGAGACGAGGAAGAAGATTGAGCGGAGGCCATGTTGCACACGTAATCAGCAAGGTGCGCTGGAGGCTTTTTGAGACGTTCGGAGTGTCGTGGTTCAAGGGTAGTCACTGTAGGGGTGTGAACCGCATGTGTGGGTTCAAGGTTGGTCACCTGCAGGGAGGGGTTCAAGGGTTCAACAGTATGTGTGGGTTCATTATCATTGGGTTCAGCAGTAAGAGGGAGTGGAGAAGTGTTTCTAGGAGGTGTGGGGGTGGGTGAATTTATGGGTTCTTGATCACAAATGGGTAGAGGAAGAGGGTGTCGTTCCATGTGTAAATCATGCAAAGCCGTACTATTCTTGAATGGAAATATTGTTTCATGAAAGATGACATCTCGACTAACTAGAAATGTATGATGATCAATGTCATATAGTTTAAAGGCTTTTTGACCAGCAGGGTACCCCACAAAGATGCAACGTCTAGCTCTAGGTGCGAATTTATTTGGATGATCATGTGAAGTGGATGCATAGCACAAACAACCAAATGTACGCAAGTGAGTGAAATCAGGTGGATGGCCATAGAGTTTTTCATAAGGAGTTTGACCGGCTAAAATTTTGGATGGTGTCCGATTTATTAAATAAGTGGCAGTAAGAATGCAATCACCCTAAAAAATTAGTGGAAGATCGGCTTGGAAACGTAAAGCCCGTGCAACATTGAGAAGATGTCGGTGCTTACGCTCGACAACACCATTTTGTTGTGGGGTACCGGGACAAGAGAATTGTTGGAGAATCCCAGAGTCACAAAGAATTTTCTGAAATGAATTATTTGTAAATTCAGTGCCATTATCGGAGCGAATTGTTTTTACACATGTCTGAAATTGATTTCGAACATAAGCTAAGAAATGAACTAACAAAGAATAGGCATCCGACTTGTATTTCATGAGATAGGTCCATGTGACACGGGAAAAATCATCAACAATAGTTAAAAAATAATGATGACCATTTTTTGTAGGTGTGGCATACTTTCCCCAAACATCAACATGAATTAATTCAAACAAACTACTGCTAGTGGGTGTGTGTAAAGGAAAAGGGAGTCTTGTTTGTTTTGACAAATGACAGACTTCACAATGGTCACAAGAGTCTTTATTGAAACCAAGAACAGGAGCTAAACACTTGAGGGCACTTGATGATGGATGACCAAACCTAGCATGCCAAGTGGTGGATGAGGTAGTGATGACGGCGGCAACAAAGGTAGAGACATCAAGGAAGTAGAGTCCACCCTTTTTATGGCTCCGACCAATCTCCTTCTTCGTCAAATGGTCCTGAAATACACAATGATCAGGATAAAAGAAAACAGAACAATTAGTAGTCTGGGTGAGTTTTGGCACAGATAAAAGGTTGAACTTGAATGAGGGTACAAATAAGACATCAGTCAAGATGATATCTGATGTTATCTGTACATTTCCAAAGCCATGTATAGGAACCGAATGACCATTAGGAACACAAATAGATTTATGAAGAGAAGAAGGAATAGGTGGCTGTTGAAAAGAGGAAGGGGTGAAAGAAACATGATCTGTTGCGCCAGTATCAATAACCCATTCAGTAGGCATACAGAGGGCAGAATAAAGAGCTAGAGACGCACCTGTGAGATTGGCCTTAGGTTGGTTTACCTCTCTTAATAGGCGAAGAAGTTGCTGTAACGAATCTGCAGATAAAGGATCTTTCACAGCATCATGACGTTGGTCAGCACGAGTGGATGAAGTAGATGACTGTCCATGAGTGTTCCCCTTATGGTAGTAGCGATGCCCTGGCGGATATCCGTGAAGCTTATAGCACTTATGCTCCGTATGACCAAGGATGCCACAATGCGCACATTTGGGACGACTGCGAGAAGGTGATTGTTTGGCCAAAAAAGCATGTGCAGGTTGAGTTTGGAGGGCTGCACGTTCTGAAGTCAGTGGGGGATGTGTATGGGCCTTGTGAGCCTCATCTTGGAGGAGAAGGGAATAGGCATGAGCAACATCGGGGAGGGATGTAGTAAGAAGTAACTGGCTTCGTGGTTGACTGAAGCTGTCATTGAGTCCCATCAAAAACTGCATGAGGCGTCGTTTGTTTTGTTGGGAGATATAAGTCTCTTTGGCTCCACAAGTACAACCTTGGCAAGTGCACGTTGGTGGAGGATCAATAAGGGATAACTCATCCCAAAGGGAGCGAAGCTGATTGAAGTAGTGTGCAATTGAAAAATCTTGTTGTTGAAGAGTAGCAATATTTTGCTCAAGCTCATATATGCGAGGGCCAGTGTTGGAGGAGAAGCGTGCCTTGAGATCTGTCCAAACAGCAGCGGCAGATTCTGCATAAAGCACAGTATGGGCCAGAGAGCGATCAATGGAGTTGAGGATCCATGACATAACCATATTATTGACACGAGACCAACGGTGATAATCTTCATGAGTGGATGCAGGGGACGTTAAAGAGCCATCAACAAAGCAAAATTTGTTTTTGCCCTTTAAAGCCATTGTCATGGCAAGAGACCATGGATTGTAATTGTTGAGACCTGTAAGGACGTCACTCACAAGAGTTTGTCCAGGATTATCAGAAGAGGGAAGATAATAAGGGCTCTCCAGATTAAGGTTGCTGGAGGTAGAGGAGTTGGCATTGTCGTTTTGATCTTTAGACATGCTGCAGAGGTAAAAAAAATCAGAGTTGATTATAGAGATGCTACTGATACCATGAAAGTAAACCTCAAGAGCATATATTTCATTGATCGAGAGGCAAAATATATACAAGTGAATACACTGACCGTTACATAACATTAGGAGAGAAATAAGCTAAATCTCTAGAAACTAGGCAACTATCTTTCCTATATTAAGTAGATATCCCAATTTAAGCTAATTACAATATTTGACAATAATTACAATCATATCAGATCCTTGATTGTGTAACAAATATTCTAGGCATTTTTTTTCATCAAATTATATTCAAATATTGCCCATTAGAGAGAAACACTAAAAAAAGATGGCTAATTTATTTTAGAGATTTGAATAAAGTCTTTTGTTTTTGTTCAATTTAATGTTGTTTCTTATTCAAGTAAACTAGCTAATGAAGGTAGTAAATCATGCTAAGGGAAGAGTCATGAAATAATGAATGAGCATATTACTAACATGAATACATTGATTCGGAAATCAGATTGGCAAAACATAAAAAACAATAGACAAATATGTTTAAGAACAAAGAAATAGACATACAAAACATTACATAAAGGTGCTGTTAAGAATTATTTCAATTGTTAACACTCTTGTTAAAAATAACTTGGCTTTCCGTGGAAACTATGAAAACATTTATCAATAAACTAATGGAAATTTTTTAAATCTAATTGAAATGATTGCAGAATTTGATCCAATTATGCAAGAATATATTTGTCGAATTAATCATGATGAAATTCACAACCATTACCTCGGCATAATATACAAAATAAGTGGATAAAATTTGTTAGCAAGTGAAAATTTAGGGATGCAAAATATTATTGAATTAGAAAATTATAGGATTTAAATATCTTCTTACATTAGCAAATGGTAGAAAATTAGAAAATATTAATCAAAACAAGAGTTTACTTTCAAAATTAAATATCTAAAAAAATTATAGGATTGGAAAATGATAAACCAATTGAATTTCTTAATTATATAAAAAATATATATAGAATAATGTTCACAGTTTTAGTGTTAAGACAAGATCGTCTAAGCAAACATTGTTTTGAAGTTTAACATAATTGTCTACAAAATAAAGTATATCAAATGAACTGTTATGAGAAAAGAAAGAATGAAAATTGTATATCTTATTCAATGATAAGGAGAGAGTACAATTTATATATACAGCGATTTAAAACAAGATAAAAACAGAATATAAATATAAAAATTGAATATAAATATATGAACATAAATGAACAAATATGAACGAAAAATAAATTAAATCCAATATCCCCCTCAAGCTGTAACATATATATATCCTTAATGCTCAGCTTGGACAATAAAGATTGAAATTGTATTGGACGCAAAGCTTTAGTATGAATGTCTGCAAGTTGTGCTGAAGTAGAAATGGGCAGGAACTTAATTACACTAGCTTGAACTTTATCCTTATGAGATGACAATCAATTTCAATATGCTTTGTCCTCTCATGCATGCCTGGATTTTGTGCAATCTGTATAGCAGATTGATTGTCACAAAACAGAGGAACTGGTTATGGTAGAGGTTGTTTCAAATCATGGAACAAATACAGAAGCCATTGAATTCACATGTTGTGGAAGCTAAGGCTCTATATTCTGCTTCGGTTGATGATCTAGATATAGTACTTTGCTTCTTGAATTTCCAGTTGATTAATAATGCACCATAGAACACATTAAAACCAGTCACAAACCTTCTAGTGTTAAGGCAAGCAGTCCAATCAGAATCACTAAAAGCCTTGAGAGCATGTTCTGTGTTGAAGGAAAAGAATAATCCTTGTCCTGGATTGTTCTTGATATATCTCAGGATCCTTATTGCTGCTGCATAGTGATCTTCCAAAGGATTGGAAAGAAATTGAATGAGAGTAATAACAGCGAAACATAAATATGGTCTTGTGTTGGTTAAATATAGTAACCTGCCAAGAAGTCTTCTATAGGCATGTACATTTGAATAGGGTTTCCCTTCTGTCTTGGAAAATTTTGTGCCTGGTTGTATGGGAGTAGAAACAGGTTGACATCCCAACAATCCTGCATCTTCTAGTAACTCTAGAGCATACTTCCTTTGTGACAAATTAATGCCTTGTTGAGATCTTGCAATTTCTAAGCCCAAAAAATACTTCAGTTGGCCTAGGTCTTTAATCTTGAACTTTACATTTAATAGAGCCTTCACAGTTTGAATTTCTTGAATGTCATCACCTGCCAAGACTATATCATCTACATAAACAAGTAAGATGGTAATATGAGCATAATCACTTTTGACAAAAAATGAATAATCTACTTTTGATTGTATGAAGCCCAAAGAGAATAAAGTAGTTGTCAACTTGTAATTCCATTTTCTAGAGGCTTGTTTGAGTCCAAACTTGCCTTGGTTTTTCAGTTTTGTAGCCAAGAGGAAGAAACATGTATACTTCTTCATCTAGATCCCCATGTAAAAAGACATTATTTAAATCTAGTTGATGTAAATACCAATGTTTGGTAGCTGCTAAACCTAGAACCAGTCTTACCTTTGTGAGTTTGATAACAGGTGAAAAAGTCTCAAAGTAATTTAAGCCTTGTTGTTGTATGTAGCCTTTGGCTATTAACCTTGCCTTGTATCGTTCAATACTCCCATCAGCATGCCTCTTTATTTTGTATACCCATTTACATCCGATAGGTTGCTTTCAATAAGGTAGATCAGTCAAAACCCAAGTTTTGGTATTTTCTAAAGCTACAATTTCTTGATCCATGGCATTTCTCCAACAATCATGTTTGATGGCTTGGTTATAGGTTTTAGTTTCACTAACTTGGGAAAGATTAAGGACATATGATTTATTAAGAGATAGGATATAAGGTACCTGTGGATGACTAAGTGGCGGAAGAAGTAGATAACATGTTGCAATGTTAGTCCAGCAGATAAGATGGTTTATGTTTTGTCCTAGTTGATTTCCTTTGTGGAGTAGTAGTGACAGGTTCAACATAAATAGGTTGAGAAGAAAAAATAACAAGGTTAGGAACAATAGAAGGAGGAGATGTAGGTGGTAAAAAGGGTTGATCAGTAACTTCTGAGAAAAGAGGTAATGAAGATGAAATAATTTTGGTGACAAAATCCAAAGAATTTTGTGTATCAATAGGTGAGTTCTTGTCACTAGTAAGAAAAGGAAATATGTTTTCATAAAATACTACATTCCTTGATAGAAAAAATTCCCTAGAGTTGAAATCTAACAAAAGGTAGTCTTTCACTCCTGTTTTAAAACCAAGTAAAACATATTTTCTTGCACAAGGTTGAAATTTTGTTATGTGAGCTTCAAGACTTGAAGCATAGCAAAGTGAGCCAAAAACTCGTAAGTAAGTAATGTCAAGTTTAACATTGTGTAACAGCTGAGATGGAGAAAATTATGTCAAATCTTTGGAAGGTAAAATATTAATGAGTTGCACAACATAATGAACAACATAAGACCAGAAAGTTATGGGCAAATGGGATTGAAACATTAAAGATCTAGCAACATTGAGAATGTGTTAATGTTTTCTCTCAACGACTCCATTTTGTTGAGTTGTTTCAACACAAGATAATTGATGTTGTATCCCTTTTTGTCTATAAAAATTTGTCATTGCAAACTCATTACCATTATCTGATCTAACAGCTTTTACATCAATGCCAAATTGTGTTTTTATATAAGAAACAAAGCCAAAAAGTTGTGATCTTGCATATGATTTACTTGCCATCAATTTAACCCATGTGTATCTAGACATAGCATCCACTATAGTTAAGAAATATTTGAAACCACCAATAGAAGAAGTACAATAGGGCCCCCAAATATCAACATGAATTAAATCAAAAGGAGCTTTTGAAACAGTAGTACTTAATTGAAAAGGAAATTTTCTTTGCTTAGAATAGTGACAAGTATCACAGTGAGTGTATTTTGTATCAGGTAAAGTGTCATACATGTTGCGTAATTTGATATAACAAGAAGAAGAAGGATGCCCTACTCTAGAGTGCCAAATATCTATAGAGTTATGTCTTATAGTAGAACAAGCAATACAATTCTCAAGAGTAATAGAAGCTGGTGAACCAAGGGTGTGGATGTAGGACATCTCTTTCTTCAACTTTCCCAATCATCTGCAGGGTTGACTTGTCCTGTATTTCACATAAAAATTCAGAAATGATAATTTTACAAGATAGAGATTTAGTTAACTTTGTGACCGAAATAAGATTGACTGAAAAATTAGGAACAAACAAGACATTATGTAAAGTAAGGTGTGGGCTAAGAGAAATTGTGCCAGAAAAATGAGCAAATGAAGAGTTCTAGTTGGGTACTTATACTGTAATTGATGAGATTCTATGATAAGAAACAAAATGAGACAAAGAACTGGATATATGATCAGTAACACATGTGTCTAGAATCCATTGGCAATAGATATTACCTTGATCCTGAGAAGAAGTGAAAACATTATGAGAACTCACTAGATCGGTAGAATGTGTGACTGTGGGATTAGATTGAGGAAGAAGTGTCAATAGACCATGAATATGTTCTTGAGAAAGTCTCAGAGCTGAGGAATGTGACTGTGCTTGAGAATTATTAGAAGAAGGAACAACTACAGAAGCCATTGAATTTCACAACCTCAAATTGGACAAAATTTCACAACCCAAATCTCCGATAACTCCTCCAGATTCCTCAAAAATCAATCCAGGGCTACGAGTGATTAAATCACTCAATTGTTTCTCATTGAAAACCCTAGAAAACAAAGTCAAAACATGAAACATAACGATGCGAGAGTAAAAGAGGGAGTAGCCATAGAAGGAGAAGAAATTGTATGAAAACCAAGAACGAAAGGTAGAAGATGAAGATCTTAGCAGTAACACAATTGGTTGTGGAAGAACGTGATCAAGAATTAATTTTCTTCTGATAGCATGTTATGAGAGAAGAAATGATGAAAATTGTATATCTTATTCAATGATAAGGAGAGAGTACAATTTATATATACAACTGTTTAAAACAATATAAAAACGGAATATAAATATAAAAATAGAATATAAATATATCAACATAAATGAACAGATATGAACGAAAAATAAATTAAATCCAATATGAACAGTCTAGGATAAGCACGTTAAACATTATCCTAAATGTTAAATGTTACTCCAATCAAACTTTGCCTAAACGTTATTATATGTATCATATCTAAACGCTTAAGAACGTCTAACACTTTTAACGCATGCATGAAATAGTACTCTATTGTTTGTTTTGTTATACTCTCTTTTTCGTGTAGATCATTAAAATACATAGCTTTATTCAAAAGTTATGCTTTAGATCACAAGACCATTAAGAGATAACAAGATATTTTGGGAATGTTTCCTTAATACTTTATATTTGACGCATTTGTAAAAGCAACACAATTGACTTGAAAGAAGCAACATAGCATCTAACTTCATACCTAAAGGCTACCTACTCTATGTGAAAGTCAATGCTGAGTAACGAATCTTTTTCGAAGAAGTCTATATAAAGAGGATTGCATAAAGAGAAGACAACAAGAACAAAATTTATTATTGCTCTTACACTGTCAATATTCTCTCTCGCTTACATCATCTAGACTTTCTCTTTGAAAAATAAAAACTTTATTACAAGTTTTCAGATATTCATTATGTTGAAAATATATCCTCTCTACAAGAGTCATCATCTGTTCTTGTATTTAAAAAACACTTTGTGGTTTTGTATATTCAAAAGTGAATTAAAATACTTGTTAGTTTAACTTTGTGTAGTTAAACGATCTAGTCAGTTGAACTAGTGTAAAACAATGAGTCATGAAACTCGTCTAACCAGTTGGGTTAGTTTGTAAAACTAGGAGTGGTTAAACTCGTTTGTAATCTTTTGAAGATTAGTAGAACCCCTTAAGTGTGTTTAAGGGAGAACTAGATGTAACTCAGTTTGAAGTAAACAAGTGTGAAATAAGTCTACATTCGTGTTTTCGTTTTAAAAGCTTTCTAAATGCTTCTGAAGAACTCTAAGTCTTCAAGACTGCTTGCAAACCGTCTAACCCATGTAGTAGCGTCTAACACTTATTTACGAAAAAGTTTTAAACTCTATTCAAACCCCCTTTCTAGAGTTTACTTGTGTTTCAATTATCAGTTGTATATAGTAATAATTAGAATTTACAGTAAAAAAAAAAAACTAATACACCTCAAGTGCAGGTATTATAGAAGAAATAAGAAAATGTTTCTCTTTAGCCATTTCCACTTATGCTACTATACTTGATGCCTTGATTTCACTCAATTGATGTTCTTGCTCTCCAAAAATGCTCAGAAGGATGTTCTTTCTCAACAATCTTGTAATGTTCTTTGTTTTTTTGGTAAAGAAACCAAACTCATATAGCAAAAACATAATCTTATCAGTTTTAATCAATTAGGTAAATAATTTAATCAATTAAAAGAAATAGTTTAGCTTCCTAATTTTCAATTTCAAGAGATTTAACAATACATATATTGTTTTAATCGATAGATAAATAATTTAATGAATTAAAACAGAGTTTAGCTTCCTAATTTTTATTTTCAAGAGATTTAACCATACATATTGTTTTAATCGATTAAATAAATAACTTAATGGATTAAAACAGAGAATTTAACTTTCTAATTTTCATTTTCAAAAGATTTAACAATATATACCATTTTAATCGATTAGATTATTGATTAAAATAGAAAAAAAAACTTCTTTATTAACATATTTAATAGAGCTAACAATTAATTAATAACCTGATTCTTCGGTATATGTATTTTAACATATTTTAATAATTAATTAATTTTAATAAAAACATTTAAACATAGTGAAAACAAATTAATCAGATTTGAAGCATCATAAAATGTTGATGTTTAGCTCCTTGTCAATAATTATTTTCATCTTATGAGTTTAATTCTTCTTTATTTCAACACTTACCTAAATTTAAGTTAAAAAGTATATAATTTTTATTAATCCTATGAAATTTTGTGCAGATGTGTATAATAAAAATATTTTTAATTGATAATAAACATCAATATTCTTGAAACGAAGTGATTATCATGTAAATATCTCTCTCATTAACTGTTTTGATACGTACCCATAATATCCCATGAAAGATTCAACCATAAAACTCAGCCATTCATTACGTAAAATGAATTAAAATATAATAATAATAATGATATAAAAAACATATTTTCATTTAATTATAAATTAATATACATGATGAGATGAACAACTTTTATTTAAGTAATTATTTTAAATATTTTCTATTTAAATGATACGTAAACTTTTTATATTAGTAATATTTCAAAATTAAACAATAACTAAGATAAACACAGGCGTGAAATAAATATATGATTACGGATATAATTATAGTTTGTTATTGAAATAAAAAATATTATAAATAATATTATGTAAATCATTTTTTTATTATGAATAATTAGTTAAAGTTGAAAAATTAATTATAAAATAATAAAAAAAAGTAAATAAGTCTTTTATAATAAATAATTATTTGAATTAAAAAATAAATTACTAAAATAATAAAATTGAAAGATAATTTTTTATTATAAATAATTATTTAGATTTTAAAACTAATTATTAAAAATAAAATTAAAAAAAAAAGACATTAAAGAAATGTATCATTTACAGTTATAGATAACTATAAATCCAAGGACGAAAATTACCTCCAAACCAAATGCTGGTGAGAGCTTACATAGAGTTGGACCACCAAACACCCTTTTCATGGGTCCATGACGCGTAAGAATAATTAATGCACCAGCTTCACACCCAATAGTATAATTAATTAAGCCTAAAAGGAAATAAAACAATAGTATAACTATTTTTGTTATTAATTTTATTTCTAAAATATATAAATCTTATTTGTAAGTGAATCTTATTTAAAAAGTGAAATAAAAATACAAAGAATTATTTTCAATTACACTTGAAATAATAACATAAAAGTCTTTGTATAACAATTTAATTAAATAAGTTGAATAAAGTTTGAAGTACAATATCGAAGGTAGGAAATTTTCTTTTTCTGAAAGACAACTTATATCCTTTATAAGAAAAAATATTATTCAAGTAAAAATCATCTTCTATATAATTGAGTTAATTTTTTAGGAAAAGAGTTTGTGTATACAACAATTGAACTGAAATTATATATATATATATATATATATATATATATATATATATATATATATATGTATGTATGTATATGTATATATGTGTGTGACTTAAAGCGTTTAAAAAGGAATAAGATATAAATTATAACTTATTATTTCAATAAACAAATCATAAAAAAATTTCATCTTCAACACCCCATGAGTTTAAAGCTACTCAACCTAATTCATTATAGAAAAAAGAAAATTAATAAGAGTGTGAAAATATCCTTTAAAATTTTCTAATTTTAAAATAATCAACAATAAATATTTATGTGAGAAAGTTCTTTGTAAACTTTAAGGGCATTTCATGATAACTACTTTTTACTTTTTTTTCTCTCATTTTTTCAACATCTATCATTTTGCCCATGAACAAATCAAAATCGATCATGTGACTTGTAAAGGTTTATTAACACTTACGACATCCCTTTAAATTTGGTAGCTATTTAAAAGGGATATAAATATGCCAATAATAAAGTTATACTAAACAAAACAAAACCTATATCTTTATTTGTTTAAATTTATAAATAAAAAAAGAATCTCAAATGTGTAAAGAAAGGCACTAATGTGTTAATAAATACATACAAGTCATGTGATGTACGATCTTGCTATAACTGATCATTAAAAGAGTCAGAATCTAAAGTTTAGGAGAAAAAATAATTCTTCCAATTTGGAATTGTTTTGTGCGACATCAACAGAAAGGAAAAAATAGTTGTTGTGTACATGTTAGTGTTTCACTTTTTTCATAAAATTTCATAAAGCTAATTTTAATTTGTTTAATATAATTCAAATATTTTTTGTTCCAATTAATCTTAATGTGTATGTAGAAAAACTATATGAGCAGATTAAGAAATTAAAAATACTCAGACCAAGATTTTAATGCAAACTAGGAATCTAAGAAAAAAAAAACTTAATTAAAAAGTAAGAATAATAAAAAATTTAATTTTCTAAATTCAACTTCTTTTTTTATCTTTTGCTTTCTCTTCAGTTCAAAAATGGTTTTCTTTGTCATTTGCTTCTCTTCCAACGTACTATGACAAAAAATTGTACCTGACTTTAAATAAAAGCACAAAAGAAAAAATAATAAAAAATTGCTTTTGCAAAGACTAAGATTAAAAAAGAAAAGCAATTGGCAGGTACAAGAAAGAGGGAATGAGTGAGAATCATGTGAAGTGCCGCCACTCTTTCTCTCTCTCCATCAGTGGCTGGGTCAATCAAAAGCTTTAATCTTTTACAATCCAACAAAACACCCACTTCTGTTTCCCTTTTGGTTAAGCTATTCTCAGAGTTTCTTCTTCTTTGTGTTTCTTCCAATGGCTGCTATTGCCCCAAGATTCATCAAGTGTGTGACCGTTGGGGACGGAGCTGTAGGGAAGACCTGCATGCTCATTTGCTACACCAGCAACAAATTCCCCACGGTGTGCATGCTTTCTTCCAAATCCTTTATGCTTTGAAGAGATCATTTTTTTAATTGCTTCCATTTAATGTTCTTATCCTGTAATTGTTCACTGTGTGTGCATATGCATCCTGAATTCCGCTCAGTTCCGTTGAAGTCATCTTAATTTGCTTAAAACATGATTTTTTTGTTTGTGTGTGTGTTGGACACAGAAGGTAACCCATTTATTATCTTGTAAAATTTCACCATTGAGTTCATCTGATTTGGCTTTCCCTCTATGTTGATCATCAGGACTATATTCCCACTGTGTTTGACAATTTCAGTGCCAATGTAGTTGTTGAAGGCGTAACTGTCAATTTAGGCCTTTGGGATACAGCTGGTATACCCTCTGAGACTTGTTATAATTTTTTTGTTGTTTTATTTTATCTGGGGAGGGGAAGGATTCGTGTAAAACTGAAAAGATTGAATTAAAGTTTCTTGAGATTTCACACAATACTCCTTTTTTTTCTTCATTTAGAGTATATTAAACTGACACCTGCTGTCCTAAAACACTTTATTTACACCAAATACTCCCAACAGGAGAGTTTCTGGAACCTTAAAAAGGTAGTGATTCAGAAGCAATTTCAATAAACCACTGGTGGTATAAGTCTAATTGGCTCCAAGGGAGGGTTTTGTATGTTGAAAGGCAAAGTTTGTTATATTGTATTTGTTTCCAATACCTTCCTTAGGGCAAGAGGATTACAACAGGCTGAGGCCATTGAGCTACAGGGGGGCAGATGTCTTTGTCTTGGCTTTTTCTTTAGTTAGTCGAGCAAGCTATGAGAATGTGCTGAAGAAGGTATGCTTCAGTGCTTGTATCTCTGAATTGGTATTTTGATGTCTTGCAGATTTCTCTTTTGTTCTCTAATTTGTATGCACTCTCCAGTGGATCCCTGAACTCCAGCATTTTGCCCCTGGCATCCCATTGGTATTGGTTGGTACCAAATTGGGTAAGTCATCCTTCACTTGTGTTAATGTCTGT
The DNA here is from genome assembly GCF_016808095.1 of Vigna angularis. Classification (NCBI taxonomy): domain Eukaryota; kingdom Viridiplantae; phylum Streptophyta; class Magnoliopsida; order Fabales; family Fabaceae; genus Vigna; species Vigna angularis. The sequence continues at coordinate 10,941,023 of NC_068973.1, read as the reverse complement.
CTTAGTCTCGTGCTAATTTGTCTTCTAATTATAGACCCTTCTGTGTATCAATTCTTTTACAATAGAATTCAGTAAAAGAATATGCACAAAGTTTTGTGCCATAGTATATATTTTAAACGTAACAAACTCATTCATCATAAATTTGTGAAGACTGGCTTTCATATGGGTTGGGCTTATATGTGCAGCTCCTAACTTGTCCATGTATCCCTACTATAGTGAGGACACATTTTAGTTTACATCTCCTTCATCACTTATTGGTAATCTACTTAAGAAATTGTATTCAGATATTACAAATGCAGATTGCTTGACCAAAAAATTCTACTGCAAGGATGACATAATTGTATCATTGATGCCATCTACTTTAATTGGAGTAAACAAGAACTCAGTGCTATAAGCTTTAAAGACTATTCTTTAGTGTAGTTTAAATGTTGTAATCCCTTTTATTAATTGATCAATAAATATTGGATCATCTTCACAAAAGGATGCCTAATCTTTTTTACCAAAATTTAGAATTTAAAAATAAAGAAGTTGGATCATGATACGTAAGCATCATGACAATTGCTTCATGATGCATAATCTTCACATCAACTCTAATATTACTACCACTGAATTAAATGAAAGAAAGCTTTATTCAAGATTTGAAAAACTATGACAATAACGAGCAACATAATCACGAATTCATTAGTCTACCATTAATCTTGATCTCCTTTACTTTTTCTTGATTCATTTGACAGTTTGCATAATTTAGTATTTTGATCAAATAGTTTTTGTCTCTTGCTTCATACAGCAGACATAATCCATCTCTAGTTCTAACAGTTTGTTAATTTTTACTTCATCATATCCTAAAACATTACTTATGCATAAGTTTTATTTCAAGATAATATTTTATTTCAACAGCAAGTTAGTGTTAGAACAAGATTGTAAAAGTAAAAGGAAAAAGGAAAACAATTTTGACATCAATGTTCAATTAATGGTGGCAGTAGTATGACATGCATTGCTATTATGTGTGATGGGCATGCAGATCTCCGAGAAGACAAGCACTATATGGCTGATCATCCAGGTTTGATGCCCGTGACTACTGAGCAAGTACAAATCTTTCATCACCAAATGTGTATGCAAATGTGTAGAGTTTCGCATGCAATGATTTTTATGAAGTATTGGATTTTCTGTTCATTACTAGGGTGAGGAACTCCGTAAACAGATTGGAGCAACCTATTATATCGAGTGCAGCTCAAAAACTCAGCAGGTATATTTAAGTACCATCTTATTCTTGCAATTGTTTGTTTGTACATGAAAAAAATACCACACAGTATAATTCATCTTTTAGAGGAATGCAATTTAAAATAAAATAAATTATGGTAGGTGGATCATGTTTGGATGATGTGCAATAATGTAAATCACTCATGCCTTACTGATATAGCCTTTTTAACAACTTTTTTCTAAATTTTAAGTAAAATCTAATTCATGAAGTTGGGCCATGTTTTTATTATTTTGTTGTTTCACATATCAAATAATTATGACTTCAAAATGATTAAATGTAATGTAAAATAAGGATGTGGGACTTGTGGACCCAGTTAATAAAGTTTAGAGTTGTTAGGCTGGAGAAGTGAGTTACCTAACGGACCCGATTTATCTGTAGCACTTTCCCTGCTTTCCAGATCCTGGAATGTATTTTGTATGATCTGAAATGCATGGAAAGTGGTTCAAGAAAACTGTGAAGTGCAAGAAGAAAAATGTTTACATTATAAAAGGTAAAATTGTCTAATATCTAATCATGGAATCCACTTAATTAATTTAAGAACCTCAAAAGGTAAAATTCAGTTGTTGGGATGGAGATGGCCTGGCATAGAATGTGAAAATTTGTTAAATTATCCGAAAGGTGCCAATACACCATTACTCCAATGAGATGCTTTCATAGCTGTAAAAAATTGTGAAATGTAGCAATATCATTTGGTTTTGCTCATGTGATGTGTTTGTTGTTAAAGGGTCTATTATTGGTATCTCTCAATTTTGGTATGCCAGATATTTTTCATCAGTTTTTGGAGATACTTACTTTGATGTTTTAACAAATATTCTGCCTGAAACCAAACTTATTTTCGCAATACTATTGCAGAATGTGAAGGGGGTTTTTGATGCTGCAATAAGAATGGTGATCAAGCCTCCACAAAAGCAAAACGAGAAGAGGAAGAAAAAACCACGAGGCTGTTTCCTGTCAGTGCACCTTTTCTATATTATATCTAACAGTTTTATACATATTTTTCTGTTGGGGTAACACTTTTCCTTTGACACCTCACTGTTTTCATTTCAACAATTTTATATTATCCCTATCGAAAAGTTACCCACTTTGAGTATTCAAATATTTTAGTAGTTGGTTGTACTTACCCAAAATTTATTGTGCATCAAGAACTGATAAAATAGTTAATAACTGGTCAGGTTAGGTTACCAATACTTAAGGAAAACAATAATGAATAACGTGGCAACTCGCATTAAACCACCATAGTTTATTAAAGAGAATACACGGTGGCAATTAAAGTGTGAAAAAAATATATGTATATATGCACATGATAAAATTGTACTATAGTTTGGCTTGTTTTGAATGTTATAATATTAGTTCCTGTGACTTTTGGTTATTGGATTTAATCTATCTCAGTGAAAATGCAGAAACGTGTTGTGTGGAAGGAACATTGTTCGTCTTAAATGAAAGACTACATTAGCATTTCATCCAAAGGTTTGATTGTAGAAATATGAAACTTGAATTATAATGACTTGGGTGGAGTTTGCAGTGTTGGTACTTATATTTGGTTGTTTTGAATTTGATTTCAGGTAGGTTTTAATGTTATGAAACAGTTGCACCATATAAGCATGTAAAGAAAGCACAAAGAAGTTTGTTGGCTAGCTACCATTTATTTAAATTATTTTATTTGAATTTGATCTAGTTTCAGTGTATATATATATATATGATATGAGGTGTCATTATCTGATATTCAAACTAAACTAGCTTTTCAAATTATTACTAATTAAAGCGTGCTGAATTGTTGTATTGTTCATAATCTCTATATAAAAGGACTCGTTGGGTGGTTCATTATTCAGAATAGACCAATATCAGCAACTATTTGAAAAACCTATGCTTTTATTGTACTTATTTCTCAAATGATATGACGTTTGATCCCACCATCCCTCTCCCTTCACCTTCTCCAACTTTAGCTGCTCAATTGTCTGAATCAGGTAAGAGAACGAAGGTTACGATTATCAGCATGTTTTTCTATAAAAAAAATAAATATAATCTAATTTCTAGAAGAAAATTTGATTTTTAGAAATTTAACTCCTTTAAATTTCTAATTTTTAAGTTTGTACAAAAGTTAATTTGAATTGATAAATATTATCTTTTATTTTTATCTCTTCAAGAATTACTCGAATAAATTTATTAAAAAAACCATTACTCAACATAAAGACTTCGTTTCGCATGGCTTTTTATTAATTTATTCATCTTACTTTTAAATTTATGTTTTGAAAATAATTTTTCTTTATATTCAATCTCAATTATTCAAATCACCGGTAAAAGAAATTTAATTCAAGTTTCCCTTCACTAATTTTCCTTTATATTTAAAAGTTTTAATTAGGAAATTCACGTTTATTTTAATAATCGAACAACTTTTATAAAAAAATAAAAACGGTACTATCCAAATCCAATAATTTTAGTTCTAATTAGAAAAAACACGTTTATTTTAATAATCGAACAACTTTTACAAAAACAAATAAAAACGGTACCATCAAAATCCAATAATTTTAGTCCATTCAAATTGAAAGAAAATTTCTTCGAAATAAGAGATATCAAAATGAAGTCAAACCTATAAACCAATCGATTTACCGCCAATTCGAATTGTGATGGATTGTAAAAAAATTAATTGTTTTAGATGTAAGTTAACTGACTTAATCCACAAATTAATGAGTCAAGTTGAAGGTGATTATTTTAACTTATGTTTATAAACTATATAAATTAATATTTTAATTTTAAATTTTAAATTTTAACTACTATAAAATATTTAAACACTTAAAAATAATCAAGTCAAATATATTGCAAAAAATATATAAAATAAATAAATAAATAAAGAAAAAATAGCATTAATGAAATCAATCTACTAACCCACAAATATGTGATAAGCAGAGTTCACAAACAAGAAAACAACTTATGATGAGTCAATCATGTAAACCAGGTTACATTAACTCACTACCCTATTTGAAATTACTTATCCAAATAAAAACATACCAACTTGTTAGCTTTCAGTTAAAATTAATTTTCTGTTTTAATTATTTGATTGAAAACATAGGCTAATCCCATCTTCTAAACAAACCAGAAGCATGCAACCTTATTCCGCTTATACCCTTTTCCGACTTAACACCGACCACGAAATGCCACCAAACATTCTTTTAGTCCATCACACAACATTACAAGAACAAGTAATGATATACAGACTGGCGAGTGTGGACAGAGATTTCTCCGTATGACACGGAATTAGACAGTTCCAAGAAAACGACAACGTATCAAAGTTCTGGCTTTGATTAACATATCGAGTGAAAAAATTAGCAACGCCAAATTTGCACGACTCTATACAAAAACAAAGCCAGTGTGATAATGAAAACACGACTAGTTGTAAATATCAACAAAATCAGGTAGAAACGTTAAATGTGAAGGAATCTGATACACAGCAAACATATATCGATCACAGCAGAGGAAGAAACTTGGTGCCAAAATTTGTTGGTCCCTATTATGTATGTATGTGTGTGTATAGGAAAAGATTTTAATTTAGTTTCTGAACGTAAAAAGAGGATTTCTACATGAAGTGCTGATAAGGGAAAGTTATGGTCCACTAGATATAGATATAGATGCAACAAGTATGGTCCCCTCTTTAGGAAGGAAAAATAACTAGTTCCCCTTCCAAATATTCCTGTAAAATATATATGATAAACTAAGGGAATGAGGACCTGCGACTAACATAATCAGACGCCCACTTACCACCCAATTCTCCCAAAAGCAAATGTTAGATGTTCTATGGAAATTGACCATCCCCCATCCACAAATCACTGAAGACAACACATTTAGCATACAAACAACTACTTAAGAGGCATGACAACACTCAATTGAGGATCACCTAAGAAAACATAAAAAAGATAGTAAAAAGAAAACTAGCAAGAAGAACGGAAATATATGAGAGCCACAGCAGGCTGAAACGGAGCAGGATTTCTCAATGAAAATGGGACAGAAGACTGCCCACAGAGAAATTGCAATAGCATTTATTCCATTATCATTTAAATATATTTCTTAACGAAAAAAGTAACAACCTCCACTGAATTACATCAGCATGACACAGGATATATTTTCAGATCTTCTCCCACAAGTGACCAAGTGTTGCAAACATTTGAATATACAAAACTAAACACTTACAAGCATGTGGTCATCAGATTGTATGATTATATAGATTGCTATTGCCATGAGGATTGGTTGTAGCCATCCCACCCACCATCAGGCTCCTTCCTCTTCCGAACACTACCGGCAAGCTGGATCCTCGCTTGCTCCTCAGCTAAGGCCTGTGAACTAGCAACAGAAAGTTGCCTAGATGGAAGAGGCAAACTCTCATCTCTCCCCTCCATGTCTGAACAGCCAGGTCCAGCATTAAGATCTAAACCCTGCCTTGTCCATTTTCTACTGGTCTCAGCACTACCACTATTGTTACCTTCTGGAAGACCAACAACATAGGGCCTGGGGTAATGAGATGAAACTGTGCCGGCAGGCCCCATTAACTGTGAATTTACTGCAGGGAAGCAAAGCCGATTGGCTGATGTTGGATATACGTAAGTAGTTGACCCAGCAGAAAAAGAAGCTGATGGAAGAGGGAAGCTGGAGTTAAAGGGGAAGACGGGATATTCAAATGGAGCAGATGGATATGACACTGCAGGAGAAGATGACAATACTGGGGCCCTATAAATATCAGGTCCAAATGGGTTGCCACCAGCAGCAGGAGTCAACAACCTTTGTGGCCCATTTGGAGCAACAATTGAAAAGGGCTGATCCCCTCTATCAGGCATAATTGAAGATATTGAGACAGCAGAATAGGTGTTGCCACTGGAAGGAAGCCAAGAGAAGTTGCCTGGCTCAGCAGTAGTCATTCTATGTCCAGAAACAGGTAATTGAGATGGCACATTGCTCCGGGAGTGCTGAGAGAACAATGAGGATTCGGTGGTCATTTCATCCACAGAAGGTCCGTTGTTCAAATCAAAGTCCCTGTGGGCATTCACTTCTCTAATTGGTGGACCACCCAATGATGATTTCCCCTGCATAATTGGCACATCAATTTTATGATTACTGTTCAAGCAAATGCCCATGTCGGAAGCATCATCCACTTGGTTTAAGTCAAGACCAAGCCCTCCAGAGCTGCGAACAGGTGAAGGTATTTTACTGCATACAGGATCATGACTATCAGTTGCAAGAGATATAGAATTTGTGTGTCGAGCACAAGAAATGTCATCAAGTATTCTTTCATCAGCCACATTCAAGTCAATATCCAATGGTGCTCGACTCTGCTTTCCAGCTGGAGCATCAGGAATAGGGGTAGCTGATGTACCAAGAGGCATTTCCATAACTTTCCTGGGTTCAGCTGGCCTGAAAGCACTGGTGGCAGCTGATCCCTTCCAACCAATTTCACCTTTACTTCTCAATAAATCTTCGGGAGGCACAAAGTGCCCCTTAGCAGCAGACGCCACAGTGACTGGGGCAAGAATACCACAAGACATAGATGAAGCAGGAAATGGAACAGGACTGATCAATCGACCAGAAGGTGCACATCCTGAATTGGCAATGCTGTTGAACTCACATCTTCCATCATTTGCATTGAGCCCTTCATTTAAATCAAATTCAACCTTTGCATCCGCATCTGACACAGCTGCAGCAGACATGGAAGAAGCATCTGCAGTGGTAGAGGTGCACTCCTCAGCCTCCTCTGCTTCTGAGGAAGTCAATTTCAACCTTTTAGAATTGAGATGCTTATCAATTTCTTGTGAAAGAACACTAGGTGAATCTTCAGGAAGATCCTCTCTAGAAGGTTGGTCACGAACATCTCTCGTTTCTAAATTCTCCTCTACATGTTCAGCAACAAGACCAGTCACAATAGAACATATACCTCTATTCTCAGGCATGGTCAAGGTGTCACTTTCAGACTCACTTCTTTTACTTCTACACTGATTGACATGATTCTCAGCATCAACATCATCAATTTTGTCAGATTCCCGTTCAGGGAAGTCTTTAAGAACCTTGTCAACACTATAACCAGAAGAATGGAGCGCTTTATCATCTTTTCCTCTTGCCAAATCAGACTGAACAAGTACAGCAGGAGGATTTTTAACTGTCTGTCCACTGCCATTTGATCCTTCAGCAGTATAGTTATCACTCTGAACATCCACTTCCGCAGCTGTATGTGACAATTTTTTAGCTGCTTCTGCCTCAACATCAGCAACACAATTGATTTTATCATGAATTTCGCCAGCATTGACTCCCTGAACAACCTCCTGTAGCTGCTTGCTTCCATCACCATCTCCAGCTTCTTGTACAGAATTTTCAGCAAGGCCAACCAGAGGAGTAGGTCCAGATTTTTCATTTAATTTTCCTTTGCTTTCCAAAGTAGTTTCAGCAACCTGTTGTAAATCCATATTGCATGCATCAACACGCTTATTTAGCTCTCTTGCAGTTTTTCCTCCTGAAGCTTGAAAATCAGAATCGCTTTCACCATTTGCCCCTAGATCACCTGTTACAGAGGCCAGATTCTTATGTTCAACATCAAGAGCATTATTTGAGTGACATTCATCACGAACAAGATTTTCTTCAGAGGACTTAACACCATTGTCTGTGCATGACTGTTCAACAGCAGCTGTGTTTCTTTCTGGAGATCCAGTTGGAGTTAACAATTCAGATTTCAATATCTCTCCAGCAGCCACACTAGCAAGAAGATTCATTCCACCATCATCAGCTTCAGAGTACTTAACACCTTCAATTAAAGCATTTATTGAGCTGTAAGAAGCATCCTGCAAATTGCCAGCTTTATTTTCATTTCCAGATGATGATGAAGCAGCTTTTGATACTTCCAATGCCTTCTTACAATCATTGCCAGTCCGACAGTGCTCTTCATCAGTAACTGCAGCAGGTGATCCATCACCCTCATCAGAGCCAGTCAATACCTCTTTAAAGTCATTACTCTGCCAAGATTCAGTATTAATATCTGAACCAATATTTACTCGATAAAGGTCGCTCTTTTCCTTTGGGCTGTGATCAGACTGATCATGCTTCTCAGGAAGAACAGGAGACGAAGCTCGACTATTCATGATTGTAGGATCATCAAAAGAACCAGCGCTGACACTTTGTGCAGGACTTCTACCTTGATTTGGAATTTTAACAATCAGCTTTGGAATATTGCCCTCAAGAGAAGTTCCATCAACTGCTTTATCCATTAATCCAGGTTGAGATATTTTTTCTGAAGTTAAATTTTTGTGCATGGAGGAATTCCTGCTTGATCCGGTTTCCCTTTGCCCCCCAGATGGAGATGAACCTGAAAATCCATTAATGGATTTTCGATGCCGTGAAGAGCCTCCAGAAATCTTATTGGCACTCATTGCAGTAGAGCTTCTGGCATCTTCCTTTACTGAGTGACCTCCAGTTTTAGCATGGTCACTAGAACAAGATTGACTGTTGTTGTGAGATTGACTAGAACTACAACTTTTCTCATCCCTTGCATTTGCCATGGGAGGATCAGAACCTCCATTGACAGCAACAATACGAGGCTGCCCATCTTTTAAATTTGCAGTCGCAGCTGCAGGTGACGGCACTGATTTTGCAGGCCCTGGAAATGCAGATGTTGATGCAGATCTAGTAATATTCTCTCCCTGGACAATCTTCACAGAGGTGGTCTTGGAAGCAGAAAGCTGGGTAACTGAACTCTTCATGGCAACATCTGATGATGCACCTGAATGTCTATTCCCACCTTGACTAACATCAGAAGGACGTGATTTGGCAGGCCAGTGGACATTGGTACCTGAACCAGACTTTGCATCATTTATATTCATTTCAGCTTCAACTCGTTTCTTCCATGTATCAACTAAACCTCTTGCTTTCCTCTGAATTTCAGCGTTTTTGTGACTTCGCAAATGATTCACAGATTTTCCAATGTTGCATGTTTGTAAAGCCTGAAGATTTACTGGAAGTTTATCAAGTGCCCGTAGCAATACCAACAGAAATTCCTCAGCAGATTTATCACTGTCGCCAATCTTCCCTTTATGGACCTCTTGGAGCCATTCATCAAATACAGGCAAACCCCTTTGCTGCACAAACTGACTAAGACAATCTAACTTATCTGTTGCTGCAACGACAGCTGCAAGCAATGACCGGCTAGCTAAATCAATCTTCTTCTCATTTCTATCAGGAACCATCAGCTGCACTAATTTTTCAACTCCTTCACCATCAACAAGCCCTCCCTTCTCAGTAATTTTTGCAATCTCTGTCTTGAAAATGTTATCATGCTTGAAATTACCAGAATCCCCATCCTCAGTTTTTATTGATCGTTCTCGCTTGGCTGACTCAGAGCCTTGATCTGCCCTTTCCCTTTTCCTCCCCTTAATGTGAGAAGGAAAGGAAGAAGTACTATTCTGGACACTATCTGAAGCAGATTTTAACTGAGATGTTGAAGTTGGACTACTCATAGGCTTAGGAGAACGGCCACCTGGCTGCACTGTTGCATGCATTTCCACACAATTCCTGTATAATAGTTTATCTACTTCTTCTTGACAATCCTGGGATGATGAGGACAAAATAAGTTGGGAAAAGACTGAGCACGACAAAAAAATTCATAACATACAGGAACATCTGAGAGCAGAAACTTACATTAATATAATCTTGATCATTTAACCACCATAAACACTTGTTTGCAATGTCATAAACCCTCCTGCACAAAAATGAAGAAATCCCTGGTTGAAGTTCTGCCCCCTTAGGAAGAAATGCAACTTTACAAGGATGGAGCAGAGCTTCAGCATCAATCTCATCCTTATGGAAGGTGTAGAAGATTTCGTTTGGAGCAGCCTCCAAAGGCACGCTCTTGCTGAGTTTTACTTCAATTGATCGATAGAGCCAACTAACACCAAACTTCAATTTTTTATCTTTGCCAATTGTCAGATAACGAATTATACCAATATATGGTGGGCGATCTTCAGAAGGTTTGAAGAGAGCACATTCACCAACACTAATTTTGCGACGGTCCTATGATTTGAGAAGACAGGGAATCCTTAGTGAAATATTAAAATTCAATCAACAGAAACAGAATGCCTCAGTGCTTTGCATTTAACATAAGTCATATTAGGTATTTTGAATATTTTATTTTACACTTATTTGGCAGCTGCTCCCTTAAAAAGAATATTCACAGGTACACATTCTTCTTTCGCATTAGAATTAAAATAAATTTAATTAAAGAACCAAGAAATCACCACTAAACACCCAAATAAGTCTAAAGCACAGCAGTATGACACCTAAACCAAGAATGGAATTTCAATTAAGATAATTTCATTAAATTTATAAAGGAGCTCAAAGAGCTTTTACAGTAACAAAAAAGGCCCAAGTCTAAACTCATCAGGGATATATATTCTCTGCCTGGTTATAAGCCTAACAAACCACAATCCTGATTCACACAGATTGTACCTGTATCTAAATCTATAAAATCTTTATATAATCCCACACACAGCCAGCCTCCCAAATCCAGCCTTGCTCACATCAACCATTCCCCCCAAATGTAAATCATCAGCCCCTCAATTGACTACATAACTCATTGTAGGTCCTTTCAATAGCTGGCAAAATATCTGGACCTCTTTTCTTCCTACTACTACTACTACATCAAAATTACATAAGCTTGCTACAATTAAAAATTAAAAATTGCAAGAAATATGATCTATTCCATTAGAGATTAGAACAATTAAAATCAACCTCTTGTAGTAATGACAAGAAAAATGATCCATTCCATTTAAAGATACTAATTGAAAAGTATACATCCTCCAATAAATAAATAAAAATCTAATCATAAATTCTTGATTATTAGAAAAGGGTTAAACACATTTTGGTTCCAAATTCAGCACTTTCCATCTTAATCCTACCTTAGACACATACTTACACAGAACACACTCATAAAAAGCTACACTTTATTTCCATATTAAGACACATATGTGCTGTCAGACATACATAATCATGTACAGCTTTTCCTTACACAGAAGAAACAGAAACCTATCACGCAATCCTGACCCAATTACAATACCTTAAAGAAAGACTTCACTGACGATGAAGAAGAAGACGAAGAAACATCGGCGTTCAGAGACGAGTTGCCAAGTGTGGGAGCTTTCCACATGTGCCGAGTGCCCTTCTCACCTCCACGTCCATGCATAGCCTTGCATTTTCCCCAACACGTACCATCAAATCCCCTCCAAATTCCACACCCGAAGCCCTCAGAACCACCGAAACCCTAGATCCGTGCAAAACCCTAACTCTACCACCATGCTTCCACGAAACCCTAAAAAGGACTGAGTTCTGGAAATTGAAATTAGGAGAATCGGATCCAGCCGAAGAAAAATGCAAAAGAGGAACAATCGATGGAGAGAAGGAAGGAACGAATTGGGAGCCGCCTTTGGATGTGGGAAGGGGGAAAATGCGACAATCTAGAGAGAGAAAGAAGATAGAAGAGAGAGAGTGAAAGAAAGCGTGTGGGTAAAGGGGTGAAGGGTGTACTTGGGTACTTACCTAATAGGGGTCGGGCAGAACGGGCAGTGCGGGCAGGGAGAATGATAACGTCACAGGATGGTGAGGCGACGTGTGGAGAATGAGACTGGAGATTGGTGCCTTGGGAAGTGAGTCACCAGCATTGACTGGTCCATATACTGCTTTTTATTTGACTTTTACTTTCTCTCTCTGATCTCTCTCGCTGACAAACACCAGTTTCTTTGTTTGTTTCTTTCTTTTCTTTCTTTTTTCATTTTTTTTTTCTTTTCTAATTTATCTCTAGTGGGTTATTGAATGTGCTGTTATTGGTCCGGTTAAGAAGGGCAGAAGGGTAATTTTCTGTGCTACAGTCCACATGGAAGGATATGAGAGCAAGTTAAGGTTGTCTTGGGATGTTCCAACACCTGTTACTGTGAGCAATACATTTTTTATTGTGTTTGTCCCAGGAAATTTTGTGATACCCTCTTTACACCTCTTTCAGCCACATCCAATATGGATTTCAGCCTCCACAGAAGAAATTTCTCAAAAGAAATTGTAATAACCAATAAGAGTATCTTAACTTTATCAAAACGGGAACACATTCATTCATGTTTATTTTCCTTTTTGATTCAATAGAGATTGAGAAAAGAGAGAATGAGGAGAAAAGTGGGTGGGTACAATGGTTTAGTGTAGTTCAGCAAGGTATAGAAATAGGGTTGTGAAATGTGAAAAAAAGAGTATGAGGATCGGTATAAAGAAATGATATACAAGAATATTGTATTCTCCAAATTTAAAAAACTAATCTTAGTGTTACATTTTTATTTTAAGTTTTTTTGTTTAAATTAAGATCACTCTTAATCATCACATTATTACCATGTTTAAATAATTGTCAATGTATATGTTAATATTATTAAAATTAAATTATTATCGACTTCATCGAAAGTACATTGTTATTTATTAAATTAGTCTATTATTGTTTAAAATTATATGAACTATGTACTTGGGATAGTTGTTCTTTGTTTCTTTTACTCAATGATCATAATACTATATTTTTGTTTATTAACTAAGTAGTTACTCTTAAGAGTTCTTATTTAAATTTGGTCTAAAACTAAGTGAATAAGTAATTTCACTCCATTGTGTATTTTGTGCATTTGCTTTCATATATTTCAAATTCAATACGAGAAATATGTCGCTAACTAAGTTAGGTTCTCTAATAATCACACTTTTGTTTTTTAAATGATATTTAAATGGTTACTTTTATAATATATCTAAGTTAAGAAATTTATAATTTATAGTTTCATCATAATCTTTGAATATATTCTTTTAGGTAATACATAACGGTCTAGATATTTTTACTACATGTATATTTGTTATTTTCAATATTTTTGCAATTTATTTTTAAAATTACAAGATGATGTGAATGTTTTTAATAATAGCATATTTTGAACTTCTTTTTTAAGGTAAAATACTAATTAATTTAACAAGTTATACTTATTTGATGTGACTTATATAGTTGTGAAATTAACTAATATATTGAAATGTGTTTTTAAGAATTTTCAATAGAGTAATAATGAAACCCATACTCGTATAAAGATACCAAAACTAATATATAGTGATTTTTTACACATATTTCACCTATGAGAATGAAACATTAACTCTATAATTTTAAAATATGTTTTGAATAAAAAATATTCATTAAAATTTTGAAGAATATATTTAATTAATGTTAAGTAATATACATTATTGTTATAATTTAGACTTTCTTGTCACATGTGTAATTAATATGTCTGACTCAAAGATATAGAAAAATGTTATATTAGAGATGTAGCCTTTATGCCAAATCTAGGTTTAGTCAAACTAAATAAACTTTTGTATTATTATTTGTAAAAGTATTCCTATAGAAGGTTACAAATATCAAAATAATTATTAAACATAGATATTTTTCACTTAGAAACTTATTGAAAGAACTTTTAGAATTTTTAAAGATATATTTTTCCATGTATGGCGTAGTGTTTGGTCGAATCTATAGTTTAAATATTTGATGAATCCCACTATTTTTTTTTTTGAATTCATTTGAATTCTCTTGAAATTTTTGAAGATTTGAAATGACTCGTGAAGACTTTGATGGTTTTAGGCTGATTTAGCTTATTAGGATATCATTATAAGTTTTCTCTTTTTTTATCATATATTATACATAGGAAGCTTCTCCAAATATATTAGAGTTTTTCTTGGTGATAGACAATATTTTAATTTATTAAAAGGTGTTTTTAGTTATTTAAAATATTATTGACTGGTCTTGAATTATTACTAGAAACATTTTAATCAATTAGATTATCATTTTAATCCATTAGAATCACTTCAAACTATAAGATGTTCTGAACCATCTCTTTTAATATGTTAAATCAAGTTTTTACCAGTTAAAATCACTTAACTTAGTTTACATATTAGATCATTTTCTTTTAGTTTGTTAGAACGATAAGTTAATTTATTAATTTCACTTATAAGTGATATTAACATATTAAAACATAGATTTAGCCTATAAAAATTTTGATTGCTTTCTTTGAAGATTTTGTTTTAAACAATTAAAGGTCTTCTAATTTGTTAAAACTCTCAAATATGATTATATATATATATATATATATATATATATATATATATATATATATCCCTTTCATTTAAAAACCATATTACATTAAATTAAAATCATTCTTTTTTAAATGAATTTACCTTTTGAGAGAGTACAAACTAAGCTGAAAAATCTTTTCTTGGACCTTTCTTTAGAAAAATTAGTGATCAATTTATTGGTTGAAAGAGAAACCATAATATATCACCTGGTTTATTTTTTCTTATTGTGCTTAATTCATTTTAGGTCATGTTGTTCTTATTTCTAATTTAATTTTTAGTGTTTTTGTATTGTATAATTTGGTGTCACTAGTTATTGAATCAAGTCTTGTAAGGTTCAGGATTTTGATTATTGTGTAGTTTACTTTCAGTGTGGAGGTTGTGTGTTTGTAATATGATATTATAGTATGAGCTTAGCTAATGTGACTAAATAGATTGATGTACATCTTAGTGTATAAAGTAAGCTAGTATAAAATTTATTTCATTGATCTCTCACTTTATATATTGTGTGTTCATAATCTTTTAGTGCTTCTTGTTGTTTCTATCACCACCAAATTTTGTTATTCAAATATTTAATAAGTTTGTCATGTAGATGTTCAAAGAGATTTTAGAAAAGATAATTTCAAAATTGTTTGAATTTGTTAAACTAGGTTATGTTTCAGGATGCATCGATTATCCTATTATGTAAACTAGATACATCCAAGTTACAATCGACTTGTGGCACCGACTTGTGGCACTTAAACTGTGACATTTTTAAGTGTAAATAATTGTGTCCATACTGTCAAGTATATTTTTTTGTTTAATGGTAAGCGTTCTATCCAACAATTTATATCAAAGTTAAGGTCACGAGTTTAATTCTTAGTGGGATAATTGTTGAAGGAAAGATTAGTGGAGGTAGTGAGATGTCATTGCCCTTATGTGATATATTTAATTTAATTATTATTTAAGAGATAATCATATTATACTTGAATTTTGATAAAAGAGAGGTATGCATTACAATAATTTTTACATCATAAGTTTACATACCAAAAATTTCTATTACTAGGAGAAGGAGAAAGAATATTATTTATTTATTAATCCTTTTTAATCTAACATTATCACTAGTCTTCATATAGTCGGTTAAAATAAGTTGATAAGAAGGTTCACATGTATAGTGGATAGTATATAAAAGGCTTAAATGCTTACTTGGTCCCTATGTTCAGTGGTAATTTTCAGTTTAGTACCCGGTTTTAAAAGTGTAGACATTGGGTCCCTATGTTATTAAAATTGTTTGATTTCAATCCTATCTGTTTAATGATGTTAAAATTGATAGTGTTGAAGTTAATGTGGAGCTGATTTGTGCAAGAAATGTTGATGTGGCATTTAGTTGACATAAATGAGTGAGGACGAGTGGTTCTGTGACCCAAACTTTGACTGTCACGTTATCTGATTTTATGTATATTCATAATTTAACGTAACTCAAACTTTGGCTGCCACTATGACCCCATGGCGGCATTCGCCAGCCCTCCATTAACGTCACTTGCCAACCACCAACAACCACCATGAAACCCCATATCCACGAATCAAAGGAACCCAAAACGCAAAAATAAAAATTCATGAAGAACAATCAAGAAACCAAAAATCCTTCCTTTCA
Source organism: Vigna angularis (assembly GCF_016808095.1). Taxonomy (NCBI): domain Eukaryota; kingdom Viridiplantae; phylum Streptophyta; class Magnoliopsida; order Fabales; family Fabaceae; genus Vigna; species Vigna angularis. The sequence goes on along the minus strand of NC_068973.1, from coordinate 10,924,995 downwards.
AACTAAATTATTCAAGGGAAAAAAACTACAATTACAGGAATCATATTCCAATACACCAAAATCCCCAAAGTGCTCAAATTCCCAATTCCAAAAACCCTAATCGCATAATCAAGGATCCTAAATCACTGCGCCACCACCTGCAGAGGAAAAACAGAGAAAACCCAATCCAAAAACGCGACGTCGTCGCTATCCTCACCAACTTCATGCACTTAGAATCACGAGTTCTTCACACAGAAACTGAAAACCCCAAAATCAGAATCGAAAACAAGAACAGAAAACCCCAAAATCTCCAAATGAAACCCTAAATCACTAGATGCGCCAATAGTGAGCACAAACCTCTGTGCTGCGAAGTCGTCAGAGTCGAAACCTTGCGGTGACGCCACTACTGCCACCCCCACAAACGGGGACCGTCACACCGCGGAGAGGAAGTCGCGTCGGCCTCCCTTCCCTACGCGAAACGAACCTGAACTGAGAAGAAAGGAGAAGAGGAAGAACGACTAAAGCGCCGCCACGAGCCACCTAGAGAATACGAAGACGCCCTCGAGGTCTCACTCTCTCCATGCTATCGTCGTCACCTCCAAAGGTCCCAGCATGAAACGCAGAAAAAGAAAAGGAAGAAAGCCTCCCTGATTTGTGCGAGATCACAAAGACAACCCAAGATTGGGTCTATCTGTGAGAAGAAGAAGTCACGCTTGGGAAAAGTTTCTGATATTACATTAGGGTTCTTAATAGAGCTGTCAAAACGGGTAACCCGGCTCAGCCCACCACGGCTTGGTTACTTAGTGAGCCAACCCAACTCAGCTCACTTATTAGCGAGCTGAAAAAATTCGAACCCGGCTCAACCCACCATGGGTTGGTGGGTTAAACAGGTTGTCTTACTAGCTCATTTAATTATAATTTTTTTATAATAAAAAAATTACAATTTTTTTTAATTCAAATATAAATAAATGTCACTCTAAAATGATGTTAAACTCCAAAGATAATTCAAAATAAATAAAAAAATATTATACAATCCAAGCGTAATCCAAAAACATGTACAAAAGACGAACACATAAGTTTTTAATATTGATAATTTTTGTATCACTTGTCCATTTATAATATTAGAGTCTTGAATAGATAAATCTATAATATTTTTCTCTCTTGAAACATCTTCTTCTTTATCACTATCTACAATATAATAAAAAAATTGCTAACTAATAATATTGAAACACAAAATAATAAATAATTAAATTAAATTAGGTGGGTTGGTGAGCCAACCCGGCTCACCACAGGTTCAACTCGGTGAGCCGGGTTCTAAGTGAGCCGGGTTGAAAACTAACCCGCATAAAAAAAATTACATTTTTTTCAAACCCAACCATGCTCAAACCCGTGGTGAGCCAGGTTGGCTTGCGGGTTACAACCCATTTTGACAGGACTAGTTCTTAGCCTGAATCCTTATTTAGGGAAAATTAGAAATCAGGAATATTCTGAATTAGAGTTTAATTAGGGTGAATAGACTCTTTGAAACTAAATAGGATGAATAGACCCTTTGAAACTAAATAGGGTGAATAGACCCTTTAAAAACTAATTAGGAATAGGGTAATTGGCTGCCACGTTAAGTTAACTGATTTTTTGCCAACTAAATATCACGTCAACATTTCTTGCACAGATCAGCTCCACAGTAACTTCAACATTATCAATTTTAATACCGTTAAACGGATAGGACTGAAGTCAAACAATTTTGATAACATAGAGACCCAGTGTCTACACTTTTAAAACCGGATACTAAACTAAAAATCACCACTAAACATAGGAATCAAGTAAGCATTTAAGCCTATATAAAAAGTAATCATGTTTGGTCCTTTTAAAATGATGGATGCATTTGGAGCTAAAACAAAAATAAGTGTTGAAATACTCGTTCCTTAAAATGTTACCGAATTGTTAATAATATTTGTTTGCCAAATGGCTCCTAGGAAGATAACCATGATGTCAGTCATAAAAAGCTTTGACATATTTGGTGTATTATATTTTAAAGTGATATTTTCAAATTATTTTTCATACACAAACCATAAAATAGATAAGTGAAACAAACATGTTAACATCATAAAGACTTTTATGTGTTGTATTGTAGCTAGGATAAGAAGGATTTTTTTTAAAGTAAGGGCACTTTAAGCAAAGAGAGCAAAAAATCAACTCATGATTTAACATTCTACTCCCTTCTATAGAAAACCAAATGAAACCAAACATCATATTGGTTCCAGAATATTTGTTATTCACATTTTTTTAAAAATATATATAGTTATACACATGAACCACCAGTCTTTCAAAATTATTCTTAATGTTGCCTTATATCCTTAGTAACTTTCCCTAAACTTGAATCATAGTCATGACTATGAACTTTTTTCTCCCTCGACTCAAAGTAGGGTGGTCAAAAGTTTTTCAACAAAGCTCAAGGTTTCAAAATTAAGAAATTTTCTTTAAAATTATTTGACTCAAAGGTTTATTAAAACAAGGGTGCCTATTTGACTCAATAAGTAACATCAAATAAAAGAAAAAAAATGGCATTAATCATAGATAAGCATGTAAGTGAATGATTAACAGAAAAACTCAAGCAAAATCATTTGTGAGTCAAAATTGATAGCAATCGATGAAATTAGCCTCTGAGTACAAATCTCACATGGTTTAATCTTTGACTTCCAAAAGTTATCAAATAATGTGTCACAATTGATCACAATTAAAACAATGTATGCACTTTATGTCTAGAAATATAAAAATAACCACAAGCTTATGCTCAACAAACATAATCAATACCATCTCAAACGCATAATTTTAATTTCATTCATATTTCAATAATGAATAAGCACAAAATATTATTATCAAAATCATGCCCAACTACAACTTACTCAAATCACTAAACAAATATCATTATATTTGTGTAAAATAAGACTTTTGAATTGTATTTTAGTATAATCCTATCATGCAACACTTTCCACGACACTAATGCTTTTATGGAGGAATGGAAGAAGACTAAATTAATTTTCTCCAATCTTTAACATTATACAAACATACATTTATATTATAAATTTTTTTAATTTATTACTATTTTTTATTCTAGAAGTGAGCTTAATGTTGTTGTAATTTATTAAAAATTTATTTTTCATAATATATATATATATATATATATATATATATATATATATATATATATATATATATCCAAAGAAATTTAATTTAAGTGTTATGATATATTGTTGTAGCATGTTCATTACCATATTTGTCAAACGAAAATTGGTTTAAATTTTATAGGGAATAATGCACATTATATAGTTAGACTCTTTCCTCCATCCCATATACTTTCTTTTTATAGTCCTACCGGCGTGTTTAAAACGTTTAAATTGTGTATCAATAGAATTTTTGAATTATAGAATTTAAAGATATATTTTGAATAATTTTTATCTTTATTATATTTTCAAATATTGAACTATACTATGGATTGGACATTTTATAATATAATTTTGGATTCAGACATGTGTTCTAAATTTTTTAATTAGGTTTAAACCCTCGGATCGTCCTTATATTTGTAGGGAAATCTCAAGTGGGTCTTCCTTTTTGAAATTGTCAAAATTTGGTCCATATACTTGTAAAATTAAGCCAATTTGATTCAAATATTTGAAAAATTGAACCAATTAAGCCTTGTCCGTTAAGTTTTCACAGACGACGTCAGATGCTGAGCTATATTTTTTTTACATGACGTGACATTATGTATTAAATTGAAGGAGTGATGTGTTACACAGTAAATAATTCCACGTGGATACATAAAATTTTTATATTTATCCTTACTCAAAAGACTAAACCAAGGAGCTTTGACCCATACAAAATTCTCATCAAAGCTTTGATCACGACAAGCCTCTTCCTCCACCTCACATCACACCTCAAATCAACTTCTTCTTCTTCTTTTGTCTCACCAATTTCTCTCTCCCATCTCTTCCAACGCTCAAAAGCTGCAATCTTTCTTTGTTTTCTCCTCTTCTACTTCATCTTCCAACTTTTCCATCCCTTCTCCATTGTTTTCCATTCTGCAATCACACCACACTGTGACAAAAACCATTTTTTTCTGTTTATAGCACAATGGCTTTTTCTAAACAAGCTTTGATGGCCTCTTTCTCCAATCGCCAAACCATAAACCCATCTTCCACACCCAAACACAAACCTAAACCTTTCAAGTTCTGGCCTCCAAGTTCTTCCACTAGGCGAACAGCCAGAAAGGGTACCATCACAACAGGGCTATGAATGCGTTGTTGAGGACTAGCCATTTGGATCTGGGCTTGTCGATTTATGAAGCTTCTCTCTCACGCGCAAAGAGAAGAAGGAGAAGGGAGGACCTGATGCCATGGCCGGCGATGCCTTTGACAGTGAACAGCAGTGCTAACAACGCCTTGGACCGCAACTCGTGACGGCCGGTTGGGTGAAGGCTGAGGCGAACGTGCATGAGCGGAGGAGAGGGACATACTTGTTAAGGTGATTGCTCCTAAGGGGAATCAAAGAGGCACAAACAAAGAAAAAAGGGAAAGACTTTTTGAAAACCCTAATTCGATTATTGATTGGAAGTCGAGAGAGTATCAAAATGGGATTTGGGACACAAAACCAGCGACTCTTTTCAATATACATCATCCACTGAATTTAATACACATCATCACTGAATTTAATACATAATGATAGTTTAACATTTCTTAATGTCGTCTGTGAAAACTTAAGACAAGGCCTATTTTGCTCAATTTTACAAATATATAAATCAAATTTTGACACTTTAAAAAACGAGGATCCACTTGAGATTTTCTCAACAAATACGAGGAAGATCCAAGGGTTTAAACCTTTTAATTAATGTTTTGGATTCTATAATAAATATACAATTTTAAATCAGAAAATAAGTTTTAAATCATTTCAGATTTCACAAATATGTTATTGATTGTATAATGTATCAATATATTTTGAATTATACAATATCTTTCTAGATTATCTAATTTAAAATATATGTTAAGACTTAAAAATGTATTTTGAATTATACAATTAAAATACAGATTTTACAATTTGAAAGTGGCTAATGCCCTAAACTGGTTTGGTTGCCAATGCCACCATTTGTCACGTTAATGTTTTGTCTTACAGATTCCAAAAAAAAAACATTTCCCCACGTTGAACTGAATAATTACACTGTCATGCTTCTTGCACGTGAAAATGTCATTACCAACACTTGGGTATCTTATAGCTTCCCAAACATTATATATCAACATTTTTTTTCTAATGTTTGAATTTGTCCATCGAATACCTAATTAATAACTAAAAATACTAAAATATTATACATTATATATATATATATATATATATATATATATATATTAGTATTTGTTTTCTTATGCAAGAACTCAATTATTTATTTCACATAGGAGAGAATTGGTCATGGAAATTAGAAAGATGAGAAATATTGGATACAAATACGAAAAAAAGATTATATTTTACAAAAGACAAGAAGGTTGAACATATATTCGTTTTCAAATTTAAGCACCTCTGTTTTAGTTTACCCCCTCAATTTCACAATTAGTTTCATGGAACAAGCAGAGAAATAAACATTTATAAAAAGAAATTTGCTCAAACGATAAATAAAAATTTATAAATTAGTATCTTTTTATTAATTTTATTAATAGTTTTTATTTTTAGCTCATGTTTGGTGTAACATCCCAAAAATACAGTTTAAAACTATATAGTTGAATAATCACATTTAATAATAACTCAGATCAGTGTTACACTAAAACAGAGCGTACGATCATGGCCGAACGACCTTACAAAGCATTACTAGAAAATAAAGTTGTACAAGGTACACTCCTGACCAAACGGTTTACAAAAGAAGATACCGAACGGTCATACCAAAAACAAAGGGAAAGGTGATCGAACGACCACCTTACAATCAACTAAACTACTATCTAAACGCCTTATTATTCGGTCTTCACTTCAACCTCGACCAGGTTCTCTTCTTCTAGCGTCTCTTCCAGTAGTACGTCTCTTTCTGCTCACATCCACATGGATGATCATTGCAATGACAAAAACGGACATACAAAACAAGACAAGACAGGAAACATAGGGTAAGCTTATGTAATTTAATTCATGTATAAACATACATTTCAAAAAAAAATCAAACAAGCAAGATAATTCATCATACGTTCATACAAAGCCTAATACTAGACTGACTATCCGGAGTGTATGAAATCTGTGTAGCTACGACGTTCGTGCACTCGAGTGATGTAGTAACTGGGATGCTCTCAACAGCTGCCACCCGAGGTTAGTCCTATCTGTCCAAATTAACCATAAGGACTAGGACCTCCTGCCGTTCCCACACATGACCTACCCTCCTCTACGTGAGGACGAGTACTCACGGAACATCAGGATGAACCGCCAGCTTAGCATTACCACATTCATACTTTACCAATTCCAATATTCATTCATGAGTCGCTCCTCCCCGAAACGCTCGTTTATAATCAAACACATTTCATCCACATCATATTCTCTTCATCTTTCATTATAATGGTCTCTCTTAAACATCTCGCCCATAGATCCATAAGGATACCAAGATACCGAACGTTCAACAATTACTCCGAAAGAGACTGAACACTTGGAGCGAGACCAAGAGGTCTCCAGTTCCAGAACGGATTAAAACCAAGAGGGTTACTATCGGGTTTGAGAAGGAACCCGGTTACAATCATATATAACAGGGACGACTAGAACGAACATACATTACTGAGTGAGCCAATTAGATGAATTGACTCCTGAGAGCTCCAACCGAACACCGAAAAGACCATGCCAAGTAAATAAGACTCTCGGTTGGAACCAAATGGATATAGACACTTCAATACATTCAAAGAATAATACTAGAAGAATTCTCATGAAGAAACCGAACGTTTATAATTACTTAGCTTATTTGAGTTTAGCATCAAGAAGACGAATGACAATCAATGACTGAACACTATAGTGAGCGAACCCTATTGGGCTTGAACGAACGCTTTTATTATGAAGTTTAGCTTAAGGAGCTAAAACGAGTGCATGGTGTAAGACCAAACACTTGCTTAGTACGAACGTCTGGTATAAGACCAAGTGCTACTACACTTATACAGAAGAAGTTTGATAAATAGACTAAGATACTATTGGAGTAGTGTTTAAGAATAACTAAAATATACAATTACATATATATATATATATATATATATATATATATATATATATATATTTATATACTTAAGTTTATAACAGGATATCAAGACACAACTATGTTTGACCGAACGCTCAAGCACGGTATTTCAAAATACAGACTCTCGTCCTCAACTAGGATTCTTCCCAAATGAAAGAATCCACTTCTAACCAAATTCACTAGAAAACCGAACGATCAAGGACCGTTCAGTAACGAACGCACACTTTCTTAGGGAAATTTCATACCAGGGTCATTTATATTCCAACTCATTTCTTAACATATAGTTTCATAACTTTATACATTCATATCATAATCAATTTTAATAAGATCCAACACCCATAACATAGCAAATAATCATACTTCATATACTCAAACATATCAAAAATCATACTTCATATCATTCATCAACTCAACGAACGTTCATGCATTACATAATCATACAAATTAAATTAATAAGCTTCCCTTACCTCTGAGCGTGAACGAACATCCTAGAGAGCGAATGTGGTTCGCCTGACTAAAAATTCCTTCTACCCTCAACGTTAAACAACTCATCAAAAACTAACCAAACAATAGGAGACCAACAATGGCTCAGACAATATGGAATCATGCAACCAGAATTTGGTTTGCATGTGCCAGAAACGAACGTCTAAAGACAAGAAGAACTTACCAGTTCAGAAATCGAAACCGTTCGGTTCAAACTGAAGCTCTGGACGCCGGAAGTACTTCTACGGTGCTTGAACGGTGATCGGAGAAGAGAAAAGGTAAGATTTGGTAGAGAGAAGGGAGAGCTTTTTAGAGAGAAGGAGGAGAAATGAGAATTTCAGAGTTTTGGAGAAGAAGATGCATGCAGAGAGTGTGACGTAAACTTTCCAAAAACTCAGTTTTGCTTAAAACAAATGTCCGCTCATCTGCCGACACCTGCCTTCCACTATCTGATTTTCGGATCCTCGTCGTTTGACAGCTGGCGTCCGTTCAGAGGGGTTTGGATGCGTTTTTAATGATTCTGACATTTGGTGGATGATGAGAGTAAACATTAAAAGGAGATAGATAAGATTTGTTGGTATTTTTATACTTTATTTTTATCTATATGTTCTAATTGAAAATATTTCTAATTTCTAATTTATTTTGTACTTTTTTTGCTTGTATTTTGTAAATGTAAAGTGGTTATACTGTAATAAAAAGAAATAAAGGAAAGGAAAGAAAAAACAGCTTAGCATCCTTATCTTTTCCTTTTCCTTATTTATTTCACTTTCTTTAATTTCTCATATATTTATCTTTAATATTTGTTTATTTCAAAATCTAATCTCACATAATAATTTAGGAGTTAAAGAGTGTTTTGAACTAATAAATTTGTAAACAAAGTAAGTTTTTATATATTGTATATAATTTTTATTCCTAGTTTTTGTAATGTTTTAGTTATCAATCGTAGTGAGATCAATTAAGAGAAGTAATCCTCTCACTTTGTTTGATCATATGATGAATTTTTGTCATGTTTTGATACCTTTCATTAGGTCTCTAATTGTGAGCAGTTATGTTTTCTTTACAATGTGGGGTTTCTAAGGAAAATTGTTCTCATATAAGAAAAGTTAGTAAAAGTTAACATACTACTAATTATAGTATATGATGATAGGATTCTGATAAGTGAATGAGATATTGAACTTTATTTATAAAGTAAATATTTATGTTATGATTGAACTCTTTTGATAGAAATGAAACTGGATAAATTGATTTGAGTATGGTGCATTAAATTGATCAATTGGTACTATGTGACTAGATTTTGAAATGAATTGGAATCATTTTAGTACATTAAAGAGGTAAAATGGTTTATATATAATCTAGTACACCTATATCAAATTTTGAATTATGTAATGAATAATATAACACCATTTAACAAATAGGTTAATTTTGTTAGTTTAAAATAACTATATTTATTTTTAAAGTTGATGAATCAAATTTTGAAATAAAGATGAATTTCAAATTTATATTTAGAAACTAAAAATATATTTAACTTTATTTATTTTATATGAAAATATTTATAATTACCTACTAATACATTATTGAAGACAAAGTATAATTAAAATAAATATTTTATTTTATAACTTTATCGTTGTATTGTGTACTTTTGTGTAAAAACTAAGCAAAATGGTAACATATGGAGTATGGTCCAATGAAAATAATTTTTCTAAAATTATACATTCATTAGAAAATATAGCTCTGACCTTCAATTAAAAATACAAAAACATTATGAGAGCTTGTGTTGTAGTTAAACTATGTAGAAACCTATCCTACAAAATATTCGTATGAAAAAGAATTATAATAAAATTAATTTTGAATTCTAGTGGATGAAACTATGCAATTACACAATTCGGAATTATAAGAACATTGATTTCTTGAAATAATTTTTAACACATCATTCCACGGTCACCGAATTTTAGTAAAGTCGATTGAGATTCTTTTTGTGAAGATCCACGATTATCAACTTTTGGTGATGTCGACTGAGATTCTTTTGGTAAAAATCCACAATCACCAACCTTCTATGAGGTCGGTTGGGATTGTTTTGGTGAAGATTCACGATCACCGACCTTCAATGAGGCCGATTAGGATTCTTTTGGTGGAGATCCATGGTCACTGAGCTTCGGTGAGGCCAACCAGGATTCCTTTGGTGAAGATCCACGATCATCAACATTTGCTGAGTCCGGCCGAGATTCCTTAGGTGAAGATCCACGATCATTGACCTTCATTGAGGCCGGTCGAAATTCCTTTGGTGAAGATTCACAGTCACCGACCTTCGGTGAGGCGAGTCAAGATTCCTTTGATGAAGATCCATGGTACCGAGCTTCGGTGAGGCCAGCCGAGATTCCTTTGATGAAGATATGGCCGAACACTTGAGGCCAAGTGTGGTCTAGTCCCTATGAGGCTATGGTTGGGCAAGCGGTTGAGACCATGGTTGGTCGAGCGGTTGAGGCCAATGTATGGTCGAACACTTGAGACCAAGTGTGGTTGAGTACCTATGAGGCCATGAGTGGCCGAGTTGTTAAGGCTAAGATATGGCCGAACACTTTAGACCAAGATTGGTCGGGTACAAATGATGCCATGGGTGGCTGAGCAGTTGAGGCCAAGGTATGACCGAACACTTGAGGCCAAAATTGGTCAGGTACCTATGAGGCCATGGGTGGCCGAGCACTTGAGGCCATAGGTAACTAAGTAGTTGAGGTCAAACACTTAAGGCCAAGATTGGCCGGGTACCTCTGAGGCCATGGGTGGACGAGCGGTTGAGGTCAAGGTATAGCCGAACACTTGAGGCCAAGATTGATCGAGTACTTGTGAGACCATGTGTGATTGTGCACTTGAGGCCAAGGTATGACCAAACACTTGAGGCCAAGATTGGTCGAGTACTCGTGAGGCCAAGTTATAGCCGAACACTTGAAGTCAAGAGTGGCTAAGTACTTGTAAGCCATGGGTGGCCGAGCGGTTCCAACAAGTTGATGCTGAATGAAACAAAAATACTAAGGCCGAACGATTGGACAATTGGCATCTTCTACCGCTCATTGGTTCTTTATGCCTATATAGGGGCATACTTGCTCGGCCCAACGATGGACGCCATCAGGTGTGGAGTTTAGGATCACAAACAAACACTCCATGTCACACTTAAGTTCAAAACAATATCCAAAAATCCAAGTTACGTTGTTTACTTTCCCTACTCCTTGTCCAAACCGTGCGAGTGGGTACATGTCAAAGGCACTCTGACACTTAAGTCAGTATTATAATCGATCAATTAACACAACAAATAATGCATATTATGTTCATGATGTTCTAAAGTCATATTTGAGACCTTTATATAGTAGTTGTAATGAGTCTTTACTTTTTTCTGTCTAATGGCGATCCAATCATATCTTAATCTTCATTAAGGAGATAATCTATTAGTGGATGACTATTGGAAAGTCAATCATGGACGAACGACCTAATGACCGAACTATTGAACAAATCGACCAATCAGACATAGAGCTTGGTTGAGCCGTGAAAGAGGCCGACGAAATTATTGTAAAACTCGTCCGCACTACCGTAGAGTTGACCAAATATACAAATTGATTAATGTTTTTTTTTTCTCCCTTATTCTTATAATTATGGAACATCAAATTATATTGTTTCTTGAGTACCTCTTTTTTCTGCATATTAATGAATCAATTGAATTCTACTTGTGTTCCTGGTGCATATAATTTGATTTCTTTTATGATATATCTAGTAATATTAAAAACAAATGAATATGTTAAATAAAACATCTTACTGAAAAAGGTAAGTACTAGATTTTCATTCTAAGTTTTAAATATTTTCTGAAACACAAAAAGAGTTCAAATCACCCCTCTTGAATTGGACTATTCTTTTTACCAATTTGAACTTAAGCTTAGAAGGTGCTACATCACTCCTGGTAAGTAATTCTTCTAAATAGGTTGTTCTTTGTCTTCCTAACCCATTTTCATAATTGATGTGAATTTTTTTCCTTTTTCTTTTTGTATGTATAGGGTGTTCTTTTTCCATTTTTTAGTTTTATAGAGTTTAAAAGTGTTAGAATCTTGTTAAAAAATTTCTTTAAATAAACACATTATTAGATTGATTCAAAATTTACATACAATTAGATTCAAGAGTTGTAATTTTTTATCTCTATTTCATTTTTAATTAGGATTTGGTTTTAAAAATTAGAAATAAAAAAGAACCATTAAAAAAATTAACATTGAAATTTCGAAGATCGTACAAGTTTAAAAGATAAAAGCAAAAAGTGAAACAAAGTTGTTAAAACTGTTAAAAGCAAAGGTACCAAAATTTGCTTGATTGAGAATCTCTAGCAAAAAAAGTACTAATTCTTTCTTCTTTAAAGATTGCCGCATCGAATCACTTAACTTATGTATCTCCAACAATTTGTTTATTTTGATTGATTTTCTTTAGTATCTCCAACATGATTTCTGTGGTAAAACTATACACACGGGTCGTTTTTCTGTTTTTTCTTTCTTTCTTAAATTTGTATTAAAAAGATTAATATATTTAAATAAATAATTTATTTACATAATTATATTTAAGTGTTATAATTATATATAGTTATAAATATAATACTTAAATAAAGAGTTTGATAATATGAAAAAAAAATAAAGTAATTAATCATTAATGTTTTTCTTTTTTATAATAAATTAATTAGAAATAAATAATATTATTTTTAATATGATTTCTTATGTTAAAATAATAGATTATAAAAAGTACAACTAATAATACCAATACTAATAAGAGCAATGGATTATAATAATAATAATAATGAATTTATATTATAGGAAATGTTGTCAATTAATTTGAAGGAAAGAGTTGATAAAATTATCTGAAGGCATGGTTATACAAAGAAAGAGATACACAGAAAGAATATAACTGAAATTTAAATGAATTTTATTAAAAAGAAAAATAAAGGGATAAAATTTTAAATCAGCATTCAATCTTTTTGTTCCTAATAAGTCTCTTTATTGTTTTTAAAGGATCGGTAATAACATCATCACTTTAGTCTTCAAGAAACTAGTTCAAGGAGCCTCTGCTTCTGAGGGTGCATGTAAAACCCAAAAATTTAAAATTGAAAAAATCTCAAATTATGCAGCACATGAGATCACAAGCATGAATCATTTTTCTTTCTAAAATGTGTGATATATATTCAACAGGACAGTTATTCAATGATTGGCCTCGGAGGAGAAAGGTCAATAAAAAAATTTGTACTAATACGGATTCTGACATAAACACAGTGTTCAAGCAACCAAGACTGTGAAAACTAAGATCCACTGTAGGAACACAGGATGACACAAATTAAGTGCTAATAACCTACATTGTAAGAAAATAGGAAAATCCCACCTCTTATAGTAATGAATAGAAACAAATAGAAAATAGAAATGAGTTGAAATGAATAGAAAATAGGAAAATAAAGTCATTTATCACTGAATAACATGGATTTGATTATATCTCAAAATCATAATAATCTTATTATATTAAGTGTTCCTATTATATATCCTAAATTAGTTTTCCAATATTGTATATCTAACTTACTTATAGCAATAAAACCATTATATTCTAATACAGTATTTGGAAGGAAAAAAATCATAAATTCTTACATTTGCTCGTCCCAAATTCACAAAAGTAAGTTAATATAAACATCAATACAAACCCATGAAACACTTTATCTTCAACAACCAAACACACTAACAAACCAAAACTCACCACAAATTCTTATCTTTTCTTTATTAATATAGGTTGTTCTTAATAAAAGGGTTCCTAAGATTTTATACAATTACAAAAGGCTAAAACAATTTCACTTCAATTAATCTATACACTTACGGTTTCCAATTGTTTGTTTAATAACACATTGCAAACTACAGTTTCTCCCTGCAAGTTGAACACAACTTCATGGAAGATTGCATGATCCTTGACAGTCAAGTGAATTTAGGCCTATTTTCTTGAGAATTAATTGTAGATAGTTCAAAACAGAGTCTATAAAAATTATAAAATGAGATACTCATGGAAAATGACCTTTTGTCCACTTTTTGAAATAAAGATAACGTCTCCATTAAACAAAAGGGAAGCCAGTTTTAAAATTTTGAGTAGAAGACACTTCCATAGAGAAGAAATCAAACACGGAACAAAGCATTCAAACTATAGGAGAACATTAAGATATAAAAATTGTGTTCGGTGGGTGAATAACTAACAATAATGGGATACATATCATGGTTCCAAGCACTATTAATCATGTTTTGTTAAAGCAGTAAATAACAATTAATTTGCAGACAGAACCAGAGTTGATTTCATAAAAACTTGGCTGACCTTCTGCACTACTTCTTTGTCAACAACATCTTTACCCAAATCACGACAAGCCGCTGCGTCGAAAAACCCAAGACATTAGAGGATGTACATAAGAAATTAAAAATATTAAAAAGCTATTAGAACATTTTGATATTGCTCAAACACAAATTTCATAAGATGCAAACAAATTGATTTCAATTCCTAAGCATTAGAATGCATTGTAACATCAAAGCTGTCCATCGGAGAGGAACCCAGCAACTAATTACAGTGCTAAACTCCTTGGGGAGCAACTCTAATTTGTTCACACCTACTTTTGCAGCCTCGACCACAAAAATGGAGAAGAATGAGAAAATGGAGCAGGGAAATGCAGAAGAAAACACTCCAAAAGGCAGGCCTCAAGGACTATGGTTCTTCTACCTCTCCCTACTTCCTCCTACTTCTCTTATTACAGGAAGGTTCAACACATATATCTACATTGACAAGATAGTGTTCATTTTAGGTCAAGTCTTCGTAGTTTTATTTTTGATATCCCTTCAAAAGATTTTTTATTATCAATATAAAAATATGTTATGTGTATATAAACTAATGTTATCTCTTATTTTATCCGGAACTATATCTGTATCCAACAAAAATTAACCTAGGGTTTGAGGCGCAGGGAAATGCGATAACATTTACTCACGATTTTGAGAGACCCATTTGAAAGCTTTGATCACAACTCTCTCTCTTGTAGCAGCTTCAGTGGAAGGTTTCTAACACATTTGAAAATCTCTTACAGTTCGCGCCACTGCAAAAGGGAATGTAGAGACAAATCTGCCATTACAAATAGTCATCTCCTTTTGAGAATAAAGGTTACGGTGGTCATTACACAATCAAGCAATATTAAGTCTTTCCAAGGACCGGAAAAAACCAAACCAATTACAACTGTTATGGGTATAAAAGTCAAATTGAAAAAGGAAATGACAAAAATACCACAAAATGGGACAGATGTCAGCAAAATAGATAGGAGTATTTGGGTATATTTCCTTCCTGTTTGTTATCATAGTTTATATTAGACTAGTTGCTTAATTTCATTCATTTCGACTTTTTTTTCTAGTTTTTTTTTCACTCTCTTCTGAGTTATTATTACATATAGTTGTTTTGATAAGGGAGTGAATACAAGGAAAAGTGAGTGGATAAATTTATAAAAATGGAAAGAAAATTATGGTATTTTTTATATTAAAGGATTTGAAGAAATGAATGAAAAAATTTGAAGAAAAAAATTTAAGAGAGTTTATGAATGATGTGATAAGTGTGATATATTAAGATTATATTTTTATTGATAAAAATAAATTATTATCAATTTGTGTTTGTGTTGAAATTTGATATAAATTTAAATTTAAATTGTAGAAATTATATTAAAATGAAATTGAAATAATTAATGATAACAGAAAAAATTAAAGTTGCAAAAATAAAAAAGTGTCCTCCAACGAAAGAAGCTCTTTTTAAGTTCAATAGCTTGTTTCATTGGTCAAGCTCTGTAACAGAGGAGAAGGTCGTCAAACTTACAAGATTGTTTAGCTCGACTAGGTCGGTAAGGAGGTTTGGTTTAACTTGACTAGGTTGGCAAGCAAGATTGGTTTAGCTCGACTAGGTCAGCAAGCTCGGTTGAGCTCGACAAGCCCCAACATTGTTAAGATAAGATCGTCTAAGTAAATCTTGTTTTGAAATTTAACAACAATGTCTAAAGAAAATAAGGTTTAGCAAATAAAATGTCAAGGATAAAAGCGTTAAATACAATAATTGAAAAACTATACTAAACGTTGAATGTACTCATAAAGACTATGTTTAAATGCTGATTCATGTATAATGCCTAAACGCTTAGGAACATCTAACACTTTTAATGCATGTACGTATTAATATTGTTTTGTTTGTTGTGTTGTGCTCTATTTTTCTATGCAAATCAATTTAATACAAAGCTTTATTCAAAAGTCTGCAACGAATCAAAAGAATGTTAAGAGATAGAAATGTTTCCTTTATGCCTTCTATTTATCTCTTCCGCACAAGCAAAAATGTTGTCTCTGCAAGACACAACATAGCATTTGACCTCGTACTAAAAGGCTATATCCATACACGAAAGTTAATGCTTAGAGTAACAAATATTTTTTGAATAAGTCTATATAAAGAGGACTACATAAAGAGAAGACAATAACACAAATTATATTTTCTTACGCTTACGTTGTTGTTTTCTCTCTGAGCTAACGTTGTATATACTTTATCTTTGAAAAATAAAAGTTTTCTTTACAAATTTTCATAACTTCATTGTATTGATTTTATATTCTCTCTACGAGAGTAATCTTTTGGACTTGTATTTCAAAAACACTTTGTTGTTTTTAGATTCAGAAGTGAATTAAAACACTTGTAAGTTGAACTCGGTGAAGATAAACAATCTAGTCAACTAGACTAGTGTTATACCAAGAGTAGTGAAACTTGTCTAACTAGTTAAGTTAGTTGTAAAACCAGAAGTGGTTAAACTCGTTTGTAATCTCTAAACGATTAGTGGGACCTTTTAGGAGTGCTTAAAGGAGAATTGGATGTAGCTTAGTTTGTTGTGAACCAGTATAAAGATAAGCTTACCTTATTTCTTTTGTTTTAAAAGTTTTCCTAATGCCTCTTAAAAATACTTTAGTGTTCAATATTAGTTACAAAGCGTCTAACTCCTGCAAAAGCATTTAAACACTTGTTTGCAAAAAGTTTTAAAAACTTCATTCAAACTCCCTCCCCTTTCTAAATTTTTTCATGTGTTTCACAGCCAAAATGCACCAACAAGAACAAGCTAACCCAAGAACAACCATGATGCTACCTTGTTGTGAACAAATCATCAACCCCTCACAAACAATAACCACGTTCAAGAACCCACGTTACACCAACAACATACCTAAAAAAGCCACAAAATAATCACACATTAAAAACATAATACCATAAACATTGTTATCAACCCACTAACGAAAAAACCAATTTCAGATACACAGTGGAATCAATTTAATTAACAAACAAACATCAAAGAAATCAATTTTGTCCTCGTTGCAGCCACACAAATAAAAAACTAGAAATTCATAAAATTGATTCCACCCATGCCCATAATCAATTCCAACAACATTGGAATCAATTCTACCATAACCTTGA
This sequence comes from Vigna angularis, assembly GCF_016808095.1. Taxonomy (NCBI): domain Eukaryota; kingdom Viridiplantae; phylum Streptophyta; class Magnoliopsida; order Fabales; family Fabaceae; genus Vigna; species Vigna angularis. Next base: position 10,907,801 of record NC_068973.1, on the reverse strand, counting down.
TTCTAGCATACACTTAACATCATTCTACTGCGTTGTAATCGACTCTACCACACCATAATTAATTCTACCACACCATAACTGATTCTACCACTTCAATACGAGACCATAATCAATTGCACCACTTCCATTACATTCCTAAAATCAATTCCACCACTCCATGAAGACCACCATAATCAATTTTATGAGACTAGAATCTATTGTACCACTTCAAAATGACAACATAATCAATTTCACCATAAGATAACCTATCTAGGAATCTTCAACCTTTTTTCAAAATAAAGCAAGAGTGTTTTGGTATTTTTTCTTTAAATGAACACTCTACCTTTGATAATTTTTTGCAACTTGCACGGATCATTCTCCCTCTCTTTCACGCAAATAAGCTCTCTTAAATTTTCTCACATGTATGAAAATAAACGCAAAAACAAATGAAAAATCCGTTTTCAAACATCAACTCAAACAATTGGCATATATAAACAAACAACAATAATGTCTTTTTTGATTTAATTTTCTTTTTTTTATTTGTAATTTATCTTTTGAATTCTTTCAAAGTTTTTTTTAAAATAAAAATTTATACAATTCAATTAAAACAAATTGAAAATGAATTGAGATATCTAAAAAGCTAAATAGTTTTGAAGAAAAATTATTGAAAAATTAAATTACTCCTAAATGCAAATGTTAAAACTTAGTTAAAATATAGTATATAAAATTCAAAAATATACTTTAAGGGTATATGTATATATAAAAAAAATTCAAGAATTCATATAACTAATCTATTTAATTCAGTTCACACAAGTTAAAGTATAATTTAATTAAATTCACCCAAAAAAATATATAGTTTACTTCAATTCAAATACTTTTTAACTTGAACTCATTTTTACAGTTTGGTTTACTTTAAATCACTTTGCAAAGGGGTTTTGAAAATATATAATTATGCACCTAAAGAATGACAACAGAAGAGGCAGCAGCTTGGGAAAACCAGAATGTATTTTACTTTACTTTTATGCTCCAACCTTGAGTGCATGAACCCATTTATTTGTCTCCATCTTGGGTCCACTTTAAATCAATCAATCAACCAATCTTCTACAATTTAAGGTTGTCATTTCAGCTCAAGTTAACAAATTGGGCCAGCTTGCTACGTGCTAATGTTTTCGGCTTTTACTTCCTGCATCTCACAATTTCTTTGTCCACTCTCACAATATTTAAAATGATCATCTTATCTTTAAAAAAAGAGATTTCTAGAATACATATTCTGAAAATTTCCAAAATCAGGTTTTCAAAACAGAGTTTTCGGGATCAGATTTCTGAAATTCATGAAATATACTCCATAAAATACTTTTTGAATTTTTATTTTTCAAAATGCCTATAATATCTTCCGATTGAACAAATCTATATGATATATATTATAAAAAGAACTTTCTGGAATATATAAAATACATTTAAAAAAAAGTTTTATGAAACGTTTTCTTTTTTCATATGTAGTGTTCCCTCCCTCTTCTTCTGACGGTGGAAATGGCGGCAACAGTGATAGCAGTGGTACAGTAACGAAGGATGTTTGAGTCTTTATCCTATCATCATGGAGTAGTGTGAATAATCGTGGGGTGCAGGAAGTAATGACCAATGTTTTTTAAGTTGACTGGCGCAGTTAAATTGTATTGTTGATATATGTTATATGGACCCTCTTAATTACTGAACATACCTTTATTACACTTTTGTTATTTAATAGATATAAAAAAAAAATCTATAAACTTTATTCTCCATTCTATTTTCACTGTTCTATAAATCTTACCCACTTATTAAGCATAGAATTACAACACTATTATTATATAGTTATGAATTCAAACAATTTATTATAAATTAATTCTTCTATGGGAATAGCTTAAATGAATGTATATTTTTTATATTTGTATTAATTTTATAATCTCATCATCACACAAAAAATGCAATATGTATAAAAATGTTCATTATGTTTTCAAATTTTTATCTTTTTTTTTTTAAAAAAAGCACATGCCTATGAATCGCGTTTTCTCTTTCATTCATCTTTACAGTACTATATTTAATGCTTTTAAAAAAATCTTATTTTAATTTTATGATTTTTCTTTAAAACATTTACTGGAAAATTTATCCAACTACACTCTAAAACTAATGTTTAACCTCCAAAACCACAGAAAATTCAGCAGAATCAAGGGTGTCTGGAGAGGGCAATAAATTATGACTTATTCACCAGATGAAAACGTTAAAAAAATTATGAATATAAAAATTTTCTTTCTATTTTTATATGCAATAGTTTGAAAGCCACATTCTAAATCAAAGTTCGAGTGTTGGAAAACAAAGATGGAAAGTACTGAAATAAGGTAGTGACATAAAATTATAATGTCTGACAAAGTACAAAAAGATTTTCTTATGATCCAAACCACATAACATAACATAACATGGTTTCATTTTTCTTTTGGGAGATGGTAAGAAAAAAAATCTGTTTCAAATGATGCAATTCTTTTTCTATTGGGAACAATGCTCAGGAACTGTGTTCAATAGTTGAAGAAACTTCAAGCATTTTGAAAAACAATCACTTTCTTATGAAACAAGTACAAGCTATTTACTTAGTTTTATACACAAGTACCAATAAATATGACAAGACATTTTCTCATACAATTTAGCAGCAACCTAGCGAGAAACTTTTCACTGTTTTCAGTGGTCTATGGTCATGCTCGTTTTCATCCAAATGAGATGAGTCAAAGCTTAAAAAACTTACAACCTTGTGACTCAGACAATGCTCCTTTTAGCAAAAATGCAAGGGGAAAACAACAACAACAACTCTAAAATTATTCATTTTTTCAAAACAAGAAAGCATGGGTGACGAACGATGGAATGTTCCTATACATTTCCCATGTGGTCCTGTTCATAAACTCGTGATATTTTTCTAAATTATTGGCTGTCACACTGTGACAAAGTTTATAAATACACACCAGTGTATTACAGTAGATAGCTTAGATTGATGGTTAATGATGTTTTAATGCTGTGTTAAATATGTTCTTTTTTTGTCTTTAATCTATTATAAAAATTATATTTTATCATTAAACTAAATTTTAAAGTATCTCATCTTTGTGTTTATAATCTGAAGTTACTTAAAAAATGTCTATTTCTTTCTATAACTAATTAAGTATAGAGTACTAGTAATGTGACTCACATGACAAGTTACCACATATGATAAAAATGAAACCTAAGATAATTTCCACAAATACAATGCACGTAAACACATATACGATGAATCCACAAACATTTTAAGGAAGAAAAGAATAGGAAAATGGTCGATGGTGTTGGTTGGGAATAATGGTCGGGTTGACGTTATGGCTTAGAACAGTGAAGACACTTTGCAATGTAGCCACAGCAAAAAACGCATCAATTGTGTTAATTTGTTCTTCATGAGCACATGGTGAGCATTAGAGAAGAGAGAGAGAGAGAGAGAGTGCTTGTGAAAGAAAATGAGAAAGAAAATGAGGCACCAACAACCATATATATCTGCTGTTTCCAATGTTGTGAGGTCACACTGTGTTAGTGATTCTTGCAATGGAGAAAGTGTATAATAAGTTTATAATGGTAACCCTAGTGAAAGTGATGGCAACCCCTATGTTATGTCATGCCACTATATATGTTTCCCTTGCTTCATCATCACCATGGAGTCATTTTTGTCTTTGGATACCATGCTCACTTCCATTATTACCACCTTTTCTTTTTATTTATATATACTTTTGTTCTTCCTTTTCTCATTACAATTTGGTTTTATCTCTTAAGAAAATTTCTTGTTCTTGCTCTGTTTAACTGTGTATTTCAAGTTCCTGTAGTTACTTTATGCATGTTATTTTAAAAAAAGTTCATATCAAAGTATAAAGTAGTGTCACATCATGATATGAATAATGCAAGAAAGTTTTTTTTTCATAAAAGTTTTGTGAGAAGAAGTTCATCAATCTCCAAAGACACAAACTTTATCCTAACATAAAATATTTAATTTGATTTAACAACTTACTAAAAGTCACCTAAAAAAATTCTTTACTATCTCAAACTGATCCTTTTTTTTATCTCTGTTCATACATTTTGATTTTCTTAATAGTTTATCTCTCTCAGTTTAATTTTTTTCAATTTTCAAACTAAATTTTAATAATTATCTAATATTTAAAATTAATTTTCATTATAATATTTGATGTTTTCTTAGATATCAGCCTATTTGAAATGTCATAATACATAATAATGTCTAATATCACTTTTATTTTTTTTATTCCAACACAAATGGTCTATCATCAATTTAAAATGCAATTTAAATGTTAAAATATTTATTTATTACAATATTATTTCTTATAGGAATGTAATTATTAAAAAAAATATTTTGTGCATTGTAGTATTACTAATTAAATTGGTGAAGACTATAATAATGGAAAAGTAAAACATAGTTAAAGTTTGTGTAGCAAAGATGGATATTTATGTTAAGGTTTGGTAAATCCAACAACCTTATCCTATTAATACCCATGTTTGTGGCCATGACAAGAATGTAATGATCCACACCCATATGATTTGGACATGCCTTAAAGTGGAAGGAGAAAAGTTGATGAGGACAGATATAAATATGTTAAGGAAAAGGACAAGGTTAGGCAGCTCAATTTCTAATTTCTTCAAACCTTATTTATTATTTATGCCTTTATTTCCTTTATCTAATAGCTGTCAGGGACCAATCAATTTCTTCAACTAATCTTTCAATATCACATAATTGAAACAATCATGTTCCATAAGAATTTACATTTGCAACAACACCAACGTTACTGTGTTCTTAATTTATGCGTCAATGTTTCATCGCCTTTCAAATCACCAACGGCTAATTTCTTCCAAACCTATACACCATTCACTACCCTATAACTTTCATCTTAATAATAATAATAGTTAATGAAACCTGCCTCGGTTAGCTTTTTAATTCATTCATTAATTAATTCAACAACCTTTTTTTCTTTTTTAATAATCATAACTTCGTCCACTATCATCAAATACAGTGTACCATCTTTACATGAAATACTTTTATAACTTAATTAGAAACTAAATATTAAAATAAAGTTAGATACTTTCAATTTGAACTATAGTGTTAACTTTGATTACTTCAATTAATTATACGTCATTATAGAATGTATACTTCTATACACAATTGTTTCTTGTTCATATGTTATTTCTTTTTTGTTTCAGTGGATAAATTTGATCACACAATCAAGTATATATGCAAGAAGTAACTTTTATTTAACCAAATAATTTTATAAGATTTAGTTAGATTTTATATTACAATTTACTTTTTGCTCTTAAATTTAATGGGTAATTTTGGTCCCATGTAATTAGTAAGAAAAAACATTATTATTTTTATTAGTAGAGTCAAAGTTTGTTTTAAACCTTATAATAAATATATTAAGTAAATACGTAATTATTATTATTATTATTATTATTATTATTATTATTTGTTATATGGACACTTAAAAAATTTGTTAGCAATTGGATGGAATATTACTTATGAACCAAAATTATCAAATATTAGAGGATTGATGAAATGTGCAATTAATTTTTTATAAATATCAAAATTGCATAAAGTAATCAAAATAAATTTAGTACTATATAATATAAATGTGTGGAGTACACAGAGAAATTGTTTATTACTTATACCAATCTAACACTACAATAAAATTAGCTTTTGTAATAAAAAATTGAAAATAACTAATACCACTAGAATAGATTAATGTACACGATTGGTCTAAATTGGAACAAGATACATGAATGGTACGATAGAAATTCTACACCGACACGATATTACATTAATTTTCCATAACACGTGGTGCACTATTCAATAATTTTTTTAAGCTTGTCATTTTTCTATGTTCAAATAATTAACACAAATAGGATATGAAGCATATGATTTTAATATAATAAAAATAATATAAAAGCATTATATTGAATATAAAAGAGAATGCTATTTTCTTAAAAAGAATTAGACAATATATGATAGGTATAGAAATATAGAATTACGAAATACGGAAAAGAGTCCCAAAGTATCTACCGTATGTATCGTATAATTATTATTTTCAAATATTTATACTTCATTCCTAGTTTTTAAATGATGAGTAAAGTTTTATCTGATTAAACTTTTACTTTTTGTTTAGTATGAAACTAAAATATAACTTGATCAACTGTTTGATTAATGGGTATAATTGACTCGATTGATTCATGGATATTATGATCAAATGACAGGTTGACCTCCTTGACTAACTAGTGAATTCATCGTTCGACCAACATGCAAGATTGATTTATTGTAGAATAAAAATCAAATTAACACTTAATCAATGCTAATTATGAATTAACAAACTAATGTTGATTAAGGTATGATTGGTCCATGATTATATCAACAATTATCAACTATAAATAAAGGTTTAAGGTATGATTGTGGAGACACGAACATAACTGCATTTAATATCCTTGTGATCGATCACCTACTGACTTAAGCATCAAAATACCTTCTACAGGTACCATCCAAGAGATTTTGAACAAACGGGAGACCTTAAAGACTGAACGAATAAGAGTTAGGAGCAACGTAGGACAAGCTATTCGAGACTTCAGAGTATTCGTCTAACCCTATAGAAACATTTTAATGCCCACCGTGGGGCTGAGCAATCATTTCTTTGATTCTCATGGTAACCATAAGAAACATAACAAGCAATAGAGTAGTGAAAGACGTCAATGAGCAACATATAAACCATTTGGCCTCAACCATTCGACCTTAACCTCTCGATCTAGATTTCTCTGTCGACTTTTTAGTCTTGACATTTTGGCTCAATCATTCGACTTCAACCTCTCAGTCTCGATTTCTCAGTTGATTTTTTAGTCTTGATATTTTGGCTCGGGCATTTGGTCTCAACCATTCAGTGTCAATTTGTCGGCCTCAATTTCTTTATCGAATTTTCAATCTTAACAATTATGTTTGGTCATTCGGTCTCAACTATTCAACCTCAATTTCTCTATCAACTTTTCAATCTCGACATTTTGACTTGGCCAACATCAACCTCTCCGCCTCTATTTCTTTGTTAACTTTTCAGTCTTGACATTTCGGTGCGACTATTTGGCCTCAACCTCTCAACCTTTATTTCTTTGTCGACTTTTCAGTTTTAACATTTCAGCTCGGCCAATCGGCCTCAACCATTTGTCCTCAAACTCTCACAGCCTTGATTTCTGTATTGACTTTTTAGTCTTGATATATTGGCTCGGCCATTAGGCCTCTACTTCTTGGCCAACTTGTCATGCTCTATGAAAAAAAGAAAGGCAAAGTTTTTGACAATGTTTAAGTAGTGTGAAAGTGCCACAAGGTTAATATTCAAATTTTAAGAGTCTGATATCTATGCAAGATTTGAAGTTAGTTAGTTTAAAATCCAATTATTTTCATGTGTTGATGTAACAACTTTTGTCAGTAGCTATTCGTGTCAGCTTACTTGCTTCCATTAGAGTTCTTACAGCACATTTGAGTTCTTTTCTTGAATGCCACACACAAAACAGTCATTAATCCTTAAGTGTTAGATGATTGAGAAAATATATCAATTCGAAATGTATTTTATGCCGTCATTTTTATATCATGGGTCATATGATAGTTTGTTTGGTGAGGGGAATTTGATTATGTGGTTTGTTAGATGTTAAGATGTGTGTTTATGTTAATTGGGCTCAAACCATTCTGTATTACGGGCCTTGCCTCATATCTTACATTTTAAATAAACTACCCTATGTGTATGCAAAATACACAAGGGAGATTTCTCCCAATCTTCTCCATTATTCACATGGAGCTTAAGATTAGTTCCGGCTCCATGGTCTCCGGCACACATCATCGCCGCTGTCGCCATCGAAGTTCCAGAATTGACTGACGTTCACACCTTCGGAATCATCTCGGCCGGGCGACCACCATGGTGCAAAAATCGCAGCGAACGAACCACCCACGCGTCGACACGTGCCGCCGCAACAGTCGTCGACGCCGCCGCTTCCCGTCGCGCGTGCCGGCGCTTCGCTGGAGATTTCTGCCGCCGACTAGGATCGTCGTGATCGCCTCCTCGCCCTCTTTCTGGATCTGTGGTCGTTGCGTCAATCAGTGCACTTTGGACTTTTAGGGTTTCTCCCTCTCCATGGCGTCTTCCTCGTCTACAAACACCTCTATTGGTGGCTCATCATCTGATGCCTCAATATACACCAATTATGTGAATGTACACTTATCCATTGACAAGTTAAATGGCACAAATTATGCAACATGGGCGTCTGACATCAAACTTTGGTTGAAGAGTCAAGGGTACATAGATCACCTTACTCAAAATGTGACTACTATTACCACAAATCACACTTCCCGCTGGATGAAAATTGATGCCCAGTTATGCATTGTTATAAAGTCCATCATTCACTCCTCACTGAAACAAATGTTTCGATCATATAAAGCATGTTCAGAAGTATGGGCACAAGCGAAGTTGTTATACACAAATGACACTTAGCGTCTTTATGGTGTTTGTCAGGACCTATTCACTATTATTGGTCCGTGCAGTCCTAGTCCCATGGTAGAATATTTGGGTAAAGTTCATGCCCTCCTTCATGATTTTAATGAGCTATTACCTCCTGCTTCCACTTCTGCTAAAGAACTGGAACAATGATCAAAGTTCTTCATGTTGTTGGCATTATACGGACACTCTAATGATTTCTCTAATGTTCGTGATCAGATTTTGGGTTCTCCTGTCATACCCAACTTTACTTTTACTTGTTCTGCTCTTTTGCGTATATCGAGAAAATTAGTCACTGAGACATCTCCTCATACTGATGATTCCTCAATTATGGCTATCCAACTTCATGATCGAAGTCAGTCTCGCAAGCTAGGTAAAAGACGTCCAAAATGTGACCACTGTGGCAAGTTAGGCCACAAAATTGATAGATGTTATGCGTTTCATGGACGTCCTCCTCAACCTGTAGCAATGACTAATTCTAATCCACCTCCTCGATCACCCTCTGCAGACCATCCTACTTCATATAATATCGTAGAAAACCCTGCAATCTTTCACAAATTTCTCAGATGATATGAGGATAGTTAGCACTCTAGTTCCACTATATCTACATCTGTTGCACGTACAAGTACACCTTTTGTTGGTCTGACTCACTTTCACTCCCTCGGACCTTGGGTCCTTGACTCAGGCGCCACTGATCATATCACTGGTAACAAGTCCTTGTTTTCTTCCTTGTCATGTCCGGATAATTTACCCTCGGTAACAATGGCTTGTGGGTCTAGAGTCTTATCTCATGGTGTTGGTACTGTTCATATTTTTCCGTCCATATCCATTGATCATGTACTTTATGTCCCTAGGTCTCCCTTCAACTTATTGTCCATAAGTCATCTAACTCGTGCCCTTAATTGTGTTATTTCATTTACCAAAGATTTTGTTTGGTTGTAGGACTGGAGTTTGAAACACATGATTGGCATATGATGTGAGTCTCATGGCCTATATCATCTCTGCCCTTCTCCACATATTGGCGTAATCATGGAGTCACCATCCCTTCTTCTTGCTCAGTTAGGTCATCCTAGTCTTTCCATACTGCAACAACTTGTTCCGAGTTTGCCGAAATTATCAAGTTTGTCGTGTGAGTCTTGTCAGTTAGGATTCCTTTCCTCGTAGTGGCTCACAACAAGCGTCGTCCCCCTTTTCATTGGTTCATTCTGATATTTGGGGACCTATTCGTGTTAAGTCCACTTTAGGTTTTCAATATTTTGTTACCTTTATTGATGACTATTCCAGATGTACTTGGTTGTTTTTAATGAAGAATCGTTCTGAGTTGTTTACTATTTTGCAATAATTTTTCAATGAAATAAAAACACAGTTTGGGGTTTCTATTCGAACTTTACGCAGTGATAATGACCGTGAATACCTTTCTCAACCGTTTAAACATGTTATGGCTTCTCATGGCATTCTTCACCAGACCTCATGTGCTTATACCCCTCAACAAAATGGGGTGGTTGAGCGCAAAAATAGACACCTTATTGAAACAACTTGTACACTTGTAATTCATGGTCAAGTACCCTTGCGTTTTGGGGTGATGCAGTTCTCACTGCATGTTATCATTTAAACTGCATATCATCTTTAGTCCTAGATAACAAAGTCCCTCATTCTATCTTATTTCCTCAAGACCCTCTACATCCATTACCTCTTAGAGTTTTTGGGTCTACATGTTTTGTTCATGATTTTAGTCCTAGTCTTGATAAGTTATCTCCTAGATCTCACAAATGTGTCTTCTTAGGATTTCCACGGTGACAAAAGGGTTATAAGTATTTTTTCCCTTTCCTCAATTGTCATTTTATCTCTGCTGATGTCACTTTTGATGAATCTTCTTTTTACTTTTCACATTTATCTTTTAATTCTGTACCTCCACCTGCTATTGTTGATATTCCTATTTACTGTGATCCTTCTCCTTCTTTAGATTGTCCTTCACCACAAGATCGTCCATCATCACCACCCCTTCAGGTTTAGCAATCGTCTCCCTCATGACTCACTTCCAATGTTGCCTCCTGTGCCTCCTCCGGCTCCAGCAAATGAGTCTGACCTGCCCATTGCCCTCCGTAAAGGTATACGCTCTACTCGTAACCCTTACCCCCATTATACTATTCTTAGTTACCACAGAATATCTCCATCTTTTTACGCATGTCTCTCATCCATTTCTTCTATGTCAATTCCTAAGTTTGTGGGTGATGCCTTAACTCATCCTTATTGGCATCAAGCCATGCTGGATGAATTAAGTGCTTTACAGAAAAGTGGAACTAGGGAGCTTGTCCAATTATCATATGGAAAGTCTGTTGTTGGGTGCAGGTGGGTGTATGCTATCAAGGTTGGCCCTGATGGTACAATTGATCGTTTAAAAGCTTGACTGGTTGCCAAAGGCTACACACAGATTTTTGGTTTGGATTATGGTGATATTTTTTCTCCAATTGCAAAAATGATCTTTGTTCGCCTATTCATTGTCATGACCGCTCTTCGACAATGACCTCTTTACCAACTTGATGTAAAAAATGTTTTCCTTAATGGTGATTTGCATGAAGAAATTCATATAGAGCAACTGCCCGACTTTGTTGCTTAGGAGGAGTCATTTGGATTGGCATGTCGTCTTCGCAAATCCTTATATGGCCTAAAACAATCTCCTCAGGTCTGGTTTGCTAAATTAAGCTGTGTTGTTCAACAATTTGGTATGTCTCACAATGAAGCGAATCATTCAATGTTCTATCGCCACTCAAGTGCTGGATGTATCTACTTAATAGTGTATGTCGATGACATTATTCTCACAGGAAGCGACTATCTTGGCATCTTTCAGATGAAACAACACCTTTGTCACCATTCTCAAACCAAAGATCTTGGCAAACTCTGGTACTTTTTGGGTATTGAAGTAGCATAATCCAATACTGGTGTTGTCATATCTCAGAGGAAGTATGCGTTAGACATCTTGAAGGAAACAAGGTTAATGAACTCTAAATCTGTTGAGACACCTATGGATCCTAACATCAAACTCCTACCAATTTAGGGGGAGCCTTTCTCAGATCCTGAACGGTATAGAAGATTAGTTGGTAAATTAAACTATCTTACTGTTATGCGTGCTTGCATTTCCTTCGCAGTTAGCATGGTGAGTCAATTCCTAAACTCCTCATGTGAAGACCATTGGGATGTAGTTGTTCGCATACTGAAGTATATTAAAGGATCATCTGGAAAAGGTTTGCTATATAGTCCTAACAACGATACAAAAATCATTTGCTATTCAGATGCTGATTGGGCTGGTTTCCCTTCTGATAGGAGGTCTACTTCTGGATATTGTGTCTCTATTGGTGGCAACTTGATATCTTGGAAAAGTAAGAAGCAAAGTGTTGTGGCAAGGTCTAGCGCAGAAGCATAATATAGAGTTATGGCATCAACTACTTGCGAGCTTGTGTGGCTTAAACAATTACTTAGTGAATTGAAATTTGGAGATGTCACTCACATGACACTTATATGTGATAATCAAGCTGCTCTCCATATTAGCTCTAACCCTGTCTTCCATGAGAGAACCAAGCACATTGAAGTTGATTGTCATTTTATTCGAGAAAAAATCATATCCGGAGATATCAAGACTGAGTTCGTTAACTCAAGTAACCAGTTGGTAGACATATTCACTAAGTCCTTACGAGGACCTAGAATTGACTATCTTTGTAACAAGCTTGAAACATATGATTTATATGCTCCAGCTTGAGTGGGAGTGTTAGATATTAAGATGTGTGCTTATGTTAATTGAGCTGAGCCCATTTTGTATTAAGGGCTTTGGCCCATATCTTACATTATAAATAAACACCCTATGTGTATGCAAAATACACAAGGGAGATTTCTCCCAATCTTCTCCATTATTCACATGGTTAAATGGGTTGGCAATTATGCAGACAGAGCGAAGTAATTTTAAGGAAACTAGCATATATTATTAAGGAGAACTATCCATATTTTATTAAGGAACTAGCATAAATATAAGAAATGTATCAAAATTATTTGAAAATGATGAATGGTCTTGAATAATCTCACAAACGTGAAAGTTGGTAAACAAAGTTAAAGGTTAAATTATGTCTTTGGTCCCCACTTTTTGTGGGAAAATCTCAAATACGTCCCTTTATTTTGATGCATTTCAATTTGGTCTTTATTTTAGAAAATTTGACGCAATTAAGCTCTTTTTTATAAATATTGAACTTGCAACTTAAAATATGTATCACATGTTAATTCATAGTTTTTTAATTTTTTATTAATTTGTTTAATTTTTTAATAATAAAAATTTTCGATGGGTCAAGTTAGTATTGTGTCACGTAGTAGTGACAATGTAACGTGGTAACATGTCACTATCACACTAAGTGTCATTGTTTTAATCTCAATTTGGTTCCGGTATTTATGATTTTGATCTAATTCACTCCAATATTATTTTTTGAAAATTGAGCAATTTTGTTCATTTCCAAAATTATTTTTTATATAAATGTTATATTGATATTTTTATTAAAATTGATATTTTTGTTGCATATTTTTAACAAGATTAAGTTTATTTAAATTTATATTTTGAATTATTGAACTTTATTTATTTTGATCATTTATTACAACATACTTTAATATTGTTTTTATTTGAATTTATATTTTAAATAATTGTATATTTTTTAAATTTGTAAAGTTCAGTCATTTCTATACAAATGTTAGAATTGATTTAAAAATAAAATTTTATAAATTCAAATATAAAATTTTAAAACAATTTAAAACAAATAAATTTAAAATTTTAAAACATTTTTTAATAAAGTTCACTATAAATTTAAATTTAAATAAACTTAATCTTCTAAAAAATATTTAATAAAAAATTTAATTTTAATAAAAATATCAGTATAATATTTATATAAAAATTAAATTTAGTCTCAATTTGGAGATGAATAAAATTATTCAATTTTTAAATACTTATTGAATCAAAATAACAAATTCACAAACCAAATTAAGATTAAGATAATGTAACTTGGCATGACGGTAACACATGACACTGCCATTACTAGATCACATTATTAGTGCCATGTAACACGATGTTAACTTATCACGTGACAATTATTTTAGTTTTCTTCTAAATTTAAAAAAAACCGCAATGACACATTTTTAAAATTGTTAATACAATATTGGAAAAAATTGATTTGATTGCATCAAATTTCCTAAAATAAAGACCAACTTGAGACGCATAAAAATAAAAGAATACATTTGGTATATTTTTTTTTATAAAAGTAAGGACGAAAGACATACTTTAATCCAAAACTAAACTAAAATAAATTACTCCCAACTACAAATCGAGCCGTAATAGTGATATAGAATAGAATATGAAATTTCAGGAGTGAATTTTCTAATTTGATCTTTAAAAGTGTTAGATTGTTTTTTTAATTCTTTAGTTTAATCAATGTAAATTAAATTTTTAAAATATATTGAAAATTTATTTTAATATTAATTAAAGGATTAAATATGTTTTCTTGCCAAATTTAATCTTCCAACTTTAGAAATGGGTAAATTTAATCTTCTTAACCTAATTTTATTAGGTTTATTGAATGTTTCAAATGCATTTCTCACCTACCAGTCACACAGTGTAAAAAATATAAAATGTAAATTCATGCATTTACAGATAAAATTGAATCAAAGTTTCAAAGAAAAATTAATTACAATTATCACTAAAAGTTTTAAGAACAAAAACCAATTTAACTCAAAATTAAATGTTAATATTAACATATTTTATGAACTAAAATAGTGATATAAATACTTAAACTAAGAGACTCATAAACATACATATAAATGTATTATAAATTTTTCTTAATTTTAGATGATAACATTAAAACTTTGATGATTAAAATTATAGTTTAAACATACTAAAATAAAATATGTCTTATTATTATTATTATTATTATTTATATTTATACTCTTGCCTAATGATCCTATCAATTCAACAACTCATTAACGGTAGACATGAAAATAGTTTACACGACATCTAAAATGTGAACCTTATTATTGTCATCGTACTACAAATTCAGACCCTTTCTCTCTCTTTGCTTTTTTCTTCTTCTTAAAATTAGGTTGGTATTTGACTTTGTCCATCATGGAAAATAATTATTTGCTAAAAACCATCAAAATATATTTCTTAATTACAAAATATTATTTTAAAAATTTATTGTATATAATAATTATTTCAGTATTTAGTTATCAACTAATTGAAATTTTTGTACAAGCTAATTTAATAAATTATTTAAAATTCATATTTCAAACATAAACAATTAAAGAAGATACACTAACGGAATAACACGTAAACAAGTTGAATTGGTCAGTGATTAATAACTTCAAACTGTACATGACCTTTCAACCCATTATAACCTTAATTTATTTTAGAGCCTATCCAATACGATAATACAAATTAACAATTTAGCACCCTAGAATTAGACCAATTATATTCTTTTTTAGGAATGGGTCCATATAATTCCCATTTTACCTATATATCTAATACCTTCGTGAAGAAGGACAGAAACAACAAACATTGAATTTTAAAACAAAGTACCATTGTCTTCACAAGCGCACTTTCGTTGTTGGTCATATACGAAAAAGCACATTCACTATGTCTTTCCATGTTGCCATGTCTTTCTCACTCGACTTCATCTTTGGTAAAGGCCACCAAATAGGGAAAAGACTGTTATGTAACATCGAATGTGCTTTCTTTCTTTCTTTCTTTTTTTTTTTTAAGAAAACTCGTTCAGCACCCATGATTCTCACATGTATAATCCACATTTGTACATATACTAATTTCGAAAGAAAAATTAGTACAGAACCAGTGTATTCGTACCAATGTAGAAAGAGTTTTAACCACGATTAAATTCCTTTTAGTGACGATTGAATTTTCCTTAAAAGTAGTTAAACTTCCTCTAATGAAGGTTACTTTCCAGTTGTGATGAAAGTGTGGTTGAAAACAAAATATTTTCAAATTTCATTAAAAGTGAACTTTAAGTCTAATTTAACCCTACAAAACCGACTTATATAGTGAGATTTACACCCATTTATAAACTATGAATATACATCTCGAGCATAAGATTAGACATTTTTAATGGGTGGTCCGATAGCGGCCTGATAGCGGGTTAAGCAACATGCCCAGCAAACAACAAATATCGCTAGGATAGGTTCTAACCATGGTTTTGATAATGTTAAAAGTGAACTTTAAGCCTAACTCAACTTCAAAAAACCGACTTGTAGGGTGAGGTTTGTACCTACTTATAAACTTAGGAATTAATCTTATCTCTAGTCGACGTGAGACTTCCAACATATTTTTTCAAGAAATACTGATAGAGGTCCGGGTCCCTAAGTTTTTGTAGGAGATTGTTTTTAACTTGTTGCAATGTAATTATTAATTTATTATGTAATTATACTTTTTACGATTTTATTTATGTAAAATGTGTTTTTTACTAAAGAAATTAAAATCTCACGGTTTGAAATTTATTATTTAGACATATGTGAGAATTATATTTGATAGAAAATAAAGTTAAAAGAGTAATAATTTTAATTTAACGTATGTGATTATGATCACGAAAGGTTGGGGGAGGTGCTCCCATAGAAGAATGATTTTGGACACGTGATATTTTGTTTTTAGAGATTATAACCATTTATAGGCATAATTTTGTAATGAACTAGAAAAAAATCATCTTCTTTAAGTGTAGTCATAGACTTTACAAAACTAAAATTAAAATAAAATTAAGTGAACGAAAAGATTACATTTAACTATGCAGTAGACTATGATCATGAGAAAAATGTAACCTATAAACAATGGCAAAACTTAGAAAATAGTTTAGGAGTGAAAAAATAGATTTTTTATATATAAATTATTTTTTTCTAATTAAAATAAAAAGTCTTCATTTCGTCTGTTAAAAACAAACACATAATATAATCCAAAAAATATGATTATTATACACTATCATATTATAAAATAATCACAAAAATATTATCCGATATGTGAATAAAACGTTGTAACTCATCAATTGAAATACAAAAGATAGATAATATATCTTTAGTTTCGAAGACTTTTACAATATAATCATCCTTACCAGATATTAAAAAAATAATTTAATGGACATTAAGAGAATGATGATGCACCAATTTCATTTATTGACCTTCAAATTTGTGAAAAAGTTAATAAAGTAAATAATGTCTTTGGAAAGACATCAAAGAAGTCATCTGTAACAAACTTTTGGAAGAAAAAATCAATGTTATTTGATATTTCGTATTGGTCGAATTTAGAAATTAGACATTGCATAGATGTAATGTGTGTAAAAAAGAATGTATGCAATAGGTTGATTGATACACTTATTAACATTTAGAAAAAGACATAAGATGGGGTAAATGCTCGTTTGAATTTGGTTTAAATGAAGATTCGAGAAGACTTGACACCAAGGGCGGTTAGTAAATGTACTTTTTTACCCCCGCATGTTACACTTTGTCCAAAAAAGAACAGAAAAGTTTTTGGCAATGTTTAAAGAGTGCAAGGTAATAGAAGGATACTCTTCAAATATTAAAAGCTTAGTGTTAATGCAGGACTTGAACCTTGTTGGTCTGAAGTCTCGTGATTGTCACATCTTACTACAACATTTTTTTTTACGATAGTTATTCATGAAATTTTACCAAAAAATGTTAGACAAATTATTACTCATTTGTATTCATTCTTCTTTTCAATATGTTATAAAGTCATTTATCATGTAAAGTTAGATTAACTTCAAGGAGAGGATTATTGTCTTGTGTCGGTTAGAGATGTTTTTTCTTCCATCCTTTTTTTGACATCATGATACATTTCTTTGTTCATTTACTAAGAAAAATTAAGTTTGGTGTACTAGTACACTTAA
This sequence comes from Vigna angularis, assembly GCF_016808095.1. Classification (NCBI taxonomy): domain Eukaryota; kingdom Viridiplantae; phylum Streptophyta; class Magnoliopsida; order Fabales; family Fabaceae; genus Vigna; species Vigna angularis. The sequence goes on along the minus strand of NC_068973.1, from coordinate 10,890,343 downwards.
GATTGATCTATTATATTGAGCATTATATAAATTTTTTGAAAAGAAACATAAAAAATCAATATCATCCAAAAGTTTTGATGATTGAAAGATATATTGCTGAAAAAAATATTGAGTTATGTTTACAATATATGACAACAACAAATTTGATAAGAGTTCCACCAAGATCATAGATGAACATTTCTTACAAAAAAAAACAGACTCTAACTTCAAAAAGCTTCTTTAGCTTGTTTTTACCTAATAAAAAATTTGGAGGCTAACCTAGATTTAAAATTTAAAACGAAATTTACATCAGACTTATTATTAGTTAATCTGAAACTGATAATTTAGATTCTATATTGTCTCTCGTAAATATTTTTGACAAAAAAAAAATCCAACATAAAATGCCTTCATTTATTTATAAAAATGTAATTGCATTTCTTTTATATGAGTTATTTTTGAGATGTAAATTAAGTGAAATAAATCACTATCTTTTTCTGTTAATAAATTCACACACCTCTACTTGACCTTTTATTATTTGTTCAACTATTAAAATCAACTATAAAAATAATCAAATACGTACACAAAAAAGAAGTTACTAAATTAAAATAAATATGATTTTTTATAGATCATTTCATAAAGTAGAAGTGTTTTAATAATTTAAAATAGAAAGAGTTATTGAAGAAAATACATAAACCAGAAGAGACCATATGTGTACAAGAGTATTCTGCCGTACAAATTTATGTTTGATTTGGTGCAAATTCGTATGTAACGTAAACGAAACAAAATTTATAAACTAAAAGGTGATACTAAGGATTTAAATCTAATAAATAAAAAATTACATTAAATATGATAAATTATAATTACTAATAAAATAAACAGATATTGTGGTGGTAGTGTTTATCATAAAATAATTTCTACTTTACATTTTATCCTATATAATTGACAAAATTTTATCCAAAAAGAAGTACTCTTTTTCATGTTGATTTTTTTTAACTTTAAACTTTATGATGATAATAATATAAACTATTGTCATATATAAAAAGCATAATCTTTTATGTGATCCGTCTCTAATCATTGTGTGAGAGAGAATCGAAAAGGAACATGGCACTAACTTCTTTTCTTAATCCCACACTCCCTTGTCATCATTTTAACAACCAAAGAATTAGCACAAAAAAGTAGGTGGATATTCCTTTAACCTTTTGTTCCATGCTAAGTTCATTCTCTCATAGTCATATTATAATCAGAGTTGATTATTACTCATGTGATTCCATCCGGTTAATCAGGGAGGACTTTGAAAATGTTGAAAAATAAATCATGGGCGGCTTTAGACACCAACTTTATAAATAATTTGAGGATGAATTTGACTTTATGCTTTCAATTTTCTCATTATGTAAAAAGCAAATTTAACCATTTTTTTTATAAGTAATCATGTAAAATGTAGAGGGTATTTGGATGATAATTGCCCTTTTATGAAGCATAAAAATATATAAATAATTGAAGATTTTTTATGAGCATATATTTATTAAGAATGTTATAAGACTCTTCAAATTAAAAAGAGAGTAAAATGAAAATGTTTTTGGTTTTTAAATAATTATAAAAAAATTGTGTTTTTTTTGTCTTTAAATTAAATTATAAATTATATAATTCCTGAATTTTGTAAAATATATGAAAAACACTCTGCATATTATTTGTTATGAAAATGTTTTGAAAAACTTTTATAAAGTTTAGAGACAACATAATGTAAATTTAGAAACAAAACACAATCTTTTATAAAATAGTTTAAAAACAAAAAAAATATATATTTAACTAAAAATATAATAAAAATCATAAATAATGATTTAAGAAGTATCTTGTACAAAATATATTGGACATGAAATTTTTTTGTAAAATCTTAAATCTTAATATATCTTTAATTTTTTTAATTTATATATATTGTTTATTTAAACCATTTTTTTTCCTATTTTTATATATATATCATTTAAAATGTATTCTTTATTTTATTTAATTATTTTTTATTTTTTATTTAAACCATTTTTTTTCTATTTTTACATATTTTTTATTTAAACTATTGTTTTCCTAATTTTCATTTATTTCCTGAAACTAAACATCAGAAGGGTGCAAAAGGATGAGATTATGACAAGTCTGAAGAATAGCACTGACACAGTGATTCCTTTCGTTGTGTCGGTGTTTTAATGTGACGATATACAAATTCTTATCAGACTTTGTTCTCTCAGAACTGCACGAAATGTTTTTCTCTCTTTTTTTTTTTCTAATATGGAATACTTAGATTTTTTGTTCTAAAAATCAAATATTAGAAAATCTATTTTTAGCAATAAACCAAATTTATAAGTTATTATAGATTAAGAAATTTATTAGTGTGGAAATAGAAATTGAGAAGGTTAATCTAATAAGAAAGTGTTTAGAAAGAAGTGAAAAAATAAAAAAGGCAATGACAGTTGGAACTCAATAATAAAACTAATAATAATGGACAGCCAACACCGTTCTTTCATTCAGAGATTTTAAGGATAAGATGTAAGAGCGTTTGTCGGTCATTCAATCTTTCATTTAATTTCTTTTAAAAATATATAAATTTTTTAAGATTATTTAAGTTTATTTTTTATTTTTAAAACGTGGTGTTAAATCAATTATTAATTATTTTCGTAATTTTATTATTCTGATTTTAACATGATTTGTGAGGGCAAAAAATAATCTAACAGGTAAAATTTAAGTTTTAGGCATCTTTCAAAAGGAATTTTTGAATAACGTATTGTTATATTTTCATGAATAATCATAATAAAATGAAATATCATAACAGTTTAGTCTATACAATTTAAAACAAATAAGAGCAAATTTATTTTTCAAATTATCTTTAGATTGATTATAATTTTCTTCCTTCTTTTTCCATCATAGACATTGCTACATCGTTCAATCATTATTTCTCTTTCATCTTTCACGAACTCTCTCGTAATGGAATTTACTTAATTGGTTCTCCAATATTCCTCGTAATGTTCCTGCCAAAAAGATCTAATTCCCCTTTCAAATTATTCACCTCTTTTTCACCCATGTTACCAATCCCTTTCTAAGAATATTCTAATATTTTTTATTTTGTAAAGCTTTTCTAGGAATATACTAAATGCCTTACTTCTAATAAACAGAAGAAACAAATAACACTCATTTTTATTTTTAAAATATAATATTTTAAAAAATTAATTAAATATAAGATTTTAGTATGGTCGTTTTATAGCAATGTCACTATTTATTTCATAATATGATCGAATAACCATTTTTTTCCATTCAAAATATAATATTTATAATCGTTGTAGTAAAAATATATATGTTAAATAAGATATTATTAATTCTTATTATTATCTTATTATTTATTTTTAAATACATTTCGTTTAGTTTGTTTAACTTAATAGATATTTATATAACATTATAAAATATATAATATTAAGAGATTCACATCTTTACTTATAAGAAATCTCATCACTTTAAGATGATTGGGTATACAAATTCAAACTTTGTCGATTGTATGAATACAAGAAAGTCTATATTTGATTATGTGTATCTTTTAGTTAGAGGAGCAATTTCATAGAAAAGAGTGAAACAATTTATCATTATTTCATCCATCATGGAAGTTGGATTTGTGCATGCTTTGAGGTCATGATTCAAGTTAATTGGTTGCGAAAGTTTATTTCAAGACTTGGAGTAATCGACAGTATTGTTAAGCTGGTAAAAATCTAATGTGATAATTCTACAACAATTTTCTTTTATTAGAACGACAAGTATTCCAAAAGTGTTAAGCATATGAAATTGAAAGTTCGGAAATGTGGAGTGTCGATAAAACATATTAGCACCGACCTTATAATTGTTGACCCTTTTACAAAAGGGTTATCGCCTAAATTATCTACTGGCCATGTAAAAAATATGAGTGTTTCGGTGAGATTTGTGAGACCGAGACACTAACCTTCGACTGGTGCACTTCGCTGGTCGAGACCGATCGGTAGTGCTAATAGGACGTAAGTAGGGCGTATTGTAGTATAAATTCCATTCCCCTCTACCTTTAGCCTAAACCCTTATTTATAGAGTTTAAAGGAATCTAAATTAACTTACCTCTTAATGGTCATTAAATGCAAACCTTAATTGTTTAACGGTAGTCGTTATCACATTCATTGTGCATTAACTCTGCCCCATAGTTGTCGAGACCGAACAGATGCGGAACTGGTCGAGACCGATCGGTAGCCTACGAGCCGATCGGTAGCCTATGAGCCCATAGTAACATTGTTCGAGACCGATCGGTAACCACTAGTTGTCGAGACCGAACGGATGCGGAACTGGTCGAGACCGATCGGTAGCCTACGAGCCCATAGTAACAATGAGCATTATGTTTACTAGTGAATGTTAAATTTGAATGTTGAATGTTAATGATATTAATGTTTATGTGACATTCTAAGCTCTTTAATGTATACGTTTCTAAAATTTGTGTTTTCTTCTTTATGTTCATGCATGCAAATTATGATGAAGTAAAAATTATGTTATTATTATTATTGAAATTATATTATGTTTGAACCCATTATGGACTTCTCATTCTAAAGTCATATTAAAGAGAAATGGATGATATAGTAATACACGAAAGGGAATACGTCCGACTGAATGATGTGCAACCGCCATGACTCATTATTTATGTATCTTTTGATTATGAATAATGATGAAACCAATTCATAAAAGGTTCTTTAATGCATATTGTGATTTATGTATTAAGTCACATAATGTTATGACATCATGAGTCAAGTGAGAGAATGTTAAAATTAATTGACAAATTAATTCTATTATGTGACTCATTTGAAATATTATGCCTAAATGTAATTTAAGAAGGCAGAAAGACCTATTGGTTATTATTGGAAGTTATAATAAAATAAAGATAAAAAAAATCCAACTTGATGGAGGCTAGTTTGAAATATGGACTATTGTTCTGTTTCTAGCCATAAGGTTCTTTGATAGTAAGCCATCAAGAAAGTGTAAGAGGAGAAAGAAAGGCAAAGAGATAGATCAAACAAAGGAGATTGAAGAACAAACATTGAAAACACATTTTCATTGGATGTCTCATAGATCAGGGTTAGAATCCTATTATGATTTATTAATATAAATGTGAAAGAATCATGAATCTTGAGATCCTAGAGTAGTTTTTTCATAATAAATTAGGAACATAGGAAAACTACAAAATTAATTCATAAAAAATTCTAAAGTTTCATTCTTGTAGACAAGAAAGATAACTTATGTCTATCTAATATAGTAATTTATTTTGACTTATGATGCACTAATACTTCAATTTAGGTCACCTATCTCTGTCTGACAGTTATTTATGTATGATACTTTAGGATACTTTACTGATACTGATCAATGAAGTATCTTATATATAAAACAATAGTACTTTTATAATGATACATATTTATAATTTTTTAGGATCACATTCTTTAATACATATGATTTTAATTTGAGTTTACATAATATCAATTATATATTTATCACATTTTTAAAAATTATTGTATATTTTCAATATGTATATATTGTAACATCCCAAAATATAACATTAAACTATATAAGATCCATCACATATTTAATAAAACAAGAACAATCGACAACCGCGGGAAAATAAAGTTATTTACAGTCATTTAACATAACTACAAATTTAAAACTTTATTTATAAGACAACTAAACATAATTATATACATGGTAACTAACTAAAGCTAATATACATCAACAGCTCTTCCATCTAACGCCTATTCTAGGGAAACCTCATCACCCTCTGCTCACACCTACCAGATGATCATAGCCAAAACCAGAACAAGAAACATAACAACAAACACCAACAAAAAGGGTAAGCTATATATTAAGACAATTCATATGATGCATTAATATATCAAGCATCATACTTAAATCACATAGAATAACTAAATCAAACATCTTAAACATGCCAAAACTTAGACCGAACTATCTGGTTTTAGAATGAATGTCGAGCTATGGCGGGTTGGCGAGTTGTGCACTTGTGCTGGCCTCTACTGCTTTGCAAAGTCATTGCCAACGAGTTTCACCCTACCACACTCACAAGGTTAGTTTGTTCCACGCCTTGGATCATACTGGAAGCACCCAAGACTAAGACCTCTTGCTACTCTCATCACATTTGTCACACTCTCTACTTGAGAATGAATGACCATTAGAGTGTCAGGATAACCCCCAAGACTGAGTGCCCTACATTCATACTAATAATACTTGAAACCAACTAAGAAGTTTCACCTTGGAACTCATTTCACAACTTTGAAACCATATACATATAAGTTCACTTTTACATTGCATACTAACATACAAAAACACTGATCATACTTCAAAGGACCATAAGCAACTCAATAAATCATTGGAAAACACATAAAACATAAGCATATAAACACATAGGGTGTCACTTAGGCGCCTTAGGATTGACGCTCAACATCCCAAAAACAGTGAACTGACTCTTAGCGCCACAAAAATAGTGAGCTGGCGCTCAGGCGCCCCAAGGGTAGCACTCAACGCCATGACAAATACAAAAACCCTTAAAATCTGACCTTGGATACTCTACCCCCAACTTCTAATGACTCCTAAAACCTTTTAGACATTGGGAAGTTCTTGGAAACACCACTGTAGCTTCAATTTGCTACTCCAAACCAAAAATCGCCTCTCTAAGCTACCCAAAACCATTTCTATACTTTTTAACAGTTATTTCAGCAAACTCACCTCATGAACAAGTCATAATACACTAAATAACACACCAGAACACCTTAGTTACCTCCCAGCTTTCGTACTTTCATTTTCCAACAGTTAAAACCTCCAAATTATACTAAGATATACTAAGAACTCAACCTAGTAAGTAATTATCACTTTCATTTCCAGTTTTGCTTATTTCAACATCTAAACAAGTCATAATTAGTCTAATAACAGGTCCCCAACTTCCCAAAACAAGTCACACTACTTACTTCAAAATATCACCACCCAAAACCCCAAATTTACACTTAAAACCTTCCAAAACATCAACAATGGACCACCTCTTTGTTCTATATTAGAATTCACTCAAACAACACCTCTAACAAGTCTCAATTGACATCATAACAACCTTGATTAATCTTTACTCTAAACAATTTGCATTCAATTTCAAACCTCAATACACTTCATTAAACACAATCATACAACAACATTGAAATCATACCATATAAAGCATCCAAACATCATATGATCAGTTATCATCATTTAAACACAAAGAGTATTAGTATAAACATAACAATTTCACTTAAATAATCTTATTCTTCATAAGGATACTAAATTCATAACATAAACACATTCGAAAACAAAGTCTAGCTTCCTTTACCTTAGGAAGAACTCTCCTACGGCTCAAAGAACTCCCAACTGTTACTTCTACTGCAAGAAATTCTAGAAAAGCTTACCAATCACCAATTAACGATCGAAATCAAACCTTATTAAGTAAACAAATGATTGAGAAGTTAGAAAAGGTAGAAATAAGTAAGAGGAAACTAAAAGAAAGAGTTTTAGAAAGAAGACAAATATTTTAAATAATGAGATGAGTTTAAGAAATTCTATTATATTATTAAATTATTTTAATTTAATAATACTTGGTCTTATTATTTTAAAATACCTATCAACTTTAATGCCCTATTTTCTAAATTTTGACATATATCATAGTATATTTTTTTTAAGGTTTAATACATCATTTGGTCCCTACTTTTGGGAGTTTGGTTCAAAATGGTCATACCTTTTGAAAAAGTTCAGTAAGGCCCCATATTTTGTTTAAAAAATGTTCAATTCGGTCCTTTTTGTGGACGCCGTTAAAAACATAACGGTGCTGATGCCACTGTGGCCAAATCTGAGTAATGTGTTATGTTGGATGATTATGTGGCACTGTGAAGTGAAGTGTGAGTTCTTTTATTAAAATCAAAGAAAATTCCAATCTAAAACCCTAACGTTTTAAGAACCCTAAAGTGGAAATTAAAATCAGAAACCCTAAATTGGGGAAAAATCCCCAATCTTTTTATGCATTTTTGTCTTCCTTCCTTTTTCACCAACAATGCGTTGTACATCGAACATGGCTAATTCTTTCACACTTTTAACCCAGTGATCCATGGGTTTTTCCTCTCTTTATCGTGGGTTTCATAAAACCCCAATCTTGATCCCTTTTCTGGTGCGCCGCCATGTTTTCTATCGTGGAGCTCTCGCAAGGAGTGGTGATCATTGGAAACATAACGATTTTTGGTTGCGTTCGAAGTGATGGTGGTTTTGATTCTGGTTTTCTTACAGGTCTAGCGAGGCACTCTATTTCTTCTGTTTCAGGCAGTGACGTTCCCTTGTTAGTGGTCTACGATGGAGTCGTGGTGGTTGTCTTTGAAAAACACTTGCGACGGTGGCACCTTTGTAATGAAGGGTCGTTCTTTCAACAACAATCACTTCGGACAACTTCGGAATGATTTACGATAGAGTCGCGATATTGAAGCTCGTGAGCGACAATGACTCAAACACATCTTTCTTCTCAAGATTTGGTGGATTTGCACCGGTGGGGTTGCTTGCAACAAAGTGATAGAGATCCTGATGAACAAATCTGGTTTTGGGTATAGTGGCCTTTCGTTGTTCTGATTTGGCCACGTAATCATCCAAATCCGGTGGGGTTGCTTGCACCAACTCACTTCAATTCACAGCGCCACGTAATAATCCAACATAACACCTCACTCAGATTTGGCCACAGTGGCATCAGCACCGTTATGTTTTTAATGGCATCCACAAAAAGGACCAAATTGAACATTTTTAAACAAAATATGGGGTCTTACTGAACCTTTTCAAAAAGTATGACCATTTTGAACCAAAACCCAAAAGTAGGGATCAAATGATGTATTAAACTTTTTTTAATAAACATATTGGCATATTAAATATATTATTAGATACACGTGGACTATAATTATATATTATGACTATAATGTATATTTTGGGATAAACAAACATGATTCTTATTAATTCAAATAGATTTGTTATAGAATTTTTCATTTCATTCTATGGTAAAATCAATGACCAATAAAATTTATTTTTTTCATTTAATAGAAATAAAATAAAATAAAATACAGCTTAATAATAAAAATTTGAAATAAAGTAAAATTATGAAAATATTATTTGCATATTATATGATAAATTAAAACAAACCTTCTATTTGTTATATAAGAAGTAGATGAAATAATAAGAAAATTAAGACATAATAATCAAATAACGACGATTAAATGACAATTCACTAACATTAGGATTTGTTCAAAAAAAGGTGAAAGGGATTGATGACCGAAACAAAAGATGGAACCTCTAATCCTTCCTTTATTTATATTTTAAGATTTTAAGAAAATTAATATTTTATGGTTCCACATAAAGTTTATCAAAAGGAGAGGGAGAAAGTTCAAGAAAGTATTGAGATATAAATGATCCTATTTATAGTATTTTTTTTATGTCATTTTATATGATTGCAGTTTTCATTTTATTTTTTACTCAATCAAATAATTTTATTTCCCCCTTTTTTCCATTTGGTTTCTTTTACTTCCTTCTTTCTAGGTTTCCTTTATCAACCAAACACAACAGTATCATAAATGGTTTTCTTTTTCAGTAAGGTATTTGACATTTTGAAAATAACAAATTAAGATAATATTATAATTTCAATGCTTTATAATATTAGAAATCATATTGTAACTATTTAAAATAAGTAATTTTCTCTCTTTTCTCCTCTTCTCACCCTTACAAAATGCTGGCTGGACTTGCACCAAGCAAACTTTATATATAAAAAAACATTAGAATTAGAAAAAAAAGATTAAAAGCTGAGGAACTATTCTTCTTAGGCATATTACATTAGATAAAAAATAAAACTATACAAACTATCTGTCTTTTATTTCCAATCACTTATGGTTATTTGGTAGGAGAGTTTATAGTTTATCATAATAAATTACTTATTTTAATAGATGAATGTGTTTTTGAGATACATATATGATAAATAAATAGTAGTGGAGAGTCTCATCTCACTTTACTTTTTAGAATGCTATTTGTATATGCATTGAATTAATAACTTTACTCCTTACTCATGGAGTGATCAACCTAATATATATCTTCATATATAAAATTCATACGTACAACATTGAACAGAACAAGATTTTGGTGTTTTTATGTATTAAAATATATGTGGATACTTCAGTTGTAATGTGTGCATGACACGAGAAGGCTACCTAAACATTCTTCAATGGCGAATTCATAACACCAAACAAAACAATAAATGTGAACAATATTTGTTGGAAAGTTGTAAATTAGGGTGTGTGAGATAGGTACAATATATCTTAACACAAGCCTGCTAGGAGTGAGAGAAAGATAGAGAAACATTACTTTTTGGTAGGAGCAACTAGCTAGAGAAGAAAGAGAATCTTCATTCATTTTTTTCTGCTCATTTCTGTGTACACCTTTATCGTTTCTCTCCAAGCATTGGAGTCTCCTTTACTCCACACTCCACAACAAAGATCGTCTGCATTCCCTTTCCCTTCTCTTTTCACCCCTTTTTCTCGTTCCTTTTCTGGTGGGGCACCTCATTTTGTTTTTGATTTCATAATACTACTCCTTCACTTGGAAAAGGTGCTTTCTTTTTACTCTCTACTCTAACTTCCTTCTTAAATTGTGCAATTATTGTGGTTATTACTTTCACTTCTTAGCAAAGGAGAGTCCCTAGCTCATCTCAGCTCAACTTTAGTTGTTGCATTTTTCATTTTCTAGGCTTAGTCATTGTAAGAAAGCTCTTTTTTTCTTTTTGTTTCGTTTTTTCTTCTTCTGGGTCTTTTTCTTTGTGGCATTGGGGGATCTGGGCTGGTGTTAGATTTGGACTTGTTGCAGATTCATTATTTGTTAATAATTGTTGTTTGTTCGCTTGTTCAAAGTCAGGGAGAGAAGGAAAAAAAGGGTCATGGCAGGAGGAGGAGCTCCAGCAAAATCAGATGAACCACAGCCTCACCCTCCAAAGGATCAGCTTCCCAATATTTCTTACTGCATCACTAGTCCTCCTCCATGGCGTGAGTATTTCACCTTGTTTAGATTCAGAAGTGCAGAAAAATTATAATGATGCTATTGAAAATAAAAAAAAATTGGTTATTTTCAGTTTCCAGATTGAGGATTTTGTTTTTCGAGAGAAAACTAGTTAATCTCAAGGTGGTTGTGGAAGCACAGGAAAAAGAACTGCCTTTTCTACTGTGTGGGATTTGAGTCTGGTTTTGTACTTTTATATGCCTGTGGCAACTCAGGCTTCTTTTTACTTGATATTAATGGAAACAGTTTGAAGTGCTGTTTCCAATTGAGTTGGAAATCCTTTTAATTATATATATAAACCAACCGCCCTTTTCTGTTATTTCCAGATCCAGATTTGGTGCTCTGGAAACAATTTGATTGCTACTTCCAAATTTTGCCCCACTGGTTTAATACTTTTTAAATATTTTAATAGCTTTAAGAAAACTATGTTACTCATATTATCGGATTTTGGGGCATTCCACACAGCCAGTATTGAACAATGTGGTTAATGGATTTTAATGATGTCCATATTTGGCTGACTTATATTATTTTTTAACGTTTGTAGTTTGTGTATAAATTTTAAGAATCTTCCTGACTCCACTTTTAGTTGAGGTCTACTTTGCTATAGTATTTCTTCTTTATTTTGATGAGAAACTTTGCGTCATTGTGATGCAGCTGAGGCCATACTTCTTGGTTTTCAACATTTTCTTGTGATGCTCGGCACAACAGTGCTGATTCCCACTGCTCTTGTTCCCCAGATGGGAGGTGGCAATGTAAGTAGTTTGGAATAACTTGATAGGGAATGTTATGAATATTTAACCATGTGATTGAAGATGCTTTTGCGTTTTACCAAGAATTATAAACAATAGCAATTCATTTTTTTTTATTTTTTTCAGAATGAGAAGGCAAGAGTTATTGAAACGCTACTTTTTGTAGCTGGTATTAACACATTGTTGCAAACATTGTTTGGAACTCGATTGCCTGCAGTTATCGGAGGGTCTTACACCTTTGTTCCAACCACAATCTCTATTATCCTCGCAGGCCGATTCAGTGATGAACCAGATCCTATAGAGGTCTTGTTGTCAGCACAAATCTAACTATGTACTAAATTATGCATGGTTGATATGCTTGCTATACTGTTTACATTGCCATATGTGTAATCACGTTCTATATCCATTTTCTATGTACTTAAATCATGTTGAAAATATAAGAGTATGAATTTGATTCAAGAATTACCGTTAAACATTATATTTTGTGCTTGGAATTTTTTGATAACCATTCTCCCTGTTTTTTATGTAATCAGAGATTTAAGAGGATAATGAGGTCAATCCAGGGTGCTCTTATTGTTGCTTCAACTCTTCAAATAGTACTGGGCTTCAGTGGTCTTTGGAGGAATGTTGCAAGGTTGGCCAAAGTTCTTACTTAGTCAGTGCATCATGTTTTTTCTGTCATGTCTTCTCAATGTCTAGACTAAACTGCAATCCGTATTTAATAATTTGTTTGCTATGTATGCTCATTTGCCACTTTTCCAACCAAATTCAATTGATGTTTGAAGTAGGTATTGCAGCTCATGTCATTTACAGCTCATGTCATTTGTTTAATTGGATTTGGATTAACTAGCACAAAAGCCAAATAGAAATGAAAGAATTGGACGATATCTTGTGATTGGCTAATATATTCCATCTTAAGTAAGTTCAATTATTTCTTCAGGTTCTTAAGTCCACTTTCATCAGTTCCTTTGGTATCTCTTGTTGGTTTTGGGCTGTATGAGTTAGGGTTCCCTGGGGTAAGTCTTCTGCTAGAAATTTGCAATGCTCAATGTATGACATTAATTTACCAAAGTTTCAATATTGATTCCTATTGTTGCTGTAGGTTGCTAAATGTGTAGAGATCGGACTGCCTCAGCTTATATTGATCGTGTTTGTTTCACAGGTAGAGACAGAATTGCATATGCATATTATCTTCTAAGTTTCTAAATCTCTAAATTAGGATTTAGTGATGGAGATCCCACGCCCACTATGGATATAGTCAAATTTTAATATATTAGTGAGTACAAATTTTATCTTACAAGTTGGTTTTGAGAGATTGAGTTGAATATAATTTCACTTTCTAAGATGATATCACGAATATCTAATCCTATACTGCCTACATATATGACGAAATTGACTACAAATATGACCAAATTAAGGTATACAAAAGAGTACAAACCTTATCTTGGAAGTTGTTACTGTAAACTTGTTAGATTTAAAGTTCACTTTTTAAGACTTAATTGTTAGAGTTGTTTTGGTTTCTTCACATTTATAGTTTCTTACATTATGGTTCCTGTCATGCCACATGCTATTGATCCTCTCAAATATTTAGAGATACTATCAAATTAAAGTATATAAATGAATACAAACCTTATTTTACAAATCAGTTTTCTTATGATGAGTTAGACTTAAAATTTACTTCCTCAAACTTTGTTATTGTTGCCTTGGCTGCTTCACATTTCTAGTTTCTTGCGTAATGGTTTCTATAAATTTAAGTTTGTGATTAGTTATTGTTTGTCACATGCAGTATGTGCCTCACGTGCTACATTCGGGGAAAAATATCTTTGACAGATTTGCTGTGATATTTACTGTTGTAATTGTGTGGATATACGCTCATCTACTTACTGTTGGAGGTGCCTATAATGATGCTCCACCTAAAACTCAAATATCCTGCCGCACTGATCGTGCTGGACTTATAGATTCTGCTCCTTGGTTAGTTGTGTGATTTCATTGAATTTTAACTGTTAATGGCTTTTTTTTTTTTTGTGAAAATTGTGTTGACACCTATTATTTTACTATGTTTTAAAATTAATCCCATATTTGAAAAATTCCAATTGGTTCCCTACAATGAACGTTAATATCTGTCATTTGCCCAGGTTGCAGTTGGTATTCCTAATGTGATAACTAATATTGCATTTGTGAACTAGAGGGTGGCCAACTTAATCCATTTCTTGTTTAAGAAACACAGTCTTGTGAGTGTTTGCGGGGATTGTGGTAGTTTTGTCAGGGATGGATTGTTTCGGCCACCATCTAATCCACTGTCGCAAGATGGACTCAACATTAAATTATTGGCAACTGGCTGTGATAGGTTCCCAATTAAAAACTTTATTTGGGGACTAAGTTAAAGATTGGTAAAATTATATTCTGCTTGTTTATTACAAATTGAGGCTAAATTATATTCATTATTTGACATGTTTCTCCTATCTCATATTTTTGCTATTTCGATTTCAGTGTACTATTTTGAATAAGTGAGGGGTTATCTTTCAGTCAATACACTGAACTGCATACATGTTACATGCATTAGTCTTAATGTCTTTAAATATTTATCACTATTACGGATCTTGTATGATAAGTATATTGATATTTCTCAAGTCATTCAACTGGATCCTTGAGACATTGTATTTTTTTTTATTGTAATTTGGTGGGAATCTACTAGGCTTAGTCTTGTGAGTTGAAACTTATTGAGAAGAATTTGGCATGGATTTTGAGTTTGCAGGATAAGAATTCCATATCCCTTTCAATGGGGAGCACCTTCCTTTGATGCAGGTGAAGCCTTTGCCATGATGATGACAGCTTTTGTTGCTCTTGTAGAGGTAATTTCTTTCATTAAATCTTTCTCATCTAAGCATTATTTTTTCTTTATTAATAAATTTTCTGTTACACAACAACAGCTATTCAGTTATATTCTAGATTCTTCAATTGTCATAAATGGTTTATTTGTTTTCCTGAAGGACAATGGAAACAGCTGAGTGATGTCTAGTCTATGTAGGTTTCATGATAAATTGAGCCACGTGGAACTGAGTTCGGCACATTACATTTTGAAGTGATATGTAGCCATTGATTATACTAGAGTTCAACCATAATATAATAGTGCTATACTTGCGTGATGACATTCTTGCATTATCTGGCTTGTATACTTTTGCTTTGGCTCAGTATCAGTGTTATGCAGTTACTAAGTTGCATGCTTGGACTAAATTATTTGCTAATGCATGTTTCATTTGTCACAAACAGTCCAGTGGAGCTTTCATTGCTGTTTATAGGTATGCAAGTGCAACACCATTACCACCATCTATTCTGAGCAGGGGTATTGGTTGGCAGGTACAAAGATGGCTTTTACTTGAACATTTGAATATCTGAAAAAAATTGCACATGTATAAATGATAGTGGTAAAATACCTTTAGTGATACTTATGATATTTTTACCAAGATATTAAGTACACTATGGAGTATAATTCCTCATTCATCTTGTTTATGCTCTCAGGGAGTTGGCATTCTGTTATCAGGATTGTTTGGAACAGTCAATGGATCTTCTGTGTCCGTGTAAGATTGAAATTGTGCTGTTTATATCCTCTTACTAGGAAAGAAAACTTTGTTATTGATGAAAAGAGTTTTGTTGGTTTCCCTACAGAGAAAATGCAGGTCTTTTGGCTTTGACACGAGTTGGAAGTAGGAGAGTGGTGCAAATATCTGCTGGATTTATGATTTTCTTTTCAATTCTTGGTGAGATGAAGAAACACGATTTTTGTGATTCAAATGCCTTATCCTAGTCAATTTTCTTCCCTTTTAACACTGGCTCATTTTCTTCTCCTTTGTAGGAAAATTTGGAGCAGTTTTTGCCTCCATCCCACCTGCCATTATTGCTGCCCTCTACTGCTTGTTCTTTGCTTATGTTGGTATGTTTGATTCTTCAAAAACACTCGTACATTTATTTATAATTTGATACATCATGACCCTACAAGAAACATCACACGTAATGTTATGTTCCACTTTGGCTCATCATTTGCAGGTGCTGGTGGTCTCAGTTTTCTTCAGTTCTGCAACCTCAACAGTTTTAGAACAAAATTCATTTTAGGCTTCTCAATCTTCTTGGGCTTGTCTGTGCCGCAGTACTTCAATGAGTACACAGCCATTAATGGTCATGGTCCAGTCAACACAGGCGGAAGATGGGTATGGACAAGATGTATATAATATAATAGAATAAACCAATTGATCATCCAAGTTTATATATTTTAATAACATTTAGAGGGTAATTTGAAGAGCATTTCAATATCATGGGACAACACAACATGATCTCAAATACTTAAGTCTTGTTTATTACTTTTCTGGTGTGAGTTTACTTCTAATGACATTATTGTGCACATGACAGTTCAATGATATTATCAACGTGCCATTCCAATCAAAACCATTTGTTGCGGGTGTTGTGGCATATTTTCTGGACAACACATTATTTAAGAGAGAAGGAAGCATTAGGAAGGACAGAGGGAAACATTGGTGGGACAAGTACAAGTCCTTCAAGGGTGACACAAGAAGTGAGGAGTTCTATTCACTGCCTTTCAATCTAAACAAGTACTTCCCCTCTGTTTAATTCTGCACAAGACAACACCTCAGATATAAAGGTGGCTTCATCTTCACCACGCTCCACTTCTAATATTCAATTAAATCTTGTTACACGCCATAGCTCTATGAATACTCCACCCTATTATATTGTTATATTTATAGTACATCTATTCTATGGCTCTTGTTTTTGTAAATCTGATCAAGAAATATGGACTGATGTAGCAAAATGGGCATGGCTAAATTATCATGTCTTCTTCTTCTTCACTTTAGAGTCACTTTCACCTCCATGCAATACTCTATTTTTCTATTCAATTATATGGTGCTGTGTTAATCTGGGTGGAGAAAGAAATGGGTCAAGAGTTAATGTGTTTTGAGATTTAAAAAAACATGATCTTTTGTTGTTGATGACATGGTCTTAACCACACGTTGGACTGTAGAAGGTACTTGCGAATTGTTAGAATATGTTAGAAACTTTATTAATATCATAGCTTCACTCTTATCACATTGGTGTCACATCGTATGCTCTAAGCCACTCAGTGCTACCCGTGAATCTTATCAATAGTTGTACACGTCACAAGGTTTGGGAGTTTCAATTTTTCGTTCAAAATTATAACATGGCACTTCTGTAAATTTTTTGTTCAACAGGTGGCATTTTAATATCCAGAATTTTGTCTTGAGTGTTAATCTAACAGGTAAATAAGGGAATAAGGGAAGTGAAATATTTGAAGAGAAAACTTACAATCTCATTATTCAAATAATATAAATAGAAACAGATCATATAGAAAGAGATCATAGAGTGTGATTCTTGATTTATTAGAGTGTGATTCCTGATTTATTGGAACTGTATTATTTCATAGGAGAAAATTTTGTAACAGCAAAAAAATTTAACAAATAAACTGAAACTCTTAAGAAAACCTTACAATCCTTCTTTTAAACTAATATATTTACATTAGTTATTCCAATCAATGTTTAAAGTTCGAAGCTTTTAAACTGGTTCAACTTTAAGGATTTTGTTACAATGTCTGCTAGTTGAATAATGAGATTGTAAAACTTTATATACAAGTGTTTGCTTTTTTCATGAAGTATTGGGTGTTTGAATAATTATATGTATTGTAGAATATTGGGTTGTTCTACATTCCAAAACGTGATAAAATTTTCAATGCATATCTCTTTTGACAAATAAATATTCCAGTAGAATATTGTTTAACCGTAATGTCAAGAAAAATGACTTATTATGCCCAAATCAAATATGTCAAAATGAGTTATCATGTACTACTTAAATTCCTCCCATAATTTCATCATTTCCTGCGAATATCAAATAATCAACATGTAAACTAACAATTAAGATTTTATCTTCCTATGATCGAGTATGATCGAGTGAACAAAGTGTGTTCACTAGGACATTTTTTAAATTTTTCGTGTGCAAAGTAAGTCTCAATTTTGTGGTATCATGCTCGGGATGCTTGTTTGAGGTTATACATTCTTTTCTTCTCCATTTTTAACAACACTTTTAGACTATAGAACAAAAACATCTTATTTTAACTCTCCATGAAGAAAGACACTATTGATGTCAAGTTGAAACACCTTTCAACTAAACGGTGGCCAAAGTTAATCTAATGGTATTCATTCTAGCAACTGGAGCAAAAACTTCAGTATAGTCAATCCCAAGTCTTTGTACATATCCTTTTACTGCAAGTCTTGCCTTGTGTTTTTCTACCTTCCCTTCTACATTTAATTTGGTTTTAAAAATCCTTTTAACTCTAATTGGTGTAACTCCTTTCGGTAGTGATGTGAGTTCCCATGTATGATTATTCTCTATAGTTTTTATTTCTTTCATCATAACCTATCTCCAATATGTACTCCTAACTGCTTCTTCAAATGATGTTGGGTCAGTTTCAGTCACCAACATGGTTGCCATATTTTCGTCTTCTGACAGACTTGTACTTGTGTCATAGTCTACCAACCAAGGTGCTTTCCTTACTCGTGCACCCCTTTCTTGAGATGAACCTATTGGGGTATTATCCAGGTGTGTACTATTGCCTTTTTCACTACTTTCACTAGCATCAACATCAATTGTTGTTGTTTCTGCTGTAGTGTCCTTTTTATCTTTATAAATGATCTTTTCTTGCTGAGTTTGTAGATTCAAACTACTTTAGTCCTAACTCTTCTTCTTCTAAAACATTACATCTTTGTTAATGATCACAATTTTTGTGACTGGATCATATAATCTCCATGATTCAGACTCATCTCTAATGCCTAAAAAACATTTTCTGCTTTTGTCATCCACCTTTACTATATTCTAGCCTGGGATATGTGCATGAGCAACACACCCAAAAACTCTGAAATATTTCACCACTGGTTTCTTACTGCTCCATGCTTTTTCTGGAGTAACATCCTCTACAGTATTCGTTGGGCAGCTGTTCTAGATATGCACACACCATTTGACAACTTCTAGTCAGAACACCTTCAGAACATGCTTCTCAAACATAAAACGAATTGCATTCGTAACTGTTCTATTCTTTCGTTCATTACACTGTTTTACTGAGGATTGTAAAAGGTGGTTAATTGTATTCTAATGCCTTCTGTGTGACAAAATTCTTCAAACTCATTAGAGAAAAACTCTCTACTTTTGTCTGTATGTAAGTAGAGTATAGAAACTCCTACTTCCTTCTCAACTTGTGCCTTGAATATCTTGAAACTTTGCTAGTGCTTTTGACTTCTTATGCAAAAAATATGTCAAAGTCTTCCTAGTGAAATCATTAATGAAGCTTAAAAATACCTTTTATTGTTGTGTGAAGCTGGCTGGATAGGACCACATATATTTAAAAAATACCATTTACCATTGTATGTTGTTGTGTTTCTTCACCTTCTTTTCCAGTGCTCAGTTTTTCCGGTAGGAGGAAACCATTCCCATGCAACTTCCTTTTTCTTGGACTCTTATTTTCAACACCAACTCCTACATAAATTTTGAATGGGCTTTTTCATCCTGTACCCCTATTATTACTAATTGCATCTTATACTAATAGAAAAAGATTAAATTACCCTCCGTCACTGTACCACACTGCCACTCTCACCATGAAATTGGGATCTCACTATCCCCATGAAATATCTTCCTGCATCTGATAAGATTTCTTAACGTACCCCATCAAACAGAATTTTGATTTCCTAAACACACGAAATCAATTTTTTTTTGAAAGACACCGATCTCACTTTTACTTGGGAACAAAATTTCCGAGAGTCTGTGATAGGGTGTAGGAAAAAATTTGATGGGATGCAGGAAGAAAGAGCATATACTTAATTGTTGTCCATATGAGCATGTGTCATGGCCCATGCTTCAACCCAAATTGGGATCTCACTATCATCATTTCTTGAATAACTTTTCTTCCTTCACTACCTTTGACATGGTTTATTAACTTTACTTTCACTTCCTAATGTTTTTGAGTACTTCATACCCTTATCATTTCATACTCAAATATATTGTTATTTTTTATTCTAAAATTTTATTTATACTTATTATTATTATTTGTATTTAGTATTTTATTATTAAAAGGAATTGTTACGTAGCTATTTGAAGAAAAAAAAGTTGTCTCAACAAATCCTTTGAGGTGTTTTATTATTGTTTTTTGTTGGCGAGGTGTATGATAATTAGTTTTCATGAAGAATCAAGTTAAGTATAAGATGATTAATGAACAAACTTGTTTAAAACAGAAAATATTTTATGAGAGATATGGTTTTGACTAATAATTTTAACAGACCAAAGTTGTATACTTAAATTAAAAGTAACTTTAATGTTTAATATTTATGCAACTCATTTTTTACGTTTGACAATGTACACGAACGAGATTCTGTTTCTCCTATATGTTTTCCGTATTATTTTTATTTTGTCCTTGAATTTATTATCTATTATAATATAAAAAAAGAAAATATTAAAAATTATTTTATTACATATATTTATATTGTTCACAAATGTACAAATAATTGGTCTTTTTGTCATTTGATGTTATTAATTATCCTTTTTATTTATATTTATTTTACTATCAGCATACAAATTCTTTTACTTTTTTATTCATTTATTTAATTTTTAAATTGATTTTTTCTAAACACGAAAATATATTTCTTTACCATTTTTTTCACTTTTAAATTTATTATTTTATAATTTATAATTTATAGGTCAATTAATAAATTATTAAAGAATAATTTATATTTAAAGTATTAATTTTTATATTTTTATATTTTTTTTCATTTTTTATAATTTTTAAATACTTGATTATTTAATAAAATTAAAATTATAAAAATATATTTTTTATTTTAAAAAACTATTATTTTAGAAATAATATACAACTATTAATAAAATAAATTGTTTGTATTATCCTAAAAAAAATTATCTCCCTGAAGAGTTATTCTACTCTTTTATTTATTTAGTTTGTTTTTAAAATTATTTACTATAAATAAATTAGATCATTTTTTAAATATAAAGAAATAATTATTTTTTTAATATGTGTTACTTGTGGCATCATTTCTACCGTCCAATCCTACTATGTCAATCTCTTTATCTTTGGAGATGTAGTCAATAAGATAAAAAGTCTTTGTTGTAGACGTTCTTCATGAGATCGAAGCCCGCATAGTGAAATGTTGAAGAGAAAGGTTGTCTAACGGAGGGCCTTGTCTAAACGAGCCTGATGCTCCTCAAAGATGGCCTTATTATATTCGCCCACCAGCGCGTTCAACAACTCAGCCTGCGCAGATAAGTCAGTGTTCTCCTTAGCTAACTTCCCCTTCTATTATATCAATTTAGTATTTTTGGAAGTTATCTCGGCCATCACTGTCTTTAGCTTGCAATTCTCTTATGTTGGAGAGCTCGACCGACATTAGTAGTGTCCTTCATGACCTTGTGAGCCTCTTGAAAAAGTGAGTCAGCCTCCTCTTGCTTCTCTTTGCAGCCAACATGAGCTGCGACGACCTCCTTCATCTTTGCGCGAAGATGGGTTGTAAGCTATTGCGCTTCAAGCAGTTGATCCCACACCCTCTCACTCGACCAACTTTCGGAGACATTGACCAAATGCCAATTCACTAGCGCGACCCAAGCATTGAGTTTCAAGGCCGCATCTGCCAACTGCTCCTCTGATAGTTGTTCAATCATACCTTTCTCATCCGCAACCAGATGGAAGTTTAATCTACTGCTGAGATAGTACTAAATTCTAAAGATTCCTCTAAACAGCTGCCTGGGGAGCCCGATCTCTTTATGGCTTATTTTTTGGGAGGACGAGACCTCGACTGGATTTTTTTCTTCCTCATGTGTGCTTGGTCTCGAGGGGGGGGGGGGGGGGGGGGGGGCGGGGGAGGAGGAAGGGGAGGAGGGAGGGGGGGAATGTTGACAGGAACCGATTAGGTCTTTCGAATGGTCGATGGAGGGGACCAAAGAGTTGACCCTTGAGAAACAGCCTCCTACGAGGAGCTAGGAGGAGCTCTAGTCAAGTAAAAACAAAGCAGTTTGGGGCGTCTGCACGAGGAAGAGGCTTGTTGGGAGCCTCGACCGCTTTGGTGCCATGAATGACACTACTTACTTAGCTGCCTCCTTGAAAAGGTTCTGTTTTGGATTGCGGGATGTCGTGATAACTGAAAGAAAACTAAAAATTTAGCTAAATTAAAACCAACACTTTATTGTTTATAAAAGAAGGAAACATCATACCGAACGCCTTAGTATTGAGGTCCTCATATCCAAGGCATTGAATGAGTTATCGTGAAGGAAGATGACATGGTAAGGCATTAATCACGTTTATTGCCTCCATCTCGGTCGATGTCATTAGGAACTTGTACCACGAAGTCAACCTTTGGGGATTTTGAGTCTAATACTAAGGAAGCTTAGGTTGACCGCCCTAAATAAAAACACTTCGGCCGACTCCGTTATCACGACCTTGGAATACTTAGTCTGAAACCCTTTGTAGGAGACCAAGAATAGCTTGAACAACCACTTCCCTTGCTCGGATATCAAGGAGATCCATCCTTTTTTTGTGTTCGGGTGTATGCAGAAATAATGAAGAAAAGTGGTAGGAGTGGAAGTGAGGTCAAGAATGGCACAAATCACCACGAATGCTTGCATGATTTGCTAATCGTTCGGGTGAAGTTTTGTGGGTGCTACATTCAGCTCCTTCAAAACACTCATATGGAAATAATTAAAGAAGAGTCGTACATGCATCTCGTTGAATGGGAAGGCATACATGAGGAAGAAGTCATCGCGGTTGTTCCCCTTTCCATGAAACACTTGCTCGTTCCCCTTACATACCCTTAACTTGATCAAAAGGTGATGGTATACCCCTAGTCATGCCCAAGCACTTTTAAAGAAGAGTTGAAGTCATTTGTAAAAGATGAGGCTAAACTCCATCTCTTGGGCTATCTTTGGCCATCATAGAGCATTTAAGAGAAGGAATAATTTTGGGCCAAGAAGTTTATGACTCATTTGTGTTTTATTTTATGGGCCTAGTAGTATAGGATTTATTTTGGGTCTCGTATTTTGGCCCAAGAAAAATAATGTTTTTTACCACTTAAGTCAACAAAGGGCCAAGGCCCAAAGGATATAGTTTGACCAAGGGGTCAACATTTTCATCTAGCTTGGTGGAGACGTCCAAGCCAAATGAACGTGTCATCCTCCCTTTGGAGAGTTTTTCCTCCTAGTTAGTGACTACATTCTCTCTAGGAAGGGAGAGAATTCTCCATAGGTGGTGGCCACATGTCCTCCTCCTAATGGAGAAATTTTTCCTGCATGTCCTCCTCCTATTGGAGAGGATTTTCTCCTTACTCCTCAAGTTAGCCAAGGTGGGGGTTTTTAGGTCTAGCTTCTACAAACTTGTAGACACCCTTAGACTAGATCAACCCAAGTGGTCTTCTCTAGCAACCTTTCTCCAAGAGCTAGCCTAACCTCTCTTAGAGTATCACTAAACACCACCTTCATCATCATCAATCACTTAAAAATGAGAGCTTTAGCTCTTTATCCACCAAGTTCCGCAAACCCTTCATCCATATACCATTACCATGACTTGTTTTTCTAGTTTTGGCCTAACCTAGCTAAGAGAATTGTCACTAAAGAGCCATTCTCAGGAGTCTTTAGAAGGCAACTTCGTTTGGCCCAATACTCTAGCTCCCTTTTCATTCAAAAGTAGGTCACAAACTCTTCCACGTCGTGGGATGCCCAGCCGTAACCAGGGATAACGGGAAGAGTTTGGGCAGGCTCCGCTCCCTGGTTGATTGTGTCGATCTTTAAGCCATCAAAAAAGAAACTCATGGCCCTAGTACGAGCAACATCATTATTATCTACATTGGTCATGTTGTTAGATGAACCCTTATCCTACTTGGTTGACTAGAAGATAGAGGAGGAGATAGACCTTGATGGCGACAAAGACGAGGCATCATCATTGTATCCCCGATTACCCCTTCCCAAAGACGCTTCAGACAAATACAAGTTAACGGTCAACATTATTACCTAAAAAGAACATAACTTTCCGTGGGCAGAGAAGGTTGAAGAAAATAGTGAAAATGACGGAGAAGGCCCACCCCTATTTATAGTCAACCAACCATTTTCCTATTGAGCGAAACCAACCATTGGATCAAGCTGAGATCCCACGGTCTAGAGCACACGACCTTGTGGATATCGCCAAACGCAAACCGCGATACATTCCACACCTTTTCTAACGATCAATTTTTACCATAGGATGAATGACCTCAGACATCTCTAATACCCACCAGACTAAGTGATCGTCGTTGCCTATTTCACAAACCTCTTCGCTAATTGTCCCTAGCTTAGGCTTGAGGGCTTGTATACCTTATGATTATCTGGTTAGCAGTTGACTAAGCGATCAACCTCCTCACACATAAAAGGTAGCTCCCGAAAACAAGACGACCATTAATGGAAAATCACTAAGCGACTAGTAATTCCCCTAATATTGATCAGACTTACAAATTAAGTATATTTACAAGTAAAGTATGTTTATCAACTCTTGAACTGTGATTAGGAAGATGTTAATTAAAAGCCCATTCTGAAACGTATAAGTATCGGTTTAATATAAGAAGTTAGATGATTACATTTATTGCACTGTCAAGAATTAACTTTAATTATCGAACGATCATCTACTGACTTAAGCATTAGAGTACCTTTTGCAGGTAATCCCCCATATAGTATAAAGGAGCAAAGAAGTAGACTTGGATTACAAGGTAGCTTAAAGGTTGTTTGGAGTTTGAATGGAGTTTAGTGTGCAAGACAGATGACCTTTGTCCACTACCGAAACAGTAGCTTATATAAGTTCATAGAACATTACGTGTAAAACAAAATATAAGATGATTTAAATAACTTTAATTAGTAAAAGTTAAAGAAATTTTTAAATAATAATGTCTAATAATACGCATATATACGTTGAGCTTAAAAGACTTCAGTTTCCCATGATGATTGATGTTATGAAGATGTTGAAAAGTTATGTTATTGTGTGAATAATATTAATTGTTGTTTGAGTCCTTTTTCACAATTTTTTTTAGTATTTATAATCAAATAAGTTGGTTTTGTAATCAATTAAGAGAGATTTCAAAATAGTATAACCAATTATCTATTTTATTAATCAATTAAATTAAAGAATGAATTAAGTTTTTCATTATTCTTAGAATTATAACCAATTATAATATTTCATAATCAATTAAGTGAACTAATTTCATTAATTGTGTTTAAGTATTCAATAAAAAGCAAAACAAAGGGTTTATACACAAAATGTTTTACTTATGTTCTTGTTAGACAAGACAAAGCATGTTTCATCATCAAACTAATCATTTCATTTTGTGCTCATTACACAAAAACATTTGTGTTTGTTATGGTATGATGTTAAGATAAAAACAATTTTCACTCAATATAATTTGTTTTACAACATTTAATTAAAATAACTTGGGGTTTGATGAACTTTTATCTAATAAAGTATGTAGCTAAAAATGAAAATAAGAATAATTAAATTCATATTAAGAAGGGATAATCATAAGTGGTTTTTATACTTGTTCAAACAAGAGTAATTTGTACACTCATTATAATCAAAGTTGATAATTGAAAATCTTTAAGAGTTTTTTAGGAGAATAAGAGGTGGCCCAAGAGTTGTGGACGAATCAATATGTCATTCTTTCTATTTAAATATAGAAAAAGAAAGAGTTTTGAAGCTCTATTCAATCTCCTCCTCTTTTATAATTTGTTTGACTCTAAAATCAAGTGTTTGACCGGAGTGTGACCCCATTTTATTATGTAACACTTTTTTTCTCCTAAAATGATTGATTGATCACTAAAGATAGATAAAAAAAATGTATAAAGACTTGCAAAAATTTGAAGCTCAAAATATTAAACATCTTTCAAAGAAAAAATTATTGTGTTGAAAAACTAACAAAATTAGAAATTAAAAATAAATTAAAATATAAATCATATGACAAGTTGTTGTACTCGTTTAATTTTTATTTTTTCCATTTTAAGTTTTGATTTTCTATATTTTGTATAATTTAGTTTCTAGGAAGGAGAGATTTTATATTTCTTACATAAGCTTGATTTAGCTTCTCGAATTTTTGTATTTATTTTTTCTTTTATAATATATTTCGTATGAAAATATATAATTTTTGAATTATAAAATATTAGTTTAACCAATATACCATAATGATGTCTAAGTTAAATTTGTTTAAAAAAAATTATTTATCTATTTGTCCTAGTTTGGTTATTCAAATTTTATTTAAAATCAAAATATGCACATCAAGATTCAATTTTATCGAGTAAGGAAATGATCAAAATAATATTCTCAACTTAAAACAATTAAGTTCAAGTAATAAATAAATTAAAAAAATCTATAAAACTCGCTTCATATTATATATATATATATATATATATATATATATATATATATATATATATTTTTTTTTTTTTTTCTTTCACCAAAAGGTGTTTCTGGTGTAGGGATATATCATAACACTGATAAATAACCAACAGAATGTGCTCGAATTTCATGACATTAAAGTTACAACCCAATTGATTGTCAAGGGTCCCATTAACTCCACTGCATAACACGGATCTCTAAACAAGTTCTCCATTTTTAAGCAAATCGCATTTGATGTCCAGCTATATTTTAAATATTCTAGAAATTTATTAGCACTTTTTTCTTTTCTAACATGGAATTGGAAGAGTAGATATGAGTGAATTGGAAAATTTTTAAAACAAAATTTATGAAATTTGTAAATGATGTAATGGATGTATAAATTATAAAAATATTTTCATAATAAAATTAGATAAAAAGATATTTTAGTGAATGAAATGAAGGATAAAAAATATAAATTAAATTTAAAATAATTTTTAAATTAAAAAATAAAAGTTATATCTCAAAATAAAAATATATTAAAACAATGTAATAGCACCTTGTGAGATGCTCAACTTTAGATAACAATAAAATAAAAAGTTTTCAAGTACTTTTCAGTTATTGAAATGTTTTTGATATAGCATTTTAAAAATTGTTTATCAGAAGAAGCGTTTATATCAAAAGTGTAATTACATATTTTATAAGAGAAACATTTAAGAAAACGAAGTAATAAGGACACATTCGTTTTTATCTGGTTCGTTCCACTAAGTAACGTCCAATTTCCTTTAACATCTTAGAGGGTTTCATTATAATCTTCAACAACGTACAACTAAGTATTCTCACCACTCTTAGTATCCTTAGTTAATGAATAACACATGTTACCTTGACTAGTTGAGTTTTACCTACTCTTGGTTGCATAGTATTATTTACCACTTCTGGTATCCCTAAACGCTCCTAGTATCTACCTGATACACCGTTTAGTTGAGTTTCATTCTCTCCTAGTTTCTACTAGACAATCCTAGTATCAACCTGATACGTTGCCTAGTAATCCTTTAACTTACTTGAGTTAATCAACAAGTGTTTGATTCTTTTTAGAATATGCAATCAATTAAATTACTTACAAGTCTTAGACAATTACTCTCATAGAGATGATATATGTTCAATATATAATTCAATATACTCGTTAAGTGTTTTTCTCTCTTCTCTGTTAACACTATTCAATCCCTCTTCTAGTGTTTCTTAAGTACTTCAGTTGGTATCAAAGGATACATGTTCAATATAATTTAATTTACATAAAATATTTAAAAAGTATAAAAAAATATCTACAAATATAACAACTTATCGTTTATATATTAAATCAACAAAATAATAACAACAATACAATATTTTATCTATTTAACCATATATTTTATTGATATATGATGTTAAAAGATATTATAGCTTAATGAAACTACCGAAATTTAGTTATATATTCTAATTACACTAACAAACATCTCTTAAAATATTATTTAATTTCTTTTATATCAATAATACTAAAATAATAATACTAAAATGTTTTATTAGACTATCTACTTAATATATTTGTTAGAATAAGTATATAGAATGTTAATTTATACAAATATTATCTTAATGACATATCCTATTACTTACCCAACTCTACTTTTTGTTCTATTGATCTTTAAACTTTTATTTCTCTGCTCACAAGAAAAACAATAGAAATTTTAAGTGCTTGATTTTTGAGACAATCTAAATTTTAGTTGAATTAACCGCTGAAAAGTACGCAAAAAATCATAAAATGTATTTCCTTAAATTTTACTATTTTATTTACTGTCTGACTGTAATATTGGTCAATAAAGTTAAACTTAAACTATTGAAAAATATTATATTACAAGAAAGAACTTTAAGAATGTTATAAATCAATCAAAATATCAAAAAGTTCTACTTCGTTTAGCAATATTCCCGTGGCAAAAGGAGTATAAAAAATATATTTTCCAATCTAAAAAAATAATCACTTATTGGACATTTATTGCAACAATGTTTAACTTGATATTGCAGCGGTGAAGACCAAAGTTTTTCCTCTGAATACCAATCAAAATTGAAGGCTCTAAACATTTAATTCGTGAAATAATAAAAATAATGGTAATAATTTTTACGTTCATTTAACCCATAATATAAAAGTAAAATTGATTATAAAAAAAGGTTGTATTTTTTTTAATAAAATAAGACAAAAAATAAGGAAAGATAATATAAAATGAATGTAAAAAAATTATGTATATCAAAATAATTTTTTTAATAATTAATAAACAACTTCGAAAATTCTCATTCAATCTATTTACGAAATTCATTGCTCTCTTTATATTTTACTGTAAATACTTACAATATTTGAAAATTCAACAAAATAATTAAACTCGTTCTTCATTTTTGTGTTCGTATTTTAAAAAGGGTTCCATGCACATTATATATTATTGTTGTATCCTTTAATCACTAGTATATATGCTTTAAATAAAGTCAATTTTTGCTGTAAGGAGTCTTAACATTTTAAGTGAAATTAATTCAAAGACTAACATCTCAAAAGGAAACAAAAGTAAAAACTTTCATTAAAATACAGATAATTTTTATTCCTCTGTTAGGTTATAACCATTTTCTGGTGTGGCATACAGCAAGATATAGTTATATCATTTGACTGTGCTGTTATATGTTATGGATTCCGATTGAAGCATGATGATGAAAGAACATGAACAATAGTCTCTAAAGTCTAAACAGGAGTGATGAAATTCTCATGCAATTTTAGATTTGGCGATAATGATTGGCATAGTTGGTTGTGGTTGTCAAACATGGGAATGCAACTCAGGGTTCATCATAGCTATTTGACCACTAATGCACCATCTTTGTTCCCAAGTAAACCAGACCAAAAGCAGTGACTAATCGATAATGTCCATATTTTATGCACCCTTGTTGGATCCATGGAAAGACTAAACCATGTATTAAAAAATTAAACTGTCACTGAAAAAACCGACTCAAATCAAAACCACCCTCATGGGTAATCCTTCCTCGTCTTTCGATCAACGTGCACCAGCAGCAGCACCAATAGTAAGAACAACCTGTGTTGTTGGATGTGCCGATTAAGGAAATTATTGTGTATTATGAAAGTACTAAACTAGATCTAGGGAAAATTATAACATGCTTACGACATAATCATGTAGTAAATGAGATGATTACAAAAAAGGGTATGTAACCGACAAGAGACAGGGCTACGGTAATTGGGTTTAGGTTGGCACATGCATGGCATTTACTTTGTGAACAGAAACATGTCATTTACCCAAACACGGTAGACCCAAGGGAATGTAACGTTTCATCACAATGTTTGATCACGACCTCATGCATCTAATCACTGCTTGCCACGTGTATCCCCGTGGGATGCTTTTCCACTTTTATTCTCTCTCTCTTTCGTCCAAATTCTCACGCCCTGTTTTCATTTACATTCCATTTGTTTACTTGTGAGTTTTATACTTGAAAAAGTTATGAACCGAAAAAAAAAGGTATAATTTTTAATAAGAAAAAGGTTTTCATTAGTATGTATTTAAGCGGTCAGCATAAAAGACTGTGCCAGTGAGTGGGTGATATAAGAGTAGTGAGTGTTGAACGTTCCATCCACCGTCCTCTGATTTCGCAAGAAAGAAAAGAAAGAAAAGAAAGAAAGAGATGGGAAATTGCCAAGCCATCGATGCAGCAACACTGGTGATTCAGCACCCCAATGGGAAAGTAGACAAGTTTTATGCACCTGTGAGTGCCACACATGTAATGAAAACCAACCCTGGTCACTATGTTGCTCTTCTCATCTCCTCCACCACATTATGTCCAACCAAACACATTCAAAATTGCCCCAATCAGAGTGACCACAAAGCTAACACCAACACCAACACCAACATCAGCAACAACAACCCAGTTCGTTTAACTCGCATCAAGCTTCTCAAGCCCACCGACAACCTTCTTCTTGGTCAAGTTTATAGGCTCATCACAACAAAAGGTTAATAATTAGTTGCAACCAGTTCACAAAGTTTTTACTTTTTTTCTTTTGTTTATTCCAAGTTTGAGCCTTTCATTGAAAATGATTCTTGTCGGGTTCAGAGGTCATGAAGGGTCTCAGGGAAAAGCAAAAGGCAAAGATGAGGCAGAACGTGGTAGAGTCAGTTCACAAGCCAGATTTGGAGAAAGAGAAACTGCCAAGGAGGCCTGATATCGAGGACAATAAGGTAAAATAAAACCCCAAACAATATGTGTTTTTCCTCTTTTTATCCATTTTAATTTTACCATTCAGCCAGAGATTTGATATACTTGAGTGGTGCTTGATGCCAATCAAGTTTTCATTGTTGGGGTATTTTATTGGTGTTTGTGAATCATTTCGAACCTCATCGTAGTATGCTAAATTACTGGATTTTCAGAGAGATTCATGGTATGCTATTTCGTAATTGGTGATGACATTCATATAATTGACAGTTGGATTTGTTTTTTCAGGTAATGGCGAAACCTGAAAGAGGTCGAGCAAGGATAACAGCACCAACTAATAATGGTGGTGGTGCCACAGCTAAGACAAGATTATGGCAACCTTCTTTACAAAGTATCTCGGAGTCTGCCAGCTGATCTGTGTTTTCTATGCTACCCATGTGGTGTGAGGGACAGAGAAGCAGCTGAGAAAAAAAAAAAAAAAACTCCATGATTGCTTAGTCATGTGGAAATTAATCATAGTTCACTGAGCTTCAGGGGAGCCCAGAACCAACCCAGATCATAAAATTCTCCTCAGTTGAGATATAATTGTATAGTAAAGTTGACATATTTTATCTTTTAGTGTAATTAGCTTTTACTCTGCATTGAAATTAGCACTTTTCTATTATTCTTTCTACTCTCTTCGTTTAACTAATACATATAATAATAATAGTAATAATAAGGACTCAATAATAAAATATATTAAATATATAGCATATTTTCTTCTTTATTCATATACATGTTTACCAATGCTCTAAAATTTTCGAAAATAAGTAAAGTCTTATAATCAATGATCCTTTTGTTAAAGATTCAACTTTGAACAATTTGATCTTGAATTCAATGCATATAAATAAATACTATAGAGTTAAATTAAGTTTAAAATGTATTTCCTAAGTTCATAATAAGAACTTATCTAATATGTATACCAAACTCGGGTGAGAGATGCTTATTGATCATAAGCGACAATAATATTCCTCTACCATTGATAGGTCAACTCAAAATTACTGAAATGTTTAAGAATAATAACTATGACACTTTGAATGTTGACATTGATATTAAATCTAACTAATGTGATTGGTGATATAGAATTATAATATTATTTACATCACATTGTTCATTCAAATTATTGGAATAAATTTGGCTACGACGAAAAACATTGAATGGAATCGCTTGCTATTAAAATATATCTGCATAGGATATAAATTAAACCAACGATGGTCTTTTATTAATTTTTTTCCACACATTATTTAATTATTATGTGTATAATATAAAGAGTCCATCCTTAATCACGAAGATGATCTAGTGAAGTTATGAAAAATAATATATGGCGCGAAGATCTTGTGCAGTTGCAAAGAATATATGTGGTCACGATTATTGGTTAGTCTTAATCATTAATTTTACGATTCATTGAATAATCTCACGTTTTTCTTTCTTTTTTAAAATTCATCGAGAAGAATAATATCGCCAAGAATATTTGAATAATATTTTAATTTAAGCATCAATATATTTTTTTTTTCTGCATAACAGATAAGCAAGCTTGCTTACAATAAACTCTTTTATTTGCAGGTTAATCTTTAAATTCTCTCTAAAATTTATTATCTATTATAATATAAGAGAAGAATATATTAGAAAATCATTTTATTTTTCATGTTTATTTTGTTAATAGATGTTAAAAATTTGATATTTTAGTTATTTCTCAATGTTAATTATTTTTATTTATATTTTTTTTCATAAAAGTTATTTTATCATTTTAACTATTTTTTTATTCTTAAACTCATTTTTCCAAAAAAATAGGAATATATTTTTATATTATTTTATTTATTTTTAATATTATTTTTTTAACAATTTCTAATTAATTGATCGTTTAAGGAATTATTAAAGAATAAATTATATTTAAAATATTAATTTTTTATATTTTTTATTTTATGTTTTTAATTTCAGTTCTTAAATAACATTATTAGTTTCTCAAATTTAAAATCTTCATCTCAATCTCCAAAATCAATAGTATGTATAAAGTTGTAATTTTTTTGGTAATTAAATTAGTTTATTTTTAAAATAAATAAATAAATATTTCTTTTAATGCATTTCTCATTCTTAAAAGTTTTTTTTAATGTTTTTTCAATATATTAATTATTAAAGAATAACTTATATTTAAAATATTAATTTTTTCATCCATATTATTTTTCATTCTTAATTTTATCCTTGTATAACTTTTAATTACTTGATCCTGTAACAACTCAAACTATTAGAGAATATACTACTAATTACATCATTTCATCAATCTTAACATATCTTATTTATAGTACATAATTCTTTTTCATTCTTAATTTTATCCTTTTATAACTTTTAATTACTTGATCTTGTAACAACTCAAACTATTAGAGAATATACTACTAATTACATCATTTCATCAATCTTAACATATTTTATTTATAGTACATATGAAAGTTTTAACACCATATCCCTAACTTGTATAATCACCAGTAGTGCAAAATCAATGTATAACGTCACGCGTTCAACGTCCAACCAGTGAATAACCAACATTAAAATTGACCGGTAACATTTTTGTAAATAAATGCAATTATTAGACGTCGTTTAGATTTGTAATTCGACGTCAATTTGTTATATTGGATAAATTTTGTGAAAATGATGAAAATGTATTTACGTATGACGTCGAATTCGCTAGAATTAGATGTCAAAAGGATATAAAACGTTGAATACCCATTCAATAAAAATTTGAGCGGGAGATTGAAAATTCATTCACTTTATCTTAGCGCGATACCCTCCTCTTTGCTCAAATTTTTCTGAAACAAAGTTTGACGACCATCACATGTAATCTTTCTTTCATTTGTTACAAATGCATGTCAATTAACTACTTTAGGTATGATTTTCGATTGTTTTGACCAATTATTTTCGTATTCTTGTCCTTCTTAGGCGCATTCTGCTTTCTCTCTCACTGGTGACAATACTTTATTTCGACGAACCCACTTTTGAAGGTTAGTTTTCGTTTTTCATTTTGAAGAACTTATTTGTTGAACTTTTTTTTTTTTTTTGAACTTGTTTGTTGTTTTTGTTTGGTTGAACCTGTTTGTTGTAGTTGTTTGATTGAACTTGTTTGTTGTTTGTTATTATTGTTTGTTGTTTATACTATACTACACATTCATAGTTCATGCTTTATAAAATATCAAAAACTAAAATTTGTTGTTTTTCTGCATTTCAGGTCAGGTTTTGTAGAGTTGTAAGAAATTATCACAATTAATTGAAAAAACCAACAAAAATTGATTAATGTTGAATATTGACAAAATTCGACGTTAATTTGATTAACGTCGAATTGTTCTATGTTCGATGTCAATTTAACGTCGTCTCCCGATATGACGTCGATCTCGAATTCGACATGAAAGGCAAAAAATATTCAACGTTGTACGTTGTTTTTGTACTAGTGCACATTAGTCTTAACACTCAATCCATAATCAAATTTCCAATTTTTACAATATAATATATGTTTACAATATGGTACAATTTTTATTCTATAATCCAAGATTTTTTTTGTAGGAATCTCCATCTCGTGTATAATAATTATACGATTATTGCATATGAGAATTACATCCACAAAATGCAAATGCAAGCTAGTGAAATTGTCCATAATTCCAACAAGAAAAAATTCAACGATTTTAATCGATATCCAACATTTTATACCATCTTCATAGCATACATAATTAATAAAACAATTAACTTTACTTCACAAATAACATGTATGATCTAGATTAAGAATTCAACAACAATCACCCATGTATATATAATAGAGCCCTCACAGCTCAATACCAATAACTCATTCATAATACAAACATTTGAATTTTTCTTTTGGAAGGTCAGAGTATTGAGTGACTCAAAGACTCTGCATCTGTCATGTATTTCTTCTACCTCTCAAGAGTTATAACAATAAATTTGAGAATTTTAACTCACAATCAATAACAGATCATGATAGGATAAATTTTTATATTCTTGATATAAGGTTTTACTGAGATCAAATACATTTGAATATTTGATATCTAAAAAAAAAGAGGTTTTACAATACAATATTTATTAAGATAATTCATAACTTTAGATAAAAAGTTTTGTTTAATATAAATAAATAAGGTTAAAGTATATAACAATAATTACATTTATAATATGATAATTCACATAATACTAAGAGAAAGAGATATATAAAAACATACAAATATCAAATATATCAAAACATAACGAATAAATCTAAATATGTACAATACAATATTTCTATATTCTCTTACCTTAAAATAGCTCTCTCAAGTTAAAGTTTCAAAGTTATTTCCATATTATTTTGAAATGTGTGAAAAATGGAGGTTTACATAATTTTTTTCTTTTTTTTGCAATTTCTTTCTTGTTCTCTCTCCTATTTATATCATTTCATGTTATTATGTATATTTAATCACAGTTCGTACATTGTAGATGAAATCATTTGCTTCTTATGATTCCTATCTTCGAATAATGGTATTATTTACTATACAATTGCTTTACTATTATTTCTACTATAATTTTTGAAAAACTTGCATAACAAAACAACCTTATAGCAAAGATGCTGGTCACATGTTAATGACAAATAACATTCATGGCAAAGTTTGCATAAAAGACAATTCATAAAGCAAATTCGATGGTCCATAACAATAAGAAAATGACAATATCAAAGAATAACTTATATTTAAAATATTAATTATTTTTTATACAACTTTAACATTTTCTAAATTTATTCCTTTATGATTTCTAATTACTTAGTATTTAATATAGTTAAATTTATAAAAATATATTTTACTTTTATTTCTTAAAGTAATAGTATTTAAAAAATAATACATATCTATTAACAATACAAATGTTTTCCAATGCTATATAAAAAATTGTCTTCCTAAAGTGTTTATTTTACTTTTTTTTATCCATTTGAGTTGTTTTTAAACGGATTTACAATAAAAATGGAAATATCTTTCCACTCTATAATTTAATCTCTAATAAATTTGTTATTTTAATTCTTAGCACGGTTAGTTTCTCACATTTAGAATCTTTTCAATCTTTAAAACCTTAATTATATCAAAAGATGAATTTTTTTTAGTAATCAATTTAATCCATTATAGAGATTCCTAAAAATTATTTTCAATGTGCATCCTAAGATACATTTTAGCCCTTATTAAAAGTTATTTTTCTAATGTTTTTAATATATTTATTATTAAAAACTAAATATTTATTTCTATGTTATTTTTCTCATGCTTAATTTTATCCTTTCGTAATATTTAATTACTTTGTCATTTAATAAATTATTAAGGAATAACTTATATTTAAAATATTAATTTTTTTATAATATTTTTTCATTTTTAATTTTAACGTTTTATGATTTATAATTATTTGGTCATTTAATAAAATTAAATTTAAAAAAATATATTTTACTTTTATGTCTTAAAATAATATTATTTAAAAATAATATATGTTACTTTTAAGTATATACATTAAAAAAAATTTCCACAAAAAGTTTAGACAAGTTTATTATACACATTAGACAAGTCTATTCATTCATGGATTAAATGAATTTTGCAATACACATTAGACGACGAGTATGTTCATATTGATTAAATGAGTATAGCGAAAAATATTAAATGAGTCTAACAATATACATTAGACGAGTCTCTCTATATACTTATTAGATGAATATAACAAAAAATATTAGATGAATTATTCCATACATTGATTAGATGAGCCTAAGAATATATATTAGACGAGTGTGTTCATACATTGATCAGATGAGTCTTGCAAATACATTAAACGAGTTTGTCCATACATTGATTAGACGAGTTTAGTAATATATGTTAGATGACTATGTTCATACACATGTTATATGAGCTTATTAATACATATTAAACAACTTTTATCTATTATTTGATTAGATGAGTCTTACAATATACATTAGATAAGTTTGTATATATACTAATTAAATAAATATAATGATACACATTAGACGAGAGTGTGCCTATATATTAATTAGACAAGTTCAACAACACATAGACGAATTTGTCAATGTACTGATTAAATTAGTTTAACAATATAAATTAAATCAATATGTTCATACATTGATTTGTATTTTTAAGGAGTTTACTATATATATTTATTCATATCTTTTATTTTTTTAGAAAGTCTATTATATTTTTACACATGTTTTATTTTTTGTATTTTTACAAAATCTACTATTTATATGATTATAGATATATTGTCTTTCTAAACATATAAATATTTTTTGAATTAATTCTATTCAAAATTTACTTGTAAACTTAAAATTATTTATTATTTTTTCCTGAACCTCTCAATTTCTTTTAATAAACATACAGACAAACACCAACTCATACATTAACACATATTTAGAATTAGTTTAATTATAAAGCTCTTAACAAACTATACACTCGCTTTCCCAGACTAACCAGACACATAAATCTAGACAAACTGTAACTATAAATTACTTTGTGTATCAGAAAAAAATATAAAAATAAATATAAGCTAAAAGAAAACATTTTTAAGTGAAAAATATTGTTACGTAACAAATAACAATTACAGATCTATATCATATAATTTAAATATGAATGATGAAGATTAAAAATAAAAAGTAAAAGCACGCAAGTTGCGAACATGACTCAAATAACGTCTATATTATCATCATGTTGATAAAGTGGTTAGTATAATCATTAATTAACTTTTAGTTTTAATCCTTTATTATATGATAAAATATGCAACTGTATATGAAGAAAAATATAGAAATGTTTGATAAAATAAAGAAATAATAAAGTATATATATAAGAAGAGAATAAAATAAAATATTATGTTGTTTATAAGAATGATGAATCAGACAAGTAAGACACAAAAATATGTTAGGGAATATTTTTCACTTCTGTTGCATTACGTAAAAATAATAATTAAAATGATATGACAGAATATCGATCCTGACGTAAGAAGTATACCTTTTTAAGACACTAGCAATCAAAGTGACTTGTGTACACATAATGGTAGGTGGATAATTATGTCTTATATGATTTAATATTTAATTTTAAAATTTTCGTGCATAAAGAAGTCTTTATTGGAATTGGTCAATATTCTAAATACATTTTAATACTTCAAATAATTAGTGTCAAGATTCAACTTCTATTAAATAATATATTTAAAGAACGCAGTTATATATTGACTAAAGCAAACTTTATTCCATAAAAATTTCATCATTTATTCCTCTTTTATTGTGCTTTTTTTTTATTTTTTATTTCTAAGTTGATGATAGATTTTGTTCCAAATCGTATAAACAAAGTTATTTTTGTCTTAAAAGTAAAGGGAATACCGGATCAAGTACTTTCCCAATTATGCCACGTGCTAAAAGAAAGATTATTGTGTATTACTTTATATAATTAATGTCATAAAAACCAAAATTAGCCCTTTCAAATTAGAAGGTAAATAAAAAAATGTGAGAATTATTTGTAAAACTTTACTATTCTTTAGTCAAATAATTATAAGATTAACTTTCACCATGATTTTATAGATTTATTTTTTAAAACATTCTTTTAATAGTTGTATTACTACAACTTTTCATTTTTGTTGGGATTTTTTCAGCATATTATTACATAAAAATTTGGAAATATGTATCGAAGATCTTAAAATTAAAATATGTAAGTGGAATGTAAATTTTATATTACATATTTGTTTCGTGAACTTGAAAAGTAAAGTCTCCCTAGACGTTTTTTTCTTTAACTTTTATAAATAAAAAATAAAAAAACAAGTTTTTAATTAAATTTATAGCTTAATGACTATATTTATTGAGCAATTGAAAATGTTTGTGGCTTGAAACATTATTTTGATTTATGCTCGTTACATATTAATTACTCTTAGTAGTTTTCTATTTCATCAATTTTTTAACCTATCTTTTACGGATCAGAGTCATTACAACCTAAAAAAATCCTTAAAACGATAAATTTTCTTTCTTGATTAAATTAAAAGAAATTATTTATTAAGTTTTATTATGATATGTTATCTTCCTTTTATAAAATATTCTTAATTAAAGTAAAATTTTATTTATTAATTTTTATTACCATATATTATTTTCATTTTTATACCATGTTTTTAATTTCACCACAAAAGAAGAATAACTTTTGATTTTCAATAGTTTTAGACAATAATTAAATCAGTTGATGTTGTTTTTATCATTATATTTTATTGAAAAAGAGGTTGTGGATAACATAGACTCCACTCGTGCAGTTGGTAGCATAAAAGTTTGTTTCACTGCACGAGGAGACCCCAAAAAATGCATAGAATTCCCTCCAAATGCCCCCACCAACCAACCCTTTTGCTTTTTCACTTTCTTTTCTTTTCTCAGTCACTCTCTCTCTGCTTTGTTCTTGTTTAAAAATACAGCAACATCACGCAATTCGTCCTTTCTTCCATCTCTTTTGTTTGTCTATATCTCTTCTTTTTCCTTAAATATGATGAACAATGATGCAAGATGCGAATACATAGTTCACCCAACAAATACTTTTTCTCTTTCATATGATCAAAATGGAGAATCAATGCAAGTACCGTCTCACTTTGGCATTTCATATGTATAGAGACTTCTTTTTCTTTTCGAAACAAACAAGCAAATGTGTTTTTATCATGGTTAATATAAGGTTTAACTTTTGTTTTATCAAGACATTAGCGCTCAAAAAATGAGATCCATCATTTTAATAATCTATTTATAAGCTCTAAAATTTTTAGGATTAATTTTGTTTTTGTTTCTAAATTATAATATGATTTTGGTTTTCATCTTTATATTAAATTTTAATCTTAATAGACTCTCATGCTTGAAATACATAGATACAATCCTCCTTATTTGACAGTAATAACTATTTTTTGGTGTGATGAACAACAAATTACGTTAACATTTTAAAACACACTAGTAAAAAATATAGATTTTATTTCACAAATTTAACATTGGTTCCATTACAACCGAGGCATAAAATGATGCAGTGATATTTTTGCAATTATCGCAAACATATAAGCCTCGGTTCTTATGAACCGAGGCCTAAAGGGTCTATTACCTCAGTTGTTTAGAGAATCGAGGCCATAGAGACATAAAATAACTGAATTTTTTTTAGAAGCTTTAGGCAGCGGTTCTTAAAAGAACCGAGGCCATAGAGCCTTATCATCTCGGTTAATATTATAACCGAGGTAATAACATGTTTTTAGGGTTAAATTTCGCAAATAGAGTCTCTTGCACATTTGAAACATTTGTATCTCCTATGCGCCGCTACTCTCTCTCCACGCCTTCTAGACCATCATCTTCAATTTCTTTCATTTTCTCTTTCGTTTTTCGTTGATTAAATGTTTCTTTACCATTGTCTTTCATTTTTACCGATTAATTTTGTGCACATGTGCTTTTTGAATGTTTATTTTGTTTTGTTTCAGCACAGAAGCCGCCTTCAACCTTCAAGGTTAGTTTCGTTTTAAGTTTTTGATGTTTTTCTTTCGCAAAGTTTGAATTTTTTTTTGTAAAAATAGAAAAGAGCGTATAGATCGATTAACCAGAGTGAAAGTTAGAGTCTTTTTAA
Organism: Vigna angularis; assembly: GCF_016808095.1. NCBI lineage: Eukaryota > Viridiplantae > Streptophyta > Magnoliopsida > Fabales > Fabaceae > Vigna > Vigna angularis. The sequence goes on along the minus strand of NC_068973.1, from coordinate 10,850,162 downwards.
GTTTTGCAATGCAAATATTTTTTAAACTTCAAATTCCATGTCTGTTTTTGGGTTTGTGTTCTTGTATATATGCTATGGAATGTTTGCAGAAACAAGCAATTTTTTTTTAAAAAAAAACATACTTTAGACAACGGTTTTGGTAAGAACTGAGGCAAAAAAAGGGTCTATTGTCTCGGTTCTAGACCCCAACCGAGGTCATAGATCCTTAAATCAATTATTTTTAAGGGTTTATGGCCTCGGTTCAAACCAAAACCGAGGCAATAGACCTTTTTTTTTGTTTTACTGCTTCCGGTTTTTTGAATCGGGGTCAAAAGTTCAAACTTTTTACCTCGCTTGAATATACCTCGGTTCTGTAACCGCGGTCATAAACCCAAAACAACCGAGGCAATATCCCTTCGTTGTACTAGTGACATTGATAAGAGGAGAACTGGTGACATGATTTGTCGTTTGTCATGTCAAAAAACAATCAACGTTTTTAGGCGAAAACGACTGCATCCATACATTTCTAAAGTATGAAAACCTAACATGATCAAAGTTTAATATAAAAATGAAAACTAAAAGTGCGTTATAGTTTATAGACCAAATAGTTAACAAAAAAACCTCTATATATAATTCTTTATTGGGGAAATGAACTTACTTGATCAAGAATTTTAGTCTCCAAGTCACATTTATGATTTAAGATGTGAAGTCAAGTTAAATATAGAGAATTTTCAAGCTAATTATAATTCATGCATCCAAAATGTCATGTTCACATGAGTTATTTCTTGCATTTGCCATGTGGGTTAAGACTCATGATCACTTAATGTATGATTTTATACATTTTAATTACTAAACACATGATTGGTTATAGGTTTGATGTGTAAAGAGATGATACACCACTAATGTAGGAAAAAAAATTATAACTGTTTCAAAACTTATATAAGTATAGACAAAATAGAAAGTTTTCACTTTTTATACCGATTAAGGTTACAATCTATATACAAAGTGTCACTTTTTATACTAGCCACAATCCTAATAACCACCATTGTCAAAAGTTGTTGTCGACATTCGTAATTATGTATCAAAATAATGTACAAAGAAGAAAAGAATTATAGTCTTTATCATACAACCCATTTTCCAACATTCAAGAGAAAATAATTGAAGTTCCTATCTCACAACCCATTTTAAATTCAAGAGAAAGGAAATGAAGAGGTGAAAAGAGGTGGCACTGCCTTCAACGATGATGTCTCCAGTTGTGGCAGTGCCAATGAGAGAAAAGAATGTGTGACCATGATTGGGGGGTGCTTCGAATGTGAACATAAAAGATCTAAGGGAAGCTACCCTTTGCAACAATGTCCCTGACACGAAAACAATGGTGTTGCACATCAGCGATAACTCCGTCTAAAATAGTCGACGATGGCTGGCTCGAAGAAGGCGCACAATGACGAGACTTTGTGTTGCCTTTAGATGTAATGATGGGTGACTAAAGATGGAGAATGGTATAGGAAAAGTGAAATGGTCCATTTTTAAGTGTCAAATTAGACACATTTTTTATGTTTCAAAACACTTGTTTTGGGAACTTTCTTTTCTTTCTTTTCTGCTTTTTGAGTGTTGTAATATTTTCTTCTAAAAATCTTAGTTTTAGTATAAATGTGTTAAAAATGGTGTTTTAAGAATAAAATTTTGTTTACTGTATTTTGAGTTACTATGATTAGTCTAGTCTAGAGTTCCCTGACTTTATCTTTAGTCTTTCCTTCTTGATTTCACTAACTTGAATTTTAATTGTGTTTCCAGCAAGTTGAAGATGAGAATTCAAGAGAGTATGAAGCCTAAAAAGCTAGCCAAGTAAAGTTAGTTCGTTGTCAAATTTTGTTCTAGAAGACAACCTCGATAATCATATGTGGCAATAAGTGTGCAATGTATCAAGTGACAGCTAGACAAATTTCAAACTAAGATAGATTCAAAGATTGTACAACTAGAAGTTAAAGAAGTTAGAAGAAGTTAAAGAAGTTAGAAGAAGTCAAATAAGTTAGAATAGGAGCCTAAACTAGTTTAGGAAATTCATTGTATTTAGAATTTGACAAGAGCTTTTATTCATGTATTTTATTTTCTTTAAATAGACTAGCCTAGGAGGATAGAAAACACCACCACCACTTCTAAACATTCATCCTTTCACATGTATTTCTCTTAGTTTTGTTCAAGATTCTTAGGAGTTTCTTTGGTTGTTGTTAATGGAAAACGGTTGGAGAATAAAGACTACAATGTGAGCAAGAGTTCCTCCAACCTATTTTGAGTGATTTAATCCTAGACTCCATCTTGTATTCATTTTTTAGATTTAATGCAATTAAGATTTTTCAGTTTTATTCTTTACTCTTTGATAGTCTTTATTGTTTTGATATGTGTTTTTCATTACCATTTATCTTTCATGAATCTTAAGATTTTCATTTTCCAATTTTAAAAGCAAACCTATTTTCCAGTTTTACAGTAAAACCTTGTTCTTAAACTTTGATTGAATGGTTTAATCCTTGCTTTTAATCTAGGATCAGCTTTAGATTTAACTCTAATTTTTAGAAAGTATAATGTGGCATTGTTAAACCAAGATCATCTAGGAACCCTTTATTTTGAACACTGATAAATAGACTATGCTAAACAATATAGTACGTGGACTACGCTAAACACTATGATAAACATCTAATGTTTTAAATCCATTGTATGAATAATACTCCTTGTCTGTTATGTAGTTTCTCGTTATCTATTCAAATCCATCAAGGACAAATGATTTATTCAAAAGTTCTGCGTTAATTCAAAAGAACGTTAAGAGATACAAAGACATTCTGAGAATGTTTCTTAACTACTTTATGTTTGACCAATCCGTACAACGACATAGTATCCTCTACAAAAACAAAATAGCATCTGACCTCGTACAAAAGGCTACATCACCTATATCAAAGTTAATGCTTTTGAGTAACATATCTTTCTTGAAGTTGACTATATATTGAAGATCGCAGGAAGAAGAGAACATCAATTATTATCAATAAGAAGAGTAATTATAACAAAAATTGCACATATTCTTAACTGCCAAAAAACTCTTGTTATTGTGTCTTCTAGCCTTTGAGAAAATCTTTGAAACAAATCTTTTCAGATATACTTTTTATTTTTCAATATCCTCTCTAAGAGATCTTTCTATCTATACTTGTTTTTAAAACATTTTGTTATTTTTGGATAATCAGAAGTGATTTAAAACACTTGGTTGTTTAATTGAGTGGGAGTTAAACAGTTTTAGTGAGTTGGATTATTGTATACCAGGAGTGGTGAAACTCGTTGTAAACTAGGGTGATGAAACTCGTTGTAACTTTTTAAAGTTATTGGAACCCCTTTAAGAATGCTTAAAGGAGAACTGAGTGTAGATTAGTTGGAGTGAACTGGTATGAAAACGAGTATTCATCTCTACTATCTTTTGGTGTGCTTCTAAACGCTTTCAAAAATCCTTAAGCGTTCAACACTGTCTATAAATTGTCTAACCCCTGCAAACATCTTCTAACGCTAATTGCAAAAAAATTTCAAACTCTATTCAACTCCCACCTTCTAGTGTTTGTCTTTTATTTCATATATCTCAACTCATATGATGATTTTGAGTATTAATGTCTATTTTTACTAGTTCTTGTTGTTTTTAATGTCTTCATGGTCTTAAACATGTTCCAAGCATTAGATTTGAGTTTAAAAATCAAAATCTCCATTCTTTTGAAAGTTAGGTAACATGTTTAATTTGTCGCCTATACACCTTGATTTTAGTTCCATATTTGATTTTGCATTTTTGTCATTACAGTGCAGTTATATGCATTATAGAATTTTTTTTAGTGTATGAGATCATGCATGGACCATCAATTACCTTATTTAATGCATTTTATAGATTTTGACCCATTTAGTAGATTTTAAAATTTCTAGTCTAGCTCAAACTGAGAATTTTATTTTGCATTATTTTTTTTCATAAATTCTGAACAATTTTCATCTTCACATGCATGATTTCACTCATTCGTAGAAGTTAACTTGCAATGTTTAGGTGTAATTAGACATTTTTTAAATTCCTACATATCTTAGGCATTTATGTTTTTTAAGAGTCAGTTTATATCATATTATCCATGCTCAGATGTTAAAAAAAACATTTCATACATAACATATCACTAAACCAGAAATGTGCACCAAATATCAAATGTTGTCAAATCTAGTTTTAACTTGCTTGTTGTCAATTTTGGTTTAATTGGTGAAATTGTGTTTCCATCATATTTAATTAGGTTTAAGCATTACATTTTCATATTTAAGGACATAGAAACATGGTTATATCAGTAGCATTGTAGTTTGACAAAAAAATATGCATGAAACTCATTTTCTAAAATGTTGTTAAAACTAGTTTTGGTGCATTTACTATCTAGTTTGGTTTGATGCATGATTTTGTGATCTTGGAGTTTTTAGTTTAGTTTAACCATTCATTTTACATATTTATACATTTAGAAACTTATCTAGATCATTTGAATTACATAAATCATGGTTTAGTTCATTCAGGTATTTCATCAAACACTTAATGAAAACTAAGTTTTCATTGAATCATTTTATCAAACACTTTTCTATTGTGCATTTATAAGAACTTTTAGGTAGAATTAAGGTTTGGAACATCTTTCATGCATATTTCTTGATAGTTTTACAGGTTCATTCATCATATTAGAGCAGTCTAATATCATTTACATAGTGATTTGGGCATTTCATGCATATTTTGATAATTTTGTTTAAATCAGTTTAGTGTTTTCTTTCGAGTTTTTTACACTGTTTTAGAATAAATTTTATATTACAAAATTATATAATTCCTTATATTAATATCTTACTTAGCTTCCTATACGGGCAAACTGAGGTTTTATTAACAACTTGCTAACATCTATGCCACCTACCTAATTTTATTTTATTAAAATTTAATTTTAATTTTATAAAAAATATCTATTATTTTGTTTTTGCTTGAAAAAATTATTTAAGTTCCTTATTTTCAAAATTAATTAAACACCCATGTTGGGAGTGAAATTTGGGAGTAAAATTTGTTTAGATTTAAATTATAGAAAGTTTAAAAAAAAATATTTTAAAAAAATTGTAATTAAGTGAGACAGTGAGTCAACCCGTGGTGGGTCGGGCCGGGTTCAAATTTTTCTGGCTCGCTAATAAATGAGCTGGGTTGGGTTGACTCACTAGTGACCAACCCGTGGTGGACCGGGCTGGGTGACCCGTTTTGACAGTTCTAATTATACTAGGTATATTATAACTAATATAAAAATCGTTATATAAAGTTATTTTTTGTAGTTGTGCATAGACTCTAGGCTTAAGCAACGAAAGTGAGCAAGCTAAGAATAATCAAATTGTGCATACATTATACTTATATTAAAATTAAATTATGCATAACTGACATATAAGAAAAATCCATAAATTTATGTTACATGGGAAAATTGAAATTGGTATAACTCTTTTTGGTGTTTTTCATGATAAGACAAAGCATGACCATACGAAAAGGTCATTTTGTTGCATAGTAACTTTACTGAAACATCATAACTGATGGAAAAATGGCTTGCTTCAAAACCAAATGGTGGAAGTGGATCAAGACACTCTTCACTGAACTACAAAATTGACATCAATGATGAAACATGACCCATATGAAGGAACAAGGTTTTGTGCCAAATAATGGAAACCCTCTTCACGCAAGTTGAAGGAGACTCCATAGCGATAATGTATTGAATATGGAAGCATGTAAAGATGAAGGAAATGGAGTTTTGAAGAATGGGTTTGAAGTGTATGTTGAAGGAGGTTGGACCAACCTGTTGGGAATCAAAGTGTGAGTCTAAGTCCCACATTGGATAGAAATGAGAAAGTAGAACACTATATAAAGATGAAAGACCCATTAACCTATTGCCTTAAGGTTTTGGGTAGAGAGTGATGTCAATCCCTTATATGGTTGGGCTCAGATCTTATTGGTATTTGTGTCTCTCCGGTGAACCTCCCCCTCGATAGACCCAACGGTGGTATCAAAGCCAATGGTTTATCTTGGTGGCCGGCTCAGACGAGTATAATGATCCCTATACCAAAAGTCTTCTTGGCAAAGGGTATTCAAGTAAGCGAGTTCCGTTAAGATGAATGGCGGTTGGAAAGGGCTGCTCGTGGTTGTGGTTGGTTGGTAATGCTTCCACTGAAGGGGGAATGTACCTATGTAGAAGGGACTCACCCTTAAGGGGGAGATTGATGGGAATCCAAGTGTGAGTCTAAGTCCCACATGGGATAGAAATGAGAAAGTAGAACACTATATAAAGATGAAAGACCCATTAACCCATTGCCTTAAGATTTTGGATAGAGAGTGGTGTCAATCCCTTATATGGTTGGACTCAAATCTCATTGGTATTTGTGTCTCTCTGGTGAACATCCTCCTTGATAGACCCAACACAACTATCAAGAAAAGGTTAGGAGAGTCAAGAGAAAGATTATCCTAGATAACTTAGAAAAGGAGATATGCAATGTTGGCATAATTTCTTTATATTATTTCCAAGTTCAATGTACAATGCTTCAACACTCCTTTTTATAGAAGGAGAAATGGACTAAAGTCTTAACAAAGAAGAAAGAAAGTACATTGAATAAAAAAACTTGCACTAAATCTAAAAGCTTCAAGAACCTTCATAAAGAGTGTAGATGCATGCACAAGATGTCTTAGCTTCTAAGTTATGTCCTATGAGTTACTTGAGACTCAAACAAATCCAAAGAACCACTTAGTTCTCATACCTATTCAAGAAATCAAGTTAAAAAGCCAAAATTGTAGTTTCTGTCAAAAATTGTCTATTTTAATCAATTATGTGAAACTCATAATCAATTAAATTAGAAAAACTATTGTGTTTTTTAGAATGTTGTCTATTTTAATCGATTATGAGTTTTACACAAATGATTAAATCAACAGTTGATCACCAAAAATGGCTAAAATACAAGTCCAAATAAAATGTAATATTGACTCAAATAGGCATAAAAAAAGACTTATTTACATATTTACAAAGTTTAAGAGAAGGAAAAATAAGCTAAAAGATTATTCTACAACAATAATAAAGCTTTTTGTAATATTTCTTCCTCTTCCATTCTCCTTGGCCATGACTCATATTATAGCTTTTTGGATGGGTTTCCATCAATAACATTCCTCGTACATATCCATCATTAAAGGAACATTACACTATTACATCATCTTTTCACCTCATTTTACTTTTGAACATTCCTTTGTATGTGTTTGCTTATTCTTGTAAGCTCTTCAACAACAAAATTTTAGGTACAATGCAAAATCTTACACCTTTTCTATGTTAAGTGTGTCTTTATTATAGATTTTGCATAATTCATGTGCTAGTAAAGACTTTTATGTTTTAGGTTTCTTTTACATGCATGCTTTAAGATTGCTTTAAGTATTTTATGTGGTGCTTGGATTTGTTGAGTTTGTGATTGTGTGAGAGTTTTATGAATGTGCTTAGAGAGATTTTGGGTTTGATTCGAAATTTCTATGTTTTTTAGATGTTTGGATGTTGCTTGGAGTTATTAAGATTTTATGGATTTTTTTTATTGCTTTAAGGTAGACATGTTGCACAAGACTTCTCGGTATACCTCTATGAAGGTATTGAGGCAACATAAAAGTAAACAATAATGAGCTAGGGGTAAGAAAGAAGCTATCTTAAAAGCATATAGGGAAATTGAGCCAATATGTAAGAACTAACAATTTAACATGAGAGATTCTTTTGTTAATTCTATGAATTTTTTTTTATAAAATTAATATTACAACTCTCCCTTGACCCCTTTGAGAGAGAGATATTTTATTATTGATGAATTTAGCTCCCGTACAGCTACACTCTAATAGTGGAGTCTATGTTTGACCATTCCATGTACTCTGTATAACTTAAGACAAAATCCAAAAATGTCAATATGTTTTTATACTTTTTTGAATACAAAACCTTTAAACCGTGTGGGCGTTGGTCAACGTGTAGTTGGACAGGGTTTATTAACCTTGTTTTAATCCCCATATAAACATTTTAAGAAGCACTTATAAAAGTCTAACCCTTCAAAAATAAGCTCTCTGTACATGAAGGATTTTCATTATATTAGTCCCTAAATTCAAATATAAAAAACTTTAGGCAAATAGAGAGGTTGAATAAGGAAGAAGAGGAGCATTGTCAAAAGAAGCTTGGGGAATGAGCATTGTGTTTGACCCAACTACTCTACTAAAGTTATCGAAAGATAAATCTGAAAGTATATATAGGTAGGATGTTTATTCTTGTCTATATTATCAAAGAGGTGACACATATTGTAATATTTCTAACATATATAGTACAATATTTTCTCATACAAATTTTAATCACATTATTATTATTATTATTATTATTATTATTATTATCATTACATAATATAAATACTTTATTATATTTTGAAATTCCTAATATATTATGTAGGTGAAACATCATTCAATGACCATTGAATAGATATAAAAACAAAAATAATAATAATAATTAAAAATAACAAAATTTGAATAAAAATAAGAAAAATATTTAAATTGGAAAAAATTTGATGGAAGAAATAAATCTACACTGTTAAAATAATCTATTAGGTTTAGTACATAATTAAATACGGTAAGTCAGGTGTTTTTAAACTGATAACAAAATAATCTATTAGGATAAAAAATAATCGATTATAACTAAGCTAAGAAAATAATCAATTAGGTTCAGAATACTCAACTAATCTAAGTAAAATTGGAGATAATCTCTTTCACACTTAATTGATTAGATGAATGGATAATCTATTATTTCAAACACTTCAAACAATTTTACAGAATTTTCAATCCCGTAAAGGTGTCACCATACATTTTATTTTCCAAACTTTCTTAATTTTCCAATACCTAATTGACATTGCAACTCATCATAAAAACTGATCTGACCATACATTGCAACACCTAAATGACATATTCAAAGTTGTCCTCCAAAAATGTTTAAAGGGATAAGACCATTTCCTGAGGTGTGTGGTTGCAACGCTTATAACCAACTAAGAATACCTTTTTCGAGCTGAATTAGCATTCCTTTCTGGGACTTCATTGTAAACTTGTCACACTTTATAAATCACCAACTTCCCTCTCAATTGTGAGATTAAAGCATATCATTTCACCATGTCATGTGTTAACAAGTCTTCTTCCCACTTTTGTTTTCAACATGTTCATCTTCTAGTATATTCCAATCATTCAGATCCATTTGAGTGGCACATGCACAAAATATTTTGATACTTTAGTAAATATTTAAAAAAATATTAAATATAATAATAAATGTAATCAACTATTTTACTTAAACTTTTTATTTATACTAATTATAATAGATTTTTACTTACTGTCGGTTTAATTAACCTAATTATACCTTAATACACCTCTTCCATGTTTTTAGTTGGTTCTAGCGGAAGGATTCACCAAAAGGACATGCTTATAGTCTTTTAAGGAAATCACTAATATGTTTCAGGTCTTTGGAAATATGTGTTTTGTAATTTTACAGAACACGTTTGACACCAAAATATTCTAGCAAAAAAAGCTTTATTGAGCAAGTTACTTTAACACAACCCATTCAAAAATGAGACCCTTTGAAATTCCGATCCAATGGAATATTTATAAACTCTTAAAAAGTTGTTTAATCTCTCTAAGGATAATGGGCCTTACAAGACAACGCATTAAGTGATGATCGTGGATCTTAACCTCTAAGTTCCCACTCAATAAATATGGTGTTTTTTTATTTATTAATTATATTCATACATTCCTAAACATCAAGGTTTACATGAATGGTCCCTTGAGTTTGGCGTGAAAACCGAGGCTTTTTTATCATCCAGTATCCAATCTTAAGCATCTCTTAATTATCAAGTATGTCACCAGTCATATATTCTGTACGTGAAGATATATGATTATACAACTTTATTTTAGTTCATAAACTGTTTGAAATTTCTCTATCTAATGTGACTGGTTAAATATTATGATTTTTTATTACCACCTGTTTTCTATCAATTTAATCACTTTATGTTATTAATAAGTTCCATAGAAAATATTAAATAATGTTAAAAGACAAGATTGTCTAATAAAATAAGATTGTCTAGTAATCTATATTGAAGTTTTTAAGGAAATAATATCTAATCAAATAAATAATTTAGGATAAATATGCTAAACATTGTAATCATGTAAATTGTTTCTTAAATGCTCAAAATTACTCTAAAAATAGATTATGCATAAAAGCATAAAAACTAAGTAGATATACTTGTCTAAATTGTTAATAACGTTTAAGGTATTAAATGCATGTATGAATTGTAGTATTTGATCTATTGTGATGTGTTCTCTTTGTATGTATAGATCACAAAGTTTAAAGTCTTTTTTTTTTTAAAAGTTCTACATTTGATCATAAGAACGTTTAGAGATAGAAAAAAATTTTAGGAATGTTTCTTCAAGTACTTTACGTTCTGCTCATTCGTACAAGCTATCTATGTAAAAGTACATACTATCTGACTTTGAATTTTACGTTGTCATTTTCTCTCAAGCTTTCATCATTTAACACTCTCTTCGAAAAAGAAAAATCTTATTACAAGTCTTCAAATTTTGTTGTATCGAAAACTTATCTCATAGAAAGAGTTATGATATGTACTTGTTTTGTAAAAGTACATTTGTTATGTTTGTATATTTATAAGTGGATTAAAATACTTGAATGATTAACTTGGTGGAGTTAAACACTCTAGTCAGTTGGACTATGAGATACCACGAGTGGTAAAACTCGTCATAACCAATTGAGTTAGTTGTAAAATCAAAAGTGATTAAACTCGTGTGATAATCTTTCAATATTAGTGAAATTCTTTAAAAAGTGTTTAAAGGAGAAACTGAACATAACTCATTTTGGAACGAACCAGTATAAAAATAAGCTTGACTTCTTACTTTCTTTTTAAAATTTTCCAAACACTTCTTAAAGCCTCTACGTATTCAATACTCTTGATCTAATCCCTACATTAACATTTAACACTTATTTCTAAAAAAGTTTTAAAAACTCTATTCAAATCTTCCCTTATATAGAGTTTTTTCTATATTTCAAATAATTAGTCACTCTGACGTGTTATACAGCGCAGTAAATAATTTGTCACTCCTTTTGTTTATATCAATTGATGATAAATTATTAATATCACAATTTATAAAACATTACATATGATATTCCGGCAAATTTCTTAATAACATAACTGGATTACCAATCTAACTACATTGCCACATAATAATGTTACTGCTAAAAGTGGTAACGGGGAACAAAAAATAAGAATTTTAACTGGTCAAAATTTAAATTATGGTATGAAAAAGAAATCCAAAAAGTTTCAAGATAGTACACCCTTAATATAGTGAAACAAGTTTTTTCTTTATTTGGATGCAACTTATAATATTCCGTACGTGCCTTTTATCTCATCAAAACAATTTTAATTCATAGTACAAGTGAGTTATATAAGATTGGTCTCTTGTACTTTGTTTCACTGTCTTCATCTTTAATTCGTACTTTGTTTCACTCTGTTCATCTTTAATATATATTGTAAGAAAGGAAAAGATGAAAGACAATAATAGTTTAACACGATCTTTTTACAATATTTTAACACAATACACGTATTGTTATTTTTATTAAATTTGAGTATATCAGTACAGTAAAAAATAAATAATAAACCAATAAAAAAATAACATATATTATATCAAAATACGTATATTATAAAAAAAATATTGTAAAAATGTGTTAAAACATCTTTTTCCAGTGATAAATGATCAAAAAAACAAAAGTCCTCTTCTTTTTGCCTTTCTCCTCAGATATTTGGTTGAAAGCAAATACAAGCTCAGACTAAAAAGCATGGAAACAGTGAACGAGACCAATCATCACAAGGAAGCACATTTCATATTTCAGGAAAACATGGAAACCAATGGCCTAAAAAAGTTTATTCAGAATCTTTCTTTTTCTTTTTGCCAAGCATCACTTGGCAAAGCATGCGGGTAACTAAGTCAACTAGCATGTCATGCAATATGAAAATCTTTCTACTAATTACATCAACTAATCAAGTAATTATAAAAGCACCTGTAACCCTATTTTTTACCTGAAATTCCTAATATTAAAGATAAATCATCAATTTTGATATCACTAAAACGAAATTCATTAGAGAAATACAACAACAAATGAGAAACTTAAACTCACATAAGAAACTTAACATCACATTCAACCTAAAATTAGAAAGTAATGAATTTATGAGTTTACGTGGTGTTGAACTTTCTCCTCTTTATTTAATTTGGAACTTAGACTCTTACTTAAATTCCTAACAATAATTTCATGACTATAGTTGATTTTAATGTATTCCTAGTGACCCATATGAGAAAAATCATCAATGTTGATACAAAGGGTAGATTTTTTTTATGTCAATAACAAGGACCAACAGGAAATTTACAGACAAGATTTTATCACAGGAATGAAAAGTACAAACTTCATAAACCTTCAAAGCAAAATTCAGATTTGTCAGCCATATGATTATGCTGAAATAACTACTAATTACTTCTCAATTATTAACCCCAAAATTTGTCTAGCAAAATTTTTCTCATACAAAACAAAAAGAGAGAAAAGTGGATTGAAACAATGGCACATATGTTCCTGAAAAAGAGTCACGAACTAAAGTTGTATTGCCACTGTAATTTGAAAGTTGCATGCATGCTATTACTACTCTGTTGTTGTGTTCTCGGTTACCCCTTCATCATTTTCTTGCTTGTCGAGTTGGCTAAAGTTACCTTTCTGCTTGAACAACTGAGTGTGATGGTGCCTACAATAAAGACGGTGTTCATGGGCAACATAATTTGATGGGCTAATTACACATCCTCCATGAGTGCACCTGAAACAAGCCTTATGGTAAGATGTTCCATCAACAGCTACCTGAAAAACAAAAGTGGATAGTCATATAAGACATAATATGATGTAAATCACTAAAATTGTTGCTAAAGTTAACAACAAATGTTTCAAAAATGGATCTTTCACTCTGTCTCCCTCATCATTATGTCGCACCAACTCACCCTCATAATGATAACAATAAGAAAGACATGAATTTAGACATTTGTTAGATTGTCTCTCTATTATGAGTATCAGAGGTTTGGCTAGTGGCTAGTTTTTTTTTTCATTGCTGCATGAGCCGAATTTTTAAGTCTAAATAAGTTCTTGTACAGATTCTAGATCTAGATTTGAATAAGGATCACAAATCAAATGATGATGGAGAGGGGAATGTTATGAAAAGGTTAACCAGATCGATCAGTTTTGCTTGATATGAAGCAAAAATATTGATAAATATAGTTATGTACCTTTTCAATTGGGTACACTGTTTTCTTGCAAGCAACACATTTTTCCTGAGTTCCAGCAAATAAATTTGAAACCTTGCTATTGGTTTGGACCTGAAAAATCCCAGAGAGTATTTACGTACAAGAAGAATCAAACAGAAATGTGTAAAAAAGAACTCTATGTAAGAAGACTGAGTAATAATTCTGAGATGAAAAGAAATATTTTTGAAGTTAAAATGAGGTGGAAAACCTGATCAGCAGATCTTTCAAGTCTAGCAGTTCTTGGAATACCTGCAAGCAATAAATGTAGAAGTTAAAGAGAAAACAAGAAAACAAGGAAGAAACAATATTAGTAGCGGGCTGATCCGAATGATAGAAATTGTAAGTATTGTGTGTCAGAAACAGCTAAATAACAGCAATTCACCTTCAAAACTTTTCTCCAAGCTACCAGTCTTCTTAAAGAGTTGATCAAAATGAGGCTTACAGTATAAAACACCCTCAAAGGAACAATAGTTACTCAGCTGCAGGGATGAATGAAGCAAAGAGGATTAAATATGTATTCACCAATTTGATCTTTAACAATTTCAATCTTTAGGCTTCAGAGAAAAACAACCATTTGAGCTGACATTATGTCCTATTTCATATGACCCCATTATAGATTTTATCATTCAGAATCAGAACATCTGAAATCATTGAGTCAAAAAACATACAAAATGCATGATCGTAAAAGAGCAAGAAATTGGGGGGCTAAAAGAGAAATTCGGGATAGCAAATGACACATTGAGAAGAGTGTGATGCATTTTGTTTAAGTAATGAAGAAAAGGGGCAAATAGCAGCTGCATAGCCTGAGCTTCAATCAATAAAAATATAAAGCCTTGATTCCATTTCTTTAGATCAATCAAGAGCCTTCAACTACTCAGGATCATAAAATCCTTCTCAAAATCATGTCATTACTTCATCCTATTCAATCATCCTCAATTTTATGACTAAACTACTCATTTCTCTGACAATTAGATTGAAAAAATGTTCAAAACCCTGTGTTTTGTAAGTGCTAGAAATAGAACAAAATCTCTACTAGGCCATCCAAATCATATTTCCTTATGAAGCACTTACCATTCACTGAAGCAATAACATGCAGATTAAATCATCATGAATAGAAGAAAAGAAACCAAGTGAATAAAAGAATAGCTATAGTCAAACTACCAAAAAACAATGAAAGTTTTCAAATAAAACATGTGGCAATCAAACTCAATGCATCCTCCTCGTTCATACATAAAGAGAAAAGTGGAGAAAAATCAAGTTTTGATCTTGGTGAGTTGAAGCAAGAGAAAAAAGTGTGATCAAACCTTGAGGGTACCGTTGCAGTGGTAGCATCTGAAACAGGATTTGTGATAGATCTTGTTGTCAGCAGTGAGCTGATCCACCAAATACACTGTCTTCTCACATGCTTTGCACTTCTGGGTAGTCCCTGCAAATGATGCCATCTCAAGTTGCACAATTCAGAACCTCACTGAATGAAGAGAATACCTTTTTTTTTTCTCCCAATTTCTTCTTTTCACTTTTTCCTTTTCACACTCAGAGTTGTGTGTTGGTAGAATCAACAGCTCAGACTCAGACAAATTCAGAGTAGCAGTTGAAAATGTTGGTCCTGCATATGATGCACCTAATTTTCAAACTTGCTAGAGACAAAAATAACATAAAAAGTTTCGCTAGTAAATCACAATAATAATGATGAATAATTTGGTTAGTTGTAATTTGGTGATGACGTATTTGGGCATTAAATTACTATAATGCCACTTATGATATTCACAGCATGTATATCAAATTCAGTAGTGACACTTTTCTTTATATTTTCTACCAAGATTCGAACATATCACTATGTTTAACAAAGTTGTCGTGTTTCCACTGACATTCACAAGAGTGGGTGTGTGCAGCATTTATTCATTCTTTGGTTCTCTCAAAATAATAACCATAGTTAGGTTATACTCCAAAATTTAAGATACTGTAATTTCAGTTTCTAACATTAATAAAAACTAAAATTTTAATAAAAAAATATAATATTTCTCTTAATTTAATTTTAAATTAAATATCTTGTACTTTTATTAAATTAAAACATTTTTAACTACTAAAAATATTAAAAAAATAAAAAAATTGAACAATCATAACATCTATATTACTAAGTTAGTATACGTAGTCTAAGTTTCTTTTTTCAGTATGCCATTTTAAATTTTCTTTGCAACTTTTATTCTGATATAAAAATATTATAAAATATAAATTTTAATTAATGCTTTATTTTATTCTTATAATACAGAGTTTTATTTAAAATTCAGGATCTTAAATTTTATGTTACATGATCATATAATTTTTGTTTACATCTTATGATTATTAAAACAGAAATGTGCTTATATAAGAATTCACTTTAGTTTTTTTTTCTTAAATATTAATATCACAATGTTTTTATCAATATATTTAATTTTTTTTCCCTTGATTTGTAGTATCTTTTAAACATTTGATCATAATGTTTTATCTATGCATTATAAAGTCAAGTAAGAAATAATAGCTAATAGAAAATATCATTTCCAAACCCCAAATCTTACATATAAGGACTCAAAATCATTCCTTTCAAACCTCACACACGAAATATACATTTTATAATACCCAAACATGAAATCAAGACTCACAAATCTAAATAATCACAACAAACAATACTAACTTCCTTTACTTGTGAAAAAAAGAAACTTATTATAAAGGGCGTAAAAAGAAAAAATCTCTAGATGCAACTTAGAAAAGGGCGAAAAGGAAAAAAAAAATATATTGAGCTTCTAGAAATTGGAAAGAAAGAAACTTATTATATTCTTGACTTTGATTGGTATATTTTTTAGAACTCTCTGCAATGTTACCAAAAGTTGGTTCTATTTGAAGAAAACGTGAGATTTGAGTGAATTACCAAACTGAGGTTTAGAGAATAAAGGTTTTTTTTGTATATGATTGATTTTTTTTTTTATCTATTTCTTGTATATTTTTGCAATTACTCTCTCATGCACAATAATACTTCACCAGCAATTTTAATTTTTTTAATTATAAAAGTTTAACTTATAATAAAGAATTGGCTACTATTCGTATATGATGGTCAATGATATGAGATTTCGGGTTGCGTATGTTATTATAAAAGTAGATGTTCCTTGTATATTCAAGCTTTTTTAAAAATGTAGATTAACCACTATTATTAGTTAAGCTTTAAATCATTGTTTTTATCTTCATTTAAATCCATTCAAAACTACTTTTAATCCTATTAAAAAAAATGTCTAAGCCTATTTGATACACCAAATTACAAAAATTTGAAGTTTGGAATTACGATGAACAAAATTCCGAGATGATAAAAAGCATATAGTTAAAAAAAGACATAATTTAATAAATCAACAAGCAAACAAAATTTGAACCAATTAATAAATATCTTATTAGATTGCATTAAAATTGATAAGTTTAAACAAAAGACATTAAGTATAATAATTTTCTTTTCGTATTTTCAAAATGACATTAAGTTATACAAATATGAATATATATATATATATATATATATATATATATATATATATATATATATATATATATATATATATTATGTTTAATTTAATTCAGTTAAATTTTTTCAGCATCTACCTATTCACAATTTTATTAAGTATTATAATTTTCTTTTTGTATTTTGAAAAAGACATTATGTTACACACACATATATAAAGTTTAATTTAATTAAGTTCCATTTTTTTCAGCATCTACCTATTACTTTAATATTTTATAGATTTTTTACAATTAAAAATAATGGCCCGTTGACGTTGTTTCAAATTAAAAAAATTATTTGCTGATGAAATTTATTTGAATTAACCATTTTCAACCAATATTATGTTTTCCTGTCAAAACTCTTATCAATGATAGAATTAAAAGTCAAAAAGTAGCCATGAATATTTGTATGACATTTCTTAATTTTCCTTCTTATTTTAATTTCTTATGAGGATTAAACATATTTATGTTGTATCTTTTTCACACATTTCAAGTGACTATTGTAATATTTTAGTATTTCAATATAATAAATATTATTGGAACATATGGTTCTGTTTACTTTCTTAAATTCTAGGAAAATTTTCTTAAATTATAAAATATTTTTTTAATAAAAATAATTATAAAAATATATAATTTATATAATATTTTATTATTAAATATTTTTTATTATAAATAATTATTTAAATTAAAAAAAGTAGTTTATTATTATTATTATTATATATATATATTTATATATATATATATATATATATATATATATATATATAGGGTTAAATATGTTTTTGATCCCTTAACTTTTAGTGAAATTTGGAATTAGTCATTCTTCAAAACTTTGACCTAATTTAGTCCCCAAACTTTAAAAATGTGTGAATTTAGTCCTTTTAACTAAATTTTGTTAGGTTTATTTGATATTTCAAGTGCGTTTCATGATAGCATTTGAGTTGTTTATACCATTTGACACATTTTTGCTTCAATGTTAACTGAGAAATGCGTTTGAAATATCAAATAAAGTTAACAAAATTTGGTTAAAAGGACTAAATTCACACATTTCTAAAGTTTGGGGACTAAATTAGTCCAAAGTTTTGGAGAGAGACTAATTCCAATTATCACTAAAAGTTAAGAGATCAAAAACATATTTAACCCATATATATATATATATATATATATATATATATATATATATATATATATTGTTATTATATGTTATCTTTCAATAATTATAATAATGTTCTTTTTTAAATTAACTGTTTTGTTTTATTAAAATTTTGTTTTATTAAAAATATAATATATCTTATAGTAGTTGAAGATGAAATGTTAAAAAAAACATCTTAAAAAATATTCTCTTGTCTGTAACATCCCATAATCTCACACTTGATAATTCATAATTGATATAGTGTAACATTACATTTAAGGTAACATCCCATAATCTCACACTTGATAATTTATAGTTGATATGTATATATGTTTTTAAACTCAGATTTCAACTGCAAACTCATAAATATAACTCGAATTCTTCTAATTTATTCTTCTATCTCTTTCTTCATTGGCACTGAATCAGACGACATTCCTTCATATGCTTCCGTATAACGAATTATACGATCATCGCACCAACACAAACACAAACAAGTAGGGTGAGCTAACATGCAACAAATCATTTATAAAACATGCATAATTACTTTGATACACTCAACAAACATCATATAATAATTATGTCAGACACCCTCATACCATCATATAACAATCGCACCATAGATACTCATCCCATCATACCACAATTCTTAATAGACACTCATCCCACAATACCCAATAAACACTCATCCCACAATACTCAATAGACACTCATTCCACAATACCCAATAGACACTCATTCCACAATACCCAATAGACACTCATTCGGATGATACGTTGATGAGCGGTCACGGGAGGCTATGCACTTGTGATGACTTCTACTTCTTCTTACAAATACACTTCCAAAATACTCCATACCATCCACAAGGTTAGTCCTCAACACTATGTTCAAAACCGGCACATAGATCAGGACCTCCTGCCCCTCTCACCACATAATTCATCCTTCTCTACTTGAGACTGGATGATTATTAGAGTATCAGGATAACCTCCAACAACAGGACCCTCAACATCAACATATACACTAATACCATATCATTACAGAATCTCTCCACGAGACTCATACCATGCTCATATTCCTCAACTCATATTATATCATTACAAAATCTCCCCATAATACTCATATCATGTTCAGATGCATAAATTCAAATCCAATATAATAAAATACAATCATCACAGAAATCATACAAAATGAATATATCACAAAATAAATTAACAATACTAAAATATCACTATAAATGGTCACCGGAGAAGAATCAAATGTTTGACGAATCAAACTCACCATAAACGCCAGTACATATGACTAGTCACAACTTACTAGATTTGACCAGGGCTGCTCTATGATTAGGGATGTACCAACTCCGGTTTTTAAGATTCCTCTATCCTACCATCACAATTATAACCTTAATATAAACGTTTTGGGGAACTAAGAAGTTGAATCTGGCATAGCCGGTTAGACATCTTCTTATCCTTCCAGAAAGATGAATTAATCACATATTTTATATCAATTGAGTATATTGCATAATAGTTTAACAGTACTTAATCTGTTCAATAGGATTTAAGTTAAAAACCTATCGAGTAGACTTCCAGGAAAGAGAGGTGTGTCACCATGGACAACTTAAGTACCAAGTCTTTCCTTAGCCAAAGTGTTCCTCAACTAGTTTTTAACAAATTTCTTATTTACAGATTCAAAACAACAACATATAATATTAACACAGAAATTCAATACAACAAACACCTATGTTTTCATTAACAATATTCACACAGAATTTCAAGACATGAATAGTAATAAAACAATACTAAATCATAATATAAAAGCTTAGAAAGGTTAGCTCTCCTACCTCTATTCCAGACTTGGTTTCTTGATCAGAGGTTGTTCCCGAAAAAGTTCCAGAATCTCCACACTAAAATCCTTCTTACTCTAAATTCTTCCTAATCTTATGATTTCTCTCTACTTCTTGGTGCAAAATCCCCCTTCCCCTTGCTTGATATTTATAGACCAAGATTCTGGTACCATTTGTTTTTTTTTTATTATTATTATTATATATATATATATATATTTATCATTTCAATCACCGAAAGATGTTTTGGTGTTTTGCTATTTCAATTACCGAAAGTTTCTTTGTCCATTTGTTTTCTTTTTTTTTTCTTTTAAACAAAAAGGTAGAAAAGAGTTTGAACTCATGTTCTTGAAATCACCACAATTTTCTACCATTTAAGCTACCAAAATTTCTTATTTAGCTTTCCACATTTTATTTTTACATAAACTTATTAATTATATTTTCATTCATAAAGAAATATTTATTACTACTAGTAATAAAATTGTTACTATTGAGGTAAATATTTTTCATAAGTCTTACAGTGTCCAGTTTAAGAAAAAAATTATCATTCATGGCTCTGATACCAAAAAATATAAAACCCTTTTAGTTAATGATTTAAACATGACGAAAAAAATGACAGAAAAAGATACGTTAAGAACTTCCTGCTATTGTTCTCGTTGCTAGCTTTTACTTTTTATACACAACGGTGATCTATAATGAAAAAAATAAGAGTAGGAGTAGGCTAAGTTTAAACATGTGTCCAATTTATAGAATTCTATTCATCAAAATTTTGAATGTTTTTGGAAACAATGCGAAAATCACATATACCATGTAATCCATAAGATATTTTATAATAGGTTGAATCAATGTAGAAAAGGAACAACATTCACCATAACTATATACATAGGATACTTCATTTATAATAGAAAAAATATGAGTTAAGTTCAAAATACAAATAAAAAATAATAACAAACTAACTAAATATAAAAGATAAAGATAACATATCTAATAATCCCCTCAAACTGGTGCATACAAATCGTATGTACCAAACTTGTTACTAATATAATCAATAATGGGACGATTTTCATCAAGTTATAGTACAAACAAAAGTAGAAACTATTCCCTTACCCTAAACCAATTTTAACAAATTTCATAAACACTAGAATCAGTTCCATGCATAAGAGAATCGATTCCCGCACATGCATGTCTCTCATGGAACTGATTCTACAACAACCAAAACTGATTCCCAACACTCCACGCTCACAAGCCCTTCATCAAATGTGATCCACAACCACCTTCTCGGTTCTTTGCCATCATAGAGGTCCATAGCCCAACCCACCCACGTTGTTACTAGTTTACACACTCATCACACGACGCAACCTCCCATCTGGAACTCACCTTAAAATGGTTGAACCCAAACACCACCACAATCTCTCAAAGACCCGTCTCAAGCAACATAAAAACATACACAAAACACAAAACATTCATGCACGTGAAAATAATGTGATCTTAAAGTAAGGATATCTAAACCATAAACGTGATCTTAAAGTAAGGATATTACTTTCAAAGGTAACATGCTATGACATTCATTTTAGATCATTCTAAGTTGTTCTCATTTGCTAGATGAAGGTGTTGACAATATTGAAGAATTAGTTGATGTGAATGTTGATTGTGGTGTAAATGATGTAGTTAAAAATAATTTATGTGAAGGTAATGTGGAAGTTGAAGTTAGATTTGTTAAAGGAGATGTTGGTGGACCATTTGGGATTTCCACTTGAAAAAGAAGAAAATGTAGCAAGATAGAGGAGACAGTTAAGGAAGACTATTAATCACATGATGATGAGGATGAAGGATTGGGGATGATGAAAATGTCCAAACCAACATACATGACATATGATTATTCGATAATGAGTGAGAATCACAAGAGTTGGATAGTGGTGAAGATAGTGACATAATGGGTAATGACATAAAAGTTTATTGAAACTTTGGGACATTTTCAATGCCTAAAACCATGAATTGATATAAATGAGAAGTTGGAACATATTTCACAGATAAGAAAGAATTTATAAAAGCCATAAGAACATGTGGAGTGTAGTATGGGAGAAATTTAAAATTTCAGAAGAATGATAAACGAAGAATTAAGGTAAAGTGCTTGAGGGCAAAAGGAAAATGCTAGTGATATGCTTATTGTGGGTAGGCTTCGCTTAATATTTGGTAGTTAAGGAAAATTAAGGACAATCAAAGGTACAGTAAAGAACTTAATGTTCGTTTAATAAGTGTGAAGTGGTTAAGTAGGAATATAGAATCCATAATAAGATAAAATCCAACCATGTGTACGTTCATAACAAAGTTTTTAGAAAGTGGAACATGATACGTCTAAGTCGGTGGCTCTTAGGGAAAAAACAATGACATTCAACCATGTTGATGGTTCACTGAAAGAGCAATTTAAAAGAATATATGACTATGCACATGAGTTTATTAGATCAAATCTTGATTCTACTACGAAAGGTAAAATTGAAGAAAATGATGGTAAACCAACATTCTGTCGGAACAATCGGTACCAATATAGAGTCACGCAGCGGAATAAAATATAGATAGCGGAAAGCGTGTAACGACTACAACACAAGTTAAAATAGTCGGTTTCAAAAATTGATTTTCTTAGCGAACTTTTATCGAACAGTTGATGTGCTAAGAGTTTAGGGATCAAGAAAATCAACACATAATTTTTATCCTGGTTCGAATCAAAAGATTTTACGTCCAGTCGTTAATCACTATAAATAGTGATTAACCTTTTTCACTAAAAATATAGTTGTACAGATTACAAGATAATGAAATGAGCAAATAATATAAAACACCTTCCTTCGACAAACGAACCAGAAGAGTGCAACAAGTAACTTCCTTCGACAAACAAACTGGAAGAGCTTCCTTCGACGCACGAACCGAAAGCAACAGCTCTGCCAACTTAAAGAGAACTGCTCCGACCTTTGACACACAAAGCGCGAGCTTCTCCTATTCACAAGACCAGACAAGAGCACTCTATCACTTTGAGAACTTCCTCAGACAAACTGTATTCTCAAAATGGCATAGATCCTTTTCACTCACAGAGAGCTTCCCTTAGGCACAAAGCTCTAATACTCTCAATTGAAAAGTTTTTATTTTAAGAGTTGTGAAGACCTCTATTTATAAGCCTAGTTTCGTGCAGGAACAAAAACTGAAAAGACATCTCCCAACTGCCACTGATAATCGATTATCATAAGTGATAATCGATTATTTGTATCCGTTATGGGGTTTTCAAAATGTGATAATTGATTATCCTGAGCAATAATTGATTATTCCAGAGACTTGGACAGTATTAAATGAAACAGTGATAATCGATTATTCTGTGTAATAATCGATTATTTGCGCGAGCAACTCTCTTCTAAATTGGCTCTTGATAATCGATTATTTACGCAATGACTCACTAAATACGAAAACTTCTAACAGTTTTTACATCATTACAATTTATCCTATACATTTGTTTCTACAAAATGCGTTTAACAAAGATGCATTTAGAGTCTTCAATTCTTCAACTTTTATCTTCATCAAAACTTCACAGTAGCTTCAAGATTCCAATGCTCCTCATTGGTAACACATTCATGAGACCTTATGCACGATTTAAGGCATGGAAACACAGTTTATGTCAGCCTATAATTGGTTTAGATGATTGCTTTTTGAAAGACAAGTATAAAGGTGAATTGTTAACAATTGTTGAAAGAGATGGTAATGACCAGATGTTTCCAATAGCATACAATATCATTAAAGTTAAGAACTAGGAAACTTGGAATTGGTTCTTGAAGTTGTTGATTTAAGATCTTGGTAGGGCTACAATGCATGCCTCATGCACTTTTATTGATCAACAAAAAGGTATTTATTATAATTTCTACTTTTTTGTTTTACCTTACATGATGATATACTTTTATGTTCAATCTTTTTCTAGAATGTCTTCCACAATCACCACCACAAACAACACAGCCTTTTGAACCATCCTATCCACCAACTCAACTGTGACAGTTTTATGAACCAATTCATCTACCACCTCATCCATCACAAGTCAAACCCAACACAAGGAAAAATTGAAATACAGAAGAGGATGTGTTTAAAAGCCATGACTCTTTAATTATCTATGTATTTTCCAGCTTTTTTTGGTTGACGCATTTATCTATGAATCAATTTCCATAACAGTTGACTTTAAGTAAGCGGTTTATAATGTAATTAAGAAGTAGAATCTTGTCTTTATGAATGTATTTGTAGAATATTTCAAATGTTATATTTGTATACCAAATTGGATGACTTTACCAACACACAATACTTCTTTTTATACAAAAGTAAAACTTTTCATTTATTTCATAAAATTACATAACAAAAATCTATAACTTTAACATCACATAACAAAATCCTACACCCTTCAACATACTTAGTACATACCATATTAATTACAACCCATCTACCTTTTATAAGAAATCATGAAATTTTCATCAATAAAGAGATTAAATTTATGTTAATTACACCAACAAAACAAACCATGTATATTAGCAGTTTCATCCATTTTTTTTAAACCTTAAGAAGAGATTTCTCTATATTATATATCTTCCTTGTTTTTGTTACAATAGTAGCATCATTTTGTAACTACCATCTTCAATACACCATTTAAAATAATTACACCGAATCGAATCTTTACTTCCACTTTGTTCTTCAAAACAATCATAACACAATCAATCTGTGTTAGCACTAACAATTTTTATTTTCCCAAAGAAAAATTAAACAAAAACTAAATTTCAGGAATCCTAGCAATTCGAAAATTGTTTCTTACAATTCTTAGCAATTCTAGTTGTTCTCAAAACTACAACTTCTCTATTGTTGCAAATGAATGCTAAACCTAATTCCCAATACCTACTACCATGAGAGAAAAAACTATGGTTTTGTATTTCCAGGCAGTGCAAGATGAAGACGAGTTACACCAAGACATAATTGACGTGAACAACCAAAATTGGAAGAAGAGAAGATGCCAGATGGAGAGACATCATCAATTGATTTGGGCAAAGTATGTTTTCTCTCTGAAAAGGACAATCTTATCATTTCAATCCTTAGACTTCACTTCAAATTTAAAATCTGACACATCCTTTACGTTGTGTTCCTTTGCGTGGATACTCCTGTTCACGCTGATCTGCGAAGATTGATTTGCGAAGAAAGTCATGTTCGCTTGCCACGATTTGCACGGAGGGAAAAGCGAGGATTTGCGAGATTCGGATACAATGAGCATCCTGCTAATATGAGAAGATTTGCGATGATTTGGGTGGAAAAAACTGCTTTGCCCCGTCCTATTTTAAAAATTCCAAGCAAACCATTCGGCCATGCTTAACGACGGAGTTGAAGAGGTGATGTGTATTCGATTACAAAGAACGGCGTAACCGGTTCGATGATGAAGAAGAGTTGCACAGTGGGGCGTATTCAGTTACACGTGAAGTGTAACCGGTTACACCTTGGAGTTATGGTTGGAAATTGTACAGTATAAAATATTAACCGAGTGGTTACAAACAACCAACCGGATATTCAGGTAATCTGTTTATATCTTATTCTGTTTATATTTTATTGGGCTTATATCAGCTTAGGATCCATGAGGTAAATTATAAATACAAAGCTAGGGCCGAAAGCCAGGTACGTTCCACTCACACATTATGCACTCTACGCTACTCTCAAATACTCAATAGTGATAACTATTCACTAAATATTCAACCAAGAGCTGAGGCTCTTCAAATCACACGCCTAACTTGAGCGTCGGGGTATCTTTTGCAGGTACATCCACCCTCGTCAAGAAGGAGACCGATCGGCTTGCGCCAACACCGATCGGCCAACAGTAGGAGTTTGGAGGCGAGCGAGCGGCCCAGACGCGTCAGCAGGTTAGTCTCTCGGTCCCTAAAAATATCAACTGAAACATTTTGGCGCCCACCGTGGGGCCGAGCCTCAAACCCAATGATGACCACGAGGAGCATGGATGAACAACAAAGCACTAGAAAGATGATTAGAAACCACAAGAAACCAAGACGAGCGTTCGGTCTCGACATCACTATTTTAGATCAACACCAGAAACTTTCAACAAAGTGAAAACTACACTAGATGAATCATCATCTCTACGTGAGACATCATCAACAAGATAAGTATTTTTTGAAATATGAATATTTCATAAAATATCTAATTGATAATAGATATTATAACAACTATTTTATATAGATATTTTAAATATATATAGTATAATCCATAATATATTATATGATATATGATATATTATATATAATATAGTATATAACTATAAATATAGTTATCTAATTATTATAACCGAAACATTTTCTGGCATGATTAAAATAGTCAAAGAAATTGTTGTGTTAGAGATAACTATCAACAGCAATATTATAAAATCTCAAGACGATTTTGATACCTTGTTTATTATCTATGTTATTTATTCGGTGCAATTCATAATATCTGGTAACCGAATCATTTATTATACGGTTATATACCATAATATATATCATCATGAGAATTTCAGCAATGAACATCTTGAAGAAATATATATCAAAATCCACGCCATCAATTATGCAAGTGCATACTAAGATCTAGTCATAAACGGACTTCATGGAATTCAATTAACGAAGGGGAAGTCTCCTATTACAAACACTGATTGCCAATTTCGTCAGCAAAGTTCATAATTAACGATCAAGTCAGGGACCGAGCGGTAAATCCCGAGAGGTAAAGCCCTCTCAAAGCCGAACGGTAAAGCCCGTTCACTAGGAAGCACTCCTAGATAAAAGCAGAGAGGTAAAGCCCTCTCAAAGCCGAACGGTAAAGCCCATTCCCTAGGAAGCACTCCTAGGTCGAAGACCGAGCGGTAAATTCCTCTCGGGAGAGAGGTAAAGCCCTCTCAAAGACGAACGGTAAATCTCGTTCACTAGGAAACACTCATAGCTCAAAGCAGAGGTAAAACCCTCTCAAAGCCGAACGGTAAAGCCCGTTCCCTAGGAAGCACTCCTAGGTCGAAGACCGAGCGGTAAATCCCTCTCGGGAGAGAGGTAAAGCCCTCTAAAAGACGAACGGTAAATCTCGTTCACTAGGAAACACTCCTAGCTCAAAGCAGAGGTAAAACACTCTCAAAGCCGAACGGTAAAGCCCGATACCTAGGAAGCACTCCTAGGTCGAAGACCGAGCGGTAAATCCCTCTCGGGAGAGAGGTAAAGCCCTCTCAAAGACCAACGGTAAGTCCTAGGTTAAAGTTGAAGACCGAGAGGTAAATTCCTCTCGGTTCCTGTTGAAGGACGAGCGATAAATCTCGCTCGGTTAATGTCGAATGTCGAGAGGTAAAATCCTCTCGATTAATGTTGAAGACCGAGAGGTAAATTCCTCTCGGTTCCTGTTGAAGGACGAGCGGTAAATCTCGCTCGGTTAATGTCGAAGGTCGAGAGGTAAAGCCCTCTCGGTTAATGTAGAAGACCGAGAGGTAAATTCCTCTCGATTCCTGTTGAAGGACGAGCGGTAAATCCCGCTCGATTAATGTCGAAGGTCGAGAGGTAAAGCCCTCTCGGTTAATGTAGAAGACCGAGAGGTAAATTCCTCTCGGTTCCTGTTGAAGGACGAGCAGTAAATCCCGCTCGGTTAATGTCGAAGGTCGAGAGGTAAAACCCTCTCGATTAATGTTGAAGACTGAGAGGTAAATTCCTCTCGTTTCCTGTTGAAGGACGAGCGGTAAATCCCGCTCGGTTAATGTCGAAGGTCGAGAGGTAAAGCCCTCTCGGTTAATGTAGAAGACCGAGAGGTAAATTCCTCTCGGTTCCTGTTGAAGGACGAGCGGTAAATCCCGCTCGGTTAATGTCGAAGGTCGAGAGGTAAAACCTTCTCGATTAATGTTGAAGACCGAGAGGTAAATCCCTCTCGGTTCCTGTTGAAGGACGAGCGGTAAATCCCGCTCGGTTAATGTCGAAGGTCGAGAGGTAAAGCCCTCTCGGTTAATGTAGAAGACCTAGAGGTAAATTCCTCTCGGTTCCTGTTGAAGTACGAGCGGTAAATCCTGCTCGGTTAATGTCGAAGGTCGAGAGGTAAAGCCCTCTCGGTTAATGTTGAAGATCGCGAGGTAAATTACTCTCGGTTCCTGTTGAAGGACGAGCGGTAAATCCCGCTCGGTTAATGTTGAAGGTCGAGCGGTAAAACGCTTTCAATTTCGCAAACGCAGCCTCCCTCAAACTCATCAATCCTATAGTTAACCACGGCTAAAGCCAAACGCTTAACTCGGACTTGGGGGGCATAGTGTACAGTATAAAATATTAACCGAGTGGTTACAAACAACCAACCGGATATTCAGGTAATCTGTTTATATCTTATTCTGTTTATATTTTATTGGGCTTATATCAGCTTAGGATCCATGAGGTAAATTATAAATACAAAGCCAGGACCGAAAGCCAGGTACGTTCCACTCACGCATTATTCACTCTACGCTACTCTCAAATACTCAATAGTGATAACTATTCACTAAATATTCAACCAAGAGCTGAGGCTCTTCAAATCACACGCCTAACTTGAGCGTCGGAGTATCTTTTGCAGGTACATCCACCCTCGTCAAGAAGGAGACCGATCGGCTTGCGCCAACATCGATCGGCCAACGGTAGGAGTTTGGAGGCGAGCGAACGGCCCAGACGCGTCAACAGGTTAGTCTCTCGGTCCCCAAAAATATCAACCGAAACAGAAATCATACGTACTCGGTTACAGAGTACGAAATCCGGTTCCAACGCTGCATTGGTATCGTCTTTACTAAGGCTATGGTTGGGTCCAGCGTGAAAGGGAGGACGGAGAGGAGGGAGATGAGGGAGATTTCTGCAAGATGAAGGTTTGTGCGTTGGAGGAAAAGCAGCAGTGGTGAGTGCAGTAAAGTTCAACGACGAAGAGTTTGAGGATTCTGGTGAACAAGTAATTGATCCTTGTATCCTTCTCGAGGGTGTCGAGGAATTGGGTGACACGGGAAGCACGAGCAAGTCTGATCCAGAGCAGAGAGCGGAGGAGGTCGATGTTGTTGGTGCGCTTGTAGATGAAATCCCATGGGAGACATGCGAGGAGGTCAAAGATGAAGCGAGACTTGAGGTACCTGACGACGATCTTGTAGTGGTCGAGGACCAAGGAGAGTGAGTTGGAGTGAACTTCGTGATAGCCCACCAAGAACTGCACCACCATGTCCATCAGAAACACCAATTGCCCCGCTATGTCCAGGAGAAATATGTTGTTAGGTAAGCCTCTGAAGAAACCGAAATCCATGGGAGTGAAGAATGAAGAGTAAATTGCCCATATCAGAATGAAGTGCTTCCACAACAGATACCACCTGCATGCACCAGTGCATGCATCATTCATATTTCAGAATTTCACGCATTATAAAACTCATAATAAGCCTTATGTTATTTTTATCAAACAGGACCAACACAACAAATTAATGTAGAAAGAAACTGGATCAACCATAATGGATATTAAGATGTTCTTTGTTTTCTTCGATATATGACAGAATTAACTATTACAGAATGTTTAAATGTTGTCACTTTTTTTAGGTAATGTAATATTATAACAAGTTTATAATTATTTGTTTGTTTAAAATTAATCAATCTCACTTCCGTAACAAATACACTTTTATTATTTGGTAATAAATTATATTATAAATAAATACTACATGTAAAAATAATTTCATTTTACTACAATATAATTTTTATAAATTAATTTTAAAAATTATTTATAAACTTTTTCTCTTTATAAACATTTTTACAATTAATTTTAATATTAAGAAACCACATTTAATATTTGGTTCCATGTTGAGGTATTCGATTACACCGAAGAAAAGAAGTGGAGGCAATGAGTGTATTCGTTCTCCTGAGAGCTGTATTCGGTTACTCTCTCATATTACATGTTCCTCTCGCAACAGTTTTTTAGGGTGGACTATCACCACCAACCAGCCATATACCCATAGCAAAACCATTACCTTGTGGGTAAAAATTGAAAACAAAGTGGCCAGAAGTGATACCCATGAACTATTATTCCTAAATTGATGCTCTTACCTTTTTTTATATCGTAAACTTCTTTGCTAGCTTTTTTCAACTCTTTTTTTTTTTATTTGGTAATATTGTTAGCTGAATTTTGATTAATTATTTTTTTATAAATATTAAATTTCACTTCAATAATAAATAAAATCATACAACTTAGTAATAAATTGTATTAAAAAAATTATTTCATTTTACTAAATTACAATTTTTTTACATTTTTCAAACTAATTTTAATAATTAATTTTAATTTTTTATTCTTTATAAACACTTTTACAATTAAATATAACATTAACAATTATTATTTTATATTACTTTTATAACTAAGGGCATTTTAGTAATCTTTAATTTCTACTACTTAAACTAATTTTTAAAATCTATCACATCAATCAAATCCTACACTAATTCTCACAAACTTTACTTCCAAATCCACTCTCAATTACCCACAAATCCACTCAAAAAAATAACTAAAAAATTACTCTCAAATCCACTCAAATCCATTCAAATCATTTCCCACAAATACACCCAAAAAAACAAAGCCTTAAAGAGAGTCACCACATTCCTTCTGTCATTTATGCAAATCTAAGAAAAGAAATTTAATTGAATCATTTTAAAATTTGAAACTTAATTTTAAATTGATTTTTTTATAAAAATTTTAAAAGATAAATAATTAAATGATTCTTTTTATAAATTAATATTAGTTTATATATAAGTAAAAATATAATTTTAAAAGATTAATACAAAAGGAACTTTATGATTAGCATGGGTGACCCCGAGGTTGCCACGCCCTCTACGTGTTTGCGGTTAAGAATGAAGTTTGCGTGTAGCTATCAACCCTTCCTCTGCCTTCTTTCTTTCAACAACACGACCACAAAACAAAAGCAACAATGGCTCTCCCTTTGAGAGTCGCAACTGCTGTTTCTGTTTCACGCAATTCAATGCCCAAAAACCCAACGTTCATTTCACTTCCATATTTGAACTGCACTCTCAAATTCCACAACTCACCTTCTCATAATCCACGCCCCAACGCTCTTCCCACGCGGCCTCACCACTACATTCGAGTCATCAGCGAGACAACTGTGGAACCTGAAATTTCTAAGAAGAAAAAAAATGATTCGCCAAAAGATTGGAAAATTAAAATGCTCTATGATGGAGATTGTCCCCTCTGCATGCGCGAGGTTCTCCTTTATTTGTTCAAATCATATTGTTTAATGCTGGTAATTCGTTTCTTTGAGTTTTGGCATTGATAGAGTACTGTTTTGCATGTTGTTATGATCAGGTGAATATGCTAAGAGAGAGAAATAAGAGTTATGGCACAATCAAGTTTGTTGATATTGGTTCTGATGAATACTCTCCCGACGAGAATCAAAACATTGACTACGAAACCGTTAGTCTTTGCTCTACGTTCTGTACTATGCCAATAATCACTTCCCCTTTTTTCCTATGTTTTTGTTAACTTATTTTAATCTTAAATTGTATTTAGTTAAAAAAAAATAACAAGAGTGGAAAAGTTTTTACACTGACAATCAATCATAAATTGTATTTAGCTATTACAAAAGTCAACAAACTGGTCTATGATGGAGTGTAAACTTTACTTGCAGACTTGATATTATATCTGGTTTTGGGCTTTGCAGTACACTTACTTTGCATTTGATTCATTCATTGAATTGTTGAAACGTCCAAACAAATTGGTTTTTTTTTTTTGAAGATTCTTATTATACTAAGATATTTGTTTTCACATGTGCTAATTGATAGATGTTATGTAGTGCATAGATATGTGAGGTTTCAAGCATCTCTTGCAGTTGCGTCGAGATACAATACAATGACTGTTTGTTTCTACTTTTTAGGCTATGGGAAGAATTCATGCTATTCTCTCAGATGGAACTGTGGTTACAGATGTTGAGGTGTGGCTTCTTTCCTAATCTTCATTTCCAGCCTTGGAGAAACTTCTCCGTAATCCTATTTCACACTTGCTTTGGAATGCAAGTGCTTTTGAACATTCACATGAGTCTAAGTTTAGAAATTTTTATGGAATTGGAAGAATCCAGAAGTTAGAATATTACTATTGACTATTGAATGACTCTCACCATTCATTTTAGTGTAATACCAGTATGACTTAAATATCAATATCCAGTTTCAAGATAAATACGCCCTGCTGCTGATATAAAATCTTTGTAACACGAATGATTGATTAGTTACCTCATTCAATAAGAAAAAGACATCCAAGATTGCAGAGGACTATCAAGGGATATATAATAGTGAAATATGAATCTGTTTTTGTTGAGTGAAATTTGTTACTTACTTTCCTGTGCAATAAAGATTTATATATTTATACACGCTTGTGTTTAACTATGACGGGAATTCTGCAGGCGTTTAGGAGATTATATGAACATGTTGGTCTTGGTTGGGTTTATGCAATTACAAAATATGAACCAGTAAGGCTTCCTTTCATAGTTTTGAAGGACTTGTTATCTTGTTCATCTAGCATGGACAAATCCCTTCACTACTGCTTACTGAAGAATAAGATAGCTTATATCTTTATATATTATGTTATTAATGGAGGAAAAAACATTTGCAGATTGCTAAAATTGCTGATTCTGTATATGGTGTCTGGGCTAAATACCGACTTCAAGTTACAGGTAAAATAAATGCACATTAATAATTTTACACCAAAATATTCCTTTCAGTTATATTGCTATTGTGATAGACTCAAATCAAACACACAAAATGAAAGGAAAAAGGTATTGTTTTATTATTCAGAGAAGTACTCAATGACACACCTAAAACAGAGTTGTAGTGAAACGGATTAAAATAAAACCAGAAATGCACATGACTTCAATCACTTAGACACCACACTTCTCAGTCACGATTGTTTCAACAAACACAACATTGCCCTTGTCCCTCACTCCCCATGCACTCCCTTGTCATTGTCCTTTCTCCAGGTTCCATCCTATGAGTGGCATATTAGAAACCACCTCCTAATTAATTAGCATTTATCAAGGTTGGGCTTTCTTCCTCCTTAGATAGACCTTCCAGGTTTTATAGTCACTATTCAGGACTAGGCTGACTTCCTCATTCTGATTATTAGCCCATCACATTGTTCTGTGGCTACTTCTAACACCTTATATAGGTTTTGACTTTAGTTGGGCATGAGCTGATGTACTTGTGAGTCTTTATTTAGTTGGAATAATAGGGTCATATTATAAGCCTCGGAAGCTTAGAATTATTGTGAAAGGCTATCCTCTCATTTAACATTTGATGGCTTAATCAGTCCATCAATGAGTAAAGACTATCACTTTTAGTTGCATTATTCATTTCTAACTATTTATTTGGTTATAATTTCCACCTCTTTTTTTCCATTTTTTGGTTTCCAGGACGGCAGCCTATAGAAGAAATATTAGAAGCTCGAAAGAAGAAGGTAGATAGACTCAACACAAAAAGTATCATATTAAATTCAGCATGGAACATGTCTGCAGAATAAAACATAAAAAATCAAGATGGCAAGAAAATTTTGTAAGGAAAGAAATTTTGAAGTTAGAGAACAGTATAAATTTTGAAAGAATGATAGTTTTTGCCATCATATACATGTGATGATTCAGATTGAATTTATGATCCATTGCCTTTATCAGTAGTCTGTATCCCTTTTATTTAAATTATACCTGAAATTAAGCTGCAAAAATTAAAGAAAAATTGTGCCTTTGCCTGTTACAATAAACAAAATAGCACTTAATTCATAACCTAGTGGAGAAAACACTAAGATATGGTATATATGAGTGTGAATGTCAGAAAGCTCATGAATAATTTGACTTTTAAGTATTTGTTCTGGACCCATGTTTTTTCTGTTATAACTTTCATATGCTTGATAATATAAAGCTTTTTGACTAAGTGTTTATCTATTATTTTTTCTTTGTAGGGTGAATTATGCAAAGACAGCAATGCTTGCAAGATGTAAATTTCCTTAATATCAGATTCCAAATTGCTCTTTATGCGATTTGTTTCCAAATTTGGTCGTCATCCTCTGAAGCAGGGTTTTATATGATCTCATTTACAAAAAGAAGCCAACATAGATTAGTCTCGCAACATTTTCTGTCTGTCAGCATATGCAATTGATTAACGTTTTCAAATTTTTCTGCAATGCATCTGGCATAGAAATAGTAGTGTAAATAAAATATATTTGTATTTACCCTGTACTCCCCATTAAGTCTTAGCTGACTGTTCAAGATTGTACAAGTTACATGACACCAGCATCTGTGCTCTGGTGTACTTATCAGTTATCACAACAGACTTGGCGGGGACAAATTGAGAAGTTTATTTTGTCTAAACATACATACATGTATATGTACACACTGAGGGTGGAAGATAGTGTTTTACTGTTGGAGATTCCCTTATCTCTGCCAGTAGAATCAATTATATTTATCCATATCCGTCATCAAAACCTTCATAACTGGGCTGATATTTTTCTCTGGACTCCCATCTGTTTTAGTATCTTCACTTTATTTTTTTATCTCTGCTTGTTAGCACCAACTCACCACCAAACTCTCATCCCCAGGATTACTTTGTATCCCTTGTAGACTCCTTAACAACCCCACACAGGCACAATTTCTCATGTTCTATATGAAGCAACAGAAATATAACACTTTGGAATGTTGATTTGCTTAACTGCAAGAATGGATCAAAAATTACAGAGAAAAATAACACTCGGATAAGATTACGACTATACCAAAGGAAATTAGGTTTAACAAATGGCATTATTAGGTTTACTTTTGACAAATCATTATAAATTATTCCTTGTGACGCAATATATGTTCTTAGATAAATGTATCTCGATATTTTTGTCAATACATTTACTCTTTAAGATATTT
Organism: Vigna angularis; assembly: GCF_016808095.1. Lineage (NCBI taxonomy): Eukaryota > Viridiplantae > Streptophyta > Magnoliopsida > Fabales > Fabaceae > Vigna > Vigna angularis. Next base: position 10,815,340 of record NC_068973.1, on the reverse strand, counting down.
GGTTTTAACAACTCAAAATCTTTTTGTTTAAACTCAACCAATGTAGTCATAACTAATTTAGTCTTTATTAGTTTTTCTTTCATGTTATTTTGTCACTATACATAACAATGTTATGTTATTTGATATTTAATTATACCATAAATTTAAATGTGTTTAATGCTTATTAATGAAATGATACACATTGATATTCATATTAATATATATTGATAGAGTAAAATAGTTATAAAAATGAACTTTTATATTTGTAAAAAAAAAGTAATGAATTGTATCAAATGAATATAAAACTTGTGTGAGGGTTAAAGAATTATTACTTTGGAATTTATTTTAATGGTATAAGGCTTGGCTTATGAACTTTGTCATAATTGGCCTACTTCTGAAAATTTTCTCCTTTTGTTCACGTTGTGAAAAGAAATTATGAGAGTATGGTTAAAATTCAAAAGGTTTTGCCAAAGTTTTGTTCGTTGTCTATTCCATTACTCAAAAGTATATATATATATATTGTTGATCAGTGATTGGTCATAAGAATGTTAACAAATTATGATCTGTTTCCCCATCAGAAAGAAGCAACAGCAGTACGAAAATAAACGTCATAATCGGTGTTGAGCTGGTGCCAAGAAATTAAGGACCACAAAACAAGGTATTGAAATTGTACTCACCAAAATGAACAAAATAGGAATCTATGGTCATAGTTAGAGTTTGCCAAAAGGAGTGGTCCATAACATTATTCTTTTGCGCTGTTTGGTCCCATTTCCGTTAAGCAGATTTCAGCAACGATTATTACATTATTTTGCATAGTTTTCTAAATCTTTTCCAAAATATGTAAAACTCAAGAAAATCAAGTCTCTTGTACAGTAGCTATGAAATGGAAATGGTAATGACTCTCTTTATATTAATCAGAACAAAGGTAGAAAGTCTACATGACCCATCACAGTAATCATGCAGGCACACAAACCAGAACAGACCCTCTAAAGAAAACATTTATAGTAGTCTAATAATAGAGCCAAGGAAGTGCAGACACATTGATTGCCCTAGAAAACAGAGATGCACCCACATAGCAGTACAGTGCATAATGAATGAAGAAAATGACAATGAGATTTGGTTGTCTAAGGGCACTTAGTCTTGTTGCCATGGGTGGTCATGCCAGTGTAGCAAGTTCCACAGAGTTCCCTATTTCCAGAGGTACCAGGTGGGACACACTTGCACCTCACACAGCACGTGCCACATGCCCTATTACACACGTTCGGCCTTGAATGAGCACTGCACCTTGATTTGCATAACCCACCACAATCTGAAAAGTGAGCCAATAACACCATGAAACTTCATTTTTCTTTTCTCTCTTTCCATTATTGCTCATGGCTTCACCATTTAAAGGGTATCTACAAAACCCAACTACCAGTATTTTTGTTATTGAATCAGATTAATTACCTATTTCTTGCATTAGCCTTCTGTTCCCGTCTTTCACGACAAGCTGCAGAAAATTCAAACAACAAGTAATGGAACGAGACTTTTACTTCATATTTTTTTATCACTAAAAATTGAATTTTTTATCCTTAAAAGTAGACTTTGATACACCCTTTTTGTCAAATATGATGATTAATATAAAAAGACATATTTATAAGGGAAAAATATGTGTTAAAAGCTGAAGAATACTAAATATAGTTTATTATATAAAGCATACTGGTTCATTGGGAAACAGCAGTTCTTCTTCTAGTGTTTCTTCTTCTATCTTCGGATCAGATGAAACCTTCATGAGAAACCCAGAAGATGAAAAGTCAAGATAAATGCAAATAAAATCATTCTCAACTGACAGAAGCTGATAAACTAAACCATGCATGATATTTTTGGAACTATTCTTTTACTCATCAATTACTGTGAGATAACACTGTTACAGTGATGTGTTGGTGTACCTTAACAAGACACACCAGAAGAAGCATCCCCAAGATAAGAAATGCGCGTGACGCCATAGCAGACTCAGAATCTGAACGAAAAGGAGTTTGAAATTTGCACTTCTAATCTCTATGAAGGGAGAGCCCAGTGACTGGTAATGCACTTTATAGTTCACGCATTACTATAGCATTATATAGAGGAAAGAAAAAGCAGCAATGGAATATTTTCAGTGAAATTACTAAATGACCAAGATATCTAGCATGAATATCTCACGTTCTTTTCAGAAAGAATAAGAGAGAGGAACACTGACACAAATTTATATTAATTTTAAAATAGTTATATAAAAATGAATTTTTTATCTTTAGAAAAAAAACAAAAAATAATAAAAGATAATGTTAAATAAATATAAAAAATTTATTTGTGTCAAATTATATATATTTTTTTAAAAATTATTTTACTCTAATATCACTTAACAATATATTTTTAGGAATATTTTAAATATTAACAGAATTAATTTTTGTATTTACAAAAAAATTAAAAATAAAATTGTAAAAACTTATATTTTAAAAGTGGTAATAATTTAGAAATAGTAAAACTCGATTAATTTTATATTAAATGAATTTAATATAAATTGATGAACGAGTTTTGTAATTTTAAAACATTCTTTTTCTTGAAACCATTTTTCTAAATTTATCTGATTTTTTTTCTAGGAGTTTTATCCTCTTTTCGTCTAATTGAAGAATTGAGATTGTAGCATTGATTCTAACGGCGGATAATTCTTCAATTTGGACCAATTAGTTTCTTAGATAGAGCGAGTTCGTTTTTTTTCCTCTTTTTGGTCTGTTTTGTCTTCCTTTACATGTGAGTCTATTGTGGATGCATGTGACATTTGAGTCTTCTATAAGACTCTTTGTTGATCAGTGGTCCTAACAGTATATCCTGATCTTGTTTCTGCAGTTCGTAGGAATAGATAGGATTTCTTGTGCTTATGGGTTGTTTTTAGGTATTCTATAAGGTAAGGGAAGCTAAATACAATTATTCTTAAGCTCTAATATGACTAGAATTACGTTTAATAATTATGATAGTCCCTATTTATGTTGGAATTTCTCAAATAGGTCCCTTTATTATTTTTCTTTCTCAATTGAGTCCCTAAAAGTGCAAAATTAGTGCAATTGGGTCCCCGTAGCTAAATTGGGTTAACATATGTGTAATTAAAAAAATGGTTTTTGAGAATTGAATTTAAAGGATCACGAAATTAAAGTTCATGAAAATGAAATTAGGTTCATCATCTTCAACCTTTCCCTAAATTACAAACTCTAGTGATTTTAGGGTTCCTACAATTCTGTTTCAATTGTTTGGTTTCTTTTTGCAGGCTTGATGCTCAAGGAAGAAGATAAAGCTCGCAATGAAGGGGATTGATTTCGCATGTTTGCGATTGGGTTTGGAACCGCGATGGTAGCACAATTCGAAGGGGTTTTGGTTGGTTTTGTGTTTAGCTTTCCTTGCAGGTTTTGGTTCGAGATGAAGGCGTAACGGCGACCTCGTGGTGGCTGAAGAAGGAGCAACTCACGATGCGCATTTGAAGAAGATGAAGAGCTAAGGCTTTTGTGCGATGAAGATTGTGCTATATGTATGATGAATACGAAGGAGTTTTGCGATTTAGGTGCTTTTGCCTTTTGGATGCTTATGAGTATCTGGATCGAAGAAGGTTGAGTTGGTTTTTACATGTCTGGAATTTGGGATTTGCGTGAGAAAGGAGAAGAGAACTCGCCCAATGGTGGCGCAATTTTAATGTTCCTGAATTGGGAATTTTTCTGAATTTTAGTAGGTTCAGACTCGTTGTAGAGCTCTCGTGGTGCTTGCGGTTTGGGTTGCTTTTTGGCGCGAGGATGAAGAGAAAATGAACTTGGTTCGTGGTGATGGCGCATGGACGTTGACTGGCCATGGTGGTTCTACTAATGCTTCGCGGGTTTGTCGATTGTGCGAGGAAGACGAACATGGTTTTGCGATGGTGGTGGATGTGTGGCGACGATGGCTAGTGGTGGCATTTTTCGGTGGCTGCCATGGACTGCTAGGATTTTTTATTTGGGAAAAGGTTGAAGATGATGACATGGCAGAATGGGGTGATAACTCAACTTAATGATTCCACCTCACAATGACAAATCACCTTAATTTTAACCCATTAACCCAATTTAACGACAAGGACCCAATTGCACTGATTTTTTACTTCTAGAGACCCAATTGAGAAAAAATAATAAAAGGACATATTTGAGAAAATCCAACATAAATAGGGACTATCATAATGATTAAACCTTAGAATTATATATGCATGTTTGATGGTATGTGATTGATTGAAATTATTGTTTTAGTTTAATGAAGCACGTTAAAATTTGTTTTGAGTTTATGATAATGTGTTGTTTGAGACGTTTGTTTTGGTCTATAATTAGTAGTATGTTGTATGGATTTTTCTGTTGGAACTGATGATTGAAAGTAAGCATGTGTTTGTTTGTTTGTTATTGATGAAATTGAAGTCTTGGTTACCTGAATATTGCGCTGAAATTCTGTTAGATAAATATGAAGGTGTGATGTTAGAAATTGTCTAGAATTCAGGTTATGACAGGTGAAATTCTATAGGGATTAATTTTTGAATGAAGTTGATGTTAGTGGTAAGAGTTTGTACAATTTAGGAATCGGGTAGCTACTTGTATTGTTGAAATTGGTCATTTTAGTTTACTAAGTTGTTGTGGTGTTTGCCATATGAAGTATGCTTGTTTTGATTGAATTGATGTTGAATTTAAAAAATTAAGGAATTGATCATTATCGAATTGGTACTCAATCTGACACATAAACTTGTTTTAAAACACTTTACTGAGTCAAGAATAATAAATTGATCATTTGAATTGATCCCTAATTACATCGAAAAGCGAAACAATTATAAAAAATAATATTCTTTATATATAATTGATGAAAATAATGTATTATTATTATTATATAAAATTAAATATAAATAATTTTATAAAATAATTTTTAGTTTTTAGTTTTATAATTAAAAAATAGTTAAATTTTAGAAAAATTCATATAGAAGTAAACGGCTAAATTCATTAAAAACAATAATTTAAAAAATAAAATTAATAAAATAATTATTTTAATTTAAAAAATATTATTTAAAAACAAATCTTCTTTATATAAAATATAGAATATAATATTTAAAATAATTATCTTTTCAAATTAACTTAATTGATATTATGAGAAACAAAATTAAGTTGAATATTTGAAGTGATTTTGATCCTTGGACTAAAAAATAAGATGAAAGTTTTAAAAGAATTTGAAGAATGGAATGGTAGGATGGTGACATTGATATTAATGGGAAGACATTGATTGCTGACAGCTGGAGAAAAGCTGGAGGAGTGGTTTTCACTCAACATCATTCCATGATTTCACATTTCACACAAAAAAAGAGATGTCACCCATTCTGACTCACACCACTCATCCCTCTCTAAAACAAGAAACCCAAATGCCTACCACACTCTTTTCTCCTCTTCCATTACTCACTAATAAAAAATGAAGGTAAAAAAATAAAATTGTTTAGATAAAATAAAAAAAAATTATCAACATAAGTAAAAAGTCAGACCATCTTATTTACTACATTATTGTTTTATTACTTTTCATATTATTTATTATCGTAAGAGAAAAATGATAAAAAAATATATTTATAATGGATTAGAACTAAGTCACTATCATAATTGATTACAAATGCATTTAAAAACACCTAATGTTTTATAATAATATTTTATTTTATGTTTAAGGAAGAAAAGAAACAAAAAAGACAGAAGATGATCTGCCGACTATTTTCAATTTGTTGTTAAAAAGGGTAAGAATTAGATTTTATAAAATTACATTATTATTTAAGTGTATGGTTTTAAAATGAGATTTTTGTGAACGTGAATATATTTTGTTATTTGTGAGTATGTGTTTGTGAAAGGTTGTCTTTAAGTGTGTTTTGTTTTATCATAGTCTTTGTGAGAACTATATGTTCCATCATATTATACTTGGGTTGCACGTGTGTATTTGTGTAAAAAGATATTTTATTTATTTTTTTATTGATTTGTTAAAAAATACTATTAATTTTTTTTTTATTTTCATAAAGGTACTTTTGGACTTTAATTGTAGGTTTTATTTTTATTTTTATTCTTTTTTAAAAAATGTTTTGGCTTTGTTATATTAATTAGTATGGTTAAAATGAAATGAAACTTGTGAGTCAATTTGGTTTATCATGAGTTCCAGTCGATTTAGATTGAAAAAAATTAAAATTTTGATTAGGTGAATTTTAAGTCTGATCCACTCAAAACCTAACTCACTCAGATCGAATCTTTAGTGAGTAGAGTTAACTCACCGACCCACTTAATTTTACTTTTTGTGTTTACTTTTGGATTATACTTTTAGTTTAAGATGATTTTGAATTGTGTTATATTTTTTTTAATTTTGAATTGTTTTTTGAGTTTAACATCATTTTGAATTTAAATTTATTTACATTTGAATTAGAAAAAAAAATTGTTATTTTTTTTAAATTGAAAAAAATCTTGTAATTAAGTGTGTCAATATATTTAACCTACCAATCCATGTGAGCTGAGACAGATTCGAATTGTTTTGACTCGCTAATAAAGAGTTGTGTTGGGTTGACTCACTGAGTGACCAATTCATGGTGGGTTAGACCGAATTAGGACCGGTGACCCGATTTGACAGCACAAATAATGAATTATTCAAGTAAAAATACAAAATAATAAAATAAAAAATTAGAGTTAGACAAGAGTAAAAAATACTAGATAAAACTTTTAAAGTTTAACTTTAGCTTTTTTTTATTTTATCAATAAAGTTTGGATGTCAAACATTATTTATTTTTACTTGCTAATTCTTCATAGTATTGTTAAGAAGTGAACTTTAAGCCTAACTCAATCCCATAAAACTGATTTTTGTAAGGTGAGGTTTGTACCCACTTATATATTATAAATTGGTTTTATCTATAATCGATGTAAGACTTCCAACACACCCCCTCATGCTGAGATATATGCATCGCTAGGCGACTTGTAAGGTGAGGTTTGCACCCACTTATATATTATAAATTGACATTATCTCTAGTCAATGTGACACTTCCAACATACCCGTCACGCGCGAGATATATTCATCTCGGGTGTGAGACTAGACATTAATGGGTGGTCTGATAATGACTCGATAGCGGGTGGAACAACATGTCCAACAAACATCTTTAGGATATGCTCTAACCTGACATTAATACCATGTTAATAAGTAGACTTTAAGCCTAACTCAATCCCACAAAACCGACTTGTAAGGTTATAAATTGACTTTATCTTTTACTCGATGTGAAACTTCCAACAAGTATATAATACAAAGACATTTATCTCAATATTCTTTTTAATTTAAGTGACGAAAATAAAATTATTAATGTGAAAGAATCATTTAAAATTTGATTTTATATATTTTTATTTTTCAAGTTAGACTTATGATATTGAAATTATTTTATAAAAAAATATATTTTTTTAAATTTATATTTTGATGTAATTGATTTAAAATTATTTTTTTAAAAAGAATTTATTTACATCAACATTTTATTGTGTAATTTATTTTAATTTCTTAAAAGGGTAATTTTTCATTAAATTCATATTTTAAAGAAAGAATTTTTCAAATAATTTAGTTTAAAATATAAAATAAAATAAAATATAAAAATATATGTAAATATTCATAGTTGTTGTGAATATAAAAGAATCCGCAAATCTCATCAGATAATATAACACTTAACAAAGTGAATATTTTCGAACAAAACAAGTAACATATAACCACTATTCATATCCAGCTGGATCCTTTACCATGTATCGTAGTCTCCTTCAACCATCAACCAAAATCAATCTTTTTCTTGTTTTCTTTCTCATCTAAGTACATTCAAATAAGCAAAAAGACACATATTAAAGTAAAATATAAAATAACATTATTTATTGTCCTAATAATTTAATTTCTTATTTTAATATTATTTTTATTTATTACTTTTATTGTAAAAAACCAAAAGTATTTTTAATTATTTATGCATATAAATAAACTATAAAAATATTTTATTTTTGTGCCATATACATATTATAATTTACCATATTACCTAAATAAATTTACTCTTTATTTTTTGGATATTTAATTGAAAGTCCATACGGTTATGGATCACATTCACATCAAACACCTATGCCACCATATCAATTCGTCACAACTGCACCTTCAATGAGCTATCTTTTTTATTATTGTGGATATTGCAAAAGAGTCATTTAAAATTAGCTATCTTTTTCCAATGAGAGTAGTTAATAATTTGATAATGAGTTGAAATCAAATTTGATAATGATATACACAAATGATAAATCGTTGAAAAAAAGTTTGACATATTAACCCATTTGTTCTATGTTCTCACACTAGGCAAACATTGAACTATTCATCCAAAAAACAGACATACAGCTACCAACATTTGTCGAAGAATATGAAAATATCAAACCTTAGACCTCTGTATATAAAAACAGACACATAAGATTTAAACTATAATATTATAATTTATCGATTTAATTTGATTTTTGGTGAATTTCCTTTTCAAGTATTGTTATCAATTTTCATTTCCATTTTAAATATATTTTTATTTAATGTACAAGTCATTTTATTAAAAATTATTTTTTTAACTATATAAATATATATTTTTCAGTTTTAATTCAAATTAATAAATTCTTTATTAGAAAACAAATTTTCACTGTATTATTTTCTCATTTAATATATACATTCAATTTAATTTTATAATTTTAAATAAAATGATATTAACCATCCCTACTTTTAAACTTTGAACAACAAAATAATAATAATAATAATAAACTTAAATTATTTAACCATATAGTGCAACTTTTTTAATTTTTTAATCTTTTTTAATTTTTCTTAATTTTTTTTTAAAAAGTTGTCGACGTGTCAAGTTAACATTATGCCACGTGACAATGTTAGTATCGTGTGTCAAGATAGTGTCAAGTGTCAAATCAGTATTAATGTCACATGTTAGTGTCAATGATAAGTGTTAATGTCTTATATTCAATTTAATCTCAATTTTTATTAATTTTGTTCAATTTAGTGTTAATTTTGTTTAATTCAACCCCAATTTTGTTTGTCTAGACCAAATTTAATTTTTATTAAAATTTACATTTTTATTAAATATTTTTTTCTTTATTTTTAAACGAACTCTAACTATATTATTGGAATATAATTACTAGAGTTATGTTTGATTTTCTCTACATGTGAAAAATAGGGTTAGAGTTGGTTTAAAAACAATGAAGAATTTTTTTTAATTTTAAAAATAATAAATAATTTTCCTTCTAAGTTTAGAAATAAATTAGAATTTTCCTTCTAATTTTAAAAATGATGAAGAATTTTCCTTAAAATTTTGAAAAAGGTTAAATATATTTTTAGTAAAAACAGAAATTAGACATTCTTTAAAATTTTCGACTAATTTAATTTGAGGTTTCAAACACGTTACTCAATTAAGATTGAAAATCAAATTGTCAAAGGGTGTAAGCAACTCAAATCCTATTTATGAAATGCATTTGAAATTTCAAATAAACTTAACAAAATTTGGTTAAAAAGATTAAATTCACATATTTTTAAAGTTGAAGAACTAAATTTGATCAAAGTTTCGAAGATTGACTAATTCCAATTTTCACTTAAAGTTAAGGGACTAAAAACATTTTAAAAATAATGAAAAATTTCTTCTAATTTTAAAAATAATGAAGAATTTTTATTTTAATTTTAAAAATAATGAAGAATTGTTATCTAATTTTAAAAATAATGAAAAATTTTCCTTCTAAAATTTAAAATTGAGATTGATTAAACAAAATTAACAAAATTTTGAACAAAATTAATTAAAATTGAAACTTAATTAAAGACATTAACATGTTGCATTGACACGTTAGGTAACACAATGTTAATTTGACACATTGATAACCTTTTTAAAAATAAAAAAAATTAAAAAAAAAATTAAAAAAGACCATAAATTGACTTATAACACGCAGAGTTCATCTTTCATTAATAATTTATATGACATCATAAAAAAACTACTTAGTTTGAATAAAACAAGATAAGAATCATATTGAAAAGTAAACAAAAATAAAAATTAACATAATATTTAATTTAATTTAGTTTTTAAAACTATATAGTTTTGGAAATAAAAGTTGACTAGGTCTAGGAAAATGATTTTCGATATAGGTCTATAAGTAAGAAAATTTTCAAAAAATGAAATGAACCTAACTAAACTATCTCGACAATCATCTTAAATATAAAATTAAATAATGGATAGACTCTAACCTAATAAGTTCAATGAATCTTCCTTTAGCATCCTATAATTAGACTTAATTAATCTTGTAAAAGTAATTTGTAAAATGAAACTTTCCATATTTTTATATTATTAAGTCTGATACATAAATAAAATGAGAATGATAAGGGAAGCACAGTGGGAGACATCAGTGGGAGTGCGGAAATGAAAGCAGGTGAGTTGTGAATCAGAATGATTTCATTTCATTTGAATTATAAGGGATGTACCTTCCGTACCCTGTCACACCAAATAACGACAATGCATTATTATTATTTATTCATTCTATTTATTCGCTATGTCTATCCTAATCTTCATCTCTTAACTAAAGTGGGTTCCACCTCTTATAGAAAATGTTATTTCTCTTTCCTCTTGCTTTAGTTTTTGTTTATTTGTAAGAGATAATTTAGAGAGATGGAATTGATGAATTTGAATAAATTTAAAGATAAAGTTTTTGTTATTTATTTGAATACATTAATTTGAAAGTAAAATATACGAGAATTATAAGATTTGATTAGTATAATAGATAAAAAAATTATTTAATTAATAAAAATTAAAGATTATTAAAATGCTCATAATTATTAAAATAATATAAAATTATATTTATTAATAAATGATAAAAATAATATAAAATTATATTTATGATTAATATATTTTTTGGTAGATATTATTTGAAATAGTAAAATTTTAAAAAAATAGTATACAAAACATTTTTTAGGATACATTTTAAAAAATAATAGAAAAATAAAAGTAATTTAAAATAAAATATAATTAGTGTTAATTATATTAAATTAATTATGAATTATTATTATTATTATTATTATTAAATTTAAGATTTTAACAATTAGAAAACTAAACCCAAAGTGACTCTTTTCTTATAAGAGTAAAAAACTATTTATGCAAAATCAATTCTGCCCCATAACATACCCCATACTACACGTAGAGTTGCATCACTATATTCCATGCATATCCTTATTTTAAAAATCCATAAAAGTACTTTAATAAAACTATGTGAATCTCCTCAAATCTCTTTACTTATGTGCTGATTCATTGTCTTTTGTATTTCGCAAATTCATTCTCTCAAATTATTGCAAATCTTCTACAACAAACACGATAAATTTATGAAATTTACATTTTGATGTCATCGTGAACAGTTAAATTAGCCAAAGTAAACATAACCTAATTATGGTGGGATGTAAAAGTTTTATATTTAACCATTAAATTTTCATGTCAGTTCAAAGTGGTACCTAGATTAAAAATAAATTAATTTACGAATTCAAACAGTTTTTTTTATTATAAACGGCTATCTTATATTTATTGACTTAAAAAAGTTTTTTTTTTAAAATGAGGTGTAAGTCATGAATAGAAAATATTTAAGTTACATTATCATGAAACCACATACACCTACATTATCTCTATAAATAAAGAAAAACATAGAAAATTAAACCGTTTATTTGAGTGTTTTTGGTAAATCAAACCTTTTATTTATTTGAGATCTATATATAAAAAAAAACTATACTAGATATCTAAAATAATTGTAATATTTATTTAAAAAAATTCAAAAAATAAAGAGAAATAAAACTGATATAAATAATTAGAGAAATACAACGTGGTAATGGTTAAATATGGTTGAAATTTTGGAAGTGTTAAAGATGTATCAGGTCATCGTCCGAATTGAAAACCAGTTCTGAAATAGATTGGTTTTTTATAAGCACATGAATATATCATAGAAAAAAAAAACAATCTAGTTTTTAGTTATAGAGAGTAAAGTGAAATTGGAGATTTGATGGTTTTTTAGCTTTACTATTTTATTTTTCAATTCCTAGCTTTTTTATAAATACAAAACATTTTTTTATCAATTAAACTAGTTTTAAAATGAGTTTTCAAGTACTATTTTTAGTGTAAAATAAAATCCTTTTAAATATAGAGAATATCACTTTATTATTTCTAAATTAATTATATGTTCATTTTTTTAAGTTATATGTATATATGTATGGTATATTTATAATTTTCCTTTATAATAATATTTAAGAACGGTCCTTTTTTTCCTTTTTTTCCTTCTTCTCGTTATTAAGAATTATAGAATTAGTTGTTTAGTATTCTGTTCTTCAATTCTTATAAAAAATTTAATTAAACTTTTAATTTTTATTTGGTTCAATTTAGTTTTTTAATTTTTTAAAATGATTCAATTAGATATTTTAAAATGATTTTTATTAGAATTTATACATAAATTTTACTTCACTTAAAAAATAAAATTAATTTAAGTGTTTAGGTGTTTTAGGTGAAATGATTTGATTTACAAATTTTAATGAAAATTTAACATTAATTTAAATGAAAAGGACCTAATTGGATTATTTTCTTAAAATTAAAAGACTAAATTGAACCGCATAAAAATTAGAAATTTAATTGAATTTTTTTATAAGAATTAGAATACCAAAATAGGATTTTAGTCAATCCTTTATCGATACTTTTAAGATAATAGAATGATAATTTTGAAAAGTTTTTTTTCTAGGGAAAAGTATAAAGGATACAAAAAATTTAAATCTTACAACTAAAAATGATAAGAAATTAAAAAATTGACTTAGTCAACATCGACCACGACTCGATCGAAAGTTGTCTTGTTAAAGACTAAGTTTGACATTGACCCAGTCAGAGGTCATCTTGGCAAGACTAAGTTAAGTATCAATCCTAAATTGGTTGAAACCATCTTGGCAAGGCTAAGTTTGTCATTGATCCTATATGGGTCAAATGGTGACTTCCCCTATGACCAAGGTTAACATCGATTCTAACTTGATCAGAGGTCGTCTTGACAAATATCATGGTCAACAATATACATATTAACATTGATTATCAATCAGCAAGAAAAGGTAATGGAAGATTTGTAGGATGATGTGAAAAAAGGTATTCTTTATAACTTGATAAATTTCAACAATACATAATAATAGATATATGCATTGTCAAACATACATAGAATATTAAAACACAATGTAAAAATAAACATATGGTGAATAGTCAAAACATAAAACATAGACATAAATACTTTTTTAAATTATTTGAAATAAAGTTGCCTTAATGCCTCAAATAAGGAATAAGGCTTAAGGATAGGAATTTTGATATGTTATAATCATAGATTTGGAATATAGGTTAGTCTCAACACCTCAATAAGATGTTTGATGCTTAAGGGTGAGAACTTTGGTGTGTCATGAATACGTGTTAGGATAGTGGGCAAAAAAAAGAAAAGATGCAATTAGGAACTTTAAGGACCATATCCAAGGAGAAATATCTACAAGTTAAATAGCTCAATTAGTAAATTAGAGATAACTAGTAAATTAGACATAACGAATGAAAACAAAAATCATGATTGATTATGGAGGACATATAAAATAATCATAATATCTCATCTATTTAGAAAAATTCTCAAAAATAAGGAAAGATAATATGACAAATAATAACCTTCAGGCAGAAAAAATAGGCCAAATTTCTAAATAAAATGTTCTCTACTATTTGTTCTGAGTCAGTTAGTTTTTTTGGCCAGAATAAGTCTTAAACTCAATGGATAACGAAACGATGACCTCAGTTCACTAGAAAACACAATTCGTGAACGCAACAGAATGAAATTGCGATGTAAAGGAAGACGACGCAACAAAACAAGTGATTGATGGGATGAAGAAAATTGTAATTGTAGTGATAAATGGAGGATTAGAAGAAAAAAATAGCTCGGAGATTGAAAGGTGGCTAGAGGACACCTTTTTAGAATCCTTAGTCGTGACTCTCAAAGTCAGAAGGGTGCTTTGGAGTTTTCTCAACAGAAGAATCACTTTCATTCACTCGAAGGTGTCTTTACAATGATGGAGCATGATATTTATGATAACCCTATGCTCGTGCAAGCTAACTAATTTTAATTTATGAAAAATGTGCATAAAAACGTGTTTAGATCCATCAAGAAGTTGTTGATTGAAACAACAACGCTGACTCCAACCATTCCATGTTGTGGAATGATTCTTTAACATTTAATGTCTTATCCTTTCAATTTTCTTTGGAATGATTCTTTAACATTTAATATCTTATCCTTTCAATTTTCTTTGATCCTTCAAGCCATGTTTATTATGATGGGTCCATGGTTTGGACCCAAGTCATCATCCCTCCCTCTTAAGAAGCATTTGTCCTTAGATTTGGGGTCGTTTTTATTCTGAAGAAACTTGACTTTATTGTTGAAGAAGCTCATAACATTCTTGGGAGCAAACCATTTCTAGATGACTTTATTTCTTTCGAGGTCCACATGAACTCTTCCTAGATCAAATGTCATTCTACACAAAGCATCAAACATAATCTTAATTAATTTTTGTTAAGAGACAAAGTATATAGAAAGATAACTTTAGAAGAAGATCTCCTCGGAATTTGATTTATTTCATTGATGAAAACTAGGAGTCCTACTTTATAAAAACTTTTATTTTTGTCTTGAGTTAATTGTAATCTAAAAGGTAACACTAACTCCAAATGTAGTTTGAAATTTTTTTAAGGAGGTTGAAATAACTGAGGAGGAAGTTGGAATATTTTCACAAAAAGAATTTTGGAACAAAGAATGAAAACTTAATAGTTGGAGAAAAACTAAAGGATTGAAAATCTCCCCTTAAAATACTTGATCCATTAGGATTATGGGAGTGGAAGGTGCCTTTAATAGCAATTCTTCTTTGAATAGGATTCTTGCCTTCACCTTTTCTTTCACAAGTTCTTCCTTCTCTTCCTTTGCTCTCTCCTATCTTTCTCTTCTATCTTCTTCCTCTCTCTTAGTTCTTAAAAATTATTTTTCTTTAACTTTAGAATTTTATTTTTCTTTCAACTCTCTTAATCTCTCTCCACTACTTCCGATCTCTCTTTTTTTTTTCTCACTCAAGAGCATTTCAAATTTTTCTTCAAACTCAGCTTCCTTACGAGAAAACTCATCTAAACCTTTAATGAATTCCTTTTCTTCTTTAAAACTATTGGATTTTCTCAAATGAATGAGGAACAAAGTTTCTTCACATGCAAGCTTTTAACTCACAAGTTTCTTCACTTGGTATGAAAGGCCTTTAAAAAAAAAACAAAAGAAATTTTACAACTAAAACAAATTTCAGAATTAGCCACACTCTCTCTGATTTCACATTTTATGTCCAGAACTTTCTGCTGTTTGACTCTTCTTTCTCCTGTATTACTCTCAAATTTCATCAAGATATCCCATGTTGTTGTTGCTATCAGACCAAATTGCATATTGTTGATTTTGATCCTGGCTTACAAGCTATTTTCAACTCATGGACAGCTGCATTCTGCTGTAGTGCTTTTCTCTTACTGTTTTGCTATCAACTCTCACCAATTTGGTCATTTGCAGTCTTCTGGAACTGAGATTCTTGAAAGCTCCCACTTCCTAAGATGCTACCACTAGATAGAGAACTTCTTCCAAGACAATTCTACACAACCAACAACCACACTAAACCAACAATAGCAATTAACGTATAAATGGAAAAATTGGTTACTCCAATAAGAAATTTCAGTGAAACCTAAACAATATGACAACAAAGAATAAACAAACAAGCAATTAAGGTTAACTAGAAACAGCAGGCACATAGCAAACACAGATTACAACTCAGCCAATTTTAAAACTGAAACACTTTCTCTAGTTACCTAGGAAAAGTTAGGGTAACATAGCCACACAATTCTCTCAAAACTAGTATGCTCTCTATTGTTTGGAGTTTGCTATCTCTTGAGTGCGGTGTTTGAATTAAAGAAGCAGTGCATGTCTCTCAAAACTGATAATCACGTTGCTGTTTTGGCTTTTAAAATGATCAATTTAGTGGTACTTCAGCTTTGACAGACCACGTCTACAGATTCTTAAAGGTCACTACCACCTAATATGCTACCAATCTCAAGCTTTCTTCTTCCAAAGCTGTTCTGCAGTTTTCAAATCACACCAAAAAAACCCAGGACAACCAAGGAATAAAGCAAGAAACTCACAATTTAAAAACAAAAAAAAGTTAAACCAAATAGCAGAATTGAAGTTTGACAGGACGAAAGAGTTGCAATAAAAGTGACAAGCAAAAAAAAATTAAGGCTGTCGAATGAAAGTAGGCACGTCAAACAGATTTTTCCTAAAAAATGGCTCAAAGATAAGCTAATTCGGTGAAACTTAGTTGAGCAGATTCACTGCTAGTGGCCACCGAGCTCTCTCATAGGAGTTTTAGGGCTCAATTGGTGTGCAGACTTCGCAAATCAAAAATTCAAATTGAAAAAACAGAAAATCAACCAGTTAAAACTTGCGATACTTTGACAATTGAAGCAAACAACATGACTTAAACACAACTGAATAAGATTTCAAACTAAAAGCTCAAACAAGCAAATCCGCCAATTAAAATGAAAGAAGACTGAATAATACTCACAAACCATAATCACAGAACTGGAATTCCTAACGTGGGCAAGAGATTCATGAATGAGCATGTAGATTTGAATATCCAAAATAGAAATGATTATTAAAATAGAACTAACTCAGATTAACTCTTATAGACATTTAATCGAACAGTTCATGAACACCACGGAACAACACTAGAGATACTTATCTCTAACGCATGCTCGCAACTTGAGCTCTGACTACCATTTGATGACAAAGCGATGACCTTGGCTCGTCAGAAAACATGATTTGTGAACGCAACAGAATGAAATTGAAGCGGTGTAAAGGAAGAACACGCAGCGGAACAAGTGAACAAGTGATTCATGAGATGAAGAAAACTGTAATTGCAACGGTAAATGAAGGATTGGAAGAAGAGAATGCCTCGGGGATGATTGGAAGGTGGCTAGAGGAGACCTTTTCGAAATCCTTAGCCGTGACTTTCAAAGTGAGAAGAGTGCTCTTGAGTTTTCTCAATAGAAGAACCACATTCATTTCCTTAAAAGTGTCTCTACAATGATGGACCATGATATTTATAATAATGTCATGCTCGGTCAAGCTAATTAATCAGCCATGAAAAGTGGATCAGCTGCCAAGTGGCAGGCCTGTGTTTAATTTATGAAAACCATGCATTAGGTCCATCAAGAAGTTGCTGATTGAAACAGCAACGCTGAGCGCCAATCATGCGTGTTGGACGCGCCTTCGTTGGGCGTTAAGGTATGTGTTGGGGAAGCTTTAAACCTTTTCATGATGTTGTGGAATGATTATTTAGTATTTGATGGATGATCCGTTCAACTTTCTTTGATCCTTCAAGCTATCTTTCTTTGGTCCTTGCCAGTAAGATCTTATATTTTGTTAAAAAATGTTCAATCAGGTCCTTTCCTTTACGCTCATACAGTTAAAAATATAACGGTACAAATACCACCGTGGCATCTCATAAGCACGTGACACACGTTAATAGGTGAACTTAAATGATTTTTTAATTTAAAAAAAAAAGTCACTGCCATGTCATCATCACCATCTCTAGACAAACCCTAATTTCTCTCCAAGAAATCATAGCCGCCTCACCATCTAGCGCCGTCACCGCCATCCTCGTCGGCAGCCGTCCTCTCTAACATATCACATGTCACCACCAAAGCTATGCGACGAGAACGCGAGAAACCCTAGGTCTCCACGGTTGCATGCAGGTCTGATTGTCGTTGCAAGTGGAGGCAAGCAACGGTGTAGTTAGTGGTGGAGAAGAGTGGCGATTCGCGATCTGCAGCAGCTGGCGATTTGGCTAGTGGTTAGTGGTGGACGATTCTGTGGTGGAGATTGGACGGTAGTGCTGCTGGCATGACGACGATTTGGCTGGTGCGAGGGTGAAAATGGTGAAGATTGATGGTCGCAACATAGCAAGGGATCGCGTTGGGTGGTGGCGCGAGAACGAAGGTGAGATGCGAAGGTGATGGAGGTGCAACAGAAGGGAGAAGACGCTTTGGTGGTGGCGCGTGATGTATTGGAGAGGACGGCTGTCGGCGAGGATGGCAGTGATGACGTTAGATGGTACGACGACTAGGGTTTCTTGGAGAGAAATTAGGGTTTGTCTAGAGATGGTGATGATGATGTGGCAAAGACTTTTTTTTTAAAATTAAAAAATCATTTAAGTTCACTTATTAACGTGTGCCACGTGCTTATGAGATGCCACGGTGGCATTTGCACCGTTATGTTTTTAACGGCATGAGCGGAAAGGACCAGACTGAACATTTTTTAACAAAATATGAGGTTTTACTGAATTTTTTTAAAAGGTAGGATTACTTTGAACTAAACCCCTAAAAATAGGGATCAAGTATTAAACCTTTATTGTAATGGGTTCATGGACCCAAGTCATCATGAATAGTTTAAAACTAACACTAATTAAAAAAACTAATCGACATTTCTCAAAAACATTACACAATTTTAATATTATGTATTATTGTTGACGACATTAAGAAGTAGGAAGAAATTATTTGAAATACTCAGAGTTGATGTGGAATTGAAAATAACTAGAAAGATTTTTCGCATAATTGACCGAATGTCAAATCTTATTTAAATAGCAAGAAATAAAAGACAACAACACATAATTTTTTACAAGGATGATGTTAGTGAAGAATGTCGTAAAACGAGTTTGTAACTCCTTAGATGTGTGCTATTTACCTCTATTAGGTAATCAAAATAGGTTATTTACCCCTTATTAGAATGTTGATCGAAGTAGAGAGGAAATAATATAGTTGACATCGATTGATGAATGATAATCAAAGAAAATGGTCAAAGAAAATCAAAAAGAAGAGTAAAACAACAACTATTATGGAGACATAATCATGTGGACTCCAAAACCGCTAAGCATAGTTTTTTAGAACAATTATAAAAAGATTTGACACATGTAACTTATTTAAATTTTAAATTCAAAATATTGTAACTGTCCAAGGAAGGCTAGACAATATGATAGGTTTACTTTGTCTTTTACAAAAGTAATAAATTGTGGAACAATATAGACATTCTAAGAAACACTACGAAGAGGAAAAATGGCTAATCAAGTGTTGTTCTTACAATTTGGGTCACCATTCTGATTGCTTTATGTTACAAGTTTTTTCTTTTACTTTCCTTAGTAATTTGTTTCTTGCAATTTACTTTTGTGTTCTTTACATTCCTTTGTAATTTGTGCGATCCTTGTATCACTGCATATCATTTCGGAGTTTACCATCTTTAAATTACACTTCATCCATTATTATTGCGTTCTCATTTTCACGGGAAAAACTAAAAAAAAAAAGCCAAAAATACTAATTGTGTTAATGGGTGATGAGTGCATATTTATACTCTCATTTAGCCTTTGATATTGAATTTTTAATTGGTTTTTATACTTAAAAAATATTTTAATTAGGATTTGTTATAATAAGGTTTATTGAGCACGTGATACAAAAACATGTCTCGTAATCGGAATCGCGACGAGGGTGAACCTTTTTAAAAGAATAAATAAAACTTTGAAAATCAGAGTTTGGGAGTTGTCACCATAGTTTATTCTAAAAAATTATAGAAAAACCATAAAATAAGACATGGTCTCCGACACAGGATTTTGAGTTCAAGAGTCGGTTACGCGTAGGGAATGTATTAACACCCTACAATGCCTGCTCGAAAACAGTTCCTTTAATTAACTGTACAAAGTTAATGCGGTTTTCAAATGGTTATTTTTCCCCGAAAATAATAATGCAAGACAATATGAAATAAACAATATTTTTTTTGTTTTTTTTAAGTCCGACAAGGATTGACCTCGCTCTTACATATTCTCGTGTGAAAAATCAGGGATGTGTAGTTCTTTTGCAAAATCCGTTTGGATAATTGTTTGAGAAATTATTTGGAAAATTGTTTGGAAATTATTTGGGAATGATTGTGGATAATTTTGGATTTTTAAGGAAGTGAACCTGACAATGACTAGTCTTGTTCCTACATATCTCTACTCTTGACGGAGAATTAAGGATCACGTAGTTCTGGCTCGTCATCATTTGAAAATGGTTGATACTTTTTATTTTTGAGATTTTATTCTTTTTATTTATTTATTTTTGTGATGAATTTTATTTAACCAGACAAAATTGGGTGTTGACAACATGATAAAAATAGTCTTTTAGTTGTATAAATATTCTTTGGATATTTTGAAGTGTGTTAGTGTAGCTACACATAAGTTGAGCTTATTGAGGGAGCTTAGGAACCCTTTAGGGTTCAAATTTTGTCCTCTCTCTTCTCTCTTGTTCTCCACACCCTATATTCTTTTATTTTCATGTTATTTCAATATTTCATGGAGTGTTAAGCCTCTAGATTGATTCAACTATAATTTCTTAACTGGATTCTGCGGCGGTTAAATGAATAAATTTGTTTGTTCTTTTGATTCTTGTGCTGATTCATTTTTATCTATGTCTTCTTAATCAAGTAAAAATAATGATTTTTACATTATAGCAAGTAAACATGATATTAAATCTACATAACATATCAATCATATAGGTCAAAGAGTTTTTAATTTTAATTGAGACTTTACTTTGATTAAATTTAGAAACTTTCATGTGATTGAATGAGTTTTTGCTACCAATTGAGAATGTACTTTGATTAGTGGTCGAAACATTAACAACAATTAATCAAGAATGTACTTCGGTTAATTAGTTTTTTACTTTATATAAGAGGTAAAAAAATAAACATGGTTAGGCATAGTAATATTTAATTGTGAATGTAGTTTGGTTAAATTTAGTATGACTAATTTATAAAGTTTTTGCTTTTAATACTTTGATTAATAGTGAGAACGCCAACAATTTAATTGAGAATTTACTTTGATTAATTTGAATATTGAATATTTAAGACAATAGTTAATTGAAAAATAATTTTTAGATAACCAATAATGAATCCTATTTTAAAAGAATACTGAAATCAACCTATTTTCTTTATAATTGTTTTTATCTTTTGAAATTTTATTATAAATTTATTTTTTTCTATCTTTGTTATTTTGTTTTTGAATCTTTTATTAATTTTTATATTTATTATTTTTATTTTACTATATTTCTGTTATATAGTTTTTATAAGAATTAATTTGTTAAGAATAAATTTCGTATTTAGAGTTTAATTTACCTTTCTATTTTGTTCGATGAAACATCACAAAATTCTCATTGAAATTCAACTGAACAAGAAATTAAATTCATTAAATATTTGAGTAAGACTAATTCAAAAAATTAGTAATTTTTATATCAAATGAATTTTTTCGTAAAATCTTAAATGCGAAACACCCTAATTAAATTAAAAAACTAATATTTATTTATAAAAAAATCACACTTTTAAATAATAAGCAAAATAACGATTGAAAATAAACCATCCAAACACAACTATTAAGTTTTTAAAATAACTTAACATCTAGTTTTTTTTTTTTTAAACTTGTGTTTTAGAATTTTAGAATTCTTTAAATTCTTTCTAGTTCTTTGAACAGTTTGATAAACTTTTCAGATTAAGAAAATCTAAACGAGATTTTGTTGGAGAAAACTTTGTTTATCAACTTTTATTAACTATTGTGAATTTGAATATTTATAATTTACTTTAAGCACATTTAGACTAAACGTTTATTTTAACTCCTATTAACTATTAGAAAATTGAATATTTATAAGTTATCTTAAGTACATTGAATTTACGATTAGACGTTTATTTTAACTATTTGAAGTCGATTTAGGATCAGACAATTGTTTTATGAATTAAATTCATAATTTTAATGTTAATTAGATGCTGTTGATTAATTTCTATTAACTATTTGAAATTTAAATATTTATAAATTTATATAAGAATTATTTTCTGATTACAAATAATTTTATAATTGGACAATACATAATAAGCTAAGAAAAATAATTAGAAAAATTAATCATTCCCTTTTATAGATTTGATTTCCCATAATTATTTCTAAAACTAAAATTGAAAATAAAATTTGAACATTAATAGTCCTTATAATGATATGGTTTACTGTATTTAAAACGAGCTGATCCATCATACCCTGTAACGATATGACTGACATCGGAATTTAACATACAACCATGTCATTAAATGCACTCGCCACTGTACAATTATCAGAACATAATCTCATGTTAAGATAATATTTTCTAATCTCTTACATTAAAATTTAGCTGAAACAGTTTTTGTTTTCAATTTTCAGAAACTAAAATACAATAACAATTTAGCCCTAGCTGCAATCCAATAGAACCAAGCAGTCATTTTAATTACAATTAGTTTTCTGAATTTGTACAGGGTAAACATATAAAACAAAGTGAGTCAAAGAGATTAAAAAATTATTATTTTGCCTCAACGGGAATACTCTTTATTTAGCATAATTTGCCTCTTCTCTCAAAGAAGAAAGTTTAAGGCAAGAAAGGAAGTCTTCCTCCCTTCTCTACGACATTTTCTACATCCTTCTTTGCAATCACCATCAACAGCCCTGTGCAAAAAACAATTTTTATCCTGGAATGATTTAAAAAGACATAATTTACAATATAATTTCACCAAACCCTCCATTAAAATCACCAAATTATGCAATTTGTAACAATCTAATGTATTATCCAACCAAGTGAAAGTCTAGAGGCAGTTGACAATCAAATATATAATTGCAAGATGGATGCTTTGGTAAGAGCCTGTCTGTATTTAATTAAGAACCACTTCGAAGTAAGCTTCCCTCATATATGTTCATTAAACTTCCCTCACAAACTAAAACTAATGTATAAGCCTCAACTTTGTATGAGTTGAGGTGTTTGAGTTAATTTTAAATCCAGGCACAAATTTAATCAACCTTTCTCTTTAATTTTTATTTTCTTCACACTTTAAACACTTGTTGAAAGATTTAACCACACTAGTCAGAGGTGTGTGCTTATTACAAGTAATGGAAGGGAAAGGAAGTTCACGTTACAGGTTCTAAAGGAGGAGGGGTCTTCGATTAAAAACAAGACCAAGCATTTGGAGTATGACTTGATATCAAGATTAAGGCCTGTTATGCATAATACCAATATTAAGGTGAGTGTTTATAAGAGAACGAAACCAATATAATAACAGACAAAAACATTGGATTAAGGTAAGTGAAGTAACCGTGTACTATAAAGCAAAAATTTTAGTACATTGACGAGAGTTTCAAGCACATGCACCTTAGATTTTTGGCTAGAAGGAAACCGAAGAAACTTGCCAAATGTGCAGTACAGTTGGACAAAACAGCCCGAGCCTAGGTATTGGGTTGAGGAGGAGCAGCTAGGCCTACAGAGTTTGGCCTCTCCATGGCTCCAATCTTTCACTGTAGGAGTTTAGGTTCTTCCATATAGAAGCATTAATTTTTATTATTATTTAGTGACACAGGCTTTAGCTCATAAACAGAAAATCATTTGCCAGAGACAAGAATCCTAGGTATGAATTTCAGATAAATCGAGTTTGGTCAAATTCTTTTTCATTTGCCATATTTGCATGAATTTTGCCATTTGAATTTTGAAACGAAAACAGCTACTAAAAAGGAATGACATGTGCATAATGAGGAAAAGAAACTGAAGATGTTGGTCCTCATAGTTTATACATTTACATATAAACACAACCAATCCAGTGAATTCACAAATCACTCTACAGATATCTGTTTTCTCATTTCTGTGTACTAAAGCAGACACTAGACAGCGAGTATAATTATGTACACACTAGTATCCAACCCAAAATTCACCTAAACCCTGATTACATACAGATTGTAATATAACGCCCATCAATAGCCAATATTAAAAACTAAAATGAAATAAAACAGAATAAGTTTGAGATTGCCAGTTTACCACCTCCATGATTTACACCCAGCAACACCATGTAAACTCGTTTCCTATTCATCCTTTTCACCATATTTTCCTACAAAACCTAAACCAACAAATAATGTGGAAAAACTAAACCAGAAAGAAATCAAAACCTAAAACGTGGTCGTGTTGAGGATGTTGTGGTTCCTGCCAGCACCAAGTCGGTAACGATTCCGCGTCAACCCGACCGTGTCGTAAAATTCGTCACTTTCATCATCACCTCCATCGCCCACAGTTCTCAACATGTGCAACACCTTCCTGGCCTTCTCCCTGGCCCTCTCTGTTCCCGTTTTTTCAACCTCCTTCAAAACCTCCACAACCCTCGCGTCCTTCGCCAACCCTTTGAACCTCAAGCTCCTATGACTCAGCGCAAACAGCGCTGCCACGCAATTCTCCCGAATCGCCTCTGAGTCCAACTCGTTCGTCCTCAACAGCCCCACCAGACACTCCACCGCGTTCGCGTCCAGCATAGCCGTGCGCCCCTCCGTGCACATCGCCAGGTTGCAAAGAATCAGCAGCACTTGGCTCGCCAAATTCCCCGCCACCACCATGGACAAAAGCGTCGGTACCACCCCGAGTTTCACCAGCTTCACTCGGTTACTCTGAACCAGGCTCAGATGATACAACGCGAGCGCCGAGTCATGCCGAGTCCTATCGGACTCGGCACGCAGCGAGTGTATCAGCGGCTGCAACGCGCCGAGAACGCCAATGGCCATTTTATTATCATCATCCAAGGCTAAACTGAAAAGCGCGCCCGCAGCGTGCTCCTGCGACTCATCCAATCCCCCCTTCAAAACATCGATTAAAAACGGTACAAACCCCGACCTCACTATCTTCACCTTGTTCTGCTTCTCCAGCGAGAGGTTGACCAGAGACGCCACTGCGTTGACCTGAACAACGCCGTATCGCGAAGCGATCAAACCGCGCAGCGCCAGTAGCACCCGCGGCGTGCAGAGCAAGAGCCTAGCCTCCACTTTGCTCCTCGTGATCTTCCTCAGCGCGATTACGCCTTCCTCTTTCTCAAACACCTCGCTGCTCTTCAATTTCTTCAATATTCTTTCCTCTTCCTCCGAAACCGGCGCGCCAGGGTTTTCAATTTCAATCTCGCAGGAGGAGGAGGAGGAGAAGCAGGTTGGACGAACAGTAAACGGTAACGGCGTTCCCGGACTGGGCAGAATGATGACCGACTCCTCGGAGGAGGATCCCGAGTTGAAGTGGTTGACTCGGGGGCTTAACTCAGTGGCGGCGTGGGAGAAAATGACGGGAGGGTTATCCGGGACCGCGTTGAGAAGCTCCGTTTCGGAAACCCTAATTCGTTCTTGTCGTTCTTCCTGTTGATTTTGTCCCACCGAAAGAAGCATTGCCTGCCTGACGCGGCCCCCGAGGGAGGCGTAATCGGGTGCGCGCGGGTGTTGGCTGCGTGATTTATCGCACCAATTGAGGATTGTGGTTTTGAGGGCTAAGTTAGGGATTACCGTTGAGAAATCGGGCCGGGTGCCGTCTTCTTGTTTGGGGGAGAAGTTGAGGTCCTTACAGACTTGAACGGCGAGACGTTCAAAGGTTTGACCCGAAGCGACGACAACCGGGTCGAACATTAAGGAGCCGGAAATGGGGCACGTAAATTCCTTGGGAGGGAGCTTGGGGTCGAGCTTGGAGGATTGGGAAGAGGAGCGGTGGAAGGAGATTTTCCATCTGTGCTTCCCATTGCCACCCATGTAGTTCGGCAGTGGATTTCTTTATTGTTGTTGGTTGGGATTTTTATAATGAAAGAAGTTCTGGTGTGCGAAGTTGTTGCGCATGCTGTTAGACTGGATCTCGGAATCTCTCTTCACTTATCTATCTCTTCTGCTAATTTCCATTCACTGACTCGGTCTTCCAAACACTCTGAACAACCGTTGCGGTAATCTCAGAATTATGAAATTCTTACTATATCCTCGAGGGTACTTATGGAATTTAATAACTTTTTCATGTCTCACTTTATCCAAAGTTACACTATTAATTATTTTGTCCACCAGAATTCTGAAAGTGAAAAGGTATTATTAATTAACAACAAGAAGTAAAGTAATTTAATTACTGAGACCCAGTATTTTTCTTAATAAGACTATTATTTTTGTTTTCTTTCCATTTTGTGGGGGCGAGGAAATAGTCCCTATCTGTCTTTCACATCTACCTGATGTAGAGCTTCATATTAGTCAACTCACCCAAACTCAGCCGGGTAGGAAGATTATTCTTTCATAGTCTTCTAAAGGATAATTTTGTCTTTTCAATTTTAATTCTATATATATTATCTCTTGTTAGATATAATTTATTATTTACTCACAAACAACTTCCTAAACTTTATGAATTAATCATAAGTTGACCATAACAGATATAATTTACAATTAAAATAATCTTTCAACATTATAAATAAATACAAGACAAAGCAGTTTTTATCTATTTATATTTTCTTAACTTAATTAATTCTCTTTCATTTTCTTTTGTTTCTGTCCGTTTTCTCTATAAAGTCAAACACAATAAAAGACAATATTCAAAGTAATGACCTAATCACAATTCTCGTTCTTTCATAAATTAAATTATCGCTTACTATTATTAAAGAAACCATCTCCATTTATTTTACCACATATTTTTCGAAGAAGTAATAATCCGTAAATATGCCATTTTTTTAACACATCTCTTGTAGTTATAATTGAGAGTAACAAATTCAATAAGAATAGGTGAATCAAACCTATTTTATAAATATTTAAAGTATATGATTATATATTATAGTTTATTAGAGTAATGTTATGTTAGCTTGAAGAGATGTATTAGAACGATAGAAGGATTTGTTGTGATTAATTAACTTATTCGTATTCAGGACAATCGATTTGTGGATCAGTTGAAAAGTTCATCTTAATAGAAGAGATTTGTGAATCAAATACAAGTCTTTAGTGTATTGTCTTTTTGGTGAATGGTCGTGTATAATTCTTATTTTTTATCTGTAAAATGCATTGTTTTTTTTTCTATGTCAATACATCTCATGACTATTATATGTATATGTTTCTGCGGTGTCAATGCCAAATATAATTAATAATTTTTTATTATTATTTCAAACTATTCATGAACAACTATTTACAAAAAAAAATTAACTAATCCAAAAATTATTTTAGATTATTATTAATAATAAAGACAATTTTATAATATTTCATTTTTATTTATTTATTACATTAATAAAATCATTCACAAATTTCAATTTCAAATTCATTTATCTTTATTTCTAAATCCTTTAAAGAAATAATATAAATTTTACTTTCTAATTCATCTAAATCCATCAATTCATCTCTCAAATCTATCTTCTTAAAAGAAACACTGAAGAAGTTAGAAAAAGAATACAAGTAGATAATTAGATGAATATGTAGGAAATGAGTGTATTTAAGTTTTTTTGGACATGTTTCTTGGTACAAACAAATGTGTTGCGTGTGACATACTCAAATGATTATTCAAATGGTCCTGGGGGCCCATGCTTGATGAGGAGCATTTTATGTTTTACCCTTCAAAATAATCCCAACACCCAAATGGCTCACTCTTGTTCCTATGACTTCTTAGCTGTATATTAATAGTCAGCACATTTTATAGTAAGACAAAAAAAAAGAGAGATTTTCGCTCAGGCCGCGTATGATCATATCTCACATAAATGGTTAACGAAACGGTTTCATTGGCCTCGAGCAGTGGCTACTCTGGAATCTTGATTATTGAAGCTTCTAGATAGATCAAGTAAAGGGCCGGTCAATATAGAATAAAGGAAGATTCAAAGAGAGAAATGATAAAATTTTCAAATATATTAATATAGAATCATGATGTCGTGTTAGAAAAAATAGATGACACAAAAAATAATGTAAATTAGATCAATGGGTTTACAGTTATTATTATTCATAACATATGGAGATTTTTTTTTTCTTTATGTAATAGTTGTTGAATAACCACAATGATTATAAAAAAAAGTAAAATTATAATATATTAGTAAGTGTATATAATATATTAATAAGTGTACATTTATTTTATAAATTAGATTTTAGTTTTGTGAGATTAAACTAAATTAAAATGTTATTTTTTAAAATTAATATTTTAGACTTTATCTAATTAAGGATGTTAGGTTTTATCAAGTTCTTTTTAGTTTTATGTTCGAGACCAGGTTATGATAAATATGTCACATTTAATAGAAATAAAACTAAAATTAAATTAAAGTTTGTTGTAGTAGAAAAAAAAAAACTACCCTCACTATCAATTGATTGTTTCTCAAATATCCATCAAACGATCCACTTAAGGATATATAAATAAGGGAAGAATAAATAATTTATCTTTACTTCTCACACTCCTAGAAAAGTGGGTTTAAAATCCTAACCCTCTCAACCAAAAGGCGGGTGGTAGACTAAACCACCATTTCTTTAATTTTTTAAATTATTTTAAACTATTTTAATATTTTCAATTTTATAATTTTAAAATTTGTTTATATATATATACATATAGAACTATGTATTTGTGAAATAAAAAAGCTTTTAATCTTGTATGAAAAAGATATTAAACTGGTGAGGTATAATGACTTGCATAGCTTTGTTTTCCCTTGGGAAAAGTTTGTGTGATGGAATATGCTTTACGTAAAATATGCTTTTCAAGCTTTTTATAAAGTGGAGAAGCGCCACCACGTACATACTTTGATTCTGGGGCAGAAATAGCAGCTCCTTGCTTGTGCAATTTGAAGACTCAAGGATAACTGTTAGTGCAACGTAAAAGTTAGGTGCCCTTTTAATTGAATTAGAAACTAATAATGAAGTAATCAAATTTTAATAAACTGTCTATTTAGAAGAAAAACAATGACAAGGATGGAAGTTTAGGAAAACAACAATTTATTTCTCTAGTGAAACAAAATATGTCCTTC
The DNA here is from genome assembly GCF_016808095.1 of Vigna angularis. Classification (NCBI taxonomy): domain Eukaryota; kingdom Viridiplantae; phylum Streptophyta; class Magnoliopsida; order Fabales; family Fabaceae; genus Vigna; species Vigna angularis. The sequence goes on along the minus strand of NC_068973.1, from coordinate 10,786,403 downwards.
GTATTATAGGATTTTTATTGTATAATACAATAGTAATGTTCTACCATTTTTTTATGAGACTTATTATATGCACATAATAATAATAATAATATATTTTTAATAAAAAATGTCACAATGCTCATTCCTAGTATATATTAATAAGATTTCTCGTATATAAGTTTTATATTTTTGAAATATAAATATTTATTAATTGATAAATAATATATGATTGTACTTTAGAGTAAATATCAATTTTTATAATATATTTATTCAAAATTTATTTTTTGATTATAAACTACGAAAATATAAATTCAAATAAAATTACATATATAGAGAAAATCTTTATAAACATATTGTTTTTAATTAATTTGGACAGATTGCTTCAAGATGAAAAGAAAAGTAAGGTTTTTAGAAGTCGGGTTGATAATTCCGATGGTTTATTACTTGCTCGCTGATGAGAGATTTACTTATAAAAAATTATCTAATATCGGAATCAATAACAATTTTAAAGAAATTGTAGAATATCATCATAGTCCTCCTATATATATATATATATATATATATATATATATATATATATATGTTTTTGGATCTTGAATAAAAGTTAAAATATAATTAAAAGAAATGAGATATAATTGATTATTAAGTACCTGTGAAAAATGTCTTCATTGAGTTATACCAAATATTATATATATATATATATATATATATATATATATATATATATTCAAATATATTCAAACCATTTAGATAACAAACAATTAGATATATTTTGTTATCTAAAATCGAAGATCACATACAATTAATAAAATACAAACTATTTAGGTAATAAATAAATAATTAGATATATATTGTTATCTAAAATTTAATATAACATACTATTAATAAGATAATATAATACAAATAACACCATCTTAAAAAGGTTGAGGAATCTCATCATGAATTAAAAGGGTGTGAGTTGTATCAATAAAATATTTACATTAGTACATAAACCACTTTAGACGTCCTTTATTTTGAGCTTTTTACGTTCGACCCGTGTCGGACGTCTATAAGGGTGATATTGATGGGACGTCCGACCTGTTTAGTCGGACTTCTATATAGACGTCCAACTTGTGTAGGTCGAACGTCTAAGACCCTGGAACGAGTTTGGCCTCTATAATTCATTGGACGTCTCTGTATACACTGACTGACGTCTATGGACGTCCGATGTTGCATTAACAGACGCCTAGGGGGTATTTTTAAAAAAAAATGATTTATTTTTGCAATAAAACCACACCTGAAAAGCAAAAAATTGTGTTTGACCATTGCGGAGTCTGCACACAACCTCATCCTCAGCACTTCCATTAAATGTTTTTTTCAATCTACGGTAAGGGTGATTACAAGGAAGGAATTTTCAGTGTCTTATATATACTGTCTTTTGACCATGCTTCAGTTGAAGGTAACTAGTGTTTTCTTCACAAATGGGACATGCAAAATGACCTTTTACACTATAACCGCTTAAGTTTCCATATGTTGGGAAATCATTTATAGTGCAAAACAACATTGCACACAAACGAAAAGATTCCTGAACATCAGAATCGAACACTTCAACCCCTTCTTTCCACAACATTTTCAAATCATCAATTAAAGGTTTCAAGTAAACATCAATGTAATTTCTAGGTTGTCTAGGACCCGATATCATCATGGACAACATCACATATTTTCTCTTCATGCACAACAATGGAGAAAGATTGTATATCATCAACATAACTGACCATGAACTGTGTTTGCTACTTAAGTTCCCATAAAGATTCATACCATCAGTTGCAAATGCAAGTCTTAAGTTTCTTGGATCTGCACCAAATTCTGGAAATGTCTCATCATCTTCTTCCATTGTGATGAATCAGTTGGGTGTCAAAGAAGATTATCGCACTTTCTTCCGGCAGCGTGCCATTTAAGGTTCTTTGCATCTTCTTTAACAGAGAACATATGTTTGAACCTAGGTATTATAGGCAGATACCACATCACCTTAGCAGGTGCACCATCATTACCTTCATCACTAGTGTTTTTGTCATTTTTCTTTTTAAAACGGGATAAACCACACGTTGGACAAGACTTTAGCAAAGCAAACTCCTTTATGTACAAAACACAATCATTAGGACAAACATGTATCTTTTGATATTCGAGTCCCATTGGACATAATATTTTCTTGGCCTCGTAATGATGAATGGGTAGAGTATTATTTTCTGGAAGCATCTCCTTCAACAACTCCAACAACTCTGTGAAACTTTTATCAGTCCATCCATTCCTTGCTTTTACACTAAACAACTTCAAAGTTGCAGACAAACGTGTAAAGTTGGGGCATCCTGGAAACAACGGTTGCTCTGAATCATGTTTAAGAGAATCATACAAATTAGCTCTTCCAAAATTATCTTCACCAGCATCACGTATCATGTCCTCTAAATGATCACTCATCAATTCTTCCACATAATCTGTTCCTCGTGACGTGGTAGGCTGGTCCAATACTTCTCCATGCCAAGTCCAAACGGTATAAGTTCTCATTATGCCGAACATGAATAGATGATCACACATATTGTCTAAGTCTTGGAGTGTTTGATTAAGACAACGAACACAAGGACAAAAATATGTCTCGTTCACAGACTTAGCATTTTGTTCAACATATTGCAAGAACTCTGAAACACCCTTCTCATATTCTTCACTGATGCGACGTTCATTCATCCAGCTTCGATCCATACTATGTTCGTAATATACTTCGTCAGTTTCAATTTTTTAACTCTCACAAGGTTAGGCCCTACCCATTCCGAAAAATTATTTTTCATAATTTGCTAAGACACATGCAAAGAAGTTTAACATGATAAATTTGATAAGATTTCGGCAGCATTTCGCATTGGTCTCCGAAATACACGAAATGAGAGTGGTCAGGGATGACCACAATCAAATATCCATCCGGAGAACAACACAAATAATCTGAACCGAAATTTTATCAGTCTTATCCATAAACTCTAATGTACATGTTATAGCAAATTATGAAAAATAATTTTCCCAAATTGTCAAATCGGACAATTCAAAATTTAACACAAATGATTAAAAGATTAATCGTTTGTGTTAAATTTCAAACGGGAACTAAGTTTCACAAAATTAGATACTAATAATCCAACATACCAATCATAAACACACAACAAAACTTTATCACATGCATATTCAAAAGCCAATAACATGCATACGCAAAAGTCAATAAAAGTCAATAACATGTATATATCCAAAAGCCAACAACATGCAAATCCAAAAGCTAACAACATGCAAATTCGAAAGTTAATAACATGCATATTCGAAATATCCAAATGCTAAAAACATGCATACCAAAAAGGCAATAACATGCATAGACAAAAACTTTTAAACAAGAATGCTAACCTTCTTAACCGATTACAAACGTAGTGGAGGATTTGGAGGAGTGGAAAACTCAAAAAAACGCTGCCCAAAACGCAAGAAATCACCGCCAAGGAAAAGAGCAAAAATGCACAAAAACACAGCGAAACCTCATTTTAATCGGTTCAAATGGAAAATAATCCATCAAAGACTAATTTAATCGGAGTAAAAGTAAGTTTAAACGGTCCAAAAGACGAAAAACGTACCTGAAAATCCATTTGACGTCGGGCCGAAAGACGATGAATAGTGCGCGTAACTGCCCCGAGTTCGCGCAAAGTGTAATAAAACACCTTAGACGTCGGGGCCCTCTCCCATTTGACGTCTATAGAGACATCAGACGTCCAACTTATGGGGCCCGAACGTCTATGTCTATTTAAAATTTAATTTTGGCGGAGGCTATATACGTCCAATATATGGGGCCTGGACGTCTATAGGGACATCAGACGTCCGACATAGGGGCCCGGACGTCTAAAGCAATGGAACAGGGCAACTTTTCACCTACTTGTCAGGTAATCAGACGTCCGACATGGGGGCCCAAACGTCTATAGGGACCTCAGACGTCCGACATAGGGGCCCGGACGTCTAAAGCAATGGATCAGGGCAACTTTTCAGCTACCTGTCAAGTCGTTAGGCGTCCGACATTGGGGCTTAAACTTCTATAGAGACCTCAAACGTCCGACATGGGGGTCCGGACGTCTAAAACAATGGATCAGGGCAACTTTTCAGCTACCTGTCAGGTCATTAGGCGTTCGACATTGGGGTCGGACATCTATAGAGACATCAGTAGTCGGGGACCAGCCAGGTCAGACGTCTAAAGGGTGATGTTAAAGACCGTTTATGCACTAGTGTTATTCTTACGTTCAACCACCATATTTTGTTAAGATATATAAACATAGGAAGTTTGATGAAAAATAACATGAGAAACAAAAATTTGTTAAACGAATCTGAAAGATATTCACGACCATGTAAACAAAACTAATCACTAAAACAAAACTACCACATAATGAAAACTGTAAATGAGGTAATCAAATTTTAATAACTATCTAAAGTACATTGATGAAGTTATCAAATTTTAACAACTAGCCATAATAAGTGTTTTTAAAAGAAAAATAATATAATTTAAGATGAGAGTTTCAAAAAACAACAATTTATTTCTTTAACAAAACAAAACATGTCCATAATATTATAGGACTTTTATTATCTAATACAATAGTAATGTTCTACCATTTTTCCTCTGTTTGACTTATATTATATGTATACTAAAAGATAGAATCAAATCTTCATTAGTGTTTCCTTTGTGCTATCTTCAATCCTTTGGTATCTTGAATGGAGGAGTTTTAAGAGGAGGAGTAGCATAAGGACCCTCAAGAAGTCCTTGTGCTACAGATCTATAACCTGCTTCAGTGAAATGAAATCCATCCCAATTTATGTGTTTTACAGGTGCTTCACAAACTACTGAATCACCAAATCCACAAATTTCATTAAGATTGTATCTTCCACCCTTTCCACAACATGCTTTGAAGGTGTCAGGTTTACCCTTAAAGCCTGCATTACATAAATTAATAGCAAAATTATAGCAACAACCTTGTATAACTATTTATTATTCATCTAAAGAAAAGGAAAATCAAAGCACAACATACCATATTGTTCTGGTTTTTCATATAAACGTCTAGCTGCACTATAATAATTAAAATATATTATGTTAACATGAGGGTTCTTGTGTCTCAATTCGTCTATAGCCGTTTTGAGTTGGTCATTATAGTACTTGATGGCAGCATTGTAATTTCTCAAACACCCAAATTCGTCATAATCTTCTTTTTTATCACTATTCACCTCATTCAAAACATAAGTATTACACCCAATTGGAAAGTTGCCTGGAACCACTAGTTCAACAGCTCCTTCTGCAATTAGTGTCTACATAATAAAAACAGAAACCAAAGTCAAGTTACTATAATCAATCACATTTCAAATGAAGTTTGATTAAACTATTGTAACTAATTTAAGATATATTTGATACAACTTACAGAAGTCATATTTGTAATCGCTTGAATAATATGTGGAACAAACTCTCGAATTTCTGTAAGATTTTTATGTGGGATAATTGCATTAATGTCATTCCCACCAATCTCACCAACTAGAACCAATGAGTTCTTAAAGAAATTAGCACAGTCTGTCATAGAAGGAAATAAAATTGTTAGTAATTATATGGAGAAACAATGTAAACTTTATGAAAGGAGATATGATCAAACCTTCTTTGCCTGTACAAAGCGAGGGTTTGATCTTATGAAACCAATCAAGTTGAGTATTTAATGCATAAGCAGCTGCTGGTACATCGAGTCCTCTTTTATCAAAAAAGCTTTTATCAAGTGCAGTTGCACCACAAAATGCAAAATTTACTCCTTGCTTAACATGTTGTCCTTTCGTTAAATTTAGATAAGCTGGCAAGAACGGTAACCCATATGCTTTGACTAAAATGAAAATGATCATATGTTAGTAAGAATGTGTCTGACTGGTAACATATATTATGTGATATGATTTCTTGTGCATGAATTTCATTGAAGTCATCTTTTGAATAGAAAAGAGGGTATAAGTACCTATAAAATCTATTATCAATCTTCCATTTGACATACGTCCTGCAGGATGTTTAAAATATGTTGAACCGTATGGACTATTAGCACTAAATGGTTGCTTAGTTGCAGAATTTCCTGTATCACTTAAAGAGTCACCAAAATTTATAATGGTTCTATAGGGAAATTGATTGTTTGATGAAACAACATTTTCAACCAAACTACAAGCAACAATTATGCTAAAGAGAATCAAACTCTTCATAATTTTATTTTAAGCTAAGGATAAGAAAATTTGGATGTAATTGTGTGTGTTTAGAGATTGGAATGTTGAGTTATATATAGTGTTGCATCAACCACTTGTTTTTTTTGTGTGATATATTTGTCATTTCTATTTTGGTAATAGTTATAATTCGTATAGTTCTTAATATGTCAATTAATCAACACGTACATGAGTTTGTGTCTTCATTTTATTTTTGGTTGTTGTTTTGACTTTTTCTATAGTTATCATCCACACAATTAAATCTCTACAATATTATCTATGGTTTCATATATAAATTGTAAAAACTTTCTACATATACAATGTTTTCATTCTATACTAAATTATTCTTAGTGATTTTATTTCAAATTAATAATAATAATTGCAATACATTTTCTATATAAAAAAAAATATCACAAGGTGTGTAATAACTGACACACTCCTAATATATATTAATAAGCTTTATCGTATATAATTTTTATATTTTTGAAATATAAATATTCATTAAACAATGACTTATATATTATAGTTCTCTAAAGTAAATATGAATTTTTATTATATATTTATTCAAAATTTTATTATAAACTCTAAAAATATAATAAATAAAGCAAGATATATGAATAAAACAAGATAAGTTCTTAAATGGATATGAATTATGAGTGAAATAGACACTTATCACAATCTCCGCTTTTAGTCCTTTGTTGACAACAAAGCAATTGGATTTTACAAAAGATCAGTTATTGTAATTGGTTGGATTTAGAAGTTGTGACTTGAGACTTTTAATAAAAATTATGTGACAAGAAGTGGTAATCATAGTATAAGATAAATTTCCCTTTATCATTTAGACACTAAGTGTAATGCAATAATACAAATTAAAACAACACATGTTCCCCGTTCATTTATCTAAATCAAAATTTCAAATGACCCTCGCTACAGAGCTATCAAAATGGGTTATAATTCGCGGGTTAATCCGGTCCACTACGAGTTTGGGTTGGATTGGGTTTGAAAAAATTGTATTTTTTTTATGTGGGTCAGATTTCAACCTGGCTCATTTAAATCTGACTCATGCGGGTTGAACCCGTGGTAGGCCGGGTTGGCCCACCAATCCACCTACCTAATATTATTTTATTAAAATTTAATTTTAATTTTATAAAAAAATATTTATTATTATTTTTTCTTGAAAAAATTATTTAAGTTCCTTATTTTCAAAATTAACTAAACACCCACGTTGGGAGTGAAATTTTAGAGTGAAATTTGTTTAGATTTGAATTATAGAAAGTTTGTAATTTTTTTTATTTTAAAAAAATTGTAATTAAGTGAGCCAGTGAGCCAACCCGTTTACCCACCCACCCGTGGTGGGTTGGGCCGGGTTCGAATTTTTCTGGCTCGCTAATAAATAAGCCGGAATGTGTTGGCTCACTAAGTGACCAATCCGTGGTGGATCGGACGGATGACCCGTTTTGACAGCTCTACCTCGCAGTATGAAGTGTTTTCGCTCTAAGAAACCTTTGCAAGTTTAGCACAAAACTGTTATCTCATGTTAAATCATTTGACTATACAAAACTTGGTAAGGATCACTAAAAGTTTTTCATGGCTTGTAATGTGGCGCGACTATGAAGGGAAATTGGTTTCTCAACACAAGAAAAACTCACTAAAAAGAAAATATGTCACAACATGCACATGCAGGGAGTGATTAAGATATCACTATCCCCTTTTCTCATTCTTTTTGTTTGGTCAACTCTTTACATCTTGGGAAAATTTCCATATCATTTGTTATTCTTTGTTTGTTAATTCTCTCTTTTTTGGTATGTTAACTTTTTCACCCCTTCCTTTTAACTGGATTTCTATAATTTTATGCTTCTCATAGACTATCCTTGCCTTATTTAGTTTCCTTTTAATGCACACATGTTGTTCCAACTTTCTCATTAGTGAGGAAGGTATGATATCAACATTTTTCAAGATGAGGTGTGTGTTGTAAGGTTCATGGCTCAAACCAGATATTTCATTCATGTTCATGGTGGTTGTTTAACTCTAGATCAAATAAAATCAAAACAAAATTTGTGATTTGGCTTAATATAAGGTGCTTCGCTCAGCTATCTCACATTGTTTGGTTCTTAATTCTCATTAGCTGGGTTTTCTTCCTATGTCAATGTTCAATTGTGCAATGCCTACACAAAGCACATGTTCTTACTTATTCAGAGTTACTCATCCGTCTTCCTTACACTCATAAGTTCACATTTAATTCTAGATCAAGAGAGTTTAGTCCTACTTATTTTGCTAACCAATTTTGCAAAAAGTTTACATGCTTTTCCCAAAAGATATTTATAAATAAATTATCTAATAAAAAAGCATGCATCAACAAAAGGAAAACTACTAAACTAAGGCATATATTTAAAGTGCTGAAATATAAAGGTGCAACAAATTTAAAAGAACTTTATTTTTATGGTGAGGCATCTTCATTTATCTCCTCCCTCCTCAGGAGATCCAGATGTTGCTCCTTCAAAGTCAAAGAAGTCCTCTGGTTAAAAGGACTAAAGCTTGCTTCCTTTAGATCTTCTTGCATTTTCCTTCATTTGAAGGAATTTCTTTTTCTAGAGTAGTGGCAACAAATTGAGTGTGCTTTGAGGAAGTGTTCTGTTGTGGCTGTTGTGGTTGTTGCTGAGGTATTGGTGTTGGGTTCTTTTGAGACTGATGTGGTTGTGATTGTCTTCTGCCGCTGTAGTTGCACTAAAATTATCCCTTTGAAATGGACTTACCCCGTGCCATGCCATTTGGTGTATAAATTCTTCTAGGGTGATGCAATGTAGGGGCTGATTCCTTTGTTGTTGTTGTGTGAAGGTTTAGAGAATTTCATGAATGAGAGTGTGCGCCTTTGAGTGGCAACCAATCATTGTTGCATGTATGAAATTCTTGCTGTGAGGGAATTGAGGGTTTCTTGTTGCTATTTAAACTAGTGATACCGGTGCCTAACTCTGGTAGTAGGTTGAGGCTCAAGCACTGGTCCTTGCACATTTTCCAGTTCATAGTGTAGTTAGCCAGAATGGAAGCTTTTGTGATTGGTCTCCTTAGGTTTCACATCGGGTGGTTAGGAATCATAGCTCCTTGAGACCTGCAAAGCTAGTGATTAGGCTTAGAAAAGGTAGTGGCTTTGCAGTCCTTGCTAATGTTGGTTCAAAGAGGAAAACATTAAAAATCTCATTTGTTATGATATCTGTTGCATCTAGCAGATGTCCCCTCATGATATAGTATATGAGTTAAGTTTGGGCAATGATCAAGCTAGATACGTGTGAATTTGGAGTTACATTAGTAAACAAAATGTTAACCTAAATAATATAAGTTTTTGTCTTCATGTTGGCCTTGGGAATCTGCTGAGGTTTTCTAGACCTTCCTAGCTTAAAACTTTTCCCAACCATACAGAATTCTGCAGCTAATTATTTAGGTGTCACTCCCCTCGTCAAATCCTTAAATACCTCCCTCTCTTTTTTTGACATATTTCCTGACAGTTCCAAAAATTCTCTTAGGGTTTCTTTGTCATAGTTAATTCTTTTTCCTTTTACCTAAGAATCTTACTTTCTCATTAGCCCTTTTTGGTGGGTAGGCATGGGTGTATAACTCACATATATTGAGTTCATTGTCTTTAGGTTTTGGTTCAGTTAGTTTCTACCAATGTCTATTCTTTATCATCCTTGTGAATTCTTCATATTCCCCCCACTAGAAGTTTAGCTCTCCTTTCAGGCAAAAATGTCCTTTCTTCCAATTCAGCGAACTTGGCCTGCTTGGACCTCGTCATGAACTGAAGTCTGTCATGTTTTTCCACTCCTCCTTCTAGAGTGGGAGCACTTCTTGGTGGTGGTGGTGAAGGTGATTTCTGAGGTGTAGGTTATGGTTGGTTCTACTCAGGCCCAAGGGTTCTGAGGTGAAGAGATGAACATATGAATAAAAATGGGACCTTTTTTAGTCAACAATCATTAAACCTAAGTTTAAATGTGAATGCAAGCTAAATGTATCCATAGATGTTTAAAATTCACTTTGTGTGCTCATTTGGTCAACAATTTCTCAATTGGTTTTTCAACCCATGAACACAAATGCTTAAGCGAACCCTAAAGCGAGATGAAGAGAATGCACAACTTTGAACTTTGAATGTGTAACACTTACTCGGTGTTGAATGATGCATAGAAAATGAAGAGTTTCTTAGGGATAAGTTTGCAAAAGGAGAATAGTTTGATAACCTCATTTTCCAAATCATTTAACACTCGAAGGTCAATACATTTCTTGCAAATGATAGTAAAAAACATACTTAAACATGTTAGTATACCTCTAATAGAAGCAGGTAAAATGACTCAAATAACTATTAGTAAAAATTGTTGCATCAACACATGGTAATCGTAGGACTTTAAACCAACTAACTTTGAATCTTTCATAGAAACAAGACTATTAATATTTGAAGAGTAACCTTGTGGAACCTTCAAACTATTTAAACACTTACAAAAATTTTGCTTTTCCTTTTCAGAAAAAGTGACAGTTGGGAAAGTTAAGTGAGTTTTCCAATTTATCGTGGATGTAACTCATAACAAATGTCCATGTAAGCCAAATCTTCTTGTGTTTTTACATTTATATTTAGTAAAGTCTTGATGACAGTATCACATGCATTTTTTTCAACATGCATCACGTTATACATTGTTGTACATCTAGTTTATACTAATATGGAAGATTAAAAATATTGATCGTTTCTTCCAAATATTTTTTCTCAATGGTCTTCATTTGATGTTTTCTAAACACAATTTCAATATTTTTCACTTAGTTTTATACTTCTTCACCATTGCAGGGTTTTGAAACAACTTCATCCAGACGACTTCCATTAAATGTGTTTTTATTCTACGGTAAGGGTGATTTGGAAGAAGGAACTTTTTACGTCTTGTATACACAATTTTCTGACCATGCTTCAATTGAATATATATTGCATTTTTTTCACAAATAGGGCATGCAAAATTACCTTTGACACTATAACCACTCAAGTTTCTATAAGATGGAAAACCATTTATGGTACAAAACAACATTGAACGCAAACTGAAAGTTTCTTGAGGATATGAATCGATCACATCGACACCTTCACACAACATTTTCAAATTATCGGTTAACGACTTTAGATACACATCAATGTCATTTCTAGGTTATCTAGGACTTGATATCATCATAGACTACATCATATATTTTCTCTTCCTTTACAACAAAGGAGATAGATTGTAAATCATCATCAAAATTGGCCATAAACTATGTTAGTTATTTAAATTCCCATAAAGTTCACACTATCTATAGCAAGTCCAAGTCTTAAGTTTCTTGACTTTGCACCAAATGTTAGAAATATTTCATTAATCTTTTTCCATTATGGGGAATCAGTTGGGTATTGAAGAACATTATCACTCTTTTTTTCATCAATGTGGAATTTCAGATTTATCGCATCTTCTTTAATGGAAAACAATTGTTTTAACCTATGTATTATAGGCAAGTATAAAGTGTCCAATGTTGGTTAATTTTTAGATGAATTTGGTAGTTATTGTACTTTGATTTTTGTTAAAATTTCTCTGTTAATCACCCTAGTTTAGCTTGTTTTGGAGTTTTTGATATTAATAGAGTCAAAGTGGAAAAGTAAAGGAAATGGATAAAATTAAGGCAATTCTTGACAAAAATGACACTAGTGTAGTTGAGAAGAAAATTTGAGGCTAAAGCCACATAAGAAAACCTTCATGAGAAGGAAACCTCAAGCATTAGACCTCAGGCTAAGCCATGATGACTATTTCTTAAAAAAGTTATCTCAAGGGCTACAACAACAAAGCATGAGGTCTGAGTCACATAAGCAAACCTACCTTCAAAGGAAACCTCTGTAGCTGAAGCCACAAGTGCACTACTGAAGCCATGCATTGTGCAATTTAGAAAAACATAGTTGTGACCCTATTTTGAGGAACTTTTTGGAAAAGACTTTTGAAGAGGTTCTTTAGAGAGATTCCTAGAGAGGTTCTTTAGAGAGATTCTTAGATAGCTTCTTAGACATTTACCTATGTACATAAACATTATTAAAGGTCACTAGAGAGGATGTATCTTCTCTACTTTGTATTGTTTCCATCTATTATGAGGAGTTAAATCTCTTTAAGTGTTGGAGCAAAGATATTGCTCCTACATCAGGAATCAAGTCAATAGAGAACTCAACTTCTCTCATTGATGGTAACCCTAGTATCTCATTCGAGTTTGGAGGGACTTATACATACCTAACCCAACAAATATGTTAAATGACACGACCCAATACAAGACTCATTCAACACTGTTAACCTAAAGTAGTTAATATTCTAAGATATATTTATTGACACAAATATTCATATATTAATAAATATATGATTAAATATCGGTAGTTTGATTATATTATAATATTCTTTAATATTATATCTATAAAATATATGGTTAATATACAAAATATCATATTTCTACAAAATATTTAGCTAATTACCATATAAATTGCAAGTTGTTATTTTTATTGATATTATTTTATATTTTCTTAATATTATCTGTTTTTATAACAAATTAAATAGGATCCAAAAATTATTAGAAAGTGAGTTTAAGCCTAACTCAACCCCACAAAACCGGCACAAAACCGGCCGGCTTGTAAGGTGAGATTTGCACCTCACTTATATATTATAATTTGGCCTTATCTCTAGTCGATGTGAGACTTCCAATACACCCTTCACGTCGAGGTATAGACATCTCGTGCGTGATAGTAGAAATTGGGTGGTCCGATAACGGCTCGATAGCGGGTGAAATAGAAGAATAGAATACCCACTTAGAACTCTCTAGGATAGGCTTTAACCATGACTATGATACCATATTAGTAGTGGACTTTAAGCCTAACTCAACCCCACAAAACCGGCTTCTAAGGTGAGGTTTGCACATCACTTGTATATTATAATTTGGCCTTATCTCTAGTCGATGTGCGACTTCCAACAGAAATCCTATAAATACATATAGTATTTTATCAAAAAAATACATACTTTATACTCTCTTTTACTTAAAAGATTCAATCTCTTAGTGACGCGAATGTCAGAAAGTCTTTTATAAATGAATATAAATTATTTGGATAAAAAATACATAATTAGTTAGATATATTTATAGGTTACAAAATTTCCCTAAATATTCCAAAGTTAAGTATGTATATAAGTCCCAAACTTGAATGAGGTGCAACTGGACCAAATTAATGGATGAATGAGTTTTACTATTAACCCAAAATTATAATAGGTAATTAACGACTTTAGATAATTACTTTTACCCAAAATTAAGTAACCATTTATTTTAAAATATTACTTCTCAATTATTTTAAATTTATAATACACAAATATATATATATATATATATATATAAAAGAAATGTTTATGACTATTTCAAATTGTAGTAACATCGCAATTAAATAATTATTGCAATTATTATAACTAGTTAACGGTTTTAATAATGATAATAGTTATACACAGGAAGATCATGTCCATAATTCTTTGTAAAGATAATTTTTGGTTACAAGTCATGCAAACAAAAATAGTCATTATTAATCACTAAAACAAAACTGCTACATATTAAAAACTGTAAATGAAGTAATCAAATTTTCATAACTATCTAATGTACGTTGACGATTTTATAAACTAGCCATAATAAGTGTTTTTAGAAGAAAAATAATGTAATTTAATTATGAGCGTTTCATAAAACAACAATTTATTTTTCTAACGAAACAAAACATGTCCATCATGTTATAGGACTTTTATTGTATAATACAATAGTAATGTTCTACCATTTTTTCTGTCTGACTTATTATATGCATACTAAAAGATATGATCAAATGCTATCTTTATTAATGTTTCTTTTGGTTATCTTCATTCCTTTGGTATCTTGAATGGAGGAGTTTTTAGAGCAGGAGTAGCATAAGGACCCTCAAGAAGTCCTTGTGCTACAGATCTATAACCTGCTTCAGTGAAATGAAATCCATCCCAATTTATATGTTTTACAGGTGCTTCACAAACTACTGAATCACCAAATCCACAAACTTCATTAAGATTGTATCTTCCACCCTTTCCACAACATGCTTTGAAGGTGTCAGGTTTACCCTTAAAGCCTGCATTACATAAATTAATAGCAAAATTATAGCAACAACCTTGTATAACTATTTATTATTCATCTAAAGAAAAGGAAAATCAAAGCACAACATACCATATTGTTCTGGTTTTTCATATAAACGTCTAGCTGCACTATAATAATTAAAATATGTTATGTTAACATGAGGGTTCTTGTGTCTCAATTCGTCTATAGCCGTTTTGAGTTGGTCATTATAGTACTTGATGGCAGCATTGTAATTTCTCAAACACCCAAATTCGTCATAATCTTCTTTTTTATCACTATTCACCTCATTCAAAACATAGGTATTACACCCAATTGGAAAGTTGCCTGGAATCACTAGTTCAACAACTCCTTCTTCAATTAGTGTCTACATAATAGAAACAGAAACCAAAATCAAGTTACTATGATCAATCACATTTCAAATGAAGTTTGATTAAACTATTGTAACTAATTTAAGATATATTTGATACAACTTACAGAAGTCATATTTGTAATCGCTTGAATAATATGTGGAACAAACTCTCGAATTTCTGTAAGATTTTTATGTGGGATAATTGCATTAATGTCATTCCCACCAATCTCACCAACTAGAACCAATGAGTTCTTAAAGAAATTAGCACAGTCTGTCATAGAAGGAAATAAAATTGTTAGTAATTATATGGAGAAACAATGTAGAAACTTTATGAAAGGAGATATGATCAAACCTTCTTTGCCTGTACAAAGCGAGGGTTTGATCTTATAAAACCAATCAAGTTGAGTATTTAATGCATAAGCAGCTGCTGGTACATCGAGTCCTCTTTTATCAAAAAAGCTTTTATCAAGTGCAGTTGCACCACAAAATGCAAAATTTACTCCTTGCTTAACATGTTGTCCTTTCGTTAAATTTAGATAAGCTGGCAAGAATGGTAACCCATATGCTTTGACTAAAATGAAAATGATCATGGGTTAGTAAGAATGTGTGTGACTGGTAACATATATATTATGTAATATGATTTCTTGTGCATGAATTTCATTGAAGTCATCTTTTGAATAGAAAAGAGGGTATAAGTACCTATAAAATCTATTATCAATCTTCCATTTGACATACGTCCTGCAGGATGTTTAAAATATGTTGAACCGTATGGACTATTAGCACTAAATGGTTGCTTAGTTGCAGAATTTCCTGTATCACTTAAAGAGTCACCAAAATTTATAATGGTTCTATAAGGAAATTGACTGTTGTATGAAACAACATTTTCAACAAAACCACAAGCAACAATTATGCTAAAGAGAATCAAACCCTTCATAATTTTATTTTAAGTCAATATAAGAAAAGTTAGATGTAATTGGGTGTGTTTAGTGATTGGAATGTTGAGTTATATATAGTGTTGCATCAACCACATGGTTTTTGATTTCATATATTTGTCATTTCTATTTTGGTAATGGTTATAATTATTATAATTCTTAAAATAGAGAATTAGTTGTAATCTAACATGTCTATTAACCAACACGTACATGTGTTTTTGTCTTTCATACTATTTGTAGTTATTGTTTTGACTTTCTCCATAGTTATCATCCAAACACGTAGATATCTCTTTTATGATTTGTAATTGTAAATAAAAATTGTATGGATTTCTATGCATACAAATATGACAATTACTTTCTTTCTATACTAAATTATTTTTACTGATTCTATTTCAAAATAATAATAATAATAATAATAATAATAATAATAGTAGTAGTAGTAGTAGTAGGATATTTTAAAATAAAAAAAATATCACGACGAGGTGTGTAATAACTAACACTCCTAGTATATATATTAATAAACTTTATATATATGTTTTTTATATTAATGAAATATATATATATATATATATATATATATATTAAATGGTGACTTATATATAATGTGCTTTATAGTAAATATAATTTTTTATAATATATTTATTCAAAACTACATTAAGAAAATCTCTACAAATAGTGTTATTACCAAATTTGGACGGAATGCTTTCAAGATGAAAATAGATTCTTAATAGTGATATTGATAGTTCTAATGGTTTATTTTCGAGTTGTTGATGAATATTGAGGACAAATTTACCTACAAAACATTCTCCAAGACATTAATAATAAGTTTAAAGAAATTTTACATATAATTACTCGAGGTACTAAACTACCCAATATTTACTTGAAAGTTAAGACTTGGGAACTTAAGAACACTCAATAAGAGACTCTCTAAACTCCCTTTAAAAAATGGACGAACATAATAATTTGACTCTCTGTTCTCTAATAGTATCTTTCCTCACTTCTTTCATTCATAACATTTTTGTCTCGTATGCTACTAACTCACTCTACTTGAATTAAAGTTTTCATTTAATGTCAGCTAAGTAACTTAGTTTACATTTGCATTTTTCCTTTAGTAACTTATAGGTTTAAGTTTAACTCTACAAAATAGGTTTCGTCTTTCATGCCTTTTAATGGTGGCTTTTCTGTTTGATGACTTTATTACTAACCCTGTTCTGAATATGTGATTTTGGTAGTTGATCAGGATCTATCAGTGTGTGATTTATAAAATTATCTATTAACTATGGAACACAGATTTTGGCCTTTCATTTTATGTATTTTAAATTATTTTGGCTGCTAGATTTATTCTGAACATGAGGTTTTTGGCAGTTCTATCAAGATATATCGAAGCCAACAAAAGCTCAAGAATGTCTAAGTCAGATGGAAAGTAATTGTTGTTAATGAAATGGTATCATTGGCATCACATGCATTTTAGCTGGTAATTGGTTTATAAAGTTTGAAGTACTTTATGCTTGTTTGCTCTTTATCCCCAGCTGATTACTTGTGTTGTATGTTAGGTTTTCCAGAGCTCATCATTTGCGTGGCCTTTTGTTCCATGCAATGGGACAACATAGGTATGTAAACAACCTTAACTGTTGTTTAATTGGAGATTGACTATTTAATTGAGATAATTGTACCTTGCAAGCCTTTAATAGTATTATGATTGGGACCATGAATTAAAGTAACACACTTTGAGATATAGTGGCACACTTATAGGTAGTTATTGAAGAAAATATGGTGGTAGAAGTTGGAAATATGATGAAATCTGATAGGAAGAACTAAACTACTCAAAAATACATAAAATCTTTAACTAAAAGACACTAAAAGATAACATTGATATTTTTTTCTCCCCTCTCTATTGGTAAGAAGACCACGTTTGTATAACCTAAACGCATGCCATCAATTAAATTATGACCATACAAGTGTCATTATATAATTTATCTTGTTTCTGACTTAAATTGGGTTTGATTGTGACACGAAGGTGATCAATGATTTGTCAATGGGTTTGAGCGTTGATGGCCCCAATGTTGAGTGTTTATATTTGCGAGTTTCATGCTACCATGCTCTTGAACAATACAAAGAGGCGGTAAAGTTTTACTCTTAACTTTTTGGGAGAAATACTGATTCACATTTGTCACTCTGCAACTTCATTTATGATCTCAGGTCAAGGATTATGATGCTGCTCTGGATTTGCAATTGGACTCAATGGATTAGTTTGTGCTTCAGTGCCTTGCCTTTTACCAGGTTTGTATCTTGTAAAATATTATATTTGTACAACTTCTGTTTTTCCCCTTAATTCTATTTTATTCATCTCTCAGAATTCTGCATAAACTATTGTTGTTTCATAATAAAAATCTGCTGAAAACTGTTGCTATTTTGATTCAAATGCTGCAGAAAATTATTTACTGTTTGGGTATAAAAATGCTGCTGAAAATTCTTTCCTGTTTTGATAAACATGTTGCAGGAAATTATTTGCTGTTTTGATATAAAATCCTGCAAAAAAATTGTTTGTTGTTTTGATTCAAATACTACAGAAATATTTTATTGTATTAGTTGGTTAAAATGTTGTTTAATATATATTTGTATAGTGTGGATGCATGACATATATATTTATTGTATGGGATGTTAATCATGATTGATATTATATATATATATATATATATATATATATATATATCACTACAAAAATTTAGATTTTTACCGGGGGTTATTTTTTTCATTTCCGGCGGTTTTAACCCCCGTAAAGTACGTTACCCGCGGTTAAGAAAACCGCTGGGAAAAGCTGCGTCGCTAAATAATTACCGGCGGTTTTGTGAAAAACCGCCAGAATTAGCGGGGGTTTTGGAAAACCGCCGGAAATAGCGGGGGTTTTGGAAAAACCGCCGGAAATAGCGGGGGTTTTGGAAAAACCGCCGGAAATAGCGGGGGTTTTGGAAAAACCGCCGGAAATAGCGGGGGTTTTGGAAAAACCGTCGGAAATAGCTGGGGTTTTTGAAAAACCGCCGGAATTAACGGGGGTTTTAGAAAAACCGCCAGAATTAATGGAGGTTTTACTGGAACCGCCAAAATTATCGGGGGTTTTGCTGAAACCTCCGAAATTAACGGGGTTTTTGCTGGAACCACAAGAAATATGTACACTTTTTTTTTTAGTTTTTTATTGTAAAATGAGATTATAATAAAATTATTTTTATTAACCAAACAAGAATAATATGAACTAAAACTGAATATTATATATAAAATAAATTACATTGTTCAACATATTAATATGTTCATACAACTAATTGTTCATATATTAAAAAGAAAGATATTCAATACTAAATTAACATACTAAAAATATGAATAAGATGTTCATTACATTACTAAAAAAGAAACAATGTCGAATTTTGTTCTTCTTCATTACTTTTATTGTTTGACATGTTCGCTTGGTCAAATACCTACAATATAACATAATAGTTAGTCAGTAATATATTTAATAAAAACACACTTTGTTATATGTTATAACATAATATAATAACATATAGTTGAACTCTTCTTTCTATCGGTAAAAAGGCAATAATACATGCATTTTGAATTAAGAAACATAACATCACCAATAAATGCCGAGGATTGATCCAAGAAAACTAGATCAAATTTATTCTTGAAAGTGAAAAACAAACGCATTTGAACATAAATATTATTTTTCTATAGACTTACTTTGAAAACAAAACATTGAATATAATTCACTTAACTTCAAATTTAATTGTACTAAAAATTAATTTTATAGAATAAAAGAAGTTTAAAATCATGTTTTTATATACTGCCCGAACACAAGTGAGTAATAACAAAATTATAATACTTTGGCAGGGTAAGCAAGCAATTCTAAGTTTGCAGTACCTGACCTCCAAGTCCATAAATACTAGTTGGAAAGACCTGCATGTAAAATTGAAACAACATGCATATATATATATATATATATATATATATATATATATGTATATATATTTATATGTATATATATATATGTATATATATATATATATATGTATATATATATATATATGTATATATATGTACAAGTATAAATTTTCTATGGGTTAATTATTGTATCAGACTATTTAGAGATGAGATATTAAATTGATATGATGTTGTTTCGTGACCTATAGAAACTATTTTCTTACTTTAACCCCATGTTTGTTGGGTAAATGCAGCAATAGCATTGAGTCCTCCAAGTTGGAGACCACGTTGAGCCATTCCCCAAGGAAATATCTCCTGCAAAGATCACTCCCTAGTTATCAACCAACTCAAGCTGCATTTTTCCTCTTCACATTATATACCAAGGACACTTAAACCATTAAAAAATTTGGAAGTAAATATACTTGGCCAAGCATTGCTACCTCTGCTTCAATACCCCCAACACCCCATCCAGCAACTCCAAGCCAATCAATCATTGTTGTATGTGAATCAGTCCCAAAAACACTCTCAGAATAAAGCATGCTATAAACAAATGTGCAATCTTTTCTTTGTTTTATGTTATAAGCATGCACCAGAGGTGATAATAAATCAAAATGAAGAACTAAATACATGAAGCTATTTTACATTTTATGGCAATTACATACACATATATTGTATGAAATTATTTGGATCCGACATCAGCTTCCCAATCCACATCATTCTCTATAAATGTGGGGGAAAAACTACTGTGGTGGAGTAGCCCTCAAGAAGACCACTAATGAAGTTATGAGCATTGGCAAGCTTAGCTGCTTCAATCACTTCTGAATCAGAGGCACCTTCTTTTCCATAGAGTATGTTTTCATAAATTAATGTGGCAAAAAGAGCTGGCTCTTGTTGCACAAGACCAATGTGTCTCCTAAGAGATTTCAGATTAAGTTTTGTGATGTCTTTGCTTGTAAAAGTTTAATTTATTCTTGTTAAAAGAATGTTACAGGCAAATAGCGTATGCATGCAAATGGGTCAATGACAAATCCTTAGCATTTAATTGGATAAAGTTCTACGAAAAACTTACCATCAACTAACACCCTTCCGGATACTGGATCAAAAAATCTGAGGATAAGGGAAATCACAAAGCTTTTACCAGAACCACTTTGCCCCACTAGAGCAACACTCTTGCCTGCAGGAACTCTTAGGTTGAAATCCTTGAAAATAATCACATCTGGCCTTGAAGGGTAGCTGAAATTGATTCTTTTAAGCTCAATTGTTCCCTCCACTGTTTTCAATTCTTCTCCAACATCTCCTGTTATTCCTGACTTTCTATCCATCACTTCGAAAACTGATGCAACCATTTGGTTCCCTTTCAAAAGGTCTGGGGCAAGGGCCAAAGTCTCCCCCATAGCCAGAGCTGTTACTATCAAAACCATAAATGACTTCATAATTGATTTAAAGCTTGCAAGCTCCTTTTCCATCAAAGTAGATCCATACCTGCAAAAAGTTTACACTCTGAGCACAAATGTAACCAGCATTTGGTAAGACATTAATCCTACAAGTAGCCTACTTAAGACAGAATAAAGTTAAAACATCTACCACAAGGCAAGACCATAAGATTAGAAAATAAAGAACTGGGAAACGCCATAGAATATGCCAACAATTTGGCCTCGTTTAAATGAGCGTTTAGAGGGATCAAGAAGCTCATTAGCATAAAGGTCAAGGACCTTTTCTTCAGAACAAAATGCAGCCACAGTGCGTATAATTGTGATCCTTGTAGAAAATTACTATTAATTTGGTAAAAAGGACAAAAAAAAAATGGTACAGGTTAAAAAATTCGACGTCTTAGCTCACACCGCTTATCTCTTCCATTTCCTATTATTTATTCCATTCTTCAATCTCTATCGCAGACAAAATCAAAAGTTCTTTCATCAATCTCAAAGCTGTGTCAAATACTTGATCTTATTGTACACATTCATGTATATTTGTCAGACCACATACTCATATAGGTAACAATTTACCAAGTAATTTCAGAACCCTATCCAACTAACACTCATCAATTCCATTACATAACACTACCCATCCACCTCCTCCACCCTGTCTTCTTCCACTTTCCCTAACATTCAATTAATCTAACACTTTTTTCAATCAACCAACAAACATACCAAAATTATGATTTAGAAGTGTTTATTATCTTTTCTTAAACTAATAAATTTATACAGAAAAAACAAACGATCATACCTTGGTGAGAGATGAAAGGTTTAACGGAGAAAATCCACGGATCAAACAGAGAGAATTCGAAGCTGACGTTGAAGTTCAAGACGGACACCTCGCACCCAAGCAGAGAGAGACCAACACGAAGCAGTTGAAAATCAATGAACAATGAAGCTTGTGGTGTAGCGAAATGAAGATTATGGTGCAGACAAGGGGTTTGGAGAAATGAGGCAGCGGGGAGGGACTAGAGTTTGGAGGAAAAATATTCAGAAAAATTAGACGTAGAAGGAATGAAAACGCGGGAAAATATTTTTGGATTATTTAAGGAGTACCGGCGCCAGAAGTAGTTTTTTTATTTTTTTAAAAAATGTTAACTGCGGTTTCGACATTAAACCGCCGAAATTATTTGAGGTTTATAAAACCCCCGAAAAATAACCCCTTCTAAAATTAATTATTTTTGTAGTGTATATATATATATTAGATAGTTTGTAATAAACTTTTTCCTTTGGGATTATTAGTATATTATATTAAAAGTATTAACGGATTGCTGCAAAATTAATTATATTTGAATGTATGAACGTGTGAATGTACCTTGTGATTTTAGTATAATCTTGTTGTTGATTTGGATTCAATTGTTATTAATTAGTTGAATTCCTTTTCATAAAGTTTTAGATAAAAACTCTCAAGAAAAGAAAATAAGAAAAAAAAAGTCTTCCTCGCAAATAAAAATCAACTTATATATAGACTTATTTGGCGAGTTAATATATCAATAAAGAGAGAAATTTTATAAAATTATAAACTGATGTATAGACTCATACAAAAACTAACATATAATAAATTTCTATTAATTTAATGAGTTAAGTGTAGAATCTTTCAATTAATTTCTTAAAACTATTAATTATATTTCTTTTTTTCCTTATTACTGTAGGTTGGGGCAATTGTTTTTGTTGCTTTAACAGGACTACTAGTATTGGAGCAGTTGCATGTTGCTGCTTTGACAACTATTGACATTGTGATAGCTTCTTGTCCTATAACATTTCACACTATAGGAAACTGAGCAATGGGCTAGACATCTTGTTTTGAAAAGAATAGCGCAACATATATCTAGTTGACATCTTTTTCTATCCATAAAAGATATTGTAGTTGTTGTAAACATCTTTCTCTCCCTTTAGACTTAGATATTTTACCATTCTAGACATATATTTTATTTATTCATTCAAGTATAGGATCCTTATATATTTTCTTGTACAATTTTTTTACTTTAGCATTGTGTTTTCTTGGATATAGAAACCATTTAGCTTGAAACCTGTATTATTTTTGATAAATGTTGAAAGGTTTCAGTGAATTAATCTTCTATTAAATAGTTGTAAATGTTTCATCTATTAGATGGTTTTCGGCAAGTTGAATGTTATGTTGACTTTTATCAACTATTGAAACTCGTAACTATTGAATGTAAATATGGAATCACCTATTTTTTTTTATATAAAACCATAAATTACATAAGGATTTTTCCGTATGTAAGTACATGGATTTTTTCTATGTAACTACATATGAATTTTATATACGGACTTTTTTGTATGTAATTATATAGGAATTTTTCTGTATGTAATTATATACGGAAGTAGCATTTATGTAGTTAGGTTTTGTCTTCACCGACGTTATTGGTTTGTCCTAGACTAATGACGATGATGTTGGAGTTGAAGGGTTTAACATATGCAGCATCAGCTTCAACGACTATCATGGTGTGGTTTGCTATGCTGAAAAAGAGCTCATTATTCACTACAACGTTGATCAAACGTAGAAAATATGTCTTCCCTGACTTTACTTTTAGGTTGAACGTATCTATCCACCATGCATAAACATAATTTCACATGAAACCCTATTGATTAATTACTGAGAAATTTGAGTTTGAATTATTAAAGCACTGTAGTGTACTATTACTGGAGCAATTGTAGAGTGGTCCAGGAAGTCTGTTAATGATGTAGGCAACAGAGACATTTGGACCACCCCCTGTGTGAAGAGCTTGTGCAATCACTACATGTGGTTGGACGGATGTCAACATTTGTGGACCCTCAATTCTTAAATGGATGTCAACATCTATGGACGGATATCGACATCCGTTTGTCCTTCAAGGAATATCAATATCCGTCCACGGATGTTAGCATCCGTTTAAGAATCCAACACATATTCACATCCGTTTAAATATTACTGAAGGACAAAAGAGGAGTAGGGAGGTGCATGGAGCAGTGTGTGGTGATGGAGGGAGTAACTCTCTTACTTAATTTTGGCTAAGTTATATAGCGTGTGATTCATCATTATCCTCAACAAGCGACACATGAATATTGCAGGAAGCATGCAGCCTAAAGACTAGTGGTAATCTGCTATCGGTAGACAACAGACAGTACACACTTAGTAAGATGCATGTGGTCCTAAACAGGCAGCGGTTAGTCTTGGCAGAGTAGCACTCGACATGAGACATATAACACTCAACGAACCGCACTTAACTTTCAGCCGGTAGTACTCGGCTCCCAACATCGGATCTCAACCTTTTGAAAATAGCACTCGACCTCTAGAATGTAGCTTCCGACCCTCGGCAGTTTTATATCTTTGGAAGGTAGTACCAAACCTTTAGTATATAGCTTTATACCTATGGAAGGTGGTACCTGACCATCGCCAGGTGATGCTTAATCCATCACAAGGTCAGATTAACTACTCCATGACAACCTTTAGCCATAAAATGTCTTGTATTGTGTCAAATTTTGTTATAGTTTTTCATTCTTTCCTTCATTCTCAATTTTTGAAAACAGTTTTCAATAGTGTATCTTTCTTTTCTTTTTCTGCTAGTTCCTACTCCAACCATGTTCCAAAAAGGTATTTACATCTTATACTAAATTACATAAGAACATGCACACTAGCTTATCAAACAACTAATCTAACACAAAATTTAAAAAGTGAAATTAAAGTGCAATAATTTAAAGTACAGGAAATTTAAAAAGAACTCTATTTTGGTTGGTTTATGGTGGTGGGGATTCCTTCATTGCTCTCCTGGATCAAGTGATCTAGAGGCTCTCTCAAGGTCAAAGAACTCTTAAAACCTTGCCCCTCTCCTCTTGTGGTTGTTGCCTCCTCATTGCTAGAAGGTTGTTCACTTCCTTCTTCTCGTGCATTTTCAGATCCTCCAATGAGGGGGTCATCTTTAGTTTCTTCTGATGCACCAACTTTAGTATTGGTGCCTTGCACATTTTTTGATCCTTCATCATCAATGTTGGTGTTATTGCTTGAATCATTTTGTTGTTGAGGCTCTAGTTGTGGTTGTCTCACTGTTGCTTTTACTGTTGCATCAAAACCCCTCATACTGAAAAGGACTATCCCTAGGGCAAGTTGTGAACATCCTAAATTCTTCAGGGGTCATGCATTGAAAATGTTGATTAAGTTGTTGTTGTTGGGAAAAGTTAAACAAAATAAATTTGAGGGTTATTTAGGTCATGTGGTTTGTTGCTAGTTATTGCTGCACGTATGAAATACATGACTCAATGGACTGTAGGGTTTCCTCTTGTTTCTTAAACTACTGATATTGAAATTGTGTTTTGGCACTGGGCCTTGGACATTTTCTAGCTCATTTGTTCAGTTTGCCTGAATTTATGCTTTATTGATTAGCAACCTAGATGTGGTGGAACATCCACTCCCTACATCTAGCATAGTTTAGTGATAAGGCTTGGGAAGGCTCGGGGCTTTGCAGTATCCCTGGATGTAGGTTCTGAGATAACTATTTTGAATATTTCCTCTATGATGAGGTTTGCCACATTCAATAAGTAGCCTTGCATGATGCACAAAATTAGGTGAGCCTTCTCTAAAGTGAGGCTTGATACATGGGAGTCGGGAGTTATATTTGCAAAGAGGAAGGTAATCCAAATCTGTGTTATTATTCTCATGCTTGCCCTTAGTATCCTTTGAGGTTTCCTTGTTATGCCCAACTTAAATGTCTTTCCTGGTACGCATAGAAAGGCAGTGGGCCTCTTAAGAGTGACATCCTTCATTAAATTCTGAAACTCTATTCTCTCTTCCTTTAGTGTTGGTCCACCAGCTCTTTATCATATTGAATTCTCTTTCCTCTGACCTAACATGCTCTACTCTTTTCATGTTTCTATTTTAGAAGGTAGGCATTTGCATAAAACTCCCTCACAATGAGCTCATTGTAGGAGTTTTCTGGTTTGATAAGCTTGTGCCACCTTCTATATTCAATAACTCTAGTAAATTCTTCAAATTGACCAACAAGAATCTCCATTCTCCTCTCAACCAGTATGAATCTGAATCTGTCAAGCCTTTCCTCCCCATAGTAATGGACATTTCTCATTGAAGGAGCATGTGTACGTCTTGATGTAGGTATGTTTTGCTCCTACCTCTCTTGTGTTGAATCATGGGATTGATGGGCAAAGAATGTAATTATTCTCTGTCTCTTAAAGGTAGGAGTTGTTTATTAGGCTAGAAGTGGAGTCCTTTGCCTCCTTGCAACAGGCGTGCTTTATAGGGCTAGAGTTGTAGCAGTAGGTGATGTTTCAGTAGATGATCCATAAGTAGATTTCACGAAAATGAGGTTTCATACCTCTTGCGCTTTGATGATGTTGTAGCTTTGCTTTTGCTCGTGGCAACAATCCTTTGACTTGGTTGTCATTTTATATCATTCTCCAGCGAAAAGAAAAATTCATTCAAATCATCACAACCAATGTGTAACAATATTACATGTTCATAAAAACTTAAAAAAATTATATTAATTCGTTTAAAAACAAACATACATCAAAGTTTTGGATTGAAATAAAATCCAATTTTACGTCAAAACATATTTTTGCCTTACTTTTACTATAAATTGTTTTATAAACAATATATCAAAATTTCTATAACTTTAAATTCAATCAAAAAGCTTTAAATATTGTCATAATTAACCAGTTTTTTTGTTATATTTAATTCACAAGGGAAAAGAAGTTTTTTCCGTTGATGGTATATATCCAAGTCATTTTATTGTTTGTTTCACAAGAGAGAAAAAGATTTATAAGGTAATAATTATACTATTTTATGAGTACTAAATTAAAGAAAAACTAAAGTTGTGAATTTTCAAAAACTTTCATCATGTCATTATTTAATATGTATAATATGTAAACAATATATATGAATAATAATTATAGCATATTTATTTCGAGAAGGATAAATTCTTAAAATAATTTAAATAACTTGTACGTTTGGGTAATTTTTTGTCAAAAGTGATCTTTATAATTTTTAAATTACTAAAATGTCGGTCATATTAACTTTAAGATTAATTTTTTTTCTATTCTATATTATATATATATATATATTACAATTTTTATAATTTTTAATGTTGTGACAATAATATTACTAATTTTTTTTATTATACTATAACGGTTTGAAAAAAATTAAAACGCTTCATATGTAATATGTTAGAATATTGAAACAATATATTCTATACAAATTCTTAATTTTATAATTATAATAAAAATAATAGGAATATTTATGAATAACTTTATTTTAAAATTTAATCATTTATTATATTTAATAATACTTTATATAGTTATATTAAATAAGTTAATAAAAATATCACGATCTTTATACATCATCAAAACTTTACTCCCTACTGAAAAAGTTGAGAATAATATTATATAAATATACATAAAAACATTCATGAACAAAATGTTTCTTCTGAATATTTATTTTATACATTTATGGAAAAGTACAACAAATATTTTTATTTTGTCTATACCTAAGTTTCCTTTACTAATTAATTTTACATACTGCTGTTTTTTTTTTCCGATAAAAAATATTATTGTTTTTAAAGTTATAATTTATTTAATTATTTAATGGACTGATAAGTGTTACTTTCTCCACCACCACAGTGCTCCCTACACCTTCCTATTCCTCTTTTGTCTTTGTAAAATATTTAATTCGTGGTGGTTAAAACGTATTTACCTTCACCAACATTCACTCACAGTATCAATGCACTCCCACGCCCAAGCTCTCTCACAGAAATCAGATTTTTCTTGCTTCTTCTCCCCTCTAATTATGTCATTTGGTGGTCGAAGGTGGTCTAGTGGTGGTGCCAAGCAGAAGGTTCCTAGGTTTGAATACAGAGTTCGATACCCTTAAACGAATATGGGATATCCGTAGAACACTTAAACGGATCTCGGAATTCGTTGACGGATATCGACATCCGTTCAAGGGTAAACAGATGTCAGTATTGGTGGACGAATTTCAAGATCCGTTTAAGTGTTTTACGAATACCACATATTTGTTGCCACCTTTCGCGTTTCTCTTCTTCTTCATTTAACACAGAAGAGAGGCACATAACAACACCTCACACGCACAACACCCAACACACAAATAACACATATTCATAAAGAATCTTGACAAAAATAGGAAATTGGAGAAAGAGGAAGATGGAAAATTGGGGAAAGAGGAAGAGGAAAATAAGAGAGGAAGAGAGAAAGTAAGAGTGTGGGGGTGAGGGTGTGATGTGTGGCTCAGTGAATAAGAGAGTAAAAAATTAGTGTTTTAAAAGAAAGTTAAAAAAGATAAAGGATGTGGGAATTTAGGTGTGGTGTGTGGGTGAGTGAATAAAAGAGTAAAAAGTTAAGATTTTAAGAAAAAGATAAAGGGTGTGGGGGTGGAGGTGTGGTGTGTGGCTGAGTGAATGAGAGTAAAAAAATTAGGATTTTAAGAAAAAATTAAAAAAGGTAAAGGTAAAAGTAAAAATGATACTTTTGGAATTAAAAAAAATTGGGGAGGTGTAGGAAGGAGTATATGGTGGTGGAGGGAGTAACCCTCATTAACATGGCTGTAGTAGGCTGGGCTTGGATGGGCTACAGACAGCCCAATTCTCTTGCACTCATTCCATCCAACTTAGATTCGAAATCCTGTCAGTTTACTAATCTCCATTCTTTACTGTACTCAGCGACAGCGAAACGAGACTGTTAGAGCCATATACTTTTGTAAGAATTTTTTTTCTTCTGTTAATTTGTAATTTGCTTTGTGGTTGGATTGATGTTATTTGCTTCTGTTTATTTATTGGGGGGGCATTAGAGGTGATTTATACTTATAATTTGTTGGTGTATTTTGTAGTGTGTATCGTGGAATTTGTTCATGATTTGTAATGCTTTCTAAATCACACTGGCTGGAAGTAGCACGTTTTTATTATTCCATCGATTGGAGGTAGTGGGTAGTTGAAAGTTGGGATTTTGAGAATTGGGTGTTTGAAAATTGGGGTTTTGAGGGATTGATTCCCCTGATTATGGTTTCGTGCTGACGAGGTTGATGATTTTGGTGAGGAAATTGATTGGGAGGGTGATGGGTCTGTGGTTGACAGGTTGAGGCTGGTTTTCCCTTGTTGAGCTTGAAAGTGTGTGGGATCAGGTGGTTGTGGTTGGTCTTGCTGGGAATGGAATCTTTCATGATCGTTAGAAGTGCAAAGGTGTTTAGATTTTTAGTTAGGGTTTGGCTGTAGCGGTTGCCATGGAAAAGGTGTGTCTGAAGCTTGAGTGAGGAAAAAGCTTTGTGTAACAAAATATAATTTTAGGTGGCCTTCATTGACAATTATCTGTAGTTTAGACTTGCAGTAAGTTTTTGTATTTATTGTGCTTTTGATATTAGGGAATATTTTACATAGTTCTTGTGTAAGCGAATTTGAATACGCTCTTTTCCAGTTATACTACTTCAAGTGGTAGTATTGTTAGGTTTCACCCTTCTTTGTTTGCCTTGTGATGAGGTAAAACTCACAAATTATTACCTTGATCTAGGGAAGCAATGGCATGGAGAGGACAACTTTCCAAAAACATAAAAGAACTTCGGTTTTTGATGTGCCAGTCATCATCTGCAAGCGCATCTGCAAGGTTATAAACAAATATGTTACCTTTCTGTGGGCTGAAAACTCTCGGCGTTATGTATTGTTTGTATATATTGTTTGGTTACTTATTTATGCTCAATGTCATGTGTATTTGAATATCAATGAGCTTTAATTCTTTTTGTTTTGTTTCCCAGGGCTTTTGTGGAAAAGAATTATAAGGAACTAAAGACATTGAACCCAAAATTGCCGATATTAATCCGCGAGTGCAGTGGAGTTGAGCCCCAGTTATGGGCTAGATATGGTATTGACCATCTTAAATTTAATTCCTTATCTTTTTCATTTTAATTTGTCAGCATGTTTCTGCATTCACGTTCGGTGTCATATATACCAAACCTTTCCCGTGCTAGTTTCATAATTTGAACTTTAGGATTTATAGATTAACACTGGTGCACTAAGATTGAAATTTGGATAATCTACATTTTTCCCTTAGTAGTATGTCGAAAATAATTTATAATTGTATCCCAAATTTGATTGTTCTTAAAATACAAATATCCCCCACCTTGCATACACTCTGAAATCATGTTGCTAAAATTTCAGCTGTATAGGTGTTGAATCTGTATGGCTGACATCTCATCCTGCTGAGTCTTACACTATCTAGATTGTGAAGTAAGAGAATAATTTCATTGGACGAGGTTCATGCCTTCTGCAATAGGGTACTGAATTATTTTGGGCATAATTGAACGCAATAACATTTCACGCATTTGTTTGGTTGTCTGAAATACCTACCTACTCTGCACTTCTAGATTTTCATTAAGAAAATATGTTGTCAATTTTAAAAATATCTGGTCACAACATGCTTTGTTATGTAATGTGTTCCTGCAAAAGTTAAGCAGAGACTTAAGCCGGAAACATTCAATGGATCTTTTTTTATAGTGATGGTGCATATATGTATTTATAGACTTAGAAATTGTTAATATCTATCCTTTTATTTAGAGATAGTGGGGTAGTGGATCTTGTGGAGTAAGATGGAACAAAATTGGAATTTCTTCCCCTAAGTTGGTGTCTAGCCCAATCTCAAGACTCAAATATATCAAAGTTTTTATACTTGTCTTAAAATTGAGAATTGCTATCTTGAACGGATCATAATGTAAACAAAATAGGTATGCATGACACATTTCTTAGCAGGTGAGAATCTAAAAATAGGGAAATGATTATCATGTTTGCTTTAAGCAAGACAGAGTTACGAATAGCTTCTAGCTTGTCAGATGTTAGCTTTCTGATTGTAAAACTCAACTCTTTAAAAGAAAAATCCTAAGGTAAGAATTCCATTTCATAATAGGTGCTTATGGTAAAAGATAAGACACGAGAGCCTCAA
Source organism: Vigna angularis (assembly GCF_016808095.1). NCBI lineage: Eukaryota > Viridiplantae > Streptophyta > Magnoliopsida > Fabales > Fabaceae > Vigna > Vigna angularis. The sequence continues at coordinate 10,755,357 of NC_068973.1, read as the reverse complement.
AAAAGTTTGGGATACCCAAGTAATCTGAATTGTGCAAACAATTTTATTTTAAAAACATCTCCAATGCAGTGCAGGGGTCATAGTCAGAGTACTAATTTCAAGACTCGTGTCTTGATTTCACGAACCAGGTCTTATAAGAAATGTTCATTGTAGTATTTTGATGTGGCATGGAGAGGGTCTTAGGATTAAAAACATTTTTTAAACTTATCAGAATGTAATGAATTAATTTTTTGAAGATTAAATATGTATTTAGTTCTTAAACTTTGACCAGTAATTGAAATTTGTCTTTATTTTAAACTTTGATACAGTTTGGTGTCCAAACTTTAAAAATCAATAAATATAATCCTCCCAACCCAATTTTGTTAAGTTTTTTTGACGTGTGAAACGGTGATTCAAGTTGGCATTTGAATTGTTTACATAATTTGACAAGTTTCAGCTCAAATACTAGTCTGGAACACTTTTAACTCAAAAAAATTAATGGCATTGAGTTAAGAGAAGTATATCCATTCATTTTTCAAGTTTGAGAATCAAAATGTATCAAAGTTTAGGACAAGAACGAATTTCAAATTTCTATTCAAGTTTAGAGACTAGAAACATATTTAACCTTTTTTTAAATTGTAAAAGATTGAAGTGTAAATAAAATGTTATAAAAGTGTTGGTACGAAGACCCTTGTATAAACTTGTAAGAATGTCTTAAAAATGATGTGGCATGGTAAGTCCTGCATAAAGTAAAATAAAAATTTCATGCAATACTATTGGAGATGACTTAATATTCTTTCTTTGATTTATATATATTTTCTTATTAAGTATATAAGGATAAATTCATCCAAACTGGCTCAATCTCAATATTTTCTCTTTAACGAGCCTTTCTGACTATACCTTGTAAGGTGACTTTGTTATTAGCACCATTCTTTATTTATTTGTTTGTGATGAACCTGATTTCGTGTAATTTTCTGCTTAAAACTAGATCTGGGTGTTGAGAAAGCCATCAAATTGGAAGGCTTGTCAGAGGCACAAATCTCTAAGGCTCTTGAAGATCTGGCAAAAGCAGGACAGTCGTCCAAAGCATGACAGTGCACAGTGCTGCTTATTTTCCATGTCTGAAGTGGAATAAATGTTCTCATGCTTCACTTGTTATTGCTAAGTGTTTTTGGTTTTAAAATAAGCCAGATTTATGTTTTTTTTCTTCTGTCTCATGGCCTCTGATATCAGCCTGTCTCTTTCTGCATCTTACATAAATTTCATGTAAGACACTGTTGAATTTAAGTTGAAATCCTAGTTTTGTATGTTAAACTATTAAACTATTAATATTGATTCAATGCATACTGGTGTATGTCAATGTTTGTCTAGCAAAAGAACAAGATTTTGTATTGGCTCAGGCAATGGCTGTAACTATAACCAAAGCATTAACTGATCATATCCTTCATTGTACCTTTTTGATGTGCTGGAATGGTTTTCCTCCCTGTCGTTGTAGCATGTGTCCCTGATATAAAATTATAAAAAGAAAGTATATTTAGACTTTAAAAACGTTAAGTGTTGTACTACTTAAATATAAAGTGAGACCATGAGTTTAAGGTTTTATTTTCAAGATTGAAAAGAGGACTCAAGCTGTGGAATGACATTTTGGGTAATCTATAATGTAGATATTAAGGAAATTATATTTGATAAATCAAGGATTTTTGTAAGGCAGCACGAGGATTCTACCATACCAAGCTAGGTTCTAAAACAATCATGTTATTTGTTACATCTTTATAACATTTTATTTTATATTGCTTTTCCTTTTTTATTTTATTAATTTCATATATATATATATATATATATATGATTACTTTTAATCTAATATTTTATTATCATGGGATGGCTGTGAATGTACCAAATCTCACAAAGTTTGAATTTGTGGCATTTGAAATTAAGGAAAATGATTATTTATTATGGATATTAGAGAAAAAAAAAGTAAAATATATGAGCAAGTTAAAGTTAAAATTATGATTTTCTTCAACGCGATCCATGAAGTTTTTTATTTTATGGAAGATGTAAAAGAAATATATGACCACTAAAATACTATAACGATCTCACAAGATATGTGATCAAGATAAAAGGATATTAGAAAATTTATTTTGTTGATAAGTATTTTAAAATTTTGGTTTTTAGTCATTTTTTATTGCTAACTTTTTTATTTATATTTATTATATTTTTACATGTCCATAAAGGTTAGCTTACTTATTTATTTATTTTATTTTTAAACTAATTTATCTAAAAAGTGAAAATATATTTTTATATTTTTTTCCAATCTTATTTTTTTCTTCTTATATTTTTAATTAATTGATCATTTAATAAAGGGTTAAATATGTTTTTAGTCCTCAATTATTAAGTGATTTTTTTTTTCATCCCTGTTTCAAACTTTGTACGCTTTGATCCCTCTCCTTAAGGAAATCATAATTTTTTATTCTCCAAAACAAACGGCGTTAAAATCAAGTGAGATGGCTAACGTCTGGTCACGCTGGAAACTTAGAAACTTTCTCTCTCTCTGCAACGTTAGATATTTTTGGTTTAAACCCTTTAATTGTCCTTATTTATGTGGGGTTTTCCCACTTAGATCCTCGTCTTATAAGTTTTGCCAATTTAGTCCTTTATATTGAAAAATTGACTCAATTGGGCCCTATCGTTAAATTGACTTAACGGTGTTAAGTTTTTGATGACATGTCAAATTGACGTGGACGATTTTTTGAGACGTGGCTTGCACATACCTTATACGTGGCTTTTTATTAAATAACCCTTTTACCTGGCATTTTATAAAAGAAACATTTTAAACCCTTCTCCACCTACATCATCGGACCCCACCACGACCTCATCCACGAAACCCATCTCTCCCACATCTTTTCCCCCACCACCAAGATCCTCACCTCCTGCAACGGCCTCCTCTACCTCCGCCACAACACCGCCCTATCCATACTCAACCCAGCCATCCGTCAAATCAGACAGGTTCCCATCGCAAACATTTTGGCCTTCAACTACATTGGATTCGGGTTCAGCCCCCTCGCCGACGATTACAAGATCGTCTGAATCTCCATGTGTGTCGTCCCCTCGGATGACCAGGTGGTCATTCTCGACAACGTTAGGGTAGACAATAATGGCAGTGGTGGTGGTGAAATAGGGGCTTTTTTTGGGTGGTTTTGGTGGAGGGATTTTGGGGGATTCGGGTTTTGGACTTGATGCTGGTGTAATCTTTGGAACCTTTTTAAAAGGAAAAAAAAGAGTTCATCAAACGCTCAAAAATCAACAGTTAATAAGTTTATGCAGAATCTGATTATCTCCCACGGCAAAATCTAATCGAGCAATCCGCAAAAGCACAAAAAGGATATCTGATTATTATATATATATATATATATATATATATATATATATATATATATATATATATAAATCTTTTATAATAACCTCTAAACATTGTTTAGAATGAACTCCGAAATCACTATACATTTTAGAAACAAAAAGAAGAAAATCCCAGAGTGCATCGATTGGTGAGAAATGAAAGCAGAGAAATTTACTGTAAAAAAACCTACTTATATTTAATTTGAGGGAAACCCAAATGCTGAAACTTGCAGATATGAACATCAGCAGCAAAGACCAAACCTTTTATTTAGACTTACATAACCCTCTTCGCATTCTTCTCTTTACACTTGATAACTTTTTTTTTTTTAAGTTTTCATAGTCTTCTTCCACCTGCATCTTCATGCATCAAAGTCAGAGAGACAGTGAAGGATGTAAGGAGCGAAGGAAGGGAGGAAGGGGAAGCTGGGGATGACAATGGAGGTGTTCGAGGTGCGCAACAGTGGTGGAGTTTTCCAAACCCAATTTTTAAAATGTTTCTTTTATCAAATGCCATGTAAAATGGTCTCTCAATGCCACGTTCAAAAAATTGTCCACGTCAATCTCACATGTCATAGAAAACTTAACATCGTTAAGTCAATTTAACGGTAGGGGCCCAATTGAGTCAATTTTTCAATATAAAGGACTAAATTGGCAAAACTTATAAGACGAGGATCTAAGTGAGAAAACCCTACATAAATAGGGACCACTAAAGGGTTTAAACCGATATTTTTCAATGCAAAGTCAGAACAGTGATCACACACGAACGCCAACACACCTCCACTAACTCAGGTTGTCGCCGGCGACGTTTGTTGCCGCCGGGGAAGCCACCGGAGTTTCCCTTCCTTTTCTTCCAAGCATTAGGGTTTCTTCCTTCTTTTTCAATCTCTGCTCATCAGGAACGATAGAGGCACCATCACGGTCCACTCCAACCAGATTCACCGCGGGTGACATATGGAGCCATCGGGGGTGTCGTTAACGCCAGTGTCTCCTTCTTTGATCGATCCGCACCTCCGCATCGGTCGTCGCAATGCCAGTGTCTCTATGGTGCCTTTATCGTTCCTGATGAGCGTTGCAGAGATTGAAATAGAAGGAAGAAACCCTAATGCTTGGAAGAAAAGGAAGGGAAACTCTGGTGGCTTCCGCGGCAGCAACAAACGTCGCCGGCGATAACCTGAGTTAGTGGAGGTGTGTTGGCGTTCGTGTGTGACCAATGTTCTGACTTTGCATTGAAAAAATATCTAACATTGGAGAGAGAGAGTTTCTAAGTTTCCAGCGTGGACAGACGTTAGTCACCTCACTTGATATTTAATGCAGTTTGTTTTGGAGGACCAAAAATTATAATTTCATTAAGGAGAGGGATCAAAGCGTACAAAGTTTGAAATAGGGACAAAAAACAAAATCATTTGATAGTTGAGGGACTAAAAACATATTTAACCCTTTAATAAATTATTAAATAATAATTTATATTTAAAATATTAATTCTTAAATTTTTTATTTTAATTTATCTTTTTATTTACATGGTCATTTGATAAAATTAAATTTAAAAAATATATTTAATTTTTATTTTTTAAAATAATATTATTTTAAAAAATAATATATATTTATTTGTAAAATCTATTATATATTATAATATAAGAAAACAAATACTACCAAAATTACCTTCTTATCTACGTTTACTTTTTATTGACTAGTGTTTCAATTTTTTTTTGTCATTTAATGTTTTTAATTTTTCTCCTTTTGTTAACACATGTTTCTAAACAGATAATTTACTTTTTACCCACAATTTATATTTAAAATATTAATTTTTTTTATAATTATTTGATCATTTAGTATAATTTTTAATTACTTAATTATTTAGTATATTTTAATTTTATTTTATAAAATAATATTATTTAAATAAATTAATTATATTTTCCTATGTTGCTTTTCTTTTATTTCATTACATAATCATTTAATAAAATTAAATTTAAAAATTACATTTTAATTTTATTTTGAAAAATACTATCATTTAAAAATAATAGTAATAATTTTATGTTAAAAACCATGAACAATAAAATATATTTATAATAAATTACTCCTAGGGAAGAAAAGTGCATCACAATGGACAACTTAAATATCAAGTCTTTCCTAGCCATAGTATATTTAAACTAGTCTCAAATACTTAACAGAAATTCTTAATTAAAACAAGAACAAAGATTTTGCTAACAATAACAATAACTAGATACTACAAAATAACTTAAACTAAATTAAAGAACTCATCTGAGTCTAACCTGGTTCTGATACCACTTGTTAGGTCTATGGAAGAGGAATTGACACCACATAAGGGATTGACACCACTCTCATTTCTATCCAATGTGAGACTTAGACTCACACTTGGAATTCTAACAATTATTAGGATATAAATAAAAGTCTCACATAAGATAAAACAAGAGATAGACATGGGTTTATATACACATAAGATACCTCCGTTGGTAGGAGGCCTTTTGGAGTGGTACTCCAAAAGCAAATCTGTGAAGACTTGGCCCAAAGCGGATAATATCTTACTATTGTGGAGACCTATATGTATGTTGACCCTCACTAGCAATTTGTATCAGAGCTGATGGTTAGGTGACTGGCTCAAAGAAGTATGTCCCTTTATGGTAAGAGGAAGCTCTGACAGGCGGCCAATGACCAACAGCCAGATTAATCATGAGAGGTTGAGGGCAAGAGATGCTTAGTGGTGTGATCATGGGTATGCAGACCATGGTGTACTCGTGGATAAAAAAAGACTCCATTGTAGAGTAGGTGGAGAACTATACACTCTGTTTTAGAACAGACTTAGATTCGGCAGACTTAAATTTTAAATCTGTTATTAAGAAATAGAATTAAATTTTAACTCTTGTTGTGAATCAAGAGACTTAAATTTTTCATCCAAAATTGAAAATCCAATATATATTCCATTACCACCTCAATCAACCACCAAAAAATTCATCTTTCTTATATAAATTTCCATACACAATAAAGATGAAATTGGAATATAATACAAGTAATCATTCTCTCAATTCAATTCATCTTAACAATAAAAAATACACTAAGAACCCATAAATCCAATCACATTCTTTACATAATGTAATACAAATTAGAATTAAAGGAAGAGAAATTGGAATAATTAGTAATCACTCCCAATAAACCATAAAACCCTAAAAATTCTTAACCCTAAAAATCACTATAACACATATTAAAATCTAAAACAGAAGCGGCGACAGGAGCGACGACAGCGACGACGAGAGTGGCGGCAGCGGCCGCAACGAGAGTGGCACCGGCGGCAACGAGAGCGGCGGTAGCGGTGCAAGCGGCGATAGCGGCAACGAGAGCGGCGACAGTGACAACAACTCGGAAGGGGAGACAAGACCTTCAAGGCGGAGGCTATGACATATGTGCCTTTGGACACAAAGGCAAATCTCTTAAGGTGGGAGAAGGTGGAGAAAGTGTGATGTTTTTGTGAAGAAAAATTAGGTTAAAGATAGATATAAAGAAAAAGTAGGTTAAAGATTAATTTAAGTCTGTTCGAAAATTAACTCATAAAAATTTAAGTCTGTTATAAGATTAACAAATTTAAAATATGAACTTTTATTTATAAAAGTGCCACCGCACATTTATTAAGTCTATTATTTTGAAAACAGACTTAAATTGAGAGACTTAAAAGGCTCTTTTTGTACTAGTGATAGTCCTCTGTTTGAGGGGAGGATTGTTAGGATACAAACAAAATTTCCACATCAGATAAAACAAGGGATGGACATGAGTTTATATAACATAAGAGATCTTCATTGGTAAGAGACCTTTTGGAGTCCGGTTTGGCCCAAAGCGGACAATATCTTACCATTATGAAAACCTATTTGTATGTTAACCCTTTCTAACATACAATTAATCACATATCTAACATATAAAAATATATTAGAAACGAGAATAATAGGAATTTAGGAATGCGAAACACAAACAACAATGGAGGAGGAAACAACCCTGAACATATTTTGGAAAGTTACACAATCTCACCACAATGTAGTAGTACCTGGACACAACAAATAATGTGAACTTTAGGAACAACCAACCTCAACGAAAACACGAACTCAACAAAAAATGTAAAAAAAAAATCAAATGAGGAAGAAAGAAAAACCACTCACCAATGTTTGACGAGTAGCAACGACGACGAAGAGTGGAGGTGCTAAAGAAATGGGGTTCAGAGGGAGAGTGGAGGTCTTCAATAACTTTTGTTCAGCGACAGGGTAGACAGTGGGGAAGAAGAAGAAAAGTTAATGTGTTCGCAAAGAAGAAAAAAGAAACAATGGTGGAGAGGAACAACATTCACAATGGAGAAGGACGAGAGCACGAGAGTTACTATAGTTATGTATTAGAACAGGGAGTTCACGCTTTTGTAAATTTTATGAAAACCAACGCTAAGTCAAGCTTTAGGCTTTCTTATGCCTATAAGTTTCGATTTTATAAAGAACCAAAACCTAAAACTTAGACAACAAAATAAAATATTTTAAATTTAGTGGTATTTTTGAAATTATTGAGAACCTTTAGGCATCGATTATTAGACAACCATATTATGTCCTCCATAGGCTTCAATTTTTAAGATAACTAAAGTCTAAACATTCACAATAATTTCAAAAAGGTTACTGCATGTTTATAGGCTTAGTTTTTCTTAAACGCGAAACATATTAGACAAAGTCAAATGAACTTTTTTTGCAATAGTGCTAGGAGTTCCTTCAATGTGCCTGGTTAGTTCTACAAAAATTTAATCAAATTGTGATGGGACGATTATAAGTTCATCAATTATGCTAGTTGAAAATCTTTACTTATTGATTGCTTTGATTTGAGTTGTATGTTGATTATTTTGTTTAGGTTCTTAATTTTCTTGTTTACTAATTGTGAGACATATAGTATATATTGTGAAACAAACTGTTAAACAATTTTAAATTGTCAGAGATTACAAAAATTACGATCTAAGTGTTATCATCTATATGTTTTAACAATTCCTTAAAATTTGAGTTTAAGTCTTGAAAAATTAAAAGCACTAATTAAACAAATTACAAAAATATATTGCTTGTTCTATTTTTCTTTGATACGTAATTAACAATGAGGATACTACTGTTATATGATGTCATTATTTTTTAATAAATTAACTATACCTACGCACTCACCCACACCATGCACGCATATAACTACAAAATTGAAATACTTTTTTCTAAGTAAATTATGTATACAAAATTTCAATTTGGAAAGGACATGTAATCATTATGTGATGATGTCAAGGCAATACTTGCATGTTCCAAGTTCAGTATGAAAGGCTTTGCCTGTGAAAGTGCTTCTATATCAGTGCCATGATTCTAAAACTATGACATGAACCACTAACGATCATCATATCACAACATATGTATGTATTGATTGTTCTAATTAAGTGATAGTGTCTAATAGGATACATATATATATGTAGCACACTATTAATGGACTCTTTTCTCTAGAATTGACTTCAACGCATGCAGCTTCATTGACAAACTGTTCTAATTACTTCACCCTCGTTGTTCAAAAGAAGGTGCTGGAACGAAATATTCATCATATTTTCTAAACTCTGCAACAATTCGAGTTTATATAAGACACATAGAATGCTAGTTATTTTTTTTTTATGAAAAAGACACAGAACTAACATATCAATATGATATATAAATTAAGATTTCGATGTAAACTTATGTCACGCTAATTTTGTTCTTTTGAGGACTTTTTGCTTTCTGTCTTCTTTTCAGTCAGGCAAAAGCACTCGTCTCTATAGCTAGTTAATCTTAAGTTGAGCCAATTCTTGTCTTAAGTATGATAATGTTTTCCCTTGCAGATTCCCATGCCATTATTGCGATTCCTTACTATATATACACACAGAATTATGGGAGTACGAATATACTGTACGTGTTAACCCTAGTTAGACCCAGCAAAGCCATTAGTATAGGAATATGATAGCTCAACAGATTAAGGACAAAGTTGACAAAATTGTATGCTAACAACAATCATAATTAATTAGAATAACCGATTTCTGTGCTAACTTCTTCTTATTACTTGCAATATAAATAAATCTATTTCCTTTGTTTCTTCACTACATCGGTAGTGGGAAAGAGAAGGTTGAAATAATTTTCACATTCAATCAATTCTTCATAGTACAGTTCTATTAATCACAAACAAATACACAACCAGAAGTAGGAAATGATATGCAGGACGAGTAGATAATAGAGAAAAGAAACTGGTATTTAGCCAATTTTCTTGCCAATGAAAAGTTGAGTATCGATACCTACAAAGGAAAAGGGCTACTTAGAAACACTGAATCATAGCCAAAACTGAAACGAATCGGACCAAGATGCTTGATTCCCCGGGAGTTGCTGAGTTATCGGATCTTGCAGAGAAACTAAAGACGCTCTTCACTCAAACATTAAAGTAGCTAGGGTTACTCATAAGCATGATATGCAAACACTGTTTTTTCACCTTGTTGCGTTTGTCTGTGACCTTGTTTGGTGTGTAAAAATGGCTCCTGGGTGTGATGGAGAAGGAGATGATCATGAAATGCAAGAGGGGGTCGATGGAAGATGATGATGATGATGTTTGTGAAAAAGGAATAGGTGGTGGTGGCTTTGAGAAGGTAATGATGATGATGATGATGATGATGGTGGTGGTGGAGAAGGGTGAGAGAGAGTGGAAAGGAGGAGAGCATGATGATTGTTGGTGTTGTGTGATGTCGAAGAAAGGTTGGAGAAAAATCCAAGGTAGTTTGTGTCATCCCTCTCTGATTAGTAAGAAAAAGAGAGTAATTGGTATGTGTCTGGTGGGGAGAAAGTTATCTGGAATATCATGGTGGCAACTTTTTCATGCCCCTTCAACTCTTGTTGCCAAAGAAAAGGAAATATGATGGCATTTCGTTTTCTTTGCACAAATTATTTCCTGCCACTGTTCCCTACTCTACAATATACCCAAACAAATTTTACTGCATCTGGGAAGATGTTGTTCCCAAGTAACTACAAGAAATGGCTGCTAGGGTTTGAAAAAGAGTTTAGATATTTCTTTTGGATTGATGTCACTTATACTCTTTCCTCTCTCCTGCTTATTTAAAATTACTTCTTTTTAAAAATCTAATACATAAGTACTTTTCTTGTGAGATGTTATTCTTTACACAAAAGTGTTGATCTAAAATAAGAATTTTTGAATTACATGTCATTATACATATGTGGCAGCATACGAAGGGGATAAAATGGTGAAAAGTTTTGGAGGTTGTCGTTAGAGATGAAATTTATCAGAGACAATGAAAGAGAATAGAGAATAAAGAATGAGAATGAGAGGAAAAAGTGAGAAGGAATATAGAGTTTAAAAAAAATATGTAAGTAGAGACAGAGAAAGTTAAAAGAAGATGTGGCCTTCTGAATGTAATGGTTGTCCTTCTGCAAAAGCAAGAACAGTGAACAGAAATAATAGGGACAAAACTGTTAGTTACTGTTCACAGATAATGGAATAATATTCCAAGGATTCTGAATCTTGAAAGCAATTAGTCATTGTTTGAGGAGACAGAGGAATAAGCATATTTTGAATATTTGTTTGTACAGTACCATATACCGCCTCTTGTGACATATATCAGTACGTTTTTTTCTGCAACATTTTTTACTTAATTTTTCTTGTTTTACATTTACCCCTTTATTTCTGACTTTTACACAACTTTATCTCACTCGCCTCAATTTTGTTGTCACTTTGTTTATACATCTACACGGTGACATCAGATATGCAGAATTTTATCTTACATAAAAATAAGTGAAATAAATAATATATAAAATATATAAAAAACTATATAGTTATAATATTTAAAATTTTGTATTGAAAATGGTTTGACTTTTCTTAAATACTTTTTTATAAAGTATTTCGAAAAGAGGAGAAGGGGTCGAATAGTTTTAATAGAAAACATTTTCGAAACCTAGCACGTTATGAAGCTCTCGAAATATTATTTTGAAAGTTTAGAGGTTCGAGTTGAAATATATGTATAAACGTTGATCAGAATGTTGTGTTATTCAGAATATATCTACTGTAATTTTTTGTAAAAATTTTCTTAATGAAAAATAATTGTTTAGCTGTGTTTGAAATATAAAATTCAACGACAGGTTTTACAAGATGATTCTTTAGTTATGAGAAGAGAGAATAATATAAGAGATTTTATACTGGTTTATTCTAAATTGAGTTCAGTTTTAAGTATTTTAATTCTCTTGCAATAATGATTTATTACAAGTAGTTCAGACTAAATCGCTCATAGAGGGGATTTAATTACAATACAATGTAGTCTAAACACTCCTAAATATTTCTCTCTTCTCTTCTCTTTTCTTCAGCTCAGATTTATTCTTTTTCTTTAAGCTCTTTCTCTCTTTTTCTCTTCAGGATAAATACATCGTTGTAACTTTACTTGTGCTCTTGAGCTATCCTTTTGATTTTCTTCTTGAGAGATCTTCTATTTATAGACCTCATCATTATTAATAAAATTATATATATATATATATATATGATACTTTGACAACATTTTTTTTACAACATTTTAATATCATCTACGTGTCATTCTGTGATTGGTCCATACTGATGTTTATGATTATTATTATTGATTGTGGAGTAATTTTGAACCAATCACAGAATGACAAGCAGATAATGTTAAAATGTTGTCAAAAAAATGTTGTAAAAGTATCATTATCCATATATAAAGTCTGGTATACATTTTAAATATTATATATCTTCCTGTAAATTGAAAACTCCTTTACTAATGAAACATGTAAATGAAATTAATAATCAACATAATAGTTTATGATCACATATTATATTTTAACATTAAAATAAAATAATAATTTAAATTATAAAATAAAGTCAGGAATTTTTTAACAGCAAAAAATTAAAAAAAAATTAAAAATTTAATTTATTTATAACAATAATACTAAATAGTATTGAAGTTGTATTATATAAATGTCTACAATGAGATATCTTTTTGGATTCTGAGTGTGAATATAAAACCATCTTGTTTAACTCGGTCCACTATGGATTGGTCAATTAGTGAGTCAACTTAGAGGGTTACTCCCTATACCACCCTAGATTGCTCCCTGCACCACCACATGTTTTAAAAATTCCAAAACTAACCTGTATATTTTAAAAAATCCTATACTCCACTTCTTTTCTTCAACGGATGTTGACATCCATTGAACGAAAAATTCTAAAACGGATATGTCACATCCACGGATGTGTCCATATCCGTTTAAGCTTTATGTTTTTTTTTTAGTTTTTAGTTAATTAATTTATTATATTAATAATAATTATTTAATTAAATAAAATAAAATTAATTTACGTAATATATTATAATAATCTATAAATTAATTAAAATATAATATTTAAATAAACTAAAATTAAAAAAAAACTTAAATGGATGTGGCCACATCGCACGTCCCTTGATTATAATTAATTAAAAAACTTTATAATTTAATTAATTAATAATTATTATTTAATTAAATAAAATAAATTTATTTATTACATATTATATATAAATTAATTTTATTTAATAAAATAATAATTATTAATTTAATTTATGTATTATTATTTAATTAATTATTTAAATATTTTTTATATAATTGCTTAGAATGTGCCACGTCGTTAAGGTTTTCTTTATTTTTTGTTTTAAGTTTATTAGTTTATTATATTTTAAAGTAATATATAGATATTATTTAATTTTTTTAAAAATTTATTACGTAATTATATATAAATTAATTTTATTTTATTTAATAAAATAATAATCACTAATTTAATTTATGTATTATTATTTAATTAATTATTTAAATATTTTTTATATAATTACTTAAACAGATGTGTCATATTCGTTAAGGTTTTTTTTTAATTTTTAGTTTATTAATTTATTGTATTTAAAATTAATATCTAAATATTATTTTTAAATTTTTATATTTTAAATTATATTTTTTTAGTTTTTAGTTTATTAATTTATTGTATTTAAAATTAATATCTAAATATTATTTTTAAATTTTTTATATTTTAAATTAATTTATAAAGTATTTAATTTTTTGTTTTTTATAATATATTATGTAAATAAAAAATATTATTAAAATAAAATCTAAAATAAAAACAATAAACTAAAATATAAAAAAAAAGTTAATCGGTTGAAGATGAAATGGATGTTGACATCTGTTTTATAGCAAGGGTAAATTGGGTATAAGGTGGTGTAGGGAGCATTTGGTGGTGGTGGAGGGAACAACACTCGTCAACTAAACCCAACTCATTATTAGCTAGCCAAAAATATTTGAATTTTGGCCCGACACATTATAGATTGGTGGGTTAACAGGTTGACTCCCTTAATTACAAGTTTTTTAAAATTTAAAAAAATAAAAATAAATTTCTAATTCAAATTCAAATAAAGGAGAAAGATCTTAAATCAGATTTATGATCAATCAAACATAAAATTTCATTCACACCACAAAGATATCACATAATCTCCTCAGCAAAATTTTTAATGACTTTATAGGAATTCAAATTTGTTTTTGCAAAAAACTGAGTTACTAACTAAAAACTTATGAATTTTTCATGTTGTCTAATCATTCTATACAAAAATAATTTCACACGAATCTTCGTTTCAATATTTTGTAAAATGACTAACCCAACAAAAAATATTTATTAAAAAAATTAGGTGGATACCAACCCGGTTCACCAGAAGTTCAACTCAGGTGAATCAAGTTCAAAATTGGCCAGTATCAAAATTTGAAAATGATTTTTATCAAGAGATGTGTGAGGTTATAAATTATATATAATTCATTAAATAAAAAGTTAAACTAATTAACTACTAAAATATTTAGTATTTATTATAATATAATAAATAATTCAAAAAATATAAATATAAATAATAATGAAAACTTACAATATTTTTATTTCTTAAGATTATATAATATTTTTTTAATATAATTTAAAACTTATTCTAATTTTAATTTACATTTTCAATTTTTTTTACATTAAATTATTTTTAAAATTTTATTTTATAAAATATTATCTAAATATGTTAGTAAAAAAATAAATTTATCATATCACATCAATTAAATTTAATATCAACTTTTCACATACTTTCAACTTTCAACTTTTTCTTAATTGAACAACCTCACTTTCTATCATTATTTTTCCTTCATTTTCACGTCTTCATATTTATCCCTTAATTCCAACAAAGCTGAATGATAATATACTTGTGTCCAGACTCAACTCTCATGTCTCGCAAAATTAGGCTAAGATGTATTAGAAATTCCATATCTATTAAAGATGATATAGTATTCTAATATTTAAAATACAACTTTACTTTTAGAAACCAGGTTATAGAATTAAATTAATTTTAAATTCAAATCATTTTAGTAATGGTTGAGACAGAAGTTTGACCATCTCATTTTATTTTCAAAATAAAACTATATGAAAATTGTTTTATCTCCTTTGTATATCTCACCTCTTATTTACTGTTTTAAAAAATTAAGGCTTAATAGTTTATTTTGTCTTTTGAATTTTGTCAATTAAATTCTTTCAATTAAAAGTGTGTTGATTTTTGATAAATTTTACGTTAACATTGTCTTTTTCGTTAAATACGTATAAACGGTGTTAACTTTTTTTTTTCTTTCTTATGTTTTTCTTTTCTTATGTTTTTCCTGCAACGTAACAAACTATTCTCTTTCTGTTATCAGTGTTATCTTTTCAAAATAGAAATTAAAGTTAATTTTTAACTTGATAAAAAACTTTTAGCTCCCAAAAAGAGTTAATAAATATCTATTTATTTGGCTAAATCTCATTAACCTTAATGAAAGAAATCAACAACTACAATCTGACTCATATGTTGCATAATTCTTTTTTTTCAAAGTGTATTGTTCAAAGATTATTGAACAAAAAGAGAAATAATGAAAATTTATTTTATGACTTAGCTAAATTGTGCTTTCTGTGTCTTTTAAGTAAAAAAAAATATTTAATTTATTTAAAAATAGAAATATTTAAGTTTATTAATTTTAATAAATAATATCACAAATTTAATTTTAATTTCTAGTAATTCTTACAGGATTGAATTATTTCTATTTTCATATTTAATTGCATTATTAAACCTAATCTTGTTTTTATTTTCATTTATGAATGTGATGTACATTGTTAACAAATAAATGAATAATTTACAAAAACATTTATCACTTTAATAGATTTCATAATAAATTTAAAATATAAAAAATTAACAGCTACCCTCTCAATTGTTTTTCTACAGTTAGTTTATTAAGAAATATTTTTATTTGTCATTAGTAGTGTCATTAACGTACTTAACCGGTAACAAATTTATTTTTAGAAAACTTGACTGAGTTGCTTTATCTATTATTTACTCGTTTTAAAATTATATCTTACCTTTTTTTACATAGTTTAAAATTAATTTATGTATATTAATTATAATGAAAACATTAAAACTAAAATATAATTTTATAATTATTTTATTACAATAAAAGGTACTCTCTTTGGCTCTAATTATAAGGATTGTTCTAAAACACTTATTTTTCTTTTCATAATACTCTTTTTTAAATGTTTATTATATTAATTAATTTTTATCAAAATATTTTTAATTATTCCAGTTGATATACAATAAATGCAATACATGGTCACCTTTTTCCTTTTATAAAGTTAGAATGAAAGAGTTTAGTTTTAAAATTTAAAACTTCATTAAATTTGTCATGTACATTAATGATTTAAGGATAAATTTAGAAAAAAAGTATTATAGTTAAAGATAGTTACCAATGCCTTATATTTTAAAATGGAAAAAAATTATATTCTTTATTTTTACGTGAAAATATTAAGTAACAGATAAAAAAGATAAAAGTTATAATTAGAAAAAACGTATTATTAACCTATGATAAGTTGCATAGATATCTTAAACTGAATCAGAATTTTGAAATGGGGAATATTTGAATGATGTTTCAGTTGTATTTAATGTTGATATTAATTTTATAATGTTTAGATTCATTTTATTATTATAAAAAGATAACTGACAAAAGAAAGAAAAAGATATGTTGTTTTGTATAAGAGAAGAAGAGGAAAAAAAAAAGTAACGTTGTTTGTGCGTATTTAATAGAAAGGAGGAGGTTGACTAAAAAAATCAACAAAATTGGAGATAAAATAAACTATTAAACCAAAAATTAAATTTAGTTTTTTAGATTTTCTAAAAGCATCAAGTTTAATTTTTTTGTTTCTTAAAAGTTTTAATTTAGTGTTTATGTTGGTTGGTCTTTTAATTTTCAATCAATAATTTTTATTTTTCTTCTTTTAAATACTTTTTTAAAGCAGTATTCATAGTCGACCAAGAAACCAACAAGTAACCAAACTAAAAAAAACCAAATTTGATGTTTTTTTTTTAAATTTAGAGAATTAAATAGAAAAAACTTATAATTAAAATTTTTTATAAAAATTAAAATAAAATTAGAAAACGAATTAAGCATATTTAAAATTTAAGCTGTTATAACTTCGCAATCTCTCTAACATTCCTAAACAACCCTTTAAAATCCATAACACTTTTTCTTTTCACTGACTTTAGTGGTTAACGATGTCACGATGTTAGGTAAAGACAACTCATGCAATTCATAGAAAACTTTTCTTAAGTAGCCAAAATAATAATTTAAGTGTATCCTCATGTTATTATTTGTTAAATCTGTACATTTAAAAACAAAATATCCTAGAATTACTTACGAAATTATCCACGAGTTGTGATAAATTATATACAAATGAAAATTCTTATTTAAATATATGTAGATCAACCACATTGCACATATTATGCTTATACTATTAATTATAGATAACTTTATTTTTTTTTCATTATAGACCAAACAATTCATAGACTTTGTCCCTAAAACTAACAATTTCATTATAATATATTAACTATATATGTACAAAAATTATTTATTTTCATACTTGTTATTATATGGCTCAATAAACATGTATCAATAAGGTTTTTTAAACTTTTTATTATAAAGTATTTCAAAATTACACCTATTTGAATTATATTCTTATATTATAACTAAATGTTAGTAGTTTGGTATAATAGTTTGGTATAATAGTTTAATTATCATTTTGTTATTGTTATCTAATAATAATATAGGTTTATTACCTATGTTAATGCTATAAATATAATTAAAATTCCCAACTAAATAAAAAGTAATACCTGTAATATTTACAAAGATCATAACTCTCTTAGTAGATCTTTCTCTAAACAAGATTTCAAATATAAAGCAAAATCAATTATCTTATCATAGGTCTGCAACACGCTCAAATTCCAAATCTAAATAAAAACAATATTTATCACACTAGTACAAAAAGAAGAAAAGACACCAGTTCTTTTTGTTTATAGGCATCGGTTTTGCAACCGAGGCATATACGACCGAGGTAAAAAAAGTAGACTATATACCTCGGTCACGGACCGAAATAAAACAAGATAGGATTATGTCTCGGTTTTTAGAGAACCGAGGCAGTAACGTGTTCTTTTTTTCAGATTTTAGAACTCGCGACCGTCAATCAGTGAGATTCAATTTCTGAGGTTGAATCTGAATGTAAGAAAACCCAAAAAAATATCAGCAGGAAGACAAGACCCTCGCCACCGTCACCACCGACACCAGTTTCCTTTGCTCGTCGCCGATCCGCACCGGGGTCCAGTGGTTCAAGCCTCGTTCCTCGATCTGCATCGTGGTCCAGTGGTTCAAGCCCTCTACTCGCCGCCGATCCGCACCAGGGTCCAGTGGTTCAAGCCCCGTTTCTCGATCCGCACTGGGGTCCAGTGGTTCAAGCCCTCTACTCGCCGTCGATCCGCACCGAGGTCCAGTGGTTCAAATGAAGATGGAGAAACTTTTAGCACCCTCAAGTACCTGGGAGCGTGGCAGCAAGCTTGGCGAGACAGAAAATGGAGGTAGCCGCGACAAATGGAGGCAGAGGCAGCAGCGAACCCAGAACTGAGAAGCACCGGCGACGGAGATGGAAGCAAAGGCGCGCTCCAAACGTTGCAGAGGAAACGACCAAAGCACTTGGCGGTGGTGACCACAAGGAGAGGACGAGACGACGACGGCAAACGACGGTCACCGGCGATGGGAGCAAACGTGATGGAAGCAAACGTCGATGGAAAGGGTTTTTCTATTTCGCGCTGAGAAGAAGATGAACAAGAGAGTGGTTCTGTTTCGCGGAGCAATTTAAATAGCTTACTGCCTCGGTTCTCCACTTAACTGAGGCATAAACACCTTACGACCTCCGTCAACAACCAAACCGAGGCGTAAACACCAGACAGAATTACGTGGAAAGGCATCAGTCTTCCAACACCCGAGGCATGCAAACGTTACTACCTCGGTCAACAATGTAACTGAGGCGCAAAGAATCGACAAAAATAAAAAAAGCTGCATCATCACCTCGGTCAGTGTGGAAATGCGAATTGCAGGCCTTTTATGTTTCGATTCTGAGTACAACCGAAGTAGTAGATGTACATCAGAACAGCTAGCAGGCAGAGCAGTCCCATCTGGGCAGGCGGAACAGGTATGGAGCAGAGTTTTATGCCTCGATTTAGCTTAGAACCGAGGCAGTAGCAAGCATTAGGCATCGGTATCGGAGCAGCCAAGGCATATAGATCTATACACTTCGGTTTCTGTAAAACCGAAGCCTATATGACACTTTCTAATCCCTTTGTTTTACTAGTGTCATACATAAAACTTCATAAACTAGAAACATCTAAATTCCATAATTAAGATTTATAAAATTTAAAAAAAAAACGAGAATCACACAATTTTAGAACTAAAGTTATGATACACGTGGAAAGATATGACACAAAAACTTAATAATTTTTTATGCATCATATAAAAAATCAAAATCAAAATAAAATTTTAACATTGCATAATTCTTACATGTATTGAGGAGAAAGTATGTGTAACTTTCTCCATAATATATTACCCTTCAATTCCACAGATTTAATGAGATAAATGGTTCCAGATCTCCCCTTATAACAGATTGATTTTCAACGCCATAAAAACTCAATTAGATTATGACGAAGTTTTACTCCTTTTAACTCTTTTATTTTATGATCCCTTAATATGAATATAGGAAGATGAAAAAGATACATAATTAGGAGGAAGATGACCTTGCTTTTGCATTAATGCTATAAATTCAATTATTATAATAGACTCTTTAAGTAGAAGTCATAAGAAAAAAAAAACTATTTGTCATTTATTTCAATATCTATTTTATTCTTTATGATTAATTTATTTAAGATTTTAATTAATTAGTCAAGCGTCTATAACAAGAATTATAAAAGCCTACTATTTGTGAATCTACCTACAATAGTGAAAATTAGGGATGTGATAATAGTTGTGATGGCCAGGGATGTTCCAAATTTATTGTTTTTGTTTATGATGTTTTTTTCTATCCACTTCTTTAACTTCCATTCCCTCCTCCTTTAGATCCAAAGTGGGCGACTTTCGTATATGGATAAAGTGTTATAATTAATTTGTTTACCAATATAACTTTGCTAGATTTCTTTTTTTTGGTAAATTTGCTTTTGGTGGTGCAATGTATGAACATTCATGCAATATGGTTGAGTGTGGATAATGAAACTGATATTATGAGCTGTTCTCCACTGAATTTGATGACCCCCTCACCAAAAAGGTTTCTTATAATACATTAAATAAAATTCATTTTCTTCTAAGTGCATGAAAAAATCTGTTTCGTTTATCCTGCGCATTAAAGTTGGATGTAAGTCAAAACATGACATCATTGGCATTGACATTTATAATTGAATTTTTGAGGTAAAAAGGTCCGTACAAAAGGATCAATGTCTAGAGATAAGAGATAGAATCATGCTAAGATCAGACATCCCACAGGCCTTCATTATAATATATGTTAAAAGAAAAGACACCCGAGGCTATATTAAGAATCTTTTGAAAATATAGAACATTATTTAATATTTTCATAAGTCTCTTCTTTTGTGTTGAAATAAATTTTGTTATCTGTGTGGTTTTTTCTTTATGTTTAAAAATGAGTCAGGTCAGATACCTGTTTTATTTAAAAACTTATTATTTGTCTTGTTATTGTAATATATTAGCCAGAAAATACCTTTAGATTTTTTATATATGTTGATATTTATGGATACTAGTGAATATATATATATATATATATATATATATATATATATATATATTAATTTTAATTAAAATTATTTAAAAATAATTCTTTAAATATAACATTAAAATAAAAATAATAATTTTAAAGTATAATTCAAATTAAAACATTCACTAAATTATTAATGTAATGTAAATTTAAATAAGTTTCACTAAAATCTGAATTTTAAAAATTTAATCTTTTAAAAAATAACTTCAATTTTTTATGTTTAAATAAAAATAGAAATATATGAAGTCAGAGTTTAAACAATTTTTTAATAATTAATATTTATTTTACTAGTAATTTTATTTTAAAATAATATTTAAATAAAATTAACTAAAAATTATTATCAAAGAAAAAAAACTATGTGAGGGTTGTAGTGAGTGCCCGTGTATCGGATTATAGAGAGAAATATATATCAAGTTTTTATATTGTCTTATTCTCTCTTCTAATATGATTTTTATATAAAATTTATTCTTATATGATAATATCTTAATCTTAAAATATTATAAAAATATTTTTTCCAAATTTTGTTGAGTGTTTCAATTGATATTTTTGTGGGATCAATCGAGACACTGACTTTGTCATTTTTAGATGGGTCGTCTGAGTCGTTCACTTTTCTTTCGTCTGGGCCGTTCGATCACGCCGGTCTTGGCCGATCGGTTTCCTTCGTGTTCCAGGGGGAGGTATCTGCAAAAGATATTCCGACGCTCAAGTTAGGCGTGTAATTTGAAGTGTGAGTTGAGTGTGAATGGAACGTACCTGACTTGCTTGTGGCCTTGACCCTCTATTTATAAGTTGTTTCATTGACCTTAAGCTGACATTATAGCCCAATAAAATATAAACAGAATAAGATATAAACAGATTATCTAAAAATTTGGTTGGTTGTTTATAACCTGCTTATCAATATCTTTAATTAGATATTATTGATTATTTTATCATCTGCTAGACTATTGGCCCAATAACTTAAACGCTGGTCCAATTGCAGTCCAATCTTTAACTTGATTGACTGTAGCGGATGGACTGAACGGTCCTAAATGAATGGACCGAATGGTGCTGAATTTTAACCGTTCAATCTTCACTAGGTACGATACATTGAGTAACATTATTAAAATCAATATTTAAAGTCGAAGTTTCATTGATTTTTATCTTTAGAAAGTATCTTAAAAGGTTGAATAAGGATATTTTAACTCATGAGAGACTTATTGATGTATCAGAATAAACATTTAATCATAGGCTAAGAGAAATTTTTATTCCGAAAAATGACATCAATATTACAATTTCAAATAAGCTAAAATAGTATTATTATGTAAAAATTATTACATCTCAAATATTGTCCACTTCTAAATTTAAAAAAAAATTGTTTTGATTAGAATTGGAGACTAATAATAATTTAAATACTTTTTTCAAATACTTTTTTCAATCTTTTGAAATATCTTTTAAAAACAAAATCATAATAAATTTCAAACTTAAATAGATGATATGATAATTGACATTAATAATATTATCATATTATATATATATATATATATATATATATATATATATATATATATATTATTTACTTTGATCATGATGAACCAATAAACATACGGTCATTAGTTATGAACTTGTGTATAAAACTACTGTGACTTAGATGGTAGTAGTGTCGACACGTATACCTCTTTAATTAATGTAACTTGGTAGATGCTGAAAGTTTTTAGTTTATTTTATCGCCTAGAGACACGCGTAAACAAATTGATTTGCAAAGTTACATCAAAAGTAGTGAGTTTAATTTAGAGTTTTGTTCGTGATGTCACACTTTGAATTCTTTTTTTATCTGAGACTAGCTTAATGGTTGATTTAAATCAGTTTAGCACTTAAAAGTCAAAATTCTGATTGATGTTTATCACTTAACAGGTGGGAGTATTTTGGAAAAGAAGCTATGTTAGGTTAAAAGATGGCATTACAAAATGACTTCTACCTAACACTTGTTCTACTTCCTAGTAAAATTCAGAGATCCGCAAACCAGCAATTTGAAAAATACTTTATGGAAAGCTTGTCATTGTTGCACAGGTGACACCTGGACAATGTTACAAATTGGATAAAACCGTGTCCTTGGTGGTCCATATGTAATCAATCTTTCAAAAATGTAACTATCTCACTTTACTTTAAGCCCTTTTTTATAAATTTATATTAAGTATCATTATATATAGTATATATACTTTCATACATCTCAAAATGTATATTCACAATTTGTTATTATACGAAAAATATTATTAAAAAGAAAACAAAAACAAGAAAATATGGAAAGATCAAACTAAATTCATGTTTAAGAAATACAATCTTATAAAAAAAAATAACTCTAAACATATACGTGGCTGAATCTTATTATTTAAAAAATGTTAAATTAAGTTGGAAAATTAAATAAGTCTTTTTTATTTTTATTTATCTCAATTTGATTTTTATTTTAAGAAATTTGATACAATTAGGGTGAATAGTTGAATAAATAAGGTGTTCTTTGTTGGTGGAAGCAATAATGAGATGAGTAGACCTGTTAAATAGGTCCACATAATAGGACTTGGTCCTAATCCACGTAGGTTGGAGCCAAAAAAGCTTATAGGACCAAAAAATTCTCTTATTAAAAAAGTTTACCGGGTTAAATATCCCCAAAGTCCTTTGGGTTATGACCAACCCATAACCTTTCCCAGGATGAAAAATATGTAATAATAAACTTATTATCTTAGCATTTAATATAAATATATACTTAAAGTTTTAACTTCTATAACTGATAAAATATTTGTTATCAATGTTATACTTTCAACTTTTATCATCACTTATTTATGGGTTATTAAGAATAAAGTAGTAAAAAAAGTGGTGAACTTTCTGCAATTTTTTTGGACAAATATGATGAGGAGAATTTACCAATAGTGGACATTTTTTAATTTACCAATAATGGATTCCCATAATGGAACCCAAAAACGACAAAGCTTGAAAGTATAACATTAATAACATGCGATCAAGGGGCTTAACCCCATGTTATCAATGTTATACTTTAATAACATTGATAAACACGGCTGATAAAAAACTGGAGCCTCCATGCATGGTGATGAACATAGTGTTATCAACAATGACATACAATTATCCTGCAAATAAATTGAACGTATATCTCTCTGACGATGGAGGCTCTAAGCTAACATTCTACGTTCTCTTAAAGGCCTCCATTTTCTCCAAACATTGGTTACCTTATTGTAGAAGATTCAATGTTAAGCTACGTCCCCAGAAGTTTTCTTTACTCAACCCCAAAACTCAAGCACTAGCGCTGAGTATCAGGAAGCATATTTACATATCAAGGTAACCAAGTTTTTTTTTTATTATTAAGCACGTTGAACGAATATATATATATATATATATATATATATATATATATGTATATATATATATATATATATATATATATGTATATATATATATATATGTATGTATGTATGTCAGAAATTTATAAGGAAATGAAAAGTGAGATTGCATCAATAGTAGCAAAGGGAGAGCTTCTAGAGAATGTGAGAAATGGGCACAAGGGATTCTCAGAATGGAACCCAAAAACGAAAAAGCTTGAAAGTATAACATTGATAACATGTGGTCAAGGAGCTTAACCCGGTCCTAATTTAATGTCAACCCATTCAATGAGGCTATTAGGGCTAGAGGCTTTGAAAATGCCCCCTATAGTGTGGATAAAAAAGATGTGGTCTAGCTCTATGAAAGGCCAGGGTTGGCCTTGGGCTCTAAGGTAAATTGACAGCTCTAGAGACGAGATCCACAAACCCTTGTGCATCATGAAGGAGTGAGAACGTGATTTTGTTTGGTCTCGTTGCCGAAATCACCAATATAACCTTTGATTTGGTGTAGGGGAAGCGAGGATTGGAGAGTGTACCGACAATGGGCATAAATTCTTCCTCCTCACCTACAATGTCCCATTGCAAATAAAAGACGTTGGAAGCACGAGACTTTTAGGAAGCTACTATGCACATCACGGTTTGGTAAAAAATTATTCCACAAAATTTGCACCCGATTCTTCTACACCCACAATCTTCGGAAGCAACAACTTTTTCAATACAAGATTTACAACAATCCCCCACATATTGCAAAAAACGAGAAATAAAGATTGAAAGAAAGAGAAAAACGCTCATATGGACATAAGCATGGAAAGTGCATCCCAATGTTTTTGATTTGGACATTGAACGTACCTACTCAGTGTACCTATACTATACATAAGCAATATCAAGTCTAGAAAAGCTCATCAAGTGTAGTAAGCTCCCAATTATCTGGGCATGATGAGGCTGAGAGATAAATTCTCCTCTATTTTTCATTAATTTAGAGTTACCATCATAGGGGGTACTCACAGGTTTGAAATCATAATACCCAAACTTCTTAAGAATTTTCTCAATGTATTGTTCTTGGGATAGTAATATACTATCTCCCTTCCTTATGATTCTAACACCTAAACTCACATTGGTTTCACCTATTTCTGTAATTTCAAAGTTCGATCCTAGAGACAATTTAGTTCTAGCAAAAATCTCCATGTACCAAAAATTAACATGTCATCCACATACAAACATATAATGACACAATCGCCATATTCAAATTTAGAGTACATACATTTATCAACATCATTAGGCGAAAAATCATCACATAACAATACATTATCAAGTTTTTCATGCATTTTTTTGGCGCTTGTTTCAACCCATACAAAGATTTTAAAAGTTTGCATATTTTATTCTCTTGACGAGGTACAACACACCCTTCAAATTGAGTTATATAAATTTCCTCCTCTAAATCACCATTGAAAAAGACAGTTTTAACATCTATTTGGTGTATCACTAGCTTATGGATGACAACTAAGGCTAACAATATTCGAATAAAGGAAATCCTAGTCATAGGGGAAAAAGTGTCAAAATAATCTATATTGGGTTTTTGAGTAAAACATTTTGTTACTAATCGTGCCTTATACTTCTCTATAGATCCATCAAGATGATACTTTTTCTTAAAGATCCATTTACAACCAATGTGTATTACTCCTTTAGGCGAATCTACTAAGGTCAAAGTATTATTTTTCTGAATTGATTTAATTTCAATCTTAATGGCTTTATCCTATTATTTTACATCAGGAGAATTGATGGCTTCTACAAAGCTACTTGGATCATTATCAACTGATAGGTATAGAAATCATTACCAAATAAAGTTTCCTTCCTCTGTCTTTTACTTCTTAATTCCTCACATAAAGCATCATTGTTATTATTATCTACAGGTTGAGACGTCTCACTATCCTTTAAAGGAAAAACATGTTAAAAAAACTCAACATTTTTCATCTCCATTATAGAATTACTTTCAAGTATATCACTTTTAAGAACTAGAAACCTATAGGCAGCATAATGTTCAGCATAGCCTAAAAACATGCAATAAGAGATTTTAGAGCCTGTTTTCCTATTCTTAGGATCGGGTAACATCACCTTAGCTAGGCACCCCACACTCTTAGATATTTAAGTTTAGGTTGATAACCTTTCCACATCTCATAGGGAGTTTTACCAATTTTCTTATGAGGTATTCTATTTTGTAAAAAAACACGCAGTAAGCAAGGCTTCTCCCCAAAAGTTATCAGGTGAACCAGAATTAATAATCATAGCATTCATCATCTCTTTAAGAGTTCTATTATTTCTCTCAGCTACTTCATTAGACTCAGGTGAATATGGTGGGGTTAATTCATGTATTATACCTTCTTTAACACAAAATTCATTAAACAATACATATTCACCATCTCTATTTGATATAATCCAAACATCCAAAATATATGTCAAAATATCTGCTAATGAAAGTAATTTTTTAATAAAATAAGAACGTTGCAAACCAAATAAAAGACGTTGGCAATATCCTTTCTTGCAAAAAATGTTGGAAGCACGAGACTTACGGAAGGCTACTATGCACATCATGGTTTGGTAAAAAACCATTCCACAAAATATGCATCTGATTCTTTTGCACCCAAAATCTTCGGAAGTAACAACTTTTGCAATACAAGATTTACAACAAAACATTGATGGTCCAGAAGATGAATTTGTAATGTGTTTGAGGAAATTAATAGAGATGACATTGTTGTAGAAATTGTATTGTTGTTCTTCTTTCTCTATTTTTTTAATCTTTATATTAGATTAAATTTTATGTTGTGTTTCATTTTGTATAAAAAAAAAGTAAAGAAGTTGTTATGATGGTTGGCGGATGGAAGAAGAAAGAGAATTTATATTATGTGTAGGTTTTTTTTTGGTATTTCATCTCAATTTTTTAAATATTGTTATAAAACAAAATTTCATGTTAGAAAAAAATATTGTGCCACATATGCATCACTTGTCAAATAAGTATGTCTAATAATGTAGTTGTTAACGATTTTAACAACATCAAGAGAAAAGGAATGATTAAAGTGTTGAAACAAAAAGCTAGGGACCAACTTGAAACTTTCAAACCAAAGTGGGGACCAAGTGAGTAATTAAGTTTTTTTTTATGGTTTTGGAAGATTGTCAAGGTAAGTCTATTTTTTTTTTTGGTTTGGGAAGGTGGTAGAGGTTTCATAGGATGTTGTAGAGGTAATACATTTCTTGAAGGCTTCAAGAAGTATATTTCCTTTTGTCATTGCACCTTTGGTTCCTCCTTCTCCTACTCTGGTTCCTCCTTTGTCATTGTTGCCACTGATCCTATTGTCATCGTTATTATCACCATCATAATAAGAAAAATATCTATTTAAGAAAATCCAACAAAAATTGGGACCATAAAAGTAATTAAACCTTAAAATTATATTGATGAATTTACTAATAGATTTAAAAATAAAAATCACTATCAACAAATTTTATCATGGCATAATTAAATCTAAAACGGAATTGTGGTACCCATTTTAGCTATGAAAAATATAATAAAAACTTTGAATTGTCGAGAGATTCATTAAAGATAGATATTTTCGTCTTTAATTAAAATCTTAAAATCCTTTAGTAAGTTTTGAGTGAATTTTATTTTAGTGACAAAAATATTTTCGTCTATAAAATCTATTGGTTAATTTACTAATTTTTTTTCATTAATTTCTGTATAGTAATAAAAATTTGAATTTAATAGATGTACTATTTATTTTCTTTTTAGACGTGAGAGATTGGATTTTGTTTTTTCAATTTATAAGCTAAACATGTCTTTAACTTGATATTGTTGGCTAGATTGACTTGATTTTTTTAAATTTATTTTTCATACTGTGTATTAGTAAAATGGTTATTATATAGGTATTTGTCATTTTGTTAGTCGACATAAAAGCTCAATTAAATAGATATTATTATTTTGTTATATATAGTTTGTCTTATTCGTGCAGTATTAGAAAGTGAGTTTATGCCTAACTCATCCCCACAAAACCGGCTTGTAAGGTGAGGTTTGCACCTCACTTATATATTATATTTTGGCCTTATCTCTAGTCGATGTGGGACTTCCAACACACCCCCTTCACGCCGAGGTATAGACATCTCGTGCGTGATAGTAGAAATTGGGTGGTCCGATAACGGCCCGATTGCGGGTGGAATAGAAGAATAGAATGCCCACTTAGAACTCGCTAGGATAGGCTCTAACCATGGCTCTGATAACATTTCTGAATTTTCCTGTGAAATACAGGACAAGTCAACCCTGCAGATGATTGGCAAAGCTGAAGAAAGAGATGGCTTGTATGTCATGATAGTTCCTGCACCCACACCCCTTGGTTCACCAGCTACTATTACTTCTGAGAATTCTATTGCTTGTTCTACAATAAGACATAACTCTATAGATATTTGGCACTATAGACTAGGGCATCCTTCTTTTTCTTGTTATACCAAATTACGCAACATGTATGCCACTTTACCCAATACAAAATACACGCATTGTGATGCTTGTCATTATTCTAAGCAAAGAAAATTACCTTTTCAATTAAGTACTACTGTTTCAAAAGCTCCTTTTGATTTAATTCATGTTGATATTTGGGGGCCCTATAGTACTTCTTCTGTTGATGGTTTCAAATATTTCTTAACTATAGTGGATGATATGTCTAGATACACATGGATTAAATTAATGACAAGTAAATCAGATACAAGATCACAACTTATTGGCTTTGTTTCTTATATAAAAACACAATTTGGCATTGACGTAAAAGCTGTTAGATCAGATAATGGTAATGAGTTTGCAATGACAAATTTTTATAGACAAAAAGGGATACAACATCAATTATCATGTGTTGAAACACCTCAACAAAATGGAGTCGTTGAGAGAAAACATCAACACATTCTCAATGTTGCTAGATCTTTAATGTTTCAATCCCATTTGCCCATAATTTTCTGGTCTTTTGCTGTTCGTTATGCTGTGCAACTCATTAATATTTTACCTTCCAAAGTTTTGACATATTTTTCTCCATCTCAGCTGTTACACAATGTTAAACCTGACATTACTTACTTACGAGTTTTTGGCTCACTTTGCTATGCTTCAACTCTTCAAACTCATAGAACAAAATTTCAACCTCGTGCAAGAAAATGTGTTTTACTGGGTTTTAAAACAGGAGTGAAAGTCTACCTTTTGTTAGATTTCAATTCTAGGGAAATTTTTCTATCAAGGAATGTAGTATTTTATGAAAATATATTTCCTTTTCTTACTAGTGACAAGCACTCACCTATTAATACACAAAATTCCTTGGATTTTGTCACCAAAATTATTTCACCTCCATCACCTCTTTTCTCAGAAGTTACTGATCAACCCTCTTTACCACTTACATCTCCTCCTTCTATTGTTTCCGACCCTGTTATTTTCTCTTCTCAGCCTGTTTCTGTTGAACCTGTCACTGCTACTCCACAAAGGAAATCAATTAGGCCAAAACATACACCATCTTACCTGCAGGACTATCATTGCAACATGTCATCTACTTCTTCCGCCACTCAGTCATCCACAGGTACCTTATATCCTATCTCTTCATATCTATCATATGATGCATTATCATCTCTTCATAAATCATATGTCCTTAATCTTTCCCAAGTTAGTGAACCTAAAACCTATAACCAAGCCATCAAACATGATTGTTGGAGAAATGCCATGGATCAAGAAATTGCAGCTTTAGAAAATACCAAAACTTGGGTTTTGACTGATCTACCTAATGGAAAGCAACCTATCGGATGTAAATGGGTATACAAAATAAAGAGGCATGCTGATGGGAGTATTGAACGATACAAGGCAAGGCTTGTAGCCAAAGGCTACACACAACAACAAGGTTTAGATTACTTTGAGACTTTTTCACCTGTTGTCAAACTCACAACAGTAAGATTGGTTCTAGCTTTAGCAGCTTCCAAACATTGGTATTTACATCAACTAGATGTAATTAATGCCTTTTTACATGGGGATCTAGATGAAGAAGTATACATGTCTCTTCCTCTTGGTTATAAATCTGAAAAACCAGGACAAGTTTGCAAGTTGTTGAAGTCTTTATATGGACTCAAACAAGCCTCTAGACAATGGAATTACAAGTTGACAACTACTTTACTTTCTTTGGGCTACACACAATCAAAATCAGATTATTCACTTTTTGTCAAAAGTGATTCTGCTCATATTACCATCTTACTTGTTTATGTAGATGATATAGTTTTGGCAGGTGATGACATCCAGGAAATCCAAACTGTGAAGGCTCTATTGAATGCAAAGTTCAAGATTAAAGACTTAGGCCAACTCAAGTATTTTCTGGGCTTAGAAATTGCAAGATCTCAACAGGGCATTAATTTGTCACAAAGGAAGTATGCTCTAGAGTTACTAGAAGATGCAGGATTGTTGGGGTGTCAACCTGTTTCTACTCCTATACAGCCAGGCACAAAATTTTCCAAGACAGAAGGGAAACCCTATTCAGATGTGCAGGCCTATAGAAGACTTCTTGGCAGGTTACTATATCTAACCAACACAAGACCAGATTTATGTTTCGCTGTTAGTACTCTCAGTCAATTTCTTTCCAATCCTTTGGAAGATCACTATGCAGCAGCAATAAGAATCCTGAGATATATCAAGAACAATCCAGGACAAGGATTATTCTTTCCCTCCAACACAGAACATGCTCTCAAGGCTTTTAGTGATTCTGATTGGGCTGCTTGCCCTGACACTAGAAGGTCTGTGACTGGTTTTAATGTGTTCTATGGTGCATCATTAATTAGCTGGAAATCCAAGAAGCAAGGTACTATATCTAGATCATCAACCGAAGCAGAATATAGAGCTTTAGCTTCCACAACATGTGAAATTCAATGGCTTCTGTATTTGCTCCATGATTTGAAACAACCTCTACCACAACCAGTTTCTCTGTTTTGTGACAATCAATCTGCTATACAAATTGCACAAAATCCAGTCATGCATGAAAGAACAAAGCATATTGAAATTGATTGTCATCTCATAAGAGATAAAGTTCAAGCTGGTGTAATTAAGCTCCTGTCCATTCCTACTTCAGCACAACTTGCAGACATTCATACTAAAGCTTTGCATCCAGCACAATTTCAATCTTTGTTGTCCAAGCTGAGCATTAAGGATATATATGCTGCAGCTTGAGGGGGATATTGGATTTAATTTATTTTCCGTTCATATCTGTGCATTTATCTTCATATATTTATATTTTATTTTTATATTTATATTCCGTTTATATATTGTTTCAAACAATTATATACATGAAAAATTGTACTCTCTTCTGATGGAATAAGAAATACAATTCCTATCCTTTCTTTTCTCATAACATGCAGTAAAATGAAAATGTCCAAAATACTGGATTATGTTGCCAATTTTTTCATCTAACTTTAGTTTCATATTTTTTGTATGGATTATCCCGAGTATGTTAAAGCAAAACCTTTCAAAGCTAAGGGTTAAATTCTTCAAGTTTGGACTATACACTTATAAAACAACTGATGACTTAAGCTTGATTAATTTATTCAGGTGAACATATTGAAAAGTTTTAGCTTCATAAATAAAATAATTAATGTTAAGAATTTTTATTAATGGTTATATTTGGAGCTAAATGTATTTCTTTTTCATGGTAGTTTTAGTAGGGAATCCAAGATCTAAGTTGCCTAAACTGATTATCTAATTATTTCCTGCTAAATTAACTCAACACATTTAACCGAAGATTTTAAAGGCTGTGCTTCTAAGTAGCAAAATCCAAGATTTCGGTACAATTTTCAGTGTACATATTTTATAGATTATAGTTATAGCTATACTTTCGATTACTAGTTAAAAATATTATAAGTTTTTTATTTAATGATAATTTCTTGGTACGTGTAAATTCAATTGACTATACATTTAATACATATATATTCTCATTATATATCTTAAATTCAATAAATATATCATAGTAATATTATGTAATTTATTTAGTTTTCACGAATGATTTGTGTGATTTACTATATATTTTGTAATGATTATGTTGTTAAGTAGAGTTTATCCCCATTAAATGAGGGATTACATTATCAAACATTGCGACGTTGAGTTTGAAACAATGGAACAGTTTGAGTGCACGGTTTCAATGGTTTACATGATTGGGAATTTCCTTCACATAATATTATCTTCTTTTTTCAAATTATTCAAAAGTAAACGTCCTTTTTGTTTATAAAATAGTAGAATTGAGACTAAAATAAAATTGACAACATTTGAAATTTGTGTGGAAAAACCTATATGATTAAAAAGAAGAAACAGGATATATTACCAATGAAGAAATACATTTGAGTTTTATTTTTTAAAACAAGTAGCATTTTTAATTATTTTATCGAATCAGAAACAGTATACATCAAAGAATATATATCTTCTATCATTAACATAAGTAAAAGAATATAATTTATACAACAAGTTATGTGGGTCGGACTTCAGCAACCCAGGTTCAAATTGAGAGCAATTTGCTTAACACATTAAACAACTCACACGACTTCACAATCATAGTGAGAGTATAGTAATCTGCCGTTTAACGAAGTCAAAACTGAAACAGATATCAAATTATTGTCGGCCGAACAATGGCCACCTCAATAAAATATTTGCCTTTATTTATTTCCACACAACACAAACATCTTTTTAGTGAGAGGGAGAGATCGTATACAGTTCATATTAATCAACAAAAAAATTGTAAAGGAAAAAATTAGGGTCAAGAAAACAAAAGGGCCAAATTGGCCTTTACAAAACAGAAGGAACAGGATTATGGGTCCTATAATTTAGATAGAAGGAACTAAAATCTGCCAAACCTTAATGTCGCAGTCCAAACCGCCACTGTAGACTAGAAAAGATGTCTGAGAGTGCGACGGATTACAGTGGTCAAGCACGGCAGTTAAGCACTTGATCGAACCACCGTGTCCTTCCAAAACAGCTAAACAAGAGTATTGTGCATGAAAACCTCGCCAAATTCTTATCGTTTTATCAGCAGACCCACTGCACACCAAATCGCCCACCACAGCCAAACACAAAATGGATTTTGTGTGGCCCCTCAACGCACCCACCAACCCCATTCTCTCTCCCTTTTTCTCCCAAACCAACACCGATCTATCGCATGCACCCGAATACAAATGCTTCTCGTCACTGCTCAGAGCCAGCGCATTCACCCCAGACTTGTGCTTCTCCAAACTCTCCACCAGCCTGTGTTTTCCTTCCCCTTCCTCCTTCCTCCACACCTTGATTCTCTTGTCTGCTGATCCCGTGTACACGCGTCCATCGTAAGATACTGCCACGGCGTTTATGGCGTCGTCGTGTGCGCTCGTCACGGACTCCAGGCACGCGAAGTCCTTCGTTCTCCAGATTTTTATGCTCCTGTCCCACGAAACGGAGTACAGCAAGGTCCCGTCTTTCGACAGGGCCAGCGCGGACACGGTGTCCACGTGATGAACCCACGTGCACTTCTTGTGCCTTCGGATTTGGACATGGTTCTTCGGAATCAGAACCTTCGAGGCGCGGTCTCCCAGGGTCGGGAGTGTGGCCACGTGCGTGTATTTTTTATGGTCGTCAACGTCGTGTTCGTGTTTACCGTTGTTGTTGGTGTTGCTGATTTTCCAGACGCGGATTTTGTGGTCTTGGTGGGCGCTGAAGAGTTTGTTGGATTGAATAATCAAGGACTTAACGGCGCCGTTCCCGGCGAGAATGGTGTTCTGAGGGTGGGAGTTGAGAGGGGTGCGGTTCCAGGACCTGATTTCCCTGTCGGAGGAGCCTGTGTAAAGGAATTTACCGGAGAGGGTTAGGGAGGAGATGTGGGAGGTATGACCCTTGAGGGTGGTGAGGCACTGGTGGAAGGTGGTGGCGGTGGTGGTGGAAGGGTTGAGGGATGGAACTGAGATAAGGCTGCGTTGTGAAGAGAGGGGTGTTGAGCCTGGTTGATGGTGGGAGGAGTGAGAAGAGGAAGCGAAGCTATATGATGGAGGGTATTCCATGATTCACATGCTAAGGTAAGGTGAGTGAGTGAGTGTGTGAAAATGGTGTGGCAGATAGCGAAATCAGATATTATTATATATAGCCATCATAAATGTACACCATAGGGGAGGAGAGAAAATAAGAACAGAAAAGGTGAAGAGTGAAAGTGATACATTTAATACAACAAATGTAATAGGTTTTAATAAATTTTGATAAAGTTAATGTTTTATTAATATTTTTATATGACAATGCATGTGATGAAATTAAAATGGAAGAAAAGAAAATATATAGATGAAGGACAAAAGCGGTGGATGTTAACAATTTTTAAAATTATGTCAGTTCAAAATTAATTCTAAACTCACCTTATGATTCAACACAACACCAATAATTATAAAAATGAAACCAAATATATATATATATATATATATATATATATATATATACACACGTGGAGGGCAGAGAATAATAAGTTGCTAGTTATAGTTATACTGTTCCTGTGGGGTCTGCAGGGGACATGTGAGGAGCAAGATTAGACCTGAATTGATTAAGGTGTGATTTGAACTCATTACGCATCCTAATTAAATAGGTAATCATGTTAATCAAATTAAGCTCGGATCTATTTCCCAAGTGTCTTTCCCATTCGGCCTTTCTAAAGTTGAGTTGATGGAAAATCGTACCAAGTTGAGCTCAACTTTTATGCTCGTCTACTTGGATCATCTCACAAATTTAGGTCAGGCCACTTGGAAGAAAACGCACTTTTTTAAGTATATTAAAGAATTAATTAATCTAAGGATTTTTCTTCGTAAAATTAGATTTAAGAAGCAAAGGATACATATATGACAAAAGTATTATGGATTTTTTGGTACCCAACTAAAAGCATAATAATTAAGCGATTGAATTCAGAGGTCACGGTTTTTAATTAATTCTACCAAAAACCTAGTAAACATTTTTTTAAGGATATGTATCTAGCTGCCAACAGCATCAGATGGGTGTTACCCACTAACTGACTGTCATGTCAGTGTTTTAGGAGCAGCTGATGCTGAGAGCAATCTCGTAAGCAATTACTAGAGGATCAATCTCTGTGAATAAAAGAAACACACATAAAATTTGTATATAAAAAAATAAATAAATAATTGAAGGTTTAGGTCACTGATAGAGACTTGTCATCAATTGTTTTGGGTGCAAGTTTTCTAAGGGCCGTGAAAGAATACAAATATCTCACGTTTAAAAGCAGTGTAAAGTTAATCATATATAACTATATATGTGCAACTTGTTATTACTTTTTACATGATGAGTTGATTTCATGGAGACCCTTATGCCATAATTTTACTACTACAGCAGTCTTGGCTTTTCACAGTTGGAAGAGGACATTAGCTAGCATTTTGTGGAGGGCTTGACTTAGTGATGTAGATTATTAGGGAATGAAGTGTGCTTGTCGCAAAAAGTGCAAAAATACAACATAGGCATTAGGGTCTAGTGGCTGCTGCACCAGTGGTGGTGGAAAGTTCTAGTCCCTCCCTTTTATTTTGATGCCTTAGGCTACATTCTTTAACTCTTGGTGAAGGGTCAAAGGGTCCATTTCGGTAAGAGAGCCATATCTGAGACATAACACCTTTACTGATACATAAGATTAATATTTGTTATGAATAGTTGAGAAAATTTGTTCAGATAACCTAGGAGTTTAAGAAACTGGCTGTTGCATTGGTATAAGCACCATGAGTTGGATTAGCCAATTAAGCATTGAAGGTTTGCAAAGACCAAAATGAAAAGTAAAAGAAGCATCCACTCTGTCTGTTTGATCTAAATCATTCATGTTTTGTGAATGTGCTACACTAACGTACTATCAGGTGTCCTAGTACTTCTAAGTGAAAGGACTATGTGGAGCCCCCATCGAGCTGTTCCAACTTTGGTTTTTGTTGAGTTTTCTGGACTCATATCTACCTCATGAAGACAAGTTTCTTTGTTACCATTCGATATTCGATTTGGACCATCCAAATAATTTTAATTTCCATCTCTTCTCCATGCCCCTATATCCTATATATTGGAATAGTTCTCCTCTACCAAAAGAAGTATGAAGGGACTTATTGTCACAGGTAGTCACTCTTTAGTTCTATTGTAGTCAGATTGTGTTTGTTTGTCTTTAGTTTGGTGGACAATGGTATATAGTTAGTTTTTATGATTTTATCTTTTATTTTTGTTTTAAGAGAATTAGTATTCAGTTAATCCAATCTATATAAAATTTTCGAGATTTTACACACTCCTTTCTCTATTTTTTTTAAAAGGAGTTCTTACTTTGAGAAACTTAGACATTCTGAATTATGTTGTATTCAGAGTCTAAGTCCATGAAATGGCATGGTTAGGGTTAATAGTCTCATACGAATATTATTTGATTTAGAATTTAAAATTTTTGTAATGATTTTTTCTTTAAAAACAGGTAGGAGAATTTAAGAAAAAAACATATTTAAAATGTTTTTAATTTCAATTTAAACAAGGTATTATTATTGGATACTCACCTAAACTTAGATAGTTTTTAAATGAGTTGAAGTGTTAACTTTCAATTCATCTCAACCAAGTCCATGTAATATCAAGTATATTATAGAAAAAATATATTTTGACAGATTTTTTTACAAAATTTTGACAAATTTTTTTATTAATTTATTATTTATTTATTATTATATTGACGTATTCTAACCTCAATTAAAAAAATAACTCGTATACTGTATTAAAATATTGTAAAAAATATATATTAAGGTAGCATTGCCTTATATTATAACATTGACATGACAATTTCGACCAACCGTTAGATGTTATCATTGACTTGTTGAGATCATTTATACAGTTCAATTTGTTGCATCATGCCATTTAAACCTAGGTATTTCTAAGTCCTGAGAAACTCTAAGAGTGATTTAGCATAATTTATTAGAGTATTGAGTAGATGAATTACTTATGTAGGGTCAAGCTAGAGATTTGTTGTGGCAGCGTGCTTGAGACAAACGACAATGCGGAGGGGAGATGGACCATAAAAAAAATGAATATGATGATGATTTAGTTGAACCTAACTCTAAATGAAGTTATTTTTACCAAACATTAGATCATTCACTATGTAGTGCTAGCTAGTCATGCCAATATACTCTAAAGTCAACATTGGATCTAACCAAGGTTGGCCCCATTTGTTTTAGAAGATAAGGCTTGTAGACGTTTTAATGAATGGTAGAGGGAAAGATTTCAACCTAAAAGTAAATATTCAAGGTTTTATTGCCAAAAAAAACATTAAAATAATTTATCAATGAATGTTTAAAATAAGGGTAGAAGAACTAAAATGTATTTTATAAAAAAAATTAAGTTTTCTTTTCAGTACATTTTGAAATTCGTTAGTTTGTATTAAAAAAAAAAAGTAGTGTGTGATTGAGGGATTAGTCTTTGAGGGATATTAGTTTCTATGCTTGTTAGAGATTAGTCTTTAAAGGATATTAGTTATTATTTTACAAATTTGGTTGTTCTTTCCTCTTATCCATAAAATATATTGTTTGCTTTCTACAAAAGTCTAAATTTCGTTAACCAATAAATTTTAAATTTACATATCTTTGTAATCTCGAGATATTTCTCTAATGTAAAGTACATTTGTTTTGAGATTTATGTTTCTAACAATATGGACGAGGGATGTAGCATTTTCTTGTTTTATTCATTTTTAAAGAATTAAATATATTTTTAATCTTGATATAAAATTAAAAATTTTTTGTCTCAAATTTTAATATATTTTAATCCTAAAATTTTAAAAATAAATTAATATAGTTTTCCTAACTTAACATTGTTTTTATTATGTGTGAAAGTATTTTAAGATGACGTCTAAGTTTTACACAATTTTAATAAGTTCGAGTTCGAATATTAAATTAGAATATTATTTAATAAGTCTAAAATATTTAACAATAATATTGTATTCATTTATTTGTAAAGTTTGGAGATAAAATATATTAAAATTAGAGTCCGACACTCACATCCAAAATTTAAAAAATAAAAACTATTTAACCCTTTCTTAAATAAATGTAAGCATAGTTATTAAAAAGAAGTAATTTCCATATATATATATATATATATATATATATATATATATATATATATATATATATATATATATATATATATATATATATATATATATATATAACATTCCAATTTAATAATATAAACTATTAAAATAACCTTACGTTAATAATGATAGAACAAAATTATAAATCTTTCGAAGAATAAAATTTTTTACCGGAAGAATAAGAATATAACCTACTATGCAAGCTTCACTCCTAACCTCCCGCTGAGTCAACTGAAAGATTGTATCCCTAAGCTCAGACCATTAAGGTGATCATCGCAATAGAGAAACCACAAACGATATATATATATATATATATATATATATATATATATATATATATATATATATATATATATATATATATATATATATATATATATATATATATAAACTCATTTAAAACATGTTATATACAACCAACATATCAATACACAATCATCAAACCCTTTATGCAGAACACTTATTATGAATGAATTGTCCGGACTTAGAATGATTGCCGAGCTATGACGGGTTGTGCACTCGTGGTGGCTTCTACTGCTTTGCAAAGCCATTGCCAATGGGTTTCACCCTACCACACTCACGAGGTTAGTCTGTATCACGCCTTGGAGCATACTAGAAGCTCCCAAGACTAAGACCTCCTGCTACTCCTCACGACATGGATCAATCATCTCTACTTGAGAATGAAAGACCATTAAAGTTTCAGGATAACCCCCAAGTCTGAGCTTCTACATTCATTCTAAACATACTTGAATCTCAACAAGAGAATTCACTTTGAATCACCATATAGGACACCACCATGTAACCTCTCTGTGAGGTTTATGAAATTACGTCCATTAACCATACTTTGAAATTACATACTTTGAAATCACCAACTTTCACTTTGGAACACAACTTACAACAATAATCAGTTATATAACATAATACAACTCAAACATACTTCATAAGGCACTCAATAGTTCATTTAAAACAACTTAAGACTAAAAGAAAAGAGTGAACTAAACCTAGACCATTCGCACAGCGCACA
Source organism: Vigna angularis (assembly GCF_016808095.1). Classification (NCBI taxonomy): domain Eukaryota; kingdom Viridiplantae; phylum Streptophyta; class Magnoliopsida; order Fabales; family Fabaceae; genus Vigna; species Vigna angularis. The sequence continues at coordinate 10,716,250 of NC_068973.1, read as the reverse complement.
CATTCGCAGAGTGAAACTAGAGGCTTCTCGCACAGCGACCCAACTCGCTGTGCGAATCCTCAGACATAGACCCACTCCTCAAAACCATTCGCACAGCGGTTAAACTCGTTATTCGAAAAAACTTCGAATTGTATCAAACCCCAAACCCCTCGCATAGCGCCCCAAATCTTTATGCGAGAACCCCAGGCAGTGGCTCAGACTCCCTAAACACTCGCAGAGCGCACCTATTCGTTGTTCGAATAAAATTAACAATAGTCCCAGACTCCACCCAGTCGCATAGCGCCCCTAATCGTCATGTGGATCATCAAACAGAGAGCAACCCTCTCAACCCATTCGCACAGCGTGCCCATTCGTTGTGTGAATGCCTTGGCAAAGAGCATCTCGCCAAGGTGACTCGCTATGCGAATCCATTCGCACAACGAGTCTGCATAATCTACATAACAAAATTCTGCAAAATTATGCAACTCAACCAGCAATTACCAATTCTAACCATTTTTTCCAACTTCTAACACCCCTAGATTGTTTTATATACCTAATTATACTTGACTAAACGATTCTAAACCTTCCTAACATCAATCTAAAGTGTTTATGGATCAATTCCTACTATAGAACATCAAATTTATCAACTAAAGGACCCAAATCACACAATCTACCACTTTGAACATGTTTTTGACCTTTTTGATGACTCAAACAAGTCACATCTGACTTACCAAAGCTATCCCAATAGACCAAAACAACATATAACATCAAATTCTCATTTTCACTACTCCACTTCCTCATAATTTGAGTTCTAACACAAATAGAACTCTATTTCATCCCCATTACCTACCTACAACTCATATTTCTACCACTTCCAAAGTATAAAACCTGCCTCTAGACATCTCATAACTAACATTTAATGCAGTAAATCAGTTCATCCACCCTTGCTCACCAATTTTCCACACTAAACCCCAATTTTTACAAATTCATCTTCAACTTATATTACATTTTTTCTTCAACAATCCAATTATCCCAATACACTTCACTAACATCAAATTACAGCATCACAAACATACATGAAACAGATTCTACCTTCATTTCCTCTACTCATTATCATACCATTCATTAAATTCATAAAATCCCAAATTGATCAAGAACACCAATTGCACTCACATTTCAAACAGTTTAATATTCTCTTACCATACATTTTCACAACATGCATAAAATTTAAAAGTAATCAACTAGCTTCCCTTACCTTTGGTCAACAGCACAGCTCAACGCAACTCTGACATATGCTTGCACCGCAAGGCAACTCTAGAAAACCCTACAAATCACCAATTGGTGATAGGAAATCAACCTTAGAACCTAATTTGAGCTAAGAATTGAAGAGAAAAACTACTAGATACATGCAAACAAAATTTGTCGCATGATCATAGTTCAAGAACGTACGGAGGAAAAAGAGGAAACGACTTACTGGCTCAAAACAAGAAATTGATTGGTAGAGATTGTTGCCCTTGATGCAAGGATCGTCTAGGCACTTTCTGATCGTCGAACAAATGATCCAAGAGCGAGAAAGGTTAAAGAGATGGTAGAGAACTCTAGAAAAGTAATTTTTAGAGAGATGATACGTTTTAAAATAATGAAACTCGTTTATAACAAAACTATTTATAATAAAACCGTTTAATATTAAAATAATTGAGTCTCATTATTTTTAGACTACCACCACTTCTAAAATATCATTTTCTGGAGTTTCACATTGTGTATTAAACTATTAACCATTTTAATTCTCACTTTTAACTTTTTTTTTTATAATTTGAATTCAAAAAATAAATATTCAGAGAAATATTAAATCTTAAACAAATATAAAAGGTGGACCTACGGAGTAATATATTTATGAAAATAAACGTTACCAATTTATATTTAAGCTTTCACTTCTTATATCACCTTTTTCTAAAAACTAATTCTTGCCGCATTCTTTCTCTCAAAAATATCCAGCTTTTGAGTTTTGGTATTGAATCTTGTTATCTTTAGATTTATAGTTCCAAAATTTGGAGAACGGAAAAAATCACTGGCGTATGTTATTACTAAGAGCATATGCACTTTTGATAGCCAAAGGAAATTAAGAGATTCAAGTATAGAGAATCTCATGGATTATGTTGGATATTTGTAAATTAATGTTCACGTTTGCTATATATTCAATACATGTTATAAAGTAGGGTTCCTAAAATATCATAAAATACTTCTCATCACTGGTTCAATTATTATAAATTTTTCTGACATTATACTATATAAAACATTTCTTTGGCAACAAAACCAACCTTATCTTCCGCAATACAGTGAAACCAAAAGAAAACCTTTACCTATAAATGTAAAAGCTCATAATGGTACTTTGGGACCTGTTTCCACTCAAAATATTATATGCATATATAAACCAAATAGAGATGTAGTAGGTTTCATAGGTTTCATATTAAAAAAAGTTAGTCCTATCCATTAGACATATATATATATCTGTCTATGTAGGTTACAATTTATGCCACTTGGAAATAACTTCTTCTCTTGTATATGGAAGATAGGATGAGCATAGACCTGTAATAATTTTGAGGTTGATCTTAATGTTATTCTTGGAATTTAACTAGAAATATCAGTTGATGTACCTGAGTTTACTGTAATCTTTATGGTTTTTGTCTTGTTGAACAAACGAAGAAACATTCAATTTTTTTGTCATGTGATCTTGTGAATTGCATGTAGCAGTTCATGACCGTTTTTGTGTCATTAGGGAAAGCATAAAACGATGATGTTGATGACGAGAAAGATGGTTCGTGTTTTGTGGTATAACAGTTGTACATGTTGGCTGTGGCTTCACTTTGTAGTTTTATCACTGTCATTTTAACTGTAGACAATCACATGCTGTTTTCTAACTTCTTAGTGGATGATTGATTGAGAGCATACGCAATTTCTGCATCTAGGAAAAATTTTCGATCACAAAAAAGAAAGGAAAAACGACCTCTGCAAATGAACTCCATATATTCAACATGGGATTTCTCATACACACAGTAGACAACACCCATACCATATTTGTATTATTTTTTATTAAATATTATTATTATTTATGTTTTAAATTGAATATGAGAAGAAAGAAAGACAGTCGTGTGACAGTTCTCTACTTTGTTCCATGGTTTTTCACAAAATAATAATAGAGTACTATATTTTTACATTTATTTAATATATTATAAAAATATAATAATCATAAAAAAATGAATTTTTATAATTTTTTTTAAATTAAAAAATAATAATATGAAAGTTAAAAGAAAGGACAATAGGTTGACATGTCTACACACATAATTTTTATAATAGAAAAAATGAGAAATAATGTATTACAGTGTAGTCAAAATATATTTTCTCTATAAAATTGTGTATTAATTTTTTTTTTGTCTTCGTCTTGCTGTCGCCTCTTTTGTTCGCCTGTTCGTTTTCTCAAGCTTTGAGTCATTTGGTCTCATAATAGACAATTGGGATGTCTAGGTTACATTTCTTCCTTATTTGTGCTTTATTTGTTTATTTATGATTCAAGCTTGTGCCTCATATATTTTTGGTTTTTTTTTATTACTTTTACTCTCTCTTTTTTGTGATTTTGTGCTGTAGATGAGGTGTTTGCTTTTAATAATAAAAAAAAACAGACTAGGCACTTATTGGGTCACGCAAATAAATAAATAAATTGTGCGGTTTCCAGTTTAAAATTTCATATATAGAGCACCTGTGATTTGGTTAAGACCTTCATTTCATCTATTAGGAAGACAGATATTCTTTTATTTGATAATTTGTATGAAAAATGTTCTGATTGGAAAGATGGTATCGAATAATTTTTTTTTTTTATCTTTTATTATCCGATCCCTTCTTTGTATCATGAGATTATTATTTATGTTTCAGTCAGAAGCTAACTGCCCTAAATAAAAAAAAAAGTAAATATAAAAGATAATTTGATTTAAATTTAATAATATTTTAAGTAAGAAAACTCAAGTAATTACCAATCATATATCTCCAAATACAAAAATAATATTTCATTTACTCACTCTCTTATTTAATATTAAAATATAAATTTCTTTATCTTTAATCAATATCCCGTTCATGCATCCTAACAACATTTATTAAAAATCTTCCTAATAGAAAATTTTTTTATACCGATAAAAAGAAAGCTTTTTATATTGATTTTTAAATCTGTATAAAATAATGAAATATAGGAAGTATTTTATTTTTTATACTAGTTTTAGAATTGGTATAAAAAATTTACTTTCTATACGAGTTCTATAAATAATATGAAAGGTTTGTTAAAGCGAAAAGATGAATTTGTATATGTTCCAAAGTTTTTATACCGATATGTTAGTTAATTGGTATAAAATGTTTGACATACTATACTAGTTAACACTTTAATCGGTATAATAAACTTAACTATTTATATCAGTTAAAGCCTTATCTAGTAAAAAAGTCTCGTTTTCTATACCAGTTGGAGCGTTAACTAGCATAGAATGTCAATTTTTATATCAATTCGAGCAATAACCAATATAAAAAGTCTCATTTTTTTTCTTAATATCAGGTTTGTATGTGTTACCTACCCATACAAAGCTGCATAGAATTCATACCACAACAATCCCATAATGGTTCACATAACATATAAAAGGAAGAAAAATAATGACTACTTCCTACAATTTACATATCAAATAATACTTCTTAACCTTATCACATAATGAATACATCTAATATTTACATAAAAATTCAGAAAATACCTAATATAATCTTTTATAATCACTTAAAAGGAACAAATCCCTCTACTCTTGAACTTCTTTTAGCATCTCTTGTTTCATTAGCGACACATCACCGAAAATCTATACAATAAAGAGTTTGAGTTAACTTACAGTGATAAAACTAAATATGTTAGTTATAAAATGTTCACATTACCGAATTTCATGATTCAACAACGTTTGCAGATATGATTTTCTACATGTGCCGCATCACATAATATTCACAATCAAAGCTCTCTGGTTGTTACGAGCACTACAATTAAATTCATAGAATATCATAAAGTTTATAATTATATTTCAATAGTCTGATAGATTAATTATTTATAGTTGGTGTAATGACTTGCAACTTCTTTCTACAGGTGATACTTGTTCCCTTAAACCTCGAATAAGCCTTAACCACTTTGTAAAAGTGAAATGTACATTGAAATTTGTGGCTAATATGAAACTAGTACTGTCAAAATGGTTTAGAACCCGCAGGCCAACCCGTTCGTCCTTCAAGGCCTCACGCATTATGCCTCCAAGGGCCTCACACGTCCAGCCTCCTCGGCTTCCGAGGACCTCGAACGTTCGGCATCTAACGCCCGGCCTCGTCAACATAACAAAGCAGTCCCGACCGTTTCGCCGATTGGCCTCATTCGCATGGCCATTCAGTCTTCACCATAGGATCGCTCAGTCTAGTACGTTCGGTCATTAGGCCCAAGTTTTTGTGATTGGCCCTCCGAATTCAGTCGCCCGGCCATACCTTGGTCTTAGGTAATTCCATAATCTAGCCTTGCAGGCACCTAGCCAAATTTGACATCGAATTTTCAGGCTTCGCAGATATTCAGCCAATAACTCGGCCTCTAGAGGCATCTGCCGTTCGGCCGTACTAATCGTGTACGTCCTTAAACTCGGCCACCAGGTACATGGGGAAAATTGACATCAACGTCAAATTGTTTTGTCGTACGGTCTCTAGTACAATCGGCAACCCGACAAAACTGTCTCAACAGCTCGGCCTCGTACTAAGAGGAGTCTCCGCTGGGATGTACCAAAGCCCAAGCTGATGAACGGAGAGTTCTTTCCGAAGAATCACTGTCAGCTTGGCCCGGGCGGTGAACAGGGAGTTCTTTCTGAAGAATCACTGTCGTTCGGCATGTACCAAAGCCCAAGCTGATGAACGGAAAGTTCTTTCCGAAGAACCACTGTCAGCTTGGCCCGGACGGTGAACGGGGAGTTCTTTCCGAAGAACCACTGTCGTCCGGTGTGACCAAAGCCCAAGTTGATGAACGGGGTTTCACTCCTGTCAGCTTGGCCAACGATGAACGGGGAGTTCTTTCCGAAGAACCACTGTCGTCCGGCGTGTACCAAAGCCCAAGCTGATGAACGAAGAGTTCTTTCCGAAGAACCACTGTCAGATTGGCCCGGGCGGTGAACAGGGAGTTCTTTCCAAAGAACCACTGCCGTCCGGTGTGACCAAAGCCCAAGTTGATGAACGGGGTTTCACTCGTCAGCTTGGCCGGCAGTGAACGGCGAGTTCTTTGCTAAACCACGGCTGACCGACGCCAGACAGCCTCACCGTGGCCTCTAGAGGCCTCAACCGTTCAGCCTTCGCAGCCTCAGCGTGGCCTCCAAGTCATCGGACCGTTCAGCCTCCAGAGGCCTCAGCCGTTCGGCCTCAGCATGTCCTCCAAAGGCCTTGTTATCTCGGCCTCTCAGGGCCTCGAATCGTTCGGCCTCTAGAGGCCTCAACCATTCGGCCTCAGCATGTCCTCCAAAGGCCTTGTCATCTCGGCCTCAGGGCCCCAAACCGTTCGGCCTCCAGAGGCCTCAACCGTTCGGCCTCCAGAGGCCTCAACCGTTCGGCCTCCAGAGGGTCCTCCAAAGGTCTCGTCATCTCGGCCTCTCAGGGCCTCAAAGCGTTCAGCCTCCGCGACCTCAGCGTGGCCTCCAAGTCATCGGACCGTTCGACCTCTAGAGGCCTCAACCGTTCGGGCTCAACCTGGACTCCAATGGCATCTCCGTTGAACCTCGGCAATTTGGCCACGACACTCGGCCTCCAAAGGCCTCAACACTCATCCTCCAAACAGAGGCGACTTAGGGACGAAAGCCAACCAGAGAACCCGTATTTCCAGAAAGGTCGTGGACAAAACCCCTTCACATAATAAAATCATGCTCGGGCTTGGGGGGCTTATGTACCGTACGGTCCTCCTGACCGAGCGGTTGCCCTAAGGTCATCCACCCAAACCACCATCAGGACGAGCGTCGAAGCAAAAGTTGTCCTCGGACCGACCTTACATAGAACATGCGATCCTCCAAAGGTCGCCCATCTGGGTCGGCCATCAAGACCGATTGTTCAAGCTGACCGATCAGCAGAACCAAGTGGCCGCCCATCCTGGTTGACGTCCCTGGCCGACCACCCCTTCTGATCGGCCGTCCCGACCGACCCAGGTCGACTACACGGTTAAACACTAATGACTCATTAAAGCCCTTAATGAAGATTAATGTATGATTGGACCGCTATCAGGCCCACGAAAGGTAAAAGCCCATTACAATCAGTATAAATAAAGGCTCCAGGTATGATTTCTGGACAGATTCCTTACAATGCAATATATACATGCATCACGAACCGCTCTGTCATATTACTGACTTGAGCGTCGGAGTGCCTTTGACAGGTACCCGACCGCCCGACTTGGGGAAGGAGAAGCTAACGAATACTACCACAAGGATTTGAAGAAAAAGCCCGTTCGGCCCTTCCCAGCGCGTCCAGTTTTCGTCAGCTTCTAGTGCCCCCAAGCGCTAGAGTCGCTCGATCTGCTTCATCTCGTGAAAAAGCGTCCGTCCGTCACCAAGCGTCAGTCCGATCCGTAGTAGCTTCATCGTTCGTCCGCCAGTTGTAAGACCCATGGAAAATATATATATATATATATATATATATATATATATATATATATATATATATATATATATATATATATATATATATATTTATAATAGTAAATTTTAGCATTTTATTAGTAATAATAATTTTAATGGATAGAAAAATGTAAATTTTGGATATAAAATTATAGTAATTCTAGAGGGAGAGCTTCAAATTTTTGATAACTTATTTAGCATTTTTTTAAGAAAAGTGAATAGTGAATAGTAAATAGTAAATAGTGAATAGTGAATAGTGAATGGTTAAAAAAAAAAGAAAAAAAAAAAATATATATATATATATATATATATTAAAATAAATTGTGGAAGAGAACACTCCACGTAGAATTAATCATTCAGAGATAAGAATGGTGAATAAAAAATAATTTTTGAATAGTAAAAATGAATAGTAAAAGTGAATAGTAAAAATGGATAGTAAAATTTTTGGCTATAAATAGCCAAGGGGGGGAGGCTGAAGATCTGGTTGTTGGACACCGATCAAGCCAAGGAGTTCGTTCTAAGTAAAGATGGCATTCTTCGATTTAAGAACAGAGTGTGTATACCTGCAAAGAGTGAATTGAAACATTTAATTTTGGATGAAGGCCATAAAAGTCGTCTTAGCATACATCCAGGTATGACTAAGATGTATAAGGACCTGAAAGAGTCATTTTGGTGGAATGGAATGAAGAGGGATGTGGCCGAGTTTGTAGCAGCCTGCTTGGTGTGTCAAAAGGCAAAAGTGGAGCATCAAAAACCGGGAGGGATGTTACGACAGTTAGACATTCCTCAATGGAAGTGGGACAGTATCTCGATGGACTTTGTAACACATTTACCAAAATCATCAAAAGGTCACGATTCTATCTGGGTTATCGTTGATAGACTAACCAAGAGCGCTCACTTTTTGCCCATTAATCAACGTATGTCACTAGAAAAGCTGACGGAGTTATACATCGGGGAAGTAGTGAGGTTGCATGGCATACCTACAAGCATTGTGTCAGACAGAGATCCAAGGTTTACTTCAAGGTTTTGGCAGACGCTACAGAAGGCTCTGGGAACACAGTTGAGGATGAGTTCGGCTTATCACCCTCAGACTGATGGTCAAACAGAAAGAACCATTCAGTCTTTGGAGGATTTGCTAAGAACTTGTGTATTAGACCATCTTGGAAGTTGGAATGAGATACTACCATTAGTAGAATTTACTTACAACAACAGTTATCATTCCAGTATTGGTATGCCACCATATGAAGCTTTATATGGAAGAAGATGTAGGACCCCGTTGTGTTGGTTTCAAGATGGGGAAGCACTGACAGTGGGACCCGAGCTATTACAGCGAACCACAGAAAAAATAAAATTAATCCAAGATCGGATGAAAGCAACTCAAAGTAGACAAAAGTCATATGCCGACAAAAGAAGAAGACCGTTAGAATTTGAAGAGGAGATCACGTATTCTTACGAGTAACACCAACTACAGGAGTCGGGAGAGCTATCAAGATGAGGAAACTGACACCAAAATTTCTCGGACCGTATCAAATTCTCAAAAAGATTGGGCCAGTGGCTTATGAGATAGCATTACCACCTCGATTGGCAAAATTGCATAACGTTTTTCATGTATCCCAACTGAGGAAGTATATTCCAGATCCAAAGCATGTGTTAGAAGTTGATGAAATCCAGGTCAAGGAAAATTTAACAATGGACGTTGGACCAGTGCGTATACTAGATGTTCAAATGAAAAAGCTAAGAGGAAAGGATATTCGCACGGTAAAGGTACTTTGGGATGAAGACACACAGGAAATGACTTGGGAATTGGAAGAATTTATGATAAAGGAATATCCATATCTCTTTTGTAAGTAGCCTTTTGTTAAAAAGTCTTTTGTTAAATAGATAATTTTCGAGGGCGAAAATAATTGTTGTTGGGGAGAATGTAAGACCCATGGAAAAAAAAAAATATATATATATATATTTATAATAGTAAATTTTAGCATTTTATTAGTAATAATAATTTTAATGGATAGAAAAATGTAAATTTTGGATATAAAATTATAGTAATTATAGAGGGAGAGATTCAAATTTTTGATAACTTATTTAGGATTTTTTTAAGAAAAGTGAATAGTGAATAGTAAATAGTAAATAATGAATAGTGAATAGTGAATAGTGAATGGTTAAAAAAAAAAAGAAAAAAAAATATATATATATATATATATATATATATATTAAAATAAATTGTGGAAGAGAACACTCCACGTAGAATTAATCATTCAGAGATAAGAATGGTGAATAAAAAAATAATTTTTGAATAGTAAAAATGAATAGTAAAAGTGAATAGTAAAAATGAATAGTAAAATTTTTGGCTATAAATAGCCAAGGGGGGAGGCTGAAGATTTACACCAAAATTCTAGAGAAATTGTGAGAGAAGAGAGTTGGAGGAAATTCTAGTTGAAGAGGGAAAATTCTGGAAGTTTCCAGAGAACGGTTTGAGAAGAGGAAACTAAGTCTGGAATAGAGGTAAGGGGAGCTAACTTTGAGTATTTCCTTTTGTATTATCTTGAGTCTGAAATATGCTATATTCTGCTTTTGTCTGATCTTAAATCTTGAATATGGAGTATTTTGTTTCTGTATGATCTTGAAATTTAAATAAGAGTATGCTTCTATGATGATATCCAAGTGTGATAATTGTAAAATGTGATATTGATTATGTTATGCCATTTGTATGTTATTAGTTGTTTATTTTTTTTTTATTTTGGAAGGATTAGAAATTGTCTAACCGGCTCTGCCAGATTCAATTTCTTGTTTCCCCAAACATTTTATTGCTTTCCTTATTTATTTTTATTGTATTTTGGAAGGATTAGAAGTTGTCTAACCGGCTCTGCCAGATTCAACTTCTTGTTTTCCCCAAACTATTTATTGCTTTACTTATTTGTTTTATTGCATTTTTGGAAGGATTAGAAGTTGTCTAACCGGCTCTGCCAGATTCAACTTCTTGTTTCCCTAGACATGTTATTGTTCGTGTTATTTAATTATATTGTATTTTTGGATGGATTAGAAGTTGTCTAACCGGCTCTGCCAGATTCAACTTCTTGTTTCCCCAGAAATTTTATTGTTTTATCTATTTTTTTTATTGCATCTTTCTAGAAGGATGAGAAGTTGTTTAACCGGCTCTGCCAGATTCAACTTCTTGATTCCCCTAAATTTTTATATTAATATTATTTTGATGGTAATGGGAGCTAATTATTTTTGTATGAATTTATTTTATAAAATATTTGCATATGAATGTTGAACTGGTGTGCTCTTGTGAAACTATTTTATGACTTTTATTATATTGGGTATGATAACTGAAACTGTGAAATTGTACATGTTGTGATGTGATGAATTTAATCTGTTCTGAATGAGTTTGTTGGCTGAAATTGATCTTGTTGGAAGGTCTGAAGTAAGGGTTCTGAAATAGCTTATATATGGGTATTAAATAGATGTACAAATATTGTTTGAGGTTGCTATGAGAGGAAGTGAACACATTAAAATTTGGCATTTCAAATTTAGAGCATAAGAGAACATGGTAGATAATTTAAATAAATCAATTGTTAATTATTGAGGACCTTTCTTTGTTGGTAGGATAGAGGAACCTTAAAAACCTGAGTTGGCACATCCCTGATCATAGAGCAGCCCTGGCCTGGTCCAGTCAGTTGTGACTAGTCATATGTGCTGGCGTCGAAGGTGAGTTTGATGCGTTCAGACATCTGGGTCCTCTCTGGTGACCAATTGGAGTAAAGAAAAATCTATACTAGGATGAAAATAAAATAAAACAAGTTGATTGTAGATGCATAATATTATCATGGTAAAAATTTCATATATATTTTATTACATTGAGCCCAGACTTTAATATGTAGTTCCTAAGATATGTTGATATATTTTGGTTGATCCATGATCTTTGTTTGGTGAAAATACGTTGAGTTATACTCGTTATGAGCAAAATGAGTTTATAATATGAAGCATGATATCTGGCAATATGTTTAATTTATTGATACCAAAACGGGTTATTATGAATTCATGATTAAAGAATGAACATGATTGAGTTAGGTGGATAAGAGGGTATGAATTGTTGGTTTTATGAAATGTTGGGGTGGATATGAGAAATCATTACTTATGAAATGATGTTACTACCGGGAGTAGTATGTTCGAGTTATACCATGAGAGTTTGGTATGAGCAAAGTAACACCTGAGGTTTATGAAAGCAGGCAGAAAGTGGTCTGACCATAAGGCTTTGACATAAACATATGATTCGTAAGTTTTATAAAAGCAGGCAGAGAGGGGTCTGACCATAAGGCTTCAAAAAGTAAGACATAGTATATAAGTGAGGCTTAAGGAAGCAGGCAGAGAGCGGTCTGACCATAAGGCTTCATGAGTAAGCATGATACACTTGTAAGATTTATGGAAATGAGAAAGATGATTTTGATAATAATGAATTAATGACATCGGAATAATGATATTTTATCAATTGCAGAAATACATGATTATAATATTTTTATTACAAGTTTAATGATTTTATGATATGGTTGGCTTACCCTTATTTGTTTGTACTATGATCATATAACTCATGTTATATGTGATTAGATAATGTTGCAGATGCGGTTGAAAAAGCTTAGAGATGAGAGAGATGCGGGGAAAAACTTTCAGGGATTTTTGTAAAAGGAATAAATTTGTATTGGGAAGATTATGTTGTGTAAAATTTATAAGTTGAAATTTCAATGGTGAAGACTATATTGTTTAAAGTTTGTAAGTTTGGTATTGTACTTTGGAGTAATTGAAATAAAGTTTGATTGTTTATATGAGATATCAAATTAATTTAGTCTCTACTATCAGTAATACCCTTTAAAATATTTGGGTGTTACACCAGTCTTTACCGTTCGTGAGTGTTTTAACAGGGTCACACTAGATCCGACCGAAACACCTATTAAATCAAATTTTCAAAAATTAGTATTAATTGACAGAAAAAATAAAAATCTACTTAAAATTTTTTAAAAATTAGTGTTAATTGAAAAAGAAAACCTACTTAAAATTTTTCAAATGAAATTGAGATAAATGATTAATTAAATCTATTTATTGTTATTATACTCTTTAGTAGAATTTATTTTTCATAATAATAATAATAAAATCTTAAATCTAATCAGGCCAGACACGGGTACATAACTATATGGGTGTTTCATCATGCACTTCCAACACTTCATCTTACACCTTCAATTTTTTCAAAAATTTCTTTTTAATCTTAATAAATATTTGTTTACTTTTTTTCTTTCTATTTTAAGTAATCCTATACTTCTTTACCTCTGCACCCTTTTAACTAAATTTTTAAAATTTTGTCTTTTATTTATAATCTACTAACTATTTAATTTAATTTTAAAATCTAATATTATTTAATATTTTTTCATATTTTAATAATCATTAAAATATGATTTGTATTACTATAATAATTATATTACAAAAATTAAATTAAAATAATTACAATAAAAGTAATAAAAATAAAAATAATTATATAAAATCTGATTTAATATATATAAATAGATTAAATTAATAAAATAGAATTTTGAAATTTTTAGATTCTTAATTATTATTATTATTATTTTAATTTTTAATATTACTACTATAATAATATAAATTATATTTTATTAGTTATTTATATATAAAATATATTAAATAATATTAAATTTTTAAATTAAATAAAATAATTAATAAAATAAAAATAAAAAATTGAATTTGTAGCGTCGGAATTGGAAGTCTGATAACTATCTCATCGGATACCGATATCCGATGACCTTTTTTGAAATTTTATTTTCTATTTAAAATTTATTAATAATTTAATTTTTCATATAATAATTATATTACAAAATTTAAAATTTAAATAATTAAAATAAAAGTAATAAAAATTAAAATAATTATATAAAATCTGATTTAATATATATATATATATATATATATATTGAATTAACAAAATTGAATTTTGAAATTTTTAGATTCTTAATTATTATTATTATTTTAAATTTTTTAATATTACTACTATAATAATATAAATTATATTTTAATAATTATTTAATATAAAATATATTAATTAATATTAAATTTGTAAATTAAATTTAATAATTAATAAAATATAAATAAAAAACAAATTTTTAGTGTTGGAATTGGAAGTCTGATAACATAGTTATCGGATACCAATATTCGATGACTTTTTTTTAAATTTTATTTCTATTTAAAATTTAATAATAATTTAATTTTTCATATAATAATTATATTAAAAAATTAAAATTAAAATAATTAAAATAAAAGGAATAGAAATAAAGACAATTATATAAAATCTGATTTAATATATAAATATATTAAATTATATTAAAATATTAAATTAATAAAATAAGATTTCAAAATTTTAGATTTGTTAATTATTATTATTTTAATTTTAATTTTTTAAATATTACTACTATAATAATATAAACTATATTTTAATAGTTATTTAAATATAAAATATATTAAATTTTTAAATTAAATTAAATAATTAATAAAGTATAAATAAAAACAAATTTTTCGTGTTGGAAATAGAAATTCGATATCGGATACCAATATTCGATAATTTTTTTAAGTTTTATTTTTTATTTAAAATTTAGTAATAATTTAATTCAAATGAAAATATTATATTTTAATAATTATTAAAATATTGAAAGATATTAAAATATATTATATTTTTAAATTAAATTAAATAGTTATTAAATTATAAATAAAAGACAAAGTTTTAAAAATTTTATTAAAAGAGTGCGTAGTTAAAAAGGTGCAGGAGTATGATGACTTTAAGGTTAAACTCCTTCAAAAGTCTTTATTTACTGGGTTTTTTCACTAAGATCTCGTCTTATAGGTTAACTTGACGTGGTAAGTTTTTTTATAGGTGACACATTTAAGCAAATTACAGGGAAATGTATAATTAAAAAATAAAAAAATAAAGTTTCTGATCATTGAAACCCAAATTAGGGTTCATCTTCAACCTCCCTTCATAATCTTCAACCTCCCTTCATCATCTTCAACTTTAGCGATTTATGCTCAGGGTTCATCACCAAATTAGGGTTTATCACCAAATTTGTGAAGAAGGATTTCTCTGCGATTTGGGAATTTCTCTGTAATTAGGGTTCATCGTTTCAAGGGTGCTTTGTGCGAATTGGGGTTGGCGCTTTGGTTTGATGGTGCTCGCGATTTAGGGTGGCTATTGATTTTAGGATTTTCTGTTTGCAGGTTTGGTGGCTCTACGGAAGCTGGATTCGAGGAAGACAAAGACACGAGGGGTTTCACAGTGTTCACGCATGGAAGTCGCGAGATTGGCGTTCTTTGGGTTTTCTCTTTTCTTTTTTGGGTTCTCCTCTTTTTTGCAGGTGTGAGGCAATTGATGAAGGAGGAGAAGACGAACTGAGGTTTCTCGTGATTCTAGGTTTTGTTGCGGTTGAAGATGGAGTGATTGCAATGATGTGGTTGATTATGAAGTTCTCGCACTTGGGTTCTGAGTGTGTTTGCAGGTCACGATGCTGCAAAGGAGGCGCTGCTTGCGCGACGATGGAGACGAACTCGCGGTAGTGATGGTGGGGGATGATGGGCTTCTCCGATGCAAAAGATTACAAAAACTCGAAGTTCTCTGGTTCAATTGATGCTTTTAAAAAAATGGTATAACCAACAAATTATGGGTTCTCGTGATTTGACTTCATAATAATTATTTTCTAATTTCATTGATGTATCATGCAGCAAATGATTTCTGCAGAAGATTGGCCATGAAGGGTGTAACTAAACTGCAAAATTTTGGATCAATTTTCAATATTTTAATACATGTTTTCAGGAATAAAGAGATCTCACAAAATTTGATTTACTCATTCCTATTGTTCATTTTCTTTTCCAGTTTAATATTGCGGTTGTTATAATATGAATCTCCTTATTTCCATGTGGTTACTAAGTGATTCAAATTCTAGGATAATCTATTCTTAGAGGGAAGTTAAGGTTTCTGTTGTTGTGAAAGATGACATTGACGTGGCAGGAGTGATGTGGCAAAAACTGGTTATGTCAACATGATAGGTCATCAAAAATTTAATCCCGTTAAGTCAATTTACTTAACGACAGAAGTTCAATTAAGTCAAATTTTTAATATTAAGGATCAAATTGACGAAACTTATAAAACAGGGATCTAAATCGAAAAACTCCATATAAATCGGGACTTTCAAGTTTAACCTTACTTTAAACAGAAAGAGAGAAAATAAAAACAATATTTATTAAAGTTAAAAATAATTTTTTGAAAAAATTGAAAATGTAAGATGAAGTGTTGGAGGAACCAACGACACAATGAACCAACTCCCATTTTTTTCCCACTAAACTTAAATATAAAATTATTAAAAAATAGAAATTAATGTTTTATCGCTTTGCCTTTAGCAACCAGATATTAGATGTTGGCATTTGCATATCAAATTGAAAAAAGAATGATATTTCGTGTCAAAGACTAAACTGATATTTTGGGCCTCTTTTTATTTATTTATATATTAAACGTTATTGCAAGGAATATTGGGATTAAACTGTGAATTGGACTAATCAACCACCGTCCTTCAACTCCAAATTTAAAGTCACTAATGTATTTCCATTACTATTGTATTACGTACCTTCAAAAAGGATAAAAGAAAAGACAAAACAAGAAGAGCACTAATGACACGTTTTCTAACATTTTATAATATTTATATTGATAGTGAAACTTATTCAACACTTGTCTACTTTTTTTTCTGTACTCTTTTTATTATTGTTTAAAATTTGTTCTCTTTTCAATAAATTTTAATGCCTAATTATCTTTTGGGTGCTATTATTGCTTCACTCAAGTTTAAATATTTTAATCTATACAAATATAAAAGCATGCTTATCCAAACAAAATTGCCACCTTAAAACTTGTCGTTTCATGGCAAAACATGAGTGCCGGCCAAAAAAAAAAACTAAAACCTTGTCTGTTACGGAAGAAGTTCCTTCCATCATACAGAATCTCTTCTTTTCTATTTCTTCTTTCTCTGTTACCACTTCCCAGTCCCACAAATCCATCATGAACCTTCCATTTCCCGCCATTTTTATCATCTTCATTATCTCCATCCCTTCATCTATCGCCGGCGCTGGCGTCGACGCCGTTTCGCGCCTTATTGAGACCCAAGACCGCGAAAGAGCTCCTCCTTCCGTTCAGGAAGCCGCCGCGCGCGGCGTCCTCCTCCGCTTGTTGCCTTCTCTCTCCTCTAGCTTCCACTTCCAGATCATCTCCAAGGAATACATATATTCTTTTATTATTGTTGTAGCTTATGACTCTTATCCTAATCGAAGTAGTTAATGATTTTTTTTTACTGTTTTTCTATTAACAGAAGCAATGCGATGGTGAATATTGCTTCGTTATCAAAAACCTTCCTTCTTTTGCGACACAAAAGGATCCACAAATTCTGTATGTCTCTTGTGATTTTCTTAACAAAGTGCTCGAGATTTTTTATTAGAATAATTTTCTATGTTATGTTCTTTTGAAGACTTCAAATTATTCAGTTGCCTGAAATCATCCGTAACGCCATAATTTGTGAGCAAACATAGTTTGTTTATAGTTTGATAGCCTAACTTACTCAGTGGACAATCATAACTTACTACTGATGCGTTCTCTTTTCACTTTTAAAGTTTTTTTTTTTATATTCTTAACTTTATAAAAATATTAGTAAAATATGAAAATTTCTTATGCATTATGCTGATAGGAAAAGTATACTTAAATAACTATATATATATATATATATATATATTATTTTACAGCTAGAAAATACTTAACTTTATGAAAATGCTTTCTTTAGATCCATGTATATTTTTATTAATATAGATTAGCAAACTTAGTGTCTAAAACTATTTGATAATTTGGATTAATATAGAAATGTGGCTAATCATTTTTATTGTGTCTATTTTAGTTTAGTTCCCAGACTTTAAAAAGTTTAAACTTGATCATTCAAAATATTTTTATTGAATTAACAATTTTATCTATGACGCATATCATAACTATAATTTGACTTTGTAATGACAAAAAGGATAGAAAATAAAGTTAATTTAATAGGTGCACTTTAAAAGATTAAAATAAAACCTTTAAAATTTTAAAAATAAACTGAAATAAAAAAATAAAAGGAAGAATCTTTAACTAAGTCTTTATCCTAAAAAAGGTAGAGTCTTAATACTTAATAAAATAATAAAATTGTCTTCTCAAAAGATAAAATATTAAAATAGTAGTTAGAGAAAAAAACGGAAATACAAGAGATAGTTTCAACTTGAATTGAATTTTTTAAAATTGTTTTAGATTGAAAACATGAATTCTCTCTAGAGTGGTCAACATGAATTTTCCCTAGACAACGTTGAACACAGCAATGTTTTTCTGCTAGCATTTCTCTATAACTCAATCGGAAAGTGATGGAGTGGAACTTGTTCCGATGATTTTGAATCCCCAAATAGGATTGAAGGAACAACAGGAGTGGACATAGTGTCGGGTCTGCACTGGTATCTGAAGCATTGGTGCGGTTCACACATATCATGGGACAAAACCGGTGGTTCGCAGCTATTTTCCGTGCCCAATGCGGGCTTTCTCCCACGCGTTCCCCACTCTGGAGGGGTCTCTGTTCAGAGGCCTATTCCGTGGAGCTATTACCAAAATGCAGTTACTTCTAGCTGTAAGCTACTTCTTTGTGTGGAATTTGATGTCACGGGATTTTGTTTCGTGTTCATGTTGTGTGATGTTATTGCTTTATCTGGGTGTGGAAGATTCCTTCGCTTGGTGGGACTGGGAAAGATGGGAAAAGGAAATTGACTGGATGGCTCTGCAGGGTGTCAACTTGCCTCTTGCGTTTACGGGACAAGAGGCTATTTGGCGGAAAGTGTTCCAGGTCGCTTTCTTACCAATTTGAATTAAAACAAGTTTGTGGTATGGTTTGGCATTCTAGCGTCTTTATAAGGATTGTTCTATAGTTTGATAAAAACAGAGATTTATGTCATTAAGGATTTGAGGTTAGTTTCATTAGTTTTTGGAAAATGGAAATTACCATGTTTGAAAATGTTGATCAATATCCTGTGGTTGATTTACCGTTTGGCCTCATTCAACTTATGTTTTTGTCCAGTAAACTTAGTTTAGTAATGTGTTTGGTTTCCCTCAAAAGTCTGTTTGCTCTCCTACATTTGCCTTGAATCCAAGTTTCTATTGAAAACAAAATGATATCAAGGTTGTTTTTGAAAATTCAGTTTGCAAAATTAAGTTCATTCAAATCATAGTTTGCAAATTTTAATTCAAACATGCGCTTTGATCGTGTTTGTAAATTCGTACACAGCCATTTATAAAGAATCCCACTTTCCAATGCATGAAACTTAGAAGGAAGGGGCTTGATGGATTGGCGTTGCACTGAAGCACACACTTTCAGGGAATGATTTCATAACTCAAAAAGGACAAAATAATCATCTTTCTCATCTAAATTGATGTCAGCTTCTTTGGCCATTTGATGCTAATGATCAAATATAGATGAACATCTTGATTTAGGCCTTAATTCTGTAATTTGTTTATTCACATTATCTTATCAGAAGCTCAGTAATCTTAGGTATTGTACGGCTTAATTCTGCTCCATGAAGTATTGCTTAGATAGCTATCTGACATCATATTCAACCTCCAGGAGAAATTTAACATGAGTATTTCTGATTTGGATGATTTCTTTGGAGGTCCGGCATTTCTGGCATGGTCACGCATGGGGAATTTACATGGGTGAGTGGAGTGATTCACGAGCCTATTGTTCCACTTTAATAGTTCACATGCTTTTAGTTTAATGTTGATGAGTGAAATTTCAATATTGGAATAATTTAGGTTGAAACTAGAATTGTGCATACATAACATAACTGCTTAAACCTTTCAGTTTCATTGCAAAATTGTCAAGTTTGAGGTTTTTGGCAAAACCTTTCTCTATGCCTTGATTGTCATTTTTCCTGTATCAGGATGTCATAGTTTTAGTGAAATGTGTAACTATTTTGAGTCATAATGCAATTCCAGATGGGGTGGACCACTGCCACAGAGCTGGTTTGATAATCAATTAATCTTACAGAAGAAAATTCTCGCCAGAATGTATGAGCTTGGAATGACACCAGGTACCCATTAACTCGTTATTATTATTGACTCCTCCACGTAACAGCAATAAACTATTGTCGATCTTTATGCAAACTAAAGAATGGCCCTGGATTGAAAATTAATATTGTTCTTTTGGTTTAAGTTCTTCTATGGAAGTGGAATTTATAAGTACTGAAAATTTACTTTTCAGTGCTGCCAGCTTTTTCTGGAAATGTCCCTGCTGCGCTAAAATATATATTTCCATCAGCAAAAATAACACGCTTAGGAAATTGGTGAGTACAACTGTGTATGTGTGTTGAGTTAAACTTGAATGTAATTAGTCTATTTATGAAGCAAACACACTGGTCTAAGAATTTAATTGAGAATGTTTCGTTCTCAGTATATAATTAAGATATTTCTGTAAGAATATTGGGAAGTTGATAAGTGTCATTGAAATGCTCCAGACTTACGACCTTATTCTGTTGTGCTATAGGTTTTCTGTAAAGAATGACCTCAAATGGTGCTGCACCTATCTTCTTGACGCAACTGATTCTTTGTTCATTGAGATTGGGAAAGCATTCATTGAGAAACAACTACAAGGTGGGCAGAGTTGTTGGCACAGTAAAATGTTAAGGGAAATTGATTTGTACTAAATATCCAGATACGAATTTAATTGTTTGTGATATTTGATTATGTTTTCACCCAGAGTATGGAAGAACCAGCCACATATATAACTGGTAAGTTTTTCTTCACTGGACTGTTTTAATATATGTTGTGAAAAAATGTGCAGATAGTAAGCAATAATTGTTAAATTACTTTTATTGATTTTAGAAAGAAACAATACATTGGTATTTAAAGGAAAAACGAAATCCTAATAAAAGGAAATGAATCTCCTGAGATAAAGGAAATGTATCTCCAAAAATAAAGGAAATAAATATCCTGAAATAAAGACTCTAAATCAGGTGCAAATCTACCAAATAAATTCATAATCCCAATTCCTTAATTTTAGGGATATTTTACAATCAAATCCATATTTATTATTCAATCAATTTATATTTATTATACATTAAATGTGCAATATTTATACCCGCATTTTAACACTCCTTCTAAAGCGGAGGAATAAATGTCCTCCATTCCCTGCTTGGTTATGAGATTATGGAAGTCTTTTGTCTACACATCAGCCACCTTCTGCCTTTGGATGGAATTATGACATGCATACTAAACCTTCTTCTAATTTTTCCTTAATGAAGTGTCTATCTATTTGTTTATATTTTGTTCTGTCATGCTGAATGGGATCATGTGTAATGTTTATTGCTGATTTATTCTTGGGTCCCTTCAAATTAATCTTCAAGTCGTCTAAATTTTTAGGCATATAACTCACGTAGCCCTTGTGCCATGGACCTGAATTCTATTCCAGCAGATGATCTTGCCACCAACCTTTGTATTTTTCTTCTCCATGTCACTAAGTTCTCACCTAGGAAAGTACATATCCAGTTGTTGATCTTTTATCAATAAGAGAACATGCATAATCTGCATTAATGTCGCTTCAAGAGTTAGTCTTCGATTTCTTTTGAACAGTATTCCCTTTCCAGAGTTTCCCTTCAAGTAATGTAGAATTCTATGAGTAGCTTGAATATGAGATTCCTTAAGTTCATGCATAAACTGACTAATGACACTTACTGAATGAGCAATGTCTGAGCCAAATATATTAGTTTTCCAACCAATCTTTGACACATCTTTTTGTCTATCGAGGAAAGCGTTCACCTAGGAGATATAAATACCAATGACATCTCAGCCCAACCATATAAGGGATTGACACCACTCTCTACCCAAAACTTTGAGGCAACTCACACTTGGATTCCCAACAGTTATCCCCTCCTTACAGGAATGTTTAGTAAACAAAGTGTGATCTCCTTGACTTTGTTTGTAGCCAAATCCTTTCATAGCTTTTGTGAATCTTCCGAACCAAGTTCTAGGAGATCATTTCAATCCATAAAGAGTCTTTCGTAGTCTACATACTTTAATTTTTTTTTATCTTTCAACCCAGGTTGAATATTCATGCAGATTTCTTCCTCTAGGTTTCCATGTAGAAACACATTTTTATCATCATAGTGCAGAAGTTTCCAATCAAAGTGGGCAGCTAAAGACAAAAAAGAATCCTTACAATATTCATTTCAGAAATTGGTGCAAAAGTCTTTTAGTAGTCTATTGCATAAGCTTAAGTGTATGTCTTGGTGGCCAAGCTCGCTTGTACCTTTCAATAGATCCATCAGCCTCTTTTTTTACTGTGAATATTCATTTGCAATGAACAATATCCTTTTCTCTGGGTTTGTCAACAATTTCCCAAGTACTATTCTTTTCCAATGCATCCATCTCCACTTTCATGGCATCTCTCCATTCTTGCTTTGTCAAAGCTTCAGTAACGGCGTTAGAAACAACAAGAAAATTCAAACTAAAGATGAACCTTTTATGGTTAGCTGATAATCTATTCAGAGAAGCATAATTTGATATAGGATAAAGGTTGTTTTATGCTGTTTCTAGTACCTTATCTTAGGCTATTTGCAAATCAAGGTCAGTTGGAGAGTTGAGAGTGTTCTCATTTTCTGGTTCAACTCTGTCTGTATTTTCATGTTTAGGACTTCAATTCGATTCATGGACTTGCCATATGTTTGGAATGTTCTTCCTTTTTGTGTAGACATTGTTGAATCTTGGAAAATTGTTGGTACTAACTCTTGGGATTGAATCTCTAGCTGTTCCGGTATTTTGTCCTTGTAATTCAGTGGCATCAATGATATTATCGATTTAAGTTTCTAATTGTGCCCCAGAATTATTTTACTCAGCTGTAGGTTCATATTTCAAGGCTTCATTTGGAGAATATGACAAATTAAAGAGTTCAAGATGGTCAGCACAATCTTGTGACAACTTCTAGAAAGCCATCATTGAGAAAAATGATTTAGTTTCAATGAAGGTGACATCAATGGAGATATACAATTTTTGGATGAGGGACTATAACGCTTATAACCTTTTTGAGTTGCTGAATAACCAAGGTGACATCCGGAGACGAAGTCTGTCTCTATTTTGATCATGGATATCTACAAAAGCTGTGGACCCTAATATTCTAAGAATGAGACCATTTGAGATCTTAAAGTGAGGTAGGGTTTCAAGAGGACTTTTGTTCTCTAGTTATGTGATGGAAGTCTATTTATCATATATATAGCAATGAGGACAACTTCTCCCCAATAATTTTTTGGAACTTTTTCCCTTGAAAGAGAAGTGCTTGGGTGGTGTTAAGCAAGTGCCTATTTTTCCTCTCTACCCCTCCATCTATTGGGGAGTATAAACACTTGAAGAGTCATGAATAATCCCTTTGGACTGAAAATAAGTAGACACAGTTTGTTTGAAATAATCCCTACCTTGTCAAACCTAAATCTTTATATTAAACCCAAATTTATTTTGAATAAATGAATGAAAGATGGGAATAGTAGTGCTAACGTTAGATTTTTGTTTAAACAAATAGAGCCAATTAACTCTGGTGCAATGTGTCCGTCCTGTCATGCAATGGTATTAGTTAAGTGATCTTACTTAGGTCTTTGTGTCATCCTTATTAGATTATCATGCATATCATTAAGTTTCAAGCTTAAACCCCACTCTCTAATGTGGCTTATCAAAACTTCCTTGTTCAGGATTCTCAAGTCCTTGCATTGATACACGATAGGTATATAAGTTGAGGCCACTAGTTAGTAATTGATGTAAACCCAAGAGGGGTTTTATCTTGATTGTGGACCGACTAACTAAATGAAGGAAATAAAAACACTTAGGATATGCCCACCTAAGAGAAGAATTCTCCAATGAATTCACATTATGAACCAAGCTGAATTACATGAGGACACTTAGCTCCGTATGAGAAACAAGCTAAACAAGTATTCGTGTTCTCAAACAATTGTTTTTAAAACTCAAATTGTCACAATCAAATAGTCATTTGATCTTTTAGGATCACATCAATCAGTTGGGGTGTTGTTGAGTTAGTGAGTCAAGTAGTTGAAGATGTGTCTAAATAGACAAAGGGATTGATAGCAGGTCATTCTTTATGTGGAAATTTGCAAAGGAATTGTGAGAGACTTGGATCTCTCGAAAGTCCAGCAGTGTTCCCAATATAACTATCACAAGTAGAACTCTCCCCGGTTCTTTGTTGACATTTCTTCTTCCTTTATTAAGTTACCAATATCTCATCAAATTATGAGAAAAAAAGGGTTTGTGATAAATGTCAAACTGAAGTTGCAATTGAGAAATGGTAGAATGTGTAGTATTAATTATAAATGTGCTATCTAATTATGTTTGAATAGCTAGATGTTTTTCACCTGACATTTTGAAATATGTAAACTCTTACCATTAAATGGTTGAGTTTTACTTGGAATCCATGCAATTACTATAACTGTCAAAACTAACAACTTCTGCAACTTATTTACGCCTTTTACAGGAAAAGCTTATTTTTATATTTTTGCTGAAACCAATCGCATTCGTTGCACAGAAGTCTGAAGACATGAATACTTTTATTTTATCCTTAAAATCTCTTTTCAGTTCGTTAAAACTTACAAGTTTGTTTGAGTTGTGATTTATACGCATATGCATCATCTTACTATAAGCTGTTCATAAAGAAAACCCTGATTCATTAACAAAGAGTATGTTGGACTAATCTCAGTGATACTTTTGACGAGAACACCCCACCAATTGATGATCCAGAGTACATTTCATCATTAGGTGCAGCAATTTTTAAAGGAATGCAGAGTGGTGATGATGATGCTGTTTGGCTGATGCAGGTAATGGAAATTAGTTTTTTTCTTTTTATTGGACAACCTTGATTTGATGCTGCTAAGTGCTAGCTTTGATATATAAGCATAGATTTTCATGCAAGTAGACTTATGCATCCACCAAACTCTTAATGGGTCGTACTTCTTCTATACAGGGGTGGCTGTTTTCATATGATCCCTTCTGGAGACCTCCTCAAATGAAGGTTAGTTCATAATATTTTACCTCTGAACTGTATTGCATGTTTTCACCGATAGTCTTCAAATAAACAAAGCTGTCTTAGATCTGTCTATGAAAACTATTCTTTCTGACTTAGTTAATTTTTGTCTTTTGCAAGGATTTCAATTATATTGGTTTTCTCAACTAAAATTTGATTGTTGCTTCAAATCCCCATTATATATAGAGACTATAGCTACTTTCCTTTTTCTTCCATCTGTGCCTGTACAAGACAACGGCTTGAATAATCCATATACATGTGCTGACAAATGTATTTATTAGGCAGTATAAATGCTTTCTACAATTATGTGTTCACTCTGGTCGTTACTTCTTAATTATGATTCATATGTGATTCTTATTTTCAGGCCCTTTTACATTCTGTTCCTGTTGGAAAGCTGGTGGTTCTAGACCTATTTGCTGAAGTAAAACCCATTTGGGTTACCTCAGAACAGTTTTATGGAGTTCCCTACATCTGGAAAGTCATTTTCCATTTTATATTTATAAATAAATATAGTAGTGTCATGCCTGGCTGTGGCATGTTATAACTTTTGTCTATAACTATGCAACAGGATATTAAAACTTTGAAATTCATTAATTTGATAGATTTAGATATATTTATCTGCTTATGGATTTGATATATAAATAAATTTATGTAATGTTCTTATCACTGACTTCGTGTGTTGTGCTTCACAGGTGTATGCTGCACAATTTTGCAGGAAACATTGAGATGTATGGGATATTAGACGCGATAGCATCTGGGCCGATTGATGCACGCACAAGTATTAACTCAACAATGGCAAGTTACTCTTTTTTATTGGGGACTCATTTTTATATTTAGTTGCTCACTATTGAATTATATGAATCATGTGAGGATAGATTGATAAAGAAAACAATAACAAATATGAATATTCCTCCACAATATATATATATATATATATATATATATATATATATATATATATATATTTATCTTTCAATTTAGTTAAAGCAATAAACAATTAATTCTTAGCATATTAAAAAAAAAAGCTTTTTCATTTAAATTTGGTTTTTGAAACCAAAACCTATTTTGTAAATGATTCAAAAGCAGTTTAAATTAAATTAAAAACTGAATTTTGGAAGAAAAATAATTTAGTTCCAGTTAGGTTTTTTATTTTATCCGCAAAGAATAATATATATATTTTTATATTTATATACAAAAGACACTAGAGGTG
This sequence comes from Vigna angularis, assembly GCF_016808095.1. Lineage (NCBI taxonomy): Eukaryota > Viridiplantae > Streptophyta > Magnoliopsida > Fabales > Fabaceae > Vigna > Vigna angularis. The sequence continues at coordinate 10,690,220 of NC_068973.1, read as the reverse complement.
CCCATATACAAAAAAGATACTTTTCGAAGCTAGAATTTGGTGTATCTATGAACATAATTACAATCTCTTTGAGATCTTTGAGATCTACTATCTACAGTGTAATTTACTGTTCAAACTTGGTTTGAGTTGAAAAATGTCATTTCTCGTTCAATGTGGTCTGCTCAGCATGAGAAATATATTCTCAATCTCTTATCTTTTCAACACCCATCAGAATTTGAATTACGCACCATGTTATAATTACTTTCACAAAGTAACTCTGCTAATAACTTTTCATACTTATCATTACCTATTTGATTTAATGAAGGTTGGAGTTGGAATGTCTATGGAAGGTATTGAACAGAATCCCATTGTCTATGATTTGATGTCTGAAATGGCATTTCAGCACAAGAAGATTGATGTTAAGGTAAAATTAGAGAATCTTTGGAGTAAAGAGGTTGCCTTTATTTACTCATGGTTTTCCTATATTCTGCTAGGAGGATCACTTGTAACCTGAGGAACTCCCCATAATGTGGGTGACCAGTTCTGTTGAATGTGAAATGTACTTTTATTGTTTGCCAAGTTTCATTCTGGAGACACTTTCTCCCAAACCAATTTCATTATCCACCTCGACTAGGTAACTTTTTGGACTTAATATGTAATTCCAACTTCTTGTCTTCTATTTCTCATCCCATGAATGCAATTCCATGTTTACAACAGAATATTTATAAACCCCATGTTGCTGATAATTTTGATCCATAGCTGGCTTTTTGTTAACCATGGGTAAAATCAGTGTAACCATGAAAATAATATAGAAATGAAGTATATTCCTTTGGCAATTTTTTTTGTCATGCTTATATCTATGTATTGTTCATTAGTGCTCTGATACAACAACGGTAAGAGCCCAATTTGGTTACCATAGCTCTGTCATTTCTCCTTTACTAGTGTGTTTGGTCTCTGCTGTTAATATCTGAAGTTGTAAGCACTGCACACCTGCCACTAAATCCATACTTTAATTTGTTTTATAAAATGTTGTGGGACAATAAATAAATACTAAATAACATGCATTATATGCATTTTGTGTTTCCAACATTGTAAATGTTTTCTTTTCCATTATTATCTATCTACATTTTTCCCCTATACCCGTGCATCTGATACGTAGAAAAACGCTTCTTTTTTTCCATATCTTTCTTCCGTCTTCACTAACTTGGTAATGCTTTTAGATTGAAATACATGGACGTTTCTTTTTCAGGCATGGATTGACATGTATTCAACTAGACGATATGGACAGTCACTTCCTTTGATACAAGAGGGATGGAATGTCTTATATCACACTATTTACAATTGCACAGATGGAGCCTATGTAAGTAATTGATCGAAACTTATAGCTATGATTAATAATTTATTCCAGTTAATCCTGGAAAAGAAGACCTTCTATGTGATTGTGTTCAACTTCTACTGATCCTCATTCATTGCCTTCCCTTTATCCATACTTCATTTTCATTGTGTGATACATCGAGATCGATAATACGTTTCAGACACTTCACTAAAGTGTCGAATATAAGTAGCATTTTTTTTTGCTTAGACACTTCTCTAACACAATGTTAATGTTGATGAGGACAGACAAATTGATTTTTTTTTCAGAAGTTAAAGTCACAAACTTTTTTGTGTAAACTTCTATTTTTCCTTTATACAAGCAAACAGTCTATTTTGCATTTACGTTTTCTCTTGACCACGACTAATGAGTTTTCTCTTCTGTTTAAAATTGTCTTTGGATGAACTTGAGTAACTTTAGTTGAACTTGATTTAGAGGGTATCTTGTTCAATAATAATGATCAACAAGCTGGTGGCATGTTTTAAATAAATTATACCCTAATTTTTCTTTTCTTAAATTTCAAATCGATGAATTATATCTATTTTTGTATTAAGAAATAATGTGTTCATATTGTTATGTTTGACTAACTTTTTTTATAAATGATTTTAAATATATAAATCTTAATTATCAATGGACTATGTCTGTGTGTGATATGTATAAAGCAGGAAAACAAATACATCACATTTTTCGCTAGTTTACTTTATTTGTACATCTCATCCTAGTCCTAGACAGTAATGCATAAGTTCGTATATCATATTAAAGTTTGACCCAATATTCTTGTGTGGGAACAGGACAAAAACAGAGATGTCATCGTAGCATTCCCTGATGTTGACCCTTCCTTAATTTCAGTACATCATGATCAGTCTCGGCACTATGACATGCCCTCAGGAACATTTATCAAGGAAACGACCGATACATTTGATCGACCACATTTATGGTATTCAACTTCTGAAGTAATCTATGCATTGGAGTTTTTTATAACTAGTGGAGATGAACTTTCTAGAAGTAAAACTTACAGGTGAGACTGATAGAAGTTGGTTGTATTATGATTCTTTCTCGTGTTTCAGCACTTAGCTAAATGTAACTCATTGATGTTTATTCTTTACCCAGGTATGACCTAGTTGATCTGACAAGACAAGTCTTGGCAAAATATGCAAATGAATTATTCTTTAAGGTCATAGAGGCATATAAATCACATGATGTCCATGGAACGACCCTTCTCAGCCAGAGATTTCTGGACCTTGTGGAGGATTTGGATACACTATTGGCTTGCCACGATGGGTTTCTTCTGGGACCTTGGTTAGAAAGTGCAAAGAAACTAGCTCAAAATGAAGAACAGGAGCGACAGGTTTGCTATACTCTAATTGGCACAAAAAATTGAAAATTCCCTTGTTCTATTCTTGGTTTTTTTACGAGCGTTATTATGGATATGAATAAGTCGACCCCCCACATGACTTCAAATAAAGAAGTGATGCAGGGGTGCATGACTTTAGTTCTTGACTTTAGTTTTGACATTAATTAAAAGGCGAAGTTATGCACCCCACACATTTTCTGAGTTTGGTAATTGATTACAACCAACTGTAATCGATTACATAATACTAAAATCGTGCATGGGTGCATAACAATATTGTAATTGATTACCACAGAAGTTGTACACCTCATGCATGATTTCAGCATTATATAATTAATTACCGTTAGTTGTAATCGATTATTAGACCCGCGCACGACTTCACCTTTTTATAAATGTCAAAACTAAAGTTGTGCATCCTTTGCACGACTTCTTCATTTGAAGTCGTGTGAGGACGGTAAGACTTGTCTATATCCGTAATTTTTAAATTTTTTTGTCCATATTCATAATAACACTTTTGAATTTGCTTAGAAATGTAAAAGAACTTCTATTCTTCTATTGATGTGACCTAAATGTTTGTAGTTTGAGTGGAACGCTAGAACGCAAATCACCATGTGGTTTGACAACACAAAGGAAGAAGCCAGTCTGCTTCGTGACTACGGTATGAATAACAGTTAATTACTTGCTATACTATTAAACCTTGCTTCACTGGTTAGGATGTGTTAGCCTTTTTTACAGCAACATTATGCCATGTTTGAATAAACTAGAGAAAAGAAAACATGAACAATTAATTTATAGAATTTTGTCCTTTATTTATTCAAAAGTTGATTTTTAACTTATACATGAATTATTTTATAATTTTTTTTGGACTAAATATGTTTGCAATCCCTAAACTTGGTGTAGAATTAGAATTTGTCTGTCTTCCAATGTATTTTAGTTTTCAAATTTTAAAAATGAATTAATATAATCTTTTTAGTCTAACTAAGTGTAACTAATGTAAATAGTTCAAAGCTGGATAGCTTTCGAAATCTCAAAAAAAATTTAACGCAGTTAGGTTAAGAGGTTATATTTACTCAGTTTCAAAATTTGGAGACCAAACTATATTAAAGTTTGGAATAGAAACAAATTCTAATTTCGTGTCAAAGTGTAGTGACTAAACATATTTAACTCTTTTTTCTTTCTTCGTATAAGTACTTGTAGAAAGGAACACAGATAGGATTTATAAAGTTAAGGCTTGTATACCTTTGCTTTTGTAAATGGTAAGCACTCTCCTTTCTTAATGAAGAGCATCTTTTGGAACCCACACAGAAAAGGGAAATAAATCAATTAATAGCAATGTTATGTTTAGTAATGTCAGTTAACTTGTTCAACGCAGGAAACAAGTACTGGAGCGGGCTTCTGCATGATTACTATGGCCCCAGAGCTGCTATTTACTTTAAATATTTAAGAGAAAGCTTAGAGAAAGGTAAAGATTTCAAGCTAATTGAATGGAGGAGGGAGTGGATAAAGCTTACTAATGAATGGCAAAAGAGTAGGAACATTTTTCCTGTGGAAAGTAAGGGAGATGCTCTAATCACTTCTCGGTGGCTTTTTAACAAATACCTGAACGTCACCAATCCTGAAACAAAGCTTATACAGGAGTAAACAATGAAATTTCAACAAACTGTTCTTAGATGTATAAGAAACCAACACTTTCTCCAGATTTTCAATTCCCATAATCTCTTCCCAAATTTCTTTTTCAAATTTACTTTGCCAATGTGGAAAGGAAACTATAGTTTTCCAGTTCCTGCAAATTGCAAAAACGTAAAGCAAGTGTGCCAGTTATTCCTTTATGCTACCAATGGACTTGAAGTTTTGAAAACAGCCATGTCTTATTGTTGGGAATATAGATGGATTTCTTTAAACTATGTGGACCTGACAATTAGGTTGATACCATGTTCTTATTGAATTTTTTCTGAATTAACTTTTCAAATACTTTTCAGATACAATTGTTTTATATAAATTAAATTTTCAAAAATCTATATTAAGCACATGAGCATATCAATTGCACGTTTATTCTTAAAAAGAAGTTACTGCGTTATTTCCCACCATCATAGTGCTAACCAATATTTATATTACATGTAATTGAATATTACTAATATTTTTTTTTATAAATTATAAAACTTGAATAGGCATAGCATAGAAATTTATCAAAACCAATATAAAATAGGTCAACTACTAAATAGTAACTTCTCGAAAGGGAAAATAAAATGTGGTGAATTTAATTATAAGAAAAAAAAATGTCTGGTGAATTTAATTATAAATAAACTTCAACTTTTTTTATATATCTATAGTATCATATTAAAATATTTTATAATTAATTGAGTTGTTATTTCTTATAAGGATATTTAAAATATTATTTATATTATTTAATAATATATTTCCAAAGCTATCTTATAATTAATTGAGATACCATTTTTAATTATTTTTTATTTTTTATATTAAATTTTAGTGAAGATACTTTAAGAAAAAAAGTATTCCATAGATACAATGAATAAAAATTAAATTATTAATTTATTTTCTTAATATAAGTATAAATTTGTTTTATTTGTATTTAAGGTTAAGTATCCCACATGCTTTGATTGGATGGTGGTGAAAAGAAAAATAAGAGAGAAAAAAAGAATTAAACCAAATAAATGTAACCTTAAAGACCATATTACTATGAGAAAAAAGCAAAGGAAATGGTCAGAAGAAAAAGTAGGTTTCATTATTACTTAAAAACATAAAAATTGAGGTCAAAGGTATAAAAAAAGTAGAGAGAAAATTAAGAAATGAGATTTAGAGATATAACTTAATAAACTTTACTTATTAGAAATTTTAGGGTTAAATATTTTTTAGTCCCTCAACTATCAAGCTATTTTATTTTTCGTCTCTCTTTCAAATTTTGATACACTTTGATCTTTGTTTTTAAGGAAATAATTTTTCGTCCTCCAAAACCAACGGCGTTAAAAATAAGTTGAGGTGACTAACTCCTCACCACATGTGATGACACATTTCCTTTCAAACCTTTCCCACGTGTTTGATTACATGTTTCCTTTCTTACATTGCTTTGTATCCTGGCGGAAGAGGAAGAAACTCTTCCTGCGTTTCGTGAGGAAGAAGCCCTGCCTAGATCACACCTCCACAGCGCTGCCGCCTTCTCCGAACAACTAGAATCACTAGCTCTTCACTCAGCGCCACCCACGAGTCAAGGTTCTAGATTCTCGTCACCACCAAAACCACAATTGCAAAGAAATCCTTTTTTTCCCAAGATTAGGTGGTCCGCGAGCAAGGACCAAGAAATTGGGGAAAAGAAAAATGAGTTTGCAACCCTTTGTTTTAATTGAATATGGATAGCAACTTCTGGAAGGATATGAATTTGCAAAATCAAAGGGAAGAGGGGAGAAAGAAAACTCAGGATAAAGAAGCTTCACATTTTTTAGCCATATTTCTTTCTGGCTTCCATGTGTTTTACTTCATTGCAGAAGTATTCTATTGTTTTTGCAATTGTCTTTGTAACTAAATTTTTTGTGTGGCTAATTCCACCAAATTTAGAAATATCTGATTACGTCACCAAAATATTTCCGGTAGAATAAAATGTCTTTTTGTTATGTTGAGGACCTTGTGTGAATCAATTTGTGGGTAATTTGTTCTTTGTTACACGATTATAGCTATTGTTGATAATCTTAATTTTTTAGCTATAGCTTTTGGAATTTCATTATTATCTGTACATGCACAAATTTTTGCAGTTTCATGGTGCCAATAATACTGTGTAGAGAGTGAAAACTTAAAATAAGACCTTGCGTAGAGTTTAGAACCATTTTTTCTACTAAACTCTAGCATTGTGGCTAATTAAGCAATTTACCTGATATGGAATGTGTAACAGGGTTGTTCACCAACAAAGATTAACTCAAAAACCAATAACTGTCCATAAAAGGATAATGAAAACTAAGAATAAAATCAGAAATTGTTAATTTTAAATTTTTGAGCAAATTATGATACAACAACCTCTTGCAGCCTACTCAAAGACTGAATTCAAACTGATTTTTAAAACAATTTTGGTGCACAAAATCTCAAATGGTTTTAATCTTCCAAATTCAAATATGCAAGTGACACTCCTCATAAATCTGATATCATGAACGAATCTTCCTCACCCTGTTATAAATCGAGTATACCTCTCCAAAATTTTCCTTGTGTTCCAAAGAAATATCTGTTTCACTGTTTCAGGAATATGCTTCTTGGAAAACTCAGTAGCAATTGGCTGCATCCAATCCCAAATTATACCACATTAATACTTGTTCGAATAAAGAAAAATGATTTGATTTTAGCTTGGGAAATAAGAATGTCACTCAATTCTTATTTACCAATATGCAGTGATTCTTAATTAATATTCATTTGTTATCATGAATGAAACGTTTCGTCTCAAATTTAGTATGTAACTTCGTTATCAAATATATGTTTTCCATATCAAGGTACTAATTAGATACAAAAAAATATAGGATTAAGCATGACTTATGTTTGATTTATCAAATAGAAGCTTCCTTTATTGAATTTTTTGAGGTCATCATTTTCTTGTTTATCAGGGCTCTTTGAGAAGCAGGAAGGTACTGACATACACGAAATCCCTTATTTCTCTGAATGTTTTCTGGTCCAAATTTATGTTTATTATGCTCCCAAAACGTAATTCAACAAATTCATCACTTTGAATTCCTTGTATCATTGCAAACATTGTTCTCTGATTGCATTAAGAAGTTGCTCCGATGCAGCCATCTGGACAACAAACAAGACGAAGACAACACACCTTCTCGACTTCTTTCGCGTCGATATGTAAGTCTCTTCACTCCTCATTTTTCCTATTCTTCATCTTTTTTCCAGCCCATTCATTTTCCCGCCTGATTCACCTCCAATCTTTGTTTTACAATTCAAGAAACACTTAACTGCTGCAACTTAACCACAATATATATTAACCGCCAGGTTCATCTCTAATCTCCCTGTTCTTCCCAAGAGGTCAACCATGCATCCATAATTCTAAGTCACAACATTTCTATATGAACACAAGTAAGTAACAAATTGTTTTCTGAATGTGATACTCTCTCCGTTATTAAAAACTGAAAAAGAATACATCTTTATAGGTGAAATTATCACCGTGGCACACAAAAGAAAACAACTGAATTGCCCACTAAATGTGAGAGGTTACAAAAGCTAAATTTTAGCTATCTCTTCCTAAAGACCCGGTCAAAAACTGACCCTTTTATTTAATCTGCATAATTGCATTAAAACAAATATTAAAATGCATAAATAACTGACAATCTCTCCCTTAAGCTAAATACTCAAATAAGTCATTTAGTTTATTTTTGATGCTTCAATTAGTCCTAGCATGCTTCTGAATTTCACGAACTGCTCTAGTTTGAGTGGCTTTGTCATTATATCAGCTACTTGATTCTGAGTACACCAATAGTGTAGCTTGATTTTCCCTTCTTTGACAATATCTCATAAGAAATGAAATCTAACATCAATATGTTTACTCCTACCATGAAACACTGGGTTTTCAGATAATTTAATAGCTGAACTGCTATCACATAGAACCATAACTTGTTTATGATCTTTAAAACCAACAGCCTCCAATATTCTCTTAATCCAAATACATTGGCATGCACTTGTTGCAGCAGCTACATACTCTGACTCTGTTGTAGAAAGAGTTACAATTGGCTGCTTCTTGAAGGACCATGAAATAGCTCCAGTTCCTAACATGAAAACAGATCCAGATGTGCTTTTTCTATCATCTATATCTCCAGCAAAGTCACTGTCAGTATAGGCAACCAGTGTCAATTTTTCTCCCTTTTTGTAGAGAATTCCAAATTCAGTAGTCCCCTTCAAGTATCTTAGAATTCGTTTGGCTGCAGACCAGTGGGTTTCTGTGGGGTTAGCCATGAATCTACTGATTAAACTGACAACAAACATTAAATCTGGTCTAGTAGCAGTCAAATACATGAGACTTCCAACTACTTGCTTGAACAAAGTAGCATCCACCTTGGCCCCTGCATCATTCCTAGACAATTTTGTTCCCGGTACAATTGGATTTTTGACGGCATTGCAGTTCAGCATACCAAATCGAGATAAAACCTCCTGAGCATACTTTCTTTGACACATGAAAATTCCATGTGTATTTTGCAGAATTTCAACTCCAAGAAAATATCTCATCTTCCCTAAGTTAGTCATGTCAAATTCCAACATCATGGAATTTTTAAAGTCATCACACATCTTTATATCATTTCCAGTATAAATTAGATCATCCACATATACTCACAATTAAAATTTTACCTCCTTCGGCTGACTTTGTAAACAATGTATGTTCACAAAAACATCTTTCAAAGCCATTTTGTAGAAAATATCCTTCTATTTTGTTGTACCATGCTCTTGGTGCCTGTTTGAGTCCATATAGTGCCTTTCTTAGCTTGTATACTTTATCTTCTTCTCCCTTCTTTATAAACCCAATCGGTTGTTGTACATAAATTTCTTCCTTAAGCTCTCCGTGAAGAAATGCACTTTTCACATCCAATTGAAATATGATCCATCCATTTTATGCAACCAATGAAAGAATTATACGAATAGTGTCTAGTTTGGCAATAGGTGCAAATACCTCTGTATAATCCACTCCATAATGTTGTGCATATCCTTTTGCTACTAGCCTTGCTTTGTATTTGTCAATATCTCCATTCTCCTTGAGCTTGGTCTTGTATACCCATTTGACTCCAATTGGCTTCACTTCTTTTGGCATCTCAATTAATTCTTACGTTTCATTTTTTTCTATGGCTTCCATCTCCTTTTCCATTGCATTACGCCATTTCTTACTCTTGACAGATTCTTCAAAACTTTCTGGATCAATTACTGTTGTAAGCATTGCCCTTGTATCATCATCAGACAATTCTTCTCCTTCTTCATAATCTACCATCCAAACAGGTTTTTTGCATTGCCTTCTAGCCCTCCCTTCAAATGGAGTCTCAAGTACTGGATTATAAGACTCAATCCTATAATTTGTTTCAGCAGTATTTTGTGACTCTGCTTGTTGCATTTCTTCACTGTCTGATGTGTCAACTCTGGAATATGTTTCAGCAGTGTTTTGTGACTCTGTTTGTTGCAGTTCCTCACTGTTTGGTGTGTCAAGTTGTATACGAGAGCTATTTTCATCATGTTTCTCCCATTCAACAATATTTTGTTGATTCTCTGCTTTGTTATATTCCCAATTCCAGCCCTTATGCTCTTCAAATATTACATCCTTGCTAATTACAATTTTTTTGTTGACTGGATCATACAGCCTGTATGCTTTTGATTCATCGCTGACCCCAAATAAAACACATTGTTTACTCTTGTCATCAAGTTTAATTCGTTGTTGATCAGGTGTGTGAACATGGGCCAGACAACCAAAGACTCGAAAGTAATCTACAGAAGGCTTCACTCCACTCCAAACTTCTTTAGGAGTTTTATCTTTTACTGCTGCTGTTGGGCTCCTGTTCAGAATATAAACACACCATTTTGTTGCTTCTGGCCAGAAAACTTTAGGTACATGCCTTCCATTCAAGGTTGCACGAACCATATTCATAATGGTTCTATTCTTCCTTTCAGCAACTCCATTCTGCTGGGGAGTATATGCAGCAGTTAATTGCCTCCTTATTCCATGATTTCTACAAAAATCATCAAAAACTTTTGAAGAAAATTCACCTCCCCTATCTGTCCTCAAACATATAATATTTTCTCCAGTTTCGTTTTCAACCATTGCCTTAAAGCTTTTAAAGAAAGAAAAAGCTTCAGATTTCTCACCCAAAAAATATACCCAAGTTTTACGTGATAAATCATCAATAAAACTTAGAAAATATTTTTTATTACTCTTTGATATTGGTTGAATGGGCCCACATAAATCTGCATGAATCAGATGCAGTCTCTTAGAAGCTCTCCATTGACTTTTCTTATACATAGATTTTCGGTGTTGTTTTCCTGCTAGACAGTGTGTACAGAGACTTTGAGGAGTGGTAATTGAAGACAGCCTTGTCACCATTTTCTTAGAGTGAAGCAATTTTAAGCCATCATAGCTTAAATGTCCAAGTCTATTATGCCATAGTTGAGACTTATCCTCCACATTTGCTTGGAAGCATGTTGTTGCTACCTTTGCTGTCAAAACAAACATTCTATTTGCACTCATTTGAATCTCCATAATTTGCCCCTTCTCCGGATGAACAACATTGCACCTGTTATTCTGAATATTTATGCTCAAACCCTTATCTTGCAGCTATCCGAGACTCAATAAATTATTTTTGAGTTCAGGAACATAGTATACATGAGAAACAACATGAACAACACCTTTCACCATCAACCACACACTTCCTTTCCCCATTACTGCTATACGAGTGTTATTTCCCAATTTTACCTTGTGTCGGAAACTCTCATCCAATTCTGAGAACCACTCCTTATTACCACTCATGTGATTGCTGCAACCTGAGTCAAGAAACCACTCATCCCCTCCTTCTTTGCTCTCAACAATAGCCACTAATAAGAGCTCATCCTCTTGTTTTTCTTTATCTTCCATTTTTGCATAATTAGCTTTCCTTTCCCACATAGGGCATTCATACTGGAAGTGTCCAAATCTGTGACATTTGAAGCATTCTACATCAGCTTTATTAAACATTTGTCTGCCCCTTCCTCTACCTCGAAAGGATCCTCTTCCTCTTCCTCTTCCTCTACCTCTTCCGCTGTTTCTATCTTCAACCACAGTCTGCATAACTTGTTCCTCTTCAACTGACAACATCATTCTTTGCTCATGTACTAATAAGCTACTTTGCAATTCATCTATAGTCATCATATCCATATTATTGGATTCTTCAATGGAACATACCACGTAGTTGAATTTGATTGTCATGGATCGCAAGATTTTTGTAGTTATCACGTTTTCTTTCATGGTTTCTCCAACTGCCTTCATGCTTTTGGCTATTTTCAAGGTGCGTGCAAAATAGGAGTTTACTGATTCTCCTTCCTTCATCTGCAAAGTCTCAAAATCCTTGCGTAGAGCTTGTAGTTGAGCTCTTTTCACCCTTGTTGACCCCTGAAATTTTTGCTTCATGGAATCCCATATATCCTTGGATGTTTCGTCATTTAAGATGGTGTCCAAAATTTCCCTATCAATTGCTTGATAGAGATAATTTTTGATCTTTAAGTCCTTGAGCTACTGTACTTCCATCCTTTTGAGATCATATTCTGAGGCTTCTTTTGTGTCTGGTACCACATCAATACCTTTTTCCACTAAGTCCCAATATTCATTGGAACGTAAGAAATTTTCCATCAACTTGGCCCAATGTTCATAATGACCATTAAATTTTGGAATAGCTGGTTGAATGTACTTCACTGTTTCAGCCATCTCTAAGTTGATTTCTTTCAACACTCACAACTTAGTGTTCTCTCTCTTTCTAGGTGTTTCAGTTTCTCTCACACGTAACTTTCTGGTTCAGGCCCCTGTGAAGGAGCTCTGATACCAAATTGTGAACACAAGTAAGTAACAAATTGTTTTCTGAATGTGATACTCTCTCTGTTATTAAAAACTGAAAAAGAATACATCTTTATAGGTGAAATTATCACCGTGGCACACAAAAGAAAACAACTGAACTGCCCACTAAATGTGGGAGGTTTCAAAAGCTAAATTTTAGCTATCTCTTCCTAAAGACCCGGTCAAAAACTGACCCTTTTATTTAATCTGCATAATTGCATTAAAACAAATATTAAAATGCATAAATAACTGACATTCTCTCAGGCATTGTATCGAACATCTTTCGTGCATCTCTGGTAGCGTCACCAAACCAAACACGATGGTGCACCTCCTCCCTGCCTAAGGCGTCACTGGCGACACCGCACTCTGCAACTTCCCCATGCACGTGAAAAGCGCGATCGAACGACCTCATCTTTGGAAGAAGGTGAGTGGACGAAGGGAAGAGGTTAGAGCGGTGCACGAATCTGCAAACTAGGGTTTAGGGCTTGGAGGAAAGGGAAGAGACCACAATGTCAAGAGTTTGCGAGGAAGAAGGAGAATGATGAAGAACAGGTTGCGACAATTGCAGAACCTTGATTTCACGGGTCTGTGGGTTAGGGACTCTGTTTCTATGAGATGCCGGCATAGCGGCACTTTTTCAGGTGGGAGGAGGAGAGAGAAGAGAGAGGAGGTTCGGTGGCGGAGAGAGGGAGAAAAGAACTGATCTTCCTAATTGAGGATAAAGAGAAGCGGAGGTGGTGGTGATTGTGAGAGAGGGTCTAAGGTTTTAGGTCTTGGTGGAAAAATTATGGTTTTGTTGAAAACAAGAATCAGAGTATATCCAAGTTTGAGAGAAAGACTAAATCTAAAATCACATTATAGAGTTGAAAAATTAAAAACATATTTAATCCAAAATTTTATTTATAATTTAAATTTTTTATCATCAAAATATTTCAATGTTAAAATTTTTGAAAATTATAAAATTACAAAATTATAATATTATAAAATTATACATGGCAAAAGATAAGCAAGCTCATGAGATAAAAAAAATCACCACCTCATTGATAGTTACATCAACTAGTTAACAAAAGCAACAATTAACAGTTACTCAGTTGAAAAGTTTCAAATATATGAAAACTTAATAAATTATAAAAAATTATTAAGAATTTATTTGAAAGTTTCTAGATTTGTAATAAGTAGAATTTAAAACGCGGAATCCAGTTCTCGTAAAATTAAATCCTAATCTAATTTTAAAAAAACAATGAAAGAAAACTTGACAATTATTATTCGCAATTTTTTGATAACCGAACTGTAAACATTTAAACAATAAATATATATATATATATATATATATATATATATATATATATATATATATATATATGAGTTTATTTATGCTATCAATAAACAGCATTCTCTCTTTTTCTGTATAAATGTTTTTGTAATCTTATTTTTATAAATTAATTTTTTTTATCTCTTAAATAATTGTTTACTTAAATTTAACCATTTTTTAAAATTAAAATAATTATATTATAATTTTATCATTTTAAATGACTATTTATTTATATTTAATAATTTTTTGAATTATATTAATTACTTACAGTGGAAAAGAAAATACATATATGTGGTTGTGTAAATTTGAATAATTTTTTAAAAAATGAACGTATCTTAAGAACAAACTTAATAAGTGCAGATAAACTTTACTTCTTTTTTTTTTTCTCGAAAGTCGGCTTTTGGTTTTGAATAAAAGAAAGCTAGGAAAGCATAAACTTTTCCCATAGCTCACTCAAATAATCCTCTCTTCAGCTCTTTCACATCACCTTCCATTCATGAACCGCGGAATCAATAAAAGTGCAACTAGTCCAAGGTGGTGCTAGGAATCCCACTAAACCACACGCCAACCATATCGTTTCACCTTTATGTTATGCAATATGTATACCTTTTTATTAATTCAAACATATTGAAATGATAAATTTTGACTTTCCATTATTTTATTTTTTTGGATTATGAGTTGATGTCAAGTTTATTTTAACAAGGGATTCTAATTTTCGAATTCAAATCAAAGTTCTATCTCGAATCTTGAATTGAATCGATGATTATATTTTGGAAGCATTCAATACTAAAGTTAATATTTGTCTGAAAGTGCTTGCAATAAATGTTTAGTAAAAGTAACCAACTACCTAAATGTTTATATTTATAGATTTTAGGATGAACTTCTTATTAGTGTTGGCCTAATTATGACTCAAACGGTAATGATATAAGGTAGGGTTATTGTAATTATTTTTTGTGTTAACTCTACAATTAGTTCACCGATCGGCTCATGCGAGACTCATAGGCTTATTGACCGCTCAGTTCATGACTGATCGGGCACTCATATTATATACTTTTTATTAATTCAAATTTATTAAAATGATAAGGCATTTCCATAATTCTTATATTGAATAGGAGAATTTTGATCATGTTTCTTATCCTAACGAACGAGTGATTCTTACTTGTCTCGAAACTGTAATTTTGAACAATTTAGTCAAGTTCATCGTATTGTTTGGTTGATATTAGAAGAGTTGATGTATAAGACAAAGGGTTCCTAACACTTTGTTCCACATAGCTAGGTTTTAATATGGAGGTTTCTCGATTATTCATAATATTTACGCTGCATACCATCTATTTGTTTCTACAAATTCTTTATCATCTCTACAGGGTTCATTTGGTTGTTAGATATTTCGTCCACAACTATATTACTCGTCATGTTTTTTATCGTTATCATAAGATTAAAAGAAGTATAGGCTCGAACCTTATGATGAACATCAACCTATTTCAAATCGTCTCTTTTCCAACATACAATTATTCACTTTTTTATCTTTAAATTTAATTTCTATTCATCTGTTATATTTGTTAAAGGTCTTCCAATGTAAAAAATCTTAATTAATTCCTTTAACCATAATGATTTTTTGATGGGGGTTTATCTTAATAGTTGACATTAATATACTTTTAACCATTCAACTTAATGTGAAAAATTCTAACTATTTTATTAAGATTTACCGTTCCAGTATCAATTGACAAGTCAGAAATATATTGTACACCTCAATTTTTTTTTTCATAAATTTTTAGTAATATAAAAAGTACTTTTGGAAACACGTGTTAGAGAGATTAAAAAAAGCGCCCGGTTGCACTGATCCGTAAGCGCACGCGTCGTAACACGAAGTAGATAGATAGCACACATTCAGACAAATCCACGGTTTCCAGAAGGTTCCAGCGGAGAACCAATGGGAAAACGAGTTTTCTTGCATATGCGGTTTCGTGTGCGAAAGTCCACTTGAAAACATAAGCATAATCCTTGCTTTACGACTCGGTCGATTCTTTTTTTCCAACTTCTAGAACTTCAACTCCTCCTATAAAAACGCATTCAAGCCTTCACAATTTCTCCATTCTCAAAACCAAACCATACCTCTCAACTCTCTGCTCCTTCAAGAAATGGCTTCCTATGAATCATCTTGGGCCGACCAGTGGGATAACGGGCCTGATCCAATCAGTGGGTCCAACGAATCTAAGAAGAAAAGCAACAACAACGCTCTCGGGAAGACGAAGGCAGTGGCATCGAATGGCGTCAAGAAGCTGAAGGAGGGTACCTCCGTTGGCCTCCAATGGATAAAGACCAAGTACCACAAAACCACCCAGAAACATTAATTTTCGTTCCTTGTACATGTTTTTTTTTATTTCCTTATTGCTGAGATATTATTAGATTGGGTAAACATGGGTTTACTTTGTACCATTGATGGATATAGATATCATCTTTCTTCTGTTTTGGGTTTGCTGGATTCGTTGGATTGTATACTTTTCTGAATAATCAATCTTTTATTCTTTTTTATGTTAATATTCTTTCTCCCTTTCGCTTCAATTCCACTCCTAACGTTCCTGCTATTGTTCACAACCTTCAAATTCCTGCTTTTTCTTGTTTTCAGATCAAACATCCTCTTCTACCAGTCTTCTCATACTTCCTTTGACCACAAGGTTGTCATGAATCCACTGATTTTATTTTCAATTGACAGTATTTTGGAAGAAGTTACGTTGATTCATATAATTAAATCAAAATACTCAAATTGAATACGTAAATTACTTTTGATTTACAATTTCTGTGAATCATATTAATTTAATTGTTTAGTCATGAATTGTAATGCGTAGAATTTATGATATAATTATGCGTTTTAATTTAGTTAATATAAGTTAATCATAATAAAGATGTCATCTATACATTTTAATGTCACGATTGCGCTTGATTTTATAAATAAATTATATTGCTTGCTGTTTTTAAAATACAAGTTTACATTCGTTAGAAATGAATATGAATTGAATCAATTGGGATTTGGTATAGTTCATAGGAGATAACATGCGAATACTCGAAATAGCTTAATATTAGTCAGTCCAACATAGTTGCTAAGGAAGTATTATTAATATGGAAATTTCGTCTTGTATTATTTTCAGTACAAAACGAGATTATTTGTAAAGGAAATGTAGTTTATCTAGTGAAGGTAAGTAAGATGATACGGTGTTCACCATAGAGATTAGGTAAAGACTTGTGTCGTGTGATTTAGGTTAGGGTTTACTATTACTTTATGATTTAGAATTTTTCAATTTCAGTTTCAGTTTTAGATGTGTAATTTGGATACGGATTAATCTCACATTTAATAAATATTTTTATATCTTAGAACGTATAATTTAAAACACAATTTTGTTGTTCATTTTAAAATATAAAATAAAAGATATATTTCGAATACATTGTTTCAGTATGAAGGAGAAGTGATTGGAAAAAGAATTTGTTGGTTTTGATGAAATTTGTGAGAGAAATTACACTTGCAGAATGAGAAGCTGTCACGGGGATGGAACTTCATTCATAGGGGGTATACAACTAGTGTAAGAAGAAGCAATGGAGAAGATAAAGACAAATGAATCATTTCATTATTCCATGGGGTGCAATTTGAAATTATGTGGTGCATGAAGAAATTCCCTTAATTGGGTGTAATTCATTCTACCAGTTCAATCTAATTGCGTGGTAGAGATTTTGAGTGAAATTATGAGGAACCACAAGAGATTATGAGTGGCAATATTGGCCAACATGAAAAAATAGAAATATCTACGAGTGAGAAAACAATGTCAACACAAATAAATAAATTCATGTTTTAAGATGAAAAAAAAAAATATATATATATATATATAGGTTTAATTACTATTAATAATTTATAATTCTTGGTGTTGAAGAATGAGAAAAAGACAAAGTCTGTGTGATGAAGGTATAGGGTGTGACAGGGTAGTTGTAGGTGTGTTAAGCACATGTTACATCTATAACATTTCCTTTTTGTTGTTGTATTTTCTTCCTCTTCAATGTTATGTGCTCATCCCTTTCCTTTCTTATAACCAATCGTAGTCTTCTTAATAAAGACAATCCCAATTAGGGTTGGCAAAGTGGGTCACGGCCCACCCAACCTGCCAAAAACGGGATGGGCCAGTTGTTATTTTAAGTCTGTCAATTTTGGTGGGCCAAAATTCAGGCGGGAAAATCTAGTCGTTGACCCTTTTTTAATTAAAAATTAAAATAAAATATAATTTTAGAGATTGATCATTGTATATTAATTCCTTTAGATGAAAATATGCAATAGTATATAACTTAAGTCATTAACACTTATAAACTAGTTATTAATTATAAGAGTAATTTAACATGTAAATATAATAATTATTTTAATTATCCAATTAAAAATATTAATCAATTAAAATATTAAAAAATATTTGTATGATTAAATATAATTTTAATATTTATTTATTTATATACATATAAACAAATTTTAAAAACAAAAAACTAAAAAACTCTACACATTTTCAAATCAAAAAATAAAAAGTAGCGGACCAGCCTACCCTTTCGTAGCTTAAGTTACAAAATTTAACTCATTTTCCTTTAGTAGACAAGCTCAATCTGACTTGTTTTTGACAGGTCAAGTAAAAATAGGTTGATGAACCGTTTTGCTACTCATAATCCCAGTTTTAATTATTTTTCTTTCATTCCTTTTTTTCTTCATATTATTTTCAAGTTTATTTTGATTGAACACTACTTTACCACCTTAATTCTTCAAACTTTCCAACAAATAATATACTCATATGAGTTTTATTAAATAAAAATATTATAATTTTAAAAATATTAAAACTTTAAATCTAGATTATATAAACATATATTAACCATCCAAAATTAAAAACTATTTAATCGATACAAGAGAATTTTAACAAATCACATTATTTTTTATTATAATTGTAAAGTATGAACCTTCTGGTCAAACATTATAAGACAATTGACCAACATAAGGTCGATTATTCTGGTGCATCGTCCATGATAGGAATGATTGATTGGTCGAACACAATTGACAATTCAAAATAATTAATTAACTTAAGTATGATTTAACCAAGATAGATCACAAATCAACTCCATAAACAACATTAAAGAATGATTAGGTCACAATTAGGTTAGTGATAAATAAAGGCACATTATAAGTAGTATAAATACAAGATCCAAGAGTAAGGTGGTTAGGTTCAATTAATTACAACATTCAATACAAAATGTACTTGGACACATACTGACTTAAGCATTAGAGTTTCTACAAGTACACCCTAAGCAGTTTAGACGGTCGACAAGACTAAAGACTAAAGATTTACATCATTTGAAGACTGAAACGTAGAGTATGTGCTCGACCGGTCTTGAAGAAACATTTTGGCGCCCACCATAGACATGATCAAGCACTTTTCTATTCTCATGGTAATCACAAGGAACATGACAAGCAACGTAGTAGTAGAAAAGGTGGAAAGCAACATGGATCCAATGAAGGCTTTGAGGAGGAAACATGAGGAAGAGATGAAAGCATAAGATGGAAACCAAGGAACCATCATGAACATCAACGACATCCTTCACCTAGGAGCTAAGGTAGATTTGGCCTTCAAGGAAACTTCCAAATCCTTATGTAACTCAGCAAACTCCTCCCCCAACAAGAAACAACTAATGGGTCTACCTTAGGGATCACCTTTCGACTCAATAATGCAACCCAAACACTCAACTCGGTTAGGCCATCAACAACCTCTAATTGATATATGCCCTTGTACATTTATTTCTCAACACCATTAAGGTTGAAATAAATCTTATCACCAAGTCGGAGCTCGGTTCCCAAAATTCCCCCAACTAAGGGAGTCGAGGTCCCACCATCACCCTGATGAATTTGTTTGGGAGATCGAGTTGAAGAGGATTTTTTGCCATGACGTTGCAACTTTCTTTTATTTTGTCCTCGTCTCATCGATCATATTTGGTTACGAGAATTGTCTTCAAAGGAGCAACCTTGATCATAGGGGAATTAGTCCCTCAAACATTAACAACCCTTTTAGCCACTCAGGCGTTGACGACAAGAATTGGGGAATCAATGTCTTGAGAGGCAAAACTTGAACTATTAAGTGGCAACAGAAACATCTTCAACATCTCCTTGTAGTAGTTTTACTTTTTTATATTGACAAAGCTCATGAAGTTTGAAAAATAGTCACAAATTTAGCAAAGCTAAGCACCCAATTGAAAATAACTTAAGAAAATGAAATACAATTATAAAAAACTTCACTCCACATGTTAGGGGATAGGTTGGACGGGCATGTTGACTAAGATTGATGGAATGGATTAGACTGATTGGATGGTCGTCATGACTGATTTGGTTGAGCTGACCTTCATGGCCATGATTGACGTGATGGTTGAGCTGATGTTATGGCGAGAATGATGAGGATGAGCGGGATGAAAGGGAAGGAATGCATGGGCCAAACTGATTGGATGACTGAGATTGGTGGAATGATCGGGATGAACTGACGGAATGAGATGTCTATGATGTACGAACTGACAGGATAAACAAATTAACGAGTTGAATTAAATGGACGGAGTGACGAGATAGTCAAATTAGATGAGATGGATGAACTGATGGAATGGTCGAAATGTTTGAAATAGACAAACTGATTGGTTTTATCAAACTATACTGAATAACCAAATTAATAAAATAAAAAAACTCATCAAACGGAATGATCAAAATAAATGAGCTGAACAAATTCGCTCATCAAACCTAACTTTTTTATTTCTATTTAAAAATAAATAATAAAAACATATCCACGTAACACATAACTCAAAAGACTAGTTATATGACGATTTGACGCAATATTTCTAATAACTTAAAAAATATTTCTTTCAAATCTGAATGTATTTTATTATTTTCTCAGTGCCCTATATATTGCAACTTAAATTATAATTTAAAACATTATTATAAAACTAAAATAATTTACAACATGTGGATACCAATGAATGTGCAACGAAAGCGACACAACATGCACACTACACATAGAATAGCTTTATAAACATTTTGCATTGCAGATTTTAGCTTCCGTGTTTAATTAACTTTAGAAGTTGTGCAAAAGTTATGGCACGTTATGAGAGATGAGATGTTATATACACACGCAACTTTCAATTAATTGTCTGACAACGTGACGGTGATTTTGTTGGGCACTCGTATCACCTAACGTAGTTCTTTGTTATTGTAGGCCAATCATAATGCCATTCACAATCAACAACCTCTACACATAATCTAAAATAATCATAATGCTCTTTTGCACTCTTATGGTTACATTATAATAATCATAATTATTATCTTTTATCGAGGGATGTCAATTATGAATAGAATTATGACAGGTACAGTTATGCCCAATTTCATTAATGAACTACAAGATACAAGTAACTATTACAAGCTTCCAAGATCTCGTTGCTGTTTGTTCTAAGATGTGTGACTCTAAACGTCAGAACGTGGAAACAACATGTTTCCAAACAGTAAAATGAAGCCAAACCTAACCAATAGCAGATAGTACGAAGTCAATGAAATTTTTGGTACCGACAAAGAAGCAAAAGTCGAAAGGAACAAGAAAAAATAAAAATGAAAAGGAACTGTGGTGAGTCATCAACCAGAACAAGATGCAGTTTCAATCCTATTATTATATACAGAGTTAATATATTTCTATAATTTAACTTTCACACAAAATTTAACTTTAATATATTTTGATAAAAAAAGTTTAAAAATAATAAATATAATCTTTTTAACTTAATTATAATAAATTTTTTACTTTTCAAAACGTGCATGTTTCAATATTAGTTTGTAATGTTTAAAACACATGTGATATACAATTTTTTTATTTAATAATTATATTATATTTATTCCTTTTTATTGTATGAAACCAATGTGATAAGACAGGAGGAATTCAATTTTGTGTGTCTAAGAGATATTTAACGCTTATTATATGTATATATATAACATATGTTATTGAAGAGAAGAATACATTACATAGCAGAGAGTGAGTGAGAAGAAAGAAAAGAAAAAGCAAAATGGCCATCTCAGTACCCAGTAGGCAACTATTCATTGATGGAGAGTGGAAAGTCCCCGTCCACAACAACCGGATTCCGATCATCAATCCCGCGACCGAAGACATCATAGGTTCCCTTTTCTTTTTTCTCCTTATCACTACTTGTGTCTGAACATTTCCAACATCATGGGAGTTTTAATGTTTATGATCATGGCACGCGCATAGTTAAATAAGCTCTCCTGTTTGTAAGTTGTGGCTTGATGTATTTGGTGTTCAGGCGATATCCCTGCCGGTACCAAGGAAGATATTGACCTTGCTGTCGATGCTGCTAAAAGAGCCTTGTCCCGGAACAAAGGCAGAGATTGGTCATCAGCTTCTGGTTCTGTTCGTGCTCGTTATCTTCGAGCCATCGCTTCAAAGGTTGTAATTGTAATTCAACTTTTGCTTTAATCGATTAAATATGTGTTTTCATTTCTCAGACTTGTAAACAGAGAGGGGAAGCATTGAAGTTACAAGTTGCATCAACAACCAAATTAACATTTTTGTTGAATAAGTTTATTTTAATATTGGCTGCTAGATAAACAGAATGTTATATTAATATAAAAAAACATATAATATATATTATATTTGTTTAATTTTCACAAAACTACTTAGATATAATCAAGATGTTGTTCAACACTGCGCATCTGGGTATTTTGAGAAATAAAAGTCTCTGACTTCCGGGTTTAAAAATAAATTGGTCAATAAAAGTCGTGGATACTGACTCAGAAGCGCATGTGTTGACACCTTACTGTGTGTCTTTCTCAAAGATAACGGAGAAAAAGGATGAACTGGGAAAGCTTGAAGCAATCGATAGCGGAAAACCACTAGAGGAAGCACTGGCAGACCTGGTAATTGGTGACATTTATTTGCATTGAAAAAGCAGTAACTGATGTTTCAATGAGTTTTTTGCTTATTTGGATATGTGATTCTATCTTGTAGGATGATGTTATTGCTTGTTTTAACTACTATGCTGAGCTTGCAGAAGGGTTGGATGCAAAGCAAAAGGCTCCTGTATCCCTCCCTATGGAAACTTTCAAGAGTTATATTCTCAAGGAGCCCATTGGGGTTGTTGCATTAATTACTCCATGGTATTTGATTAGCTTATGTTTCTTCACTAACTAGTTATGCATTTTTTTCAATATAATTTACTTGCTTACACATTCTTTATAGATTGCCTATTCAATGAGGCCCTAACTGAAATATAGCTAATGAAATTATGTGGTTTATGTTATGTGCTAGGAACTATCCTCTCTTAATGGCTACATGGAAAGTTGCTCCTGCTCTGGCTGCTGGTTGTGCTGCAATATTGAAGCCATCTGAATTGGCATCTGTGTATGTTAAAATCAACTATTGCAACTTCGATTTTTTTGTTATGTTGGTATCTTACGCTGTCATACCATTTGCAATTTTAGGACATGTTTGGAGCTGGCTGAAATATGCAGAGAAGTGAACCTTCCTCCAGGGGTATTAAATGTTGTTACTGGATTAGGAAATGATGCTGGTGCTCCTTTGGCATCTCATCCTGATGTAGACAAGGTTCACCCACTTATAGTTATTAGCAGAATTAAATTCTAATTCTATTTCCTGCTAGTATTGTTAAAGTGCTGGCGAGCTACTGCTGAATTGTGGCTGATATTTAATTTTTCAACAGGTTGCCTTTACTGGAAGCTCTTTAACTGGGAGCAAGATTATGTCAGCTGCAGCACAGCTGACCAAGGTATTTTGTGACAATGTTATCTGCAAATTATGTGCAATTCATGTTGTCCTTCTGTTTTAAAAGCTAGAGAAGACTAAGGAACATGCATATTGAAAGAAAATGATTTTTCTTTTCGTATTTCATTCTCTTTTCTTTGTGAGATCATGTGATATAAAATTTGTGGTTTCTTGTTGGCAGCCTGTTTCTCTAGAGCTTGGTGGAAAAAGCCCAATCATTGTTTTTGAGGATGTTGACCTTGACAAGAGTACGTGCCTTTTATTTTGTTATGGACAGCCTATGTTTTCTTGCATTATGGAACTATATTTCGTGTGAAACTCATTGTTTGCTTGTAGATGAGTAAACTTTAGGTGCCTAGAACTGATTACAGAATCGAAAATTGAGTCATACACCTTCTAAGATTTATTTTTGTATTTTTCTTGATTCAAACAGCTGCTGAATGGACAATCTTTGGCTGCTTCTTTACAAATGGTCAGATTTGCAGTGCAACATCTCGACTTATCGTGCATGTAAGTGCAATAGTTAGATTTTGATTCGCCCATTTCATCTTTAACACATTTTCCTGCTCACAAACAAGTATTTCTAGCTAACATTTCTTATTTTACTGCATAAATTGAAAGGTTTAGATATACTCTGATAGTGGTAGCATTTTTCTGCAAACTTTGTAGCAACGACATTAGCTGAGTTTTGAACATTGATCAAGTAAGATATTTTTACTGTTTCAGGAAAGTATAGCAACAGAATTTGTGGATAAACTTGTGAAATGGGCCAAAAACATCAAAATTTCAGATCCCTTGGAAGAAGGCTGCAGGCTAGGCCCTATTGTTAGTGAAGGACAGGTATGTTTAATGTCTATCACTTCTGCATTTGTTATATTTTAGGTTTTTGTACCAAACTAGGCAAATTTGCCTGAGATATTATAGAAGTAGGCAAAAAATTTTGAAATACGAAAATAGACAAGTCGTGGGAGCGCAGACGACTTCCAATGAAGAAGTCGTGCCCCCCTGCACGACTTCACCCTGTAGCTCTTACCAGGGTTGAAGTCGTGCACCCCAAAAACAACTTTATGCCGTTGTAATTGATTACCAAGCATCGTAATCGATTACAACGTGCTAAAGTCGTGTAGGGGGCACGACTTCACCTTTGTAGGCAAAAATGACTCTGGTAATCGATTACACCATGGTTATAATTGATTACCAGCATGTTTAGTGGGCTAAAACTCCTTGGGTTGGCAAAAATGACTCTGGTAATCGATTACACCATGGTTGTAATCAATTACCTGCATGTTCAGTGGGCAAAAACTCCCTGGTAATCGATTACAAACTTGCTGTAATCGATTACAAACTTGCTGTAATCGATTACCAGAGTCTTTTGAGATTGAATGAAAGAGTTTTTTTGGTTCTTGACCATCATTGTAGCTTATTTATGTGTAATTATTTTAATTTTTGTAAGCACATGCTTGTTTAGGAAGAGTAATTTTTTGAATGTAAATACAAATGGAAAGCATAAGGCAAAGTCATAAATGAAATTTGAACTATTTTATTGAATTGAAAATGCATTACAGAAGCAAAAGCTAAAAATAAAATAAGACGAAAGTACAATGAAATTGAAATCTATCTATGAAGAAGATCCGTCATGTGAACCAAAATGACGACGCAAATACCCAATGTCGTGTTGTAGATGTTCAACTCGAGCATCAATTGTATCAAAGCGGTCACCCATGTTCAGCTCTAGTTGTTCAAATCTAGCATTCATGCTATCATTCATAGTATTGAAGTTGTCCCCAACAAATGTTCGGAGATCATTGATCCCCCTCATGACGTCATCAAATGAAGAAGTTTGTTGTTGAAGAAGGGGTGGTGGTGGTTTTTGTTGAGGACGTGCTTCATTATGGCGTTGAGGAGGAGGAGGAGAATTTTTGTGAACCCATTTGTTGTCAGCGTTTTGGGTAAATCCAAAGGAGTCTATGACTTGGTGCGCTATTGTCATATGCTTGTTACATGGGCCTGGTATTTCATCATCCAATGGAATTTCAAAATGTTGCAGGATCTAGGTGACCAAAAATGGATATGGTAAAGGAGCGTCTTGCCTCAAAGTCTTCTTCATCCTATGTCGGAAGAGATGACCCCAGTTTATCTGCTTTGTCGTCATTATAATCCACATTAAGAGTAGATCTTCCTCGGTACCCTATGCAAAGTTAGAAACAAAGGGAAACAAAACACGACATATAACATAATGTAATATTCTAGCCTCAACTGTCATAGAGCCGACTAGAATTCTACCGATACGGGGTTTGTATGGCAAACAAATCAAGTCTCTTGCTACGTCCATATTGTATTGATCCTCCCATTCCTCAACTAATTTACCTCAAAATTCAAGCCAACAAAGGGGAGGTTGGCTATGGAAGCTAATAGGCTGAGTTTGATAATCATTTTCACATTTTTTAACTCAGTCTTAATGGTTCCATTATCAGAAAAACTGAGGTTGTTATAAAAGACACGTACTAAATCAGGGTAGTAGGGTGCAACATCACAGACAAAATTATCCAAGCCCAGATTTCTCAACATGTGGAAAAATTCAAAATTTTGATTTTTGAAATATTGTTCATCTAGGTATTTTGGGTCAATGACGTGACGATAACTAAAAAGTGAGAAATACCTTTCCGATAGTGTAGGGGTCGAAAACTGAAGATTTTGGGAGAATGGAAGAGGGAAATCAAAAAAAGGGGAACCTTACTTTTGCGAACAGAAATTTTGAGAGAATGGAAGCGGGAAATCCCAATTCCTGATTTCATTAAGTCCATGCCTATACCGACGGTCAAAAGCATTCGGTAAATTCGTTGCCGCTTACCGACGGCCATAAGCCGTCCGTAATAACCATCTTAATTGACCGTCGCTAAAGCCTTCAGTAAATCATCTATACCGACGACCAAAAGGCCGTCGATATGAATCCTTCGGTAATTTATGCTTTTCTTTTAGTAGTGACTCCTCTTTCTGCTTTTAACAAAGATATTTGAATTTTTTGGTTTTCACACCTTGTTTCATTTCTTCCCCCTATTACGTTTTGGTTTAAGATAGTGTTTGAAGTTAAGTAATCCTGAAATCTATTTCTAACATAGATTTCTGAATTTCTGATTGTGTTTATTCAATCAAGTCACATCGCATGCAGTATATAGTAGTAATCAAGGTTATATGAAGAAAAGTTCAGTGGTTGCTTTTCCTGACACTGTTTATACACTCTTTTGGTTTATATTATTCAGTACAAAAAGGTATTGAATTTCATTTCAACTGCTAAGAGTGAAGGTGCAACAATTTTGACAGGAGGGTCTCGTCCAAAGGTATGATTAAACACTCTTGTATGTGTGTCCCGTTTTGTAGTTCTTCATTTGTCCACAGAAATTATTGAAATGTCAAATTTTATGGCAGCATTTGAAAAGGGGATACTTTGTTGAACCAACCATCATCAGTGATGTGACTACCTCAATGCAAATTTGGAGAGAAGAAGTTTTTGGACCTGTACTCTCTGTGAAAACATTCAGTACCGAGGAAGAAGCTATTGAACTAGCAAATGACACCCAGTAAGTGGACTTTTTTTCTGGAAACTGTATATTAGTTGCACATGTAAACTTCTTAACTTCTCCATAGATGTTAACCAATGTTGTCTATGAATTATTATTTCGCAGATACGGCTTAGGGTCTGCCGTAATGTCAAAAGATCTAGAAAGATGTGAGCGTATATCTCAGGTGAGACTGGTCCTTTGTTATCATAGAACAGACAAAACTTATGTATTTTTCTTTACTTGAAAGCTGTATACTTTATATTACTTTTGTGCAGGCTATTAAAGCTGGAATTGTATGGATAAATTGTGCTCAACCAAGCTTCATTCAAGCCCCATGGGGAGGCATAAAACGAAGTGGCTTTGGTCGTGAATTAGGAGAATGGTATTACCCTTATTTCTTCCTAAATCAGCAAATGTAGAATTCAGTTTTAGTGCATTCAAAGTTTATATTTTGAAATGTGAAAAAACCAAAACTCTTATACTCTTTTCAATACACTTTCTTTGTCAGTTGGAATTTGCTTGGATTAAACTGTTTTATGAATAGTTTACTGCTTGTGTGCATTTCTCAAATACAAATATTGATTAGGCTATATCTTAGATTGTATTATCATCATCTAAGAATCTGGGTCTTCTTTTTATTATTTCAGGGGTCTAGAGAACTATTTAAGTGTGAAGCAAGTGACCAAGTACATATCTGATGAACAGTGGGGCTGGTATCAGTCTCCTTCAAAGCTCTGAAGTAATTGGAGTTCTAAAAGCTGTCATGAAATAAGGCCTGGGCGACACACATATGTGATGATGATTTATTTAGAAAGCATTGTAATGTGTAAAATAAAATTGTTTCATGGCTCTGTCAGTGATGGGTTGTGTTGATGATCTAATTGGTTTTGAAGTTTCACCTAAGTAATCTATATTTATCTTTAATGCAAACTTTTTATATGCATTAGTTAAGTTAAACTCTAATTATTATAGAGAACAGTATTCTTTCCACAAAATTAAGTGTTCTTTCCATAAACTACAATGCATAGTATAGGTTTAGGTTGGTAACACATTAATTACAGTTGAGATTAGCTCTGCACATTCCGCAAAAGCTAAATGGTATCTCTCCAAGAAGCACGGCTCTTTATAACTTCATCTAGAATATAGCTGTTGTCAGAAGAATATTTTCGCTTGTCCAACGTTAATACTTGTTGTTTTTTTAACCCGAGAGATGATTTATATTTTATTGATTGCCTGATTTTGTAAAGTTCGAAAGTAAGTATATAAATTATATATCATGGTATTCCATATTTTTAGGATAAATATTCGTAAATCATAAAATATTATTAGATCTTCAACAACTAAAACAATTCAAACAACTTAATATAAAAACAATTTGAATAAAAAATACCTATTTGTAGTTATTTTAGGCACAATTTCAATAAATATCTTCTTTGTCTCAGTAGTTGCATACATTTACTTTATTTCTTAAAGTTTCAAAATTGATATTTGGATGGACTTTTTACCTGCACTTTGATATAAGTTCTTCATTTTCAGAAAAAAAAATTGAATCAAGATTTGTTATCTCAAATATTTGGAATATTTCATCTTTGAACTTGATTATTACTCTTTCAATAGTGTCTGATTATCACATTGGTGCAAATATCGTATTTAATTATATTGTATAGGATAAGATCATAAGAAAAATGTAATCTATAAAAATATGGTGATATTTTTGCAATTTCTAACAAGGTGTTGAATAAGTAGACTTACACTGACTACGGTTATCATCATAGGCAACGAGAAAATGAAGAAGGAAGATGGTGGGGTATTCCTTAATTCTGGAAAATAATCTTTTATTCAATATATCTCAAATACATTTATAATGATAAAATTGAAAGCACCCACATAGCAATAGCAGTTTTCAGAAACCACGTAGCAGTAGCAGTTTCCAGAAATGGTAGATAAGAACGAGACTTGCTCCTAAAGTGTAGCAACTAATAAATTAAAATAAATTGAAATAAATTAAGGCAGTTACAAAAAAACAAGTTTTAACACTCCTCCTTGTTTTTTGAACTGCAAATTCCAATCTTTTCTCTTAAGAATTCAAATTTGTTGATTGGAAGTGGCTTTGTAAACATGTCAGCCAATTGATCTTCAGATTTGCAGTAAACTAAGTTTACTTCTCCATTTTGCTGCATCTCCCTCAAAAAATAGAGCTTGATGTTGAAATGTTTAGTTTTTCCATGACACACGGGATTATTTGCAATTGCAATTGCTGCCTGATTGTCAATATAAACTTCAGTTTTATTCTTCTGCTGAATATGTAAATCACATAAAATCTTCTTCAGCCATAAAACTTGATTTACAGCTGCTGTTGCTGCTATGAATTCAGCCTCTGTAGTAGATTGTGCTACAATCTCTTGCTTCTTTGTACACCATGAGAAAAAACCTGAGCCTAGGCTAAAATAATATCCTGAAGTACTTTTCATATCATCAATGGATCCAGCCCAATCACTATCAGAAAATCCATACAGCATGAATTCTTTACACTTCTTAAATTTAACACCATAATCAACAGTGCCTTTTATATATCTCAGTATTCTTTTTGCTGCTCTTAAATGCATTTCACTAGCACAATGCATAAACCGAGATAAGAGACTTACAGCAAATAGAATGTCTGGCCTTGTTGCAGTGAGATACATTAGACATCCAATCAAGCTCCTAAAGTATCTTTCATCAACTTTATCAGTTCCATCTTCCTTTGTGAACTTTTCCCTTTGATTCATCGGTGTGCTAATTTCTTTGCACTCCTCCATTTGAAATTTCTTCAATATTTCGTTTGCATATTTTCTTTGGCAAATAAAGACTTCATCCTCACTTTGTTTGATCTCAAGTCCAAGAAAATAGGACATGAGACCAAGATCCGTCATTTCAAAGGCTTGCATCATTTCTTGCTTAAACTCCTCAACTAGCTTTGTGTCATCTCCTGTCATCAAAAGATCATCAACATAGAGAGAAACTATGAGAAGGTTATTTCCCTTATGTTTCACATAAAGAGTGGACTCAGATAAGCTTTTTTTGAAGCCTATGTTCAATAGGTGATCATTTATCCTACTGTACCAGGCCCTTGGTGCTTGTTTTAGGCCGTATAGGGCCTTTTTAAGTAGATAAACTTTATCTTCTTCACCATGCTTCACAAATCCCTCCGGTTGCTCCACATATATTTCTTCTTCTAGAACTCCATTTAAGAAGGCTGATTTGACATCTAATTGGAATATTTTCCAGCCCTTTTGCGCAGCTACAATTAGCACCAATCTGATTGTATCTAATCTAGACACAGGAGCAAAAGTGTCAGAATAATCAACACCAAAAATTTGCGCATACCCTTTAACGACTAGTCTAGCCTTGTATTTGTTGATTGTGCAATCTGCATTAAGCTTTGTTTTGAAAACCCATTTGACTCCAATGACTTTTCTGTTTTTAGGCCTGTCAACTAGTTCCCACGTTTTGTTTTTCTGTATCATAGACATTTCCTCCTCCATTGCAATTTTCCATTTTGGGAGTTGTAGTGCTTCCTGACAACTAGCAGGTTCACAAATGGCTACATTACATCTTTGATAGATATCAGTCAATAGCCTTGTGCCCCTAATTGGAGGTTCATCTTCCAATTCATTCTGCAACAACTCTGTGGTTTGCTCTCCAGGATGATCATCTTGTATATTGTGAAAGGATTCAGTTGTGCTTTGTGAATTCTTCCATTCCCATTGCTGCCCTTCATTGAAATGCACATCTCTAGTGATAGTCATCTTTCCGGTTTGAGGATGATAAACTTTGTAGGCTTTCGAAATTGTACTGTATCCCACAAAGATGCCCGAAATTGCCTTTTTGTCAAGTTTATCACGCTTAACCTGAGGAACATGTGCAAAACAAACACAACCAAATACTTTAAATAAGGTTAGAGAAGGCTTATATTCATACCAGGCTTCAAATGGAGTTTTGTCTTTCAAGGCTTTAGTTGGAAGCCGGTTTTGCAAGTAAACTGCTGTATTAGCAGCTTCTGCCCAAAATGTTTTAGGTAGCTCCTTCTCATGTAACATGCATCTAGCCATCTCCATTATCGATCTGTTTCTCCTTTCACTAACCCCATTTTGTTGAGGAGTGTAAGGAGTTGTTAATTGATGCTCAATCCCAGCTTCTTCACAAAATTGATTGAATTTGGTTGATGTATATTCCTTCCCATTGTCTAACCTTATAAATTGAATCTTGTAACCACTTTGAGTTTCTACCATTTTCTTGAATTTCATAAATACTCCAGCCACTTCATGCTTGAATTTCAAGAAAAATATCCAGCACATTCTTGTAAAATCATCTATGAACAGAACAAAGTAAAGACTACCTTGTAGTGATGGTGTTCTTTGGGGTCCTGCTACATCAGTGTGAATTAGTTACAACTTTTGAGAGGCTCTCCAAGCCGATTTGGGAAATGTCTTCCTGTTTTGTTTACCAAATTGACAAGCATTACAATTTGGCAAATTATCAGAAAATATTGGTACACCTGTTGACATGTCATTCTTCTTTATTTTTAACATTCTTTCAAGGTGACAATGACCAAGTCTCTTATGCCAGAGTTCTGTAGGACTGAACTGAGTGTAATAGGCTGTCTGCTCCTCCTCTGTTGGATCAAATGAGAAGCTTTTACCTCTCATTTTAATTTTTAGAATTTCCCGGTCAGCAATGTCATAAATAAGACAATGTTGATGTTCAAAGGACACTTTAAATCCCTTTTCCATCAACTAACCTACACTTAGCAAATTTTGATCAATGTCAGGTACATAAAGAACATTTGAGATTGTTATTGTACCTGTGCTCGTTGAAATTACTATGGTTCCTTTTCCTTTTGCAGAAATATAGCTACCATTTCCTATTCTGACTTTCGAGACTTTAGTGGGCTTCAAGTCCTTGAATAGAGTTTTGTCATATGTCATATCGTTGGTACACCCACTGTCAACCAGCCAGCATTCTGAGTTGCCCCTTGCTGAAAAACATGTCGTAGTAAAAATGTGATCTTCTTCGTCTTGCTCAACAACTTGGGCATTGGCTTCATGCTGTTGAAGTTTGCTTCTACAAATGACAGCTTCATGGCCAAGCTGATTGCATTTACTGCACTTCGTGTCTGGTCTTTTCCAACATCTAAATGGTGGATGTCCCATTTTTCCGCAATGCTTACAAGGTGGATAATTTTTCTTTTTATCCTTGCCTTTGTTTGTAATATCTTCGCTGCTTGTTGGATGGAATTTCTTGAAGCTTTTCTTCTTATTGGTTGCAGCAACTTGATGCTTTACTGGTAAAGCATCTTCAACCACATGTTCTTGCCTCATAAGCCTCCGTTGCTCTTGGGCCTGCAAAGCATGTAACACTTCCGCCAAAGTAATCTTGGACAGATTCTTTGTGTTTTCCAATGAGGCAATAAACGCTTCATACCTTTCTGGAACTGTCACAAGGATTTTCTCGACGATTCTGGAGTCTGCAAAGTCACTGCCTAACAACTTTATTTTGTTGGCAATGCCTAATAACGTGTTTGAGTACTCCTTGATTGTCTCTGACTCTTTCATCCTTTGCATTTCAAATTCCCTCCTTAGGTTCAACACTTGCATGCTTTTTATTCTGTCATCTCCTTCATATTCTTCCTTCAAAAAATCCCAAATTTTTTTTGGTGATTTAAGAGTCATGATTCTGGTGAAGATCAATTTTGTAACACCAGAAAACAAGGATGACTTTGCCTTTGCCTTCTTTGTTTTTTGTTCCTTGTGATTTTTGATTTGAGCCAAGGTAGGGTTCTCTGGCAGCGGTTAAACAGTGTAATCCTCTTCCACAGCTTCCCATAAATCCAGTCCCTCTAGATAGGACTGCATTTTTACAGCCCACATATCATAGTCTTCCCCATTAAAGATGGGAAGTGTTACTGGAAAGGAAGTTGACTCTCCTTCCATTCTACAGGACCCTTAAGAAAAAATGCTCTTGATACCAATTTGTTGGATTAATAGAAGAAAAAAGAGGCAACGAGAAAATGAAGAAGGAAGACGGTGGGGTATTCCTTAATTCTGGAAAAGAATCTTTTATTCAATATATCTCAGATACATTTATAATGATAAAATTGAAAGCATCCACGTAGCAATAGTAGTTTTCAGAAACCACGTAGCAGTAGCAGTTTCCAGAAACGGTGGATAAGAACGAGACTTGCTCCTAAAGTGTAGCAACTAATAAATTGAAATAAATTAAGGCAGTTACAAAAAAACAAGTTTTAACAGTTGCCACAGTAAATGCTATGGTTTTATATAAAAGCATAAGGTTAATTTGTGAAATTTTTATTTGTTGGCGAATACAACTTATGCATCCCCTCTGCATAAGTCGCGATTCTTCTCCACCATCGCTGCAAATATTTTTTTCCCTCCATAATTTTGTTCGTTAAAGTTTGTTTCTCTCTTTCCTCTATCTTTTTTTTTCCGTTGTTGTTCCTCCATATCTTTAATGTAGTGATGCCTTTGGTGCCGCCATTGAAGTCCAGGTTTTGCATTGTTACCGTGACACGTTTTTGGTACCACCATTGTCACCGGGAAGCGATTTTAGAGCTTCCAAAACGGGTTTAGCGCTCCCATTGTTGCAATCCTACTCATTGTCGCGATTCTAGCTTTTGAGCCTATGTTAAGTGTCCTCCTAGATTCTTGTCATGATTATTGGCTTTAAAATTTTGAGATATTCTTTCTGCACCTCACCAACACTTTCGACTTTTTAAATTTTTCATCTTTGCCAATCTTTGACTCCCTAAGATTTTGTGTTGCTCTCTTTATAACCAACACTACGAACCCTACACCTCATCGGCCTCCTCTCTCTTTGTCTTTGTTTTCATTCTCTTTGCCTTTGTCTTCATTTTCGCCCATCTGAGTTCTCTCTTGCGCTCTCCCTTCCCTCGCTTCTCCCTTGGTGCCTTGCCTTCTCCCTCGCAACAGTGTTCAATCCAATGGTGGTGAGGCTCTTCCGTGATGTGCATTGGTGCTTCTTCCTCTCTCGTCTTCTCGTGTGCATTGGCTTGGCGTCCAGGTTAGTTATTCTTTCCTTCATGATTGATTATATGAAAGTGATAGATCATGATTCGTAAATTAGGTTTGTATGATAAATCCTAAATTTTATTTTTGGGATGATCCTTTGTTCTTAAAAAATATGTGGTGATGATATTATTAGAAAATGTGTTCCTATTATGGGGCATTTTAGTGTTGAAAGAACAATTTTAAAGTTTTACAAAAAGTGGATTTTATTGGCCTGTCCTCTTTAAGGATGCACATAGTTTTGTTAAGCACTGTGATAGATGCCAAAGAGTAGAAAATATTTCAAAAATAAATGAGATGCCCTTAAACAACATACTTGAAGTGGAAATTTTTTATGTTTGGGTATAGATTTTATGGGGCCTTTCCTCTTTCTTTCTCAAACCAATACATTTTGGTTGTTGTGTATTATGTGTCTAAATGGGCAGAGGCAAGTGCATTACCAATAAATGATGCTAAGGTGGTGGTTTCTTTCATTAAGAAACATATTTTTTCTAGATTTGGGGTACCTAGAGCAATCATTAGTGATGGAGGTTTACATTTTCATAATAAAAAAATTTGCATCACATTTGGGAAAATATCACTAGTGCAAAAACAGCGTATAACGTCACGCGTTCAACATCAAACCAATGAATAACCAACATTAAAAATGACCGATGACATTTTTGTAAATAAATGCAATTATAGAACGTTGAAGCCTCATTCAATTCGACGTTCTATAATGGTAATTATTTAAACCAGCGCGTCATTTTCTTTTTTCTTTCTTTTAAACCACCAATAGTACGTCGAATTCTGTAGGGATTCGACGTAATATTTGTCAGTCATAAGCCCAAGAGTCACCCTTTTTAATTCTTTTTTCTTTTTTCTTTTTTCTTTTAAACCAACAATAGTACGTCAAATTCTAAAAGGGTTTCGACGTATTATTTTTCAGCCAAAAGTCAAAGAGTTACCTCTTTTTAATTATTTTTTCTTTTTTCTTTTAAACAACAAATAATACGTAGAATTCTGTAAGGGCTTCGACGTATTATTTGTCAGCCAGAAGCCAAAAAGTAACCCCTTTTTAATTCTTTTTTTCTTTTTTCTTTTAAATCACATATAATACATCGAATTTTGTAGGGGCTTCGATGTATTATTTTTCAGCCAGAAGTCAAAGAGTTAACCCTTTTTAATTCTTTTTTCTTTTAAACCACCAATAATAGTCGAATTATGTAGGGGCTACGACGTATTATTTGTTAGCCAAAAGTTTCCTCTTTTTAATTTGAGCGGGAGATTGAAAATTCATTCACTTTATCTTAGTGCACGAGACCCTCTCCTCTTCTCAAACTTTTCTTGAACGATGTTTGACTACCATCACATGTAATCTTTATTTCATTTTATACAAATGCATGTCAATTAACTACTTTATGTATAATTTTCGTTTGTTTTGACCGATTATTTTTGTGTTATTGTGCTTCATAGGTGCATTTTGCTTTCTCTCTCACTAGTGGAAACACTTTATTCCGACCAACCCATCTTTTGAAGGTTAGTTTTCATTTTCGTTTTTGTTTTCGTTTTGAAGAACTTATTTGTTGAACTTGTTTTTTTTTTTTTTGAACTTGTTTGTTGTTGTTATTTGGTTGAACTTGTTTGTGGTTGTTATTTGGTTGAACTTGTTTGTTGTTGTTCTTGTTTGATTGAATTTGTTTGTTGTTTGTTATTGTTGTTTGTTGTTGATACTATACTACACGTTCATAGTTCATGCTTTATAAAATACCAAAAACTGAAATTTGTTGTTTTCTGCTTTTTAGGTCTCGTAAAATTGTAGAAAAGGATCACAATTAATTAAAAGAAACAAAAAAAATTGCTTAACGTCGAATATTGACAAAATTCGACGTCAATTTGATTAGGGTTGAATTTTTTAAATTCGACGCCAATTTAATGTCTCCCGATATGACGTCGACCTCGAATTCGACGTGAAAGACCAAAAAACAACGACGTTATACAATATTTTTGTATTAGTGTATGGTGTCAAACACAAGATATTTATCCCTTACCATCCACAAACCAGTGGACAAGTGCAAATTTCCAATAGAGAGTTGAAGAGAATTTTGGAAACTGTTGTGAACTCATCTAAGAAAGATTGGTCTAGAAAATTAGATGATGTACTTTAGGCTTATTGTACAACTTTTAAACTCCAATTGGAATGTCACCATATTAGTTGATGTATGCAAAATCATGTCATTTACCAGTAGAATTAAAGTTTGGGCTATTAAATTGCTAAATTTTAATTAAAAGAATGTAAGTGAGAAAGGGTTATTGCAATTGGATGAGTTAGAGGAATTTAGAATGCAAGCTTATGAAAATGCTTGAATTTATAAAGAAACAACAAAAAAATGGCATGATAAAAAAATTTGCCTTAGAGAGTTTGCCATATGACAACATGTGTTATTGAATAATTACAAGCTTAAATTGTTCCCAAGAAAATTAAAATATAGGTGGTCGGGTCCTCTTTAGCTAAGAAATTTTTTCCATTCAGTATAATTGAAATCTCAGACCTTAATTCAAAAAGAAGTTTTAGAGTAAATGGCCATAGATTAAAAATGTATTTAGAAGGTGATTTAAAAAAAGGACTAGTGTCTCATTCTTATCACGAGATGAAAATGACAATCATTAGTTTTTTGTTCTAAAAAAAGAGGGAGAAAAGGCAGAAATGTAAGAAGAAAAGAAAAGAAACTCTAATCTCTTACAGGTTCTCCTTATTCATCCACACCGGTGACCTAGTTCGCAACTTCACACCAGCGAGATACACCACGCACACTGCCAATCACATCGTAAACCTACACAGCCCACCGCACCCTCCAACTGACGAACGCCTCCAGCACAATGTCGCTCCAGTCGTCGTAATCCAGTCCTAGTCACCGAGTTCTCCTACCAGCAGACTCCCTCGCAGTAACTCTGCTTAAGCCCTCTATGTTCAGCGGCTTCCATGACCCAGACCATCACAACACACCCTCTACTTCACCACTACAACTCCCAATCGCCACCTCTAAATCTATGCGTCCTGTTTCAGTACCGTCAGAAGTTGAACAACGTCCAAGAAAATGTGCTCGTTCTTCTGTTAACAACTACATCGGTATTACTTTTCAAAACGCATAACAAAGGTTGAGGTACTATTCATTGATTAAGAAAGTTATTTTGCCTACACGGTACTTAGATGAAAATACTTTCAGCACATTGGGCATGTTAGAGGAACTATATTGGATGATTG
Organism: Vigna angularis; assembly: GCF_016808095.1. Lineage (NCBI taxonomy): Eukaryota > Viridiplantae > Streptophyta > Magnoliopsida > Fabales > Fabaceae > Vigna > Vigna angularis. The sequence goes on along the minus strand of NC_068973.1, from coordinate 10,652,946 downwards.
ATAAACTTGGTTGGATTTCCTTTGTCACTCTCAAATATCCTACTTATGAGAAAATTATAATTGAATTATTAAGTTATGTGAATGCTGAAATTTTGCAGAGAAAGAATTGTACAAATGGGTTGATTACATTTAGATTACACAATAATAATTACAAGCTCACTTTAGCTAAATTTAATGCAATCCTTGGATTTCCTTGTGGAGGTGAAAGGAATTACCATAGAGAGTCTGACGCTAATTCATTTGGTACAAAGTATCTTGATCACATGCTTTTGTTTCATATGAATCTAAAGAATCCCATATTCATAACCTTTGTTTTTTATATGCTCACGGCCTAATCACTTATACTATATTTGCTCAAGGTGATAACACTGCCATAATTAGAAAATCTGAATCTCTATTTTTGTTAGGTATGGTCAATGATGTTCAGTTAGACTCAAGTGCTTGGTTGGCTTGCTAATTCCTTAAGGTAGGGAAGGCTTCATCTGGACAAATATAATTGGTGGGTTGATCACTATTATTGCTTTACATCTGAAAATTCCTTTGGAGGGTGATAAGCCAATATTAGGAACTTCCCGAATGGATCTAGAAATGTTGACGAATAATGAAATGTTGGTTAAAAGGGATGATCGTTATTGCTTAGTCATAATTGATATTATAGGCATGCCACCTCAACCTCTTCCTAATCCTGAGCTCACTACTATGCATGGTAAAGATAGGTGAATTTTCTCTAAATCTCAGCTCCAAATAGGAAATTCCACACCGGCAGCCCAGTTCGCAATTTCACACCGGCAGTCCAGTTTGCAACTCCACACCAGCGAGATGCATCACACGCGCCACCAATCATGCCGTAAACTTGTACAACGCACCACGCCCTTCAAACCGGTGAATGCCTCTAGCACAACGTCGCTCCAGTCACTGTAATCTAGTCCTGGTTACTAACTCCTTCAACCAACGCTGAACATTAAGGGCTTGAGTTGAGTTACGACGAGGGCATCCACTGGTTGGAGAACTCGGCGACTAGGACTAGATTATGACGATTTGAGCGACGTTGTGTCAGAGGCATTCGCCGGTTTGAAGGGTGTGGATTAATACGGAGAACATGTGAGAGATTAGGGTTTCTTTTGTTTTCTTCTTACGCTTCTGCCTATTTGGAACTGAGATTCAGAGAAAATTCACATATCTTTACCATGCACAGTAGTGAGTTCAAGATTAGGAAGAGGTTGAGGTGGCATGCCTATAGTATCACTCATGATTAAGCAATAACGATCATTCCTATCAACATTTCTAGATCAATTCGAAAAGTTCCTAATATTGGTTTGTCACCCTTCAAAGGAATGTTCAGATGTAAAGTAATAATAGTGATCAACCCACCAATTGTTATTTATCCACATGAAGCCTTCCCTACCTTCAAGAACTTGTGAGCTAACCAAGCACCTGAATCTAATTGAACCTCACTGACCATACCCCACAAAAATAGCAATTCATATTTTCTAACTACAACAATGCTATCACCCCGAGCAAATATAGTATGAGTCATTAGACGGTGAGCATATCGAAAGCAAGGGTTATGAATACGAGATTCTTTAGATTTAGATGAAACAAAAGCACGAGATCGAGATAATTAGTACTAAAATGAATGAGCATCAAACCTTCTAAGGTAATTTCCTTTCACCTCCATAGGGAAATCCAAGGATTACATTAAATTCAACTAAAGTTAGCTCGTAATTAGTATTGTGCAATCTAAATGTAATGAACTCATTTGTACAATTCTTTCCCTGCAAAATTTCATCCATCACAGAACTCAAAAATTCAATAGTAATTTTCTCATAAGCAAGATATTTAAGAGTGACAAAAGAACTCCAACCAAGTTTATCATTCATCTAAGATAATTCCTCTAACATGTCCAATGTGCTTAAGGTATTTTCATCTAAGTACCTTGTAGGAAACATGACTCTCTTAATGAATGAAGTGTACCTCAACCTTTATTCTGAATTTTGAAAAGTAATACCAAGAGAGTTGTTAACAGAAGAACGAGCATGTTTTCTTAGACGTTGTTCAACTTCGGGCGGTACTGAAATAGGACACATAGATTCAGGGGTAGCGATTGGGAGCTGCGGAGAATGAAGCGAAGGGTGTGTTGTGGTGGTCCGGGTCATGGAAGTAGCTGAACACTTAGGGCATGAGCAGAGTTGCAGCGAGGGCATCCGCTGGTTGGAGGAGTCGGCGACCAAGATTGGATTACGACGACTTGAGCGACGTTGTGCTAGAGGCATTCATCGGTTGGAGGGTGCGGTGGGTTGTGCAGGTTTACGGCATGACGGGCGGCGTGCATGGTGCATTTCGACGGTGTGGAGTTGCAAACTCGGCCGCCAGTGTGGATGAATAAGGAGAACCGGTGAGAGATTTGGGTTTCTTTTCTTTTCTTCTTACATTTTTGCCTTTTCTCTCTCCTTTTTTTTAGAACAGAAAACTAGTGATGGTCATTTTCAGTTGGTGATAGGAATGAGACACTGATCCTATTTTTTTCAAAATCACCTCCTAAATACAATTTTAATCTTTGGCCATTTACTCTAAAATTTCTTTCTGAATTAAGGTCTGAGATTTCAATTGTGCAAAGGGAAAGACTTTCTTAACAACAAGAGGACCTGACCACCTAGATTTTAGTTTTCTTGGGAACAATTTAAGCTTGGAATTATACAATAACACATGTTGTTCTAGGGAAAACTCTCTAAGCAAATTTTTTTTATCATGTCATTGTTTTTGTTGTTTCTTTATAAATTCGAGCATTTTCATAAGCTTGCATTCTAAATTCCTCTAACTCATCCAACTGCAATAGCCTTTTCTCATCTGCATTCTTTCAATCAAAATTTAGCAATTTAATAACCCATAATGCTTTATGCTCTAATTCTACTAGTAATTAACATGATTTTCCATTCACCAATTGATATGGTGACATTCTAATAGGAGTTTTGAAAGTTGTATGATAAGCCCAAAGTACATCATCTAATTTTCTAGACCAATCTTTTCTAGATGATCTCACAACTTTTTTCAAAATTCTTTTCAACTCCCTATTAGAAATTTGCACTTGCCCACTAGATTATGGATGGTAAAGGGTAGCTATCTTATGTTTGACATCATATTTTCCCAAAAGTGATGCAATTTTTTTATTATAAAAATGTAAACCATTATCACTAATGATTCCTCTAGGTACCCAAAATCTAGAAAAAATGTGTTTCTTATGATGAAAGAAACCACCACCTTAGCATCATTTGTTGGTAATGCACTAGTATCTACCCATTTAGACACATAAGCCACAACAACCAAAATGTATTGGTTTGAGAAAGAAAGAGGAAAGGGCCCCATAAAATATATACCCAAAACATAAAAAGTTTCCACTTCAAGTATGTTTTTTAAAGGCATCTCGTTTCTTTTTGAAATATTTCCTACTCTTTGATATCTATCAAAGTGCTTAACAAAACTATGTGCATCCTTAAAGAGAGTAGGCCAATAAAATCCACTTTGTAAAACTTTAAAATTTGTTCTTTCAACACTAAAATGTCTCCCATAATCTGACCTATGATAATGCCAAAGAATACTCTAAAATTCATCTTTAGGAACACATCTTCTAATGGTACCATCACCAACTCTTTTGAACAACCAAGGATCATCCCAAAAAAAAATTAGCATCATGCTGAAAAGTAAGGTCATGAGGAATTATATCAGCTGCTTTAAAATTAGCAAAATCTGCAAACCACAACAAGGAAGTAATGGTCAATAACTTCTTATCTGGAAACTCCTCTAAAATAGGCTAGATATCCCAGTTCATTTCATCAAACTTCAATCTTGAAAGGTGATCTGCTACTAAATTTTGCTTTCCTTACTTATCTCAGATTTTTAGGTCAAACTCTTGTAATAAGAGAATCCAACAAATTAATCGTGGCTTTGCATCCCTCTTAGCAAATAGATTTCTCAAAGTAGCATGATCAGTGTAAACAATAACCTTAGACCCAACAAGATAAGATCTGAATTTATCAAAAGCAAACACCTCCCTCCTTCCGCAGCGAACTAGCATGAAGGAGGAAGAATAAGAAGAAGGGTCATGCACCCTCGCGAGACACCAGGGAAGACGATAATGTTGTCGGAGTCGCACCATCGCTGCAAATCGTCTTCGTCATCACGAGGCCACCTTTGCGTGACGCACATATGATTTTTCCCAAGTTGAGTTATTCGTGTAAGAACAGAGATAGAGAAGAAGCTTGAAACTTCTGGGTTTGCTTGGGAGAAATGTAAAAGAGAAGAGATTGGGGAAAAAAACTCTAAATAGAGTTTTTGAAAGAAACCAACAATTGGACAATTGGGATTTTTAATTAGCGTCACCTAATTTTTAATTGAAAAGCTTTTTTTTTAAAGTAATAAAGAGAAAATTTGATTTTAAAAATTATAAATTAAATTATTATTATTATTTTTTCGGGAAACAGGTATCCGTGGGTCGGATAGTATGATACTCGTACCCAATCCGTTTACAAGCGGGTATTAAAATACTCACTATCCATTAATCGCGAATAATAAATATTCGCACATAGTAACTATCTGTCACATATTTTATATGTGGATACTCGTAACCACATTTTTTTTTCATCCTTTTATATGGTTACCTAAATAATATAATGTGTAAGTTGAAATATATATATATATATATATATATATATATATATATATATATATATATATATATATATATATAAACCTACTAAGCTTCTATGACCTGATACATATTCTTTGAAATAAAAATTCTAATTTAGTGTTAGCCCTATTTTCACAAGCAATGCTTCTAAGAGAAAAAAAAAAGGTCATACGCCAAAAAAGGGTCCACTTCGATTGAGATGAATTGGTTTTCAACTTTCTTTCTCTACTTTAATGTGTCGAATGGCCCTTGAAGTTGTGATATGTATAAATCGATATATATGACATTCCTATATATATAATGCTAAGAAGGGTTCATCGAAACATTCTATGAAAACTTACGAAGGCCTTTTTAAATTAAATCCCATTTAATCACTATATAAATTTTCTTTCCTTTCCAACACTTCACACGTTTTTGAGCTATGACAATATTGTTAGTCTCCTGTCTACCCCGGATAAAGAGTAAACATATACTCTATTACTTTAATCATTAAAGTTTTTGTAAGTGTTATTTCTTTTATGTTGTAATTAAAATGAGATATGCCAATTTATTGTACTCAACCGATTATTTATCCAATGTTTTTTATACTTACATTTGGAGAATTTATATTGCAATTCTCTTATTTGAATTTTTTTTAACTAAACTTTATTTTAATCTAACCATTAACTAAGAGTATGTCTAATACTTTATCTCCTATAACATATAACCAGACATCTATATTATTTTATTCATGAATAATATTTCGCCTCATTTTTAATGTATTTTGTTCTTCAAATTCTTTTATTCTAAAGATTCGTCCACTCGTTTACATTTTAAAAGTAGATTAACATGTTCTTGAGTTTGTAAATATTGGTGGAAGTGGTGAACTTGCATCCAGTAGTCTAAGTCAACGGTTAATTAATTTACCACAAAATTTTGTATAGCTTCTAGAATGATAAAATTCCTATAAAGTAATTACAATATAATGTGTTCCTTTTGAGGGTGCATCTATAAGTGAAGATGCAACTTGCACTTTATTTATTACTTTATTACTATAATGTTAGACTTTTTGGACCCACAAAAATAAATGCGACGTTGTATGATGCTGAGAACATAGCAATTAGGTCGCTTGATGAAGAAGAGAAAAATATTTTGAAGCATTTTTAATGTCTACTTTTCCAGTATCTTGATGTAAAAGTAATTGATTGTGTGGTTAGGTATTAATGTCACATGATTGGTGTACCAATTTGTCTTTCTCAGGATTTAGAATCTAAACTTCCCTTTTTTCCATCTCATGAAAGCAACTTCATTAACAATCTGCTTTTCTTCTTCTGTGTGCTATATAACATTTCTTTCTCACTACTTTTTTCACTTCAAACAACATATAACGTTGTCTTTTCTTTCTTTTGTTTTCTGTGTCTCAAATTATGATTGACGAATGCATGAACATGTTATTAGGGTTACTAGCAGGTAAGGAGTTAATTAGTTATTCAATTTCCACTTTGTACACATTGTATTGCTCCTTCCTTTTGTTGTCTTCATCGTTTGTGTCATTTCATACCAAAATTTCAGCCATTTGTTAGGTTAAACTCAACTTCTATCAGCTTATATTAATTTAATGAAAACGAGATAAATCGATCCAACTAAAAAAATATTTAATAACCAAAATAATTAGTTACTATATTAATTAAGTTATATACTATTTTTTAAATTAAAAATTATTAGTATTTAAAAAAAATTTGTATTATGAATGAAAAAATATAGTTGATTTATAAATTAGAGTCTAATTTCTAACATTATAAAAAATTTAATTTTTTATTATTGATTTTAAATTTTAAATTAAAAACTAATTTAGATACTAATTAATAAGCAAAAATTATTTTACCTTAACACTACAGTAGGATTTTTATAAAAATAAATAAATTCTTAGGTCACACAATTTTGACGAGAAGTCAACTATTTTTAAATTCATGGAGAAGGGATTCATTAATCTTCAAATTAAACTTAAAATTCTGAGTCGAGATCAAAAGGTTACTTGATAATTAAGCACGGAAAGATTTTGAAGATACATGAAGAAAATATTTTTAAAAAATAATATGATTTATGAAAATTGTAATAAACTATATTCTTTTTTTTTATTTTCTGTGACATCAGTTGTTTAACATTTAATATTGTCAGTAAAACATATGAAAATTTATAAAATGATGAAATATGTCATTAAATGATCCTCATTGATATGCGAAGTTTTGTACTAATATATTACACAAAGTTTTCATCACTATTAATGAATGATAATTTAATATATTAATTAAGTAAAATATAAATGCTTTTAATTATTAGCTTTTCAATCAATGTCATGATTAACATTTTCCAATAACGTATTAAATATAAATGGATGGTTTCTCTTTAAACTAATATTGTCGTAGCAGTAACAGTCAAAAAAAAAAAACTCACAGAAAATAAAAACAGAGCAGGAAAAAATGGAACAGAGTAAAATTTACTGAGTTGTGTGTTTATATGTACCGACAACGAAACTTGTGATCTGATAAACAAATCCAAGACAACCTCATCTAATCTAAGCCCCGAAACTACATTGCAATTTCACATTTTTGTTCGTTAGTTTCTCTCTCTCCCTCTCTCTCTTTCTCTTTCTCTCTCTTCTGTCTGTGACATCAGTCACCCCATTCTGAACTCTGAAACTCAACCTTATTGTTTCTTCTCTTGCGTCTTAACTGTTTCAGGGCATCAAAGTTTCTCTCTTTCAGCCAATATGGTAACTGCAGATGAGAGGGTCGTCGCTGTGATCATGGTTGGAGGACCCACTAAAGGTATTCCTTTCCCTTCCATTCATTCATTCACACCACAATTTTTATTCACTCAGTGCCACTTCACCATTTCACTATTCACTGATTTCAATTTCTCGTCTTAGTTTCTTAAGTTCAGGCCACACACATTGGTTTTTCAAGTTGTATTAAATGTTTGCTTGGCCAACCTATTACAAATTGATTTTGAAGTTAAGTGATTTGTGTTGGCTCTTTTCGCTATAAAACCAAGTTAGTAGTTTAGTTAAAAGTTTTGATCCAACCCAAAACTTTCTGGACCTTGAATCAATCTTTGATGTGAAACTGAACTTCTTAAGATTTACTTAAAATCGTTATAACTGGTATTATAATGTGGTTTTGGAGAATGGTTCATTTATTTCTCCTTGATTATGATTCCATAGTTTTTGTTATGTTTGCATGTACAGGTACTAGATTTCGTCCATTGTCATTCAACGTACCCAAGCCACTGTTTCCATTAGCAGGACAACCAATGGTTCATCATCCTATTTCTGCTTGTAAAAGGGTACATACCATATACACAATTGAACACAATTGTGAATATTTTTAACTAAGAATAATCATAAATGATGTATTATCTTGTATTTTTGTATAATCTACCAAGTACCTAACTGTTATTTGTGTCCCAGATTCCTAATTTGGCTCAGATTTATCTGATTGGTTTCTATGAGGAACGTGAATTTGCCTTATATGTATCTTCTATCTCCAATGAGCTTAAAATCCCTGTTAGGTTTGTTGTCTTTTCTTTCTATGCATCTCTTGTAACCTTTAATTTTTTTCTAAAGACAAGATTGGTCTCTTATGTCATTTTTTTTCTTCTGTAATATTAGATACTTGAAGGAAGACAGACCACATGGTTCGGCTGGTGGCCTTTATCACTTTAGAGATCTGATGATGGAAGATGATCCGGTTTTTATCTTTATCTATGACTTTGTCCATTCTTGATTTTATCTTACATGTGTGTGTGTTCAGAAAGTGTCTATTTCACTTATTTTAATGTCTTATGCACTAGTGCTTGTGTTACACGTTTTAATAGTCTTGACCGTGTTGTATGGCAGTCATATATCTTTTTGCTGAACTGTGATGTATGCTGCAGTTTTCCACTGCCAGAAATGCTAGGTAATTTCTGTTCTGATGTACACTGGTTTCTTCTACTTGCAACTGTTTGATGCTTTAGTTTCTTTGCAGAAGAAAAACTTTTAGCTTACTTGATATATTTTAACTGTTATATGGCTGTGGCAACAATTAATTGTTTCTTTTACGTTCACCTATGGCTACAGATGCTCACAAAAGATATGGCGGGATGGGAACAATACTAGTTGTGAAGGTTGGAGAATAAACACACAGAAGAGTATCATACACTGTATTTTTATCATTATTTTTGTTGATTAGCCTCTTACATTTTTTAATTCTTCCTCCTTTTGAAGGTTTCTGCAGAGTCAGCGAGCGAGTTTGGGGAATTAGTTGCTGATCCAACAACTAATGAACTATTGCATTACACAGAGAAACCTGAAACTTTTGTATGTTCATCATGTGCTTATTCCTTGAACTGCTGAAATAAAATTTGAAAATTTTCCTCTCCTCCACACTTTTGTTTACTTTACTACCTTACTTGAATGCAGGTAAGTGATCGTATAAACTGTGGTGTGTACATATTTACACCAGATATCTTTACAGCCATAGAGGGTGTTTCTACTCAGCGCAAAGACAGAGGTCAGCTAAATACTTTAGGCTGACCCATATGAATTATTTAAAACAAAAAAGAAAAACTTCACCTTTAATTTCAAAATGTGAAATTCTTCATTTCATTTAACTTGTTCTGGCCATACAGAATTGGAAATACTGCAGTTTGTCCTCGTGTGTATTAACTCGCTTTACTTGCAGCTAACCTAAGACGTGTTTCCAGCTTTGAAGCAATGCAGCCAGACCCAAGGTTTGTACATATGAAAAGTCGAAAGACTTAGCATCAGCTAGAAAAATTTCATGGCTCAAACAGGATCCATGCAGTTTGCTTATTTAAGTAGTTACATTAGCAATCAGATATCATTCTTTTCCAATTTGCTTATTTAATAAAATGTATGATACTCGTAACTTTTACATATAATTGAGTACTAACATTTATTGAAGATAGCAAATAGTTGTTGAATCGCTGATTAATAGTAATCAGTTCACTATGGGGCTTTTATAAATCTTGTTTGCATACCTAGGATACATGCTGCTTTTCCTGCATCTGAAGTTATTATTTCAAAGCCAGAGTTATATTATGCACACTATGCACAGTTTACAATTACTGTAACATCTGATTCTGAATAGTTCTTCTTCAGGACTCTTCCAGCAAATTATGTCAGATTGGATCAAGATATCCTCTCACCTCTTGCGGGGAAGAAACAGTTATATATTTATGAAACCAATGACTTTTGGGAACAAATCAAAACTCCAGGGTAAGCCTGCATATTATGTTACACATTCTCATCATTTTTTCCATGGCAAGTACCATAAATGTTGACTTAATTCTTGCAGGATGTCCATAAAATGTTCTAGCTTGTATCTTGCCCAATTTCGCCACACATCTCCCCATCTACTAGCAAATGGAGATGGTATTAAGAAAGCCGGCATCACTGGTGATGTTTATATTCACCCGTCAGCAAAAGTGCATCCATCTGCTAAGGTGAAGAATATCCTTAATCAGAGGCTTTCACTATCTTCTCGGTTTAGCCATGATAGACATAATGGTTTTCAAATTTTTAACAGTTTAAGGATATTATTTTTCCTTCTGATGCATGATAGACTTAATTTTCCTATCAGTTTGTATTCATATTATAATTTATTTACAAATTGTATAACTTTGCCCTTTGGATTGGAGTCGTGAACATACACTTTTTGTTGAAATCACATCATGCAGTCCCCACCCAAATGCAAAAAAGAACAAGAGAAGATCTAAATGACATGAAGAAACAAACTGATATGAAAAATAACTCTTGTAAATTTTATTGAACAGATTGGTCCAAGTGTATCAATATCTGCAAATGCTCGTATTGGAGCCGGTGCAAGGCTAAAAAATTGTATCATCCTTGATGATGTAGAGATCAAGGCAGGTGTATTGTTAATTGGTTTGAATTGCATAAGTGTTTTTGGAACTCAACATTTTCATATTTCATCTTACAGGAAAATGCTGTTGTTAGTCATGCAATTGTTGGATGGAAATCCTCTATTGGACTATGGGCACGTGTCCAGGCAAGTTAGAAAATTCTTTCTACATATCTATAGCTCTCAAAATGGCTCAGAAACACTTATAATGATGCCTTCTCATCTAGTTAACCAGGAAGAAGATATTTCCATTATATAATGTTATCTTGTGCTTACATTTTCATTTTCTATCTTTACACTAAATTTCCCTTTTTTGGGTAAATATGTTGATTCTATTCACAATTTGTTTGCTAAATTGGATATACTGAATCAGGCTAGTGGAGATTACAATGCAAAGCTTGGGGTAACTATACTTGGTACCTCTCTTAACTTTGTCTCTTACTTTTCTTAGGCTATATTTGTTGTTTATTTATTGCTATGTATAAAGGTAAAGTTAAATTCAACTGTGGAATTCTTGTTCCCTTGGTTTGAGCAGGTGAATCTGTAACAGTTGAGGATGAGGTGGTGGTTTTTAATAGCATTGTTCTGCCACATAAGACCCTAAATGTTGGTGTTCAAGATGAGATTCTTTTATAGAACTTCTATGGCTCCCATTGCTGGCTTCTTTTTTCCCTTGTCATTGTATTTGCAGTTACTTGTGCTTAATTTAATATCTAGTTCGGAAACTGATCAAAACAATGCATATCATCCATTTTGTTACAAAATTGCAATATATTCATTGTTGTATACGCACACTTTAATGTTGCTATTTTAATAAGGACAATGATATTTTCTGAAAGTGTTTTACACCCATTTGATACTATCATTCGTTCTCTCTTTTTCTCTACAAATATAAAAGTTTATTTTTTAAAGATCATTTTATTCTTAGAGTAGGTTGTCAGATAGTTGTTTTTGGCTGCAAACAATCTTTTTCTTCAAGTGTGTAGTGCGGTATAAATATATATTCTATTGTGCAAAAGTTTCAAGTGTCATATACGACACCATTATCGCTAATATTAACTTAAGTAGCACAAAACAGAATTCCATACCAGCACTGAATCAAACTGTTAACTGAAATGTGAAACAAATAATTTTTTTGTTTAAAACTGAACTAAAATGAAAGCATACTTACGTAAGAAAAATCTTTGAAATTTTTAAATTTTTAAAAATTATTAATTATTTAAGTGGCAAACTAATACTTTTGGACCAGAACCCATATGAATTAGACAGAGACATAAGACTTGAACATGTAAATGTATAGGGGGCTTCTTCCTACACTGCAAGTTTTCTTCTTGCATCCCCAAATTTTACTCTCATCTCCATTTTAACCCTACATATTATATATTATATATTATATATTAAATAATTAGGTAAACATTATTTACTGTTGTTACCCGCCCCTCGTAACATTATTTACTACCATTGTAAATGTGTAACATTATTTACTCCCCATTCCACATCCCTAAGTAACTTCTTTCTTCACCACACGGACTTTCCTTCACCACACAAAGTTCGTGGTTGCTTGAAGTCAGAGTTTTTACTCTAACCATTTGAAGCTTGCTAAAGGTGATCTACGTGGGTAGTAAAAGAAGATTGGATCTATAAATAGTTTGAAATACAAGTATGGTTTTCATCTTAAATAGTTTAGATTGTATCGAGTTTTCCAACGTGGATGAGTTACAACCACCGGATTTTGTAATTTAATTTGTGTTTATGGGTTTCAAAATCCAGTTTTTGAAATTGTTCATTGGATTTCAAAATCCAGTTCTATTTCCTTCAACAAAATGAATTATGAAATCTTGTTAACAATCAAACAATTATATAATGCAAGATACACTTACAAACGATCATTGAGAAGTTCAAGAACTAAATTACAATAGCTAATAATGTTGTTAGAACGTGACAAATATATTCATTGGAGTAGATGTATTGTTGCTTTGTTCTCTTATCCAACATGATTTGTTTAAAGAACTTGGCCAATGGCGTGATACACATGCAAGATTATTAGTAAGTTATGATCAAGTAGAAGAATTAAAGAAGTCTTTCTTAGTAGATTCACAATCAGAGGTACTTTCTCTTATACCTTATACTTTACTTAGACATTTTTTTCTATAACGATTTGTTTCATTAATTATAGTCTATTATGGACAAGTGGATGATTATACCAAATATAGGTTATGTTACTTCTAATCAATATAATGTCATCAATATGTTTGTCATTGGTTCAAATTATTATGATCTTTCCACTATGTTTTACACTACCTTCTGATTGTAGACAACATCGACTAATCAGTATAAGACATGTTCATGGTTCTCATTTTGTGCAGGTAAAGTAATTAGTTTTTTTACATTATGTAGCACTTTCATTTACTAATATTATCTTTACAGGTTCACCTACAAGAAGGTTGTCCTATATCAGTGATGATACCATATCGTCTAACAATTGTTACCCTGAGACTAGAGCGTGGTCATCCTTTTATGTTAGTAGGATGCAAACATTTGGAGAGTTGATGGGAATCATTACTAGATATATAGACTTGTAGTATGAATGATATTTGAATTATGTAACTTAATTTTATAAAGGAAAATATATTTTTGTCAAGCATTAATTATAGAGATTAATTATAGATATTAATACGAAGTTCAAAACAACATAAAACATAATAAATACATTACTAATACATGCAAACATCTATCCATGTAGATGGATGTCAACCTTATACAATACAATCTTCTCTATTGTAGAGGGCACATTCTTCAGACACCTCACAAGTTATTTGTAACGCCTCGTGAATCTGTGATGGCATACCTTCTAACCAAAACCAAGCATCTTCAATAAGATTAAGAGTCATCTGTGGAAGGTGGATATAAACTCTCTCTTGGGTCATCATGGAGCTTTTAGTAGAGTAGAATAAATTGGGCCTTGTATTTTGTGCCAAGTAGTTTATGATTTATTTTAGGCTCTATATTTTGGGTCAAATAGTCTATGATTTATTTTAGGCCTTGTATTTTTGGGCAAAGTAGTCTAGGATTTATTTTAGACCTTGTATTTTGGGTCAAGTAGTGTAAGATTTTTGGACCACTTGAGTCAACAAAGCCCAAGGCCCAATGTTGACCCAAAGTGGATGTCCATAAGCTTAGGTTGACCATGTGGTCAAAGTTTTTAATCTAGCTTGGCGGACAAGAGTGTAGGATATCCTAACTATGTGAGTGTGGTCATGTGTCATGCTATCATTGGAAAAGATCTCACATAGTTAGTGGTCACGTCATAGTAGCCACATGTCCTCCTCCTATTAGAGAGGATTTTGCCTTTGTCTCCAAGTTAGGTCAATGTAGTGTTTTTAAGATTTGCTTCTACATTTTGGAGATACTCTTAGCTTATAAATATATGTGTTCTCCCTTGTATTCACACTTTGATATTAGTAATGAAATGCTGCCAAAATATTGAGTCATTTTATTACTATCTAATTTCAAGGTTAAAGCATCTTAGGTGGTCTCCTCTATTAAGTTTTATAGATGAGGATGTTCATTGGGACAATGAGACCTGAGCTCAACCATATAAAGGATTGACATCACTCTTTATCCAAAATCTTAAGACAATGGATTAATGGGTTTTCATCTTCATATGATGCTTCACTTTCTCATTTTTACCAAATGTGAAACTTAGACTCATACTTGAATTCCCAACAAACCACATTCCTCTAGAGTTGGCCTAACCTTTCCAAGAACACCATCAAAACACCACCACATCACCATTAAAGCATCAAAGGCCATGAGTCTCACCCCTTATCCTCAATAACTTTTGCACCCTCATCCTTACCATAACATCTCTTCTAGTTTTGATTCAACCTAGATTGAGGAAATTGTTATCATTTGATAATTAGAACTTAAGTTATTTTTGTTTGTCCTTGTATTTTTCTAACATTTTCTTGTTGTAACTATCATTAAATGGTCCAAATCTAGTTTCCTTACACACAAAATCATTTTGACAGTAAACATTAACAATTTTCAAAATTATACTGCATCTATCTCATATTCAAAACGGAGAGAGGAAACAGCAACGTTTGGCTTGAACCGCTACATCTATTTGTATTTCAGCATGGATATTTTAATTTAAGTAAATAAGTGAAAATATAAAGAAAATTTGTAACAAAAGTGAAATTATTAAATTTAATAATTGAAAATATAAATTGATAGTTTATGGAATGATATTCACTTTGTATATTATAATTAATTAATAAACAAATGAAATAAGTGTTATAGACAATCTACAAGAATGGTTAATTGATCTTAAGCAACAAGGAAATCAACACGCTAACAGATGAAAAACTGAATTCTTTAATGGACATTTCTTTTTGAGAAAGCTGCAATAAATTTAATAACTTTAAAAATTACTTAATACACGGAAAGCATGGATTCCATTTTGAGAAAACTACAACAATTTGACTAACTTTAGTCATTTAATACATGGAGAACATGGATTCTTTAAATGATCATTCCTTCTTGAGAAAGCTACAATCTTTTACTACCTTCGGACACGTCAATTATAAGGTTTTCGTTGGCTTCTTCTCAGCAACTTCAGAGTACCATGATTTCCACGCATCCATGTAGTGAGAGAATAGATCTCTCAAAGCTGCATCACAAAATACACATACATCAAATAAATTTAATTTACAAAAATAAAATTGCTATGACGGTACATTGAAATGGAAAGTATAAATCTTTCAATTGTTGTAACCCAATTCCATACTACTACAGAAAATCAAAGACATTTATACTTTGCATCAAAACTTTAACTTATTTAATTCAATTGTTTCCTGAACATCTTTTGACTAGCTTCAATCACAACATAATGTAAAAATCTCAACCGGACCGACCATATTTCAACTCAACCTCAACCTGAACATATTCAAATTTGATCATGGCTTGATGAGTATGTTAAACTTTATCCGAACAAAGCATCTCAATTTAAACTTGGTCAAGTCATATTCAACCCGCTCGTGATGAAAGGCATAATCAATAAGAACCGAAGCATCACATTTTCAATTCAGTCTACACCAAGACATATTTGGTTCAATCTCAGTCAAGATATTTTTAACTTGATCAAAGTTAAAATATCTTCAACTCAGTTTCTGTTAATTTATATTTCGGTTTTCTCCTTTATGACATCTTCGACTCATTCCCTAAAACAAGTTCATGGTTTGATACCAATTTAAAAATTAGTCAATAATTTAAAATCAAACCGATTAAAAATATCATATTTGATCTTAAATTCAATCATTAATTGAATTGCATGGGATATGGATATGGACTCAATTTTTATCCATGTACACACATCTTTTTATATTTAATGCGTACGACACATCTCCAAACTAAGCATTAATGTTTTAGTTTGACAACTATGCAATCAATGGACTTTCCATATAACATTAAAAAAGGCAAATCATTAGGAATGATCATAAAGTTGCTAGATTTATTAAGAGTGTTAGTGGTAGGGCGTTAGAATCTTATTACAAGTTATAAGACTTCCTAAATTAAGAGTACGAGATTTTAATGTAGAGTTTACAAGGTCTCAGACTCTTCGACTACAACCACCTTCTGTAGTGCAATTTGTAGGCTTTATCAATTTAATTGTTAGAAAGAAATGAACTGGACCAAATCAGTTGCATGCTAATTTTTCTTCCCTATAAAATACTAATTAGTAGATATCTATCATACAAGGCGAGAACATGGTATACAGGGTGAATTCTTGTGGAATTATGCTGTCAGTTGTTAAGATGAAAGGAATTATGCTGTTCCTAATAATTTACCATCAAAACTATGAAGAAAACTAAAGAGATAATAAAAAGAACAAGACTGGCATTTCTTTATTGATAATACCTGAATACAATGGAAACCCTGCATAACAAACCTAATAAATAACCTAGTTGTGCCATCATGTAAAAGTTAGGAAATAAAATGAAACTATTTACGAGATAATAATTTAGTTCTATCCTTCATAAATATGATTGAATCATTGGGCACCCTGCTTAAAATATCCATGCCCCTCCAAAACGATTCTCACTGTAACTAACTCATCCTACCCAACCTATCAATGCCCCTCTAAAATGATGTTGACGTCACCAACTGTGACAAAAATCTCTCCTACTATCTCATCATTCTTCGCACTCTGTAAATTTGCACTAGCTTTGGACCTACTATTCTAAACCCTCCATAATTTGGGTTCATAAAACAATTGGTTAACGAGAGCAGTATTCAGGTCTCTATCAGGATCTCAATGGTGGACCATCGAACAACCAACCATAGTAATCGAACTCCTATCATTACAGAGAACATGCCCTGCTCTTCACTTTCAGTCTATTGGAACTCAGGCACCAACCTACTTGCAAGTTGCAAACATCTACCCACTGCATACCACACATGTTGACCCTCTAAAAAGAATTATAAATAGGGTTGCCTATAAGGTAAACGTGCAAACTAAAACAAATATTTAATTTTTTCATTCTTTTCCACAAAAAGGCTTATAATTAACAAAGCCAATAAATGAACTTGTTAAATATAAATCATTCTAAATTTCCATCTACCAACTTGAAGTTTGACATCAAAGGGACAGAAAATATTTTAGACTTTTTTTTCTTATAAACATAGTACATATATAAAAATCAGTTTCCATTTCAGAAGGTTAAGCAGGGTACTGGTGCAATTATGATTTGTAATTCAACAATATGCAAGTAGATTTACTTGACATTCGGAGAAACAAGAGAACATGATTTCAGAAGAAACTAAATACTGTAGTCAAAGTTACGGTCTTTGTTTCACATTAGCTAATAAAATTGCAACTTTACACTTAGTAAGTCACATTTACAGTCGTAGTTCAAACAAAACACAGTAGAGTCTACTATTTTTTTGCCGTAACAAATGAAGGATAAATTTACATCTAGTACAACTGTTCTTATGCAGATATACAAAACAAAATTCCATATCTATTAAGCAGGGGAGGATTACCTAGATACCTTGGTTTTGATACTGAGGACGATGAACCTGTGCGAGGCTGTCCCAGTCATGCACCTGATTCCCGCTATTATTTTCAGAGGTTCCGACTTTGGGCACATAAGCTGGAGCGAAAGGACCAAATTGATAGCCCTTTGAAGTTTGTTTTGCATCTTTTTCAAAGTTGCTTCTGTCGAGCTGTACTCTGTAACTGATATTTTCTTGTTGATTTTGCATTTTACAGGTGAGGCCATCCAAGAGAAAATCAGTTTTGCTCCTTTTAAAACTTGTGTTTGTGATGTCAGTTCCAAACTTTCTTTTCCCTGGCTCGTTGAAATTTGAATTGTGAGCTAAGTCAACTGATTCACTCCATGCTTTACCTCTCCATCCCAACCATCTAAATGCTGGTTTTCTTGTATTTGTTGTATGGGTCTGCATCCATAGCAAACTCATCTTAAGACTACTGTAATTCAGTTGGATACAGAAAGCTGCAGAGCCAACTTTAAATGGTGAAAAAGTAAAACACTGCTTTTCTAAGATTCTAAGAGGAAAATTGAAGTGCACCGAGGAGAATATCACCTTCTCGATTAGGTTCATGGAGGATAACACATTTGCAATATCATATAGGCGTCTGACTTTAGCTGAAAGGCCAGTATCATACAAATAAAAACTCAGAAAGTTAAATTCTTCCTTTGTCAAACCATGATGAACAAGCATAAGGGTGTAAATGGAAGAGTTTACATCTTACGACAAACAATTAGGTAAGTGTTTGAGAAATAGGTAATCAAATCGGGATTCAAATAACGAGTCGTCAAGCTATTTTTTAAAAGACTGAAATATTACTTTAATATATCATACAGATAACATATAGTTTTCAATGTAAACAATTTCAATTAAAAATAAATACAACAATTTAAGCAGAAAACAATAATTTTCATTTTTAGTGAAGTATATACGTAATACAATAAAAACGAAAATAAATATTTATGAATAAAAGTAAACAAATGGATTAAATTAGATAAGACCCTCTAGAATCTTTTTATTTCAACTTATCTAGTTTCAAAATCTGTTTCTTCTAAAATCAAAGAAATCATACTTATATACCGTATCTTAATTGAATTGCATATAATGATCAAAAAATTTATTTTTATCATATCCAGTTATATTCATTTATAGACAATTTAGATATTCATATATATGTAGATACGCATATAAAATACTATTAACAATTTTTTTCTACAGAAACTCTTTAACTGGAAAGTCATATAAAATAACACTATTAGATATATATTGTTTAACTGGAAAGTCATATAAAATAACTATTATGATAACCTTAGTTTAGAAGAATGGAAACAAAACGACTAAATAACTGTATGGATTACTGGCATTGAATGAGTGAGTGGCAAATAAAGTAGTGAAATAACAAAATAAGATAAGTTTACAAGTGTTTTTTCAATTCCTTTTCATTTAAAAATTTAAAATGGCGTAACTTTTTAATATTTTTCACGAAACTAGGAGAAAAAATATAAATTGTTGAACCGTAACAACGATAATAACTTAAGAGATTCATTTATGATACAATTAAATTGTATCAATTATTAATCTTAGATTCTCCAACTATAGAAAACTAATAAGATTAACTTATGATCTGTCCATGAACAGTCTTTGACTTATTTTAATAAATTTTTCAAAATAACTCATGAAAATGATTTGCTATCTATATATAAGAAAAAAACTAGCACCATTCTCTAAGACGCACATCTAAACACACTCGTTTCTATTAACTGAAACTTACTAAACATAACTAAATTTTGTCTCACTTTTTTCTAATAAGTCTTATACATGCTTTGTAGTTCAAACAAATTTTAACCAATAATAGAATGTGTTAGAAAGTGTATTGACAGCCCTCGTACACATAAAAATAGTTTACACATTAATACCTGTATTAGAAGCACTTTGTTATACGAGTGCTTAATTAAGATATTTACCAAGCCATACCAGAGTTTAGTATCACTTACTCCTCATTATTGATGTATTAGCATTTCCAAGCAACAGCTTTGCAGCTTCGTCAAGGGAGATCATTTCGATCTGAAAAGTATGTTGTTAAAAATGTCAACATATATTAATATGCTATAAAGTTAGAATATCCGAGAAAAATTCGATAAATTAGCGACACTCACACTAGAGCAGATAAAAAGCTTAACAAAATTCTGAGTAAGCAATGCCAGAGATTTTTCCCTTCTGTTTTCTGCAATGGCAAATACCACAACAACCTTTAGATTTCATATTTCAAAGAAAATAAATACCAATAACATACTATCTAAATTGCGTCACCAAACCACACCCGTTTAAAGTCCACACGATTATGATAAAGATTGAAGGTATATTATAAGTGGTAAAGCATCCTTGCCATCAACAAATAAAACAGCTACGCCAATAACGTAGTCTCCTATTTAGGGATTGAATTACGTGTTTATTTGAAAGAATGTTGGCAAAATGTTGGTTAAAATTAATATTCAAGTGATATGATTTATGCTTGGATTTTTGCATCCAAAAAACTTTTAATAAAATTCAATATAACTTTTTTATCAAACACAAAAACTACGTAAATTTGATACGACTCAGAATTAATTTTAAGCTCAATTAAATCCTTAATGTGAAACTAAACATGTAAACATGTACCTAAAATCACATTAACTGATTAACGTGATTCTGAAGAAATCAACATGAAACCAAACACGCACGATTCGACCTTGGAATCCATTTCTGTTCATAAAAATGAGGCAGTATATTAAAAACTTTTGGCAATTATTTTTATTTGTAAGAGAAAAACCTTATTAATAACCAACAATAATGTTAAGAAATCTCCTCAGCTCCCATGTCGAACGTCACAAAATAATCACCTATTTTCTCTGTTCAATACCTCTTCTGTTATTTTTCTTTAAAAAAACTCAAATTGGGTATTTCTACTCTGACAGTCATATGATTGGTCACTTATCAGCTTGCTGACCCACTATAGCTTTGGAAAAAGTGGATCGATCTCAGTCATTCTTCTGATTTCAATGTTTAACAGTTTTAATATATAAATTGAGGGGGAAAGATTGCATGAAAACCAGAAAGGTGGGATAACTAAGTGAACAGGGTGCAGTTGCTTATTAAACCTTGCAGCATCTACTTCCTGAGACAACATGCCACAGACATGTATTTTTCACAATAACATTCACAATGGCAAATAAATATTTATAACATATTTATTGAAGTGAAAATTAAAAACCAACGCAGCCAATGATTTTTAAATCAGCAAAATATTCGGAAGCAAAAAGAAAAAAATAATAAAAATACCATTCTTAGAAGATAGACCAAGAGCGGTGGAATCAGGAATTTCCTTGTCATTCTGACTTTCAGTATTGACAATGGGAGAAGTTTCCTCCTCATCCTCATCGTCAGACACCTAAACCAACAACAACAATTCGACACTAAATTAGTCATTAACCCCAAAACTACGAAATAAAATCGTAAAATG
The DNA here is from genome assembly GCF_016808095.1 of Vigna angularis. Lineage (NCBI taxonomy): Eukaryota > Viridiplantae > Streptophyta > Magnoliopsida > Fabales > Fabaceae > Vigna > Vigna angularis. Next base: position 10,631,804 of record NC_068973.1, on the reverse strand, counting down.
AAAACACCAAAGGCAGTTCTCTCACTTTCGCGCTGTCATTGGAGTCATCAAAAGATCCAGGATTCTCTTTCAAACCATCTTCCTACAAAAACCTAAAATAAACATCAAATCTTAAACGCCAATAGTCCAACACAGTCATTTAATTTCGGAAGAAAAACAACCTTGAGTTCTTGCAAAGCCTCGGGAATCGCAGAAAAGCCTTTCCAGGTATACTGATTCTTAGCTTTTCTGGCCAGCACCTGAAATATAAAAACCAAGAATTTAAAAAAAAAAACAAGAAAACATAAAGCAAGCACAAAACCTTGTAAGCGATCGAATACAAACCCCGACGCTCTCTAGGACATTGACGATGTCGTAGATCCGGCGTCTCTCAACACCTAATCGCGATGCGGCGTCATCGAGACCAATTAAGCGGACGCCATCTCTGTTGTAAAGCCTGAGAAAACTGCAAGATGAAGAAGCGCGTGAGAAGTAAAGGATGAAATTGAATTGGATAGAAGCAATTGAGAGTAACAGTGAGAAAGAGACTTGGTACACAATAAGCCGAGTGATTTCTGCTTTCGGCTATAGGTGTGGTGGGTTGAGGAGGTAGACATGGAAGTGCAGGAGCATCGACCAGGATGGATGGGTTAGGGTAGACTGTGGAGAGAGAAGAAGAGGTGTTGGGACGGCGGGATAATAGTGTTTAAAAAGCGGGAATCAACCACAAGACCCCACATTGTTTTTTTCTTCCTTATATATGAATCAGAACTACAGCCTATTATATTTAACTAAGTTTTAAATTTAAAAAACTTATGTTACTTTATGCGTGATTAGGTTTCTGTACAACATAAGCGTGTTGCGGTGTCATCAATCATGTCTAGCGGCCGAATCTCAGCACAAGATCATTTTTATCTATAAAAAAAGTGTTTTCTTTAGTCAAATATTTATATACCATATTTTAATTTATTTATATTAATTACTTATTATGACACATGAATTTAAATTATATATTCTCTATTAACATTATTATTTATATAGTTCTGAGATATTAATTATAATTTTAAGATTTTATATGGTTTTTTTCTAATACAAAAAGTTAATAGATAAATAAAATATAATTTACTATTACTCAATTAACATGTGCTTTTTTCATAATTTTCATAATTTGCAAAAAGAATAACTTACAAATCAATTTTTTGAAAATTATATATAATTTTAATGAAAAATTGTCACGCAAACACAACTTTTCCTTTATCTTATTCATTATTTTCTGTATAGAGTCAAGGACATAAAAAAAAAGTATTACCGGAGTTTGATTCTTTGAAAGTTGTACATCTGTTTTTTAGTTGGTACATTTTAGCAATGTGTATCGGGTTTTAGTAAACAATAATACCCTTATATATCATGGATTCTAAGTTTTAAGGTTAAGGGTATTGTAATAATTTTCATTCTCAAAACTAAAAAAAACCACCAAACCCTTACTCACCTCCTCATTCCTCTCAATCATTTTTCTTTCATCTCTCTCACTCCAACATTTTATCTGTAGTCCTAGTCCAACTGAAAAAAATCAGAAACACTGGTTGTTAAACAATCTTACAAAAAATGATTTTATAATGAGTTTTCATTTTATAATTTTTATCTTATCTAATTTTATCCAATTTTCACAAGCATAAAGGAATTGGTAATTGACCTGGAAAAAATCAAAAATATTCGTTAAACAATTTCTTACAAAAAATGATTTTATAATGAGTTTTCATTTTATAATTTTTGTCTTTATCTAACCTGGAAAAAATAAGAAACACTCGTTAAACAATTTCTTACAAAAAAAATGATTTTATAATGAGTTTTCATTTTATAATTTTTGTTGTATATAATTTTATCAAATTTTCAGAAGCATAATGACATCCTAAGGAATTGCTAACTGGCCTGGAGGGTTTTTTTAGAGATGATGATTCAACTCTAAAATGAATCAACTCTTTACAAAGGCAAATTGTTTAACGACAAGTGTTATGATTTTTTCAATTGGGGCTACAATAGGGATGACAGAGAAAAGGTTTGAGTGAGAGGGGGTTTCTTTTTTTTAGTTTTGAGAATGAAAATTATTAAAATACCGTTAACCTTAAAAGTTAGAATTCATGATATATAAGAGTATTTTTGTCTACTAAAACTCGATACACATTACTAAAATGTACAGACTGAAAAACAAGCATACGCGTTAGCAAACCCTATATATATATATATATATATATATATATATATATATATATATATACTTCATTATTATTCTTTTTTATTATTCTATTATTACTTTTAATATTTGAATTCTATTATTCTTATCTTCTTCGTAATAATTAATAATTATATCATAATGATTATGTCAATTAATATTTTAGTGTAGTAAAAACTGTTATAACTATTTTATTGTCATTATTTTAATATTTTGATTCTGATTGTTATAAGTAGAGTTGTTAAAACGGTCCCGTCCGATCATAATTGGAGAAGAATGAAATAAAGACAACCTTAGAGACACAAACGACAAGCAAACAACTGTTCGACGAACAAATGACGACACAATAAGCGAAAGGTGGCACCACGAGTAGTGAGGGATGTAGTGAGGAACAACAATGACCCATTCTATTCGCGATGAGTTTTCCATTTTTAGTTTCATACACCAAACGAATATGGTTGTTGTCGTTTTGGGTTTAAAAAAATTATCCTCTGAACTCTCCAACTCGATTGCGAACTCTTGAGTTTGGGTGAGTTGATAAAGTTCACTTTCGATTCTACCGAGTTTACACCAAAAACGAGTTTACTTCCGAGTGTAGAAACACAAACTCGTACGAGTTAACGAGTTAACTCACAAGTTTGATAACCTTAGGCGGTAGCATATTTATTGCGGTAATCTTGGTAACCTGTGTACACAACACCAGTAATGAGTTCCATATGTGCCCCCCACCCAATAAGGGCATTCTTCTGCAATGCGTGCATCTTTAACCATTCCTAACAGCTTGTGAGATGCTTTGGTGTGGAAAATTTTCTTAATTTGAGCTTCTTGCTCAGGTCTCTACTACACGTTTTGCTGCTATAGTAGCTGATGTTAAAATAGACTTAATATACATCAATACAAAATGAGAATTAGTTTCATGATGTTTTTACCTTAAATCGCTGCCATAATGATTCTCTATATTCTAGTGGTATTACTCCCCATGGTTGCCAAGGGTGAAGAAACTATTGCTTAATAGACCTTGTGGTGGTCTTACAAGCAACTATAGAAAGAAGAAACTTAAATATATATACATAAAAGTTAACAAATTTAAGGCAAAGTAAAACAAACCATGTAATTCAAATTAGTTAGAAAGATAATATGGTATTACCCTCGACTATAAGGTTCAATGGTCGGTCAATCATGGAAAGAATGGTCAACTACATCAGCAGCCTGACTAAGATCATCGAATGACTGATGTGTATTTCTAAGCACACCCCATTTGGCACTTCCATAACTATTAGTTTTACCTCCTCACTTGTTTGATGACCCGTCCACGTACAGGGTTCATTGTTGATTGATTGGTTCACTTTGTGCTCCCTATAGCTCAATTATGAAATCGGCTAAGTGTTGACCTTTGATTGAACCTCTTGGCTTGAACCTAAGACCAACTTCTAACAACTCTACTGCTTAAGCAACTTTACTTGTCTGATCAAGTTTCTTGAGAATTTTTGGAAGCTTCTCATGTCGAGGATTGTCACACACTTGTTTTGATTGGGTTCCAAGTTCTGAGAGGTCAACATGAATTAGAGAAAGTTCCATGTTTTAATGCCAAATGCACACTTGGTTAGGTTTAGACACATGTTGCATGTTTGAATCTTATAAAGATTATTATGTTTAGGTTAAATGAAAAATTAATTATTAATATTGTTTTTATCATCTTAAAAACTAATTTTAAATAAAATACATAACTTTATTATTTATTATAAAATTTGTAAGAGCCTAGAAAATAGTGTCGTTAGGCGATCATATACTCGCTGAGCGAAGTTAAAGTTAGAGAGCTACTGACTTTGTAGTTGTTGGGCGAGAAAAATCTCACTAGGCGAGGCAAAAATAAGAGAGTTCACTCAATTAATAGTCGTTGGGAGAGAATATACTTGCTGGGTAACTTTTGAGAGAATTTAAATGTGTAAGTTCTAGTGGTGGTTGAACGAGCAAATTTGGTGGCTGTGCGAGCAAATTTGGTGGTTGAGCAAGCAGATTTTGCAGTGGAGCGGAAGTATCATAATTTTAACTAAAAATTTGCATATATCTCTTATGATGTGTTTAATGTGTGTGATTGTGTGAATGTTAAAACAATGGTTGACTTATAATATGATTTGTGAATTATTAGAATCGATCCAAAGAGGAATTAGTTGTGGTATGTTTGTATGCTTTGACATGTGAGAGTTTTGAAAGTGGATATTTTAATATTCTACCAATTATTCAACTCATATAAAGATGAATAAGGTCAGGGTAGAGAATGGTAGTCTAAAATCAACTATATGTTTGATTTCATGATTGTGGTGAGTTACACATGTTGAACTAATATTGCATATGTTGGTATTGTCTTATGAAATTCCTTTTGAACACCAACTTAGCTTATTTTTTTATTTTTCTTTGTGTTGTTTTTCTTTTGTAATAATCACTTCACGGTATAAGCATATGATGAAGTAAGATTTGACATGCTTTGGATGGAAGATGAAAATTGTGAGGTGTATACATTTTATTTTTATCTTAGATGTTAAATATAATAACTCTTTGTTTTGAACAACTCTATTAATTTAGGTTGTTTTGTATATATTTTATATTGGTATAATTGTTACACTTGTATTAATATTTTATATGTTTTCTATCTATATGCTATATATTATAAGAATTTAAAATGTTTTATACTATTAGATGAGATGTTACAAAATTAATGAAAAATAATTAATAATTTAATTTTTTTTAAAATATGTTAAATAATTTGTGAAGATTATGAATCTTTAATAAATGTTAAATAATAATAAAATATAATATAATTTTTTGGTAGTTTTTAATGATTAAGATATAATAAAATATTATAAAAAAATAATTTTTGTGACGGTTTTTAACTGGTTAATATTTCTTTCTTCTCTCAAAATTACTAATGGTTAAAATATTTCTGTCTCTGTTTTTAACATAAGTAATTTTGATAATTATTTTTAATAGCTAAAGTTTTCATTTTAGTCACTAAAATTTATAATTTTAAAGGTCATAAATATTTTTTTTAAGTAGTAATAATAAATAAACAATGAGAGTTATAACTAGAGCTGTCAAAATGGGTCACAACCCGCGGGTCAATCCGGCCCACCACGGGTTTGAGCCGGATTGAGTTTGAAGAAATTGTATTTTTTTATGCGGGTTAGATTTCAACCCGGCTCATTTAAACTCGGCTCATGCGGGTTGAACCTGTGGTGGGCCCAACAACCCACCTACCTAATTTTATTTTATTAAAATTTTATTTTATAAAAAATATTTATTATTTTGTTTTTGTTTGAAAAAATTATTTAAGTTCATTTTCAAAATTAATTAAACATGTTGGGAGTTAAATTTGTTTAGATTTAAATTATAGAAAGTTTGTAATTTTTTATTTAAAATAATTGTAATTAAGTGAGCCAGTGAGCCAATCCATTTACCCACCAATCCGTAGTGGGTCGGGCCGGGTTCAAATTTTTCTAGCTTGCTAATAAATGAGTCGGGTTGGATTGGTTCACTAAGTGACAAACCCGTGATGGGTCATCTTCTTTATTCCCTAAAACTATATATCGTTGTTTAGAGGAAGGGATTTAGGGGATTTTATTGTAACATGTAATATTATATATATATATATATATATATATATATATATATCATATTCTATTTATTATATAATATTCTAATATGACAATATTGTTGTCCATCTTAAACAACAACTACAAACTCGTGACCAGGCTTATGATGAACTGAAACAAATATTTGAGAATCTAGAAAATATGGTCATGAGATTGTTGTCTTAAGAAGGACAAACTCAGTCCACCCATCACCCTCCCAACAACAACGCCCTCCAATCCAGCTCACCCTAGTGCAACCATCTCCCCCACCAATAATTACCTTCCCAGCAACAGCCTCAGCAGCACTAAGAAGAAGATAATGATTCAGAAGATTATGATGATTAAAAAGACTTTTTTTAGTTTTACTAACATTTACTTTAAGACTTATTTGTTTCTTATATGAATAACAGTATAACTATGTTTTTAATGATATGGTTTTCATTTATGATTGATTGCATTGTTTGAATTGCAACACTTGTCTGCATTATATGAATTGAGAAATACATCTACATTGATTATATTATGACAGGTTCATTGTGGTGGATAAAAAATGTTGTCCACTACACATGATTCTGTTTCAAACTTTACCGACGGACTAATTCGCTGATAATGTAACTCATTTTGTCATGTTATTATTGATGAATCATAGTTTTGATAATTATCGATATATTCGTCCCTAATTATCGATGAACAAACCATTGATAATTATCGACGATCATGATTTATCGGTAAATATTTTTGACAAGTTATTTATCAACATGTTTATGCTCATCAATAATTCGTCGAAAAATTGACATTATCGACGAATATCTTCTGTCAGTAAATCAAGTATTTTTTATAGTGAGCGTAAAGTACAATAAGTACTTGAATTCTCTTAGTCCATGATGAAAAGTTGTAGAGCTCAATAAATGAGAAAGTAAGAAAACAAAAAATATGCAGTCATAGAAAGGAAAAAAAGAAGATTCATAAAGAGGAGAAGAGAAAACTTCTTTATTAAAGGAAAGAAAAAAATACAATTAATTAACACTTTAAGAGTATTTGATACAAGAAAATATATAACTAAAGAAAAAAAAGAGCACATAGGACACAATAATAAGAGCAACACAAAAGAAAAAACAAGAGCAATGCTTTCAGTCCTCCTCAAGGTCGTTTCATTCCCAACTCGAATAGATAAACTTTTTACAAGTAAGGAGGTAAAAGTTTGGCAAATATATCAACAATATGTAACAAGTATGAGATAGGGATAAGCTTAAGGAAGCTATATGCAACCTTTCGTAAACAATGTGAATGTCAATCTCAATATATTTGGTATGTTCATGAAAGGCTTGATTAAAAGCAATTTGAATGGAAGACTAATTGTCACAATACAAAAATGTTGGTTGACAAAAGACATTTTAATTAAACATATAAATCCTTGACATGAGTTTTCAATCACAAATCTTTATGACAAACATAAAGATGAATTGTTTGTCAAAGATTGTTAAGATATGTTGAGATCGTTATTAATAGTTTTCTATGTACAAGTATAATATTTAGTAAAAGTGAAAGCTCTTAAGCTTCGCTAGACTCAAGAGACTTAGTTCACGTTAGTTTAAATTCTTTTAAGTTTCATGTGCTAGTTGATATAATAGTAAAAATGTTGTGAAATAAGCTGTTTGAGAAATTTTGGCATTTAATTAATTATTAAATATTGAGTCGAATTGTTGAAGTGGATTGTAATATTGTTGATTCTCAAAATGTGAAAAGCGATTTAATACTTGTGGAACATACTTTAATTGTATAAGTAATGAATTGAAGTAATCATTGAGTCAAACTGGTCTAATGAAAAATCTTAAAACCAACATCTCATTTTTGGCACGAGATACCATTTAAAAAACTCACTTTCAACCAATTTGAAACTTATATATATATATATATATATATATATATATATATATATAATACATATTTTGGTCCTTCGGTTTGTTAGATTTATTCAAAGTAGTTCTATCTTTTTTCAGATATTTACAATTGTCTTGTAAATACAGTTCATGTTGATCATTTTAGCTTACGGTGTTAAAAACGCTAATTACGTAATGTTCAACTTAGCCACTCACCCAATGAGTCAAAAAGTTGTGTTTTCTTAGGCTCTAAAAAAATGTGTATGATTTATGATGTGTGATGCCAAGAATGGTAAAGGTATGGAGCCATAATTTACTATTTTTGTGAGGATGTATGTGTAACCAAGTAAAACCAGGGGATTGAGCTATAATCTATTGTTTTTGTATGTGTGACTAAGTAGAACTATGTGATTAGTCATAATATGTATGAGTGTATGGTACAGTATTATGACAAGTATAAAATCTTCAAATCTATGGGCATGTGAATTTAAATAGTTAAATGAGATGCAAGTAGATACTTAAACCTAAATTGTTACACGAATGCAGAAGATACTTTAAAAAGAGGTTCTCAGTCGTGATAGACGGTTAAGTGTCAGAGAAAGCCTTTTCTTTCGTTTTTGGGTTGTGATAGACATATATTTTTATTTGTTTATGTATATATGTACATTTGATTTCTCTTAAAAAGATGTTAACTTTTATTTTGACAAGTTTAATCTATGAGGAACCTAAATGTTGAGAAGATTATTTAAGTACACAATTACCATATTGATTTTAAAAACGGAATCTCAAAACTTATTCCAATAAAAAACATTGCTAGAAACTAATATTCTTCAACAGCACATACTCCGCTAAACACTGTCCAAAGATTTAATTCTACTACGCATTTCCTTGACTGAAATCTCAATTTGAACATATAACAGATTCACAACTAATGTTTTAAATCTACACATGATTCAACAAGAAAAACAATCAGGATTACGAAGATACAATGCAAAACATAATAAACTCAACGAGTAGAACAACAATTAAAAACAAAAGGCCTAATTTTAAAGGACTGATTAAGGTGTTAATAGATAGAAACCCACGAGCCTGGGGTGTGTTAGCAAACCCGTTCAACAAGAGCAATTTGTGGCTCCCACGTTATGTGCCTAGGAAAGGGAATACTATGCCCTATTTTATTTTCAAAACGAGTTTCACCCCAGACTTCAGCAGCAAAAGTTAGACACCATTATGGCAATAAAAGGACAGCAAACATTAATGCATCGAAACCAATATCATTATTCTCAAGCACAGCAAACTCACTGTACGGCCAGAGAAAGCAATCACATTTTTTTGTCTAATGCACGATAAAGAACTGTCTTGAACATAATAGAATTCACATCTCACGTTAAACTTTGTTAATTCAAAGCAACTTAGTTGCGACTTGGGTCAGCAAAGAAGCTGTTGAGGGAGGGCATAATCTCTGGAGATCTGTTGCGCACATACTTCCTCAGGAAATGCTCGGTATACTTCTCTCCCTCAGCAAAGTTCTCCAACACTCCGGCCTTCCTTCCCTCCTTGTTCACCCTAAATACATGACAAGAACAAAACAACCATCCATTATTAATAAGTGAAACACTAATACCGATTAATTAAATTAACTAACAACAGAAACAACTCTTATGGTGATGAATGATTCAGTGCATGATAAAAATTAATCGAATTTTCTAATAGAGGCTGTTCATTCAAGCTTCCATTGGGATTGATTCCACTTATTTCAAAAATAATTAATATGCAGTTTGATCTTGAAAATGATAGCGTATTTATTCTGTCCCCAAAAGTGTCCATGTGTTACAACATGTGCAAAATTAAGTCCTAAAATCATATTTAGTCCTTTGACTCCTTTAATCACAAATATATAACCAACACGTGAATAAAGTGTAAGCAAAATTAACACATTTACAGAGCAATGTGCACATATTTACGCTTTTGAGAGCTAATCAGTCTCTGAGAAGGTTACAACAAGACTGAGTAATCCGGAACTAAATTGTATAAACCACCACTTACAAAGACAAAATATATATAGTGACACTTTCAAGGATCAAATTGCATATAACTATTTAAAACATAATTAAAAAAAGTACTTATTTCCCAAAACATTCTAAACTGATTGAATCGAATCAACAATCATCCTGATTCTTCAACTTGTTTTTGACAAGACTAGTCAAAGGAAGAATTTTTATCTATAATCATCACCTTCCCTCCTGTCCTGTTTTCTATCTTTCCCTCACCCTTTTATCTTTATGGAAAATGATATTTTGAAAACCCTTTAAAATATAAGCACATAAAATATTTTAAAAACTAAACAGTTCACAAACTATTCCAAATCACAAATAATTCAGACGATCCCATCCAAACTAGAAAAAACCCTAACTACATAACATTAAATTCAATAACTTCAAGGCCAATATGTAATCCCAGTCCATGATTTTGGTCATCCTAATGTTTTCTCCGATTTAAGTCTACGTATCCTAACAAGAACTTAATTTTATGTCAGGCCCAGGATTTAATCAGACCAAAACAAAACAAATAAAACATCTGCAAAATTGAGCATTGAACCAAAATTAAAAAAAAAATTACACTAAAAATAGAAGGACCAAATCGCATATCAGGACAAAAATTATAATTTATCCTAAATTGAAAGACCAAAACCTATAACTAAAAGAAAATAAATCAATTTAAAAACAGAAAGCAATTGAGATAGACCTGACTTCAGGGTTGATGCAGATATTACGAACCAGTTGAAACCCACAGATCCCAATAGCAGCACCAACAGCGGCAAACAACGGATACACCTGAAAACAAACATCAAATCGGTGAACCCGTAAAACTAAAATAGTGGAATAAAATCGCCTCAAGATGGATCAGAACGCACCTCGGGTCTGAGCCAGCGATTGGCCATGGATAGTTTAGGAGTTGAAACCTGAAAAGGGGAAGATAGAGAGGGAGAGAGAGAGAGGGCGCTGAGAGAGACAGAAAGAGGAGAGTGAAAGTGTGATAGAGAGACTTTATTATCAGGATTGGCGTGCTTAAAATATAGAGTAATTCAAAGGAGTGAAGCTTGCAACCCTAGTGGTGGTTTTATAAGTTACAGCCTGTAAGGGTAGAAAAGGAATTCCAGTTATGCGTGTGCACGCAACTCGATACTCTGCAATCTAACAGCCAGTTATGAGACGCCAGCTCAACATTGAGTTTCTTTTGAATATAAAAGTGAAATTTAAAACATGGAGTGATATGGTCGTGAGGAATATTAGGGGGTTGGATTTGCACTCACTGTGCTAGTTCGTTTTTAACACATTTGAAGAGATTTTTGCGAGAGAAAAGATATATATAGGATGGCTAGAATTCAAACCTTCATAAATAGAGAATCAGGTATATTTTCTTCACATGTAACAAAAATTATTAAATTATGATATTTGTGAAATGAGAATCGAATTTATGATAACAAAATCGATTACATGATACATAAATTGATTCCATAAATATGGAAGATGATTCTTTACTTTAAATGTGGGTGTGAGGTTATTATTACAATAAAAATAATATTAATATATTATAAAAATTAGTATTTAAATTTTTTATATCAAAAGTTGATTTATTTTGTAATACTCTCATTTTAAGATGTCACGAGTTATTAAAAATCGGTAAAATTCAAATTTATTATAGTGCGGAATCATATTTAAAATTTTTTTTATCCAATTACATTAATAAAATAATGTGTTATTTCGTATAACACATTATACGATTATTGTCGATAATTTCATTCACAAACACATAAACACAAACATATATGAGGTATGCTACCGATAAAACAATCATAACAACAAGATACATATATACTAATTATATTAACCATAATCAAACACAATATACATATCTTCTTATTTTACCAACCATAATCAAACACACAACAAGATACATACCTTCTGATAATGTCAACCATAATCAAACACCCCATATATGGTAGTAATAACAATAGGATTCTTAATCCTTTAACATAAACAATTCAATCATACTGAATTACTCGATCCTCGATATTTAAACTTCTATCATCAATTATTGATCTCTAACCCTTGATGTCAGCACTAACATTTCACACATACATGCTAACTACTTACTATAACCATTATAATAACACCACCAATAACATAACATAACTTAAAGCATCTCAAGTACCGTGATCATCATCATAGATACACATGACTATCCTAGTCATGAAAACCAAGAGCATCACCGTACATGATATCATAATGGAAAGAGTCTATCTCAATCATGTACCTTACCTCGTCGACTGTAGTCGCTCCTACAGTCCACTTGTAGCCTCCCGTACAGGACATTTGTAGGCTCCCCTAGAGATAATCTCCTTTCAATGCACACAAGACAAAAGGAAACAACAAGTAGACTTATCCTCCACTCTCATGCTCATCAATCACATACTCATGTACATTTTAACACTCACTCATGCTCCACACTCAACCACAAGTCAAACTGACCTTAAATATAACCACTAACCTTAATCTCTTATTATCATCATGTTTCACAGCTCCTTGGGCTTGATTCACGTTCATTCTTCATCAAATTCACCATTATTCACCAAAATGCATTGTGATAATTAATTATCACTTAAGATAATCAATTATCTTAGTAAAATTTCCCTGGAAACATCACGCAGGAAGGTATAATCGACTATCATCCTAGATAATTGATTATTCTCGAAACCACACTCAAAAAGCAACACGTAGATAATCGACTATAATTAATAATAATCGATTATTGCTGAATCGAAACACATCCTGGACATGATTCAAGCATTCAAACATACATACGTCAACCCTAGATCACGTGGAAACATAGTTAACACATCATACATGCATTCAAGCATCACATACTCATGTAAACATACTTAAACACATATAATAGATCACTTGAATCATTCAGATCCAATCATTGACATGTTATACCCCCAATAATAGGTTGCAAAAGAGTCTCCGATAAAAACACCAAATAGGATTTTCAATCAACCAAACTAATTAACTGTAATGCTTACAAATGAGAATCAACAAAAGCAACAAATAATAATAATCATATAACACATCAAACAAGGATTACTGATCAAGATAATCAAGAACACATATAACATACAATCATAAACAAACAAAGGTAAGGTTCCATATATCTTGGCCTATCATAAGGCTTTATCTACAACCCTAAAACATCACCAATCTTCCTTTACACTAAGAGTTTCCCATCATTATCTCTCTCTTCTTCTTCCAAAATGTCAATCTCCTCACTTCCTCTGTTTTCTCTCTTTGATTTAGAGTTTGTAGGTTTATAAACACCAAATCACCCCTTAGATAATTTCTACACCAATTAAATAAAGATAAAAGACTCTTTTGCCTCTAGGCAAAAATATAAAATTAAATAAATAACATAACAATTATGTGGTAACAAAATATACACTCAAGAACATTGATTTTCAAACAAAAACATAAAGTCTAAAAACTACTTTATTTTTAAAACTCTTATTTTTCTAGATCTTACAATTATTATTACTAATTTTTTTTTAAAAAATTATTGATTTAATCGTTTTCAATAAAAAAAATTTACTCGTTCAAATATTCCTTTTTAATGTTAAAAATAATTTGGTAATTTGTTTTACAATTTATTAATTATTATTATTACTTTTTTTCGTTTAAAAATTATTTCATATTATTGTTAAAGATAATTTGATAATTTTTTTACAATTTATTATAATTTTTTTTATCAATCATATTAATAAAATTACTTCCAAACTCTCACAAATTTTCCTTTTAAATCCATTTATTTTCATCTTCAAATTCTATACAAGATTTAAAACTTATTCAAACAAAACACCTTGTTGAAACATATTATAATTATTATATTTTAAATTAAATAAATTTTTCAAATTTTATTAATTATCATTTTCTAAATAAAAATTAATTAAATAGATCTAATAAAATGTTACTTTTATAATAGATTTAGTTGAATATTATTTTTCTAGATAGATATTTAAACTTTATAGAAAATACAGAAAAAATATTAAAAATTAAAAATTATCTTAAAAAGTTATTTAAAAAAAGTAACACAAATTTTATCTGCAAATCCATTTAAATAAAAAACACCCTTTATTATAAATATTATATTTTAAGGTTAAGTATTTTCTCAGTTTCTTTTAATAATCCTTTTCTCAAATAAAAATTAATTAAATAGATCTAGAGGAAAAATAAAAATTAAAAAATTAAAGTTATAAAAAATAATTTAAAATGATTAATTAAAATAGTTAGTATAAATTTTGAAAACTTTAAGAGAATGAATAAAATAAAAAAATATTTTTTTAATACAATTTGAATTTGCAGTTAAATGAGTCATTGTTGATTTTTTAAAAAGTAAAAATATTATAATAAAACATTTATATTTAATAATAACAACAACCATCACAATAATGTTCTAAAATTTTAAATTTATATTTAATTTTCTATTTAAATGTTTTAATAAATTATTATAATAATATTAAAGTTTACTCCAAATTATATTATAAAATTAGTATTACGAAATTAACATTTATTTATCATTAAATTATTTTTTTTTATATCAAAGCAATTAAAATTCAAAAATTTTCACAAATAATGTATTTCTTTTAAAAAAAACCTTCAATTAAAGATCAATAAAACACTATTTTCTTAAATGGACGAAATCCAATTCTTAATTAATATTAATTTCTAATATTACAATTTAATTTGGAGTTCGACTTTCTGAGATCGGATTGTGGAAATGATTTTTTTACGAGGAAGAAAAGTTAAAAAATTAAGCATTAGATATCAGAATAAGGGAAAAATAATTTAAAATAATTAATTAAAAATGTTGAGAAAAAGTTTTATTTTATTCTTTTTTAAATAATTAAAATTAAAATTTAATATATTTTTAATTAATCATTTTAAATTAATTTTTCATAATTTTTATTCTTTTTAGTTTTTCTTCTTTTTCAAAAAAAACAAAGAAAATCAAATAAGTCTATACAGATAAACAATATTTAACTAAATATATTTGAGAAAATAATATTATAACACTCAAATTTTAAAAGTTTAACCCATGAGACATTATAAAACTAATGAACAAAATTATTGTCTCAACTTTAAATTTAAATTATCAATAGAGTTATCAACTTAAATAACTATAATAATAAAATATATTTAGAAAAGCTACTAAACACACAAAGAAAAAGTTTATTGCATCATGGTCTCATTTTAGAAATGTTCTAACACTCACCTCTCGTTTGTAATCTAATAATGTAATTATTGCAAAAGAAAAATACGACACATGAAAACACTAAAAGAAAACAATATGGTAAACTAATGTACAAAAGGTTCTCTAAAATAATTAAACCATATTAAATCTAAGCTAAACATTTATAAAATACAATAGCGTACATCAACACACATAAACAATTGACAGTAGACTTAATTATCCGGTTACATGCCTTTGACATACATATTCAATTTAATATTTATAATTTAGAGAATCCTAAACACATGAGTTATCATCATACTACTCACGAAATTAATCTTTTAATGTCTATACCAAAAGTCTAGGAAAAGACCTCTTATCATTCTCTTCCTTACCTCATTCATCTCTATATAAGTTGAATAGTTTGTAAAATATTAGGATACACACTTTCAAAACTCCCATATATCAAAGCATACACTAAACAACCAATTTCTTCTTAGATTGGTTCCAATAATTCACAAATTATGTTAGAAGCCAATTGTTGTTTTTAACATTCCTATAATCACACACATTAAACACATCATAAGAAATATATGTAAATTTAATTAAAATTGTGATATTTTCGCTTAGTCGTAGGATCTACTTGTTTAACTAGTAGAGCTTGATAACATACTCATTCAACCACCAGATTTGCTTACTCAGCGAGTAGTGTTTGACAACACATTTGCTCAACATCAGATCGGCTGACTCAGTGAATAATGTCTGACTGCACACTTGCCTAGCCACCAGATATGCTATCTCAACAAGTAGTGTATGACAACGCACTCGCTCAATGACCAAATAACTCACTCAACGAGAAGAATACTGGAACCTATACAAATCTAAATTCTTCCAAAAGTCGCCTAACGAGAATATTCTCACCCAACGATTATCAAGTCAATGAACTTTTTTATTTTGGCCTTGCGAAACAAGAATTTTCTTGCTAATGACCAATTTGGTAGCTCTCTAACTTTGTCTTCGCCTAGTAAATATATGCTCGCCCGACGAGTTTACATAATTCTACATAACAAAATTATGCAAATTTATGTCATTTCAATTCTGCAAATTAGTCTAAAACTAACCACAAATGTCAAATCAACCAACCATCAGATTATCCACAATTTAATGACTCAAATAACCTTAGATACAACATCAAACATATAGTATCTCAACATCTTAACATACAATCACTAAAGACGATTCAAAACCCCTAACTCAACTCCACCGATCAAATTTCATCAGACAACTCCATACAATCATACAATGAGTAATTATAATTTGCCTATTAGTTAAAATCAAAGTAATTAAATTCTCTTACCTAATAGATGATCAAATTGCTCTAGAAAGCTTAAGGTAGATCCAAACGCACAAGAAATCTTATATGTTCCTACAAAAACAAAAACATGACCATGAATTTTATTTTTGTTGAGACAAAATTGTCTAAGAGAAGCTAGACTCTCTAACAAACCATGTTTTGAAATTTATCAAATAATACTCAACGAAATATTTTTTGTAGAAAAAAACATTTAAACAATTGGATATGATAAAAGGCAAATGCTTAACAAATAAAATCATCCATCTTAATCACTAGGACAAAATATACCTAATGAATATTAGAGTAATTATGACTAAATAGATAACGTGTGACGCAAATGCATACGCTAAACGCTTATGTAATTATATTCAAGCTACTAACATCATCAAGCGTATGACAAAGTAAATCATGGGTAATAACTAAAAAAAAGCTTTAGACGTTCTCGAAAAATATATAGAACATGGCGTGTTGGGATAAACGATAGACATTCCACTAAGCAATTTGCTAGCTCAAACCTGCGTCAAACAATATAAAACTCCTAATATAGTATCTATACTTTATAGCGTTTGAACTAAATAACATATGTATGATTTAAATATTAAAGAATCTAAGCACTAATCTTGTTCAAACACAAACACATGTTTACACAAGCAGTCTTATAAGACAAGCGTCTAAAGAATATATCATCTACATCATAAAAGTCAACTTAATGAGAAACGATTAATTGAATGATTTTGACATATGCAAATATGTTTTAAACACGTAATGTGTCGTACGATCATCAACGAATAAAACATTTAATGATGTATGAAAAAGTGTTTTTATGCTTGCATACTTTGCTTTCTTTATCTATGCATGAAATGACAATGCTTAGCTTAATTTAGAAGCTCTACACAAAATTCAAAAAGATGTTGAGAGATAAGAAGACTCTCTAAGAATATTTTATCAAAGTTTCTTGTCCAGGAAGATCCTACAATCCATCTATAAGAAGAAGTTCTGCTACCCTACGATGTAGACCTTAGTCTGACCAAGCTACTGGAAAATTCTATGAAGCCTATCTTGATATCTACTCAGTATCCAACAATCATCTCTCGAAGTAGCATTTACAAAGAATATCAACCAAAGAAGAAAGTTGTTGTTGAAGAAGATACAAAAGGAAGTGAGAAATGAAAAAGAGAAAAAGAATGTATGCTCAAGAAATATCATTAAACATCAATTGTACTCTATTCCAATTCTCGTATCGTCTGATGATCTTCAACACAAAGAAAAATGATAAAAGCAAGCTCAAGCAAAGGAAAATATAAAGAAAAAGCTATCATCATGTCTCGTTTTCTACAAAATCTTCAAGCTTATAATGTTTGATACCTCCAGAATGAAAAGGAATAGTAGAAGCAAAAGAGAAAAAAAGAAAAGAGAGAAAGAACTTCATGAGCTCACATCATCTAATGCTCTTCAACTTAAAGAAGAAACCTCATGAGTTCACAAATTGATTCGTATCTTTGTAATCCTCTCCATGAGAGTTTATTCAATTTGTATTTATAAACAAACACCAAGTGTGTTTATATTAAAACACTTATTTTTGTACTAGTCAAGATAAATTAGGGAACCATAAGTGGTTGACAATACTTAGGAACCATGAGTGGTCATAATACTCAACAACTAGGAGTGGGTAAACTCATACTAGTTATGTTAACGAGAAGAACCAAAATTGTTGTAAGAATACTCAGACTAGTCATGTTGACTAAGGGAACTAGGAGTGGTGTAAGAATAATCAGAATAGTCATGATTGACTAGGTGAACCAATAGTGGGTAAACTCAGACTAGTCGTGTTGACTATGAGAACTAAAAGTGGTTTATAATACTCAGACTAGTCAAGATTGATTAAGGAACTAGGAGTGATAGTAATACTAGTAACCAGGAGTGAGTTAAACTCATTGTAATCTTGAGAAGATTAATGAAACCCCTTAAGAGTTCTTAAGAGATAATTGGACGTAACTCAAAGTGAACCAATATAAAAATTGTGTTTTATTATTTTATTTTCTTAAAAGCTTTATTAAGTTTTATACGACATCGTATAAAGAATATATTTATTTGGTGATTCATTAACGAATTCATGATATATATTCACTCTCCATTAATGATTTTAATGCCTTTAAAAAAAATTAAATTTATCAAGATTAACGAAAATTAAAAGTTTATTAAAAAAAACTATGTTGAGAAAACTTTGACAAAAATAAGTACTATTATAATATTTAAGTTTTATTTTTTAAATTTAAGTGTTTATATATAATTTTAAAACTACTAATTTAATGTACATTTTAGTGTTGTAAAAATCGATTCGGTTATTAGGTCAATAGACACATTTGGTCCATTAAATGGCTAGTGTTTAAGTCAACCAATTTACATTACGAAAACATAATATATTATATTTGTAACATAATTTGATAAATCTAATTAAATTAAAATATTTTATATAATAAAATAGTAACATATAATAAAATAATAAATAAAATTCAAAACAAGATGATTTCGTAGTTAAAATTTTAAATCATTGTCCTTATAGTAGAATTAATATTTACAATAAAACTCTTTAAAAATAGAAAAATTAAATAACATAATTTTTTAACATTAAAATAAATTAGAAAAATAAAAAATTTAAAAATTCAATCCAATGAGTTTTATATTAATACGACTGCATCAATTTGGGTTTGATTATGAACTTCCTATTATTGAAATTTTACAGCTTTCATATTATTATGTTTAATATTATTAGATAAATTAATTAATATTTAACAGTAATGATTAAGTTAAATAAAAACAGGTGTCCTCCTAACTGGTAGGTCATCAAACCTTAAGATTCTCCTTTTTCAGGCGATCTTCCTTGTGTGAGTAGGAAGTGCGGATCCTTCATAGTTCCTCACACTTCGCAGAAAACCCAAACCCCAAAATGCAATCTCTGTCGTTCAGACTCACCAAGAGGCTCTACAATTCCAAGCCTCTCTTCAGAATCTCTTCCAACTTCGTTGCTCACGCATCCTCCGCCACCTCCACTCCCCCCCCTCCGCCGCCACCGTCTCCTCCGATCCCCGCCGCTTCCACTCTACGTAACCTCCTCACTGCTCCGTGGTTCGCAACTCAGTCCCGCGGAATCTCTTTATCCGGATCTGATGTAAGTTCCTCGGTTTTCTCACACCGTTGATTATTATACGCAACGTTGCGATCCTTTCTCATATATTATTTTTCGTCGTCGTTTCGTTGCGATGTAAGCTTCGGTGATGGTTTTAGGGCTCCTCGTAACTTTCTTACTTGTGCTGCAGGTTAGAGTCGGGAATCTCGACGGAAACCGAGGTTATATATTTTTTCGCGTTTTGCTTTGGTGATTCGATTTCATGTGTGGTTTTAGTTTCTAACGAATTCTCCTTTTGCATTTTCACTGCGGTGGACGTGAATATTTTGCATCCAGGATGCGCTCACGAGGTAACTAAGAAATGCTTTGGGAATTGGTATTGAAGTGATTCATTGATGTTTGTTGTCTAAAATAGCGTTTGATTAAGTGAATAATTTTAGGTTCTCAAACACCATCGCCCCGGTGAAGGAAGTATTAATATATTTTTTTCTCTAGCATTCTTATATAGCTTATTGAATACTGACCTTAAGTGACATTTTATTCAATTTTGTTAATACTGCTTTGGAATTTTTCTGTCTGATTAATTGTTGATGTGTGCTGTGGTTTACTTGTGTTGTTTGCACATATGTATATATTCAACTAACTTAAATAAGGGAAAGGGAATTTAGAATATTGTCAATTGAATGAACTTATAGAGGCTTTCTTGTGAAGGAGAGGTCTCTATTGGCCATTATGTGTGGAGAAAACATTCTCGGGACTTTTTCACACCTTTAAGACACAACTTGACTTATTAATGCCAACTACTTGTCTCCAGTATTCACAATAGGGTGCGCTTGATATTGTACTACACCTTTTCCATCTCTTGTAGGGAAAAAAATTAAATTTTTTTTTTCGATTGGTTCACTTATCATTTGTAAGAAAGATGGAATAGGAAGTGAATTAAAAGAAGTAAGTTCTAATGCTCTGTAATATTTTAAAGATAATATCAGTTTTCTTTTATATTCTGAAATTCTCTCATGTATTTGTTGTTATGTATACTTGGAGACTAACAAGTTATTTGTCATGATAAAACATATTACATATTATGCTCAACCAGAGGGACATTTTTATTTATTTATTTACGTATATACTAGCTCAACTAAATTATCAAATTCAACTCATGAATTGCCGAGTTATTGTTTGAGTCATGAATCATACTTTTGTACCATGTTGTAAGATTCAGTTATGGTGAAAATTTTCTTCAAATATTTCATATACATCATGTATAGTGTTTATTATAAGCAATTTAAAACTAGAAATAAATAAAACAACTTAAGCAGAAGTCATACAAAACCCAGTTATTAGTTATATCAATGTTTGAGAAGTTTTCATTGAAGAAGAATGGAGGCAAAACAATTAATAGCTAAATATAGTACATGCATTAAGTGGTTGAGTGACAAACAAAGGTGAGATTATCAAACATAAGTTCAAGAGTATTCTTTCAAATTCCTTTTTCGTTTTAGAATTTAAGAGATCATGACTTCTTGAAATTTTTTCTTCATGGGAATTGGTGAAAAAGTAAAAACATATCATTGAAGAATGTTGGTTATATGAATTACATGTATTCATTCATGTGTGTAATATACAAAGTTTTTCACTGAGTCAAATAGGAACTAATGAATTTTCATGACACTTACTATGTTCAGTTTCTCAAAGGGTCATACTGTGTGATTTGATCAAGTAAAATTTCATCACTAGTATTGGAAGCTGAATGGAATGAATTCTATTTGATGCTGATAATGCTAAATGCTAAAGTCTAGTTCATTTATTTGACCAATGACTCCCAGGTTCAGTTTCGCTCTGAAGCTGGTTATGCCACAGTTGCTACTAGAGAGGATGATATCAAAAGGTTAGTTGGTGCATTTGATGGTACAATTGCTCATACTTTCAATCTCATAAGCAACAACCCCTATTACATCGATGAGCTCGAATATTATATTAAGCCTTTCCACTATTTTTTGGGTGCCATGTATATCTAGAAATTTTAAGTTCAATTTTACATCTAATAGATTTTGGCATTTATTTTACATAGAAAAGTATTCAATGGGAAGGGGAAAATACAAAAGTGGATAAGGAATTCCAAAGAAACCTAAAAGCTCTAGGAAAACAAATGGTAACAGTTCCTAGGAAACCACAAATCAAATATGGCCCTGGGAGGAAACACAAAATTAAACCAGTGTAAATGCTGCAGTATTCTCCTAGGAAACTCCCTTTACAGAACACCTGCAACAAAAGGGATAAACTAATTCTAAAATAGCTCATTACAATACTCCCTTTTCTTTGAACAAAGAAGATAACTTCAAAGCTTGAGCCAGTAATTAAGCCTGCCATTTCCATTGCATTTATGCTCTCAATTTTCTTTTGCCAATATTGTTTGCTGGTAAAATTGATTATGATTACAATCCTCTTAATCATAATCATTGTATTGATTCTCGATATTTTTATACCTATAATTTTGGATTTTTGATTGCATGTCAAACCATTCATTACATTTATTATATTACCAAGAAATATTGTTAGACGGGAAGGGGAAAAATGCAAAACGAGCATTAGATATCCTCCAAATAAACAAAAAGGTCTTGGGAAACAAAAGACTAAAATTCCTAAGAAATTACTAGACAAACGCAAACCTAGTAGAAAAGACAAATGTCCCAAAGGCCATAAGTCTACTAGGAAACTCCCTCCACAAAATATCCGCAACAAAATTGATAATTTATTACTTATTGGGAAGTGAGTTTAATCTTAACTCATCCTCATAAAACAGGTTTGTAAGGTGAGGTTTGCACCTCACTTATATATTATAAATTAACTTTATTCTTAGTCGATATGAAATCTCCAACATATCTCCTCATGCCAAGGAATGAACATTTCAAGCATGAGATTAGACATTTATGAGTGGTCTAATAAGAGTCTGATAATGGTGGCATAAGAGTCTCAAAGAACATGACTAAGATAGACTTTGAATGACTGATATTATATTAGGAAGTGAGCTTAAGCTTAACTCATTATCACAAAATTGGCTTGTAAGGTAAGGTTTGTATTCCGGTTATATGTTATAAATTGGTTTTAATCCTAGGAAATGTGGTATCTCCAACAATACTAAAACTCAAAACAAAAGCCCCTGTGCTGTAAACAAATATAACGACTTTATCCTACATATTAATTAAGTTTTCCCTGTTGGATCAAAAAGTGATTGTAGATACACAATTCACATGCAATGCATACTATTAGCAATTGCTTACCATCCGATTTGATGCTCTTTTCTTTGGCCAAAAGGTTTTCTTTGTTGAACGTATAGTCTAGGCATAATTCCCCTTTTAGTGCCAACATTATAGAATGACCTATAACGACTTTATCTTACATATTAATTAAGTTTTCCCTGTTGGATCAAAAAGTGTTTGTTGATACGCAATTCACTTGCAATGCATACTATTAGCAATTGGTTACCATCCGATTGGATGCTCTTTTCTTTGGCCAAAAGGTTTTCTTTGTTGAACGTATAGTCTAGGCAAAATTCCCTTTAGTGCCAACATTATAGAATGACCTATAACGACTTTATCCTACATATTAATTAAGTTTTCCCTGTTGGATCAAAAAGTGATTGTAGATACGCAATTCACTTGCGATGCATACTATTAGCAATTGCTTACCATCCGATTTGATGCCCTTTTCTTTGGCCAAAAGGTTTTCTTTGTTGAACGTATAGTCTAGGCAGAATTCCCTTTTTGGTGCTAACATTAGAAAATGGCCTTTTAGAAGATTAGCATTGTTGTCTATGGGATATTGACTGCCTAAACTTCAAAATATTGCCAACTTCAACAATTTGTTATTTAAATGGCTTCTTACTGAGAGTCTAACTTGAATTAACTTGATTTAAGATGCGGAACTTAAATTTGTTTATGTATTTATGAATTTTAGAACAACAAACCCAAAGATGCTCACCACTGAACATGAATGTAATCCATTAAGATTATTTAAGTGTGGAAACATGCATTTAAGAATGGAACAAGAACAGATAAACTGTAAAGAGAAGATATAAATAAAACAGTAAAGAGAAGATATAATTAGAATCCTTAGGAGTTTGTCACTGACTACGAGATTAACCCATAGGATTATTCAAGTTCAGGAAGGGTATCATCACTTTGATTTTCAGCATTGTCCACGGAACTAGGCAATCTTAGAATTACCAATGTTAATCATATCTCTTTTTTCTGACGCACATTTGGATCATATGTTTGTTTGCTACTCCCATTCCTTGAGAAGGTTTATTTTATTTTATTTTATTTTAAATTCATGGTTTTCAAGATTGGGGATAGGTATATAATAAATATAGGAATGCTCTATAATAGTTGCGCTTATCTATTCCTTATTGTTGGTTTAGCCTATTCATGGTTTAAAGGGCATTACATTGACATGGATGCTTGAGTCATCCTTTGATAATGAGTGATACTTGAAAACACTTGTAACTTCCATGAATTTCCCGTTTTTATCTAAGGTGGTATTTTGTATAGATGGTTTAGTTGATTCCCATTTCCCTCTCTCTATTGGTTGGCATGTATAGCAAGGAACGAAAGAGTGGATTAGGGAAAGAAGCGAAGACAAAGAGGGAGCAGCTCCTTAAAGCTACTGCAGTTGCCTCTCTTCTTTTATTATACCCAAACACCTATTCATTGCTCCTGGCAAATTTCTTTGTGTTCTGGCACTTAAAAGCTGGGATAGAAGAGATTTTGGCAGATTATGTTCACCATGCAATGACCAGAGAATTTATAACGATTTCTCTCAGGTTGTTCTTGATAATCGCAATGAAGGATGTTTTATTAAAATTTATATTTGTATAATCAGATAGTGGATGGGTTGTGTTGACATTAATTTCCAATAAGAGCTCATCGAGGGGCAAACTTGTCCAAACCATAATTTGTAGTTTTTAGTTGTTTTTCAAACTTAGAGGCGACGAGACAACACGATAACTTCGTGATTTATCATGTTAATGGATGAATTTTAGCGTGTCTTGCATATAGTTTCTGCTATCAATCATCTTTATGCTAACTAGTATTATACAACAATTGTAGTGTTGGATAATAAATGTGTTTTGTTCTTGTTACATGTTTTTGGAAAGGCAAAAAATGGTATACATATTTATATTATAACATGTCTGACAGATTGTTCTTTTGTGTTTAACGTTTTCTAATCTTTAGACAATCTAGTATGCATTTTATACTGTAGATTTATACTTACGGTTAGATATAAGATTTGATGAATTTCAACAATGCATGTATGATATTTTTTGAATCATATTCTTCGTTCTATAAATTTCCGTGTTGGTTTTATTAAATAATTTTGTTCAATATTTAGTTTTTAGCATTTTATTGTCTCAATACTTTGTTTCTTTTAGAATTTCCAACTACACCCTTGCAATTGATGAATTAATTAAGATTGTTTCATTGTCGAGCTAGATAATCAATAATATTTATTTTTAGAAGTTGTTACATGTTATAGTAGAACATTACTACTACTTTGAATGGAATTTTTCATTGAAAATGAAAACTCTCATCCAAGGATTAAGGAAGTCTAGTTCGGTCGGTTGAATAGAATGGATAAGTTTAATAAACTTTTGTATGTTCAATTTTTATGATTAAAAAAAGGACTACTAATAAAGAGAATTCTTGGATATTTGTATATATACATATGAGCATTTTAATCTAAATTTATATAAATTAATATTTCTTAGTCTATATATAGATAAATTTGTTATATAATCTAAGATTGTAAATGAAGTGCTAGTTTTCTTTTATGTTTCTCTTCGTATTTTTATATTCTCTTAATATGTCTTATGATACTCTTATAAATGCAAGTTACAAGACTTGCACGCTGGCAACTAATTTGGATAATGCTAGTTTCTCACCTGAGGAGCATTAGCACTTGAAAGTAATTTGTTAGATAATAAATGGTAAAAATTCTTCAGTTTTAGTTAGTTAAAAGTTAAATATCACTGATGTTTGACTATAATCTATTTACAATATGATTTATTTTTTCATTTTAAATTGTAGTGACAAACTTCAATGGTGGCTTATATTATTACTTAAAATGACTTAAAAAAAATCACGAGTGAAAATTGAAATTGATGTTTTCTGTACATCCAGAAACTAGAACATGGACTTTTTCTTTCCAATCAATTATGTAGTTTTGTCAGAAACATTATTTTATTATGAATTGGGTTAAATATGTTTTTGGTCCCTTAACTTTTAGTGAAAATTGGAATTAGTTCCTCTTTAAAACTTTGGCCTAATTTAATTCCCAAACTTTAAAAATGTGTGAATTTAGTCCTTTTAACTAAATTTTGTTAGGTATATTTGATGTTTCAGGTGCGTTTCATGATAGCATTTGAGTTGTTTATACCGTTTGACACATTTTTGCTTCAATGTTAACTGAGAAATGTGTTTGAAACATCAAATAAAGTTAACAAACTTTGGTTAAATGACTAAATTCATACATTTCTAAAGTTTGGGGACTAAATTAGTCCAAAGTTTTGAAAAGGGATTAATTCCAATTTTCACTGAAAGTCAAGGGATCAAAAACATATTTAACCCTTATGGATTTAAAAGATAAAAAAATTGACGCTCTATATTTAGTTATATAATTTAGAATTACATTTTAATAATCTAAATCGTACAATTTAAAATGTATTATATAATTTTTATTGAATTACATAATTTAGAAAAGTATTTTCGATTCTATAATTTAAAAAATTACTTCTTACTTCTTCAGTGAGTAATTAAAAATCAATTATAAAAGTTTGTTCTTTTTTGAAAGTTTTGACGTGGAAGTCTGTAGAATCTGGAAGTTCTGTTTGTCCCCTACTAAATATCGATTTAAGCGAAGGAGTGCTGAAAACGACATATTACTATCGTCTCACATTTTTTTAATGCCCTTGCCAACAAGTTCTTAGGATATACAATACATATTAAAATATTTGCCAACAGGTTCCCAGGTTATACAATAAATATTATAATATTTTCATAGTTGTTGTTGCTTGCTAATTTTTAATTGGCTGAACCTGAAAGGGTATTACAGCATGAAATAAATTAATTTGGATCGGAGAGTGTATTTTTAGAATAAGCAATTCATAAATATAATTTAAACTTTCAACAACATTGAAAACAAGAAATCTCTGACTAACATTCGTATTTGATTTTAGCGATTTCAAAATAATAGAAGTGTAGATTTGTTCGATGGGAAAAGATTAGATTTTCACATATAAGAGGAGATATAACCGGAGACTTTTGTAACTGTTACTATCAAAATAGATATAAAAAGTTTTACTTTTATAAAAGTGAGAATTTTTAAGTCTGGTAAAGTCATAATCAATAAAAACAATAATAGATATAAAATGGAAGACATTTTTTTATATATGTTTAGTAATAACTGGTATAAATATTAAAACTTTTATATCAGTTTTAAAATTGATATAAAAAAGTCAAATACTTTCCATACTTTTACTTTTATACTTCAAAAATTGATATAAAAGGTTTTTCTTAATCAATATAAGTCTTTTTTGGCATAGCAATCGATTCACATTCCTGTAGTTAGTTAAGTTTGTCTTTCAAAATACATTCAAAAATAAAATTAAAAGAATTTTAAAATATAACTATAAACTTAATGCAATGTTTCAAAAAGATAAACCTATGATCTAAGATACTCCTATACTGAGTTTTCTCTTCCAGTTCCAAAGCTATTATCTCCATCAGCTCTTATCTTTGCTTCCATATATACAAAATATACAGTCATAGCATAAGAAAAGAAATAGGAGACCCATAATTACAAGAGTAAACTAATTTTCAGAACTCAAGTAGAAAGAGATGATATCTTATCACAAAAGTTGTCCAATTAAAACTTTGAAATAAAATAAAAAATTTAAAAGTAAGGGTAAACTAATGAATTAAGAAATGATGAGAAATAATATAAAAGAAATAGTAAAATATCAAAATACCCATGAAGAATATCAAAGTATATTTGAGAGGAAAATAAGTTCTTAAACTCTCTAATCTCATTTTTCCATACATCACTATTCAATTACCCATTCAATGAATGTTCTCTTTAAAGGCCAAGATAAAAACTCACTTAATGGAGTTAAAGAATAAGCTTAATATAAAAACAATAATAACTTATGATATAGAGTATGAAAGCAAAGCTTTGATAGAAATAAAAAGTTAACTTAGTCTTTCTCCTTTTTTTCATTTAAATCAAATTCATTACTTTAGCCGAAAATCTCATTCAATAATAAAACTTCATTATATGAATCAATCCAAAATGTATATAGTTCACATTGATTGAATCAAATACTAGGTACTAGCTATATATCTCAGCCTAATGGCTCAAACAACTATATGCTCAAAAGGACTTAAACAACGAGATAAATACAGGCTTTGCTGAGATAAATTCTCCATTGATGTTTCAACACTCAAGACCAATCTCTTCAAACCAAGTCATTACAAAGTTAACCCCACTAGCATCCTAAGTATGATCCTCTTTCATACCATATGATCTGCCATGTAGAGCCTTCTTTGACTCGTACCACCTTGATGTCCAACTCTACTTGAGTTAGACACTAGTTGAGTTTGGATAATCCCATCCCTTAGAGTCCCTTTCAATACACTTAGACTCAACCTAAATTAGCATTTCCGCTTAGAAATAACTAATATGACAACCCGAACACTAAAACCTTCAAAGATACACATACATTGTCAAACATATAGTAATACAATCATAATTATAATTGAGGCAAACAAGAAAAACCATTTAACAAAATATAAACCACTTTTAGTATGGAGAGATTTTAGAGTTACCGCCTAACACCAGGCAACCACCACCCTACGCCACAAAGTTAGCGTCCAACAACTTAAAGTGGCGCCCAATGGTAGAGGTTGTCACTCAACTATAATGTAGCATACAAATGTGTTTTTAATAAACTTGGACTCAACCTAAATTAGTATTTCCAATTACAAATAACTAATTTGAGAACCCCAACACTAACATATTCATACATACACATATTGATAGCAACCTCCTTAACTAGGTTTGGCCAAAACTAGAAGGAAGCAATGAAGATGGTCTCTTGAAGTTTAATGGTGCGAAAAATAGTGGGAATAAAGGTCCAAGGTGGTGCAAAAATGATGGGCAGTAAGGTAGGATCTTGGCCTTGGTGAAGAGGTGGTGGTAGTGTGATGTTTGGTGGCTCACAGAAAGGTTAAGCTAACTCAATGAGGAAGATTACTAGAGGGATCTCTAGGGTTGCCCTAATATTGATCAAGGAGAGTATTATGGTCAAATTTGGGCAGCATAACATTAACTAACATCCAAGATGTATACAAGAGTAGAGACACCTCTTTATATAGGCAAGCGTGTCTCCTTAAAACCCTAAAAGCAAAGCTAGCCCTAAAATCAAAGCTTGACTGAGAATTTGGAGGCCCTCTAGGGTGAAGACAAGTGTCCAAATCCTCTCTAATTATGGAAGGACATGTGACTACTCAGAAAGCAAAATCTCTTTAATCTTAGAATGTCATGTGACCACTACTAAAGACAAATCATCTCCAATGGAAGCATGACACATGACACATGACACATACTTTCCACATGGATTGGATGTCTAACTTAAGGAAAATCTTACACTAATTAGGCCTTAATACAAGCCTAAGAAAACCTACACTAAATATCAGAATACATGACCTAAAATCCTACACTACTTATTCTTCTTCCATGATGGCCTAAGTGAAGCAAAGTTTTGCTTCACCTTCTAAAGATGGTTATTCTTGTAAGAGCTTGGTCATACTTCTAGTGATAGGACCCTTGGCTAAGAGCTTACCATCACATACATTGTCAAACATATAGTTATACAATCATAATTATAATAGAGACAAACAAGAAAAACCATTTAGCAAAATATAAACCACTTCTAGTCGGGAGATATTTCAGAGTTACCGCCTAACGCAAGGCAACCACTTCCCAAAGCCACAAGGTCAAAGGCTCACTGTCTCACTAGCATCCAGTGACACCAAGCGTCGCTTGACGATAGATAAACAGTGACCACTTGAATAGATTACGCTAGACACGCTCCAACTATGAGACCCCTAAAACCTTTTTGTTTGCCAAAACTTAAAGTGGCGTCAACGATAGAGGTTTCTGCTTAACTAAAGTGTAGCATACAAATGTGTTTTTATGCAATTTGAACATTTCTCATCATCTTAAGGTTTTCACTTCTAATTCACATGTTATAACAATCACATAAGTGTACTACAATCTTAAAATTGCAAAGACCATGCCACATTCAATACTACCTTATTGTAATACAAATATCTAGTCAAACATATTTATAACTTTTGCAACAATATTTCAAATTCACGTGTTTTTAATCTCTTTAGACTAATATATTCAAGTACTTTAAGGCTTGTAAAGAAAATCATTATACAACATAAAAAACATTCAATCCTACAAATCCAAACAATAACTTTACCATAATAACATCAAAGTCACACCCATTCATTTTTCATCTTATAGGCAAACTTTTCCTTACATACAATTTCTTATTAATACATTATCAACGACAATTAAACTTTTTCAGTCTAACAATTCTACTATACCATCATAAACCACACTTGTTTGTAAATTTTCTTGTAAGTTAATATCTCATATAATCACATTCATATTCACTTCATTTTGAATAACAATATCAACCAAATTTAATCTATCCAGTTCACTTTATCACATTTATAACAATTTCATGGTTAAGATAAAATCACCCCTTCCACAAAATTTCTCAACCACTTTAGTATCCAAATTATTATCATAAGTAACAACATTCATTAAAATCACTATTCTCATAAAATTATTCCTAAATTACAACAAGCATATACCTACAATGTTTATACTCTAAATTTTTAAATTCAACGATAAAATCTTAATTTTCAATTAAGTTAGTTTCCTTACCTTACAAACTTTGTTTAATATTTACTTTTTTTCTTCTAACCAGTTTCACACACAGAAATCACTCTATCTATATTATGGAAATACCCAAACGACAATCACAACACAATTTGATCATCTTTACAAAAGAAAGTTTCACAAAAAACAAAAAAAAAAATATGCAACCCAAAAAGGGATATGCATATTAAAGAAAAGATATTGTTCACTGAAAAAGAGTAGAACTTCAAACTCGAGAAAATAAAAAATTACTCCTATAGTATTATATCTTTAAAAAGATAAGAGATGAATATTAAATTTTTAAGAAAATAAGAGTTTTGAGAAAAAAACTAAATTTTAGAGAAAAAAAGTTTTTCTTTTCTAAAGAAGAAAATTAAAATTATCACAATGCACACCTTTAATATATTAATTAGTGTGAATGAAATATGTTAAATGGTGTGTTAGGATTTATATTTATTTTTTCTTAAAAATAGACAAAAATATCTAAATAATAAACTTTGCAGGTATTGTTTTTTAGTTTTATCATCAAATAGAACAAACCAAAAAGAAAAACAATAAAAAAACCAACATTATTTCCACATTAATTAATTTTTTCTTTAATAGTTTTTTTTTAAATAGAACTCGTTATCTTACTAAAAAACTTATATATCACTTAAAAGATCTCATTTCATAAGGAAACCAAAAGAAAATTTCAACCAAAACTTTTTTTTTTTTTGTTAATAGGAGCTGTATATGAACTCTACAAATTTACGAAAGATCACAATGTTATTTAAGAATATAGAAAAGATTAACTATAAGAATGGTAATGAAAGGTGTAAGAGATAGATAGAGGTAAAGAAAGTAAATGGATGATGTGATGGTGACAGAAGAGCAGTGAGGAATATAAGAGAAGATAGATATATGGAGGCCCCACCACCTCAGTCTCTTACTCTGTAACTCTGTAACTCTGTACTCTGTGTCAGAATCATTTCTAACATTCAAAGATATGGTACTGTAAAAAGAAAACCCACTTCTATTTATGTCATTTTTGTTATAATATCTAAGAAGAACAGAAGAAGAAGATGAATTGAAAAATATGAATGTTTGATTTGAAGAGAGAAGTGTAATTGCAGTCAGTTTTTACAGTTCAGGTGACTGATTTGATAAAGGAGTGAATCTGCATATCTTAAATTAGAGAGTGCTACTCTTCCAATTCCAATGTGCGATCTGAAAAGTGCAATTTCTGACTTTAATTTTACAAATTCGCCTTGGTACTTGTGTGCAAACTATTGACGGCAACAAAACAGATCACCATATAGATTACTACTAGGTTTAAGAGCTAATGTAATAAAATAAATATAAAATGGAAAGGTTAAGTTATAATTTTCATTTCTTTTTTATTTTTTATTTTATTTTAGTTTTTCTAAAGTATAGAGAGTTTATCATTCTGATTCAATTTTAAATTTTCATATTTTTTTACTTCAATTTAGTTATAGATTTAACATCCATTCAAAATATTTATTTAATGAGTTTTTTAATTCTTAAATTTTAAAGTTGAAAAAAATGAATAAGACAAATTTCAATTTTGTATGTAATTTCATATTTAAATTTTATTTAATATAATATGAAACATGTAAATTTGATAATTTAATTATTTTTAAAATATTATAAAATAGAATCAGTAAAAAATAGATAAAATTTACCGTTTTTATAAATAAAAATAAAGTAGAAAGGATGCGTATTTAATGCATAAATACATGACAATAATATATACATATTTATATTTTTAATTAAAGTTCTGTTTAAAAGTTATTTTATGATTGGATTGTAATTTACTTATAGTATATATATATATTTTTAAAATAACACATTAAATTTATATTATAATTTTTAAATATAAAGTTATGTAATTTATTTATAGATGAAAGTAAAATGTTAAAATTATAAATTAATTATAAAAAATAATTATAAATAAGGCCGTGTTAAAAATTACTATAAATCATATCTAAAGTATATTAATTATTTATATCTCAAAAGAAATTATTAAAAACATAAACACAATAATACAAATCATAAACTACACTAA
This sequence comes from Vigna angularis, assembly GCF_016808095.1. NCBI lineage: Eukaryota > Viridiplantae > Streptophyta > Magnoliopsida > Fabales > Fabaceae > Vigna > Vigna angularis. The sequence continues at coordinate 10,599,243 of NC_068973.1, read as the reverse complement.
ATTCATGAAAAAGATTATATTACATAAAAGATAGATGAATTATATTTATTATAAAAAGTTTAAATATGTAAAACCAAATTTAGTAGTATAAAACTACTAAAATAAGAGTTAAAAAGATGATAACTTATAAAAAAAACTTGAAATTCCTTATACAAGAAATATCTACAGCGGAAGAATTTTAGAAGTCTATCATTGTATCTCTCTCACTCCTACGCTAAGATAACTTGAGATATGTCCTTCGTAAGCTCATACTCATTAAGGTGATTCTCTCAAAATAGAAACATACACAAAGACAAACAACACAAAAATTAAGGATAAGCTAGAATACAAACAATTAATGATATATATAAACATATAAACATTATACACATGATACACATATTACTAGGGATAACAAAAAAATCTGCGTTCGCAGATATCCGCAGATAAAACCCGCGACGGATAGTTACTATCTGCGGATATTTATTACCCGCGGATAATGGGTAGCGGATATTTTAATACCCGCTTCTAAACGGGTCGGATGCAGGTATTATACTATCCAACTCACAGATACCCGTTACCCGAAAAAAAAAATTAATTAATATTTTTTAAAATTAATTTTTTTTATTACTCTAAAAAAAAAGAAATTTTAATAACAATGACTTAGGATTCCTTTCAATTACCTTTTTTTTAAAAGAAGAAAAGAAAAAAGGAGGTTACGTTACTTTTGAGCTAACCCTAATAGAGATATCAAACATATACATAAATCCCATTAGAAAATTCTCTCTTAACGGATGACTCTTTTCTTCTTCCTTCTGGTTCAGCTCGCGTAGGGAGTAGGCTCTATTCCTTCTTCCACTCTCTCTCTTGGTTTTGATTGGGGTTTTGTTCCGATTTGGGATTTGAAATTAGGGTTTTATTTGTTTTCTGATTTTGGGGGTTTCTTTTGTACGTTTTGATTCGCGTTTTGGGAGTTCGTTTCTTGATTTCTTCCCTGTTGATTGGTGACGCGATTTTGGGGTTATGATTCGAATGAGTATTTTGAGTTTTTTTGAATTTTAGTTCATTGATGTAGATTGGATTTGTGAAGACCCTGGTGGTTATCGCAGGTTGAAAAAAATCCACAGATTTCTTTTATGCGGATATCCAGCGCGTAGCAGGTCGGGTTGCGGGTACGATCTTTTGCATGCAGGTCGGGTTACGGGTAGGCATTATCCGTACCAGACCCGACCCGTTGTCATTCCTACATATTACACCAACCAACCAAATACTTTATGCATGACCATACTTTGACTAAACAAACAACACAAAAAGTAAGGGTAAGCTAGAATACAAACAATATATATATATATATATATATATATATATATATATATATATATATATATATATATAAACATTTAAACATTACACACATGATACACATATCACACCAACCAACCAAACACTTTATGCATGACCATACTTTGACTAGACTGTTCGGACTTAGAATGAATGTCGAGCTATGGTGAGTTGTGCACTTGTGGTGGCCTCTATTGTTTTGTAAAGTCATTACCAATTAGTTTCATCCTACCACCCACATAAGGTTAGTCTATTACCACGTCGTAGGCCTCCAAGAAGCACCTAGACTAAGACCTCCTACTACTCTCAATACACGAGTCAATCTTCTCTACTTGAAAATGAAAGATCATTAGAGTGTTAGGAAACCCCCAATACTGAGTTCTCTGAATTCATTCTAAAAATACTTGAAACCACACCAAAGGAGTCCCTCTGTGGAACCCATTTTACCAATCGTGAAACCACCATTTGAGTCCATATGAAACCATATACATATAACCTTTCACTTTTACATTACATACAAACATATATAACACTAATTATACTTCAAAGAACCATAAACAACCCAACAAGTCATAAAAAAATACATGAAATCATTCCATATACATTAATACACAAGAACAGTCCAAGAAAAAACACCAAACAACAAATAACCCATTTAAACTCATACTTAGTCAAAGAAAACAACTTTGAATTCCTCACTAACAGCTTTAGAAGGGTCCAAAATCCCCTAAACAATCTAAAGAACGTTTAAAACTGATACCCGAAACCTCGAAAACCACACAAAACTGTCATGGATAATTTTCGAACGGCAATAATCGATTATCATATGTAATAATCGATAATAATCGATCATTGCCGAGAGCTTTGAAGAAAATATGATCCTCTGATTCGAATATTCTTATCAGTTTTTTATAACAACCTGATTTTTCTAGTTTTGGTACATCTTAGACATATCCAAATGATTAATTTATAATCTGTAACACTAATATTGATATGAAAACATTTTCTAGATGAAAGTAGAGTATTGCATTGGCCATCTGGATAGTAATTAGATTTACCAAACCAACTCAACAACTCAAAACCCCCAAAATGGACTAAAAACTAACCTAAGATGTAATTCTCACCTTCTTGACAGATTTTCACTGGTTTGAACTCTATCTAAGTCTTAATTTGTCTCATAACCTGTTCCAAATTCTCCAAAATAGATTAAATCCCGTACTTCAAAATCTCACTACTCAAAACCCCATTTTTACACTAAAAACACTTCCACTATTGCAAAAAAGACCTTTAACGTCATTCTTTAGACGTCTGACCCTCGAATATCCAACGTAAAAAATGACCGGTGGCATTTTTCGTAAATAAAACAACTATTTAGGCGTAGGTTATGGAAGGGTCCGATGTCTAAATACTCATATACGTCGGCTCCCCCGAATAGACGTCAAAACTAAACGAAAAACTTAAAAAAAAATATTTTTTTATTCTATTTAGACGTCTGTTATGGAAGGAACCGACTTCTGAAGCACTTTAGACGTCTGTTAATTGGGGGACCGACGTCTAAACCCTAAATCCAGAAATTTAAAAAGTCACTTTTTAACTCCGTTTAGACGTCTGATCCCGCTAGTCCGACTTCTGAAGCACTTTAGACGTCTGTTCATTGGGGCAACCGACGTCTAAACCCTAAATCTAGAAATTTAAAAAGTCACTTTTTGACTCTATTTAGACGTCTGATCCCGCCACTCCGATTTCTAAAGCACTTTAGACGTCTGTTCATTGGGGGAACCGACGTCTAAAATTGGCATTAAAACACAGTGAACGCGAGACAACCATTACGCGCACTCATTGTTCATCATCTTCGTCGCGTTTTCTCTCTACGGGTTACGCTTTTCAGGTTCGTTTTCTCACTTTTGGACCGTTTTAAATTAATTTTACTCCGATTACATCACTCTTTGATGCATTATCTTTCATTTGAACCGATTAAATTGCGTTTTCGTTGGGTTTTGGTGCAATTATTCTCGTGTCTTTAGGCGGCGTTCTATGGCGCCAATTTCTTGCGTTTTGTACTCCTCCAATTCCCTCCACTACGTTTTTAAAACCATCCAATAAAACAAAATGTACAATACATTTTCTTCAACTAAAATATAAAGTTGTAAACTCGAATCACCATGAGTCAGGAGCAACTTCAGAGACGTCTAACCTATATGGATCGGACGTCTATATAGACATCGGACCTATAGGTCCGACGTCTATAGAGACTTCTGACCTAAAGGGTCCGACGTCTCATTAACGTCACTCACATAGACGTCGGACAGAGATCAGATGTTAAAAGCCCAAAATAACAGACGTCTAAAGTCCTTTTTGCACTAGTGTCGAAACTTAAACTATACACTACCTTTTCATTACAGATCAGATTTCAATCACATTATACTTCCAATAAGTCTTAATTTACCTCATGATAGCACCTCAATAACAATTTCCCCACATCAGCACCAAATTCTCAAACTTACATATGAAAACCCCCTCTTTTAAGGCTTAAAACTCAATAATTTGACCAACTCTCACTTCAACCACTTGAGTTTAGTTTTCAAACATCAAACCAATATTATCACATACAATCATGACAACATAAAACATCAATTTCATACCATTCCAATCATGCACACATCATACTATCAAGATCACAAATTAACATACATATTATACGCCTAGTCATATCTATTTCTCAAAATCATCTATAACTCATAGAAATACTAAATTTATAATATCAACACAACTAAACATGATATAGCTTCCCTTACCTTATATCGAAGCAACGAAGCTCTAAAAAGACCAAACCCTTGCTTAGAGCTCAAGTAACTCTAGAAACACCTACAAAACGCCAAACAAAGATCAGAGAGAGTCCTTAGGACCTCTAATCAATTTGAAATTAGGAAAGGACATTACAACTCACATGCGATAAGAGATCATTAAGCATGATCTCAATTAAGAACGAAAAGAGAAAAAAAGGAGTCGAAACTTACTTGCTCTATTGAAGAAACTGATCGGGTAGAAATGTAGATCTCGTTGTCGTGATTGATTAGGTACCTTCTGATCGTCAAAGAGATGACTCAGGAGTTAGAACTCTTAGAGAGAAGGTAAAGAACTCTAGAAATGTGAATTCTAGAGAAACGATAGGTTTTAAAATAATGAAACTCGTTTATAACAACAAATATTTAGAAATAAATCATTTAATATTAAAATAACCGAGTATCACTATTTTTAAACTACTACCACTTTTAAAATACCATTTTCTGGGGTTTCACAAAATAAATATGTAAAATTAAAACATTAACCTACATATTATTCTCTAAAAATAAAAACTAAATTAATTAATAAAAACGTAAGAAATTTTGAAGTGTATATAAATAAAAAAAATGCAAATACGAAAGAAGTATTAAAAGAACCATTTATTGATCAAAAATCAATATATACTTCGTTTTTGTGTAAATTTTGTGTAAAATACTTTCTACAAATTAAAAAGAAAAATTGTTTACAATACTTTTAGAAGTTGGTTAGCAATTATATAAGAAAATTCGCATCAACTTATTTAAATTAAGAACAAATTTTATATTAAACCTTAATTAAATAAATTTGAATCACAATTGTAATATCCCAATTATATATAGTATTAAATTATAAAGAAGCTATAACATAGTTAATAAAATAGAACAATTAACAAAATAAAGAGTAAAAGTTTCATCATAGTTATACAAAACATAATTACAAAAGGCAACTTTATACCGTCCAAAAGAAGCAAAACTATATATATAAAACTAGCTCATCACCCTATGCTCACACCCATTGGATGATCATAGCTAAGAAAGAAGCACAAAAACATACAAACAATTACACAAACAAAAAGGGTAAGCTAGTGATACAAAAACACTTCATATAATACATTAACATTTCATGCATGAAACATAATTCACATATCACCATTCAAACATCCAAACAATGTCAAGACCTAGACTTGACTATTCAGATTTAGTATGAATGCCGAGCTAAGGCAGGTTGTGCACTTGTGGTGGTCTCTTTTTCTTTGCAAAGTCATTGCCAATGGGTTTCATCCTACCACACTCACAAGGTTAGTCTATACCGCATTTTTGGCCATAATGGAAGCACGTAGACTAAGATCTCCTACTACTCTCACCATGTCAATCTTCTCTACTTGAGAATGAATGATCATTAGATTGTCAGAATAAACCACAAGACTGAGCTGCCTACATTCATACTAACCATACTTGAAACCTTCAATAAGAAGTTCCTCCTTAGAACTCATTTCCATAACTTTCCATTCAATATATAAATATACATACAACTTCATGTTTCACAATAAAACTCGCATGAAACCATTACACATACATCACAGGATCCAAAATAGTGCATCAGAAATCACAGAACAATCTAAAATTGGAAAACTCAAAACACTAAAAAAGGGAACCCAACACCTGGAAAATGGCGTCTAGGCGCTAGAAGCCACTGGAAAAAGGCACCCAAGAGACGCTTAAGGGGGGCGCTCAACGGACCTTACCTAAAAAAGGCACCTAGGAAGTGCTCAGCGTCACACCAGAAATTGAAATGCATCTAATCTGACCTTTGTTATCCTCTATACATATTTGATTGACACCTAAGACGTTCTAGGCACAAAGAAACCTCTAGAAACACATTTCTAACTCCAAATAGCTACCTCAAACCCAACTTGACTACTTTAAACGTACCTAAACTAAATTTTATACTTTCCAACACCAAATTTTTGTAACTATATTAGCTTTAACAAGTCCTAATAGACTCAATAACATACTCCAAACCATCACATTTAGCATAAACCTTCTAATTTAGAATCTCACTAGCTAAAACCCCTAAAATTGAACCTAAAATCATTCAAAAACATAACATACCATCTAGTGTTGTCAAAATGGGTTGAAACCCGTGAGCTAATCCTGTCGGAACAATCGGTACCGTTATAAAGTTGTGCAACGAAATAACTTATAAAGCGGAAAGCGTGTTCGGTCAAACTCTTAATAAGATGGTCCATTTTAGAAATTTAATTTTCTTAGAGACAAATTTCCAAACAGTTGATGTGCATAAAACAGTAAACAGTACAGAGAGCAGAAAAAATCACACAAGCAATTTTTATACTGGTTCGATTCAAAAGAATCTACGTCCAGTTGTTAATCACTATAAAAAGTGATTAACGTTTTCACTAAAATCAGTTTCACAAGTTTACAATCGAGTAAATGAAACAGAAAAAGATAAAACCTTCCTTCGAACGAACGAATCGGAAGAACAACAACTTTGCCAACTTGAAGAGAACTACTCCGACCTTTGACCCACAAAGCGCGAGCTTCTCCTTTTCACAAGACTAGGCAATGCAATGAACTAGCTTTTGGAACTTCCTCAGATCACACTGTATTCTCAAAAGCTCTGTGTTCAACTTCGTTTTTTTCTTTTCTAATCTTCACAAAAAAACCACTATATAGCCAGCTGCTCTGAATATCTAAGGTTAAGTTTCAACTGCCACGAATAATCGATTATTGTAAGCGATAATCGATTATTCAAGTCCGTTACAGGGTTTTCAAAATGTGATAATCGATTATATGATGTGATAATCGATTATTCCTGTATGACTCTGTGATAATCGATTATTGTCATCCATAATCGATTATTGCAGTTAAAAATGCAAGTTTACAAAGTTTACAAGAATTCCCTACTACATTTAATTTCTACAAATTGCTTTTAACTAATTCTAATATCTTCTTCAACTAAAACTTCTTGCAGCATCATCAAAACAAATTTCTTCAAGATTTACCAATACTCCTAATTGGTAACAAATCCGGCCCACCACGGGTTTGGACTCGGTTGGGTTAAGAAAATGTGAAATTTTGATGCGAGCCAATTTTCCCGGCTCACTAAGAACCTAACCCACCTATTTTTGTTCTAATGAAATGAAATTAATTAAATATTCAATAAAACCAAAAACATTGCAACTCAAACCTTTATTTTGCCTATGCAAAACTTTTTTTTATATCAATTGGTCCAACTATTATTGTTTCAATTAGATTGGTTAAAATAACATGTTATAAGAATCGTGGAAGAAGAGGATGAAAAAAAGTTAAGTGAGTCAATGAGTTAACCCGTTTAACCCCCCAATCCATGATGAGTCATGTCAGGTTTGAATTTTTTTGGCTCATTAATAAATGAGTCGGGTTGGGTTGGCTCACTAAGTGGCTAACCTATGGTGGATCAGGTTGGGTTGGGCCGGATGATCCGTTTTGACAACACTAAACCAACTACTATATCATTTTACATCACATTTTCCTTAACTAAGAGCCTATACAAGTTTAAAATGATCATAAAACAATCCTAAAAACACAGTTTCTCCCATTTGATCTTTACTTCAAAATCTCACTCATCAAAACCCCATTTTTAGATAAAAACAGCCTATGACTCAACTCATTTCTTATTTCTATCCACTACACTAATTGGATACCATAAACATTCACACTAACATCCATTCACACGATTATATTCAATCCAAAACACAATCATACTATACATTAAATCATAACACCACCAATTAAACTGATCACACACAATGAACAAAGTACAAATATCTCAATAACAATTAAGTCATCATGTTATACCACTAGCCATAAATCATACTTGGAAATTTAAAATTTAAGCATATCACTAGTTTCCCTTACCTTACATCAAGGTTATCGAGCTCTAAAGACATTGACACCCTTGCTTCTAACTCAAGGAGCCTTAGAAATGCCTACAAACCACGAAATTGAAAACAAAGTGAGTCCTTAGGACTACTGAACAACAAGGAACAAGAAAAGAGAGGTGAAGTACACATGCATCACCCTTAAACCAAAGATTTTAGGAGCAAATAGCGAAAGGAAAAAGGAGTATAAACTTACTTGCTCTATAGAAGAAATTGATTAGATAGAAATGTAGACCTCACGGTGGTGGTTGTTTAAGCACCTCCTGATGGTCAAACAGATGATCGAAGAGTATGAAAAGGTAGAGAGAAGTAAGAGAAAACTGAGAGGAAAATTTTTAAAGAGATGGTTTGTGTTTTAAGTAATGAGACAAATTTAAGAAATTCTATTTATGTTATCGATTTATTTTAAAAAAAATACTTAATCTCATTATTTTAAAACACCTATCTACTCTAATATTCTAGTTTCCAAGTTCTTAAAATTTTCAAATATAAATAAGTGATTATAAAACTATGCATTCTTATATAATAATATTATAATTTAAATTATAAATTTATAAGTCAAATTTTAATTATTGAATATAAAAATATCAAAAATTTTAGTTTACATATAATTATGACAGACTACTTTAGTTTCTAAAGGAACCTTAGGGTAAGTTCACTTGGAGGGATGAATTCAAGGGAGAGGGAGTAGATGAATTTGTGAGGATTTGAGAGTAAATTATGTGTTGTTGTTTTTAAAGAATTTAAAGGTGAGTTAGAGTGAATTTGAAAGGAAAGTTTGTGAAAGTTAAGGTAAGATTTGACTTATGTGACAAAAGAAATTATTTTAATTAATAAAAATTAAAATTACCAAAATGTTTTTAGTGATAAAAATAATATAAAATAATATAAAATGATATTTAAGAGTAATATATTTTTTGAAAAAAATTATTTGAAATAGTTATATTAAAAAATTTAAGAAAAAATTAATAAAATATATTTTAAAAAAATAACTGAGTTTAATAAAATATATTTAATAAATAATTAATACAATATATTTAAATAAAATTTTTAGTTTTAGTTTTTGTAATTTTAATTTCAGCTTCAGTTTTTCATAAAAAAGTAATAAATCTTCTAAATAAAACCAAGTTTAATAATTTTTAAAAGATTATTGAATTTAAATACATAACTAAAATATTAAATTGTACTAATAATCCAAATAATTTTTTTTTATGAAAAATAATTTTATCATCTTGCCTAGAGAAAACAAAGAAGAAGCAGGGTACTTAATTTTTTTTTATTAGTTAATATTATTATTATCATTTAAAATAATATTATTATTAATATTACTATTTTATTATATTAATTAAATTAATAAATGAGTTTTTCAGTTTAGTTGAAACTGATTTTATCTTTATTGGAATCAAATCCATATATGTATTTTTTAAAATAAATATAAGAAGATATAGTTTTACATGAAGATAATTGGCTTTTTAAGATGAATATTATCAAATTCTTTCTTTTCTTTTCTTTTAAATACCTTTAAAACGAACACAAAGAAAACCACGAATCTGTTTTTTTTTTATATAATAAAATCTTTCTAAACTTACTAATCCATAATGTCATCTTAATTATTGAAAATGAAAAATAAGTCAACTTACTTGATTTTATTTTTAAATATGTTCAAGAAGTTTAATTTGATTAACCCTACCGACTTATAATGGATTGGAAGTGCTAAGTAACCTCACCAAAAAAGTAGTTAACCTCTCAATTTTTCTTTTAAAAAAAATTATATTTCTTTAAAGACACGTTTATTAGATTAATAGTTTTTATATAAATTACTTAATACAATTATTATTTAAATCTTAATCTATATGCAGTGCTCATGAGTTAAATTACAACCTTATTTAATATTTATATCCTTTAAATAACAGCATAAATATTATACTCTTTGAATTATAGTTTTTAATTTTAATTTTAATAAAACAATTTTCATATTTTATACATATAATATAAATGTTAAGAAAATGGACAAATAAGTTAACAAGTTGGGAGTCAAGATAGACTATTAGATGAAAAATATAAAGGTTGGTCTAGTGATAAAGAGTGAAAAGAAAATCTAAAAGAGGTTGTGAGTTGAACTTTCTCATTAACATTTAAAAATTATAAGATTAGTTTAAAAAATTTGAAAAAAAGAATAAAAGAAATTATAAGTTGAATTCCACTACTAACAAAACTTACAATTAATATTTATATAAAAAAAAATTATTAAGTGATTTCACACAATTAACCTGCTAAGTCCATCCCAATTTATCATTCCAAAAAGTTATTATAAACACAATTAACTTTCACAGTAAAAATCACGTTGAAAATATATTAAAATGAGATAAGAACATAAGGCACTATACCAAAACCCATGATTCAAAATTAAGAAAATCTTTACTTAGGCATCTCATCATTGTTTGTAGAAAATTTATGTCTTATATAAGCTAGTAATGCATATTCAACCATATTTTATTAATCTATTAATTAAACTTGCATTTTGGCAAAGCATCAACGTACATATTACTCTTTGTATAAATGTAAGAGGCAACAAAAATCAAGCAAGCAACAAGATGGTGAAATCACTTTGAAACCATAACCTATGCCATCCTAAGAAAAAAAAAACATACTCAATAGTAAAAATAGAAACAATAGGTTCATAGCAATAGAAATGCTAACAATACTATTTAAGAATTTTAAATTCTTCAATAGAGTTATGCAATAGACCTTTAGAAATGCAATCATATTTTAAGCATTGGAATATTTTATCTTTGAATCCTAAAAGAATGCACTAACACATCGACACCAATATAATACAACATAGTACTCTTATGATATCTAAAAAATATGCGATGTAGATTGAACATCCACAGAGGCTAAAAAAACAACATGTGTCCACTTCCAAATGATGAAGACCTTTTCAATGTGAAGAAAGAGACGAAGAGCAGTCTCCTCAACTTTGCCACACAATCTACTATGCACTATCACATAATCCTTTCACGGGAAGCGTGTCATAATATAAATGGTATTGAAAAAGGAATGATAACCATATTTCATGTAAACTTTTAGTATAGTAATTTAGATTGCTTACAATATTTTCATTGCTTTAATGTTGCCTTTTAAATAGTTTTGGTAGGTCAGTCTTATAAAAGAAATTTGTGTCTTAAGTCTTCTTAACAAAGTCTATTAAACGACTTTGTTTATTTTTGCTCTGATTTGATAACTAGTGTTAGGTTATCTTATATTATTACTTACGTGTTTTTTTTCTATATTAAAAGACTATAATTCTCAAATGTGTGTAGTATAAGAAAAAAATAGTTAGGCATGTGTAATATAAGAAAAAAGACTTTTAAAATAATCAAAGCATTGAAACAACTTTTGAAAAAGTTCTTTAAATAATTGTGTTTTTTTATTAGAACATAAAATCTATTTTAACTATCATTTTAAAAGTTTTGTTCTAATCTTATTTCTCTGAAGCATAATCTATTTTTATAATTTATTTGATAACCTATTTTTATAAATTAAGTAATACAAACGATTAATTAGATAATGCTTAATATGTTTCATTTTCTATAAAAAAATTAATATTATTTATCATAGTGAAAAGGAAAAGATTGTTAAAAAATAAAGTAAATTTCATATGTTTAACTACAATTCAAAGTATGAGAATTTTGTCTAAGACATCTAAACTTTTCATAAAATAAGTAATATCATGATTTAGTATGTTTTTCATTTTACAAATATGAAATTAAGTATAAAAGTCTCTAAGACTATGAACACAATTTTTATAAGATACAAGACTTAAGACACTACATAATAACAATAAATAAAGTCTTAGTGAAGGTTAAACAAATTACACATAACATATGACAAGAAACTATTAGCTAGACAATATGTTATATACAAGTCAAAAAACACATTAAAAGAGTAAAATGTCACCTACAAGAAAACTTAAAAGATCAAGAGACTTAATGAATCTATGCAAAAAAATAGATATATACATTTTAAAAACATAAAAGACAAAGCCTTGATCATTAAGAAATTTTTGTCATAAACAAATATCATTTAGAATTATTCTAAACGAAGCAAACAACCCTCTAAATTTGTATATGCTCAATATGACACATTATCAAAATAATGGAGAATTCTTTTTCACAACATCGAGTGCAACAACAAAATGTTACTATAAAGTCAAACATGTTCAAAAACTTTACTAGATAACACAAGGACAAATGAAAAAAAAAATGAAAATTATAATGATTTAACTTAAGATATTTATAAAAGGAAGTTTCAAACTATTAACGAAGGAGTGAGCATCTACACTTTTCATAAACACTATGTGCATAATATCTTTACAAGCTTATCAATACTTAAAAAAATCTCATTTGATATATGAATATAATATACCTTTTTTTATACCCTTCACACTAGTGAAACTTGTTCACTTAAGATAAATATAGGTATCCATCATCAAATCACATTCTTTTTTCTTTAATTTCTCTATCTCTCAACTCCTTCTGTTCAATTTCTTTCTCTTCATCAATTTTCTTTAATATGTTTTTTTTTCCAATATGTCTCATCATAGTTTGAGCATGTCTTTTTCAATATTCATTAAATATTTTCTCTTTATCTATACACCTTTCTTCTTTCTTTTCTTTTCTTTCTTCTCCCCTCAATTTTTTTTTTTAATTTCCTCTCCATATGTGAAACAAACTTATTAAGATATTTAATTTTCATCTTTGCCCCTGTCAGAAGAATCTTTGACCATCAGACACAAAAACCTTACACCCCCTACGCATTTCATTTTCCTTTCTCAGCGCACTTCATTTTCTTTCTCACCACACTTCACTATTTCTCACTTCACTCTTTGCTTCTCTCGTGGCTGGAGCACACTTCTTCCTCTCTTCTCCCTCGCGACAAACTCGGCTTCCAGTTGTTACAATTAAATATTACAATTTAAATAAACAAATAAAAAACATAAAAGTATTAAACAAATAAAAAAGCACCATAATATATATCAAAAAATAAATTAACTAAAACTACATAAAATAACAAGTATTAAAAAAATAAAATAACAAAAAACCATATCACAAGCGGAATTGGAAGTGCGCTAAAATAGTTAGCAAAGTTTGAAGTACGCCAAATATTAATCAAACTTCGAAGTTCGGTTGAGGCTTACCGAATTTCGAAGTATGGCAAGACCTAACCGGCGTTCTAACGTCGGTGCTCCCTTAACCGCAGTTCCAACGCTGGTTAAGGGTGTTTACGATTATAACTACTAACCTGAAATGCCTTTCAAATGTCTTTCATCGGGAATGTCTTTCTCCACCTTTCTCCTCTACGAACCACACCACACATCACACGGTCACCACTAACGTTCATATCACAATGACCACCAGTGTATCACCATGGCACTTCAGAGGACAACTTCTCACAAATAATAACTCAACAATAAAAAATGAATAGTAAAGAAATAATTAGCAAAGAGGGTGCATGCAGGGTTTATAGAAACAACTATTTATTAAAGATGGTTGGTTGGAATTAAACCATCATTATGGTTATAAAGTTTAATAAATGAAAGGTAAATAAGTCTAATGGGAAGTGTGTAGGATGAAATGAGTGAAGTGAAGGGAAAAACACTCACTTGTCAACACTCTTATTACCAGCACAAATAATAAATCTAAAAATAAAAAAAAATGAATATATATATAAATAAACTTAATGATTATAAAAAATTGAAACTATGATATCACTTTATAGAAACTTGTAAGGACTATTATTATATTTAGTTTAAAGAAGAATATTGATATCATACTTAAACAAATGAAAAATGTGATTAATAAGTAATCGTTATATGTTTCTGAGATAAAAATGATTCTTATAACTCAACTAAAGAGAAATATATTTTTTTATCAAATATATATTTTATTATATTATAAAATGTATTCTTTCATGAAATGAATTAGGTAAAAACTATTTAATTTCATATTAATTATGGATAAGTATTTTGTAATATATACTAATATATAATATTATATTTAATTTATATTATATGAATAATTATTTTTTATATTTAATTAAAAGATAAAAAATTATAAGAAAAACTCAAGTTGTTACGTTTGATCATACATTTGTGTAAGCAAATGTTTTTGAAAATAAGTTAGGTGTTACTAAAGTCTTATTAAAAATATATATTTGCTATTTTATAACCATTGGAATAGATATCTTCTGGATAATATAATTTTAACATTAGATAAATTTTGATTTAAACTGACCATTTTTGTTTAAATAATATCTTAGATATTCTTGTATATTGATAATTAATTCTTAATAATTTACTTTTGCTTATATTTTTCACGTGATTTTTGTTTTAATTATAAATAAATAATGTTGTTGGTCTAAACGTCAATTGCAAATTCACATAGAAAATAATAATATATATTCATATAAATATTATATATATTCTTTTTAAAATGAACTTTTGTGTATTTGTGTATATTTTTGCCTATAATTAACTTTTTAGGACATTACGTGCCTTATATAATCTGATCTGTTTGGTCGATGTTATTACATAACATATTAATTTGATAATGAGAATTTATTGACTTTAATGAAAATAGATTTGAAACTGCAGACGGTGCGGTTTGTAGGAAAAGAGAATCCAGATCCATTAATCCATTAATTTAATTTAACGTAAATAAAAGAAAGGAATGATCGAAGCGTTTCGAAGTAGAAGAAGGCATTCATCCAAAAGCTAAGAAATCAAAGTGAGATTTTGTGAATAAAAAGCATATAATCTAAAAGTGAATAAAAAATGTGTGGCAATGATGTGTAAAAATAAAAAATAAAAAAATTGCAGGAAATGGTGAAGTTGAGAAGTAAAAAGGATGTGGATCGGATCCAACTTGATACGCGTGATGATGCAATGCAAGGCAACTTCATTGAAGGAAGATTTGATTTGGTTGAAAATGTGAACTGTGTGAAAGTCAAGGAAGATAGGTTTGAGAAACAGAGAGGAAAGGTGGACCCGAACAAGATACGTTTGGTCGTGTCTGACCATCAACAACGTTACTATTAATTATAAAAGTATGATTGTGACAAGAGAAGCGACAACTGCAGGTGGGATAATCCTCTCTGCTTCATTTCCAAAAACAACAAACAAGATCTCTCAGATTTGGATCCTCCGAATCTCCCTCCTTTTCATTTTCTCATTTTTATTATTATTATTATTATTATTATTATTATTATTATTATTATTATTATTTTTCTTCACAACCCTTTTCTTTTCTCCTACCTCCTCCATTCAATATAAACCATAACCCTCTCTCTCTTTCTTCTTACCTTTATTTTATACTATACCTTTCTTCTACCCATTCTTTTTCTTCAATCATCTCTTCCTCCTTTTTTCTTCTTAATTCAATCCAAGATGGCTGCCGCCAGCGATGTTTTCAGGCCGGAAGTGGGTTCCGGGAAGCTCCACGTCCTTGCCGTTGATGACAGCCACGTCGACCGCAAGGTTATTGAGAGGTTGCTCAAAATCTCTTCTTGCAAAGGTAAGGACTAAAGACGGAGAATTTTGGTGGTTTTGTGTGCTTTTTGGTCTGATCGGTGAAAAATAAGTAGTATCTCGAAGAGGGTGTGTTTTAACTGGACTTTTTCGGTGTTGGGATCAGTTTTTGTTGTTTTTTTTTTCTTGCATTCGTTTGTATTCTGATGGTTATTTGAACTGGGTGTTGGCAGTGACGGTGGTGGAAAGTGGAAGCAGGGCTCTGCAGTATCTGGGGTTGGATGGAGAGAAGAGCTCCATTGGTTTTGATGTAAGAATATTTGGCTTTTGAATTGTTAAAGGACTTCTTTTTGGTAGTGTTTAGGGGTGGTGCTTATGTTGTTTGATGAATGTTGTGACAGAGTGTCAAGGTTAATTTGATAATGACAGACTACTCCATGCCGGGTATGACAGGATATGAACTGCTCAAGAAGATAAAGGTGAGGAATGAGAATGGTCTTCGTTGATTGTTTGGTTTAATTTTAATTTCTTGTTGGTTGTGGTTTTTCCTCTTTTCTCCTCGGTTTTTAACTCTCTGTTAATATCTGCAGGAATCATCTGTGTTTAGAGAGGTTCCAGTGGTGGTTATGTCGTCTGAGAATATCTTGACTCGAATTGATAGGTGAGCTCTTCAATTTAAACTGGATTCTCTTCATTTCTTGTATGGTTTAGGAGCAGAAGCCATTGTTTTTCTGGATTAATTCTTCAGCAATGTTAAGGTTTTTATGTTTTGGATGCTGTCTGTTTGTTGATTTACTTATGCTAGTGCTTTGAGCTAAAATACCAGATTATTTGGGAGCATCCCATTGCTGCATCTGTAGCTCATGTTTTTTAGAACATAATTCCCATCTAAACTTGGATCACATTTGTGAAAGACATGAATATATATTTTTTTTATATGATTAAATCCCCTATGATTTGGGCACATGGATAGATCAAAAGTTTTGTTGGCCATGTGAAAAAGGGAATAAAGAAGATTACACTGGATATGGGAGAAAAAAGGGATTTCATGGTGGATAAGACTTGTGAGAATCTGTTTTCTGACATATATAGCAGCATAGTGTTGAGCTGCATATAGTGAAACTCACTTGTGGGATAGAGTTATTGCTTCATTAGATTGTAGTCTGCTTCCACTGAAATTCATCTTCTGATACATCAATAATCTGAACATGTTAGTCACATGGAGGAGCATTTTGAGAACATGTTTCTAATTTGCATCTGTGGCTACAATGATTGAAGCAAGACGAAATTCAGATTCCCTCTTGCCCAATTGTTGGCACGAGCAATTATTATAATTTTCTTATTGCTTGCATTCATACATTGAATTATTGGCCATTATCGATCGAATAGTTTTGTGATTGACAGTTGCCTGGAGGAAGGAGCAGAAGAGTTTCTGTTGAAACCTGTGAAGTTGTCAGATGTAAAACGCGTGACAGATTTTATCATGAAAGGTGAAGGGAAGAAAGGTCATAAAAGAAGTAGATCAGATGATTACAGCCCTCCATCATCATCATCATCATCTATTTCAACTGCGTTCTCATCAGTTTCTCATTCCTGTGATCTATCTTTGCCTGCATCACCTTCTGCATTGCTCTCAAAGAAAACCAGATTGAGCATATAGATTGCGCAGTGGTGTTTTGTCTCCTCCAATTTTGCCAAACCATTGTTCATATCCAAAAGCCTTTCATGTTATTTGCATTTAGAAGACTACACATTGCTGACAATGAGTACTAGGATTAGGAATGAAGAAGAGGATGACAGAATCACTCTGCTTACAAATTTTTGCTGTACGGAAAAGAAATTCATTAAAAATTAACGAAACCTTCTGTTTTGAGGGGCCTCACATCAAAATTTTTATTCACTGTCTCTTTATGTTCTTTTAGTTTTAGGTTTAATGTATTTTATGTTTCCTATAAATTTTGATCTCTACTGTTTCTAACTAGTTACTTTTTTTCTTTAAATAAAATTATTTTAAAATAATATAATGCTATTATTTTATTGTCTTGATGTTTGAAAAAACAACTTATCAGTTAAAAATGATTAAAAATATGTTCAGAGATTAAAATTAGAAAACTTTTAATAGATAACAAAAAGAAAAAAAGACACGTGTCAATATTATTCCGTCATTCATGTCACTTGTTTGGATGAAACCGCTGAAATAGAAAAAGTGTATTTGAAAAAAGAAAATACTCGGATACATTACAAGGATTTTATGCGTTAAACTTTCTTCGGAACAATGAAGAGATTTGTGGAAAACAATTTATACACAATCAATTATATTTTAAATATAATTAATTATATAAAAAAAGTGTTTCTGAAATAAGTTCTTTTCCAGTACATTGATACAACTGCCCCAAACTATATATATATATATATATATATATATATATATATATATATAATTGAATATATGTACAAATTATATCTTGTTATGTTTATAATACATTTATTAATTATTATATTATAATAAAACAATTAGTTAAAATAATAAATATTAAAATTACAAATAAAATAATTTAAATTTTGGTATTTTTGGAAAAATATTTTAAATATGTTTCTTTTATTAAGATTTTATATTAATTTTTCTTTATTTCGAATTTAAAATTTCGACTAATTTTTTTTCACTTTTTTCTTTTTTTTTTAATTTAAATAATTTCATTTTTCATTTTTTTTCTTTTCAATCTTTTAAATTTATTCTTCAGTAAAAAAAAATCTCCACTCCAAAAAAGTTATAAGGAATCAAATCACAAACCAACTTTTTTATCAGTGACCAAATGGAAAAAAAAATACATGTATGCAAAATTTAGAAATTTAAGAAAAAATATTAAATTTTGTTAAAGCAATATAACTTACTAATGTATTATAGAGAAAAAACAAATAGGAAATGAGTTCGAGAAAATCCAATTAATAGAGTGGAAATAGATAAGAAAAAAATTAAAGACATTATTTAATCAAAGCGAAACAGAGAAGAGATAAAAGAAATAAAAACATGGATACAAATATATAAAATATAGTACAACGTATCTACCGTATTTTTAATATTATTTCTTTATTTTGGTCCTGAACATCAAACAAAGAGTAAATAGTATTTTAATAATATCATACTATGATTAAAGGATTTTTTTATCCAAAACGAATAACATACCAAAACTACCGAATTCAAAATTTAAATAATTAACTTAAAACTGTCAGATACCTTCGGAAATGAAATTCTTTCTTTTTTTTCTAACTACCATTTACTATGTTAAAAGAATATGTATAATAATTATAATTATGGATTGAATAGAAGAGAAATTTAGCTCTTAATTTTAAGAAGAGAAATTTTATGTATTGAATAGAAAATATAATAATTTGGATGACATCTTATTTCAGAATTAAAGCCGTCCAATCATTCACTATGCACGATGAAAGACGCAACAAGTGTATGCCTCTGCCTTGCCTAGCAGTGTAATGTTCATTATAGTTTTGTTTCCAACTTTGTGTCATCAACAAGAAACATCATCTACTGGTTTCCAGTACATTATTTGTCTCTCAATTCTTCCTTCAATCACATGGCCTTTCCCAATTCTCCTTAACAACATACTACATCGTCCGACAAAACTAAACTCACCAAAACTAAGGTTCAACATATTTGGAACATTGCACCTCAAGAATGTCTATTACGAGTGTTTATTAATAATTGTTATTGAAACCCGTTCAAATTTATAGAATAATATCATTATTGTTTTGGAGGGTAAGTTCTTAGGTAGAATTCGAGGTTAGAAATGGTTGAGAAGCATGGTAGTAAACCGGGCAGGATGTACAAGAGATTGGTTGAGCACTAACAGATCGGACATACACGTAGGAGGCTGTCTGAGTACTGTAACAGATTGATTGAGTAGGACATAAAGGAGACTAGCCAAACACTGTAGTAGGTCGGATGGACTACTGCGGAAACTGACCGAGCTTTTGGGAAGCTCAACTACATTTTGTTTCGTTCATCACGTGGAAATGTACATGTAGAAATCACTATGATACTTAAGTTAGTAAGTGACCCTTCAAATAGCTAAAGATGTATATTGTGTGTATGATGTCAAAAGTCATACCTAAGACCTTTATTTATAGTAGTTGTGATGAACCTTTACATTTGGTTGGCCTAATGAAAGTTCAATCATACCTTAATCTTCATTAGAGATTTAATGAGTTATTATTGCTGATAACTGACTATATTATCGACCTAGTGGTTAGCCTAATTGATCTAGTGGTTGGACTGATGATCGACCTGATTGGTCGGCCTGATAGTCTGCCTATGATCATATAGTACAATTATAAACCATCATCATAATAGAATTGAGATATTATCTGTTTTAAAATACAAAATTTTGTTATGATTTTATTTTTAAAAAACATTTTTGAAAAGAAAAAGATATATTTAAATGGTCTTAGATTTTGAGTTTTAAATTATATGAAATTATGGTTTAATGTTTCCGTAGGTCCCTATTTTGGTCATGAATTTCAAATAGGTCCTCTTTCTTTTCGGCGTATCAATTGAATCCTTGTTTTTGTAAAATTAAATCAATTACAGGCCTGCCGTTAAATTGGACAAACGGCCGTTACAGTATTGGTTACGTGGCATGGTCATTGCAGTTACTAAGCAGACGTGGCATTTAAAAGCATTTTTGTATTAAATAAAGAAGAAGGAACAGAAGTATAATCAGTTTTGGGTAAGGGTATACTTGGAAAAAAAGAAAAAATTAAAGGGCAAGATGTTTTAATTGAGGAATGCAACTGAGATTGGGGAAACAAATTGGGGGTTTTTATTATTAGGGTTCGCGTGAGGGAAGAAAAATTGCGATCTTTGTTCGAGCTGAAGCGGCAAGGTTCGTCGGTGAAGAAGAAGTAGTTGGAAGCGGCAGAGTGCATGCAGGGGTTCGTGTCTCGGTAGGTCAGGTGTGGGTCCTTTATTGATGAGAAACTACAATATTCGGTGGTGGTCCCCCAAAGCAACCCAAGAACCAATCATGCCATCATCACAGTTATCTGAAGTGTGTATGAATGACCAGGAAGCTCAACTATAGATGTGTGTATAAATGACAATGATGCCAAGTTTAAGGATCTTATTATGTAATAGTCTAAGGAACAATGTTTATGGTTTTACTGCTATGTAATTTAATGAATGACAATGATGCCAACTATGTATGGTTTTGGATGTATTACAATGTTTTGGATATATTAGAATTTCCTTCTTTGACGTCTTATATATTACAATGACCAGGAATTGTATTTCCATTGCTGTATCACTAAAGCATAAGTACTGTTTTTTAATAGTTTGGTGGGCACAGTTATGTTTAGAAATTTTGCAGGTCTTATATCTGATACTGTATATGTTAGGGTATAAGGTGGGAGGTAATGAGAAGGAGAAGAAAGGTAGGAAGGAAGTGAGGCCGAACGGTATCGAACGGTATCGAACGTTGGAAGGCAGGGAACACATGTTAGGGGCTGGAAAGTGGGGGACCGAACGGTCGAGAACAGGGAGGTAGTTGGACGAGCGATAGAGGAGGGTGGACGACCAGACCGAACGGTCGTGAGCAGGGAGGTAGTTGGACGAGCGGTAGACGAGGGAGGACGACCAGCTCCAGAATTGCTTCCCTCTGTTCTTAGCAGTTCTAGCTGTTCTTACCACTGTTTTCTCTCCACACAGGCAAAGGGGTGATACACCATCAATCGTAGATACTCCACCACCACGAAAAACGAAATCAGAGTTTTGATTCCGCCACCCATTGCATGTCGAAGATGAACAAGAATGAGACTTCTGCACTTCATTATCCATCACTTCGAATCGAAGAAAGAACGCGCACCCTCCCACTTCCAACTACATAATCTTCACCCACGAACACTGGCGCTTTGAATCAAAGAAAGAATGAGATTTTTTCCCTCACGCGAACCCTACTAGTAAGAACCCCCAATTTGTTTCCCCAATCTCAGTTGCATTTATCAATTAAAGGGGGCTGCCCTTAAAGTTTTTCAATTTTCCTAGTATGCCCTTACCCAAAAGTGATTATACCTCTGTTCCTTCTTCTTTATTTAATACAAAAATGTTTTTAAATGCCACGTCTGCTTAATAACTGCAATGACCATGCCACGTAACCAATACTGTAACGGCCGTTTGTCCAATTTAACGGCAGGCCTGTAATTGATTTAATTTTACAAAAACAAAGACTCAATTGATACGCCGAAAAGAAAGAAGACCTATTTAAAATTCATGATCAAAATAGAGATCTACGGAAACATTAAACCTGAAATTATTGAATGTAATAAGATACATTAGTTATTGAAAAAGGTAAAAAAAGCCTACATTATCTAGATTATACACTCTATGTGCCTTCAAACTGAATAATAGAGAAGGTAGATCTTTCGCACTACACTACACCTATTAACCTTCTTCTAGATTCTCTGGAAATTCCTAATTGAATCATCAACAGTTGTTCATCCAAAACGCTCTTTGTGTTGAAACTTTCCAAGTAAGTGTCGACTGAACATGGTCAAACTACTTTTCTTTTCTTTTCGCCACAATTGTCTGAGAGGCAACAAAGGTTGAATAATCGAGGAATTAATACCAATGAAATTACTGTAGCTGTTATTAAGCACCAAAAGTTTTGCACTTACACCAATGAATTCTTACTTCTCACATAAATCATGGCATTCTACTTAATTAATTCAGAAAAAAATTAATATATTTTGATTACACGCAGTTCCCAAAGGAAAAGTCATTGACAGGTTAACATGCCTTTTTTATTCCGTAACGTTTGAGATATACCCACAGTCAACTTCCCACATCGGGAAACGAATAAGAGTTTTTCCAAACAAAAGTGAAAAAAGATCAATTATTATTATTATATAAATAAATTTGTATCATATTTGACATTTAAATATGCCTATAGTAGTTGTTTCCATTTTTTTTATTTTAGTGTAATTATTTTATAAAATTTCTCAAATCAGTAAGTTTTAAAATTTTAACATATTGAATAAAAAGTGTATGTATGACATGATTTTAGATTTGTCAAAATAAAATTATATTAACTTTACACTGGTACGAGAGAAGAGTTACCTTGATACTGTTTCACTACATATTAAAAGAATAATTAAACGAAATCATAGTTTTATTTGATTGATACAAAATTTTTGTAAGTCCAATATGACTTAAAGTCGTATTATGTATATACCAACGGTTAAATAATTTCTTCTGTTATACTTTCAGTTTATCGTTTAATAAGTTGGTAATATGTTTTCTTTTCTGTATTTTCTATATATACGTTATTGTATCTCATGCATAGTAGTATGCTTTTGTATCAATTTTTAAGTGAATAATATTTTTTTTGGTTCTTTCTTCTTTAGTCTATTTATATTAAGAGTTATCATTACAACAAAAATTACTATTACTTATTGTAAAAGTACATATAATAAAATAGTAAGTAAAACAAATTTATTTACAACGAATATCGATAGGTAAATCAATCCTAATTAACATTATTTAAAAATAAATTCGTTTAGCTTTAATAATAATAGTTTCTTTTTTGCAACGCTTATGCAATCTTGCATATTCAAGTTTTTCATAAAAGTTCATAATATTACTACATTGCAAGAATTTATGTAATGTTTAAATATAATCATTGAAACAAATAATTTAAACATACAATATTTGTAAATAGGTTTAACAATGTTAAAAATCCAAAATTTATTATGACAATCACACTAAGTACTTACAACAAGAGTCCATTACGTACTTACAACAAGAGCCCATAGATAAACTCAACTTTAGTTTTCTTGTTTTAAAATATATAAATAATGTCTGCCAAACTTCCATGTTGCCTGCCGAATTGGTTATACTATCAATTGAGCTCTTCAGTTCCCTGTCGAACTTCCATGCTGCATGTCGGGCTAGTTATAATGTTAGTTGAGCTTTCTCGTTAATTGTCGAGCTGTCATATACTTCTAACCAAGCTCTTATGATGCTTGTCAAGTTGTTTGCAAAGATGATGAGCTTTTATGACTGTTATGATGTCAATCTTTGCCACACCTCAACACATTTTTTTTTCTTCATAGCCATCTTCACAACTCTTAACACCATCATCACTTTCACTTTTCCTTGGACACACATAACCAATCCACAACCATCAACCCAGGAATACCATCCCTCAATTCACACCTTGCAATACAAATCAAAAATAGGGGAAGGATGATATGAGGTAGAAGGGAAGGAAAAAAGGGAGAAACCCTTCATGTCTCTGATGAAGAAGACGGATGATAGAGAACCATAAGCAATGACAATGAATGCTCTGATCACAATCAGTGTCGACAACGATCACTTTGGCCAAATGGTAGTACACAATGACGACTCCTATTGTTGAGGCTTATGGATGACAAAGATGAATAGAGAATAAACGCTAGGGTTTGAGTACAACATAAATAATTCAGGTTTGAGTTTTGGGATCTTAGGTTTCATATCTTTTCAATTTAGGAGCCTATATCCTAAACTTCAAATTTTAAAGCTCTACAAGGGTTTCTTGTTCGCAGGATGAGAGGTCCAGAAGTCAACAAGTGGAGGAAGAGGAAACAGGTGGATCAACGTAGAGGAGGCGACACGATGGAGGCTATGGTGTTGACGTTGTCTCTGGAAAGATGGTTCGTTGTGTGGGTGTGGACAATGGATAATAAACCAAGATTAGGCTGGATATGAATGCGAGACTTTCTTCCTCTTCTTTAAGATGTGAGGTTGTTCGAGAGAGTGACCTTTTTATTTTTAAGAATGAATCTCTTTTTTCCATTTCGAGTGAGTGACCGCGAGTGCGAAAATTTCGAGAGAGTGAAGAGCGTTAAACTTTAGTTTTAATTTTTAATAACTAATTATTTCCAAATCCGTATGTAAAATCAATAGGTAACACTTTATTTTACTTATCTAGTAACCTGCATTATTACCTACAGATAATATCCTTCGCAAAAGTTTTCGCTCTCACGCACCATATGTACACATGGATTTTATATACAGAAAATTAGTGAGAAATATTTTTTGTATTACTTACGAAAAAAAATTTATGTAACTCAACTTTAAGTATTCGTAGGTAAAATTTGTGTATGTAATATCCACTTTACTTACCAATCCAAATCCATGTGTAACTATCTGTAGGTAACTCACAATTTTTTTGTAGTGTACTACCATGGCCTTATCTTCCTCTGCTACATCTCAGATTGTTTCCTCACCCATCTCAAATGTTCTTCCCCACACCTTTCAAACTCCTATCTCCATGAAACTTGATGATGGAAATTTTCTCTTATGGCAACAAGTTTCGGCAACTATTATTGGCTTTAAACTTATATCATTTCTTGATGGTTCTTTATTCCTCTAAATTTCCTTACACTTGCATCCAACACTGTAAATCCAAAATTCACCAACTTCTTTCGCCAAGATCAGATAATTGCTGCATGGCTTCTCAAGTTAATGACCACACCGATTTTAATCAATATATGGTTAGTCCGAAATCTTATGCTCAGATTTTCTTAAGAACGTTTTCACCTATTTGTGAGGTATCAAGAAAATTGTGGATTCATTAACTATTATTGGCACCCCTGTATCCACTGAAAATCATACAAATGTTATACTTGACGGTCTTTCTAAGGACTATGATGGATTTATCACATCAGTAACTTCATGGTTGAATCCTTATACACTAGAAGATATTGAAGCTCTTCTACTTACATAAGAGCTATATATCTCCGATCGGCACTAAGTTGTCTTTGGAAACCCTGTCGTTGGATGTTTTCCAAGTACACATTCATCACAATTTTTTTTTATCAAACTCCATACTCGGTAGTCTTGCACCGATTCTTTCTTCAACAACTTGGCCAGCCCACTAAAGTTCAAATGACCAAAACAAAAATGCCACACCATGACTTCATCCTTACATTAAGCGACACACACTTCTTTTATAGTATGTTGAACTCCAATTTATTCATTTTATTCTTTTTCATTTCTACTCGACCAATCAAGCAACTGAGTTTGTCTTTTAAGTATAGTACTCGGTCCTTCATCAGAATCAAGTTGCTCTTCTCCATCATTTGGCCTATAATCAATATATTACTTTTGAAATTGGGTACATAGTACACGTTTCTTATCTCTCTAACTCGACCATTCTTCTATAGATACTGAATTGTTCCTCGTGCCCTTTTACTGTCATTTAAGAGTCATATCCAAATGATATGTATTCGACCTCAACCTTGGAGAGATCTTTGAATAGACTCTCATTCCTGCGCATATGGTTACTCGCCTTTGTATCCAGATACCAAATTGAGTTGTTTGAATACCTCAAACTAAGCTCGACGTCTGATCTCTCGTTCGAACATTACTCAGCTTTTGATCTCTTTGTTATCATACAACTTGGACTCAGTTGGGCATCCAATCTCCTTGATATCATACAACCCGAACGCAACTTATCTTCTGGTCTCCAGCTTGGTAGCTCAGAGCTCGGTAGCTCGATGTCCGAGCTCCTTGACATAATCAAAATTCCTATTTCTTCATTAGCTTCTTTAGTAAGGAAAAATTTCTCCTTCTTTCTCTTAGTACTTTGCAATGTGACCGACCTTACCACAATTATAGCATTTTGCCAATTTGCACTTATTTGCGTAATGGTCGTGCTTGCGACACTTAAAACACTGAACTCCAAAGTTACTTGACTGACCTCCTCAACCTCTCTCTTGTCCTCCTGATCCTCGATTATCTAGGCCTCTTCCACAAGAACCTTGGCTTTGAGTGTTTCGAGTTCCTCCCTTCTATTGTTCGTTCGCCTCAAACGATCCCACAAGCTCTTTAATTGATGACGTTGACAAATCCTTAAACTTCTCGATGGTGCAAACTATGTTCTTAAAGTCATCTATTAATAACCTTAGAATCTTCTCCACAGCCCAACTGGCAGGAAACAATTCTCCATTTTTGCTGAGTTGATTTGCCATGGTCTCCACCTAAGTTATGTACTCGACTACTTGTTCTCTCTCTTCCATTCTCAAACTTTCAAACTTTCCTTTGAGAGTTTGAAGCCAAATTTTCTTAACTCGGTCATCCCATTTATATGCCTTTTCTAGGATCTCCCAGGATTCTTTTGAAGATGTAGCATTTGCTATCTCCTCAAAGTCAGACTCATCCATAACTCGATGCAATATGTACAAAACTGATTTTTCTTTTGCTCGCATTTTTAACAACTTAGCCATCGTGGCAACCATATGCTCTTCATCTTCTTTTGGCTTTTGATGTCCATTCTCAACTACATCCCATATTGGGATCCAAGAAGAGTCTTCATCTACAAACTAGACTTTAGTTATTATAGTTGACTTCCTTTGTCAACTAGAATAGAAACACATTGTTTACAAAACTCACCATCTCATTCTTTCTTCTTCAAACACTCAAGCAAACTTTCTCTTTTTCCACTCGAACACTCAACTCTCATGTTCTTGTCTCAATTTGATAGAAAATAAATTAACACAAAAATATCTGAATTGCTTCTATATATTCATTAAATTTTGAAAAGGCTATTAAATAGCTTAAAATGGCCAATAACCAAATATTAATCGAGTAGATATAAGTAGTAACCGAAAAATACGTAGCAATAGAAAAACAAAACTTAAATATATTTTCAAATAACTCCTAAATTTAAGTTATGCTCATTTTAAATCTATGTTTCAGGAATTCAAACATAACCTTATGATTGATCATGATACTACCATAAGTTTAAAGGGGCTGTTAAATAACCTCTTTTTGTTATACTTTCAGTTTATCGTGTAATCTGTTAGTAACATGTGTTCTCTTGTGTGCTTTCTATATATATATATATATATATATATATATATATATATATATATATGTTGTATTTGATGCAGAGTAGCATGCTTTTGTATCAGTTTTGAAGTGAATAAACATTCTTTCTTTTCTCTCTAGTGTGTTCTCTTTCCTACAGCCTATATCTTTCTTTACACCAGCACTTGTGCAATAAAATTGTCATGCAAATAAGAGTTATATATATACACAAAACTTTTGAAATATATCCATTTTAATAATTTTATAAAGAAAATTACACTAATATAACGAAAAAAAAAGCGACGTTTCATGTAGGTTTGTGGAGGTGATCGTGGAAAGTCCGTGATGTTTTTTATTGAGAAAATAAGTATGGAGCGTGATTCAGGGAAGATAAATGTAACAGCGTAATAAGTAGGTTGCATCTACCAGAAGAGAGAAGAGGACAAAAGCCTTGAAAGAAGAAGTAACCAAAGAACAATAAAGAAGCAACATTGCACCTCTTCAACCTCAGATTCCGACAACCTTTTTCTAAGTGCAACAGCTGGGAGAGCACAGTGACACATTTATTATTATACCTAAGATCAACGTCAATTATGTGCCTAATTAACTACTGCAACCGTTACATCCACCGTCAACACAACAGCATTTATCACTCCCATAATCAAAACCTACAGCGGTGGTTGCCATTTACCCATATTAGCTCAAATTTTAAACCACTGCTCTATTGTCTTATTGTAGCTCTTGTAACATAAACAACAATAATGCAAATGTTGTCATTCTCAGGAACCACTAGGTCCACTTCTTCTCACTTATTGTATCGTAGCTGGATTCTATGTCTCAACAATGCTACACTTTGTTAACACCACCGTCCAGTTGTATATTTTTCTTTTACTTAAGTAATTTTTCTTTATTTTTAATTTAATGATTCACTTTGTAATTTTTTTTATTATTTTAAAAGAGTATTTTAATCTCAAATTAAATATATTTTTAATTTATAAATTTCTATCTAAATTTTGATACATTTCAGTCTTAAATTTAAAAAATGAATGTATATATTTAATAATCCAATCGAATTCAATTTTTTACTTGTTAAATAATACCAGAGACTCACTTTAAATTGAAATGTATTATATAGTGTAAAAAACTTAAGTGTTACTATAAAAAGGTTTTTTATATATAAAAGAAAAATTACATTTAAATTAGAAAAACTATTTATTTATTTCTAAAATTTTCAAAAATTAAATTATATTGAATTTGAAACATAAATAAATTTTAATTTAATATCAAAATTTAGAAACTAAAACACATTTTTTATATATGTGTTGTTCAGATATAGTTAACATTTTTGGTAAGGAGTTTAATTTATCCTATTTTGATTTTTGAATTCTTGTAATCAAACATTCTATGACATGTGTATTTTCTTTTCAAATTTTTATTCTGATAGCATTCAGATACGATGTTGGGGGCAAAAGGACTTACAAGAAACTCTTTTTTTTTCTTCTTTGGGCCGGAAAATATTAGTTTGAAATTTGAAAGATCAAACTTACTGTGAAACAACTGAATATTTTTAGTTCCACTTATAATTCCACGATTTTATACGTTAGTAACATTACTTTTATAGACGGGTAGTGGATAAGCACATCCAACATATAAATGTAACCAACATAAAAAGTAGATATATTTATTTTCCAAACATTATTTATTATTATTATTATTATTATCAAAATTAAGAAATGAATGATCTTTATTTCATTTTAAAAAAAGACACTAAATTAGATTGTCTCATTCATCAATTATATTTTTTCCTTTTAATTTTTACACTTAAAAAAATTCTTATTAATTCTTGGACACCTTATTTTTATTTTTTTAGTCTCTTTAATTTAAAAGTATGAATTAAATGACATGTCTAAAAATTAAAATAGATTAAAATGGTATTTTGTTGTAGGAACTAAAAAGGAATAACTTTTAAGTATATGGATTAATAGATGAAATTTGCAGTACTATAATACTAGATAGCTAATTAGGCTCTAGTAATAATAAATAAATGAGTAGAATTGTCGTTTCCCTCCTCGCTTTTGGTGCATAAAATTAAGCATCTCTCATATTGGATTCTTATTAAAGCTTGTATGCATAATAAGGAAAATCAGTTGAAGCCGTTTGTTGGAGGTGGCGTAAGCTTATTCAGTTAATCTTCTGCCAAGTGATGCGAAGGATCAATGGATGTTTATAAAATATGGAACTAAAATAAATAAAACTATTTTTTTGTCATTTGAACAGTAGTATATTACTAAGAATATTATTGTGGCAAACACATAAATTGATGCCATTTTGAGATAAACCAAACGAGAAGAAAAATATCATCTGGTGTGAGTTTAAGGTCTTCTAACATAGTCAATGATTATTTTTTTATAATAAATAATTATTTAAAAAAAAAATCTTAGAGTGATTGAGACAACAGCATAAGCTTAAGAGATGCGACCTTGAAGATACACAAACATAGTCGAACATGAATCTGTTGAGAAAATAAAAATAAATAATAATAATATAAAAAATGAATTTTAAGTCTAATTTAATTTTATAAAATCAATTAATAGACTTATAAAAATTAGTAAGATTTAATCTTATTTATATTTTATAAATTCGTCTAAGATTTTTACCCTAATTAAAAAGAAAAAAAAGTTGATTTAGAGTACAGAATAGAAAGCATTAATTCTAAAACTTATAAGTTACATTAAACTCACTAAACATACTCCATCCATAATAATGTTTGTGTCGTTTATAATTTATCTTATTTGAAGTGGAATCTCCATGGTAAGCATCCAAAATTTGGCCATCATATGTGTACTTTTATTGGTCATGAATTTGGAATTGCACTTTATATGTAATTTAAGTTCCTTCTGACATGGACCAAAGACAACTACCTCATTGAAAATATCAACAACCGTTAACAAGAACATTGAAAACATACTTCAGGAGTGTTAATTCTTGTGTGCAATCTTACAACAATTCTTCTATTCTTGTTTTCCTTTGCACTTTTCTGCAGTTCTTCAACCAACTCACAGTCGTTCAGAGTTTGCTGGTATATCTCCTGTCCATGATCACCAAAAGATCTTAAGAAACTCTACCCTTCAAATTCCATCTGAAATATATCAATGTCGGCCTCCACTCATGCAATTGCAGAGGCTGTGGTTGCCACAGCTGGGGCTATGCTACTTATTGCTGCTGTTTTTGTTTACTTCTTTCACAAATTTGTGATTTCTAGATACCGCCAGAGAAACAAAATTGGAGCAAGTTTGCTTCAAGAATCAGGAGTGAACCTTGAGTATATAAACAAAGTTGGTGGCAATGTGAAGGGATTAATTGTTGAAGAAAATGGGGTTGATGTTCTTTATGTGGTGGACACAGAAAGAAGACCATTGATAACTGGATTCCAAAATAGTATACTCAATCCGAGTTTCGAACATGATGAAGACGAAAAGAGAATAGATATAATGGTCCAAAGGTCCAAACTCTTCAAGCCTGAAATTCCACAGCCATGTCAATCTCCAAGCTTGGTTGTTCATGATAATCATCAAGTACTTAAGCCAGAATCACAAACACCATCAGTTTCAACATCACTAACACCAACACAAAACCTCCCACAATCACCTCAGCCAGCACCTCCACCCCAACCACCACCACCACCATCACCACAATCTTCACCAATTATTCTTGAGAACAAGAAAACTCAACCACCACCACCACCTCCTCCTCCTCCAACTCGTCCTCCACCACCACCACCAGGTCCACCTCCTCTTCCAAAGGCCAGTGGCTTCATTTCGTCACTGAAACCCCCACCTGCACCCAAAGGGAAAACAAACATAAGAAGCACCAAAGAGGGTTTGGCAGGGGAGAGTTCAAGAGAAAAGGTTGCTGGCCAAACAAGGCTGAAGCCTCTACACTGGGATAAGGTTGTAGCAAATGTTGATCATTCAACGGTGTGGGATCAGATCAATGATGGCTCTTTCAGGTATATTCTCCTTATTGTTAATTTCACTGGTACATGTTTTCATGGTTTTAAATTGCGGTCTTAATTTTGTTATAGTTTTTCACATTATAATGTAAGTGATGGTAGTAAAAAATTCTTGAACTTGAAATCACTGTTGCTAACCGTTTTTGAAACCTTGACTGTTTATATCATCACTGTACTTTCAACTTTTACAGGTTTGATGATGAACTGATGGAGTCACTCTTTGGGTATTCAAGTAGCTATAAAACACAAGAAAGAAACAGAACTCTTTCCACTTTGGCCAAGTCCAATTCAAATGCACCAACTCAAATATTCATTCTTGACCCAAGAAAATCTCAAAACACCGCCATTGTGCTAAGATCACTTGCCATTTCTCGCAAGGGAATCTTGGATGCTGTTCTTGATGGTCAAGGTCTAAGTGTTGAGACGCTTGAAAGACTCACTAAAATAGCTCCCACCCAAGAAGAGGAAGCTAAAATCATCCAATTCAGTGGCAACCCAGATCAGCTTGCTGATGCCGAGTCTTTCCTGCACTACATTCTTAAAGCAGTTCCAACAGCATTCAACCGTTTGAAAGCGATGCTTTTCAGGTCGAGTTATGATTGTGAAGTTCTTCAGCACAAGGAACAACTACAAGCGCTTGAAATGGGTTGCAAGGAACTGAGAACTAGTGGTCTGTTTTTGAAACTCCTTGAGGCCATTCTCAAGGCTGGGAATCGAATGAATGCTGGAACTTCAAGAGGCAACGCACAAGGTTTCAACCTGAGTGCTCTTAGAAAACTTTCTGACGTGAAAAGCACAGATGGGAAGACTAGTTTGCTTCATTTTATAGTAGAACAAGTGGTTCAGTCAGAAGGAAAAAGACAAGCTCTCTATCGCAAGCACAAACTTCACACAAGCAATGTTGAAGCAAACAATGTGAATAGAGCTTATTCATATAGACTGATACAACAAGAGGAAGATAAAGAACACACAATGCTTGGTTTGCAAGTGTTACGTGGGCTAAGTGATGAGTTATCTGAAGCAAAGAAAGCAGCTAGTATTGAGTATCACAATTTTATCACAATGTGTTCCACTCTGAATGCTCATGTTATAGAAATTAGACAGATTGTAACGTGTTGTGGCTACACCAGGAGTGGTGGATTTATCAACGAAATGAAAGGGTTCTTGGAGGAATGTGAGGGAGAACTTGAGGTGGTGAAAGAGGAGCAGACAAGGATCATGGAGCTTGTGAAGAAAACAAACGATTACTATCTAGCAGGAGCATCCAAAGACAACATGGTAAACCCCTTTCAACTGTTTGTTATTGTAAAGAATTTTGTTGACATGGTTGATCAGGCTTGCATAGAACTAAAAAGGAAGTTGGATAAGAAGAATGTGGGAGGAGAAGCTGTGTCAACAACACCACCTTTGTCACCATCAAAGAGGGCACCACTGAGATTCCCTAACTTTGATTTGTATTTTCTGTCAAATGTGTCAGAAACTTCATCTTCTAGCCAGTCAGAAGATGATTTCTGAAGCTGGATTTGAGTTTATTTCATTTTGGTTCTGCAAAATGTTCACTGGTGTTCCCTTGTCGATCATAAATTTGGTACATAGAATCTTTAACTTTGATGGATTTCTAAGGTGTACAAAAGATATGACTTAATGAGTATACTTTAATAAGCTCGTTAGAATGTTGATTTTGGTTCAACAGAAATTGAAGGAAGGTTTTAGTCTTGATTCAGAATAATTAAGATATTCATACCTTTTATAATAATCATTTTGGTTATAGGAAACTGCTATAACACTGATCATTATTGTGCTAATTGTTGGGAGAAATGAACTATCTAACATTATATATTCACTCTCATTACACACAAATTTATCTCTTCATAAATATTTATTACAATTTATTGAAAGGCTCTACCTATTATTTAAGGTTAAGGTTTACGAGAAAAAGTATACACACAAATTTTCACATCATACCCAAAGTCATAATATTAAATGTTTCTTAATGCTTATATATTTTATTTTCCTGACAGCAACACGATGATTGTCATAAAAAAGAAATTTGATATTGCCAACGGTGAAGCCGTCTCTGCAATAAAAAATGACCAAAAAGTTAGCAGAAACTTTTTGATTGGATGTTCAAATAATTGTCTCTCGTACATAATGTTCAAACAATAATGTTGTTAAAGGATTTGGTAGTTATATTATTAATTAATGGGGGAAGTCTTGTTGAAGTTATCAATGGCTGACCGTTTCAGCAAAAATAAGTGAACTTTGTATTGTTTGGATTGGACTTGCAACTAAAATTCCCACATAGAAAAGAGACAAACAGAAAAATCAAAAAGAAAAACCCACGTGAAAAAAGAACACTAACAACACGCTTCTTTTATTACGAGAGTTCTATGAGCGCTACCATGAGTAGATTTACTGCAGATTTCTGAACCGCCAAATGGAAAAACTTGTGAAATACTTGTATTTCTATTCATTCAAGTTTCTTTTATTGACATGTATTCAAATCTCCACATTTTTTTACACCTCCTTTATAATTGCTTCCATTCTATACATCCGGAATTCAACTTTAGGATTTCAAGTTCCTCTTTTATGTGTGTATTATATGACTGGGTCAGCCATAAATCCTACCGCAAAATTAGAATACACAAATAAATCATTATCATGATTTGATTGACAAGGATGGAACCCATTGATCAATAGTTTAGACAATTCCTCTAAACAATTTAAAGATAAAGTATAATTATCAACCATTGAATCATAATTAGACGGTGACTAATTAAAAACTCACTCAAAAATTTATAAATACAGATTTAAAGTAAGAAGGTAGGTGAACAAAATTAATATATAAACTGTCAAATGTTGAAAAGATTTTGATATTAGAGTGTCTTGTGTAAATACCATTCGAACGATTTAGACAAACCATTACGAGAAAACTTGGAGTTGAAGACAACTTTTAGATCTTTAAACAACTTATTGGATGGTTAACCTACAAAGTCTCACTTTGATAAAAAAAACAACAAAATTGAATATGGTATAAGATGAAAGATCTATCAACATAAGATCTCAATATCATGAGTTTATAATAAGAAGCGAGATAAGATTGATGTCTTACACAAAGACTTATATTAAAATAAAAATAAACCCATCAAATATAAACACAAAAAAAAAAATCAAAATGAATGAGTTGTATTAAAATCTTTTTAGAAATAAACATCAATAATTCATTTTGAAAATATTGTTCCAATCAATTTTATTATTTTGTATCCTTCTAATTATTACACTCTTATTTATCTAAATTGATAATATGAGGATTATTAGTAGAAACAAAAGAAATTCACAATTATTACTTGTTTTAAATTTAAATTAAAAAAAATTATTTTCAGTCAAAACAGTTGCCAAACATTTCAATGATCCAATGACACTGCAAACACGGTCATATGGTTTACCAATACAGTGTGCGGGTTGGTCTTGGTTTGGCTCGTGATAGCATCATTAGTTTATAAAACAAGACATTTTAGTTAGTTGAAGTCAACTTACATGGTCTTGGTTTTATAGTACTATATACATACACGTATTCAACACTGATACTTGGCCCCATCATTTTCTTCATCGAACGGTGTATGTTTAAGTCAATTCAACGCCTCAATGGTGGTCTTGATCCCATCTGATCAAATAGAACCATCTCTACTTGAGTGTTGAACATTCATCAAACTTCAAACTTGAAACCTTCTCACAAGTGGGGTGTGTAGCAAGAGGGTGAGAAGAAGCAATCATAGAGAATGGAAAAGAGGGGAGAGCTTATTGAGAAGGCTTATGGTGGGTCTTTGAGGGCTCACAAATCACCAGACAGACCTTACCTTATCGAAAAGATCAGCAGAAACGACCCTTCTGAAGTTATCATCTCGTTTTCTGGATCAGGTGCTGTCAAGGATTGGTACTCTCAGAGAAACTTTGGTGAAACCAAAATAGATCTTAGTCTCTTTCCCTCACTCAGAAGCATTGGTAGCGATGAACCTGCTTTAGTCAATGAGACCTTCTTAAAAAGATTCCACGGCATTATTTCGTTGGCCAGACCATCACTTGCAGATGAGGTACTGTATCACACCAACCAACTCTCTTACCCTTATGATTTAGTTATGCAAAACATTACTTTTGAATTTTCTTGTGTTGTTAGACTTTGCCACTGTCACAAAGCTTCTGCATTTGTTAGTTATGTAACTGATATTCATTTGTCAACTGTTAGTTCCTTTATTTAAGGAAAGGAAAATGTTAATTAGTAGAAAGTTGCTAAAAGTATTGATACAATTGCCTTTTTGGATCTATTATTAAATAAATTAGAACTCCCACGGAGAAAGAAAGAGCTTCATTTCACTGCATAAAAACTGATGCAACTATACTATTACTAACCAAATACAACAGTATCAAAATCTTTGAATTTCTGATTGTACCATGTAATTATTTAGTATTAACGAGGTGTTACTGTTTTACTTGTTCGAAATCTGTCGAGAAAGGATGGATCAGAGTCTAGCTAAGATTGGAACCGAACTCGTTATTAATTGGTCTTGCTTCTGATTTTTCACTTGTCTTACAACAACATTTCTGCAGGTGGAGAAAGCTATGGGTAAAAAGAAGCAAATAGTGTTTGCAGGGCACTCTTCTGGTGGTCCAATGGCCATTCTGGCAACCCTTTGGACCTTAGAAAAATACCAAGCTCCACATTCCCGTGGGGGTATCCCTCCCCTCTGTGTAACCTTTGGTTCACCCTTAATTGGGAATCACATATTTTCCCATGCCACAAGGCGAGAAGATTGGTCTAGATACTTTGTTCACTATGTCATGAGATATGACATTGTGCCACGAATCCTCTTTGCTCCCCTCTCTTCCCTAGACCAATCATTTGAAGAAATTTCACAGTCTTTCAACCCCAGATCCAGGTATTTCTTGAGTGAATCAGTGGGAAGATCAAGTTCAATATTAGATTTCTACTTTACCATAATGTCAAATGCTGCCATTGTCACAAGCCATGATGCTTCTAAGCTAATGTGCATCACAGATACCACATTGGAAACTCTGGAAATTTTTATTCCCTTAAGCCCTTATAGACCCTTTGGCACTTACATTTTCTGCACAGGAAATGGAAATTTAGGGAAGAAAATTGCGATAACAAACCCAAATGCAGTTCTACAAGTCCTGTTTTTCTCTGCTCAATTAAGCACTGAAGCAGAAGAAGCTCAAGTTGCCTACAGAAGCCTAAAAGAACATGCAATTTATGGCACCGAACTGCAACAAATTGCAGCACAAAATTTTGTGCACTTAGATCAACAACAGCTCCAGAAGCTTCCTCTGTCTGAAGATGATGCTGGTGGCTCAAATGACCTTGGTCTGGTAAGTAAATTACTATTCATTAATCAATTATTGGAATAATATAGCCATGCACTATATATTATAATAAAATCCTAGCTATACGTTTCTTAACCATAAAAAGTTGTGGTTTTTGAACAACGATATACCTAAATCATTACCAAAATTGTCATACTCTGGCAAAATTTAAATGTTTAATGTTTTGTGATATTGAAAATACTCGTTTTTTTTCTTTGGGGGCATGGATTTTTCTTTCTTTAGTGCATCTACCGAAGGAATTACAGAAGATATGTGTGTGTTTGTTTTGAATTGCAGAGCCCAAGAGCAAGACTGTGCCTTCGTGCAGCAGCAGAACTGGAGGAAAGAAAGTGTGAGAACGAGAAAAAGTTGAAGGAGAAGAGAAGTTTTATAGAGAAAAAGTTAACGAAGGAGCTTGGGGAATACAGAGAAATGTGGGCGCACCAAAGAGTAGGTTTTTACGATGGATTCAGGGAGCATAAGAAAGCTGAAGACTTCAAAGCAAATGTGACGAGGCTAGAAATAGCAGGTGTGTGGGACGAGATCATTGAAAAGCTAAGAAATCACGAACTCCCAGATGAGTTTGAAGCCAATGAAGAATGGGTTGATCTTGGAACAAGGTGTCGGAAAGTAGTGGAGCCTCTAGACATCGCTAATTACTACCGACATGGGAGGCATTACGAGGATGATGCTTCTTCTTACATGGTTAAGGGAAGGCCAAAACGATATAGGTACCCTCAAAGATGGTTGGAACATGCTAAGAGAAGGCCACGAGAAGCTATCTCAACATCTTGCTTCTGGGCTGAGGTGGAACAGCTTCGCTACAAAACTTCTAATGGCGATGTTTCAGATAGAGATGTTGAGGAAAGGGTTGTGCGTTTGGTGGGTCAGATAGAAGAATGGAGTAAGAAAGAAGAACTGGATAAGGATGTCTTCTTGGAGGGTTCGACCTTCGTGAAGTGGTGGAGAACTCTTCATCCACGATACAAGAACCAACCCTACATTACAAGTCTTATCAGAGAGTGACACCAAACAAACTTGCATTGCAACTCCATTCTGCCACTCTTGCTGTCTTGTGTTGTTGGAGATAAATTCATGATTTTTTTTCTGTTTGTTCTATTTTCATTCACTACATAGATGTTCTTTTCCCTTTAAAGCATATATATGTAATACATAGATGGTCCATATTTTTCTATATAAATAACACGACCACAATTAATATACAACAT
The DNA here is from genome assembly GCF_016808095.1 of Vigna angularis. NCBI lineage: Eukaryota > Viridiplantae > Streptophyta > Magnoliopsida > Fabales > Fabaceae > Vigna > Vigna angularis. The sequence goes on along the minus strand of NC_068973.1, from coordinate 10,561,152 downwards.
ATAGAGTGATGATATGATCCATGAAGAAGAGAAGCAGTACAGTAACAAACAAGGTTATGAGAAGAGGCCCAGTAGAAAAGAGGAAAAAGTCCAATAAGAAAATGGGTAGAAAATAGAAAGTTTGTCTTTTGTCCTGATTGTTTGTCAAGGGTTTCTCTTTACACCATCATAGTCTTACCGTGGTGATTAAATAAAATTTACTTTTCAACTTACTTTTTACCCGTTTCTCCTACTTTCAACCATTTCATTCCATTATTTAGCTGAAGTTGTAGGTTTTTTTCTTACCGTAAAAACTCTCTCCTTGATAACTAGACGATGCACTTGCCATTTCTAACAAAAATCAAATTATTAAATAAACAAAAATAAAATAATTAAACAACACAATAAATAAAAAAAATTACTACAAAAGTAAACAAATATCTAAAAAACATACAAACGTAAAGAAAAACAAAATAAACTTATTTAAAAAAAAAAGTTTACGCAAACAAATTATAAGCATATCTAAACAATAAATAAAATATTCTTTTAAATATAATATAATTATATAAATTGAAAAACTATAAAAAAAACAAGGGTTAAATATGTTTTTAGTCCCTAAACTATCAAGCGAATTTGTTTTTAGTCCCTCTTTCAAAGTAAGGTACATTTTAGTCCTTCTATTTAAAAAAACATTAATTTTTTATCTTCCCGGGAGAACCAAAAATTAAGATTTTTTTGAAGGAGGAGGAATAAAATGTATCTTACTTTAAAAGAGGGACTAAAAACAAATTCGCTTGATAGTTTAGGGACTAAAAACATATTTAACCCAAAAAACAAAACACTATTATTTTAAAAAGATTTAATTACAAATATATTCCATAAATTAATTAATTAACTATAAATAAATTAAAAACAATTTAAATTAACTATAATTAAATTTATAATAATTAATTCATTAACTATAAATAAATTAAATAAATAAAACAATCACGTAATTAGTGATAAATAAAACAATTAATTTAAAAACTATTAATAAATAAATTTATGAAACAATAAATTAATAAACTAAACTGTTAAAAAAAGATTGTTCTTCAAATAAAATGATGGGAAATTTGTTGGTCCTTAAACAAATATCAATATCCGTTGATGGATATCGAGATTCGTTGAAGGCAAAACGAATTTTTCATTTCCGTTTACGTCTTCAACGATTTATTTTTATTTTTTTTATAACAAAACAATTTTTATTATTTATAAGTAAATTTATAAAAATTATTAAATCAACAATAAATAAAACAATTATAAAATCTAAATAAATAAATCTAAACAAATTTTAATTAATAAACTAAAAATTTTAAAAAAATAAAAAGAGAACTTGGACGGCCTCAACAGAAATGAGAAATCTAAAGTTCTAGTTGGTTGGTTATAAAGGTCTGATCTTAATGTAGGTGGTTTATTCAAGCAGTCATTGAGGAATCATACTAAAGTTTGGTGATATCAGGTTTTAGGTGTCAAGAATGAACTTAGAGTTACATTCAAAGAGAACTACTAATATATGATTAATTGCAGCTTCATATTTAATAATTGAACCATTACAAGAAAGATGCAAAGTGGTATAGTTGAGTTTCAACACATTTTCATTATATAGAAGTCAATAATTTTCAGTTCAAAACTGTTTTACAACACATGTTTGTTGTCAAAACTGCTTTATTTCATAAATCCACTCTGTTTTATACCATATGCAATCCATTTATTTTTTTAATCACGGTCAACCTAGTTAGAACATTGTATTTTCTGCTAATCCCTATGGATACAACACTTGTTATATTACAAACTATCTAATATACTTTTTGGTATATTTGGTTGTTGCATAGGCACGCAACAGAATCACACACACATGGACACACCAACACACACATACACAAACGCATGAACGCACACAAACACAGACCCAAGAATGCAAGGATGAACGCACATAAATGTATGGGCACACGGATGAACAAACACACACACACACACATGATACAAGGACACACAGACTCATATAAAGGCACACACAAAGGACACACAAACATGGACACACTAATGCAAACACACATCGACACATGGATGCACGGTTGCATAAGCACACACGTCTCACATGGACACATACACATATGGACGCTCGAACAATAACAGACACATAGCCACACATACACACAGATCACGCAAAAGAACACATAAGCACACACACATACGCACAGTCGAACAAAGACACACATAAGCACACACGAACGTAAGTACGCAATCACACACAGACGCACGACGCATTATCACACTGAACATGTACTCATTGATGCACATACACACAGAAAGACACACTGATGCTCAGATGCACGGATGCGTAGACTCGTTGACGCACGGATGCGTAGACTCGTTGACGCACACACACACACACACACAAACACCCACACATCTATAAGATTGATTGATGTCCTTGCTTTAGTGAGCTCCACACACCTCTCAATAGATTATACATATGTCTTTTTACCTTCTTACGCTCAACAAGCATACAAGATCTCCTAGCGAGCAATTATGGGAGCCTTCAAATACTAACATCCATTTGGTGACCATCACCTTTCACCTATCAAGTCATTTCTAGATGTCTAATAGCTTAAGTAATACTTGGCTCGCTTAACGATAAATCCTTTTTTAACTCTTAGGATTTTGAATAAATTATTTTCTATTGTGGAGAAAATAAAAATGTAAATTAAAAAAATTGAAATGTAAATAACGAGAAAATTAAACACATTGTAATTAAAGCTGAAATTAAAATTATGAATTTTTAAAATTTAAGATATGATGATAAGTAAAGCAACGTTATAAATTTTCCAAAATGAAAAGATTAGATTTAATGTTTCGGTAAATCCCTATTTTCGTCTAGAATCTCAATTTGATCCTCTTCTTTTTCGGCATATCAATTGGGTCCTTATTTTATGAAAATTGCAACAATTAGACCCCTGCCGTTAAATTGGGCCCAACGGCATTAACATATGGTTGACATGGCACGTTGATGTGAATTTTTTTTGTTAAACATTGAATTAAGTCAGTTTATCACCCTTGACACATCATCATCTTCTACCCCCAGAAACCCTAGCCTTTCCCTACCATCCATCGTCGGACCACCAATAGCAAAGCTGCCGCAAATTGCCATGGGGATCCTTCATCACCTCTACCATAGATAACATCATCAGACCGTAGGTAGCACTCATCTTCTCCACCATCAATAACTAAAATCAATCATCTCCATTGTAGGGATTTTTCCACAGAGATTTCAAGCTAGAACCCAAATTGCAAACCCTAATTTTAGGGAACATCGGACCACTACGAGATAGCCATGAATCACGCCACCTCAAAGATCGTCCAAAATCACCATGCCGCACCGCCTCTGCCAGACCCTAAGCCGTCGCGACCACTATCTCCTCTGCGAGAGGCCACCACACTCGCACTTCACCACATCAACAGTGGCGTCTCCATTCGAAAGCATCAAGCCACCTTACCACCGTCACCTAACCCTAATCTACCGCAAGTCGCTGCATTTTCTGCCACGACGCAGAAGCGCTTCAGTGCCACGATCAACCTCGCGAGCGTCACGCGCAACCCTCAATGTTTCACCATCATCATCAATCGCCTTAGAAACCTGCAGAACAACCCAGAAATCACAAACTCCATTGATGCACGAAGCTTCAACCTCTATTGCAAAAGACCATCTTCGTCTTCTTCAACGTGTCGCCGTGGCACACCTCCATCACCTTCGCCAAGCCCAAACCTACAAACCACAAAATCAAAAAGAGCTCATCCTAAACCCCAATCACGATAAACCCTAGTTCGCGAAACGCCACCATCGACCTCGCTGTCAGCCGCAAGCCTCCATGGTCACCATGCCGCAATAATAACCAACCCAAACACTATTGAAGCCTCCATGGAAACCCTGCAAATAAAAAAACCACAGAGCCACCAGAGAACCATCTTCGCACCTTCAAATCGCAAAATGAGAGACCCTTCACATCCACCGTTGCCCGCCATGAATGAAGGGGCAAAATCCTGATTATAAAAAATCTTCCCCAATCTACAGAATAAGCATTGGCGTAATGGAGATACCCGCGATGGTTTCTCTGCTTAGTGATTTCTGTGTGTGTGATTTGATTCACGGTGGTCGCAAATGGTGAGGATTTCGCAGAGGAAGACGATGGTCGCAGTGGTTGTGGCAGCGCTAAGGAGATGACGACAACGTTATGATGGTTGCTAATTTTTTTTTGTAAAAAAAATAAATAAAAAAGACATGTCAAAATATATTGAATTCCATGTCATTTAAAAACGAAGCTCAGCGTGCCATGTCAACCATACATTAATGTTGTTGGGCCCAATTTAACGGCAGGGGTCTAATTGTTGCAATTTTCATAAAATAAGGACCCAATTGAAACGCCGAAAAAGAAGATGATCAATTTGAGATTCTGAATGAAAATAGAAACCTACCAAAACATTAAACCAAATATTAATGTCCCACATTTATTTAATATATTTATATCATTTTGCGTATATTTTTCAAATGATTAATTGGTCGTTGAATATGCAATTTGTTAATAATATAATTTGAAAAAATGCGATTTATTTTCTAATTATGTAAAATATAAAAATTAGTTTGTGGTTTAGTGTTTAGTCTTTAAAAATACAATTTAAGAGTCAATCTATTTCTTAAAATTATTACTTTATAGCAAAAATAATCTTAGAAAAATCTAACATCTTGATAATTATCGAATCGTATATATTCAATTACTAAATGAAAGCTTTAATTTGTTTTCAAACACTAAATTATCATTCGTTCATATTTTAGTAATGAAATTGGTTAATTGCTTCTTCTTTTAATTTTTACTTAATGAGACAATCCAATAAGACGGTTTACTTTCTATGGATTTTCTCTTTTCTCATATTTGTTTTATGTATTTTCCTATCCATTTCCTTGGATAACCAAGCACAAAAGTTCATTCCTAAGATTAGCAAGCTCCAAGAAACAGAGATCAAAGTCACAAGTAGCTTCCTGAGACTTGCCTCGCTTTGATTGGTGAATGACTTTTTCTACCCCTCCCAAGACTTCATCATCAATTTGTTTTTTTTTTATTCTATTCCCATTTCGATAGAAACCAATCAAGCAAGAGCGAAGCATCCAAAACTGCAAAAGTCTTCGTCAATTCGGTAATTTAAATCCATGTCCTCTCCTTCATTATATAGTTTGAAGTTGCATCATTTTTGAAATACAAAGCAAGAAAACTCTAAAGAACAGAAATTTCCGAAACTGCACGGTCTTGCAGAAGAGGACAGCATGGCTGGAGGTTCGCTAGGAGACAACATAGGATTGAAGGAAGATGTCATCAAGAGGGTATGTGGTTTAGCCTTCAAAGCTCACAAGCACAAGACACAAGACAAGCTCTACTTTTACGAAAAGGTTCAAATTTCTTCGGGAACTTACCATGTTTTCAGCTTCTCAGGATCTTGGGATGCCACTGAATGGTTTGTTAACAAACCCTATGGAGAAACTAAGATAGATCTTACCCTGTTCCCTTCTCTCAGAAGTATTGGTAACGACGAAGCTGCTTTGGTGAACCAAGGCTTCGCAAAGAGATTCGACCATATATTCAAAGCCACCCCATTTAAATCCGAGGTATTTTTAACTGATGTTTGTTAGCTTATGTTGTTTGTTATTTCTTTGGATTAGTTCCACGTGTTGAAACTTACGTGTAGTTTCGAAATCATCGTGCCTATATACCAAGACATGTTCAGTTTTTTTTTTTTCAGTTAGCGTGATGCTTTCTATTTTTGGTTAATTACATTAAGGAATAAACTGTCAAAATGTGTAGGTAAACAAGGCTATAGGAGATGGGAAACAAGTGGTGTTTACGGGGCATTCCTCTGGTGCTGCTATGGCAGTATTTGCAACATTTTGGACCTTGGAAGAATATCTTAATCCAACCAAAACTCAAAAACCTAAACCACCCTTCTGTGTCACTTTTGGGTCTCCCTTAATTGGTAATCATATTCTCTCTCACGCTTCAAGGAGAGAAAACTGGTCTCGTTATTTCATACATTTTGTTTTGAGATATGACATAGTGCCACGGATTTTGCTTGCTCCCGTATCTTGTATTGAGAAAACTTTTGGTTCTATTTTCCAATCCTTGAATCCCAAGTTCAAAACTTCCATCCAAGATTCACCACAAGCAGCTGAATTTTTCTCATCTGTGATGAGAAACACAGCCAGTGTTACAAGCCATGCTGCGTGCATTCTCATGGGCAGCACAAATTTGTTACTTGAGACAGTGGCAAACTTTGTTGACTTGAGTCCTTATAGGCCATTCGGAACATACATTTTCTGCAATGGAAATGGACAGCTGATTGTGGTGAAAAACTCTGATGCCGTTTTGCAACTGTTATTCCACACTGCTCAGCTAAGCGATTTGGCAGAACTTCCAGAAGTTGCCAAAGATAGCATATCGCAACACCTGTCCTATGAGGCTGAGTTGGAAGATAGCTTGGGAATGCAGAATATAGTATACCTGGAACAACTTGAGCAACTTCCCTTGTCTGCTGATGGCTCTGACAGTGATGTTGCAACAATTAGCGCAGCTTTGGATGGCCTTGGACTGGTAATAATTTTTTGAACTTTCTACATACCTAGAATCAAATAACAGCAGGTGATAAACTTGTGTAAACTGAACTTTTGTAACTTTTTATAGAAGTTAAATCACATCAATCTAATCACCATTCAGTATAAATTTCTCTTAAATATTGTGTCAGGTGGAAATATAAAGTAGTGTGATGAAATGTAAATTCCTCTTCACAAGTAGGATTGATAAAATTTAACTATTTATAGTATAGTAGTATAGTAGTATCAAAAGGGTTATTATAAATGATTCAAGTGGATCGAGACATGGACTTAAACGAGGTTTTCTCTGTCAAAACATAGTTACTCGTTTGATCCTATAATACATACTGCTATAGTTGAAGCATAATGAGTGATGACTTACGGTTTACATGGCAGAGCACAAGAGCAAGGCTGTGTCTACGAGCAGCAGGTGAGTTGCAAAAGCAGAAAAAGAAAAACGAGGAGAAGATCAGTAAGGAGTTTGAGGATAAAGCTGTGGCGAGCATGAGGTATCTGGAGAACTACAAAACATCATGCGAGGTGCAAAAGGGAACAGGATACTACGATGCTTTTAAGGTGCAGAAGGAGGAAAACGACTTCCAAGCAAATGTGAAGAGGCTAGTGCTGGCAGGGGTATGGGATGAGGTGATTGAGATGCTGAAGAGGTATGAACTCCCAGATGAGTTTGAAGGGAAGAAAGAATGGATTCAACGTGGAACCAACTTTCGTCGCCTTGTGGAGCCTTTAGACATAGCGAACTACCATCGGCATTTGAAGAACGAGGACACGGGACCTTACATGATCAGGGCGAGACCAAAACGATACAGATACAGTCAAAGATGGTTGGAGCATGCGAAGAGGGAGCCAAAAGCTGTTCCCATCACTGAATCCTCCTTCTGGGCTGAAGTGGAAGAGCTTCATAGCTGGATCAATAGCAAGAAGGCTTTTGATGAAGTCAGGGAAAGGGTTGAGCAACTTCAACGTGACCTTAAAAAGTGGACTGATGAAAACGAACTCACCAAGGATACTTTCTCCAAGGACCCTAGCTTCATTAAATTCTATGAAATTCTGCCTCCTGAAAACAAGGCAAACATAACTGCTCTTCTTGCCAATGTCAAAGGATTTTAATTTTAACTATAGAGCTTTTCATGTGTATCGTCATGAACCTGTGCTAGCTGGTTCAATGTTGTTTTCTAACTTTGTATTCCTTTTGTTTATGTATCATTCCCAAGTTTTGTCTGACTTGTGAGAATCGTAAGTCATTCAGACTGATATACTAAATAAATCTGTTAAATACTACCATCTGTTTGGGATGAGCACTAGTACAAAAAGCGAATTTTGATGCTCCATATACGCTTCGGTTATTGAGAAACCGAAGCGTACAAGGTTATATACCTCGGTCTCCATCCAACCCGAAGTCGAAAAGTCATATTGCTTCGGTTAACACAAAACCGGTGCGTATAACGTAACTACCGCCTCGGTTTGCTACGAAATCGGTGCCTAAACCCCTTCCTATTCCTTCCTATTAACTCGGTTAAAGATAAAACCGAGACCTATTATCTGGTCAAATCAGCACCTGCCCCGCTTTTTCCCTTTTTCCTCTTCTTTCCTCTGACACTCATCTCACTCTCATCTCACCTCTCGTTCTTTCCTCTCGTCTCACTCTCGTTCTTCCCCATCTCACTCTCGTCTCACTCTCATCTCACTCTCATCTCCCCTCTTGTTCGTTCCTCATCCCACTCTCATCTCACTCTCATCCGGCAGAAACAGAGAGGGCGCGATCTCTCTTCTCCTCTCCCACTTGACAGCCACGGTGCGAGGACGAGACGCGATGGTGGCGGGCGTCGAAAGCGGAGGAGAGGCGCGATGGTGGCCGGCGTCGAAAGCGAAGGGGGCGCGATGGTGGCCGGCTTCGAAATCGGAGGGGAGTCGCGATGGTGGCCGGCGTCGAAAGCGGAGGGGAGGCGCGATCTAAGGCGTTTGGTGGGAGGTTCATCGATCTACGAATCGCGGTGGTTTCTGTGTGGAGGCAAGGTGGCGGCTAGGTCACACCGCGAACGCAACGGCGACGAGGACGCAGCGGCGGCGAGGACGCGCGATCTGTGGCGGTGGACGGAGAGCAGATCTGCGCGCATGGAGGGGCGGAGGGCAGATCTATGGCGGTGGATGGAGGATTCGCGGAAGGAGGCCACAGCGAAGGTCACCTTCAGAGTTTCTTCGTCTCTTCTTCTGAGTTTCTTCATCCATCTTCATATCTCTGAATCTGAGTTTCTGAATCTGATTTTTTTGTCATTGTAATTTGTAATTTGTGGGTTGTAATTTGGACATTGGTGAGTTCATAATCTTTGCTGCATCTGTAGACAGATTGTTGACGATTATTGGTTGTTGTAATACTGGGATTTGTTTCATTTCTGTTAAGATTTTCTTGTTCTTGGATGTGTTAAATTTTGGTTGTTCTTGGTTGTGTTAAATTCTGGTTGTTCTTCGTTGTGTTAGATTCTGGAGCTGAATGAGAAATTGAGTTTGGTTGGCATATACGAAGAAAGTCTGAAAAAAAAAACACACACACACGTTATTGCCTCGATTCTTAGATAACCGAGGCATATTTCTGTTTTTATTTATCTCGGTCAATAACCGAAGCATATAACTTCATCTTTTTACTTCGTCTCCGAATGCCTCGGTTGTAGAACCGAGGCCTATGAACATTTACAACCGGTGCCTTTATACTTTATTGTACTAGTGGAGATTGCTTAAATTGATGACAAGTTTTTTTTCTTCAAGACTTCATGAAAGACCAAAATCTTCGAGTGTGTTTCATTATAATATTTTTAAAAGTAGTAGCGTTAATGTGTTATTAATATAAAGGAGAATGATATTTTAACAATTTTTTTTGATAATTTTTTTACAATAGCTTACGTGTAGTTTGTGATTGGTCCGTTTCAAATATACGGACCAATAAAATAGTTACACGTAATCTATTGTTAAAATGTTGTTAAAAAAATATTGTTAAAATATTAGAGTCTTAAAATAAATAGGATCTTTAACTAGTAATTATATTTTGTTATAATGTGATCCTCTATCTATATATACTATAGACTAAAATATGTTTTTAATCTTTGAATATAATTTTTTGAAACTTTCATATATTTTGGTTTCAAACATGAAAAAATAAATGAACATAGCACTTTGCAAAATAAGTTTTGATGTTCATTATTTTCTACTTTTAATGTCAGTTCAAACTTTGACATCTTAGTCGAGATGTCAATTTGATGTCGGAGTAAATAAAAATGATGTCAAAAGACGTCGGTCCTAGGCAAAATCGATGTCCATTGATGGTGGGCACAAGTAGTGCTATCAAAACAGGTTATCCGATCTGACCTGGTCCGACCTTCCATGGGTTGACTATTTAGTGAACTAACTCAACCCAGCTCACTTATATGCAAGTCGAAAAAATTTAAATCTAACTCGACCTACCACAGGTGGGTGGAACGAATTGTTTTTAAATCTAAATAAATTTCAGACTAAAATCATGTTAAGCTATAAAGACAACTCAAAAAAAAAGTAACATACAACTCAAATGTAATCTAAAAAGCAAGCTCAAAAAACGAATAAATTAGTTTCTAATATTGATAATTTTCGTGTCACTTATCCATTTATAAGATTAGAGTCTTCAATGGATAAATGTATAATACTTTTCTCTCTTGAAACATTTTATTCTTTATCTCCATTTACAATACAATAAAAAAAATGTTAACTAATAAGATTGAATCACAAAGTAATAAATAATTAAATTAAACTAGGTGCGATAGTGAACCAACCCGGCTCACCACTAGTTCAACCTGAGTGAGCTGAGTTCTAAGTGACCTAGGTTGAAAATTGACCCGTATAGAAAAAACTACATTTTTCAAACCAAACTCGATCCGACCTGTGGTTGGCCAAGTTGACCCATGAATTCTAACCCATTTTGATAGCACTAGATAAGAGAGAAACCAACACCGGTGGGCGCTGAGCAACATAATCTGCACTATTGAGCGTGAATTTTTTGCAAATGCTTTGGCATTGAATGGAAGTGGGGCACCATTGAGCACCATCTTCGCACTGAAAAATGAGGAGTAATTCACGTTGGCTATGGTGTTGATCGACGTCAATTGACGTCTATTAATGTATTAATAAATGTTAATTGTTGCATTTTTTTAAATAATTTATTTGTTTTTACAAGCTTTCCATACCCGAAAAACAGAAAACATCCAACATAAATTTTTGTATTGAATGTTTCCAACACAATTTCAAAATTAAAAGTATGAATTAATCAAAACTAAGACTAAAACTAAAGTTATCAAAACTAAAAGTATTGAAACTAAAGTAATGAATATCTTGAAGAAAAATACAATTCTTGTTATCGTGGGTCCTAGATCATAACTCCATCGTTCTAGAAAATATGTTGTCCACTTTTGTCATATTTTTTTCATTGTGTCATCTATTATAGGTGATGGATTCTTGAAGCACTTCAAAAATAACAGTTTCATTATGTTTGCATACTAATGTTTATAGTTTAATGTGATTTATAATATATGAAAAGTATATATTATTACCTCGGTCGAATAATCTCGAACTCCTACTCAAATGATGATTTTGATATGAGACATGACATAGTAGACACATGCCCATGAATAAATCATGATCAATGCTTTAGGCCAATCTATAATGTGCTAAGACCTCTTTCACGAATTGGATTTTTGAAGTTGGCACAAACACTCGAGCGTGGGGATCTCAAACTTCATCAATTGTCACATGTACGCAGTGGGGCAATAGAGGAGCATCATGAATATTCTACCTTCCTTTTAAGTTGTTGTCCTATGGATACTACGTGTGGGGGATCTTCGTCAACCAATAACTCATACTAGCAAGTGTAGTCAGTGTGATCTACAATAGATCATGAGTCTTTTATGCTTACACGATGTCAAGTTGAAGCTTTAGTGGGCATATCCACGTTCTGTTGGATCATAGATTGAAGTTTTTCTTCAAGTGCTCTTTGTATTTTTTGTTGTTATTGTAGGCGTTCCATGATGCGTTGCTCCATAACATTCATGCATTGGTTGAGTCTTTCCTCTATTTAGAGTTCCATTTTCCTTAATTCCTTTTGACTCAAGGATTCGTTACCTCTTTGTGGAGGGCCAAAGTAGCCTCGAAGACCAATTGTAACTCTAACACCACACACACGACATGGTGTTCTGACTTTCCAATGGCTATTGTGAGAATATCTTCCCTACCTTAGCCAACAAAAGAACCCTTTGTTTGTTGCTCAACTAACTAATCTTACACCCCATAATTAAGTTTGTTACATAAAACACTTCATATGAACTATGGTTTTGGGTTTAAAGTTAGTACTTACATTTTTTTATAATATCTATTAAGCTGATTGTGATGTCATGTGCCCATTAGACTTAGTCCAAGCAGTCTTCCACATCTCGTACCTAGCAGGTGCAAGTACTAGGTTAAGGGACTCCAGTCTTAAAGTCTCTGCACAATACTTTCTCATTTGTCTATCCAATAATGCATAATCACACTAGTAAAAAATCGGGTTTTTACAGCGCACATTATGCCACGGTTCAACGAAAACCGCAGCATAATGGTGCGCGGTGGCAGTTTTGTAAATAAAACGAACATATATGCCGCGGTTCTACTGGGAACCGCGGCATATACCCCAGTCAACCATTGCCTTTGACGCCACGTATGAATAAAAAATTAAATAACAGAGTATATGCCGCGGTTCTCTGCACAACCGCGGCATATACCCTGCCAATTTATTGCAGGTGCTGACTGGGTCAGAGAATTTGAAAAGTTACAGGCTGTAACGTCTCAACTTCTCTGCCAGTCAGAGAATTTCAGAAGTTACAGGGGGTATATGCCGCGGTTCCCCAGAGAACCGCGGCATATACCCCCTGTAACTTTTCAAATTCTGTGAAAGGCAGTTGGGGAGACAGTTGTGTTGAACACGTTTCAGGGGTATATGCCGCGGTTCTCTGGGGAACCGCGGCATATTCTCCTATATGAAATTAATTTAATGTTCATTTGAAATATTTCGAGGTATATGCCGCGGTTGCCCGCTGAACCGCGGCATATAGTTTGAATATAATTTCAAAAATGTCATTTCTGATAATTTTTTAAATTAGTATATGCCGCGGTTGGGGGTTAAACCGCGGCATATAACCCTTTTATACCGCGGTTAAGTAGTGAACCGCGGTAGATTCCCCCGTTCAGAGTTAAAAAACAAAACTTGGAACAGTGCATCGTCTTCCTCGCGCGTTCTCTCTGTTTTCGCGTTTCTTCTTCCTCCGAACCACCCTTCATCTCAGATTTTGCGTTTTTAACCGTTTAAACTCAAAATTGTTCGGTCATTATTCGTTTTTGACGATAAAAACGAGTTTTAGCCGTTCAAAATCGTGATTTCCTGGCGTTTTTCACCCTCTCCGCCGCCGTTCCTCTTCCAGGTATTTATGTCCATTTGCATTTTTAACGTGATTGCTTCATTAATTTTTGCATAATGCTATAGTTTTGGTAATGTATGAAGTTTCTATAGTTTTGGTATAATTTTTGCTTTAATTTTGATAGTGCATGAAATTGTTATAGTTTTGGTAATGTATGATATGGTTTTTGCTATAGTTTTGGTAATGTGTGTTGTAGTTCTTGTATTATTTATAAACCTTAAAATATTATTTATGTAATATTTAGGAATATGGATCGAAATTGGATTAATTTACCACGTATTAGTGCTGAGTACGAGAGAGGTGTAGAGGAATTTATACAATTTGCGCAACGTAATGAGGGGAGAACTGATGATGAAGTGAAGTTTAGATGTCCTTGTGTGAACTATTTGAATGGGAGAAAGTTGAACGCAACTCAAATTAGAGAACATCTTATATGTGATGGTTTTCTAAGATGCTATACAACATGGATCTGGCACGGCGAAGAAATGGATTTTCCCACTGACTCTCAAAGTGTAAATGTTACTGATTCCACCATGGAAGAAGATCGACCGGATGAAGACAAATTGGAGGACATGATCCGCGATGTTGGAGCAGAAAATTTTGCCAAAGCTCATGTGTATGAGACGATGTCGACTGATGCAGAAACACCTTTGTATGTCGGTTCAACTAAGTTCACACGTTTGTCAGCGGTGTTAAGGCTCATGAATTTGAAGGCGAGCAATGGATGGACTGATAAGAGTTTTACAGAACTGTTGACGTTGTTGAATGAAATGTTGCCAGATGGAAATACACTGCCCACTCGTAATTATGATGCGAAGAAAATTCTTTGTCCAATGGGTATGGAGTATAAAAGGATACATGCTTGTCCCAATGACTGCATTTTGTATAGGAAAGAGTTTGAATTTTTGACAGAGTGTCCAAAATGTGGCTTATCACGATACAAGTCAAAAAACAATAGTGAAGATAATGGTCAGATAGAAAAAAATGGATCTGCTTTGAAAGTAGTTTGGTACCTTCCAATAGTGCCCAGACTTAAGCGTTTGTTTGCGAATCCCAAAGATGCTAAAAATCTTAGATGGCATGCAGACGAGAGAAAAATTGACGGGCTGCTTCGTCATCCAGCTGATTCAAAGCAATGGAAAAATATTGATCGACAATTCCCCGAATTTGGTAAAGAGTGTAGAAATCTTAGGCTTGCTTTAGCCACTGATGGAATGAACCCATTTGGTAATCTGAGTACCAATCACAGTTGTTGGCCAGTTATATTGATAATTTACAACTTATCTCCTGCATTGTGCATGAAGAGGAAGTACATGATGTTGTCTATGATGATATCTGGTCCAAAGCAGCCTGGAAATGACATAGATGTTTATCTAAGCCCACTAGTTGAAGACTTGAAGGTTTTGTGGGTTGACGGGGTTGAAATATTTGATGCATTCGCTTCAGAGACTTTTATGATGCGTGCAATGTTATTTTGCACCATTAATGACTTTCCTGCTTATGGTAATTTGTCAGGATACAGTGTCAAGGGTCATAAAGCGTGTCCTATATGTGAAGAAAACACTGCAGCTCATCAATTGAAACATGGAAGAAAGACGGTGTATCTGCGTCATCGGAGATTTCTAAAACGTAATCATCCATATCGAAGGTTAAAAAAAGCATTCAATGGAGATCAAGAGAGGGACGAAGCACCAAATCCACTTACTGGCCTTGAAGTTCTTCAAAAAGTTAATAAAATACATCATGTATTTGGGAAAACATCGAAGAAGTCATCTGTAACGACCCCTTGGAAGAAGAAATCAATATTCTTTGATCTTCCATATTGGTCAAAGTTAGATGTTCGACATTGCATAGATGTGATGCATGTAGAAAAGAATGTGTGTGATAGCTTGATTGGTACATTACTCAACATTCAGGGAAAGACAAAAGATGGAGTGAATGCTCGTTTGGATTTGGTTGACATGAATATCCGAGAAGAGTTGGCACCGAAGGAGATTGGTAAACGTACTTATTTGCCCCCTGCATGTTACACAATGTCTAGACAAGAGAAGATAAGTTTTTGTGTATGTTTAAAGAGTATCAAAGTACCACAAGGATACTCTTCAAATATGAAGAGTTTAGTGTCAATGCAGGACTTAAAGCTTGTTGGCATGAAGTCTCACGATTGTCACGTCTTAATGCAACAGTTGTTACCGGTGGCTATTCGTGGAATTTTGCCCAAAAATGTTAGGCACACCATAAACAGGTTGTGTTCATTTTTCTCGTCAATATGTAGTAAAGCCATCGATCCTACAAAGTTAGATGAACTTCAAGGCGAGATTGTTATCATCTTGTGTCAACTAGAGATGTTTTTCCCTCCATCTTTTTTTGACATCATGGTACATTTACTTGTTCATTTGGTTAGAGAAATCAAGTTGTGCGGACCGGTATACTTAAGATGGATGTATCCTATTGAGCGTTATATGAAGATTTTGAAAGGGTACGTTAAAAATCCATATCATCCTGAAGGTTCGATGATTGAAAGGTATATTGCTGAAGAAAGTATCGAGTTTTGTTCAGATTACATGACATCAACGAATCCAATAGGAGTTCCTCGCACAGCATGGTTGAATAAATTTTCTACAAGTAAAAGCATCCGAGGTGTCAATGTGGTGACAAAAGATCGCGAAGAATTGTTGCAAGCGCATCTTTATATATTGAACAACACAGATGAGGTGATCCCTTTTTTGGAAGCACACAAAGCCATTGTTAAGAATAAAAATCCAAGACAATCAGAGAAATGGCAATTGATGGAGCATAACAAAACATTTATGTCTTGGTTCAAATCTGAAATTGACAAAGAGCCACATTCTTCTGAAACTTTATTGTGGCTTGCAAATGGTTTGAAGTTTGATGTCGTGTGTTGTACAGGTTATGAAGTCAATAATTGCACATTCTATACGAAGACTTTGGATGATAAAAGCACAGTACAAAATAGTGGAGTCAGTTTAGAAGCTGAGTCACTTCAATTTTCCACATCAAAAGATCAATCTCCTGTACTTGGATCAATGAGATATTATGGTATAATAGAAGAGATATGGGAGGTTGATTACACCAAGTTTTCCGTTCCATTGTTCAAGTGTAAGTGGTTTGACAATAAGAGTGGTGTGAAAATAGATGACTCGGGTATGACACTGGTTGATTTTCGCAAGGTGGGTTATCGAGACGAACCGTTTATCATGGTACATCAACCATCTCAAGTTTTTTATGTCAAAGATCCTTCGTCTGACCATTGGTATGTTGCTCTTCAAGGCAAAAAACAAATTGAAGTTAACGAAGACAATCTAATTAATATTGATATTGCTGACAACCATTCATTTCAAACTACAACAAAGTTGGATGACCAATCTGTAGTTGACGATGATGTACATGCAATTCGGTCAGATCATGATGAGGGAATATACATATGATGAATCCATATCTTTATGTATGAATTTTCAATTTCTGTACTATTACATGTTTTGTTAATTTATATGATATTACATAAGTCTTGAAAGAAAATTTAATGTTGTTATTTATTTTGACAGATATATGGCTGATCATCCACATTCTTCAGGGGATGAGGCTCCCCCACCCAGATCCACTAGAGGACCCACTAGGATGAAACAACTATTAATCAGGAAAAATAGTGGTGAAAGAACTCCGGTGAATGTGAATGTCACCACGGGTGTGGCAACTGGCCCCCATGCAGATGACTTCCGATCATACCTTGGAGTAGTGGCACGTAATAAGATTAGCATTCTCATTCCATCTTTTGATCATGTGTCCGAGGGTGATCGAAACATTATTTGGCAAGATATATTGGTAAGTTAGTTAATAGCATTTGAATTATAATTTGTTTATATTGATAATTTTGTACTAATACAACTTTATTATGTTTTTTTCAGATGACATTTGACATTCCAAATGTCCCAACACTTAGAAATAAGTGTTTGTCAACTGTTGCAGAAAATTTCAGAAACTTTAAAAGCAAGTTGACATCAAGGTACATCTTTGGACACCTTAAACATAAAACTCCATGTAATGCATATAAGTCCATTGATGAGGAGACTTGGCGGGTTTTTAAAGAGAGTCGGATGTCAGAGGAATGGCAGGTTAGTGTAGTTCATATTATTCAATTCCTCATTAACAAATATATATCATATGAACTCATTAATTAATGTGTATGTGACAGACAATTAGAAGCAAAGCACAAGGAACAAGTGCTAAGAACAAAAACCCCCACCTATTATCTCGTGGTGGGTATAGGAAGCTTGAGGAGAAAATCCTCAAGCAAAAGGCAGATGCTATACCACCATCTCAGAGTGGTAGCCCTCCTCAGCCTCCTTCTCCACCGTCTAGACATGAGAAATGGAAGTTGGCCCGTATGCGACCATCGGGCACCTACTCTTCCGACACTGCACGAGAGATTTCTGAAAAAATTGTAAGTTATCACTGTTCCTAAAATAATGAATATTGTCATTATACATACTACATTAAACTATTTAAAGAATAATGGTGTTTTGTAATGTTACAGGACGCCTTGGTTGAGCAGAGCTCCCAAGGCCAATTCACTCTAGAGGGTCGCCAGGATATTCTTGCTGCTGCAATTGGACGACCTGAGCACCCTGGACGTGTACGTGCTGCAGGTCCTGGAGTAGGCATTACGGATTATTTTGGGAGCTCTTCTCGTCAGCCTTCATATTCGTACAGCGATACACAAAGGATGACAGAAGAGATCACAAAAAAGGTCCGACAGACCTTATGCAGGAGATCAGGGCCGAGGTGAGGGCTGAATTCCAGATGCTCTACCAGGAGCAGTTTCAGAGCATGCGCCCGATGCAGTCTCCTATAGAGGAACATGTGGTCCCTCCCCCTCCCACAGGTAAACTTAATAAACATTTATGTGCAATTATTTCTATCTCTTGTATAATCTAACATTTACTCTGACAGGGAGAAGCGGCAAAGGAAGTTGTTCCGCATCAGCCATCCCAGAGGATGACATGGACGATGGTAGTCCATGTCTGCTATACATTTTAGAAGAAGATGAGATGGTGCTGGTAGCTCGTGGAACAGAGTTTAGGTCAGCGACTGTATGTCATGGTATGCAACTATTAGAGGATGAGGTGAAGGTCTCAGTGGATGAAATGATCATGCCAGATGCCTCGGTTCCACTGTCCACGGAAGATATTTTCACTGTGGAACAAGCATATAAGTCGTTTATCACTTGGCCTAAATTTTTGGTTAAACCAGTTTCTGACCCCTCGGTATGAAATTCTTCTTTACACTTCTCAATTTTAAAGGTTTTTGATGTCAAAACTTATCTTATCTTTTCATGTAACAACAGACGCAGGAACAACAGAAGATTCCTCTATCTGAGGATGACCCTCTTTCTTCATTGCATCTACTTGCTGACATCCTTGATGATAAGCCTTTGGAGGTTCAGTATGATGCTAATGTATTTGGGCATGGCTCTGAGGTCCCAATATACCTTAATAGCCAAGATGTCCGTGAGCTTGCGTCGGGAACACAAGAGTTGAATATTTCAATTATTCAACTATGGACGATGTAAGTCTATGACCAATTATTTATATATAAAATTGATTTATATATCAAGTATCCTTATATCAAAGTTAATTTTTGATTTCAGGTATATGTCTGGGGTCACTAATAAGTTGGGGCGTTCTGATGATTATGGATTCATTGATCCCCAAGACATTCATGAATCAAATGATTTTGATCATATCAACATGAGAATGATAAGCAGTTTTCGAAGGGGCAAGAAAATATACTTTTTGCCTTATATATCCGGGTAAGTGAACTTTGTTAACATAATAATGTTCCATATGTGATTTTAATATTTAATAGTTACGTTATTATGAATTTCAGGCGCCATTGGCAACTTCTTGTTATGTCTGTGCAAGACAACTATGCTTTGTGGTTCTGCTCATTGCACAGGCCTCCTCCCACACAACTCAGACAAGCAATTGATTGGTAAGAACCTCAATGTTTGGACTTTCTTTGTTATATAACTGAATGCTAAAACATTTTTTTATATACAGTTCTATTCCAGCAAGTATGATGATGGACGGGAGATCAATTGTTAAGAGTAGAAAGATTGCTTGGATTTCTCTCAAGGTTTGACATATGCTAAAGTCATACTTTGTTATAATTGTTTTATAACAAATGTTATTCACTAACTATTATCAACTGTGATGATATATTGTAGTGTAACAGACAAAATGGGTCATATGAGTGTGGATACTATGTAATGTATTGGATGACCCATATTGTTCGTTCTCACATCACAAGAAGCTGGGAAACGGTAATATTTAACTTTAACAAATTTTGATTTTTTAACAAATGTTGAATTCATATACACTAATTAAAATGAATTGTCTTTTGCAGAGATTCAAGACTACTACACCAGTTCCTGAGAAGTCACTACTATTCATTAGGAACGCTGCTGCGAAGTATATAGTTAGATTATACAATAGCTCTTAGATTTAGATTTAAACAATGCATTTGATTAGATAGAATTTTCTTAGACTCTCTACTTTATTTGATGTTGAAATACATTTGAACATGTGTTTGTTATGTTGAAATTGAATTTCTGTAAATGTTTTTATATGCAGGTCTGTTTTTGTGGTAGTGGATATCACAAAAACAGACCTGCAATTTTAAAAAACTGCAGGGGAATATGCCGCGGTTCTAACCACAACCGCGGCATATAAGGGGAATATGCCGCGGTTCTAACCACAACCGCGGCATATAGTGCTTCGTTTTTTTTTTAAAAACGAGACATATGGCCGCGGTTTTGACACTAACCGCGGCATACTCGTCGGCCTATATGCCGCGGTTCAACCGCGGCATATAGTGCATTTTTTAATTTTTTTTTTAATTTTTTTTTTTAAAAAAAATGAATTTAGGCAGCGGTTCCCTAGACAACCGCGGCATATTCCGCAGCCTATATACCGCGGTTAGAACCGCGGCATAAAGTGTCTGACTTACTACCGCGGCTGAATATGCCGCGGTTCAAGAATCGCGACGTATAGTGAAAATCAACCGCGGTAAAAGCCCCTCGCTGCACTAGTGTCACCTCGCGAGAATACGTGTAGTGCATTTAAATTTATAAATCTATTTTTCTTGTCAAATCATATAAATTTATAAATTTAAATCACAAATTAATGTCTTGTGTGACTATAAAAAAATTTAATAAACAAATATGTCAATCCCCAAACTCTTTAGATGCACAAAATTGCATCTATTCCTCCTTATTTATTTGTACTTGCAACAAGGAATGTTATGTTGCCTATTTCTGAACACATAGAGACGTGTCATCCTTGTCTTGACATTCCTCCATCTGATGACTATATGGGATAAAACTTTCTTCCTAATTTAGTTAGTGGTCAGAATGTCAAATTTTTTTGTTGAAAAAAAAAAAAGATGTTAATGACTTAAGTAAAACATATTAAACATTATATATATTTTAAGTAAACATACCAAAATATTCTACCATAAGAGGTTCTTCTCCAACTCTGGGATGTCATCACAAGATGCAATGACAATAGAGATATGTGTTTTATCCAACATGCCCAAATAACTCAAAAACGTTTTTGTATGTGGACCTTTAGGTATACCCAATTGAGGATCAATCTTGACCATCAACCTCTCCATGACAATTAGTCAAGATGTAACATTAGGCAACCGAGTCTCAACAGGCAACCGAGTCACAAATCTATTATGTCCGCTCTTTCCTTATACAAAGCTCGTCATACCTGAAAACACATTGTTAGTACATCATATATGAAAAAAAACAAACTATCTTTATAAAGTTATAACAGGAAAAATAAGAAATTGTAGAAGTGGAAAAAAAAACACCTATTAAGATATTGTTTTGTCCCATATGCCTTCATTGTGATCACTTCGAATTGCATGGATGTCATCAGCTACATCATCAACCTTGTCTTGAATTGTTCTTGATGAGAAAGATGTTGTCTTAAGTATATCTAGAGAGTATTCAACATCACTTTTGTTCATGTTTTTACCTTCTAATATGAATGACCATTTCTGATTTGCTAGATCAGTGACATAAAATATTTGTCTTGCTTGACTTGCCATAATAAATGGTTCATTTGTATAATTTGAAACATTGTAGCAGTTTGTTTTTCTCGTACATTGTTATAGTATTTTTGTTTTTGTAGTCAATCTGGATTTGAATGTGGCAAACTATTGACTTCCTAGTTTATTCTCTGTTTTGCATTACGTGATCAATTTTTCTCTTATCGCTAAACACTTGGCCTGAGCTTGTCCTCTGCCAATCGATATTATCCTCTGGCTGAGCTTCATAGTCGAGCTTATTCTTTGTTGGCCAAACTTCACAGTCGAGCTTACCCAATGTTGGTCGAGCTTTGTAGTCTAAATTATCCTATGTTGGTCGAGATTATTATCTATTGGTTGAGCTTATTTTATATTGGCTGAGCTTCGTAATTGAGCTTATCCTCTACTAGCCCAGCTTCGTGGTCGAGTTTTATCCTCTTATGGTCGAGCTTCTCCCTTTCTCTTTTCATTAATATGAGATCAGTTTTTTTTTCAACCTTGGACCTTGAGTACTTTCTGCAACCTCTTTTGTCTTCCTGGTATGCGAAAGTGAGGTTACTATGGTTGAGATGTTTTTTATAACGTTTGGTTGTAAAACTTTATTATTAATTAAGATGCTATGGTCGCTTTGTTGTGGTATGTCTTGTCATTGTCGGTCAGCCTCTATTGAAGTCCTTAGAGTTTGTGGAGGTTCTCCTCTCTTTTAGCATGCAAGGCCTCAAGCTCGGTATCGTATTGGTTACGTTGTTTGTTGTTTGGTTGGAAGGTTGCCACCGAGTTAAATTCCATATTGTGGGAGGGCTAAGTTTGACCTCATGTTGTGATGTTGTTACTAAATTTGATGTTGTCGTTGTTCTAGTCGTCGAGCTTAATGCGAATGAAATCGTTCTCCAAGTAGTGGCAGTTGCAATGGCATGGGGATGGTTTTCACTAAGTTGTCTTATCACTTTTCACAAATGATGATGACGATTGCTTTTATCGCCCTCTCAAACTTGGGCCTGAGCTTGTTGGTGGGCCGTATAGAAGCATCTTCATATGTTGCAATGATTTCTAGTCTTGGTCTTGCACACGTACTCCATCAGTAAGTATATAAAGAACACAAGCATATTTTACCTGCAAAGGGTAGAGATAAGATGATGGCATCCACGTTCCCAATGACATCGACATCATTGAGACAAAGGACAATGTTTAAGACCATAAAAATGCTTCTTATGTTAGTGAGTTCCATGCTTGTGAGCTCGCTTGTTTTCGGAAATAAGCACCTAGCATGGTCAGTGGATAGAGAGGGAAAAACAATAAATTTCATACGTGGAGATAGGATAAGGTTTTACCTAAACTCCTTGGTAGCCTTCAATATTCTTACTACGGACAAGTAGCGAGATCCTAGCGGTGGTTTGAATGCTATTTATTTTGTTGCTTAAAGGAAGATCTACCAACAAAAAGACTTTTCAATACTGTAGTTAGTAAAAAAATTTAGGATCTATAAATTATTATCAAATGAGTATTCATTAAAAAATATTAATTGTATTTATAAGATTACATAGACCGTAATACCGTTTAAAAAAAACTTAATAAATATTATTAAGTCATGTTCTTTAATATATTTATTAAACAATATATATATATATATATATATATATATATATATATAAACCTTGGTATCATACAACGTAAGAAAACATTAAAATGGGTGATTCATGACAAATTTTTTTGCAAAAGACATTGACAATAAGGTAAAATGTTTATTGGAAAGAAGTCAATTGAAATGTATATGTGCGACTATTTCGGATTCTTATGTATTGTTTAGAGATTACTTATAATGCACTTAAAAAAACAAAATAATTTGAAAGTTAGATACATATCATCCATCACACGGATTAACACAGTTTTCAAATTTTAAAAATCTTGTGAGAATCTTAATTCTTATGAAGCTGAGTTTTTACGCCACT
Organism: Vigna angularis; assembly: GCF_016808095.1. Classification (NCBI taxonomy): domain Eukaryota; kingdom Viridiplantae; phylum Streptophyta; class Magnoliopsida; order Fabales; family Fabaceae; genus Vigna; species Vigna angularis. The sequence goes on along the minus strand of NC_068973.1, from coordinate 10,537,945 downwards.
ATTTCTGTACTTCGTGTTGCTACATGTTATTTACTTTTTAATTTTAGGTCCGTTTATATTAATTAATAGCCCTAACGTGATTCACTTCAATAATTTATATCAGACCTGGTACTATTTTTCCATCATGTTATAAAATAAAGTCAAAGTATTTAATTTCACTTAGTTGTATTTTTTTTTTCTTAAAAATTTTATAACCTTATGTATCTGGTCTCTGACATTTTTTTATACCAATTTCATCTCAATTTATAAATGTCTTGTGTTTTACCTCAATGCACACTGGAGATAATTTTTGTGAATTTTGAAGATAAAATATTTTTTAAAAGCTTTATATTTAAATTGTCACATCTAAGAAAAATTAAATAAATATTTAGTTAATAATTTAATATATATTTAGATTTTATAATTTTTTTATTTATAATTTTTTATTCAATTAAATCTCAATATTTATTTAATTGGGTCATTTATTTTTTTAAAATTGACCTACGTTTAAGAAATGTAATGTGTTAATGTATTAGTTTTTTTTATTTAATTAATTTTTTTGTCTATTTTTTACTCTTCTTTCTCGTACTCTCCAACAACTACTATGGCTACACCTTTAGACCTAAACACCACTGTCGACTTCAGTGCACTGCCACTGGAACCCAATCAGTCGGGTGCTAATATGTGATATTTTTTAAATGATGTTAACATTAAATTGTTTAATTTAACAAATATTATAAATTAATTAAGTAAAAAACATAAAAATAAAAAAAAAATCATAAATTTTAATATAAAGGGTAAATTGTTAGCTAAGCCATAAATAATTAAATAAATTCGTGTAGCTAAATTATTCTGATAATTAATTTTTCTGTGTACACATTTGATCGAAGCAAAATTATTATTGAAGTCATAGTATCCCTGTCGGTCCAACCGACAGTTCTGAATCCCAATTGGGACCAAATTAATCTGAGGAATGGCTTTTAAATTTTATGACAATTTCCTGATCCAATGAATAGGAAAAGAAATATGAACTTTTCAATTTTTCTTCTTTCCCTCTTGAAAAGAGCTATAATAATAAATTTGCATGTGCATGCCATACTGTTCATCATTCTTATTTATTTGAACCCAATGATACTCCCAACTAACAAAAAAAAAATAACACAGAGGTTGTCTTTTTCAGAACTAGGTATGCTTTTTCCATCCATGGATCTCTTTACAACTAATATTGTACATGTTTAAAGAAGAAAAGTTTGGTGTGAAGGTTGAGACCCACTATGATTAGTATTAGGTTAGGTTGAACATTGAATCATATTAGCACCTTCATAACTCTATGTTTCTTAACCAAAATATATCCACACCATCATCATAACTACTAATCACAATGCTTATGCTAATAAAGGATATTGATGGACCCTAATCAATGCCAAATCCCACTTACCCAGAACAACAACCTTATACCCACTAATTACTATTACAGTTCAGGGATGCTACTATTTACAATTAGTATATCTTTTTAATTAGACTTTCAAAAACATTTCTTAGAATAATTAATCTTCATTGAAATATAAATTAGTCCTAATTATTTTTCCTGTTAACATCTTTTGAGGACTTGAATTGAAGCAATTAATAGTTTTAGAGTTGGTGCCGACAAACACAGAGTTTTGTCACAAGAAAAGCAAAGTGTGTAGTAAATCTGTGAGCACTGTAACTTTTGCATTGTAATGTCCTGGTCACGTGACCTTTTAATTCAATGTTACGTCTGAATGTCACTCATTACATATCATCATTAATCATTCTATCATTTAAGAACTTTTTTTCTTTTTAAAAAGAAAATTCTATTCTCCTTTTCCCCTTTATAAGAAAAAAAAATACAATTAATTTCTAACATATATTAATTCTTGGTTTTTCTCTTTGTAGAATAATTATTTTTTGTTATTTAAATTTATTTTTCAAAAGTTTATTTATGTTTGGTGTTCTTTTAGTAAGTTTTTATATAGTTGTATAGTTTTCATGATATGTTTCTAAGAAACATGCGCCAGTTGAGTCATTGCATTATTTAATATGAAAGTGTGATATTAATTTAACTCTTAATATAATGAAATACCTCAAGATAGTGATAATTGAAAATGGACGTATATAGGAGAAAAGTCAAATTAAAAAACAATCGGTATTTTCTTCTTTCCTCTTTCAATATTAAATTCTTATATTTTCTTGAGTTATTTATCTTACATTCTTATCTATTTAATAGAGTGTTATAATTTTTTTCTAAAGTTGATTAATTAATTAAAAATTTAAAAACGCTAATTCACCTCACTTAGTATTATGCAGCTATAAATTTCAGTTACAAATATAGCCAAAATGAGTTCCACATGATCGGATCACTAATCCCACTCACCTTTGCTTTAGGTTTATAAAATAACAATTAACCAATTTACTTTTAAATATTGGTTCAGAAATATATATTCCACTTCCATCTCATATTACATGCAATTTTATCCTTTCCAATTATTCACAAAATAAGTGGGTTCTTATTTTATGATTTATTATTAATTTTGTTCTTAATTAATTGTGTATTTATTGCTTTTTCTATGTTTAGTAAGCTCCAACTCCTAATTGATTGCATTGTTTTTCTTAATTCATAAAATTATTAAAAAAACTAAAGAAATTTGTAAAAGTTTGTTTCAATAAAAGATATTAAACAATTTACAATAAAAAATTAGCATACTAGAGAGATGATACAAGATTAGTCTATTTAGCCATCATAAGAATCTTAGGATTGTTCTTAATAACAAGATTTCCTGTTCCTCTCACTACATAACTCATTCTATTCTACATGAGTCTTTAATGAGTATTAAAATATTAAGATAAACCTCCAAACTCCTTACATAAATGCATACGTTAAATAAATGCCACCATATAATCTCTTAACAATATTCTTTGAATTACTGTGAAACTTATACTTTCATCTACAAAGATGATTCCACGTCAAATTTTAAATACTAAACAATCAATCATATTTGTATTCATCCATACTAAGTAATATCATGTTCGTGATCAATTATAATTATCATATAATTCCATACATGCTCATATTCATTTACAAGTTCATCATCATAACAGTTTCATATATCATTATATATATATATATATATATATATATGCATATTCATCAATGAATCAATAAAAAATTCTATAAACAACCATATGCCTTCTCTTATTCCAATATCAAACTAAAACCACAAATAAGAAATGATTTTCACAAAAGAGAAACCTAAAATAGGACAAACATAAGAAACTAACTTTTTTAATCAAAAGATCTCACTGGTAAAAGTAATATTCATGTGTTTAGGACTTGTTGTCAAAACTTCAACTCGATTTAACGGTGAACGAAGCGAAAATCCCATTTTTTCCAAGATGATGTAGACCAAAAAACCAGGGTGACACCCAACGTTGGAAAAGTGGTGCCCGACGCTATAAATCCCTGAAACCCACGTATTTGAGTGTGTCTAACAGTCCAAAAGTGGCGCCCAATGCCCCTAAGTTAGTCGCCATTGTCTAAATGGTGCTCAATGGCACTACAATGGCACCTAGTGGTATCAGAAAACTAAGACTTTGCATTTTGAGTTTGATTCGAGTAATTTGACACTTTTTGAGCCAATTCTCATTGTTTAAACATCAATTATTATAAGTTTCGTGTTCCTTAGCTCAATAGTGTCCTATTAACTAATTCAAATCTCACAAACGCATTTTCAACAACTCATCAATCAATTTTAAGCTTTTCACAAACTTAATTCACATTAATCATTATTTTGTACAGATTCATAAATAATTTAAGTGAAAATAGATTTCAAGTAATTCAAATTAATTTAATAAATTTTGCATTCAACCTAATTTAATAGATTTCACATTCAACCTAATTTAAGTGAAAATCAACCTTTTAAGTAGACTAAGCATGCAATTTCACAATTTAGAATACAACTTATCTTTTAACACGTCAAAACAAAATTTCATAAGAAATTAGTTAAGTTAGCTTCCTTCACCTTAAGGACAACCTCAAAACAAATTGACGACACTCACACAGACCTTTCGACTCACTAAAGCTTAAACTCAACCTAGAGACAACGTAAAAAAAAATCAAACCAAAAAGGACCACCGATTAACAAAGAACGAAAACAAAGACTTTAGGAGCACATGTTATCAATAAGGATCGCTTGCAAAGCCAAAAACAAATTGGACGTCGAAGCAGAACGAAATTTTTTACTTACCTAAATGGAGATTTTGTTCGATTAGACTTGAAGAGTTTTCTACGACGAATACAACCCCAACCTTTGATCATGAAGAAGATGAAATTTTGAGTGAGAAAACTGAGGCAAAAGAGTAAGGCTGTAGACAGAAAGAGTTGGAGAAGAAAAGATATGCATTCCTGTTTTTCTAAAACAACGAGATTTTTTATTCCTTAAAAAAATGTTTTGCATTTTAAAAGGATTTTATAGGTTTTGTTATATTCTTAATATTAATTCAAAATTTCAACTAAATCATTCAATTAGACTGTAATCACATACCAATTATATATTTTGTTATTAATAAGGAATATTATTTTACATATTAATAATTTTTAGTTTATAAAATGATGTCTAGTCAATACTGAATAATTATTTTATATCTTTAAATTTGATTGATATTTAATAATTTTTTTGTAGTGTATATTTTATAGTTAATTGTTTTTATTTTAATATGAGAAAAGAACAAAAAATGAATGGTCGAATAATGTATTTAAGAATTTTGGATTTTTTTTTGCCAGTATTTGTCTAATAGAGTTTAACAAACTGAAGTTTATACTAAACAAACACATTTTCACAAAAGCTCATCAAATGCAATTTTAACAAGATATGCAAAAAGTACTTTTCAAAGAACATTTTCACAAAAGGCTCCTTGTTAGATTAGTTATAGATTAATAACAAAGATTAAAATTCACACAAATTTACACAAGGTATATATTGGTTTGTCTAACAACCCAAACTGTCTTTAGTTCTTAATCAAGACAATGAAGGTTCTACAACATACTTATATTACGATATATAAAGCAATTATTATTTTTAAACTAAGGTACTTCTAGTTAACCACCATGTATTATTTGAACCAAGTCACTACCAGCTAAACATGAAGTATTATTTCGACTTAACCACAAAGTATTGTTTTAAAAAAAATTATTATTGGCTAAGATCAACTATGTTTTAAAACACAACCACTCCTAACTAAGATTAAATATTTGTTGGACACAACCACTTTTGACTGAACATAAGTATTATTTAGGCATAATTACTCTGAGTTAAACACTTTCTTAAATAAAGGATGCTATCTAAAAGATCATGAGATTTTGTCCACTAAAAGAGATAAGTGTCGTGAGACAAATACAAGATGATAAATGTTTCTGCTGAAATGGGACGAGGAACTTCGTCGAACGTCCTCCTGTCGTTGTCGAGCGTCCTCCTTGCACTGTCGAGCGTCCTGCCTCTCCAAGCTTCAATTATCCGAACACCGAAAGAGGGGCGACCTGCAGAAGACACTATGACGCTCAAGTAAGAAATTTTCTCTGTAGGCCTTTAATAATTTAGTAGTGAGTAAAACGTGAGTTTACCTCGAACCTAAACCCATATTTATAGAGTTTAAAGGAATCTGACCAATTAATTTACCTTTTAATGGTCATTAATGCAAACCTTAATTGTTTAACATTAGCCGTTATCACATTTATTTCTGCATTATCTCTGCTCAACGGTTGTCGGGACCGAACGGCTGAGAGGATCTTTACTGCATGTTGACCGTTCGATTCCTTAGGGTCGTGTGTCGTCCTAACCGATCGGTAGTATATGAGCTCAAAGTGAGGTAGAGGCTCCCCTGCACCTTTACTGTTCGGCCGAAAATGAGCCCATAGTAACATAAGCCCCCCAAGCCCTAGCAAAATTTTTGATATTGCGTTGGGTTTGTCAAGTTATACCGATCCGCACAAGATTTTACTCGAGTTTTCAAGGGTCATGATGATTCGTACAGTAGCATGTGTTCCTTACCGATCGAGTGGTTTTTTACACTAGGAGTTCCCTAGGTAAAAAATGCTAAGGCGAGAGCCACGGAAGCATCGCTCACCGAATGGGGGATCTAGGAGTTCAAACTTTTCCTAGATCGAATATGCTCGGGTGAGCACTACGGAAAAGTTCCATACTAAGCGGGGGATCTATGAGTTTGCCCAAGATCGAAGATGCCCAGGTGAGAGTTACGGAAGTGCTCATAACCAAGTTGTTTAGATCTTAGGAGTTCACTTGGATCATGCCCTAAGATCAAGGTAAAAGTTCACGAGCAGCATTCCTCACCGTTCAGTTTAGATCTTAGGAGTTTACTAGGAGCGTGCCCTAAGATCAAGGTAAAAGTTCACGAGCAGCATTCCTCACCGTTCAGTTTAGATCTTAGGAGTTTACTAGGAGCAGGCCCTAAGATCAGGGTGAGAGTTTATGAGTAGCGTTCCTCACCGTTCGGTTTAGATCTTAGGATTTCAGTATAAGCGTGCCCTAAGATCAAAGTGAGAGTTCACTAGGAGAGTTCCTCACCGTTCGGTTTAGATCTTAGGAGTTCACTAGGAGCGTGCCCTAAAATCAAGGGGAGAGTTCACGATGAGCGTTCCTCACTGTTCGGTGGAGATCTTAGGAGTTCACTAGGAGCATGCCCTAAGATCAATGTGAGATTTCACGAGAAGCGTTCCTCACCGTTCGATTTAGATCTTAGGAGTTCACTAGGAGCGTGCCCTAAGATCAAGGTGAGAGTTCATGAGGAGCGTTCCTCACCGTTCGGTTTAGATCTTAGGAGTTCACTAGGAGCGTGTCCTAAGATCAGGGAGAGAGTTCACGAGGAGCGTTCCTCACCGTTCGGTTTAGATCTTAGGAGTTCACTAGGAGCGTGTCCTAAGATCAGGGAGAGAGTTCACAAGGAGCGTTCCTCACCGTTCGGTTTAGATCTTAGGAGTTCACTAGGAGCGTGCCCTAAAATCAAGGGGAGAGTTCACGATGAGCGTTCCTCACTGTTCGGTGGAGATCTTAGGAGTTCACTAGGAGCATGCCCTAAGATCAATGTGAGATTTCACGAGAAGCGTTCCTCACCGTTCGATTTAGATCTTAGGAGTTCACTAGGAGCGTGCCCTAAGATCAGGGTGAGAATTCATGAGGAGCGTTCCTCACTGTTCGGTTTAGATCTTAGGAGTTCACTAGGAGCGTGTCCTAAGATCAGGGAGAGAGTTCACGAGGAGCGTTCCTCACCGTTCGGTTTAGATCTTAGGAGTTCACTAGGAGCGTGCCCTAAGATCAAGGAGAGAGTTCACGAGGAGCGTTCCTCACCGTTCGGTTTAGATCTTAGGAGTTCACTAGGAGCGTGCCCTAAGATCAAGGTAAGAATTCACGAGGAGCGTTCATCACCGTTCGATTTAGATCTTAGGAGTTCACTAGGAGCGTGCCCGAAGATCAAGGTGAGAGTTCACAAGGAACGTTCCTCACTGTTCGGTCGACACTAGGAGTTCACTTGAAACCTTCCCTAGATCGAAGATGCCAATGTGGGCGATTGATAAGATTTTTCTTAGTTCTTTTTAGAACCCTTTCTTTGACCCGGACGATTGATTGAAGTTCTTTATAGAACCGTTTCCTTTGGTTGAACGATTGATATAACTTGCTCAAAATTTCGATGGAAATCATTTAATAGTAATATCAGATTTGCAAATTACATCACACTTTTTAAACTGGAAAAAAGTAAATAGAAAGCTTAGCTCTATTCTTGCCACAACTATGCCATTCGGTCCACAACTATTTCGTTCGGTTCCGCGTGCACGATCGCTTGCCCTCCTTTCGCTCCCGGCCTGCCGAGGGTGAAACATTCTCTTCGTGCTGCCTTTTTTGGATAGTCTGCATCTCCCTGATTCGAATGAACTCAGTGACCCTGTCCTGCACTTCTCCCATGGTTGAAGGTGGCCAAGCAAATAGGCTATCCGCAAAGGAGCACAACCTTAAGGCTGTTGACAGGGTGCTGATGATGAACTTCTTGCCAACACCCTTCACCTGTCGTGCGGTCCGATTGAACCGGTCCATGAAGTCCTTTAGGTCTTCATCTTTTCCCTGTTATATTTTAGTAAGGTCTATGTAGGTAAGGTCTTGCGTCTTACTGGAAGCGAACTGCCGTTCAAACAGGCGCCTCAAAGTCACCAAACTATCAACAGTCCCGGGACGAAGAGAGTGAAACCATTCTAAAGCTTCCCCTTTAATCAGTAGGGAAAAAGCCCTGCACAAATCCCTTTCATGGGATGAATAAATTGCCATGGCATCAGCAGATGGCCTCAGGTGCTCCTCTAGGTCCCTCGGTCCATCATCCCTTTCCAGAACTAGGAGCGCCCTTTCCGGCATTTGCTCTTCCATGACTGCAGTTGTAAAGGGATGAAGTGCCCTAGCCCGAGCGGCATGAACCAGACGGGCAAGACTCATCCGGGAACTGTTTTCCCCTATAAGCGTCCGAGTGGGTGCAGCCGACCTTTGACTGGGCGGGGCTCTCCGCCCCGCGTCATGCTCTCTACGTGATGCTCCCGCTTGGCCCTTAGAGTTTCAATTTCAGTTTGCATGGCTTTCATCCTCCTCTCCATCTCCTGTATAAACACCGCTGGATCTTGAGCCATCCTTATGGTCTTGCTAGGGTGTCTTCGAAAATCCTCGACCCCATAGTGGGCGCCAAAATGTTTCTACTGAAATGGGACGAGGAACTCCGCCGAACGTCCTCCTGTCGCTGTCGAGTGTCCTCCTTGCGCTGTCGAGCGTCCTGCCTCTCCAAGCTCCAATTATCCGAACACCAAAAGGGGGGCGACTTACAGAAGACACTCTGACGCTCAAGTAAGAAATTTTCTCTATAGGCCTTTAATAATTTAGTAGTGAGTAAAACGTGAGTTTACCTCGAACCTAAACCCTTATTTATAGAGTTTAAAGGAATCTGACCAATTAATTTACCTCTTAATGGTCATTAATGCAAACCTTAAGTGTTTAACGGTAGCCGTTATTTCTGCATTAACTCTGCTCAACGGTTGTCGGAACCGAATGACTGAGAGGATCTTTCCTACACGTTGACCGTTCGGTTTCTTAGAGTCGTGTGTCGTCTTAACCGATCGATAGTATATGAACTCAACGTGAGATAGATGTTTCCCTACACCTTTACTATTCGGTCGGAAATGAGTCCATAATAACAATAAACATTATTTTAGAAAGTTATGAACACAAATAATATTCTTTCTCATAAATAAAAGAAAATTTAATTAAATAAATAAATCAAATTCAAATTTAACAAAATTGACATTAAGTGGTATAAATCTTAAATTTCTTTTTTAGTACATGAAACAACTTGTCTACAAAAAAATGATGACAGATATTTTATTTATCTTTGTTATTTATATATTAATTGTGATAATATGTAGATTGAATTTTCTCCTTGAATTGTCAATGATTTATTACTTTTTTTAAAAAATTATAAAAAATAATACCGTAAAGTTTCTAGCTTCACATATTGTATGTTAAGTACAATTTTTTATATTATCGGATAGTTATCTAGTATTAAAATAATTACTAATTGCTATACTAACTAAGTTAAAAATAAAAAATTTAAAACTAGAAATAAAATAAATGAGCTCCGTTTACTTTTAAATATCTTTCTTTCAACAGATGAAACTCAATTCTTCAAGTATGTTCCTTTTCAAAAATAGGATAACGTAAGGGTGAACACTTAAGTTGAATTTATTTCAAATTTAAAGAGTTTGATTCTTCTCAAATGCCTTAAGCGTTCTTCGTCAGTGTTAGCTGTTAAGAAACATTTACAAAATTCAGAAAAGCTCATCTTCATTCAACATCTTCCATAATTTTACCTATTAAAGTCAAAACTTAATTAAAGTCACGTTGAATATCTTAGCAATTACTATAACTTTTACATTTTAACATTTTTATTTATTTTCCCCGTATCATTTTAACGGTCGCTTTAGCGGCGGAAACAGTGAAGAAACGCCGTTCCCATTCCCCGCATTATTATTTCCCCCCTGACAGTTAAAAAGCCAAGAAGGCGTGGTCGCATTGAATGTGCGTCCATACCGCGAAACCAACCGTCACCGGCGCTCCGGCAATGTGGCCGGAAACCGAATAATCGCCGCCGTTCCTCATCCAATTCTGGCCACAAGTTGAACACAAGATTCAACAATGGCTCACGCCACAAAGCAAACGCAGAACACAAAGCAGAGGGTCCTCACGTGCTTGACGAAGCTCTCGGACCGCGATACACAGGCTGCAGGAGCCACCGAACTCGAGTCCATCGCTCGTAGCCTGGACCCGCACTCTGTTCCCGTCTTCCTCTCCTGCATTCACTCCACCGACGCCTCCGACAAAACCCCTGTCCGCAAACAATGTGTGCACATCGTGGCAACGCTCTCCCACGCGCACGGCGACGCGCTCTCGCCTTTCCTCTCCAGAATCCTAACCAACCTCGTGCGCCGCCTCCGCGATCCCGACTCCTCCGTGCGGGCCGCCTGCGTCGACTCCGTCGGCGCGCTGTCGGCGCGTGTCACTCGGCAGCCTTTCTCCTCCTTCCTGAAGCCGCTGGCGGAGGCGCTCTTCACAGAGCAGGACCCCAACTCGCAGGCAGCCGCCGCGCTCTGTCTCGCCTCCGCCGTCGACGGGGCTCCGGATCCGGACCCCGCCAGGCTTGCCAGGCTGCTCCCGAGGTTTGAGAAGCTCCTCAAAAGTAAGGTGTTCAGGGCCAAACCCGCGCTGCTGGCGCTCGTCGGAAGTGTTGTGGAGGCGGGCGGGGCGTCGAGTCGCAGCTCCTTGAGGAATTTGGTTCCCTGCCTTGTGGAGGCGCTTGGCAGCGTGGACTGGGCCACGAGGAAGGGCGCGGCGGAGGCGTTGAGGAGACTCGCCGTCGCAGAGAGGGACCTCTTGTCGGAGTTCAAGGGTGGATGTTTCAGAGCGCTCGAGGATCGGCGATTTGATAAGGTTCATTTGAAGATTTTCAATATTTTCCTCGTTTGTTCTTTGTCTATTTATGGTAATTTGAAAGGAGGTTTTAAATTGAAGCTGTGTTTAGCGCCAATCATGTGGATAAGCTAGCGCGACATTGTTTCAGTTTAATCAGTGATCCTATTGATCTTATTCGGCTCGCTCAGATTGTCATCTGTGAAGATGTTTGTTGTCTCTTAAAAAAAATTGAAGTTGTGTTTGTGTTTCGGTTACTGAAATCGTGAGCACACGCGTTTGTTCTGATCATGTCATGATGTTGTGAGTTCTGGAATGTTGTTTGAAAGTAAATTGAGTTCTTGTGTTGTTTGTGTGCAGGTAAAGTTGGTTCGGGAAGTTGTGAATCAGATGTTGGAGGCGTGGAAGCAGATTCCTGATGTCTCGGATGAGTTCTCTCCACCTCCTCATTCTCAGTCTTCTGCTAAAGGTATTGTGGTTGATGTAGGTCATTTGTCTAAAAGATCATTTGTAGATTTTCTTGGCCATTATTGTTTTTGTCGTGCGTTTCTGATTTTGGGCTGTCTTTTTGATTCAGAGAATGCAAGTGATGGGCGCTATCCTCCTGTCTCTCAAAATTCATGTAGTCCGGGTTCTGTTATGAGTAAGTTGAGGAAGAAATCAAGCCCAATTAGCAAATCAACTCCACCGGATAGATCTCTTGCCAGAAATGCTAAAAGGTTGAGTGCCTTAAGTGGTGACCGGATGAATTCGGGTGTTTTGCAGAAACTGAACCATAACCATTGGGATGTTAGAATTGCTGTGTCAAATCTTCCTGATCATGGTGAATGTCAGCCGAGGGATGAAAATGTATTGGAAAGCAGCAAAAAGGATAAAAGCAGATTTTTCAAGTCAGAAACAAAACGGGCTCTATTTGAGAAAAATTCTGATGACAAGATGCATAAATTTGGTGGGTCGAAAGCTGGATCTCGTGTGGTTCCTTGTTCAGAAGAGAATCAAGACTCAGATCCTGCCTGTAATGTAGCGAAGGATCTTCCTAGGATTGATAAAGAGAGTGAGGAATTATCTTCTATTCGTGCCCAGTTAGTTCAAATTGAGAAGCAGCAGTCAAATCTGTTTGATCTTCTACAGGTTTGTTCATATGCTTAAAAGCACTTTCCCACTGGCAAAGTTTTTAGATCTGTTCAGGTCAACTGAAGTTTGCAATTTTATTGGAAAAAAAAAATGCTTACTGGTTATTATCCATGCCGTGTTTAAAATTTCTCCTTTTTTTGAATGTATATGTATATGTAGAATGTGTTGAAGGACGAGCATGTCTGACAATATCCACCATATTTTTACAGAAATTCATTGGGAGCTCTGAAAATGGAATGCGTTCTTTAGAGACTCGTGTGCATGGCCTCGAGTTGGCATTGGATGATATATCTTATGATTTGGCTGTAACTAGTGGAAGGATAACTAAATCTGATGCTCCCAAGAATACATGCTGTCTGCTACCTGGTGCCGAATTTTTAAGCTCCAAATTCTGGAAGAAAACACAGATCAGGTATTCATCCAACCGGTTCTCTAGAACTGGTAGCACTCCATTACTAGCTTCCAGTCATTACAGAGATAATAGGAACACAGAATCTAGTACGGCAAGCCACAGGTTTAGGGTCCGTGGTGATGGAAGCTTCATCACAAATCCCCTGGCAGAGATTAAAATTAATTCAAGGGAAATTTCGGGCTCTGCAAGATCAGAGCTAGCTTGAAAAGCAGGTTAGCTTTCTAAATTCAATAGTTTTTAGTCACCATTGACAATGCGTGGGTGTTAAGAAATGCTAGATCCCTTCCTCGTATGCTTTTGCATAAATTTTATTAAGCCATCACAATTTGGCCAACACACTTGGGTCCATGGATGAAAAAGTCAAATTTACTATTAAGATAAGATTACAAGATGTTTGCAGGGAACTTTCATTTTTCTCAATGTACAGCTATATCATTTCCTCAATGTACAATCACCCTCCCGCTATCCTTGGGTCTGAACATCTTTTGAAGGTCTAGTTACTTCCTCTAGAACTGAGATGCCAAATTTAGAGGAATAGCCAATATACATCTTCTTGATTCTCTTTGTCAAGTGGCACACCATAACTACTTGTCATTCGCCATAAATGGCAGGAATGCTGAAACTAAGTAAACAAGCTACAGATTTAGGGTATGTGATGATGGGGGCTTCATCACTAAACCTCAGATTAACAAAATCTCAGTGGGATTTCTTTCCTTTCGAGAAGAAACTACTTAAAAAGTAGGTTTGCATGCTTCGTGTACCAATATATACCTCCATATACTAGACAATCTCTATGCCTTGGTATTGGAAAGAATCATAATTCATGTCTCCTATAGTCACATGCTTGGTAATTAAGAAAAAGCATTTCACGGGATATGTATATGGATCTCTTATAAGGGATTCTTTCCTTCTCATGAATGTTATGCTTCAAATCACTCAATATTAGGAAGAGAATTTATGTCTAATTTATCTTCATATAATCGGCTATTTAACCATCTTTCTGGTCAATTCTGGATTTCTTGTTTAACTAGTTACCATCTAATCTCTTATTTTGAATCTAATCTACAAATTCTCCCTCATATCATCAGGTATTTTAATAATACCTATAATATTTGAATCTACATGTAAATAGGAAACTATCAATAACAATATTTAAATCAATTTATGGTTCAACTCATCAACTTCCAATTTTTGAATTCACCAAAAAATATTGCAATCTTTGAAATTGGTGACACTGGTTAATGTTCAAACCGTTTGCTTTTGGCATCTAAATATTTATTCTTTCGCTTTTCTTACTTTCTGGTAGATGTAAGTTTGATCTTCTGATTATCAACCTGCTGATGAAAAAATCCTTGCCCAAGAGAGGTATGTTAATGATGTAATGAGTATATATATTTTTATGTCAGGAAAATATCATATACGGAAAATACCCAGTATACTTTCTTGGAAGGAGAAGGTGGCTATCATGCGTTCTTCGTCTTGTTCAGAAATTTCATTTGGAATGGCACGATGATTATAGGGCAGGAACATATTGAAGTGAGTATTACTATTTTCAGTGGAGAGTGAATACGTACATAGCAGGAACAATGTCACAGGCTACTTTGTGTTTCCAAATACGTTTGAAAGACTATAATAAATCACACGTCAAACGGGTTAAAGATGCAAAAACTACAAGTATGAACTTCAACCCGGACATGTAAAACTGATGAGGGAGAATGTTAACAGAATTGACTTCATTTTTTGCTTTTGAAGGTAAGCAACTTAAGCTTCATAACTACACCGTTTTCTTAAATTTATTACTTACTAAGTAGTTAGGTTAATTAACAAGTTTGTTTTTCTAAAAGCTTTTATAAATGTCTAACTTATTATTTGGTGATATGATGTTAAGAAATTTTTGTATTCATCAATGTTAATTAAGTTTATAAAGTGATCGAGGAGTACAATAATTTTCTTTTCTTTTATTTTATTTTTTTACTTTTTTTTTTCGTATTAAAGGTTTTTTTTAACAAACTTAGCATTATATCCAAGTCTGTCAGAAGGCTGATCGTGTTGATCTAATGTAAGGTATGGTTTTTTTCACCCATTTGGGACATTTTAATTAGTTATTATTAAATCTTAAATTGTTTTCTAAAATAGAGTAAATCGTGATTTCTAAAGTGAAGTAGTAACACAATTTATTATAAAATAATTATTTTAAAGATGAGAATAAAATATAAACGAGAAGTTCTTAGTTGGTACACAACTTTAATTACTATTTTTTTTGGATGTTGTACCTACCTTGACTAGAGGTTTATCTTAATTACACTCATATATCCCATCTAATTTTGAAATTAACATTAATTTCTCTTTGGATTTAACAAAATAATATTTAACATTCTTTTAAGTTTTTAAATAAATATCTACCCCTATTATGCTTTTAATATATAACTTGTTATCTTCTTTAAATTGACACTCATTTCTCTTATTTTACTTCAAATCGATATATTGATTACAATTTAAATAAAAAAAATTAAAGCTTTAAAATATAAAAATTATAAGAAAAGAATTACAAAAATAAATAAAATAAGACATGAATATTACTTAATTGAAAACATAAGGAAGAGAACAATCATTTATTAAAAATATGATGCAGATTAACATTCATTTAAAAATTATAAAATGTTAGGAACATAAGAATGTATATTTTAAAACTACAAAAAATTCACCTCCTCCACCCTCCTCAACAAACTCTCACTTTCAAACTTTTCACATTCGATTCTTCCAAATTCCTTTTTTCCTCCACTTTTGTTTTTTTTCCAATCCTTTTTCTCCATAGTAGTTTTCATTTCATTCGTTTTTTCTTCTTCGTTTCGATCTCCTAGTTGTGCGATGGTGCTGTTGCAGTGTTGGTGTGGTGGTGGTGCTTTGTGTGTGCGTCTACTGTGCACATTTTTACTTTGGTCCACGAGAGAGGTTGGTCATGATAGACATTTCATTTTAATTTTAATGTATTGGAATATGTTGTGTGTTGGATGTTTGACCGCTGCCTGTGCGTTTGGCCTTGAACAGATGTTGATATCCGTCTATGGATATTGACATCCGTTTAATACCTACACCCTTGTCCAACGAACCCACATCCATTTATAGTGATAGATTTATATATTCAAAAAACCTACGAAGAACGTGTATCACCTTCAACTACAAGAACCTTCTTGCACTTTTCCAAAGCTTTTTTGCTATTTCTTTTAATTACTAGAGAACATACTTCAATTAATGCTATCTCCAACTAAACACACCACAATAGTCCACGCTACTACACCACCACATTTTCAGCAAACAAAAATTAAAGGGAGAAAAAAATCCAAAAGAATTAATTTCATTCAATGGAATCACTGGAGTGTTGTGGAGGTGCATTGATATAGGGACATTAACAAAAGTGGATGGTTGTTGGGTAAAAAAATAAAAACATAAATTAAATATTACCGAGAGCAACAAGGGAATGGGAAGGTGGAGGGAGTGATGCGTGGTGGAGGGAGTGATGCGTGGTGGAGGGAGCCATCTCCCGGAATTCATTCGTGTTGGATACTAGATCCATGTTCATTAGCAGGGCTTTAATTTCATAAGGGATTTTAGTAATTATATATTTTTCATTTCTTTCTGCACCTTTAGAATTTCATAATCTCAACCTTCATCTCCATAAATTTTGATATTTCACAATAAACAATTTAAAATATTAAACTTTGAATTCTAAGTTATACATCTCATAACACAAAATAAAAAAATGTATTTTAGATTATATAATTCAAAATATAATTTAGAATATATTTTTATTTTTTATTTTAAAATATACAATCTAAAATACAATTTTTTGTATTTCAAATTGTGTTCTAGAATATAATTTTTTTATTTTTAAATATTTCAAAATACAAAAATAAAAAATATATTCTGAAATATAAAATTTATATTCCAAATTGTATAATTTGGAACAATGCAGGAGGAAGAAATTATAATGGTGCAACTAACTGTCTTGTATATTTGACATTCCCTAAAGCCCATTTTAAAGTGAACTATTGAATGAATAAGTTTGTTAAGAATGTAAGACGAATAATTGGCTGATTAAAAATATTTAGATGAAAAGAAAAAGATTGTTTTTTTAACTCCTCAAATATTTTAACCTTTGTGATTCCTATTGCTCCTCATTGATGGGTAACTTTTTCTCTCTTGGATTCCTAGATTTCCATTATAAATTTTGATCTACAAAAAAAAAACATGTTTAAGTAAGAAATGTGCATGATTTAAGAATGATATTTGCAATATATGTCCTTTCCTTTGGCATTAAGAAAGGGCTTTAGCTTTGAGATTTATCAACTTTTTAAAAGATAGAAGAGAGTGTGCTATGTTAGCATATGATTTGATTAGAATTAATAAAAAATATATATTGAGTGTGGCTAACGAAGCTTGAGAGAAGATACTCTGTAATTCAATGTGAATCATCCATTAACATCAACATGCACGATTCTCATTTCTCACCAATCACGCCCATGTCACATCACAATTCTTTGCAAGGATAATCAACCAATTATGCTATCAGAAATTAAACAAATCATTAGATATCAATGACAAATAACATCTTTAATCACTGAGATTATTTTGATGTTGATAGATAATATTTAGATTCATGAGAAAGTATTAGGTATAATTTTTTACTAAAATTAGTGATTGACAAAGTGGAGGAAATTTCTATGCGAATAATATTATTACAAAAGTATTAGGTATAATTTTCTTAAGAATTATGAAAGCATTGAATATATATATATATATATATATATATATATATATATATAGGAATAAATATCCTGGTTGAAGTCAAGAATTGTGACGGATTGAATAATGATATATATATATATATATATATATATATATATATATATATATATATATATATATATATATATATAGGAATAAATATCCTGGTTGAAGTCAAGAATTGTGACGGATTGAATAATGATATATATATATATATATATATATAGGAATAAATATCCTGGTTGAAGTCAAGAATTGTGACGGATTGAATAATGAACCTATAAAGGCTTATCTATGGATCATCTTCCATTCCCAATAGTTCCCTACCACTAACCCACTAATACATTAATCACTCATCATTTCCCATTTCATCAAAAGAGATATAACTATATAAACATATACTCTTCCTTCTCATCAAAACATCATAGTGCTTATAAAGCCATTGCTCCACACACTTACAACATTTTCCAATCATCTACTAACATTTTATTTTAAAATAAACTTTTAAATTTAATTCAATTTTATAAAACTAATATACAAGATTAAGTTTGTATTCATTTATATATTTTGAATTTTTCTTTATTGGACATCTCTAACCATTTTTTTAATACTTCAATTAACATTTACTTATGTTCATCTATTTTTTGTTTAAACATTTCTGGAAGCTATAAATTAATGTATAATATTTGAAATGAGTTCGACTTGAAAACTGTTCAGATTTAGATTTATCTCAAAACTTAAAATAATATATGCTTAAATTATCTGAATTTTAACATACATAATTATAAAATAATATCATATAGTTGAATGATTATAAATTTGTCAAATTTGTACACTATAAAAAAATATACTACTAATAGACTATTCTCTGTGTGCAGATTCTTTTTCAGGAAATTAGATTCGTTCGCCATACTTTTCTGGATAAAAAGTTTCTTCTAGATTTCAAAATCAACAAGTCTTTCTGTGAAGTTTTTCCGAAAAATACATTTTATATATTCGTAGAAAATGTGCTTAGATGAAAGAGTACTTTAACGAATTAGTTATCCAAAATTCAAAGAAAACTTTTGCGGGTAATTGTTTTTGTAAATTTCAAAGTATATATATATGTTTTTTAATGTGCTAAAATCCAGAATGACCAATAATTCTTTTATCATTCAGCATTGCAATTTACCAGCTGCATGTCTCTTTAAGCCAACAGTGTAAGCTGGTTCATACAAAAATAATGGCAAATTCTCGGTGTTATTTGTCTTTATATATTGTTTACCTCACTCGTGAACTTAAAGTACCAGTTGTAACCCCACACTTTTATTTCTCATACAATTATTTCTATAACAAAATACAACTAAGAAACTTCTATCATTACAAAAATTAGGTTTAAACTCAATTGGTCCTCATATTTGTTGATAAATCTCAAGTGGGTCATCGTTTTTTTTCTGTCTCAATTGAATTCATATACTTGTAAAATTGAGCTAAATAACGTTAAGTTTTCATTGACAGCGTCTAACTGTGCTGAGCTATATTTTTTTTACATAGCGTGACATTGTGTATTAAATTGAATGGGTGATCTATTGTACAATCAACAATTCCACGTGGATGTGTTAAATGTTTATATTTTTCCTTACCCAAATGACTAAACCAATCCTGAAAATGCCTCCATAGGTTCCTCAACTAAACAAACCCAACAAGTTTTACTTCTTCTACGGCCACCGGAAACCCTCCCAAAATCGCCCCACCAGCCGCGGCGACCTCTTCTCCAGCCGCCACCCACCACCGTTGTTGCTCAATCACGAAACCCATTCTCCTTGCTCTGGTAGTCGTTTCCGCCATGATTGTTATTACCCTTACCGGGCACCGGTTAGTTTTTGTCACATATGGGTTTCGACCCACAACAGACCTAGATCCTTCGCTACCGTTTGGTCTCTGCATTGAACCAGCCTCACAAACCTAACATTGTTCCTTGGACCATGCACTATTCTCTCTCTTCTCTCACTAGGAAAGGAACAATTTTTAAGCAATTTGGCCTGAGATACATCGACCCTTTTACGTGTTTCGTGTCTTAGAAAATTACAATAACAATTCCAATAGAAACAATTACAAAACACAATAAAATAAAAGAATCCATCATTATTTGTTCTCATTGAACATAGTGATAATGTGCAGCAAAACGAAACCTAAAACTTGATTCCGAACGACAAGAATCAATACCTTGGAGACATGACAGGTTTCGACTAAGTAAACGTGGCAGACGCTGTCTTCGGCTAAAGACTCGCACAAGAGGACAATCAGTTTTTTGGATAGATCCTCCGGGAGCCTAACCGAGTGGTTGGTGAAGGCGGATGTGTCGGTGGAGAATTAGAGAGAGGATAGGGTTTGGGAACAAGAAATTGGTGCAAAGAGAGATTTATGGCGATGAATGAAGGGCGTGTGCGAGTGAGGAAGAGAGCCATGAGCAGTGCAGGTGAGAGGCACAACCATGTACGATCGTATCAATTATAAAATAGATTCACCATCGGAGTTTAGATCGGCCAACCCTCCGCTCAACGCTGCCGGAGTCGTCGTCTTACGTGGTTGCTACTGCATTTTCCGTCGAGGTCTCGTGGTTTCAGATTTGGACTATTGTCACCTTTGTTGGTTCACTAGATTTTTAGAAGGGTGATCTCGCCTTTCTGGTGCGTTTTGCGCAGTGAAGCTCGTTTTGTGTGGTAGAGACGATCTGGGCTCGCGATCTCGCCTGGCTGGTTGAAATGGGAGGAGATGGAAGATGAAGATAGACACGTGTGCACCACTGCTACATCAGCATAAAAAAAATTTCACCTAATATAACACTGCTACATCAGCATTTTACGTGTGCACCACGTCATCACAATTAGACGCTGTTAGTGAAAACTTAATGGAGAGGGCTTAGTTGGCTCAATTTCACAAGTATATGGACCCAATTGAGACACACAAAAAAACGATGACCCACTTGAGATTCACCAACAAATACGAGGACCAACCGAGGGTTTAAACCTAAAAATTATATCTAATTATATATTTTTGATAAGTATTATATTAATATCACAAATATACATTCTTAGATATGTTGCTAGGATATTGTTATGTTATAATACACCTCAAAAAGTTCACATTATCTAGAATAAATAATGGAGTGGACGATTGTAGTTATATATTGGACTTAAAGTCTATGATGTTTAGACGTCTCAATAAAAAACACTTTAAGCTTGTATTTGAATTTGTTATACTCTTGTAGTAGAATGTTGTGATGTTTGGTTTAAATTATTTCATTGTTGCTTTAAAGAGTATGAGTATATTTGGAATCAAAAAGTATGAGAGAGTAGTCTATGTACGGTAAAGATTTTCACAGTGTTATTTTATGATTGTCATTAGACAATTATTGTAGGTTTTTCTCCATGATAAAGATGTTGATGTTTTTCATAACATTTTTTTCCATCATAATAACTAATGTGTTATGAATAAATGATTGTCCATTGATTTTCTATAATTATTCATACGATTGATTTAACTATTTTTATTAACAATTTATAATCCTTGGGTTGTATTCTTTGGATTATAAATATGATTTTCTCTCTCCAAGGAATAACATACAAAAAAATGAGTTTCTATTATTTCTTCTTACTTTCTTCTTGTTCTTTCTATTATAAGCTTTATTTTATAATACATTATCGGCAAAATGCTTTAGTTAATTGAGTTAGTGGGTCCTTTCTCTTTAAGAACAATATTATGCATACCTCAATCTGGACTCTCTCTTCCTCATTTACAATTTTATCTTATATTCTTATTTTTGTGATAAAAATTGTTTGACTTTATCAATTTCCATATGTGTCTTATTTTTATTATTATTATTATGACTATTACTACAATTATTATTTATATCTGATTATTTTTTAACATTTAATATTGTTATATTAATTTTATACTTTCATATACATAAAATATGATTATTATTCATGATTATCATTAATTGAGTTAAAGTAGTTGATGATCAAATTAAGCTAAGTTAGTTTGAGTTCAAGGTCAAGTAGAGTTAATTTGAGTTGAAGGTTGATCTGACTCTACTCAAGACGAAGGTCAAGCCATATCGATATAGATAGAGCAGAGTTTGCATGGGATAAAGGTTGAGCTAATTCGGCCCAAACTGAATATTTAAGTGAAGTAAGTCCAAGTTGAAGCTTAAGGTGTGTCTGTCTGTGTCAAATGTTGAGGTGAGTTGGCTCGAACTAAAGGTTGAGCTAAGTCTTCCTGAATCAAAGGTCAAGGCGATTTAGATGACTAAGATTAAAGGGTATAGTCGAATCATTAAAGGCCTATGATTGAGCCGAGTTAGTAATGCTGAAGAAACTAAGACACCTATGCCAAAGGTGAAATTGAGTCGGTTAGGATCGAAGGTCAAATTGAGTTGGTCTAAGCCGAAGGTCGAGTCAACTTGTACTGAAGGTCGAAACGAGTCAGTTTGGGCCAAAGATTGAGGCAAATAAGTTTTGGTCGATGTTTGAGACAAGTTGGCCTAGGTCAAAGGTTTAGGCAAGTCGGCCCAAACTAAAGGTCGAGACAAGTAGACTTGGGCTTAAGGTCGAGTTGAGTCAGTTTGGGTTGAAGGTCGGGCCGAGTCAGCCTTGATCGAAGGTTGATGCAAGTTTACCCGGATCAAAAGTCAAATCGAGTCGACCTGAGCTGAAAGTCGAGCCAAGTTGGTCATGACTGAAGGTCGAGCAATATCAAACCAGGTTAAAGGTCGAATTGTACAACTTAGGCTGAAGGTTAAGCTGAGTCGGTCTAGTAAAAAGATGAGCTAAGTTGGCGCGTTATGAATGTTGAGATAAATTGGCACAGGTTCAATAATCTAAATGAGCTTACCTAAGCTGGAGGTCTAGCCAATCAGCCCTGCTTAAGGTCGATTTGAGTCTTCCTAGACCGAAAATCAAGCTAAGTCATCTCGACCTAAAGGTCAAGAATAGTTGGCATGTACCAAAGTTCGAAATGAGTTGATCTGTGTCAAAGGTTGAGATGAGTCAATCTGAGCTGAAGTCAATTTGAGTCAACCTGAGTTGAAGATCAAGATGAGTTGGTCTCGATTGAAGTTCGAGACAATCCATGTTAAAGTTCGAGATGAGACGACTTGGGTCAAAGTTCTTGATAAGTTAGTTTAAGTCGAAAGTTGAGGCAAGTTGGCCTAAGTTGAAGGGTCGAGCCTAGTCATCTTAATGCATGGTCTAACTAAGTTATTCTAGGCCCATGATAGAAGCTCAAGTCAAGCTGAGTTGTTCTAAGCCTAGGTGGAACCAAGTCAGCACGAACCTAGACAATATCACTTCAATCTAGGCCCATGTTGACTAACATCAACTGTGATTGATGTTGAGTAAGTCGAGTGAACTATAACATTTGTCTTATAAACCTAATAATTAAATATATTAGATCGATCTTATTAAATTTAATCTATTTCACAAAGTGAATTCAATATATATTTAGTCCAATTTAAATTAGATTGAAAAAGAATCTAAATATAATTTATCTAGTTAAAATGGATAAGAATTATAGATCTAGATATATTTTAGACAAGATTTTGAAAAATCCCATCAGCCACCACCCTTAAACTTTTTTCAAAATGAAAAAAAATATATATTAATTTACAATGATCTTTTTATTTACTTTTTATATCTATAATAAGTACGGAGAAAACATTACTCATTTACTTATAACAAACAATATGCAATTGTTATCAACGAGTTTAAGAATAAATGTAAGATAATTATATAATATTTTTCATTAATGCTTCTCCTATGACAAGTCGATGGAATTCACAACAAAATGAAAACAGATGGAAAGAGTATTATGAACTTTTGAAAATTGTATGAACCAATGTTTTCAAGTTGTAGTTCAAATTATTAATAATTTACTGTAAATATCCCAAATCTCATCTGAAATAATACTTAAACTTTATATTTTAGTGATATGGTACAATTGTTTAAGAATTAACAGATGACAATTTGAAGACTTAACCAAGGTTAAATTTCTTTTCACTTGATGGATTCATAATCTCTTTGATGAACCTTACTTAATACAAAAAGATATTAGTTTATCAAAACTTAATGTTATTTGTTATGATTAAAATAAATTGCGTTGATTGTTCTTGTCATATATATTAGACTATTGAGATAAAACTGTTTATATATAGATTGTCTTAATATTTTCAATTGAGAAATTCATATTGTAAAAATTACAAAGAACTATCAAGTCAAAAAATGAATATATTTTAAAATTTCTTACAAAGTTTGCAACGATCAAACCCAATTGCACTCTTTAACTCTAAAAAAGGTGTAATGGTTCTAGAATTCGGTATATCTTTTAGAAGAAAGAAAACTTTGTAAACAAAAATTTCAAGTTCAAAAAATCATCCAAATCACCTTTTTTAACTTGTTTTTATACGAAAAAGACAAAAGTATTTAAATACATTTTAAATTAAGAATTTGTAATTCCTAGTGAGAAGTATATTCTCAAAGGAAACCACAAAGATATTATTAAATACAAAGGACTCAAAATAAATTAGGTACCTAAATTATCTATTTAGTTGCTTTGTAGGATTGGTCAATACTCATGACTAGTCACAAAATAAAGTTCATAGATATTACACTTGAAGATAATGGTTATCCACCTATGAAGACAATAATAAACAAATATTTTGGAACCAAAAATAAAGTTCATAAATATTTTTTTCTTTTCAAATAAAATTCATAATATAATGTGTTACTTGTTGAAGGATTGAACCAAAATATTCTTAGAGTAAGTCGATTATGAGATAAGGACTTAAGAGTAACATTTGACTTTTTGAGATAAAACATTGATTGATTCATGTTTTATCAAAGATTGAACAAAAAAAATATTATTACGAAAAAAAAATGAAACACCGAATAAAAAATCCAAACACACAATGAGAAGTAGTTTATAATTAAAAGTTTTGAGAGAAAAAACAACAACTATTCTAGCCTTAAGAATACGTATGGTACGAATTCAAATTTTAAAAAGTGTTCAAAACAATTACTTACTTTATAAGTGACGTTAATTACGATATTATTTACTATATGAAGTAGGTGAGAGTATATTCCACTAACAAATTATCTTTTTCATATATAAAAAAGTAAATCTGTTTCGGATAGGGATTGAAATTTCTTATTCAAAGCACTCCAAGTTGTCTTGAATAATAGATAAGTTCTCTAATGATTTTTATCATTCTAGTTACGTTATTTGTTTTCTCTCTTTTTTGTCTTAGTTGTGTGGTTGACTACTCGTCAAAAACACTTCGACAATTAAATGAGTTATTTTACTCAATATTTAGATGATAAAAATGAGTCGTCAGAATTTATTACATGACCATATTATAACAGACTTACATGCTCATTAATTACCAATAAATAACTTTCATTATTTCTATTAATTTTTAATTAATGATTATTATTCTTATTAATTATCCATTAATAGTTATTATTATTCAGATTAATTATTAATTAATGATTGTTCCAATTGATTAATTATTAATTCATACAGTACAAAATCTATGTTATATTCTATTCTAAGAAACTAAAATAGAGTTTTATTTGTTTTATAATTTAGATCAACTTATGATATTTTGAAAATAATATATATATATATATATATATAATTTTTTTAAAACTTGATAAATATATTATTATTATTATGTGAATACAAATTAAAATAAAATGTATTAAATGTTAACAAAATAAAAAAATTATAAACCATTGTCATTATAAAATATTACTGTTTTATAGATTAGAAATATCAATAAAATATCATAAAGTATTAAATATCGATATATGGATAAGTATCAGTGCATCATAGAAATCAACTCAACCTAAATTTTCAATTACCAAATTATTAAGTATATAATTGATAATTTGATTCTTATTTTAAAATAAATAGCGTGTACTTTTAAAAGATTAAAACGAGTATTTCTTCTAAATATAAAACAATTTTCTTATAACTTTTAAGTGTATTATGGTGATGATACCTAATTGTGGATCTATAATTATTGGTATATGAAGAAGAAAATGTATATTATTTTAAGTGTCATCACTATGTTATTATTATTATTGTTATCATGTTGTTATCATATCATTCATTGATATCTAGTTTAATGGTCAAGGTCAAATTGTATGTCTCAACGTGAGAGATGTGTATTGGATATCTTACATCGACTAGAGATAAAGCAATTTCAAAACATATAAGTGGATGCAATCTTTCTTTTACAAACTAGTTTTGTAAGGCTGAGTAGGCTTAAAGTTCAATTTTTAACATGATATCAAAGTCATAGGTTAGAAACTATTATAGCAAGTTTTTTGTTTATTATTTTATAGTTCCATCCGATATGAGATCATCCATTAATGTCTTGATATCCATACTTTACAAGTCAATTTTGTGAGATTGAGTTATGTTTAAAGTTTATTTTTTAAAATGACATTAAAGCTATAAGTTAGAATCTATCCTACCCAACTTTATTATTTATTAAGTCTATTATTCGTGAAAGAGTATTTGGAAAGTCTCACCTCGATTATAGATAAGATTAATTTAACTAATATATAAGTGAAGGTAAATCTCACTTTATAAATTGATTTTAGGAGATTAAATTAAGTTTAAAGTGTATTTCTTAAAATAATATTTTTTTAATCATAGACATAAATATTTTAGAATTACTATATTTTTCCATAACTATTAAGAGTATAGCATTCTTTTCTTTTATGTGAATAAATGATATGAAATAAACATGAAAAAGTAATAGATTCAACAATATAATTACTAGTCAATACTCATTATCTAGATTTGTCAATTATATATATATATATATATATATATATATATATATATATATATATATATATTAGGATATATACAAAGTGTAACATTAAATAAAACAAAAGAAGAATCATGAGAGGTGGAGAGTAAAAGATACTCAGTGGTGTGACCATCAGTCTATAGACCATGGTGTGCTTGAGGATAAAGAAAAAAAGACTTACGTGGTAAGGGAGATGGAGAACAATAATCCTTTGTTTGAGAGAAAGATTGTTAAGATACAAACAAAGTTCTATATTATATAAAACAAGATATGAACATGAATTTACATACACATAAAATACCTCATTTGATAAGAGACATTTTGAAGTGATACAAAAAACAAATTTATGAAGACTTTTAAAATAAAACAAGAGATGAACATGAGTTTTCTTTACAAAATATATATATATATACACACCGGATGTAGCTGCATTAGTGATAGAGATAAAAAGAAATATACATTTGATCTTTTGTTTTGCACCAACGCATGTGGTTTGTGGCCCCCTTAAAGTGATATATATATTTCGTTTTGGTCCATAAGCTCATCTTTTGCGTTGCAATTTTTAGAAAAGGTGAGGATTCGGGGACACGTGTTTCCTCTAAAAAAAACATAAGTAAAAGGAGCACATGCATGCCTTGAGTAGGGTTCATAGTTTAGTGGAGATTACAAAATGGGAGCAACCGTGATATTGTCTCCTCTACCTTTATTATTCTCAAAAGTTTCACTTAACTTCGAAGAATAATATTAAAAGTTTAGTTAGTTCTAATAAAAAAAATAATAAAACCCATAATGAACAAAATATATATATATATAATAATTGGAGTCTATAGTAATGTTATCTTTCACGATTAGAAAGATTGATTTGGATTTTGTTTGTTTATTAAATAAGAATATATTCTTATCAATTTACGAGTTCATGTATTAAATAATGTTACTATGGGTTCATAGCCGACCGGACGGTAAAGATGCAAGAGAGCCTCTAAGTTATTTTGGGCTCATGGCCAACCGATGATACCTCTCAGGCCAATGAACCGAGCGGACAAACAATTAACCGATCGGTAAAAGCAGTCGTTAAGGTAATCAATAATAATAACTGTCGTCGATGGGGAGTTAATGAAAATAATTGTCATTTATTGACAATTAATAGGAACAATGTCATTTATTGGTGATTAATGAGTCAAACCTGATGGTAAGCTCATCATAATTAATTTATAAATATTTGTCTCAGAGAAAAGACAGGTAACTTTTAACCTTGATAACTAATCTTTATTACAAGATTATGACGAAAAGTCACTGACTTGAGCGTCGGAGAGTGTCTTTTGCAGGCACCTTTCCCCGCGGCTTGGACAAGGAGAAGAGAGAAGACATCGCAACTGGATGATGGAGCGGACAACTTTGAATGTTTTGGACTAGGGTTCTAAATCCTGCCGAAACAAATAATAAAATAAATTAAGATATAAAATGAGAGATAAATTGTTCACAACAATGATTTGTTTGTTGACATGCCAGGTTCAATTATTTTAAGTGTATTGATGTGAGATAGAAATTGTAAGATTAAGTTAAATAAAGTCGTAAAATAAAAAACAATACTTAATGTACATTATAGAGCTGACTGGTCAAACGTTCAGGCAACACGTAAACCAACGATCGATCAAACATTTCTTATCATATTAGCCTTTGTCAAAATTCACCCACCATGCATAATGTCAATTTGTCTATCAGTGTGATTAGGCACCGGTAGAAGCAAAGCCAAACGACAAGACGATCGATAAGGAAGGAGTGAATAATAAGTGTTATATGAAATATACCGGTAGGTATCACAATGAGAATTAACTTATTGATAGGACCGATCAGTCGAGGCAGCTGATCGGTTGAGATAATCATTTTAGGTAATTAAAGACTAATTAATAGTACAACAGTTATTTATGCACAATTAACAGGTATATTAGCATATATTAATGATTAATTACTAGGTTTGATTGCTATATGAAATATAAATATATGTTACTAATGGTTAATGGTCTTGATGGCTATAAGTCCTATAAATATAAATATACGATTAATGTCCAGGTAAAGACACTTTTTTTTATCCTAATCAAGTTGAGACCTCCTTGAGAAACATAACTCACTCGGACGATCGAAATAGAGCAGAGCAAGAAAGGACGACCGACCTTCGGCCCTCTCAACCAAAACAATAAGGATTAAGTAATTAATTAGGTTTAAAAATGTTTGAATGGGCGATCCTCAACCCCTTTCAACCGAAACAATAAGGATTAAGTAACTAATTAGGTTTAAAAAGATTTAAATGGTAATTAAATTGATTGTAAACAAAAGTCCATTACAAAAATTACAAATACAAGTTCAAGTAAGATGATTGATTACATTTTTTTATTACAGTATTTAATATACTTGCATACGACTTGAATTCTCTTTAACATTAGAATATTTTTAAAAGATACTTCTAATCAATTGAGATGACTAGGAACCTTAGCATTTGAGTAGGAAGACATGAAGTATTACACAATAAACTTTTATAAGTGATCGAACGACTCTACATATAGAGACACTTATTATTTTAAGAGATTGAGAGTTTATTTATTGTATATTTAAAAATAAGTTATATACTAAGATGAAAGTTATTTTTGAATGTACCATACACCCTCTAAAAGACTGATGCAACCGATTGGTGGGGCAACAATAATCAATATTGACTATATATCTTCATGGCAAGAGCATTTATGATGATCGATGGAGTGGTCGGTACCAAACATTATGATCGGAGGATTGATAGAATAACGAGATTAAGGTCGTAATCCAAGACTTAACTTCATAAATAAGATTAGGATGTCATTAGATCACCATTAGGCCTTCAAAAAGAAAAAAAGTTCGATAAGAACACTATAAAGAGAGTATGTAAATAAAATATTTAATATTTTTGGATAATTTACATTTACTGTACTCCTTAAGATCGAACACTTACTTGAACGTCATAATGTCTTTTACAGACATCTAACCAAATGACACATGTAATAGAAGACGTCATAATGTCTTTTACAGACATTTAACCAAATGACACATGTAATAGAAGACTGAATGACACTTACAAAAGACGACAAGAAAGAAGATATGAGAATTGAAAAAATTGTGAGATTAAGAGTATATTTGACCCTATAAAAATAGATAAAATATTATAAGTAAAAGAGTTAAATATAAAATTTAAGTACAACAAAATTACCATGTACAAAAGAAATCTATAAATGTCAAGTATCATAATTGCTAAAAGAGTATGGTAATATTCTGTTTCAGCAATATTATCTTCAAAATGTTCTTTATTATATGTTTCAATATAAAAGTACAAAAAAGAAAATTACGTCAACTTTTGCACAAATTATGTTATATGAAAGTTCAATATGAATATGAGAGATGTATTTTAATGTTCAACTTTTTATTCGATTTATAAAGGGTATGTATACCCGAGACTAATCCATAATAATCATAAATGAATATTAGATAAGTGACAGTTATAAGAAATGCAATTTTCGCGTCCAATGTCCAACATAGTTTTATGTCATATTGAATTATATATAGTTAATGTAAATTTACAACATCTATGATCCAATTTAACGTAAAATTACATTGAATATTGTATAATGACATAAAAAAGTGTCAATTTTTTTTAAAGATCGATTAGTTCAAATTTAAAACCAAAATTTGAAATGCACAAAAAAAAACCAAGTATATGTATACAAACAAATATAATCCAAAAATTTGTACTAGAAGTTAGAATAAAAAGAATATAACGAAACCTAAACGAGCAAAGCAACATAATAAAACTAATTACACTAAGTTGATAAGAAAACTCGTGCATTGATCTTTTATTTGTTGCATGTCATATGTATGAGACAATGGAAATTGATCGTTAAAGAGTTGACATTTGACTCAAGTTAGTATGCAATACTCATAGTAAAATACACTTTAGCAAATGTTATAATGAGTTTCGTCTTACTAAAAATTAGTAATACTCACACAAATTATGATTTTCATTTAATACAAGATAGTCACATTCAAACAAAATTGTTTACCTATTACACTAAAGTGAGAAATAAGTACCAAAATTATTTCCATACAGCTATTTTTTTTATCATATGCCTTAGGTTACACGAATTAGAGTGACCTTATTATTCTTCTTCAGCTTAAAATATTTGAATCAGCCACAACTCTAATTGCAATAAAGACATAGGTTAGTGAATATACACTTAAAAATTTACATTGTAGTGAAAATTGTTAAACTTATCAATCTAATAAACTTTTCATTTCTTGCATAAGTATTTTTTGAAGCAAACAAAATCACATTGTTATCTAATTATACTAAGTATAATTACTAGTAACTATCAATGAGACTTGTAATGAAAGACAAATACATTAGTTATATAACTAGCATAATTATAAAAAAAATAAAAGTTAAAAAGTTAAGCATTTTAATATACGGAGCCAATTATATACATCTTTATGAGTTACTCGTCCACATTTATTTATTTATTTATATATATATATATATATATATATATATATATATATAAATGATAAATATTTAATTATTAATTTCATCTCTTATTTATTTTATTTATGTTTTAAATATTTGTATATATGTATAAAAGTTTATAAATACATATGATTTCTATAAAAAATATTTACTCAAATCTCTCATTTTTGATAATTTTTCTATAATTGTTAACATATAATTTTTTTGTATTTTTTTTTAAATTTTATAAAATTGTGTGTATTTTATTCAATTTTAATGTATGAAAATGTTTATGTTATATTAATATTGTTTTATAATAATAGCTTATTTAATTTTTTTATGATTGATTTTTTTGAGAAATAAACATTTTCTTTTAAATTGAAATGCGCTTATCATATTTTAGATGCTAAAACTAAATATAAGTTAAAATTTTATTTATTCATAATATTTTTTAAATAATTTATCAAGATAAATTTATAAATTAAAATGTGATTTTACAATTGTTTTTGTTGGAAGTTTCACATCGACTAGAGATAAGGTCAATTTATAATATATAAGTGGATGCAAACCTCACCTTACAAACCGGTTTTGTGGGGTTGAGTTAGGCTTAAACTTTACTTCTTAACATGGTATCAAAGTCAGGTTAGAGTTTATCCTAACGATGTTTGTTGGGCATGTTGTTTCACCCGCTATCAGGCTACTATCGGACCACCCATTTATATCTAGTTTCATGCTCGAGATGTATATACCTTGGGGTAAGGGGGGTGTGTTGGAAGTTCCACATCAAATAAAGATAAGGTCAATTTATAGTATATAGATAAGTGCAAACCTCACCTTACAATCCGGTTTTGTGGGATTGAGTTAGGCTTAAATTTCACTTTGTTACCAATGCGGAGCATTTATAAGATGAAGAACGTGAAAACTTTTGTTGTATTTATTTAAAAGCCTTTCGTAGAATTAATTGTTGAAAAAGGAACAACTTATTTTAGGAACCCATGTGTTGTCACATGTTTTTACTGTATGAAAAAGGGGCACACTTCTAACAAATGTAGAATAAAACATTTTGATGTTCCTAATGAAAAATATGTTCGAATTCCTATTATAAAGTAATTTCCCTCTAACCTCAAAGAACCCAAATGAGATTATGGGGACCAAAACTTTATTGTTTTGTTTTGCAGGTTAAATTTTCAAAAGGAAAATTTGGCTCAAATTTGCATTTTTCGGAAATTAACGTAAATAATCGATTACCAAGGGTAATACTCAATTATCTCGGTCTCAAAATATGAATTTTGAAAATTTGGCTCACAAATAATCGATTATTTAAAGTGATAATCGATTATCGTAAGTTAAAACGTAAAAAAATTGAATTTTTGTTTTTGGAATCTCTTTTTGATTTTAAGGGAAATATTACTTTTAGGGGAGTAATTTTTAATGAATTAAAATGACCTAAATTCTTTTTGATTTAACTAATTTAGGGGGAGCATAAAGATTAGATGATTTTTTCAAAAAGGGGGAAAAATTTTTGATTGACAACTTATGTGATAAATTCTACCTATTTGAGGGGGGAGATATATGAGTTTGTTTCATATCTTGTTATTTATCTTTGTTCTAAATCAATTACTCCTTTCCCTTTATAGTATTTGTATTGCATCTGGTACTCAACAATTTTATAATATTTGAAATACTCAACAATTTTATAATATTTGAAATAAATTTATTCTTTTGTTGAGGGGGAGAACCATTTGAGGGGAGTCTTTATTAATGATCTTTTTGCTTATGATCAAAAAGGGGAAAAAACTTCTAAACTAGTGCAATTATTACTAACATATTTATATGTTTGTAAGTCTGAAATTTATGTAGAAAATTAGAAATGCTTTTAAACAAGAGATTTTTTATCATCATCAAAAAGGGGGAGATTGTTACTAATGAGAAGAATTGGTGTCTTGAAGATATTATGGTTTTGATGATGCTACAAGATGAAGAACGTGAAGAATTTTGTTGTATTTATTTAAAAGCATTTTGTAGAATTAATTGTATAGGAATTACTTTGTTGATGTCAGAACACTTAGAAGTTTTCCTGTTTAGAGAGTCTTTGCGCAGATAATCGATTATTTGGTATAACAATTGATTATCCAAGCCTATTTGGAAAAGAGTTGCTCACGCAAATAATCGATTATGAATAATCGATTATCACTGTCTGATTTAATATTGTCCAGGTTGCGCAAATATAATCGATTATCACTCAGGATAATCGATTATCACTTTTTGAAAACCCGAACACAAATAATCGATTATCACTTACGATAATAGATTGTATTTGGCAGTTGGGAGTTGTCTTTTCATTTTCTGAACCTTGGGTTATAAATAGTGTTTTCCACAACTCTTAGAAAGTAAATTTTCATTTGAGAGTATTAGAGTTTTGTGCCTAAGGGGAACTCTCTATGAGTGAAAATGGATGTATGCCATTTGAGAATACAGTTTGTCTAAGGAAGTTCTCAAATGATAGTGTTGCCTTTTGTCAAGTCTTGTGAATAGGAGAAGCTCGCGCTTAGTGTGTCTAAGGTCGGAGCGATTCTCTTCAAGTTGGCCAAGGCAGGTTCTTCCATTTGTTTGTCGAATGAAGGTTCTTCCGTTCGTTTGTCGAAGGAAGGTGTTTTCTATTCTTTGCTCATTTGATTATCTTGTAATTTGTACAACAATATTTTTAGTGAAAAAAGTTAATCACTATTCATAGTGATTAATGACTGGACGTAGAATCTTTGATTCGAACCAGGATAAAATTTCTGTGTTGATTTTGTTGAACCCACACTCTCTGCACTTTTAGCATACCAACTGTTTGATAAAAGTTCTATAAGAAAATCAAAATTTTAAAATGGATCATTGTATCTTTGCTTATTGACCGTAACACGCTTTCTGCTCTTTAAGTCGATTTTTTATTCCGCTGCACAACTCGCTAATACCTATAAACTTCTTAACAATTTTCAAATACAAGTAATTTCTAGACTTATAAAAAATAACTAATTTTGAACATTTTTTTCTTTCAAAATTATCTTATTTTGAAGTTTAAATAAACTCAACATATATTTATATTTTCAAATTTTCAAAACAATGAAATTATTTATTTAAAATAGGATATTCATTAACAATTATTTTGAATAACTTTTTATAAAATGAATATTTATATATTTATATTTTAAGAAAAAAATATTAGTAAAAAATTACTTTACTTTTAACTTTAAACAAACTCCGCATATATTATATTTTAAACTTTTCAAAATAATAAAATTATATATCTATATGATTACAATTAAAAAATCATTTTAAATAGGTTTTTATAACACCAACATTTATATATTTATATCGAAAGAAAAAAATATTAATAAAAAGTTATTTTATTTAAACCTAAACAAACTCAATATATACTATATTTTTAACTTTTCAAAATAATGAAATTATATATTTAAAATATAATTACAATTAAAAAAATATTTTGAATAATTTTTTATAAAATCAATATTTATATATTTGTATTTAATTAAAAAAATATGAGTAAAATATCTTGCAAAATTTAAAAATTATTGAACTTGCAAAGAAAATAAAAGAAATAATTAAAAATGTATTAAAATGAATTAATTTAGTTTGGGGCTAGCCCATCTTAACCCTATCCCAACCCACTTTATGTGGGGCTTTGGGGTTGAGGTTTTTCAAAAGTCCCATATTAAGTGGGTGTTGAGACTTTGACAAGTATACCAAATCGTTTCAAGTAATAAAACCGGTAAGATCGGATATCGTTTCCCAATAGACTCGTGTCACCACACTATCGTATAATTTCCCACTAACTTAGACTAAAGAATGCTTCATAATTTGGGTTTTAGTGCAATTAAAGTAAACATGCAACATAAATGATAAAAGTGATATTTGATACCCAAACACTTGGAAATGGGAAGGTTTGAAATGATATGGAATGGTACTGTTGGGGGTATGATTTCACCTAATTTACTTTTATGTATAGAAAATCACTTCCTCTTCATTAATATGCCAATGTCAATCTACTAAATTATTCAAACCCAATCCCTTGGTAGAGAGAGCCTAGACTTCTTTATTAGGTTCCAATCCCTTGGAAGACCTAACAATTATTTTCGCATTAAGAATTGAGATTTAAGACAACCAAAGGTCCTAGTTCTATCCCTAGATACTATTTCTTTTAGGTGTTTAATCCAAGTCCAGATTTACCCAACATTTCCCAATATTAAGCAAACCCTAAAATCATGTCATGGGTAGCAACTTCACAACAAGCGTTAAGAAAACGAATTAAACACTAACAATCAATGAAAGAGACATATATTCATTCAAAACATAGTAGTTTACATAAGAGTTCAGTGGCTACATCAATCCCCAACAACAATGAAACTAGCTCTCCATGAATGGAGAGCTTGAGCTTACAATAATGGTGGAAATGGAAGAAGGAAGAAGACCCCAGGAAGAAGATGGATTGTTTCCATAGCTCCTAGCTCACCTCCAAGTGCTCCAACTAAGAGAAAACGCGTCTGGGTGTCAAAAGATGTCAAGCTCTTCGTGCCTCTGAGTTAAATAGGGCAAATCTGCCATGTAAGCAAAGTTGGCGCTCAACCCCCAAAAGGAGGGGGGCTCAAGCGCACGACAGTCATGATGCAATGGCGCTCAAGCCCCCATAAGCCAGGGGCGCCCGGGCTAACTTCAGCAGAATTCTGATTCTTCATTTTTGTTGTTTTTCTTGCTTTCTTTGGTCTCCAGTGCCTTCATTTGATGCATAAACTTCTTTCAACTACTTTAAACACATAAAAGCAGGGATTAGTGATCAAAATATCTCATTAGAGCTTAAGGTGCAACCACTTAACAAACTAAAAAAAACTAGGATTTACAAGGTAAGAAGTTAAGGAATGGTTAACGTTTTCTCTTAATTCATTACTGGAATCATGGTAAAATATATCATTATCAGTGGGCTAAAAAAAATGGGGCTTGATTTTAGAAAGGGTCAGGATTAACTCATGGGCTAGGGACTCAAATAACACCTCTAGCCACCCTTGGAGTCTGATCGAGCGGTTGACTGATTCGAGCTCTAGTGTGCTCTTATCGTAGATCATTTGGTCAATAGCTAACCAGGCAGTCATACATTACACAATCAATTTGATTTGGTTATACTATAATATTATTGAATACTAATTATATTTTAATAACAATTACATCCATAACTTTCATTGCAATTAGCTTATATTGAGTATATTTAACTTAGAAATATTATAATGATAAATAAAATTTAGGGTTAAATATGTTTTTAGTCCCTAAACTATAAAGCGAATTTGATTTTAGTCCATCTTTCAAAGTAAGGTACATTTTAGTCCTCCTCCTTAAGGAAACCATAATTTTTCGTCCTCCAAAACCAACGACGTTAAAAAGAATGTGAGGTGGCTAACGCTGGTGTGCCAGGTCATTTTTTCTTTTCTTCTTTTTTGACGTTGTGCCTCCCTCTTCCTCCATCTCTGCATCTTCATGCTCAGTTTCTCTCCCTCATTCTTCCACTCTTCTTCATGCCCAGCATCTCGCCCTCCTTCTTCCATTCTTCTTGTCGTGCCGCCATATCACAAAACTCTTCTCAAAGATCACAAAACTCTTCCATCCATCCGCCCATCCGGCGTTAGCTCCGAAGCGACAACGTCGTCCAAGCGTCCGTCTAGGAGAGATCGACGACCAACACACTGCCTTTCATGGCCACGACTCGCATACGCGTCGCCCGAGCATGACGCCATGGAGCTAGCGGACTCCGAAGGAATCTTCAAGATCTTTCCTAAAACTCTTCCATCCATCCGCCCAGAAATTATAGATCTTAATTGTGGTTTATGCTTTTGTATTTTCAATCTGGATTGAGCTGATAAACTCTGAATTTCATATTTCCCATAATTTAATTTTTTCGTATCAGGAGACATGCAAGTAAATTTTGGCTTAACCCCCAGTTATTGATCTCTAAGCTCCCTTAACTGCATCTGGTACTTTACTTTGAGTAAAGGACTCGGTTGGCCACTGGACACATAGCATACATAGAATCTATAAAAAGAGTTTCAGCAGCACTTCGTGATTACATTGAAAGTGATGAACATCGCGAGTTCTCATTGGACAATGCCATCACCCCACCTTTCACACCTGTGAAGAAGAAAAGTGGCACGTGATTCATTCCTATATTAGCAAAACCCTTCGCAGCAATAGGAGCTATTGAGTTTGGGATCGAACCAAACTCTACTTTGAAAGTGAATTACCTTAGACCTGGTGGTAACCCAGCAATTTCAGTTGAGGAAAGGCCTCAATCTCCGGAAAGGGTACGTGTTGAGACATATTATCCTCCAATGCAGCAATATGGCTTTGATGGATTTTTCAACATGCAATCCTCACCGGTGAATCCCTCAATTTTTTCCTATTCTCCCAATAATAGGCCTAGTATCCCTCCCCAATGGGATTTCTTTTGGAACCCCATTTCTGTTGGAACAATCGATACCGTTATAGAGTCGCGCAGCGGAATAAAATATTCGGAAAGCGTGTTACGGTCACAAATCAAGTTTTGATGGTCCGTTTTAGAAAAACAATTTTCTTAGAGAAAATTTATCAAACAGTTAACATGCGTAAAAAAATGAGTGTAGGGAATAAGAAGATCAACACAGAATTTTTATCCTGGTTCGAATCAAAAGATTCTACGTCCAGTCGTTAATCACTATAAAAAGTGATTAACAATTCCACTAAAAAGATATTTCACAACTTACAACAAATATTGAATAAAGCAGATAAATAAACCTTCCTTCGACGAACGAACCGGAAGAAGAACACTCTGCCAACTCGAAGAGAACCGCTCCGACTATCGACAAACGAAACGTGAGCTTCTCCTATTCACGAGACCAGGCAGAGCACCTTGCTAACTCGAAGAGAGCTTGCTCCGACTATCGACACACGACACGCGAGCCTCTCCTGTTCACGAGACCAAGCAAGGGAACAACTTCTGAGAACTTCCTCTGACACACAGTATTCTGCAAGAGCTTCTGTTCAACAACGTTTTTTTCTGATTTCTCCAAATCAAAATATATAGCCAAGTACACTGAATGCCAAAGGTCAGCTCCCAACTGCCATGAATAATCGATTATTGTAAGTGATAATCGATTATTCAAGTCCGTTACAGGGTTTTCAAAATGTGATAATCGATTATATGAAGAGATAATCGATTATTCCTGTATGACTTTGTGATAATCGATTATTGCCATTCCATAATCGATTATTGCAGTTAAAAATGCAAGTTTACAAGGTTTACAAGAATTTCCTACTACATTTAATTTCTACAAATTGCTTTTAACTAATTCTAATATCTTCTTCAACTAAAACTTCTTGTAGCATCATCAAAACAAATTTCTTCAAGATTTACCAATACTCTTTATTGGTAACAATCTCCCCCTTTTTGATGATGATCAAAAATTCAATTTTAAAAGCAAGTTTGGCTTACCTGCAAAACATACAAGCTAACAAACAACAACAAGGTTAGCAATACCTGTAATAATTTATACTTCTCCCCTTGTATTATTCTTCTCCCCCTTTTTGATCAGAAGCAAAAAGATCGGATGTTGAAGGCTCCCCCTAAATATGATCTCCCCCTCAATTAATCAAAGGATGCATATAATCAAGAGATCATTTTATTTATGAAAATAAATATTACATTATAAGAAGAATGGACAAACTAGTCGTTTATGGTCGTTTATAGCCGTTATGGGATGCTCCAACGGCTCTATTTTTGAACCTGTCAGCGTGATAATCGATTATGGCTTGTGATAATCGATTATCAGTTCAATAATTACTGCCCAGAATTGCATGATAATCGATTATGCATAATGATAATCGATTATCTGCTCAAGATTTTCCAGAATTGATTTTAATGCATGAATAATCGATTATAACTTAGTGATAATCGATTATGAAGCGTTAAGTTTACGAAAAATGCAAAAATTTGCATAGATTTTGATTCTAAGATATGTCTAACACTCCTAACTCTCTTCTAAGCTCAAAAAATCTATCTCCAAGGTTAACAAGAAAGCATTTCAGCTAGCACAATCAGTTCAGAAACTAATTTTGACAACACAAATTTCAACTTCCCAAACACCAACTATGATTCATGCACTCTCATATCCCAATTTGTTCAACTTCATATATTCAACTATGCATATCAAAACAACATATGAAAAAATTCAATCACAAGAGCTGATTCAGGTGCTATCTTTCAACATTTTTTAAACAAAATAATTTACATCAAAATTATGCAAATTTGATAAGTTCATTTTCTGCATCCAGGCTCTCAATGTATATTATCATAGCTCATTCGTTATGCATTTGAACTTAAAAATAAATCTCCACAGAACCAACTTTGAAATAGAAATGACAATTTAATTTTCACATATCTTAATCATTAAAAATTGCTAATGAAAATCTATCGGCCAACTCATTTAAATGACTTTTTCATAGTTTTTGATGCTTGACAGAGATTACACCAAAGTAACTTCAAAGTACTCATGAAATTGAATACTAAGCCAGTTAAACACAAATTCAATAGATAATTATCAACAAAGCACTGAAATAACAATGCACATGGCTTTACATGACATGAATGAAATTCAACACCTGAATATTTTAAATAAATGAATTCACTTGATCAAAATGTGTAAACAGACACGAACATACCACAGGATGAATGAAACAGTGATCAACATATCATTTTCTCAACCAGGCATGAATATAACAGTAACTAAATAATGGAAGATCAAGTAAATACAGGATGCAACACCACAGTTTAAACAACACTTAGCTCAATTACTTGGTGCTTGAATGAAGGCTTTTGGATACCACTTGATGGAGTTACATCCTGGTTTGTAGCATCACTTCAAAGAGCATAATACCATAGAGCTCTCTTATCCTTTTGAAAACTTAACCTGCAAAGTAAAAACAATAGAGTTTTGGTCCCCATAATCTCATTTGGGTCCTTTGAGGTTAGAGACAAATTACTTTATAACAGGAATCCAAGCATATTTTCCATTTGGAACATCAAAATGTTTAATTTTACATTTGTTAGAAGTATGTCCCTTTTTCATACAATAAAAACAACAAACATCATGCACCTTGTTTTTCACAAAAGTCCCTTTCTCAACCCAAACTCTACGAGTTCTCTTAACTTTAGACTTTTTATGAAGATGCATGTTTATATTTCTAAGATTGCTCTTCCTAAAAACATTTTGAACATGTGAGATAGGCTTGATTTCTTTAGAAAGTAAATTTTCCAATATGTCAATGTCAAACATGTGACTTTTACAAGATAAACACTCAACAGGTTTTTCATTTGAATTAGATTCAGACAATTTTGTTTCAAGATTACTAACTTTGTTTCTTAATATGACTTCCTCATCTAATGCATTATCATACTTAATTTGCAATTGTTTAAATTCCTTTTTCAAATTTTTATGATCAACATTCAATTTTTCAAATTCATCAAGCAATTCAAGAAAAGCCTTTTGTACATCAAATTCACTAGATTCAAAGCTGGAATCACTTACTTGGCTTCCAGTATCTTCTGATTCAGCCATTAGACAAATATTGGCTTCTTCATCTGAATCACTTGAGCTTGTTGAGCTAGATGTATTGTCTTCCCAAGCTATGTAAGCTTTCTTCTTCTTTGGGAATTTCCTTTCTTTCTTTTCTTCACTTTTCTTGTTCTTTGGACATTCAGTTTTCATGTGTCCTTTTTCTCCACATCCATAGCATTTAACACTTGAAGAAGATTCTTGATTTTCTCTCCTTTCTTTATGAAATTTGTCCTTACCTTTTGCCTTCATAAACTTGGCAAATTTCTTTATCATGAGGCTCATGTTCTCCTCATCATCAGAATCATCATCTTCAATCCTATTAGATTTCTTTACTTTGGAGATTTCGGACTTGAAGGATAGTGTCTTTCTTTTGCCTTGATCTTCTTCAGCCGTCAATCTTCTCAACTCAAGCTCATGCTCACGGAGTTTCCCAAACAAAATTGGCATTGACATTTGAGTGAGATTTTGAGACTCAGAGATGGCAGTTACCTTTGGTTGCCACGACCTGTCCAATGATTTCAAAATTTTTACATTCAATTCATCAGTATCAAAAGTCTTACCCAACCCTGTCAAGTGGTTCACTATGTGAGTGAAACGCTTTTGGACATCAGAAATTGTTTCTTCAGGTTGCATTCTGAACATCTCATATTCCTGAATGAGAGTGTTCTTCCTTGCACGTTTCACATCCTCTGTTCCTTCATGTGTGACTCTCAGAACTTCCCACATTTCCTGTGCTGTCTTACACACAGAAATTCTATAAAATTCATCAAGCACAACAGCAGATGAAATAATATTACGAGCCTTAATATCAAATTGAGCTCTTCTATTTTCCTCTAGAGTCCAGTTAAAGTATGGTTTTTCTACTTCTACACCATCAATAGTTCTTTTTGGAATATAGGGACCATTTAGTACAGCTTCCCAGATGCCTCTGTCAACAGACCCCATAAAAATTTCCATTCTGACTTTCCAGAATGCATAGTTATCACCAGTAAAGAGTGGTGGTCTGTTGACTGAAGCACCCTCGGCATATACTTGAGTTTGATGACCGGCCATTTTCGAAAAAAAATTTGAAAAAATATCAAAGCAAGCTCTGATACCAATTGTTGGAACAATCTGTACCGTTATAGAGTCGCGCAGCGGAATAAAATATTCGGAAAGCGTGTTACGGTCACAAATCAAGTTTTGATGGTCCGTTTTAGAAAAACAATTTTCTTAGAGAAAATTTATCAAACAGTTAACATGCGTAAAAAAATGAGTGTAGGGAATAAGAAGATCAACACAGAATTTTTATCCTGGTTCGAATCAAAAGATTCTACGTCCAGTCGTTAATCACTATAAAAAGTGATTAACAATTCCACTAAAAAGATATTTCACAACTTACAACAAATATTGAATAAAGCAGATAAATAAACCTTCCTTCGACGAACGAACCGGAAGAAGAACACTCTGCCAACTCGAAGAGAACCACTCCGACTATCGACAAACGAAACGTGAGCTTCTCCTATTCACGAGACCAGGCAGAGCACCTTGCTAACTCGAAGAGAGCTTGCTCCGACTATCGACACACGACACGCG
Organism: Vigna angularis; assembly: GCF_016808095.1. Lineage (NCBI taxonomy): Eukaryota > Viridiplantae > Streptophyta > Magnoliopsida > Fabales > Fabaceae > Vigna > Vigna angularis. The sequence goes on along the minus strand of NC_068973.1, from coordinate 10,496,013 downwards.
AGCCTCTCCTGTTCACGAGACCAAGCAAGGGAACAACTTCTGAGAACTTCCTCTGACACACAGTATTCTGCAAGAGCTTCTGTTCAACAACGTTTTTTTCTGATTTCTCCAAATCAAAATATATAGCCAAGTACACTGAATGCCAAAGGTCAGCTCCCAACTGCCATGAATAATCGATTATTGTAAGTGATAATCGATTATTCAAGTCCGTTACAGGGTTTTCAAAATGTGATAATCGATTATATGAAGAGATAATCGATTATTCCTATATGACTTTGTGATAATCGATTATTGCCATTCCATAATCGATTATTGCAGTTAAAAATGCAAGTTTACAAGGTTTACAAGAATTTCCTACTACATTTAATTTCTACAAATTGCTTTTAACTAATTCTAATATCTTCTTCAACTAAAACTTCTTGTAGCATCATCAAAACAAATTTCTTCAAGATTTACCAATACTCCTTATTGGTAACAATTTCTTCTTTGGAAAACTATGGCTATCCTGCAAAAAGTATTGATCATGCTGCAATGGATGATGAATACAAAGGACTCAGGCAGGTTAGAGAAGAAGAAGGAATACTAGACCTAGAAGAAGATGAAATTGAACATGAAGATGGTGTTGGAAAAAGAAATGTAGCAGAAGAAGCAAGGAAATAGATGGAGGAAGAGGGAAGGAGAGAATCAGTCAAAGATTGACTCAATGTTAGAAAAGAAAAAATGACCTGGCACACCACCATTAGCCACCTCACCTTATTTTTAAGGTTGTTAGTTTTGGATCAAAAATTAAAGTTTCCTTTAGGAGGAGGACTAAAATGTACCTTACTTTGAAAAAGGGACTAAAAACAAATTCGCTTGATAGTTTAGGGACTAAAAACATATTTAACCCTAAAATTTATATGTGACTTTTATTAATTGATTTGTATCAAAGGCGTATGGCCTTTCAGTAAACTACCTTTTTTTAGGAGTTCTCTTCACTCTCAAATATTTTCACCTATGTGAAGATCATCTCTTTCTCACATCACTCAATTCATTTCCCTTAAACATATACAAATAAGTTTAAACAAGCAACTAAGTCATTGTCTCCTACTCTCTCACAATCAGAATATCTCTAAAAGAGAACACACCCTAAGAGAAATTTAAATACATCTTTCTCTATCAACTCTTTGAGTGACATTTTATGAATAAAATCATGACAAGAGTTTCAGGTTCCAAAGTGGTAATACCTTGGATGTGGTGATTGACTTTAACAATGTTATCTAAGCAAACCCCTTTAGTTTTTATCTAACAATTTTATCTAACAATGTGGATAAGGTTAAACCCCTTTAGTTGTCCCTATTTATGTAGGTTTTTCCTAGTTTGATCCCCATTTTTTTAAAAACCCCAATTGAGTACTAAATTGTGCTAATTTGAATCAATTCGACCCATGTCGTTAAATTAGGTTAACAGGATTAAGTTTTTGATAACTTGGCACCTTGACGTGGTAAGTTTGTAGTACGTGGCCTTCATAGAGGTTTTATACGTGGAATTTCATAACATTAAACATTTTAAAATTAGGGTTTGGTGGTCGAATTTATGAGTTTTGTTGTGCGTAGGTTTCTTGGAGGTGGTTCTTGAGGAAGATGATTCGAACAACGAAAAATTGTTATGGCTGCTGACGGCGACGATTTGCGAAGAAGTCACTATTGGAGGTTTGTTGCGTTTTGCGATTCTTGTGAGAGAACAGAATTTGCTCGCGATTTGACCTCACCTCTCTGGTCTGTGGTTAGGGTTCGAAAATGGTAGAGGACGAGACATTGATAGCGGCCTGAAGGAGATTCATCGGGGTGAAGAAGGTGTTGGTCGCAATGGCCACGACACCGCGATGAGACGCCCCAAGAAACGCAAAGACGAACTTGGGGCAGTTGGGGAGAAGGATCATGATGATCTCGCCCTGTCGCACGCCCAATCTATGGAGGCGTGGTCTGACAAATTTTGGAAGCAGTAGGCATGAAGGGGAAGGTGTTTGGGGACGTATATATCAGGAAGCTTGGACCTGAAAATAAAGTCCTTCCCCTGTTATGTTTCAATGGCCATTCCTTAATTACACCAACCTAGAAAAAATAAGACACAAAATTTGTGTTTGGCTAAGATAAGAGGAACTCAGAGTTTGATTGGTTCTATGTGATCTGAGGTGTTTGTCCACTATTTTTCTGGAGGGGAATTTTTGTGAAGAGTTGTGACGTTTGACAATGTCCTCTACTGATAATAATCACAGGCCTTCTCCACAAATTTCTTCCTTTGGCCGCTTTATATATCGTCTCAGGCATGAACAAGTTCATTCTTTGGAAGATAATCACAGATCCAGTACCAGGGATTCGGAGCTTGAATCATTCCAAAAACAGGTTATTGATCGTTTTTAGGACCTGTTCAGGGCTAGTGATGATGAATTGCTCTCAATTGATTGGATACAGAAGCTCCTGAATGCTTTTATCTGCTGCCACGAGAAATTCAAAGCTATTATGTTGAACAATAAAGAGCAACTCTCGAATTCCCCTCTGGACCGATCAATCTCTGAATACCTTGAGAGGCTGGTAAAGGATGAGTTTTTACGGTGGTGATAGTTTATGTATTTCTTCTCCTTCACCTATCATTATAGAAGATAGCTTTATTGAAAAAAAAAAGAATTATTCTAAACCAAATGAACCATTATTTATTTCATAAGTGTCGGAGGACAGGGAAATGTTTACAGGGCTGACTTCCCTTCAGGTGAGGTCTATGCGGTGACAGATGCCCTGTTCTTGTTTAGATTTTAGAAACCCTATTTTTAATTTTTTTTATGAAATTCCACGTATAAAGGTTTCAGAATGCCAGGTTTAAAAAAATTTACACATCAACTTCCAACCTCAGCAAAAATTTAACCCTGTTAAGCCAATTTAACGGCAGGGGTCCAATTGATTCAAATTAACACTATTTAGGACTCAATTGGGGATTTTAGAAAAATGGGGATCGAACTGGAAAAAACCTACATAAATAGGGAACTAACTAAAGGGTTTTAACCTTTAAACAAGAAACTAAGTCACTGTCTCCTACTCTCTCACAATCAGAATATCTCTAAAAGAGAACACACCCTAAGAGAAATTTAAGTACATCTTTCTTTATCAACTCTTTGAGTGACATTTTATGAATAAAATCATGACAAGAGTTTCAGGTTCAAAAGCGGTAATACCTTGGATGTGGTGGTTGACTTTAACAATGTTATCTAAGCAAACTTGGGGTGAGAACATCGATGTCATTTATAGGGACAAAAATCAGGTTTCAAAGATAAATCTTTGTTTTCGTTAGCGTTCATTCCTCTTATACCTTGATTAAAGAATTTTCTCCATTACACCTAATAGTTTCATATCGCTTAGGACTCAAGGTCAAAGTCAATTTAAATACACTTTTATCCTTTAACCCTCTAAGACATCTTTTAAGAAAAAAAATCATGATAGGAATTTCAGGTTTCAAAGCCAACAATATTTCAGATAGAATGATTAACTCTAATAATATTATCTCAATAGACTTGAGATATATATATATATATATATATATATAGACAGACACGTACGCAAATGTGTGCGTGTTCTTAATCAATTACTATTTCAAAACTTTTATCTACACAGTTTTAACATATTGACATAGTGAAAAGAAATACAAAAATAAAATAAAATAAAAATAGACTTTTATTAAAGAAGGGATAAAAAAATACAAAATGTTATTTGCAACACACAACTCAACTCCAGGTACAAAAATATAAAAGTTGAGAAAAATGACAAAAACTAAACTAACCAAACTAAATCTAACATAACCCAGAAACAAACTAAACACAACTAACAACCAATATAAAACGTTGATAGATGGACCCACAATCACAGAACATAGGTAAGCTATAATATTTAGAAGATTAAAAAGCTCATTTTTAAATCACACATTTTAAATATTCACTTGAATCTCAAATAATTTTATCATCTCATCAATTACACATAAGTATCTTTATTGACATTGTTCTACTAGTTTTGGAAGACTTATATGTTGAATTTAACTCATATTCTACACCTATCATGTAAACTTTTGATACATTTTAGAAAAATCACTTAAAATTTATTTTTCCCAATATCTCAAAACCCAAATTATCTTCATATAACAAAGTTATTTTCGTATAATTTTCAAAAAACCGATTCTTTTTCATATCAATTTTTATTTTAAGAATCTTTATCGATTTACACTATATAAATATATATATTTTTATGTGAGTTGGAATATTTAGTAAAATCCAAATATCCTAAAAATATTCTTATTTATATAGCTCTCAAACTTACTTATGCACTAGTTTAAGAGAAAAATGTTTTAGTACTGTTCATCTTATAAATAAATATATGAAAGGTCTATTTTTAAAGCTATTGTATAGGTTCAATCTTTTTTTTTTCTTGTCTATAACCAGAATTCACAATGAATAATATTTAAAGTTAAAAGCGCCAGGGGAAGATTAGGAAAAAGTCTAACTGAATTAGCATGTGTGATTAAGTTATGCTATTAAAATAAATTAAGAAACCTAGCTCAAAAGATACTGCCACCCGTATAAAAAATGAAGATCGATCATAATGCTATACTGCATATAAAAGCAACGTTGGGCCCAAAACAGAAGATAATATTATTTTATGATGGCGAAAAGAAAACAAATATATCCATGAAATATTCTGAAAAGAAAGGTTTCCATAAAGAGACAAGATAAAACACAGGATAACAGCAGATAAAACGGACCACCAATTGCCACGTATTAAACACCACACAAAAACTTCTTTTTTCTCATAAACGTTATGTGCTCTAACATAGCAAAAAAAAAAAGGAATCCCACTCTCCACTCTACACTTTTCAATAAATAAACTATATTCAATTTGTATCTTCTCAATCACTGTAATATAATCATACACTTAAAGTAAAGTATTCCTGAGCAACACAATGTTAATGCTGTATTTTTACTAAATTATGCATATTGATAATGAATGAATGAATTTTAAAATAGTTAGCTTAACATGAAACCAAAGATTATTTATAATTAGCTCATATAATCCTTATTAAAGTGGTAAAAACATTAAAAAATAGCCAATTGCATATTAAGAATGGGTCCGCCAGCTAGCTTCACTTAAACTAATATATCTCTTCACTTGTTTTGGGGAAAAAGAAAAGCTAATGTGATATGTGTCCCTAATCTGATTAATGTGATTAAGAAAAAATAATAATAAAAGGATAATGATACTTTGACAACATTCTTTTAACAACATTCTAATATTATGTACGTGTCATTATGTGATTGGTCCATGTTAGTGTTTATGATTATTATTATTGATTGTGGAATAATTTTGAACTAACCACAGAATGACACGTAAATGATGTTAAAATATTGTCAAAAAAATGTTGTGAAAGTATCATTATCGATAATAAAATTATATATATATATATATATATATATATATATATATATATATATATATATATATACTAAAAAGAATATTTCTCATAATGTTATCATCACAATCAATGATCTAAGCTACAATTTTGAATTATATGCGTATCAAGTACATCACATGATAACTCACATTAAACCTTATTTTAAACATCTCTGTCCCCTCACCACATCTCTTCTCCTCTTTCCTTTCTCTCTCTTATATTAATCACTTCCTCCCTCACACATTCGCTGCAACAACGCCACAATTCACTTTTCCCTCTCACCGGAAAATGCCTCTCTCCTCCGCCTCCGCCGCAGCCCCTCACTCTGCCTCCTCCGCCGAGATCATGCTCTTCGGAGTCAGAGTCGTCGTGGACTCCATGAGGAAGAGCGTCAGCATGAACAACCTCTCCCAATACGATCACCATCGCGATACCGCCGCCGCCAAAGATGACGCCGTCGCCGCCGGCTACGCCTCCGCCGATGATGCCGCTCCGAACAACTCCGGGAAAAACCGCGACCGCAAGCGAGGTCCGACCAACACCTTCTGGAACTCTCTGACACGCTTTATAATTTATATAAATAAATCAATCAATAAATAAATACTTTATCAACTAGAATTCATTGTTCACTCCGCCAAAAAAATTAGATGATTTTTCAGACTATACTTAAATGCATGCCTGAGACCTAAGTTGATATGGATAATTAATTTTGATCGGTGAGAGAATCGTATCATATGAGGTATGTTAGTTAATCTAAGTGTTGTATTTTTTTTCCCATTATTTTTAATGTTAGGTTTGTTGTATTATAGAATAGAATATAAATGTTTAAATTCATAATTAAATGTCGATTTTAATTACTGAGATTTAAGTAGTTATTAATGATAGGAGATATTAATTTTAACCGGAGAGAGGATCTATGTTAGTTAATCAAAGTTTTGTATTTATTTTATTGCATGTTGATTGTGGATTTGTTGTGAGATAAGTATGAATATGAATGTGATTATTGATTTGTTGCATTAAGAGAGTGTTGTTTGTGGATATTTGGGGGATGATCAGGGATTCCATGGACGGAGGAAGAGCACAAGCTGTTCTTGGTTGGGTTGCAGAAAGTGGGGAAAGGTGACTGGAGAGGAATCTCAAGGAACTATGTCAAGACACGGACTCCAACTCAAGTTGCTAGCCATGCTCAAAAGTACTTTCTCCGCCGTACCAACCTCAATCGCCGTCGCCGTAGATCCAGCCTCTTCGACATAACCACCGATTCGGTAAGTTGTGTTCAGGTAAAGTTTGATGTTAATTTTGTACATGAAATTAGGTGCTGAGTCAACGCGTTATTAATCGATGTTGGTGGTGGGATTGAAATTTTAGCGTGCTTTCTTTTGCCGTGTTAGGAAAAACAAAGTATAGAAACCAAAGGAAAGGGGGAAGAAAAAAAGTTACCTCACTGTTTAGTTTCAGTTGATTTTTTAGATTGGTGGATTATTGTTTTCAAAAATACTTTTATTTTTTAAAATTTTGTTTATCCCTTGGGTTTACTTAGAGTGGCGTGAAACAGTTCCTTGTTTTTCCGTTTTAATATTGCCAGCAATGGGGAGGTTTAGTCTAATTTTCGCACTATTTCGGTTCAAAACTTCGAAATCCAGTGGAAAGATCGGAGCTTCCTTGCATTTGCTTGTAAAAGGGGAAATGGAATAAAAAATGTTTTATGAAACCTAACGAAACTTGTGTCGTTTGGTTATGTATCTTATCTTTAGTTAATTAATTAATTGATACAGTCCTTTGTTGTTCAAGAGAAACTCCAACGGAACAAAATCACGTGATTTCAGGCTTTATAGCCCAAGAAGCTAACTACTTTGAACTTGGAGAACCGGAGAAAGAAACCTCTGTGTTATTTTAGTACCAATCGTTCAGTTTCCATGGTTTGATACGGGAGGAAGACTTATATATGGATGAGAAAAAAAAAAGGAAAAACAGTGCGAGGAAAAAAAGAAAAAAAAATTAAATATAGAAAAGAAAGGGCAGAATAATTTTGTTGGGATGAATTAGTGAAAAGATGGAAAAATTTAAATGAAATTGTTTTGATTGAAAAAAAGGTCATAAATATTAAACCAGAGATTGTATTGTTATCATATCATTTTAGTCTTATAGATTTAAATTAAATTATTTATTATAATTTTTTTTCTCAACTCCATCCAATTCCTTTACTTGTGGTCCTTTATCAGAATATTGAGGTTTTTATTTAATTTTTTTCACACATTTTTTTCTCTTTTTCTCTTAGTTTCATATTCAAATATTTGAATCTTTTACTATTTTGAATATCTTTACTTGAAATTGGTTATAACTGGACATTGCATGAAAGAAAAGAGAAAGGCAGAAAAAGTAAAAATCAATGTTATTAAGTATTGTTTTATTTGCTAATTTTCTAATCCTTTCTTCTCGGTTTGGAAAAGAAACAGAGTATCATGATAAAAAATGTTTTCGTTGCAAATTAACATAAACGGAAAAAAGAGAAGAAAAAAACAACAACCCTGTAATCATCACATTTTTAATTTCGTCTGTGCTAAATCAATCAGAACAAACATGGCCTTATTATCCGGTACTTATTGGCTGCTATATCTCAACATGTACTGTGAGATCAATAATTAATTACTGTTTAGGGTATGACAGCAACTTGAGTAATTTGTAATGATCTTATTCAATTTTTGGTCAGGTCTCTACAACCCCGATGGAAGAAGGACAGATTCAGTATCAAGATAATGTGTCTCTTGTGCATCCCATGTACCCTGTTACCCCTGAAGGAAGCAACATGAACGGATTTTCCAAGTTGCCTATGTATTCGAAGGACATTGGTACTGGAGCTATGTCAGCTCAAGCTGGGAATCCAATGAAAATACTTACTTTGGGACAAGGAAATGTGGAGCAGAATGGGCCTAGTACTAAGCTAGTTTGTACAACAGCCCCTAATATTGTTCCAGATTATAAAGGCTCCACAGCGTCTGATATCACCGCCACCAGTTTAAGTTCACTTGATCCACCAACACTGTCTCTCGGGTTATCTTTGTCTTCTAGTCAAAGACAAACCTCATCAATACATTCAGCTTTTCATTCACTGTCGTGTTTCAACAATGGAGATAGCTTCATAACCGTTGCTTAGAAAATAACATAGATCTGTTGCCCAATCTAGAGCAGCTTTGGATTCAGAGATTTTTATCTCAAATCTCCTTTCTCTTTTGGTGGGAGAAGGATAAAAGATGTTAAAGGAAAAAGGACGATGAATTAGAGAAGGCAATAAGGTAATAAGTCACCAAATTGATCCTTCTGTTCCTTGTACAGACCCTGGAAAGGTCCTGTCATGGTTTTGTTTATTGTTTATTGGCTCTTTTTTATGTTTGTAGTTACTATAACTGAACATAACGAACTACTTCCTGTTAATTTTTAATGAATATATATCTGGACTATACCCAGGAATGATTTCTAGATCTTCTCGGGAGGAATTATATAGATGAATTTTATGATTGTCACTGTACGTCATATCCTTAGCAAATTGACTCCATTTTTTGTTTTTCTTAGTGAATACATGACCTAGTTTACTCCTGCAATCAATGTTATATCAGAACTGCCTGCTCTACAGGTTTTGAAATTGGCAATTGCATTGTCCCTGTTAGTCCACAATAACCACAGTTTCCATCGTTCTTCATTGGTCAGGAAACGTAAAATGTTTTTTTTTTTTTTATCAACAAAGGTTAATTTTAGTATTTTGTTAGTGGGAAGATGAATCAATATCTTTTCTCATTTTTTTTCTAAACTTTTCAAACAATTTTTCAATTATTAAATGTTAATAGAAAAGTTGAACTCGTGACTACTTTCACTTTTTTCCAATTCGTTCACTTTCTTCCCATTTTTATGTCCAAGTCAATTTTATAGTTCCACGTAAAATGCTTGTTGGCTACACAACTTGTATTATTGGTCCTATAGTTGGTGTGCATTTCTAGTGATAGTGGGATATGATGATCTATTGTTGTGTCTCTTCTCACAGTTGCAAGCACCATGCGGGGTCGGGTTGTCAATTCAGACATTCGACAAAAGAAGTGTCCTACATGTTAAGCACCTATAAATAATCATTACTTTTAGTTAAGATCAAGTGCAGGTTTTGAGATGATGCTCTGAAACTTTTCCTTTTATTTTAAAGTGGTAACAATGCGTGAACACAAATATTGTGTCTAGATGCTAGATCCAATGTGATTTTTTTTTTTGTTTCTGTTAAGGTAACAATATCTTCTAAAGGAAGAAACCGAGGGCGTGTTGACCCAAAAATGTTTTGTTCATACAAGACTTCCTACTGGATGAACCTTGTCAAACTAAGTTAATGTTTAAACTCCCTGAGCAGTGTTATTATATAGTTTATTTCTTAATATGATCTTTTATTAATGTTTTATTTAAATTAAAAAATTTAAATTTATTGAATTTTAATTATTTCATTAGATGAAATATTTTAATTATCAATAAATATAAAATTTATTTAAATATTAAATAATTATATATAATTTAAACATATAAATACTGGTAATTCTTAGTTGATTTTGGTTAATTTTATTTTCTAATAAAAAAAAATTCAAGAATTTTTCCATTGTAACTTAATCTCTAATCAATTGTAATATTGCTTTTAGTTTGTATGAATCCTTTGATCATCAAAGGAAAATATTAGATAAATCATCATCTTTTGTGTATAAGTATTTCAAGTTATACATGAACTTTAGGAATCCTACATGGTTGATCCTAAATATGCATTTATTTCTATTAACAAACAATGTTTCTTTCTTAAGAGTTTTAAGCGCACTCCTTAGATACTCATCTAATCAAAATATCATCAAATTAAACTACAAAAAAAAAAACTTGCCTATAAAAGGGTGAAGTACATTATACAATAACTTTATGAATGTGTTTGGTGAATTTGTGAAACCAAAAAAGCATGACTAACCATTCATATAATTCAAACTTTTATTTTGAAACTAGTTTACTATTCATCTCTTTCTTTAAGCCTTGTTTGGTTATATTTGTTTTTCAAATGAATATTGGAAACACATTCATGATCCATACTATTCATTATAATTGGCATATCATAAGTACTCTTGGTATATCCTACACTCATTTCTTTTCAATTTGTCCTTCCACTTGCTTTTGAATTTCTTAACTCTTCTGGGTTAATTCTGCTAGGTGGCCTATTTAACAAAGTAAAATTAGGAAAAAAGTTAATTTGATGTTATATTAGAGGTGGTAACCCCTTTGCAGGATCTTGGAAAACATTCTCAAATCACACCAAATATTCTTACTAAAAAGGAATATTCTCTCACAAGGTGAAAAGAGTGACATTCCTAAGAAGAGTTTTAAACATAAAGTTAATAATGAGATCCATCTATACATGATTTTCTAACACTAAAAATAGTAATAATTATAAAACTTTCAAATATATAAGTATTAAAATGGGTGAGAGAGAAATTGAGTTAACGCTCCTTATAAGATCAATATGTCTTTATAAGTTTTTTTAATCCATGCTAAAATATCCAAAAAATAATTAAGATAAATAAGAGATATTATACCTAATTATATAAAATATAATTAATTAATAAGAATTTTGCAGTTTAGTTAATTATAACCAATTATGACAAAAGAAACTTTTCTTCAAAGTAAGAAGTTATGGAATCTAGTGGATGAAGGCATTCCCATACTCATAATTGGATGAAGACAAGGAAGTAAGATTCAAAAGAGAGTTGTGGAAGAGGCCAAACTCAAGAATTCAAAGGTCAATAACTTTTTTCTTTCAAGCAATAAGGAGATTTTAGAAGAAATTTTGGACAATGAAACATCATATGTTGAAGGCATTCATGAAGACAACACAAACACTCCATAGGAATGACCCATCTGAGGTTGTCGTGGTGCATTCATGGGAGGACGTGGCAGAGGAAGATAATCCTTCAATAAAGCCACCTAGTGTTTCAAATGTCATAAACTAGGATATTTCTAGTATAAAAGGAAAAATTTATTCAATTTATGATTAGTATAAAGAATTTAAATTCATTATAAAAAAACAGTTGATCCAATTTAATATATAAATTATTTAAATTCATTATAAAACAAACAAATGATCCAATTTATGATGTAAATTATTTAAATTCACTATAAAAGAAACAATTGATCCAAATAATTCATGATAAGTATAAAGAAAACATGACAAATTTTTTATGCTCAAAACCTTTTGGTAATTCTAATTTTCATGAATGTAATTCATATTTTAACTTAATTTTAACCATTTTTTTGTTGGTATTTTATTATAGTTTCAACATTGGTAATCAATTACAACAGTGATGAATGGATTATTAGTGAAGTCGTGACCTCTTGTATGATTTTAACATTGTGTAATCAATTAAAGGTGTTCTTAATCGATTACAAGTGTCTGAAAACGTGTGAGGGTGCACAACTTCACCTTTTTTATTGTGACAGACACAACTTGTTCATTTGAAGTGGTGTGAAATTGTAAGACTTATAAAACAATTATCTAAATCTATAATAACGAATTAATTTTTGCCTTGAAACGTGAAAAAAAAAAAAACCCTTATGAAGATTCCATTGATAGTATAAAGATTCGGCGCCTTCATTGCGAGGTTAGTTCAAATTTTACTTCGTTACCTGTTCTGATTTTCTGAGTCAGACTCAGTGAAATAATAAGTTAATAAGGTTGCTACCTTGTGACCTGATGGTTTAGAAGGTAAAGTTGTATACATCACCATAAGAGTGGAATCTTGAGATTGAGTTAAGCTGTCCTTCATACGTTTCGTTTTCAAGAATTTGTTCCATTTTGATTGTGATGCCACTATTTTTAGATATTTCTAGTATAAATATAAATATCAAATGGGTCGTTTTCTTTTTGGGAGTTCCAACTATATTTCATACATCTATTTTTGTTTTTGATAAAGTTGAGCAGAACATTTTTTTTATGGCCTATGTAGGTTCCAAGTTCTGAAATATTCTACAGTTTGAATGCTACCATTGTCGGCTTAGCAGTTGATTCTGATGGACGTGAAAATATACCTGGTGAGCTTCCTAGGTAATTTGACTAACTTATGAATTCTGAAATGTGTCCTCATGTCTTGCTCTGAAACAGAGAATCATTTTTCCTACGCGTGGTTGAACCATTTTCTTCATAAATAATTTTAGAAAGAACAAAAGCTAAGTTAAAATTAACTTATACCTAATTTAAAATGGAAAACTTAAAGAAATTACATGAGGTAACTTCTAGAAATTAAGTTGTATATAAGCTAATTTTAATTTATGGAGAAATAAATTTTATTTACCTTTTATTCCTTTTCTCTTATTGACGTTGACGAAGAAACTCGATTTTAGTTGTATCAGGTTTATTCTAATTTACTAGAGTATTTGACCAGTTACTATAATGAGTAATACTTTTAGTTCACTTGAATTTAGTGCATTATATGAATATCTACAAGTATGTCTGAAATATGAAGAGTACCAATTATTTTTACTGAATACATGTACAGGAGTTCATGAAATTTAAATACAAGATCTAATAAATGTATAATTAATAATTAGTATTCATTTTAACGAATTTGGAGCAAAAAGGCTTTGGCATGGGAAAAAGAAGATGTATCTGTTTTTGTAATTGGGAAGAAAATTGGGAGAGGCATGATAGACCGTTATTTCAGGTAATTTTCTGCCTAACAGCCTCCATTGGTTTTAACAGCAAATGTTTCTTCTATTTACGGCTAATTGAGTTCCACCTTTCACATTCTCTTTTCTTTCCTTAGCAAACGTGCCACTAAGAGAGACACACGCTGAGAGAAAGATCTTGGTCTCATCCCCAACCAAGGTCTCCTTCTTCCCACATTCTAAGTTCCTATCTTTTTCTTTCTTAATCCACACCCACTTTTATTTTTATTTTTTTTTTGTTTGATCTTCGGCAGCATCACAGATTACACAAGTTTTGCTGTTTTGTTGCATTGATCTGCATGCTGTTGGGCTGTTAATAAGGACAGAGAAAACAAAATAAAAACAGAAAAACAAAAAGGAAAGAAAATTACCAACATGGCTACTCGATCATTTTCTACTTTTGTTGAGCAAGAAATGGGGAGGTTCACACATTTTGTGATCTATGTGTTGCTTGAATGGGTGCTGATATTCATACTCTTCCTTGATGGGTTTCTTGCATTTGCGGCCAATGAGTATGCAAGATTCTTTGAATTGCATATCCCTTGCTGGCTGTGCACCAGGTTTGATCATGTTCTGGTTCACAGAAATCATGATTTCTATTACAATGAGTCTGTTTGTGAGGCTCACAAGAAGGACATGTCGTCTTTGGCTTTTTGTCACAACCACAAGAAGCTCTCTGACATAAGGAAAATGTGTGAGGGGTGCCTTCTTTCATTTGCAACCGAGAAGGAATCGGATTGTGACACATACAAGTCCCTTGTGGGGATTTTGCACAAGGATTTGGAGTGCTTTGTTCAGGATGGCCAGCCGATTCAGTTGAGTTTGAAGGATGATGGGTTCATGCAGGTTGACAGATTCAACAATCAAAGGTGTTCTTGCTGTGGAGAGCCTTTGAAAATGAAGACTACCAATGCAAAAGTGAAGCACTCTTCATCGTTTGCGCGAGCCCCGAATCCTTCACCGCGAGCTTTTCCATTTTCATCATCAAAAAGCGAGGACTCTCATTCTCTGGAATTGCCTCACATGAGGTACAAAGAACTGAAGTTTATGTCATATCACGATTCCGAGCTTCACGAGGATGACTTCAATATAAATAGTCCGAATGTTAAATGTGAGTATATGCAAAACTAGATTTTCTTTCTTTGGAGTTTGCTTTAAATGTGACATGAAACTAGGATTTCCTGATACCATGCTTCTGCAGATTATATCAAAAAACGATGTCTTTCTGGCCGTATTTTAGTTTTTATTGTGCTACATATGCTTTATTTGGAATAAATAAAGGGCTGCACAAACACATTGCGTGAACAATATTAAGACAACTTCTTCATTGGGGCAACAAAAAACTTTACTGTTATTATTTCATTTAATCCTACTTTTGATCACTTGTGCCAATAGACACTGAACATTTACTCATGACATGGTATAAAATAATGATTTTGTTCCATACAGTAAGGGACGACCACAAATCTGTCTCAATGCCTCCCGTATTGTCAGAACTTGATGATCTGAATGATGAGTCCAGCAAATTCACCCCGACTTTTACAAGGGGCAATAAGTTCTTTGGTATCCCACTCACTGATTCTGCAAACAACAGTCCCAGATGGACTTACAGAATTACCAGGAAATCACCACTGGAAAAGACAGAATTTGCCTCTGAGTCTAATGAGGTAACCCAAAGTGATTTTGATGATGCCATCTTAAGCAATTTGAACAGACAAGTTCGTTTGGATCGCAAATCACTCATGGCTTTGTACATGGAGCTAGATGAAGAAAGAAGTGCTTCAGCTGTTGCTGCCAACAATGCAATGGCCATGATCACTCGGCTACAGGCTGAAAAGGCAGCTGTGCAAATGGAGGCTTTGCAGTATCAGAGAATGATGGAAGAGCAGGCTGAGTATGATGAAGAAGCCCTGCAAGCAAGTAATGATATGCTTCTCAAGAGAGAGGAAGCAATGAAATCTTTACAAGCTGAATTGGAGATTTATAAGAAACAATATGGATGCTTAGCAGAAGGAAATGCTTCTAGTAGGGAAACTATCTCGTCCCTTGGTAACAACTCTTCATTTAGTTTCAATGAAGGTCATGATAACGGAGAAGAAAAGGATCTCAACTCTAGTCAAGTTGTGTCATCTCAGGCAGAAAATGGAGAGATAAGACACAGTGAATCAGTCAAAGATTTTAAAGCAGAGAGAACATATCTTCTTGGCCGGATAAAGAAAGTAGAAAGTAGAACACCCTTCGAAGAAAGTGGAGTTTATTCCTTACTGTCTAGCTCTGACAGTGTTAATAATTTAGACAATGAGAAAGGTAACATAGCAGGCATGCCTTCATGAATAGGTAGTATTATAATTCTATAACTATTGGAGACAACATTTCCAAAGCTACATTACCACATTAGCCCTTGAGAAATTTTGTTCCTAAGTTACTGCCTCAAGGATTTAAACTTTCATTACATTAGTCCTTGGAAGATTTTGAATTTGTTTGGAAAAACTTATCAGTAAACACTTTTAGGATAAAATGAAAAGGTTAAAATAGTTTCTCCACAAGCTAAAGATAAATCATATAAGTTATACATAATCTCATTTTAACTTGTGAAGAAACTTATTTCATTTATTCTTTTTATTTTTCTCCTCTGGTGGAACTTATGCAGATACTATGGTGACATTATGTAGAGAAAAACTAATTTGAAAACAATTTATAGAAGACTAATATTGTAACATTAAGGTGATTAGAGGAGTAACTTTTTCAGCAATTTGAGAAAAAATAGTGGTGATACAAGTGACTCTGAAGGAGAAATCGGGAGGATTTGTCTAGCTTATGAACATTCCTCACAATGCTTGTGTTGTAACAGGAAAAGGAGGCGAAATCTTTCTACCAAAAGAACTGTCTTTTCTTGCTGAAAGAGTGAAGGCTCTAGAAGCCAACAGTGGGTTCTTAGACCTTGTTTCCAATAAAGATGAGAAAGATGGTGAAGGTACCAAAATTTTGACAGAGATATCACAGAATATAGAGAAACTCAGTCACCTTGTTATGAACTCCTTTGAGGTAGAGAGTGCATGATGCCTATTTTTCTTTTATAGTAACTGGCTCTTTAAGTGTTCATGAGGCTCAGAATGAAGATAATTGAACTTCTTGAGGCTCAGCCTGTAATAGAAAGACCAAAAAAGTCTTGCTTGTGGTAAAGATTCCGAGTTATTCTGATACTAAAGGTCCTTTGCCAAATGACAGCTCATGTGTTGAAAGCATGAATGACTTTCTTATGCCTCAAGAATGTCCCTGTAAATTATTTAAATTGCTCAGAGGTCAAAGACTTCAAAACTCTGAGCATGTCTTGTAATAGGTTTTTAAGATCCCCATTTCTAGGCTTCTC
The DNA here is from genome assembly GCF_016808095.1 of Vigna angularis. Lineage (NCBI taxonomy): Eukaryota > Viridiplantae > Streptophyta > Magnoliopsida > Fabales > Fabaceae > Vigna > Vigna angularis. Next base: position 10,479,452 of record NC_068973.1, on the reverse strand, counting down.
TAGCTTTACTAGGATCATTTGGACAAACTTGTCTAGGGTTTGCTTGTTTATAAGACTATTATTGTCAACCTTTCCTTTTCTTTTTTATTACATGGAAGAAATGTAAATTTTATATTCCATTCAAACAGTAAAACATTCATTAAAACTCGCCTATACTAATCAAATTCAATTTCCCAAATGCTTTTAAGTCTTGCAGGAATTAGGATATAAAAAACCTCTTTTCCAACCATCCCCATACTACACTGTTTCATTTTGTGAAATACTATATAAGCCTATTTTTGTCAATTGAACTTGATATATTTCCAGATTCATAAGTTGTTAAGCTTTTCTTATAACTAAATGAAGTTATTAACCCTTTTTCGCAATGAATAACCACCCATTATCAAATTATTAATATGGTTTTAAAACATAAAATAAAAGAAAAATTATTATTAGCTCAAACCATTTGCATAAGGACGCATGAAATGCAAATGAAAGAAGGAGTGGGGAAAATAATGTAATATAAATAAATACAATTTATTTTAATGAAGAATAAAAGTGAGAAAGAAGTATGCGAACGAGGATGATGATTGCACAGTGTTGCTCTAGAGCAGCGTTTGGGCAATTGAGGATGAGCACCACCACCACTCCCACCCACGACGATCTCGACGCCGTTTTTAAACAAAAGCGCTTACTCCGAACGCAGGTCAGAAAAACCCTCAAGTCCATTCAACCCTCCCTCAGATCTCACCAAGGTATAATAAATCTCTGTCTAAGTTTCACGGATTAAAACTTCTCTCTGTATGTTCAACTTTTTACTATTTTTCAGATAACGCCGTTCAGGACATTGTTCTCGAAGCTCCCTGGTTCAAATCCAGTCGCAGGCTTTGCGCCTACATAAGCTGCGCTGCGCTACGCGAAGTCGACACATTCAAAATCTTGTCACAAATTTTGCAACATAATGGTACTAATTGTTGGAAAAATGCAGTAATTCGTAATATGTGTTTTTTCTTGAGAAGCTGTTGTTGAGCGTTTTTGAAGCGCTTCCTCCGAATATTGTTGAGTGTGTGCAGGTGGAAAAAAGCTGTATGTGCCGCGCGTGGAGGATAAAAATAGTTTCATGCGAATGCTCCACATATCTCGAATTGATGATCTAGTTGCGAACTCAATGGACATCTTAGAACCTGCTCCGGTTGATGCTGATGGAAATGCGCGTGAAGATGGTACTTCTCTTTTGCCCCTTTTTGTTTCGTGGCTTTTGAGTAAATAAAGCTAAGGTGTTTATACAATCATGTATGTAAGTTTGTTGATTTTTTATGGCAAGAAGCTTACTGATTTTGTTCTTTTTCATTCGCCCATTCATCAATTCGAACAATTGGATGAAGATCAAACTGTGTATATTGAGCATGACACTTTAAGTGAGATTGATTGATATAAAATGCGTCGCCCGATCTTCGTCCAACCATTTTGATTGGTTTTGATCTTCTTGCTGCTTCAGCATTTTTTTAATTTGCAGTTGTGGTTATGGCTTAGTTGTGATTTTAAATAGTGGAAAATTGCAATCAAATGAAGCTAATTTTGGCCGGGCTTTACTTACCTTTCGGCCGAGGAAGTTTAATCTGGGATGAAACTTTTTGACGCTGGTAGACCATGTCCAAGGACAAAAAAGTTCAGCTAATTTCTCGCACAGATCCCAAAATCCTTGATGTTGCAACCTTAACTGGGGCTGCATTCAATTTTGTTAAAATCTTGCTGTTTAGCTTTCGTACGTATAGCATACTTGCAAAAACAAGCTGCTTAACTTTAGGATTGAAGTTTCAATATTTTCAAAAATGCCACTGTTTGAGGCCGTACTCTGTAACAGCACGTGAGACTAATTTTTGGAAACTTATCTAATTGTCAGGTATCTGGGTTTTCTTTGGGTCAATGTGAACAGTGGGCTGTTGACACATATTTGTATGCAGTTAGCTTATTCTAACTGGGGGTTTTCAGCTAAAAGATGTGAGCTCTTTTTATTTTTTTAATGAAAAACCAACAAAGTAAAGCTTCACAATAGCTTAGCTTTTACAAAGCAGCTTCCACTGGATTTCATAAAAGCTATGTGCATCCTTCTTTCCTTATTTTGGCTAATTTTTTCATTTAATTTTATTTTTCTTATTCTTTAACGGTTGACTTCCATTTAATGTGTTTTCTTATAATCCTGATTAGCATTATCAACAACCATTTGAAAGATCTCTTTGGTACAGTTATGCAGGCAAATGATCCGGTTGATTTGTTCCTTTTACCTGGTACGTTTGTCATAATCTTTATTGTCTAAGTTTGAATGTAGCTGATCGTTTTGTATTATTTTTTTCCCAGGACTTGCATTTGACAGAGCTGGAAGACGTTTAGGTCGTGGTGGAGGGTATGGTTTTTATATTTGTTTCTCCTTTCTAAGCTAAAGAGTTGAAACCAACCTCATTATATAAATTCTGAGTTGTTCTGAAATTTGTGAGCTGAATTAGTAATTCTGCCGTGTCTTATATCCATTGCCAAAACTGTGTTTGTTAGAATGGTTACTACTAACTCTTATGTTTCGCTTTTGACGTTTCACTTATCATATCCTGAACTGTATTATTTTTGTAACAAATGATATGAAATTGTAGTCCAAGTTTGTTATAGTTAATATCCACCTTCTACAGTTACTATGATACCTTCCTGAAGAATTACCAAGACTTGGCAAAGACGCGGAATTGGAAGCAACCCTTGCTTGGTATGCAGTTCTTCCTTGCAGGATACATAATTTAGGTTGAACCATACCCACAAACATGTGTCACATGATCTGGCAATTTGGCTTTGATTTGCAGTTGCACTGTCATATTCTGAACAAATTCTGGATGAAGGAGTAATACCAACTACTCCGTCTGATCTTCCGGTTGATGCTCTTGTATCTCCTGCAGGTGTGATTCCCATCAGTTCAGCTGCCTTAAACAGGTATCACTGACTGATCAAACTCAATTACTTTGGGAATTTGTTAATTAGTGGCCTTAGGATCTTAGTTAAGGAATTATAATATGAAGGTACAAAGACCAATCCAGTGCTCACATGGGATCTAGGGAAGGTAGATGTATAAAGCCTTACCAGGCATGCAAAGATTTGGACTTGTAATCTCCAAGTCAGAAAGACACTGATATACCAACTCCTCACCCTCTAATTTTTTATAAGAGGGTAGAATAGAAGCATTTAATATCTGTAAATCTAGAAAGTCTTCAGATTTTTTTCTTCTTTAAGCGATCACGAGGATTTGTTAATGGAGTGTTTATTAAATGTTTTTCATCCATGCCATAAGAGCATTGATTAACACCTTGTGGGCAATTTCAGAATGGATCTCTAAACAGTGACACTGGACTTCAAAGCTGATCCTGAACACTTTCAACAGTATCTCTTCAATAAATTTTTGCTGTTCCTGAAGTGGTGGAAGGCGCCTAAGGATTTGGATCTTGTATAACAGAGGATAACCATTTCATCGAGGGACACTGGACTGCGTTAAATGATTGTTTTCAGATTATATTCTTCCCTCTCAATTCGATTTGTTATGTGGTATACTTAATGGCTACAAACGTTATCTTTTTTAAGCTCAGAAGATTTTCACTGATATCCTTAATAGTATTTACATGTGGGATATTATAGATAGTCAACAATCTAGAATTTAAGATTGTAAGGACCAAATATTTTTTAGTGTGGTCTACTTCTAACTCAATTTAATTTTTTACAAATAAAATATTTTTGGGGCACATTTATTAACTAGAAACTCAATATTTCTTTGTTTTAAGATCTTTCTTTTTTTACTGAAATACCTACCTATATTCAGAATTATATATATATTGAAGATGACGAATATTTCAATTATTTTAGATTGAAAAAGACTAAATATCTTAGAGTTTAATCTAATTCTAATCAGATCAAAGCTTTTTGATTTAATTTGGTATGAGAAAATAATTCCGTAGTAAATATGTGAACTACAAACTCAATCTTTTTATTGTGAGCAAATTTTAACTTACATATCTTTGCGTATTATCAATTCTATATTAATGGAAAAAATTATTTTTCTTCTATAAAAATGTCAAAAAGGACACAAAAAAAACTTGTGAAGTCTAATTCAATTTGTTAGGAGATAAAGATATTTGTTTGGTAGACTTGTTTATCAGAACCTCTTTTTCATTCTGGGAAACATTTTACTGATATCTCTCATCGTATTATCAATTCTAATCAGTGGAGGCAAAAAATGATTTTGTTGTTGAAAACAAAATGGAAAGGACAAAGAATTAAAAAGTCTAGAATATATTATACTGACATTATAGATATATATCGATCTAGAACTTGAGATTGAAAAAGACCATATATTTCAGAGTGGTCTAATTGTAAGACCAGACTTTTTTTTTTAGATTTTATGTGTTTGTCGTAAGTACTTATGATAGCTACCTACAAAATTTTGACTATATCTCTCGATTTTTCTTATTTCTGTATTGATAAGAATCTCATTCTGTTGTAAAGTTTGTTGAAAAAAGAACAAAATAAGATTAAAAAGTCTATGTTACACAAATAAACAATTCAAAGCTTTTGTCATCATTCAAAATACACAAATGAATACCTGCAATATATATATATATATATATATATATATATATATATATATATATATATATATATATATGCAGTTATACATATCAAATCAGGAGGTAGGAATCCTATCACAGCAGGAACTAAAAACCATAACCACACTAGATTGTTTTCTAGTTGCTGATTGCTAATATAGCGAAGCATATGCTATTTAGATGCATTTTCTATGTAAATTATATCATTCTATAACAATGGAAATACAAACCTACAACATCCGGCAACAGTTAACTAGGTTGTTAATAAAGCACACTGTGTAATCAACCCACTCACTACCTTTAGTTTTTTAGAAGAAAATCAAACCTATCAAATGATGTTTCATTCCCTTGAGACACCTCTGAATCATGTTCTCTCAAACCACCACCTATCTGCATATGCAGGCATCCAGGATGTGATCCCTGAGCATACCCTGTTGCTGCTTGTGATCCAAATACCATTCCAGTACCACCAACCTGAAACAATTTATTAACTGATCAAGATCATGATATTATGGGAACAAACAGTTCCACAATAACTACATTCTTTACCAAAAAATGTTTTAGGCCTAACTAATTTGGTATAGATACAAATAGAGACACAAGAAAATATAGTTCTGATTGACAATATTCATCTTTGAGATAAACACTGCCAATCATTTTCATTGAGAATTGGTTTGGACTAGTGCTTGTCTAATTTGGTTATATGGTGGATTCAGGTGACTACACCTCTTAAGAAGTTGAAATCAAGCCACAGGCCGTTCTACCAAAACTATGTGAGATCAAACATCTATAGTTTCCACTAGCTTTTATGCATGATCATGATTGGTACACCAATAACTACAATTATGATTTATGATGAAAAGTAGAATTGCACTCTAAATCTGGTGAAAATTAAGGTCACATTCCCTAAAGATGTTCAAGTCGAGTTTATAATAGAGCTAAATTTGGAGTTTGCTAGAGTGAATTACTGAGGATTTAGCCTAATGTAGCTTGATACAGATCTTGCCATATACATTATATTTGTGAGTCCCGAAATCCCAATTGCAGTTTTGCACTTTTGCACATCCCAATGCATTTCTACACAAATGAAGAACAATTATCAACAGTATTGGAGCCAAAATTCTCAAACGCTTCAAGACGATGTAGGTGAAAGCTTCAACCTTTTATCATCTCCATGAAGGTTGAACTTCAAAATGTTGTTCCATCTAAACTGGATGTTAAATGGGAGACAAGATCAGGGTAATTATATGCTGATTCAATCCTTCCTTTCTGCTGATTGGCCTTCAGTTATTGAGGAAGATGTCATATGATGATACTACAGCCATTAGATTGATTGATAACAAAGCTGTTTTTATCCCAATTATGGATAACTATGCACCGACATTATCATCGGTTTTCCGATTCTGATCTATTCGTTTCCCAGATCAAAAACTGGTTCTGCATTCCTCTATCAATTCCTTTCTTTTCTTTTCTCCCTCTCTGTTTCTTCCATACCAACTTGACTTCAATTAAGCTTTGCCAACTGATCGGTGAGAACAATGTCACAAACGGATCCATAAACTTACAAGTTAGAAATCATTTTATCCTATTAGTTTTTGACTTTTCAAATAAAAGTAGTCAAGAAGAATAATTTGAGACAATTTCCCAGACAAAGCATCAGGATAAATTTCTTCGGCAGGATTCCAAAAGCTTCTAAGCAGCCAACACATACAATTTTGCACGATGTTTAAATCTTATGCAAGTGGAAATTAATTGAATATTTGAAGTCAGTATGATCAACATCAAAGTTGATAGACTCACATCTTTTAAAGGAAACCCATCTGTGTTAGGGCTCATGTTCATCCTTGAATTAACTGCTTCAAGCTTCATAGAAAGGAACTACAAAACTCAATTTGTTTGGCATACAGAATTAGATTGGAAGTTAAGAAGAAAACATCATCTAGTGAAAATACTAAAAGGTGATGGAAAGATGAAGAAACCCACCTCAACCTGACGCTGCAGCGACTGTATGTAATTGATTATCTCATCTAGGACTAGTGCTTTACCAATTACCTGAACATTAAAACAAACAAACGATGAAGGAAATATAGAAGCATTAATCTTGTGATATTCCAACAGAATATTATGAGTACCTTGTTACACCCTGGAACCAAATCCTGAAGAATCCTCATTCTCTCACTGATCTTTTCTCTTCTTGCCTGGAAAACAGGTGGTGTTTAGTGGCATGCCTATGAAAAATAGCAAATTTAAACACAAGAAAGAAAAAGAGAATGTCTAAAAGTTCCAACATTCCATTTGTTTCTACATCAAGGAAAAATGCCCAATAGCAGGCAAAACTTGTAAGAGACAAGAAGTTAAAAAACAGAAGAGTTACTCTTTCTGCTAGACTGTGGTTATCGGTAGCTTGGCCCCTTCTTGCTCTCACGTGAATATAGTCTTGCTTAGGTGCCTCACAAGGTACAGTGCTTTGTTCACTTGACTTGTTACCACTCACAGAACTTGTTTCTGCTTCATCTTTGAAACCATCATTTTTAACACTGCACCCTTCCACCTTCATCCGTTTATTGCTACCAGAGTCATTCTGTTCAAATTCCCACGCAATGGATCAATCAGAACCCAGCTCCTCACTTGGAAAGAAAATAGAAAAATAGAGAAAAAGAAAAAGTAACTCCAATAACAAAATGGAAAATAGACAGAAAAATCAAATTTTAAAAGTAAAGCTTCAAACTTTTCTTTCCTTCAAATTTTCTTAGTATGAAATTTCAAAATTTCCAACCTCCGTTTTCTTTCCTCCAAAGCAAACAGTAAAACACCACAACAATTCAAATTCACCAAAAAAGTAAACCCTACAGTTTACAACACCCTCACTCAAACAGTTCATACAACTTGAATTCCGACTCTTTCACAGAAACACAACATAACTTAGATGCAATTTGCGAAATTCCAAACATTTGGGAATTGCAAAAAACCTGAAAGCATTGAACTTTAATTGAGGAAGTAAAGTGTTGTAGAAAAAGTATTGAAGTGTAATTGAAGCATAGAGTGAAGACATGAAAAGTGAAGGACCTCGGAGAAATGGTGGTCGGAAGGGGGAAAAGGGGAGGTTCCGAGCCAGATATCGGCGAGGGTGTAAGCAGAGGAGAATGTGGAGTCAGTGATGAGAGGAGGATCCATTGGGAGGTGAGAGCATGAGACTGTAATGAAGTATGTTAATGGATGAGTGTGACACTGAGAGAGAACAGCAACTCCATCATATTCTACTCTTATACTCCATTTTTTTACTCATACCTTCTTTTCCACCTATTTTTATTCTCACATCAAAATTACCACCACCATTTTACTTCCTCCTTCAATCTGGGTTGCCTCAAAATTATTGTTATACCACATCATCACTTGTAATCAAACTTTTTTTTTAACTCCACACTGAATTAAAGATACCATCAACAAATTATAATATATAACTCACTGCAAATCTCAATATTCATTTTATAAAAGGTTAATACCTCTTTTTAGTTTTAGTATTTTCTTTCAATATTTATTACAAGAAGTTAAAATGGATTTTTTTTGTTAGATTATTATTGTAACATCCCAAAATCCAGCATAAAACTATATCTAAAATATTCACAATTAATAATATTAGAGTTCTGAGAAGCAAAGGTACATATATATGGCTGAACGGCCTTACGAAAATACTGCACAATTCAAACTTTACAGAACTACAGTCTAGACTGAACGGTTTCAAAACTAAGATTACACCGAACGGTTTTACAAAATAAAACTCAACCTAACGGTCGAACGGTTATAAGGTTCTGCTTTCACTTCCACTTCTTCCAGAGCTTCTTCCAGCAGCTCTTCTCCTTCTGCTCACATCCACAAGATGATCATTGCAACAAGAAAAGACAACCGAACGGACAATACAGACAAGACAGAAAAATAGGGTAAGCTTATGTAATTTAATTAATTCAGAAAAACCTATACTTCACATAAATCTAGCATAATTCAATATACAATCATGTAACATCCAATCATGCACTTCCAATCAAAATTTCAAGTCAAAGCATGCAATGACCGACCACTTTACTCTGACTGTCCGGACTGTATGAATTTTGTGTAGCTACGACGTTTTTGCACCCGGGTGATGTAATAGCTGGGATGCCCTCAACAGCTGTCACCTGAGGTTAGTCCGTTCCGTCCAAGTTCACCTTATGGACTAGGACCTCCTGTCATTCTCACACATGACTTACTCTTCTCTACTTGAGAATGAGTAATCACAGAATATCAGGATAACCGTCAACTAAGCATAACCACATTCATACTCTACCGTTCAATAACCACTCATGAGATATTCCTCCCCGAAATACTCTTTCATTTCCATTCTATTCCATTCATATTCAATAATACAATCATACCGAACCAATACAAACAGATCCCATCTGAAATCAAAACTAAACAATAACATTCCCCTAGAGACAAGACCGAACGTTTTGAATACATTTTAGACTAACACAGCTGGACACCTAGTGTAAGACCGAGCGGTCTTCCACTTATACACAGAATAGGACCGAACGGTCCATTCTAGATAAGACTCATCATTAACCGAACACTAGCGATAGTATTTGAACGTTTACTTGTTACTCAACAATTACTACAGAAGAGTATTTTACTAAACCGAACTCCTAAGAATGTACCGAATACTAAATATTACATATAATTTAGACTTAACCGAAAATCATAATAACTATTGCTGGAACCTAGGAACTTAAACCGAACCCTACAATATTTAACCGAATACTATTGCCTTGGACCGAACACTCTCAGTTCAAATAGAGTACACAATGGGGTATAATAAAATAGCGAGCGCTTGGTTAAAGACCACCACTATAAAGACCGAGCGTTTGGTTCAAAACCAACCACTACTAAGACCGAACGCTTGGTTAAAGACCGAACACTACTGAACTTAAATCAAAATGAAGGAATATATATATATATATATATATATATATATATATATATATATATATATATATATATATATATATATATATATATATACACACACACACACACACAATTACACAACACTTATTTTCAATGAAGGATAAAGGTAACCTCTACGACTGTAAGTACTATAGAATACATTAACTAAACTGTTTAGGAAGCTTAAAGAGGAAACAATACCTAGACCAAACGCTTACTTACAAGTATACTAAGAGAAAATCGATCGGTCCTTAACTGAAATACTCCACATAAGAAAAATCCAGTACAGACCGAATACTCAAAGGAAAACCGAACGGTCAATGATAACTTTCGGTGACAACCACAGGATTATGCAGAATTTTACATACTTAAGAGAAAACCCTATATCAGCCCGTTCACATCATTTGTAACTCATATACAAAACATGCACTAAAAACAACACTTCATATTCATCCATGGATCAAACAAACATACAACCATTCAGAACAAGAAATCATATTCCCTTACCTTTAAAAGTAGCCGAACGTTCACAGATGCAGGATATGGTTCACCACTACCAGTCTTATACACTCAGAGCTCACCGATTTAAAAACTAAACCAAATACCAGACCAGAATTGCTATCAGAATGAGATAATACACTCATGCAACCAGAATTTGGGTTTACATGTGACAGGAAAACGAACGGTCTAAGAAGAGAAGTACTCACCAGCTTAAACCACAACTTGATCGGTGCAAAGTGTTGTTCTTAGCACTAGAAATACTCAGGCGTTTCATGAATGATGATCGGAAGAAGGATGAGAAATCGTAGAGAGAAGATGGAGATTATAGAGAGAAGGAAGAGAAAAATGAAGGTTCAGAAGGTTGAAGATGAAAGGTGCATGCAGAAAAGTAGCACGAAGTTTGAAATTTATCCTTAAATACTGCCGTCACTAAAACCGATAGGCCACTCAGCGCTGCGCACATGTCTTCCACTATCTGAAAATCTGAACCCTTTCAATGACACCTGGCTTCCACTATTTGAGGTTTTTAATGGGTTCGGACAAGTATTAAAATTATTAAAGGTAGATAACTTAATATAGAACGATATATTTTTGTTTCTAGCAAGAAATAAAATTATATCATTGAATCAAATCATAATCTTTAATAACATTAATATTAATATTCGAGAAGGAACTATATTAAAGAGTTGATATATATTACAATCATTGAATTAAAAAAATTAAAAAAAAACATTGAACAATTGTGATCTGAAATTATTTTTATTCTTATACTAAAAGGTTGATGATTTGTCCTTACTCATTTAAATAAGTTAAGTTTTTTTTATTAATTACTTAAATTTTTTTATTTTTTAATTAAGTTATTGTTATTTAATTTTTAAGTACGATAAGTATTATTTTTTTTAGTCATCTTAATTACTTGACTTCTTATATTAAAAATATATAAAATTCTATAATTAATATAAAATGATTTTACTATTAATATTAACTTAGTTTATCACTTTGTTTTATATAATCTTTGTTAGCAGAGAGTTTACGAAAACAAATAATAATAATTAAAATTTAATATAGTTACAGTAAAAGTAAAATAATAGTATATTGTATATTATAATTAAAACACACTTCTATATTTATATTTTTTAAAATGTTAAGATATTAAAACACTTATTCTAAAGGGTGTTCTCATATATCTCATACATGGGAATCTTTTGACGACCTTTCCTTCTTTACCCACATAAATGTATCATGCTTCCTTCACTCTAAAATCAACTTATTTTACTATAATAATATATAAAATTGATATTTCAATCACTTTGAATTAACCATTAATTCAATCCTTGAAATTATAATAAATTATGAAATTGATATTTAAAACAAGAAATAAAGTATTGTGATGAGCAACATTTTTCTTCCTTTTATAGCTTGTGGAAAGAAAGAAAAGAGCAGGTATAAGTTTACTACCTAGATTCTTATGCTTAACTAAACTAATGGATTATGTTAAATAGTTTGAAAATTGTCGTTTATATATATTTTTGTTGCATTATTTCAGTTTTTTTCTCAATTGTATAACATTAAGAAGAAATCACTTAATCTATACACATGTATATTATATATAGAGAGGTAATAATATAAAGTTTTAATCTAAAAATATAATATATTTCATAATAGAATCTTAATCTTACAAAAGAAACAAAAACAATACTAGATGAGATTTTATCTTTTATCAATTTGTCATAAACACATTAAATTCATATCACATTTCTTATTTAGAAATTTAATCCTTTTCACCATGTTTATAATATTTTTATTTTTTTAGTGTGAACAATTTTCTCGAGGAATCATAACTATTTTTTAATGTTTTGTTATATCATTCGTTTTATAAAAATTGCTTAATCTTTCTAAACAAAATTCAAGAGACCATTATAAATTTTAAATTCAATTACAATCTTATTGATTCTTCATTGAGTAATTCTAACTTTTGAAATTTTATAAAACTGTCTTCTCAGTGTTATATAAAAGTAAGTCCATAACTTCTTAGAGTAAATCTACAACTGACAAGAAGTCTTTAATTTCTAAAGTGTGATGGACTTGTAAATGATCCTCATAAGTCATTATGAACATAGTTAAAAGTGTTCTTTATTTTTTAGTGTCCCCATTACAACATACTCTTAAAGTTTCACCTTGGACACATTGTTCACAAAACCTCACTAGACAACTTTGTCACTACCAAACAAGTCATGCTTCTTCAACTCGACTAACTCTTTCTTCTTTATATAACCTAACATTCTATGTCATATTTCAATCTTAGACAAAATAATCTTATTAACAGTAGACATTGATCCAGATACTACAACACCTTGCAAGACATACATGTCATTCTTCCTTAAACCCTTATCACTATCATGGATCCCCTCCTCACCTTCAACATTCTCCACTTGCTTTTAGATACACATCACTTCCTTTCAAGCTCACTAAGGAATATCATATGGGTTTCAGGTTTGGTAAAGACCTAACTTCGTCAAGTACTCTCTCAGTTTCATTCAAATACTCTCCTAGTTCATTTTGTGAATCATCTCGTATTAATTAAGAAACATATTTTCCCTTTCATTTTAAAAGGTTAAATATGTTTTTAATCTCTTAACTTTCATATGAAATTGGATTTTATCTTTGTCTCAAACTTTGAATCATTTTCATTCCAAATTTTATTAATGAATGGATGTAGTCCTTCTGATAAAAAACGTTAAAGATTTGTTGTTGTGACAAACAACATCGTTATGTGTATGTTCATGTGCTGAGATGAACACTCATGTATTAACACATGGACACACGTCACAATGTCGTTTGTCATACCAACAAATTCTTAATGTCATTTGCTGACAAGGATAACATCTATTTATTTTTAAAGTTTAGAACCAAATAATATCAAAATTTGGTAAAAGAACGAAATTCAATATTGCATCATAGTCCTTAAGTAAAATTTTGAGGTTTACTATGATGCATCTTATTTGTGTTTGGGTTGTATGTTGATGAAAGAGAAGAAAGTTGATGCTTACATTTCTTTAAAATTAAAAGTTGATAAGAATAATTACCCTAGTCATGATTTGACATTAACAATTGTAGTGTTTTTTTATGACATTTTGAAGACACTGTCTATGTGTGATATATTTGTTTTATTCAATAATCACAAGAGTACAAAATAATTGTTTGATTAGAAAGAGTTACACATGAAGAAGAAGTTGAATGAAATTCTTGAAAGATTATGATTTTTAGCTAAATTGTCATATAAGGAAGCTAATGTGATTGTTGATATGCACTTATTCAAAAATAATAATAAAAATATATTATATGACAATAAGAGAGCATTAGAAAAATTTTCAGTACTAGTTTGGATGTGACAATGATATTTAATTATATTAGTTAAAATATAATAACAGGTTGAAGAGAATAATTATACACAAGGTCATTATATGTTAAGTCTTCATTTTGATATCACTATCAAAACTTAAAGAAATCTTTTGGTGATTTGGTATGGAAGTAGATATCGTGAGACATGTATAATTTTGATTTGTAAAAAGAAAGATTGAGTATTAGAGACCAATCATAATCCTAAATATATTATTAATTTTCTTTTTCTGCCTCTCGAAACAATTTATGCAAAAACATTAAGAAGAAAACTACAATAAAAGTTTTAATTTTTTTCTCTCATAGAATTATATAGAACTTATAATAATATTCCTAAATTTATAGTGAAAACAAATTATTCCTAACCTCACAAATTTACCTTGAATATGAGTAAAATCTTAAATTCAAACATTTTCAATCCTAGGTATGAACTCAGTTACTAAAATAGTATTAGAGTCATAGAGCCTAATGTAGTAAAGTTCTTTAAGATTGAATTACAAATAAATCCATTGGTTCAACTAGTTGGAAAAAATTAGTTTCCAGTCACTGTTATACGTATGCACACCATTACTGATTACCCTCAATCAAGAAAATTTTCAATCATAAAACCGACAATTGCCAGTGCCTAATTTGTTTAGCCAAAAAGTGATAATCAGCCAAGAAAACTAACCTAAGCTCAAAAAAGTTTCTCTTTTCTATGTCCAAATATGGAATACTAGTTAGTTTCATGTGATGCATGCGATTGCAACTTATTTATTCTTTTACTTAGAAATTAATAATTGTGTGTCATTGAGAGGGACAGAGTGCTAGTTTCATGCATTGTTGAAGATCTAAATTTGGTTACAAACGTGCTTAAAATCTATTAGAATTTGGAATTAAGCCTTTTGCATATAATTGTAGCATTACATGCCATGACGTTCGTATTTCGTAGATATGTTGCTTTGCCAAATGGAAATTTCATTGAAAAGAAGGTAAATAGGTTCATGTAGGTTCGTCTGGTCTGGTTGTTATAATGGAATAAGTTCATCATAATACTCTTTCATCTCATTTCATATTGAATATAATTGAAAAAAATTAAATTAAATGGCATAAGAAAAATATATCCACAAACATATACTTTTAAATTTTTTTATGTTATACTATATAATGTGGCTTATTCATATTTTAAGTATATACCCTAAAAATTTCCAATGGATATAATTTTTTTTTTCTGTCGAAGTCAATTAATATGTTAGTAGGCGTAAAGAAAATTTAGTTTCTAAAAATGAGTATGTCTTAATTTTAGTTTATATAACTTTACTTGTTCCTATAAAATTTGAAATCAGTTTTTAATCTTAATAAAAACGTGTGAATTTCGGTTTTAGTTTCAATGAAATATATTTATTTGATTATTTCTCAAAAAAATTTAATAATTGTTATTGTTTCGGATGTGAGGTCGAGATCAACTATTTTCAATACAAAGTTTCACACGAATTTCAATCCTTTTGGTTATCCAAGTTTTTTTCTTGGACTCCTTATACCGTATGGGATTACATACAAAAGGTATTTCAATGCTTAACTTAGTATGTGATTGTTTGGTTATTAGAGTCAATTCTTAATAATGCAATCAATTACGTCTTTACCTACACTTGTATAGGTTTTGAAATAGACTTTCAATTAAGGTTGGTTTAATCACGGTCCAAAAGATGATAAGTATACTTTACCTATAAACGTGTTTAATTTGAAACATGATCAAATAACAAGTGTTCAACCAATTGGCCACTAAGGATCGTCTAGTCTCTGGGATAAACAATGATGAAGACATTGACCCCTGGTCAGTTGCTGATAGGGAGGTTGACGATGTTGATCGCCCAATCAACTACTATAGGCAGGTTGAAGATGTTGACCACTCGGTCAGCTACTGACTGAATGGTCATACGATACACAAGCCCCCCAATCCCGAGCTTGGAGCAACTAGCAAAGGGGTTTGGAGAATGGTTGGCTCCAAAACGCTCGATCGGGTGTTCGTTATTGGTCATTCAATTTGTTATAAAAAATAACCATTGGAAAAGAGGCACGAAATACTTTATTTCTCGCGCCTGTCAAAAGGAGCAGGGTAGCATGGTCTGGGTTGTGGGATCTTGTTTGATCTGGTGGGTATCGCTCGAGGGTAGGGTGGCTGGCTATAAATAGGGGTGGGTCTTCCCATCATTTTCACCATTCTATTCAACTATTTTTACCTACCGAATGTAATTTTTTTCTCTGGATAATAATGTAGATTGTTAACTTATCTTTGTGTGAGGAGTCTTCAGAGAGGGGCAAACGAGGTTACGATAATGATGATGCCTCATCTTCGAAGGCATTAGATCTATCTCTTCCTCTGCCTTTGAGTTAACCAAGCGGGATGAGCGTCTTGTTGATGGGGCGACCAGTGTAGATGAAAATAAAGTCGCTCAATCTGGAATGATAGTTTTATTTTTGGTGGTGTGGAGATCGATGCCATCAGCGAGGGTGTGGAACTCCAAGAAGCCCTTCCCATCACTCCTGGTTATGGGGGGCATCTCAAAATGTGGGGGAGTTCGTGACATGCTTTTGCAGGAAGAATCAATTAGAGTATTAGGCCGAGCAGAGTTGTATCTTAAAGACTTTCGAGGATGACTTTCTTATTAAATTGATGATATGCAAGGAAAACGAGCGGGTGTTTCATGGAAAGGGAACAACCGTGATGCCTTCTTTTTCATGTATGCCTTCGATGACTTCCACATATGTGTGTTAAGGGAGTTGAACGTGGTACCATCACAACTTCATTCGAATGGTTGAGCATTTATGCAAGTGTATGTAGTGCTTTATGTCACCCTCGATCTCATACCCATTCCAACCACCTTCCTCCACTACTTCCGCACACATCCAAATACAAACCAGGGGTGGATTTCCTAATATCAAAGCAGGGGAAATGGTTGTTCGAGCTTTTCCCTCCCTCGTATAACGGATTTAAGAATAAATTCTTTAAGGTTGTAACAATGGATGTCAGTCGTTCTCAGTTTTTCAATGAGGATGGTCGATCTAATTTCCCTCTATATTGGACCCAAGATCCTGCACGATTGACGTCATGACACAAGACTCAGATGACGTCAGCCGAGTTAGAGACGATTAATGAGATTAATGATTTGTCACGTCGCCTCCCCTCCCGACAACTCATCCATGTTAGGATAAACTTAAATTTTAGGGGTTTATTAATAATTTTGTTTAAATATTATTTTATTAGTTTTGGGTATAGTAATATTTAGTTTGATTTTGATAGAGATAAAAGAGGGATAGATAGTTTTGATTTTCAATTTATTTAGGTGCAGTTTTATTTTATTTTGTTGATATAAAATAGAGATAGATTAAGTAAATTTTATTTTGAGTCTATTGATATTTTATTGTTAGTTTTTATTATTTGTATTTGGCTCAATGCCTTATTTGCACCTATTTAAAGGTTGTCAAGGTTCAATGAAAAGTAATCATAGTGAATTGAAGAGTCCAATTATTTTTATAGGTCACGTTTTTTAACAAAGTCGTACCAGAACTTTATGCTATGAGTACCGAGAGAGAAAAAGAAAGAGAGAAGAGTCAAACACCGTAAGGAAAAAAGTGACTACTTAAGGTTTTTTGTGAGAGAGATGACAAAGGTAGTCAGCGGAATGAGTGTATCACAATTGTCGAAAAAGATCAATTACGACAATTGGTCTTTGCAGATAAAGGTTCTTCTTAAAAATCTCAAGATATATGGGACATATTGGAGGACGAGTACAATGAACCCGCAGATGATGAGCATCAAACATTGAACTAGATTGTTGCATTGAAAAAGACACGAGTGAAAGACATATCAGTTTTGTACTTTTTGTATAATGTAGTGGATGAATCATGATTCGAGAAAATAGATAATGCAAAGTCAGCAAAAGAATCATGGGAAATTATGAAGGTGGCACACAAAGGACATATTTGTGTGATGCAGGTCCGAGTACAAGCTCTCAAAATAGAGTTTGAACATATGAGATGGATGAAAAGGAGTGAGTTGCCGAGTTTATAGCTCGAGTGTAGAAGATGGCCAACCAACTCGGAATGAATGGAGAAGAGGTTCCTCCTTACCAGGTTGCGGAAAAGATCTTGAGAAATCTGAAGGATGATTTTTGAAAGTATCGCGGTTACTATTGAAGACACAAAGGATTTGTCAACTCTCACTACGGAGGAGTTGGCTGGGTCATTAAAGGCCCATGAACTGAGGAAAAAGAAGAAAAATAGGGAACCCAACGATCAAGCACTACAAGCAAAGTTTGACTCGAATGGAACTCGGAATACTCAGAGCCAAGGTCTTGGAGGAACCCGAGGACGAGGTGGACATGGCCGAGGTAATTTTTAGAATGATAGTGAAGAGCAAACCGGTCAATAGAAATGGCATGACTGAGGACAAGGGAAAGGTCGAGGAGACCGGTCAAGAGTGAAGTATTTTAAGTGTGGCAAGTATGAACACTATGCAAACGAGTGTAGATCGAGAAAGTGCTACAACTGTGGTAAGTATGGCCACATTGCAAAGTATTGTAAGGCAAAGACAAAGGGGGAAACAAATCTCCTTATTGAAGATGCGGAGGAAAAGTGTGGAATCATGTTGATGGCAAAGAGCTCAGATGCAGTGGACATGGAGAGCTCGGTTCTAACAATGGATGAAGTGATCTTGGTAAATGGTGCGACAAATATGAAGAAGGCAAACATGGAGAGGGAACTCATGAAGAGATTCAGCGGATAAGGAGACTTCTAGATGAAGCTAATGAAATTATGAATAAATAGAGGGTTCAGCTTGAGGAGCTAAAGAATTGAAAAGGAAGAGAAAGCATATAGTGTTCTTGAACTAGACAGAGAGGAAGATGAAGATGTTGAGAAGAATCCAGGTTTGAGAAGCTCGGATATTGAGAACTCGACCAATATTTTGAGTAACATTTCGAACAAGATGAAGAAGTTGGCTAATGTTGCTAAGAGGTCGACTAAGATGGTTGAGAAATCTTCTAAAGTTAGAATCAAGTTGGTCAAGGTTACTGAAAAGTTGGGTAGAACAAAGAACAAGTCGTCCAAAGCATTAAAGAGTTTAATTTAGATGAAAGACAACACGACCAACATGAATAAAATAAAGAATCCAAATTTGATTGAAAGAAGCAAGCATGATGTGGGATGATGTACATGGAAAGTCAAATAAATGATGAAAAATTTAAGTTTATGAGGGAAATTTGTTAAGATAAACTTAAATTTTAGAGATTTATTAATAACTTTGTTTAAATCTTATTTTATTAGTTTTGGGTCTAATAATATTTAGTTTGATTTTGATAAAGATAAAAAAGGAATAAGTAGTTTTGATCTTCCATTTATTTAGGTGCAATATTATTTTATTTTGTTAACATAAGATAGAGATAAATTAAGTATATTTTATTTTAGGTTTAATACATCATTTAGTCCCTACTTTTAGGGGTTTGGTTCAAAGTAATCCTACCTTTTAAAAAAGTTCAGTAAGACCCATATTTCGTTAAAAAATGTTCAATTCGGTCCTTTTCGCTCAAGTCATTAAAAGCATAACAGTGCAAATGTCACGTCATCATCACCATCTCCAGACAAACCCTAATTTCTCTCCAAGAAACCCTAGCCGTCGCGCCATCCAGCGTTGTCACCGTCATCCTTACCGGCAGTCGTCCTCTCCAACACATCACGTGCCACCACCAAAGCGTCTTCTCCCCTCTGTTGCACCTCCATCACCTTCACATTTGACATTCATTCTCGCGCCACCACCCAACGCTATCCCTTGCTATGTCGCAACCACCAATTTTCACCATTTTCACCCTCGCACCAGCCAAATCGTCGTCGTGCCAGCAACACTGCCGTCCAATCTCCACCACAGAATCGTCCACCACTAACCACCAGCCAAATCGCTAGCTGTTGCAGATTGTGAATCGCCACTCTAGTCGCATAGCTTTGGTGGTGACGCGTGATGCGTTGGAGAGGACAACTGTCGACGAGGATGGCGGTGACAGCGCTGGATGGTGCGGCAACTAGGGTTTCTTGGAGAGAAATTAGGGTTTGTCTAGAGATGGTGATGATGATGTGGCAGTGACTTTTTTTTTAATTAAAAAATCATTTAAGTTCACCTATTAACATGTGTCATGTGCTTATGAGATGCCACGGTGCCATTTGCACCGTTATGTTTTTAACGGCGTGAGCAAAAAAGACCGGATTGAACATTTTTTAACAAAATATGGGATCTTATTGAACTTTTAAAAAAATTAAGATTACTTTGAACGAAACCCCTAAAAGTAGGGACCAAATGATGTATTAAACCTTTATTTTATGTTTGTTGATACTTTATTGTCAGTTTCTATTATTTGTATTTGGTCCAGGATTCTATTTGCACCTATTTAAAGGTTGTCAAGATCAACAAAAAAATAACCACAATAAATTGAAGAGTCAAACCTTGTTACCCTTTATTGTCTAGTTAAAGTCCAAACAAGCATTCTTTGGGTCATCTAATTCTCTGGAAGTCAAACCTTGTTACCCTTTCTCATTGCCACCATCACACTCTCCACTACTTAGCATAATAGATTTGGTCCAATCTTGTTCCAAAAAAACAAACGGAAAAGTGAAGTGAAACACAAAGCATGAGGACCAACAAGTTCAAGAAATGACGCAAACAAGAATACCCTTGTTGATCAAATGCAAAAGAATATTTTGTAGCTCCTTGATCTAATCATGACCCCTCTATCACAATCAATTTCCCTTCCAATATTTCAACCACCACCCCAACCTTACAATTACCAATTTAACCCACCCCCACAAACACTCTTTGAAACTCACCTCAATAGTTAAACAACCCTCTCAATCATCAATTTCTTGCCAATTACATTAAATTTTTAACACACATTTCCAACTAACATTAAAACAAGAACGTATCAAACATTATAAGCAATTTAAATGTTAACCTAAAACAAGTTTGCCACATAATTTTTTTTAACATAATTAAATTAGAAAGACTATATTAATTTATTTTTAAAGTTTAAAAACTAAAATATGTCAAAGTTTCCAACATAAACGAATTCTAATTTTCTATTAAAGTTCAAAAACTAAAAAAATATTTCACTCACTAATTTATGACTGTTGAGCTTTTAAATCATTTCACTTATCAAATGGATCATAAATTCTCAATTAATTGAATAGAAAATAATATTTTGAAAGCTTGAACAACAAGGAAATCGACAAAACTAAATTTATTTTAATTATAAAATGTATACCTTTATTTAATGAAAAACAACTTTTTTCCAAACCAAAAAAAGGTCAATTGAACCGAAAAAGAGTGCAGAAATAATCACCATAAACCCAGGATATTTCAGCAATGTTCCTAATGACAACCTAAACCTGTATGACAAGTCAGCAACATTCATGTTTCAATGTTTTTTAGAGGACAAGTAGATTGTGACTAGAAAATCCTGCTCGAGAAACAGCAAGATAAAGAACCAGCCTGCTAGGCAGTTAAAAAAATGCATAGAATTCTCCGCACAGAAACAGAGGTCTTCTTATCATTACTCATTAAGAAAATTATATACATAAAATCAGAGTATAGAAATTTCGATTGATAACATATGA
The DNA here is from genome assembly GCF_016808095.1 of Vigna angularis. Taxonomy (NCBI): domain Eukaryota; kingdom Viridiplantae; phylum Streptophyta; class Magnoliopsida; order Fabales; family Fabaceae; genus Vigna; species Vigna angularis. Next base: position 10,458,324 of record NC_068973.1, on the reverse strand, counting down.
CCAATGATAAAAACCAAAACCTTCTACTTCCAAGGACTTGGCTGTCGAGCATCTCTGAAAACAGAAGTGCCACCAGATGCCGCTGGGGAAGGGGATGATGCAATGTAACTAGTTCCTGACACTGACACTTGTGGTAGATTCGCTGGATTTCCCTGATGACCTGAGAGAGCAAAGCGTGATGGACTTCCAGCAGCTCCCAAATTTGCTCGAGAAGGATTCGAAATCTTCATAGAAAAGGTAACAACTAAGTACGTCAAAAGAAAACAGGGCAATTCAAGGAAGTATTCTACTTATGGATTCGGGCTTGACCTTTACTCGTATATTCAGCTTCTTAACACAGCATAACTACTAAAGCATAATTTATCTCATTTGCAGAACATATATGTGTATGCATACATCAAGCTATTAAGAACCTTATTGGTTTTTTATAAGACTCTTGCATTATAGATACTCTAAGTAATTAGCTAAAACAGAGAGAAAGAATAGATTGAAGAGTTAAGAAAAAGAGTGACATGAATGCAGCCTAGACTCCACAAGATTGCAAGTGTACGATTATATTCAATACAAATACAAGCTAGTTCTTAGAATCATAACCATAAAAAGTATCGAACAACAAAGTACATGAAACAAGACCCTAAATTCAATTTAAAATCTGTAAATTGCAGTTTATAAAATTCAACAAATTAGGTTCAACCTAATATTTACTTGATTCAACCCTTCTCAAAACTGAGTCAGTAACTAGTGCAATGAGGCTAGTTCAAGTGCGCAACATTCAAGGTTCCGTTATAATTTGGCTTTAGTTACGCTATGTTAGAATGATGAAATGAAGTGAGCTGGAAGTAATGGTATTAGATTCTATTGTTTGGATTGTTTAAAATTGAAAGAATGGAATGCATTCCAATTTGGTAAGTATGGACCCATTTTTTTTCCCGCTGCTTTATTGCAAAATAACCAAACAAAGGAATAACTTACTTCCGCAAACTAACATCAAAATTTCAAGCACATATAACTCGAACTAGCATGCCATTCTTGACCCTCCTACTCCTACATGCACTCTATAACATATATAATTAATCACAGATTCATTCCACCAAAACAGATCATAGATCCAACCACAAGACAGTTATACAATCCGAAGCACATCAACAACATGAATTAACTGAAATAGCTAATATACGTTACCGCATTTTGTTGAACACTAGGGGTCCTCCGAAGAGGAGATTCTGACGAAGGTGACATGTTACTTGGCCGAAGTATGTGGCGAGAATGCATGGTATGGTTAGCTAAATCATCCCCGTCACCACCATCCACATCACCAGCAAGATTTCCCTCCGATCCCAATCTAGGGGGCATGTGCCTAATCATGGATCCAGTATCGTTGGTTCCGTCCCCTTGAACTGGACCCGAAGGACCACGCATCCCAGCCATTTGCATACTATTTCGTCTCTTAAACTCCTCCTCCGCATTCAATATCTGCCAAGACCAAATTATCATTCACAACATGCAAGGGATACACACAGACACAATCATGGTTTTGAATTTTGACTAGGGTTTCAACATGACACTTGACATTGCAGGAAAAGACAAGGACATAAACACAACAAAAACCAAAAAAAATAACACCTTCGCTAATTAATACCAAACCCTCTGCACACAAAAAAAAACATTTCAGACATTTTATCATTCAACAATTAAAAGTCTCAGACTTTCAAAACATATTCTATATCCGACGGAAATCAAGGAAGATCAATACGTCGATACAAACTGGTGTCAGTTATGCAGTATCATTTACCTGCTTCAACACCAACACCAGGTTATGTTTATTCTCATTCAAGCCGTGCAACTTCTCCTCAATTTCCTTTTTCCTTTTCGCCTTTTCGTCAGGCAGATCAACATTGTCAGTGACCTAGCCAAAATTACAAACAACGTGACAATCGCAAACAAACAACGCAAAATTACAATAAACGATTTACGAAAAATAGAAAAAAAAATCCAAAACCGGTTACCGGCTCAGTCTGTTTTTCCGTCGAAAGGTCAGCACCGTCAAACGGTTTTTTCTCGGAAGCCTCGGCAGTCATTGCATCGACAGGCGAATCCGATTCGCCGAGCGGTCTTTTGGCAGAACTGACGGCGACCAGTAGCGGTTCTTTGCGATCTTCGTCTTCTTGGGAGACGGCGGAAGGGCCCTCGGCGTGAGCAACGGTGACGGCGGCGTCGGGAGGTGGTTGAAGATGGGAGTCGTCGGGGAGAGTGTTGTTAGGGTTAGGGTTAGGGTTGGAGGCTTGAAGGCGAGATAGTGCCTTGGAACGGCGAGCGAGAAGACATTTGAAGTCTTTGAGAGAGATTTTGGGGGCTGGCATAGGCCATCGGCGAGGCACTTCCGGTACTCGGTGAAGGTTCCCTCTGTACAGTGAGATTGCCACCATTCTTGACTCCTTTTGGATTTCGTTCATTTTTGGCAACACAATTTGGGTTCTTATATAGGTTTCCTAAAGAATTTTAAATATTTCAATTTTATTTTTGTTTAGGTTAACTAACATTCATCTTCGGTATCATCTTTTTATAGCTATCACTTCGTAAATTTAACGTAATTTTTATATACGTCATCCTTTTCAATTGATTTCGTCATTATTGGGTAACACCAAGCATTTTATAAATCAAATCAAATATATTACAAACTATGTGACTAAATTTTTTGTTAGAAAAAAACAATGAAGTTGACAATAATGTTGTCTAGTCTTTTCATATATAATTTTTCTTACAATATCATGGTCTTCTTTAATTTATATATTTTTAAAAATACGTAAACAGAGAATGTAATTAAATATTTTTTCATTTTTTTTATTTTATTTATAATTGAGATGTCGTTATAATTAAACCGTAGTGAAAAATACTAGCAATACACATGATGGGGAAAATGAAAAATACTACTAATCATTCCCATGGTAGAAGATTCATGGTGAGACTTGATGTATGATGTTTGCTTGAAGGCAAGAAAGAACAAAAGCAGTAACATGGTAGTCCAGAATACAAGCAAGATAAGGTAGATGCGTTTCGGCATTGGGGAATTATTATTTGAAAATTTAACTCAAGTTGGATGGTTCCTCCATAAGGTGTGGAAAACTCAGAAACATTTCATTTTCTTGATCAAGCATGGCTTCTATGAATGAAGTGTGAGAACATGATGAAAATTGGAAGTCACTACTACCTGAGGCATGCTGTGACTTCACCTCTTTGCTATTCCAACTCTGTATGGTCACCACATTCTCCTTTGAAACCAGGGTGTCTGTTTCCTGATAGTCAAGTGGTGTAAAATCATCTTCTAGAAGAAGGAAGTCATTCCAACTAAAAGCTGAAGTGGAACAAGTAGAAGGAGTAGAAGGGGATGAAGTTTTTGACAAACGATCTTCCCCTAACACAGATCCTGAGATCATCTCATTCTCAAAGTCCATTGAGAGATTATCACCATGAGCTCTGTTGAATATAAAGTTGTTTCTAGTGGTTTCTTGGTCATTTATATTTGTAGATCCTTGTGGCATGGTTTGATGGGGTTCTGAATTTAGCATCATTGCGCTCTTGAAGTCTTTATTGATAGACCCTATTCTGGTACTCGGTTTCTGGCAACCCCCGATGTTTCCATAGTCAGCAATGAGTTTAGAAAAGGGCTTGTGGGTAACAGGATCAATCCCCATTTCAGAGAGTTTCTTTTTCAGCTTTGTGTTCCAGTAGATCTTTACATCATTGTCTGTTCTCCCAGGAAGTTGTTGGGCAATTATAGACCACCTGTCACAAAATGATTCAGAAAAAAAAGCAGAGAAGCAAGAGCAGTTGAAGAATTAGGCCACAATATTCACCTGCTACCTATGGCTGCGTGAAGCTTAATGATTAGATCTTCTTCTTGGGTTGTGAAATTGTCGTGCTTAAGATCATTCCTGAGGCAGTTACTCCATCTAAGCCTACAACTCTTTCCACACCTCTTGAGCCCTGAAATGATGTCCCAAATGCAAAACTTTAAGCCAAGAAGTGCAAAACTTTAAGCCAAGAAGTGCAAAAATTAAGCTTTGGAAGTTTAAAAAATAAAGTTGTCTAACTTGTTTTCCTGGGGACAGAAGTCCAGTTACCAGATCCATGCTTGGAACCAAATGCAAGCTTCTTTGTGTCTTCTTCTGTGGCCCACACACCCCTTTTGACATTGACTTTTTCACAGGGAGACCTCACCATGTCTTTTATTATGATCCAAGGGTTTTAAAAAAGCATATGAAAGAAAAAAGAAAATGACATAAGAGAAGGAGATAGAGATTGAGAGATGTGTCGTGCAGCTTCAAATAACTGTGTTCTGCAAACACTCTTTGCGAGGAAAGAGAGAATGGAGGAGATGGGTTTAAAGGTAACATATGGAGGCAAGGAATGCATGAAACTTTGTTATGAATTAAACTTAATTTGCATGATGATTGTTATCATTCACAACAAACTTCAGAAGAGAGATGAAATAAAGAACACCACTTTGTAGCACAACAATATTACTTACATGCTTGTACCGAATGCATTTTTAAGATCAGGTTTGAATCCGGTGAATCATTTGGTTAAACTTGATTAAATTATGGTTGATACAAGTTTTATGAGAGTATTCAACTAATTATATTGATAGAATTAATACAACTTTCCAACTGTATTCCGAGTGATGTGTAACCAATCTTTAATTTAAATCAACCCAAGCATGAGAATGTTATACAACTAAACAAATATTAATGCTTTTCAAATCATTAGTTGAAATAGTTTCAGCATTCAAGGACCTTAGATAAGGATACTATTTGGTTTTATTGTTAATTTTAGGTTTTCAAATTCCTTATAGTTTAAAATTAGATTATGATTTAAATGAATGCAACCGATAAATATTAATATTTATCAAATGAATAGTTAAATGAATATGTTTGGATGATGGTTAACTTTAGGTTTTTGAAAGATGGACTACATATCAAAGGTTGATATATAAGATAAAATTGTTTTCTTCAAAGTGTAGATTGATTTAAATTTGGTTGAGAATTCAATTAGATTAATTAGATTAGGTTGAGATAATGTCCGAGACTCTTTTGTTCATTGTTTATTAGAGATTAACTAGTGTAAAAAAACTAGGAATCCTAATGAAGAAGAGTTTGAGTTCAAAGTATAAAGCTACTATAAATACAGAAGGGGGCAGCATTGTCTATCATAGTGCTTTTGAACATAGGATAAATGGCTAAATATAAATATGCAAGAGAAATAATCTACTTACTTATTATTACTTTTTTTTTATTATGATTGGAAACACAGGTGCTGTCCACTTTTTCTTTATTATAAAAAAAAATTCAAATCAATAATTCTTTAAATAAAATATATTATTAAATTATAAAATAATTTTTAATTACTGAAATAAAAAAATAGTATTAAAATATAAGATAATTTCTACAAAAATAATTATAAAAATAAACAAGTTTTATAATTTTATTATAATTAATTCTTTTATTGTGCAAATGGTTTTTATTATGAATAATTATTTCAATTTCAAAAGGAAAAATAATAAAATATTTTATGTTGATAAAGGTAAAATAGGTAGTAAAATGTGTAGACTAATAAACAGTTAATATTTAAACACTAACAAAAAATAATCTGCTTAATAAAAGATTGAGAACACATACATCTGTCTGCCTTCATTTTTTCTAATAATGAAAAATATAAAAGATTAATTTTAGGTTTTTGAAATTCTTAAAGTAAACATTAATATTTCTCAAATCAATAGTTAAATGAATATGATTGGTTGATCGAAGCTTTTGAAATATTAAAAATCTAGAAATAGATTTGAATTTTCAAAATTTCAATTCAAAGTATATCATCACTAATTTCCACTTCTTATTTTCTTATTTCTCTATCTTTGTCCCAACAAATTTTTTTCTATTGTCACAATTTCTAATAGTCTACTACAACAATAGTTTGAGATTGTTGTATTATGAACAAAAAAACGCTTTGTTAAGAATGTACAGTAAATTATAAAGTTGTGAATTTGATTGTGAAGTTAATTCTAATCGATCTTTAAATAAGTTTTTTTTAAGGGTCATCAAATAAAAAAGAGTAAAAGAAAATCCAATCCACAAAACACTTTATTAAGGATAATTAAAAGTAAAGTCAATGAAAGTTTTACTTCACTACAAAATTTTAATTAATTTTCAAAAGAATATTTTCAGTATGAATCAAGGGTTGAATCAAGTTATTTTGAGTCAAAGGCTAAGAAAGGTCAGTCCTAACCAAAGATTGAGATAGGTCATTTTGATCGGTTCAAAATTTGAGACAGGTCGATCGAGGTCAAAAATAAAAATGGACTGCCCTGAATCGAAGGTCGAAACAGATTGTTCTAGATCAAAGGTCAAGACGAGTCGGTTTGAGCCAAAGGTTGAGAATGGCTCGTCCAAGCCAAAGGTCAAGATTGACGAATCAGGCCAGAGATCGAGACTAGTCCTCTCGGGCCGAAGGTCAAGTTGGACCATTCCAAATAAAAGTCGAGACAAATTGTCTCAAGCCAAAGGTCGAGGCGGGTCAACCCAAGTCTAAGGTTGAGATAGACCAAAATTTGGGACAGATCATCTCAGGCTGAAGGTCAAAACAAGTTAGTCCATGTTGAAAATCGAGACGAGTTGGTCCTAATCGAAGGTCAAGACAACCTAACTTGGACCGAAGGCCCAAACAGGTCAGCCTGAGCCAAAGGTCGAGAGAGTCAAACTCGAGCCAAATATTTAAGATGGACCCCTGCAAGAAGGTTGAGACGAATCATTTTGGGCCAATGGTCGAGATGTTCCATCCCAAACCGAAGGTCAAGACGGATCGTGTCGAGTCAAAGGCCAATATGGGATATCACAAGCCGAAAGTCGAGACGAGATCTCTTGAGCCAAAGGTCGAGACAACCAAGCCTAGGCCAAAGATCAACATGATTCGTCCTAGGCTGAAGGTTAAGACAAGTTAGTTTAAGATGAAGGTTGAGATGGGTTGCTTCGAGCCTATGGTTGAGACAGGTAACCTGAGGCTCAAAGTCAAGATGGGTTGACCTAAGCCCAAGTTCAAAATAAGTACTCTTGCTTCGGAGGTTGAAATAGGTTGACAATGGCCGAAATCAAGACGGCTCAAGCCTAGTAAAAGGTTTAGACAAGTCAAAACGGGGCAAAGGTCGAGACAAACCATCCCAAACCAAAATTCGAGACGAGTCTTATTGGTGAGTCAGTCCAATCCAAAGGTCAAGATAGGTTGGCCTATGTCGAAGTTCGAGAATGGCTAGTCCGACCAAAGGCCGAGACATGGCCAATCCGGACCCTAGGTCGATACCAGTTGATTTAAGCCAAAGGTCGAGATGAACCAGTGTGAATTGAAAGTCCAAAATAATATATTTTAAAATATTAATGTTTTTGTTTTGAGTGTGAGGTCGAGTATCCCTATCAAACACTCCTTCACACTTTTCTTATGGTAAGTTTATGTTATCTTGAGTATACTTAGTCTAATTCTTCTATGTCCTCAATGTTTTTCCTCCAAACCGTACAGACGGGTACCTGTTAAAGGCACTTCGACGCCCAAGTCAGTAATCTAATTGATCGGGTGTCACAGTAAAATATTAAACTTGTAATAAATGCAATCACTCACCTCCTTACCTCATACTTGTATTTATAGGTTTCGAGATCGGCTTATGATTAGCACAACTGTAATCTCGGTCCAATACCTAATAATTAAGACTTACCAGTAAACTTGATTAGAGATTGTGCTTAAGGTTGCATAGGATTTGGGATCACTCAGTCACCTTATTCTCGGGCCGGGCGGTCTCTCAGTTTCCTGTACGGGCATACGGTATAGTTTTTTATGTTTTAAAAAATGTCTATTTATTGACCGTAACCCATAAAGCTTTTGAGGGCGATCATGTGAACTTTTCCAATTTGAAATTTTTTGGCCTTGTGGACATTGTTTACTTCAACCCATGTGGATTAGGACCAGGTCATCTTGTGAAGTGATTCAAATTAACAACTCTAGAAAATAGTTCCATAGAATTAATTTTGGAAGAGAATAGATTAAAAGATGTTAAGACTTTGTTAAGAATGGATTGTGCTATATTTTAGGAATGTTGGTGTGAAATTGTGAGGGATATATAATGACTCCTAAGAACATGTAAATAAGGAAGGGATTATTTAGAACATTTTGACAAAAGGATGACTACATAAAAGGTTTATATAAGATAAAATTGTTTTCTTTGAAAACTAGATTGATTTAAATTAAGGATGGTAAAATAGACTAACCCAATCCATTTTGACTCAGTCCATTTTTTGTTGTTTGTCATCCACTCGTCAAAAATAAGTTGGTTAAGATTGGCTCGTTGTTACAAAACGAGTTAGAATTTCTGATTCATCTTATTCAAAGGTAAATAGATAGGTTGACTCACCTTTTTTTTTAATGTTTAATTTTTTGTAATTTTTAATTTTGTATTTTTTTTTATTTTTTAATAGTTATAGATATAAATGTAAATATATAAACTCATAACTTACCACCTTAAATATTTTAAAATAAGATGTTACTTGTCTATAGATTTCTATTCATTTACACATGTATTTATGTTTTATATATGCTAAAGTGAAGATAATTATAAACTCTTAATTTTGATAATTAACAAATGATTACGCATCTTGATAAGATCATCTAATTAAAGTATAAGATAAAAGTTCTTTATATTAAGAAAGTGGAGGTTAAAAATAGTTTATAAATATCCTTTTCTTTTAAACTTAGTAATATGTCTTTTGCAAATAATAATGGTAGTAAATATGGACTCAAATGCGAGAAATTCCTTAAATAAATTATGTTATCTTAGAGAATTTGAATTTAGAATCGTAGTGTGGCTTGTAACAGCAAAAATCCTCTTTACCATTGATTGGAAGGCTTGTTTACATAGATTTAAAGGTTTTGTGGTGATAAATTTTAATATATTATTAATATAAATCTCACTAAGCTCACTAACAAAAATAGCAGCAGTAGTCATGAAGACAAATTAAGTAATACAAATGAGAAGGATATTCTTAGTGGAATGAGACTTCCATTGCACAAATAAGTCCACACAAATCAAAATTGAAAACTCGATCACAAAAACATATTCAAACGTAGTTTTTTGATCGACCAAGAATATCAAAGTCCAACCACCTTAAACTATTTTCATCTTTGACGCATTAGGTATTCAGTTGAAATTAACCTAACGTCAATCTTATTCATCTTCGATACGAAATTGTATATGGTTAAATTTTGTACTAAAATTAACTTTTATTTTTTGTTTCTGTTACTTTTCATTTTCAAATAATTTACATTAATATAAAATAAATTTTATCAATAAATTAAATAATATCATACAAATAAACGTCACATGAAATAAATAGTTTATAAGTAATCACTTACCAAAAAGAAGATAATATTTACATATAAAAAAATATTTATTTTTAAAATAAAAAATTAAATAAACATATAATAAACTGAAATATATTTATTTTGCTGAGAAAAACATTTTCTTAACATGTAACTACAAGCTCACCCCTATTTTTTAAACAATACCTTTTAGTGACTGACATAAGCAACTGTTAGTTACTTATCAATAAAATGTCGGTTAACACCCCACTTTAATTCTTTCGAAACTTTTCAAAACGTGAAAGCAAAACGTGTTTTTTCTTCCATGTTGTTTATTGTCACAGAATAGGTGTCTAGAATGAAATCTCTTCGCCATTAAGTCATTCGTTGACCTGCTTCTGACTTTTTGAAAAACAATTCTTTTCATCTTATAAAAGGGTTACCGAGCCCAACTACAGTCGTAAAATTGGATTAAAATGGCTGGACAACGAAAACCAGCAAGTCAAATCTTGAAGTCAGATTGAATTAAAAAAATTATAAATTTTCACGCAGGTTAATTCACTTTCACGTTTATAAATTTTAAATATTAAATTATATAAGAAACAAAAATTCTAAATGTTTTTTTATTGTTAAATATAATTAAATTATATTATATTTTTGTGATTTTACATTGTATTTGGATTCAACTTTTCATTAGAAAATATTCATAATTCTTTTATTAAAGAAAAACAAAATTATAAATAAGTGAGACAACTTGTTTAATTCACTAACTTGTTAATGAAATAAATTTCTTCAATATATATGATTCTACGTAAGATGGAAACTTCCAAATAAGTTGATGGTTGCGGAGGCTTAATGGTTGGTGAGAATAGATGTTATAGTTGTAGGGAGGGACAACACACACATATACACATAGATCTTCACACTGGTAAGATATTGTCCGCTTTGGGTCAAGCCCTCACGGATTTGCTTTTGGTATCACTCCAAAAGGCCTCTTACCAATGAAGGTATCTTATGTGTATATAAACTCATGTTCATCTCTTATTCTCTTTCACGATCCATGGTCACAACACTGAGCATCTCGTGCTCTCCACCTCTCATGACTCATCTGGCTATCTGTCACTGGCCACCTGTCATGGTTTCACCTGATCAAGGAGGGACGTACTCGACTGAGCTCGGTCACAGACCTGAACCATGGGCTCTGATACCATTTGTAGGGAGGGACAACACACACATATACACATAGATCTCCACACTGGTAAGATACTGTCCGCTTTGGGTCAAGCCCTCACGGATTTGCTTTTGGTACCACTCCAAAAGGCCTCTTACCAATGGAGGTATCTTATGTGTACATAAACTCATGTTCATTTCTTATTTTATCCGATGTGTGACTTTGTTTGTACCCAACACTAGCCTTGGTGACCTAAGTTGAGTAGTATAACACAATTTTGGCACCATAATCATACTCAATTCAAAGGTAAATTTACATGGGGGAAACACCTTTATTTTTAAGCTTATGTAATCCTAAGTGTGTCTCCAAATTGTAGAAGTAAAGCCATAATACTCTGACTTAGAGACCAAGGTAAAATATTTTCCATTATGATGATGACACGTTATCACTACTAAGGAAAAATCATCTCCATTGGGATTATGCCAAATGGCAAGAGCATGTGCCACAAAAGAGAGTAACTTGGAAACCACTCTAGCCAATGGCCCACAAGCTTCTAAAAGGTTTGTTTTCCAAGCTAGGTTTTTACCTTAGATCCATGTGTCTTCTTAGAGTTCATCTCCTCTAGGCCTAAAACCCTACACTACAATCCAAGACTCAAATAAAAGGTCCAAAAGAAACCTTATACTAGTTGGCCTATTATACAAAGTCCAAAAGAAAATCTTGCACTACTTGTCCATGATGATAAGAGCCTGAGCGCATACTTTTCACAAATGATTGCAATACTTCTTAAGTATGTTTGGTCATAGCTAGTGGTATGTCATCACCCATGATGGATAACACTGAATTTTAATTTTTTAAACTTACTAATAAGTAAGTAAGATTGGATTGAATCACTAAGTGACTAATTTGTGGTGAACTGAATGAGATAGTATGCTTTAATAGCTTTATCATAACAACCTAGTAATTATTTAGTTAATTTTGTATAAAAATTTAATTAAATTTTAAGTCTTGAAAACGTTACATAAATCTACTTTGGTTTTTGTTCCAAACAAATCAAACTGTACTAAAAAAAATACATATTTTAGTTTTTAAATAAAAAATAATAATCTTTACGATTTTAAAATATTTAATTTTTATAATGCTAAAATTGTTGTGCATATTTTTTTTTTCATGATTTGTTCGCAGAAAGTAAAAGTTGCTGAAATTCCAAAAATTAGAGTGATTTTTAATTTAAAACTCAAAAACAAATTTATCTTAACTTTCAAAAGTAAAAACATAATTAAGCATTTTATAAGTACTTATACGAGAAAAAAGTTACCATAATAAAACAAAGTAAGAGGTAGAAATGGTATATATATATATATATATGGATAAAATTTGTGATAAATATAACATTTAACATTTTTAATAGATATTTCATAGATAAGGTATTTAATTATCTGTTTAATGATGGATTGAGTAGAAGTATCTCTAGCCAAAAATATATTTACTCAAAAATAATTATTAATAAATTTTATTTGAGTTTTTTTTTTAAATTTAAGTGATCAGAATATATTGTTATCAGATAAAAAAAAATATTAATTATTAGATATTGTTTTAAAATTAATTTCACATATTTCTTATTTAAATCTATAAAATTAAAGTTATATTTTAAAATACTAATTTTTTAAAATTTATATTTTGATATAATTCATTTAAGTTTATCTAAAATTATTTGTATTAATATTTTAGTGAATAATTTTATTTGAATTAAACATTAAAATTAAAATCAATTTTATTATATAAGTTTATATTTTAAAAATTTTTTTGCAAAAAATTTTATTAACAATTTGTAAAAATAAAATATAAAATATCTGTGGCTTTTCATGAATATATATATATATATATATATATATATATATATATATATATATATATATATAGTATAAAAAACCTTATAGATATCATTTTTAAGAATATTCAATACATAAAAAAATGTTTTCAATTCTTAAATTTTGATGAAAAACTAAAATTTGTTATTATCTTAAGGGTTAAATATGTTTTTAGTCCCTAAACTATTGACCGTTTCTGGTTTTCGTCCCTCTTCCAAAGTAAGGTACAATTTAGTCCTCAATATTTAAAAAACGTTCGTTTTAGTCGAAAAAACGAACGTTTTGAGGACTAAAACGAGGACTAAAAACAAAATTTTGAGGACTAAAACGAACGTTTTTCTAAAGAATGAGGACCAAATTGTACCTTACTTTGGAAGAGGGACGAAAACCAGAAACGACCAATAGTTTAGGGACTAAAAACATATTTAACCCTTATCTTAAATATTAATATTTTAAACTTTTAAAATTAAATAAACTTAATCATTTTGTTAAATATTTTATATGTAAAATGTATTTCAATATATAACAAATTTAAAATTATTTATTATTAAGTTAAAATGATTATATTTATTTATTTTTAAAACTTATAAATAAAATATATTAAAATAAAAATTAAATCAAAAATTAATTTTAATTTATATCCAAATTTAGAAATTAAAAACATATTTTTTAATTTTTTTTTAAATAAAATAAATGCCTAATAGACACCTTGTGTGACTAATTGGAGAGACAATGATAAGAGTTGAGTGAGGTTTTTTTATGGATCTAGGTAAAAGTGAATCGGTTTTTTATTAATGTAGACATTTATTTATTCATTTATGCAAATAGAAAAGTCGTGTTGTCCTCATATAACTTCAAATAAAAAGATTGTGTAGAGGGTGCATGTTCTACCTTGACATACAAGAAAAAGTAAAGGTGCGCACCTCTCACACGTTTTCAGGAACTAGTAACTGATTGCAAGCATACATACTCAGTGTCAAAGTCTTGCAGGAAGATCACGATTTTATTGGTAATCAATTACACTCCTGCTGTAATCAATTACTAGTATTGTAACTCGAGAAGAAGCCTCTAATAATCGATTACGATGGTAATCTATTACTAAAGGAGAAATTTGTTAAAATTAAAGGTATTTATGTATAAAAAGGTTATGATGAATTTTTTTCTTCACCCTCTTATTTTTTGCTTTTGATTAGTGCAGTGATCTCTATTTTCTTTATTTCTTTTAAGATAATTTTTAAAATATTTCAAAGTAGATACATTTTGCAATTGAAAAATGAACTGGTATCTAATTCTAAAAAGTATCATTGTCTTAAACTAAAAATAAATTAAAACCTTTATAAGTAAATTCATAAACCAAATATAAACTATTTTATTAATGGATAAAATGATTACAAAAAATAACAATAAAAATAAAATATAGTTAATTTATTAATATTAAGAAATTATTAATACAATGATATAAATTATCGTATCAAAGTAGAAGTCGTGTATCTTTATACAACTTTTTGGTTTGAAGTTGTGGTGGGGCGACGGAACTTATGTATTTGTGTAGATAAAAAAGAAATTACCTAGATCTGTAAAAAAGAATCGTCTAAGTTAAGTGAAGAAAGCGTAATTAAGATTCTAACCCAATTAATTATTAACATCAACAACATCCACTGCAGTATAGAGATGTGGAAATCAAGGTAATATTACGGTTTTTCTTTTTATCTATTTGCTGTGTTTATGAGTTGTCCATTTAAATGTTTTTTCAAAATATACTAACTTTAATATTATAGAACATATATTACCAAATTTTAATATACTAATATATTTTAAAAATATAACGAAGTAACAATGAAGAATTTATGTGAAAAATCTAAACTTGTTTTGTGCAATGATATAGACATATGCATGGTTGTTTGTTGTGTTTCTAATTAACATCTGGCACACAGCCAAATCTAGCTATGTGAAGTATAAAAAAATAGAAGTTTCCAAGGCAAGAGACAAGTGCAAGACTGCCAATAGCTAGCCAAATGCCACCCACTTTGGATGACACGATGATGCTTCTTGCAACTTGTTCATTTAATAACAACCTCATTCTTATCAAACAAATCAATTGTCACTTGTATTTACCATATGCTTGATAAAGATAGTTTTTTCTTCAAGTGGTTAGAAACGCAATAAGTGTATTGCAATAATAACATAAATTAAGATAAAATAGAGTAACGGGGTGATTTGATCTTGAAACGAAAAACACAATTGGCATGCAACATACACGAATATGTGGTGGGACACTTCGATAGTTCAACAACCGCACGCGTAGTCACAACTTTCCAACAAAAAAATTGTGTATATAAGAACAACGAAACCTTTACAATCCATCAAATTCTCTTGATATCTATTTTTTTTATAACTATAAAAAATTACTTTTTCTAATTAATTAATTGCATAAATACAGTTGGAAAGTTGTATTAATTCTATCATACTCTCATAAAACTTGTATCAACCATAATTTAATCAAGTTTAACCAAATGATTCACCGGATTCAAACCTGATCTTAAAAATGCATTCGGTACAAGCATGTAAGTAATATTGTTGTGCTGCAAAGTGGTGTTCTTTATTTCATCTCTCTTCTGAAGTTTGTTGTGAATGATAACAATCATCATGCAAATTAAGTTTAATTCATAACAATGTTTCATGCATTCCTTGCCTCTATAGTTGTGTTACCTTTAAACCCATCTCCTCCATTCTCTCTTTCCTCGCAAAGAGTGTTTGCAGAACACAGTTATTTGAAGCTGCACGACACATCTCTCAATCTCTATCTCCTTCTCTTATGTCATTTTCTTTTTTCTTTCATATGCTTTTTTAAAACCCTTGGATCATAATAAAAGACATGGTGAGGTCTCCCTGTGAAAAAGTCAATGTCAAAAGGGGTGTGTGGGCCACGGAAGAAGACACAAAGAAGCTTGCATTTGGTTCCAAGCATGGATCTGGTAACTGGACTTCTGTCCCCAGGAAAACAAGTTAGACAACTTTATTTTTTAAACTTCCAAAGCTCAATTTTTGCACTTCCTTACTTAAAGTTTTGCATTTGGGGACATCATTTCAGGGCTCAAGAGGTGTGGAAAGAGTTGTAGGCTTAGATGGAGTAACTGCCTTAGGAATGATCTTAAGTACGACAATTTCACAACCCAAGAAGAAGATCTAATCATTAAGCTTCACGCAGCCATAGGTAGCAGGTGAATATTGTGGCCTAATTCTTCAACTGCTCTTGCTTCTCTGCTTTTTTTTCTGAATCATTTTGTGACAGGTGGTCTATAATAGCCCAACAGCTTCCTGGGAGAACAGACAATGATGTAAAGATCTACTGGAACACAAAGCTGAAAAAGAAACTCTCTGAAATGGGGATTGATCCTGTTACCCACAAGCCCTTTTCTAAACTCATTGCTGACTATGGAAACATCGGGGGTTGCCAGAAACCAAGTACCAGAATAGGGTCTATCAATAAAGACTTCAAGAGCGCAATGATGCTAAAATCAGAACCCCATCAAACCATGCCACAAGGATCTACAAATATAAATGACCAAGAAACCACTAGAAACAACTTTTTATTCAACAGAGCTCATGGTGATAATCTCTTAATGGACTTTGAGAATGAGATGATCTCAGGATCTATGTTAGGGGAAGATCGTTTGTCAAAAACTTCATCCCCTTCTACTCCTTCTACTTGTTCCACTTCAGCTTTTAGTTGGAATGACTTCCTTCTTCTAGAAGATGATTTTACACCACTTGACTACCAGGAAACAGACACCCTGGTTTCAAAGGAGAATGTGGTGACCATACAGAGTTGGAATAGCAAAGAGGTGAAGTCACAGCATGCCTCGGGTAGTAGTGACTTCCAATTTTCATCATCCTCTCACACTTCATTCATAGAAGCCATGCTTGATCAAGAAAATGAAATGTTTCTGAGTTTTCCACACCTTATGGAGGAACCATCCAACTTGAGTTAAATTTTCAAATAATAATTCCCCAATGTCGAAACGCATCTACCTTATCTTGCCTGTATTCTGGACTACCATGTTACTGCTTTTGTTCTTTCTTGCCTTCAAGCAAACATCATACATCAAGTCTCACCATGAATCTTCTACCATGGGAATGATTAGTAGTATTTTTCATTTTCCCCATCATGTGTATTGCTACTATTTTTCACTACTGTTTAATTATAACGACATCTCAATTATAAATAAAATAATATATATATATATATATATATATATATATATTTGTATAAAAGTGTGTAAGAAAAATAAAAAATATATAAATATTTAATTACATTCTCTGTTTGCGTATTTTTAAAAATATATAAATTAAAGAAGACCATGATATTGTAAGAAAAATTATATATGAAAAGACTAGACAACATTATTGTCAACTTCATTGTTTTTTTCTAACAAAAAATTTTGTAATTTATATTATAGTTTGTAATATATTTGATTTGATTTATAAAATGCTTGGTGTTACCCAATAATGACGAAATCAATTGAAAAGGATGACGTATATAAAAATTACGTTAAATTTACGAAGTGATAGCTATAAAAAGATGATACCGAAGATGAATGTTAGTTAATCCAAACAAAAATAAAATTGAAATATTTAAAATTCTTTAGGAAACCTATATAAGAACCCAAATTGTGTTGCCAAAAATGAACGAAATCCAAAAGGAGTCAAGAATGGTGGCAATCTCACTGTACAGAGGGAACCTTCACCGAGTACCGGAAGTGCCTCGCCGATGGCCTATGCCAGCCCCCAAAATCTCTCTCAAAGACTTCAAGTGTCTTCTCGCTCGCCGTTCCAAGGCACTATCTCGCCTTCAAGCCTCCAACCCTAACCCTAACAACACTCTCCCCGACGACTCCCATCTTCAACCAACTCCCGACGCCGCCGTCACCGTTGCTCACGCCGAGGGCCCTTCCGCCGTCTCCCAAGAAGACGAAGATCGCAAAGAACCGCTACTGGTCGCCGTCAGTTCTGCCAAAAGACCGCTCGGCGAATCGGATTCGCCTGTCGATGCAATGACTGCCGAGGCTTCCGAGAAAAAACCGTTTGACGGTGCTGACCTTTCGACGGAAAAACAGACTGAGCCGGTAACCGGTTTTGGATTTTTTTTTCTATTTTTCGTAAATCGTTTATTGTAATTTTGCGTTGTTTGTTTGCGATTGTCACGTTGTTTGTAATTTTGGCTAGGTCACTGACAATGTTGATCTGCCTGACGAAAAGGCGAAAAGGAAAAAGGAAATTGAGGAGAAGTTGCACGGCTTGAATGAGAATAAACATAACCTGGTGTTGGTGTTGAAGCAGGTAAATGATACTGCATAACTGACACCAGTTTGTATCGACGTATTGATCTTCCTTGATTTCCGTCGGATATAGAATATGTTTTGAAAGTCTGAGACTTTTAATTGTTGAATGATAAAATGTCTGAAATGTTTTTTTTTGTGTGCAGAGGGTTTGGTATTAATTAGCGAAGGTGTTATTTGTTTTGGTTTTTGTTGTGTTTATGTCCATGTCTTTTCCTGCAATGTCAAGTGTCATGTTGAAACCCTAGTCAAAATTCAAAACCATGATTGTGTCTGTGTGTATCCCTTGCATGTTGTGAATGATAATTTGGTCTTGGCAGATATTGAATGCGGAGGAGGAGTTTAAGAGACGAAATAGTATGCAAATGGCTGGGATTCGTGGTCCTTCGGGTCCAGTTCAAGGGGATGGAACCAACGATACTGGATCCATGATTAGGCACATGCCCCCTAGATTGGGATCGGAGGGAAATCTTGCTGGTGATGTGGATGGTGGTGACGGGGATGATTTAGCTAACCATACCATGCATTCTCGCCACATACTTCGGCCAAGTAGCATGTCACCTTCGTCAGAATCTCCTCTTCGGAGGACCCCTAGTGTTCAACAAAATGCGGTAACGTATATTAGCTATTTCAGTTAATTCATGTTGTTGATGTGCTTCGGATTGTATAACTGTCTTGTGGTTGGATCTATGATCTGTTTTGGTGGAATGAATCTGTGATTAATTATATATGTTATAGAGTGCATGTAGGAGTAGGACGGTCAAGAATGGCATGCTAGTTCGAGTTATATGTGCTTGAAATTTTGATATTAGTTTGCGGAAGTAAGTTATTCCTTTGTTTGGTTATTTTGCAATAAAGCAGCGGGAAAAAAAATGGGTCCATACTTACTAAATTGCAATGCATTCCATTCTTTCAATTTTAAACAATCCAAACAATAGAATCTAATACCATTACTTCCAGCTCACTTCATTTCATCATTCTAACATAGCGTAACTAAAGCCAAATTATAACGGAACCTTGAATGTTGCGCACTTGAACTAGCCTCATTGCACTAGTTACTGACTCAGTTTTGAGAAGGGTTGAATCAAGTAAATATTAGGTTGAACCTAATTTGTTGAATTTTATAAACTGCAATTTACAGATTTTAAATTGAATTTAGGGTCTTGTTTCATGTACTTTGTTGTTCGATACTTTTTATGGTTATGATTCTAAGAACTAGCTTGTATTTGTATTGAATATAATCGTACACTTGCAATCTTGTAGAGTCTAGGCTGCATTCATGTCACTCTTTTTCTTAACTCTTCAATCTATTCTTTCTCTCTGTTTTAGCTAATTACTTAGAGTATCTATAATGCAAGAGTCTTATAAAAAACCAATAAGGTTCTTAATAGCTTGATGTATGCATACACATATATGTTCTGCAAATGAGATAAATTATGCTTTAGTAGTTATGCTGTGTTAAGAAGCTGAATATACGAGTAAAGGTCAAGCCCGAATCCATAAGTAGAATACTTCCTTGAATTGCCCTGTTTTCTTTTGACGTACTTAGTTGTTACCTTTTCTATGAAGATTTCGAATCCTTCTCGAGCAAATTTGGGAGCTGCTGGAAGTCCATCACGCTTTGCTCTCTCAGGTCATCAGGGAAATCCAGCGAATCTACCACAAGTGTCAGTGTCAGGAACTAGTTACATTGCATCATCCCCTTCCCCAGCGGCATCTGGTGGCACTTCTGTTTTCAGAGATGCTCGACAGCCAAGTCCTTGGAAGTAGAAGGTTTTGGTTTTTATCATTGGTCATATGTTATCAATCGAAATTTCTATACTCTGATTTTATGTATATAATTTTCTTAATGAGTAATGATAAGAAGACCTCTGTTTCTGTGCGGAGAATTCTATGCATTTTTTTTTAACTGCCTAGCAGGCTGGTTCTTTATCTTGCTGTTTCTCGAGCAGGATTTTCTAGTCATAATCTACTTGTCCTCTAAAAAACATTGAAACATGAATGTTGCTGACTTGTCATACAGGTTTAGGTTGTCATTAGGAACATTGCTGAAATATCCTGGGTTTATGGTGATTATTTCTGCACTCTTTTTCGGTTCAATTGACCCTTTTTTGGTTTGGAAAAAAGTTGTTTTTCATTAAATAAAGGTATACATTTTATAATTAAAATAAATTTAGTTTTGTCGATTTCCTTGTTGTTCAAGCTTTTAAAATATTATTTTCTATTCAATTAATTGAGAATTTATGATCCATTTGATAAGTGAAATGATTTAAAAGCTCAATAGTCATAAATTAGTGAGTGAAATATTTTTTTAGTTTTTGAACTTTAATAGAAAATTAGAATTCGTTTATGTTGGAAACTTTGACACATTTTAGTTTTTAAACTTTAAAAATAAATTAATATAGCCTTTCTAATCTAATTATGTTAAAAAACATTATGTGGCAAACTTGTTTTAGGTTAACATTTAAATTGCTTCTAATGTTTGATACGTTCTTGTTTTAATGTTAGTTGGAAATGTGTGTTAAAAATTTAATGTAATTGGCAAGAAATTGATGATTGAGAGGGTTGTTTAACGATTGAGGTGAGTTTCAAAGAGTGTTTGTGGGGGTGGGTTAAATTGGTAATTGTAAGGTTGGGGTGGTGGTTGAAATATTGGAAGGGAAATTGATTGTGATAGAGGGGTCATGATTAGATCAAGGAGCTACAAAATATTCTTTTGCATTTGATCAACAAGGGTATTCTTGTTTGCGTCATTTCTTGAACTTGTTGGTCCTCATGGTTTGTGTTGCACTTCACTTTTCCGTTTGTTTATAAACACCAAATTGATCGGATAGAATGGTAGACTTTGAAGCCGTGATCGTCTAGGCACCTCCTCATCGTCAAACAGATGATTTGAGATCAAAAACTCTTAAAGAGAAGGTAGAGAACTCTAGAAAAGTAATTTCTAGAGAGATGAACGTTTTAAAATAATGAAATTTATTTATAACAAAACTATTTATAATAAAACTATTTAATATTAAAATAATCGAGTCTCACTATTTTTATACTACCACCGCTTCTAAAATATAATTTCATGGGGTTTTACAGTACATGTTATATATTTATATATATATATTTATATATATATATATATATATATATATATATATATATATATATATATATATATATATATATATATATATATATGGGTTTGCTAACGTGCGTACGCTTAATTTTAAGTTGGTACATTTTAGCAATGTGTACCGCGTTTTAGTAGACAAAAATATCTTTATATATGATGGACTCTAAATCTTAAAATTAAGGATATTTTAATAACTTTCATTCTCAAAACTAAAAAATTGACATTAAATATCCTTATATATATAATTTTTCTTTGTCCACATTTTAAAAATTATCCTTAACGTAGTTATATTTTAAAATTTAACCGTTTTCTTATATTTAATTATTTATTAAATTAAATAAATAAAAATTATGTACAGTTAAATTTCAAAAATTATTTATATTTATTTTCGTAATTATATTTCTATTACTTTTTTATCATAAAAAATAAATACAGATATAAAAATATTCCTTTTTTGTCCATATTTATTTTCTAAATTTATCATTTAAATTAATTTTTAAATTAAAATAAAAAAGAAATTCTTCTTTTTAGTGTCCTCCTTTGTATTTCAAATTTATCTTTTAAATAAAAGTTTGTTAATCTATACCTATATATTCTTTTTTTATCCACATTTGTTTTTTAAATTAAAATAAAAAATAAATTCTTTTTTTGTCCACGTTTTCTAAATTTACCTTTTTAAATAATATAGTTTTTTTAAATTAAGATAAGTATATCATCAATTTTACCGTTTTTCAAATTTAGCTTTTTTTTAGTTGATGGTTTTTCTAAACTTAACCATATTTTAATTATAAAACTATTACTAAAGAAAATAAAAGGTATTTATAATAAAATTACAAAAATCATTTACATTTAATTTCATAATTAATTTAATTTCATAATTAATAATAACAATAATAATTTTATGATTTTTCATAAATATAAAAAAGTGAACTTACATTTCATTAGTATATATAAAAAGAGATTTTACATTTTTATGTTTACATTTGTTTTTCAATTTTACTATTTAAATAAAAAAAATTAAATTAAAATAAATATTTTATGAATTTTACACTAACAGTTTTGTTTAGATTTAACCGATATGTTTTAGTTTGACCATTTTTAAAATTAACCATTTTTCATTATAAAACTACCTAAAAATGAATAAAAATATTTACAATAAAGTTTTGATAATTATTTATATTTAAGTTTATAATTATAACAATATATAAGAATATATATCTTCATATATATATATATATATATATATATATATATATATATATAGTTGTACACGAATATTGTTAAAAAATTATGTGATATTTGTATTTAACTAATAAATAATTATTTATTTATTTAGGTTAAAACTGTCAAATTAAAAGATGAACTAAAGGAATCAACTATAATAATGATGAAATGATAATTTTCTAAAAATAATATTAACAAATTATGTGATCGTTATTTTCAAAAATAGAAATCATTTATTTATTTTAAAATAAAAAAAGTATTCAATTACTTATTTTTTAATAAAAATTAAATTGACATTTATTAAAGAGTAAAGTTATCAAATTAAAAAAAAAATTATATCAAAGGAAGTTATGAAATGATGTGTAATTTTATATAAGAATATAGATGTTATAATAAAGAGTGGGAGTCCATTTAAATAACTGAAATGAATTTCTCTTTCTGTTATGAACTCAAATTAAAGAGTCATAAGTGCACATTAATATATAGAAATAATATTCTATCTCTAGAAATATGTGTACTACATTTATTGTATTCTTTATTTTCTTCTCTCTCATCTTTATTACTGGTAAAGTAAATAAGAGGTTTAATATGACAAATATTTATTTTGTTTTTAATATAATAAGAAAAAAAATTAAAATCTTAAGACAAAATTTTTATTTTTATTAATTTTTTATTTAAACATTGTTATTAAAGTAATTTAATATGTGTTTGACTTTTAACAATTATTATATTTGTTCATTAAAACAAAATTTAATATGTGTAAGGTTTTTTTACTTTATTAATTTTGACATGAAACTAACATTTGTTGTTAAAAGTTTTATATATTTTGATTATAAACTTAAAAAAAATTAATGTAGTGTTATTAATTCAAGTATATTAAATTATTTTAGCAGTTTGCAACTAATAAAAATAAAACATTGCAAGATATTTAAAATAAAACATATTAATAGAATTAATACAGCGATATCCAAAAAGTAAATAATTATAAAAATATATATAAAACATCTAAAGATAACTTAGAATTTATAAAACTCCTATACATGCTAATTATCACAAAACGAAAAAATAAAAAAGTTTGGTCATCATCATCTTCCACCATAGGCGCATTAACATTTACCCTTCATCCAATCACACCAATAAGATAATTATTGTAAAGTTAAAAAACACATACACAAAATAACATAAAAGAAAGTGTAATATAATAAATTATATCGATTATAAACTAAGCATGCATAAAAATATAATAAATTATATATATTCATACAAACACTTGACATTAAACTCAATTATTCAGATACATGTTTTTGATATAAAGTTTTCTCATAGGTAGGAATGACAAAAATACTTGTGCTCGCAGGTAGTTGAAGATAAAATTCACGATGGATAGTTGGTATTCGCGGATAGCGAATATTTTAATACTCGTTTATAAACCGGACGAGTGAAGATATTATTAAGTTAAATTTAATTAAAATTAAAATTAATTTATATTTTATTAGTTTAAATTTCATTCAAATTAAATGAAATTTTAATTTATATTATATTTTTTTGTAATTTTATTTAAATTTTATTCTTAAAGTTTATAAAATATATTTTTAAATATTTGTGGGGTATCCACATGTATATGCATGTTTTAAAATACTCATGAGTATTTTTTTATACGAGTATCCACGTAGGTAGAGGACGGGTAACATGTGGATTTTTTTGTTGCGGGTCAGGTAACAGGTAAGCACTATTTGTGTCTGACCCAACCCGTTGTTATTTATACTCATAAGCGTGCACTTGTAGTAGTATATGCTTTGGAAAGTCATAAACAAGGGATTATCACCCTACCACTTACAAGGGTAGTCCCCTTTCGCACCTAGGATCAAACATTTTTCGTAGACTAAAACCTTTTGCGACTCTCACCACATAACTCATTTTATTATATTTATGTGTGAATAATTATTAGAGTTCCGGATACATCCGTTCTGACTCTCATATGTCAATGCATACATTAATATCATCATTACAAAGAATTTCTCCTTGAAATTTTTTCAACATCATCACCATGCATATCCACAAAAATAACATAATCTCAATAAGTCATCATAATACTCATAAACATACATAAACTCCATTATAAATCTATCTCAAATAGTCAAACAAGAAAATAGATCCAAACATACACAATGACGCTCAAAGGTGGAGTCCAACGTCATACCTTTCACAAAAGGTGGTGCCTAATGTCACTCATGGCGCTCAACACCACTCTTTTCGCAAAAAGGTATGCTTAGCTACACTTTCTAACGCCTAGTGTCTTGGAGTGAAAAAGCTTCAGACATATAATACAAGAATGACGCACAATGATACCTTAACACCACTCAATGTTCAACCCTTCACAAAATTGGAGACTTAATGACATCCTAGAGTCACTCAACGTTATACCAACTATCAACACTTGTATTTTTTGTGTTTTTAAGGGAACTTATACCTATTCAATTGATCAAAATGACATTCCTTTCTTAGTGAATTAGTTCCAAAACAGTTTTAAACATGAAAACTTGCACCACTTGATCAATTGTCCAGATCATAAATCTCTTAAACTCACAAAACCAAGTCCAAACTATTACGATTCAAGGATCAATAATTCAAATCACAATTTCAACATATCATACATACCAACACATCAATCTTTAGTCAATTAACCATACAATCATATATTCAAAAATTTTAAAGTATCTATAACTTAAAAACAATGCAATTAACTTCCCTTACTTGAGAGACAAATGAACTTGCTTTAAAGAATCCCAAATCCCTTCCAGCTCATAGAATCTAGAAACAACACAAACGCGATAAGGACAACTATTAGAACCACTAATAAGAAAATACTCACATAGATGACTATAAAGACGCATATAAGTGAAAGAAGGTCCACATTCAACAGATAATAGGAAAAGACCAAGAAAAGGGGTTGAAACTCAACTTATACAAATGAAGAAGTTGATATGTCCAAATTGAAAAACTCGCTGGAAGAATCAATACTATGAAGAACTCTAAAAAATTAGTTCCTAGAATCATGGTATGTTTTAAAAATATAAGTCTCATCCATAACAAAATTATTTATATTAAAATCCTTTTATATTAAAATAGTTGTGTCTCAATATTTTTAAGTCATTGTCACTTCTAAAATTCATTTTCTAGGTCTTTATTGGCAATGATTTTAACATGTAAAAAAAAATAAAGTTTTTATATCCATTCATTTTTAAAGTTTGAGGACCAAAATGTATCAAAATTTTAGACAATTATAAATTTTAGTTTCTCATCAAAATTAAAAACTAGAAACATGCTTCATTCTATAATTAACTTTGAGTATTAGAGTATTAGAGTTGATATGTGTTTTAAAATAACGAGATCGAGTATGTTAGTTTTAAAGTAATTCAATAATATAAATAGAATTTATTAAACTCGTATCATTACTTAAAACACAAACCATCCCTCTAAAACTCGTTCCTTGAGTTTCTCCACATTCTCTTTAAGAAATCTAACTCCTCAATCATATGTTTGACTATTAGAACATGTTGAGGAGATCACAACAGAGTAATCTCCATTCCTATCCGATTAATTTCTGGTTAAGAGTAAGTAAGTTTCTACCCCTTTTTCCTTTTAGCTTTATGTCCATGATCATGCATAAGAACCCCTTTGCATGTGTCATTGGTCTTCTATTCCTGGTTCTTTGTCAATTTGAGGTTTTAATGACTTATTCTGATCATGATTCGGTGATTTGTAGGCATTTCTAGGATTCCTTGCGGTTGAAGCAAATGTTAGAAGTTCTTAGAGTTGTAGTAGTTCCCTTTGAGGTAAAAGAAGCTAGTTCCTATTTCATGTTAAATTATAAAGTATGAATTGATAACATTAGGATGTGTAGTTGGTAAATATTGAATGTTTATGATTGAAGTGTTATTGTTGTTGAGTAAGTGAATTTGATTACATGATGATTGCTGATGCATAATGATTTCATATTAAGTTCAAAGTGTATGATGAATGATGGTGTTTAGTTGTTTTGGTTGTGTTGTATGTGGTTAAAAATGGAGGAGAATGAAACTAGGTGGAGTAGTAGGTGTTTTTGGTCAAAATATGGAGTTTTGGTATGTGAGTTTTTGAGCTAAAGGTTAAAAATAACGAATTCAGTCTTAGAATCTGTTTATAAGGAAATTAAAACTTGTTAGAGTTGTTAATTAATTGAAATCTGGTCTAGATAGAGTTAGTAGTATTTTAATGGTGTTTTGGTTGGTTTTAAAGTACATTTTGGGATTTGGACTAATGAAATTTTAAATCAAGGTTATGTGTTCAAATGGAAGGTTTGAGGTGTGTTGGTAAGTCATTTTTGACTTGTTAGAGTCCTTAAGTTACTTTAAAATGGGCTAGAACTTGTAGAATTCAATTTTAGTCTCAAACGAAAGATTTTAGATGTTTTTAAGTGAACTCTTATGGTAAAATAATTTGATAACTAGTTTAAGTTAGGTAAAATACTTTTGTTTAGGTCTATAATAGTTTATAATCCAATCTAGGAGTGTTAGAAGTTGGTCAAAATTATTAGAATAGGTCATCGGCGGTTTAGGACTGTTAGTTATGCAGTTTTGGCGCTGCAAAATTGTGTAGTGAGGTCGACCGAGCAAAATGGGCTCGTTAGGCGAGTTGAGGAGAGTTCTGACAGTGAGTTCAGAGGCTAAGCAAGCCATCTCGCTCAACTTGGGGAGTTTGCTATTTTGGAACTCGTTGGACAGGTATTTGAGGTGTTTGACAGAGAGTTGTAGAGGTTAAGCGAGCCAACTCGCTTAGCTTGGGAGGCTTGCTGTTTTGCCTCTCGTTGGGTGAGCATAGGCTATTTGTTGGGCGAGTGGTTTGAGTTCTTGGGTGTTTATGAATTCTTTCTTTTATGTGTATGATTTTAAAAAATCTATCATGGTTTGTTATATGATTTGTGGTAAGGTTTGGAACATATGTTCGAATGGCATTAGGTGTGTAAGAGTTCTAGGGAGAATTCTTAATGGTTGTATCAAAGTACTGTTGGTATGAATGCATGAAGCTTAGTCTTGGGGTTATCTTGACACTCTAATGATTATTCTCAAGTATAGATGATAGATTCATGTGGTGAGAGTAGCATGAGGTCTTAGTCTAGTGCTTCTAGTATGACCTAAGATATGGTACAAACTAACCTTGTAAGTGTGGTAGGGTGAAACTCATTGACAATGACTTTGCAGAGTAGTAGAGACCACCACAAGTGCACAACCTGCCATAGCTCGACATTCATACTAAATCTAGTCCAGTCTAGGTTTTGGCATAATTAAGATGTTTGGATTATTGTATGTGAAATATGACTCACGTATTAAATGTTAATGCATATTATAATTTGTTTTGTATAACTAGCTTACCCTGTTTGTTTTTGTCTTGTTGGGACGTTCTTATGTGTTGTCTGTCTTAACGATGATCATCTGTTGAGTGTGAGAAGAAGGTGATCATGTGATACTAGAACAAGCGTTAGGTGAAGTTGACCTAGAGACTTAGAAATTTTAGTGCTTTTATCCTTATTATTTATGTTTTAGCTTTGATGGTCTAGATACAATTTTTGTGTATAATTTTGATTTCAGTACTTCGCATGTAAATT
Source organism: Vigna angularis (assembly GCF_016808095.1). Lineage (NCBI taxonomy): Eukaryota > Viridiplantae > Streptophyta > Magnoliopsida > Fabales > Fabaceae > Vigna > Vigna angularis. The sequence goes on along the minus strand of NC_068973.1, from coordinate 10,430,561 downwards.
TTGTTAAATTTTGTTTTTATAATTATGTTAAATAATTATAAATTAACTTTATATTTTTGGGATTAATAGGTCTACTTTATCGTTTTAATACTATATAATTTAGATGTTATATTATAAATTTATTATTATTATTAATTTTTTTAATAAACTTGTATAATAATAATGATAAATAAAAGTTCAATTACCATAATTGTTAATAAAAATTAAATGAAATCAAAATATTAGATATGTGATTCTTTAATTATATTAAAACCAAATTTATAACTATTTATCTTTATTATTATGTAAAAGATATTGGAAATACTTATTTCTTATTTTTCATCACGTTATTGGAATAATAATCATATGACAATATAATAATAATAGTAAAAATTTTAATTAATATACATATTTCCTTTTGTAAATTATTTTGAATCTCTGTCAAAATAAATTACTTTTTAGTTTATGTTTATACTAACGGAAGATCTAAATAAAATAATAATGAATTATCCCAATATTCCATAAATATTAAACAGAAAAATATATTTCTAAAAAGTAGTTAATTCTTAAAAGATAATATTAAATTATAACTTACTTAAATAATGTATAATACAAATTTCCTTATTTTGAGTATATATTCCATATTAATATTTACACTTAATTATATTTTAATATTGTAATATTTTAAACATAATAATTATCTTAAGAAAAGTCAAAAAAGAAGAATAGATGTATAATTTCATGAAATGTAAAAGTTATTTTACTTTTTTTTATATCTTCTATCTTTATTTTTAATATATTAATATAAAGAAGAAATAATTACAATAATTAGGAATATATGTAAAGAGAGAAATAATATACATACATATTTCATTAATTTAAGTTATTAATTAAAATAAAATAAAATGATAAAATTGAAATTAATTCATTCAACTTATTCTTGAGTTACTAAACCAAGTGTAACTTTCAGTTCTCAGTCAATGATATAACGATATTATTGTAACTGAATAGTATTTTAGAAATATAACTGAAAGTAGTCCATGTAATTATTCTCATATCTTAATAGTTATTAATTAATGTTGAAGTAAGTTTAAAATTACAGAATACTCCGTGTTTAGAGTTTTTTAATCTAATTTTCAGTTTTAAGGTTCATTTAAATTTTTGAAACAGAACCAGAAATAATTTCTTTAAAACATTAATATTAACTTAGATTAAACAATTAATTTACACACCAAATATTTTATCATTTGTTCCTTAAATAATCATATAAAGAACAACAATTTGTTGATACAGAAAAATTCGTCTCATGTGACACAAAAGCAAAAGGATCCGTTGGCAAGAAAGTTTAATGGTGAGTGGGCCAGCCTCGGCCACTTCAACGAAATTTCAATTCCACTATTATTATTTTCCTAATTTTCCTTTCAAAACTTCAAACCGTTGCCGTTTCTTATTTAATTTTTTGCATTTTTCTATTATTCCATAAAGTCGGTCACCTCCTCCTTCTCTCACGTCTCTGTTCTCTTCTCCATAACTGAGGGGAGAGAGAAACAGCGTTTGAAGAATCTTCGCAAAAAAGAAAAGAAAACAGAGCAACATGAAGCGAAACCTTCAAACGTTGTTTATGTTAACACGAAAACGATCGATTCAGTTTCTAATCGGTGCGTTTTTCTTCTACCTCGTACTCGTTACACTCGAAATCCCTCTCGTTTTCAAAACCGACTTCACCACCGTCGCCACGCGCACCCACAAGCTCCTCAGCGAGGAGGACTCGCTACTGAAGGAGTCCCCGGCGCGTCCTTTGAAAACGGTTTCCAACGCTGACTCGCCGAGTCAACTCGCTCGCCGCAGCGTTATTTCGGGGCTGGTCTTGAACGACGCCGTGTTCGAATCCAACGGCAACGACGGGTCGTTGGAGCTCTACAAGCTCGTAAAGCATGCACGCCAGATGGGACGGAGACTCTGGGCGGACCTTGAATCTGGAAATTTGCGGACCGTTGTGTCGAAGCCCGAGAACCGGTCCAGTTCGTGTCCCGGTTCGGTTTCTCTGTCAGGTAAGGATGCATTGGGCGTCGTGCCGCTGCCGTGTGGGCTCACATTGGGGTCACACGTGACGATCGTTGGGAAGCCGTTGGCGGCGCGGCCGGATTTCGAGCCGAATATAGCGGTTGTGAAGGAGAATGAACCGGTGATGGTGTCACAGTTCGTGGTGGAGTTGCAGGGGCTGAAGACGGTGGACGGTGAAGAGCCTCCTAGGGTTTTTCACTTCAATCCGAGGTTGAAGGGGGATTGGAGTGGGAAGCCTGTGATTGAACTCAACACATGCTATCGCATGCAATGGGGTTCCGCTCTCAGGTGCGACGGTTGGAAATCCAAGGCCGATGATGATACCGGTGAGTTTCGAAACTGAAATCACATTACTTTTTTTGCCTGTTTGGAAGTTTGATTTCACGTGATTAATTTGGAATTGGTTGATTAGGAACTGTTTTACGATGTGGAAGTTTACTAGTCATTTTAATGTGTTCTCAGTTATATGGTTCTCTTTGATCTTTGCTTTGGTTTTGTTTCTGAATATTTACTTTTTTTTCGTTCTTTGGATTGGAGAAACTGTTTAGAACGTAATGAAATTTTTTAACGCTATTCAACCACAAATGTCATCCAAAGATGATTCATTAGATGTCTGATTTTCTGCCCAATTAAAAGTGTAATTTTCTTGAAGAAATTTGTGATTTGAGTGGTGAGGCTGCTTGTGTCTGGTTGTGGTGGTTGATTGAATTGAATTGAGTTATTGCTTACATTGGGTGCAGTTGATAGGATGGTGAAGTGCGAGAAGTGGATTAGAGATGATGAACAGCACTTTGAGGAGTCTAAGTCGACGTGGTGGTTGAAAAGACTTATAGGGCGCACCAAGAAAGTAAACGTTGACTGGCCATTCCCATTTTCTGAGGGGAAGCTTTTTGTTCTTACTATTAGTGCTGGGTTGGAGGGGTATCATGTTACCGTTGATGGGAGACATGTAGCATCTTTTCCTTATCGTGCTGTAAGTGATATATCCATCCCCTTGATGTTAACTACCTGGACTTGAAGATTGATTTGCTTAATCACTTGATTTTGCATTTTGATTTTGGCAGGGTTTTACTCTTGAGGATGCCACTGGGCTTTCGTTGGCTGGAGACATTGATGTTCACTCTGTATTTGCAGCGTCTTTGCCTTCATCGCATCCCAGTTTTTCCCCACAGCGGCATCTTGAATTTTCCACCAGGTGGCGTGCCCAGCCACTTCCTGACTCTGGCGTAGAATTGTTTGTTGGTGTCCTCTCAGCTGGAAACCATTTTTCTGAGCGGATGGCTGTGAGGAAGTCATGGATGCAGCATAGGCTTGTCAAATCTGGAGCAGTGGTTGCTCGATTCTTTGTTGCACTGGTTGGTTTTTGTTTTTGAAGTTGTTATTTCATTTCTGATGTTCAGCTGGCGTTTCTTTCTTACTATTTTATTGAAATCTTGGCAGCATGCAAGACATGAAATTAATGTAGAGTTGAAGAAGGAAGCAGAATTTTTTGGTGATATTGTTATAGTGCCCTACTTAGATAACTATGATCTTGTTGTCTTGAAAACAGTGGCCATTTGTGAATATGGGGTGAGTTATCGATTAACTATAATCATGCTATGAACTACCAATTTTCGAGTGATATTTTAAGATTTTTTTATGGAATATAAGATGTGGTCTATTGTTCACAGGTTCATACGGTTTCTGCTAAGTATATCATGAAAGGGGATGATGATACTTTTGTTCGAGTGGATGCTGTTATCAGTGAAGCAAGGAAGGTTCCAGATGATACCAGTTTTTATATCGGTAACATAAATTACTATCATAAACCCTTGCGATATGGGAAATGGGCAGTGACATATGAAGTAAGTAATGAGCATCCATCGAAATGCTTTTGTTCAAACCTTAAATTCTGAATGAGAATACTCTTGAAATGATGATTATTTTAGTAATGTCTATTTTAATCCAAAGAAGGCCTGAAGTTACCCTGTGTTAGATGTTAAGGATTTATTTTCTGTTAGTTGGGCTTAGCCCATTCTGTATTAAGGGCATTGGCCCTTATGTTTCACTATAAATAAAACTACCCTTAGTGTATTCAAAACACAAGGGGATATTTTCTCCTAATCCTCTCCATTTCTCACATGGTATCTAGAGCATAGGATTAGGTCCAGCCAACTCTAGTTTCCGGCACAACTCATCGCCGCCGCCGCGCCACTGTGGCTGCCGCTGTCGCCGCCTCCGCCGCCGCCGCCGCCGCCTCCGCCGCCGCCGGAGTTCCAGAATTGACCGACGACCACATCATCGGCATCGTCTCGCCCGGGCGACCACCGTGGTACAAATATCACAGCCAACGGACCAGTCACGCGCCTCCACGCGCCGCCGCCAGAATCGCCGGAGCCGCCGCTTCCCACCGCGCGTGACGGCGCGTCGCCGGAGAGTTCCGTCGCCGATCTGGACCGCCGTGATCGCCTCCTCGTCCTCTTTCTGGATCTGTGATCGTTGCGTCAATCGGAGCACTTTGGATTTTTAGGGTTTCTCCTTCTCCATGGCATCTTCCTCTTCTACGAACACTTATGTTGGTGGCTCTTCTTCTGATCCTTCAATATACACCAATTATGTGAATGTACACTTGTCTATTGACAAGTTAGATGGCACAAATCATGCAACATGGGCGTCTGACATCAAACTTTGGTTGAAGAGTCAAGGGTACTTAGATCACCTTACTCAAGATGTGACTACTGCTACAACGGATGACACTTCCCGCTGGATGAAAATTGATGCTCAGCTATGCATTGTCATAAAATCCACCATTCACTCCTCGTTGAAACAAATGTTTCGATCATATGAAACATGTTCAGAAGTTTGGGCACAGGCGAAGTTGTTGTACACAAATGACACTCAACGCCTGTATGGTGTTTGTCATGACCTATTAACTGTTATTGGTCCACGCAATCATGGTCCCATGGCCGAATATTTGGGTAAAATTCATGCCCTTCTTCATGATTTTAATGATATATTACCTCCTGCTCCCACTCCTGCTGAAGAACTGGAACAACGATCAAAGTTCTTCATGTTGTTGGCTTTATACGGACTCTCTGATGATATCTCTCATGTCCGTGATCAGATTTTGGGTTCTCCTGTCATACCCAACTTTACTTCTACTTGTTCAGCTCTTCTGCGTATACCGAGCAAACCAGTCACTGAGACATCTCCTCATATTGATGACTCCTCAGTTATGGCTATCCAACGTAATGATCGAAGTCGGCCTCGCAGGCAAAATAAAGGACGTGTTACAAAATGTGACCACTGTGGCAAGTTAGGCCACAAAATTGATCAATGTTATGCACTTCATGGACGACCTCCTCGACCTGTAGCAATGGCCAATTCTGAACCATCTGGAGACCCTCCTACTTCATCTAATACCGTAGAAAAACCTGCAATCTTTAACGAATTTCTCAGATGGTATGAGGATCGTCAGCACTCTAGTTCCACTACATCTGCATCTGTTGCACGTACAGGTACACCTTTTGTTGGTCTGACTCACTTTCACTCCCTCGGATCTTGGGTCCTTGACTCAGGCGCCACCGATCATATCACTGGTAACAAGTCCTTATTTTCTTCTTTGTCATGTCCGGATAACTTACCCTCGGTAACAATGGCTGATGGGTCTAGAGTCTCATCTCATGGTGTTGGTACTGTTGATATTTTTCCGTCCATATCCATTGATCATGTACTTTATGTTCCCGGGTCTCCTTTCAACTTATTGTCCATAAGTCGTCTAACTCGTACCCTTAATTGTGTTATCTCATTTACTAAAGATTCTGTTTGGTTGCAGGACCGGAGTTCGAAACACATGATTGGCACAGGATGTGAGTCTCATGGCCTATACCATCTCCGCCCTTCTCCACATGTTGGCGTAATCATGGAGTCACCATCCCTTCTTCATGCTCAGTTAGGTCATCCTAGTCTTGCCAAACTACAACAACTTGTCCCGAGATTGTCACAATTATCAAGTTTGTCGTGCGAGTCTTGTCAGTTAGGAAAGCATACTCGTAGTTCCTTTCCTCGTAGTGTCTCACAACGGGCATCGTCCCCTTTTTCATTGGTTCATTCTGACATTTGGGGACCTAGTCGTGTTAAGTCCAATTTAGGTTTTCAGTATTTTGTTACTTTTATTGATGACTACTCAAGATGTACTTGGTTGTTTTTAATGAAGAATCGTTCTGAGTTGTTTCCTATTTTCCAATTATTTTTCAATGAAATAAAAACACAGTTTGGGGTTTCTATTCGAACTCTACGTAGTGATAATGGTCGTGAATACCTTTCTCAATCGTTTACACATTTTATGGCTTCTCATGGTATTCTTCACCAAACCTCATGTGCTTATACCCCTCAACAAAATGGGGTGGCTGAGCGCAAGAATAGACACCTTATTGAGACAACTCGTACTCTTCTAATTCATGGTCAAGTACCCTCACGTTTTTGGGGTGACGCCGTTCTCACGGCATGTTATCTTATAAACCGCATGCCATCTTCCGTCTTAGATAACAAAATCCCTCATTCTATCTTGTTTCCTCAAGATCCTCTACATCCTTTACCTCTTAGAGTTTTTGGGTCTACTTGTTTTGTTCATGATTTTAGTCCTGGTCTTGATAAGTTATCTCCTAGGTCTCACAAATGTGTCTTCTTAGGATTTCCACGGTCACAAAAGGGCTATAAGTGTTTTTCCCCTTCCCTCAATCGTCATTTTATCTCTGCTGATGTTACTTTTGATGAATCTTCTTTCTACTTTTCACATCTATCTTCGAGTTTTGAACCTCCACCTGTTACTGTTGATATTCCTATTTTCTGTGATTCTCCTAGTGATGCTCCACCCATTTTGTCTCCTCCTTCTTTGGACTCTCATTCACCACAGGATCGTCCTTCACCACCACCCCTTCAGGTGTATAGTCGTCGCAATCGTCTCCCTCATGACTCACTTCCAGTGCCGGTTCCTGTGTCTCCTCCGGCTCCAGCAAATGAGTCTGACCTGCCCATTGCCCTTCGTAAAGGTATACGCTCTACCCGTAACACTTCTCCCCATTATACTGTTCTTAGTTACCACAGATTGTCACCATCTTTTTATACATGTCTCTCATCCATTTCTTCTGTGTCCATTCCCCACTCTGTGGGTGACGCCTTAACTCATCCTGGCTGGCGTCAAGCTATGCTGGATGAATTAAGTGCTTTACAGAAAAGTGGAACTTGGGAGCTTGTCCAATTACCATCTGGAAAGTCTGTTGTTGGTTGCAGGTGGGTGTATGCTATCAAGGTTGGTCCTGATGGCACTATTGATCGTCTCAAAGCTCGATTGGTTGCCAAAGGCTACACACAGATTTTTGGTTTGGATTATGGTGATACCTTTTCTCCAGTGGCAAAAATGACCTATGTTCGCCTATTCATTGCCATGGCCGCTCTTCGCCAATGGCCTCTTCACCAACTTGATGTCAAAAATGCTTTCCTTAATGGTGATTTGCATGAAGAAATTTATATGGAGCAACCGCCTGGCTTTGTTGCTCAGGGGGAGTCATCTGGATTGGTATGTCGTCTTCGCAAATCCTTATATGGCTTAAAACAATCTCCTCGGGCCTGGTTTGGTAAATTTAGCTGTGTTGTTCAACAATTTGGTATGTCTCGCAGTGAAGCGGATCATTCAGTGTTCTATCGCCACTCAAATGCTGGATGTATCTACTTAATAGTGTATGTCGATGATATTGTTCTCACAGGAAGTGACTATCTTGGCATCTCTAAGATGAAACAACACCTTTGCCATCATTTTCAAACCAAAGATCTTGGCAAACTCCGGTATTTTTTGGGTATTGAAGTAGCACAATCCAACACCGGTATTGTCATATCTCAGAGGAAGTATGCGTTAGACATCTTGGAGGAAACAGGGTTAATGAACTCTAAATCTGTTGAGACACCTATGGATCCTAACATCAAACTCCTACCAAATCAGGGGGAGCCTTTCTCAGATCCTGAACGGTACAGAAGACTAGTTGGCAAATTAAACTATCTTACTGTTACACGTCCTGACATTTCCTTCGCAGTTAGCGTTGTGAGTCAATTCCTAAACTCCCCATGTGAAGACCATTGGGATGCGGTTGTTCGCATACTGAAGTATATTAAAGGATCACCTGGAAAAGGTTTGCTATATGGTCCTAACAACGATACAAAAATCGTTTGTTATTCAGATGCTGACTGGGCTGGTTCCCCGTCTGATAGGAGATCTACTTCTGGATATTGTGTCTCTGTTGGTGGCAACCTAATATCATGGAAAAGTAAGAAGCAAAGTGTTGTGGCAAGGTCCAGCGCAGAAGCAGAATATAGAGCTATGGCATCAGCTACTTGCGAGCTTGTGTGGCTTAAACAATTACTCAGTGAATTGAAATTTGGAGATGTCACTCAAATGACACTTATATGTGATAATCAAGCTGCTCTCCATATCAGCTCTAACCCTGTCTTTCATGAGAGAACCAAGCACATTGAAGTTGATTGTCACTTTATTCGAGAAAAGATCATATCCGGAGACATCAAGACTGAGTTTGTTAACTCAAGCAACCAGTTGGCAGACATATTCACTAAGTCCTTACGAGGACCTAGAATTGATTATCTTTGTAACAAGCTTGGAACATATGATTTATATACTCCAGCTTGAGGGGGAGTGTTAGATGTTAAGGATTTATTTTCTGTTAGTTGGGCTTAGCCCATTCTGTATTAAGGGCATTGGCCCTTATGTTTCACTATAAATAAAACTACCCTTAGTGTATTCAAAACACAAGGGGATATTTTCTCCTAATCCTCTCCATTTCTCACACCCTGTTTTCTTAGTTCCAAATTGCAGTTGCACCCTCGGTCGGCTGTGTGAATTTATGAACTGTGTATCGTGGTCCTTAAGTGTGTTTTGTCATACTGTTGTGACTGATTTAACTAGGAAATTGCAGGAAAAATATTGGTGTGTTAAAATATTGATGGTTTTGTTTCTTTTTTTTTTCAGGAATGGCCAGAAGAGGATTACCCACCCTATGCTAATGGCCCGGGTTATATTTTGTCATCAGATATTGCACGATATATTGTATCTGAATTTGAAATGCATAAACTAAGGGTTAGTAAACATTATTTACATTGCGCTTTTTCTGTGTTCATCCTGACCTTAATGAGTGAATTCCTTTCATTTGAAACTCTGGCTGAATGTGTGATTTGCTCTTTATGCAGTTGTTTAAGATGGAAGATGTGAGTATGGGAATGTGGGTAGAGCAATTTAACCGCTCAAAACCTGTACACTATTCTCATAGCTTGAACTTCTGCCAATTTGGTTGCATAGAAGACTATTACACAGCCCATTACCAATCGCCTAGGCAGATGATGTGTCTGTGGGATAAACTGCAAAGGCAGACAAGGCCTCAGTGCTGTGACATGAGATGACAAAAGAGACATAGGTTCTGATCTTTGATTCCGTTAGAAGGACAGAGAAAACAAGTTTTGAAGTGAAGCCATATACCATCTCGAATATTGTATATAACTCTGGAGCTTGGTTAGTTAAACATCGCCCTGTATAAAATGGCCTTTTTTATTCTCAGTTTATAATATTATTGGTTTTCTTGTTCTTTTCTCACCCTTTTTGGGGTCCTCAATTCTTTTGGCTCGGCATTGGGATTGGAATTGGATGATGATGATGATGATGTTACAAGTTCTGTAAAATCATTTGAGGGATAGAAAATATAGATCAATTATTATACCAAGCTGGTGCTTTTTGCCTGTCCTCAGTCTATTTTTGTTTTCAACTTTCCACTCCACCACTATATTAACCTGGTTTGCCTTATTGGGTAAAATCCCTCCCAAGTTGCTTATTTTTTCTCACAATTTTAGTTATTGAATAATTCTTACGAAATTTTGATTCTTTAGTTTTTAATTATTTGTAATTTTTTTTTATTTTAGATGTGATGCAGTACAAAAATGTATGACATTGGAATGTCTACAGAATTGAATAGGTAGCAGACGGAATGAAAATTGAATAAATTAATAAACAGTTATAACTCAAAGAAGTACACTGCATATGAAAAAAAATCAAAGTTACAAGTTAAAATCAAAATTTTTACAAAAATTAAGAAGTAAAATCGTGAATTTTGTGAAGTACAGGAAAAAAATCTAATTACTTGTAAAAAAGTTTAGAGAAAATAAAAATATAAACAAAAATGAATTATTGTAGAAGTTAATTTGTAATTTTTTAGATTTTTTAAAAATTTCGGTGTTTTTTTACCTATTTTATAAATTAAATTTATTTTTGTGGAAAGTTAAACAGAATATTAAACAGAAGGGTGGGCCATGAATTAGCAATTTGGCTTTTGATGAGTTAAGTCCATTCTCAAAAAGAGAAAATAGGCATGTTTGTTTGAATTGTGATTAATATATATTACAGTAAGATACTTATTTTGAAAGTGACAGACAAAAGTTATTAACTACTTTTTCATAATAGATAGAATATTGATCTTAGTAAAATTTGTTTGCGCACACGAATGATGGTTACACTACACTACACACCATGCCTGGTCGCATTCTCAGTCGTGTGAACCAGATCAATGATTTTTTTTTTTAATTGTTCACTGAATTTTTATAATCCAAAATATTCTTATTCCAGAATAATTGATTAATTTATTAAAAACAGTTTCTTTTATTTGCACAGGTGGAGGAATGATCTTAAAACATGGTATTTCACATTTTTTTTTCTTTCACATTTCACATTTCTTGTCATTAATTCATATAAAAATTATAATATTATTTTTTTTCCAAAATTTTAAATTAATAAATTTATAGTTTTTTTTATTCAATTTCTTATAAACGTGAAATTCAGATTTCTTTTTCTTCAATTCCTCACAATTAGATTCTTTATAATATATTGCAAAACTTTTCTTGAAAATTTAAGTATTTTATTCATAAATATCTTATTCGTATTATTCTTCTCATATACACATCACAAGAAAAAATTAGATTTAATAAATCAGAGTTAATGATTACAAGACAAAATATTATTACACAAGCTCCAAGTTAATCAAACTTCTAGAGCAATAGTAAATGTATAATTAGTAAATGTAAACGGGTAATGACATTTGTGCTTGTGTTATTTTTTTATCTTTTATATAGTAAAATATTTTTTTTTCCAACTTGAAAAACATCTATGAAAGACTGTCAGCTCGGATTGATGGAATTGATTTCATAATAATTCAAATTTAATATTTTAAAATTTATGTATAACCATTTAATTTATCGAATTAATTAGATTATTTGGATTGTAAGTTAATTCGGTTAAATTTTTCAAAACCCAAATTTATATTATTATCTTTTTAAAAAAAGGTATTTTTTGTTTTGAATAAATAACGAAAATATAGTAAATATTTAACTAAAAAGATATATGTATAACTTTAATAATAATTTTATACAACTTATCATTAAATTTTTAACATAATAATATTGTATTCATAAATTGATATAAGTTATTAATAAACAAATTAATAAATTTATAAATATTAAAATATAAATTTGGTTGAGTGAAATATTCATAAAATTTCAAGTTGATATTCAAACCTAATCATATTCATTTTACTCAATTTTATTTATTTATCCAATCCAATTTTACTGTTACTCAAATCTACTTCAAATTTTTTTGAGTTCAATCGGATTGAGTGTATCACTAATGCTGCTATAATTTTGGGGGTCATCTCCAGCATCCATTATTCTTCTGTCTGTCATGTGATAAAATAAAAGTATGTGTTCTATTTGAGGTAGGATTTTTGGGTTTACGTTTGACAGGTAAAGAATACATTTAAATAGTTTTAGTTTTAATGTCGATTATATATATATATATATATATATATATATATATATATATATATATATATATATATATGTTTAACTCAATCTGACACTGAAAAAACATGCAATAATAGTTACATATTCGATCTAATAATTGAACTTCTAACGTCCAAAGGCCTATTTAAATGAACTATGGTGTCGTTTTAAAATCCAGGGTTTGAATTGCTTTAAACTATCATCAATATTATCTTTCTCCAATTTAGCTACATTTTTTGTGAGAAAAAGTGATTGCACCATTAAGTTACGATCAATACATCAATTATTTACTTAAATTAAAGTACTTTATGAATTTCACCCACTTTATCTATTATATATAGATTTTTAGAGTGTATTTTTTTTCAAGATTTGTGAAAAATCATTCTTTACCATATCTATATATAGAAATCAAAGAGTCCTTATCCAATGAGAATGTAACTTGTCAAAAGTGGAAATAATGATAATTAAGAGAATCAAAGTAGATAATTTTAATGATTTATTGTCGAGTTGTTGTAAAAATTGAGAAGAGATAATTGGTAAATGATCGTTTAATACTTGAGTCCAAAAGAATTCAAAGAGAATACTAAAATATAATTGTAAAGTTAGTAAAAATAATTGAGTATACTTTCAAATAAATCAATGTATTTATAGAAATTTGAATTCCTTAATTAAGGTTAGAGAAGATTGAGTTAGTTATTTGAATTTTTTTCTTAAAATATATTTTAAGGAGTTAGGAAATTGTATTTAAATTGTCATTTACATATAACTATTGAGAATAAGTTTCTTATCGAGGTTGAAGGATATCTATTTCCTTAAAAAACAAATGTTTGAATTTGAAATATTGTTTTCATTGTCATACACCAGTACAAAAACACCATACAACGTCGAATATTTTTGGCTTTTAACGACGCATTCGAGTTCGACGTCACAGCTAGAGACGTAAGTTTGACGTCGAATATAAAAAATTCCACATTCGTCGAATTTTGCCTAATATTCAATGTTAATCAATTTTTTTGTTTTTTTAATTAATTGTGATCCTCTTTTACAACTCTACAAGACCTAAAAAGGAAAAAAAAAACAACAGATTTCAGTTTTTGATATTTTATAAAGCATGAATTATGAACGTGTAGTATACTATCAACAACAAACAATAATAACCAACAACAAACAAGTTCAATCAAACAACAACAACAACAAACAAGTTCAATCAAACAACAACAACAAACAAACAAGTTCAATCAAACAACAACAACAAACAAGTTCAACCAAACAACAACATCAAAAAAGTTCAACAAAAAAAACAACAAACAAATAAGTTTTTCAAAACGAAAACAAAAAAAAGCTTCGTCACCCGTGAGAGAGAAAGCAGAATGCGCCTACGAAGGACAAGAGCACGAAAATAATCGGTTAAAACAAACAAAAATCATACATAAAGTAATTAATTAACATGCATTTGTATCAAATGAAAGAAAGATTACATGTGATGCTCGTCAAACTTCGTTCTAGAGAAGTTTTAGAAGAGAAGAGGATATCGCGCGCTAAGATAAAGTGAATGAATTTTCAATCTCTCGCTTAAATTTTTATTGAATTCACTAACCTTTTGACGTCGAATTTAAAAGTCATTCGACATTATATATCTTTTACATCGAACTACAGTTCTAAACGACGTTTAATAATTGAATTTATTTACAAAATATCACCGCTCATTTTTAACGTTGATTATTTCGTGGTGGGACGTTAAACACATAACGTTATACATTGTGTTTGTACTAGTGATAGATGACATTAATGTTTTAACTTCAAGTCGAATCAGATAGAATCAGATAACATTGTTAGGATTAATTCTCATATTTACTTATATACTTATAATTTCATTTTATCCCTTGTGCATTGAAATCTTTTTACAAATTAATTTTTCCTCGTTGTCTTCAACAAACTTGACCATCAATTCTCATAGTCACAATTTAACTTAATACGCAAATCATACTTTTTACATTAAAAGGTCTAAAAACAATACACATTTAATATCAAAATAGAAAATATTGCTTGCTAAAACATCATTTTCTAAAATGTTTTACGTTTCACTTTTATATATTATGAGCACTTTATATGGGATGTAAAAATTTTCTTTTATAATTTTTTCATGAAGATTTGATCAATATGATTTTGGTTTGGTTTTCTTCCTATTCAATTTTTCATTGTTACTTTTATTTCCATCTTAGTTATATTACAAACAAGTGCTTGAATGCAACAATTTCATCCATCTCCTATGCAAATTTTTTTTTTTGCGATCAATGATCAATTTCACGTCAAAATTATATATATTTATTATATGATTATTGTTGTAGAGATACTATGATTATAAATCAACTAACAAAAATTGACATAAAGTATCTTTATTTACAAAAAATAAAAATAAAAAATTAATTTATATTTTATTAACTTAAATTTAATTAAAATTAAAATTAATTTATATTTTATTAAATTCAATTCAATTAAAATTAAATTTTAATTTATATTACATTTTATATTTTTTAATTTTATTTTAAAAAAAATATTTGTGAAATCTACGTATATCATGAATTTTAAAATATTTATAGATAATTTTAAATAGTTATCCAACTAATAACAAAATAAATGAATTATTTTTATTATAATTAAGTAACAAATAGATATTATTCATTCATGTTCACCAGTTGTCATCCTAGATACAAATTTATCATAGAATAACTATTAACATATTCAAATATATAAAATTAAAAATTAGAAAGGACAAAATAAAATATTTTCGGATATTTATTAACTGTTTTAACAAAATCAGAAGGTTCACTTACATACCCTCCTATACACATAGGCATGTCACTGTAGGTCTGTCACTAGGTCTGTCAGGGAATATGAGTATTGAAAACATAATCATGATTACTTATAAAGACTTAGACTCATACAAATAAAACAATCATAAGATGTCGAAAACTGAAAATTAGTATTCAAGCGTTATTTCGTAAATTGAATATATTTTTCATTATTCACGTTTATTCATTCAACTCTTCATTTATTCACTATTATGGTTCTTACTAACTTGAATTTTGGAAAGTATTTTATAAATAGACTTTCCTTCAGTCTTAAACATTCTAATCAGAATTTATTCTTAAGGATTTCATAAGCTTGTAAAATAAATTTTACGTTATTTAGATCTCGTTCAACTTACGCCCCTCCTTTCAATAAAACATTAGAGTTGAAAATGGGAGGTTGACAAATATTTTTGGACTTGTAAGGGAAAATGTCCAAGTGTTTATTATGCGTTTATTGAACTTTTCCGCAATAAATTTTAAATATTTTGGAATGCTTATGCTCTAATATAATTTTTTAATTGTTATATATAAAGTAATCTAAAAATCAATTTTGCAATACATCTTTTAAAAAAAATATAACGTATAAGATAAGAATCTAGAAAATAGAGTATTAGACTTGATAGGTGTATTAAAATAATCAGATCGAGTATTTTATTTTAAAATAATCTTATAATATAAATTGAATATTCTAAAACTCGTCTTGTTGTCTAAATATCTTCTATCTCTCTAAAACACTATCCTTTTTGTTTTCTCTTATTTCTCTCTACAATTTCTTACTCCTCATTCATCTATTCAACGATCAGGAAGTGTCTAGGCAATCCTTGCGTCGAGGGCTACCAATCTGACCGATCAATTAGTTGAATCGAGTAGGTACATGGTAAACCCTTTTCTTTGGTATTTAGGGTTCTTAATCCTGCGAAGGAGTTTTGTTTGCATGGATCAAGAGTTCTTCTTCTTCAATTCCTGACTCAATTTATGTTCTAAGGGTTATTTCCTATCACCAATCGGTGATTCATAGATATTTCTAGAGTTTCCTTGTGGTGCAAGCATCGGTCAGGGTTTCTTTTAGAGTTGTGCAGAATTACACTGAGGTAAAGGAAGCTAGAATTTGCTTTAATTAGTAATTAGTTTTGTATGTTTGGTAGTGTAGGATTCTTGATTTAGTTGAGTTGAATTCATGATTCTAGGGTAGATGGAAAATGTGCAATTTGATTGTTTTGAGTATGAAATGATGAACTGTGATGATAAATTGTGTAGAATGATGTTTTGGTTGTAATTGAATGCATGAAATGTGTGAAATCTATAATAAGGTTGGTTGTTTAATAGTAGAGACACTTTGTCATGTTTTAAGGTTAGTTTTGAGGAAGTGGAGTAGTGAAAATGTGAATTTGGGATTAGGTGCTCAATTGGTGTTAGGATAGCTTTGGTAAGTTAAATGGGACTTGCTTGAGTCCCTAAGTTGCTCAAAATAGTGACAAAAGTGGTAGAATGCAAATTGGGTTCATAAGTTGAATAGTGCTGCAAAATTATGCAGACTCGCTGAGCGAGTAGAGTCGCACAGCGAGTGGTGGTAGAGTCTAACACACTGTTCTAGTATTTGCTCAACGAGTTGGGTCGCCGAGCGAGAGGGTGAGGTTTGGGAGCACTGTGAGTTTTAGTCGACCAGCGAATGAGGTCGTTGAGCGAGTGTTTGAAGGGCCTGGACCACTGTCTCAGGTCTCGACCAATGAATGGGGTCGCTGAGCGAGTGAGTTGGGGGTCTGGACCACTGTTTGGGAGATTCGCCTAGCAAGTTGTGTCGTTGAGTGCGAGGTTAGGGTCTGGTACCACTGGGAGTTTTATTCGCTCAGCGAGCTGGGTAGCTAAGCGAGATGACTTTGGGGTATAAGCGAGATGACTTTAGGATGTTTGAATTTAGTTATTCTATATGCATGAATTGAGTATGGGTATATGTTATACTAATGTATGAATCTTTTATATCTAGTTTACACTTCTATTTGTGCTTGTCCTTGTATGTGGCTATGTATATTATTTGGCTATGATCATCCGGTAGGTGTGAGCAGAGGGAATGACATCTCTGTGGAGTAGGCGCTTGATGGAGAAGATCCCGCGGTGTAGTCAACTTAGACTAGCTTTGTACATAGTTTTGGTTTATCCAGTTTGTATATAAAGTTTTAAATTTATAGTTGTTTTTGGATAACTGTAAGTTAAACTTTATACTATAGTAATTACAACTGTTCTATCATATCATGTCGGTAATAACTCTTTTATATTGTTTATTCTATATTTTTGGGATATTATATATAAATTTGAATTTAATTAATTTTAGATCATATTTTTCAAAAAATAAAAAATATTAAAATTATTGATTCTTTATTCCATCCTAATGGAAAGGGATGGGAAGAGGTACAAGAACAGAAACATAGAAGAACAAAAACTTAGACTCAAATCAAGTCAGAACAGAACTCCCTGTAATATTTTTAAAATTTTACACAGTTTTTCCCTGTTTTCGTTTACAAAGAATACTGTATTTTATTTCATAAAATTAAAAACTTCAAACGGAAAGAGTTTAAATTTCAAATAAAAAAGTATGAACTTAATTTTGTCCTAAAATCTTCTTTCCACGCTATCAATCTTAATGGTTTGAATTAATTGCCAGCTTTTAAAATAGTAGATTATGTGGCAAACTAGCAATCAAAACTTCTATTTTGGATGCAAGAACAGACAAATTAAGCACAAAAAGGTTAGTAATTACGTAGAGAAATCAAAAGTGGGACCAATTTTATCTGATCAGATGAAGAAAGAAAAACAGTTAACCCTATTTGCTGAGAAGCTGATCAATATAAGTCCATGAAGGAAAAAAAACATAGAACTACAGGGCTTGATAATCAAAAGCCATATATCTATTTAAAGTTACAGTACTTGTTAACAGTTATTGTACACCGATTGGATTGGATGGGCCAAATAACGCCCAACAAATTCTCATTCACTTCCGTAGACCCTTTGATGTAGAAATACTAAATACTAAAAAATGACTACCTAATCTACACAACTCAGTATCATGCTGCTGCTTCTGGTGGAAAATCATGCACCAAGGGCTGCTTAGGTTGCCACAGGAAGAGATCTACCCTTAACTTCCCTTTGAGGCACATAACAAAATTTATAGTTCTATTATCATACATGTCACTTGGTTTCCTTGATAGCAAACTACCATCATTGCTTTCAAGAAAGAGGTACCTTCACAAATCTTCATTGCCTTCATCTTTGCTTGTTGTATTTGGAGCATCATCAAAACCTGAGCTAGGGGCAAGCTCATTCAAATCAAGGAATCGTCGCTTTGTGGTGCCTTCAACTTCCTCCTGGCCTGGACTACTAGATTTTTCAGGAGGCTGGATTTTGCTTTGTTCATTCTCCTCTACAGCAGGATATTGGTTGTTCCCTTCTGCAGGGTAAGTAACAGGCTCCACATCTTTGGTTTCTTGTTCTTCATCGTCATTGCCATCTGAATCTTCACTTTCCATCATATAATCTCCATTCTCAGAAGGATCTGAGTGATCATCTGATGCATTTGCATTAGACTTGTCAGGTTTAACGAACTCGGTTTCTGAATCAGACATCTCTAACTGCCGGTAATTTATACGTTTTTGTGTTGCCCTCTTACTGCGTCTTAGACCTGATTGAATCTCACCCACAGACCTTAGTTTAGTTTCCCTCCTAGTTCGGCCTGCCAGTCGCTTGAATTTACGGGGCTTGTCACTCTCCTCACTGACACTCATGGAATCTTCTTCATCGTCCTCTTCTTCATCTTCGATGTTATCTTCATTCCAATTATATTCTTCGTCTCCTTCAGAGCCAGAGCTACTAGAAGCCTTCCTTCTCTGCTTGCGTTTCTGAAGATACTCTTCAGAATACACTGCTTCTCCCACAATATCATCATCACTGTCATAGTCAGCCTCATTATCGGACAATGCTTCAACAAACTCTTTCTCTGAATACCGTTTAGGCTTCTGTCTTCGTCGATTGCTGATGTGAAATAAAAATTATCAGTGAAGTAAGATATAGAAGTCATCAGAACATATTTGAAGGGATAAAATCAAAACCACAAACCTTCTATCCAAGTCCAGTATGTCAGTTTGATTATCTTCCTCCATATCATCGAAGTCTGGTGATTTTGGAGACAGCATGCCAAAATTTAGTTCTTGAGGGTCATAAGAAGGGGAAGGACCACTCCATTTACCATTGGATAAAGCTTCCGGTTTTGATCCTGGTTCTCTTCTCGGTATAGCTTCTGGGGACGGTGGCTTCCGTCTGATATAGAAAGAAAAAGAGACTATGTCATGAGTACAAAGCATGACAAATGCATATGATTGGCTCCTGTTCTCTCAATATATGCAACAACAAAAATTACATACATATCTAGAACAGCCAAATAGAGGTACAAGAATGTAAGATCACAATGCAAAATCCATACTTGGTTATCTTAATTGCCTCGTTGATGGACCGATCATAATCATCTGCAATGACAGCAATGTCAAGTTAGGTCAATTTAAAGCCTCAAATACTGACACTCAAGAAATGAGTTTACTTTTGTCCAACCAAACCAAAAATTATGTAGTTCAGGAGAATTTTTGTCATAATTAAAGTTAAACAGGAAGCTGAGGTAAAGTTACATCCTGGATGCACAATGAAACTGTGAAATTATCAATGTCCAGATTCCGCTATCATCAATGCAGGGTAAAATTGCAACAAAGCTTAGTGATAATGTTACTTTTTTAATTAAAAGATGTGGATGTATGAAAAATATAAAGGCTTGCCAAGTAGCTATGCAAAAATCCAATGGAACTTTCATCAGATCCAACGGAAATCCTAAAACCAATGTCAGATATCAGAAAGTCCCAATAAATTATCCCTGTACTTAATAACCAGCAGCCAGCCCCCTTGGTCCAAGCAGGGAAAGCTTTTTAATTCTACTAACCATACATTCCCTAAGAAGAATAGAATAGATATCCTTCACAATATTCAAGGCCAACAATGTTTTAAATAGCTAACGTCTCTATTCAGAAGGATTTTTTGGAATAATCACATAGATTCAGCCTTCTATTTTGTCCGCTATGGCCACTACAGCAGTCCCTACAGCAGGCAATGGCCGCTTGCTGCTACTGTGGCAGTGCTATAGCACATTATTTAAAACCCGGATTCAGGCTACTTGACCCAGAAGGTACCTAGGGTCCTAACATACCCACAACAATCCAACTGTAAAATTATTGAGCTGTCTAATAAACCTCAGCAGTCCAT
The DNA here is from genome assembly GCF_016808095.1 of Vigna angularis. Taxonomy (NCBI): domain Eukaryota; kingdom Viridiplantae; phylum Streptophyta; class Magnoliopsida; order Fabales; family Fabaceae; genus Vigna; species Vigna angularis. The sequence goes on along the minus strand of NC_068973.1, from coordinate 10,410,507 downwards.
ATAAAGAAAAAAATGAGGAAAATGAAGAGGCCAAGTCCAGCTGTGAAAACAAAATGCAAACAATGATGAAACTTCTTACCAAAAGTGTAGGTAACAGGTTTCCTATCACGTAGTGAACGCCCTAGGGCAAGCCCATCAACACCTAAGAAATTATCAAGAAGAAGAGCTTGTCTGTGTTGTTTTTTCATCAATCTCTCCTTTCTCTGCACAAGACAGGTCAATTTTCTCAGTTAAAAGTACAACAGGATTCTTGAACCATTTATCAAGATAAAAAGAAGAGCAAAAATGAATTCATGTTCAAATCCTATAAAAAGAAGAGCAAAAATGAATTCAAGTTCAAATCCTAGAATGCTACATCTTCTCAACCATGCCAGATTAATTTTGCCAGTTAAAAGTACAATAGGGTTCTTCAAGGACCATATATGAAGATAAAACTAAGAGCAAACATGAATTCAAGTCAAAGTGCCCATTTTTTCAATTTTCTAAACCCACTGAGAGGAGGATAGGGTAGAGTAAGCAAACACAGATATAGTACCTTGTGAACCTTCTCAATTTCAGGAAGCATGTCTATCTTCACCTTCTTCCCCACAGAAACCTCCGTTCTGTTTTTACTTGTGAAAAGCTTCTCCTGGGCAATCAGATGGTAAAAGCAAATAAGATGAAGCCCAACTAAAAAAAGTTGCAAACTTCACGAAAATTGGCAGAATTAGGTTACTTTATAATATTTCCCTTTGAAAATGAAAAAAAAAAAACTAACGGTCAATCCTATCTTCTATAACAAAAATATATCTGCATTCTTAGGTCTGTCAAAAAAAAAAAAAACAGAGCAATAGAGGGAATTGTAAACCAAAGGATTCAAGTAGGGTAGCCAATCCCAATTACTGGCAAAAGGCTTAGTTGTTATATCAGAATGTTTATAATTTAACTTTAAAATGATATTAGTCAAAGGATCAATGGATTTTGAACAAGACAATTGAGAAAACAACTGATTGCATTAGATAATTGCTGCAGCTAATTTGATCTCCCTGGTTCCAACACTGATGAAGGCCTCATTCTGGCCAACAACTACTTTTTATTATAAATAGAAGGCACTTAACACTTATGGTGGCATAAGGCACCCTCTGACCACTTTAAGTTCTTAGTTGCATTATATTTTCTTCATGCATATTATGGCTGAGATTGCCTTCTAGCACTTATTGATATTTCGGAAAAGATTGTTCTTTTTTAGTAGTAGTCATATGAAATGGCAAGGAATGAAATTTGAAAAGTATAATAATGTTGTAATGTATAGTAGAATTGTAACAATCAATGTTCTGATTTTGTTATTGTTAGATATATTGTGTATATGGGCTTGGCCCATCCCTATGTAATGCTATGTATGACATGTATATATGTTCCACTACACACAATCCTATCACAAGATAAATATATACCATTTCTCTCTACATGGTATTTAGAGCCTAATTTGAATCCATGTCATCCCAGTGGACTCACTGTTCAATAGTGCCAATTTTTCCTGGATATCATGTCCACTCTGATTTCCTACTACCCCTTTCGCTGTGGATTTTTTCCTTTACAGTTATTAGGTTTATCAACAATTGGTGAATCTAATGGTTTCATTCAAGGACTATAATTAACTTTGAATTTTCTACAAAATAACAGTTTCCTATTTGATAAGTTCACTTGGAACTTTAGTTAGGGTTTCTAAATCAAAATAAAATTAGTATCAATTTGTGACTCCATATATACATCACATTAATTTACTGATTAATATATTAAGTGATCCATTATCTAGTTCAAAACCTATAACTCAAAAGTCCCAATTCCCAGAAAAACACTGAACACTCGTTAAAACATGCCCACTAAGCATAGATAGATGAGTTTGAATAACTTACAGAAACATCCAGAAATTCATCAAAATTGGTAGCAACTGTTTCCCACTGGTAGGTTGTATTAGAAAAAACCTGGGAACCTCTTGGTTTCCCTTTCTTCATTTGAACCACTTCAGTTTTCCTTATCTCCCGATACAACCTCTGACCAATATTTTGGTCATCTTCATACCTGCACTAATCAAATGCCATGTAAATAAAAAGAAAAAAAAAACAGAGATAAATGTGCATTAACTTTCCAGTATGGCACTTCAAACTTCGAACAGATTGAAGTCAAAGCACATGAATATTACCAATAAGAAACTCCATGCGAATCACCACCAATACGCTCCTTGCGAAATGTTGAAAGTGGAATGCCATGCTTGATTGAGCTGTCAATGTAACTCCTGATATCTTCTTGCTGCAAAATACAAGTCAAGTTTAATCATGTACACTATCAAGAGGGATGATCAAAAGTAAGATTTGTGAGTCAGGCTATAAATGATTTGCCCCTCAATCTGTGCACTTGGCAAGTTTTGATCTTGGGAGTTAAATACCTTTTGCACTGCTCCAACCACTACCTCCCCCCCTTCCCCCGGTAAAATAACAGAACCCCAAAGAAAGTTATTGCATAATAGGGTGTCCTAGTTAGACACAATAGCCATTGGCCAACTAAAATAGTGCATGGTCATGCATCTCGAGGAATCTGTGTGAATTTTATTAAAAGAAACTATTGAGGAAAATTATCACACCCTTGTTAATAGACAAGCCCAAAGAACCACTCAATATAAGAAATAGATAAACTAAACCTAGAATAGGTGGTTGCAACTTGAACACAAAACGAGGCAAACAAAAATAGTGAATGACAGATAAATCACATGCATATATGATAGTATAAGTTAATTCAGTTCTAAACATGAATCGCATAGTTTTCAGAGATCCAACCTAAAATAAAGGAAAGTGGCCTCATTCTTCCATACTAACTTTCACCCATTCAAGGAAAAGTATATAAGAAATATAGATATATACATAGACATTAACTGGGCAAGGGTACCTCAACACGAATGTCACATAATGCTTTTAAGATGACCACACGAACCCCTGGATCAAGTGATTTATATACTTCAATCTCCGCTCTGTCACGTCAACATAACATGAGACTCGGTAAACATATAAAGTGGATTTTAGATATTGCAAGATTAACTTACCCGTGTGAAGCAACAATAGGAAGATCCCCATCCGCAACCTGCATTTGAATTCCCTATTCATATTAGCTCTGGAAACTACAAAATGTTATATAGAATTTTCAGCTTGCTGAAAAAATAGTCTTATTACCCAGTGCCACCAATCTCTTAATTTTCTGCATAATACGGTTATCCAAGTATCACGTGAGAGTGCCATTCGTGTAATGGGAGGAATTGCCTATAAAAAAGATACAATTAATGTTATCAGACTAGCGGCAATTTTGACAGCTTGTGACATTGTACAAAGAAGAGAGTATTGATCTTGCAGAGGAATAGATTTTGAGAGGGATCAGTGCCCTATAAAAGACAATGGCAAACAACTCTCACAAGCTCTTAAACTGCAAGACAACTAGAATTAAAACCCTTGACTTTGTCACTCGTTTAACAATATCTATCTATCCACCAACAAAAGAGATTAAGCAAGATTAATGCTATTTATTATAATATCTAATCTAATTTTAAAAACTTAAATGAGTTCAAGTATCACCACTGTTTTGATTAACCACTTCAATAGATGAAGGACAAATGGAACTAAAGACAAAATTCAATAGATTCAATAGATGAAGGACAAATGGAAGTAAGGAGATAATGGCATTGAACTTGTGACAGCATTCGTTGCACTACAGCAGCTTAAAGTACAAAACTTCAACTACCTCTGCAAGATATGGAAGTGTGTGACCAATAACATCAAACAGTCTAAGCTTTCATTCTCCCCAGTCCCCACTATCTCTTTATCACTCAAAACCTAAGTACCTAACATACAAGTCAGACTTGCACAGATTTATGTCGTTATCTACTCAACCCAAAAACTAAATTTCAAAACAGTCCAAGCACACTGTTTTAATCAATTCATTTCCATCCACAAACTCATTACATCATGGATGAGTATAGCATGCACCATGTCTATAACAACACTTTCTCATCGCAGAATGGGAGTTTCAATACAGATCTAAAAGATCTAAACCCTCAAACAATTAACTGAATAATTTCCCACATTATTTAAATCTGCAGGGAAGCTATAGTTCAAGTATAAACACTTTGCAATAAGAATTAGGTATAACAAAAACTCGTCTCAGAAGTTCTGAGAATTCTTCAGAGTAGGCCTTTTCTATAGTAATTTCTGTAGTGATGCCCGCCTATATAAAATGTCCAGTAATGTATACATCCACCTCTTGCAAGAATGATCATGATTATCTTTGACATATTGATTTGAACTCAGAAAATCAGAAATAAGACCAACAAGGATGAAGCCCAGTGAAAAAAAATCCAAAGGTACATTTGGAAGTTGTAACCATTTGATGCAGCATAGTAGTTTACACTTAGAAACAAAAGAAATAAGTAAACTAAACTTAATAGCAGCACACTTAAACACTATCCTTCAAAAGCAAATTGGGCCAATATCAGGGCAGAGAGCACAAACAATCAGCAAAAGTCCCCAGTTTAACACTCAAGAAAGGGTTTCCCAACATGCAACAAAGGCCTCAAATCAATTACTTGCTTTGCACCAACCAATTCCTGCCAAACTCAACTCAGTTGCAAATAATCATGTCCATCTCCCAGCATCATATAGGTCAAACATATTATGGCCATGAATCCATCAGACAGGCAATGCACTTACAAACGCTATATTCGTTGGTGTTCAGTTTTTGGCTCCTTCCACAATTCCCACATTTAAAAGAGTTTCAACCACCGCATTGAATAAAGAGTCATTCGAACAGTCAAGTAGTGGCTAATACTGAAGCTTATCATTTGGATATTCAACTCAAACTCTTAGAAAATTTTGAAACAAGTTCTGACCTTTGCCATTTGAATTATAATCCCAAAACACTCTTCTCTGTTTCAGCAACAGCAACCTCCAGATACCCTACACTAATAAGAACTCCACTTTACAGCTATTAATTTCCCTCGCTCCCGGGTAACGGGCACTAGACATTATCACGAAAATACAACTTCATATTTAAGGCATACAATCATAATCAAAACCACCGCAATATTACTCAAATTAAGAAAAAAAACACACCAAAACAACATCCTACAAACTCCTAACAATAATAACAAGCACAAAACTAACACAACCGACATAGTCTAGAACTTCACAGAAGAAAAAAGAAATGCAGTACGAACACAAGAATAAACCAAAGGAAGAAAAAAAATAAAAAAGCACCAACCTTTAGCAAAGGCATATGTATATCACTCAATGTGTCATTGGGAGTGAGCAAAGCCGTCTCAAACTCTTCAGCCGAGAATTCTACTGAAATATTCAAAAGATGCCTAAAAAGCTGCAGCAGCAACAACAACCACAAAAAAAAAAGAAAAAAAAAACTTAATACAAAGAATGCACAACAAACCCAATGAAAAGCAAAAAAAAAAATCACAGTCTCGAAGCTCACATTTAAAAAATTGAGTATTGAAGCCAATTCCCACATAGACCGGAGGTTGTAACGCGGCAACTGTGCAGGCGGGGGCGGTTCCACCAGCGGCGTCACGATCTTGCCGCATTGCTGCGGCTGCGGCGACGGCGGCTGGGGCGACTCCTCGCGGCGAGGCTCCCTCTTTGCAGCCTTGGGCCTGGCCGGCTGCGACGCCGAATAGAGGCGTGCAGCCGTGCGAATGGTACAGGCGCGAGAGGGGCGGTTCCTGGTGGGTGCGGGGGGAGCAGCATCGGCGGCGGCAGTAGCGGCGGTGTTGGTGGTTGCTGCCTCCTTGTGCGAATCGGGTTCCGGCGAGGGTTCTTTGTTGTCTTGCAGGGGAGATCCTTGGGACATGGTGTGAGAGAGAGAGATCAAAAGGGTTTTAGGTTAGGTATGGTGGGATTACGTGTAGAGGATCATGGTTGGGTTAGCATTGAAGACGGAAAATCAAAGTGAAGAACGAGGGGTTGTAGAGAGAGAACCGAAGAAGGGTACTTTCTTTTTTTTTTTTAGAGAGAGAAACAATGAATGTTTGAAAAAAAAAAATTGGAGCAGTGTTTTTTTTTTAAAGGGACCAAAGAGAGGGACACAAACCCTCAAATTCAAAGGTGCATGTACCTATGTACCTATGTGGTTCTGCAAATATAGGTAACTCAAGGCAGCACAGAGAGATAGATTTGTAAGGGTCAGAAACACAAACACAGTGCCAGGAATTTGGGTTTTCACTTTGCAGCTTTCATTTTTATTTATCTTTTACTTATACTTATGTTTCATAATTATTATTTTTTTAAATTGTACGGTTGCAATGTTCTGTTTCTGATGTTAATTTTAATTTAAATTTTCGTTACTGTCTTTTAAAAATTTGATATAACTAATAATTTATTTATAAATATTAAACAGAAAGGAAAACAGGTTTTGTGTTGTCACTTGTTTTCCTTGCCAGCTCCATGTACGATTTGTGCAGCTAGTATCCTCCAGAGATGAATTTTCAATGGAGGAATTTGGTTAAAAGGTTGCATTTGCAAAGTTTTTGCTGATATATTTGCAGATATATGTGAAAAACAAAATTAATTAGCCAAAAAGAATGAGAAGAAAAAACACGATAATATTTATTTTTATACTATTGGCAATCAGTTTTCATTATTATGGATTGATACAATGTCTGACACTTAAATCTGAAGATCTTAACATCTTTTCACCTATCACATGGATTATATCTTCAAATTGGGTGAATTTCGTAGAAAAAAATGAAATAGAAAGATATAGATGTGGTAAGTAATATAACGAAAATTTAAAAAGATAAAAAATAAAGTAAAAATGGGATAAATAAAAAATCCATGTATTCTTATAAGTTACTTTATCATGGGTTTTAAAATATTTACTAATCTAGAAAAATCACATTTTTTTTGAGTTATGTTTTTGTTTAAATATCATATTTATCGTTCTTTTGTAATTAAGTTTTATAACATATATAGATACTAAAGGTTTTACAGTACATATTTTATTACTCAGTTTATTTAAGTTTTGGAGTGATTGCCTTTTATCTTTTGACTATTCGTATAACCTAATATATATATATATATATATATATATATATATATATATATATATATATATATATATATATATTAAATTACTTCAATCTAAAACATTTTCGCTCAAAATTGAAATGTTTCTCATTCCTCCAATATTAAAAGTATTGATGGAAGAAACATTTTAGATGGAATTGAAAGATGTTTTTTCATTAAAATATATTTATAAGTAGTGGATCATACATAAAGTCAAAATAAAGTTATTTTTTACGAATATTAGTTGGTACAAGGATACTTATATGTGTTCAACTGATATAACATTATAATATGAAATAAATCACATTAAGATAAAACACTAACATTGTATTGGCCTAAGAATCCTATCATTTTCTTACAATATCTTGTTATTAGATAGAACATATCAATCATCTCTTTTAAACATATTATCTTAACCTTTAGATAAATTAATCTAAGTAATTATGGAGAAACTTGATCAAATTTTATAACTTCTACTATAATTATGTTAATATAAACATGTGAATGAATCATTATGAGTTTATGATTAATTCATCTAGGTCTTTTTTTTATATTGGATAAAAATAAGTTTTATATGTGACTTATCAGATAATTTCTAGTGATTAACTATATGACTTATACTCACTTTTTCGTCTGTATGGAATGTTGCGTTAATATTTTTCCCTAAATTAAATATCAAAACAATCCATTAATTTCTCGGTCAATGGTATCATAGTTTCGACACTTAATATTTAATGGGTTATATATATATATAGAAGAGTGACAAGAGTGGACATTAGCTCCATGAGCATAATCTAGGATTGAACTTAGAAAAATTCATCATTGATATGAGTTTTAACACCAATACATGTCATAAATTTGAAAATACAAATAAAAATTTAAAATTAAACATATATATGTATATCATGAGCATAATCTAGGACTGAACTTAGAAAAACTCATCATTGATATTAATTTTAACACCAATGTTATAAATTTGAAAATATAAATAAAAATTTAAAATTAAACATATGTGTATATATATATTACAAAAATAATATATTTTATGACAAGTTATTTTTCGACGGTTTTAGAAACCTCGAATAATTGTTGGCGGTTTATGACTAAAATTATAATGTTTTTTTTTAATTTTCCAACCGTTTATAACAAAATCCACTCCTAAAGTATTTTTTTAAAAAATAATTTTCCTATGGTTATTTAATGAAACCGACGGTAATCCTTAAATATTTCTTCAAATCGTAGTTACTTCTCATCCCTGCTTTCATTCCTTCTGCATCTAATCTAATTTTCCTCTAAACCCTAATTCCCTCCTTCTCCTTCATTTCCCTACACCACAATCATTTTCCTCCAAACCCCTTCTCCGCATCACAATCTTCAAATAAGGCGACTTATTGTTCATGGAGCTCCTCAGTTTGGCTTCATGTTGGTCTTCTCCTGCTTGGACTGAGCGAGGTGTCAAGGCGTCGAGGAATTTGTGAGCTAAGCGAGGCGTCGAGGCGTCTTATTGTTCGTCGAAATTTCCTACTTGTCCAATCGAGGGACCTTGTCGTGGTTGCATAGGTCATCGAGGTGCTTTACCGCGTTCGCTCCTGCACTGACCATCAAGGTAAGCCGTAAATACTGCGTTCGAGCTTGACACTCTGGTTTTGCCTCTCTCAAACTGAACTCCCGTAGATCTTTGTATAGTAACACCTTGTTTGCACATTTCCATTGTCTCCATGCAGCAACATGTCATTGTAATACGCTATCGAGGGTCTTCCTCAAAGAATACTTCATATTCATGAACAAATATGATGATATAATGTTCATCCACAAAGAGAGGATCTAAATAAACTCCTTAGGATTTTAACTGCTAAACAACACTAGAATTAGTATACTAGGTGTATACTTGCATTAAAAAAATTAGGGTTCGAAAAAAAAGGAAAAGTGTATGATGACTTTCCCAATAAATATACGATGTTGTATTGGGAAAATTGGGTCCCGATATTTTGACAACAAAGTTTTAACACTTTTGACAACGCCATGTATCAGCATTTGATTGACCAGTTTCAATTATTATTTTTTAATAAAAATATGATGTCGAAATGGGTTGAGGGTTAACTTTTTCATGCTTCCAAAAATACCCTTATTTCTTTATCTCTCCAAATTGTGTTTCTGCGTTTTGGTTCACCATTCCATTTTCTTATTCTCCTCTTTCTCGGTGTTAAGCAAAACCCTTGGCATTCTTTAACTTTGCCTCCTCTTCGTCGTTCTCTCGTGGCTCCTCATTTCCTTTGGCTCCTCATTTGCGTGGGACGAACCCAAAGTTCGTTCTCCTCATTTTAGTCCTCCATTTCGTTCGCTCTCATATTCCTCATTGTGCACAATGGCATTCTCCGTTGACCATGGTGGTTCGAGCATGGTAAAATGGGTTTATCCATTTTCTTCATTGTGTATTGGGTTTGGCATTGGGTTTTCGTTGTTGTGTTTAATTTTCTTTTCTTTTCGTTTTTGGGATTTGGCCTTTTCTTATTTTGGTCTCTTTGATGCAGTTCGTCATTCTTTTTCAACAAAGTATGTTTGTGCTTTGAAGAGAAGAATAAAAGGAGAAATGTACAAAGTACGCCTCGTGAAGAATCCGACATGAACACGACCTTTGTAAGCCCGAGAGGCATGTACTACAACCAACCCAGTGTGTAGAGGTTTGTGAGGATCGGATCGTGAAAGCCTTACAAGAACAAGGCGCTTAGAACCCCATACAAAGGAAATATAGCAAAACATGAGTGATTTTTGCATTGAATTGTTATAGAAAGGAATACAAAATTGTACATAGATGAACAAATAAGTTTATTGTACCCAATTTTTTTAATGAAATAAAAGATGAAACTTTATTCAGTTTGGTTATTGTTAATGTTAATTGAAGTTTTAATCTCTTTGTTATTTTAATTGTCATATGTGTTGTTGTTTGGAATGTGAATAAACAAAGTGGCCAATGCAATTGACTACCATCCATGAATAATGATATCACCAATTTTCATTGCATCTATGGAATGTGTTGCCTATTTTGCCTCTTGTAATCGATTACAATGAGCCTGTAAACAATTACACGAACAAAATTGTGGTTTTGTACAAAAACTTGTGCTGCAAGAGTCAATTGTGGCCACACATGTAGCCAAAGACATTTTACGTTATTTTTTCATAATTCTTCAGTGGATGAGAGTTGTTTTTAGTGTTTAAATGTGACTAGAGGAAGAAAACTGAGGTTTGGGCCGTCCATGGTGAAGGAAAGACCTAATGTTGGTGTCAAAGCCAAGTTGGTTCAAGTCCTGAAACAAGTGTAGGCCATTTTGTGTCTTGTAATCAATTACAAGGGCCTTGTAAACGATTGCACGAACAAAAATTCGGTTTTGTACAAAAATTTGTGCTGCAAGAGCCAACTGTGGGCACATAAGTAACCAAAGGCAATTTGAGTAAGATAACATGCTGTCAACTTTGACCTTTGCTCACTATTTTAATCATAATTTTTTCCACAGACCTCCAAAAGATGTGATTCTTTTTTTTATTATAAAATAGACTCAAAAATCTTTCCAATGACTACTTATTTGTGATTTTTGGACATCTGAGTAGGTGCGGTTAATTCCTTAAAGTTAACATTTTACACATTCCTGCCAACTCTCACCTTTGCTGATTGTTTTGCTCATAACTTTCTTCACAAAACTTCAAATGAGTTGATTCTTGTTTTGTTCGAATCTAGACTCAAAGAGCTTTCAAATGACTATCAACACATAATTTTTAGACCACTGTACTAGATGTGGTTAATTTCCCAAAAACAACGTTTTTGTAAGCTTCTTTAATGAGTTTACTTTCAAGTTATTGTTTCATGTTTCTTAGTTTAGATGGGAAAATTACAAATTAGTAGTCATTGGAAAGATTTTTGAGTCTATTTTGTAATGAAAAAAGAATCAACTCATTTAGAGTTTGGTGGAGAAAGTTAAAAGCAAAACAACCAACAAAGGTCAAAGGTGGTAAGAATATATAAAACTTTAACTTTAGGGAATTAAAATTACAAATTTGTAGTCATTTGAAAGCTTTTTGAGTCTATTTTCTAATAAAAAAAGAACCACATCATTTGGAGGTCTGTGGGAAAAGTTATAATTAAAATAGTCAGCAAAGGTCAAAGCCCATATATGTTTTTGAAGCAAGGTAGGTGAACTGCAGGAGTCAACTGTGGGCACATAAGTAGCCAAAGACATTTTACGTGATTTTTTCTTATTTCTTGAATGTATGAGAGTTCTTTTTAATGTTTAAGTGTGAGTAAAGCCTAAAAACTGGGTTTTCGGCAGTCCTTGGTGGAGGACAGACCCAATGTTGGTGTCATGACCAAGTTAACATGATGTTAACTTTGACCTTTGCTCGCTATTTTAATGATAACTTTTCCCACCGACCTCCAAATGAAGTGATTCTTTTTTTATTAGAAACTAGACTCAAAAAACTTTCCAATGACTACTAATTTTTAATTTTTGGACATCTAAGTAGGTACAGTTTATTTCTTAAGGTTAACGCTTTATATATTCCTGTCAACTCTGACCTTTGCTGGTTGTTTTGCTCATAACTTTCTCCAGCAAACTCCAAATGAGTTGATTCTTTGTTTTGTTGGAATCTAGACTCAAAGGCCTTTCAAATTACGCCTTGGTAATCAAGTGTAGGCCTTTTTGGGCATTGGAATCGATTACAAGGACCCTGTAAACGATTAAACGAACAAAAATATGATTTTGAACAAAAACTTGTACTGCAGGAGCCAACTTTGAGCATATAAGTAGCCAAAAAAAATTTACGTTATTTTTTCATATTTCTTGAATGGATGAGAGTTCTTTTTAATGTTTAAGTGTGAGTAGAGCCTGAAAACTGGGTTTTGGGCAGTCTTTGGTGGAGGAAAGACCCAATGTTAGGTGTCATGACCAAGTTAACATGCTGTCAAGTTTGCCTTTGCTGGCTATTTTAATGATAACTTTTCCCACCGACCTCGATGTGATTCTTTTTTTATTAGAAACTAGACTCAAAAGGCTTTCCAATGACTACTAATTTGTAATTTTTGGACATCTGAGTAGGTACAGTTTATTCCTTAAAGTTAACGCTTTATATATTCCTGCCAACTCTGACCTTTGTTGGTTGTTTTGCTCATAACTTTCTCCCGCGAACTCCAAATGAGTTGATTCTTGTTTTGCTCAAATCTAGACTCAAAGAGCTTTCAAATTATGCCTTGGTAATCAAGTGTAGGCCTTTTTTGTCATTGTAATTGATTACAAGGACCTTGTAAACGATTACACGAACAAAAATATGATTTTGTACAAAAACTTGTGCTGCAGGAGCCAGCTGTGAGCACATAAGTAGCCAAAAAAATTCACGTTATTTTTTCATATTTCTTGAATGAATGAGAGTTCTTTTTAATGTGTAAGTGTGAGTAGAGCCTGAAAATTGGATTTTGGGCAGTCTTTGGTGGAGGAAAGACCCAATGTTGGTGTCATGACCAAGTTAACATTCTGTCAACTTTGATATTTGCTGGCTATTTTAATGATAACTTTTCCCACCGACCTCCAAATGATGTGATTCTTATTTTATTAGAAACTAGACTCAAAAAGTTTTCCAATGACTACTAATTTGTAATTTTTGGATATATACAATTTATTTCTTAAAGTTAACGCTTTATATATTACTGCCAACTCTAACCTTTGTTGGTTGTTTTCCTCATAACTTTCTCCACCGAACTCCAAATGAGTTGATTCTTGTTTTGTTGGAATCTAGACTCAAAGACCTTTCAAATTATGCCTTGGTAATCAAGTGTAGGCCTTTTTGGGCATTGTAATCGATTACAAGGACCCTGTAAACGATTACACGAACAAAAATATGGTTTTGTACAAAAACTTGTGCTGTAGGAGCTAGCTGTGAGCACATAAGTAGCCAAAAACATTTTACGTAATTGAATTTGATCTTTTTTTAGGCATCTGTGTGATGTGATTCTTTTTTTAGGCACCAACACTCAATTGAATTGGATCTTTTTTTAGGCACAACACTCAGGCCTATCAAGGTCGCTTACAGAATCAATTTTTGTACCAAACACCCATAACCAAATAAAAGTTTCAATATATATAGTCGAACAAGACTAGTAGAGAACGTATGGTACTAGATCAAAATTGAAATTTTATTCATATAATATATTATCAATACATATTACCCAACATTTATAATCATGATCTTTTGTATTTAAAAAACATGTACAAGTTCCAACTCGAGTGAAAAATTTCTTTCGATCGAGAGGAAGACTCGTGAGAGTGAAAACAATGCTCTAGACAAAGTGAAAATGATGGAGGGAGACGAAGAAGAGGGTTGCCATTGAGTTGCCATTGGACTTGCAGTTATAACATCAACAAAACAACAAGGGTCGAGAAAATGGTTAGGGTTCGCGAAAGAAGAAAACGTCAAAGCTGGAGAAGATGGTTACGCTTCGCGCGAAAGAAGAAAACGTCAATGCTGCAGAAGACGGACGTACAAGACAACGAGAAGGTGAGTCTTTAGGGTTTAGCGAGAATGTTAGTCTTTGAACACCAGAAAGATAAGAGAACTGAGAGAGATGAGGGAATGCGAAAGGTTAGGCAAAAGCGAAACTGCGAAATGTAAATGAAAGAAGGAGCGAAAGCGCAAAATGAAATTTTGTATTTTTTTCTTCCCATAATACCCTTACTTGATCAATTGCATACTAATTTATGTTTTTAAACATCAGCCAATGGACAACCGCCACGTGGTGTTGTCAAAACTGTGTCCAAAAAACGTTGTTAAAGAAGCGTTTTCCTAATGAAATACTATGAAAATTAGAATATTACACTAATAATAGCTTTTACGTTTACATATAATCAATAATCTTTAAAGCATAATTAATTAGATGTAAAGTTAATCAAATCTCTCATTGGTACAAAGTTTAACGCGTAAAATAATCCTCACTTTTCATGTTTTTCAATAAATTATTTCCTATTTTTTTGTTACGGCGCTTTTCATAGCAATCTTTCGGTCTAACACTTGGCGTCGCAATCCAAACACAGATTATGTGTAAAATGAGTCTATGAGTATATGAACGTTCCCTTTTCTAAATCATACAAATGGATGGAACAAACTTACCTTATTCTAAAAGTTGAAAAACTAAGTTCAAGCAATCATATATAAAAATAGCATAATTAGAATGACAATTGAATCTTTATATTATTTGGTTGGTAAAAATAAATTAGAAAAGTGGAAGAAAGCATTCCCTAACTCGATCAGTAGCTGAGCTCAGTTATCTCATTTATTAAAGCGAAAGCAAGGAAACCCAGATGAAGAAAAGCCAGAAGAAATTGAAAACATCCTCTTAAAATCTGCACTCCTACATAATGTACAATGATCATCATGACATCACCCTACATAAAATGGAACAAAACCAACAACAAAAATGAACATTGCAAAAGCAGATACTGAGGGAGGAGACTCCAACGTGAAGCATGGGAAGGAGAAGGAGAAGGAGTTGATGTTGTGGTGGTTGTGGCCTTTTCCTGCGAGCAAGCATAACTGCAACGACTTGGCCGAACAACTCGGTAGACACCAGTGCTTGCAAGGACATAAACATCTTTGTTGTTGTCTTCACCAAATGAGAAGATGTAGCCTAAAGCAGGAAGGGAGTTTCCAGGTGTAGACTGACACTGTATAGGAGAATCACGTGCACAACTGAAGGGAATTCTGCTGCTGCTGAAATTTCCACTGTTTTCTGGGTTCTCTGTGGCTGCCCAAATTGCACCTGCGTATAGATCTCCATACAAGTACCTGAAATTCATTCATTCATTCAACAGTAAGCAATGTTCCTGCTGCATAGGTCTACTGAAGTTGTGTCATGGATTATTTTCTAAAACCTCAGACAAATTTATAATATGATATATTTTACAAACTGCACTATTTGGAAGAAGCTTATTCACCTTCCGGTCATGCAAGGATCAGTGGTAGATCGATAGACATATCCTCCAGTGATGGATGCTGATCCTTCATTCTTGTTTAACTCAGAATGGTGGTATCCCATTACTGGGAAAATTGGATTTATGGAATTTGCGGAAGTATTTCCTCCGGGTGATTGTGGAGGGTTGAACAGATACGGGCCCTCGTATACACGCCATCCATAGTTTCCACCCTTTGTGATGAGATCCACCTCCTCATAAAGATCCTGAAAATCAATTATGAAACTCAGAATGCTAAGAATATAATAGAGTTTAATGTTAACAGTTCTGCAATTACTGCACAGAACATCTATCGATGATGAGCCTGTTTTATGGTGCTATGCTAGATATGATTGAAAGATAGTATAAGTTTCTCTATAACGGAAAAAATTGGCAACTATGTGTCTAACTTAAGAACTGCACATTTTGGTCAGATACTCATTTCACAAACCTGCCCAACATCTGCACACAAGAAGTAGGAAGGTCTTTCTGCATCAAAACTGCAGCGCCAAGGATTCCTCATTCCTAAGGCCCATATTTCAGGCTGCAGATCATTATCTTCGCTAAATGGATTGTCATTTGGAATGGAATAGTTACCCCAAAGTCCAAGTTTGGTAATTTCTGCTGCACCTGAAGATTAAACACAGATACTTAGACATCAAAGCCAAGAGTAACAAAAAGTACACACGTTACATGAGTGTGTGAGAAGGTGTATCTTGAGCATAAGTGCATAGTTGTATTCCAAAAATAAAATCTTCTAGTGTCATTCATGAGCACTACTCACTCGGGATGTTGTCGATATCAAACCTCATAATCTTTCCAAGCAATGATTTCTTGTTTTGTGCAAAATTGTAAGGATCACCTACACCTCCTCCATATCCCATCATTAAGTATAAATATCCATCATCGGGTCCAAAGAGTATTTGACCACCATGTTGAGATGAAAACGGGAGCCCCATGGTAAATATTCTTCTCACCTCAGTTGGTTTAGCACTTTCCACCTGAAAAACATGAACACCATGGTGTATATTCATTGAAAACTCTATAGGAGAACTAGTTTTCTATGTGTGAAGAGATTTGTACCGAGGAAGGCTGAGATCCAGTGCTATTAGCAGAATACTCTGCAATAACAGTTTGATACTGGCACGGTTGGACACCAGGATCAGTTTCTAACTTCGATGGGTCACAATTAACATCTGAATTACAAGAACATCTTCCATTACATCCTGACCACCTGGACTTATCACATGTAAATGAAGCAAAGAATCGTCCATTTTTAGCAAAATCTGGATGAAACGCCATGCCCATCATTCCAAATTGAGTGTCAAAGTAAACTTGATCAGTTAGATCAACAAAAGGACTTGATTCATCAAGCTCGTATGTTCTTCCTGATCCCTCTTCCGGAAGTATTGCCAGCCAAACCCTGCCCTTTTGGTCAGAGAAGAAAGCACGGTTAGAGCCATCAGGATGAGCCACCATGTTGAGATAAGATCCATTACCAATTTTCTCGAGGCACAAGCCATGAGGGGGAGTTACAGAGGTCTCAGTTTTATTCAGTGAAACAGGTTCTCCTTCAAAGCACACTGATGAATTATCAGATGATCCACCAAACGCAGTGCAGAAGTCTGTTTTGGACTGCCATAAATCAGTAAGTTTGGTAGCATTGGTGTGAGCTGGTGCTCCTGCTTGACCTTGTAATGAAGGGGAAAATGGAGAATTCACTATGGGTACATCTTTGCATGTGTTCCATACTTCAGAACAGAAATCTTCCACTTGTGTCTTTGACTGAGAAGAATTTGTTGGTACAGTGGAATTGCAAAGCACAGGAACTGATCTAGCTGAGGACTGAACAGTAAATAACTCCGCCGAAAATGGGTCGCACCTCTACCAACAAAGGGTATCAAAGAAATTAATCCAAGGCAGAACTCAACATGGATGCTTTGTTTTTTGTTTATTTATTCCTGCTTTTAGAAGTTATTATTATGAATAAAAAAGCTTAACAAAGGTCTCTATCTCAATATCTTGATAAGATAATTATAGCTTCAGGAGAACTATACAACTACCCCCTTTCCATACATGAAATTTGATTAAAAAAGTTTAGATCTTTAAGTTTATTAAAAAGTTTAGATCCATGAAAATAAGGTTATTGAGCCTCAAACATCAATTTATAAGCCAGATATTTATGACCTGAAATATGGGTGTTCTGAAATGATATGTGATGGGTTGATTTTCGTTTCGATCCATCTCAAAGTTAAGCTAATGTCATTGTTCGAACCCAATTTCCAAACGTCAAGACCAATATTCATTAACTCTAGATTGCTGCTTGATGCCACGTATCAAACGTGAAGAAGTTGAAAGTATTCTCCAATTTAAGAGCAAAGAGAAAAGGACAACTTTCCGGGTCTTTATATAAATACAAAGTTCTGGGAAAATAACAAAATCTTACCGCACAGAGTATTGATTTCAAAACTGAGGCACAGGCAGAATCAGATACGTTGTTGACTTGGAATTGCTTCAGTATCTGTGAATCTTCTGTGGAGTTGCAACATGAGCTTCCATTGTAAGGACAAAACTCAAGTGTCTTGTTCAGGGTCAAGGGTGCTCCTACAAGAAACAAACGATGAGAAAAAGTAACTAAACGGGTTGGAAATCCATAGACCAAAACATTGGATAATACAAAAACAAAGGCCAAAACAAACAAAAGAGAGATGAAAAGTCACTGGAATCAACGCAGAGAGGGAGTGAAATTGAAGAATCCAAGAGCAGCAGGAAGCAACAAAACAAGAAGCTGATGGAAAGAACACCCTTCATTTCAACAAACAGGTTGAAAGCCCCTAAACCAACATCAGCTCCACTTCAATCCAAGAACCCCAATTCGAAAAATACGACCTTTCGAGGCGAGTTGACTTGATAGCAAAAAGGAACAGAATTTATTTGAAAAATGCTCTCTGGGTTGTAATCTTTCTCGCTGTTGCCAACTGCTTTATGTGTCATGCTACCCTCTCTCTATCAAACTTCATTTCTAAAGTCCTAGTTCTAGACACACAATGACTTTCTGTCTTTATCATTTCCTTTAATATTCACCCATTGTCTTCAACTCCTAGTTATTCAACTCTCCCATTGTTTTATTCAAACCTTTCAATCTGAAAAGAAACTCCCTCAACCACCAGAAGTAAAAAGACCACCTTTTAGTTGCTCAGAAGCGCAATTTCATGGATCGAAAAGGACAGGAACATCAAGTTGTATATGATTTCTTCTCCCCACGCAGTTGACTTTTCAACATTTCTCTTAATTTAGTATTAATGGTGGTTTCAGCTTCAGATACAAAGGACCTACCAATTCATGCTGACTTAATTCATTACCTCACATTTTATGTTTATTTTCTGTAACAGTCTAGGTAAGTTGAATAGGAAAATCTGAAATGAGCAAAAACAGTCTCCAAATTTGGCTGTTTTAAAATGAGAATTTTAACTTCCTGACATTTGCACTTTTTCCGATAAACAAAGTGTAAAAATGAAAATATTATAATATTTTTATTTTTATTATAATTTTTATTTACAATGACACTCTTTTTTAATAATATAATCATTATATATTATAATTTTAAATTGAAAAATAATAGAAATATAATTAAAATATTATTATTTTAAATTGTCAAATGAATATATTTTATCTTTTTTAATCTCAAAGTATCAACACTCCTTTAATATTATTTCCCAGTATAAAATTTAACATGTTATTGACTTCATGTGATCAAGATTATCTGCGTAATCTAAGTAAAATAATTTATAACTTTATTTGCTTCCGTGTCAAATATTCATCCAATATATAAGAGAAATAAAGTATATATGCTAATAATAACTCAAAAAAAAAATTGCCATAATAAATAACTTAGAATAACATAAAATAGTTAGTTAGATGTAAAAATATATTATCATTACTATTGAAATTTTGAAAAGTTTGATTGAAATTAAAAAGAAAATAATTTGTAAGAGAGACTGTTTCATAAAAATAATAACTGTACGTAAAAGTAAAAGTCACAGAATTCATAAAAATTTAACCAACGAGATAATGCATATATTGAATAGTAATTAACTTTTAGTCTTTTAAAATTTGATGTAATTTATTTTCCAAAAGCTACCTACAAATTATAGAAATGGATTTTTCACCTTATAGCTCTTGACTGATTTTATGAACATCAGTATCAAGAAGTCCAAACGCATTTATTTATCGGCATGCTTGTAATGAGTGTGAAAAATAGAAGCATCTTTAATTTATTCGTATTCATGTTCACATTTGATATTCAGATTGTATAAAGAATGGATCAACTTGCATTACCACTAACCAGAATAATTCAAAAAAATAACAAAAATAGAAAGAGTTGCAATTCAACAGTGACCATCCGACAATAATGGTAGGGAAATGGAACAAAACAAATATAATAAAACAAGGTTTTATTATTGATGCCATACATGACACAACGCAATGCTGTCTCCAAATAATAAATAGAAAAAAAAATGTGTGGTGAAGCGTGGCCACGTTTTTCATTGATCATAAATTAATAATTAATAATAGGAGATAAAGTTGAAATTAGTGGGACGATAACAAAATAGAAAGTTACATATGTAAAGTGGTTTAGGTTTAAAATTTTCATGATTTTAATTTGGATATGTAACAAGTAATGTTATATAATAGCATCAGGATTCCAGTACTATAATTATCTTTTCCATGAAAGGATTCACTTACTTCTTTCCGGAAAAAAGATCATTTAACTTTTGTTAATTTTACTTAATTTTCAACTAACTTTTTTAATTTTTTTTAAAATTAAAATTGAACATTCAACACATAAAAATTAATTAAAATTTAATCAAATTTACATTAGAATTGGTAAAAAAGCAGTTCACATCAATTTACAACAAAATTTAGCATCATATATCACAAGAATCAAAGTGAATTAAACCTGTAAACACACTCAGAAAGCTAAACAAAAGCTCTGACATTACTTTTTAGTCATTCAATCCCTGACAGAATCCATTATTCCCTCACAGTATTTTGAATATTTTGAATTCTTCTGAGTATAACCTGAGCATAGAAATCTTTGGTCCGAAAAAACAAAAGTAATGCTGTTAGAGAACCCAGAATAGTGGCAGATGCCATTATGAGAAATGAAAACATAAAACAAGAAGTTCCAATGCATGTGTTTCCTTCCGATGCTTCTCTGTCATATACATATCCAATTACTCTGACAGAGAATACATAAGAACCCACAGGACTTGCTATACTAATGGTGTTGAATATGCTGCCCATATTTGCAACACCAAATATCTCAGAAGTGAGAGTGGGCATGAGTGACCATTGAGAGCCATAACAAATACCCACCAATACTGAACCAGCATATAGAGCACCTGGAAGTCCAGAAACAATCACCACATGACCAATGCTCATCACCATTAAAGTGATCACCATGAATAAAGGTCTTGCCCATCCTCTTGTGTGCAAATAATAATCTGACACATAACCTCCTCCAAATCGACCTAGAAAATTCCAAATGCTCCACAAAGAAACCAAGGAACCTGTCTCATGGCTTGTGTAACCAAGAGATTCCCCTATTTGCCCCAAATTATTAACAGTTGCAAGTCCTGATCCCATACCACAAGCAACAGAAACAAACAAAATCCAAAAGTTCACAGTTTTCACTGCTTGGAAAAGATTCAGGTTTTCTCCTAGTTGCAAACTAGTCATTCGATTGTTCAAAGAATCTGACCTTGCATCCACCTTTTCAGGCTCCACAATTAGTTGTGCCCTTTCATCCAGAAAATCTTCTAAACTTCTTTCACCAGAGCACTTTTCATGTGCTTTAAATGCAATGAAGAGAAGTGAGGCAAGCAACAACACAAGAACAACAAGTATAAAGATGCGCACCGATGATTGCAGGCTAAAGATGTTGTCTAGAATTATAACAAACATAAGGTATGCAGCAACAACCATAGCCATCACAGAAAATATATTCAAATACTTCCTTTCTTCATCCTCACGAGTGTTGTGGATTCTCACAAACCACATAAGCAGCAAAGTATTTATAGGTGGCAAGAGTGCTAGCATCAGAAGATATGACATAGGCTTGTTGTTGAATAATGTTTTGTACACTTGAATTAATATTGCTCCACTTAGACCAAGAAATCCCTATCAAAAAGAGGAAAAACCCAATGGCCAAACTTGAACAAAATTTAAGACACCAAGGATTAAAGTCTACAGAGTCTCTGAGGCACCTTATTGAAACTAAACTGGCACAGCAAAAAGTTCAATATTTATACACTAAGTTGTATTCTTATACAGCATTCAATATCATATCAACATAATCATATCAATTTCAAACAGAACTTGCACTCTTGCCAAGTTATATAGAATGCAGTAGAGGACATCCTAAAGGGCACTGGTTAAAAAATTAAAAGTGAAAAGTTTTTATTATATTTTCATGATTTTTAATATATTTTTCAATATATAATAGAAATATTATCTAAAGCCATTGGCTAACAAAATCATTAAATTAGTTACACTATTCAATAGATTAACTTTTATAAAATAACTATTATTAATTGTAATTCTATTTAACCTGAATGACAATTACCCATTTACCACATTCTTTGACTAATTTTTTTTCTTTTAATAATACAGTAATGTATTGAGTTAATGAGTGGTAACCTTTCATTAGCCACACACATCATACAATACAATGAGAACATTAACAAATCCCATAAAATAAAATTTAAAATATTAATAAGAGAACATATGTATGAAAAATAGAGAGTCAGGGTTAGTCTTAAAATTTAAAGAAACAGAGTTTATTTTCGTTTTAATTGTTACATTTAATTATCACTTGTTTGAAAATAAAATAAATGAATGCAAAATACGTTAATTAAATTGAACTGCTAAAAAACTGAAGTTGGGAAAACTAAATCGAACTATATAATTCTTTATTTAATTGAATTAAACAATAATTTGAACGAACTACACTAAAGTTGATTTAAATTACTATAAATTGTCTGATTATTTGAAGTATAAAGATGGTTTGAATTGTTAATTGTTTAAAGCATTAAAATAGACATTTTGTTTTAAAATATTTTGAAATGTATTTTTTAATATTATAAGTTATAACTAACTCAGTTTAGTGTAAGCAGTATAGAATAAAAAAACTCAAAAATAGGAATTCCATTTTTAAAATCAAATTAATAAAAACAATTTAGTGGCGTCCTACATATAAAAGAATTCAGTACTTTTTTTTAGTATTTCTTTATGCAATTCAATTCAGAATCTTCAAATTAACCATTTTATCTACATTAGTCAAATTTTCCTTAAATTGTATTCTAAATAAAATAAATAAGATTTATATTGATTTAATATAATATCAACTTCATACAAGGAGATTTTAACATTATTATTTTTAACATGATTTCTAAAATATTTTTATTTCAATAAAAAACTTTATAATATTTACAGTTTAATTCTTTTTACTTAAAAAAATACTTTTTTTTTTTTACTTTTACTTAGATTTCATGCTTCATCTAGCAAGGTGTTGATGGTTGTGCATTAACGTCAGGTTCTAACTTATCTCTTTATTAATTAGGATTCTCCAAAGAGATAAACAGAAGAAACAAAACCTTCAAAATGCCGACAATGGTGCCGCTGTTGTGAGGGAAATTATGAACGCCGGTGACAACGTTAGAGGTGTTGAAGAAACTCTGCCCGTGGGCTGTAACCAACATGAAGAAGCACATGACGGGGACGGGTACAGGCGGAAAGAGGCCGGCTACGGCGGCCCACATAAGGAAATAGCCCAAGAAGCACTGGGCCGAGCCCAAGAAGTGGACGATCCAGGGCCCAGCTGTGGTTGTGCGGGCAAGGAAGTCGTAGAGGAGGCCGGAGAGGACGCCGGCATTGACTCCGATGTCCTTGAAGACGGAGACAAGGTCGAGCGTTGACTGATCGTAGAGCTGAGTGGACTTGAGAGTTTGGGAGTAGATGGAGAAAGTATAGAGTGAGCCGCTGGTGCACTGAATCCATATGCTCGCCACCGTCGATACCCACTTCGAGTTAAGGTAGAGTTTGAAGTTCGCAAACTCCATTGAAGTGACTTTTTCACAATTTCTTCATCAGAATCAGAGTTTTTCGTATTTCTTAGATTCTTTTAAGTTGCCGCTATTGAGGACACGTGGGAGACTGTTCATGAGCCAGCTGTACCTGCTTGCCACCTTTCATTTCTTGCAACTTTTTTTCTCTCTCTAAACTAATAGTACTGTACTGCGTGCAACGCGCGTTACGTTTTAAAAAAATAATTGCTATATAATTTTAAGTTTACAAATTACTATATAATTTTAAGTTTACAAAAATATTTTATTTTGAAAATTTGGTTGATAATATTTTTTGTTATTTTTATACTGAAATATGTATTTAAATTAGTTACATATTTTTTAATAAGATATATTTTATCATAAATTCAAATTTAATAGATGAAAATTATATATAATTTTTTTATTACATCATTTAATTAATTGAGTACTAATATTTATTAATAAAAAAATTTAGTTAAAAATAATAAACATGTTTATTTTAAAATATAATATAATATTCACGTAGAAGAGAAAAAATTTATAATACATAATAATATTTTGATGATGTTTAATTAAAATTTTATATTTTATATTGAATTTGGACACCGTGTAATACAAGTAGATAAATTTAATATAATAAAATGTTTGACGTTAATTACACATTTGTTATTTTGACATTCAAACCAAACTAACTTTAGTATAAAAGAACTTTTGATAAAAGAACTTTTGATAGGTACTCATCGATCAATATTGTTGAACAAAAGCTTGAAGCAAGGATGGTTAGACAATCGATCATTATAAAAAGTTTGATCAATGCTACTTACCAAAACATATACATTGTAGCATGACTTTGGCAAACCTTGAAAAGAAATATGGTACACCATAGACTGCAACATGCATTGACATAGGAAAAATGCAATGGAAGAGAGATGTGTGTGTTGAGAGGCAAAGAGGTGTCTAAAGAGCCATTTAAGATGGAATGACTCCTTATGGAAATTTCACTACAAATCATTGTTCATGATTTGTTTTGTTGATGATTTATAACTTGTCTTCAGGTTTGTGTATGTTCAATATAATGAAAACTATGTATGGGAATAATCTTCATTATGCTGAATATACACATAGGGCTCTATTTATAATAGAAGATATATAAATTTAGCCCAAATTACAAATAAGAAATAATAACAAACTAATTAAAGATAAAAGATAGAGATAAGATAAACATAATATATCTAACACTCCCTCTCAAAGCTAGTACATACAAATCGTATGTACCAAGCTCGTTACTAATATAATTCATAAAGACTTAGTGAAAATATATGTTTTTGCACTCGAGTGACACCAAATTGACCAAATTGTTAATTATTTACGAATACGACATAGAAGACAAAATTTGTGAACGAAAACTTGTCAATGACCTTCCTGCATAGAGAAACTTGTCAGGTTATAGTGTGAAAAATCACATAACAAATCCAATTTGTGAACAAAATACATCATATGAATAGTTGAACATGGGAGAAAAGTAATTTATCTTCAACATCATAGATTTCTAAATCATTTCATTCGTATCATAGATTGGAAAATGTCTAATAAATGAACAATCATTGGATGAAAAAGAATTAGCCTTTACTCAAGAAACGTGAACAAAGTATTTCCTTCTTAGATATAAGAATATAGAGAGATTGAGTTAGAGTTAGGTTGTAATACTTTTATATATATATATTAATTAGTTATTTGTTTAACTTTTGAGATCTTTAAATCATTTAAACTGATTGTTTGAATATTTTAAACTATCTGACAGGTTTGTGGTAAGACAAAATTGTAAACACTATATTTTAAAAAAACATCATATTTAATGACAGTTATAGTCAAAATTGTTATATTGACAGAAACCAAAATCGTTTTACATAGCTTATTCAACGAAGGTTATTACCAAAATCGTAATGATTTTTAATTCAATGTTTTTTATTTTTTATATCTATTAAGATGACAGTTCTAAGCAGAATCGTCGCTATTTTGATTTTCTAAACTTTTTGCTTCTTAAGACAACAAATGTCGATGGTGCTTGGAAATCATTGTGATTTGAGAAAAAGAAATGATACCAGGTGACCAGGTCCTGATTTTTAATAATGACATTGATTTCAATGATGATGACTTAGAAGCCGTAATAAAAAGTCAAATTTAACTGTTGTCAAAAGACATATATGGGTCTAGGAACCTCCCTCAACAAAATTATTCATATCCTCGTAACCAAAAGCACCTGTTTATACATAACTTCTTTTTAATCCACAACTCTAATTTCTAACAAATTTTACAACTTTTTAAATTAAAAGAAACAATTGTATTTTCCATTTTTTTAGTTTCTTCTTTAATAGACCTTTGTAATAAGAGGTTGTGCTCTAACAATGTACATTAAGAGTCAAGTTTTCATTAATTATACCTTTGAGGTTGTTTTTCTTTTAGGATGTTTGTACATATTAAACTTGCTTTGTTTGATATTTATTGCATCTTGGTATTCGAATCCGAAAGGAGGAAAAAGACATTACAATAAAAAATAAAAAAGATTGTTGTCATTAAGAACCACAAAGATCTAAGGACAAATCTGAGGATAGGTCCTTCCGAAGAAAGAGGAGATGATGTAAATTGTCCAACTACACCTTCTTAAAGAATAAAGAGACAAAAAACCTAGAGCTCTTACCAGGAGCATGCTTGAAGAATTGGTAGGTGGACTCAACTATATGCAAAGAAGGTCATCTCTAGTGTGTAAACGTTTGTTGTACAAAATAGGAATATTTTGGACATGTATTTGAGCTAAGTAGTATAAGACTTTGGACTTGCATTTTGACCTATGGTTAAACTGGGCTTAGAGGAGTCTTGCTAGGTTTCAATTGGGATTATTCAAACCCAAGAAAAACCCTAGACCGAATATGGATCAGCATAGGTGCATCATGCTTCTCACATTTCGAACACATGCTCAAATGCGAAAAACATGAATGGACAAGTGTCACTTGATTGACTTTTCACGTCAATTTTCAAAGGTATTCATATTCAAATTTCCCTCTCTTTTGGCTCTCTGAATCCAGAGTTGAACTCTATAAGTATGACCCTTTAGTCAGTGTAAAATTAACTTGAATGAGTAGAGAGATTAAGCAGAATTTGCAGCTTGTTTTTTATTCTTGA
Organism: Vigna angularis; assembly: GCF_016808095.1. NCBI lineage: Eukaryota > Viridiplantae > Streptophyta > Magnoliopsida > Fabales > Fabaceae > Vigna > Vigna angularis. Next base: position 10,384,140 of record NC_068973.1, on the reverse strand, counting down.
GTTCATTAGGATAATCTCTCTTTCTAGACTCTCTCCTAAACCTTTTCCTTGAGAATTGACTGAACCTTTCTCAAGAAACATCTTCCATCCACTAAGAAATCTCACAAGCAATCCATCTCTGGTTGCTTCCGCATCTATCACTCCATTCCCCAATTCAATTCAGCTTCAGCATGGAGATTCGGCCATCAGGTCAAGACTTCCATCCATCCTCCATCCCAACAGCTTCCTAATATTAAATAAAATACAACTAAAGGAGTAAATCTCCTTTTCAAGGTCAACATATGGAATTGTATGAACCAGAATGGAAGAAATGCAAAAAATGCAGAAACAAAAGATAAAAATCTGAACTGATATAACATAATTATATAAAGAGTCTGTTCTCCCTGTTCTAGGCCACCAATTCACTCCAAAACTCTGCTGTACCCCTTCACTTATTTCTTATTCTTGTTTTCTTTAATCTCCTAACATTTCGCAGTTCTCCTCTCCAGTACCTAGCGGTCATGCCTCCTTACTCCAAGCTCAATTTGTATTTCTCCTCTTCTAATAACATACAATTTCCCTTAGCCCAACCCTCTCCAACCTTCTTCTCTTGCATACAAATCAAAGGTCTATCATCAATCATTTGGGAATGTAATTGAAAAATGAAATGCCTTCTGAGAAGAGGGAATCTATCTTTCCTTTTAATTATGTGTACATTTATAACAAATAAATTATAAAATACATAATTCAATCTATTTCTCTTATTATGTTGTACAATAAATAAAATACATAATTCAAATCTTCCTCGTAGATAGAAAACTGCATTAGTTATATTTATGCCAAACAGAACACAGAAAGCAAGACTGGTTTCCTAAGCCTTTACCTCGTGTTGAAACGCAGGCAAATAAAACCTTCATCATCTTGCATAATGTTTCAATCTTCTAAGCACAACTTGTTTATAAAACCTTTGGGTCCGGAAGTATAATACCAAAGCAACCAAAAGTGTAAGAAAAGTCACGCCTGCCAGGATAAAATATGAAGGCATGAAACAGCCTGTGCCAAAACAAAAATTATCTTCATCGGCTTGCTTGTCATAAATATACCCAACAACTTTCACAGAAAGTATGTAAGATCCAAGTGGACTTGCTGCAGCAATGGCATTGAAAATGGTACCCATATGCTTCACACCAAATATCTCCGAAGTGATTGTAGGCATCAAGGACCAATGTGCACCATAGCCAATGCCCACTAGAACAGGACCCAAATACAAATTTCCATGGAAACCACATGCTATAATTAAATGGCCAATAACCATCATCCCCAGTGTTGCTGTCATCAATAGGGGCCTTGGCCAACCTTTTCTCTGCATGATATAATCAGATATATGGCCACCTCCAAAACGACCAAGAAAGTTCCACATACTCCATAGTGATACCATATTAGTAATCTCTATGGTACTATAGCCAAGGGATTGTCCTATTTGGTTCATATTATTGATAGTTGCAAGCCCAGAGCCTAATCCAGATATCATGATCACAAACAACATCCAAAACTCAAGCGTGCATATAGCTTGCAATGGGCTCTTATCTTCTTCATGTGGCAATTCCTCATCTGAAGTCACTTGTGCCTGCCCCTCATCACTGGGCAATTCATGGTACTCCACTTGATCCCCTGATGCAGAATAACTGGAAGATGTAGTACCCTTATTTGTAGAAGAACCCCTCTCAATGGTGTAGGACTGTGTAAACTTCTGCGACTCCTCCCAGTGGGCATTGATAGCAATTCCAAAAGGCGATGCTAGCAGAACCATGAGAATCACAAACTCTAACATCCATCCCCAATATGGCAAACGAACTATGTTCTGTAAGATTATAATGAACACGAGATAGGAAACAATAATCACAGTAACCACAGAGAAACTATCCAAATGCTTCTTGTAATCACTGCCATGAACTTCATAAATTCTCAACAAGAACATAAACAACACGCAGATCAATGAAGGTAACAAAGCAAGCATCAAAATGAACGTTGACGGCTCCCCACCGAAAAAAGTATGGTAAATTTGGATCAAGATAGCTCCACTTAGTCCGAGAAAGCCCTGAACAACAAAATTCCAATTCAACCAGAACTTAATTAGAATGTTAGAGGTTTTCTACACTGTCTTCTTCTTATCAAAGGTCATTTAATATTCTGACATTTATAATAAACATTTAACAAAAAACATAAAATGGTTTCTGATTTAGTTTTCTTTCGTAAGATAACACAAATGTTAAGACAAATTTGTTTAAACAGAAAAAATCATAACAAAAACAAAATTCCTTCTCTAGTCAATACAACTTTGCTTGATCTTCAAACCCCGGATTCAACTAAAACAATTCCGTGAAGACTTCTAATTGGTCAACACAAATTAAAGTCACTGAAACAACAGAATCACAATGAAACTAAAATAGGGCTTAATGCCGTTCCTTAGGTTAAATAAAAATAAACATTTCCCAATTGCATTTTAATTTAAAAATTATGCAGTCTGCTTATACCTACGTTCGGAAAAAATCACTATTCACTCGTTGAACCCTTTTTTGTTTCAGTTACCTTCATGATCCCAATGATCGTGCCGCTATACCCAGGGAAATTGCGCAAGCCAGTGACGACATTGGTGGTGTTCAGGAAGGTTTGACCGTTAGCCGCGAGCCACGCGAAGAAGCTCATGACGGGCACGGGGGGCGGGCTTATAAGGCCCACGACGGAGGCCCAGATGAAAAGGTAGCCCACGAAGAACTGGATCGCTCCGGCAGCGAGAACGACCCAGGGCCCAGCGAGAGAGGTCCATTTGGACTTGGACGGGGAGCCGGGGAGGGTGGAGCGATGGGTGTAGGGAACGACGGCGGTGTAGAGGAGGCCAGATAGGACGCCGAAGTTAGCGCCGATGTCCTTGAAGACGGAGACGGTGTCGAGGGTGGATTGGTCGTAGCCCTGCGTTGACTTCAGCACGGCGGAGTAAATGCTGAAGGTGTACGATGCGCCGCAGCTCGACTGGATCCAGATGGCGGCGGCGACGGCCGTCCACGGATTCGCCACCCACCCCATCGATCCCTTGGTGGCCGAATGGGTTAAAATGTTTGCTTGACGTGAACCAACAAAAAACGGAAATTGTTTGTTAGGGTGTGGAACCGAACTCCACTGGATACACTTGAAGGAATCCGACAAATTTTATTATTGTTTTTTTCAAAAATAACAGAATTTAGGTGGTTCAAATGTATTTGAATATCGTACGTTATTAACCACTAAATTAGAACATTTTAGGCTTAATACCTTATTTTCTATCCTGTTTCGCTCGAAAATGTGAAATTAGTCCATCCTTTAAAAAGTGCATCAATTACATCCTTACTTAATAAAATTTATATTAATGAAATACCTTCCGTTAAATCCATATAAACGACGTTAATTATTAAAGTAGAAGAGAGAGAAAAATAATTAACGCCGTTTGTATAGATTTAACGGAAGGGATTTCATTGATATAAATTTTATTAAGTAAGGACGTAATTGACGCACTTTTTAAAGGATGGACTAATTTGACATTTTCGAGCGAAACTGGGGACAAAATAGGGTATTAAGCCGACATTTTATTTAGGTTTAATACCTATTTTGATCCCTCTTTTTGTAGGGTCTATTCAAAGTTGTCCTTTTTCTTTTCAAAAGTTCACTAACATCCAACTTCTCGCAAAAACGATAATGACACTGCCCAACTGGCAAAAAAACTGATGAGTTGTACAGTTGTTAAGGTGACATTGTGACTTCATTATATGTGTTAAAATAAAATAATTTAAAATGATTTAAATTATTTTAAAAGATAGGGTTAAAAATAATTTTAGTATTAACTAAAGCGATATTACATTTGGGGTAAAATCAACTCGCGATTTCAGGGCGATTTAGGGTTCAACAATCAGTTTTCCAAGAGTGCAGATTTTGATTATTTGTGAAATCAAGTTCGCGGTTCGTCGAAGAGCGTGGTTCGTTCGTCAGTGCTAGTGAGGTTAGTGTTCTTACTTATGTTGTTGTTATAGTTACTGATCGCATTACTGTTCTTACTTATGTTGTTGTCTTTAATGGGTGGATTCTGTATTTGTTTTGTAATGGGTGGAATGGGTTAAAATATGATTATATTTGTGGCGTGGTGAGGGGTTTATTGAAAGAGTACTGGCGTTGGGTGTTGAAATTGGTCCCATGGTGTTAATTTAAGTTAATGAGTGGTCCCCCTTTTCCATTTGCAGTGTAGGGATGTCTAACGATAGGTTTGAGGTAGTGGTCCACCACGGTGGGACCTTGATAAAGGAAGTGCCCTTTAATTATATAGGTGGGGAGATATGTTATTGGGACATTGACCCCGATACATGGAGCTATTTTGGAGTAGTAGGTTCACTTAAAGATTTGGGTTACATTGAAGTACATGAGTTATATTACAATATTGAACATGTTTTATATAAGCTATATGACGATAAAGGAGCTATGAACATGATGAATGTGGGAAAATTGTTGGGGAAAGTCAACTTGTATGTTGTACATAAAGTAAGCGAAGCAGTGGTTGTAGAAAATGAGAATGAAATTCTTTACCTTTGCCAAGGGCCTGCAGAGAGTGGTGAGGGTAGTGGGGTTGAGGTTGGTGTAGAAGGTTCTGTTGAAATGCAACAGGAGGTTGAGGAAGGTTCTCTTGACTGTGGTCGTGACTTGGAGAGAGATGATGGAGTGCAGATTGACACAGAGGGTGCGTGGAGGTGGAGCAGGATGGTGTACTAGGGGTGGAGCAAGTGGTTGAAGTGGAGGTGCAGGGAGTGGCTGCAGTGGAGGTGGAGGAACTGGGTGGAGTGGAGGAAGAAGTAGAACTGCACATTGAGGAAGAAGTAGAACTACACAGTGAGGAAGAAGTAGAACTACACAGTGAGGAAGAAGTAGATTTGCACAGTGAGGAAGAAGTGGAAGTGGATACTGAGGATGAAGCACATATTATTGGTGAAGAGAACTTGGAGGAGGTAGGTGATTTGGGTATTGGTTTGGACAATAGTGATTCAGAATACAGGATGGAAGACAGTGATAACGAAGCACAAGGACATGGTAGGGGGTTGTCAGATGATGAATGAGAGTCAAATGTGCTGTAAACTCCAAATAATAGTGGAAGTGAGGAGGATGACACTGAGGACAGACCAAGTAGAGGTCCCTTTCCTACATATGGGAAAAAGAAGTCAATGTCAGATTACAAATGGGAACTTGGTACTATATTTACTGATAAGGATGAGTTTAAGGAAACCATTAGAAGTTATGTTATTCATGCTGGGAGGGCTCTTAAGTTTGTAAAAAATGATAACCGTAGGGTAAGGGTGAGATGCATGGGTGGGCAAAAAAAGTGTCCATGGGTAGCTTACTGTGGGTATTTGCCATCACGCAAGATTTGGCAGTCAAGGAAGATTGTTAATGTTCATTCTTGCAGCAGGCAACTGAACATTAAAATTATGAATAGTAAGTGGTTGAGTCATGAAATAGATAAGTCTTTACATGAGAATCCTAGTATAAGGGTCCAAGACATACGTACTAAAGCATTAAGGAAATGGAACACCAATGTATCAATTTCTAAAGCAAGAAGGACGAAGTTAATGACATCAAGTCAATGTGAAGGGGATTTTAAAGAATAATTTTGAAGGATTTATGACTACGCACATGAGGTATTGAGAAGTAACCCAGGGTCAACGGTTAAGGTTAAAGTGAACAATGATAATGGTCAGTCCATATTCGAGAGATGTTATGTTTGTCTCAAAGCATGTAAGGACAGTTTTATTAGTTGTAGGCCCGTCATCTGTTTAGATGGGTATTTTTTGAAAGGTCTTTATAAGGGAGAGCTGCTTACTGCTGTTGGGAGGGATCCAAATGAGAAAATGTTACCCCTTGCATATGCAGTAGTTGAAGTCGAAAATAAAGATAGTTGGTCCTGGATTTTGCAATTATTGGTTGAAGACCTTGAGGGCAATGAAGTTTGTGGGGCGTACACGTGGATGTCTGACCAGCAAAAGGTACATGCACTACTTAAATTATTTTATTATTCATACTTTATTAATCATGTGTGTTTGATTAAAAAATTGATGTTGGTAAGGGTTGGTGCCAGCTATCCAAGAGCTTTTGCCTAGGGCAGAACAAAGATTATGCATCAGGCACCTTTATGCTAACTTTAGGAAAAGATTTTCTGGTCAGATATTGAAGAATTTGATGTGGAGGGATGTCACAAGCACATACCCCCAAGCTTGGGAGAGAGAGATGTTGAATATCAGAGCAGTGAATGAAGAAGCATATAAATACCTCATAGCCATTCCCCCAAGGTACATTCTTTCCCTTACATGCACAAAGATGCTGCATTACTCATGTTTGGTAACCCATTTTCTTCATTCTTGTGCAATAGGTATTGGTCAAGAAGTAGGTTCAGAACTCAAGCAATGTGTGATACTCTAGATAACAACATCAGTGAAGGTTTCAATAGTGTTCTTGTTCATGCCAAAGCAAAACCCATTATAACCATGCTGGAGGATATTAGACTGTATTTGATGAAAAGATGGGCCACGAACAGAACGAAGGTGGCATCTATGGATTTCGATGTTTGTCCAAAGATCAAAAAGAGACTTATGAAGGAATGTAATTTGTCAAGATATTGGATCCCAAGATAATATTGTTCTTGTGCCTTATTTATGTTCATATCCAATTGTTGATGTGCCTTATTTATGTTCATTTATTCAGCTGGTCTGCAAGAAGGATTTTTGAGGTTAGGCATGTTTCAGTAATTGGGAACAAGTTCACAGTGGACCTGGACAATGAAGAATGTAGCTGCAGGAAGTGGATGATCAGTGACATCCCATGTTGTCATGCAGTTGCATCAATGAACTATTCAAATAAAGATCCAGAAACTTTTATACCAATTTGGTTCAGGAAATCCACATATGAAGAGGCATATGTGTCCATCATCTATCCTATGAATGGCCACCTCCTATGGGAAAAAACTAGTTCTCCTGATGTACTGCCACCACTTAAGAGGAACATGCCTGGGAGACCAAAGAAAAAAAGAAGAATGGAGCCATGGGAGCTAACGAAGGATGGGACCCAAATGAGTGTTGGTGGGCAGCGAAAGAAATGTAGTATCTGCCGTGAAGTGGGGCACAACAAAAAGTGTGCCCTTTACGTCCAGCCATCATAGAACCAACAGAACCAACACAGGCACAAAGTTCACAACCCCTTGCACCTTCACAGCCATCAAGTCCCCAATCTCCTTACCCACCACAACCAAGTCAAGATTCCATCCGAGATTTAACTCAGTCAATAGGAAGGAAAAAGTTAAATATTAGAAGAAAAGATCCATAGATTTAACTGAAATTTTGGATGTATTTTGTACTCTTATTAAGTACTTTAATTGTGTATGTTGAATTCTTATTAAGCACTTTAATTATGTATGTTGTACTCTTATTAAGCACTTGAATTTTGTAGTGCTATTAAGCACTTTAATTAAATATGTTATTATAGTTGTAGTGATATTATGTTGTGATATTTGGAAGTAGTGATATTATGTAATTATATCTGTTTTTTGCCAAGTATCCTTAATATGTATTACAGTCATATACGTAAGGGACCTCCTTGAACAATTTTTAAAGGAAAGAGGGATCACCTTGAACAATTTTTAAAGGAAAGGCGGACCACATTTAACATTTTTAAAACGTAGGGGGGACTAAAACGAACTTTATTGCACAAACTCAGATTGTTCACTCATATTACAACACCAACTGATATTACATCAACAAAACATGAAGCTAAACACTTAAGCCATTACATGAACAAAACATAAATTGCACATTGCACACCTAAGATCAAGCTAAACACAGCCACAATGTCATAATGTTCAACACAATAACAGCAAACACAACTCCAACTAAAAACTTTATCCTTCTCTGCAACTCTTTGACATGATTTTCCATATCACATATCCTGTTGCTTTGTCTCACAATTGTACCATCTATATCATCAGCGTTGTCCTCAGAACACCACTTGAAAAAATTACATGACATCCCAGTTGAAAATCCACCCTATTATTCACCAAGAACATAAAAATGTATGAACACATAAAATCCAATACACATAAAAGTCACTACGGTATTCAAAACACCTTGTAATGACGACATCCCCAAAATTTCCTCCTAGCACTCCTTGAAGTTCTGACAACTTTCATTACAGCAATATCACCATAGTGGCAAATAGGGGTTATCCCAACTCCCCTCGAAACAACACCGTGTGAGGATTGCGAAAATCCTTTAGACATTGCCTTCGAACAGGAAGAACAACTTTGTGATGAAGTCATCCCTAACCCTAACCCTAACCCTTTGCTTTTAAATTTCGGAACAACAGTAGCAGGAATCTCCAAGAACCCTAATATTTGCTTTTAGATTTGAGAACAAATGTAGCACGAATCACCAACAACCCTAACTTTGCTTTTAAATTTGGGAAAAACAACCATGAATCCCTTTGCTTTCAGGATGAATCAGCAATTCAATTTAACACGTCAACCAAAATTGTACAACTCATCAGTTTTTTGCCAACTGGGCAGCTGTGCCGTTAGTCTTTTTAACACCGTAACCAAAAAGGACTAACGTGCATCGTTTTTGCGAGAAGTAGGATGTTAGTGAACTTTTGAAAAAAAGGAGGACAACTTTGAACAGACCCTACAAAAAGAGAGACCAAAATAGGTATTAAACCTTTTATTTATGATTCATGTTTGAATGTAAGGTCCAATCAAAATCATAGTCCCGGCATTGCTTCCTTTTTTTTTCTGTTTTTCTTTTCATTCTTACTTCTTTTAACTGAGTTAGATTAATTTTAGAAAATTTGAAAAATTAAAAAATTATGTTTAAAAAAAATATAAATAAAAAGACTATTTTTTTATAACGATAATTTCACAATATTTTAACACAATTTACGTGTTATTATATGATTAGTTTATGTTGATTTTTATATTATTGATTGTGAAATAATTTTGAGTCAATCATATAAATAATATTAAAATATTCTCATAAAAATATTTTCAGATATCATTATCTTTTTCTCCCGGTTGTTTCTAATAGTGACAAGGAAATTGTGTTGGTGATAGGAAGAAAGAAGGAGTAATAATTCGTAAGTTATAATTATAAAACGGAGGTAAATTTTATATTACAGTACTAAGTCAGTGAAGCTTTTAAGGCACTATAATAAATTAATATTGCACGTGAAACTCGTAGACACTTAATGACCTAATAAACTATTATTGTGTACTTTGTATACAATATTGTTTATTTAGTATTAGTAAAGGTTGGTGTGATGCACGAATTTATTTTAGGTTTGAATAAGTTTTAAATTTTTGATAAATTTAAATTTATTTAATTAACTCTTAAAATTGTAAAGAAAGGCTTTGGAAAGTAAAATTTTAATATTTGATTAGAACACTTGTAAAGTTCATTGTGGGAAAAGCTAATCATAATGTAATTTATACTAAAAAGTGTGTTAAAGCTAAAATTGGATACATGTTTCAAAAGAAAGAAAAGTTTTACAAAAATTTCTTTGACTTTAGAAAATCCTGTCACTCCATTTGTAACACGTTTTTATTATTTGAAGAATGAACATGCTTCTAATTATTGTTACATGAGAAAATTTGGTATGAAAGTGGTAGATATAAATGGATATCAGAAGGTTAAAACAAAAGTAATTGATCATTCAAGACCCAAAATCATTTGGGGACCAAAATTTATCTTTTAATAGTTGTCATGTAGGTGTGCGTGAAGGACAAGGAATTAATAGTTGTTATTCAAGCATATATTTGTCTAAGAAAATAGTAAAATTCATCAATCATTCTTGGTATGATTGTACTAATTTATTTATTGATTTGATTTTGATTGAGAGTTTATTTTTATTGATTTGTTGTATTAAGTTTTGATCATTGTATATTTTACTATGATTGTATCTTAATTTGTGTTTTAGATGATGAATTGGACATGTTGTGAAGTTTAGATAACCAGTTGGACTATAATTTCATGTTTTAAATTAATTTTTGTGTCTATTGTGATCATGTTGTAGTTTATTAATCAATTAAAATAAGCTCTTAATAAGCTAAGATAACTTACAAGGAGGTTTTAATAATTTTAATTTAACAAAAGGTCATTTTAATCATCCAAAATGAACATGATAGCCAACTGAAATATTTAAATGTTGTTTTAGTCAACCAATTCGTGAATTTAATCAACTATAAATGACAAATTGACTTTTTCTTCTATTCTTTTGATGCATTTAACCAACTAAAATATGTTTTTTCTTGACTAAAATCTAAAAAATTTAAAATAACTGGGAAAATGATTATGTTTTCATCTATGATTTTTTTTTTCTTTCATGAATTGTCACATTCATCAATTACTTTGCTTCTTCCTCTTATTTTTTTTATTTGTGGAACCTTTAATTTAAGAGAAGAACCAGTTACGGTTAGATCCAGAAAAAAGTAAGTATACAAAGTGAGGAAAATCAAATATATCGTTATCATATAGCAGTAAAAAGAAGTCATTTAGATAATAAAAAAATAGAAGTTATATAAAGCATGAAATATTAAGAAACAAATTTCACTTTTTTTCTCTTGTAATTGCATTTCATCGTTTTTTTTTTACTTTTTGTTTTCCATTTCTTTACTTCCTATTTTTTTTTCATGCATTTTTTTCTCCTTTTCTTTTATATTTCATTTTCTAAGGGATTTTACAACAATTATACATATCAAAGGTAAATTTGCCAACTAATTTACCTAGTTTTTCCATATAAACTCTAAATGAGTGACACAAAATATAATTCAATTAAAAAATAGTGCCCAGAAAAAATGTATTCGTTTAGCAAGAAGTTCAAATGGACAACTGAGACTTTTATTTGAAAAATGTGAAATGTTTCTAGAAGCTAATTTGATTATGAAAATTAAGATAAAGAACTTTATGCTAACTATTAATTCACTCAAAATCATCTATATTAAACCTTTTCTTATTAATTTATCAAGACAACATAAACAATTGGATCTAAACTTAACGGAAATTCAATGATTATAAATGTTGCTGACACACAATGATATATGGAAGAACAAAGATGGGGAATCTTGATTCTAAAGTGGTTATAATGCAAGAAGACGAGGAAAAATATAAGTATTATTTTATTTATTACATATAGAACTCACTAAAGTAATGGTCTAAAATAGTCTTAAAGAAGTCAGAGAATGAGTGAAATCAAGAAAACATTAAACATATCTCTCTTAAATCACATGTCCTCAATACTATCCAAGAAGTTCATGTACCCTGAAAGGCTTACATAATTCTTTAACATTTTTCTATTCTTTATGAAATTTAATCTCTATTTGTTTTAATATTATTTTCGGTTTGAATTTAAAGCAAATGTAATGACATCTTAAATAAGTGATTAAGAAGAAAATGAAGGATACCGGAGTGAAGATTACTAACAAGCATTCAGTTTATCATTCTCAACATAAAAATTTGATAACTTGGATAAGTGCAGACTGACCAGGTACAATTACATACATACAATGTCAGCACCGTAAAAACCCCACTTCATTTCCCTCAGCAAAATTGTCTAAAGCTGAAGTGGAAACGATTCTACAATTCTACAATTATCAACTACAGTAAATGCATTCGCTCCACATAAGAGTGGTGCAACCATTGACTAAGAGGCTCCCCACATCCTACAAAACAGCCTGAATTTCCATTTTCAGTGAAAAATGGGAAACTGAACAGATGCAGCAGTTCATGCACTGTCTGTCTCACAAGAGAAGAACCTGTCACCCTACTCCTTCGACCCCATCCAGTGATGATATCTATCCGGTTAGGGCCAACCCCAGATGTCAGCATTTGTCGACGAAACCAAGCAAGAGTCCTAGACAATGCTGTTACAGCAGTTCCATCAGACATGACATGAAGATTTATAAGCCAATAACAAGAGCTTTTCTCCTTGACAGCGTCAGGGTACACATTTTTTTGTGCAGCCACCTCCCAAACTGAACCAGCCTCCTCCTTTAGCCCAGATTTATGAAGAAAGTCCACAACGGCATCTACAAGTCCTCTTTTGCCTTCTCTATCCTCAGAATGCATAAGGTCTAAGAATCTGCTCACATGATCCCGCACGTTTTGACCATCAGGTCCAGCTGCTGGCATCGACTGTAAAAATGCATGGGCTGGATGACCAGTGACTGCCATAAGCTCACGACAAAAACACATATCATACGACGATTGTGCATCCGTACAACAACTGAGAAGCAGGGTGTAAGTCTGCAAAGAGGGGTTTAAGCCCAGAGCCACCATGTTTTGGAGAAGATTATATGCATCTGGCAATCGATGCACCCTTAGGAATGCACTGAGAAGTGAATTGCAAGTTGGTACATTTGGAAGCAAACCCGCTCTCAGCATTGCCTGATACCATTCCCAAGCCTTCTCAACATTACCAGCCTTTCCCCACAGGTCTATCAGAAGACCATACACGGGTTCATCAGGAACCCAATTGTTCTGTTTCATCTCAAAGAAAACTGCTTCTGCCTCCTCAAGATACCCACAGTGACCAAGTACCTCCATTACAATGCTGTAAGTAACTTTGTCAGGTTTAAATCCTGCATTCTGCATGTCACGGTATAGTTTCAATGCTATCTGATAGTTCCTTGCTTTAGCTTGTAAAGCAATCAAGATATTGTATGTGACAATATTAGGAACACAACCCTGATCAACCATTTCACAAAATAGCCTATGGGCAGCAGATAAGTTACCAGATTTTCCAAGGCAGTTGATCATGACACTGTATGTAAATGTGTCAGGAGAAAGGCCTACTTCTTGCATTCTTTCATACATAGACATAGCCACATCAAGAAATCCAGCTTTTGCATGGATATCTATGAGTGTGCAATAAGTAACACGATCTGGTTCACATCCCCTCTCCTGCATTTGGTTGAACACATTCAGTGCCTCCCTTAGGTAGTTTGCACGGCCATAGCTGTGAATTAGACGATTGTAAGTAACAACATTAGGCTGGCATCCATCCTCGACCATCTGTTCTAGCAATTTGTTTATAACACCAAACTCTCTTGCACGGCCCAGGATACCAACCATGGTGGTGTAACTATGCCCATCATGCCAGAAGCCTGGTTGTCGCTTTAGCCAGTAAAAGAAGCCAAGAGCAACAGAATGGTCTTGAAGTTGCTTTAGGATCTGGTTAGCTTGGTATGCATCAATTGAAAAATTAAGGTTATAAAGAGCCTTCTCCGTAGCAGGACCCCACTTTAACTGTCTCAGTATATCTTTAACCATATCCACAACATGCCCTGAATTAGTAAAATGCCTGTTTGATGGAGCCATTCCTGCTTGCATATTAACATTCCTTGTGTACTTACTGAAACTTTCTTTGAATGGCCCTGCCATCTGTGGATTTGAATTTGGCATATTAGAACCAAAATTTGTCACAAAGCGGTTAGGACGAGTTCTTGTTCTCTGTGGCAAGGCTCTGCGGTCATGGCTATTTACTGGAATATTGGGAGCTGCCCCTGACTTCTCTGTCCCAGGAGAAGCAACAGGCTTAAAGCCTTTAGCTACATTTGATTTATCACCTTTTCCCTTTGCCCCATGATGATTATTTGTATGTTTTGATGGCCCCGGATGAGTAGAAACGGGTGGTTTGGAATGAACCCCAGTAAAGCTCTCCTTTCTAATTCGCTGCACATTGGAAGATCTAATGTTGGGTAAGGCTCTGGAAGGATCAACCATATAATTCTTAGGGTAGTTTAGTATTCCCATGCCATCAGACAAAGGAAACTTATAATTAACTACATCAGAAATAAAATTAACAGCAGCAATACCGGCCCTGTAAAACTGGTCAGCATTAAGAGAAGACGAATGAGTAACATGGTCCTGAACACCATCAACACCACAAGCGTATGCCACAGCATCTGGTCTACTCGGTGCATACGAAGTAGACCGAATTTGTTGTACACAACCAGATTGACCAACATCCCCAGTCTTGAGGGAAGCAGAGCCACTTGCCAAGCTTCCGGAGACCAGTGTTCCTACAACTTGAGATGTGGTTTTGGATACTAAGGAGGAAGGTTTCTGAACAAGCAAATCTTCACTAGTTTTTCTCTGCTGTCTTCTTGACACACATTTTTCATCCTCAGGGCAAGTGCAGGAGTTGCCATCACCCGCATTACATCGCGAACCCCCAAGAAAAAAACTCCTAGCATTACTGGAAAGGGTACTGATCTGCTTTGCTCTTAACATATTCTGTGAACAAAATTCAACATCTCATAATAACAAAACCCAAAAGAAAAATGAAAGTAGCATCACATTGAAGTAAACGAACAGAATACGAACAACAGTAAAATGGGAAATGCAGGTATCATAGCACCAACTATAAGAACACACACACCTAATTATCATTGTTATAATAATAAACAGAGTCCAATTAAGAAAAAAAAATAGCATGGTCAAAGCAGGCATTTTGAGTGAAGAAAACACTGCGGCAATTCCATTTCACCCAGAGAGACACTAACGACGGAGAAAGGCAAGCATACTCGTTAAAGTTTTAAAGCAATTGAAAGGAAAAGACTGTAATTTAGAAAACCGAAAACACGAAAATTGCGATGATTCCGAAAGAAGAAAGAGATAGAGAATGGTAGATTGTAGAGATGAATGAAATTTGAGAGGCGTTGAGGGAGTGAAGAGATACCTGCATGGTTGAATGGTGCTATGGAAGCATAGAAGTGCTGAGAAAGTGAAGAGAGGGGCGGCGGCTGGTCTGGTTTGTGTTGTGTGTGGCGTTGTAGACTTTTCCAAACAACTTGGGGCAGAAGCTAATGTATCAATGAGCTGAGGTGTGCCCTGATCTCACGCACTCGACCCGGTTCAACCGGTGCTCGGTAATACATATTTTTATATATATTCGGTCCAATTTAAGGAAGATGAGTGATGTTTTTTCCCTCTGTTTTATTTCTATTTTATGTATATTTTTGTATGAAGGTCTGAGATAATATTTATTTAAAATGTTTTTAAAATATTTTAATATTATTTCATGCAATTGGTTACTCGTGAATTTGGCCACAGAGAAATCGGATTCGATGGGGATGGAGCCATCACGAGATTATAAGCAGCCCTTCTTAAAATTTCATTTCCTTTTTTACTTTTTTATTTATTTATTTTTGTGTTTTTAAGTGAAGACGAGTGTTCCTTGCAGCCCACGCTCATTCGTGATCCACACGAAGAACACGTAGCTTATTCGTTAGTCTTTCGAATTAGCCAAGGAACATATATTTTTGAATAAATGTCACGATCTAAGTATTTGAAACAAGGAAAATATTAAAATAGTCCGATTTTGTTTTCAAACTTTTAATTTTAAAAGTAAAAAAGTTGTGTTAATTTGATATAATTTTATTTTGAAGAAATTGCGACCAACTTAAAATGATCATGATTTATAAAGTATAGTTATGTCAAGTTCATACCATTTCAATTAAAATTAAAAAAAAAATAGAATGTATTGAAGATGTATTAAATTGGTACAATTTTAATTAAAATTTAAAAAATATTATAACATACTGAAGTCGAATAAAATTAGCATAATTTACTCATTTTCGTAATTTTTTAAAATTTTCACCACTTTAATTTTTTTGTCTAAATATGATGTATATCTATTGGATAGTAATGATTAATTTAAGTAGTAAGTATAGGGTCTAGAAATAAATAGTTTAATTAATAATTTGGTATGCTTTTATTTAATTTGGTCTCTTTTTTTGTTCATTTAAGTTTTATTTTGTGTTAAATCAATTCAATATAGTCATTTCAGTTAAATATGTATAAATAGCATTAACTATGTCTTTGTAAATGTTATGTATCAGTTCAAAGTATTTTTTTCTGATTTTTTTAAAGTTTTTTTTTTCATATTTATACTTTTGGTTTAACTGAGTTCTAATTTCTTTTATAATCTAGCAATGTTGTTTTTGTCTACGGAATCGAATTAGTAATTAACTAATAAAAAAATATTAACTTTTTTTTTATTAGAGTAATTATATTTATATATAAGCTAAAGAGGAAAAATCATTTTTTTCAAATATTAAATTTAAAAATACATTAAGAACTTTATAATTATATTTTTAATATATATTTTTGTTTAAAGGGTGAGTTGGTTCTTATAATCAATATCAACTTGATATGTAATATCCCAAAAATATAACATAAAACTATATACAAGTGTCATCATTTTATAATATGGTTAAACAGTTACTAGAAAATAAAGTTAACCTTACAGTTATTACAAAATAACCATAAAATTTAAAACTTTATAAAAGTCATACACTATTCTAAAACTATGTGCATAAACTGAACGGTTCATACCAAACTATTCACAAGATCGAGCGGGCTTGTACTAAACCGAGGGGTCATCTCCTTCCAAGGACTGCTCCACCGAGAGCTCATCTCCAACTGCTCACACTCACAAAGTGATCATTGCAAAAGAAGAACCGAACAAGAAACATGGACAAAATAGGAAATAAGGATAAGCTAACATAATTTAATTATATACATATACATACATTTCGCACAAGTCCAAACAATGCAATACCAACACTACAACATACCAAAACCGAATACAAGCAAGCATATATAAACCAAACATTATACTCATGTATAGACCGAACACCATAATTCATGTATAGACCGAACACCTGACTTGACCATCCGGATTGTATGAATGTGTAGCTACAGGCGTTTTTGCACTTGTAGTGGTGAAACAACAAGACCCCATCAAGCTACCCCACAAGGTTAGTCCAGTGAAGATTACCTCGATACCCTGAGGTTAAAGGACCTCCTGCCATTTTCACACATGAGTTACTCCTCTCTACATGAGAATGAGTAATCACAGAATATCATGATAAACACCAGCTTAGCACGATACCCACATTCATACTTTACAATTCCAATACCATCCACGAGACATTCCTCCTTGGAATTCTCTTCCACATTACTTGAAAACATAAATCCTCATCAATTATCATAGCATGTCATTCACCAATTATATACTCACTCATAAGACTGAAAACCCTATGAACATTGGAGACCGAACAATTTCTCATCACCCCAAAGGATATGACCGAATGCTAACATTAGCATAACTACTAGTATAAGACCAAGCGCTAACACTAGCATAACTGCTAGTATAAGACCGAGCGCTCTTAAGAAATCACCCACCCACCTAAGACCGAACGCTCATGAACGGTTAAGACTCCAAAGAGACCGAACCCAATTAATGACTGAGTACCTGAATTACGAAGCACAACAGAATTTACCCAAAACCTAATATTTTTCCAACTTCTAATCCTCCAAACATGATTTCTACACCCCTTCAAACCTATCTAGGGGTACCTAAACATCTCTAACCTTCCTTCACCTAATTTCACCCAAAAACCCACCCAGAAATCTGCATAAACTCAACTCAAGAACCCAAAATCAGATTTTACCATTGTTATACATTTTTCACCATCTTAATGATTCTATCAGGTCGCAATACCCTTGTTCAAACTCACCTTACTGCCAAAAACCACTCCCAACCTCTAACTCTCATTTTCACCCTCTCACTTCCTCAAATTGATATTGACGAACACTTTTTTTGCATAATACTCCCCAAATTCAGTTCACAGAGTTCAGTCCTCACATTCAATCAAAAACATAAATTCAACATGCATTTCAATCAATCATATAATTCATTACAAACATATAAACATACAAGTTAAATTATTTAGCTCCCCTTCATACCTATTAACTGGACCGAAAGCTCATAGTTGCAAAAACTCGCTCACCACCAAAAATTCTAGAAACCTATGGTTCACCGATTAATGGAAGTAGACCAACCAAAAGACCAGAAATGTGATCAGAATTTAAGAGAAGAAGATGATAAACACATGCAACCAAAAACTTGGCTTGCATGTGCCAGAAAACAGAATTTCTAAGAAGAGGATGAACTTACCAGCTCAAAACAACAACTTGATCGGTTCAAAAGAAAGCTCTTGACACCAAGAAAGCTTAGGCACAGCCTGATTGATAATAAGATGAACAAGAGATGAGAATTTCTAGAGAGAATTTGTAGAGGGAATGAGGAGAAAATGAAATTCAGAAACTTGGAGAGAAGGAGTGCATGCAGAGGAGAGTGACACAAAATTTTGAAAAATTCCTTTATATACTACCGTAAAAAATCTATCGGTCCAATCAACTGCATACACTTGTCTTCCACTTTCTCTGAATTTCTGAATCCTTACAATTGCTGGATAGGAAACATTTTGGTCAAAAAAATTTAAAAATTATGTTTAAAATATAAATTCTTTAAATACTTGTGAAAGTTTCAAAATTTCCTTTCCTTAACTACTCGTGAAAGTTTTAAAATAAAAAATACATATAAAAAAAAAGTTCGATTTTAGGAAAAAAAGGAATTGAGAAGTCGAAGAAAAGTGAAAAGGGAAAAAGGGAAAGATAGAAAGGGTTGTGTATAATGAATTAAAGAAATTTTATGATTTTATTAGCCTAAGGACACTAAGTTCACCCAATTGGATTTTTATTTTTTGGCTTAATACTTCTTTTGGTCTCTCTTTATAAGGGAAATGTTCAAGTCCGTCCTACCTTTTTTAAAAAGTTCAATGTGGTCCCAACTTGTGAAAAAAATGTCCAATTTAATCCTTTTTGGTTACGGCGTCAAATTTTTAACAGTGTAGCTGCCACCCTAGACAAAAGTTAATGACGTGTACAGTTTCTCTGACTACGTGGCAACACTAATTCTCAAACCCTAGCTTCCTTGTGCCGCCAATTCCCCAATTTTGATTGCAGACACTTACCTTTGTCCCTCCCATCCTGCGAGGTGCTAGCCGAATCGTAACCCATGATGTCGGACCAGAGTTATACGAATTATAGCCCAATTCAGCACGAACTCATCACAGCAGCTCCAAAACACAATTCCAGCAAAATCAATTTCGATTACTGCCTTCTTCTAGTGCTTATGTGCCTCGAAAACCCTATTTAAACTTCACTAACCCTATTCCACTCTGCAATTTTTCCCTTCGTCCCCTAAAGAAAACAAAGCCCGCAAATTAGGTTTCCTCGCCGCGGACCAGATTAAATTCAGCAGAACAGAATACTGCCCTGGCCTGTTGGTGAACGGACGAAGGGTTCCGACGAATTAGCCTTTAGAGTTTATTAGAAATTTCCTAATTGAGTTGCAGCTTGTTGTTATTGCACGGTTTGTTATTTAATTGAACATGAGATCGTTCATTTCATTGGGTTGTGGCGGCAGAGGAGGGAGGCGGGAGCATGCGGACGTGGCAGAGGAGGGTGTTAGGCTGAGAAGACCCTCAAGAAGACGCTCGAGATCTGCGATTTCTGCCCAAACCAAACCCTAACTCAGAATTTTTTAATCACTGCCACGTGGACTTTAATGAAAAACACTGTCACTGCCACGTTATGAAGCTAAACAGCCACGTTGCACAGATCACTCCACGCTGTCAGCTGGATCGTTAAATATTTAACGCCGTGACCAAAAAGGATTTAATTGGACACTTTTTTTCACAAGTTGGGATCACATTGAACTTTTTAAAAAAGGTAGGACGGACTTGAACATTTCCCTTATAAAGAGGGACCAAAAGAGGTATTAAGCCTTATTTTTTTAACTTTATTCCGCTCAACCTAACAAATCCAAACTATTTAAAATGCACTTAATTTCAATTTCTATTCTCACCCCCTCTTTTATGGTTAATCTCGCCATCAATACATCTCTTAAATAAAATTTATAAACTATAAATTATTCTATTCACTCGTTTAATTACATGTAGCTACAAACTTGTGTATAACTCTCAGAGGATAAAATCGTAACTGACTGTCATCCGTCAAAAAAGTTAAATACTTTTTTTTTATATGAAATTGATCTTCTCTCCATACATCACTTTGTCTAAAAACGATAAACAAAATTCCATTAAGTTAAAAAAAATGTACATTGAACTTTAAAACAAACTTGTTTCGAAATAAAATTATTCTAACGTACATCAAATTCCTTTTACTTAAAAGTCATCAACATTCATCTAAATTCACACCAGTTTAAAAAAAAAATTGAAGTACCAACTGGCTTTAAAAATATAAACATAAAATACTCAATTTTCTGTGCAAAATTGCTTATGTTTATAATAACTAAATAATAATAATAATAATATTAATATGTTACCTTCAATTTTTGAATAAAACACAATGCGTTGGTACTAAATGTAATTAATTGTTTATTTTGAATTCTAATTTTACGTAGATTGTGATTGCTCTAAATGGTTTAAGTGGAATTTCCAGATTAATGTGTTGTAAATTTCTTTTGTGGAAAGTTGTGTTATTTTCATTTTTGTTGATTTTGATGTTTGGACAATATTGTTATTTCTTCATGAGAATTGATACGATAAAAAATGATTATGAAAGTCCTTGTCTTGAACAAAGAAATCATCGCAATCAAAATCCAAGTCTTGAACAAAGAAAGAGATTTATGTGAAACTGAAAATATTCAAATAATGAAAGCAGAAACGTGTTTCCACGGGCCACTCTTAGATTTCAACCACCGTCCATGGATGTCTAACTGTGTTCGGAAGGTATGAATTTCTTATCATCAATTTCTTTTATTTTCAGTTCTAATCACAATACATGGAAAGGTTATGTTTTCTTTTGATATAAATTCATTTTAATTTCAATTGTCCAGGCCTGCATTTTTCCAGATTATGTTTTAACAACAAAAGATATAATGCCAAGTTGGTAATAAGTTCTTCGTAATTGTAATTTGAATTTTTTAGTTTTCTGTTTGTTTAGTGGTTGTTGTTTCCTATTTCTAGGTAGATGTGCTAAAGACTGAATTGGAGAAATTTTATAGAATCAAAATATTCGTTTTGTATTGTGAACTCCAATCGCTTGAAAATCTCTTGGATGATTATAATCTTTCTAGGATTATTGTTCGTGGAGGCAAAAAGGATGAAACAAAATTGTAACTTCAATAAGGTCTTTTTTATTCAGTTGATTTTTTTACTTTGGTATATGTGGATCAACGTTAAACCTTATACCGTCGCTCAAATTCACACATCTGTAAAACAATTTGCTAAAAATTAAAATATAGAATATCAAACAATAATTGCTTAAATGTCAACTAATATAAGAAAGTAAATAATTGAATTTTTTTTTATAGTTACAACATTTATCAATATTGTAAATGTTGAAAGAAGAGGTAACTTGAATATTTAAGTGAACTAGGAGATATAAAATGAGTTGAATAGTCAAGTGAAAAAATAAAAATTATATAATAAAAATATGATTCTTTAGAAGAAATTAAAAGAAAAAAAACTAGAGAGAATAGAGAAATAAGTTTTTTAGATTACATAAGTTAAAAGTGTTTCAGTAATTTAATACAACGGCGTATGGACAAATATATATATATATATATATATATATATATATATATATATATATATATATATATTTGTTTTCGTATTTGATTTATAAAATTAAATATTACTCATATTCAATTCATGTTTGGTTAATGCATCATGAAAATCAGAATGAGTTGAACGATATTCACTAGTTAAGGTTTATTTGTCATTTGTAGTTGATGTTAACAAAGTGGTGAATGAAACAAGAATAACAAGAAAAAGTGTTTAGTGTTTAAAGTGAATTATGATAACACTTATACAAGAGATGGGTGAACAAAAGAAATAATGTTTAGCCCACACTTTACATCAATTGTGGTTAATGTCTGCTCTACATATGATATTAAGATGCAAAGTGACATAAGGCAAGATGATCCAGTGACACCTTTCTTATTCATAATTGTGGTAGAAAGACCAAATGAAATGATGGATAAATTACTTATAAAAGTTTTATGATCGACGAGAAAAGTCTTGAAGTATACTCTAATTTGCAAATGATGTGATAGTTTTTAGGAGAAGCATCACTGAGTAATAGTTTGTTTATCAAAAGGTGTTATGAAAAAAATTCAAATTAGTTTTTGGTCTCAAAGTAGACTTGTCATTGAGTATATATGGATTTATTAGGGTGAAGGACAAAGTAATAAATTCTTTATATTGTAAGATTATATCAATTTTCTTTATGTATTGGAATGCCAATTGAGGCTAACATAAGAAAGGGTAGAAACATGGAACATAAATATTAGGAAGTTTGAGAAGAATCTAACCCTTTTGAAGATAGAAACAATTTTCTTTTACGGATGAGGCATACCTTATTAACACGAAAATTTCATATTTAACCATATTCTTCCTATTTTATTAAAAAGTTTCAAGTAAACATGGAAAATATTGTCACAATTTTAGTACTTAGGAAAATCTTGCTCTTTTCCTCTTCTTCTTAGATCACTGTTAATAAACATGGAAGAAAAGAAGTTACTATAAATCCTTTACTGATCGTTGAGTCAATTTCAGACTCATTTGGATTTCATCCTTACATACAATGAGCTTTGTAGAGGAAGATGTTTTAAATGCACTTCATGCTTGCATTAAATGTATTTCTCTTTTTCAAGCAACATCTAATAGCTAATTGAACTTATCAAGTATTGATTAGAGAGAATTTATTTTAAATCATGTAAAGCACATTTTCGTACTCAACTAATAATTCTTTAGAATATTAACAATTCAAGTACCAGAGAGTTGATGAAGCAAAGTAACTTTAGGTTGAGTTCTAAAAAATTGTTGATGTGATATAATCTTTAAAGTGATTCCTCTTCGTTAGATGTAAGAAACGAACATTTCCTATGAAATAAAATAAATATATAGATATTTGTAAAGTACGATGTTAGCTTAAGACTATGTACGTATTGTTTGAGGTTGTAAATGTTTGAGGTATAAAATAAGATTTCATAGTGTTATAACATTTGAGAGATGAAACACTTGTTGTAATATATTAATATTATATTACAAAAGTTGTTAGCTTAACGTTGGGATTTTAGAACGTTAATTGCAACGTTCCATTGTTGCTTTTAGCTTTTGGCCAACGTCCTTCTTTCCAACTCAACGGCCAATTTCTTTTGCTGCAACGGTCCTTTTCTTATTTCTTATAAATGCCACCCTTTCATTCCAAAACAGAGGTAATATAATCAATTTCCAATCTCTATTTTCTCTCTAAATTCTTTCTCCTACTCTCTTCTATTAAATCTTATATCCTGAGTGAATACTTGAGAGAGTTTCTTGCTAGTTCTGTGATCCTCGAATATTATTCGAGAAGTTCCTGTTGTATCCTGGGGGACTTGCGCAATACACCGCGGATAAGTCCTTAAGGACAGTGAATCTACACGCCTCAGGAAATTGCGGTTCAAGTTTTTGTCAGCACAATTTACTACAATCTTAAGGACTTATGGCTGACAACAACAACAACTCAATCCCGGAGACTCAGAATATTGCTTCCGGAACCCAGACGGTCTTCGCAAAATCTCTTCCGGACGTGTCAAAAATCGAGATTTTCTCTGGACAGAACTTCCGACGCTGGCAAGAACGCGTTTCCACCCTTTTAGACATGTATGGAGTTGTTGCTGCTATTTCATCTCCGAAGCCCGACTCCACTGTTCCTTCAAACTCAAAACTAGTTGAAGAGTGGACTTACGCGAACAAGGTATGCCGACACACTTTGCTTAGTGCGCTTTCTAATGATTTGTTCGATGTGTATTGTTCCTACAAGGAAGCGAAAGACATTTGGGATTCGTTGATTCTCAAATATACTGCCGAAGATGTCGTCAGACAAAGGTTCGTTATAGGAAATTACTACCGCTGGGAGATGATTGAAGATAAGGATATGAAGTCGCAAATCAATGAGTACCACAAGCTGCTCGAAGATATCAAAGCGGAGAACATCCTTCTACCAGATGAATTTGTTTCGGAACTGCTGATCGAGAAACTGCCGCCTTCTTGGACTGATTACAAGCAACAACTGAAACACAGACACAAGCAGATGCCACTCTCAGAGCTCATCACTCACATAATTGTTGAAGATACCAACAGGAAAGAATGTGCCGCTGCAAGAGCCAAAACCTTGTCTGCAAAAGCAAATGTGGTAGAGGATAGACCTGTTCCCAAAAGGTACGAACACAAACCTGATCACAATAGGAAAAACCATTTTCGAAAATCCCGTCCAAATGGATTTAACCCCACCTTTAAGAAGAAAGGAAATTGCTTTGTGTGTGGAAAACCGGGACATCATGCACCACAGTGCAGGCGCAGAGCAAGAAACGACAATCCTCCTAAGGCCAATATAGCCGAAGGAGATGACATTATAGCTGCGGTCGTTTCACAAGCAAATTTGATGTCCAATGTGAGTAATTGGGTGGTAGACTCTGGGGCTACCAGGCATATCTGTGCAAACAGAAGTGCCTTTACCTCTTACATCAGTGTAAGAGAAGGAGAAGAACAAGTTTATCTCGGTGATTCCAGGACAACTCCTGTCCTAGGAAAAGGAAAGGTTCTTCTTAAACTCACATCTGGGAAGACTCTGGCCTTGAATGATGTCCTGCATGTTCCTTCTATCAGAGTTAATTTAATCTCGGTATCAATACTGGGAAAAGCTGGGGTTAAAGTGTCATTTGAGTCTGACAAGATCATTATGACAAAGAATAATGTTTTTGTGGGGAAAGGATATTGTGATCAAGGTCTCTTTGTACTTAACATTTCTGAAATTATGAATGAATCAACTTCTTCTGCTTATATTGTTGACTCGTATGATATATGGCATGCTAGATTAGGACATGTAAATTCTTTGTATGTCTTAAAATTACAACGATTAGGATTAATAAATATGCATGATAAACAGAGTAGTAAATGTGATATATGTGTAGAATCTAAAATGACTAAGAAAACATGTTATACCGTAGAACGTCAAACTGAGCTATTAGGGTTAATTCATACTGATCTAGCTGATATGAAACAAACCATGTCTAGAGGAGGTAAGAATTATTTTGTGACCTTTATAGATGATTATTCTAGATATACCAAAGTTTACTTAATCAAACATAAAGATGAAGCCTTTGATGTGTTCTTAACCTATAAAGCAGAAGTAGAAAATCAATTAAATAAGAAGATTAAGAGGATTAGATCAGATAGAGGTGGAGAATATGTACTGTTTAATGAATTTTGTGTTAAGGAAGGTATCATCCATGAGGTAACTCCATCATATTCACCTGAGTCTAATGGAGTAGCTGAGAGAAAGAATAGAACCCTTAAGGAAATGATGAATGCTATGCTTGTTAGTTCTGGTGCACCTGATAACCTTTGGGGAGAAGCCTTGCTTACTGCATGTTTTTTACAAAATAGAATACCCCATAAGAAAACCGGTAAAACTCCTTATGAGTTGTGGAAAGGTTATCAACCTAACCTTAAATATTTAAAAGTGTGGGGGTGTCTAGCTAAGGTGATGTTACCCGATCCTAAGAAAAGGAAAATAGGTTCTAAAACCTCTGATTGTATGTTCTTAGGATATGCCGAACATAGTGCTGCTTATAGATTTCTGGTTCTCAGAAGTGATCTGATTGAGCGTAACACTATAATGGAGACAAAAAATGCTGAGTTTTTTGAACATGTTTTTCCTTTAAAGGTTAGTGAGACGTCTCAACCTGTAGATAATACAAATAGTGATGCTTTGTGTGAGGAATTAAGAAGAAGTAAAAGACAGAGGAAGGAAACTTCATTTGGTAATGATTTTTATACCTATCTAGTTGATAATGATCCTAGTAGCTTTGTAGAAGCCATTAGTGCTCCTGATGCAAAACAATGGGATAAGGCCATTAGGACTGAAATTGAATCAATTCAGAAAAACAATACTTGGACTTTAGTAGATTTGCCTAAAGGAGCAAAACCCATTGGTTGTAAGTGGATCTTTAAGAAAAAGTATCATCCTGATGGATCCGTAGAAAAGTATAAGGCAAGATTAGTAGCTAAAGGTTTTACTCAAAAACCCAACATAGATTACTTTGATACTTTTGCTCCAGTGACTAGGATTTCCTCTATTCGAGTTTTGTTAGCCTTAGCAGCTATCCATAAACTAGTGATACATCAAATGGATGTTAAAACTGCCTTTTTGAATGGTGATTTAGAGGAGGAAATTTATATGACTCAACCTGAAGGATGTGTTGTACCAGGTCAAGAGAATAAAGTTTGTAAACTTTTAAAATCTTTGTATGGTTTGAAACAAGCACCAAAACAGTGGCATGAAAAACTTGATAATGTTTTAATTTGTGATGGTTTTTCACCTAATGATGCTGATAAATGTGTGTACTCTAAATTTGAAAATAGTGATTGTGTCATTATATGTTTGTATGTGGATGACATGTTAATTTTTGGTACATGCAATGAAATTGTTGCTAGAACTAAACTGTTTCTAGGATCGAATTTTGAAATGAAAGATATGGGTGAAGCCAATGTAATTTTAGGTATTAGAATCATAAGGAAGGGAGATAGTATATTACTATCCCAAGAACAATACATTGAGAAACTTCTTAAGAAGTTTGGGTTTTATGATCTGAAACCAGTGAGTACCCCTTATGATGCTAATTCTAAATTAATGAAAAATAAAGGAGAATCTGTATCTCAACCTCTGTATGCCCAAATAATTGGGAGTTTACTGCATTTAATGAGTTTTTCAAGACCTGATATTGCTTATGCAGTAGGTAGATTGAGTAGGTACACTCAATGTCCAAACCAGGAACATTGGGATGCACTTGCTAGGCTTATGAGATATTTAAGAGGTTCAATGGATTATGCCATTGAATATAGTGGATTTCCCGCTGTACTAGAAGGGTATAGTGATGCTAACTGGATTTCTGATTCAGATGAGACAAAATCCACTAGTGGTTATGTATTCACACTTGGGGGTGGTGCGATTACATGGAGATCAGCCAGGCAAACAATTATTGCAAGATCAACCATGGAATCTGAGTTTGTCGCTCTTGAGATGGCTGGTAGTGAGGCTGAGTGGTTGAAAAACTTCTTAGCGAACATTCCATTAGGAATGAAACCAACCCCATCGGTATCTATACACTGTGATTGCCAATCGGCAATAGCTATAGCTAAAAACAAAAATTACAATGGAAAGAATAGACATGTTCAATTGAGACACAATTTGGTGAAGCAGCTGCTAAAGAGTGGAACAATTTCCATTGACTATGTGAAGTCAGAAAGGAATCTAGCAGATCCTCTGACAAAACCCTTGGGAAGAAATATAATCTTAGAAACATCGAGGGGAATGGGACTTAAGCCACTGGCAAACAAACAAGTGATGGTAACCCAACCTTTGTGATTGGAGATCCCATGAATAAGGTTCATATGGGTAAAAACAAGTCACTTGTTAGTTCTGATAGCACTAAATTGATTTTAATCAATTATGTCCATTCCTATGGTGTATGAGAAAGTGCTAGAGACTGCATTTTGAGAGGTTAAACTTTGTCATTAAAATTCTTTATGGTGAAAGAATTTTAGCCTAAACAAAGTTTTTAATGATTTTCATATCCCTTATGGGTGGTGTATGATTTGCAGCATACACTTGATGAAATCACCTATATGAGTGTCAAGTGGGGCCGCTTGCATGAGATCTTGGCATGATCTCTAGAGCACTCATGAATACCGGGCACGCGCATGGCCTAACTAGCGCAACACAGCGATAACAGCAAGAATTGTGGGGGTGTATTGTGATTGATAAACCTCTAACACACGTCAAGTGTCTTTGGTTCATATAGCTTGCTATACCAAATACATTGTGTGTTAAGTTTCTCGATCTAAGACTGGTTCATATAGCTTGCTATACCAGCTCTGATGCATTACATCTTATGAGACTCAGGATATAAATACTCTTATCTTATTTTCAATCTCTGATTTTTCATCTGAACAAAGATTTGCGCTATTGCTTTATACAATCATTTTCCAAGTTTACACAAAGATGACATATCTTTCTTTTGAAAAAAGGATTACCAGCAAAAATGAGAAATCTCTTTTAAGACAGAACTTCATTTTGAGACAGAACTGTTTGGGTCAAAGACATTTTGTTCTTTACAACTTTTGCAATATGTGGGGGATTGTTGTAATATATTAATATTATATTACAAAAGTTGTTAGCTTAACGTTGGGATTTTAGAACGTTAATTGCAACGTTCCATTGTTGCTTTTAGCTTTTGGCCAACGTCCTTCTTTCCAACTCAACGGCCAATTTCTTTTGCTGCAACGGTCCTTTTCTTATTTCTTATAAATGCCACCCTTTCATTCCAAAACAGAGGTAATATAATCAATTTCCAATCTCTATTTTCTCTCTAAATTCTTTCTCCTACTCTCTTCTATTAAATCTTATATCCTGAGTGAATACTTGAGAGAGTTTCTTGCTAGTTCTGTGATCCTCGAATATTATTCGAGAAGTTCCTGTTGTATCCTGGGGGACTTGCGCAATACACCGCGGATAAGTCCTTAAGGACAGTGAATCTACACGCCTCAGGAAATTGCGGTTCAAGTTTTTGTCAGCACAATTTACTACAACACTCACATCTTACATTATTTGTTGTTTGAGTAAAGCTTGCTTCTTATATACAAAGTAAGAGAGTGTATTATGCTTTATTGTTTTCATTACTTAATCAAAATTATAAGTGTTAGACATTTTCTTAACAATTTGGATAAGTTGAAATGATATATGTTATCTTAAGAGTCAATGAAATATACAAGTATCTGGGTATGAACTATTTGAGAAAAGATTATGAAATTTAAAATTAAAAAGCAAAACTTTTGCATATGATTTTAGACAGAGAAATTATGAGAATGAGACCTGAACAAAAGAATTATGAGAATAAGACTTAAAATAAATTGAAGTTGATTTCCTTAAAAAAAAACACATGGGATAATTTGTGTAAATTAACTTATATATAAACTATTTTTAACAAAAAAATTCAAAATTTCCTTTCATTTTTTTCTAAAAAAATGGAAAAAATCGTTATTAATAATTCTTAAACAAGTGATATTAGATGTAGAAAAATACCTTGTCATCAATTCAATATAACTAACAAAACCTCTGTATTATTTATTTGTCTTCTTCCATGCTTAATTCTATAATTAGTTGATTAGATTATACCTAGAAATATATAAAAATAAAACACTACAGTTAAGATTTGAACATTTTAAAAAACAAATTAGATTTAAGAAATACAATTATAAAAACAAACTATTGCAAGAATAACAATAGATATTAGTAAGCTTTATTATTTTTTTTCTAGACACGTTTTTTGAAGAGTTGTTAAAAATATATTATATTTAATCGATGGCTTTCGATGCGTTTATTCAACATTTTTTTACTTTTTTTACCTTTAATTGGTTTCAACGTTAATCAAGAACAAAAACAAAAAGTTTATTCAACTTTTATCATTTCTCATTAAGCAACTAAAAGTAAAAAAAACATAAAAACGAGGAGAAACCAAACATGGCCTATGCCAAATGCTAAATAGGAATTAATTTATTCTCCGTAATTTGAGGCTTAATTTCAAGAATGGTAAGTTGTAATCTTTTCCATGAAGACCAATCATTCACTTTTTATTATTTCTTTACAATTGACGTTTTAACAACTCCATAGTTATATATCTATATCACCAAATAATATAACATTCTTTTGTAATAACATTTGGAGAAAATTAGGATTGTAGTATAGTTTCTTGAAGAAATTAATAAAATGGGTAAATTATGAAAAAAATTATAAAATTAGATAAATCGTGTTTAGGAAACATGCGTATAAGTTTTTAGTTTTAACCATATAGGAGTTCTGTTTAATTTACACAAATTTTTTTCATATATTTTATTAATGTTGTGATTTATGAATATGACTCTCTTTTTTCATAAGTATCATTTTCAATTTTTTTTATAATGAAGTGTTTATCAAACAAAAGTTAGAAAAAATAGAAATCATTTATGCCATTATACAGAGAAGGCTCCTCTTTTGATACACATTTTATGTTCAATTTTATTATTTTTTAAAAATTAAAATAATTATTTTTAATTTAATTTTTTATTTCTTTTAATTTTATCATTTTTATTTGACTTTTTATTTTCTAAAAAATTCTTCAAACTAAAATAACTATTTATAATGAAAATACTATCTAAAAAAAGCTAAAAATGATCTACAATCAAATTGTAAAAATTATTTAAATTTATTTTTATAGTTATAATAATAATAATTTATTATTTTATATTATTATAAAACAAACAAAAAAACATAATAACGCATGTGTTTTCGTTAATACTTATTAATTACGATTTTAATATAAAAATTATATAAAATGAAGTGTTATATTATACATAACTTCTATATTATAAAAAATAATAAGGTGAAATGGTGCTTACCTAATTTAGAATTTTCTTACAAATTATTTAATTTAATTATCCACATTGAGTAATTATTTAAATTTCCATAACACTTTATTCTATAATTATATTAGATTATTTTATTTTTTTACAAAAGTCATGATGATTTGTTGACAAGACACAGAGAATGTTAATATTTTGGTCATAACTTGATATCGTATTTCCATTGCTTTTTTTGAGATGTAAATTTGAACTTTAGGACTTTCAACTCTCCCTGTTGACCACGTCAACCATTCAAGCTTTCCCAAACCAAACGCCGAAAGCAATTTTTCAAACTCAAAGCCTTTTTCTTTTCACACCTTCGCTTTCCAATGAACCAGATAAAAGGTTCAAATTATAAACCATTTTTTAAAACAAATTAAGAAAGTGGAGTGATGCGGCTCAATCAAAACTCTTCATAACACTGACTCCTGATTTAAAGCATAATACTAAAAAGAGCTTTTTAATTAACAAGATTCTAGATTCTCCAAAACTTCTTCATGTGTTTAGGAAACAGAAATAAATTTGTACTTGCAAGCTATTGTCCACATGTATTTCAATGTTTACAAAGAATATTTTAATTAACAAGAGTCTGAAAATCAATAACGGTTATATATATATATATATACACACTTTATTTTAATTATAAATTATTAAAATATTTTTAATTTATTTAATACTCTATTTAGAACTCCATCTAATTATAATGTTTTAATTATTCAGTATTTTTTAGGACTAAATATCCTCTTAATTTCCCAACTCTTTTAATAGATGTAATACTGCTCATCATTTTTGTTTAGTATTTATTAGTTAGTTTTTTATAATGTTGTTTAGTTGATTACTTGCAAAAACACTCCAACATTCAGGTAAGTGTTTGATTTTAGTTATTGTAATGAATGCAAATAGTTCAAAAAGTGTCAAATGCTTATCTACATGTCTTATTTATAGTATCTTTAATGAGTTTTTACCTTTAAGAAAACCTAATCACAGTTAAATGACATATTAACCTTACTTGGTTATGGTAATATCATTATTTTGTATGTGCTAGAAGCTTAATCAAGAGTCAAGGAGAACAAAACCAATAGAAGCAAATCAAATTTTACACTAAATTGACAAAAAAATTGTTAAGTTGACCATGAGTTGAGTTTTTACTATTCCATCCTTAAGCTTGTACAAGCTATGGGAGAGACTCAAATCGGCATTAAATGAGACTTGTGCTAAATTGAAGAAACATCAAAGAAGGTTAGAAGTCGAATCAACAAACCAAATTGATTCCTACACAAGATTACTTAATCATTCTTGTTTATTCAGTGTTAATTTAGTTAGTTTTCTTTGTTGTAAGTGATAAAAGAGTTAACTAGGTTGATTAATTGATTGGAGGAGATGAAATTCATCGTATATAGCTTAGAATAGAAGTAATACACACACACACCACGCTGCACCACACTTTTACAAACCACAACACATACTTATTCTCTCTCATTTCTCTCTAGTTTTCTTCTTCTTTTTTACTTAGAGATTAAGAGTTTTGGTGAAAGGATGACTCAAGAACTCTAAGATTTGTATTCTTCATTTCGTATCATGTTTCATTACATCTATAATTGTAATTTCCACCTTTTAATTCTTTCTTTTCTCATTTATCTTGTGATTATTTTTAATTTCACTATGTTCATGTTATTTTAGAATTTTTCACTAAATTTCTTCTTAATCATGCGATTTGATAAAAAAAATTATACCATTTTCTACTAGGTTTTGGTTATGAATTTATGCCTAAACCTAGTGTGTCCAAAAGATCACAATATGTCATTGTTTCATTTGCAAATGTGGTTATTGGAAGCAATATTTGTGATAAACACAAAATCAAAAGTTCTTCCATTTGTGCCACTGAGTTTCTCTCATTCTTGCATGATTTTAGTTGTTTATAAGTTGTAATTGTTTTGGATTACTAAGTGAGTGATTCTAAACTTGTTATAGTTTTTAATTTCACATTTTGCAAGAAAATTCAGAAAACAAACTAGTAGGTAGCTAATTCCATTGTTCTCATTATGATTCATTAATTTTCGATTTCAAATTTTAAAACTTCATTTGAGTTTGAGTATGAAGCATTTAACATTTGTTAAACTCATTCAGAAAACATCAAATAAGAGAATTAGTGATTAAATTCGAAGTTCATAGTTTTCATGTAGTTGAAGGTTTCAAATTTTTATCTTTGTGTATACTTAACCAATTAATCTCATTTCAGTTTCTGTGTATAATTGAAACTAAACCAAACTGTTTCGTATGATTACTACATTCATTGCATTATGCTATTATGAAATTTGAGCATATCTTGTGTTTGCATATAATTCATTATATTAGTTCTTCGTCCATTGTAGGATTTGCTTATTTTAAGTGCCTTTTTCATTTCTTTAGGTTCTTTTCAAGTTTCCATATATTAGTAGTTTTTAGTTAGTTAGTTCATGATCTAAACACTTTCATTGTAGAAATCACATTCCATTATATCATCATTTCCTTCATCATACAAGAGGAATTAATATAGTTGTAGTTGATTTTAGAAGTGGTTTTTGTTCTATATCATACATGGAATAGTACCTTATTCATTTAGTTAGTTTAGTGAATTAATTTTCTCCACCATAATTGATCTAGAAGCATTTGCATCTCTAATTTGTTATGTCTAAGGATTTACACCAAGGTTGACCTTATATTTCATTTTTGGGGGATAATTGGATCTTGACTATAGTCTTAGGCGACTAAAAGGCTTTATCAACCTCGTTAAGAGTTGATGCTAAAATTAGTACAATACATAGAAGATTAACATAGAAGATTAGCATGGTTTATGGCACGAGAGCGTGAGGACCACCACTTGTCGACACTTAATTGGACAAGATGTGTTTTGTACACTCATACCTCTATTTCGATGGATGTATTGTGACCCCTCAGGCCCCCATTATAGTGTCCCCTAAACCCGAGGGTGTAACATCTCGTGTGTGTAGCCGAAGGGTCTTTTCTCCTCATGTTGTGAGTTGTCAAAATGTTGTCGGCTCGTGGGACATGTTTGTTCATGCTTTATTAGTGGTGATGTGAAACGTCACACAATATGAGTCTTGATCCTACGATTAGGATTAAGCGACTATTGACCTACCTCTTACCCAAGTCTTGCTAAGAGTAGGGGTGAGACTCCTTTTTCTACCACTCGCTTCCTCTTTCACAACTACGGATGGTAATGAGTCAGATTAGGCACAAATAATGTTTACCTGCTACCCACTTGCAACAAAAAAATTTAACTTGTTACCATTCTATTACTCGTCGGAAACCAATTTAAAAAGTACCCACAAGTTTTTTGAATTCCGCGAGTGTCCATGTATACCGTAAATTTTAAAAAAATTATAAATTTTTAATATAAAATCTAAAAAAATTACAAAGAAAATATAAAATATAATATAAATTACATTTTAATTAAATTAACCTAATAAAATATAAATTAAAAATAATTAAATTTAACTTAATAAAATATAAATTAATTTTTTATTTTACTTTTTGTGAGTAAGGAATTCTTACAAGTGTGGGTAATATGATATTCACACCTGACACGTCTACAAATGAGAATTCAAATATCCCGTACCCGCTATTCGCTACTCGAGGATGTCAACACCCAATTTCGTCCGGATAAATAAATTTATTTTAAAAAATTAAAAAATAATAAGATAAATATTTTCAATCAATGGTAGGTAAAAAAAATAAAAACAAATGAAATAAATTTCTTTAAATTTTCAAACTTCAATTTTAAAACAAAAAGGAACAAAAATATATAATAAAATAATAATAATAATAATGAAATAATGATAACAAAAATAATAAAAAAATTAAATAAAAAAATAAAGAGAAAAGGATAATCCAAATTGTTTTTAATTATCACATCCCTCTCGTGAGTACAACAAGCCAATGGTTTTATACATCTCTCCACTTTTTGCCTTTTACATCCTAAAAAAGACATGCAATGAGAAAATGTTTTGAAATATCTAGTTTTAGGGAAATGTATTGTTTTGATAATTAGAGGTAATATTCATGATAATAATTTATCTTGATATTATGTTATGATTTAATTTTTATGATGTGTTTTTTTCAAAACTTTTCAATTAGAGAAAGATATGATTTTAATAATTCAAAGCATTATATTTGATAATAATTAAAATCAATATCCCGAATATTATGCTATGATTTGATTTCTATGATGCGCTTTATGAAGACTTTTCAATTAGAGAAATATATGATTCTAATAATTTAAAGCAATATATTTGATAATAATTAAAATCAATATCATGATTACGCTATGATTTGATTTTTGTAATGTGTTGTCATCAAGACCAATTCCTCTTTTATATTGTTCATTTGTAATTAAGGTTAGGATTACCATTGTATTACAATGTATATATATAAATACACAACCTATCATATGAAAGGAGACACAAAGACAGAGGGGAGATGAAAGAGAGGAGGAAATTTCTACACTATTTTTTTTCATACCACAACAT
The DNA here is from genome assembly GCF_016808095.1 of Vigna angularis. Lineage (NCBI taxonomy): Eukaryota > Viridiplantae > Streptophyta > Magnoliopsida > Fabales > Fabaceae > Vigna > Vigna angularis. The sequence continues at coordinate 10,349,163 of NC_068973.1, read as the reverse complement.
ACTCACACAGAAAATATTCATCCTACTATCTTTTCGATTAGATTTTCCCTCTTTGTGGATTTGAAAGGTGAGTTATTTATTTTGCTCGTGATATTATTTATGCATTAAATGTTTTGAACAATTATAGACGATAATTTGTTTGTTTATTAAAAAAATCTTGTCATATGTCTTGTTAGTAATTAATGTATCATTCAAGTATATCATTCAAGGAGGGTTGAATGATGTATAACACTTTGACAGTAGACGACATAAGACACTAAAGTCTTATGAAAAGTTGTTTTAGATGTATATTTTAGCATGCTATTCATTAAAAGCTTCAGTGTTATTACAATTCTCAAGAAAAGATATTTCAATTTGAGAGCTTGAGAGCATATCCTACTATTTTGCACATATTCCTAACACAGTTCCTTCATGACATGTCTTTCTTTTCATCTCTCCATGAGTAAAAATCCTTAAATATATTATCTCTAAAGCTTTCATGTAGGCTTTTCTTATTGATCAAACACTTTATGTAAATAATGTGTTTAGACCATATAGACTTTAGAGAAAAGTGGTTATGTATGTTCTTAATTTGAGAAGACTTTGTATTAGCAGTAGGACGATTTGAGTACCTTTTCGTATAAAGCCTTAGGTTTTCATTTCATTTGAGCAAGTGCTTAGACATTTCAGGTCAGGTAGGCACTTCCCCTATTGAAAAAAATTTCGTTTGATGCTTATTGTTAAACTTCAAAACTTAGGTTGTTAGACAATTTCGTCTCTTTAGATGATCTTGTCTTAACAAGTATTATTACACCAAGTCAAAAGCATAATTCTGTTTTATAAAATTGAATAAGATAGTAAATCTAACATACTAACTCTAAACTTTAGCACTACTCCTATCTTGCGCTAGATCAATTGAAGCATCTTCATCTGCTCACATCATTAATGTGATTATTGTAAATAAGAAGAAAAACACACAAACAAACAGAAAAGAAACAGTAAGATAATGTACCGAAAATAATCATATAAAAAATTTCATTAGAAGTAAGCACATAACATAGGTAAAACAATCAATCCCTTTGACCAGCAAGTCCACTTGCATGCATTTCCCAAACTAGAAAATCTTTAAGTGACGTACGAGGAGGAGTGCATAACTTAGTCGCTCTAAACAGAGAACCCTTACGAATAACAAAGTCAACATAGTTTATATGCATCCCTAACCTCCTTAGAAATGAGACCAAAATCAGGAGAAGTAGAATATGCAATCACTCATTATAGACTTGGACATTGAAATATATATGAATTGATATAAAACTCTAGGGTGTATTACACTTGTAGTGATATCTATACTTTGTAGAGTCATAAACAAAGGGGTTATCACCCAACCACCTACAAGGTTCTCCCTCTTAGCGTGTAAAGTGCTCATAGACGAGGACCTCCTACTACTCCTCACGACATACCTTACATACAATACTAAACACCACCATAAAATCCCTACATCAATACATACAATACTAAACACCACCATAAAATCTCTCATCGAGACTAATGAAATTATGCCAAACACATATATCATATTCAACCAATAACAAACTCATTATCATCACAATCTCATATTTAAATAAATACCATACAAGTTCACAATCATGTTATTAACCAAGCATGGTTTCATCATTCACATAATCACATACATTAAGCACATCATAAGAGGTATAGGAAAACTTAGTTAAAAATATGATATTTTCGCTTAATCACCAGATTTACTCGCCCAACTAGTAGTACTTGACAATACACTTGTTCAACCACCAGATCTTCTTGCGCAATGAATTCGATCTCGCTCAACGACCAGATTTGCTCGCTCAACCACCAAATATGCTCATTCATCTAAAAGTGCTTGACACCACACTCGTGCAGTGACCAAATCTGCTCGTTCAACGAGAAAACCATTAGAGCTTACAAACTTAAAATTCTCCCAAAAGTCGTTTAGCAACTATCAAGTTTGTGAGCTCTATGACTTTGACTTCGCTTAATGAGAATAAGCTCATCTAGCGAGTCTGCATAATTCTACATAATAGAATTCTACCATTCCAGCCTTGCAAAACCAGTTTAACACTAATCACAAATGCTCAAAACAACCAAACATTAGATTATACCAAATTCAATGTCTCAAATATACGATATATCTCCAATTTAACATACAATCATGAAAAAGAATTCAACCTACCTAACCCAACTCAATAGTCATATTTCATTAGTCATCTCAGTTACACAAACCAATTATCGTACAAACATACAATCAACAATTAAAAGTTTTCTATCAGTTAAAAATAAAGGTAATGAGATTCCCTTACATTTTAGAAGCTCAAACAGTTGCATAAAACCTAAATCGCTTTCACAGATCACAAAATTCTATGTGTACCTATAAACCAAAAAATCATGATTAGAGTACGTCGTTAGGACAACTAATCATCAAAGAGTCTTATAAAATACTCAGATAACACATGCAAAACATAGTTGACTCGCATGCAAGGAAAACAAAATAGACCAAAGAAAAGAGCATGAACAAACTTACTTTTTTTTAGAAACTAATCGAATAGACTTGAAGATCTCGTCTCAAAGATTGTTCAGGCGGTCTCTAATCTTCAAACAAATGAACAGGGAGTAAGAACTCTCAAAGAGAAGTAAAAAAAACTCAAGAAAAGTGGTTTTTAGAGATTGTGTGTTTTAAAATAATAAAACTCATTCATAACAAATCTATTTATAAATCATTACCATTTCTAAAATTTCATTTTCTAGTTCTTTACAAATACCAAATTGATTAAAAATGAGAAAAATAAACTAATTATAAAAAAAACTCAAACATATTATTTTAAAGTTTTAATTTGAAAATTTGAAAATAATATTATAATTTTCATATATGTGTTAACTCATGATTCATTAATATTAAATATTTCTCAGGTAAAAGAATTACGCAGTGTTCGCTTGGAGCGATTATACTGTTTATGCATATTAGCGAGCGATGAATTTTAATTGTTACGCGTTCGGTTGAAGTGATATACGCGGACGGATTTGCGGCGAAATGCGAGATGCCTTAACTGTTCACTCACCCGCAGATGTGGTGAGATTTGGAGGGATGAAATGCAAATTCTCTGAAATGTCCCTATAACTCAAAATAATTCCCAGATAAATTTTGATAATTAATATAAAGGTTGTAATTGCATTGCATGTTTAAAACAAGAACACAGCTACGCTTTGCACTCACTAGTATTACTGTGAGGAGTTACGACTTTTGTATGAGTGTATAGTTGTTTAGGCAAATATTTCTTGTTTATTTTTTGCATGGTTAGTGGTAGATGAAGAAGATAAGGTTGATGGAAGATGAAGAAGAAAGTGGTTGATGAAGTGAAGGACTGTTTGAAGCTGGAGAAGATTAAGCAGAGCCAAGCGTATTCGGTTCCAAGAGGACCCCTATTCGGTTCCAGCGCCATGAAGAAAAACAACGCCAAGTTGTATTCGGTTCCGTTTGAGGAGTATCCGATTCCACACATATTCACCAATCCGAGCGTTCGATGCCACGACGTAGCTCAGAATCGCGTTTCCGCTGACGACAAACTCGCTGACGATCGGCCTCTCGTTCTCCAATTACACTACTTATATCGCTTTGCAGCGCTAAAGAAACGCACGTTCCATTAAACAGTTCCATAAAATAGATTGAAGAAAATTAGAGAATTAGAAGCAAGTTCACTTACGACGGCGTTTCGGAGCGAGACGCGAGAGGTTTGGAAGAAGCGAGAAGTGGTGATTGGAGCGAATGAAGAGGAAGAAGTGGGAGAGGAGTGAAGTTGCAGAGTGGACATGGCGTTTCGAAACCTTTGAACACGATGATTTTTTCAAATAGCGTGGCTATCTTTATATTTCCTTTTTTTTCATTTCTGTGTTTTATAATTTGCTTTGTTAATTACAAAATGATACTATTTATTTCTATTTTTAAAGAATTATTTCTATTTTTTACAATTCCTCTCATGATTAAAAATAATTATTTTAATTTATTAAATTATAATTTTTTTACATTTTAAAAATTAATTTTAATAATTATTTTTAATTTTTTACTCTTTATAAACATTTTTACAATTAAATATAACATTAACAATTATCATTTTATCTTATTTTAATAACTAGTTGCATTTTAGTAATCTTTAATTTTTATCAATTAAACAAATTTTTAAAATTTATCACATCAATCAAATCCTACACTAATTCTCGCAAACTTTACTTCCAAATCCATTCTCAATTACCCAGAAATCCACTCAAAAAACAACAAAAAAATTATCCTCAAATCCACTCAAATCCATTCAAATCATCTCTCCCAAATCATCTCCCCCAAATCACTACAAAAGAACAAAACATTAAAGAGTTATATAAAGTGTATTATTGTATGTGATATATATTTGGTATTTAATCGGAACTTTGAATTCAAATTTTTTAAAAGCATATATTAAATCCAAATCTCTATTTATGTTTTAACCAAGTTACCTTTTATAAAAAAAATAAAAAAAAAAAATTGATGCAAAATCTCAACACACGGAATATTCATTCACTAATGCTGGTGTCTTTTGATGATGATATTTGTATTTAAGGATGTGTTTGAGTATTGGAATATAGAAGAAAAGAGCAGAAAAGATAAAAAGAAAAATGTTTTGTTGTTTTGAAAGTGAAGTTGGAAACATAGGTTAAGATGGATAAGTTGAAAAAAATGCAATGATGAAATGGTGAAGTGAAAGGTGACCAAAATGAAGGATGAAAGAAAGCATTTGGCATGAAAGTATTGTTTTGGTGTGGCGTACCCACATTAGCTGGATCATATTATATACATTTTCTTCAACTACAATGCAAATGGGTCCATTCTTCCTCGTTCGTACAAAATTCTTATGCATTATTTCCTTCACCACATGCATTCAAAATAATACATTAATTCTTTTTAACTTCTAATGCATGCAATTTTTCACCCATTCAAACTTCATTATATACAAGTGCATAGGTTGGGAAAAAAATCCGTTATTGCGGATATTCGTGATAAAATTTGCAATAAATACAAATATTTCCTACTTGTTGATTGCAGATAACTGATATTTTAATACATATTTATAAACAGATCGGGCGAGTATTATATATTCGACCCACGGTTAAGAAAATAAAAATGATAATTAAATTAAATTAAATTTAAAATAAAATTAATTTATGTTTTTTAGATTAAATTTAATTAAAATTAAATTTTAGTTATTTATATTAAATTTTATAATTTTTTATAATTTTATTTAAATTTTATTTTAAAAATATATAAAATATTGTTTTTTAATATTTACATATATCCATAAATTTTAATTTGCAGATTTTTTCGAAATAGATTTTCGCACTAATAAAGAACGAATTTATAGGTAAAATTTTTATTTTTGGATAGATTATGTATAGACAGTATTCATATTCTACCCATTTTAAAAAAATATATATTATAATATACAAAATAAATATATTATACCAAGTATTTTGGTGTTATAGTTTTGACAATATAAAAGATTTATATATATATATATATATATATATATATATATATATATATATATATATATATATATATATATATATATACTAATTTTTTAAGCTTCTTATCACATCTTATACTTAGAATGATGAGTCAAGATTAATTGCATTTACTACATATTTCGCTTTGAATAAATTTGGATGAAGTAGTAAATTAAGCTGTACACCTAGTGTAATAAAATAAAATCCTATCCTATATTAAAAAATTAGAATATTAATAATGTTTTGGTTGGGCTATTAAGTCAAAATATTCCTAACGTAACCCATCCACCGTTCAACAACTTCATCAATCTGAAAGAGCATTTCTTTCCCCACCTTTTTTCTAAATTATTTTTCCACTTTTTAGACATATATAATTTTGTAAATGAAAATGGTCAAAGGTCAACATTATTGGTGGGCATCGAGGTGTTGTCGTTTTATTGCTGCCAGCCGAAGACCTTCGGCGTGGAAACATAGAACCTTTAATTTTATCCATTTTTCAAGGTTGTTGGCATAGTCAGCATATTCTTTAATGCTGAAAATTACAAAAAAAAAAAAATAGACATTTATTTTTTTAGACATTAATTAACTGAATTACATAAATATTTTTAAATCACTTTTATGTTTCGTCAATTATATTTAAACACCCTATATATCTTCTCTTCTTTTTTAAAATCTTTACTTTTTAATGTAGTTTTAAACAAGTTGCTTATTATACTTCTTTCTGTTTTACATCTATATGTCCATTTAATGTCCACGTATTTTTTAATTATAATAAAAATGGAAAAAAGAGTATAATTAGAAATAAAAAATGAATAAAATATAGAAAGAAAGATAAAAAAGAAGTAAAGTGTAACCTCTAAAGAAAGAGGGTAAAAACATGATAATAATGTAACAGAGAAAAACGTAGTTTAACTGTAGAAGAATGAGTGAAATTATTGGTTGAGTAGAAGTTAATGTAAGATGTTGAATGAGTACAAAAGGCAGCATGATAAGCATGAGGTAAGTCAGGAGTCAAAAGTTGATACAAACACTAAATTATTTATAATGATGAAGGTGAAGACCGTTTTAGAGGAATAATACTAATACTTTATTATTTCTTCGTATCAAAAAGAAAATTAACAATATTAAATATCACACGGCCAAAACTCCCAAACATCCTAGATCTTTTGTCGCCATCCAAACGTTTAATTATTCATTTTTTCGCAAATTAAAACAAAAGAAATTATCCAAATGTCAAAAGAAGCACGTAATTGTGGGGTTGGTGCTGAATTTCACACCGAATACCTCCATGTAATACTTTTAAAATAATCCATAAACAAATTAATTATTTTTCTCAGAAGATGTAATAAAATAGTTCATTTTAAATTTTAAAATATTCCCGTTCTTTTTATTTATCATAATTTTGGTAAAACATATAATGGTAACATATTTTTATCGTCAGTCAAAGCTCATTAAAGCTAAACAATTTATAAACAGAAATTATCAAACAAAAATAAGTTCCCCCCGGTATTATAACTTTCACGAATAAAAAGTGAATTGAAAAAAGATATACTTTTTAACTTTTTCCAGTATATATTTAATGACACCCGACAAAATTTAATTAATTCCTTATATTTATATTTATAGACACAGTATATATTAAAACAAGAATTCAGAACACGTGTCAGACATCACGGGCAGAGAAATATTAGTTTCTGACATATATTCTCCAGAATACAATATTTTCAGAGATTAAAATCATAAAGAATTATATATTATAATGAATGTTTTTTCTTTTTGATAATTTTTGAGAAGTGAAAAGATGTATATTGAACACTTTCACGTGTAGAAGGGCATTGCTTGGAGCATTAGCACCGAACAGTATTGAGCTTTGGGATATTCGTTTTGGAAAATTTGAAGATACAAATTGAGATATAACTGGATGAGTATTTTTAATTCTCAATTTATTATTACTTAATTTCCAAAAGCCACCAATTTCATTTCCTTTTTCTCTACTGATCTTTTCTCTCTCTATCTTCTGCTTCTTCCCTCCGCCGGGAAACCCACCGGCGATACTACACAAGTAAACCTAGACTCCCACTCTTCTAGAACCTTCTTCTATAAAACCGCAGCATGGGGAACTGCAACGTGTGTGCGAAAGCTGATGTGGTTGAAGATAATAGCAAGAAGTCGAGCGACGGCAACCGCGCCCGGAAAAAGGATGCGAACCAGAAAAAGCCGAACCCGTTTTCGGACGAACCGGGGCGGTCGGCGACGCCGATCCGCGTTCTGAAGGATGTGATCCCAATGAGCCACAGGACGCGCATAAGCGATAAGTACATATTGGGCCGGGAATTGGGCCGGGGCGAGTTCGGCATCACCTACCTCTGCACGGACCGGGAAACCAAGGAGGCGTTGGCCTGCAAATCGATCTCGAAGAGGAAGCTGCGGACTGCCGTGGACATCGAGGACGTGCGGCGCGAGGTGGCTATCATGTCCACTCTTCCGGAGCATCCCAACGTCGTGAAGCTCAAGGCTACCTACGAGGACAACGAGAACGTGCACCTCGTGATGGAGCTCTGCGAGGGAGGAGAACTTTTCGACAGAATTGTCGCCCGCGGACACTACAGCGAGCGTGCGGCCGCCGCCGTGGCGCGCACCATCGCTGAAGTTGTGAGGATGTGCCATAGCAATGGCGTCATGCACAGAGACCTCAAGCCAGAGAACTTCCTCTTCGCGAATAAGAAGGAGAATTCCGCTCTCAAAGCCATCGATTTTGGCCTCTCCGTGTTCTTCAAACCAGGTAAGATAATTAAGAACTTACAACTAGAACTGTTGAAATTTTGTTATTTTTTTGAAATTTTTTTGGGGTTTTTTTTAGGGGAGAAGTTTGCGGAGATTGTTGGGAGTCCTTACTACATGGCGCCGGAGGTTCTGAAGCGGAATTACGGGCCGGAGGTGGATGTGTGGAGTGCTGGGGTGATTCTTTACATTTTGTTGTGTGGGGTTCCCCCGTTTTGGGCAGGTAGGGATTTGTGTTTTTGTTCTATTTGGGTGGATTTAGCTGTTTCTGGATTTGATTTGAGGTTCTTGTGTGGCTTTTGGGTGTGGCAGAGACTGAGCAAGGTGTGGCGTTGGCGATCTTGAGGGGTGTCATTGACTTCAAGAGGGAACCTTGGCCGCAGATATCGGAGAGTGCCAAGAGCCTTGTGCGCCGAATGTTGGAGCCTGATCCTAAAAAGCGTTTGACAGCTGAACAGGTTCTTGGTAAGTCATTCACTCTCTGTACTGTGGTTTAGTGTACTACTGTCTACTAACTGAGTGGCAAGATGTTGGATTGGATTTTTGAATAATGGAGGTTTTTAATTTTTTTATATATTTTTTGTACTGATATATGTTAACCTTCGCCATTGTGGTTTCATTGGAATTGGATTTAGTGGAGAGGTATGACGAGTGTGTTTCAGATCTCTGCGTGTTTAGTAGGAATTGGTTTTGGTACAAAAGTATTATAAGCGTGTTTCAGATTTCAGTATGTTTTGTAGGCTTTCAATAAATGACATGTCAGGTATCACTATAACTTTTGTACATAGGTATCGGTGTCCGTGAGGGATGCGGCGTAAACATTAGTTTCCTTCTCCGCTTGATTATTGCACCGTCTAATATGACTGCACTTTGCGTGGACGAAATTTGTCCGCAGAAAGCCTGTAAAATGAAGAGCGGATATAAGAAAAAAGTAAAAACCCTTATGCTATCTGTTAAACATGGCTCTGTTCTAGAATAGGTAGGTATAAGGCTTGGGGAAAATTTTCCGTTATAGTAGGATTAGTGGGTGGAGCTTAGGATTAATTGTTATTTGTTATACAATTAGGGGTTGCTTGGATGAGTTGGTGGAAACTGGGAAGGTGGGGAATTTGGAACGAAAACCGCTTCACATTTTGTTGGTATGGCTGTAATATGTGGAAATTAAAATATTCATTGTTCAAAGTCATAGCTCTAACACTTTGGTTGAAAGACTTGTTCACTCAGTCATATATTTCCGCTGACTAAACTGGGCACACTGTTCACTTATGGTTAGGATGCTCCTATTTTTTCTTCTGTTGGGCTTGTTAGCAAGCTATAACTTTACAAGAAATGGGTTTCAAGTCTCAACCACGGTCCATAGCCCAAGCTGGATTCATTTTCCATCTGTTTCTGGGTTTAAAATGTATTCTGTCTTGCTAATATAGATAGCGAGGAGAGAATCAATTCTCACTTCTTTGAAGTTGAATAGTGGTATGTTTTATTATTTTATTGTTTTTTTATTTCATTTTTATACTAACAGTGATGTTTGTGGTCTATTTTTTCGTCTTAGAAGGTTTTGTTTTGATAACTAAATAGGTTTATCTTGTGGGGGCTTCAAAATCATACTGTTGCAACAGTTTGAAACAGCTGTGTCTAGCATTTAATTTTTAAAAATCATTCCCACCCCTATCCTTTACCCATTTCCCCCTTCTCAAAAAGGAAAAATAAATTGTTAAATATTTGAACCCTTACGACATAGATTGGCAGACAGGACTGTACATGAGGTCTATCTTATGAACAAAATCTTGTGAATATTTACCATCTTTAATTATGTTTACAGAACATCCCTGGCTGCAAAACGCAAAGAAAGCTCCAAATGTTCCATTGGGAGATATTGTGAGGTCAAGGCTTAAGCAGTTTTCTGTGATGAATAGATTCAAAAAGAGAGCTCTGCGGGTTAGCATCTGTCCTGGTTTATGCTTGATTGTTTACTCAAGTCTCTGTGATTGAAATAGTAATTTGAAAAGTTGGTGATTTATGGTACTTTGAACGAATGCTACAGGTAATTGCAGAGCATTTATCTGTTGAAGAAGTAGAAATAATCAAAGATATGTTTACATTGATGGATACTGACAAAGATGGCAGAGTAACATATGAGGAGCTGAAGGCTGGATTGAGGAAAGTTGGTTCACAATTGGCTGAGCCAGAGATAAAGATGCTGATGGAAGTGGTAAACTTCTATAATTGTATATCGTTTATAATGTAGTTACTTCAAATAATATCAGTTATTTTGTCATTACCGCTATTATGACTTGAGTAAGTCCGATGGAGCTCATGGAAGCATTTTTTTGGGACTTCTGCTTCATTTCTTAAAAGTCAATGCTCTTTGAACAACCAGAGCTGAGTTCTACAGGAATTAAACTTTTTATCTCTCTCCTATATACCCCCTTACGTATGAATGTGGCATGTGTATGACAAATGTGACTTGTCTTGCTATTTGGATGTTGCAATGAGTAAGCATAATTTAATATGCCAGTATGTTACACTTAACCCAATAGTTTGGTGTATATTATGTCTAAATCTACTTGTAGGAACCTTTAGTTTATGGTAATATTTCGTAATTATGGATATCTCCTTGTTTATGTCTCTCTTGCGGAGATTGTTTTAGACATTGCTGTAGGAAAGTGGCACTAGTTTATTAAAAACACAACATACTTTTGTATAAAGCTAGGGAAACACACTCTTTATTTCATTAAAAATGAGATTCATGTATCTGAAGTCAAATTTAGTTGTTTTTCATCCCTTAATCTTGGACTTGTCAAGTGTATTTGTATAACAAATATGTGATTCAAGAATGGTTTCATTTGTTTTGAATTACATAGGCCGATGTTGATGGGAATGGAGTACTTGACTATGGAGAGTTTGTAGCTGTTACAATTCACTTGCAAAAAATGGAGAACGATGAGCATTTCCACAAAGCATTCAAGTTTTTTGACAAAGATGGGAGTGGTTATATTGAGTCTGGCGAGTTACAAGAAGCATTAGCAGATGAGTCAGGAGAAACTGATGCTGATGTATTACATGATATCATGCGTGAAGTAGACACTGACAAGGTTTGACTTTCATGCTCATTATATTTACTACGTGTGAAATTTCAATGGAAATTACAAGTATTTGCTGCCTCTCACGTTATATTCTTTTATCATCTCATATACACGTCATGCTTGCTTCTCTATAAGTCTTTCCCTCGTTTGCCAATTTTCTGTTTTCACTCCACAGGATGGTCGCATTAGTTACGAGGAGTTCGTGGCAATGATGAAGACTGGAACTGACTGGAGAAAAGCGTCCAGGCAATATTCAAGAGAGAGATTCAAGAGTTTGAGCCTAAATTTGATGAAGGATGGCTCGCTTCAGCTTCATGATGGAATTACTGGTCAAGCTGTGGTGGTTTAAGTGTAAAGTAATTTCTTAAAGTAAAACCTCATGCCACGCTCTCTCAGTTACTCATTTTTCTTGCGTCACTCGTTGTGGTTGGAAGTCTTGGGAAGCTCTCCTGAAAGCAAGTTTTGGGAAGGTTTGAGTTTTAGTGTTTTAAGATATAATGATCTGGAGTTGGAATTGGGTAGCTTAGGTTCCTTAGTTGGATTGGATGTCAGATTCCTGCAGCTTGCGTTGGATGATTGCAATTGCATACTAAAGATGGTTCATAGCCTGTCACCAAAAGGTGGAGAGCACATGCTACAGCTACATACCCCGAAAAAAATTACATATTCTTTGTATATGTGTTATATGTGTTTGATAATTTCATTGGTAAATGTGATTTTTCTAACTTGTGTGCAGAAAACCAGTTATAGGACTTGTCTCATGGGCGATATGAACTTCTGAGCATATAGAAAGTCTAGGTATCTTCTAGTTGAAGCAGTTTAATTTGTCTGGAAGTGTATTTATCTCAAAGCCTTCATTTCACCTTTTCTCCCCCTTTGGTTAAACATTCTCTCTTGTCCCCCTGTTTGTGGTTAATTTTCATTAGCTACAACATAATCTGGAACAGCTTTAAACTGCAAACCCTTTCGTTTGCTAAATTGCAAATTAAACTAGTGTAGCAACTTCCTCCAATTTTAAATAAAACAAAAAAATAAAAGGACATTTTCATAAATAATCCATGTAGTGTAGCTACACAACTTCCACAGTAAATTTTGGAAGTGGAGAACACAACACACTTATTTCTCTCAAAGTATATTTTTGAAAAAAAAATGAGATGAAACATAAACAAAAAGAGTACAATAGCAATAAAGATCACTAATTGGTATTCTTACTTTTTTGTTTACCTCCAACCTTGTATGTAATTTTCCTAAAAGTAATTTGATGAGAACATGCTTTCGTTGTTCACAAAAAACAATGGAAGCATGTCTATGCTTCTACACAAAACGAAAACGTTTTCTTTTTTTTTGTCTTAATATCCCTGATGGTTCTTATTTTCGTCAAGTGTGTTCGATTTGATCTCAGTATTTTTTTTTCTGTTTAATGTTGTCCTAAAGAATGTAATTTGTGTTCAATTTAGTCATTTTTGCAGACGGCGTTTAAATCGTTAACGGTCAATTGTTCAGCTGTGTATATCAATGCTGACTTGCCTTGACTGAAACATGACGCAGCCAATGAGAGACTGACACGTGGCAGTCCCTTCTCCCACCCAAAAAATTAGGGTTTCTGAATGTAAGGGGAAAGACTTCCTTATGCCTACGCCACCGCGAAGGAAAATTGAATGGGTTTCGAAATGTAGGACCGTCGTGATGTGAATCTGGCTCATTGTTGCTTGTCTGCGATTTGGTTTCTCTGGTTTCTTTCTACTTGCAGGTTTGAAGAGCAGCTTCGCGATGGTTGGAGAAGATGAAGATTGATGGAGAATGGTGCTTTTGCGGTAACGATTATGCTCCAATTGGCTTTTTCGTTCTCTGAATTTCCCTTTGCAGGTTGAAGACTTGACGGAGAAGATGAGCTCGCGCATGGCTCGTTGTCTCGTTGCGGTGGTCATGGTTGTCGCGAGAAGATGTTGATGGCGATTCACGGTGAAGGAAGGGGAAGATGGTCATGGTGGTGTTTTTGGGTGGTTGCTGGATGGAGAAGATGAACAACGGTGGTGGCAGCGCGACCATCTGGTTAGGGTTTCGAAATGTTTGATGATGGAGGTGCGAAGATGGTGGCTGGCCGGGAGCGTGGCGGCGGCAGTTAGGGTTAGGGGGAAATTAGGGTTTCTGGAGGTAAGAGATGATGATGACGTGCCAATGGTGATGTGTCACTTATTGCACAGTTGGAGCAGTTGGCCGTTAAGGATTTAAACGCCGTCTGCAAAAAGGACTAAATTGAACAAAAATTACCTTATTTAGGACAACATTGAACAGAAAAAAAAAATTGGAACCAAATCGAACACATTTGACGAAAATAGAGACCATCAAATGTATTAAGCCTTCTTTTTCTTATTTTAGGTTCATTACTATGCAGAAAGAGATCACATTCGTTTTTGTTTTTTTTTTTTTGCAAAAAATAACACGATATTTTTTTTCAAAAACGTTAATACAATAAAAAATTAATAAATCCTTTTGTTGCATATTTTAGTAAAAACAGCAAAAGTTTATTTGCATTGTAAAATATTTTTAATAAATGTTATATTTATAAAGTAATCAAATTAATGATTATATGTAAAAACATATTTCTTTTGTAAATACAAAAGGAAAAGGTTTTAAATTAATAAAAAATGATTATGTTTTAAGTTACATTATAAAAGTTATAAAAAATAAAATAAACAATTTCATTCTTAATTTCTGTAAGATTATGTTTCTCTAAATTCACATTTTTTCTAAAACACAAATTTCCTAACTTCTCTCTAACTTTCCTATCACTTCTTTATTGAAATTTAAATCGTTTTCCTTCTTTCTTTTTCGAAATCCATGAGTTGGGAGATAGCTAAGAATAGACCTAAGCTACAGAGAACTATGATTGGAGATACATCTTTTTTGGTCTATTCGATTTTTAATTCTTTCCTTCTTTTGTCTTCAAGTATGTGGTATTATTAGAGTTGATACATGTATGAACAACAAGAAAAAACAATTAATAATATTAATAGAAGTTCATAGTGATATATCTGTTTGTTGTTAGTTGGACTTTCTGGGACCAAACTAGAGAATTTTTTAACATCTTCATCTCATTTTCTTTTCTGAAAAACATAAAAATAACATATTAACTTTAGAAAGGAGATTAATAACTTAAAAATATTTTTAATAAAGTTTTATAAACAACTTGTGAAAATTCTCCTTAGTTTTACAAGTGTAATAAAAATACATATTTAATATTTTTAATTTAACTAATTTATAAACTTAATCTTTTTTACACAAAAAAACTCGGATCTATAATAAATTGGCTTACAATTTAAAATTTATTTTCACATTTCTATATAATCCATCGTGTATGTAGATATAATAGATTATATCTCATTACAAGAAGGATTATGCATCTCCTTCTTCAATAATAAAATCATGAGATGCAATTAATTTGCATCTAATTATAGAATTATTTAATTTTTAATTAAAGTAATTACATTAAATTTTTCCAATTTCAATCAATTCAAATTTTCGAATTAAATTATTCATTATATCAAATTAAAAATTGTACATATGTCTAGTTTAATCGGTACATCAATCTACTAAGAATAAAAAAATAGTTTTAATGTCGAAACACGGGTTCCAATATGGACACTACCTTACATGACGGGTGGTTAACCTTGTTGACAAACTTGGGATCAGAACATTAGCATTCACCATGGGTCGATAATGAGGTTCTAAGACGAACCATCAGTTCCTTAAGCCCTTCATTAGAGATAAAATGTCATTACCCTTAGACCCTCGATTGGGGGAGCATACAATACCTCAAATGAGGGGTGATTGATCCTAACGATGTCATTTCATGGACTTGGGATTGGAACATTCCACCCTTTGAGATGTCTTTTAAGGACAAAATTGTAACGAAGCACACACTCCAAAGCAGACAATACTTCGGATGAGGAGTGATTGACCTTAACGACGTCAATTGACAAACTCAGAATCAAAATATTGGCCCTACCTTAGGTTCGATAACCACTAGGTGTTTTCAATCGTTTTTGCTGTTGAAGACATTAACCAAATCAAGACAAATAATTTGGGGACGTTGTTTGAACAAGAGTTGGTGGACTATGACAAGGAAGAAAACCAAGGATTTAACAAGGAGTTAATGGAACCTACTTTTGAGTTCATCAATCATAAGGGAGGCATAAGAGTAAAAAAACAATTACTTTTACATACCATAAGAGGGATCTTGTGATGCATTAAACGCGCATGTTAAACTAAATTTTTTTTCCAATGAAACTATAATTGACAAAACATTTGACAAACCTAAAATGCTAAAAATCTTTCTTGTGGTAGTTGAGTGACCTAGATGTGTCATTTGATGGCCATGAGGATGTCCTTGCTAATAGTGAAAATGCATTGTTCAAAGTTGTGACCAACCAACTTGTTTTTGTAGCCATTGGAGGATCTGATTTTCGATAAGTGTAACACCTCTTTTAAGATGTTACCTGTAGTTTATAAATCATTCATTATCTTAAGAAAATTTAAACTCTAATATCATCACTAAATAATGAACTTAAAAAAACACTTTATTTCAGCCATTAAAATAAAGTTGTCCCATTTCAGCCATCGTGATCTTGTGCTTAAGTTAAGTACCTCTAAAAATCTTGATACATCGCAACACATTCTTGGTATTTCAAGATCTTTCACAACAAAAGAACAATTTCACACTTGGACACAATTCACTCAATCAAGGGGGAGACTTCATTCTTACTCACAGAATGATACAACCTCTAGATACCATATAGAAATAAAAACTAAAAACCATACCACTACTAATACATTAAGTAATGTAATTCTCACTACTATGATGTTATGAGCAAAGGTAGATAACATGAAGTTTAGAAAGCAAATAGAACAATAATAGACAAAACTAACATTGACTTGACTATCTAGCGAAAACAACTTCTTTACCTAAAAACTTGAAGAGACGGTCTATATGCAACAACTTAAGGTGTTCACTACACTTTAAGGAAATGTGTGTCTTTTGCAAAAATCATTATGACTTGAAATAGAGCCCATAAGTGTAATACAAGAGGCATGATAATTTCTTTAGAAAGACAAGGTTTCAAAGGTGCATTTATGATAATTGTGTCTACATCTTAAAAATAGAATAAATGAATATAATGTATATGTTGTTGTATGTAAACAATATCTTATATCCAGTCAATATATGGATGAAATAAAAAAACTTAAAGAAAGATATTACGGTGAATATATATAAAAATTAAATGATTCGAGTGTTGTGTTCACTTAATAAGGTTATTAGTAAGGTTGATTTTTAAGATGCATAAATTATAAATCTATAAGTACAATTGTAGACCATCATGCAACTCTCAGTTATTCAAGATCTTAACTTTAAAGAAAATAAGGAAATAAGACTAGATGGAAAAAACTTTATGTATTTTGATTAGATATTTATTCAATTAGCTTGACTTTATATTCCTTGTAAATCAAAAGTAACATTAATATTTGTAATATCTTTGCATTAGTAAAAACTTTTGTGATTAATAATAAAGAATTCAATGTAATCCAAGTGAATTAATATAAGATTTTACTATGATTGATAATTTTAATATTAATTACATTAACCATTCCCTTTTGAAACAACAAAAATATATTTTATAAAACCATCATGTAACCTTACTTATATATTTTAATCACAACTTACTTATACAGTCTAATCATGTATCAATCATTTTTATAGAGATATATCATAAAAAAACACCCTCAAATTATACATCATCTTAATTAAGTTTTCAAATCTTAATAGAAAAATTTGTTTAAAATATAAAACAAAGTTAAAAATTTAAACATTTATACGATTTGAAAGATTGTAAATTATTGTTGGAAAATAAATATATAATCTTAAAAGAGAATCTTACCCATTAATTTTAGACAATTCAAAGAATCCAAGTCATTTTGTACAAACTTATGAAAACAAAAGTACCAATTTCAAAGGTTAACATGTTTGTTTAGTGATTCAAAAGCTTGAATAATTTTAAATCTTCTTTCAAGCAAAGTAGGTCTCGTACGTATTCAAACAAAATGCCAATTTTCCTATGTACTTTTTCAGATTACACACTTTGAAAGCAAAATGTAAAATATTAAATAAAATCCAAAAACTATAAATTATATATGACTGGAAATACTGTTGACTATAATTTTATAACGTGTAATTATTTTTTAAACAAAATCTTCCAATTGATTAAAAAAATCAACAAAATCTTCCAATTGATTAAAAAAATCAACAAAATCAGGTTACTCCTTGTCCTTCTTATAATAGAAATTTCAACTTGGAAAGTAATTATAAAAAAATAAAGGCTTAAATGCTTACTTCGTCTTTGTTTAGTACCCGATTTTAAAAATGAAGACATTGGTCCTTATGTTCTGAAAAGTGTATGAATAAGGTCATGTCCGTTAAGTTGACAACAACGGCGTTAAGTCCATGCTGACGTGGCCGTACTTTTTCTCTTCTCTCTTCTGTTGTCCAGCTTTCTCTATCTCTTGTTCAGTTTTTTCTTTGATGATTTGTTGAATTTGTTCTTTCTTTATGGACTTTATTCATATATTTTTCATAACATAGGAACCCAATGTCTTCATTTTTAGAAACCGGGTACTAAACAAAAATTCACCTTTTAACATAAAAACGAAGTAAGTATTTAAGCCAAAAATAAAAGTTAAATAGAGTGAGTGTCCGAAAATAGAAAGTCAAAATTGTTAAAATTAAAAGTTAAATAAAGTAACTAAAGAAAAATAACAATTATATAACATTATATGGAAGGAAATCGTAATATTTAATATAATTTTAAAATAAAATATGAAAACAAAATGGAGATCTTGTAGTATATTATTATAAATAGATTATAAATTAAAAATAAACAACTATATATTTCAAAATTTAATCACATTAAAACAAGAAGATTTACTCAAATTGAAAAAAAAATAGAAAATTGAAATTAACTTAAAATTTTAAATTGTAACAAATGAATAAAATGATATTAAAAAGTTGAAAAAAAGACAAAAAAAAAAATACATTGCTTTATATTTTTCTAACATGTCGTTTTACATTTCACTAAAAATCTTTTTAATTCCTGAACTCATATATGAAAACACTACTCTGAGTGGCAAAAACACCCTTTTTAATATGATATAGAAATTTAGGGTTTTTTTATTTATAAAGAATGCAGAAGAAAGATTGCGTTGTTGTGGTGATGAAGAACAGTAGTGTTGGAAGGATGAACGATGGGAGTGTGCGTTGCACGTCGAATTAAAAACACGAAAACTTGATATACCCGAAAAAACTGAAACTAAATTATTTATTTATTTATATTATTTATACATTTTAATTTTCCTCCTTCTCCCATCTCATTCTTCACCTCCTCTGAATCCTAACCGTCAATCCCAACGGTCCTCTCCGCCGCCGTGCCTCAACGGAGCAGCGAAGCGACACCGTCATGGGTATGGACTACTACAACATACTCAAAGTGAATCGCAACGCCAGCGACGAGGATTTGAAGAAAGCGTACAAGCGGCTAGCACGCATATGGCACCCCGACAAGAACCCCGTCAACAAGAGTGAGGCGGAGGCCAAATTCAAACGAATCTCCGAAGCCTATGATGTCCTCAGTGACCCTCAGAAGCGACAGATCTACGATCTCTACGGCGAGGAGGCTCTCAAATCCGGCCAGTTTCCGCCGCCGCCGCAGTCTTCCTCCTCCTCCTCCCGCGTCTTTAACCGCCACAATCCCCCCGCCTCCTCCTTCCGCTTCAACCCCCGCGACGCCGAAGACATCTACGCTGAGTTCTTCGGCCCGGATGACGTCGGCTCCTCGCGCCGGGACGCCTTCTTCCGGACCTCCAACGGCGTCCCTTCGTTCGGCGCCGCCGCCCCGAGGAAGGCAGCTGCGGTCGAGAACGCGCTGCCTTGCAGCTTGGAGGACCTCTACAAAGGCGTCAAGAAGAAAATGAAGATCTCCAGGAACGTCTACGACGCTTTTGGGTAAAAAAGTCTTATTTTTAACCTAATTTCACGCAATGTGCTTGTTTCAAATTGTTTCTTCGGTTTTATATTTTCTTCGGTCGATGAGCTTGTATTTGTGTGAAATGGTTGATTATAGATTAATTAGTGTAGTTTCCAATAGAGGGTGAAAGTTAAGTACAGTGAATTTGAAAGGTGTTGGTTGGGGTTGCTTTTTTATTCCAATTTATATAGCTATACTAGACCAATTGTGTGTACGTGAGTGTGCACGTCTTTACCATGAAGGATTGTCATGGCTGTAAGTTCTAGAATTGCAGTGCAAATTTCAACTTCTCTTTGTGACACTGAACTCCCAGGTCTTTAGGTTAGCGTCTGCCTACTACACTTCGTTTTCTTACCCTTTGACTGAATAGAACATAGTGGTTGCTGAACACCTTTATATGTTTGATTGTTCTTGAAGTCTAAATCTTTGACTGACTAGGTAATATGACTTTCTTTTGGCCCTCTTTTTGCTTTTGACATTATTCACTTTTCCCCCGTATGTGTGTATGTATGTGACTTGTCTATGCTTGGGTCGTTTATCAATTCTATATTTGGGTGGAAGATATGGCTTAGTATTTTTTATATACCTTGAAACTAAGGACCGAAAGTGGACTTTGTGGAATAGGTGATGTCAGGGTTGACATGGGGGTTTCATGTACAACGTAAATATGAATCCCGTGGTGAATTTATATGCATTGTCAATTTTGGAAGAGCAAATTTTCCTAGCAAGTAGAAATCTTTCAGGGGCTGTTTTCTAAACAACGGAAAATATTTTCATGACTGGTTCTAGTCTACGAATAAAAGAATGTTGTTGTTCTTAAATGTTGGTATAACATACCCCAGAAAGTTGTTTTCGCTCACATCTTGGAATCCTTAGTGTTTATTTGTTATGCTTTTGACCTTGTGGCACGATAAACTATTGTGAAACAAGGGAACTCAGTAAGGTATGGCATTTTATATTTGTCAGCAAGAGCCACGTAAAGAGTATCATGCGCACTTTTCACCTGCTTCAGCTGCACCTAGTTAGGATAGTGCTTACTTTTGTTAAGACAATTGGCCACTGGGACCACAACATTTGGATAATGTCTTGAGTGAGATAATACATTATTACTTAGCAGTTTCCTTGATTATAACCTGTTTCTTTAGTGATCATCACGTGTATAATGAACTTTAGGCTTCCAAACTAAGATTTTAAAAATAATTTTATCACCTACCATATTCACCACCCTGGCTTTTGCCTATCCTAGTGAAAGATAATTCATAATTGGCACACCTGTCAATGTATGCAATCTAGTGGTTTGTTTACATAGTTAGTATAATTAAGGTTAGCTCTAAATATGATTTAGTTTGGCTAATTTTAAGAAGGTTGTTTGGCTTGATTAGTGTTATTATGTATTTGGCTATGAGCATATTGTTAGTTATTACAATATACAATTTACAACGTTCTCATGTATTTATCGTGCTTTATGTTTTCCAAATTTTGTGATGGAAGTGGAGAAAAAATGTTTACTATTACCAACCACTTCGTTCTTAAAATTTTGAAAGCAAGATGCAAAATGAATACAATGTTAGATTTTTGTAATTATTTACAAAAACATGTGAATTGAAAATTAAAACTGGAAACCAAATCAAAAACACCAGTAAGAGTGTATTTAGTTGATGACTTTTCCTATACCATATATTGGTTATAATTCGTTAGGGAGCCTCTGATCTCGTGAACTGGAGGAAACTCATGGTAGGACAAAAAAAAATTCGTTACTGAATGTATGTAAACTAAGGTTTTGCCTTAATCATTGAAAATGGGAGGAAGAATATGAAACTGAAGTTTAATTAAAGCCTATTTTAATTACCATGATGTGATTAAATTGCAGCCTGTGTATACATACATATATTTCTTATCTATTTGGAATGGCGTGAAACAATGCTGTGCTCGTTAGTCATTCTGGAATTTAATGGTTCGCTTGTCAAGGACAAGGAAGCCTTTTTCATAATAAGTCAGCTTGCTAAATATCCGTATATTGTATTTACATTGGCATTAATCCCAAAGATATAGATGCAATGTGAGGTTTGCTTTGCACGGTCTAAATATAAGATATCCATGTTAGTTTCAAATAAGGGTTTAGATTATAAATGTACCCATTGAGTTATGGTAAATTGTGTGCCATAACTCAATAAGTTTTAGTAGCACAAATTGTCTATCTATTTGCTCTCTACTGTAAGGTTGAATCCATGACCTCGAGTTCACATTAGTGGTTTCCTCATCTATTGGACGGCTTCCATTTTAAATTCAGGTCAAGGTAGTAATGATACATTTGTGTATCATGTCCAATACTGCCTGAATCTTGGGAAAATTTGAAAACTATCGGATTATATGGGACTATAGGTAAAGACACTTCAAGTTAAATAAAAATAAATATGTATAGGCTTATATTTTTTCAAGTTGGAGAAGCTATTGATATAAAACACAGATCAACTATTTCTTTTTCAGTACATGGAAAACCAAGTATTACATATTCTTGAAACTCAGACTACTACAAATTGCTAATTTTATCTGGCATCTTTTTGGCAACACGACATATATTTAAATTAAGCTTATTTCCTGACCTTGAATGAAAGGAGTCAATTTATTTTGTATCAAACTTTAGCATCGATTTGAAACTATGGGGTCGCTGTTGCATAATGAGGGACCAAGGTCAAACATTAGTGGAACTATATGGACCAAGTTAAGCCTTTTTTTGTGGTTGATTGTAGTGATTTGATTAATCTAGTATTGTTTTTCTAGAGTAGGAGCTTCCATCATTATTGGTTTAGACCATTATTAATAGTAATCGATATTTATACTGTGAACCCCCAAACTGATTTTTGAATTGTGAATCCTAGTTTGTATCAAATTGTAAGATTCAGAGCTATGCAAAATGACTTTGAATATGTCACACTGATGATATTGAGTGTTCAACATTAGAGTTGTAAACCAAAATTAGATAAAAACAACATAACCTCAAGTCTGGTTAAACGGAACTGTTTGTTATGTTTGAGTTTATGAAGTCACTATTTTGGATTGAGAGAATGAAACAGCCAAATAGATGGATGTATTGAATGAGTGGTAAATAAATTAGTGGAATAATCAAATAGGATAGGTTCAAAAGTGCTCTGCGGATTCCTTTTTATTTAACAATTTGAGCATATTATTGAAATATGTGATTCATGAAATCTCTCTGATTCCTTCATGATTAGTAAGATTCAAAGTTATTTTAGATTCGTTGAATGATACAAATTGATAGCTTGCCAAATAGTTATATTCTAATAACTAGGTTTAGACAGAGGTCTTCTAAAATCCAAATAAATTGCTGAATATTTTTAAAATTGTAATCAGACTGTTAATCTAATTACCTGATTGTCCAAGAAAATAGGAAAGATTTTCCCTGTATGTGCTTTCAGTATAAATGTTTCTTTAAGGAAAATTTTGGCTCTTGTTCTTTTACATCTGAGAAGTGGATATTTGCGTTTGTTGACAATATTTGAAACGTGCAATGAAATTTCAGAAAATGTCGAAATGTGGAAGAGATTTTGACTATTGAGATAAAGCCTGGCTGGAAGAAAGGAACAAAGATTACCTTCCCAGAGAAGGGTAACCAGGAGCCTGGTGTCATCCCAGCAGATCTAATTTTTGTGATAGATGAGAAACCGCATGCTCTTTATAGAAGGGATGGCAATGATTTGGTGATCAACCAGGAGATAACCCTTCTTGAGGCCCTTACAGGTAAAACTTTGGACCTTACTACCTTGGATGGAAGGAGTCTCGTCTTACCATTGACAGATATTATCAAACCCGGTGCCGAGGTGGTTGTCCCCGATGAAGGAATGCCTATATCAAAAGAGCCTGGGAAGAAGGGGAATTTGAGAGTTAAGCTTGACGTCAAGTATCCTTCAAGGCTAACTCCAGAGCAGAAGTCTGATCTGAGGAGAGTGTTAGGTGGAATCTCATGAGTATGAGTTTGGTATTTCGTGTCACTGGTGAATGCACATTGTAAATATGTCATGTGCATACTATTGATGCATGTGAATAACAGGAATACTCCACGGGTGAAACTGAGTACAAAGGGATAACATACGATGAGCCCATATCTTGACATCTGGACTTTTTTGCAGGCTAGGAAGAAAAACGAGTGTTTGGAAACCATTGGAAGTGTCAATCTTAGTGAAACAGTTAGGTAGGTAATTTAACTGATTTTCCATCATTTTCACAAACTTGTTTTGCCTTTTGGTTAAACTCGTGAACAGTACTGGTGTTGATAAGATCACAACGAGTCGTGCTCATACCATGAAAATTGTATATATTGATTTTTTTTTTATTGGAGGTTCCTTTATTGATATGCTGTTCTTTTAAAACTTGGAAGGACAACATGGAATCTTGGTCTATGATTTTATTACAGACTCGTTTGTTCTGCCATAGAAACTTGATGTGTGGCAAAGTGCTCTTTTAAATTTTCTATTGATAGACTGTTATGCATGTATTACAGCCTCGTATATTTGGTACCTTACATCTCTTGAATATTTAGGAACGCTTTGTATATGATTTTTTCTACACCTGAATCTTTTAATTAAATGAAATTTATTTAAATTTCTATTCCAGATAAGATAGTCCATAGTTCGATGCTAGAGATGGACATTGTGTTTTGTTGGTGAATGATACAAAGTGTACATTACTTTCTCTCTATTAGGATTGATAATCCTCATTCTGTAATATATTTTGTTCGAATTAAATTCCTTAATTTTGATTTCGTAAAGTTGAGTCCTTCAGGCATTTTTATTTACATAGAATATCTAAATTCTTGTTTTTTATTTACTTTCTCTGTCAAAAGAATCTCAGTGTGTAGATTTGGGATTTTGATAACAAACAAACTATTAGGGAGTTACTTATTGCACCCCTCCAATTTCTACCTGCATTCCGCAAGATTTGGAATTCTAGTTTTGTCTATCCTATTTTTATTTGAAACAGTGTCCTCCATGGAAGACATTGTGTTGTGGTAGCGGTTAAAAGTTAGAAGAGAATTATTGTGGCAAGGGTGGTGGAGGTTGTGGAAGTGTTTGGAAAAGGTGAAGTTGAAGTTACGGGGAGTTGGGAATTGGAAAGATGCATCTGGATTGGTGTTTTGGGAAAGTGTTGGAAGAACATTTTGAAAAAGAAAGTCTATAATAGTAGTAATGGGAGGTGCGAACCGTGTTTGAGATTCGTGTTTCCAGAAGGCTATTTTGTACAATCCAGAAAAGGCATAAAAAAGATGTTACCTCAATCGTGGTTAGGAGCAACGTCAGTGACAAAGAAGAAATGAAGAACCTTAACAATGAGGAAAATCATAAAACTCTTTACTTATGTTCCTACAATTTCTTCGCACACCCTTTCTAAAAGTGATTTCTGGATTTTATGTTTCAAAAACTTTCTCCGACAAGCTTTTCCATATTTTTTTAACAATATTTTCACAACTCATGAAATTCATTCTGAAAGGAAATTTTGGAATAAGATTTTTCCAGCATAAATTTTTTCGATGCATATAATGTTTTTTAGAATGAGTTTTCAGAACACCCACATAACATGTATTTAAAAAAAAATCAAAATATATGAAATATGTTCCTGACTAGGATGAGCTCTTTTTTCGCGTTTTCTGTCTTTTTCTTCCCTATAGCAGGAGTGATGATGGAAGAGGTAGTGGTAGCGTGAGCTATGATGTGTTGCAGTTGTGAGTGGTAGTGTAGTCTTTTTCTACTAATATGGGGTGCAGGAAGTAATATACTAAAAAGCATTGGTTAGAATTTTTTTATCCTTTTTTTCCCCAAAGCAAGAGTCCATACAATTTGTGCTTGGTAATATTTAAGGCCTTGCCTAAGTAAGGGTTCCAGTATTCGAGTAAGAAATGCTTCTCATATATTGTAATTTGCTTTCATCCTAAATCACTCCTATCCTAGGTGGATTACTTAATTTATGTCCACAATTGTTATTTACACCATTACTTTCATCTTATATTAAATATTCATATCTTTCAATTATATAATGCGTTTTTCTTTTCTTTTCAAAACTCACCATTGAAAGTTTTCATTTATCATAAATTTTATATAAAATGTCTATATTAATTTTTTATTGATTTAAAATTAGTTAACATCTCATTTAAACAAACTGACATAAATGTAATTTTCAAAATATACTAAAATATGAATTATTTGATATCTTATTTTTTGGTTTACATCTAATAAAGATTAACAAGAACAATTATGATAGTATAAAATTATAATTAGATGATTGAATCGACTATAAACTTTATATTTTATATAAAGTTATCAATATTATAATAAAATTAACGAAAGTTACAGCAGTATAATTTTAGCAAATATTTTTTTCTAAAAAACGATATTTTGGTAAAAAGAAGCAGATAAAATAAAAGTATAAGTAAATCTCACACGTGTAAATAAAAATTTTATTTATGTTAGGTTCTGCTCATTTATCACTAATTAGAAGGGTTTATATGTTTAAAGTCGCTCCAAAGGTTATTTGGTGTGTGTTTTGAAAAATATTTATTTTAAATTTAAGTTTAAACAATTATATTTGAATAAAAATAGTTATTTTTAGAATGTGTACTGGTATAGTTGAACTCTGTTTTGTTGTGTCCAAGTGGGAAAAGCTGATTTTGGTGGAATATTCTTGATGTGGTGTTTTTGTTTTGGGTGATTTATAGATTGGTTTTGGAAGCAAGAATGTACAGATTTTAACCATATCTGATTCATTCTCTCCATGGACCACACCACAAATTTTCTCCTTTTTTATTTTTATTGTTAGTTTTTTCTCCCATTTTGTCTTCTCTTTTAAGTCCTTATACTTGCTTTCTAATATTCTCCTGCACCCTTAATGTCACATGCATATCTATCACTGGATTCAATATTTCTAATCTCTACCAGAAAAAATATCAGATATTCATGTCAGCCACAAGAACCATCAATCCCTGAAATCTCTACATTCAACGACAAGATCAAAATTAGAAAAGAAAAATAAAACATCTAAAATATCTCACAAGTTCATCTTGCTTCTCTTTCATTCATTGCACATTTTGTTAAACTATCACTGTTATTATTACCTTAAAGTGCTTTCTGAAAGCCGATTCTCTGTCCTTCGCTGGCAGAATATTCTGTGGTAATTAACAAAATCTAAAACATACTGAGACAAACCACGTGTCCAACAAGAATCATTGTCTTTTATTTTCTCCAAGGAATCGTGTTTTCTTTTTCATGACACGGCTCATTCTGTTCTATGTGTTTTTGTATTTATCAAACAGATATGTTTTTTTAGTCTGTATTATAATTTAAAGGTAAGTTTCACATTAGATTTAAAAAAAATTAAAATATTATATTAAAATAAAGACTAATTAATTTATTGTTTTAATTAATTTATTGTTTTAAGGTTTTTGAATAGAAATTAATATTAATTTCTAATCTTTTTTATATGATTAAGCTATAAATTTCATTCTTGATAGACCCAAATGTTTGAATCGAAGATTGTGTTGTGGCATTGTGTAAGCAATCAAAGAGGAAAAAATCATTTTCTCTTTACCTCTTGTTGGATAATTTTTTAGATACCCAAAAACGTTTATAACTTTTGTGATATTCTTTTGTAGTTGGAATAAAGATTATACGACAAAAGATGGCACATTATAAAGTACATGATATTTGGTAAAGAAAACTGAATTCACTTCCTCACGATTCCACTTGCAAAAAGAAATCTTTTTCTTTTTCTGTGGAGATTTTCCCACACAAAACTGATTTTGCTGTGTAAAGATTCCTTTGTGCATGGAAAGGATGTTATACGAGAAAGTATAACACCACGTTTGTCCTGCAAACGTCCAAAATCTCTTCCTCCTTTTTGCTTACAGGGTTACCAAATTTCCTTTTCCTTTACCAATAAGAAAGAAAAAAAAAGTGTGGTGTGAGAAAATATTGCCATAGGGGAAATGACTTTTGTACACTTTCTCACTGTGTTAGGTTTTGGTCTATTAGGGTAACGTAAGAGAGTAAAAGAATCAATAAACTTAACACAAAACTACCACCACAATTAGGTTACCATCATAGCTGGCCATCAACCAATCATTATTTTCAATGGAAGGAACACCAAAACTTCAATTTTGCAAAATTAGAAAACATTGTTATCATTTATTATTATTATTATTATAGAGAGAGGATATTTACTCTAATAAGGTATTAGTTGTCTAAAGAGAATTAATATCACTTTTAACACATATTCTTAAGCTTCATTGTTTGAAAGTTTTGTTATTATACTATTTTATTTTTATTTTTATTTCATAATTGACTTTTAACTTATACTAAGATTTCTAAGGATCTTCATTTTAAGTATGAGTTGAGTTTTACTACGAGATTCTATCATAACAAGACATATTTATCCAACTCATCTATCATTTCTCCTATCTTTAACTACTATTGAATCTTATCACAATGAAACACACTTGTTATTATACTAGACACCAAAACAATCATTAACTCTAATATTAATAGATCAGGTAGATTTAATGAAAACTTGTCTATCTACAAGTCTAAAATTATGTATTATTTTGACTTCATCTTATATGTTAGTTATCAATTATACAAAATTCTAAATTTAATTACTATTTGTCCAATAACACAATTTTCGTTATATAATGTAATAATTTTTTTTATGTATGTAATAAACACATCAAAAGTTTCTTGAATGAAGTTTCGTAAAATATTTACTAATTTATCTTTATTTCATTTCTTACAAATTTATGCAAATTTATTGAACTTAATTACATTTATTTTTTACTTGTTTTCTATATTTAATTAATTTTATGTATTACCTATTTTGGCAGGTTTCAATGCTAAACCAAAAGTTTCTCTTTCTCTAGGATTGTACAATTTGGAAGTAAAACAAATTTTCATGATGTAATAATTGTAGTAAATAGGGTTTGCGTATGAATTTTATCTCTTATTTTACCATAATGCATCTACGCATGCCACAAATGTAATCAAAGTGTTTCTCTATATCTTTGTCCAAATAATACAAAAAGTCACTTTCTATATAGTTTGCAAAACAATCAATCTGGATGTATTTTTCAAGAAAAAAGAAACCAACATCTATATATATAAAAGAGAGATAACTTATAGATTAGGGTTTTGTGAAACAATAAAAAATTGAGATAGATCACGAGAGAGAAAATGATCTCATAAAGGCTAAGTTTTGAATATAGTTTTTTAAAGTAAAAAAAAAAATACTATAATAAGACTTAAACCAAAGTCATGCTAACATAAGGAAAGATTATTATTACTTCAATCTCATTATTCTTCAAACTAAAGAAAGAATTATGTCTATTTTAGAGAAACAAAAATTATGATCGCGTTATTAAAACATATGTCAAACATATATTACATTACATTTATACACAGCTTCAGTCTCAGAAATACCTTTTTTTACATCTATAATTATAATAGTATCAATAACAATTAATGTTTTTCAAAAAATTTCAAAAAGTTAAAAACAAGTCAGCATTCGACACTAGTTAATTATAGACCAATTTGAACAAATTATCCAAAACAAAAAAAATTACAGAAAAATCCACATGCTACATGGATTGTCTTAAAACTATCTATTTTTTTTACATTATAGCGGAACCAATATAAAAATTATCTTTTTTTTTTTTACATGATAGTACAACCAATATAAATATTTTCTAAGTCAATTTTAAAGTAACTGGTGTAGAATATATACTTGTTCAAGTAACATGGTAGACTACATTATTTTTAAGTAACCATTGTAAAACATCTATATTGAAAGGATTTCTTAATAAATGAATTGCAAAATTATATAAACAACTTGACTAGAGCTTGATGTTTTGAACTCTCCAATTTCTTTTCTCTTTTTCCAATGATTTTTTTTAATGGTTTCTTTTTTGACCTAATTACACAACAACTTAAAACACCCCTCTACCAAAAATTGATTTGTTTTTTCTTCATTTCTTCACAAATTTTCTCCAACCCTACCCACTAGACCACTTCTCCAATAAGGACTAGAGTTGTGTCCTAGGTTAAATGATATTGCCCATCACATGGTTAAGTTAAAATCTTGCTCGTGAAAGACCTATTAAAATTGCACCGTTAGATATTATTATAATATAAAAATGATTTGGGTAAGATGGATCACATAGAAGATAGAATCTCAATAAATAGTGGCATATAATTATAGTTGTATTAATATTTAAATTAATCTCCTCGTTGGAAAAAACAATTTGTTGAAATTTTTGCAAACAAATGCATGAGGTGAGGGAGAAAGAGATGTTTAGTGGCATCCCTTACATAGAGGGAGCCTCCACCATGTCTACTTTCATCGCTGGCATAGCTTCTACAAAACTAACAATTAGTTCATATATATTATTGTTTTTGGAGAAAATTGATTTTAGAGTTTAAATATAATAAAATAATTATAATTTTATTACTTAGACTGATCACCTTAAATATGTTCATTTTCTATGTCATGAAAATGTAAAATAATTACATAAAATAAGATATTTTTTGGAATTACTTGGATTAAAAGCATAATTTATATATACATACTTTTGGTTTCTGGTTTTATAAGTTTTCACAAACTAAAAACAATGTCCCATATACGTTTTATAAAACATATTTGATGTATGGAAATAAAATAATTGATACACATTTTGGAGCATGTTAATTTTATAAAAATGAATTTTAAAAACATTAAGATTTTTAAAGTATTTCACTTTATTAACTATATGTGATCAATCAGTTGGTGTGTGAGATTGTTTCCAAATTAATATCTATTTAACTTGCCGATCGAAACAAAGAATTATTTAACTTAATTTTTCTCATACATGATTACTTTTCATGGTTATATTGTTTTCAAAATGAGTTTTAATGGTGGTAAAAGGAAACGTTTTTTGTGATTTTAATTATCTGATGTGATAGGATTATTAACTCGTAGGTTTATAGACTTGTAATAATATATAAAACTTAGACAATATCAGACAAACTTGATTAACTTTTTCTAATTGTCTTGATTAAAAAAATGTGATTCTGTATCATTACAATGCAAAATTATCGCGAATAATGTGACCTAACACATGGTTATGCAAATTGCAAGGCAATTAAGATAGAATTCTTGAAGGGCAGACTCAAACTATGTATAAAATGTACTTTAACTGAAGAGAAATATTTTATTAAGTAAAAATTTTATAAATAGAAATTTTTCGTTATTCAAATTTTAGTTTTTTATTATTATTATTTTAAATTTAAACTTTTCTAACATTATGAGTTTATCTTTTTTAAAACTTATTAAATTGATGAAAATAATAAATTTTGAAGGGAGTTAGTGTTAGTGATTATATAATGAACTTTAAGTTTATATTTTATATACTCAAAGTTAAACACAATTTAATATTGTATTTTATTTTTCCTATACTATTGTAATATGGTGTTACGAGGTTTAGGTTAAATTTTTAGTGAGAGTGTGGATGTATTGAGGGTCAAAAGAAATGAGAAAATTGTTTATGTGTTGTAAATTTCACATATTGTTATTTTGTAGTTGTCAATATTTCTTTCGTTTTAGAATTTTCAAATTATATTCTTTTTGTTGATCGTATTTCTTTATTAATAGAGTGATTATTAGAAGTAAAAAACGTTGATGTTTTTTATGATGACATGTTTTTTTTCCTTCAAAATCCAACCTTGCTTTAGTGATATTAGCCTAAACTAAAAGATATTTTTCTTGAAATTTAGTTTAAAGCAAGATTTATTTTATTTTATTGAATTTTGCATATGAGTAATTTGTATGTTTAGGAATATGTATTAGCATGTGGGACTTGACGAGAAAAGATGATTTTTTTGTTAGTATAAGGTTATAATAATAATTTTGGTTTGATATTTATGAGTTTTAAACATGTTTCAGCTTCTCGTATGAAAATATGATTTATGAGAATTTTGTTTTTTAATAACTATAATTTTATGTAAGAGAAGTTAATTAGACATTGATAGCACTTAGTGTAGAAAATTTGTACTGATGAATGTGACTTGGCTACATTATTCTATTTTATGCATGATGACATTTTTAAATGAATTGTGGATTTTTTTTGTTATTGTTGGGAATAATCTAAATACAAGTATAAGTCTCACTTTAGGTACAAATGACAAAGTTAAATATCATATAAGAAAAAAAAATACTCATAAACTCAATGTATCTATGTTTTAGATTAAAAGTGGAGTGAATATCTTATGTGAGTTTGATTATGTAACATTTATATAATTTCTCCCTAATAACCTTCTTAAAATGAAGAAAAAAAATCTATTAATGAAATCAAAGTTGATGGTTCAATAACAACAACAATAACATAACACAACAACACCATAACCACAACAAAAGTGGTATAAGTATAATTATTTGATATAACTTTGTAAAAAATAGTAGATTGTAAATTTAATTCAATTTATTTGTCTTTATTTAAATGAATTATGTTATAAATAAAAATTAGTTATGAATGATGAATTGTGAAATGTAAGTTGATATGAATTGATGGTTGATGATGTAATGTTGACGTAGTATTTATTAAGGAGGTAATTATATATATATATATATATATATATATATATATATATATATATATATATATATATATATATATATGTGGTAGTGGTGGATTGTATTCAATTGGTAATATATTTATCTTTAACTCTACAATTTAATGGACTCAATAGAGAAATATATTGGATGTTGAGAATCAATGGTTGTTTCTTTGAGTCAACTTGCAATTTGAAACAGAATTGAGTTTTCTAAGTCATAGAAATTTACCTTACATGAGTAGATAATGTTTATTGTCTTTGTCAAGTGTCATAAAAGCATGATAGTTTGACAAGTTTAGCATTTAAAGTCTGAATTCAACACATTGGTGTGTCTTCCAAAAGTTGTCAAATTTTTTTTTTTGTTATGAGATTAATGAGATGTAAGTGTAATTGTTTATAGGTTGTAACATGAGACAGATAAACATTTGAGTTTGTATGTATGAATTAATATGTTATTAGTGTAAATGTTATGCTAAAGATGAATTGTTTGGACTTGATATATATTTGGATGATTTTATATTATTAAAAATCGTTGAAGTATTAGCATACTTTTTTGTGTGTGTGTGTGATTTGTGTAGTAATCTAACTTAAATGGTCATCTAGTAAGTGCGGTAGATGTGATTTTTAATTTATGTTATAAATATTTTTTGATTTTGTCAATGTATATAAATTTATATGAAGAAGGAATTTGATTATTTTGAATTGATTTTTTTTTTATATATTAGGACTGTAAAAGTATTATGATGTTACATCTCTCCTTCCGTATTTTTACACACGTTTTCTTATAATTTAGAGAAAAATGTTACTATAATATATCACTTGTTAATTGTTTATATTAGTGCAATTTATAAAATTTCATGATGGAGAAATCATTTAAGTTTGGTGTTATTATGTTTTTTAAACCGTTAACAAAAAAAAGTATACTTATTTTGAGTTCTCTAAAATGTATCATTTGTTAATTATTTATATTTATATTAGTATGATTTACATAATTTCTAAGAATGTAGAAAACATTATGGAATTATTTTTTTTAAATATTTAAGAATATATATATATATATATATATATATATATATATATATATATATATATATATATATATATATATATATATATATATACTTACTTGATTCACGTATCATTTCAAATTTGTGACCTCAAATATCATATATGTTTTTCATTGAACTAAAGAATGACTTAGTCTTTAAGAATGTTGCTTAAGCAATATCCATACGTAGAAAATGAGTTATTATATGTCTTATTCTCGCTTGGATTGAATAAAAATATGTTGCTTGTGTGAAAAAACAACAGTAAAAGTGATAAAAATCCTCCATGTTATCTTGCTTGAATGAAAATATATAAGAAAAGAATTTCATGTAATTACTTAATTCTTTTAAAATCTCCCAAAACTTAATTATATTTGTTCAGACAATATTTACTAGTGCAAAAACAGCGTATAACAGCACGCGTTCAACGTTCAATCACTGAATAGTCAACGTTAAAAATGATCGATGACATTTTTGTAAATAAATGCAATTGTAGAACATTTATTCAATTCGACATTATATGATGGTAATTATTTAAACCAGCGTGTCATTCTCTTTCTTCTTCTTTTAAACCACCAATAGTATGTCCAATCCTGTAGACGTCCAATTCTGTAGGGGTTCGACGTAATATTTGTCAGTCAAAAGCCAAAGAGTCACCATTTTTAATTCTTTTTTCTTTTTTCTTTTAAACAACAAATAATACGTCGACTTCTGTAAGGGCTTAGTTTAGTGGTAAAAGTGCGATTCGTTTCAAGGACCCCTTCAAAGTTAAGGGATCCCCCGTTTGATTCATATCCCGATCAAAAACTTTATTTTTTATAATTAAAGGGACTCCTTTATACCCCTCGATGAATGATTTGCGATATAATATACATTATTGTAATTTGGATACAAGAAGAATCAAATCAAATTTGACAAATTGAGTTCTAAAATTATGAAACATAAGTTTTTTGAATTGGATCTAGAATCCGAATTTTTTTAGTATTACTAAAGGATCTATGGAGAGAAATATACAAAGTTTCTTTCTAATCGTAACTAAATCTTCCATTTTTTTTGCATAGTAGAAATTGAAGCAAAGTAGCTATTAAACGATTCTTTTAGTTTACTAGAGACATCAACATTTTTTTAGCTCGACGGAAATTTTATTCTTTTCCTAAAGATTTTATGAAATAGAAATAGAGAACGAAGTAACTAGAAAAAAAACATACATTGTTAGAATATTGCTCTTCTAGAGGGATCATCTAAAAAACAAGATATTTGAAACCTATTCATACAAAAAGGCTGACATAGATGTTATGGGTCAATTTTTTTATTGTCCATCTCTTCATTCCGTAAAGGAGCCAAATGAAACAAAAGTTTCACGTTCGGTTTTGAATTAGAGACGTTAAATCAAAATCATGAATCAACGTCGACTATAACCCT
This sequence comes from Vigna angularis, assembly GCF_016808095.1. Classification (NCBI taxonomy): domain Eukaryota; kingdom Viridiplantae; phylum Streptophyta; class Magnoliopsida; order Fabales; family Fabaceae; genus Vigna; species Vigna angularis. The sequence continues at coordinate 10,314,556 of NC_068973.1, read as the reverse complement.
TAGCCTTCCAAGCTAACGATGCGGGTTCGATTCCCGCTACCCTCTTATATTTTATTCTATTTCAATCTATCTTTTTTCTTCTAGAATGAATCTAGAATTCTTAAAGAATTTGTCAATTCTTCATTTTCATTTCTTAATTTAGTTTTAGTTATATATATTCAATTATATTCAATCAGCCATAAGCCAAAAAGTAACCCATTTTTAATTCTTTTTTTCTTTTTTCTTTTAAACCACATATAGTACGTCGAATTTTGTAGGAGCTTCGACGTATTATTTGTCAGTCAAAAGTTTTCCCTTTTTAATTTGAGCGGGAGATTAAAAATTCATTCACTTTATCTTAGCGCGCAAGACCCTCTTCTCTTCTCAAACTTTTCTTAAACGAAGTTTGACGACCATCACATGTAATTTTTCTTTCATTTGATACAAATGCATGTTAATTAACTACTTTATGTATAATTTTCGTTTGTTTTGACCGATTATTTTTGTGTTCTTGTCCTTCATAGGCGCATTCTGCTTTCTCTCTCACGGGTGAAGACACTTTATTCCGACGAACCCACCTTTTGAAGGTTAGTTTTCGTTTTCGTTTTGAAGAACTTATTTGTTAAACTTGTTTTTTGTTGTTTTTTGTTCAACTTGTTTGTTGTTGTTATTTGGTTGAACTTGTTTGTTGTTGTTGTTTGATTGAATTTGTTTGTTGTTTGTTATTGTTGTTTGTTGTTGATAATATACTACACGTTCATAGTTCATGCTTTATAAAATACCAAAAGCTGAAATTTATTGTTTTTCTGTTTTTTAGGTCTCGTAGAGTTGTAAAAAAGGATTACAATTAATTAAAAAAATCAAAAAATTGTTTAACGTTGAATATTAACAAAGTTCGATGTCAATTTGATTAACGTCGAATTTGTTAAATTTGATGTCAATTTAACGTCTTCTGATATAACGTCGACCTCGAATTCGACGTGAAAGACCAAAAAAACAACGACCTTATACAATATTTTTATTTTTGTACTAGTGATTAACCAATTTAAACAACATTTAATATTACAACACAAATTCAAAAAATATTTATAAATAGTTTAGTTCAAAATACTACTTCAATCCTAAGAATAGTATAAAATTTTAATAATTTAAAAGTAATTCAGTCATATAAAAATTCAATTCAATGATCAATATTTCCACATATAGCCAACAAAAAAAAATACATAGGTTTCATATTCTCAATCATCCCACATAATTAGTCAAATCTAACATTATTCACAAAAAGATTAATTAACAACTTTTTATAACATAAGTTAACCTTACACAATTTAAATCATCTTCAAACATTCAATTTCAATTGACATTCAAATCCACACCACAAATTTGAAATCAAGTAAGTTTATTAACTTGTGTGACATGGAAATTGCTTGCACTACATGGCATCAAAATTTAAGAGACCTTTAAAAACCAAATAATAGAAAACACCATTCACAATTTAGAAGAATGCTCACACTTGTATAGGAAAGAAGAATTTAGAAGAAAACAAGAGTGCAAGAATTAAACCTGAACTTGAAAATTCTACATCATGCACTTTCCATTTAATAATTAAAACTTAAAAAATACCTTTTAGCCTTTGAAATGTAGAAAATCTTACAATTACATTTTTATATGAAGCTTGTAGAACATTTTGTTATTAAAAAAAGTTTTAAGAACCAATTTAGTAACAAATCTTTACCTATAATGTTCTGAATTTATTTTATTTTATTTTTACATATTTAGAGATTAAGTTGTATTTTTTTCTTTTAAACACTATATTAACTATGTCCCACAAGTTGAAGTATAAATAATATCTTATTGTTGTTAACCAAAACCTACGCAATAACATACATCATCATTAAGAGGGAAAAGGACATAATTTATTAGGCGAGAAAAGTACACAATTTAACTATAGTTTAAGCCTTTAAACTTTATAAGTTTTTTGAACTTATACAAAACGTGAACTTTTAACAATCTATTTGACTTGTAAGGTTCTTTGAAACCTTAATTTACAATAAAATATTGTAAATATATTACCAAAACTATCTCTAAATAAGTCTATGGGTCTAAACTTGTAAGTCAAATTTTCTTAAAACATTTAAATAGATCAATAATATAAAATTTTAAAACACTATATCAAAAGTTTAATATAATAATTATTATTATTATATTTTAAGCTTACTTTCCGTATCTAATTAATATAATTATCTAGGATAGTCATAATATTGTGTATGACATTAATTTCTAACTAAGTGAAATGTAAAAATTTCATAATAGAATATAAAAAATAAAACTTCTACTATTATTAAAACAATTGAGTAACATTTCTTTAGATTAATGTAATCTTTATTAAGTAAGTGTGACATAAATAAACTTAACAAATAAATTAAGTGATAATTTTATTTAAATTTCTTTAACACTAACAACAATTGAATTTTCTAAGGAAAGATTATCCATTAAGTGAAGAAAGTGATGTTAGACATATTCAAACTCACATTGATGAACAATATGACAATCTATACCATATCCTTACCTACTTATCCAATTCACACTTAGCTTTAAATGCAATAAATATGAAATAATTATTAGTTCGCTGAAAAGAGAGAGAAGTTATTGCGAAATTAATAAGAAATTGTAAACGCTATTAATAACCAACATACAATTCTATGAAAACTTCTCAAATAGAAATAAAATGAAACATTATTTTTTTTTATCACTAACTTATAATTAAATAAGATGATTCTATTATGTTCTGCTACCTCCCTTCCACAAGAAAAACAATATTAAGTTGTTAAAAGAAATCAAATTAACTAATGTTCTCATTTCTAATGCAACATTAATTATTTTCTTCTTAATTATGCAAGAATATTTACCACTTGATTTTGCTTGGCTCATGTTTAAAAAAAAAAAAATCGAACCAAACCCACCTGATTTACGATGATTTGGTGGGTTTAGATGAAATAATACATTGTAAACATGAATCCATTTCAATTTTTTTATAATTCGAAACAAACCCACCTGATTTACAATGATTTGAGAACGAAACTAAAAGAAAAAATATTTTTTTTATTAAAAGTGAAAATATCAATCCATTTTAATCTTTTTAGAAATCTAAGATTGTTGCAAGAAAGACAAGTGAAAAATTATTTTGAATGGGATAAAGAATGTATTAACTTGATCAATATTTACGATAAAAATAATTAATGTTTCTAGTTTCATTCTTTTTGATGAATTGTAAATTATGCTTTAATAATGCCTTGTTTCATCCAATAAATATACATTTATATATTACTAACACATCTAAAATAAAAACTACATATAGGTAACACTTTATTCTGAATTATTTGAAAGCTTGAGAACAAAAATAGGAAAATTTGTGAAAATATATTTTGAGAATATTTGAAGTGGCTCCCACGACAAGAAGAAGCAAATCAACAAGTTGCATTCAGACAAGAAAATCTCTTCAAAGGGCTCACATGTGCAGTAGACAATGCATGATTCATCTAATCATTAACCACTAAAATAATTCAAAATTAAAATCTCTTTTTTATTTTTATATTAAAAAAACAGCTAAGAAAAAACCACCGTCTATTTTGGTGACAACAAATCATTTTGATAATTATATAGGTTTCTCCGATGTAATTTATGTCGGCTAGTTTTCAACTCGACTTACTACTTAGAACTTGGTTCACCAGGTTGAATCCGTGGTAAGCCAGGTTGGTTCACAAACCCACCTAATTTAATTTAATTATTTATTATTTTGTGTTTCAATATTATTAATTAACATTTTTTTAATTATAATGTAGATGATGATACAGAAGAAGATGTTTCAAGAGAGAAAAATATTATAGATTTATTCATTCAAGATTCTAATATTATAGATGCATAAGTGATACAAAAATTATCAATATTAAAAACTTACTTGTTCGCCTTTTGTATATGTTTTTAGATTATGTTTGGATTGTATGATACTTTTGTTTTTATTTTGATTTGTCTTTGGAGTTTAACATTATTTTAGTGTTTAACATTATTTTAGTGTGACGCTTATTTAGATTTGAATTAAAAAAAATTATAACTTTTTTATTTTAAAAAAACTTATAATTAAATGAGTTAGTGAGTCAACCCGTCTAATCTACCAACCCATGGTGCATCGGGTTGGATTTGAAATTTTTTAGCTCACTAACAAGTGAGTCGGGTTAGGTTGACTCAAGGCTGTGTTCTTTTAAATAGATTTGAGAGAGATGATTTGGGGGAGATGATTTGAATGGATTTGAGTGAATTTGAGAGTAATTTTAATGTTGTTTTTTTGAGTGGATTTGTGGGTAATTGAGAGTGGATTTGAGGGTAAAGTTTGTGAGAATTAGTGTAGGATTTGATTGATGTGATAGATTTAAAAAATTAGTTTAATTGGTAGAAATTAAAGATTACCAAAATACCCCTAGTTATAAAAGTAATATAAAATATTATTTATTAATATTATATTTAATTATAAAAATGTTTATAAAGAATAAAAAATTAACATTAATTATTAAAAATGTTTACATTAATTTTTTATCTAAAAACTAATTTTAAAAGTCCATCCACGTATTTCTTAAAATTGAAGGAAATTTGTGGAGCATTTTTAGCTACGGAGGAGTTGGTTAAAAAAATTTATTTGAAGGTGTCATGTTGGAAGCAACAGTCGTTTATTAATCTTGATTGTGATAGTATTATCTTTTTAATATAATAAATATTAATGTATAATAAAAATGAATGTAGAGTTTGAGAACCCTAATTGGTGTTGCCATATGATGATGCATCCAATCCAATACTTGCCAATATAGGAGTTAGGAATTGAATAAAATAGATTGGGAACCGAACAGGACAGGGGATCGAATACAAATTAAAAGGAATCGAATACACCCTGATTCACTTTTTGCGGAACCGAATACCCCTTCCCTGTATCCGAATATGCTATGCTTTGTGACTTTCCCATCTTCATTCTTAATTTTCAACCATGGGTATTTTAAAAACCAATGAGGGCAAACATGAGATTTTACTTCAAATCACTGCAAATTTCACCATGATAGTGCGGAACCGAAAACGAGTGTATCTCGCAAATCAGCTTAATTACATCGTTGCAAATCCCACCAAACGAACACAATTTAAATTGTTATTCTCGCTCGCAAGTTCGCATGAACAGTAAAATCTGTTCATGCGAACACAGCGTAAGTAACCAACCTGTGATGAGTCAGACCAGATCGAGTCGGATTATCCGTTTTGACAGCTCTAATTATAGGTGTGTAGACATGATTTTATTATACAATAGTAATGTTTTTTAAATAAGACTGTACCTTGCAATTTGTAATACTCAAGTAAAGTTAACTTGGATGGAGTTACATTTATTTTTTCAAAATTTTCAAATAATGAGGTCATTGTTTTCATCATTATTAATCGAACCATGAAATTTTCACGAATGAAAAAAAAATTGAAACAGAAAAATTCTTTTATCAATGATTTGACATGTCGATCAACTTTATAAATTGATATATATATTTTCATGAAAACTCATATATAGGAGAGTTGGGAGTGGGACATGTTGTTTTCGTCCTTCATGTATTTCTTTATATTTTTTATTTCTAGATTTCAAGTTCTAAAATATGCCACTATTATTATTATTATTCACAATGGTGTTTTCTAATTTGAACATAAAAATCGGAAAAAATTAGGTTTTGTTATTGTCCTTCAAATGAACTGAATTGATTAAGTTGTGGAACATAAATGTGCACGTTCCTTTCCCATTTCTTTAACTCTTTTATTTTTTTTAAGAAAAAGGTACCTTTTTTCAATTCGTATTAAAAAAATGAGGTAACTAACAATGACCATTTATACTTATTAATGGCTATAAAGTTTGGTTAGAAAAGTCTAACTTGCCTAAGAGTAAGAAAAGTCTAATTCATAAACTAATTCTTTTAATATTTTCACATGATATCATTATGATTTTATAAGTAATTTTCTTTTGCAAATAATCTAAACCGATGAAAAAATCATGGTGATGCGATGATTTCAATATCGACTACCATTAATCGAAGCATGTTATCAAAGACTATAATTTTGTGATTTCATTTAGCATTATTTTGATTATTGAGAATAAAAGTACTTAACGAGGGGTAAAATTAAAAGGTTGAATTTTTTTGGCAGTATTTGATATTTTTAGATAAAGGGGATGAAGAGAATTGAAAGTGGGTGGTTGGTTAGAAATGTATAAAAGTATTATTTGAGAGATAAAGAGATAAAGAGAAGAGAAGGAGGGTAAAAGAAAGGTATCACGGAACAGTACGGATTGTACCTTGTTGGGGAAGTGGCGAAGGGACAAAAGTCACGTGATGTGATGATGGTATTGTTGGACAGTTGCACTAGTACAGCCTAGTTCTACCAAACAAACACGTTTGATTGGCCATCAGACAATAGGGATTATTACCACACACATGTCTCCACAACAGTGGGCCCCTTCTTTGTCTCACTCTCCCTCTCCTATTTCCCCCAACTTGCCTGCCGTGCAGTGCAAATATTGTAATCCTCAAACAAACACCATTCTTCCAATACTATCCTTTTTTCAGAATCCAAATTGATACTGATGGATGTAGTGCTCGCTGAGTCGGAAATTTTAATGTAAAAGGATTCTTGAATTTTGTAATTCTATTGGGATGTTTTCTATGTTAAAAAAGGGTAACAACACTTCAAAGTACTTCAAGTAGTTACGAAGAATTGATGGATTTTTTAGTGCTTTTTTCATTATCTAAATTATGTTATTAGTTTTCTCTCCTTTTTCTTTTTAAATCGTGTAAATGGATATTTGTCAAAGATATTCTAACATTCAAGTCAGTAATATAACCGAACAGTTAGCATAATAAATTATGCATATATATATATATATATATATATATATATATATATATATATATATATATATATATATATATATATATTGTATAATAATTCTAAAATCATACGTGAGATCTTTATTTAACTAGTTGTAATGGATCTTTACTTTTCGCTGACCTAATCACAGTTCAATAACACTTTAATTTGCATTAGGAGCTTAATGAGTCATTATTACTAATAATCTGACCATACTGTTAGGTCATATTGGATATGGCCTAGGTCTCAATGGACGACCTAGAAAGACGGCTTTGGAGGACGGCCTAGTAAAAGTTTAGCCTACATCAGCCTTGATTGAAGGTTGATCTGAGTTTACTTCAGCCAACTCAGTCAAGACGAAAGATTGGCCAAGTTGAACTCGACCAAAGATTAGCTTGAGTCGTTTACGATCAAAGATAGGCTCGAGTCGTCCCCACTCAAAGGTCAACTCGAGTCATCCTAAAGATCAAATGTGTCAGTCATAGCAAAAGAACAAGTCAACTTCGAACAAAAGTCGACCAAGTTGATCTTGATTAAAGGTCGGTCGAGTTGGTCCCTTCTAAAAATCAACTAAAACATTTCGGATGAAATTTAGTCAAATTAAAATCAACTCACGAAAATCAATTAAGTTAATCAACCTAATTAATCTAATCAAATATCAATCAAGTCAGTCTAAATAAAAATTATTCAATCAATCCAACTGAATATCAATTGAATCAATCCAACAAAAAATAAATCGAGTTTTCCCATCAAATATCAACAAAGGTTAATCAAGTTATGATGAGCCAAATCATTCTTGAACCGATCATATGAATGCACCAAAAACTTTAAAATCTCGATTTGTTTCAAGGTTTCTTCTCGTTAATTTCAAATATCTTTTTTAACATTTCTTAACCTTTTCACTAATTTCTCTTAATTTTCCTTGAAGCTTTCACCATCGTTATTATGACCTTCTTTTAAAGCTTTGAATATTTCCAATGTAAGTTGTACGTGGAGAAGTAATGTGAGAAGAAGAGACGAAGAGAAGAAAGTGACACCTAAGTAATAAATGTGTTTGCGTGACACTTAGCTGCTGATGTAGAGTTCTATTAAGAGTTTCACTACCAAATTAAGGCTACTTATTTAAGGTTCCATTTCCATGAATATTTTAGTCAAGGGTCAACCGACTACCATTTCATCTTTCACAAAGATATTTACTCTTTTTTTATTATGAAAAATAGAAAATACAAAATAAATGAGATTATGTCTCGCAGGAAAAATTCAAATAAAATTGTATTACGTCAATATTTTAACTTTTTTTTTAAATTTTCTTAGAATTAACAGTTTCAATCGATACTCTGTAAGTACATGAAATATGAAGTGGATTTTGCTTGTAATTAAATATGAGTAAAATATTAAACTTGTTGATTCAATATTCAATTTAACAAAAAAATTATTTATTAGAAAAGCCTAACTCAACCCCACAAAACCGACTTGTAAGATGAGGTTTGCACCTCACTTGTATATTATAAATTGGTCTTATTTCTAGTCGATGTGGGACTTCCAACACACCCCCTTCACGTTGAGGTATAGACATCTCGTGCGTGATAGTAGAAATTGGATGGTTCGATAGCGACCCGACAATGGGTGGATCACTCATTAATTTCTACTATCATGCACGAGATGTCTATACCTCGACGTGAAAGGGGTGTGTTGGAAGTCGCACATCGACTAGAGATAAGACCAATTTATAATACATAAGTGTAAATCTCACCTTACAAGCCGGTTTGTGGGGTGAGTTAGCTTAAAAATCCACTTTCTAATATGGTATCAGAGCTATGGTTATAGCCTATCGTAACAAGTTTTAAATGGGCATTTTTGTTTCCACCCGTTGTCGAACCGCTATCGGACCATCCATTAATTTCTACTTTCTAACATTATTTGTGTTCCAACTGAAATTGAAACACGTCACTTAACTTTATTCTATTTATTTATTGTATTTTTTAATTTAACAGGAAATCCTTCATTTGCACGAACAATTTTACAATTTATTCATTAATACTTGGACCTTATTAAAAGATAATTAATTTTTTGATTAATTTTCTTGGCTTGTGCCAAGTACTTATGGGAAGAATAAACGATGTGGGCCATTCAACAAAACGTGGACGTATTCTCAGCTTCAAGTTTGTGAACTGTGATAAGCCATAACGTGGTAGAAATACCTACCACTACCGAGCGCTACCGCTTTCAAGAGAGTGCATTGGAAGAATCCAAGGGATAAATCTAAGATGGTTTGTGTATATATATAAGTTTCATTAAGTTTTTTTTAGCTGGTACCTTTTAATAAGTATATCGAATTTTAGTAGATAAATTACTTCCACATATTATCGATTTTAAATTTTAATATTAAAGGTATTTAATTAATTTATATTATCAAAGATTTAAAAAAAAACAAGAAATCCCTCAAACTCTTATTCATCCCTTTTTTCATCCCTTATTTCTTTTAACTTTTTCTCTTTCATCTCTCTCACTCTAACTTTCTCTTTGTCGTTCGCAAAAAAAAAAAATCAAAAACACTTACCTAACCCTAATCTATCTTCCTCATTTATCTAATTTATTTCTCTCTCGTCTCCACACTCTCTCTCACCCACACATAATAGCCCGCGACACCGCAATTTGTTACTCTTACTCTATTCGTTCATTTGTTTTCCACTTTAATAAAAAATAATTGATGAAGTTGATGTTGATTTTTGATTGGAAGGTTGTGTTATATCTTTACCATTCTGATTGTTATTAAATTTAATTTTTTAATTTTAGAATTAGTAGTTTATCTCCAGGGAGATTTGATATTTTGACTTTTGTCCGAAAATATTTTCCAAAAGAGAAAAATCGTTATGTGGAAAGGAGATTCCGGAAGAGGTAAGTCGTTGTTCAAAAAATGGATTTTTGAAGTCGGCTCTTAAAAATAATTCTAAAAACATATTTTACGCTGAAAACAATATTTTAGAATATACTTTTCACCTTCCTACATATAACCAACGTCAAAACACAACAAAAAATGAAGCTCCTGCACATCGTACTAAATGATTTAACATGAATAAATTATTGAAGAGTTATGAACAGAGAAAATTGTTGTTGTTGAGTCTGTCCCCTTATTAAAAAAAGAGACTACTGCTCGCTCGTTCCCTTTCGAATGTTTTATATTAACAAGGATATTTTCATTTCATTTTTGTAAAAAGAATAAAAATATTCTAACAAATTACACATCTTCTAGATTTGAGCAGATTGTAGAATATTGAGTAGTTTCAACTAATTAAAAATCAACCACAAATTAGTAAACTAGTCATAATAACCTATTAGCTCTCAGTTTGATCAGAACATTGCTTTCCAAAGCACATCACATCATGTAAGTTTATTTTAAACAATTCACATCTCCAACTTGTTAAGTCAATATAAACATGATGTTGTCATTCTAATTTATCATTTGCCGCAGAAGTGAAATTAAGAAAAACAAAACGCACTTAATTTCAAATTGGAATTTAATCTTGATAAATTTGTTACCATCACGCTCATAGTTTAAATTCTACTCCTTTCATTTCTATGATTTTATCAAAATTATAAACATGATGTTGTCATTCTAATTTATCATTTGCCGCAGAAGTGAAATTAAGAAAAATAAAACGCACTAATTTCAAATTAGAATTTAAAATTAATAAATTTGTTACCATAACGCTCATAGTTTAACTTCTACTCCTTTGATTTCTATGATTTTATCAAAATTGGTATTAAGAAACTGAAAGCTTTGCAACTAAAGATAAACTACTAATTCTAAAATTTAAAAACGAAATTTAATAACAATTAGAAGGTAAAAGATATAACACGACCCTTTAATAAAAAGTCAACATCAACATCATCAATTATTTTGTTATTAAAGTGAAAAACAAATGAACAAACAAAACAAGAGCAACAAATTGTAGTGTCGCGGGTTGCTGTGTGTGGATGTGAGAGAGGATGAAGATGAAAGATAAACAAATTGGATAAGTGAGGAATGTGGATTAGGGTTAGGTGAGTGTTTCTGATTTTTTTAGTTGGGGCTACTGTAAGGATGACAGAGAGAATGTTGGAGTGAGAGAGATGAAAGAGAAATGGTGGAGAGGAATGAGGGATGAGAGAGAGATGAGTAATGGTTTGAGGGTTTCTTGATTTTTTTAGTTTTGATAATGGAAATTATTCAAATACAATTGACCTTAAAACTTAGAATCTATAATATATGAGGTTGTTTTTGTCTACTAAAACCCAATACACTTTATTAAAATGTACCAACTGAAAAGAGAGCTTACATATATATATTGTATTATATGACCGTCCGAGTAGTCATAAACTGAGCAGTCGATCATCTAATGGCAACATGATCAATCGGTTAGGGACAATAATTAACCGATAATTAATGAGAGCAATAAAAGTCATTAATGAATATTAGAGCAATAAAAGTAAATAATACGTAATTATTGAAAATCATAAAAGTCATTAATTAATAATTAACGGGTCAAACCTAGATGGAAGCTCATTACAAAGTCTATAAATATAGGTTTGACTTTGAGGTAGAGGATACCTTTTTTGATAACTTATTTTTATTACAACATTATTAAGCAAAGTCACTAGCTTGAGCGTCAAAGTGCTTTTTGCAGGTCACTCTTTGACAAACTGAACGACTCAAGAGGAATCAAAGACTATTTGACAACCAAAGTTTGGAAGCATAAGATTATTTGGACAAGGAAGTCGTCCCTTGACCCCATAAATTGAAACATTTTAGTGCCTATTGTGGGGTCGAGGACAATAGAAGAAATCCAATGATGACCACAAGGAACATGGGAGAACAATAAGATCCGATGGAGTTAGTTAGGGAAATGTTGCGATAGATGCAGGAAATGCAGAGAAAAAATGATGCTGAGATAACAACTTTAAGGGTCAAGCGTTCCGTTGAACAAAGGGAGCAGTTCGCCCAGAAATTAGTTTCACTTGCTCCCACCCCTTCAAGGGAGAATAATCAGGCTGAGTAACCGAGCACGTATAGGCAAGAAGCAAGCAGCGCAACAACCAGGACAACTCATTGTGTTTAAACCGTTCAAGTAGAGGGATTGTTGTCGTTTACTACTGCGATGATGGAGGCATTAATGCCACAAAAGAAAATGCCCCCGAATTTTAAGAAATATGACGGATCAAATGACGTGAACGAGGACCTACGCTCCTTTCTAAACACCATGGTGTTTTACTTATCAAGTGACTCGATGTGGTGTCGAACATTTTCTTTATTAATGAAGGCAAAAACATTGGCATGATTCAATACTTACCCCTGAACAAGATGGATTGCTTCGCCACTATCCGTACATTGTTTGACAGGCAGTATGCCTCCAACAGAGCTCTAAGTCTTTCTTAGCTGTCACTGATCAATACTAAGCAAGAGAAGGATGAGTCGTTGAAAGACTTTATGGATAGTTATAACAAGACCACTCGACAAGTGAAAGATGTGAGCCAAGAGTTTATACTCAACAACCTGTTGACGACATTGAAACCAAAGGATAATAGAAAGAGGTCGCAGCTTCATCGAGTGGAGGGGAGCGGAAACACGACAAGAAACCACTCAACAGAAGGGACAAAAAGGGTAGGTTGAAACCAAAGGACCTTCCCAAATTCAACCAGTACACACACCTTTGAACTCTCCCAAGGCAAGAATCCTAAAGGAGGCGTTAAGTGCTGACCTCCTTCCCTCTCTAAAGAAAACGCCAACACCAAGAAATGTCGACAGTAAGAAACACTACCAATACCATCAAAATCTTGGACACATAACTGAGGAATGTGCTACACTTTGGCACAAGATAGAAAAGTTGATCCGAGCGAGTCACCTCAGGAGGTATGTGAAAAGCGAGCGGGTGGAGAGAAGTCTGCCCTTGTAGATGAAGACCTGATCGTATCCCTAGTTAAAACGAACATCGGTACGACAATAAACACGAAAGTCGTAGTCGAAGCCGAAGCCAAGACCGCCCGCTCTACGACCACATAAACACGATTTTTGGAGGATTTGTGGGTAGAGGATCATCTATATCCGCACGTAAAAGGCACCTTAGGGGCTTAAAAACTGTTTATCACGTGGACCGAAAACAGAGAACGATGTCTGCAATCACTTTTTTGGACAAAGATTTCCACGCCCTGAATTCTGATCAGGACGATCCGATGGTCATAACAACGAAGATAACTCGTTACACCATAAGTAAGCTGTTGATTAACCAAGGAAACTCAATTAATATCCTCTATTAAAAAACCTTCCAAAAGATTGACTTATTGGAAGACCTGATCATTCCTTACAATGAGCAGATTGTTGGGTTTGCAGGGAAGCGAGTGAATATTAGTGCATATGTAGATTTAAGGATTTGTATGGAGATCTATCGGGATGTGAAGGAGATGAGCATGAGATACCTCTTGGTAGAAGCTAACACTTCTTATGATGTGCTGACAGACAAGCTGTGTTTGAACGCCTTTGGAGTGATTGTTTCAACACCTCATTTGACTATGAAATTCCCGTCAGATAAGGCGACAATTTGTACGATTTAGGCTCATCAAAAGACAGCTCGAGAGTGTTATGTATTGGGATTAAAAGTTGAACTCGTCAACCCCTAGCAAAGAATCAAATGCTTAGAGGCCGCCATGACAAACCTAGACCTACGTGCCAATACCAACGATCAGATGGAATCCTTGGGGAGGTGAAACCATTTAGCCTAGGACGAATGAACGAACAGGTGAAGTTTGTCAAAATCAGCCTCATGAAGACCTAAGAAAGTGTTATAGGTAAAGTGTTGATATCCAATGTTGACTATTTGCGTGGACTACTACGGACATGTCTGACATACATCCGAGCATTATGTCTCATAAGCTAATTCTGTTTAGAGAAGTACGTCCGGTGGCACAAAAGAAGAGGAGGTTGGGCGAAGAAAAGGTACGTGCGAAAAATGTAGAGGTTAAGAAGCTCCTAGAAGCGAGCTTCATTCACGAAGTCAAGTCTACTACATGGTTGGCCAATGTAGTAATGATTAAGAAGGCAAACGATCAGTGAAGGATGTGTACGAACCTCACCGATCTAAACAAGGCATTTTCTAAGGATACCTACCCTTTCCCAAGTATTAATAGTCTTATAGATTGGGCCTCTGATTACCAGGTACTTAGCTTCCTGGATGCTTATTTCGGATACAACCAGAATTCAATGTTTTCACCCAACAAAGAGAAAACGACTTTCATCACCGAACAGGCTAATTATTTGATATGATGTTATGCCTCTCGGACTTAAGAATGCAGAAGTCACATATCAGCGTTTTAAGGATAGAATGTTCCATCATCAAATTGGAAAAGTGCATGGATGTCTATGTGGATGACATGGTCATCCAAAGTCGTTCCGTGGAAGGCCATGTGAAGGACCTACTAGAAGTATTCGAGCAAGTCCGTAGGTCGGGATGCATTTGAACTTGGCCAAGTGTACCTTCGGAGTTGCTATAGGGAAATTCTTAGGCTTCATGCTGATATCTCGAAGAATTGAGGCAAACCCAGACAAGTTTCAGGCAGTGTTGGAGATGTGGAGCCCCAGAATCTGAAGCAAGTACAATGACTGGTTGGATGTTTGACTTCACTGTCATGTTTCATCCCACGACTGGTCGAGCGTATCAGTCCAATCTTAAAGGTCATGAAGAAAAATACCTTAACTAAGTGGGATGAACACTGTGAAGTAGACTTCACAAAGGTTAAAAGCATATGGGCAATGGTGCTCGTCATGGGCCGATCGATATCTGGCCATGAGTTACAACTTTACTTGAGTGTATTTGATACCACGATCAGCGCGACATTGATTCAAGAGATTTCGAAGTTCAAGTTGGTGTACTTCATCAGTAGAGTTCTTAAAGACATTGAGACAAGATACCAACATATAGAGAATGTTGCCCTATCTCTGCTTATCGCTTGAGGCCTTATTTCCAAGGTCATCAAGTAGTCGTCCATACTGATCATCATGTGGTAAAAATTTTGAGGAAACTAGATCTGGCATGATAGATCATAGACTGGTCGGTAAAGTTATCAGAATTTGATTTATGCTACGCATCACACAGCTTGGTGTATGGTCAACATTTGGCAGACTTTGCAGTAGAGTTAGCTATAGCAAAAGAAAGTTCCTCTCAACCCTGGAAACTTTTTGTTGATGGGTCATATGATAGACGAGGAGAGGGAGCAAGCATAGTTCTTGAAGGACCAAATAGCCTCGTAGTTGAACAATCCCTAATATTTCGATTTAAGATCAACAACAAGTAGGCCGAATACGAGGCCTTAATCGCCGGGCTCATGCTGACTAACGACATAGGCGCAATAACTGATGAATGTCGCACATACTCTTAGTTGGTAGTAGGACAAATGGATGACAACTTTCAGATTAAGGACGATCACTTGCTCCAGTACTTTCACAAAGCTAAAAAGCTAGAAAAAAACTTCAAAGCTTTAGAAGTGAAACATATACCAAGACATGAGAACGCCCACGCGCTTAACCTATCAAAATCAGTAAGCGACAAGGAAAAGAACCAGTTATCCTCAATGATAAAGCAGGTCATTTAAACCCTCCATTGAGTGTCTATCGGTCTCTACCATCTCAGACCAAATTGATTGGCGTGATTAAGTACGAATGCTAATGCAAAAGCAAGAAAAAAGGTAGGCTCTTAATCATGTGGATGCCAAGAAAATTGTCTGGTATGTTTTTATAGAAGATAAGCTTTACCGACGAGGTTTCTCTACTCCTTTACTAAAATGTATTTCTCACAAACAAGGTGCGTATGTGCTATGAGATTTTCACGGCGAAGTGTGTGGCATGCATACGGGATGGTGGAGGCTTAAAGCCTGAACCTGCAGGCATGTTACTGTTGGCCTATAGTGGAACATGATTATCAAACGTTCGTTCAAAAAGGCAAAGGCTGCCAAGAACATGATAATTATATCAATATACCTTCCGCCGAGTTGCATAACATTATCTCTCCTTGGCCATTCGCTTAGTGGGGAATGGATATTGTCGTCCCCTTTCCGATCAGACATGCGCAGAAGAAATTTCCACTTGTGGCTGTAAATTATTTTACTAAATGAGTAGAAGTTGAGCCCTTAGTTGTCATCATTGTGCAACAAGTTCAAAAATTCGTTTGCAAGATTGTTTGTCGCTTTGGCCTACATGTACGGTCATAACAAATAATGACCAACAATTCATCGATAAAAAAATGACCGAGTTTTACTAGAATTTAGGCATCACCAGCTCTGTTGAGCATCCTCAGATGAACGGTCAGACAAAGGCTGTGAATAAAATAATTGTGATTGAATTAAAGCGACGATTGGGAGACGCTAATGATTGATGGGTAGACGAGCTTCCAAAGGTTCTTTGGGGATATCAATGTTCACCACACGATACCATTGGGGAAACCCACTTTAAACTGACTTATGAAATACACATCATGCTACCAGTCAAGGTGGGAGAACCCTCCATCCAGAAAGAGCTTAATGGTATGAACCTCAATGAATAGAAACTTCATGCATAATTAGATACCTTGCCAGAAAGACGGGAGTTAGTGGCATTTCGGGTAGAAGTTCCAAAGAGAATGGTAGCACGAAGGTACAATACCAAAGTAAAGTCGAGGAGCTTCCTCGAGGTGGATTTAGTGTGGCAAAAGACCTGCGAAGCCTGAAGGAACCGAGCCCATGGTAAGTTGTAAGCAAATTAAGAAGGACCGTTCAAAGTTGTTGAAGATCTAAGGAATGACGCGTAGAAAGTAATGTCCAACACATGGAATGCATCACACCTTAAGTTTTATTTCAGTTAAAACTTTTGTAATGATTTCTGATTATTAATAAAACCAGACTGATTCAAAACCAAAGATTCTTGCAATTTATTTTGACAATAAGGACATCTACAACCTACACAACGTTCCTAGTGAATTCCTAGAGCTTACTGATCGGTGAGGAATATTCCAATGTGAACTCTCGTCGCTTTGTCATTCATCCAACCTAGAAACGTTCTTAGTGAACTCCTAAAACTCACTGATCGGTGAGGAACTTTCCAAAGTGAACTCTCATTGCTTCGATAGTCATACAGTTCAGAAAGCATTCCTAGAACACTTAGGTCGGTGGAAAGCAGAAAAACAAATCAATTGAAAAAAAACCTAAGTTACCAAACATAGACGAAGAGGCTGATAATAATAATTATAGCCAAGAGAAATTGAAATGTACAACGAGCAATTTAGGAACTTCATCAATTGAAAACGATGAAATAATAAGTTCTATTGCATATGCATAAGGGTATACAAAAAGAGGCCGGTCGGTAAACACAATGGTCAAATACTAAAAACCTTTTTTATCGAGCAACCAATTTACAATTTTACTTATAAAAATTAAAAACACAAAAAACCCCAACACCCTAAGAGGACCATCACTCCTCTCCACCATTCCCTTCTTCCTCCATATCTACGACGACAACCTCAACATGTTGGGGTTCTTCCAAGAAGGTCGATGGAACTTCATCGGCCTGTAGGAACAACAACGAGTTGGTCGTCGATCAACATTTTCATTACATCATATCCCTCGTGGTCCGTCGGCACGTCTAAAAAGTATGCGCATTGCATAATCCCCTTATAGAATTCGTTGACGTGCTCATTGTACACCTCGTCCCCAAAATACTTATTTTAATAAAGTATCTTAGCCTGCTCGGCAAAACGATCATCTCGTTTCACATTTAGGTCTATGTACAAGTCGCCCATTTTTTGAAGATCTAACTTTAAATCATCATTAGCCAGTTGGAGTGTTGATTTTCTTGACGGGCATCAGAAAGCGTGGTCGAGGCCGTCCGCCTATTCTTTTCGTCAACTTTTTTTGCTACCTCCAAGCATTTGTTGAGCTCCTCGTTTGCTTTCATGGCCACAACTAAAACTACTAGACGACCTAAAGTTTTTCTGCCGAGGCAATGCCCTTGGTAGTCCCAACGATGTGCAAATGTTTAATTGGACTGTACGAGAGGGCGCCACAACAACAACCTTTGGGAGAAGGGGACGATTGGATATGCCTTCCCCATATTTTTTCAATTCTCCCTTTCGCCTAGCAGCCATCATTGAAAAGGCACTAGTTTTTCCCGTCTCCATGTCAACAAAGAAATCAAAAAAACAAAACGAAACTTAGATAAGTTAAAAATGATAGTTCTAATATGCTACATAATAAAAAGGCTTACCAAAAACTCTAGTACTTAGAGCGTCTGAGCAAAGGAACCCGATGAGTGTGCGAGAGGAAGCCTTACGGGGTAGTTGGTTAATCATGTCGATCATCTCCAACTATACTGGCATCATAGCGAATTTGTACAAGCGGTTATTCTCTTGGGATGCTCGGTCCAGTACAAGGGAAACTTGGGTAGAGAATTATTGATAAAGAATTTCAGACGACCGACCTATGTTATTACAATTGTTTCCAATTTCTTTTGGAAATTTTTGTATGAAGTATTATAGAGGGTGAACAACGTCTGATCCTTCTCTGATATGAGAGATACCTAAGACTGACAAGGGTGCAACCAGGTGCGAAAGAAATATAGAAAGGAAGCAATTGTCGGTGTTAGGTCGAGGGCCTTACATACGACAACAAGTGATTGCATAAACGCCCACCTGTTCGAGTGCAGTTGAGTAAGAGCCATATTCAGCTCGTGCAAAACACCCATGTGTAAATAAAAAAGTGGAAGTTGAATGTACATCTTGCAAAAAATAATTGAATGCGCATAAAAGAAATTGGACAGATAGTTCTCCTTCCCATGGCATGAACGCTCGGTCCTCTTGCAAACAATGAGTTTAAAATATCCCTCATCTGCGGCCTCTACCACTAAATCCACCTGATCCAGGGACTCTTCCAACTCCTTGCTGGTATTAAAGTTGGATAAATAAAGCCCAACTTCGTGAGAAACCCAATCGTACCCCAGAACGGGGTGGCAAAGGATCAACTAACCCATCCCATTCAACCTTTGCATCTATTTCTATAACGATCACTACGCCCTCGTCAATCGGAGCCGCTTCATTATTTATGTGTGCGTGTGTGTGGCCACTTCCCCGTCAACCGAGGGCTCTCACCGCTTTGCTGATCCTAGAATAGAAGACCCAACAAACAACAAGGATTCTAACATGTCATTCGCGTACTCCTAGCCTTCACTCCCGACGGACTCCTCGGACAAAGAAAGCTCTCTAGTCCACATTATTATCTTAGAATGAAAAGAGAGATTTAACGCTTGATAGCAAAGGATAGAATAAATAAGAGGATGAAAATGATTGCGACCCCACTCCTTATTTATAGTTGAAAAAGTAGCTTTCGCTAACGCATCTCAATCGTTAAAATCAGCCTGATCTAACGATCTACAACATGCGACCTTTCATTTCACGCATGTGCATGAACCCCTAGGATCCATGTGGCCTATCCTCACTAGTTATAATTCCTCGTAACTACTACGAAGACTGCCACCATGAGCAGATCCCCTGAACGGACGACACGAAGACAAATATCTCGCTACAACATGAACAACCTCTTCCATATTCATATAAAACCTCACACACCTCTTCAAATGAAAGATTTCCTTAGGTTTAGGGGGCTTGTGTACTGTATGACCGCCTGGACAGCCATAAATCGGATGGTGGATCATCCAACAACAGCATGATCGATCGGTCAAGGACGATAATTAATCGATAATTAATAAAAGAAATAAAAGTCATTAATGGGTATCAAAGAAATAAAAGTCAATAATGGGTAATTAATGAAAATTATAAAAGTCATTAATTAGTAATTGTGTTCGAGAATAATCGATTATCTGGGATGATAATCGATTATCCTTTCATGTGTGATGAATCTGGAAAACTTTGGTGTTAAAGACAATAAAATAATCGATTATCATAAGTGATACTCGATTATCATAAGTGATACTCGATTATCATAAGTGATAATCGAATATGTTTTATGAAATTGTAAACTTATCTATGATAATCAATTATTCCAATGCATTTTTTGTTAAAAATGACGAATTTGTTGAAGAATGGACGTGGACGAAGCTTGAGGAGCTGTAGAACGTGGTGATAATCAAAGAATGAGATTAGTGGTTATGTTTAGAGTCAGTTTTGACTTGCGTTTGAGATTTGAGCATGAGTGAGTGTTAGGATGTACCTGAGTGTGTGGTTGATGAGCATAAGAATGAGGAATAGGTCTACTTCTTGAACTTAGTAAATTCTAAGATTATCTGTGGATAGGTGCTCCCTTTGACATTGGTTGTTAAATAGTTGTGGAAAAGAGAATGGTCTTCGAGTATTGAATGTTCCTTGTGTTGGGGTGATGGTGTTTTTCTTGTCCTTGTGCGGTAGGAAGACATGTTCCTTAACTAGATTGCGAGACTACTCGAGTAAATCTGTAGGGGAGTCTATAGATGGTCTGTAGGAGCGGCTACTAGCAGATGAGGTAGGATATAAGAGTGAAACTGATTCTTTCCACTATGGTGTTTATGGTATTGTGGTATTCATGGTAGGGTTCATGATGATGTTAGTCATGATAGAGGTACATATGTTGATGATCATAGTGATGATGCTCTAAGAATGTTATGTTGACAGTGATGGTATCATGTGGTATAGTTAGCATAGGTGTTGATGAATGGATAGATTAGTGGTATATGTATGTGATGTTCGTGATGACATCTAGGATCGAAGATCGATGATCGATGATAGATGATCGAGGCTTAGGGAGCAATTAATCAGATATGATTGATTTGTTATGTTTATAGGATTGAGAATATTATTATTATTACTTCTATGTGTAGGGTGTTTGATTATTGTTGATATAATCAATATGTATATATTTTGTTTTTATGATTGTTTTATTGATAGCTTACATCATACATGTGTGTGTTTGTGGAAATGAAATTATCGAGGATGTTTCTATAATGTGTTATACGTGAGCAGATGATATTGCGAATGTTCCAAAAGCATGATAGATGTGAGAGAGATGATAAGGGAAATATTTGGGTTTCTTTATTCTTTTGGTATAAACTTTTGAGACAATGTAATTTGAAGTTATCTCTATTCCTTCATTATTTTCTTTATTTTTGAATTATGTAATTGAACAAAGCTTGGAATTATGCAATTTGATTTATTTTCACAAGTTTAAATATTGATGTTTTTGAAAATTACGTTTTTGTGCTATAAGAAAGTTCAAATTATAGGATTTTGCACAAATAATTAACACCCTAAAATTGGGTGTTATAATAATAATAAAATAATATATAATAATAATATATAATAATAGTTATAGTAATAATGACAATAATAATAAATAATTATAATAATACATTATATATTTTTAATTTTAAACCATAACTTCAATTTCATCTTAATATAATTTTCACTTTTTAAATTCAAATTTATATCACATTTATTCTCAAGAGTAAAATGATAATTATATAATTTTATTCATTAAAATATATTTTTTTAATTTATCATACCCATCACATTATATACAAACTTTCACAAATTTTATATCAAATTCAATCAAATCACACTATTTTTCCCTTAATCGAAATAACACGACAACTCCCTCTCTATCGCCTCAAATCTATCCACCCATTCTCCCTTAAATCTTCTTCCAAGTCCAAACACACCCTAAGAGTTTGTTCACTTTTGATGATGAATTTGAGGGAGAGTAACGCGATGGATTTAGAAGTAAAGTTTGTATTATTTCTTTTAAATATTTGTAGCTGAAACTGAGTGAATTTAAGCGTGAAGTTTGTGGAAGTTTATGAGTGATTTGATTGATATGATAGATAAATAAAAATTTTAATAGATTAAAATATAAGACTACCATTTTGTCCTTAAGGTAAAATTAATATTTTATAATAATATTATTATTTATTATTATTATGATTAAATATGTTTTTGATCCCTTAATTTTTAATGAAAATTGAAAATAGTTCATCTTCAAAACTTTGGTCTAATTTAGTCTCACAAATTTAGAAATATGTGGATTTAGTCATTTTAACTAAATTTTAGTAGGTTTATTTGACGTGTCAAATGCATTTCATGATAAGATTTGAGTTGTTTATATCATTTGACATATTTTCACTTCAATACTAATTGAGAAACACGTTTGAAAAATTAAGTAAACTTAACAAAATTTGGTTAAAATAACTAAATTCACATTATTCTAAAAATGAGAGACTAAATCAACACAATTCCAAAGTTTCAAAAAATAACTAATTCTAATTTTCACTTACTAAAAACATATTTAACTCTTATTATTATAATTATTATATATGTAATACATAATAATATTATTATTATTTTAATATATATTATTGTAATTATTAGGTATAATATATTATTATTATTATTATTATAAACTCAATGCATAACACCACCCACCATGCAAATGCAAACTTAGATAGTCATGGATCTCACTCACACACAACACAGAAAAAAAAGAATAGTGAAAAACAGGTTGCACGAGAGAGATATAATGATAAATCAGTAATTTATTCTTGCAAATCTCCTTTAAAGTGATGAGATGAGATAAATAACATATTTTACAAATCAGATTTGTTTCTCGTCACAAATTTATTCAAACGAACATGTAAAATCTCTAAATCCATCATTTTTTAATCACTTCAGACAAAAAGTTAACATAAAAGGAACACACCCTAAGTAAAAATAATAGTATACACTAAGATCATATGATTTTTCATCTGAAGAAATATATATAACCAAAGCATAACGTTACTCTAACATATATATACGTTTGCCCTTTTTCTTTAGTGACTAGTGTCATTCATCAATAATAAAAGAAAAAGTAAAATTTGTGAAACCTAAAATGAAATAGTACAATGATTTTGAAAAGTTGTTTTCCTAAAATAAGATTGTACAAAAATTATTGAAGTTACGAGTTGGAAAGGTAAAAGGGAGACTAGTCAGAAAGCACGCGGGGACAAGGAAAAGTGAAAACATTTACTTTCTCTCATCACCTTTTTTGTTAACACTTTTTGTGTTTACATCATCATTATCATTACTTTTTTCCTTTAACCTAGGCTTAATCAACATCATTAAAGTTATGTCTTTTTACTTTCTTTTTTTTCTCAAAGGAAGAAATCATAGAAAGATGTCGTGGCTGATGCCAAAACTGACAATTTTTAAATATTTTTATTTATGTTTTCAAGTTATAAATTTTATAATAAATTACAGCATTTTCTCTTAAGGAAAATATTATAGATTGATGTAGTACTCAAATATCAAGTTCAACATTTTGGAAATGGTAATATAGTAGAAAAATTCATGTTTAATACCTTTATGTAAACCTAATAAGATATCAGTTTCTTCAATTGATTTAATTAATGTTTTTATTTATTTTACAAGTTAAAACAGGTATAATTCACTTTTAAAATATGTTACCATAAATCAATTTATGCAAACTAATATATATATATATATATATCCTTTATTTATTCCTCAATTTATACAAACTAATTACAAAGAATTATTAAAATTTGAGTTTCTTAATCACCAAGTTCCAAAAAATTTAAACTTCATGAGATATTTTATTTGTATCTAAAAATCTTATATTAATGATTTAAAAACCTTCTAAGAATCTTAATCAAATAGAGATTTATTTTGAACGACTAGAGTTACGTATAAAGTTTTCTAACTGACATAAGTTTAAACTTCATAAAATACTTTATCTATATGTAGAAAACTCATATTAATGATTTAAAGACATTCAAAGAATTTTAATCAAATAGAGATTTATTTTGAGTGACTAAAGCCACATGTAAAGTCTTTTAACTCTTGCATACAAAACTGCTAAAAATCTATTTAAGAAAAAATAATGAAAATAAACTTACTTAAAATAAATTTTTGATCGGTTATAACTATAATTTTTTATATAAAAATTTTTATGGTACACTGATCTTTAAACAAATAGATCTATTTATTAGAATATTAGAAAATGAGTAGAAAAAAATGATTATTTTTAGAGAGACACGGGCTTTTTATAAAATGAAATTCAATTATCTATTTTATATTTATAAATTAATAAAATAATTAAGTTTATTTATAAAGTCTACTTCTACTTAAGTATTTTTTTAATTCCTACTTTTCTTTCTCTTTTTATTTGTCACTAAATTTTAAAATGTATAATCTTTTAATGTAACGATTGAATTTAATGATCTTATTTTAGAACTCTTAAAATCAAAATAAATTAGTAACTTTAGACAAGAAACTTGAAGACAGTAGTATATTAGTTTTATTTACAACATTTAATTTTTATCAAATATTAATACTCTACTTAATTTACTTAATTCCAATTTAAATTTAAGCAATTTAACTTTTGAAACTTATATCCTATATCATTTATTAAAAGTATTTTTGATAAATTAATATTAAGATGATTAATCTTACTCAATTTTAATTTATATTTAATACTTTGTACATGATACTAATGGGATTATGTATCATAACATAAATAATCTAGTGTGGAATTGTTCAAACTTAGCACTGTTTTATGTTTGAACTATTTATCATGGAAGATACTAAGTTCTACCATCTTTTGAATGATTTCTTTTTTATATGTTTTTGAACAAAAAAATGTCATAGTTATTGTTTTTTTGTTTTCTCCTCCAATATTTTGATATTCAATGTCCATAATATTCATCCTTTCCATTAACAAAAACATGTTTTTAAGTATGTCCCGTCTTATTTTAATTCTTACAACTAACAAAAACATGTTTTTAAGTATGTCCCGTCTTATTTTAATTCTTACAACTTGTAAGGTCTTATAAAATATAACCAAAAAGTGTGTACACGTGGCAGCATAAGATAGGTTGGGCAAAATTAGTAAAGTAAAAATACTTAATCTCCTAAAAGAAAAAAAAAACCCCACACCTAAATTATGCTTCAGAAGAACGTTCTCCTTTTTCTTTCAAGCACTCTCTCTTTTCTTCCTTGCCTTGCCACTCTCTATATTCCAACTCCAAAATCTAACCATTTGTTTCTCGAATTGAAGCTACCTGGATTCCAAGAGCTACGTTTCTACCGATTGATTTTCCGTTTTCTCCAACCGGTAAGAAAACCCCCTTTCTCGTGTGCTCTAGGGTTGTAAGCATGCGATTGAACTTGTTGCATGCAATCCATTTCGTTTTCTTCCATAATCTAGCTTCTATTTGGTTCTAAGATTCGTTTTCCATCATCAATTGATGATTTATAGGTGATTCTAACATTTTGGGAGTGCAAGCAAGTGGTCTAGGGTTCCTACTTGAGCTTGGTTGTCTACACTAGAGGTAAGGGAAGCTAGGCTCTTCTATTTTTTGTGTGGATTGTATTGTGCATAGGCTGAAAGTGTGTTTAGGAATGTGAAGTCTATGCCTGGAAAATCTGTTATGTAATGTTGTGGCTGTTTGCATGCAAATTGGGGTTTTTGATGAGAACAAGGGTGTGTGTTTCGTTGAAATTGAAATATATGATATTTGTTAGAAGAATAGTTGCTAGTTAATTTAGTGTTGATTGAGGTATTTGAGATGATTTTGGATGTATGATATTTGTTAGAAGAACAGTTGCTAGTTTAATTAAGTTATCACTGGTTTAAGGGCAACTGAGAAGAAGTGAGATGGTCAAATTTAACAAATTGGATTGGAGGTTGTTCTGGACAGTGAGAATAGAATAGGCAAGTCAATTAGAACTTATTTGGGCTATTTCAAGAATCTAAAACTGTGAAAAAAATGGTAAAACTAAACTTAGGATTCTAAGAGAATGTAATTGAGTTTTTAGACTTGATGGCAATGTCTAATCACTAGAGAAAGAAGTTAGGAAAGGTTAAAATCATGTAAATAAGTTTAATTCAACATGTAGAGTAAATTAGGGGTCTTAGAAGTTGGGGAAGAGGTCTAGAACGAATTTCGGGGTGTTGGGTTGTCAAAATCTACAGAACTTAGCTTCCTCTGCAGACAAAATTCGCTTAGCGCACAGGGGGGGTGCGCTGAGCGAATTATGTGTGGCAGATTAAGTGTTTTTGGTGTTTTTGATGTTTGTGGGGTTTCGGATGTCCGTTTTGGACGTTCTTTAGGTCGTTCTAGGGGGTTTTGACCCTTTCGGAGCCATTGGTGAGGGTCTCCAAGCTGTTTGAATTACTTAAGTATTGATAATTAAAAGTCCTAAAGAAATTTGTGTTAATAAGTGATGGTTTTGTGAAAGTATGTAATGTATGAGTTGTTTTTATGACATGGTTGATGTTGTATGATGGTGTATGGGTTTGGTATGAGACAATATAGTAATAATGCACTTGAATGACTATGAAATTTTATGTTTGATGAATCAAAGTGGTTTATGAGGTACATTATTGATCCAAGAGGAATATCATGTGATTTAAAGTGGTTGGATTGAATATGAAATTAAGATCTCTCGGTGGAATCAGTTAGTGTATTGAATGAATGTGAGAGGCTTCCATATGGGAGTTTATCCCTAACACTCCAACGGTCTTTCATTCTCACTTAGAGAGGATTGACGCGTGTGGTGGGAGTAGTGGGAGGTCCTAGGGTAGGCGCTATCACTGAAGGTCTATTCCGCAGTAACGGACTAGCCTTGTGTATGGTCGGGTGGAACCCCTCGGCAATGGCTTTGCAAAGCAGTAGGGGCCATCACAAGTGCACAACCCGCCCCAGCTCTACATACATTCTATGTCCGGACGTGTCTAGGAGTCTTAACATAATAGGATGCTTGCTTTAATGAGTTTTGTGAAATAAATATTTATGTTTATGATGACTGACATGTTTATGTGTGTATGGACGTTCTTGGAAATGCTAGATTGAATTGAAATTATCTGTATGTTTGTTTGAGACCTAGCTCACCCTTGCATTGTATGTGTTGCATGTGTTTGTCTTCTCCCTTGCGATGATCATCCAATCCTTTGGATGTGAGCAGTAGGTGATGATGTACCATTGGAGCAAGCTTTGGAGGTTGAAGAAGACCCAGCCCCTAGTACTTAGGCCTTCTACTAGCTCTTAGTTGATTAGCTTGTTATTTTGAAAAACTCCTAGCTTTTATTTTATATAGTTCGACACTTTTGAAAAACTTTTTAGGTCTCTTTAAAATTTCAATAGCCTTGTATTTTGGAGAACTTTGAAAACTTGTACTCAAGTTTGATTTCGTTTTAATTCCCTCTATCTTTTGGATGACTGTATACATATTTAAATACTATTATCTCTATGTCTCAACTGCTTTTACATATTATAATAGCTGAATCCTATTATATTATATGTGTATATGATATTTTGGGATATCACACAACTATTTTTTGTTAATTTCCATATGTAGTGTTTTGCTAGTAATCTTTATCATTATCTCTATTAGTTTAACATTAACATAATTAATAAAAAAATTAAAATAATCAATAATAATTTAAAATTAAAATATAACTAAATTATCTTTAAGTTTGGAACGATTTAATTTAGAAATATATTTATTATTCTATAAATATAAAATAATGATATATAATTTACTTTGATAAATTATTTTTATTTTTAAGTTTTTAATATATTATGAATATTAATGTTTATTATTTTTAATATTAGTTTTACTTTGTTAAATCATTTCATCGTAAACTAATATTTCTGAACTTTCTGAACATTACTTTACTAATATACTATTTTTTCAAATCTAATAATTTTAAAACGGAACTATTTATCAAGTAAATGTTTCTAAAAAAAAAATACTTCTCTTTTTTCTTTTTTCAAAAAAAGTAAATATTCAAGAGCAAATAATTATTTTACTATTATATATGAGTAACATACGTCGAAGAACATATTAGACATCTTCAAACATCGTAGTTTGAATAATGTGAAAACATCATGATTTGAATAATGAGAAAAAATAATATGTTTAGGTACATTCATGAGTAATCAATCTTTAGGGTTTGACTATGAATTATAGTCATATGATCGACTACATGTCGGTTAGCTAATGAATTGTGGTAACATGATCGATTATATATTAGTCAAGTAGATTATCACATGGGAGGATTACTTAAGGTGATAATTAAAGCACTAATAAGTGTTAGAATTATGAGATGTGAGAGTGTTGTATGTGTTGTATGTGAGTGTGTGTGAGTTGTGTATTAGCTGGATGAGTGGTGTGTGAGGTGTGTCCCATTCTCTTAATCCTATAAATATAGGATTAAGGATAAGGGTGTAACTAAGTGAAGTAAATCAATAATATTTCATTTAACATGGTATCAGAGCAAGTTCTCTGATCTACCTCTGGGGTTTTTACTGTCTGCCGGCAGCCCCTACAGTTTCAGTTGGCAGCCCCTCATATTTCAGTGGGCATTTCTCTTCTTCTTAAATCTGTGCCACAGTCGGCACCAATCTAGACCCAGCCAGCCACTGCTGTTGCCGCCTCTTTCCGCAGCCGTCGCTGCTAACTCCGTCACCACCGGCCGCCACTGCCACCGCCGTCGCCACCGCCGGCCACCGTCACAGTTTCGACGGGTGACCTGCGGATCTGAACCGTCTCTTCGAGCGACGACCAACCACGCCGGTTTCGAGAGCCAGTTCTCAGTCACGCGCCGCCACGCAGCGCTTCTTTCCGGCTAGTTCGTCGCCGGCCGCCGGCCACCGTCACCGTTCCGACCGGTGACCACTGGATCTGGTTCGCCTCTTCCCGCGACGGCCAACCCTGCCGGTGCCGGCATCTGATTCTTCCACACGCTCCGCCACGCGCCGCTTCTTCGTACGCTGCGAACAGGCGCGTACAGCTCACGCGCCGCCCTCTGGCCGCCGGAAAGTTACCGCGACACCTCCATAGCCGTCGTCGGAGTGTCCTCTCTCTGTTCTGACCCTCCATAGCTTCCATCTTCTTTGGTCTTCACAGAATCTCCATCTCCTCTTTCTGGATCAAGGCCGTCTCCTCTTTCTGGATCAAGGCCGTGAGCTTCTTTATTGTTGCCGTGAGCTTCTTTACTGTTGGCAGTGTTGGACGAAGCTCCTAAAGAGGAAGAAGATTCCTCCACCAAAATCAAAGGACCCTGCTGGACATTACCATTTTTACCTTGTGGCAGCCACTTTCTTTCTCAAAATTAAAAATCACACATTTCTCCGTAATGCTATTGCTGCCCACATGGAAAATGTTGCTGCCAACCTTCCTGGCTACACTAAGGCCGTGACCAAGCTTGCTTCCATCATCTCCAGCTTCCATCTTATTCTTGTACATTGAAAAGGGCTCTCTGCCTTCACCAAACGTGAAGGGATTTCTACATCCACCGATGGATTTTGTCTTCCCTTTTCTTTTGTACGGCACAGATTGGTGCTTCTTGCTAACGTCAGCCGCCATCACTGTCATCACAGTCAGTTAAGACCTGTTCAAGGTTGGGATCTCAAATCTCAACAGTAATATTCAGCAGATGCCTTGTGACGCCACTGCGTCACCTCTTTCTTGGATCGCTGGTCACTTTCTTCTTGGGCTAGGTTTGGCCCGTATTTCTCGGAATACAGTGCTAAGTATCACCGTTTGGGAGTAGTCAAGTAAATAACTTTGGACCTCCAAGATGTTTTTGGTCTTTTGATGCCATCATGAGACCCAATCTTTGTGTGCTCCTGCTGCTGGACCGTGACACCGTGCAGCTCTCTCTCCCGTGCACTCTTTATTCTTTGTGGGCCGTGACAGCACACCACTTCCTTCTCAATTTCTATGTGCTAGTCACTTCTTCAAAGTCACAACTGAATCAACCCCTTGTTGCTGGAAACGTGAAAATGTGCAGGCCTTTGGTCTCTTCCATGTGCTGCTATCCCTCCAATGCTGGACAGCGTGTGTGTAGGCCGTGGCAGCAATTTGTTGGACATCACCACCTTCTTTGCTGCTGGACAAATATTTTTGTTTCAAATCGTTGTTCAAGCACCGTTTGTCCGCGTCGTTTGACCGCTGTCCGCGCACCGATTTGCTGCTGTCCAGGCGCCGTTTTGCTGCTGTCCAGGCGTCATTGCCGCTGTCCAGGCGCCGTTGCCGCTGTCCAGGCGCCGTTGCCACTGTCCAGGCGCCGTTGCCGCTGTCCAGGCATCGTTTTGCCGCTGTCCGGCGCCGTTTTTGCCTTGTTGTAACAGCTCATGTGAGCTCATGTGGAGTTGTTCTTTGAGACCGTCCGCTGAATTGAATCTTCCGAAGTTATGGGTTTCAGATTTGTCCAAACCCTCGTACGGATCGGTTCTCACCCATTCCTCCATCTTCACGTTCATGTTGTTCAGTCGTGAGGGGGAGTATGCTTCCAACCACTGTAGGCCCTCATCACCTCATCAGTCAAGTGATGGCATACAGGCCCCATCAGTCAGTGCTAGATGGCCGTCCCTGTAAGTCCCCATCACCTCAGTTAGTGATGGCATGCAGGCCCCATCAGTCAGTGCTAGATGGCCGTCCCTGTAAGTCCCCATCATCTCGTCAGTTAGTGATGGCAGTCCCTGTAGATTTGTCGCTACTAGCCACTACAGGCCCCATCAGAAAGTGATGACAATTTAGTCCCTACAGTGAGGGGGAGTATCGTTCCAAGACAACACTACAAAGGAAATCTCTTGTGTTTGAAGACTCTCCAAGTTGAAGTTTCTTAGTGCTTGTATTTGCAATTTGGTTGATTGATGTTATTTCCATTTGAGTGTGTTTATTCCAAGCTTGGCTCATACAATATGTATGATCCAGCTTGAGGGGGAGTGTTAGAATTATGAGATGTGAGAGTGTTGTATGTGTTGTATGTGAGTGTGTGTGAGTTGTGTATTAGCTGGATGAGTGGTGTGTGAGGTGTGTCCCATTCTCTTAATCTTATAAATATAGGATTAAGGATAAGGGTGTAACTAAGTGAAGTAAATCAATAATATTTCATTTAACAATAAGTATTCGAATTAATCAAAGATTAAACAAGGTAATTAGTCAAATGAATCAAACTCATCCTAGTAAAAAGCCCATAAACATAATATAAAGAGCATGAATTATGAGATAAATGAATTACGTTCATTTATTAGAAAATTAATTACTTTCTAATGCACTTGACCAACTTAAGTGTAAGAGTATTTTTGTACGCACAACCCCCTACCCAACTTGGAGAGAACGAGTACCCTTAAAAAAGACGAGTACCCCTAAAGTTGAAGGCTTAAAGTATTTTAAGTGCTTTTGGAGTCTTAGAAGCTTAGGCAAAAATGCAATACAATTTATTGAGTTTAAGAAAAAGGGCCTTGAAGACATGAACTCCTGAAGAGAGGAGAACGCTAGGCTAAAGAGGAGGGTAGAGGCTAACGAAGGAAAAGGAGAAGGAGACTCTCGAAAACATTGTCTTGGTGCATAAGATCCCATCGCACCAACGCACGATTAATAAGAATGATGGGGGAAATGGTTATAAGACTGGAGGAGCAACTAATGCCTCTTTAACGGTAGGAGGAGCTCGTCGACACCCCTTCGTTGATGGCATCACATATACCCCACTCCTTAAGTAGTGGAAAGCCCTCACCCTGGACCGTTATGACAACAACACTGACCTAGATGAACTTGTTACAGTATACTTTACCCAAGTCACTCTCTATTCGACTAACGATGTTGTCATTTGCAAGGCCTTCCTGATGACCTTGATTGGACCTACTCTGGAGTGGTTCACTTGACTACCCTCTACTCCATCAATTGTTTTGATACTCTAGCATCATCTTTCGTGATGCAGTTTGCCATCAATCGGCACCACCATCTCACCTTCCTAGAAATTCTCAATGTTAGATAGGAGAATGTTGATAGGGGGAGCCCTCCAATCCAAGTAACCTAAATTGTTAAAATGATTAACCTGTTCTTAAGTTGTTTTGATGATAATTGAATGATTGTTTTTTATGATGTTGAATAATGTTCCTGGTTTGATTAATAAGTTGTAAAAGTATGTTAAAATGTGTGCTATCAAAATTTGTGTTGAATGTATGATGATATAAACTGAGTATTAAAATTGTTAAAAGCTAGTACTTTAATCGATTAAGAAAATTATTTAATCAATTAAAACTGTGTGTAAATTTTAATCGATTAAGCAACTTATCTAATCGATTAAAATTATCTAATGAACATAAGGAAGCTTAACTCTCTATTTTAATCGATTAAGGAAATAATTAAAACTGACAATTATGTACTTTTGATATATATATACATATACATATATACATATATATATATATATATATATATATATATATATATATATATATATATATATATATATATATATATATATATATATATATATATGGTTAATTTGCACACAAAAAAATTCTAAGAGTATTCTATTGTGAAACAAGAACATTTTTTTAGAAGTCTTGGAGAAGCAAAATATCAATTGAAGAAATTCAAATTTGCTAGCCTTTAAGAATGAGAGAAAAGATCTAGGAAGGGTTTGAATGTTGTGTTCTTTGTAACATCAGCACTAGAGGTGTATCAAATTTATTTTTTCTATAATGTCTATGAATTATAATTACCTTTGCTTAGGCAAGGTTCCTAGTATGAGTGTATGTAGCCTTACCCTTAAGAGTTAATTCTTGGTTCCTAGTGTGAGTGAGTGTAGTCTCACCTTTAGAAGTTTATTCTTATTGTGGTGAGAGATTTAGAGTACATAGAAAAATCTTATATCTCTATAATCTTAACACTTTTTCATAGTGGATTTCCTTCCAACCAAGTTGTTGGAAGAAGATTAGATGTAAACTCTTGAAGAGTTGAACTAGTATAAATTCTTATGTGATTTCTTTCATTGTGATTGGTTCATAATATGTTAATTCTTTGAAAGGTTGAAAAGTTCATTGAAAATAGTTTAACACACTAGAAAGTTTTCAATAAGAGTAAAGATTGTTTTAAACTAATTTAGCTCGTCTTGGTTGAGTTATATTGTTGTCACAATTTTAACAAAGGAGGGAGAGTCTTTAGAAACCTTCATCGACGGAGTTCGAGAAGATTTCTTTGAAGATCAAGAATCTGACTTTGAGATAATTTTGCACTACATGATCATGACGCTAAGGTCGAGACCTTTTCTAGACAACCTACAAATGATGCCGTTTACAAACATGGATGAGTTAAGATAGAGAGTCACTAAGTTTATATGATTACAATGAGAAAATATAAAACTAATAGATGAAGGTGTATAAAAACAAGATTTGTGTGGAGACCATGCTAATTGAAAAGAAAAGAAAAATTAAACATAATACAATTATTTTGTTTAAATATTTTTATTACATTAATTATTTTAACTAATAGTTTTATTCTATTGATTATGTTTGCTCTAAAAATAACCAGATTAAAAAACTAAGATATAAGAATCTAACAATATTTTGTTAAAGAACTAGGAAAAAACAAAACTGTTACCTACCTAAAATAGTTTAAAACTTCCTTAATAAAATAATGGTAGAAATATTTATGGAAAAATAAATATATATGTGGTGCTGATATTTGTATTAATTAAATACGAATATGATCCAATTTTTTAAAGAGTGATTCTCCCTGCAATTTTTGAAATTCTTCCTATACCTCCAAATTACTATTTGGTCTTTTAATTAAAAAAAGATATATTGCTCTGGTGGCTATCATTGAATATTAACTGGATTTCATAATGTGCACCAACATTTATTCTATATTACTGCACATAGTTTTGTTTCACTTTCATTCACTTTCCTTCTCCATGCTTATTCGTAGTGTTCCGCTGTTTGCGGTGTTGGTGGTAGTCCTGCTTCGAAATAGGTTTTTTCTATAACAGACTTTCGAGATTATGATAATATTTTTACTTTTTTTTAATTAAAATATCAAATTAGTCATTTTGGAAGTGTAGGAAGAATTTCAAGAGTTGAAGGAAGAAACACTATTTCTTAAATTAGATATAAAAATAAAATTAAAATGTACATATTT
Organism: Vigna angularis; assembly: GCF_016808095.1. NCBI lineage: Eukaryota > Viridiplantae > Streptophyta > Magnoliopsida > Fabales > Fabaceae > Vigna > Vigna angularis. Next base: position 10,280,672 of record NC_068973.1, on the reverse strand, counting down.
CTTTCTTTCTCTTTCAATATTCATCTTTATTTTAAATTATTAAAACACTTCTAGTTTATAATCTAACAAATTTACATATTTTTTTAATTTCATGTAACTTGTTTTTAAATTACATATTTAATTGTTTTTACTTTGACATTTAATCAATTGTTATTCAATAATATTTATATAATTATAACTTTTTTATATTTGATTATATTAAATATTTTATAATACTAAATTTTCTTCACTCTTATTTTTTTATAAAATTATTTAATTAATATTTAATATGATAAAAAAAGGACATGAATACATATATATTCATTTCTCAATAAAAATATAAACATAAAATAAATTTTTTGAAAATATTAAATATAAAGATAAAATAAAAGTATTATACTCAAACCCACATTCATCAGTTTCCTAATGGTGAATAAGCATGTTTAAGTTTAGAATCTCGTTTAAATGATTCAAATCTCTCATAAAGTTGACTGTATTGGTTTATTGCTTCTTTTTATTTATATTTTATAAATTGATTTATTAAGTTTTTCCACTATCGTACAACAAATTTACCAACAACTTCCTTCCTATTCAAAGTAGGTTACCATTCTAGTGCCACAAAAGTCAACTTTATAAGAAATAGAAAAAATTTCTTTTAAAGAAAATTTGGTCACGTGATTAAATAAGAAATAAATGAAAAAAATAGAAAAAAAATCAATAAATAATTATTTTAAAAAAATTCTTGTTTTTATACATTTTATAAATTACCCCTTAAATTTAAAATTTAAAATTATATATTTTTAAAATAGTTTGAATCGAATTTAGTTTTTTCTCCAAAGAATAAGGTTACTTTTAAATAGAAATATTGTGTATGTTATTAATTTATTTTAAACATGATTTTTCTTCTCTCATAATTAATTCTTTTTAATTAACTTTTGGAAACCCTAATATTTTGTAATAATGTAATGACAAAGTACTATACTAGAATGACAACAGGTCGGATACAGATAGTGTTTATCCACAACCCGATCTGTAAAAAAAATCAACTTACTACTCATCCATTACCTGCACGGGTACTTGTTTAAAAAATATATTCTGGCATTTTAAAACTTGCAGATACCCGCTAATACCCAAAAAATATTAAAAAATATCTTTTATATATTTTTTAAATAAAATTACAAAAAAAATGTATATATATATATATATAATATAATATAAAATAAATTAAATATAAATTAAAATTTAATCTAATAAAATATAAATTAATTTTATTTTTAATTAAATTTAACTTAAAATTATAAAAATTAATATTTTTATTAATTTTTTTATAATAAATATTCGTAGGAGAGATAATTTAATACCTACACTTATGTGCGTTTAAAAACGGATATTAAAATATATGCAAAGTAATAGATATTCGAAAGTAATGTCTACTCGCGCCGTAGATTTTACTTGATACTCATGGCCGCAGTATACAAGTTGATTTTTTCTTCCGTGTCAAATGCTCCCACAAAATTTAAATAAACTGAAAATCACAGCGGAACTTTTTCATGTTATCTCCACAAAAGTACATTAATAGTGAAGAAAAAAAAAATCAAATAGTGAAATAACAATTTGCCTACCAAACCAATTACTGTACGTGGTAAAAGTATTTCATTATGGTTAAATTTAAGCCCACTTTATAAATTTGATTTTTATATATTGTAGGTAATTCTTTTCATATTAGATGACCTACTTTTATATAAATAATTTATGTTCGTATTCTATCTTAAAATTGTAATATTTTGACATTCAACTCTAACATTAAAATAAAAGAAAAAAAAATAAAGATAGAAAGTTATTATTTTATTACAATATAAGGTACAAAGATGATGTAACATCATCTAATACGTTTCTGTTAAAAAAAAAGAAAATTTTGAAGTAACATGTAAACTCTAGAAAAAGATAAGTTTGAATGAAGTTTAAGAGTCTTTTCGCAATTTAGTTAGAAGTTGTTTGCAGGAATTAATAGTGTGTAAAAAGTGTTAAACATTTAAAGATATTTAGAAAGTGTTTCGAAAACTAATAAAAAGATAATACAGAGAATACTTGTATTTTATATTTGTTCATTCCAAATGAGTTACATCAAGTTTTTATTTAAACACTTTTAAAAGGTTCTCCTGTATTTGAAAAGATATAATGAGTTTTATCACTCATAATTTACAACGAGTATAACCACTCATGGTATAAGATAATTTAAGTGACTTTAAACGTTTAACTCCCCTAAGTCATCTATATGAGTCTCTGCTGATTAGTGATCATAACGCTATGTCATGATCGTTCTTGTAATGCTTCTAAGTGTAAATAAAACATTATGAAAGTTGAGAGGAGCTTCGCTAGTTAGGTTCCTTTGAGAAGTTGGGATCAAATAAGGGAAGCTAGTTGTTTTAGGTGTGCATGAGTTTGATAATTTGATTATTTGCATGTGATTGCTCTAATGCAATTGGGGATAAAATTTGATTATTTTTTATGAATTTGATGTGTTTTGAATGATTATCATGTTTAAGTATTTTGGTTGATTTTTTATTGGTTAAGGAAATTAAAATATGGACATTTGAGCCAATTGGTAAGTACTGTTTTTGACCAAAGTACTAAGAAGGGAGTACGAAATTGATAAATTGAAAATGTTCTATTTATCTAAAATCATATAATTTCATCTACTACTGTCTTATATAGCTCTGAGTGGTGACAAACTAGCTTTGGACGCCAACCTCATTATGCAAGTATGGCAGCATCTTAGCTTCAGGGTGCTGAACGCAAGTTTGTACCACTAAGCATTAGATTTTGCTAATTCATTGACGCCAGGTGGCAACAGGACACCATTGAGCACAACTTTTGCGAGAAAAATGGTGTTGAGCATGATAACTATTACTTTTTGTGAAAGGTTTGGTGTTGAGTGCCATATCTAAGTGTCATTTTGTATGTTGGATATGTTGTTCTTCTTTGGTTGTTTGAAATCAATTTGTTATTGAATTAATAAATGCTTATAATGTTATTATTATTATTTGTGGTGATGATTATGGGTATCGACAAGTATGGTGATGGTTTTGAGAGAATTTCAAAGAGAAGTTCATTATGATGATGATCTTAATGCATGCATTGACATTTAGGGAGTCAATAAGGAGGTACTATAATATTATATTAACTATTCAACTTATATAGAAAGGAATGACGATGGGAAGAGAATGATAGGATGTCCTAGCCACTGAATTGTTTTGGTCCAAGGTGTGAAGGAGGCTAACCTTATGAATGGTAAGGTGACAACTCCTATGTCTGCAGAGCATAAATACTAATACAAGTGTATGCCTACAGTGAAGTCTAATGTCAAAGACATTTATCCGAATAATTGAGTGTAATGTCAACTGTTTTTATGTATCTATATGATTTATTGTATTTAACCCATGTTTAACTTATATTTAATATGATTTAATTGTTTTATAATAATCCTTTTGCACACTAGCTTATCCTGTTATCTCTTTTGTGTTTTTGTCTCTTTTACGATAAGCACGATGTGAACATATAAAAGGTAAGTGTTAATGCGTTTTTAGTGGAAGACACTCATGACACAAAATAGTTTTCTTCTATTTATAATAGTTATTTTGACACAAAATAGTTTTCTTCTGTTATAATAGTTATTTTGTATATGAGTTTTAGAACTTTAAGTTATCATTTTATATACATTTTACTTTTACAATTATTTTAAGGTTTTCTTTTATGTTATAATATCTTATTTTATCATTTATAAACTACTAAAAAATATATTGCCATGCTGCTTGAAAATTTAAGTTATAGGTATATAATTTTGGTTTGTAGCTTTATTTAATGGAAACGTTGTCAAGAGAGTATGATAATTTATCTATTTTATAATATATTCTTTATTTAACTATTATTTTTAAAAGTTTAACATAATATTACTATTTTTTTTTTCATTTATACTCTTACTTTTTTTTATCTAACTCTTAATTCATATATATATATATATATATATATATATATATATATATAATATTACTTTTTTTCATATATATATATATATATATATAAAGAATGAAATAAATATTTTGTTGAAATATTTTTTATTATATTTATAATTTAAAAAAACCTTAAACAACACTTAAGGAAAAAATATTAGTGATGATTGTGTTGATATCAGAATTAGTACTTAAGAATGTATTTTAAAAATAAAATGAAATAACGAAAGTTAGTTACAAAATTAACTATTTAAAAAGTCGATATAATTAAATAGGTATTTAATAAAATTAATTATAATTGCAATAATTGACTCTGTAATAAAAAAGGTATTAATGTACTATATCAAAATGAAGTGTTCCAGCTATTTATTTTATATTTTATATTAAATTAACGCATAAACTTAATCTATACACATTAAAATTTAAATATTAATGATTATCCATTGGAGTTAAATTTAGAAAAAGAACCTGGTCCTTTATAATAAGAACTAAATATATGCTAAAAGACGTTTATAACTATTATTATCTAATCATACTATAAACATTTCCTTTATTCAGTAGCCATATTTCTTTTGAACATTTTTATTTCTGAAAACGAAATCTGTTAAAAAAAAAAAGAAAGATAAAGTAAGCGTAAAAAAATTAAGAAAACAAATTCTTAAAACTGAAAAAATAGATGAAAAAAAATAAAACGTGCAATTAATTTTAAAAATATAATTTAAGAAGACGAAGCGTGGTTAACAACAGTAACCGTGATTAACCAGTAATCCAGTTTAATTAACACGGGAGAGGGTGACATTCGTTCTGCATCAGGAGTCTTTTCTGATGATTCTTTTGCAAATAAATAATAAGTAATAATAGCAAGAACTGAAAAAAATAAAATAAAAATCTATAAAAGAAAAGGAAAAAAGAAGAGAGAAAGTGAAGATGAAAGGGTGAATGAGTTGTGAGTGGTTACAGTTACTTAGTGGCTCTCTGTTCTTCTCCTACAAGCTTACATTTCCAGTTGCATTTGCAAAAACTGTTTCTTCTTCTGCCATCTTGCTTCTGTTCTTTCTGCAGAGTAGTAGTTGTCGTGGTTTTGTGTTTTTACCTGCAGTTTGAACATCACTTCAGTTCTGGATCCCAAATTTTGGTGTTACAGCCATTAAGGTTGTCCAACTTCACTGCAAACATTTTTCTATTTTCATGTTCTTTCTTTCTTTATCTTTCTTTATGTACTGCAATATGCTTTAGTACTTCTGCTGTCAGCTCCCACCGTTTGTGCTGTGCACGCCTTCTTCTGATTTCTGAGCTGTTTTTATTATGTTTGCAGTTTGACAAAGTTGGGAGGGGAAGAAGAAGTGGTCTACCATGGGAGACAAGTCCCAAGTGTTAGAGGCTGTGTTGAAGGAAACTGTAGATTTGGTAACAGATCTGAATCACTCTAAGCCTCTTTGAGTCTCTTCCTCGCTCTGCCTTTTTTGGTTTCATTGATGGGTTGTGCTGTTTTTCTTTTCTTTGTGGTGTCTGTTTTTTTTTCTCTGTCGAATGCAGGAGAACATTCCCGTTGAGGAGGTTTTCGAGAACCTGAGATGTAGCAAAGAAGGTCTCAGCAGCGAGGCTGCTGAGGAAAGGTTGGTCATTTTTGGCCACAACAAGCTTGAAGAGAAAAAGGTTCACAGCTTCACTTTTCTTTTTTATTTTTCTTTCTCCCCTACGCGCAGAATAAGTCCCACTAAAAAGTTTAAATTTTGAGGCGAGTTATCTTTCTGGGTGTTTTTCAGGAGAGAAAATTCTTGAAGTTCTTGGGGTTCATGTGGAATCCTCTGTCATGGGTTATGGAGGCTGCTGCTATAATGGCAATTGCACTTGCCAATGGAGGGGTGAGTTGAGCAAACTCAACTTTTGGGAGTGCTTAATTTCCATGATAGTGACTTGTTGCTGATTAGTTGTTTGTTCCTTGGTATGTTTTTCTTTTGCAGGGGAAGCCCCCTGATTGGCAAGATTTTGTTGGTATCATCACCTTGCTTCTCATCAATTCAACTATTAGTTTCATTGAGGAGAATAATGCTGGTAATGCTGCGGCTGCCCTCATGGCTCGGCTTGCTCCGAAAGCTAAGGTGTCAAGTCTAGCTTCTTTCAGTTCAATATTTGATGCTTTTGATATTTATGCTGTAAAATCTCTTCTTTGCAAAGGATTTGCCTTTTATCTGCGTTTCCCCTCATCGTTTCATTTCTTTTTGTCTTTTGTTGGAAAGGTTCTTCGAGATGGTAGATGGAATGAACAAGATGCCTCAGTCTTGGTTCCTGGTGACATAGTTAGCATTAAACTTGGTGATATTATACCAGCGGATGCTCGTCTACTTGAAGGAGATCCTTTGAAAATTGATCAGGTTTTTTTACTATTCTTGTCTTTTTCATTTTCCTTCAAAATCATATTAGTTTATTGTTATATCCGTTATATATTCCAAATGGTTTAGTTACACCATGCTTTCCCCTTTGCTGTGCACTTTTTCAGTCTGCTCTCACTGGTGAGTCCCTGCCTGTTACGAAGGGCCCTGGTGATGGAGTGTACTCTGGTTCTACCTGTAAACAAGGAGAAATTGAAGCTGTGGTAATTGCCACTGGCGTTCATACTTTCTTTGGGAAAGCTGCTCACCTTGTAGATACCACTAATCAAGTTGGACACTTTCAAAAGGTAACATGAAGGCAGACACCATATTTTCAGCACCCTAAAAGTTGTTATTGTGCTCAGGAGATTTCATTTGTTCTATTTTCTGCGGCTCTTAAATGCTGTTTATGTGTTTAAAGTGATTTCATCTGTTCTTTTTTCTGCTGCTGGTTATTTAGGTCTTGACTGCAATTGGGAACTTCTGCATATGTTCAATTGCCGTGGGGATGTTTATTGAAATTATTGTTATGTATCCCATCCAAGATCGAGAATATCGCCCTGGAATTGATAACCTTCTTGTGCTTCTCATTGGTGGAATCCCAATTGCCATGCCCACGGTTCTCTCAGTGACTATGGCCATTGGTTCTCATAGGCTATCGCAGCAGGTATGTTAGGTTCAATTGAGTATGTTTGGTGGACATTAGCTAGAAATAGTGATTAACTTGTCATGATTATTGTAGGGGGCTATCACAAAGAGGATGACAGCTATTGAGGAAATGGCAGGCATGGATGTGCTTTGCAGTGATAAGACAGGGACCTTGACATTAAACAAGCTTACCGTTGACAAAAATCTTATCGAGGTTGGATGCTGAATGGTTTTACTTGCACTGTTGAGACAGTGACTATTGAATCATATGCACATTTTCTAATTATTTTTGTTACACCGATAAGGTTTTTGCAAAAGGCGTGGATGTGGATACTGTTGTTTTGATGGCTGCTCAAGCTTCAAGACTTGAGAATCAAGATGCAATAGACACTGCCATAGTTGGGATGTTAGCTGATCCAAAAGAGGTTAGTCATTGATATGTTATTCACCATGATTCCTTTGAGGGCATCTTTATTATCTTAAATCCTGCGTAGCTATAATCTGCACTACATCATAATTTTTGTTCTGTATCCATGTTTGTACATTAATTTTCTTTTCTATCTTGCTTCTATCAAGGCTCGTCTTGGTATCAGAGAAGTCCATTTTCTTCCTTTCAATCCCACTGATAAGAGAACGGCATTGACATATATTGATCGTGATGGTAAAATGCATAGAGTAAGCAAAGGTGCACCAGAACAGGTAACCTACTAGCATTTTTTCTCATGAATTTCTGTTCAAGTCTTGCTTATTACTCTCATTCTGATTTGTACAATTATGCCATGACTGCTAGATCCTTAATCTTGCACACAATAAATCAGACATTGAACGTAGAGTTCATGCAGTTATAGATAAATTTGCAGAGCGTGGTTTACGTACCCTTGCAGTAGCATTCCAGGTAATTGATTCATTGCATACACTATTACATGATACTAGACTAATATATATCTGTACTTCATGTTAGAGATGTTTACTTGGGTTTCTCCGTTTTATACAGGACGTTCCAGATGGAAAGAAAGAGAGTCCAGGTGGCCCATGGCAGTTTATTGGCCTTTTGCCGCTGTTTGACCCACCTAGGCATGACAGTGCAGAAACAATACGCAGGGCACTTAACCTTGGAGTGAATGTCAAAATGATTACAGGTACGTTACATATATCATGAAAACCTTTAGTTTCTTGTATTTGTGGGATTTAAATAACTTTTCTTTAATCTTTATAGATAGTTAGTTAGTTATTTAAATATTGGGAACAAGCAGTTTGCATTTTTTTTTGTATAGAAAAGAGGCCTAATTGTTTTTTGGATTCAGAAAATGTTATCGGGCGAATCATGTGGATTGGTTAAGAGTCATGATTGAGCTTGATTTAATTGACTCAAAACAAACATGCTAGTAGATGAATGTTTTTTCTTGTGCTTAGATTTACAGGTCATTTTCAACCATATCCTTTCTAAGTATCATGTTTATATTCTGCACTTGGAGAAGATGAGTCTGATTTTGCACCAGTATATTTGTCTAATCTTATTAACACCATATACTCCTCGTGATCTCATTTATTTCTTCCTTATTTTCTTTTTCAGGGGATCAGCTAGCCATAGGAAAGGAAACTGGCCGCCGCTTGGGAATGGGTACCAATATGTATCCTTCATCTGCATTGCTTGGGCAGGACAAGGATGAATCCATATCTGCATTACCTATTGATGAACTGATTGAAAAAGCAGATGGGTTTGCCGGTGTTTTTCCTGGTGTGTTTCTATCTTCATCTTTGCAATTGATTGTTTTTAATACTATTGGTGATCATATATTGGATGAAAGATTGATCATGAATTGGATGTAATTGAGCAATATGCGCCTGTTTTCTCATATTGATTTATATTTTGCCAGAGCACAAGTACGAGATTGTGAAACGTTTGCAAGCCAGGAAACATATTTGTGGAATGACTGGTGATGGAGTGAATGACGCACCTGCACTCAAGAAAGCCGACATTGGTATAGCTGTTGCTGATGCGACTGATGCAGCTCGGAGTGCATCTGATATTGTTTTAACAGAACCTGGCCTTAGTGTTATTATTAGTGCAGTGTTGACCAGTCGAGCCATCTTCCAGAGAATGAAAAATTATACAGTGAGCACTTGAACTTTTCCTTATTTAATCACTTGTTTCTTATGCCGTAATAGTATTTCATCGTATTTTCTTTGGATTTTTGAGGAAGTTTGTTTTGTTTAGGCTTTTTGCGCACTTGGCCAAATACTGGTGCTTATAATACCATTTGACCCATTTGTTATTATTTCATGCAGATTTATGCTGTCTCTATTACAATTCGTATAGTAGTAAGTGAACTCAGCTCTGGAATATATTTTCTACCTTAGGTGTCATCATTGACGAAATAGGTCTTGGGGATTGGTCCAATATTCATACAATGTTTTGCATCTTTGACATGCTTGCAGCTTGGTTTCATGTTACTAGCTCTCATATGGAGGTTTGATTTTCCACCTTTTATGGTTCTCATTATCGCCATTCTAAATGATGGTCAGTTGTTTCTTCTCCCTCAGCTTGCATCTGTGTCTGTAGTTTATTAGCTGCTAATGTTATGGTCTCTATGACGTTAAAGGTACTATCATGACAATTTCAAAAGATCGAGTAAAACCATCACCTCTGCCTGATAGCTGGAAGCTAGCAGAGATATTTACTACTGGCATTGTGCTTGGAAGTTACTTGGCAATGATGACAGTCATATTCTTTTGGGCAGCATACAAAACTGATTTCTTCCCGGTACATCTTTTGACAGTCATTAATTTGTTCTGTAATACCAGGAATGAATCCTATGATTCACTGAGTATTACAATTTAATGTTTCCTAATAAATTGTGTCAATGCCAATTTATTCCATTCCTTGATTTTGGATGGTTCATTGATTTATCTTACCTATCATTTGTGAAGCGAGTTTTTGGAGTCTCTACCCTCGAAAAAACTGCTCATGATGATATCCGAAAACTAGCCTCTGCAATCTATCTTCAAGTGAGCATCATTAGTCAGGCTCTTATATTTGTGACTCGGTCTCGGGGTTGGTCCTATGTTGAACGTCCTGGTATTTTGCTCGTGGCAGCTTTCGTGATTGCCCAGCTTGTAAGCCATTTAAGCACTTATTTTGTGTTGTTACAATTTTTCCAATTACATGAAAAGATTGAAGGGATCACTTTGGTGATTGATCTGGTTTTGGCAGATTGCTACATTGATTGCGGTATATGCGAACTGGAGCTTTGCTGCCATTGAAGGCATAGGTTGGGGTTGGGCTGGTGTAATATGGCTATATAACATAATATTCTACATCCCACTTGACCCCATCAAGTTTCTAATTCGATATGCTTTGAGTGGGAGGGCTTGGGAGCTTGTCATCGAGCAAAGGGTAAGTTTTAGATTTGTTATGGTTTCTCGTATGGTATGAATTTTGGGTCCATGCTCATGTATTTCATCATCATGCAGATTGCATTTACAAGACAAAAGGACTTTGGAAAGGAGCAAAGGGAACTTCAATGGGCACATGCACAAAGAACATTGCATGGATTACAGCCACCTGACACCAAGATGTTCACCGAGCGCACACATTTCAATGAACTCAATCAAATGGCTGAAGAAGCTAAAAGGAGAGCCGAAATTGCTAGGTAGAGAAACGTCACTACATTGCCATTGTGAGTGAGAAAAACTGTTTCTAATTGAATTCTTATTTGTTGCTTTGTAATTGTTTTTTGCAGGCTGCGAGAATTGCATACACTAAAGGGTCATGTAGAATCAGTTTTGAAATTGAAGGGGATTGATGTAGACACAATTCAGCAAGCATACACAGTTTGAAGATGCATGTTATATATTTGCATTTGCATAGGGTTACTGTAAAGAGAGCACAATTCAACGATGGTGACTCTGGTGAGAGTAATAGGAACAGTAGTGATGGTTACAGTCTATAGTTGAGTTGGGTTCAATGTCCTCTCACCACCGTTTTGATAACTTAAAAGGAGTGGTATGTATGGTCTATCTATATGCCTTTTGTTTCCTGCTGTCAATTTTTCCTCCACAGTTTCATAATGCAACATCTTCTATATGCTTTTTCCCTATCTTTATCCATTCAGATTGAAACTTCAAGTTATGAATATAAGAAAAACACGTTAGTTTAAGGTTGCATTGGTTTGTTTTGGAACAAAAATATTAAGGAGATAGCACTTCGATGAGAATTCAGTATTCATTACAAGTTTGAATGTCTTTACTGTATATGCATGCAGCATGTTGTCTCTCTGAAAGAAATAAAGTCAATTTTAATACAAGTTTAAGATGCTAGCTATCTTGTTTTGTGGACATAAATTCTTACAACTTTATTATTTAAATAGTTATTTATTAAAATTCTTTGTAAACTAAAATAATTACTCATTATAAAAAATATTATATTTATATCCAAAACATTATAAACCTCAAGTAAATAAAAAATACTTTCAAAACATTATAAACATTATTTACATTTATATTCGTAATTAGTTTTCATAAAATGTTTTTATAGTTTAATAATATTTTTTTATTTTTTATTCATTATTATATTTTCTTTTATGTTTTTGCTATAACAAAAGAAATTGAAAAAATAAGTTTTAAAGAAATCGAATTATTAGAATTTCATTTGCTCAATTGGACTACTTAAAATTAGAAAACTTTAAATCTCTTAAATTTCATTTTAAAGGAAGAATATGAAATTTTTTATATTCTCTTTATTCATTTTTAAGTCTTTGATTTGATTTACTTTGAGGTATCATGAACTTGACTAAGACTAATTATTTTAATTAGGAGGATGAATACTTTTGGGTTAATATCCACTAGATTTTTCTATGGTATTGATATAAATTATTTATTAATTAAATTGTTAAGATTTTATTGTTGTTATGTTAGATGTTTTTTTTTTCGTTCAATATTAGTAGGTTTTCTCTGTTCGTGAATTATTTTTTTTGTTGTGTTTGCAGTGATTTTTATTATCATCATCACTAATGTTACTTTTTGTTAATTAGGATTTTTTTTTCTTGTCTTGACTGGAAAAAGTTTCAATAAACATTAACTAAGATAATATTTCACTAATATCAATTAGGAGAAATTTTCCGTCGACACTGATCGAAAAGTCGGCTAAAAAAAATCCAATCATCAACATCGGAGAACTAATCTTGATAAATGTTAACTTAAATAATTATGATTAAAATTAACTAAAAATAATATTAATTGAAATCTTTTGAAATAATAATAGGTTACCACACTTACACTTATTTGATATACCTTTTTGTAAAAGAAAAATAGACGATAGTATTAAAATGAGTGTAAAAGTATATCAGTAATTTTTTCTATTCTTTTTATACAAACTTTGAGTAAAAAGTATCATTAACCCTTCTCGACTAAAAAAATCGTTAATATTTTTAAACTATCAATAATTATTTAATCTTTAAATAATTTTTTGTATTTGGTAGTAATTAACAATATTTTCCGAAGAACAGCAAAATCAAACGTTGATAAATCTGAATTATTTATTCAAATAAAATATTTTAAAAAATAATTTAATATAAAATCAGTTCAAGTTTAATATGTTTAAATATTTAAAAAATTTGAAAATTTCTGTCCAAAGAAAAGTTAGAGATTTTGGCAAATGCCCGAGGAAATAGGCAATGAGTCACAATCGATGATGACTCAATTTCACAATATATGATGATGAGAAAGCAACAGCTGCAATTTATTTCAAGGAAAGACCAAAGTGAAGAGGAATTTTCAATGAGTGAAAGTAAAGGAAAGCCTACTCAATGCTCAATCTACATTTATTTATTTCTTTGTACTTTTCGTACTAATATGCATATTGTATTAGAAGCTTAAAAGTCATGTGGATAATTTTAAGACTAGTATTTAAAATTAATTATAATTTGTTGAGGTGATAGATTTAATTTTTTTTAATTGAATAAAAAAGAAAATTAAAAACTAATATCATAAGATTATTTCAACAGTTTCTACTAAAAAATTGACAAAACAGAAAATACGGATATGATTAAAGATGAAGAAATTATAATCAATTTGATTGACGTTACAATCAAGATATGATGAGTAGAGAAAGCCCTACTTTGAATTGGAATTTCAACAACCAAAAGTTCTAATAAAGAATTGAGAGAGAATTGTTCATTGTGGAACTTGAATAATTTTCTAGAGTGAGGATTCTTCATTTTTTTTGTCCTTGTATTTAATTTTTCAATTCAAAGTAATAGATTTTACTCTACTAAATTTCCTGTGATTGTAACATCAATAAACATATATTGGAATTTATCCATCTTTGATCTCTTCTATATTTTCTTTGTCAATTGGTTGAATTGTTTGAAAGGATTCTATCGATATTTGGTTTCTCTAACAAATATACTATAGAAAGCTAATAGGAAACCTAAAAACATAATCTAAGTGACAAAGAAATAAATTAGTAAAGAAAACAAGGATAAATATTCATTACATTATATGATTTTTAAACTCCAAGCTTCACCATCGAAATTCTTTATTTATGTTAGTAAAGTAAAAATGACAAATATACAAGTAGCATAAATAATGAATATCATTTTTTTCAACATTATGCAATACATCACGACTCTAACTATTCATGATTCAATTAAACAACAAAAGTCACAAAAATACACAAAAACTCTTGTTGAATTTTCATTAAATAGTTGGTGTGTAGTAAAAGTTTAACATATAGTATATATAATTGTCATGATTATATTTTATTCACTTATTTTTATGATTCACAAATATCTTAATTTCATGATTCACAAATATCTTAATTTCATATTCAAGTTAAAATTAAACTCATCAATATACTCAAATCCTATCTTTAGTGTCTTTGAGCCTATGATAACTTCTTAAGTTGCAATTCTTTGGAACAAGTGAAATCATGCATTAAGTTCAAGAGTCTTAATATTACTAATGAACCATGTTTTATCTCTAAAAACAAGCGTCATTCAGTTTTCAATTTCAGTTCTAATTTTAAAAGACATTTTTCAACACTCCAAGAACCAACAAACAAGCCATTGTTAATCAAGCCATTAACATCACAAAATACAAAAAATTTAGTTTTTACATCTAATATCAACAACTAGGGTTAACTCTCCATGATGGAAAACCTAGGATTTACAATAGAGATAGAGAGGAAATTGAAACCAAAGAGAGATGCATGTCGTTTCCCAATGTTCTAAGTAGCTACTCCATGCTCCAATTGCGCCTTCCCTTCACATCAACACCTCCAATTCATAGATCCTCTCTTTGATCAAACCCTAAAGAGGCATAACACCATGGATGAAGATTGAAGACCCAAGGAGGAATGGGAGAACTTCCTAACACCCTAAAAAACCTCCAAGGGTCTCTCTCAATTGCTCTATCTGGAGATAAATCGTGGGAGGAAGAGAATGACCAAAAACCTTGTAGAAGACATGAATAAATAACCCATTTTGACATGTCAGTGATGCCACCACTCAACGCCATATTAGTACTACTCACTGCCATTGAATAAAATTTGAAACAACTCTATGTCAAACCACTGTTTAGTGCCAGCTCTGTAGGACCAAGTGGCGCTCAACGCCACTTTTGTGCCACTCAGTGCTAAGATCCCCTACAACATTGGTTGCTCTCTGAGTTTGCAATGTTGAGTGCGATTCTTATGTTGCACAAATCAAATATTTGCTTTAAAATTTCATTTTTTTTCTTATCCAATCATGTTTCCTTGAGTTCTAGCTTGTTTTCGTCTATCATAAATGTTTCTTATTAACTTAATTAACACACATATTAGAGATAAAATAAGTATAAATTAGTTAAAACATTAGAAAATATAAAAGGACACTAAACTTAAGAATAAAACGAAATAAAAACTATGAAAAAATTGATTTTATTCATAAAAATAAACACACAAAGTAAAAATAGACATTTTTTCCATCATCAAGGTTTTTACTTCCCAACATCTTTACACACACCTTGAATTTTCTAATAAACTAACATTTATTCTTTTTCTTTAAAAAAAAACATGACAAGATTATGACCTATTTGTCTTCTGTTTTTTTTTTTCATGCGAAAACATTAAGATGATGGGTTTTTGGCATTAAGGTGTACAATATTTTTTCTATCCAATGCTTGGTTAATGTATTTCCCATACAACCTTAAGTGAATAGAACCTGTGAGCAAAGAGAAACATTTTGGAAAGATAAAATGTTCTAGTAAAGAGAAAACCAAATTGAAGAAGAAAGAAGGAGAAAATCCAACATGAGTAAAGAAGAAAGAAGCAAAATCACATCATGGGAATGAATCACAAAGAACGTGTTGATGCAAAAGTATAAAAGTATCTTTTTTGTTAGTCTAAATGCGAAGGTGGATTGAAGGAGTATTTTTCTAAAACTTTGAAAATCCTATGGAAAAAAATAGTTTGACACAGTAAATCTAATTACTCCTATTTGACACGGGGACACATAGCACCTTAAATAATTTTATAAAATTTTATGAGTTGAATATGATTACTCAAAGAAGGGTAATTGTGGAAAATGGGTAAATGATTTGTAATTGGATTTCACCCCTTTATTTCATTTTGATTTTCACATTCTCCTCCTTGATTCTTCTTCCAAGTTAGGTTTTCTTTGGTGTTTATCTTTCCACTCTAATATTGTGATTAACTTTTTAGGACTTCCTACCGACCTCCAACTTCTCTTATGCTAATTGTTTCCATTGATGTGTATTTGTATTTTGAATCGTGTTATTGTTGTTGCGCGTATTCACTGTTGTTGTGACACTTTGTCAATGATTTATGACCCTCTGTCTCTAGTGTAGTGGCGATTGTGTGCAAGGATTTTTAAGTGGTGTATGGGGTGGTTATGTTTTTTCGTGGAGGGTTTATGATGATGATTTTTCGATGATTTGTTGGTGGTTTTATGGTGATTGTTTTCTTGGTGGCCACTAAATTTTTATCGTCAACCTGCTAGTCTTCCATTTTCAATTTCCAGCTTGCTAACTCTTTCTTTCAAATGGTCAATTTCCCTGTCTTTAGAGTAATTTATGTGTTTAAGATTCTCCCTACCACCAACTAGCTTAGAGACCTCTCTTTCAAATAATGTTCCATTGACAACATAACTTTACAACTTAACGAAATGTGTTGAAACTTGAATTTTTCATTATTCAATCTTATTTGTTCTCTCAAGTACTACATAAATTAACGTATTTTTCCTTAGTTTATTTTCTCTTATTCACTCCACATGAACATAGTACCTCTTTACCTTAATAATCGTTGTTTAGGGACAATTTCAAAACTCTAATGTTGATGTTGAATGTTTAACTAATTATGGTGTTGAATGTTTAACTTGTATATATTATATTTACTTTTTCTTATAAGGTAATTTTTATGAGACTCATTTTGGAATACTAGTCAAATTTATGGTATGTTTACTTTCTAGGATGATAATCTTGCCTTCAACAACTAAAATAAAAACCTACTTTTAAAACATCTAATTTTAAAGATATTCATAATCGGAGCAATCTAAGAGAATAAACAAAAAAACCGTTTATAACTGATTTTTTTATTGTTTAAATTTATTATTTTCCTTAATGGATCAAATTGGTTAAAATTAAAAAGTAAGAATCGAATCGAATTAATCTATATATTATATTTAAAATTAATTAACAACTAACAACCATAAATTAAACCACCTCCAACTTTTATATTTGATCCAGTGATTTTTTATTTTTATTTTTGTAAAAGAAAACTTAATCAAGTTCATAAACCTATGTTATTTGGAGAAAAAAGAAACACGAAAGAGAGTGAAAAATTGGGCTATATGGGAAATTAGAGAAACTGAATGACATTAAATAGAAAATATTGATCAAAGTTTGTAATAAACAGTATTTACATGATTTGTTACAGGAAAAAAGATGTTTAAAGATTATGTTATATAAAGTATTATTGATATACCTCTGGGTTAATTTTTGTTAAGAACGTGTCACTTCAACATTTACATTTATTAAAAATGTTACTGTATATATATTATAGTTATACTTTCTTAAAAATGTTACTATAAATAATATTAACAATAATATTGTAACAATTTTAAAAGTGTTACCATATATCATTACTCTATTTCCTACCTTAAGTAACATTCTCTTTATTATGGAAATAAAGGTAAGAGAAGGTGTGTGTTAAAGGAAATTGTCTCAACAAAGTAGTTCTCCAACTTTCTTATTATGAGCTTGTGATCGTTAGAATGATTGTGATTGAATTTTTGTAGGAACAGGAAGCTCATCTCACTTAACTGTTCAATCTTATGTTTTCCCATATGTTCCCGCAATGAAGATAATGGACAATCTTGAATAACATCTCTATCAATCTTGCTGATATTTAGGTGAAGTAATTAATAATTGTATCTCTCCTATTTTTTATTTATTTTGCTTTATATTCTTATCAATTAATTTTGTTAATATTGTTTTGGAACATATCTTACTATTTTTTATCCAGGAAATCACAAGATCATTAATGAAGTGGTCATACTTTTAAAAACATATTAATATACTTAAATATTCATCGAATGTCTTTGAACTTTTACTGTAAATTCTAGTTCTCTAAAGTGTGTTTACAAATTTCTTATTTTGATTCTTTGACTAATAATGATCATTATTACAGGCACGAATTTGAAAACAATTTATAAAAAAGAAAAAGTTCTTTCGGATGATTTTGGAAGGCTAAGTGAAATCCTCGATAAAGCTTAATTATCTAAAATAATTTATTAATTAAAATTTATTTTTAAAAAATAGGTTAGAAAAAGAGCTGTTAAATCATGGAAGTCTATGACTAATGGAGTAAGTCCAAGCCGTTTTTTCATTCTTGAGCAATTTAATATTAATAGAGCTTCTTTATGATATTTGAATTAGGAAATGGAGCAACTAAACTCAAAGGAAAATTACATTTCAGTACATTAAATGAAAAGTTATTGGTGTAATTTGGTTTTCACCATAGTTTTCATTCATAGGAATTATGACTTGTCATTTTTTTTATTCTATATAAGTATTTTTATTTATTATTTTGTTATATTAATTGTTTGTTTATAAACTCCATCTAACCCGTGTTGTTCATATTGTATTTTTTTGGTCCTTGTTCTGGAGTTTTCTAAGCATTCTTTATTTTCTATGACTTCGACCTCTGCAATTTTTTAACTGTAATATCACATTTTTGTGTAAAAATAGATAGATGAATAAATACCAACATTGGTATCTCCATTGTGATATTAAAATACAAATATATAAAATAGTTGATTTTGTGTGCAATGTTTTATTTCATACTATATATTTTTGCTTTAGAGGATGATATTTCTATTAGTGGGACAAACATGAATGTTTTTCTCACAATTGGATAAAAAATTTAATATTAAATTATCATTAGTTAAATTTGTTGAAATATTACAAAATATTTATATTATTAATATTTTTAAAATGTTGCCTTTATAAAAAAAGTATTGCTAAATTTTTTTGAATAGTAATTTGAAAATATCTCTCTATATTTAAAAAATCTTACTAAAGATTTGTAGTAACATTTTTATACGGTTACTTTTTTATATATAAAAAATATATTACTAAGAATATTTAGTAACATTTTTTAAAATGTTATATTTTCATTAAATAAATGTTACTAAAAGTATTTAAGAACATTTCCATAAATGTCTCAATTAATATGTTAAAATATTACTAAAAATCATTAGTAACAGAGGATGTATGTAACATATGATATAATGTTACTAAATCATATTAGTAATTTTTTTTTATAGTTTTGTAACTTTTTTTATTGTTACTAATAATGATATATAGTAGTGTGCGTAAACTACATTTGAATGGTAAATAATTATGTGAGAATAATTGTATGACTTGCAGTAGAAATTTAAAAATATTTATTACGAATTAAATATATATATTAAATTGGTGGAGTTGTTTGAAATTGAAACAAACAAAAATTAGAGTCATAATCAATTATGTCAAAACTCAAAGTTATTTTAATAAAGTTTCTCCTTTAGTCCCATGTGAATTTGTTTGTATTATGAAATTTCATTTATCTTTTACACCAAAGTTTGAAAAAAAAACTAAAAAATCCAATAAATTATTGGCAAAAAACCAATTTTCTCACTCATAATAACTACCCTAAACATAATTTTTGTCACAATTTGTTCAAAACCATTTACAAATTCGAAGACAAATATGTAATTTAAATTACATATTTGAAGGAGAAATCGATAATTAAATGCACATTGAGCTCATTTCTCCTAATGGATTGGGAGGGGAAAAAGCCTTCCCTCTTTTTCAATCCTTCTTAACAAGTCCAAATACTCTCATCTTAAGTCAAACATTCCATTGACTTCCATTATTCAGAGACATTAATTCGAAACATGATTTAAAAACTCTCACTAGGAAAAAAAAACATCCTCAATAATTTAATGTGGATTCTCATGAATTAGGAAGTAACAATACTCACAAATCAAAATTTCCCTCTTCTTTTATTTCACAACTCACCCTGCTTAATTTTATTTTCTTTCCTTTGTATAGGTAATTAAACGTAATTTTATATAAGTAAAACGAGTCATATATATTTAATTATATTATACTGAAATTAGATTTGCTTTTAGTTTGATCACCATAAGAAAGTAGCTTCTATCTTAATATCTTTCAAATGGATTTTTACCCTGTTGAATCGGTTAAAAAACGAGAGTCATATTTTTAAAAACTCACACAGTGATGGTCACAGTCACGTCCAACGGCGTGATATCACCAAAACGATGCTCCATGTTTGAGGCTGCCATTTACCATAATCACCTCGTAAAATGTTCGATGTTTTTTGAACATTGTACGCCGTTTTCCCCCTATAAAACGGAGCTACTCTTAAAATTCGAACCGCACAAGGCCACGCGCTCACCTTCGTAGTTCCAATACTCTCCACCTCTACCGCACACGTGGAACAAATATTCCATAATCACTGGCGAGTACTCTTCTTCACCACTTACGCGCGAGTATGATAGACCTTAAAATTTAATATTTGAATTTGCACTGTGGGAACGGCTACTTCACCCTGCATCACTTTTTATGTCACCTTTCAAAGACTGCATTTTGGCTTCTCCCTTTGCACGTAAATTAATTTTTATTTATTGGAGTGAAAAAGAAGCATTCCTATAATACATGCTTTCTCGCTCTACATGCTTCAAAAGTTCAAATTATTAGCTTTGCTAGTTTAAAGTTTAATCATGGTGACCCTTTGAGGTCCATATTTTCATCACAACTCCACCAACTGGAATCATCACCACTGTTGACACTATCCACTCCCACCCAGATAAGTTGTGAGCAAAAGTTTCCACTTTGAAGGCTGGAATGGAAATGGGTCGTGTATTGTTGATGCTGTTGGTTTTTTCCACCACTGTTTTATACCCTTGTTCTCTTGCTCTCACGCAAGACGGTGAGAACCTTATTTGAATCTCTTCTGGGTTAAAGTTAAATCCTTTTCTCTCTGGGTTTCTTCTTTGATTATTTACTCACTTTCCTTTCCTTTATATATTGTTTTTGTTGTCATTGCACAAAATAAACTAGGCATCAATCATAGTGTGTTTTCATGTTTGTTGTTTGGGATGAATGACTTGTGGCTTTTGGAAAGTTTCTAGTTTCAGCTTTCACCACATCTGCTCTCAAAGATTAAATAATACACCGTTTGAAGTTTCGAACTTGTGGTTTTTTATTCATCTATTTAGGACATACATTGTTGGAGATCAAAAGCACTTTGAATGATACAAGGAATTTTCTGAGCAATTGGAAAAAGTCTGATGAGTCTCACTGTACATGGACCGGTATCACTTGTCATCCTGGGGAACAACGAGTACGCTCAATGTATGTAAGCAGCATACACTCTTTATTTTCTCTTACAAATCGGTTTGAGAAATAAAAGAGAATTTTCTTCATCAATAATTATTTTCTGCAACTAAATTGCGCTTAACTTTCTTCATTTTTATCCTGAATTATGAGTTTGAGAATGACATGCTTACACCTCTGTCTCTGTCACTCTTGTGCTTTAGAAATCTACCTTATATGCAACTTGGGGGTATTATATCTCCCAGCATTGGCAAACTCAGCAGACTGCAGAGACTGTAAGTAGTACAAGTTGCATGTTTCTCCCCAATTGAATAACTTTTCAAAGTAGAGAGATCTAACATCTTGTGTTTCCAATGTATCAGGGCACTTCATCAGAATGGCTTACATGGAGTTATTCCTAATGAAATTGGCAATTGTACAGAGCTTAGAGCACTGTAAGTGAAAATTAGTATAGTTTTGTTTGAAATTTGTGTGTGGATAATAATGCATGCTTTCATTTTAATGTTTGGACATGTTTCATCTAATTCCATCTACAGATATTTGAGAGCTAATTATTTACAAGGAGGCATCCCATCAAATATTGGAAATCTTTCTTATTTACATGTATTGTAAGTCCTTCTCTTTTATTTCTGTCCCCAAGAAGTTTTGCTCAATTTGTTAGTAATAATAATCATTGGTGTTTATCTTGGATTGGGAAGTTTCTTTATTTGGGCTCTTCATCTTATTTTTCAATTATCAATCTAATAGAAAGCTAAAATGCAGGGATTTGTCAAGTAACTCATTGAAGGGTGCTGTACCATCCTCTATAGGTCGTCTTACACAATTGCGTGTTCTGTAAGTTCATTCAACCGTAGCGTTGGCATAAAGATATCATAGCTTTGGGATTCAGCATATGCTAATTTATGTCTTTGTCTTAGGAACTTGTCAACTAATTTCTTTTCCGGTGAAATCCCTGACCTTGGAGTACTAAGCACCTTCGGGAACAATGCGTAAGTACACTTTCCCAGTAATGTTATGTACTAATTTGAAAATAATCGCATAACTTAACATATATGAAGTAAAATGGAGGGAGTAGCATTAAATTTTACCTGATAGGAGCTTTCCACTTAATTTTCTAGGAAATAATATGAGCTTTCTATTTTTTATGCAATTTAAGCTTCTGTTTATAAAAATTCATTGCATTTGAACAGGTTTATTGGGAACTTAGATCTTTGTGGGCGGCAAGTTCAGAAACCATGTCGGACATCACTTGGTTTTCCAGTGGTGCTACCACATGCAGAAAGTGATGAAGCTGCAGGCAAGTCAAATCCAATGCTTCATATTTTAGCAATGATGCTATGTCCTACTGCAGTATCTACATATTAATTCTAGTAATTTTTAATAAGGGTAAATAAAAACGAATGTATTAATATATAGAAAATACAAAAACATTAATTATTATGTTCCTTTAGTAAGCAGGGAAATGTTGTATTAAGAGTAAAACAAAAAATTCTATTTTTAAACACCCTTTGACTTAGTACATTTCTTATAACCAAATTTACCAATTGAGCAATAACAGTTTGAATTTGTATGATGCAGTTCCTGCTAAAAGATCTTCACATTATGTGAAGTGGGTGTTAGTTGGTGCAATAACAATAATGGGGCTTGCACTTGTTATAACTCTTTCGTTACTATGGATTTGCTTGCTATCAAAGAAGGAAAGAGCTGCTAGAAAATACATAGAAGTTAAGGATCAAGTCAACCCAGAATCAAGTAGGAAGGATGATGGTATTTCAAAATAGTACTCTCCTATCAAAAAATAAAAAAAGAAATTGTCTTTTTGTTCTTTGTAAATACTCACATGTTATTGTAACAGGTACAAAACTTATCACCTTCCATGGTGATCTGCCATACACATCATTTGAGATCATAGAAAAGTTGGAGTCTCTCGACGAAGATGATGTGGTAGGATCTGGAGGATTTGGTACCGTATATAGAATGGTGATGAATGATTGTGGTACATTTGCTGTTAAGAGGATTGATAGAAGCCGTGAAGGTTCTGATCAGGGTTTTGAGAGGGAACTAGAGATATTGGGTAGCATCAAGCACATAAATCTAGTTAACCTGCGTGGTTACTGCAGACTTCCTTCTACTAAGCTTCTAATCTACGACTATTTGGCCATGGGAAGCTTAGATGATCTCTTGCATGGTATGCACCATTTTGTATAAACCATATAACCTGAACTGTTCATAACTGTTCTCTTGGAGGATCCTCTGGCTCTGATAGAAATGGAAATTTTTATGGCATTGTGTAAGAATGAAGTCTAGAGGAGAAGGGATGAGTTTGTTTATTATGATTTCATTTAATGATGGCATTTGCTAACTTCAATTCTCCATTTGCTAACCTTTTGATGAATCCTTTCTGATTTAGAAAACACTGAACAATCACTGAAATGGAGTACACGCCTAAAGATTGCTCTTGGTTCAGCCCGGGGTTTGGCTTACTTGCACCACGACTGCTGCCCGAAAATTGTGCACCGCGACATAAAATCCAGCAACATCCTTCTTGATGAGAACATGGAGCCTCGTGTCTCTGATTTTGGTCTTGCAAAGCTTTTGGTTGATGAAGAGGCCCATGTTACCACAGTGGTTGCAGGCACCTTTGGTTATCTGGCACCAGGTATGTCATTTAGATTCTTGTCACCCTTTTCAGGGTTTAATGAAATTCTTGAACTGAAAATTTCTAAGTTTGAGTTTGGATGTAGACTATAAATGTAACGTTTTTATGTATTTTTTTCATGTCAGTTTATTTGTATTGTAGTAGCTCATGATTTTTTACTTTTGTCAACATTAGAGTATCTACAAAGTGGAAGAGCGACTGAGAAGTCAGATGTGTATAGTTTTGGAGTTCTGTTGCTAGAACTTGTAACTGGAAAGAGACCAACAGATCCTTCATTTGCAAGGAGAGGAGTAAATGTTGTTGGTTGGGTAAGGCCTAATCCATTCAATGCAGAAATGAAACATGAACTTGTGTTACAAAACTAATAACAATTGTTTGCAGATGAACACGTTCCGGAAAGAAAATAGATTGGAGGACGAAGTAGACAAAAGATGTAGTGATTCAGTAGATGCAGAATCTGTGGAGGTAATTCTTGAACTAGCAGCAAGTTGCACTGATGCAAATGCGGATGAACGTCCATCAATGAACCAAGTGTTACAGATACTGGAACAAGAGGTCATGTCTCCCTGCCCAAGTGATTTTTATGAATCACACTCAGATCACTGATAAATGACTCAACCAACTTTAAGATGCTATGCTAACAACGTTTGCGTACGGTTCCTTCCCATATCCCGTGGGTCTGTAAATTGTTGTAGTGAATGACGAAAGTGCAACCTTAGTAGTTTAACATTGCAATGGTTTTTGGAAAGACCTCCATTGAAATGATTGTGGTTAATCAACATGAATTTGTTGATTGCAAGAACAGAACAGTTAATCAACATTATTTAATGAACTACAGTTGTTAGTTGTTAATGGTTATTTTGTCCATGAATCTCGTGTTTGACAAGCGAAGGTTAATTTATTGCTTCCGAAATCATCATCATGTTTGTCCAATAGGCACAGATATTAGGCATTTTTGTTGGCAGGGCCCAAGTCAAAACTCCACAAACGCCTGACTCGTTAGGTTACAAAATCTTCTATTTTCTATATCACTAAGAACGTGACTAGTAGTATACTTTAACTCATGAGCCCAAATCTAATCATAAATTATATATTAAGTTGTGTTTGTTAGTGGTGTTGGCTAGTATCTTCCCATCACCTTGATTATAATTTCCTTGCCTTTCTTGTTGTATAATAAGTGAAAACACTTTATTAATGCTGGGCAAAGGTTCCATGAGTAATATCTGAGTCTTGACAGTATTATAACACTCGTTCAAGCCTTTCAAAAAGCATATCACGTGCTCCATGTCCCTATATTTATGTGAGGCCTTAGATAGATCACAACTGCAAGGAACTTTGCAGCTACAACTGGGAATAGGCCTAAGAAATTCCAACTCCTCCCACAAAATCTTCAAATCGGTAAAGTATTGATTTATGCTTCGTTCACCTTGTTTTATAGAGTGAATTTCCTGAAGAAGGTTTGAAAGCTTGAAATGATCCCCCTTTGAAAATCTCTCTTTTAATTCTTCCCAAAGTTCTTGGGCATTCTCCATATAAATCACGCTTTCAGCTATTTGGGGTGAAAGTGTCTTGGTGATCCAAGATAATACTATTATCATGTTACTTCTTTCCCAAGAATCAAAAAGACTATTACTTCTTTGAGGCTTTGTGATCCCGCCATCTATAAATTTGAGTTTATTCTTTGAAAGAAGGGCTCTCCTCATGTTTCTACTCCAAGATGTATAATTTGACTCATTAAGAATCTGTGATATAAGGGAAGCGCCTGGGTTCTCCCCTGGATGCAAATAATAGGGACTGGTGGGATTATTAGTTTGATCCGTAGTCTCCATGAATGCAAGAATGGCGAAAGAAGCGGATGAGGAATCAAGAATTACTGATACGAGCAGCGAAAAACGTAGAACAGGTCCAAGACCTGCTTTGGTACCATAAAGAAAACAGTGGCCCAACAGAAGGCCCAAACCTGTGGTCCAGTATCAAGACTTAAGTCTCTCCTTTGCAAAATATCTTTAGAATCAGAAAGTGGCTGAGAACGTTGAAAGCTTCAAATCCCGTGTGCTCTGCAAGGACGATGCGCGACAAAGACACTTGGATGTCCGTTCCGGTCAGTTCGATGGTGATGGAAAGAATTCCGGCGAGATGGTCATGGGTGGCAGATCAGAAGGAGATCGGAAGAAAAGAAGATGCACGGTAAAGGTATGTAATCTATATTTGAGAGAAAAGTAAAAATGCTGTTGTTATTTTCTTGATTTCTTCTACATCTTTTGTTTCTGATACTGGAAGCCCTTATATAGGGTTCCGGTAACACCAAAACAGAAAACCCCAAAAATAGAACACCCTAGAAGCAAAATTACTGTTCAAATGAACAGTAACCACTAACAGAACAATAAAAGACTCAACGAAAATAACAAACACAACTTAATACAGCGCCCCAAAAATCTGTACCTAATCATATATGTTTTTCTAAATATATATTCAAATTATTTTCAAACTTAATAATTATTCAAAATGTTATTAATTTAAGTATGTTTTGATGAATTTATTTTTAATTTATATTTATATTTTAAGTTTTTAACTTCATTCTATTTAATTGAATTTTGATCGGATATTAATGAATAATTCTTTATATTTTTAAAATCTGAAATTAAGATTAAATTATATTATAGGTTTAAACCCTCGGATGATCCTCATATTTGTATGAAAATCTCAAGTGGGTCCTCATATTTGTAACTGTCTCAATTGGGTTATAATATTTGTAAAATTGAGTTAATGTGCATTGTTTAATTAAGTGAAATTTTTATTTAAATTAAAAAATTATGACATGGCAAATTAGGGTTTTTCATTCTGCAGAGGGGAGGAAAAGGTTGTGCCGTCACACGTAGTGGAGGCGTGAAGGAGATTGATTTTGAGGTGGAATCGATCTCGCCATGACACTGCTTGCACAGATGCTGGCGGTGAAACTAAACTCGCGTCGGGGTGGCTATCTGTTCACGATAGTCTCTTGCGATGATGGTGAAGTGAGAAAGAACGTTGCGATTTGGTTGGTTCTTGGGGGTTTCTCTGTTTTGATTTTTTGTAGGTTTGTGTGTCAGGTGATGGTGGCGGAAAGGTTCCCCTACTCTGCGAGTTCAAAATTCTTGTTATAAATTCGTAGAGATTTACGAATCGCAGCGGCCATTTTTGTTGCGATTTTGATTTGGTTTTCTGCATTTTCAGGTTCTTGGTGAAGAAGATGAATGCTGGAGCGAACATTACGGAGTCGCTATTAGGGTTTTTGCTGTGTGGTTGCTGCAGGTGATTCGCGCGAAGGTGATTCCCCTCCTTTGCGATTTTTGGATTTTGGAGAATGCCATGGAAGAGGCTTGCGATTTGGCTTGCAGAGATTATGGATGCGTTTGTGGAGATTTGCGAATCGTAGTGGCCATGGAGGCGTTGTTGGCGTTCCGGTGATGGTCTGATGTGGTGGAGAAAATTGGGTGGTGGCGTGAGGTCTTGCACTATTGATGGCGGCGGTTGCCTAAGGCAATGATGGCAAGGTAGGCGTTGTTTGTGCTGCGAAGAAGATGATGCATTGAAGCTTAACGGCGACGCGAAGGAGGGTTTCTGATGAAGGTTGATGGAGGAGGACGAATTAGGGTTAGGCGGCAGCCTTGCGGCAGCGTAACATGGACAGTGATGGTGGCGGCACAGTTGCGACACAACGACAAGGGTTAGGGAATTAGGGTTTTTGTGAAGAGGATGATGATGTGGCAGCAAGGGTTATCAAATTCCACGTCATAATTTAAAATTTATTTTCACGTAATAAGATCACACAGATCAGTATCACCACATCAGCAAACTTTAATGCCGTCTGTGAGAACTTCACGGGCAGGGCAAAATTGGCTTAATTTTACAAATATTATGACCCAATTGAGACAGTTGCAAATATGAGGACCCATTCTCATACAAATATGAAGACCATCCGAGGGTTTAA
Organism: Vigna angularis; assembly: GCF_016808095.1. Lineage (NCBI taxonomy): Eukaryota > Viridiplantae > Streptophyta > Magnoliopsida > Fabales > Fabaceae > Vigna > Vigna angularis. Next base: position 10,253,132 of record NC_068973.1, on the reverse strand, counting down.
ACCTATTATATATATATATATATATATATATATATATATATATATATATATATATATATATATATATATATATAAAAGATAAGTTAAGACATGAAACTTAGTTTATTTAGGGTTTGGGTTAAACTAAGTAATGTAATTTTAACCTATGTTGTATAAGACATATTAAAGTTAAGTTAGACTAAATCCGATCTAAGTCAAGTTGAAAAAGGATGAACTCAGTTTTAAGTTGGACCTAATTCAAGCTAAAGTTAGATCAAACCTACTTCAATCTTGATTTAGATTCTACTTAAGTTAGATTGGATTAGTAGAACTATGTGAAGTTGGTCAGCTGAGCCCATGTTTGGTTAAGTCAAGTTGAACCTAGGTTAAATAGAATAGGGTTAGGTCTAGGTCAAGTAGGGTTATGATCGATACAAGTTAGGTTGAATTAAGTCAAACCCAAGTTAAAGTTGGTTGAGTCGACTTAAGTCCATGTTAAATCTATTGAGCCCAAGTTCAAGTTGGGTTGAATCATCTTAGTTTCACTTAAAGTTGAATTCCCATGGATCCAATTCGAAGTTAAGTTGAATCATCTACACTTTACTTAAAGGAATAGGTAGACTTGTGATATATTATTATTATAAGAGATACACAATAAAATTAGCCTTCCAGAAATACATGATAGTTATGTTTGAAATTGAAATTGAGATTAAACGTAAATTTTCCTTGTGAATACAATCTAAGTTAATCCTTACTATTGTAGTAGTTGTAAAATCTAGGTTGACGTGCTTAAGCAAGTATAATGATTCATTAGTCATCAAAGCAATTCTTTGTTAATGAAAAACTAACCAAGAACTTGTTGTAGAAATAGATAATTTCACCACCACCAATGTTCTATGAACAAAGTCTAGTTTAATGTCAGTTGAATCTAAGACATCCATTATACTATGCCTGACCTATATTGTTTCCTTACGTGCACACTAACAACGTTTATGTCACAAATATTTTTCAACTATAAATGCAACCATATGGAAAACTAAAACTATATTGTAAACTTCACCCTTCTTTGTAACAAAGAAATTCACTTTTCTACAATATTCATTATCATATAAAATAACATCGCATCATAAACATTAAACATTGTTTCTATTCTTATATAACAACTATGTTTGCAAATTGACAAATCATACAAAAAGATGAAGATGTCAGTAGTATTGAGTGTTTAGTTTAAATTGTATAGGATCTCATACAATTATAAATTTGAAAGAAAGAGTGTATGGTTCCCAATGTCACAATATTCAAAAATAGTTATAGTATAATCAATTTAATCTACAAAAGGATTTCTTAATTATGATTGCTCGGAAGTCCTAATTTTCTTTCAATATCATGATTGAAAGGTATGATAGGCACTTAAAACCTAATTGCAAATTAATTCAAAAACTAATAACTAACTATAATTAAAATCAAAATTTGTTAGATTAATTTGTGTCTTCTATAATCATACCATTATATTAGATGTACAATTTGATAATTTAAAACTAACTCAACACTAGTGGAAAAATAAAATTTTATGATAACCTAATATTATATTTTGTGATATTCACCTATCATAAAAGGTTGACAGGTGATATTTTCGTAATAAAAGTAAGATTTAGTATGGTTATGATCTAGCATTAGAAACCATCATAATATATTAACATGGTGACAAAACTAAAAATAAGTTTAAAATGTATTATGACCTATCATAATATATTTTTTTTATAGCGATTAACTTAGCACCCGTTGTACTACACAGCACCTAGTAGCAAATTCGAAATTTTGTTAAAAATGTATTATGATTGATTTTAAAGAACTTCTCATAATATCTCCTAAATCGCATTCCTTTACCCCACGTCTTCACTTACACAATCCCTAATTTCTCTTTTCTCGTTTATCATTTTCGGTCACCAAATCATCCATGTCGAGTTTACCTCTCATTGTTGTTGAGTTTGCCAGTCACCAAATCCCTATTCTCGTTCAAGTTTCTTCGAAAACTTCTACTAAGGGTCGAGTTCCTAAATCCCTAATTTTTTGTTCACATTTTTCTTTTGGCTTTTAAGTCCAGTCAAGCATCGGTATCCACAGCCAATAATTCCACCTATTTCAAAGAGAGTTTTATAAATCTTAACTTTCTTGCTCTACTCAAAGACAAACTAGTTGTTGTATGTGAAAAGTTCTACTCAAAATTTAGGTCTTGAAAGAAGGTAGACAAATATTTTTTTACCTTTGTGACTAAAGATAATTATTATGCTTGTATATCTTATTTCGAAATCAAGAAAAGGAGTACCCTCTGTTGTAATTAATCCTTCAAAGGAAGAACAAGGCACATTATTTAAATATTTAAATATAGAAGAATGGAATAGTTACAATCTGCATACTGAAATCAAATATTTAAATATTATTATTTCACTCATATACTAGTTTGTTTAAGCAAACATTATTTGTGAATAATGAAAATAAATCTTATCACTTCACCCTTTTACATTCAATGATTTAAAACGATAATAGTAATAAAATATTATATATATATATATATATATATATATATATATATATATATAACATTATATTGAAAAATATATGTATTAAATTAGTAAGTATTCTATTGTAATTTTCTTTATGGATCTATTTTAATACTAATATGCAGTTAGAATATACAAATTTTACATGGGAAATGATACTTCAACAATCACTTTTGAAAACATTTTAACACGGGATAGGTGTCAAAATGCTAGTGGTCCACATGGAAAATTGAATTGAAAATTTTAAATGATGTGGAAAGGGAGTGCAGAAGGGGTTTCAAGTTTGGCGGTTTAAATTTCACTTTTCAGATTTTCAATTTGAGACATTCGTAGAGAGAGAAGAGAAGCTTGAGAGAGAGAGTCGAACCTAGAGAGAGAGTTCGAGAGAGAGAGCTCCGACGGAGTGCCCGTCGGAGTGCCCGTCGGACAACGTTGAACGTCGTCGTCTTTCTTCCACCCCTCCAGCCAGTCCCGATTCAAGACCGCCGCAGCTCCGGCGTTGGCCGACGAAACGAAGACGACATCGTCTTCACTCCGACCCAGCCAACTAAGGGCGCGTTCTGAGTCTCGATTTCTCCCACCCAGCCAACTAAGGGAACAATTACTTAAGATTTTATTAACAAAATCGTGCCACAAAAACCACAATTTGTAAGACTCATGGTGTAGGAACAGATCTGGTACCAAAGGCAAAATAAGTGAGTACTTGGGTTGAAGTTTTTGCACAGCAAGGTCAACTACGTCCACCACACTCATTTTGGGGTGCCTTATTTTTTTGTGAGATGACATTGAGAAATACGAAAGAAACACAATGCCCACTTACACAACTATAAGTTGTAAAAATTTATATGTTGTGGATCTTTCATACAAATGTTGCATTTGATTCATGTGTTGTGCATTATTGTCTTTGCAGGAAGAACTACAACAAGTTAGGGAGCAATATGTTTGTCAATGGATTTTGGATGTCGACAACGTGCGGAGGAATCAAGTGTTGCAAGATTTAGGCATTTTGTAGAATGTTGGGGAATATTGATGAAAGAACAGTTGTTCTTAAATTTCATATTTTTCTATTGGTTGCACATCACTTTTTATTTTAGAAATTGTTGACAAATATATTTGGCAGTTCAAATTCAGTTTGTAGTACTTAATTGACTTAAGTACCCACTTATATATGTGCTAAAATTTTAACTTACGTACCCACTTATATCGCCCTTGGAATTTATGTATCTGCACCATGACTGTTACTAAATATGGTTTGTTTGCGATTTTTTTAATAAATTCTTAAATAATTGTTCCAAAATTACTTAGAAGTAGAACAAACGAGGGAAAATAAATAAGGCACCCCAAAATGAGTGTGGTGGACGTAGTTGGCCTTGCTGTGCAAAAACTTCAACCCAAGTACTCACTTATTTTGCCTTTGGTATCAGATTTGTTCCTACACCATGAGTCTTACAAATTGTGGTTTTTGTGGCACGAATTTGTTAATAAAATCTTAAATAATTGTTCCATAATTACTTAGAATTAGAACAAATCAGGGAAAAAAAATAAGGCACCCTAAAATGAGTGGGGTGGACGTAGTTGGCCTTGCTGTGCAAAAACTTCAACCCAAGTACCCACTTATTTTGTTTTTGGTATCAGATCTGTTACTGCACCATGAGTCTTACAAATTGTGGTTTTTGTGGCACAAATTTGTTAATAAAATCTTAAATAATTGTTCCAAAATTACTTAGAAGTAGAACAAATGAGGGAAAATAAATAAGGCACCCCAAAATGAGTGTGGTGGACGTAGTTGGCCTTGCTGTGCAAAAACTTCAACCCAAGTACCCACTTATTGTGCCTTTGGTACCAGATTTGTTCTTGCACCATGAGTCTTACAAATTGTGGTTTTTGTAGCACAAATTTGTTAATAAAATCTTAAGTAATTGTTCCAAAATTACTTAGAATTAGAACAAATTAGGGAAAAAAAATAAGGCACCCTAAAATGAGTGTGGTGGACGTAGTTGGCCTTGCTGTGCAAAAACTTCAACCAAAGTACCCACTTATTTTGCCTTTGGTACCAGATCTGTTCCTGCACCATGAGTCTTACAAATTGTGGTTTTTGTGGCACGAATTTGTTAATAAAATCTTAAGTAATTGTTCCAAAATTACTTAGAATTAGAACAAATCAGGGAAAAAAAATAAGGCACCCCAAAATGAGTGTGGTGGACGTAGTTGGCCTTGCTGTGCAAAAACTTCAACCCAAGTACCCACTTATTTTGCCTTTGGTACCAGATCTGTTCCTGCACTATGAGTCTTACAAATTGTGGTTTTTGTGGCACGAATTTTTTAATAAAATCTTAAGTAATTGTTCCCTTAGTTGGCTGGGTAGGAGGAATCGAGACTCAGAACGCGCCCTTAGTTGGCTGGGTTGGAGGGAAGACGATGTCGTCTTCGTTTCGTCGGCCAACGCTGGAGCTGCGGCGACCCTGAATCGGAACTGGCTGGAGGGGTGGAAGAAAGACGACGACGTTCAACGTTGTCCGACGGCACTCCGTCGGAGCTCTCTCTCTCGAACTCTCTCTCTAGGTTCGACTCTCTCTCTCAGACTTCTCTTCTGTCTCTATGAATGTCCCAAATTGAAAATCTGAAAAGTGAAATTTGAACCGCCAAACTTGAAACCCCTTCTGCACTCCCTTTCCACGTCATTTAAAATTTTCATTTCAATTTTTCACATGGACCACTAATATTTTGACACCTGTCCCGTGTCAAATTGTTGTCAAAAGTGGTTGTTGAAGTATCATTTCCCTTTTTACAAAGTAAATAATTAAGAATACATTTTCTTTTCATTAATATTTGCTTTCATAATAAATTAAATAATAATTAAAATATAAATGTAAAATTAATTTATAAAATTAATTAATTTAAATTTTGATATTTTATGAAATAACTTATTGTAATCCATTTTGAAAATATAATTTTTATTTGATAATACTTTTTTATTTTAATTTAAAATTTATTTTAACATATTTTAAATGTTATTTTTAAGTCAAATTATTTCTATAAAAAATATTTTACAAATTATTTTTTTAAAATGTAACACAAATATGTGGATCTAGTACAATTTTTCACTTAATTTATTTGTCTTTCTCAATCTAAATAATATCTCTTTTTCTGTCCTTATCTCTTTGGCCTTTATTGAAAGCATAAAAAGAAAATGACGTGCAAAGTGATGGGCGTGAGAGCATGACCCCAGAAATTGCTTGGTGAAATAATAAGTGTGATTCTCTCCGGGAACTGTGTATATATATATATATATATGAGCATACCAGATTATGCCTTCACCGAGGAAATAATAAAGAAATGGCTGACTCAGCTAACTCAATGCAAAACGGTGCCCAAAAGTTGGTCGGAAAAGTTGCCATTGTCACCGGCGGAGCCAGCGGCATAGGCGAAGAGACGGCGCGTCAGTTCGCCAACCATGGTGCGCGAATGGTGGTGATTGCAGACATTCAAGATCAACTGGGCAACCGAGTTGCAGCATCCATTGGCTCTCATAGGTAACACAAATTCTTGCATACTCTTACTATGGAAATAAAATAACCCCACAAAATTTCTCATAAACATTTAGAATACAAATTAGATAAGAGAAAATAGATTATACTCTAATCAATTACCATATTTTTCATGGTTGATTATATTTTTCCTGATTTATTACATTTTTATCGATAATTATTAGTTGGTAGTATTTTATTACATTAAAATTTAGTTTTTTATTTATTTTTAAGAAACTTAATTAATATATTTAAAATTCAACTTTTACTTAAAGGAGTAGGAAGAATCATACTTTGACTAAAATGTGTAAATATACAGTAGGTCAAATTATGATTTACAAATTGATTAATTTAAATATTTGTGGTGGAAAAACATGTTCACATTTGTCAGTCATATTAATAACAACCACAATTTGGTAATAATTATTTTTGAAAGTGCCGAAGTATAATAAAGTTAACAAAGACGTGTCAAAATGTTGTAGAGTCCGCTCTCAACGATCTACTCGAATGTCTACCAAACAACCCGACACAGCTTATACAAATTTAAAATTAAAGTTTAATGACTAAAAATCATTAATAAAAATATCAGTAATGTATTCGATAAAATGATTATAAAAAAAGTGTGAGTATTTCTTTATTTTATACTACAGATGCACCTATATCCGTTGTGACGTGAGAGAGGAAGAGCAGGTGAAAGAGCTGGTGGATTCAACGGTCAACGCTTATGGTCAATTGGACGTGATGTTCAGCAATGCCGGCATCGTTAGTCACTCCGACCAGACAATCCTCGACCTCGACTTTTCCCAGTTCGACCGTCTCTTCGCGATCAATGCCAGGGCCATGGCGGCGTGTGTGAAGCACGCCGCGCGCTCGATGGTGGAGCGGCGCGTGAGGGGAAGCATAGTATGCACAGCGAGCGTGGCGGCGTCGCAGGGCAGCGTGGGGCTCACGGACTACGTGATGTCGAAGCACGCGGTGAAAGGGTTGGTGCGTTGCGCGAGTGTGCAGCTGGGGGTGCACGGTATCAGGGTGAACTGCGTCTCACCGAGTGGGTTGGTCACGCCCTTGACGCGTGCGACGCACGCGACGATGGAGATCGAAGAGCTGCAGAAACTGTATGAGCAGAGATCCAGGCTGAAAGGCGTCGTTTTGAGCGCCAAACATGTTGCGGATGCGGTGCTGTTTCTCGCGTCCGGTGACTCCGAGTTTGTAACCGGACACGATCTTGTGGTGGACGGTAGTTTTTCGTGTTGAGTTACGTGAGTGTTTATTGTCTGTCTCATCTTTTTCTCTGTTCCTTTTATTTTGTCTGATTGAAAAATAATTGTTATTTTTCATAGAAGTGTGTTTGAAATTTTATGTGTGAAAGTAAAGATTATCATAAATTGTTTCAGTAAAAGGTTGGTAATGTATCTTCTGTTAATTTGTGTACTTTAGTCTATTAAATCTTGTCATTCATCTTTTCAACACGACTTGGGTTGGTAGAATGAAGATTTCAAAGAAAGAGAAGATATATATTTTATTTTTTATTTTTTTGGTTTTGATAATAAATCTTGTATTTATTTACTAGTGGTACTATATATATTTTATTGTTTTGTGTAAGCTTAAGTTGGCATGCTTTATCCATTACATTGATTTAGAAAAAAAAGAAACATAATATTTAATTATCATTAAACATAATTGAATATATTGTAAATTGTAAAAGTAGACTCAGTGAGTTAATGTATTATTACAAATAATGATAGATTATTTATCTGGACTTTGTTTGAAATATAAACACGCGAAGATAATTCATTATAGTCAAATAATCAATTAGATTATTCGGATTGAATTTTTATATTTCATTAAAATAATATAAGCAATTATATTTTATAATATTTTTAAATATATTTTTTATAAAAAGTTCTTTTTATATTATGAAGAAAAATGTGAGACCAATAATACTTCTGGAAAGTTTCACGTGTCTAAGATAATCTAGAAAGTAGATGTTGATTATTATATTCTGGAGTAAGTATGGCGTTTCTTCGGTTTTAGGGTTTCACGTTATATTTTTCTCTATCTTTGTTTTTTTATCTTATTTATGATAATGTTTTTCATTGATGATGTATTTTTCCAAAAAATAAAAATAAATAAGAAACTTTCTAATAAGCAAAGAATGAAGTTATGATATAAAAAATTGATAATAGCACTAGTACAAAACGCGGAAAAGAAGATGGGTAATATGTCGCGGTTTTTGGAAAACTGAAGTATATGTAAAGGCAATGACATTTTTGCAATTTAAATGAACTTATAGGTCTCGGTTCTCCTTCAACCGAGGCATAAATGCCAAATTACCTCGGTTAACTATTAAAACGAGGCATAATTCCTTTTTAAATTAACCTACAACATCGGTTGAATTGGACAGAGACAGTAAAATAGCATAGACATCAGGTTTGATAAAGAACCGAGTCAGTATTATTGTTTTAGACATCGGGTTTGACAAAGATGCGAGTCAGTATTATTTTTTTATCTTCAACCATGAAGTGAACTACACTAATCTCCAGTTCGTCTTTCTCTGCTCCGCGCAGTTCTTCTTCCTCTACTCCCCCAGAGTTCTTCTTCCTCTGCTCCCCCTCAGTTCTTCTTCCACCGCTCCATTATCGCCGCACATCCAACCTGCTCCCGCGGAAGCCTATTCCTCCGTCTCTGCCCCAAAGCCCATGGCCGCATCGTCGTTGTCCCACCCCCAAACCTGTCACGCCTCCCACCCCCACAACCCTAACCCCACCACCAATCAGAACCGCCACCGGACGCGATCTCGCTTCACCACGGGAAGCGATTTGGACGCGATCTTTCTCCGCCACCGGACGCGATCTCGCTCCGCCACCGGACGAGATCTGGACGCGATCTCGCTCCGCCACCGGACGAGATCTGGACGCGATCTCGCAACGCCACCGGACGAGATCTGGACGCGATCTCGCAACGCCACCGGACGAGATCTGGACGCGATCTCGCAACACCACCGGACATAATCTGAACACGATCTGGCTCTGCCACCAGACGCGATGTTGTATCTCTTTAATGTACTAGTGTAGTTTGTTGTGAAGACATTTGGTAAAAATATTATACAATCTCTTACTTTTAACTGTTTGGAATATTTATCAATACGAGTAATAATTTTTCTTAATATTTTGAATTGTTTGGAATTTTTATACCCAAGTTTGATGTATTCATTTGTTATATACATGATGTTGTGGTATTGTTGATAAGTTTCCAAGAATATATTGTTTGTTTTGTATGAGAAATGTGATCGTAGTCTAATATCCAAGACAGTGGAACAATCTCACCAAGATTAATGATTGAAACTTGATATGCATTTTGATATAATTAAGTCAATATAAATAGGTGTCATCCTTCTTATCATTTTCTTACACTTTTACTGATTTATGCATCTTTGGTTTGATGTGTGATTCTAGTTTTTACTTCAATATCTTTTTATCAAGTGTTACCAAAAACTTTTAAAATATCAATTCACCTATTTCAATAGTGTATGTTTTTCTTTACAATTGAACAGCAGTAATTCAAATTGAAAGGTCCTAAAAAATTATTATTCTTCTCAAATGTTTATTGAGGGTGCTTTCATTAATAAACCTATACCTATTATTAGATAAAATTTTGAAAAACTAGAATAAAAAACTTTCTTAAATAAATTAGTAAGGAAGTATGAAATTTCATTGTTAATTATCTTTTTTAATTTTATTAAATATGTAAGTTCTTAAGGATTTTATTTTTTGACTGCAGATGAAAAAAAAAAACAATGGTCACTATAATGTTAGTGTCAAAAACATTATTTTTTCTTATTTATATTTTGATTACAAGAATTTCAAAATGTGTCAACGCAAAAGAGATATGAGATGTTGTTGAGGTTACCCATGAAGGAACATAAGAGGTCAAATGTGAAATACTCTTATATAAGTATATGAGATGTTCATAAGACTTTAAGTCTTATATAAGTATATGAGATGTTCATAAGACTTGAAGATAAAAACATTTATGATGTGTAGAAACAACTAGCATAGTGAATCACAAGGAAAAGAAGTTCGACAAAAGAGAGTTGAATATAAAAATTATGAAAAGTTTGAATAGATTATGATAACCTAGAATCACAACAATTTCATAATAAAAAAATCTCATGTTAAAGTAAGAGAGACTGACTTTAAGTTAGAAGAAAAAGAAAATGAGAATACTTATGTTGACATGGGACGAGGATCTCCATCGAATGTCCTTATGTCACTGTCGAGTGTCCTGCTTGTCCTAGCTCGAGTCAACCGAACATCAAATGGGGTGATTTGCAAAAGACACTCCGACGCTCAAATAAAAAAATTTTATCTGTAAGCCTTTTATAATTTAGTATTGAGTAAAACGTGAGTTTATCTCGAACCTAAACCCTTATTTATAGAGTTTAGAGGAATCTGACCAATTAATTTACCTCTTAATGGTCATTAATGCAAACCTTAACTGTTTAACAATAATCGTTATCACATTTATTTGTGCATTAACTCTGCTCAACGGTTGTCGGGATCGAACGATTGAGAGACTCTTTCTTGCACATTGACTATTGTGTTCCTTAGGGTCGTATGTCATCCTAACCGATCGGTAGTGTATGAGCCCAAAGTAACGTAGAGGCTCTCCTGCACCTTTATTGTTTGGTCGGCAATGAACCCATAGTAACATAAGCTCCCAAAGCCCTAGCAAAATCTTTCATATTGCTTTTGGTTTGTCAAGTTATACCGATCGACACAGGATTTTACCCGAGTTTTCAAGGGCCATGACGATTCATACAATAGCATGCGTTCTTTACCGATCGAGCGGTTTTTACACTAGGAGTTCACTTGGAATGTTTCTTAAGATCAAGGTGAGAGTTCACGAAGAGCATTCCTCACCGTTCGGTTTAGATCTTAGGAGTTCACTTAGAGCGTGCCCTAAGATCAAGGTGAGAGTTCACGAAGAGCGTTCCTCACCGTTCAGTTTAGATCTTAGGAATTCACTTGGAGCGTGCCCTAAGATCAAGGTGAGAGTTCACGAAGAGTGTTCCTTACCGTTCGGTTTAGATCTTAGGAGTTCACTTGGTGCGTGCCCTAAGATCAAGGTGAGAGTTCATGAGAGCGTTCCTCACTGTTCGGTTTAGATCTTAGGAGTTCACTTGGAGCGTTCCCTAAGATCAAGGTGAGAGTTCACGAAGAGCATTCCTCTCCGTTCGGTTTAGATCTTAGGAGTTCACTTGGAGCGTGCCCTAAGATCAAGGTGAGAGTTCACGAAGAGCGTTCACCGTTCAGTTTAGATCTTAGGAGTTCACTTGAAGCATGCCTTAAGATCAAGGTGAGAGTTTACGAAGAGCATTCCTCTCCGTTCAGTTTAGATCTTAGGAGTTCACTTGGTGCGTACCCTAGGATCAAGGTGAGAGTTCACGAAGAACGTTCCTCACCGTTCGCTTTAGATCTTAGGAGTTCACTTGGAGCATGTCCTAAGATCAATGTGAGAGTTCACAAAGAGTGTTCCTCACTGTTCGGTTTAAATCTTAGGAGTTCACTTGGAGCGTGCCCTAAGATCAAGGTGAGAGTTCACGAAGAGCGTTCCTCACCGTTTGGTTTAGATCTTAGGAGTTCACTTTGAGCGTTCCCTAAGATCAAGGTGAGAGTTCACGAAGAGCGTTCCTCACCATTCAGTTTAGATTTTAGGAGTTCACTTGGAGCGTGCCCTAAGATCAAGGTGAGAGTTCACGAAGAGCGTTCCTCACCATTCGGTTTAGATCTTACGAGTTTACTTGGAGCGTGCCCTAAAATCAAGGTGAGAGTTCATGAAGAGCGTTCCTCACCGTTCGGTTTAGATCTTAGGAGTTCACTTGGAGCGTGCCCTAAGATCAAGGTGAGACTTCACGAAGAACGTTCCTCACCGTTCGATTTAGATCTTAGGAGTTCACTTGGAGCTGCCTTAAGATCAAGGATGCCAATGTGAGCGGTTGATAAGAGTTCTCTTTAGAACTTAGTTCTTTTTAGAACCCTTTCTTTGAGCCGGATGGTTGATTGAAGTTCTTTTTAGAACTTTTTCCTTTGGTCGAACGGTTAACATAACTTGCTCAAAATTTCGATGGAAATCATTTGATACTAATACTAGATTTTCAAATTACATCACACTTTTTTAAAATGGAAAAAAGCAAGTAGAAAACTTATCTTTATTCTTGTCGTGACTATGTCGTTCGGTCCTATGTGCACGCTCGGTTGCCCTCCTTTCGCTCTCGGCCTATTGAGGGTGAATCATTCTCTTCGTGCTGCCTTTTTTGGACAGCCCGCATCTCCCTAATTCGAATGAACTCAGCGGCCCTCTCCTACACCTCTCCCATGCAAATAGGCTATCCACAAAGAAGCACGAGCTTAAGGCTGTTGACAGGGTGCTGATGATGAACTTTTTGCCAACACCCTTCACCTATCCTACGGTCCGGTGTAACCGGTCCATGAAGTCCCTTAGGTCTTCATCTTTTCCCTGTTTGATTTTAGTAAGCTCCATGTAGGTAAGGTCTTGCGTCTTACTGGAAGCGAACTGTCGTTCAAATAGGCGTCTCAAAGTCGCAAAACTATCAATGGTCCTGGGATGAAGAGAGTGAAATCATTCCAAAGCTTCTCCTTTAACCGATAGGGAAAAAACCCTGCAGCAAATCCTTTCACTAGGTGAATAGATTGTCATGGCGTCAGCAAATGACCTCAGGTGCTCCTCCGGATCCCCCGATCCATCATACCTTTCCAGAACTGGGAGCGCCCTTTATGGCATTTGCTCTTCCATGACTACAGTTGTAAAGGGATGAATTGCCCTGACCCGAGTGGCATGAACCGGACGGGTAGGACTCCTCCAACAAATGTTTTCCCCCTGATCAGTGCCTTCCTGATCAGAGTCTGGGAATTCAACTATGGGTGTCCGAGTGGGTGCAGCCGACCTTTGACTAGGCAGGGCTTTCCGCCCCACGTCACGGTCCCTACGTGCTGCATCCTGCTCGACCCTTAGAGTTTCAATTTCAGCCTGCATGGCTTCCATCCTCCTCTGCATCTCCTGCATAAACGCCACTGGGTCTTGAGCCATCCTTATGGTCTTGCTAGGGTGTCTTAAAAAATCCTCAACCCCACAGCGGGCGCCAAAATGTTTCTGCAGAAATGGGACGAGGATCTCCGCCGAACGTCCTTCTGTCGCTGCCGAGCGTCCTGCTTCTCCTAGCTCCAGTCAATCGAACACTGAATGGGGGGCAACCTGTAGAAGACACTCTGACGCTCAAGTTAGAAATTTTCTCTATAGGTCTTTTATAATTTAGTAGTGAGTAAAACGTGAGTTTACCTCGAACCTAAACCCTTATTTATAGAAGTTAAAGGAATCTGACCAATTAATTTACCTCTTAATGGTCATTAATGCAAACCTTAACTGTTTAACAATAGTCGTTATCACATTTATTTGTGCATTAACTCTGCTCAACGATTGTTAAGACCAAACGACTGAGAGGCTCTTTCTTGCACGTTGAGTATTCAGTTCCTTAGGTCGTATGTCATCCTAACCGATCGGTAGTGTATGAGCCCAAAGTAACGTAGAGGCTCTCCTTCACCTTTACCGTTAGTTCAACAATGAGCCCATAGTAACAGAGAAGAATGAAAGTTGATTGTAAAGAAGAAGACAAAGAATCACATGATGCATATCACATGGGTATAAATATTTTAACAGAAAAGCTATCAAGGATGTTTAGAAACAACAAGATGAACAAGTATCTTTAACCAAAGAAGAGCCACACCACATCACAATAAAGGTCAACATGATTTTATACATATTTTGAATGTAGTGTGTGTGTGATTATATTAAACTTGATTGCATTTTGTTTAATATAAAACAAGTTGAAGAGATAAATCACTATAAGAAAAAATAGTATAAGTGACAGTTAAAATCCATTCATAATGCTTAAATTCATTAAGGAGAGGAGTCGAAGGTGATGCAACGGTGGCGATGAAAATATGGCGATGATTGCAGTGGTGCAGAGACGATGACAAAATAACGTAAAGGTGGGGGTAGTGGTGGCAACGGAGAAAAAGGAAAAGTGAGAGAATGAGGAAAAGGAGTATGAGGAGGAGGGGAGGAAAAATTGGAAGAAGAAAAAAAATGGAAAAATAAAAGGAAGAAAAAGAAGAGAAGATGAACTAGATCGTGATATTTATTAAAAGATATCTATCGATAATTTTTTTGTTGGATTTTTAGTCGTCGATAATTACTAACGAATTTCATGTTTTGTCAATAAAATTTAGTGATAAACATTTTATTGGCAAATTTTACTAACAGAATTGATAAAAAAATACTTTTTGTTGGTAATTCAAATTTTAATTTATTGTCAAATTTATCTTGTCAGTAAAATCTGCCAATAAATGTTGTTTTACCGACAAATTTATTCTCGTCAGTACAATATTGTTGATGATTAAAGAATTTCGTCAATCATACAATATTTTGAGAAAAATGAAAGCCTACATTTCTTTAAAAGAAATTACTTCAAATTGAAAAACATAAAATAAGAGTAATAGAGAGAGAAACTTATGTTTCATTATTGGTTTCAAGCCTTCTAGTAACCATGTAAGTAATTTTAAATTTAAACTTGAATCAAATTAGATCAATGATGAATTTAATGAACTACATAAAGAAACAAATAAGCTCACTTTTTTAAATAATAAACATTAGAGTAAGAACTAGGGATGACAATGGGTCAGGTACGAATAATGCTACAACAATTCGATCCGCAAAATAAAAACTCCACTCGCAAACCATATACTACCCACGCAGGTTCCCCTTTCAAAAAATCTACGATTATTTTAAAACTTGCGGGTACCCCCAAATATTAAAAAGAAATTTTATATATTTTTAAAATAAAAATTTAAATAAAATTACAAAATAATATATAAAATTTAATATAAATAAAATAAAAATACTAATATAAATTTAATTTTAATTAAGTTTAATCTAATAAAAATATAAATTAATTTTATGTTAAATCAAATTTAATAAAATAAAATAAAATATAAATTAAATTTTTATTTTTATTTTTTGTGGATAACGAGTATTTGCGAATTGGGTAGTACAATATCCGCATCCAACCCATTTATAAGAAAGTATTAAAATACCTTTTATCCGTAACCCGCAGATAGTAAGTATCCGCGAATATCAATTATCCGTCGCAGATTTTATCCGTATATATTCGTGGACACGTATTTTTTTGTCATCCCTAATAAGAACACTGAAAATAAAATGTATAATCTTTTAAGTAATCTTATTTGACATTTATATAATTATAATATTTTCATTTTATTGATATTAGATAAAGGATAAAATGTATATTCTTTAAAGTTTGAATATGTGATAATATTTAATTAATATTTGTAGTAGTAAATAGACGGATAAAAATATGAATATGGATATATTTGTTCCTTGATGGGATGAAGATGAAAAAAATTTCATAGTCATGAAGTATAAAAGTTGTATTTTTATTTTGATATTTAAACTCAAGTATTTTCGTTTTTACGAGTGTCAAACTATTATTATTCTTTTTTATTAACAGTTAACAATGTTAGCGTTATACGAGTAAACAATTAAGGAATTTTCTGTACGTGAAATAATGGAGGAGTATCAGGCATAATTTACTAAAAACATAGGAAAAGGCAAAAATGTAATTTACATTTTAATCTAAAACGAACTATTTTGTTAAATTTGTTTGCATTCGATTATACACATTCCTATTCTATGCTTACTAAATATAAGTTATGTGTAAAACATTATTTTTGTTTTCTTATGAAGTCTTGTATGTAATTTCTATTGTGCATATGACGACAAGTTTTTATCTCTCTCTTGCATAGGTCTTTGAAATCACTTATGAAAAAAAGCATTCATTTCTTGATTACTTCCAAAGGAAACAACAAAATGGTGGATCCCCACACTCAAAAATATCATTCTCCTCTCTCCACCACAAATCACATACATGTAACTGTAAATTTTAGACATACATGTCTATGTTTGTGTGGTAAAAATGAAGTTGATATCTAGAACCACTTGCAAAACTTTTTCTAAAAAGTCGGTGGTTCTCCTTAATTTGTTGGAAGCCACTACTATGATTGTTGCCAATTCAGTGAAAGTGACCCTAAGAGGAGAAAGAATGAGCATAGTCTGCTCACAAAAATACCCTCAAACTTAAGAAAGTGATCCTTCAAAGAGTTTAGTCAACCTCCTCGTGCAAGGTTTTGCCACCTATTCAAATTTCAAACAACATGGACCCATCATCCAAGTGAACTGAGGAATCAACCAAGTGCTAGAGGTCCTCCACCAATTAAATGTCAACAACAACAACAGAATAGAATCATGATATCTGGCCTCAAATGGAAAACATAAACTCTGTTAATTATTATTCATCCCTCAAATGAAACTCAGAGATACATCCTCAACAAGAAGACATTATTCAATTAATTACATTTGATCCAAAAGTTACATTGCAAAGTAAAAAAGAACTGGCAAGAAACCACGGTTGTGGACCAGCAGACTGCCATTTTTCTTTGGCTTATTATTCACTCACTCCCCCATGTCTACCACATTATCTCATTTCTTGACAGAAGAACCTGTGAGAGTCCACGGTAGATGCATGTTGTGTATTACTACAACAGAAAATTCAGTAAGACCAAGACCAGATGGCTTGATCTTCTTCCTCGGGAAATCCAAAATGACATGAATTATGAGGCTGGTCCGTGTAACCAACATCTTCAAGTTTGGGAAACATGTAATGAGGCAAAAGGGTATTGCTCGGGTTATCTCCTTCATCCTGTGACACATCAGACTGATCAGCTTCAAACACATAAGAAGAGTCACCGGTCTCAAGGAGAGTAGAGTGTACTCCATCAGTGTAACGTGGGCTTTCTGATGAATCAAACATGTCACTCTTTGCTGAACTAATGTCAACTTTGGACCCTTCACCCTCTGAAGCTGAATCAATCATAGACTTCTGCAGCGGCTCCTGAAATCCCTTGGTTTCAGCCCTGTAAAAGTTCCCCTCCTCCAGTTTTTCTCTTTCGAGCACCTTCTCACTGAGCTTTGCTACCTATTTTGAAAGACCACAATCACAAACATTTTCATGAATCATAAAATGGTGTGTAAGTTAACATCCAAAGTGGTAAATTAGTCCTTTTAGACGGACAAAATTATTTATAAATTGACAACTTGATATGGTAAATCTCTGCATTTGAGACAATGAGTCAATGACCCAGCAATGAGATTCTAACCAAGACACTGTGTAATGCTGGTTTAAACAATTTCCCAGCAAACTTACTAACAGATTGCCAACTGGAAGACACACTTTATCAAATCAACAATTTAACACAAGTTACTACTTTCAAGAGCAAAATTGTATGCTAACCAAAAGCTTGCCATTCTGTAATTCAACAAGTGGAATCAACTTCAGTTACGTTACTACTTTCAAGAGCTAAATTATACATCGACTTTGGCATTCTAGAATTCAGTAAGTGGCATCAACTGAACTCACCTCAGCTTGGAGCTTATCCTTTTCCCTGAGAAGATCATCATAGCTGGCCTTGAGATCATTATAGCATGCGTGCAGGGAATCATAATCCTTCTCCATCTGCTTCGTCTTCCACCGCGCCCGGCGGTTCTGAAACCAAATCGCCACCTGCCGCGGCTGCAACCCGAGTTCTTTAGCTAGCCGAATCTTCCTCTCGGGTTCGAGCTTATTCTCCTCATCAAAGCTCTTCTCAAGAAACTGCACTTGGTCAACGGACAGCCTGCGTTTTTTCTCAGGCTGATGAAAGTACTCGTCCGTGTCCTCATCCCCATTATCATCGTAAGGCAGGAAGAACGACTCGTTGCACCCTTTCCCGCCTTGAACACCTCCAAAGCTCACTATAGATCTTGAACCTGAACAAACAACACCACCACAAAAGGACCATTACCCACGTATAAAAAATGACAATTTAGACTACTAAGAGTCCTATTCCATCCACCCATGTTTGTAAATTATAGTAGGATGCTTGGCTAACCCAATCACAACTTGGGCAAGTGCAAGTTGTAGTTTTTATTCATGAATTTTTGTTCAGATTGTAAAAGAGTTGATTTTTATCGCCTAAATTAATGTATAAGCTAGGGCTGCCTGTGTTACAAGCCTTTATTGTAATTGAGAAGAGAGAAAAGGAAGGTACCGAGAAAAGGGGAAGAAGAAGCAGAAGAAGAAGAGTGGAAAATGGAATCGAGAGGCTGAGAGGCGGAAGGAGGTGTTTGGTTGGGAAGCAAAGTGGTTAAACTTGAAGCAGCGGAAAAGACAGTTCCACCCACCATGTTGGATCCTCAGAGGAAGACCATGGGGTGTGGTCAACGGTGTTGAAATACGTGGATGAAGTAAAACTGTAAAAATCTAAGGCTTGTGGCGGAAGAAGCTGGTGATGATGATGGCGGTGATGTGTGAGGTGTGGGAACAGCGACAGCATACACCCATCACTGAGACTCTCAAAAGATGGGGAATTGAAAAACAAGAAAAAGTGATATTGGAAGAGAGTGGAAGGGGAAAGGAGGTAGGAAGGTGCAGAGAGAGAGAGAGAAAGAGAGAGAGATTGGTTCTGTTGGGGTTCCTGGAAGAGGAGGGAATCGTGGGTTTATACGAGGCACATGGAGCAAGACAGGGATAACGACGATGGTGCTTTACGATGATGCCCTTGTGCAATTAACCTTAATCATTTTACTTGATCCTGTGCATTTCGCACGTTTACATTGCCTAATTACTGTTTAGGGCCAGTGGAACGGGCAACGCCATGTGGGAGATCCTAACATCCTTTTAAAAGTATTTAGCTTTACTTTCTGTGAAATGATTAATTTTCATATTCATTTTGCAAGGTTAAAATTTTTGTTTTGTTCTTTCATTCTTAAATATTTTAATTTTTACTGTCACCTTGTAATTTTTTAATGTTTATAACCTCTTAAATATTTTGAGTATTTAAATATATTTATTAAGCTAATTATGTAATATATGAATTAGTTGTTCTTGAAATGTTAAATGAGCTTAATTATTTTATTTAAAATTTAATTGAATTTCAAGTCTTTAAAATTTTGAACATTTTTAGTTGAATTTTATTAAATATTTTCGTTTTATTGAATATTCAAAATTTTTATATATGTAATGATAGTAAAATTTATAATATTTTAATTTATGGACTGCTAATTTCAATTTATCATGTTTTTACAATATTTTATGGATATCCAAATGTTTGATTCTGAATTCATTGACTACGATAGATTAACATGGATAACCTATTTTATCAATTTTACAATATTAGGATATTAGTTTCTAGGCTTTATTTTTTATTTTAATTTTCATGTATGTTTTAATTTTTTTTTCACATTTTTCACTTCATTTTATTTTAATTTTCATATTAGGATATTAGAATAGTTTCTAGATTTCCTTGTTTCTATTTTCTTGTTCGGTTTTTGTTTTTTCTTATTTTTTCACATGTCTTTTGCTTTGCATGCAAGTAACAATTCACGAGAAGGTGAGCAATGAAGAGTAACTAAAAACAAAATTTAAGGTTGTTAGATATATTAATAGATTTACAAGCAAATCTAAACATATTTAACTACTGAATGTATTGATACAAGTCTTCAATAACGATGCCAAAACCTTATTGGTGTCTAATTCTAATCCAACAAGTGTATTAGGTTAGTTATAGTACTCACAAGTGTCATATCTATATGAAATTGTTCAAATATTCAATTAGTATAAATATGTTTATGATTTATTTACGGAAAAATATTTGTTTAACAATTTTTTTTTTATAACTTTTTTACCACGTGACTTGTGATTGATGTATTTCAAATATAAGAATCAATAAAATTATTATAAAAAATTGTTAAAAACACTTTCATGTTCTTTGAAAACAATTTGCAGCCTTTATTATGTCTTTACATATTGGAGGATGTATCTCTGTGTACAATTACCCACACATACCTTTAGAATCAGTATATGTACCTGGTACAACTTCGTACAAATGCAAGAGATGTCGTTGACATTGTCCTTGTCACTCTCTATTTTTACACTTCGAAAGATTGGTACTTCCTCCAAGTCTTCAGCTGCTTTCATTTCCCTTGGACCAAGTTCAGTTAGTGATTATATAGCTACCCATTTCATAATGGACCTTTTCTGGGTTATAATCAGCAGTTTCTACTCCACCTAGCTCTTGTAAAAGCTATGTGAGCATGATAAGGTTGTCTTTCAAAGCATAATGTGTTCAGTGGCCTTGTTTAATTAGACAATCCATTTGCCACTATCACTGTGAATAGAAGCATTCTAAAATGTGAATGATGCACGACCAAGTTCTCATTATCATTGCAGATACAATTTTGAGCAGCAGGAAATTAATTGACCTTTCAAATAACACATCACAGCTCTTCAGGCTGATTATTACATTAAGTATTGTTGACATATTTTCCCTGTAGGGAATAGTATGGTTTGGATGCTTTACATATAAATGATCATTGTTTACTAAGTACCTACTTCTCTCTGTGAACAATTAGTTCTCCAAAACCAAATCAAGCATAGAAATATATGTTGCTTCTACCACTTCATCTTATCTTGACCAGCAAAGGGAGAAATTAACTCTTGCAGAATGGATTTTGTTCGAGAGTTACCTACATGAGAAACAGAATTCAATTTGAATTTTCACTGGTACAAATCTCTGATACATAGATATCTAAATAAACTGTGTATGGCTTCTTTTCAGACCTCAAAAACATTAATCACAAAACACTAAATAAGGATATGATACACTTCTCCAATGTTGAAAAAAATGCACGGGGCAAAACAAAATTTGCATGCAGTTTACGACCTCTTTTGGAAGTCTTCATGATATCTCGTTGCCTGCTTCTACATGAAGAGCTTTTCTTCTTGAAAAACTATTTTATAGCCATGTAGACTCCAACCTTGGGACACTTTTCTTTGTCTTTCTCATTCAAATTGACCTCTCCTGCCACAGTTATGGAAAACTTCCTTCCGAACTTCTGTTGAATAAGAGCGCCTACCCTGCCATTATTGCTGAGTCGAGCCTTCAACAATGTCCAAGGAAACAATGCATGCTGAACACCAATCGTTACACCAGTAATCTCATCATCTGCAAGGTCATACTTCACCTCTGCTGCAATTGCAGTCTTGTTCAGGGGGTTCACTTCAAAATAGCAGCAACCTTTCAAAGTTTGGAAATAGTCATGCCTGCATAATTAGCACCCGCCAAACTTCAGCATGCACAGTCATTTGGTCTGAAGAAAGAAACATAAGAACACTGAGGACAAAACATTAACCCTGCTTAACTCAGTTGAGGACCTGCACATTGCAGAGGTATCTTAAGTTGAATAGGTTGGAAATATTTCACTTTTATTGTTTTGGAGATGATGGAATATCAAGTTTGTGGTGCTCATCTAAATAAATGTAGTGCATACATGTACCTAAAGTACAGACGGTAAGTGTTGTTTTGCTTTGCCAAACAAGAAATATTTTAAGGTGTTAATACCAAACCTACACTTTAACTTTCACAGTTTTAGATGTATTCTTGAGCTAGAGTACCGATCACAAATTTGATGTTACTGTAGACTTTCTGATAAATTTAGCCTCCGTTGAAGGATACTCACAAGGTCACGGAAGCAACAAGGTAGGGACTGTTGAGGCTCAATCCAGTATTGAGACTGTTAGTTGTCCTTGTTGCTGATATGTCATAGGCAAGATTTGCTCCCAGGGAGAGAATTCTTGTTCCTATAAGACCAGAGAGGTTTGCTACAGGGCTATATCCTTTTCCTTCGTCTCCCAATAATCCAATGCTTGCACTAAACCCACTGAATCTACTCAAGTGTCGAAGTTCCAACTGCAACCGAAATCATTTTGATCCCCAAAAGTAGTTAGATGCAATGAAATGAAGACTCGGTTATTGAAGATGAAATTATTTATGGTATGTTGATCAGTAAAATGTAGTTGTACCTTCCCAGAGTCAGGTATGTTACATGCAAAAAGGCCCTTTAGTCCATGCACAAGTTCTTCTACTCCAACACATACACAATGAAAGACAGTGTAGTCAGATATGAAATTCCATAGCTTTTTCAGGGTTGAGATATTCACATTACATCTTTGAGGAGGTTTTAAAGAAAAGCCAAGAGGACTTGAGCTGATATATATATATATATATATATATATATTACCTTCACAGGATAGATCTAAATTCCAACCGAAGAATCGGTAGTTAAAGTGAATTGGTGTTTGTTGACAGTAGTCCTTATGAAGAACATCTGAAATGAGTGCAGAGTGAACATTGATGAAAGATTAAAATGAAAACAAGAAGTAAAAGAATTAGCAGAAAAGAACTGTGTAAAACCTCTGGCCTTCTTTCCAATATCAAAATATAAGCCCGGACCCTGGTTCATTTTGCCATGAAGAATGAATACAAGTCAATTATAGACATTGTTTATTGGGAAGGAAAGGGGTGAAGAGTACGCTTGGTTTCTGCATCAAGCGATGTTTCCTCGTGTGAAAAAGGACAAACATTGGAACACCACATAGCGAAATTTCCATCAATCAAACTGTAACTATCGTTTACAACTGCAGAGAGAAAGGGGATTGAATCTGATTACGTAAGAAATCATCATTGCTTCGATCTTAAGCTCACTTCACTTGTTAGGGATTTGGTACACTTTTGTAAACATTTATTTAACCCAAAATCATTATTCAAGTTCCGTAACTTCCGTCGCATTTAGAATGGTACAACTCCCTCCCATTTTCAAATTTCAATTTTCTCCAAACATGACCTTTTATCATTGTAATTGATCACATTTAAGGTACACAATGCGATTATTTTTTGAGAAGCGCATATCATTAACGTAGGAGCAACTTTTTGAATTTTCGTTGGACTACTATTCCAGTTAGAACTTTTGCCTGAAATTTTTCATATAATAGGAAAATACAATTTACTTTCGGTAAAAGCGGAAGTAAGAAATAAATAAGTTACATGTTCGAGTCATTCATCAAGAAAACAAAAAGAAAAAATGTTTTTTTTAATCAACCAAATAAAAATATTATAGTAAAATAAAAGTGACATAGAAAACACCACCACACAAACACAACCACAAATAAAAAGAGCTATACAAAACACCAAAACAATTAAATTAACTAATAGATAAAAAAAAACAAGATGGTGAAATGAAAATCAAATAAAAATTTAGTGTAACAAGTGGATAATAATAAGGGTCGACTACTAAGTCGAGTTTGGATCTAACATAATCAATTAAACCTAATCCAAATTTAACATTTTAAATTTCATTCCGATCATTTAATTTATTATATTATTGAGATATGAATAATTTCGAATGCAATTAAATACAATCAGATTATTCAAATTTAATTTGTTAGATTAATTAATAAAAACTTTAATGACTAAATTGAAACATATGTAAGGAGTGTATGAAATTTAATAATTCACGTATAAGACCCAGGGTAAATAGTACCATTTTATGTATGAGTTAGTCATAAAATATTTTAGAGTTAAGGTTTATTTTAATATTGCGAGGTTAATTACATTATAGTATATTGTGGTAAATGTTCAGGTACCAGATTTATGTGGTGTATATATTATTTGGTTAAGTTAAAAAGGGGTAAAATATAGTATAAGAGAAATAACAATAAGTTAAAAAGATATTGTACGGTATTATAATCATCTAATTAAGTTTGAACCAGTGGTATGTGTGAGGGTTAGGAATGGTAAAAAAATTTGCGGGCACGAGTATTTGTGAGTAAAATCCGCGACGGATAGTTACTATTTACATATATGGTTTAATACTTATTTTGGTTCCTCTTTTTGTAAGCTCTGTTCAAAGTTATCCTCCTTTTTTTCAAAAGTTCACTAACATCCTACTTCTCGCAAAAACCGTACACGTTAGTCCTTTTTGGTTACGGTGTTAAAAAGACTAACGGCACAGCTGCCCAACTGGCAAAAAACTGATGAGTTGTACAGTTTTGGTTGTGGTGGCACTGTGACTTCATTATGTGTTAAAATAAAATAATTTAAAATGATTTAAAATAATTTAAAATGATTTAAAATAATTTAAAAGATAGGGTTAAAAATAATTTTAGGATTAACTAAAGCGATATTACATTTGGGGTAAAATCAACTCGCGATTTCGGGGCGATTTAGGGTTCAACAATCAGCTTTCCAAGAGTCCAGATTTTGATTATTGGTGAAATCAAGTTCGTGGTTCGTCGAAGAGCGTGGTTTGTTCGGCAGTGTTGGTGAGGTTAATGTTCTTACTTATGTTGTTGTTATAGTTATTGATCGCATTAGTGTTCGTACTTATGTTGTTGTTGTCTTTAATGGGTGGATTCTGTATTTGTTTTGTAATGGGTGGAATGGGTTAAAATATTATTATATTTGTCGCGTGCTGGGGGGTTTATGGAAAAAGTACTGTCGTTGGGTGTTGAAATTGGTCCCATGGTGTTAATTTAAGTTAATGAGTGGTCCCCCTTTTTTATTTGCAGTGTAGGGATGTCTAACGATAGGTTTGAGGTAGTGGTCCACCACGGTGGGACCTTGATAAAGGAAGTGCCCTTTAATTATATAGGTGGGGAGATATGTTATTGGGACATTGACCCCGATACATGGAGCTATTTTGGAGTAGTAGGTTCACTTAAAGATTTGGGTTACATTGAAGTAAATGAGTTATATTACAATATTGAACATGTTTTATATAAGTTCTATGATGATAAAGGAGCTATGAACATGATGAATGTGGGAAAATTGTTGGGGAAAGTCAACTTGTATGTTGTACATAAAGTGAGCGAAGCAGTGGTTGTAGAAAATGAGAATGAAATTCTTTACCTTTGCCAAGGGCCTACAGAGAGTGGTGAGGGTAGTAGGGTTGAGGTTGGTGTAGAAGGTCCTGTTGAAGTGCAACAGGAGGTTGAGGAAGGTCCTCTTGACTATGGTCGTGACTTGGAGAGATGATGGAGTGCAGGTTGACACAGAGGGTAGCGTGGAGGTGGAGCAGGATGGTGTACTGGGGTGGAGCAAGTGGTTGAAGTGGAGGTTAACCAAGAGGGTGTAGTGGAGCTGCAGGGAGTGGCTGCAGTGGAGGTGGAGGAACTGGTTGGAGTGGAGGAAGAAGTAGAACTGCATAGTGAGGAAGAAGTAGAACTGCACAATGAGGAAGAAGTAGAACTACACAATGAGGAAGAAGTAGAACTGCACAGTGAGGAAGAAGTGCAAGTGGATACTAAGGATGAAGCATATATTATTGGTGAAGAGAACTTAGAGGAGGTAGGTGATTTGGGTATTGGTTTGGACAATAGTGATTCAGAATACAGGATGGAAGACAGTGATAACGAAGCACAAGGACATGGTAGGGGGTTGTCAGATGATGAATGAGAGTCAGATGTGCTGTTAACTCCAGAAAATAGTGGAAGTGAGGAGGATGACATTGAGGACAGACCAAGTAGAGGTCCCTTTCCTACATATGGGAAAAAGAAGTCAATGTCATATTACAAATGGGAACTTGGTACTATATTTACTGATAAGGATGAGTTTAAGGAAGCCATTAAAAGTTATGCTATTCATGCTGGGAGGGCTCTTAAGTTTGTAAAAAATGATAACCGTAGGGTAAGGGTGAGATGCATGGGTGGGCAAAAAAAGTGTCCATGGGTAGCTTACTGTGGGTATTTGCCATCACGCAAGATTTGGCAGTTAAGGAAGATTGTTGATGTTCATTCTTGCAGCAGGCAACTGAACATTAAAATGATGAATAGTAAGTGGTTGAGTCATGAAATAGATAAGTCTTTACATGAGAATCCTAGTATAAGGGTCCAAGATATACGTACTAAAGCATTAAGGAAATTGAACACCAATGTATCAATTTCTAAAGCAAGAAGGGCGAAGTTAATGACATCAAGTCAATGTGAAGGGGATTTAAAGAACAATTTCGAAGGATTTATGACGACGCACATGAGGTATTGAGAAGTAACCCAGGGTCAACGGTTAAGGTTAAAGTGAATAGTGATAATGGTCAGTCCATATTCGAGAGATGTTATGTTTGTCTTAAAGCATGTAAGGACATTTTTATTAGTTGTAGGCCCATCATCTGTTTAGATGGGTGTTTTTTGAAAGGTCTTTATAAGGGAGAGCTGCTTACTGCTGTTGGGAGGGACCCAAATGAGCAAATGTTACCCCTTGCATATGCAATAGTTGAAGTCGAAAATAAAGATAGTTGGTCCTGGTGTTTGCAATTATTGGTTGAAGACCTTGGGGGCAATGAAGTTTGTGAGGCGTACACGTGGATGTCTGACCAGCAAAAGGTACATGCATTACTTAAATTATTTTATTATTCATACTTTATTAATTATGTGTGTTTGATTAAAAAATTGATGTTGGCAGGGGTTGGTGCCAGCTATCCAAGAGCTTTTGCCTAGGGCAGAACAAAGATTCTGCATCAGGCACCTTTATGCTAACTTTAGGAAAATATTTTGTGATCAGATATTGAAGAATTTGATGTGGAGGGCTGCCACAAGCACATACCCCCAAGCTTGGGAGAGAGAGATGTTGAATATCAGAGCAGTGAATGAAGAAGCATATAAATACCTCATAGCCATTCCCCCAAGGTACATTGTTTCCCTTACATGCACAAAAATTCTGCATTACTCATGTTTGGTAACCCATTTTCTTCATTCTTGTGTAATAGGTATTGGTCAAGAAGTAGGTTCAGAACTCAAGCAATGTGTGATACTCTAGATAACAACATCAGTGAAGGTTTCAACAATGTTATTGTTCATGCCAGAGCAAAACCAATTATCACCATGCTGGAGGATATTAGACTGTATTTGATGAAAAGATGGGCCACGAACAGAACGAAGGTGGCATCTATGGATTTCGATGTCTGTCCAAAGATCAAAAAGAGACTTATGAAGGAATGTAATTTGTCAAGATATTGGATCCCAAGGTAATATTTTTCTTGTGCCTTATTTATGTTCATACCCAATTGTTGATGTGCCTTATTTATGTTCATTTATTCAGCTGGTCTGTAAGAAGGATTTTTGAGGTTAGACATGTTTCAGTCATTGGGAACAAGTTCACAGTGGACCTGGACAATGAAGAATGTAGTTGCAGGAAGTGGATGATCAGTGGCATCCCATGTTGTCATGCAGTTGCAACAATGAACTATTCAAATGTAGACCTAGAAACTTTTATACCAATTTGGTTCAGGAAATCCACATATGAAGAGGCATATGCGTCCATCATCTATCCTGTGAATGGCCACCTCCTATGGGAAAAAACAAGTTCTCCTGATGTACTGCCACCACTTAAGAGGAAGATGCCTGGGAGACCAAAGAAAAAAAGAAGAAAGAAGCCATGGGAGCTAACTAAGGATGAGACCCAAATGAGTGTTGGTGGGCACATAAAGAAATGTAGCATCTCCCGTGAAGTGGGGCACAACAAAAAAGTGTGCCCTTTACGTCCAGCCATCATAGAACCAACACAGGCACAAAGTTCACAACCCCTTGCACCTTCACAACCATCAAGTCCCTAATCTCCTCACCCACCACAACCAACTCAAGATTCCATCCCAGATTTAACTCCACCAATAGGAAGGAAAAAGTTAAATATTAGAAGAAAAGATCCATAGATTTAACTGAAAATTTGGATGTATTTGGATCTATTTTGTACTCTTATTAAGTACTTTAAATGTGTATGTTGTACTCTTATTAAGCACTTTAATTATGTATGTTGTATTGTTATTAAGCACTTTAATTTTGTAGTGTTATTAAGCACTTTAATTAAATATGTTATTATAGTTGTAGTGATATTATGTTATGATATTTGGAAGTAGTGATATTATGTAATTATATCTGTTTTTTGTCAGGTATCCTTAATATGTATTACAGTCATATACGTTAGGGACCACCTTGAACAATTTTTAAAGGAAAGAGGGACCACCTTGAATAATTTTTAAAGGAAATGGGGACCACATTTAACATTTTTAAAACGTAGGGGGGACTAAAACGAACTTTATTGCACGAACTCAGATTGTTCACTCATATTACAACACCAACTGATATTACATTAACAAAACATGAAGCTAAACACCTAAGCCATTACATGAACAAAACATACATTGCACATTGCACACCTAAGATCAAGCTAAACACAGCCACAATGTCATAATGTTCAACACAATAACAGCAAACACAACTCCAACTAAAAACTTTATCCTTCTCTGCAACTCTTTCACATTATTTTCCAGATCACATATCCTGTTGCTCTGTCTCACAATTGTACCATCTCTATCATCAGCGTTGTCTTCAGAACACCACTTGAAAAAATTACATGACATCCTAGTTGAAAATCCACCCTATTATTCACCAAGAACACAAAAATGTATGAACACATAAAATCCAATACACATAAAAGTCACTACGGTATTCAAAACACCTTGTAATGACGACATCCCCAAAATTTCCTCCCAGCATTCCTTGAAGTTCTGGCAACTTTCATTATAGCAATATCACCACAGTGGCAAATAGGGGTTATCCCAACTCCCCTCGAAACAGCACCGTGTGAGGATTGTGAAAATCCTTTAGACGTTGCCTTCGAACAGGAAGAACAACTTTGTGATGAAGTCATCCCTAACCCTAACCCTTTGCTTTTAAATTTGGGAAGAACAGTAGCATGAATCTCCAAGAACCCTAACCTTTGCTTTTAGATTTGAGAACAAATGTAGCACGGATAACCAACAACCCTAACTTTGCTTTTAAATTTGGGGAAAACAACCATGAATCACTTTGCTTTCAAGATGAATCAACAATTCAATTTAACACGTCAACCAAAACTATACAACTTATCAGTTTTTTGCCAGCTGGGCAGCTGTGTCGTTAGTATTTTTAACGCCGTAACCAAAAAGGACTAACGTGCACCGTTTTTGCAAGAAGTAGGATGTTAGTGAACTTTTGAAAAAAAGGAGGACAACTTTGAACAGACCCTACAAACCGAGGGACCAAAATAGGTATTAAACCTTACAGATATTTACTATCCGTAGGTAACAGATAGCGGATATTTTAATACCCGCTTCTAAACGGATTGGGTACGAGTAGTATATTACCTGACCCGCGGGTACCGTTACCCACAAAAAATAAAATAAAAAATTAATTTATATAATTTATATATGGTCCTTTTTATGCTAATGGAAACAACACGAAATTAGTTTCCTTCATTTTTAATAAAAAAAATATCATTTTCAAGATAAGAAATAAGCATTTGTGGAAGCAAATTAATCAATTAACTTCCACTAAAATTAAACATGAATACAAGAAAGTGAAATAAAAATAGGTTTAAACTCTCGGTTGGTCCTCGTATTTGTATGACAATGGGTCGTCATATTTCCAACTGTCTCAATTGGATCTATATATTTACAAAATATCTCAATTGGGTCCAAATATTTGTAAAATTAAACCAATTTTATTCTAACCGTTAAGTTGTCACGGCGTTAAAATGTGCTGAGGTAGATATTTTATTAAATAAAAAAGCTGTAAGTGACATGAAATTTAATAAATTTATAAAAATAGAAAAATTATGCAAGCAAAAAAGGGAGGAGGGGGAATGGCTTGCACTTAGAAAAACTATAGAGAACCAATTTGGAAAACCCTTCAAACCCCAAATCGTTACTATCTCATCGTCTTCGCCGTCATCTCCTTTGCAAAACCCTAGCCTCGGAAAGCCGCGCCGCAAAGCGGAATCGAAGACAAGTTGTTTCCACCTTTTTGAAACACTCTTGAATAGCAGGAGATCTTTCACAGGAAGCCATGATAGAATTTCCATGATCTTGGCAAAGAATGCAACTAGTCTGGGAAGAAGACATTGATGAAGAAGGGGAAAACCTATTTTACACAAAGGTGTCACAGAGAAGAAAGCTGAGACAATCTCACTTTCACCTCTCCGGTCTCTAGATCTATCTATCTGTTCTTCCTTGCACAAAATCGGGATCTGGGTTTCCATTTCAATTTCCCTGCAAACAAACAAATCCATTCATTGTTTGTGTCTTTCGTTTGAATACCACTAAACAGACACAAGGTTGTGGTCACTGTTTGAAGCCACCTGTGTGATTGGTTATTTTATTTTCATTGACCACTTATTTCTCAGTTTTTGGACTTAAGAATTGGAAGAGAAGAACCAAACCAAATTCAGAAAGGAAAAACAATACAAGGATCAGGGCAAGACAAACGTTGTTGAAACTACCTCCACATATTAAGAATGCAACTCCACAGACACTCACACAAAACAGGCAAGAGTCATACATTAAAGTTGTTGATTATAAAACCGACATATAAAGTAGAAAATAGTAAAAAATGGTAGTATTTAGGTGACAAGAAAAAATGAATATGATGTGGTAGGACAGAGTGATTATTGACAGAGAAATGTCTTGAGAGAAAACATTGTATGGCATAGGATTCATTCTTGCACCACTCTGGTGTGTGCCTTTTCACACTCTCACTTTCGTTTAAAAACCTTCATCATACTCAGTAGTAGTAATACATAGAATTACTGATACTCATTCTCTCTTGGGAATTTCTCAAACCATACAATCTTTTTTCCATTTTCAGATGGAGTTGGCTTTGAGCTTAGGCCACACAAACAATGCTTCAATGGGGTTTTCCGCGACACTGCCTCACGACACAAGAGCTTCCTCAGATCCACCCCTTCAGCTCCACCAATTTCTTCCTTCAACACTAGTTCTTCCTTCTCCAATTTTCTCATGAAACGGACGACGGTGCTGCAGTTTCTGTTAAATTATATTAATATTTAAGATTGGTTCATGTAATTTAAAGTATAACTTTGATGTACATATTCTAATGTGATGATTATTAGAATACAATGTATTAAAGTTATAGGGATTATTTTAGAGTTATTAAAATTAATCCCTCTCTTCTCACTTCAAAAAGGGCATTTTGGTATTTTATTAAAGGTTTAATAGGTTTAGAAGTCCCTATATTTGCGGGTTCGTTTCAATTGGGTCCTTTAATTTTGGAAGTGATCAATTGGGTCCTCACCACTGGCCTAATTTAATATTTTTAATAATTTCTAATTATATTTTCATTTATTAATATATTTAACAATTAAAAATGTTAAAAATCCATCTATACAGCTCAAACGGTACCACCTGGATGCCATCTATATTTAACGAAAATGCTATTATTGAATCAAATTGACCAAATTAGGGACTCAATTGATCACTTCCAAAATTAGAGGACCCAATTGAAACGAACCCACAAATATAGGACTTCCGAACCTATTAAACCTTTATTAAATTGATTAAATATCATAAAAGAGGTAAAAAGTTTGACTACGGTTGACAGGTTAAGTTTCTGAAAGGAGAGAAAGAAAGGTTACGTTCTCTGAAAAGAAAAGAAACTGTGACATCCATCAAATTTTTCTATATCATCAAGAAAGCATTAAAGAGGAGTAAGAGAAGGGAGAACATTGACAGGAAGAAACTATACAATGGATCCAGGTAAGTTCTTTTCCACTATGTATGAGAGAATAGTGAGTATCATGAAAATTCAAGATCCTGTGTGCGTTTTTCATTCAATTGAAAATTAAAGAATTGCTTATAATTGGTATCAGAGTCAGGTTCTGAATTTTATGATTCTCCATGAATAGTAATTTTTTCAATTTTTAAAACCCTAATTTTTTAATTATGAAATTTAGGGATTTTAATTTTCAAATGTTTAATTATTTTTTATTGGCATGAAAGAAAATTAGATTCACTGTAATGTGAATCTCGAAGCCGCAAGTTTTTTTAATTTTTGATTGTCACATTAAAATAACCCTACTGTTGCACGATGACCGCAATATGCAAAATTAATTCTGCATGATAGAAAAGCCAATTCCCTTGTGTAAAGTGAATTCTGAATGATAGAAACAATTCACGTGAATTTCATTCACCCTGGAACCTGGAAGCCACAATTTTGTTTATTTTTTTATTCATTGTTGCATTAATTTCATAACTCCAGCCGTAGGGTTTTATATTTTGGCATAACGCAACTTTACTGTTGCGGCACTTGTTCCCACAGTTATTATATTCTAAACATGGTTACTGTTACTGGATTGAATGGAAATTAAATGTGAATTAAAAGTTTCATAATTTCGAATGCTTTTAATGTGAAAAAAGTGTATTTACTCACATGCATAGTATAATTTTTGTTTATTAATCTTGGATGAAGGAAATTCAATTAAGTTGAATTTTGGATGAGTTATAATTCTAATCAAAATTAAAAGGTTTAACAATTTTGTTGTTCTTTTAAATTGCTCATGTTATTGTGAAAATTATTCATAATATAAAGGATGTTAAATTGTGAATATTTAGAGTAATTAGTCATTGATATAAGGATGTTATGGATTACCCAAAGGTGAACCATTGTTTATAATTGATGACATTAAAGTGAGACATTTCATGTACTTAGTAAATATGTTTGTATATCCAAAGATAACATCCATATAGACTTAAGTATGACTGATTGTTTATTAAAGTGTATATGGAATTTGTCAGTTTAAGTATCACCCAAAGGTGAACTTAAATGAATGACTTAAATGATTACCTATCAGTTTAAGTGTCACCCAAAGGTGAACTTGAATGTATGACTAGTGTAGTAATTTGTTTGAATCCATTAATTTTATCAAAGCATTAATGTAAGAGCTTGTGTATTATTTCCAGCTTACATGAATGTATCAGGTTTGAGCAACAATGTGGTCAAGTTTAATGGGCTCAATTATGCTGATTGGTCAGAACAAATCCAGTTCCAACTGGGTGTGTTAGACTTGGACATGGCAATTATGATGGATGAAATGCCCGCAGTCATTACAAAGACTAGTACAAGTGATGAGAAGTCTCTTTATGAGGCTTGGCATAGGTCTAACAGGCTGTCACTAAACTTGATGCGCATGTCTATGGTAGAGAATGTAAAGCCTTCTATGCCTAAAACAGAAAACGCAAAGGAATTCATGAAACTGATCAAGGAGTACTCACAATCAGACATAACTGACAAGTCTATTGTAGGAACTCTTATGAGTGAGCTGAATACCAAAAAGTTTGACTGGTCACATCCCATACATGACCATGTAACTGGAATGGCTAATATAGCAGCAAGATTAAAGTCAATGGGAATGGAGGTGAATAAGTCTTTTCTGGTACAGTTTATCATGAACTCTCTTCCTCCTGAATTTGGCCAGTTCCAAGTGAACTATAACACTCTTAAGGATAAATGGAACTTTCAAGAAATCAAAGCCATGTTGGTACAAGAGGAAGGGAGATTGAAGAAAATGAAAGATCATTCTATCCATCTCACAACTCATGAAGGTGCTAGCTTCAGTAAAGCTAAATCAGGAAAGAAGAACAAGAAGGACAAAGCCCCAATGAAAGTGAATAAGGGCAATATCCAGAAGGACCAGAAATGTTTCTTTTGCAAGAAAGTAGGTCACTTCAAGAAAGATTGTCCGAAAAGAAAATCTTGGTTCGAAAAGAAATGTACTTTTTATGTTTCTGTAAGTTGTGAAGAAAATATAATTGAAGTGCCTAATAATACCTGGTGGTTGGATTCTGGAGCTACCACTCATGTTTCTAATATTATGCAGGGATTCCTTTCAATCCAGCCCATAAAAGAAACTGAAAAATATTTATATATGGGGAACAGAATGAAGGCACAAATAGAAGGAATTGGGACTTACATATTGATTCTAGACATTGGTTATTGTCTGAATCTTGAAAAGTGTCTCTATGTTCCTGGTTGTGCTAGAAATTTAATTTATATTGCAAAGTTGGATTATTTAGGTTTTAACTTTAAGATTGAAAATGATATTTTTCATTTGTATAAAATTTCGTACTATTATGATTCTGGTACATTATTGGATGGTTTATATCGTTTAAATCTTGATGTTAATTTTTCTGAATCCTTGTTTAATGTTGAACATGTTGTTGATAGAAATTGTGGTGCAGGAAAAGAATGTTCTGTTTTCTTATGGCATAAAAGATTAGGTCACATATCCAAAGAAAGGATGTTGAGGTTAGTGAAAAATGAAATTTTACCTCAATTGGATTTTGATGACTGGGATGTATGTATTGATTGTATTAGGGGTAAACAAACAAAACACATATCAAAATATCCCGCCACAAGAAGTAGTCAACTTCTTGAGTTAATACACACTGATATTTCTGGTCCTTTTAGCATTAAATCCTGGAGTGGTGAAAAATATTTTATCTCCTTTATTGATGATTTCTCACGTTATTGTTATATATATCTATTACATGAAAAATCTCAATCAGTGAATGCCCTTGAGGTGTTCATAAATGAGGTGGAAAGACAATTAGATAGAAAAGTAAAATTGGTGAGATCTGATAGAGGTGGTGAATATTATGGTGAAAATGATGAGAATGGACAATGTCCAGGTCCATTTGCAAAGTTTCTTGAAAGTCGGGGTATTTGTGCACAATATACAATACCCGGTACACCACAACAAAATGGTGTAGCAGAAAGGCAGAATCGTACTCTTATGGATATGGTTAGGAGTATGTTAAGTCATAGTAATATTCCTTTATCTTTGTGGATGTATTCATTAAAGACTACTGTATATCTAGTTAACAGGGTTCCTAGCAAAGCAGTTTCTAAAACTCCTTATGAACTATGGACTGGAAGGAAACCCAGTTTGAGACATCTTCATGTTTGGGGTTGTCCGGCAGAGGTAAGGTTATATAATCCACATGAAAAGAAGCTTGATGCAAGAACTGTTACCAATAAGGAGTATTGGTAAATCTTGAAGAAATTTGTTTTGATGATGCTGCAAGAAGTTTTAGTTGAAGAAGATATTAGAATTAGTTAAAAGCAATTTGTAGAGATTAAATGTAGTAGAAAATTCTTGTAAACTTTGTAAACTTTCATTTTTAACTGCAATAATCGATTATGGAATGGCAATAATCGATTATCACAGAGTCATACAGGAATAATCGATTATCACATCATATAATCGATTATCACTTTTTTGTAAACCCCATAACGGACACAAATAATCGATTATCACTTTTGATAATCAATTATCAATGGCAGTTGGGAGATGTCTTTTCAGTTTTTGACCCTGCACGAAACTAGGCTTATAAATAGAGGTCTTCACAGCTCTTAGAAAGAACTTTTTAATTGAGAGTATTAGAGCTTTGTGCCTAAGGGAAGCTCTCTGTGAGTGAAAAGGATCTATGCCATTTTGAGAATACAGTTTGTCTGAGGAAGTTCTCAAAGTGATAGAGTGCTCTTGCCTGGTCTTGTGAATAGGAGAAGCTCGCGTTTTGTGTGTCAAAGGTCGGAGCGGTTCTCTTCAAGTTGGCTGAGCAGGTTCTTCCGTTCGTTTGTCGAAGGAAGGTGTTTTCTATTCCTTGCTTATTTTGATTATCTGATTGTAATCTGCAAACCATATTTTTAGTGAAAAAGGTTAATCACTATTTATAGTGATTAACGACTGGACGTAGAATCTTTTGATTCGAACAAGGATAAAAATCCAGTGTATCAATTTTTCTACTCCCTACTATTTTTATTGTTTTATGCACATCAACTGTTTGATAAATTTTCTCTAAGAAAACTGTTTTTCTAAAACGGACCATCGAAACTTGATTTGTGACCGTAACACGCTTTCCAAATATTTTATTCCGCTGCGCAACTCTATAATGGTACCGATTGTTCCAACAATTGGTATCAGAACTTGCTTTGATAGTTTTTCAAATTTTTCGAAAATGGGCGGTCATAACCAAGTTTATGCTGAGGGTGCTTCTATTGATAGACCTCCTTTGTTTACGGGGGAAAATTATGCGTTTTGGAAAATAAGAATGCAAATATTTTTGGAGTCTATTGACAGGGGTATTTGGGAAGTTGTTATGAATGGACCAATTGTTCCCACTATTTTTGTAAATGATATGCAGGTAGAAAAACCATTCTTACAGTGGACTATGGATGAAAATAGAATGGCACAATATGATGTTAGGGCTAGGAACATAATTTTATCTGCACTAACCCTTGATGATTTTTTCAAAGTTTCTGTTTATGAAAGTGCTCAGGAAATGTGGGAATTTTTAAGAGTTACTCATGATAAAGTCACAGATGTTGTTAAGTTGACGTTGTCTGATTCAAGCTCCTCAAGCTCAAACAATTCAAATAAGCAAGAAAATCTATGCTTAATGGCCAGCAATGAATCATCTAAAAGCCAACTCCTGAAGAAAAAGAAGGACAATCAAGGCTCCTCATCAAGCTTTAAATGTTATGGATGTGGTGAAAGAGGCCATATAAAAGTCGTTTGTCCAATTATCAAGAAATTTCACAAAAAGAAGAAGGTTCACATTGCTTGGGTTGATAATGACTCAAGTAGTTCAAGTGATTCTGTTGAAGAAACAAACTTATGTTTGACAGCTAATGTTGATGACACTGCAAGCCAAGTAAGTTGTTCTAATTCTGAATCTAGTGAATTTGATTTGCAAAAAGCTTTTCTTGAATTGCTTGATGAATCTGAAAAATTGAATGCTGCTCATAAAAATTTGAAAAAGGAATTTAAAGAATTGCGAATTAAATATGAGAAGGCATTAGATGAGGAAATAAGTTTGAGAAATAAAATTTGCAACTTGGAAATGAAAGAGTCTTCAAATGTTGAACATCCTGTTGAATGTCTTTCATGTAAGAGTTATATGCTTGATATTGATATTCTTGAAAATCTTCTTGAAGTTGAAACTAGAAATAATAATATTGAAATGCCTATAACTGTTAGAAAGGTTTATAAAAACAAAAGTGTTTTTAAAAGTAAGAACAAAATTAAAAGAACCCGTAGGGTATGGGTTGAAAAAGGAACTGTGTCTTATAGAAACCAAAATGTTGTCACATGCTTTTATTGTATGAAAAAGGGGCACACTTCTAACAAATGTAGAATTAAACATTTTGATGTTCCAAATGGAAAATATGTTTGGATTCCTGTTATAAAGTAAATTGTCTCTAACCTCAAAGGACCCAAATGAGATTATGGGGACCAAAACTCTATTGTTTGGTTTTGCAGGTTAAATTTTCAAAAGGAAAAGAAGACTCTATGGTATCCTGGTATTTTTTTTAGAGCTTTGAAATAATTTATGAATGTTAGATGTGTCTTAGGTTGAAAATTTGGCCCAAATTTGTGTTTTTCGGAAATTAACGTAAATAATCGATTACCAAGGGTAATAATCGATTATCTCATCCTCAAAAATTTGGATTTTGACAATTTGGCTCGCACATAATCGATTATTTAAAGTAATAATCGATTATCTTAAGTCACAGCGTAAAAAAAAAAAAAAAAAATTGAGTCTGTTTTTAAAAGGGGATTATTACATTCAAGGGAAGATATATGAGTTTGTTAGATATCTTGTTTTTATCTCTATTATGGATTAATTAATATTGTTTGTACTTCTTAATTAGAGTTGAATTTCTGTTTTTCTTATATTCCATGAGGTATTCTATTCTTTCATGTTATGAAATTTCAATTTTATTTCTGTTTTGAAATGCATCAATTCTTTTGTTGAGGGGGAGAAAAATTTGAGGGGGAGTTTTTCCACTTTTTTACTTTTTGTTTATGATCAAAAAGGGGGAGAAAACTTCTAATTTAAGTAGTGCAGTTATTACTAACATGTTTGTAAGTATGAAATCTGTGCAGGAAATTAGAAATGCTTTTAACAAGAAGGTATTTTTGATCATCATAAAAAAGGGGGAGATTGTTACCAATAAGGAGTATTGGTAAATCTTGAAGAAATTTGTTTTGATGATGCTGCAAGAAGTTTTAGTTGAAGAAGATATTAGAATTAGTTAAAAGCAATTTGTAGAGATTAAATGTAATAGAAAATTCTTGTAAACTTTGTAAACTTTCATTTTTAACTGCAATAATCGATTATGGAATGGCAATAATCGATTATCACAGAGTCATACAGGAATAATCGATTATCACATCATATAATCGATTATCACTTTTTTGTAAACCCCATAACGGACACAAATAATCGATTATCACTTTTGATAATCAATTATCAATGGCAGTTGGGAGATGTCTTTTCAGTTTTTGACCCTGCACGAAACTAGGCTTATAAATAGAGGTCTTCACAGCTCTTAGAAAGAACTTTTTAATTGAGAGTATTAGAGCTTTGTGCCTAAGGGAAGCTCTCTGTGAGTGAAAAGGATCTATGCCATTTTGAGAATACAGTTTGTCTGAGGAAGTTCTCAAAGTGATAGAGTGCTCTTGCCTGGTCTTGTGAATAGGAGAAGCTCGCGTTTTGTGTGTCAAAGGTCGGAGCGGTTCTCTTCAAGTTGGCTGAGCAGGTTCTTCCGTTCGTTTGTCGAAGGAAGGTGTTTTCTATTCCTAGCTTATTTTGATTATCTGATTGTAATCTGCAAACCATATTTTTAGTGAAAAAGGTTAATCACTATTTATAGTGATTAACGACTGGACGTAGAATCTTTTGATTCGAACCAGGATAAAAATTCTGTGTTGATTTTCTTTATCCCTAAACTCTTAGCACATCAACCGTTCGATAAAAGTTCACTAAGAAAATCAATTTTTGAAACCGATTATTTTAACTTGTGTTGTGATCGTTACACGCTTTCCGCTATCTATATTTTATTCTGATGCGCAACTCTATAACGGTACCGATTGTTCCAACAAGAACCATTAGTGGTTACTTCATCGGTTATCTTGAAAAATCAAAGGGATATAGATTTTATTGCCCTAACCATAGTACAAGAATAGTTGAGTCTGGAAACGCTCGGTTCATTGAAAATGGTCAATTTAGTGGGAGTGAGGAATCACGAATAGTGGATATTCAAGAGCATACTAATAGTGTTTCTACATCTAATGTCTCTTCTGAAGTTGTTATCCCTCTTGTTGTATCACAGACACACAACAAGCAGAGACAACAAGTTAATGTTCCAATCCCACAAAATGAACATATAAATGTTGAGCTAATTGACAATGAGCAAGTCATAAATGAGCAAGTCATAAATGAGCAAGTCATAAATGAGAAATTGATAGAGGAACCACAAGAAGCAGCATTAAGAAGGTCTGTAAGGGAGAAAAGACCTGCTATTTCGAATGATTATGTGGTTTACTCTGTTGAACATGAATGTGACTTAAGCATTGATGAGGATCCAGTCTCTTTTAGACAAGCCATGGAAAGTAATAATTCAGAGAATTGGTTGAATGCTATGAAAGAAGAATTGAAATCAATGGATGACAATAAAGTATGGGATCTAGTTGAATTGCTTAAGGGTTCAAAAAGAGTCGGTTGTAAATGGGTCTTTAAGACTAAACATGACTCAAAAGGCAATATTGAAAGGTATAAAGCTAGATTAGTTGCCAAAGGTTTCACTCAAAAAGATGACATTGACTATAAAGAGACCTTCTCTCCTGTTTCTAAGAAGGACTCTTTGAGAATTGTTTTGGCTTTGGTGGCTCATTATGATTTAGAGCTTCACCAAATGGATGTAAAAACCGCTTTTCTGAATTGTGACTTAGAAGAGGAAGTTTATATGGATCAACCAGAAGGTTTCACAATAACAAGAAAAGAAAATTTGGTGTGTAAATTGAAGAAATCAATATATGGACTGAAACAAGCTTCCCGACAATGGTATCTAAAATTTAATGATACCATAACTTCATATGGTTTTGTAGAGAACACCGTTGACCGGTGTATATATATGAAGATCAGTGGGAGTAAGTTTGTTATATTGGTTCTATATGTTGACGACATTCTTCTTGCTGCTAATGATGTTGGTATGGTACATGATGTAAGAAGTTTCTCTCTAGAAACTTTGAAATGAAAGATATGAATGAGGCATCTTATGTGATAGGAATAGAAATATTCTGTGATAGATCACAAGGATTGTTAAGTTTGTCTCAAAAAGGCTATATTAACAAAGTGTTAGAGAGATTCAGAATGGAAAAATGTTCTCCTGGAATAGTTCCAATTCAAAAAGGAGACAAGTTTAGTCAAATGCAATGTCCCAAGAATGATTTGGAACGAAAGGCCATGGAGTCTATTCCTTATGCGTCAGTGGTTGGGAGTTTGATGTATGCTCAAACTTGTACTCGGCCAGATATCAGTTTTGCTGTTGGAATGTTAGGCCGATATCAAAGTAATCCCAGAATGAATCACTGGAAAGCTGCAAAGAAAGTTCTTAGGTATTTACAAGGTACCAAAGAATACATGCTCACCTACAGAAGGTCAGATCATCTTGAGATGGTTGGCTACTCGGATTCAGACTATTCTGGATGTGTGGATTCAAGAAAATCCACATTTGGTTATGTTTATCTATTAGCTGAAGGAGCAATTTCTTGGAAAAGTGAAAAACAATCAGTCATTGCTACTTCCACCATGGAAGCTGAATTCGTGGCATGATTTGAGGCCACGGTTCATGCTTTGTGGTTGCGGAACTTTGTATTGAGGCTTGGCATTATTGACAGTATTGTTAGGCCGATAAGGATTTATTGTGATAATTCTGCAGCTGTCTTCTTCTCTAAAAATGACAAGTACTCAAAGGGTGCTAAACACATGGATTTGAAATACTTGTCGGTCAAAGAAGAACTGTAGAAACATAGAGTGTTGATTGAGCATATTGGTACGAATTTGATGATAGTAGATCCGTTAACTAAAGGACTACCGCCCAAAACTTTTATTGGCCATGTTGAAAGTATGGGCATTATGGATAAGTCAATATTAACATAATGATGTTATCTATCTATATGGATATGTATAGTTATATGCTTGTACTATCATGACACTTGTGAATTCAATTAAAGTTATGTTTCTCTTTATTCTATTGTTATCCACATTAAGTTATATACATGTATTATTGATTATGGTAACATGTTATATCTCTTTTAGAGACATGAAAGTTAAAAGATTGATTAAAGTTATGTTGAGTTGGTTTGATTATGTGATACATGGAAGGAATCTTGTCGTTCATGACTTTTGCCCGCCATGATTCGATCATTTCAATTCATATAAGGATGATGACTTGATAATTCTAATGAATGGTGCGCACTTAAAGTTTAGTTTTAGATCTTCAAGTCATCACATGAACCAAGTGGGAGAATGTTAAATTATATTAATATTTAAGATTGGTTCATGTAATTTAAAGTATAACTTTGATGTACAGATTCTAATGTGATGATTATTAGAATATAATGTATTAAAGTTATAGGGATTATTTTAGAGTTATTAAAATTAATCCCTCTCTTCTCACTTCAAAAAGGGCATTTTGGTATTTTATTAAATTGATTAAATATCATAAAAGAGGGAAAAAGTTTGACTACGGTTGACAGGTTAAGTTTCTGAAAGGAGAGAAAGAAAGGTTACGTTCTCTGAAAAGAAAAGAAACTGTGACATCCCTTAGATTTTTCTATATCATCAAGAAAGCATTAAAAAGGAGTAAGAGAAGGGAGAACATTGACAGGAAGAAACTATACAATGGATCCAGTTAAGTTCTTTTTCACTGTGTATGAGAGAATAATGAGTATCATGAAAATTCAAGATCCTGTGTGTGTTTTTCATTCAATTGAAAATTAAAAATTGCTTACAGTTTCATCCCCCAACAACAGTGCAGTGTCGTCTTTTTGCATAAATAGTAGAAAGTTTTTTTAGGGTGACAGCGAATAAGACGAAAATGGGTCAAGAAGGAAGAAACTTAGACTCTCCAAAACACAATCAGCTTTTCTAGAAGACAGCTCCAAAGAACACACTACTCTCAAATCCCCCTTTTTTTTCTCTGATTGCATAATTTTTCTATTTTTTTTAATTTACTAAATTTAATGTCATCACTGACATCATATTTTTTTTAATAAAATATCCATCTCAGCACATTTTAAGACTGTTTGTGATAACTTAAACAAAATTGGTTTAATTTTACAAATATTTGGACCCAATTGAGATATTTTGCAAATATATAAACGCAATTGACACAGTTGAAAATATGAGGATCCAATTGAGATTCCCGTACAAATACAATATGAGGGTTTAAACCATAAAAATACAAAAAATGTCTACCATCAGTCATACATCAAAACAATAATATTTTTAAATTTAAAGAATAAAAAAAAACAAAACCTTAAATAGAACAACACTTGACTGAACCTAAAAATACGTTAAATCAATAATACTTTAAATATACTTAAGTGACATCAAAGCTCTTGGAATTATATTTATTTGCTTGAATGATAAAAACAAATACAAAGATAGTTTTAAATGACTTGTTTGTGAATAATTTGCATATTTCCATCTTTACTACACAAAAGTTGAATTTTATGTTTAATAAAGAATAAGACTTTCGACACTGTGTGTATGATTTTATTTGACAATATATAAAAATATTGATTATAACACATTGCTAATGAGACACATTCTAAAATTCTGAGAGAAAATTGAATACTTATATGTTTCTAAGTGAGACAATAATAGAAAATTTTTTAAGTTAAAAATATTGGTATTCTTTTTCGAAATTATGGTATCACTATTGTTACTCTTTATAGATTCTTGCAATGTATTATTTTTGCTGTATACTTTTGTATTTTTGGTTGTAGGATTGTTCTCCATCAATAATGAATATTGTACATTCTCAAAAATGTAAATTCTAAAAAAAATCATCCTAAATTGAATTAAGCTTGAATGTTTTTTAGATTTTTAAAATTTTTGAAAATATATATTAAAAATATAAGAGATACATTTTATATAAAGGAGTTTCTTATTTTATTTTATTCATGCACTTTATATCTATAGCAAAATATGATAAAATATTAAATATTTATAATATCTTAATTTTGATTTCCTAAATTTAAATAATAACTAAATATACTTTTATTTTAAAATAAGATTTTTGTCAAAATTAATTTAAATAAAAAATATTAAATAAATATAATCAACACATATAATTATAAAAAGTATAAAATACACGCATTATTGATTATATAATATATCAACATGATAACACATATTCTTTCTTGTGCATACAGATTAGGGTTTAGGAACTTGACTTATGGTTCATTCCATGAATGGAACTTATGAGAAACATACAAACCAAAGGAAAAAGCGACAATAGCAGCTGTAACAACTCCCTTGTTTCTCATCAGAACCTCCACTGCAGATCTTGATATGTGTTTTTGCCCCCTCTTCCTTGTTATGTTCTGAGAATAATCATCTATGTTATGTCTTCTTTCTTCATTCTCGCCGTCCTCGTGGTGTGGAGTGTCATATCTGTGAGCAACATAATCGTCGTTAACAGCATCGTGTTCCTCAGTTTCAGTTTCTTCTGCCCTTTCAAAATGGGCATTTGAAGCTTTCTCAATGCCACTTTCTCTGTGCTCTTGTGAAGCTCGCTTGGGAACGTGCACGTGAAGGATTTCACTATCAAAGTTTCCAGATATCTTCTCCAACTCTCCATCTGCTGGCACTGCAAATTTCAGCTCAAAGTGAACACGTTTCTGTTCATTTGTATACCTTTCGCCTTTCACAATTATGTGGCCACCGGAGCTATCAACTTGAAGACTCACCTCCTCCTTCTTGAAGTCTGAAATAACATCGCAAATACAACACTTATTATTTTAACAAACACCCCATTATTCTTAAGGGTTTTTATTTTCTCCGGTAATTATTTTTTTCTATATAATAGACT
The DNA here is from genome assembly GCF_016808095.1 of Vigna angularis. Lineage (NCBI taxonomy): Eukaryota > Viridiplantae > Streptophyta > Magnoliopsida > Fabales > Fabaceae > Vigna > Vigna angularis. The sequence continues at coordinate 10,209,264 of NC_068973.1, read as the reverse complement.
TTAAGTTAACACAATTTTATAAAACTGAGTTTAACAAGTTTGTAAAATTAAGATCGGTACACATTTAATAAATAATATAAATTTTTTATACTATATTAAAATGTGAGTCGTATGATGCTCGGTCACTTTTTTTATAATGAATGTTGCGACAGTCAACCACTCGGTCAACATTTCCATAGTAAGTGTATGTATCTAATTAGAAAATAGAGGCAATATAAAATGATTGAGTTGTTTAAATACCGGGAAGATCTACGAGAAGAAAATGGCCTGAATGATCTTCTGTCCATCCTGAATTAGGTGCGATTTCTTCAACCTCTGGTGCTTGTGATGATGAATTTGTTCCAACCCGTCTTGAGCTTCTACTTGTCTCAGTGGCCATTGAGAATGAGTTTAAATCTTCAAATTCCAATGATGTTTGTGTCTCAAAGATGTGACAGCGATTTTGTTGGAAAGCCAGAGGAAAGTAAATGTTCTTATACGATTATTAGCAATTCCCTGATATTACGAAATAGGATGGCTTGCTTGCATGCTTCAACATTCTTATTCCATGCTTCTGCCGCAAGACATTGTAATGTAACCTAAGTAGGTATTCTCACTATGCAAAAGCAATACCTTGCTTCGTTTATTATAACTCATAATATTTAATGTTCAATCCAATTTTACATTTCCAATAAACCTCTTTTTTAAGAATATAAGGTAAGTTACAAGTTTTAAGTTGAATACAAATAAGATAAAAAATATATATAAGAAGAAGATTCACAAAATTATTGTCGTAAAATCTTAAATGGAAAGTAATATCTTAGTTTTTATATGGATTTGTTCATTTTAATGTTGAATTATTCTGATCTTTTATATAAAGTTATTATTCCTAACCTGGTGAATCTCTCCTATGTCTCTCATAAAAATACCTACATTAAAAATATACAAGTTAAGACATTATTTATACTGCATATTTAAATTTATTTGTATTTTAAGTTTTTATATATATATATATATATATATATATATATATATATATATATATATATATATATATATATATATATAATAGGCGATAAAATGAAATATAAGAAATGTTGGTAATGATAAAACAAATAGTATGTCCTACAGTATAATTTATTATTTTTTAAAATTGCTTTTGAATGACAAAATATAAAATTACCTTCTTCTCCTCTCGTTCTTATAATGTAAACGATGATCAATACTATTAATGTTTATAAAGCGACAAAAACACAAGAATTGTACAATTTTTCACATAAATTACCGAAATAGATAACTTTTTAAAAAATTATAAAAGTAGAGCAACTTAACACGACTTCATTTTACAAAAAGTCAACTAATTTGACATATTTTTTGATTCACTAAAATGAAGTTCTACTTGTATGGTACTACGTCAATGAAAAACATCATTGTAATTTTTGAAAAAATTATATATTGTAATATAAACTGAAATCTTATAAGAGTGACACGACTAATGTTGTATAATATTATAATATACATTGAAGTTATGTACATATATTACATGTTGAAGTTATGTACGTATCTTACATGTTTATTTTAATTCTCCTTTATTATTTTTATATAAATAAAGGTGTATAAAATATAAAATCTAATCTAGATTAAAAGGAGGTAAAATATGGGAATTGAACTTGATCATATATTGAGAGAAGCGACAACATGCACGTAAAATAACGCAATTAGAAAATTAAAAAAAAAATTCACATGAAATTATTAAATATTTTAAATATAAATTTTTGATAAATCTTTTTTTAGTATAAAAATACATCATAAAATTATATAGAATTTTATGACAAGTATGCGTATGTTAATTAAATTTATAAAAATATAGAAAAAAGAGGTGAGAAAAATACTAAAAGAAATAAAAAGGTGATTATTTTTGTGAAAATATTTGTGAGTCTAATCATAGCTCATATTGCCTATATATATTGTTAATCCTTCTTCTCTTTTCCACTTAAAATTAGCATTTTTCCTTTTTTCCTTGTCTTTTTTCACTTGACGATATTCTCTTTTCTTGTGTTAATGGTAGTTTGGAGGCAATGAATATCGTAGATGGAGATGGACGATGATAATTTGAGAATTAGAAAGTGATGATAGTTTATTTTTTCACATTATGCTTTCTTTTTGCCACTGATGGTTACACATAGTGACAAACAGGACTTGAGATAAGTTATATAAAGAAAAAAACAAGAATTTGGATAAAATCGTAAATATTTATCGCATTGTATAAAAATAAAGTTTGAAAAAATATATTTTTTAATAAATGAATTGAAGAAATTATAACGGAAGATATGAATACATCTTCTAAGGACAATAGGGGAAGCAGATATTATATAGAAGAAAAATGATTTTTTAACATAAATTTTTTATATTTATTTGAGACTATCCTTATTTATTTTTTATTTTTTTCTTTCTTAAAAATATACAAAAATTTACATTTTTATGATATTTTATCTTTGCACTGTGTGTTGGTACTATTATTCTATATGGAAAAGTAGTTATCAGATTGTTGAAACACATGTTACTATTGAAATAAAGCATTTAAAAATAATAAATTCTAAACATTTAATAAAAATGTAAATTTTTCTCCAGTGGACATAATAGTTATTAGCATGATTACTTCAATGATTTTTTAACATAATTTAATTACTAATGTATCGTCTATTTTCATTTAAAAAGATCAACGGTAACAAACTTTATCATTCTTTTACTAAAATATCCCAAAAATTAGACAAAGAAAGCATAACCTAAAAACAAGCTTTCAGGGAAAAGGCTATCCTCTTTCCTCGAACAGGCTTCAAACTTTCGTATCTATTTATATAATTCGAAGGTTTTAATATATCTACTAAGAGGCTACAATCACCGGCGAATATATAGCAGATATACCGAAATCAACTCAGACACAAGGATATAGCATCCAAGTATATCTTTTACACCATTTTTATCGGTTCTACCACAAACTACGGGAACTTAAAATGCTATAAAACTATAAGGTTGCAAAGAACACAAAACAAAACACAAGCTTAATTGTCAAACATCTTCAAGAGAAAGAAACGACAGTTATGGAATCTACCAAGTTCAATTTGCTCTTCTTTTACGTAATTTTTCTTGCAATACTCCCCACCCTTAAGGCTAACATAGGTCACATGGACCATGTCTGGCATAGGCGAATGAAGGAAGCAAGGGAAGCTGCAAAAAAGGCATACAAGCCAAACCCCATGAAAGTTACCGCTGAATTCAATACACAAGTCATGAGGTAAATGTTGCCAAAATATCTTTATCTTTAATTATCTCTTTCCCTTTCTTCAGTGCAATAGATGAACATGAAAACTAAGAGAAAAATGTATGGCTTCACAGAGCGTTGAAAGGCTCCAACAGCACGAGAAGGGACTTGAAGAGCAATAGTAAATGCACGCCGGCAAACCCAATTGACCAATGTTGGAGATGTGACCAAAATTGGGATAAAAACCGAAAGAAGCTTGCAGATTGTGTAATGGGGTTTGCCCACGGCACAACCGGAGGCAAAGATGGGAAAATCTACGTGGTAAACGACAATTCCGACAACGACCTACTGGACCCTAAACCAGGAACATTGAGATATGCGGTTACTCGGCCAGAGCCACTGTGGATCACTTTTTCGAAAAGCATGAACATTAAGCTGAAAGGAGAGCTTATGCTAACGGCTAACAAGACGATCGATGCACGTGGTGCCAATGTGCACATCAAAGATGGTGCCCAGATAACGATCCAGTACGTGAACAACATTATCATTCACGGATTGCACATCCACGACATTAAGCCAGTTAAAGGTGGACTTATAAGAGATTCCGTCACCCACTACGGCGTTCGCGCCACCAGTGACGGCGACGGGATTTCCGTCTTTGGATCCACGCATATTTGGCTTGATCATCTTTCCATGACCAATTGTTCTGATGGCCTCATCGATGTCGTTAGTGCGTCAACTGCAGTTACCATCTCCAACTGCCATTTTGTCAAACACAACGACGTAACTTACTTCTATCTCTTCAAACATTTCTTTCATATGCATGCATGCATGCATGCTTCTAGTGTTGGTATTCTTCTTTTTGTGGCATGAATTAACGTTGTTCATTTCGTTTGTGTTGTGGCTTTTCAGGTTTTGTTATTCGGCGCCACTGATAGCTTCTCAGGAGATAAAGTGATGCAGGTGACTTTGGCTTTTAACCATTTCGGGAAAGGATTGGTTCAGAGAATGCCGAGGTGCAGATGGGGCTTCTTTCATATTGTTAACAACGACTACACTCACTGGCTAATGTACGCCGTAGGTGGCAGCCAGCAACCCACCATCATCAGCCAGGGAAACCGTTTTGTCGCCCCGGAAGACAGGAATGCAAAAGAAGTATGCAATGTTACATTACATGTTCATGCAACAAACTTTCAAAGGAAACCCTACACATTTTTTTTCGTTTCTTTGAATTTATATGCATTAACAAGGTTGGGGCACATGATATACACAGGTGACAAAAAGGACTGAGACAAATTCAGATGGGTGGAAGAATTGGAATTGGAGATCGGAGGGTGATTTATTCGTGAATGGAGCCTTCTTTGTGGAGTCAGGGAAAAAAGTTGCACAGCCTCCCAAGACAGACGTGAAAGCACAATCTGCGAAGTCCGTGGCTTCTCTGACTAAAGATGCAGGTCCTATAAAATGTGTTTTAAACAAGGCCTGCTGAACTAAACATGGAGCACTGCACGCTCAAAATAGAGAGCTTGCAAAACACATACAAATATATATATTATGTATATAAGAGTCATGTACAGTCAGACCGAACGCGAATGCTTCTGGGTTTTTTAATTTCCTTCTGTCGCTTTGTTCTTCCTTTTCCCATAGATTCTAATTTTAGGGATGGGAGATGAAGAGAATAGTAGAACTAAGCCAGATTTCTTAAGGCATGGGTGAAATTCTCAATCCTGTATATATTCTTTCATTGTACACAAATTTTCATCTTCAGATAAATTCGAGACTTCAAAAAAATTCTTTTACACACTTAAATATTTTATATTTATTTAACATTATTCTTATTTACTTTTTATTCAAAAGTTTATACTTTTTTTAACTATTTTACCTCTGTAATACATGTGAAATGAATGTGAAAGTGTGTTACAGTGTCATTATTCTTTCAAATTAAATTCTGTGCTAAGTTATTATCATTTTGTACGTGAATCAAAAGGTGGCAAACAGATTATACTCTCTGCAAAAATCGGAAGACATCACTCTGGTCAAACGGTTCATTTATTGGATTCTGATTTGACTATTTTTATCAAAACAGTGCAAAAGACAATAATTATATTAGTGTATGGATCGAAAAAGAATAAAATTTAATCCTAAATATGTTAAATATTGTTGCTTGATAAAATAACAAGCTTGAATAGACAGTTATCAGTCTTAAGGGTCTCTACTTTAGAAAGCTCCAGAAAATTTTCATAACTTAATAGTTGCAAAGCCAAAATAGAGGTAATGTTCAAGGCTACGTTATGGATTGATGAAAGGTGAAATGGAGAGAATGGAATGTAACAGATTATTTGGATTGAAAAACAAAGGGATGAGAAGTGTAAGCAACGGAACGTATTTATTACCCCTCAAATAGGAGGTATTTCTTATTTTAATAATACTATTGTATTTCCACTGTACAAGAGTAATTACTCATACCATCTCCAGCAACTCCACATATCTATTCTCACACTTGGTCAGTGACCTCTGTTCTCACAACATATACCCCTTCCTCCTTGCCCCTCTATTGCATACTGCCACATGCTTCACATCCCAACCACTTCACTTAACCAAACAATCGTAGACTTTTACTCGAGCTTTGGCATGTTTGAGAAAAGTTATTAAGGGCTTGTGAAAATTCTGATGGAAATATTGACCCTGAGTATAAAACAGGGACATATACAATGCTGTGGGGTTGTTCCAAAGGGCCCAATTATTTTATATAAAATATATAAGCTCAGAATTTTATCAATATAGCAAACCAGTCACAATTGAAACAGATAAATAAATGACATCTATTTAAATACTATCTTTTTAATACTAAAAAAGGTAATAAATGAGGTTGGAAAATAAAAATCATCGATTACCAATTTAAACAGTAAATGAGGTTCGAAAACAAAAAATAAAATAAAGACTCGAACGGGTTCATTACAAAACAAAATTTCAGTTCATTGTATGACACCATATCTATTGCTTCCACGCTTTCCTTCCACGGAACTGTTTGCCAGATCGCTGATTTTTTTTCTTTTTCTCTATCCGGGTTCTTGATACCTTATCTCTCTTTGCAGCCAAGGGCATTTTCTTCTTGTGCTCCTTTTGTCGGTTGCTTAGACCACCCGTCTGTTCACAGGAAACAATACATGTCCATTGGTTTCCAATCAAATCAAGTAGCACGGCAATTATATGATTTAGTTGTTCTTTCCACTTTCAAATTCAAATTCACAGTTTTATAAAATAAAACATTTTGCCTAGGCCAATCAAGTACCTTAGACTGTGTCTTGGATCAAGGTAATAGGAAAAAAAAACAAGAGAAACTAACATACCTTATTCTGTTTTACAGCAGTTCGAGCATGGTATTTTCCTCTTTCCTCCCTCCCTGCTCTAACCAATGCCAACCTTTCATCTTTGCTCATCTTTTTCCTTACATGAACCTACAAGATGGGGTACATGAATAGAGATAGCCCTGATTATTGACGTGTATAAGACGAAATATTTTTTTAAAGAGAATCTAGAACTGTATCTCTTTAAACAAAGCTTGTATTTCATCCTTTAGGCAAGGATTGCAGATTGAGATAATCAACCGAGCAACTAAAGCCACTTACTTCCAACATTGCACCATCCACTCGCTTTAGACTTAGTTGATCAGAAGTTGGAACTTTAATTCCTGATGACTTCGCTAACCCCTGCTGAGCTAATGCATTTTTTGCTTCTCTTTTTGCCTACAATTTACATAAATAAATTCAACAAAAGCCACAAACGCTAAAAATTGAACTTACTGAATAAGCCAAAGAAACCTTTAATTTTTTTATTCTCTGGAAGTCTTCATTAGAAAGAATTCCATCTTGAGATTCTGGTAGGACATCCCCCACTTTTGCCCCCGCCAATTTCTTCAGAGCCCGAAGACTTGTATCAGCAGCAATAATTCGACCATCAAAATCAGTAAACTTCCTCTTTTTGGCTGAGTCTTTCAATTTACTTTTAGTCTCCACATTGCCGCCATCACTTAAATAACCATGTTCACCATCTTCTTCATGATCTGAAACATCACCATCCTCTTCATCATTGCCATCCCCCTTATCGTCAACATCTTCATCAGTATCACTGTCACCAGCTTCAAAATCATAACTCTCATCTTCATCTTCTGATATAGCATCGTTACCTTTGGCTTCATCATCATCACTTTCAGTGTCATCACTGCACAACTGGCTCTCATCATCATCATCATCATCATCATCATCATCATCATTAATACTCATCGGATCATTTTGCTGGTCATTGTCTGAATCACTGCATGCAGAATCATCAGAATGATCACCATCCTGCTCATCGTTGTCAACAGTCTGCAATAACTCAACACCAGAAACATCAGTCGCAACAGTAACTTCTCCATATGCCTTTGGTCTTGCCTTTGGGTCAATAGGCCGTCCACGGTCCTTCTTAACTAGCAGTGAGGGGCAAAGCTGCAAATGAACAATATTAGTTAAAGTAGTGGATAATGTACATGAGTGTGCTTCTGGGCTTAAGCACACAAGGAGACACCTACTCATAACAGAGCCTTAACTACCTCTCTGAATAACCCAATAAGAGACCGAGCTGCCACTGAAACTGCCTTCTCACGGGACTTCTTATATAGTGCAAGGTCTTGTAACAAGTCTTCATTCATTAACTACAGTCCAAAATAAAAATATCAGAATAGCATAGTTAGGGAACATAACAAGGTGCTCAAGTATGATCTACTGAAGGTGGAATAGTGTAGGAAACAAACCCCTAGACCATTTTAGTGACAGTTTGAATTTACAAGTTAACCAGCCATAGTGGTGGGTAAATTTATTTTGCGGAAATAGAAATCAGTAAGTTGCATATATCCCTAGGATGATGAGATGGCAGTAGTTACCAATGGCATGCGCATGCATATCTCCCTCACTGCATTTAGTCCAACAGTAATAGCCTAAAAACATGAACCAAAATCATCAAGAAAACAAACTTGAGTGCCCCTGCAACAAAATAAAAATATATAGCAATATATAAAATGTTATTCAGACGGAAAAGAACACCTCTGGACGCGATCGGTCATGTACAAATTGATTTACTATTTGTTTGAACAAGGGCTCAACAGCATCAGGAGGGACCTGAATCCATATAACACCTTGAATGAGATAGGATAAACAGAAAATCATAGGAGAACAAAATATTACACAATAGCTAACAAAAAGTCGAATTCTGAAAGAAAAAACTATACCTATAAAAATAAAATGGATTGAAAATAAATCACAATTATACAGTACCATGTCATGGCAAGCCTGAACAACTGCTGCAAGCAAATTTGTTATGTCTCGTTGATGTGGCTGATTACATGATGAATACATCGCAACTGTCACACTTCAGTAACAAACAGAATACCAAATTTCACCTAATTTATGAAATGATACCTGAATATATTTCTGAAGAAAAGGATAGAAGTCTAGCACAAATAACCGGTGAAGTCCAATTGTTCGAGCAATCAATTTCAAGATCATCATCTTAACCTATATTATGCAGGGTAATCAAAGAACCAAGTCAATATGTAATTTCTGAATAAGCACAAGAAGATTTGAAAGGAATTGCTAATCTTAATTTAATACGGCGATTGGAATGCTTTTTAAGTTTTATAAGAGTAGGCACCTCAAATCGCTCGTTACAATTCTTAAGACGTGTGAACAGCTTCTCAGCAAAACCCTGAAAATCATATGTAATCAAGATGCTGACATAATAAAACAAAATTTGAGCCGAAAATGTATATAGGATGTTGAAATAAAATTTTTACAAACCTGAGCATCTTTAAGATGGTTAAGTGGTGAATAATAACTGTTATTAGTCCTTTCAGATGACATGCGCTGCTGCTTTTTCATGCTGCGTATGGCCCGTTGTAGTTTTGCTTTCTTTTTCTTTTTGCTCGCTGCTGTACCTTGGTGGCTTGCCTAAATATTTGTAAGAATAATCGATAATTATAGACAACTAAGCGTATTTTACTACCTCCATACTCAAATATAAGCAAAAACAATCAATTACACACTAATTAAGATAGTCAATTAACATTATTCAATTTCACTAATGTCCCTTGAAAATAACTTCATTCTTCAAATTCCCATTATTGGAAGATGATATATCATGAAAAATAAAAAGTAGTCAATAAAAATAGAATCAGTTTAATAAAGGATGTTTTATGATTGATAACATTAAAAAGGATGAAATGTGTACCAACAATTAACCCATTGACCCCTCCACCCCAATCCTGTTCTCTCACAATCACTTTTCCCTCCATATCTTCCATTCCTCTCCTCTAGCCTCAGCAATGATTAGGCTTCAACATAACAGAATTCACTCCACCAGTAACAGACTTCTATCCACTAATCCCACATCATTAACCTGGCTCTTTCTTTTCTTGCTATATACGAAGATGGGAGGTCCATGAATGTGTGTGTGTGTGTCTATATATACATATATATATATATATATATATATATATATATATGAAAAACCCTGATTAAAAGTGCAACACAAATTTAACGTTAATAGGACAGTTATCATTAAACATCACCTTATAAAGGGTCTCCCTGCTGAGAACAACTTGAGGAGATTCATTTGTTTCATCGTCACTGCCTGAATCATCACTATCATCATCATCTTGAATCTTCTCGTAATCAAGCAGAAATGATAAAGCTGCTATCATAATCCTGAAAGAGATAAAAAAGCATAATCCTTAGGGTGATAAAATTTCAATTTGTAACACAACATACAAAAAAACAGATAAAAGAAAAACCTCGACGATGGATGGAAGGAAGCGGTGCAAATTGCATTTGCTGTTCTTTCATCAAACCACACTTTTCTCCTGTGAAGCTCACATAGGGTCACAAGCGCCCTCTTGGCCGACTCTTCCTCCTCTTTCTATTACAAAACACAAATTCACTGACCAGTTAGAAGACTTGAGTGTTTAGATTAGTTTATTTTGTGTTTTAAACTACTTACAGTAAAAAAAACAAAAAAGAGCAAATGACGAGAAAAAGATCATCAAAAAACCTGAAGCAATCCAAACAAGACATTCTGAAGCGCGCGGTTCTTGGCTTCGTTCTTGTGCTTTTGGTTCATGCGCCTTATACTATGAACAACATGATCAAATGCCAGCTTCTTCAGCGTCCTGTCACCTAAGGTTTGAAGTTCCATGAACAACGACAGCGTTTCTCCAACATCAACAACCTACACAAATGCAACATCACATCAAACCACGACACAACTTCCATGAACCCAAATTGAAACGAACCGAGTTTATTTAAACCTTTCTATTAGCGAGGAGGATGAGCGCGTGAGTGAGGTGGCAACGAAGTCCAGAAGGCAACGTGCGCGCCGCGCAGCGAAGCAAGTCGGCGAGTTTGCGAGGGAAATCGGCGAGGTGTTTTGGGTAAAAAGGAGTGACGTGGGAGAGGAACATGGCCCTGTCGCCAAGGTCTTTGGCTACAGTGGGGTCGCTGCCGATGCCGGTGACGGAGGTGAAGCTCATAGCGGCTTGTTTCTGAAAGAGTTCGAGGGAGGAATTGAATTGGTTATAGATAAGATGTAGCTCCGATTCGTAGCCTTCAGGATCGCACTTCATTTTCGATTGCAGTGACGAAAGACTCAGCTTCTCCGCGCTCCGACCGGACGCCGCTAGGGCTTCCGCCGCGGCTACCATGCCGTCGGGACCCATACTCACTCTGTTTGGGTTTCCCACCACCAAGGGATGAAAAACAAAATGCAGCAGTGGCGGTAACGATGGTCAGCCGCAACGCTTGTCTCCGGTGATCCAAATGCAGCAGCAAAATCACAACCGAGGCTTGAAGACAACCAACAGAGAAGGAGAAAGGAAAGAGGAATGACTTTGGAATCAAATGCCAGGAAGAAGAGGAAGTGAGAACAAAGCACCGAAACGGGAATGACTTTGGGAAGAAAGGCGTCGGGGAAGGACTAGGTGAAGGAGAAAAGAGAAAAATATTAGGGTTAAATTTGAAAACCCATAATTGTAATTATGGCATTGTATGCAAGTTGAAATTTTTCAGGGGTGCGGGAAGCAATTGCAAAAACAATTGGGTGAGTTACGGGAATAAGTGGAGATTAAGGATGGATAAAAAATCTAAATTATGAAATTTAATTCATAATAATTTAAATTTATATTATTTTAAGTCTATTTAATTTGATTAATCTCAAATTTAAATTTATATTTTTTATTTTAAATTCAATCCATTTAATTAGATTTAAATTAGATAAGTTTTTAGATTTTAAAATTTATAAATCTGTGTCTAAATATAAAAAAAAAATATATATATATATATATATATATATATATATATTAACAAAATTTTTTACTTTAAGTATTATACATATACATGTGATATATTAGATAATCAATTATTATATCGTAACAATTTGAATATATAATAAAATATGATAATAAATTATTATATTATAAAATATTAATTGTAAATATCTTGAATATATTTCATAATATATTAAGATATATACATAAGTTTCTAGCTCTAAAGTGAAAAATAAAGTATTGGTGAATTGAACGAGTTTTATTATTCTCCAAGCTTTGTGAATGAATTTAATTCAAACAACTTTTGGAATATGTTGAATATAGGCTTAATAAATATGTATTATGAAAAAAAAAAAACTACCTTCTCAAAACTTTGATAAAGAAAACCAATTTTTGGAAAAAAAATTCAAACTGATAAAAAAAAAAGTATACATCTATCAAATGAATAAACTCTGGATGTGTGGACGTAATTATGGATAAATGTTTTTAAATAGTTTTTAGATGATTTTTCATCTAAGTTATGATTAAATATTTTTAAAGTAATTATCAAATATATATATATATATATATATATATATATATTTTAATCAGAGATTTTTTAAACTTCTTTGTACTCGATTATATTTTGACTTTCGGTATTTTTAGATTGACTTAATAGCCTATTTTGTCTTCAGTTTTGTTTAATAATGTCAATTCAGTTACTCGTTTTAAAAGTGTTTGAAATTGGTCTCCACTTATTAAATTTTGTGTCAAAATCATCCATTCTGTTAAATAGAAACAAACGGAGTTAAATGATTGATTATCTCGCAGAATGCAATGGTAACGTGTCATCTTTATATTGTATGTGTGGTGACGTGTTACATAGTTAGAGATTAAGCTGGATATTAAAGATTGGGTATTTGAAATTAAGGAAAAATCGATTTAGGGCATTTTCATTTCTGCTAATCACACATGTCTCCCCCACCTACACAAATTCCATCATCCATTCATCACTTCACGCATATTGCACAATTTCACACACAAAAATCCCTTCTCCTCACTCCCTAAACCATCCACGCTCCCCAATAGCACACAAATACTTCATCACCTCCATTCACCCAAACTCCAAGCCCACACAACACCTCCACAACCACCAATCAAAGACAATTTTTCTAGGTTTGGATTTGGAAGGGAAAGTTGTAAACTGCCCAATTCCATACACAAAAATCCTTCACCTCTCTTCTTGAACCATCCATGATCACCAATAGCACACACATTTCATCACCTTCATTCATCCAAACCCAGCCCCACATAGCACCTTCACAGCCACCAACCAATCAAAGACAAATTTTTCTAGGTTTCAATTTGGAAGGGAAAGTTGAAAGCGAAGGTTTCGAATTTTTCTAGGTTTGGATTTGGAAGGGGAAGCTATAAGAGAAGGTTCCTAAATTGCCAATGACGACGTCTGATGAGGGAGCAGAGTTGGAGGCCCTATTTGGGCTGTGGGTTTTGGGTAGTGGGTTTTGGTCCTTAAAGAAATCCCAAGAACAGGTTGTGTGGAGCTTCAGAATTGGATCCCGGAAGACAGAGATCACACCAGGTTTGTGAGCACATAAGTTTGCCTCCTCTTTGGTTAAACGAACAACAAGACCAGAAAAACCATGCCTATAGTTGCGAACCAGAGCATTCTTGTTCCTTCCAATTAACGAAATGTAGTTGATTTCAAGAGTTGGTACCTGACAGAGAAATATAACAATTTTTTGTACTTTTCTTTCATGTTCCTATGCTCTCACAGATTGCAGAAGCCGATGGGATCATGCGTGGTTTAGATAAGGGCATAGGCATGAAGTCTTGGTGCAATCTAGATTGGCGACAAAGGCAAAGACGAAACGGTAGTGGGTGGTGGCTACAGTCACACAAATGCAAAATGCCCTAAATTATTTTTTTCCCCAATTAAAAAACTCCTAATTAAAAAAACCTATCTTTAATATCCAGCTCAATCTCTAACAACGTAACACGTCACCACGCATACAATATAAAAATGACACGTTACCACTGCATTTTTTCAGATAATCAATCTCTTAACTCTGTTTGTTTCTATTTAACGGAAGAAACGATTTTGATGCAAAATTTAATAAGTGAGGACCAATTTCAAACACTTTTAAAACGAGAGACTGAATTGACATTATTCAACAAAACTGGGGACAAAATAGGCTATTAAACCTTTTAGATTCCTTTGTATATATATTTAAACTCAAAACACTTTTTAAATGTCTTTGAACTCATATATATTTCAATCATATGTGCTTTTAGACATTTGGTATTCGAATATATTTTAATCTGAAGAACTTTTAGACACCTTTATACTAAAAAATATTTCAACTCGAAGCACTTTTAGATGTCTTTGTGCTTGGATATATTTCAATCTTTTGCGCCTTTAGACGCTCAGTACTCAAATATATTCCAATCAATGACATTTTTAGACACCTCTATACTTGAATATTTCAACTCGAAACGTTTTTAGATGCCTTTATGCCAAATATATTTCAACCATGGGTGCTTTTAAATGTCTTTGTAGTGAGGTATATTTCAATCATTTGTGCTTTTATATACTTAGTACTCATATATATTTCAACTTAAACACTTTCAAATGTCTTTGTACTCGGATAAATTTCAACTAGGGAAACTTTTAAATGCCTTAAAGAAAGGCCTATTCTCTAACATGTGTATTGTACTATCACGTACCTCATATATGAGGTTGAAATAAGCTCATAAGTTGTCATCATATGAACTTCATCAAAGCTTTGTCTTTTCCAAGAGGCTTCTCTAAGTTCAACAGGGATCATGGTATCTACTTCATATATGAATTAGAAAGATGTTTATTTTGTCGATGATTGAGGAGTGAAATGGTATTCCTTTAATATACATGAAATCTCAGCGTAGTGTAACACTCCTTCAAGATGCTACTAAAAACTTTGAAATTTTTCGCACATATTCTAAATGTATTTATCTTGCATCATAAAATAAAATTAAATTGTTCATTTATTTCATCAAATAAATGTTCCACTCAGAAATTTTTGTTTTCAAATAATAAAAAAATATTTAAAAATAGTCAATAATTAAAGTTTATCCAAAATACATCCAAAATAAAAGAAAATGCATTTCTAAAGCAATCCTCAAGCTTCTCATTGGTGTGCATCCAAACCACTGTCTACAACATTATGTGCTCACATATAGTAGAAATCATATGATTATTACAGGTGGAAACCACAACCACAAACATGCAAAGGTAAGCTAACTTAAAAGAAAACATAATAATGAAACTCACAAATACATAATAATAATACGTCATAACACACCTCATTCAATCTTTTGTTAATTCATACAATAACACATAATCAAATAACAATTGTTATTATATCATCCAACAACAATGAATCTACATGTAGACACAGCCCAATAGATTTAATTATCAACATAATCCTCACACGTAGCTTACTATCCAAAATCAATTCACCTCTAAAGTTAAAATCATTATTCCTTTCTACTCCCTAGGAGTCTCCGGATAGAGCATATTTCCCCTTCTCTTCCTCAAACCTTAGGGGCGAAGTACACATGTGTCACTTCTCACTACTCTCCCATAAAGCTTCCCTGGCGAAGTTCATCTCTGGTACAACTATATCGAGTCCACAACTAGAGTCCTTAGCACCAACTCCTAGAGCCCCCTCATCTCTGGCCAAGACGCAATTGGAGTCCTTAGGGTTAGCTCCCAAAGCCCCTTAAGGTAAGCTCCTAGAGCCCCCTTGCCTTTGGTTGAGATGCACCACCCCTTGCTACTCTCCTAGAGACCATAACTGGAGTCCTCAAGGTCGGCTCCCAAAGCTCCCTCACCTCCCTCACCTTCCTCACCTCTGCCCGAGATGCATCACTCCTCACTACTCTTCAAGAGACCATTATTGAAGTCCCCAAGGTAAGCTCCTAGAGATGTCTAACCTCAGGTCGAGATGCATGCTTCTCATTCATTCACAATAACATATATTTTATTTCATATTATCAAACAACCACATAACTTAAACTCACATCATTACTACATGCCATATACAATTAAGGCGACACGTAATGTCCCTAACATAGCACACAATTGTGTTAACAACATTATCATAGAAATATAAATAAAACAATCATGTATGACATATATATTTAACAACAGACATCGAAATATTAGATGTGTGCGTCAAAACTATATTTATCAAAAATCATTTATTCTCATACCACATTAACTAAACCATGCCACAATTAAAATACAAAACCGCAATTAGTTTTAAAATAAATAATTTCAAACTTGAAAACACCAAAAACTATTCTAACTTTATTCATTTAAAACATCAATGCAGAAAAATAACTCTCTTGTCCAAACCAATTTCAACTTTATTCATAAATCACCTTTTGCGATTAACGTTTTATTTTAATACATCCAATTTTATCTTAATCTTTTGTAAAATAAAATAGTATTATTTAATATTTCTAAAAATATATAAATGTACTTATAAATATCATTCTTGTCATTTGACACCATAATTAATAACAAAATAGATCCATTAATCCTATAACTACCAGCTAGTTTAAAACTTTTAGCAAACACTCTCATATGAACATTAGTAATCATCCAATTAGTTGTAATCAACAATGTTTATTCAATTTACATTAGGTAAAATTCAAAAAGTTTTTGTAAATGTAATCATATCCACAACAACTTTAATAAAAACTCAAATCCATAATTATTTTTTCAACACAATATAACCCAATGAACCCAAACGCCTAGATGCCATCACGAAATATTAATTTCAAAACTCAAATAAAAGAATAAAAAAATGTGATTATTTATACCCAAAAATATATATTATACTAACCTTAAATCCTTAAATACATATATAATAGGAAAACAAAGTCACAACTTCCAAACTTGTTATAACTTTCACAATACACGAATTTTATAATATCTATTTAAAAATAAAATATTAATTTACCATTGCACATAAATTTTCATTTGCAATACACGTCAAACATTATTATGCAAAATTGTATGTAAACTGTATAATAAAAACAATTCACATGTAGTATATTATCTAACTGTAACATCCCGATTATATAATAACAATTATTACATAATAAAGACGTCATCATTTAAAATATAGAGAACAGTCAGAATACGACGTGTAATTTAAGTACAAATTACAATCATCCGAAAATAAAAGAAAACGGAAATTCAAACTTAAAAGTTCATATATTAGAACACTACACGTGTTCAGATATGAAACTTCCTAAGCACACTACTCCGCAGCCACATTATTCCCAAGCTCTTGCTCCAGAGGACTCTCCTCGGCATTCTCCTCGACCATATCTGCTCCCATCCAAGTGGATGATCATTGCCGAATAACATAATCCGAATAGGCATACAACACAAACAATGCAAGGGTGAGCTAGATATAAAAAGCATGTTATCTCCTAGTACAGTTAATTCACGTCATCATACATAGATTTAAATATAGAAATACTTAGGCATGCTTATTAAACCACAATCTACATACTCACACGACTCATCCGGATTTTTGTATAATTGTCGAACTATTGGTCGTCTCTACACTTGCTAGCTCTGCTGGTCTTTCTCCAACGCTAGCAATATAAATCCCCCAAGCTGCCTATGTCTAAATTCAAAGACTATAGACGAGGATCTCCCTCTACTCTCACCACTGACATTATTCTTCTCTACTTGAGTGTGAATAATGCTTTGAGTGTAGGGATAGACATACCATTTCGAAGCCCCTACAATTATACAGACACAACCACAATATTTCACATAACTACTTCCATTCATCTCTCCCTGAGATTTCCGAATCATACTCACATTCATCATTTTCATCATATAATCACGGTAATTTATCATAATTCATACATGCTCACATTTTCAAATAAATCACATCGTATCATACTTTCAACATTTTACATATTTAATTCAATCCAAAACAATAGCAATTGAACCCTTTGCACACTCTTGGACGAACACTATTCACCACCAAATTGGACGAACGCTATTAAGGATCTGGACGAACGTTATTAAGGATCTGGACGAACATTATTTTAAAAAAAACGGACGAACGCTCAAGTTTAGGACGAACGTCCACTTTTCACAGTTTGGACGAACGTCCATTTTCCGGACGGACGAACGCTTGCCGAACACTCCACTGGACGAACGCTCTCTGGAGTTGAAGGACGAACGCTCTCTGGAGTTGAAGGACGAACGCTCTCTGGAGTTGAAGGACGAACGCTCTCTGGAGTTTGAAGGACGAACGCTCTCACGCACCAAAAACGAACGTATAGAAATTCTAATTAACACAGGAGCGAATGCTCGAACGCAAGAGCGAACACTCGTCAGGCTTGAAGAAAACGAGTGCTCAACTTAGCTGAGCCGTGAGGACGAACGTCTATTTTCTCATTCGCGAACGCTCGCTCAGTAACATGAACGAACGTTCAATTCGTCCAAAAAGGACGAACGTTCAACTTTGTTTGGACGAACGCATAACCAAAATACGTTAACGAACGCTCATCGGCTAAGGGAAAAACGAGCGTTCAAAATGACAGGGACGAACGTTCTATTTCCGGACGAACGTTCATCAGATTTAAATAACCGTACTTGGAAGTGCGGTGCTCTAATCTAAACAGTAAACGTGCACTTTGAAGTGCGGCGGGTTCTTTTCGCATTCCAGAAACGCTTAAACTCAGATTTTTCATGCTTAAACAAATTCTAAATTTACTTTTAAGATAGTAAATTTTCATAATCAAAACGAAATAACTAGCTCCCCTTACCTCTTGTAGACTTCCTTTTGTAAAACTTTGAATCCAACACTTGCAGAACTAAGCTTCTTTCCTCTCCAGCAACTTCAAACTTCACGTTCTTCACCAAAATACAGCAGCAAACCTTCCCAGAGCAGAACCCCTTACCCCGTTTTATTCTCCTACGTGTTTGAATGGTGCCAAAAATCTTGGCTGCTTCCATCCCCAAAAATCCGGACGCTGCTCCGAGAAAATTTTGGACGCTGCTCCCCACTTCCAAATACCAACAAATTAATCCCCTGAAACCTGAATGCTACTTTTCCTAAATTCTCAATGCAACCAAAAACACTACAGCAGCTTGTCCTCCACTTTTATTAAAATAATAATAAAATAATAAAAAGTAAAGGACACGGTCCTTACATTCTCCCCAACACAAAAAATTTTCGTCCTCGAAAATTGTGTTTATAGAAATAAGTGGGGGTATGCTTCTCTCATCTCATTCTCTAACTCCCAGGTGAAGTCACCTATTCTACCATCCCAGATGACTTTGACAAGAGTGACAGTTCTCCCTCTAAGTTGTTTGTTCTGACTTTCTTCAATCCTCACAGGTTGCACTTCCATAGATAAATCCTCTCTGACTTGCACATTTTCATCTTCAAGCACATGAGAAGAATCTGACACATATTTTCTCAGTTGGGATACATGGAATACCGGATGTAAGTTCGCTAATTGGGGTGGCATGGCTATCTCATAAGCTACCGGCCCTATACGTCGCAGGATCTGATAAGGGCCAAGATACTTAGGAGACAACTTCCTAGCCCGAATTGCTCTTCCTACACCGGTAGTCGGAGTCACTCGGAGAAACACATGGTCTCCAGCTACAAACTCTAACGGCTTGCGCCTCTGATCAGCATAGGACTTCTGTCTACTTTGAGATGCTCGCATCTTTGCCTGTATAAGCTTCACTTTTTCTGTAGTCTGTTGAACTATCTCTGGTCCCGTTAACACATACTCTCCTTCTTGAAACCAACACAAAGGCGTTCTACAGCGTCTTCCATACAAGGCTTCAAACGGAGCCATACCGATACTGGCATGATAACTGTTATTATAAGTGAACTCAACCAGTGGTAATATCTCGTCCCATACTCCTAAATGGTCCAAAATACAAGTCCTTAATAAATCTTCAAGAGATTGGATCGTCCGCTCGGACTGGCCATCTGTTTGAGGATGATAAGCCGAGCTCATCTGTAGCTTGCTTCCCATTTCACTCTGAAGAGTCTGCCAAAACCTGGATGTGAATCTCGGGTCCCTATCTGATACAATACTTGAAGGTACCCCATGCAACCTCACTATTTCTTTAACATATAGTTGTGCCAACTTTGTCATGGACATTCTCAAATCAATTGCCAAGAAGTGAGCACTCTTGGTTAATCGGTCTACTATTACCCAAATTGTGTCATGCTTTCGAAAAGTGCGTGGAAAATGGGTAACGAAGTCCATAGCAATGCTATCCCATTTCCACTCTGGAATCTCCAACGGTTGCAACAAACCTCCAGGTCTTTGATGTTCCACTTTTGCCTTTTGACAAGTCAAGCAAGAAGCCACAAACTGTGCCACATCCCTCTTCATACCCGACCACCAGAAAGATTTCTTGAGATCTTGGTACATCTTCGTCATGCCTGGATGCATGCTAAAACGGCTTTTGTGACCTTCTTCCATGATTAACTTCTTTAATCCAGAGTTGCTAGGGATACAGACCCTGTCTTTGAATCTCAAAATACCGTCGGCCCCCAAGATAAAATCTTTACCTTGCTCGGTTCCAATCAAAGTAGCTGACATCTGGAGTTCAATATCTCTTGACTGCTCTTCTTTAACATGCTTCAACAAGTCATTAGATATCACCAAAGTACCGCACCTGATGCTGTCAGTTTCAAATTCTACTTGCAACCTCAAATCTCTGAAGCTTGTTACTAGCTCTAATTCTCTAATCATCAATGAGGACATATGTACTGCCTTCCTGCTCAATGCATCTGCCACAACATTGGCTTTTCCAGGATGGTATAAAAGATCAAAGTCATAATCCTTAAGGAACTCTATCCATCTCCTTTGCCTCATGTTAAGCTCCTTCTGATCAAAGAGATATCTCAGGCTTTTATGATCACTGAACACTTGAAATTGTGCACCATACAGGTAGTGTCTCCAAATCTTCAAAGCAAAAACTACAGCTGCCAACTCCAAGTCATGAGTGGGGTAATTCTTCTCATGAACCTTGAGTTGTCTTGATGCATACGCCACTACCTTCTTCTCCTGCATCAGTACACACCCTAATCCCTGATGCGAGGCATCACAGAACACCTCAAAAAGTTTACCTGTGTCAGGGATGACCAAGACGGGTGCACTAGTCAACCTTTTCTTTAGCTCTTGAAAACTAGTTTCACAACGATCTGTCCAAACAAAAAGTTGATTCTTTCTAGTCAGTTGCGTCAATGGTGCCACAATTCTGGAAAAGTCCTCAATAAAACGGCGGTAATATCCCGCTAAACCCACGAAGCTCCTGACCTCAGTAACAGTCTTAGGTCTTTCCCACTGAAGTACTGCTTGCACCTTAGCGGGATCAACAGAAATTCCTCCAGCTGAGATTACGTGGCCAAGAAAAAGAACTTCTTCCATCCAAAATTCACACTTAGACAATTTGGCATACAATCGTCTTTCTCTCAGCACTTCAAGTACTGTCCGAAGGTGATCTGCATGTTCTTCTCGAGTCTTAGAATAGACAAGTATATCATCTATAAAGACCACCACAAATTTGTCCAAGAAAGGTCTGAAAATTCGATTCATATAGTCCATAAAAATGGCTGGAGCATTAGTCACACCAAAAGGCATAACCACATACTCATAGTGGCCATATCTGGACCTGAACGCTGTCTTCTGCACATCATCCGCTTTCACTAAGATCTGATGATAACCCGACCTCAGATCAATCTTAGAGAATACTGTAGCTCCATGTAGTTGATCCATCAAATCATCTATTCTCGGCAACGGATACTTGTTCTTGATCGTCAACTTATTCAGTTGCCGATAATCAACGCACAGTCTTGAACCACCATCTTTCTTCTTTACTAGCAACACTGGTGCTTTCCAAGGCGAAACACTAGGTCGGATCAACTGTTTCTCCAATAGGTCTTCAATCTGCTTCTTTAACTCTACCAATTCTGCTGGAGCCATCCTATACGGAGCTATAGAAACTGGTCCTGCTCCTGAGACCAAATCAATAGAGAACTCCACCTCACGTGGAGGAGGTAAACCAGGAACTTCTTCAGGAAAAACATCCAAGAAGTCGTTTACAACTGCTAGGTTTACACTCTGACTCTCCTGTGCCGCATGATGTGAAACTTGTGTCGCTTCTATATGTGATAACACCAAAAAGCAACTAGCACCTTCCAGAAGGTCTTGTCTCAAGACGCCGATCGACAAAGGCATAAATTTGTCTTTATCAGGAAACATCAATTTCTTACTACCGCAGTCAATGAGGATGCGATTGGTAGATAACCAATCCATTCCCAAAATTACTTCTAATCCTTGCAAAGGTAAACAGATGAGGTTCACCTTGAACTGATGTCCTTCTACAACAATTGGACAACGGACACACACAGAAGATGTTCTGACTAACCCTGATGCTGGTGTAGACACCACTAGGTCAAAGTCTAGTTCTTCTACAGGCATACCCAATTTCTCAACACATGCCTCCGATATGAAGGAGTGTGTTGCCCCCGAATCAAAAAGTACAACACAAGTCACCCCAAACAATAAACAATTGCTGATGATAAGATTACATGAGCTGACTGCTTCCGATCCTGTCATAGCATATACTCTGCCCACCGCTTGGGGTCTGTCACCTCCTCTGGGTGGAGGCAAACCAATCCTCTGTGCCTGAGACCTCGATCCTACTACAGAAGTACACTCCTTAGAGAAGTGCCCCTCTTTTCCGCACTTGAAGCATTTCCTTGCACCACTTTCCATAGGACAGCTGCTACGGTAATGAGGTCCTCCACAGGTATAACATCTAACGGGGCCGGATGGTCTGGCTGATCCTGACTGCACTGATGGCTGATAAGATGAACCCCTAGACCCAGAAGAAAAAGATGGTCTAGCATAAGGGGTCTTCCTAGTGATAAATCCACCACGAGATCCAGATGGTCCCCCAGTCCTCACAGGCTGACTCTGCTGTCCCTCAGATTCTTTCTTTGTCTTCTCTAGATCACGGGACATCTCCACTAAAGTAGGGAACTCTCTGATACGTAACCCTTTTAAAAGCAGCTTGAGATCATTCCTCAAACCATTCTCAAACTTTCTGCATTGCCATTCTTCATCTACTGCCATAGTGTTGAAACGAAGTAAATGTTTGAAACGATCTGCATACTCTGACACTGACTTGTTGCCCTGTACCAGTTCCAGAAATTCTACTTCCTTTGCAAATCTCACACTGTCAGGGAAGTACTCAGCATAGAATTTGACTCTAAACAACTCCCAAGTAATAGGAGTCCCACTCCTCTCAAGGATCATCTTCATGCTGCTCCACCAATGGCCAGCTTCTCCGGTCAGCAGATATTGAGTATAAGCCAATTTCCTATCATCAGGACATCCTTTAGCTTCAAATATCCTCTCCATATCCCTGAACCAATGGTCAGCTTCATCCGGACTGCATTTTCCTGTGAATCTTGCAGGGTGATGCTGAAGAAAGTTCTCCAAACTCCACTCTTGGACTGGAATAGTGAAGGGAGGAACACCTGGAGTGGTCCTGCCATTAGTCAACACTTCCACAAACTGTCTTTGAGTATTCTCAGATGATACTCTAGCATTCTCAGCCGATACTCTGGCAGCTTCCAAATTTTGTAACGCAATGGTATTCTGCTGAACCAAAGTAGCGTTCTGCCGTTGCAATGCTTGAAGCACCGCATTCAACATCTGATTAGAGTTAGACGGATCAACATCTGAGGGAGGAGGAGATCTAGATGCCATCTTCTGTTCATACAGAGAGAAAACTATTAGTCCCACTCAATGAAACTAATATGACGTTTCGCCAAATGTCCAGAATTCACAATTACAAACAGTACACATCTACAACCTACAGGTTTCTAAGGAAGAACTGCTCTGATACCATTAATGTAACATCCCGATTATATAATAACAATTATTACATAATAAAGACGTCATCATTTAAAATATAGAGAACAGTCAGAATACGACGTGTAATTTAAGTACAAATTACAATCATCCGAAAATAAAAGAAAACGGAAATTCAAACTTAAAAGTTCATATATTAGAACACTACACGTGTTCAGATATGAAACTTCCTAAGCACACTACTCCGCAGCCACATTATTCCCAAGCTCTTGCTCCAGAGGACTCTCCTCGGCATTCTCCTCGACCATATCTGCTCCCATCCAAGTGGATGATCATTGCCGAATAACATAATCCGAATAGGCATACAACACAAACAATGCAAGGGTGAGCTAGATATAAAAAGCATGTTATCTCCTAGTACAGTTAATTCACGTCATCATACATAGATTTAAATATAGAAATACTTAGGCATGCTTATTAAACCACAATCTACATACTCACACGACTCATCCGGATTTTTGTATAATTGTCGAACTATTGGTCGTCTCTACACTTGCTAGCTCTGCTGGTCTTTCTCCAACGCTAGCAATATAAATCCCCCAAGCTGCCTATGTCTAAATTCAAAGACTATAGACGAGGATCTCCCTCTACTCTCACCACTGACATTATTCTTCTCTACTTGAGTGTGAATAATGCTTTGAGTGTAGGGATAAACATACCATTTCGAAGCCCCTACAATTATACAGACACAACCACAATATTTCACATAACTACTTCCATTCATCTCTCCCTGAGATTTCCGAATCATACTCACATTCATCATTTTCATCATATAATCACGGTAATTTATCATAATTCATACATGCTCACATTTTCAAATAAATCACATCGTATCATACTTTCAACATTTTACATATTTAATTCAATCCAAAACAATAGCAATTGAACCCTTTGCACACTCTTGGACGAACACTATTCACCACCAAATTGGACGAACGCTATTAAGGATCTGGACGAACGTTATTAAGGATCTGGACGAACATTATTTTAAAAAAAACGGACGAACGCTCAAGTTTAGGACGAACGTCCACTTTTCACAGTTTGGACGAACGTCCATTTTCCGGACGGACGAACGCTTGCCGAACACTCCACTGGACGAACGCTCTCTGGAGTTGAAGGACGAACGCTCTCTGGAGTTTGAAGGACGAACACTCTCACGCACCAAAAACGAACGTATAGAAATTCTAATTAACACAGGAGCGAATGCTCGAACGCAAGAGCGAACACTCGTCAGGCTTGAAGAAAACGAGTGCTCAACTTAGCTGAGCCGTGAGGACGAACGTCTATTTTCTCATTCGCGAACGCTCGCTCAGTAACATGAACGAACGTTCAATTCGTCCAAAAAGGACGAACGTTCAATTTTGTTTGGACGAACGCATAACCAAAATACGTTAACGAACGCTCATCGGCTAAGGGAAAAACGAGCGTTCAAAATGACAGGGACAAACGTTCTATTTCCGGACGAACGTTCATCAGATTTAAATAACCGTACTTGGAAGTGCGGTGCTCTAATCTAAACAGTAAACGTGCACTTTGAAGTGCGGCGGGTTCTTTTCGCATTCCAGAAACGCTTGAACTCAGATTTTTCATGCTTAAACAAATTCTAAATTTACTTTTAAGATAGTAAATTTTCATAATCAAAACGAAATAACTAGCTCCCCTTACCTCTTGTAGACTTCCTTTTGTAAAACTTTGAATCCAACACTTGCAGAACTAAGCTTCTTTCCTCTCCAGCAACTTCAAACTTCACGTTCTTCACCAAAATACAGCAGCAAACCTTCCCAGAGCAGAACCCCTTACCCCGTTTTATTCTCCTACGTGTTTGAATGGTGCCAAAAATCTTGGCTGCTTCCATCCCCAAAAATCCGGACGCTGCTCCGAGAAAATTTTGGACGCTGCTCCCCACTTCCAAATACCAACAAATTAATCCCCTGAAACCTGAATGCTACTTTTCCTAAATTCTCAATGCAACCAAAAACACTACAGCAGCTTGTCCTCCACTTTTATTAAAATAATAATAAAATAATAAAAAGTAAAGGACACGGTCCTTACACTAACCATATAATAAAATATTATACTCTACATTTATGTATAATAAACAAAATATATATTTCATCATCCATAATTACCTTTATACATTAATTATTTTCATAATATTTTTAATAAAATTACAAATCACAAATAAACTAAAAATAACTATACAAAGTCCATAATATTATTTAAATTGAACAAAACAGAACAAACATTAAAATAATTTTGTAACAACATACAAATGTATATATATTATTTATCTTTAACAAATAAATAGACACGTAAATAAAGAAAACAACAACCACATTTTTATCCGGCTAAAACATAGATATAAAATTTAATCCAAACAAAACTACTAAAAAAATGTGTCATAAGAAAAAAAAAGAACTAGTTAACTCACTTTACCCTTATTGACATTACTTTCTTTCCTCCTAATATGATTGATCTCATTATCAGCCCTACCATTTGAATTACCACATCTCTTTATCCTAGTTACATATGTTTGCAGGATTTAATACTATTTTTCCATGTTTCTAAATTTAACTAAAAAAATAAATATAAATCAAAACATTATAAGTAAAAGTTAAACCCAAAACTTCACCTTCCAACAAAAAAACTTCTAAACAAATAAGTTATCACAACATTTTAATATAATAATAATAATTTAAATACAACTCAGGTCAAAATTTTGTTGAATTCAGTTACTTTGGATCGAACTAGTTCGATCAAATTCAATCAAGTCGACCCTAGCCGAATTTTAGTTAGTTGATTCCAACCAAAATTTGGTCAAAGTCTGCCGAGTCTGTCCCGACTAAAATTTGGTCAAATTCGACCGAGTTGGTCGCAACAAAAATTTAGCCGAGTTGGTCTCACCTTAAGTTAAAGGTTGAGACGGGTCAACCTGAACTGAAGACCAAGATAGCTGGCCCGAGTAGAAGGTCAAAACTGATGCAACTCAAGCCAAAGTGGATCAGCTTCGTCGAATGTCGACATTGGCCAACCCAGACAGAAGGTCAATCTTGACTTATTTGACTAAAAATTGAGACAAGTCACCTTAAATCAAAAAGCTTAATAATATATTATAAAAATTAATATTTTTTCATGTTAAAAAAATTAATTGATTGATATTGACCAACGGGACTCTTTTTACCTTGTGAGTGATGTTAATAAAGGACGTTTTGGTTTTCTAAAAAAATTTTGGTCTTAGTCCGTGTGGGCCTGCATGATCCAGGCTTAGGCCAAATTGGCAGCACTAGTGATGTTGCAACTTTAGAAGATATTATGGTTTCCAACAGAGAAATTGCGATCGCGATTCTCACATGAAGGCATAAGTGAAGCTATCATTAATGACTGCAAGTCTATTATGCGGCTTGAGAAATATTTTGTTGAAATTGTTGGGTATATCGAGAAAAACATTTACTAGAAAGAGATAACATTAATGATGTTGGGTATCAGTCATACAGCACAAGCACACACAACTAAAATAAAGATGAGAAAAATTTATAACTAACACAAGACCAAGGGCAAGGTCAAGAAAAATATTTACTAGATAGAAGAGATTACAACACCCTCTCTTTAGAGTAAGGAGGATACAAGTAAGTTTGGTGCATTTTACACCTTCCCTTACACCTCTATTTATATGCAAATGAAGGAGGGAAGTCTTTGCCCACTTTAGATGTGGGACTTCTAACAACAACTTCTAACAATTCTCCCACTTGAAGATTTGATTGAATCAATCATGTCTTCACAATACTTTGTCTTCCTTGTCAGTTTCATGTTAAGTTGCTGATAGACCATAAGAGGATCTACTCCATACAAACTTGTCAGTGTTGACCGGATTTGTCATAACATCTGCTAGGTTATCTTTGGTACATATCTTTTCCAAATCTACATCTCCTTTCTCTACTACTTCTCGGACAAAATGATATTGAACCCCTATATGCTTTGTCCTGGAATGAAAGGCTGGATTTCTTGCAATGTGCAAAGCACTCTAGCTGTCACAATATACAATAATTTTCTTTTGCTTATGCCCGAGTTCTTCCAATAACCTTTGAATCCAGATTGCTTCCTTGCATGCTTGAGAAGCTGCCATGTATTCAGCTTCTGTGGTGGATAAAGCTACAACAGTTTGTAGTTTAGATAACCAGCTTACCACCCCTCCTGCAAGTTTAAACACATAGCCTGTAGTGGATTTTCTTTTATCAAGATCACATGCATAATCTGAGTCGACATAACCCCTGACAATAAACTCTGATCCTCCAAAACATAACGCAACATCTGAGGTTCCTTTGATGTATCTAAGGATCCTCTTAACAGCATTCCAATGCTCTTCACCAGGATTTGCCATAAATCTACTAACCGCTCCCACTGCATGTGCAATGTCTGGTCTTGTACAAATCATGGCATACATTAGGCTTCCCACTGCTGATGCATACGGAACTCGAGACATTTCCATCCTCTCTACTTCATTGCTAGGACACATACTTGAGGATAATTTATAATTAACAAGAAGTGGGGTAGAAGTTGGCTTGCAATCTTGCATGTTGAAGCGCCGCAAGACCTTTCGAAAATAATTCTTTTGTGAAAGCCAAATCTTCCTGTTTTTTCTATCTCGGTGAATTTGCATCCCTAAAATCTTGTTTGCAGGTCCCAAGTCCTTCATATCAAATTCCCTAGCCAATTGTGCCTTCAATTCTTGGACTCGAACTTTGTTGGAGCCTACCACCAACATATCATCCACGTACAACAGCAAAATGATGAAATCATTATCCTCAAACCTCTTGTAGTACGTACAATGGTCTGAACTTAATCTGTTGTATTTGAGGCTAATAATGAAAGAATCAAATCTCTTATACCAACACCTTGGCGCCTGCTTTAAACCGTACAGAGATTTGGTCAACCTACAAACCAAGTTTTCTTTGCCTTGTTCTTCAAAACCTTCTGGTTGGAGCATATATATTTCTTCTTCAAGTTCTCCATGAAGAAAAGCAGTCTTTACATCTAACTGTTCCAGATGTAAATCATCTACAGCACACATTGCCAGCACTATTCTGATAGTGGTAAGTCTAACAACTGGTGAGAATATCTCGTTAAAATCAAGACCTTCTTTCTGAGCATATCCTTTGACCACCAGTCTTGCACGATATCGCTCCACTTGTTCATTGCCATCTCGTTTGATTTTTTATACCCATTTATTTCCAATTGCTTTTCGACCTTTTGGAAGTTCAATAAGTTCCCATGTCTCGTTCCTATGTAAGGCTCTTATTTCTTCATGCATTGTTGTCATCCATTGAGAAACATCTGAACTCCTCAACGCTTCTTGAAAGGTTGAAGGTTCTCCTTCTTCAGTTAAGAGACAGTACGCATCATGGTTTGCCATAACATAGTCTGAGTGCCAAGATGGTTTCTTCATCAGACGTGTTGTTCGTCGAGCATCTTCATCATTGACCTCATTTGGTTCTTGTTCATCATGCTCTAGTTCTGCTTCAGAGGAATCATTATCTTTTGACTTTTCCTCTATCTGTACTGAAGTAATGTCTATTGGTGTGCTGTAATTTTTCTTCTCACTTTGCAATTTTTCTGCAAAGACTACATCTCTGCTAACAATAATCTTGTGGGCAGTGGGATCCCACAAGCGATACCCCTTAACATTGTCAGCATAACCCAAGAATATACATTTCTTGGATTTTGGGTCCAACTTTGTTCTTTCTTGGGAGTTGTACATCACGTACACAGGACAACCAAATACATGTAGAGAAGAGTAATCAGCTGTTTTTCCTTTCCACATTTCCATTGGTGTCTTTACACCAATTGCTATTGATGGTGAGCGATTTATCAAATAGCAAGCAGTTTTGACTGCTTCTGCCCAGAAGGACTTGGCTAATCCTGCAGTTTTCAACATGGCCCTTGTCCTTTCTAGAAGAGTTCTATTCATCCGCTCTGCTACACCATTTTGTTGAGGTGTATGAGCAACTGTAAATTGCCTCTTAATACCTTCTTGCTTGCAGAATGCCAGAAAATCACCATCAGTATATTCTCCTCCATTATCTGTCCTCAAGCATTTGATCATTTTTCCAGTTTCAAGTTCCACCTGTGCTTTGAATTCCTTGAATACTGGAAACACATCTGACTTCTTCTTGATTGGGTACACCCATAATCTCCGGGAATAATCATCAATGAATGATACAAAATACTTTGCTCCTCCCATGGATATTTCTGGTGATTCCCAAACATCAGAATGGATTAAGTCAAGTATGTGCTTGCTTCTAGCAGTCACTTTAGCAAACTTCAATCTATGTTGCTTACTAGTCACACAGTGCTCACAAAACGGTAAGTTAACTGTTTTAAGCCCAGGCAGGAGATTATGATCAGCAAGAATTTTCAAGCCTCGTTCTGACATGTGACCAAGTCTGTAATGCCACATCATTGTTGCTTCTTCTTCTTTTGATGTTACAACTGATGCATCTGCTTCTTGCAACGTATCTCCCAACAGCATGTATAGATTGACTGCGATCTTCTCTGCTTTCATCATAATAAGGTTACCTTTCACCATTTTTAGGATTCCGCCTTCAATGTGAATTTTGCACCCAAGGTCATCCAATTGTCCAACAGACAAAAGGTTCTTCTTCAATCCCTTCACATGTCGAACTCCTTGAAGAGTGCGTACTGTACCATCATACATTTTGATTTTGACAGTACCAATCCCTCCAATTTCTAAGGCATGATCATTCCCCATGAACACAGATCCTCCTGAGACAGGTTCATAAGTGTGAAACCAATCTCAGTGTGAAGTCATATGCCATGTCGCGCCTGAGTCTACTATCCAGGCATCAGAAAGTTGTCTTCTGCCTTTAGAACTAACTTCTGCCTTTAGAACTAACTTCTGCTTCACTATACAAGATTTCTCCATCTTCAGAAGTTTTTGCAACACAGCCTTGAGAGCTTGATGTTTCGAAGTTCTTTCCTCCACTCTTCTTGTGCCACCAATCCTTTTTCAGATGCCCCTTCATGCCACAATTGTAGCATTTAAAATTCTTTCTTCCTCGAGACTTTGATCTACCATGATTTTGACTCCCACTAGAGTCACGTTC
This sequence comes from Vigna angularis, assembly GCF_016808095.1. Taxonomy (NCBI): domain Eukaryota; kingdom Viridiplantae; phylum Streptophyta; class Magnoliopsida; order Fabales; family Fabaceae; genus Vigna; species Vigna angularis. The sequence goes on along the minus strand of NC_068973.1, from coordinate 10,178,555 downwards.
CGTTGATCTTCCTCTCATCATCGTTAAAGCTTCTACTTGCTTCGAACTTTCTGTCCTGTCTTCCTTATTCTTTCGCCTGGATTCTTCTTCAAGAATAGCTCCAGCAACATCATCAAAGGATAGACGACCAACAATGTTGTTATTTGTAATGTTGATGATGAGTTGATCATACGAATCTGGTAAACTCTGAAGTAGTAGCTCTGCACGTTCATTTTCTACTATGTTGAAATCTGACGCGGTGAGCTGAGCAAATAATGTATTCAGATTGTTGATGTGTTCCGTCACTGGCGTGAACTCACTCATTCGAAGAGTATAGAGTTTTCTTTTTAAGAAAATTCTGGTGTGAAGTGACTTGACCTCGTACAGTTTAATGAGAGTATCCCAAATCTCCTTTGCAGTCTTCTTCTCTGCTATACTAGACAGAACTGAATCTGCCATTGCTAAGTGCAAATTGGCAACCGCGTTGTCATCCATCTCTTTCCATTTTTCATCAGAAATTTCTGCACGTCTGTCTTCAATTGCATCCAGACAGTTGTCTTTTCTCAAAATTGCCCTTATCTTCAGTTTCCACAAGGAAAAATTATTTCCGTTGCAATTTTCTATCTCAAATTTTGCTGTCATGGTTTCACTCTTGAACCGGTTTATGCACTTCTCACTATGAATAGTATTGTCTACTGGAACAGTACAGGTGGACTGTGAAGTAAAGCACCAAGAAGTTCCCAGGAAAGAGAGGTGGGTCACAAACGGACACTCTTAAGTACCAAGTCTTTCCTAGCCAGAACTTTCTCAGACCACACTTTCACACTACCAAATCTCAGACCGCACTTTCACACTACCAAACGTTTCCAATAATAATTCTTTTCTGATGTGGAAGATCGGATTAAACCGCAACCACAAAGCATACTCAGAATTTTACCAACACTATTCTAATGATAATAGCAGTGGAATACAAACCTATAGCTCTAATACCACTGGTGGGTATCAGTCATACAGCACAAGCACACACAACTAAAATAAAGATGAAAAAAATTTATAACTAACACAAGACCAAGGGCAAGGTCAAAAAAAATATTTACTAGATAGAAGAGATTACAACAACCTCTCTTTAGAGTAAGGAGGATACAAGTAAGTTTGGTGCATTTTACACCTTCCCTTACACCTCTATTTATATGCAAATGAAGGAGGGAAGTCTTTGCCCACTTTAGATGTGGGACTTCTAACAACAACTTCTAACAAATGAAACATGAGTTCAACTACATAAAGAATTGATATTATTTCATATTCAAAATATTAAGACAATAGATTAATCGAGAAACAGAAATATCTTCAACAGAAATATCTTCAACAGAGATATCTTCAACAGAAATATCTTCAGCAGAAACATGTAATGCTAGGGGACACCTTAAAACAACTGGAGGTATCAGTCTATGCTCTCTAGCTAATAAGCTGCAGTTTTATTATAGGTGGTTGTTTAATCGATGTTTTCCTCTTATATATTTTTGTAAGTGCCATATTAAATTATGAAATTCTTACTAGTTGAGTTTTATTTTTCTATAAAAATAATTCATGCAAACAGAGAAAATAGAGTTGGAAACTACTCTACCTGGTGAAACAAAGGAACGGGAATCATACTGTGGACAAGGAAATAGAAGGTTTAGTGGTAGTATTAATGTCCACTGTCAAATCTTTTGCCTTGAATCACCATTCAAATTTTGTACTTTCAAAGAAGTCCACATGAATTCCAATTTTAGCTGCAATCCTGCCAAAACATTAGGATTAATTGGTTTAGTTTAGGATTTTCTTGGGTAAATTATGGGTGCAATCCCTAGAGGGTGCATTGATTAAAACTGCTACTGAACTAAAAGAAGAAAAAAAGCAATTTCTGCAATTTGAATCTTTGTATAAGCAAAATGGTTTTATCAGAGGTCTACTTTCACCTTTGTTTTTCATCATATATAACCAAGTGCGTCAAGTGCAAATCATCAACCGTAAGAAAATATTTATGATCATTTATGAAAGGTACGCTAAAAGATAACCTACGTTGTTTTGTAAAGTGACACTAGTCACAAATTTTGTTGCTGGAAGTTTTACATATTTGTTGCAGAACCTTAGTTTGTAATGTCAAATGTCCATGTTGTATTTCACAAGTTGTTTTTGCATGTTTATGATGAATGGTATAGGGTTTCTTTAATTCAAATATACGAATAGTGCATATCAACTTGACCAATTATCCTCAATGTAGTTGTGGATCTGGCAACATTTGCGTGAGAAAATTTGACAATTTAAGGAAGATGAGTCGTTGAATAGACATGATTTTTAAAATGATTTTGATATATAATGTAGATGATAACTCGATTTGAGAAATAAATAAATAGTTCTCCCATACTTGGTTGTGACATAAGTGTTATTAGGAAGAGTTATGTGTAAGAGCTTGATTTTATGAAAGTTTATATAGAGAGATTTCATATAAATCATTTTAGATAAAAGATCAACGTACCTAGTTTTATCCTCACTAATTTTAACTAAGCATTTCACAATTCAATATTAAAATATGAAAATAATTTAAATGATCAGATCTTGTTTAACATAATGCTTCCTCAAATGACAACAAAAGAGGACTTACTTACGCAAAAGGGGAAGATATTGTCTTTAAAATTTTATAGTACTATTTTTTCTTAAGATATGCTTATAAAATATTATGCAAAGTTTAACCACAAAATTTGACAAGAAACACAATATTAAAAGATTTCTTTAAAGAGTATATATATCAAAATTGATTTATACGAGCAATCTTTGTCAAAGTTTTATTAATGATAAAAGTATATAATAAATATATAACTTTTTCATAAATTCAAAAGTCAATTATTAGTTTTTTAATGAGATTAAATTTGTTAAAAAAAATAAGTCATATTTGCTGAAGTAATTGATATTTTATATAATTACGAGAAATATTTGATCATAATTAGTGGAAAAAAACATATTAAATACTGTAAAAATATCATCAATTTTAATAATTAAAATAATTATTTATTATAATTATTAATTTATATTTTAATTTATAAACTAAAAATTATTAGTAATTAAAATAATTTTTATTATAAATAAAAAAATATTTATGAATTGGTCGTTAATATTACTTATTTTGATTACGAAAGCAATTAAGCTTTTAGATTGTTAAAAAATTTGTGGTAAATGATTTTTCTAAATTCTATCATTGACTATTTTATGATGAGATTTTTGCTATTTTTTTTTTATGACAATTCTTGTTGTTTGACGAATTTGGTTTCACACTAAATTTGATTTTTCTTTATCATTGATTAATTGTTGATCAAACAAGGTATACTTTGCTTAATAATTTATGTGATAAAGAGTATCCTCGCACAATACTATGAGGTTATTTTCAAAAGTTGTTTACAAAAGTTATTTAAAATTAATAATATTATTTAACAGATATTGTAGTAGAAAACAATGCATTATATAAAGGTTTTAAGAAAACTATTTTTTAATATAAGAAATTAATGAATAGAATATTTTTAACATTAATATTTAGTTAAGGGTAAGATTTACAAAGGTAAGTTAAACAATTACTTACCTACCTTAATAATATAGTATTTGTGTTATGCAGATGCTTAAACCTATATATAACTATAATTACTATAAAATTAAAGTAAATAACTCATTTAACTAACTATATATTAGATGCTATTAGTAAGTTTAAAATAGGTCGCATATACAGTTCAACCAAACTATGTTAAATTTTCTTATTTTCGATTCACAAGGTTATATGTTAAACTCCCTTCATTTTCAGCTGACATATAAGTATGCAAGTATTACTAATTAATTGCTGACCAAATGTTGTTTACTTTGATTAATAATTGACGTGATGGATGATGTCATCTTTTTTTTTACTTTGTAATAAAAAAAGAATAATATAGTAAATTAGTTAGTCCTATCCTATAATATGTTAAACGATTATCAATTTAATTATTTATAAAAGAATTTAAAAATAAAATGACCAAAGCTTCGTAATTTCACATGCTAAATGTAACGAAATAGAGTTGAACTTCTGAAAATATTACAACTTAAAAAAGGTTATTCGTGACTATATTTTTAAGAAATTAAAAAGAAATCATCTTTTGCTTTCCCAAAAAACATCATTTTCACTTATGGCAGCACCATTATCTCGAGCATGGACATTACCATTTTCATCAAACTCAAGCAAAAGCATGTAATTTTGTTTTCAAAATTATTAAAATAGTAAAATTTTAAAAATGAGAATGTCGTACTTGGTGTCAGCTTGACACGATTTTAACGTATTTCCGTAAAATCGTGTCAAACTAATATAACTTCAATTAAAATTTAAATAAAATTATAATAAAATTGTACAATGACACAATTTCAATTAATAGAATAAAAAATTATAACGTATAGAGATCATATCAAATTGACATAAATTTAATCTAAATCATAATACATTAAAATTATATTAAACAAATACGATTTTAATTAAAATTAAAAAAACAAAAATACAATACATTAAAGTGTTAATTAACACAACTTGTTATTTTTTTAATTTTTTAAAAACAGTGTACCATTATGATAAATTGGAAAAAATAATTACACCACCATATAAACTTAAAAATAATTACATCATTTTAGTGTTTTTGCCCATCAAACTCATACCAAGCATATGAAAATAAAATATATTATCGGTTTACATAAATATGAGATGATATGTTTTTTTTAAAGATAAAAATTGTATTTTATTTGATTCGTGTTTTAAAGTATATATCAGTTTTATTTTTATATTTTATAAAGGAAAATATTATGGTGGAAATAGAGCTAACCACCTCCCTCTTTTTTGTAAATCTTTCTCTCCTCAATGCAATTCTCTCAGCTCAATGTAGTTGGGGTTCTCAAGTTCTTTGTTCAAGGAGTTTTTAAGTGGATATTCAAACATTTTACATTAGTATAAAGATAAATTTGACATATACTTTAAAGCTTTAAATATTAACATTAAGATAATTTTTATCAATAATAATTTGAGAATAAAGAACATATTTATCTTTAAAATTATTAACCTTATAATTATAAAATAAACACTAAGGCTTTGTTCACATGTGAGGATTTGTGGGAGATGATTTGGAAGAGAGTGATTGAATGGATTTGAGGGTAAATTTTTTGTTGTTTGTTTGAGTGGATTTGGAGGTAATTGAGAGTGGATTTGAAAGTAAAGTTTGTGAGAATTAGTGTGTAAGATTTGATTGATGTGAAAGATAAAAAAATTGTTTAATTGATAGAAATTAAAGATTACCAAAATGTCCCTAATTATTAAAGTAATATAAAATGATAAATTTTAATGTTATATTTAATTGTAAAAGTGTTTATAAAAAATAAAAAATTAACATTAATTATTATTATTATTATTATTATTATTATTTTATATTTAATTATTATTTAATAATTTGTTAATGTTATATTTAATTGTAAAAAATAAATAATTAAAAATAATTATTAAACTCCCAATTTCTTCATATAAGTGGTAAATGACATGAGGATTCCTCCTAGTCCACAATTCAGAATCCAACACCACCACATCACCTCTGATTTATCCTCATGAACAACTCCCCAAGTCACACTCTTCCCATTCTGCATCTAACTCGGTGGTTGTGTAGCTGCACCCTCCCACCACACACCTCGAAACGCTTTCCTTTTTCTCTCTACTCAGAATTCTCTTCAACGACATTATCCGACTCACCGGAGAAACAAATGAAGACTCTGTCTCACTCCCCAAGCTCTCGTTACACAATGCAGAAGAAGAAGAACCAACCGGTGTAGACCGGTCCACCTCTTCCCCAACCGTTTCAGGTTCACACACAACAACAGCCACCTCAGATCGAGTTTCTTGCTCGAAAATGGCCTCCATATGCGCCCAGCTTTCACACACCAAAGCTGGAACCAAATACAATGAAGTAGAATCGAATACAACACCCAATTTTCTTCTCACTCTATAGCGTAACCGAATACGCATCCCATAACCAAATACATCTTTCTTTTTCTCAGCTGATATCATGATATTTACTAAGGGCAAAAATGAGATTTGCTTTCAATTATCTACAAATCATCTTATATATGCGAGTGATACAAAAAGCATGTATCTCGCAAATCCTCTCAATTCCGTCGTCGCAAATTGACAGAAGTGAACATCACATTTACTTCATTTCATCCCTCGCATTTATCTCTAAACAGTAAAATATGTTCAAACCAACACTGAATAAAAGACATAATTTAGGGTTTATCATAAAGTGACTATATTGAAAAGAACCAGACTCACGCTGTCTGATTAATTATGTTTACACTGTGTCATCAATAAACTAAGATACTTAAGATACTTTTCTGCTGGCTAGATAGATTTCATGGAGTTTATCATCTGCCTGTTTTTAATTGCATTTTAGAGTTGAATTAAAAATTAGTTTAATATAAAATGAAACGTCCAAAAAGTCAATACAAGGTTTCAATTGTCTCTATCAACTTTCAACTTTCAATAATATAATTTTTTATTTTTTTTATTGTTAAGGAATTGAAGGTAAATTGGTTCCTTTTTCTTTTTCTTAATACCTCCCCTTTCGTAGCTATATTTTAAATTACATTTACCATCAAGTTGGAAGTTATTCAATTTTAAAAGTCTGAAGTTTATTGAATTGTAATTACATCCAATTGGTAAAGAGAGAGGTGAATGAGACAGAGTAATTGGGTTTTTTATTAACTTTTCTCTTTCTTTTAATACTATTCAGGTAAATATAATAAGGTTTGTTGATATTAATATTAGATCCAACATTTATAAATTTCAAGCAAGTATAATAAATTAGTCGAAATTTTAATATAATATTTCGATACCTATTTTTAAATTTAGAAAAAAAAACATCTAATTTGAGTGTTTGTAAAATCATATAAGATTACATAAATAAAAAATTAAAATATCTTTTAGAAATATATAAAACAAAATAAGGAAAATTTTATAATAGGATTAAAATACTTGTTCAAATTATTATAAAAAATTGTGTTTTACTTTTAAACTAAATAATAAAATATTTAGTCTTTACAATTTATAAAAATCATATATAATATTATTTTCAACTAACAAAAGTATTTTTAATGTAAAAAATGCATCAAAAATTATAATATTAAACTATAAGAAAGTATCACATAATCAATATTATAGATCAGTTAACACGTGGAAATATAAAGTTCAGTTAGAATCATCTACCATAACCCTAAAAACAAACTTTATATACAACTAGCTAGAACAAAACTATATACATCTACTAGCTCAAAGCAAACTACATATCCTCTTATCCTCCCTCTGAAGCTTGTTCAACGAATATCTCATCACTCTCTGCTCACACCAACCAAATGATCATTGTTGATGCATGAATAAACCATACAATACAAGCACAAAGAAAGAAAGCAGAGTAAGCTAGTGTAAATAGAAATATTCTAGAAATATGAATATATCATTACTAATCATCAATTCCAATTCAAATACATCACACATGCTAAGCATTTAATAAAACTATGGTAGTTTATGCACTTGTATTGGTAATATTGTTGGCTCAATCCAAGCTACCGTACAAGGTTAGTCCTTACAAATGTATTTGGTCAAAGTAAATCACCTAGACTAGGACCTCATGCTACTCTCACCACATATCTCACCCCTCTTTACTTGAGAATAAATGACAATTAGAATGTCAGGATAAACTCAAATACTTAATTCCATACATTCATACACTTAACACTTGGTAACCACACTAAGAAATTCCTTCTTGGAATTTTTTTCCATACTTTCCATTCATAGATACATATATCATCATATAACATATCAAAACTCACATAAAACAATTTCACATTCATCAAGAAAACAGAAATAGTGCATCAAAGATCATAGGACAACACATAATTAGAAAACCAAACATGTACGAAGGGCGTTCAACGCTAGAAAAGGGACGCCTAAGCGCCAACTCACTAGAATGAGGTGCTTGGGGGGCACCCAATGGCGCTCAGCGTCACCTCAGAACCCAAAAACACCCTTATTTCAACTTTGGTTACCCTCTACACATGTTTGAATGGTTTCCTACAACTTAGGCACTAAAATACATCTGAAAACATACATCTAAGACTTCTCAAATTCGTCTCTACCACTTCCTATACCAATTTCAGCAAACTAATGGCCTAGACAAATCTTAAATGACTAAACTATAGACCTCAAATTCTCCCCTTTAGCACAAACCTTCTACTTCACAATCTTACTACTCTAAACCTCTAATTTTTCACTTTAAACAACCTAAAACACCACCAATGGACACCACACCTTAGTTCCAGATCAGACTTCCCCCATTAAAACTTCCAACTAGTCTCAAACAACATCAACCAACCTTAGAAAATCATATTACTCAAACCAACCCCAATCACACAAATTTATTCCTTGAAACCTCCATTTTCAACCACAATGTCTTTGACAACTTATTACCCCTTTAAAAATAACATTAAATTCCAATTATCAAATACCATTTAATTACCTACCATCATGACAACAACCATTTCATAATCACACACTACCAAACATCCAATTATCATATATTCAAAATCATCATCTAAACACAATGAATGTTAAAACAATTTTTCACAATTACAATTACATCATATAATTAAGCATGAAAATACTAATGATACACCACAAATATAACCTAAAGAAAATGCTAGATTCCCTTACCTTACATCGAACCACGAAGGTCTAAAAACACCGACCCCTTGCTTAGAGTTCAAGGAACTCTAGAAACGTTTGATCTATACCAAAAATTAATCGGATAAACGTTAAGATTACTTTGATGTAATATCCTAAGAGTTTCCTGATCGTCAAACAGATGGTCGAGGAATTAGAATTTTTAGAAAGAAACAAGAGGAAGTTAATTGAAAGAGTTGTAAAGAGATGATTAATGTTTTAAGTAATGAGATGAGTTTAAGAAATTATATTTATTTTATTGAAATATTTTAGCTTTAAAATATTTAATCTCATTATTTTAAAACACCTATCCATTCTAATAGCTTTAAGAAATAAAATTTTACACTAAAGTATAATATAACTGTTATAATTTACATTACTTTCACACGGTGAAAGAAACACAACTTTCTATAATAATTTGAAAATAGGTGTGACTCTTTATACTAATTTAAATAAATATCGAAAGCACTTTTTTCATTTATGTTAAAGATAATCTCTTATATTTTTTTATACTTCATATTACTTGAAATAATTATAGTAATTAAAGGAAATTAAAATATTAGTTTATATGTAAGATATTCATTTGAGTGCTGATTTTTTAATAAATTTATTAATTTGGAGATTTTTTTTAAGTTCTATTATTAAAGAGATTCTGTATTATTGAGGAGATCGTATCCCAAACTCAATTTCTTTAAAATAATGTTCCTTCGTAGAACATAAACGAATTTCAAAATATTACTGACAAATTTTTAAAGAAAAATTATTTGAAAATAATTAAGTAAAACAATGAGTGTTTTAGTCTTTTTAGAATATCATGAGAACAAAATTGAACAAATATTAGAAATAGTGTGAGATGTGATAATTATAAAATAAATAAAAAAACATGAAATAATATTAAAATATATTATAGAAAATGTAAAAATGTCCTAAAATATCGGGTTCTTAAGACAGAGTTTTAGTATAAAAGAAAGCAGAAGAGTACGGAACATTATTTTTTTCAGAAAAGGAAGAGAAAATTTTAACTAGGGAGATAATTTTTTAAGAAAAAGAGAAGAATTTGTAATTTCAAATAAATAAAAATATTTTTTTAATATTTGAAATATTTTAAAACATTTTTTTTATAAATCTTTAATATTTTGTTAAAAAGAACACGACACATACAAATAATTTGTCTTGTATATATTGTAGTTATTTTTATTAAATTTTGATAGTCTTTAAATAGATGTAAATTGTGACATCCCAATTATATAAATCGCATATATATAATAAAGACATCCACATGCATAATATAGGAAAGCATTTGAGAGTAAATAGGATTACAGTCATCTTTAAGTAACTTCAGGATATAAGCTTAAACTCCAAAGAGATCTAAAATGTAAGCTGAAAGGAAAATAGTATTTCAGAATACCCAATCAAACTAATAACATTCTAGGGGACTATGCAGTAGCATCGTCCTCAACTTCCAAAGCTGTCTCCAAAGGGACCTCCTTGCCATCTGCTCCCATCCAAATGGATGATCATCGCAAAAGAAAAACATACACAAGCAATACAAACAAGCAAGGGTGAGCTAGATATAAAAATCATGTTATTCAATCACATACGACATGCAAAAGTTACTCAAACATAGTACATTGACATCACAAGACTCATTGCTTTATAGACCGACTCGTCCGGACCAGAATGATTACCGAACTATGGTGGGTTATGCACTCGTGGTGGCCTCTAATGCTTTGCAAAGTCGTTGCCAATGGGTTTCACCCTACCACACTCACGAGGTTAGTCCGTTCCGCGCCCTAGAGCATATTGGAAGCCTCCAAGACTAGGACCTCCTGCTACTCCTCACCACATGGATCAATCCTCTCTACTTGAGAATGAAAGACCATTGGAGCGTCAGAAAAACCCCCAAGACTGAGCTACCATGCAATCATTCTACACACCACTAGGCACCACCTGTAAGACCCATGAAAAATATTTATAGTAAATTTTAGTATTTTATTAGTAATAATAATTTTAATGGATAGAAAAATATAAATTTTGGATATAAAATTATAGTAATTTTATAAGGAGAGGTTAAAATTTTTGATAACTTATTTAGTATTTTTTTTTTTAAGAAAATCGAATAGTAAAAAGTGAATAGTGAATAGTAAATAGTAAAAAGTAAATAGTAAATAGTAAAAAGTAAATAGTAAAAATAAATTTTCAGCATTTGGATTCCTTAGCATGGAAGAAAGTAGTAGGTAGAAATTAGGATCAGATTTGGTGAGAAAGTGATTGAAATATTATTTTTAAATAATATTAAAATAATAAATAATATTAAAATATTAAGGAATAGTAAATTTTTTTACTATAAATAGCCATGGGAGGGAAGGGTATTTGGCACCAAGAGAAGAGGAATCAAGTGAGAGCTTGAGAAATAGAGAAGAAAGAGTTAGGGAGAAATTTTTAGTTGCAAGAAGAGTAGAGGTTCTGAAGGGTTTCGGGGGAAACAAATTCGGAGCAGGAGATTAAGTCTGGAATAGAGGTAAGGGGAGCTAATCCTTCTTGTATATGATTTTTATCCATGTTATGATAATGAATATGAGTTGTGAGTATGTTAAAATTTTGATAATGGTAGTTATCTATTCACTTATATAAATTTAGTTTTTATGATTATAATTTTCTTATTTTCGAGTTAGTATGGTAAAACTTTTCTTTTAATTATTTTGACCGTTGGATTTAGCTACAATTTTAATATATGAATCCTAAGACCTATTTCTTCACTTTGACCGTTGGGATTTGTAATTAGAAGTCTATACTTAGAGAAATAAATCCTGCATGTTGGAGTAAATTAATTACACCTATAGATCTGTTACTGAGTCATCTCGGTAAAATATATATTACGACTTATTTGACCGTTAGATCAACTTGAAATTTTTATATGTGATTCCTAAGATATATTAATACACTTTGACCGATCGGATTATAAATTGAAAGTCTATGTTTGGAGAAAATAATTTTTAAGTTTTTGAAAAATCTGATGAACACTATATTTCTGTTCTTAAGTTATCATGGTAAACATTTCCTATATATTTTATTTACCGTTAGATTGAGCCCAAAATTTAGTATGTAATTCATAAGACATATTAAGTCATTTTGACCGTTCAGATTTGTAAGTAAATGTCTGTGCTTAGGAAAATTAGTTCCGCATTTTGAGTATAAACAAAAACCACTTAAAATTCTGCACCTGAGTTACCTCGGTAAAACCTCAATATCTATCTAGTTAACCGTTGGATCAACCTGAAATTTTAATATGTAGTTTATAACAAATAGTGAATTATTGTGACCATTCAGATTTGAAATCGGAATTACAGATTTATAGATATTAATTTCGTATCTTCTCAGGGATCTCAATATTGCTTAATTTCTATTTTTTTTATATATCTATATTAAATTTCGGTATTATATGTTGTTGTTTTAAATCTGTAAATAAGAAATTTGTTAAAAACTAGTTGAGGAACGCTTTGGCTAAGGAAAGATTTGGTACTTAAGTTGTCCATTGTGACGCACCTCTCTTTCCTGGAAGTTTACTCGACAAGTTTTTAACTTAAATCCTATTGAACAGATTATGTACTGTTAAATTATTGTGCAATATATCTGGTTGGAATGGAAATGTCTGATGAATTCATGTTATTGTGGTAGATATGGAATTATGAATTATAATTGTGATGATTGCATTTTATTATATTGGATTTGAATTTATGCATCTGAACATGTTATGAGTATTATGGGGAGATTTTGTAGGGGTATAATATGAGTTGAGGAATGTGAGTATGGTATGAGTCTCGCGGAGAGATTCTGTAATGTCATGGTATGTGTATGAGGATTGTGGTGAGATTTCGTAATGAGTTAAGGAATGTGAGCATGGTATGAGTTTCGTGGAGAGATTCAGTTATGGTATTTATGTATATGTTGATGTTGAGGGTCCCGTAGTTGGAGGTTATCCTGATACTCTAATAATGATTCAGTCTCAAGTAGAGAATGATGAATTATGTGGTGAGAGGGGCAGGAAGTCCTGGTCTATGTGCCGGTTTAGGACATAGTGAGGGGACTAACCTTGTGAATGGTATGGAGGGCAGAATGTCCTGGTCTATGTGCCGGTTTAGGACATAGTGAGGGGACTAACATTATGAATGGTATGGAGGGCAGAATGTCCTGGTCTATGTGCCGGTTTTGGACATAGTGAGGGGACTAAGAATGACATCACAAGTGAAAAACCTTCCGTGATCGCTCATCAACATATCGTTGGGATAAGTGCCTATTGAATATCGTTGGGATAAGTGCCTATTGAATATCGTGGGGATAAGTGCCTATTGGGTATTGTGGAATGAGTGTTTATTTGGGTATTGTGGGATGAGTGTTTATTGGGTATTGTGGAATGAGTGTTTATTGGGTATTGTGGGATGAGTGTTTATTGGGTATTATGGAATGAATGTCTATTGAGTATTATAGTATTTATTGGGTATTGTGGGACGAGTGTCTAATAGGAATTGGGGTACGATGGTATGAGGGTGTCTGACATAATTATTATATGATGTTTGTATCAAAGTAATTATACATGTCTTATAAATGATTTGTTGCATGTTAGCTCACCCTACTTGTTTGTGTTTGTTTTGTGTTTGGGTATGTGCGATGATCGTATAATTCGTTATACGGGAGCAGATGAAGGAATGTCGCCTCACATAGTACCAAGGAAAGAGGAGTCGAAGAACTATAATTAGAATCTTTTTACATGTATAGACTTATATCAACTAGGAAATTTTAAAGGGTGAGATTACGGAATGTTACCGTAAATGTAATGTTAATTATCAAGTGTGAAAATTTGGGATGTTACATTAATGTGAAAAGTTGGGATGTTACATTAATGTGAGAATTTGGGATGTTACATTAATGGTATCAGAGTAGTTCGTCCTTAGGATGACCTTTGTGTCGTGGGTCTGTTGTGTCTTCTCTATGAAGAATTGAGTCTAAATGGTATACTTACCATATTCTCCAAGTCTAGATAGTAGAGTATTGTGTCTAACTACTCATGACTTTTACGAGAGATGATTTTCCTTTCTTAATTCTCAAGGTTTATGAAAGATATTAGAATTAGTTAAAGTCTTCATAGGGAGATATAATACTAGAATCTGAGTTTCAACAGGAGTCCACATAAATCACGTCATATTATGCATTCCAAGCAATTGATCCAATCAAAGATATCAAAAGAAGAGACTTGACCCAACAGGAGTCGCACAACGTACACCTTAATTCGCATATCGAATTAAGTTGCAGCCTACATGAGACTCCAAACCTCTTGCATAGCGCACTCAGGTCGTTATGCGGGGATCCAGACAGAGACCCACCTTCCCAAAGTTCTCGCTGTGCGCCTCACTCGCCCTTCGAATTAAATGGGTAGTGATCCCAGACCACCACCAGTCGCACAGCGACAGGATTCGCCATGGCGAGTCCATAAACAGTGAGCATCACCCTCTGGTAATTCGCACAGCGCACCAGCTCGCATAGCGAATTTTCAAGACAGTGAGCACCCTCTACAGGGTCTCGCTATACGAGACAACTCGCATAGCGACACTGCATAATCTGCAGAACGCGAATTCTGCAGAATCACACACTCACACTAACCCTTTACCATTTCTAGGACTCTTGGCTAACTTCTAAGGCTCCTAATTCAAGTTGTGTACCTAATTGAACTTGTCTAGCTGATTACAATACTTTATTAACATGGTTCTAAGGTGAATAACACTCAGATTTAACTTAAAACTCCAATTTCATTAGCCCAAGAACCCAATTCTGATTCTACCATATTGAACATGATTTTACTCAGTTTTAGGCTCCTAACCAGTTCCATTAACTCATCTAAACTAACCCAACTGCCCAATTGGTCACTGGAGAAGAACCCAACGTCTGAACGCATCAAACTCACCTTCGACGCCAGCACATATAACTAGTCACAACTGACTGGACCAGGCCAGGGCTGCTCTATGATCAGGGATGTGCCAACTCAAGTTTTTAAGGTTCCTCTATCCTACCAACAAAGTGCTCTCAACAAATCACAAATGATCCCTCTAAATTGTTTCAACACTGTAAACACATCCTAGACCTTAGTTACTCAAAATCTCTATACCACTTCTCTTAAATTAACCCTTAGAGGCTACCTAATTGTTAAACTACTTATCTGATTAATACTACAATAGAACCTCACTCCCAACCACTTCAAAAACGTTAAATGTACAACAACTAATTCCACACCAGTCACATTCATAAATTCCACATTTCAATCTCACCAATTGCACATTTCAGTTCATGCCATCCAATCAACTTAAAATCAAACACACAGCAGTACAACATTTCAGAGTACAACATACCTACATTTATCAAACAGATTCAAGCATTTCATTCAAAGAGAAATAACTAGCTCCCCTTACCTTGAAGTTGAGCAGTACAGCCAACTAGAGTGCCCTAACCGTGCCTTCACAGCGAAAACTCAAACAATGCCCTACAACCACCTAAATGGTGATGAAAACAACTCTTAGAGCTAGAATAGACAGAGAATCAAAAGGAGCACCATGCAACCAGTAAAGTTGCATGCCCTAAGGTCAAGAAGAGTGGAGAAATTGACTTACCCGTCTAAGTGGAAATCTAATCGGATAGAAGGGAAGCTCTCAACTCCATGAGCGAAAGAACACCACCTAATTGGAAATGCAACGGTTCAAATGAGTGTAAGGGTAGAGAGAAGGCAGAGAAGAAAGAAGTTGGCTGAGTTTAGAGAGAGAAAAGAGAACTGGAAATAGGTTCAGAGTTGGGAAAATGAAGGAACCCCTTCTAAGTTCATGGTGCCTTTGGCCCTTGAGCCTGGTTGCCTCAGAAAATAGGGCCCCCTAGCCCATATAGTTTCCAGGACCTTACATAAATAACACATTGGACTAAATATAAAGAATAAAAACAAAATACCAACTCATTTAAAATAACAAAATTACTTAATTTATTTCTATCTTATATTAATAAAATAAAATAATACTACACATAAATAAATAATGGAAAATTAAAATTATCCATCTCTCTTATCTTTATCTTATCTATAAAAATCAAACTAATTTTATTAGATCCAAAATAATAAAATAAGACTCCTACCAAATTACTGTTAAATCCTTTAGATTTAAATTTATCTAATAAAACTTTTCATAAACTTAAATTTGTCCATCGTTCATCTCTACACCCCAACTTTTCATGTGCATCATCTCACATCAAACTTATTTCTTTCAACCAGACTTGGATTCTTCATTTTATTCATGGTTGACTTCTCTATTGTTTTAAACGACTTTTCAATAACCTTTGCTAACTTTATTTTCATCGTGGTCATCCTCTTTTTTACCTTGACTGACTTATCTATAACATTTGCTTATTTGTTTTTATGCTTTGGTTGTCTTCTTATAACCTTGTTGTCACTACAGTCTATTACAACATCAACATTATTGTTTTCGAAATTTGATTTGTTATTGACTACTTCACTATGGTGGTGGTTCTCCATGCCAAAATTCTTCACTTTTTCTTGAAGCATCCAATTTAGTTTTCCTAGACACTGTATCTCCTCATCTTTCTCTTTAAGTTTCTTCTCCACGACCTCCAATATCTTTGCTGAGATTTGTATCATAATGGTTGTGCTTTCCTTGCACTCTGTTGAGTCATATTGGGTAAAAACAAGAAAGTGGAACAACATATAAAAGTGAAGACTCATTAATACATTGTCTTAAGGTTTTAGGTTGAGAATGGTGTCAATTCTTTATCTCATTGATATTGTGTCTTCTCAATGACCTCCTTCTTTGATAAACCTAACAATTAGTATAAGGGTTTTATGCTATAAGTGTCGAGTGCGAGAAAAAAAAAGAGAAAGAGTGAAACAATGAGTGCTTGTTTGAAAAAAAAAGTGAGAGAGATGACAAAAATTGTTAATGGAATGATTATGTCAGAGTTGACGAAAAAGTCCAATTATGATAATTAATGCATATAGATGAAGGAAAACAAGAAAAAGTGAAGAATTTCAACATGGAGAACCATGCTTCTGGATTGTTCTCAAGTTTAGTCGGGCCACTTGGTCTCCTTCATCTGTAGGCACAAATTATCATAATTGGTCTTCTTCATCAATTGTAGTAGAGTCATTCCATTAACAACTTTTGTTATCCCTATTTTTTTTCAAACATTCCAACACTCACATTTTCATTCACACAGTTTCACACTCTCTCTTTTTTTCTCTTACTCGGTACTAAGAACATAAAGCTTTAATACCACTTTGTTAAAAAAAAAACGTGACACACACTTAAATAATTTGCAAGTGTAATTCATTATGGTTATTTTCATTAAATCATGACAATATTTAAATAGATGCAAATAAGATCTTGAATGAAGTACAAAGAATAAAAACTAAAAACAAAATATCAACTGATTCAAAATAAAAAAATTATTTAATATATCTCTATCTTATATCAACAAAATAAAATAATATTGCAAATAAATAATAAAAAATTAAAACCATCTCTATCTTATCTTTATAAAAATCAAACTAATATTTTAAACCCAAAATAAAAAAATAAACTCATACAAAATTACTATAAAATTTTTAAAGAAAAAATATTGAATAAAGAGAATTTCTCCTTATTTTCCTGTTTTCTAGAAATTTGAATAAAATAATACTTAAAAAAAAACTATCCTCCTTATCCTGCAAAAACTTAACCAAATAAAAAAAAAACGTTTTTCTTTCATTTTCTTTCTGGATGAGAAATTGATAAAAAAAAATAATTTTTAGTTAAAAATATCAATTAAAAATTATTAAAATACTTTACTGAATTAAAAGTGTTTTCAGAATATAGTCATTGAATTAATAAGTAAATTTACACGAACATAAAATAACATACTTTTATTTATTTTTTAGTTGTACAAAAAAGTATTTTTATGCAACGATAAATATGGTAACTATTTTACTGAAACCAAAAAATAGATAGTGTAAGTAGTATAACAATTAAAGTAAATAGAGTAATATACGAAAGGAAGAAATTTATGAAAAAAAAATACAACATCAAATGACGAGTTTTACTAAATAATTGATAAGTTAATATTATGATTATTAGGCAAATGCTATTTGAAACAATGTTTGAGAAAAGTTAAGCTATTAAAATTATTTATTTATTTATATATTTAATGTACTTACACAAACATGTTATATGTAAACATTTTATTTAATTTATCTTTTCTGTAGCATATCTATGACATTGTTGTCGTTATTTACTTAAATGATGTGAAGTGATATTTTTAACAAAGTTGACGAAGGAAATTTATTATACGTCAACGGAGTTGATCCTTACCTTATTATAATTTAATTTAACAAAGTGGTCTATTTCTATATACAGTGTTCATATGAAGTCCAAAGCTTACAAGTGGGTAACCTTGTATGTTAGATAAATTTAGACGAAAGTGTAATTCAAACCTATATAATCGTGCCTTTCTTTTTTTCTACGCCATTAATAATTCTACAACATTGCATATGACTTTTTTTTATCTTCAACAAATATCCCCACATAATATTATTTAATTTTGTGCGTAATATAATTAATACATTAATTATGTAAAGCTTCATACTGAGTTTATTTAATTTGTTTAATCGTTCATACCAAATTTTTGGGGTAACAATTTTATAAGCTAAATACGTTAGCCAAAACATAAACGGTACCTAACTCGTCTAATTGTAAAAAATACATTAATTAACTTTGAATTTTGGTTTATTTTTTGTTTGGTATGTAAAGTTGGCTATTGTTGACGCATAACTTTTGAAATTTCGCAATCAAAGTATATAGATGCATGCCCAAATAGATAAAATACTTAAATAACTATAAACTAATCTTGCTTGTCAATAACAAAACTAAATACTTTAAGAAATTTAGTTACAAATTTCTAATGTATAAGGTAAGAAGTAAATATCAATGGTAAAAGTTACACGTTATAAATGTGTAAAGATTTTGGAATTTTATTAATTATATATATATATATATATATATATATATATATATATATAATTTTATTAATAACTCGTTTAATTTAAATTTTAGAGTGTTTTTATAGACTTTTGTAATTTAAGTGTTAGAGTTGTTTTTTAGGTTCACTTGTTGGTATTAGTAAATATTAAGAATCTAAATTAAGTTATACATTAGATTAGATAAAAATATGAAAATTAAACACTTTATATAATAGAAGATTTATTATCTTAAAATTTTGGGTTTGAATAATTTTAATTATTTATATGGGTTGGATTCGAATCACTATTATTAAATCCCTCTATTGATTTCTTTTTTAAATATCAATTACAAAATGATGATATAGAAGCTTGAAATTTAAAGATTTAATGTTTCTTCTAACTATAATATATTATCTTGATAATTATGCAATTGTGGAAGATATGCATATATATTGTGTTTGGTCAATTTGAATTGTAATTTGTATGTTTAATCATTACAATAAATATTAAGTTATGGACATATTTTTTTTAATGAAAAAAAATCCGTTAGTAAAACATAATTTAGCAATATATTTTAAAATTTTAATTATTGACGAATTTAAGATTTTTAACATCAATCGATAAATATGTTGTAAAATGAATGTTAAGTCTAATTTAAAATCAACCAAATTATGAAGTGAAGTGTGCATTCTCTTTATTTATATATATATATATATATATATATATATATATAATAAATTGATCTTATTTTTAATTATTTCTAGTTAATTGTAATGACAAAAATATTTGTAGATATATATCCATAAATACAATTTATGACAAATACTAAACGAATATTCTTATTAGATATTTGTGGTATTGGGTACAAATATTTAATTACTCACTTGCTAATAATAAAATTTAGTTAGTAACTTTTAACAACTAAATAAAATTATTAATGAAATTTATTCATAGAATAATCCTTTAAAATTTGACATCATGTGTTTCTATTTTTTTATTTAGACAAATGAAATTGAAGCTATTTTATAAAAGATTAATTTTTTCAAGTTTATACAATTCATTAAAATTATTTTGTTAAAAGATTAAATTGTTTTGTATTAATATTTTATTGAGTAATTTGATTTAAATTAACTTAAAAATTAATATTTTTATTTGTATTTATATTTTAAAGATTGTTTTTAAATAATTTTATTTAAAAATTGTTAAAAAATATTTTAGCATATCCATGAATACCTACAGTTATAAAAAAGTTTGTGGACCGGAATGGGTAATAAACAAATTTTTTTAAAGGAAATAGGTGAACAAGACCATTTCTATCCTTGAGCCTAATTGATGATTCCCAATTGGGAGTTACTATTCACAATCCTAATTAATAAAATTTAATTATTTAGATTGTTGAAACTAGCGTAAACACATACCTATCTCAATTATGTATTTTTTAAATATCTATAATATTATATTTATATGTGATAATATTATAATTTGATTATGAACAAAATATAATATAAATTGGGCACAATTAAAATACATACTCCTAATTGTGCTATAATTAATTCTTCTCAAATAAAATTTATGTTTAGGATGAACTTTAGTTTAATTCATAAGAATATTAATAATTTTGTGTATTGAATCTAGGTATTAAACTATAACAATAAAGAAAAATATATTAGTTTTGGTAAAAAGTGCATAATTTACCTTTGAAGTTGTATCTTTAATTTTGTAAAGAAAACATTATCCATAATTTTTAAATTATCTTTTTTTTCTTTTAATATAATAATAGTTAAATTTTATGCTAATGTATTAAGATTTATTGGACTCATGGAAAATGTGTTTATAACTATATTTTTTTTTGTAGTAGACTTTTTCACATTTTTACTATCACCACTACACATTGCATTTTATTTTCTCAACTAAATCTTTTACCGTAGATGCAGTTTAATTATTTTTTTAAAAATATACATTTATATTTGAAAAAAAAAATTTAAAATTATAATTTTTTTAGAAAAAAAGTTTTATTTAGAAAAAAAATATAAAATAGAAAATTAAAAATATCAAAAATATAAATTGAAATTTATAACATTTTTAAAATAGAAAAGTATTAAATTTTATTAAACATTTAGAAAAAATAGATATTTAAAAATATAAATTTTATAATTGAAATTCATGAAATTTTGAAAATAGAAAAAAATATAGAAATTTATTTAAAAATTTTTATTTTAGAACAAATATAAATATATAAATTAAAACATATAACAATTTAATATATTTGAAATAAATGTAAATAAATATTTTTAAGAATTTAATATTTTTATATTTGTATAGAAATAACAAAATTGAAACTAACGGGTCAATCCGTGAACCAATTCAAAGAGGAACGAATCGAGTTGAGGATTTCAACTTGTCAACCTATTTTGGTTTGATACGTCTATTTTGTTAATTTGATGAGTCAAAAAGTAGGCCTCCTCAACCTAGTTAGTTAATTTATATTTTTTTTAAATTAAAATTTTGAATAAAAAGTAATTTATAAAATTAATTTTTTTTATATTGTATTTTTAAAAAATATAAGTATATAATAATATGGTAATTTAAATTATTAACACTTCCAAATTAATTTTTAATTATTAGTTACACAATGCAATAACTATTTAGAAAATATTTTATATAATTAAATATGTTTTTAATATTTATTTATATGTATATATAAACTAATTCTAAAAATAAAAAATTTAAATTGAAAACAAATTAAAAAAATTGAAAGAAATAATAAAAAGAAAAAAAAAGTGGCAAAATGCGTGGACCGGATCCGTTTTGTCACTTCTATATTTAATTTCCGGATCTGTTCTGTCACTTCTACATTTAATTATTTAAATGTGAAGATGTTTTTCCTTTGAATTTTTCTAGTTTTTTCAATTTTTTTTTTACATAAAATAGATGAGTTTTTTTTTTTAATATAACACATTGTGCACAGTATTATGACTTTGTTTCTAAGTAAAAATTCAGTCTTTTGAGAGTCGAACTCTTACCTTTCATGTGATCATACTAGTCGAAATATATGGTTTTGAAGAAAATATTTTTTATAATACTAAAACTTTTTAAAATTTAAGAAAAAATTGCATAGAAAAATTCCAACTTTTTTTATATTTTTTCCAAATAAAAAATTCAGTAAATTTTAATATTTTTCTATTTTGTAAATTTTATACATTTCAATTAAAATATTAATATATATATATATATATATATTGTATTTTTAAATTTCTACTTTTATACATTTTCTAATTAAAACTTTTTTCTAAACAAAATTTCTATATATTTCTATAGTTTTAAATATTCAATTTTTATTTTTTAGAATAAAACAACATATTTTTCTAAATAAAAAATAAAAAACTTGTGTCAACTGGTAGAAGTATCTAGTTGGAGAAATAAAAAATGCATGTCGATACAGTAATAGTAATAAAGATGTGAAAGAGTCAACTAAGGGAAACAATTAGTTTATAACATTGTGATATTCCACCAAAATATAGTATAACAGATTTAATATAAGTAAAAAAAAAGTATTCTATATAATAAAATATTTGAAATTCAAGCTAAATATCATTAATTTTAATTTGAATTTTAAATTTCAACAGCATTTTTTCTCCAATTAAGTTATTTTATCTGCCTTTTAGCTTTTGACTATGCATCCTATCGTAGTTCTTTCATAATGAATTTTTAACCTATCATTTGTATTGTTAAACCTTCGCTTGCAAGTCTTATTTTTGGAAGTTTGGTAAACATTGTTTGATTGTTTTGGGTTTTAAAATTTTAAATATTTATTTTGTGAGTGGGCTAGTGTTTGGTATGTAAGTCAGAAGAGAGCATCACATTGAAGATATTATTTGACATGTATTTCACTGTTATTTAATACGAAGATGTATAGTTTTCAAATTTTCTCTAAATTACGGTGTATCTTAACTGTAGATTTGACTTTATATCATTCTCTACCTATGGATATTCTTTCCATGTATTTTACTTATGTGAACAATAGAATTTAGAAAAAGAAAGAAAAAAAAAATCTACAAATGCAAAGTGAGAAGTAAGAATATATGTAAGTTATGATAAGACAAAGAAAATAAAATAAGTTGAATCAATAGGTAAAAAAGAAAGAGAAAATTGAAACTGAAGATAATTTTATAAAAAATCAATAAATATTATCTTTAAATTAATCAGGAGTAAAACGAGAAAAATAAATGTGTACACCAAAAGAGATATATCATTTATATATTTAAGTATAGATATAAATGAAATCTTAGTATTTTTTTTTGTTAAGTACAGTATAAGTAATATTAGGGTAATATGTTCTTGCAAATCCCTTCCCTTGCTTATGTTTTTGGTTTTATTTTTGTTTTAATGTTTGTTTAATCGCAGGTGTGGAGAACAGAATGTGTAAAAGTATTTGTCCTGTTCTAGGACATTGTATTTTAATATAATTTCCAAGTATATTCTGAATCTGCTTTTTGTTACATAGTTTGATTTTGATCACTAATTTTGCGTTAGTTTTATCACCTCAAACTCAAAAGTTAAATTAAAAAATTTATTTATAATTTTATGACCAGACCATTACTCAGCTTCCAATTCTTGAAGTTTTATGTCGTGTAGTTGTCTGTAACATCTCAATTATATAATAATCAATATTATATAATGAGGACGTTAACATTCAAATATAGAGAACAGTCGGAATTTTGACGTGTAATTAAATGTAATAAATTACAGTCATCCAAATAAAAGAAACTGGAAATTTAAACTTAAACAATTGAAAGGATTAAACACTACAAGTGTTCAATCAATAAATTCTAAGAAGACTATTCTGCAAAATCAGCAACTTCTAGCTCTTGATCCAAGGGAAACTCCGCGACAACATCTGCTCCCATCCAAGTGGATGATCATCGCCAAAGAAACATACCCAAACAGTACATAACAAAAACAATGCAAGGGTGAGCTAGATATAAAAACATGTTATACAGATAGAACAATTAAATTCAATGATATCATACTTAAATTCGTATAAAAGAACAATTAGAGCATATTCATTAAACCATAATTCCACCCACTCATACAACATGCAAAAGTCATCCAAACGTGGTAAACCAACATTACAATACTTGTTACTTTATACCCCGACTTGTTACTTCATAGACAGACTCGTCCGGACTAGAATGAATTTTGTGTAGCTTCGATGTTCGTGCACCCGGGTGATGTAGTAACTGGAACTCTCATCAGCTGCCACCCGAGGTTAGTCCTATCTGTCCAGATACCCTAGGACTAGGACCTCCTGCCGTTCCCACACATGACGTACCCCCTCTACGTGAGGACGAGTACTCACGGAACATCAGGATGAACAACCGGCTAAGCTTCCCACATTCATTCTTTACAAATCTCAATAATCAATTTCTGAGTCGGTCCTCCTTGGAACGCTCATTTAATCATTCATACTTTCATTTCGTCTCATATATAGTTCATCATTCACTTTTGATCCAATATTCATAAATTGTAACCGAAATATTTAAATAACATAACTTACTGTTACATTGCACCTTAACCCCAATTATGAATAATCAGATACTACCATATTATCCCAACAATTCCAACATATTTCATACATTCACATAATTCATGTCATACATAATATTCCAAACATTGGTACACATAATTCAATCTAAAAGCAAAGGAACTTAAAATTCAACATATTTGCAAAATACTATTTGGACGAGCACTATTCACTGGACACTATTGGACGAACGCTCACTCACTGTTTGGACGAACGCCAACTATTCGGACGAACGCTCATTCACTGTTTGGACGAACGCTTCACTATTTGGACGAACGCGGACGAACGCTCAAACCAATGTGTTAAGGACGAACGCTCACTATTTGGACGAACGCTTCACTATTTGGACGAACGCTCAACAATTTGAACGAACGCTCACTATTTGGACGAGCGCTCCACTATTTGTACGAACGCTTCACTGGGACGAACGCTCACTGCCGAACGCTCACTTGGAAGGACGAACGCTCACTGGCGAACGCTCACTGGCGAACGCTCACTGGGAAGGACGAACGTACAATAGAGCATAAACCCTGTTTGGCCGAACGCTCACTAAGACGAACACTATTAGATTACTGCCAATACTGTTTAGACGAACGCTACACTATGATTGAAGGACGAACGCCAATGCTGAACACAAAACCGAACGCTCTTAATAATGGGACGAACGTCCCATTTTCACTCCAACAATTTGGACGTACGCGTAAATCTGCAGAATCATGCAGATTTGCAGGTTTTTCCAGAAACCAGAAAAATCCCAATTTTCA
The DNA here is from genome assembly GCF_016808095.1 of Vigna angularis. Classification (NCBI taxonomy): domain Eukaryota; kingdom Viridiplantae; phylum Streptophyta; class Magnoliopsida; order Fabales; family Fabaceae; genus Vigna; species Vigna angularis. The sequence goes on along the minus strand of NC_068973.1, from coordinate 10,153,389 downwards.
TCCCCTTCTACCCAGATTTTCTTCAACAACATAATTGTACTACCAGGCATACAGATTCATGCATAATAAAGTCATTCTAAGTACGAAATTTGTTCATCAACAACACTATATCATAAATCTCAGTACACACATACATGGTTCATACAATCCAAAGAAAAGGATCTAGCTCCCCTTACCTCTTGAAGACCTCCTAGCAAATCTTGAACCAATCTTTGCACTGTGTTCCTCCTCCCTTTGCTGTTCCAGTCCTCTGCTACAATGCCAGCTCTCCCTTTCCAGATTTTGCAGCAAGCCTATTGCTCCTCCAGATGCAGCACCGAACACCCCTCTCAGAGATATGGCAGCAAGAATTCTACTCTTCCCGAAGTTCAGAACCAACCCCCCATGAATCCATGGCTTCTTACTTTTAAGGGAAAACAAATAAATTGGACCCTCCACTGCTGGAAGAACCCTTCTACTCCTTGGTGCAGTGTCCATTAACGAAGGAGATGATGGTGTCTCCCTTAGTGGCTGAAGCACTCCAAAGTGGGAAGACCCACTACCCATTTTGATGCTGCCGAAAGAATGGAGCCCCCACCACTTACAGTTGCACCATCTGCTGTTAGGTAACCGCCCCTCCCTCTTCCAGAAACGTGTAACCACCCACATGAGGCCCACCTCCACCACAATTCTTTTCCAAAGAATATACGGTCCTTACATTCTCCCCAACAACAAAAATTTTCGTCCTCGAAAATTAAGCTTACCAACATAAATTGAGATACGTCTCTCTCATCTTGTCCCCTATCTCTTAGGTAGAGTTGCCATCCCACAACTCATATAACAAACTTATCCGGGCAGTTCCCACCGTTCAAAGAGCTCAATAGGACAACTCCCACCACATACAAAGAGACAATTCTATATCAACATACATAACACATCTCACACCAAAATCAGGTCAAAACTACACTTACTCACATAGCAAGAGATCCTCTCTAATTGAATGTTTCTTACTCCCAAAATGTGGCAAAAACCGCATACTAAATTTTTTTTTTTTTTATTATTATTAACCGATACTATTGAAGGTTCCGGTATGCGTGACCGGAACTGTGGACACAGTGAGGTTCCTTGGCTATAAAACGAGGTGCTAGTCGCGTTGGGCGACATTTCGAAACGTTGAGATCTAAGAGCATCTGAGAGAGCGATCTGAGCACTGAGAGTTCTGAGTGTGGGAGCTTGCGAGATCTGAACGCCTGAGTGTTGGAGATCGGAGATCTTGAACGCGAGATCGGGAGCCCTTTCTAGCCAAACTTCAATCTTCCCGTTCCAAGGTTTTGCTCCGCTTCGAGTAAGTACTTCTCTTCTCTTATTTCTTTCTTTCTTTACCCATCTCTCCTTTACCTTACTTCTTCCTTCTTCTTTACTTCTCGCTTCTTTTCTTTCCTTTCTTCTTTCTGCTTCCTTTCACACACTATTTCTTTTCTGAGCTTTTATTTCTCGCACTTACATTCTGCTTTCCTCTTTACTTTCCGTTTTGTTATTTTCACTTCTGCTCCTACATTTACTTTCTTCTTCTTCTTCTATCTTCCTTTTATTAACAAAAATCTAAGAACACACTGCCTTAACAAAGATAAGGGGTATATCGGCTGGAAACCAGACGTTAATCTCCCCTCGATTGAGGGTATGGCAGAGACAATCGGGTAGAACAACGCCACGTACCCCATAAAAACAGAAAACTTAAAAAGAGGAATTTTATTTGTATGAACCGAACATGGACAATAATGGACCAAGACAAATGGACATAGATCCGTTTAGTAACCTTTGCGAGGACCGTGAAACAGACCAGAGACTAGACACCGAAACAACAAAGACCGCCTGGACGAAGTAAACTTAAAAGGAACCAAAACAAATCAAGAAAACACTGACGATTTTTGTTTTGTTCTTTTTATTTTATTTCATTATTTTTATGCTTTAGAAACACTTTGAAAGAAAGGATGAGTGAGATGGAGATGGAGAGGTACACCGGTCAGCGGTGGAAACCTACTGATGATCAGGTCAGAATGATGACCAATATCTTCAACTACGGGGTCACACATCCCAGCAGAGCCCAAGTCGTCGAGATTGCATCTCGACTCAGGGCCTTTGGAGAAGTCAGTGAATATAATGTACACTGCTGGTTCAACAATCATGGTAACCGGGTCAGGCGCTGGCAAGCGGAATTAGACCCCACTGGCACCGTATTTTCTCAGCTGCCGCTGTACATGTATGGTAAGAACCCTAATTACCACTATTTTTATTTTTATTTAAATTATATTATTCTTCCCTTCTATTATTGACACAATTTTTTTTTTTTTTTTTGAAGAATACGGTTGGGTAATTATGAGGGCGCCGAGGCTGCTGAATTTGTTCCCCGTTCCGATCATCATCGAAGATGACAGGGACGAACGACAAATCCCTCCACCCATGCTTCTCACATTCCGAACCAGAGCTCCCTCGACGGAGCTCTCCCTTAGACCACCACAACCCGTCCGAGAATTTTTCCATTAAATTTTTATTTTTATTTTTGTCTGTAACTTAACGATCACGAGTGATCGAATCCCGAACACCCTTTATTTGCTTTTGTTTATTTGCCTTATTTGCGTATTTTATGGACTGTAATATTTAACGATCACTTATGATCGACTCTAGAACATCTTTATTTTAATTATTATAATATTTATCTGCCCTGCTAGTTATATATTTTTCTAACGATTTACTTACAGGTTAACGTCTTACCAAACTCAAGAATATCAGAAGAGAAAAACCCCACAGAAACACAACCACCTGTTTGTAATTTTTATTGTATTTATTTTAAATATATATATATATATATATATATATATATATATATATATATATATATATATATATATATATATATATATATATATATATATATATATATATATATGTACTTGTTCATAACTCATATTAATTTATTACACAATTTTGATATTTGACTCAGAGTTATTCTTAACTATTTTCATTTTTATCTGGCCCAAACGAAAAACATAATAAGTTATCAATGAGTTTGAAACGCATTAAAATTATGTCTAAAATTGATCAAGATTTTAACGATGCTACAATACTCGATGAGGTAAACAGAACACGAATTTGTCCCAATTTTAAAACGACCTTTGTGTTCGCAGACTCCAAATTAATCAATAGAATTTCACATTAAGGCAAAAGAAATAACAAAGTATTAATGAACTTTGAAAACACGAAACACATACGTTTAACACAACCTGAACTGGGTGAAACTGAAAAATTAGATTGGCTCACAATGACATTGAAAACAAAAGACATATGAACGGGAGCTGAAATCTGGTTTAGACACATAGAGGTTGATAACCCAAAAATGATACATGTTAATGAAATGAATAAATGATTAAGGTTGAGCGTGACTGGATTAAAACATTTACTTGATGACAAAAACGGTTTAAACAGTGTTTAGGCTTAAACACGAGCGATAGACCAAACACAACACATCATCTAGGTTAAGACAGGAAGAATTAAATTCATAGTGGATAAAAAATTTTATTTATTTATTTTATTTTATATAAAACCGAAGTCGTGGTGTACAATCAGAGTAAATGCTCGAACCTGTCGGCATACTCAGTCATGACATATTTCTCGGTATTAACTGAAGGAATTCAATCTCCAGGTCATACCTTACACTGTACGGAAGTACTCATCATATGATACCTCGTCCTCATCTGGACATCTCTTAACACTACGAATTCTCTCAATGTCCTTAAACCACTGATCAGCTTCATTCGAACTGCACTTCCCATCAAACCAGGCTGAATGGTGTTGCAGAAAGCTTACCAAGTTCCATTCTTGGACCGGAATAACAGAAGAGAAAACACCCTGAACGGTCCTGCCACTAGTCAAACACTTTAATGGATTGTCTTTAAGTGTTCTCAGATGTTACTCTCGCGTTCTCGGTAAATACCCTTGCGGCTTCTAGATTATGCAGGGTTATGGTATTTTACTCCACCAATGCAGCATTCTGTTGTTGCAACGCTTGGAACACCGCATTCAGCATCTGATTAGAGTCAGACGGATCAACTCCCTAAGACGAAGGAGGAGAAAAAGTAGGTACCATTTTCTGTTCATACAGAAAGAAATACCATTAGCCTGACACAAACCAACACAACTTCCAATCCGGGACCAAAGTACACAATCACAAACGAAGCGCACCCACAACCTACAGGTTTCTAAGGAAGAACTGCTCTGATACCATTAATGTAACATCCCAATTATATAATAATCAATATTATATAATGAGGACGTTAACATTCAAATATAGAGAACAGTCGGAATTTTGACGTGTAATTAAATGTAATAAATTACAGTCATCCAAATAAAAGAAACTGAAAATTTAAACTTAAACAATTGAAAGGATTAAACACTACAAGTGTTCAATCAATAAATTCTAAGAAGACTATTCTGCAAAATCAGCAACTTCTAGCTCTTGATCCAAGGGAAACTCCGCGACAACATCTGCTCCCATCCAAGTGGATGATCATCGCCAAAGAAACATACCCAAACAGTACATAACAAAAACAATGCAAGGGTGAGCTAGATATAAAAACATGTTATACAGATAGAACAATTAAATTCAATGATATCATACTTAAATTCGTATAAAAGAACAATTAGAGCATATTCATTAAACCATAATTCCACCCACTCATACAACATGCAAAAGTCATCCAAACGTGGTAAACCAACATTACAATACTTGTTACTTTATACCCCGACTTGTTACTTCATAGACAGACTCGTCCGGACTAGAATGAATTCTGTGTAGCTTCGATGTTCGTGCACCCGGGTGATGTAGTAACTGGAACTCTCATCAGCTGCCACCCGAGGTTAGTCCTATCTGTCCAGATACCCTAGGACTAGGACCTCCTGCCGTTCCCACACATGACGTACCCCCTCTACGTGAGGACGAGTACTCACGGAACATCAGGATGAACAACCGGCTAAGCTTCCCACATTCATTCTTTACAAATCTCAATAATCAAATTCTGAGTCGTTCCTCCTTGGAACGCTCATTTAATCATTCATACTTTCATTTCGTCTCATATATAGTTCATCATTCACTTTTGATCCAATATTCATAAATTGTAACCGAAATATTTAAATAACATAACTTACTGTTACATTGCACCTTAACCCCAATTATGAATAATCAGATACTACCATATTATCCCAACAATTCCAACATATTTCATACATTCACATAATTCATGTCATACATAATATTCCAAACATTGGTACACATAATTCAATCTAAAAGCAAAGGAACTTAAAATTCAACATATTTGCAAAATACTATTTGGACGAGCACTATTCACTGGACACTATTGGACGAACGCTCACTCACTGTTTGGACGAACGCCAACTATTCGGACGAACGCTCATTCACTGTTTGGACGAACGCTTCACTATTTGGACGAACGCGGACGAACGCTCAAACCAATGTGTTAAGGACGAACGCTCACTATTTGGACGAACGCTTCACTATTTGGACGAACGCTCAACAATTTGGACGAACGCTCACTATTTGGACGAGCGCTCCACTATTTGTACGAACGCTTCACTGGGACGAACGCTCACTGCCGAACGCTCACTTGGAAGGACGAACGCTCACTGGCGAACGCTCACTGGCGAACGCTCACTGGGAAGGACGAACGTACAATAGAGCATAAACCCTGTTTGGCCGAACGCTCACTAAGACGAACACTATTAGATTACTGCCAATACTGTTTAGACGAACGCTACACTATGATTGAAGGACGAACGCCAATGCTGAACACAAAACCGAACGCTCTTAATAATGGGACGAACGTCCCATTTTCACTCCAACAATTTGGACGTACGCGTAAATCTGCAGAATCATGCAGATTTGCAGGTTTTTCCAGAAACCAGAAAAATCCCAATTTTCATCCCCTTCTACCCAGATTTTCTTCAACAACATAATTGTACTACCAGGCATACAGATTCATGCATAATAAAGTCATTCTAAGTACGAAATTTGTTCATCAACAACACTATATCATAAATCTCAGTACACACATACATGGTTCATACAATCCAAAGAAAAGGATCTAGCTCCCCTTACCTCTTGAAGACCTCCTAGCAAATCTTGAACCAATCTTTGCACTGTGTTCCTCCTCCCTTTGTTGTTCCAGTCCTCTGCTATAATGCCAGCTCTCCCTTTCCAGATTTTGCAGCAAGCCTATTGCTCCTCCAGATGCAGCACCGAACACCCCTCTCAGAGATATGGCAGCAAGAATTCTACTCTTCCCGAAGTTCAGAACCAACCCCCCATGAATCCATGGCTTCTTACTTTTAAGGGAAAACAAATAAATTGGACCCTCCACTGCTGGAAGAACCCTTCTACTCCTTGGTGCAGTGTCCATTAACGAAGGAGATGATGGTGTCTCCCTTAGTGGCTGAAGCACTCCAAAGTGGGAAGACCCACTACCCATTTTGATGCTGCCGAAAGAATGGAGCCCCCACCACTTACAGTTGCACCATCTGCTGTTAGGTAACCGCCCCTCCCTCTTCCAGAAACGTGTAGCCACCCACATGAGGCCCACCTCCTAATTTTGCGTTAGTTTTATCACCTCAAACTCAAAAGTTAAATTAAAAAATTTATTTATAATTTTATGACCAGACCATTACTCAGCTTCCAATTCTTGAAGTTTTATGTCGTGTAGTTGTCAGTATTGTCAGTATCGAACGGCTAGGGTTAATTTTCTTGTGTAACTTTATTGATTTGCTTGATTTGGATGTTCTAGTGTTTTGAGCTAATGATATTAACTATTAATCAATTAAGCGATATATACAAGTAAGTTAATTATAAACATGTTGTATTTTTTAATATGGTAAATTAAAAAAGTAATATTTTGTAACACAAAATTGTAATAATTTTTTACATAATTAAAAAAAAATAACATAGGAGAATTTGGATCCATGACAACTTGGGAATTTTTTAAATGAAAATTGGGCTTTTGAGCAACATAATAAATATAATGTAGAAAATGGTGTAATATATATTAATAAGGGTGACTCAACACCTATTGGAGCTAAGTTTGAGAGGTTGGTTGGTTTACTTCATATTCATTCGTATTTAATTGGATTAAATTTAATATAGTTGATTGGTTTAATTGTATTTTTAACTTAAATTAAGTTTATATAAACTAAATAGTTTCATAGACCTTCTAGTGTTTGGGAATTGATGGAAAACACCAAGTCAAAGATAGAAGAATGGGATCAACGATAAAGTTTGAAAATTATGTAATAATAATACAAAACATTATTCAATTTTAATGGGATTTTATTTCTCAAATGTCACATTAATATAAATTATGGGTCTATTTTTTAGAAATATATTTGGTAGAGAGAAATCACATAAATATAATTTTTAGTTAAATACATATAAAGAATTTATATAATTTTTAAATTAAAATATTAAGATAATGAGTTGATGGATCATCTTCTTATAAAATGTTTAACTTAGTTATTATATGTAAAAATATTATGTTAATTAAAAATCATTAACATGCATAAAATTATATATTTTTCAAAATTAAACAATTAGTAACAATAGTTACCGAAATTATCTCTAACAGTATTCACATGATGAGTTGTGATTGATTAAGCCGTCCAATTAGCCACTTTAATTTACATTTTTTTTAAATATTGAAATTAAATAAATTTAAAAACACTAAACAAATAAGATGTAATTGAAATTTATATTAATTTTATAATGTCGTAGCAAACTTTGCGATTTATTTAAAAAGAAAAAAGCGACCAAAACTGGAATGACATTTTCCGATTGCTTAAGAAGGGATCAATATTCCAGTGGATAATAAATTAACCATAACGACTAAAAATTATAATAGCTAAATAGTGACATCTTCGAATTGCTAATCAAAATAAAGATTAGACTCTCAACAATAAACTAATGTTATCCTAATTTCAACAAGAGTAATAATTTTATAGAGGTTATACATTTGTAATTGTTGAAAATAAATTTAAAATTTAATTTAACTTTACAAAACTGATTTATAAGATAATGTTTGTACTCAAAGCAATTTTGTGAGATTGAGTTAAAATTAAAATTTACTTCTTAAACTTTAATGATAATTACGAACTAATATTATCTTTACCTAATATACTATTTTTTTCGTTAGGAATATATGCAGGTATGTTAAAAATCACTTTTAGAATAATGATAATTGTCTCCATTGATAGTGGATTTATAACATAATTTACATTTTATTTTATAAAAGCATGATAATTAACATAAAAATAAAAATAGATAGAAGAAAAACAATAATTAAATGAACTTTGTTTAATTTTTCATTTGACTTTATCCCGGTACTATAAAGGCAGTGGTTTGAAACCCTAGATATCTATCCTTAACATACACCAACGAGGAAGCGTTATTCTGGTACATCCTACTATTGACCCAATGCTCTCTGTATATGTGGACGTGTATTGCACTCTTTGCCAGAAAAGACAAAGAAAAACAAAAGGAACACAAATATATATATATAATATCCCAAAAACAGAAAAGTAAAAGGGGATAGCGTGGTCTTGGTAGTAGAAAACTTTGATAGTTGCTATTATTTAATTAGTTTTAAAGTCAGACTCTCATAGATGATTTCTTTCATGTATTCCAGATATTTACTAATCACAACGTCACTGCTACCATATCAACTTAAATTAGGGCATCAAAACGGATTATTTTAATTTTTAATTTAAAACAATGTGTTAACTAATTCATTTCATTTCATGGTCCGTCAGTTTAACACCTAAACAGACCCAAGCAAGTGAACACCCAACTCGTCAAAATTTTAACAAGTAAACTGATGTATAATCCGTAACCCATTTACTCACCTTTTATTTCCTTTTTAAATATTTTTAGTTTCAATCTTTAATTTAAAGTCTACTCTATTACCGTTTAATCAACCTCATACCGGATGGTCCAAACGGTCAATCTCTCCACAAACACGACCATGATGGTTATTTCAAGATTGAATGACGGTAACCTACAAACCAAAAGGATCCAATTTAGAATGATTAAAACCTAATACTCATTAATTTATGGTAAAACATGATTAGTACCAATTAGGCTATGATTAGTATGTGAGTTATGCAAAGTTTATTTTGAAATTTATAACAAATTTAAAGTAAAGAGGTAGGTGATACATTTCACTAGTAAAAAATATAGATTTTAACTAGGGTATTTGACATCAGTTTTGTTGCAATCGAAGCATAAAATGACGCGGTAACATTTTTGCAATTATCGCTAGCATATATGTCTCAGTTCACAAAGGATCGAAGCCTAAAAGAGTCTATGGCCTCGATTGTTTAGAGAATCGGGGCCATAGAATACTTATGTCTCAATATGCGGCGAATCAATGCATAAAATAACTTTAAATATTTGATTTTATTTTTTTGAGAAGCTTTAGGCAACGATTACTAATAGAATCGAGGTCATACATTGCTTCGGTTAATAAAATAACTAAGGTAATAACATGTGTTTCTAGGGTTAAATTTCGCGAATAGACAAAGCCTCTTCCACATTTCATTTTTGTTTTCTCTGGTTTTTGCGCCGCTCTCCTCTTTTCGTCGCCTCACTCTCCTCTTCAACTTCCATTTTCGCAATCATCCTCAACATTCCTTCCATTTTTTTACGTTGATTATATACTTAGTTGTGATTTTCTTTCATTTTGACCAATTGGTTTTGTGTATATGTAATCTTTGGATAGGTGGTTCGTTTCGTTTTAGCACCAAACTCACTTTCAATGTTAATTTCATTTTAGGTTTTTCATGTTTTCATTTGGTTGGTAAAACTGGGAGTATGCACAAATGAACTCCAAATGACTTGAAAATTTGTATGAATGACCAAAAATTCTAGAAAACCCCTCACAAAACATTTCAGCTCAAAATTCAAAGTCTAACTATTTTAAATATTTTTGCAAAGTTAGAAAAAAAACAATAAATTTCTGAAAAATAGAAAACAACGTTTTCTAGGAGATCTGGAAGGATTAGCTAACTATGCGAGCAACCACGGTATCAAAATTTTTTTTTCTACCCCAAATCCATATATAATAATAGAAGCACGATTAACTAGAGTGAAAGTTAGAATCATTTTAAGATCTGCAATCCAAAAAAAATTTAAAATTCAGATTCATCCAAATTAAGGGCTCATGGGATTTTTCTCCTTAGTTTAAAAGAGTGGTAAAAAAATTTCATTCAAAAATAGTAACCATAGCTATTAAAACAAAAAATCATATTAAATAGTAATATGGATAAATGTATTTCTGGACTGTGATACTTGTTCTTATGTGCAAGTTTGTTTCTGGGTATGGTTTATGTGATATGGAATGGTTATAGAAACGACCATATTTAAAAACAAAGCATACTTTAGATAGCGGTTTTGGTAAAAATAGAGGATAAAAAAGGTTTATTGTCTCGGTTCTTGATTGAAGCTAGGCCATAGACCCTTTAATTAATTAATTTTAAGGGTCTACGGTCTCGGTTGGAACTAGAACTGATGCAACAAACCCAATTTTTTTTTGGTTTACTGTTTCGGGATTTTTGAACAGGGCAAAATAATCACTTTTTTTGCTTCAGTTTTTGAACCGAGGCCAAAAGTCCTTATTTTTTACCTCGCCTACTTTTTACCTCGTCTGAATATATCTCGGTTCTATAATCGTTGTCATAAACCCAAAACAATCATTGTCATATCCTTTCAGTGCACTAATGTTTAATATGTATTAATTGTTAGAACTCCAAAATCTTTACTGATTTTTACAAATCTTCTACGGTTAACCCAGCATGACCAAATAAAATTATAAGACGAACAATGATAAAGACAAACATTTGAACCTTTAGGATATAAGTGACTTAGTAAACAATTACTAAATTTATGATAAAGACAAACATTTGATTATGGTGACTTTATCTAAATTTATGTTTAATTTCATTTAACTTAAAAAAAATGAGAGTCTAAATAAATTTTTTTTATACGAGTGGTAATATAAATGTCTTAAGTCAGTTTTACAAAATCTCTAAAATAAAATTTATATTAGAATTTAACCTAATTTCTAATTAATGAGATTTTGAAAGCAAATTTGAAGTTATTTAGATGTGAAATAGAAAAAATAATTAAGAATGCAAAGTTGTCCCCACAAATTAAGATAAATTGTAATTAAAAAAATAATAGGATCCTGGTTAGAAAGATTGGGAGGGGGGAAAATGTTTGTGTAAAGAAAAGGTTAATTTGGTGATGAGGAGTGGCAAAAGTTTGACCATGTGAAAGGGAATTCGGCCCCATGTGACCCATGCAATGTTCGAAAGTTCAACGATGCCACTTGTATAGTAGGCGGTGTCCGACCATTGCGGCTTCAACCCCTCTTTCACTTTCTCGGACATCTTTTCTCAAACGTTGAAGTTGAATTCTTCCACTTATTATATATACATATTCTCCACATTGAAACAAACAATACTTTACTCTTCCAACGTCTTCCTTTTCTTCTTTTCTTTTAGTGCAACTGGATTGCCCTATGTTTGACATTTTAGTTCTACGTCTGTATCCGTGTTGGCTACCCAGCTCCCATTTCTATTTCTTTTTTCTTTTTCTTTTTCTTTCCTATAATTTTCATTAGTCAAATACTTCATGCACCTTCTCTCTCTCTATATATTAACACCCCAAAGGGACCATCTTTGCTGACCCAACGCAGAAACACACAAACAAAACTTCTTTCCTCAATATGGAGTTTCCTTCTCAAACATCCGGTCACCAGGTCAAGGAAGAGAACAGAACTGAATCAAGTCCTCGAGATGAACAACACCGTCGTCAACAAGAGATTGTTATGCAGGTGAAAATAATTCTATGCTGTTACTGTTCTGATATTTATGTTGTAACCTTCACAAAATATGTTTCTGTGTGTGGTTTTCGATTTGTTAATTCAGTCAAAAGGTTTAAAAGAACAACCAAACTGTTCTGATCTCGAAATTCTTTTTCTTTCTCAACGTCTACAATTAATATTTCATCTTGTTAGCACTTCGATAATCGATTTTCTGATTAAACTTACGGTTCAAACCTTTTTATTTATGCAATATTTAGTTAAAATTAATCCAGTTTTAACTGTGTGTTCATGTTCAATTATGAGGTCTACAAATAAAACCTTGTTAATTGTTGAAATTATTGAATTGGGTATGTGTGAAGTAGAACGAAAAAGAAAAAAGAAATTTTGATGGAAGATTATGAATCCTTGTTGTTATTTAATGACTTAATATACTAAATAAAGACCGCATCTTATATTCCTCTATATATGCTTAGATATTTCGTTGGTATTTCTCATTATTTCTCTTTGATGGGTCTATCTTATGGGGTATCCAAATTATATATTGACCATAACATTTTAATACACTAAAACACGGTTTATCAAATTATTAGAAACATAAAATAAGCGTTTTAGGTTGCATTAAAGCAGCTTAATTAGCTTATAAGAGGTTCCAATAATTTGATAGACTTGCATGAGATCTATAGTGATTTTAATTTACTAAAGATATGCATAGAATGAGTTTCTACATATATTTATCATAATACTCGATCGATCTGGTGCAGCACAGTGCTCATTCTTAACACTAATATGTGATAATTGTTTGGTTTGATGAAAATTGAACTCGGTTGAAAGTAAAAACATGTCCATATGCACGTATATAATTCAGCACACACCTTTTTCATAGCTTTTGAAAAGAATTTGAATAGTTTATCTGCGTTTTTAAAGTTGACTCATGCATGTGCCGGAAAGCTAGCAATCATGTTATCGATGTCTAAAATGTGACAATTCATTGCACATGCAAACCCGAAAGATTCTCAGTTCTTCTTATATCAAAAGAAGGGGAAAAATTGTCGAGCATCATTACATGTACACTTTCAACGTATAAGGCTTGGTAACCCTAGTTAGATAAAGAACGAAGGAAAAAATTAAATTGCATTTGTGTATGCATATATTGACTTTTTAATGCGTTTACAGGAGCCACCACTGGCTACTCCTGAAAGATCCACCGTCGAGGTTGGGCCAAATGTTTCTTGCCTATCCAAAATGGAAGAGGTTAATTAGATTGTTCAATAATTATAATATTGATGATTAAATTATAGTATGATTGGTCTGATCTATATATACATGGTTGCAGGCTGATGAACTTGAAAATGCGAAAGCCGAAATGGGTGAAGTGATAGAAGAAAATCAAAGATTAAAGATGCGTTTGAACAGAATACTAAATGATTACCGAACACTGCAAATGCAATTCCACAGTATAGTTGAACAAGAGACAAAAGATTGTTCTGAGAAACCGAACAACGATGGCGAAGATGAAGGAGCGATGGAGGAATCAGAACTAGTTTCCCTGAGTCTTGGAAGAATTCCAATTATAAGAAGCAACGAGAAAGGGAAAGTCCCTAAAACATTGAAAGAAGAAGATAAAGAAGGGTTGTCCCTTGGATTGGAGTGCAAGTTCGAAACATCAAAATCTGGAAGTGCAAGTGAACATGTGGGGAATCCAAGCCCTAGCAATAGTGTTGAAGAAGTGGTAAAAGAAGAAGGTGGTGGAGAAAGCAAGGGACAGAAGACAAATAGAGATGAGATTGCTGAGCAAAACCCTGCGAAGAAAGCAAGAGTTTGTGTGAGAGCAAGATGTGACACCCCAACTGTAAATACCTCTAATGCAACCTTTTGTTTTTACTTTTGTTGTAAACGTTGGATAATGGAAAAATGTTATTGTTTGGTTTGGTTGAAACAGTTGAACGATGGATGTCAATGGAGGAAATATGGCCAGAAGATTTCAAAGGGAAATCCTTGTCCTCGAGCTTATTATCGTTGCACAGTTGCACCATCATGCCCAGTGAGAAAGCAGGTATTTACCACTCTTCAGACTCTCTTTATTTTCTATCACTTATCAATTACATTTAATACTTTATAATACTGTCACACACACACACAAATTTTTTATATTAATTTCAAACTACATTTCTTTAATTGTTATTCTTTTTTTCTTTCTAAAAAGATAATGATACGTTAACATGAAAATTTTGACAATATTTTGATACAAACACATGATATTTTCTCATTAAATTTAGAATATATTAACACAATAACAAATAAATAATAAATTAGTAAAAAATTAACATATGTTCTATGTCAAAATATAAAAATCTATATCAAAATATTTTTTTTTTATAAAATACAAATATTTACTCTATTATAATTATTTTATTTTTATAATATTTGTCAAATAAATATAAATATGTATCCAACTACAATTATTCTATCAATTATAACTTTGCAATGAATGATAATATGTTCACATTCCAATTCATTTGACTTTTTTTCACCTCTTTTCTTTTACTTTTAAGAAATACTATTCGTGGAGACCCAATAGTTATGTTTTTGTTTGGTTTGAGAAAGGAGAGTGATTCTTTCACATCTCATATATCTACAACTCACTCTATTGATTTTAACTTCAATAATTTAATTTATATTTTAATTAAGTAACTTAATATATTATTATTTACTGTTATTATATGGATGTGAAAGAAGAAGTGATGTCAAAACATTCTATCTTCCTCTAAGAAAACAAAAAGATAATAAAAATTAGGAAAGAAATAGTTTCTTTTTATTGTACGTAGCATAATTTTACAGAAAATAGTTTTATTTTAAATATAATTTTTGAGTGATGATACATACACGTACTTTAATTGTATACTATACACGTACTTTAATTATATACCATACACGTACTTTAATTGTATACCAAACCCTAACATCTAATACTTTATAGAAGTATGCTGTATATATTATATTCTATTATATGTCAATAGATTAATGTTAAAATAATTAATGGTGTATATATAGTGAGTTATGATCACATGTCAAATTCTTTTCTCTCTCTTGTAATTGTCTCGTTTAGTAATTTTATTTATTTATTTTTAATATTCCTTACAAATTAAATATTAAAAAAATTTCAATAATTATTTAAAAGAGTTAAATATATAATAATTAAGATGATAAAATCAATATTAACAATATTAGTATTCTTATAATTTATAATTAGTATTATTTATTTTTCTATGATAACAATAGTTTACAACTAATTATAATTATAAAAATTATTATAATATGTAATATTATTGTATTTTTTATATTAATATTATATAAAAAATATTTTTACAAAATATGTTAATTACAATAATTGTAACTAATCATAATAGTATTTTTAATTTTAATTTTACTATAAATATTATTATTAATTTATTGCAGTGATTATATTTAATTTTTTAATGTATGTGAATATTTTTGTATTTTAACTTGTACATAATATTAAAAATTTGAAAATGGAAAGATAGAGGATAAAAAGAGAAAAAAAAATAGAAGATAGAATTTTTATTTTCACAGGTATCATGATATCTTACCAAGGTCGACACGTACGTCAATGATATTTCAACATATATTATATTATCTTATTAACACTATTTTAATGCATATAACAATATTTCATTTTTTTTGGTTAAATATATTTATAAGGTATAAACTTGTTTAATTGGAATTTATTTTTTATTTCTATTCTATCATTTGATATTCTCTATATTTTAAAAGTAAATATATAGTTTTCTTAATTTAATTTTTAAATTGTTTTACCTATCAAACAATGTTTGAATGTAAGTTGTTTTCAATCATTTGTATTAGCATAGAACAAAATTATATATTAGCCTAACTGTTACTATATATGCAACACTTTAAGGTACAAAGATGTGCTCAAGACATGTCGATATTAATCACCACCTACGAAGGAATCCACAACCACCCTCTTCCTCTTTCAGCAACAGCCATGGCTTCCACCACTTCCGCAGCTGCTTCCATGCTATTGTCTGGATCATCAACCTCACTCTCTGGATCAAGAATTTCCCCAAACATCACCACCACTGCCGCAGATCTTCATGGAATAAACTTTTCCCTCCCAGATTCTTCCCAACCAAATCAATACTACCTTTCCCATCCTTCACTCTCATCTTCACCTTCACACCCCACCATCACTCTCGACCTCACTTCCAATCCATCCTCCTCTTCTCCTCCTTTTGTCAAATTCACTTCAAATTCAAACTACAACAACCCTCACAGGTACCCTCCTTCCACAAGCCTCAGCTTCACTTCCTCCCAATCTAACACAACTTCTTGGACCAACGGCTTTTTCAGCTATAACACTCAACCATATAATAACAACAGGAATACCAATGCCAATGTCAATGTCCTTGGCAACATAAACCTTGGTAAACAACAACCCATGGAGAACATCTACAGTTCCTTCATGCAAAGGAACAACAATCCAATCTCTCCTCTGCCGGACACCATAGCTGCAGCAACGAAAGTAATCACAGCAGACCCTAATTTTCAGTCAGCTTTGGCAGCGGCACTTTCTTCAGTTATTGGTTCAGGAAGCATTCAGGGAAACCAAGGTACATTAGAAAATCTGATTCAGAAAATAAAATGGGGTGAAATGCTTCCAACATCTTTTGCCTCACCTTCATCTCCAAAAGTCAATGGGTGTGCTTCAAGCTTCTTGAACAAATCACCGGCTAATTCACAACCAGGAAGTTTGATGTTTCTTCAACCACCTTTGCCACTTTCTAGCCCCAAAAGCGCTTCTGGGTCCCCCGGAGATCACAGAGACAAGAAAAATTAGTGATTGAGACGTTTGAAGAATGAAGCCTCTAGCCTACGTGGGAAGGCCATGTTGAAAGCAAGATTCAAAAGCTTGTGTTTAAACCGTGTGTTAGTTTATTTAAACTTTTAGGATGTCATAGACACGTCATTTCGTTAAAACTTTACTAGCTAGCTTGCAGGTTGCCTTGCAATTGTATAATTAATATGAAAAATAATTTAGAAAATGTACAAAAATAAATATTTCAAGTTAAGAAAAATATTTTTCGAAGGTACATTATATAAGATATTTCAGTTCATCTTTCATGAATATAACAAAAAATCATTGTAAAAGATAAGATTTAATAATCTACTCATTAATATATATATATATATATATATATATATATATATATATATATATATATATATATATATATATATATATATATATAAGTGTACTAAAATATTTGAATAATTTCTATTTTTTTATTTTTTTATTTTAAATTAAAAATAAAAATTATTAAAATATTTATGTAATTAAAATTTGCCTTTTTTATATGAATAATTTTTTTTTATTAATTAAAATTTGATATATTTTAAGAGATTACGTAATTTACACATTTAATTATATAAAAAATTTAAATAATTAATTATTGCTTTTAATTAGGTTTATATGGTAAATTATTTTGTTACTATTAATAATTAAATTTAATTTTTAAGTATTATGAACCTAAGTTATAATATTATATTATACGTGTATCTCAAATAATATAATACAGGAAAATTAATTTTTTAAATTATTTTTCAATTTAAAATTTTAATTTAGAAAAAATTGACAAGTCAATCAAACTCACTTTATCTCTCATTTGACAGATTAAGACAAATATTAGACGGATTAAGACAAAGTGAGCTGCAGGTTTGAGAATCTACCCAACACATAAAATTTTGATAGACTGTCAGATTGATTAACGAGACTCAATTTGTCAAATAAGGGTGTGCAAAGTGAAATAATTATAATAAAGTTTAATTAAGATAAAAATTTGACTATTTTTCATTGAGCCCAAATAATTTTTCTGTTTAATTGAATACTCAAACGGTTTCCTATTTTTTTATTTAAATAGTTAATATACAATTAACAACAAATATCAATTAATAATATAAAAATTTTAATTATTTAATCAAACAAAATAATTTTATATAAATTAAAATACCTAAGTTTACTGAAATGATAGACTAATTTTTGAAAAACAGAAATTTTAATGTTATACTTTACGTTAATATTAACTTGATTTTAGAATAAAAACATTCAAATATATCACGTCACTATTTTCAGGAAAATATGTTCGACAGAAAAGGTTTCTATGTCTTACTCGCACAGTTAATGCTTTGTATGTTTCGTATGAAGGTTTAATATATTAAAACTTTCATAATTCTTCAAAAGTTGGGGATGTAGCTCAAATGGTAGAGTGCCCGCTTTGCATGCGGGAGGTACAGGGTTCGATCCCCTGCATCTCCAACTTCTTTTTTCATTGCTCTCATTTAATAAGTTTGTATGCTATATGTATCTTTTTTTCAAAATTTATCTTAGTAACATTGTTCATGAATTTTTAAAATTTTATACATAATATAAATGAATAAATTATTATGTCTCCATATATTTTTTAGACTTACTTTATATTTACTTAAATATATAATAAAAATTTAATATAACATTATCTTTGACTTTTATAATAAATAAATATAATAATACTTTTTCTCTTTAAGAATGTTAGGAAAAAATAGATAAAATTGATCACAAAAAATAATTTTTCTAACAAACAATAGTAAGGTATATATTATAAGAAATTTGTGAAAGAACAACCAAAGATTAAAAAATAATTAAGTATTATATTGAGTAAGCTAGACCGATCATTATAAATTAAAAAATATTGATATCTAAAAGAATTTATATTATTAATAAAAAAGTATAATTTACTTTTGTATTAGAATGTAAATTGATGTTTAACATTATTACTAATTTCAAATTAGTCTCAATTTAAAATAGAGATTAATTTAGAATCAATAAAAGTAAATAACTGACATTAATTTATAAATTAATTATATATTTTTGTTTAATAATATAATTATTTTATATATTAATTTTACTAGAGAGACTATAAGTTGGCTTATAAGAGGAGTCAATAGTGTTTTTAAAGTTCTTTTGCAAAACAACGTCTAATGAATTTGAAATTATATATACTCTAAACAAGATGTTCAGTCGCTAGTTTTTATAAATAATGTATATGAAAAAGGTTTTAAAGAGAATGATAGTTAAACACATATTTTGTACAAGTTCACTCAACTTGAATTACGTCCAGTTTTCTTTTAAAAACTCTTATGGAATTTCACTATTCTTTTTGAAGATTACACTAAGCCTTGCACCAATATCTTTGTTTCTTAATAGGTGAATTTGAGAATAAATGCATAATTTGGGAAGAAGTACATGTAATTCTTTCCCAAACATTGTAATAACACCATGCATCCTCCGATATTGTCTTGGCTCACATCAATATTGTGATCTAGTACATGAAACAGAGTTGCTAATACCGCAAACACAACTAAAATTGGACACAGTTTAAGTTAGATAATAGTAATAGGTACATCAAATGTACCTTTGTGACTAACGTAGCAGACATAAATACACTTCCAATGAGTGTTAAAATATGATTTGTGCATGTCGTGCAATAACAACATCATTTGCTTCATCCAACAATTCTTAAAATGTGTTGTTTAACTAGGAATTAATATAATATAAAAAAATTATTTATTTTTCAAATTTAATTTTTAATTTAAAAAAGATAGATTGAAAGTCGACTCACCAAATGATACGATTCTATCCAGAAAAAAAATAATATGATATTTCTGAATTTGAATTCTTAATAGGCAAAAACAAAAATATAAAAATAAGACATGGATAGAGACGTCACAATCTGACATATTGATAAGTCAATGAAGATTCGTCACAAAGATTTCCATCTTTGATAAGAATAGAGTTGGAAATGCTAAAATCTAATAGTTTGATGGGTCAAAGAAGATACGCCACAAAGAATTCAATCTTGGATAAGACTTAGAGTTCTAATCCAAGAACCAAGAGAATAATCTCTCGATGAAAAATCATTTTTCATATAATGACCATCCAAGGTGCTACAAATGTATTTGGTGTCTATATAGGCACAAATATTTAAACAACCTAAGAAACCTTAAAAGAAAACCCTAAAAGAAAACCCAAAAACATCGAGCTTAAAATAACTTGAAAATTGAAAAAAGATTCAAACTCATTTTGCAAATTTACTCGGTTAGCAATAGTTACAAATTGTTAAAATTAGTACAAAATTAAAAATACTTTTAATTGCATAAATCTATTTTATAATTCCTTTGAATTTCAAACTTCATAAATTATATTGCATTAGGAGATAGTCTTCTATTAGACATATTAATAGGATAACCATAACTCACTTGGTCACCCCTATTATTAGATAAGAGTATTCAAAGTCAAATGATTATATAAGGCTTAATTTAGATTCAATATACTTATAATTATAATTAAAGTATTTTTAATTAAGTCCCTATTATTATGTTTTTTTAGTATAAAGTGATTTCCTAATTTTTTCGTTAAATAGTTTATATACTAATTAAACAACAAAGATCAATTGAAAGTATAAAAAATTTAAATATTTAATAAAAAGTATATTTCAATAAAAATTTAATTAAAATTCTTAAATTTATGAGGAATTTGAAACATGATTAAACTAATACACAAATTAAATAAACAATTCTAATCTTCACCAATAATTTTGAAAGAATCAAAATAATACACTCAAAATTTATATATTTAGTTATTGTCACTTATAAAACAAAAATAAATAATTAGATCACCAGTATCATGCTTTAAAATAAGTGGAGAAGTTGAATTTATATTGTTTTGATCTTCACCTTTAGTTTCCCTTCAAAATTAAAAAATAAAATACGAAAATATAATTAAATATTGAGGTATAATTATTAAGCAAAAATTTTTAATCATGAAACTAAAATTAAAATTAAGTTAATAAAAAATACATAATAAATAACTATTTTTTATGTTAATGAAAAACTACTATATAAAAGACTAATGAGATAAAAAAACATATAAAACTAATGTTTTAATATCAAATTGGACAAAGTAGAGTTACACTTTTTTCTTCGTAATGAAACAAAACATATGAAAAATAATAATAGAAATAATAAATTGGTGATTATTTTTTTTCATAAATAAAAAGAACATATAAAAAATGAAATATGAGCATATAAGTAAATCAAGAGACAAAAAAAAATAACAAAAATATAAATATCATAGTTTTTTATCACATTTTTCTATTTATTAACATTGGGAAATGGTTTTTTCAGACTCGAAAAGATAAATACTTAAATGTCTCTTCCATTTAGAGAAACTAATTTTGAAAAAGAGGAATTTTAACGCTATACTTTACATATTAACTTAATTTTAGAGTAAAAACATTGAAATATATCACGTCACTATAAAGTTGATTTTAGAAAAGTATATTGAAGGGAAAGCTTTATAAAATCTATTGGGAATAAATATTCACTACTGTCAACAAGAGACAGTAGTCTTGTAATTTACAGTTAGTTAGTTTGTTACGGTTGTTTTGCAGTTTTGTTTGTTTACAGTTTTGGGTTTACAGAAGCTCTATAAATAGAGCTTCTCTGTTGCAGTTTCAATATACAATTTGACAGAGCATGTAATATTTTCAGATACACCAAAATAATACAAGGAAGAGTTTTTCTTACCTCTGTCTTTATCCTCTCCATTTTTGTCTTCATCATCACCTCGAACAGTGGCCTCCTTCGTCGCCAGATCGCTCCTAAAGCAGCTCCCAAGGCGAAGCTTCTCGACGCCCTAATCTCGCTTCTCCCTCAGGTTTCTCGTGGTCTGTTTCTGCCACGCTGGAAGTCACAATGCTTGGCAAATACCAAGCCGCATTGGACTGGGCCACACACACTGGATTAAGTGCACAGTGTTGGGCCGTTTGTAAAATGGTATCAGAGCAGGTCTAGTACCTGCTCTGCTTCCGTTGGCTCTGATCTTGGCATCCTTACTCTTCTTGGTATCTTCTTGGTATCTTCTTGGACTGGTTCTTCCACCATGGATCAGATGGATCAATTTTCCAATCCATCCAGCCCCTATTATCTACATCCAGGTGAGAATCCAGGCCTCACACTGGTTACTCAGACGTTGAATGACAGCAACTACTCCTCTTGGAGCAGAAGTATGAGGAGAGCCTTGCTCTCTAAAAACAAGATAAAGTTCATTGATGGGTCTATAAAGAAACCCCAGAAGAATGACCCATTGTTTGACGTATGGGAGAGATGCAATGTGATGATTTTGTCTTGGATAACAAAGACTCTATCACCACAGATTGCAGAAAGTGTCATATACATTGAAGAAGCCAAAGAATTGTGGGATGAACTGAAAGAAAGATTTTCCAAAGGTGACTACTTCAAGATTTCTGATTTACTTCAAGAAATACATTCCATTAGGCAAGGAGAGAGAGGAGTTAGCCAGTTCTTTACTGATCTAAAGATTCTATGGGAAGAGTTGGAGTCTTTAAGACCCATACCCACTTGTACATGCAAAATTCCATGCAGCTGTGATCTGTCACGAGTCTCCTTGAAATATAGAGAAATGGAGCATGTGATGTGCTTTTTAAAAGGGTTAAATGATTCTTACAGTACTGTTAAAACACAGATTCTTCTCATGGAACCCCTCCCAAATATCAACCGGGTTTTCTCACTCATTATGCAACAAGAGAGACAGGAAAAACACAACTCTGCAGATACAAAAATCCTGGCAAATGTGACTGACAAAAACAGTCAGTGGAAAGGCCAAGGAAGGGGTTCTGGATTTCGTGGCCAAGGAAGGGGAAGAGGTAGAAATCCTAACTATGGTAAACAGTGCTCATACTGTAACAAAATGAACCACACTATAGATGAGTGCTACTCTAAGCACGGATACCCTCCTTGGTACAAAAAGGGTGACAACAATCAAGATAAAAAGGCTGACTGGAATTCTGTAAATGCTTGCCAAAACAACACTGAAACAGAGGGGACTCCAAGCACACAACAGACTGCTAATGGTACTGCTAATAGCAATATTTTCAACTCCTTTACAGCAGAACAGATGCAGAAACTTCTCCGAATCATGGATAAAATTGATGAGCCTACCCACAAAGTCAATCAAGTTCAAAGGAATGACACTGAAAATAGAGAAGGTAATCTTTCCTGGATAATAGACACTGGGGCCACAGACCATGTGACCCATGATAGGACAAACTTTATCACTTTCTTTAAAATTAAACCTATCTCTGTTAAATTACCAAACAACACTGCTCTCACTGCTGAGCATGCAGGAACAGTACAGTTCTCAAAAGATTTTATCATTTTTAATGTTCTTTACATACCTGAATTCTGTTTCAACTTGATTTCTGTCCAAAGTCTTATTAAAGATTTGGACTGCAGCCTAACTTTTACCTCTAAGACTTGTCAGATAAAGGAGAACCATACTTTGAAGATGATTGGATGTGCTAACTCTTGGAAGGGACTCTATTACCTACAAGCTTCGCCTGAACCTGACCAGAGATACATTGCTAATACTGCTTTCTCTTTTAAGAACACTGATGTAAATTTGTGGCATTGTAGGCTAGGTCACCCTGGAGAAAGGGTTACAAAACAGATTTGTGAGAATTTTCCTTATGTTAAAATTGACACTAACATTGTTTGTGATACCTGCCACTTTGCTAAGCAACGAAAATTACCCTTTTCTAAGAGTGTTACTGTCACTGTTGAATCTTTTGAAATTGTGCACTGTGATATATGGGGCCCTCTTAGTACCATTTCGGTTCATGGTCATAGGTATTTTCTTACCATAGTAGATGACTATAGTAGGCACACATGGGTTTTCCTAATGAACAATAAAGGGCAAACTAGAGATTTATTACAAAATTTTGTTGTTAAAATTAAAAATCAGTTTAACAAGACAATCAAAACCATCAGATCTGATAATGGTCCTGAATTTAGTTGTGTAGATTTTTATAACTTGCATGGAATCAATCATCAGAAGAGTTGTGTTGAAACACCTGAACAAAATTCTGTTGTTGAAAGAAAACACCAACACATACTAAATGTCACCCGTGGTCTCATTTTCCAAGCTAATATCCCTAATGCCTACTGGTCTTATGCTATTGGTCATGCTGTTTATCTCATAAATAGGCTGCCTACCACCACTCTTAACAACAAAACTCCACATGACCTTCTCTACAATCTGCCCCCCACATATTTAAACCTCAAAACGTTTGGCTGTTTATGTTTTGCATCTACTCTTACCAACAACAGAAGCAAACTTGACCCTAGAGCTAGAAAAGGTGTATTTCTAGGGTACAAAAATGGTGTCAAAGGCTATATTGTGCTTGACATCAATACAAAGGAACTCATCATAAGCAGAAATGTCATCTTCCATGAAGATGTTTTTCCCTACAGAAATCTGCAGGTGAGCAGGGAAGACTGTCATACTGAAAAGGACAGGGCTAATACTCTCATTGATCTTCTAAAGGATCCCTATACCACTGATGCTGACAGACATACAGGGTCAGATGTCACTGATCCAGAAGAGGTCCAACTGCCCTCTGATGATGAAGACATCAGCAACAATACAGAAAACAACCAAGAAAGTCAGAGATGTAGAAGATCTGACAGACCCAGAAAGACCCCTGAGTATTTGAAGGATTATGTTCACCAGGTTAACCATTCCTTGACTGAAAAGAATTCCTTTAAAACTCCATATCCAATCTCTGATCTCTTGTGCTGTGACAATTTTTCAGACAAACATTTAAGATACACTATGGCTGTAACTGGAAATAAGGAACCCAAATCCTACAGTGAGGCCAAAGGCATGAATGAATGGGTAGAGGCAATGCAGAGAGAAATCAAAGCCCTGCAAGACAATGACACTTGGGTTTTGACTTCACTACCTCCAGGAAAAACCGCTATAGGATGTAAATGGGTGTACAAAACAAAATACAAAAGTGATGGAAGCATTGAAAGGTATAAAGCCCGTTTGGTGGCAAAAGGATACACACAGCAGGAGGGCATAGACTACCTTGACACTTTCTCCCCTGTGGCTAAACTTACCACAGTACGGCTACTTATTGCTCTAGCTGCCTCAAACAATTGGTTCCTACACCAACTAGACGTTGACAATGCTTTTCTACATGGAGATCTTAATGAGGAAGTCTATATGGAGACACCCCCAGGTTTGAATGTCTCAAATAAGGGACAAGTTTGCAAACTAATTAAGTCATTATATGGTTTAAAGCAGGCCAGCAGACAATGGTTTGAGAAACTTTCTACTTTCCTTATAAATGCTAATTACACCCAATCCAAATCTGATCATTCATTGTTCATTAGAAAAACACCTACAAGTTTCACTGCTCTGCTTGTATATGTTGATGATATTGTGCTAGCAGGAAACTCCATGGTGGAAATCAATCGCATAAAGAGGCTT
The DNA here is from genome assembly GCF_016808095.1 of Vigna angularis. Classification (NCBI taxonomy): domain Eukaryota; kingdom Viridiplantae; phylum Streptophyta; class Magnoliopsida; order Fabales; family Fabaceae; genus Vigna; species Vigna angularis. The sequence continues at coordinate 10,128,042 of NC_068973.1, read as the reverse complement.
CTACACAACAAGTTTCGAATAAAGAATCTTGGAGAGCTCAAATACTTCCTAGGAATGGAAGTGGCCAGATCTAAAAAGGGCATCCACCTATGTCAAAGAAAATATGCTTTGGACATACTGGAGGAAACAGGAATGTTGGGATGCAAACCTTCATCTACTCCCTTCCTAAGTGATACAAGTTCACTATACAAGCCCAACAACTACCTAGATGACCCAGGACCTTACAGAAGGCTAATAGGGAAGTTGTTGTATCTCACAAATACCAGACCCGACTTGTGTTTTTCAATTAATCTGCTTAGTCAATTTGTACATTCACCTACTGATCACCACTATCGTGCTATACAGCACATTCTCAGGTATATAAAGTCCAAACCATCTGAGGGATTGTTCTTTGCAGTTGATTCTCCTATGCAGCTAAAAGCCTTTAGCGATTCAGACTGGGCAACATGCCCTGACACGAGAAGATCCACAACTGGTTTCTGTATCTTCTTTGGATCTTCCCTTATCTCCTGGAAATCTAAGAAGCAGAGGACCGTTTCTAGATCCTCCACTGAAGCTGAATATAGAGCCCTTGCAGCCACTGTATGTGAGATACAGTGGCTGAGTTATCTCCTAAAGGACCTTCAGATTGAAGAGACAGGAATCCCAGCCTTGTACTGCGACAACAAGTCTGCAAGGCACATAGCTCATAACCAGAGCTTTCACGAACGGACTAAACATATTGAACTTGACTGCCATGTCGTCCGTGAGAAAATCCAGGAGGGCCTTCTAAATCTTCTTCCCGTGCGATCTGACGAGCAACTGGCCGATATCTTCACCAAGTTTCCTCACCGCGTCAGATTCAAGACTATTGTTCCCAAGCTTGGACTGATGACAATACATCGTCCAGCTTGAGGGGAGGCTATTGGGAATAAATATTCACTACTGTCAACAAGAGACAGTAGTCTTGTAATTTACAGTTAGTTAGTTTGTTACGGTTGTTTTGCAGTTTTGTTTGTTTACAGTTTTGGGTTTACAGAAGCTCTATAAATAGAGCTTCTCTGTTGCAGTTTCAATATACAATTTGACAGAGCATGTAATATTTTCAGATACACCAAAATAATACAAGGAAGAGTTTTTCTTACCTCTGTCTTTATCCTCTCCATTTTTGTCTTCATCATCACCTCGAACAGTGGCCTCCTTCGTCGCCGGATCGCTCCTAAAGCAGCTCCCAAGGCGAAGCTTCTCGACGCCCTAATCTCGCTTCTCCCTCAGGTTTCTCGTGGTCTGTTTCTGCCACGCTGGAAGTCACAATGCTTGGCAAATACCAAGCCGCATTGGACTGGGCCACACACTGGATTAAGTGCACAGTGTTGGGCCGTTTGTAAAAAAATCTATTTTATCAAAGACGTTTCTATATGTTTCATTCATGCATATGATATTATCTTTATTTGTTGTAGCTTGATTAGATACATTATTACATAGTATTAGAACAACTGGGGATGTAGCTCAAATGGTAGAGCGCCCACTTTGCATGCGGGAGGTACAGGGTTCGATCCCTTGCATCTCCATTTCTTTTTCATCTCTTCTTTCATTTAATAAGTTTTCTTAAAAAACAAAAACGAAATTTGCAAAATTTGTCTTCATAACATTATTCATGGATTTTTAAAATTTAACTTTTATGACTTTTCTTTCAAGAACATGATTTTTTTTAATAAGAGTGATAAAATGGAACAATTCGTTATATTTTGACCTAACATCTTAAAAAAATCAAGGAAAATGGCATTGTAGCATGAGAAGGTAAGTTGCATAGTATCATTTTAACTTATTCTCTATCTAATTAAATAAATTGAGAGGTAGCTACTTATAATATTAAACATTACCCCTATTAAAATTGAATTTATCGGTGACAAAAATTAAAATTATAATACAATATTTCATATTTGTAATATTTCAAATAATACAAAACAACAAATATTTTAAAATTATAATAACTTTTATATTCATTTTAAGGTTTTTGTCACTCTCTTTCGTTCTCTTGTTTTATGTTTTGTTGTTTTAAAAAAAAATCTTTATCCATCGTACATTTGTTTAGATTTATTTGATATTTATTTACTTTAATATATAATAGAAATATGATATCATATTATCTTTCATGTTTATAATAAATAAATATATTTTTACTTGACACAATAAACATGATAAAAAGTGAAATCTAATAAAATAGTTTAAGTCTTTTTTCATGGAGTAGTTCAAAGTTACATCTATTTGAATAATATTCACATATTATAATTACATATTGACAATTTAGTATGTTGATTATTATTTATCATTATGTTATTATTTATTATATTATTATTATACTCCTTAGGTAAGTACTATTACAATAGGAACATAGGCTCACAATTCATGTCAATCCTAGAAATACAACTAGCATCCCCCAAGAAATACTCACTTCATAACCACTCATTCTCACCTTATTTTAAAATATCTTAATTATCTTATTGACTTGAACGAGGGAGAGTCTTTTGTAGGTGAAATTCCCCTCTCTCAACAATGATCCTTCCCATACAAAAAGTGCAATCAACCCACCATTAGGATCTTGCCACCTGCCCATAAGCCTATGCTCAAGGTTCGGGTAAGAACATTCCGGTAAAATGTTTCCCTAGCCTCACCTTCTTATGGTCACCACACACAACTTTCCCACAAGATGAAGTCCAACGTAATGGTAACCACGCAAATCCAATAGAACAACGACATGACAAGCAACACATGAAATATGATATCTACCTACAAAAGTCAGTAGAAGCTGATCGGTCTGGAGAATGGAGAACCACCTCCTCAGTCTCAACTACATCCCCGCTAAACTTACCAGATGTTGATTCGTGAAGACAATTGAGCCTCACAACGTAAGACTTGTGGAAAATAAGGGGTTTAGGAATAAAGTTTTATATTGACTTGAGTATGTTTTCTTTTAAGAGTTGATATGTCTAATAAGGTGTTGTGTGTGTATATCTTTGTCAAAACATAATTATGTTATTTCTTTGTAGTTATTTTAATAAAGTTTAAAACATGTTTTGGTATGTTTGTTGGATTGTGATATGTGTGTGTTTGATAGTACCAATGTGATGGGTTGACTTGTTGATAGAAGGGTGGTATAGGATTAAATGGTTGTGGGTTCAATTCTAAGTAGAAAGAGAGTTAAAGGAAACCTTTAGGTTAATTGTGGGTTCAATTATTAATGGTCTTTCACCTTTAATAATTGGTGTAGAAATTAAATAAGGGGATGTAGGAAGTAAAAGCATGCAAAATAAATTAAACAAAATAAAGAGATAGAGGAATGAATGTGGAATACAGAAAAAGATAGAGATTTAGATAGATTTAGATTTAAAAATATATTATTATGTTGGGAATATTAGAGATAGGGTGGAGGTAATTTATAAAAACTAAGATACAGGGAGGTGGGTACATTTTTTTAGAAACCTTAGAAACCCTGCATCAAAGAGAGAAATAAAGAGAAAATGAAAGAAATATGTTTTCTGGGAAGGGAGGCAAAGAAGTTGTAGAAAACATTAGTGCAAGGGAAGATTTGTGGTGTTTTTGGAGTGTAGATAAAGCCCTGGTATTGGCGAATGTATAAGGAAGTTTATCTTTGTTTGCTTATTGTTGTATGTTATATGTTCTTGATTATTTTGATTGACAATCCTTGTTTTGATGCATGTGTACATGATTTTGATTATGATTATCTATGGTTATTGTTGGGTAAGGGTTTGTGTATGCATGAGGATAGGGTTTATGTAATATTTGTGTTGTGTTTTCCCTATGAAAGTATGCATGGCTTTGTTAGGTTATCCCATAAAAATAAGTATTGATGTTAAGGGAAAATAAAGTTATGATGTTTGGGGGTTTTACCATGCAAATATATGTTATAAAGATGGTATGATAATCATATGTAGTATATTGTGTTTGTTGGGGTATAATATGCATAATGATGGGTTTTGGATGATTCAAATGATGTAATGTATGTATTTGGATTTGTTTACAAGGGTATGTGAGACTTGAATGCATGTATGATTCGTTAGGTATTATTCCTCATGTATTGGGGATGATGTTTGTGTGCTTTAAATGATTTGCAAAAGACCATGTGTAGTTATTAGAGATAAGGAACTGAGAAAGCTTAGCGTACCATTTTCGCCCAACCTGTTTTAGACCATATAGTGAACGTTGTAATTTGCACAATTTATTTGGTTCTGTACAATGAAATATGGTTGGGAGCTTCATGTAAACTTTCTCATGGAAATCACCATGGAGGAATGCATTATTGACATTGAGTTGTTTGATAATCCAATTATGAGATATGGCAATAACAAGCAATAACCAGAAGGTTGTGAGCTTGGCAATATGAGCAAATATGTCTAAGAAGTCAAGACCCTCAAGTTGAATGTAGTCCTTTGCAACTAGTCTTGTCTTGAAGCGATCAACAAATTCATCAAATTTGTGTTTAATCTTGTATACCCAACGACAACCGATGACGATTTTTCCAGGATGTAAGTTAGTGACGACCCTAGTTTGATTAGCTTCTAAGGATGTTAATTCATCCTGAATGGCTTAAACCCATTGGGGATATTTTGAAGCATGTGTGCAACTTTTGGGTTCATTAGAATAAAAAATGGTCATGATAATATGTTTAAAATAGGAAGAAAGACGATTGTAATCTAAATAATTCTCAATAGGATATCTCACAACATTATTGGTTTAAAATCAAGAAGATAAGAAGCATGTTGTATGTTAGTGACATGATCAAAGATATTAGACTTAGAATCGGGAAAAACTAAATCATGTGAAACATAGTCAGAGGTAACATTAGTGATAGAATTATTAGGTATGTTAGCATCAGTTTGTTCATCAATATTGAGCATAAGAGTAGAAATATCAAGAAAAATATAGTCATGAGCATAGTTATTAGGTATAAGGAGAGAAAAATAGTTATTTTTAAAAGCACCAGGATTAGTGCTTATGCATTGATATGGAAAGTGATTTTCATAAAAAATAACATCACAAGAAATTTTAATTCTGTGATTGGTAGGATTAAGAATGAAGTAGCCTTTGGTATGAGGTTTGAAGACTAAAATGACGCCTAAGACAACTTTTGAGTAAAAAAAGATCACAAAGCGAACCATGCAAAAGCTCATAAGGTGAATCATTATTTAGCAAAGGTGTACATTGCAATTGATAAGAAAGACAACATGTCATATTGAGCGATACGATTCTATCTAAGAAAGATTATGGTTACTTCTAACTTTGAATCTCTTTCGAAATATGAACAAGAAAATCAAATAAAGAATACAAAGTTAGATAGGAATGAAATGACATCATAATCTAACATATTAATAAGTCAAACAAGATTCGCTACAAAAATGTTTGTTTTAGGTGTGGGGTCGGAGATCACAATCAAAACACTCCTTCACACTTTTTCTCCAACTCTCTCAACGTCGTCTTTGATCTCCTTTGTCTTTATTCTGACGCTCAAGTCAATTATATTGTTGATCAGTTATCATAGTAAAATCTTAAATTCACAATAATTATAATCACCTACCTTCTTACCTAAAATTATATTTATAGTTTTTGAAATGAACTTGTAATTAGCATAAATATAATTATGACTCAATATCTAGTAAGCACATTTTACTTATAAACTTGATTATGAGTAATACTTAATGTTTTTAAGAATTTGTAACCGTTCGAACATTCTCGAAATCTAGCCAAACAATTATCATAACACATTGATCGTAGACCATTCGTCCATAATTGGCCAAAAATATGATACTTGTCATTTTTCTTCTTTTTCTAAGTGTATATTAAATGATTATACACTAATTTGGTGTTAAAGAATATTTTTCTATCTTTTATTATATTAATTTTTCTTAATTTCCATTTTTATTTATAATTTTAGAAAAACAATAATAGTTTCATTTTGGAATTAAACAACGTCACTTCTAACCCATCAAAGAAATGAGTTGTCTCACTTTCAATATGTATGACGCCGTGTTATATAATACATAGGATATATATATATATATATATATATATATATATATATATATATATATATATATATATATATATATATATTAAGTACTTACTTTTCTTATCTGTTTTATTTCATCACATTATATATTCTATAAATATATAACTTTTATTCTATATATATACATAAGGAAATGATCAATATTTTAGGTGTTCATAAATCATTTTCATTTTCACAGTAGATATTGACGGTGCCGCATAAGGAGGAAGAAGGGTCCAATTAACGCATCCCAATTTCGTAAGGTGCAATAATTCAAATTCAAACTGAAAAAGGGTTAAGTATTCTAAATTTCGAAATTATGTTTTAGGAATCTTTATTCACGTTACAAATATTTAGCATAAATTACAATGATTTTCCCGGCGCTGGCTGTTATTATAGCATGTAAATGTCACCTAACCTGGTTCAAGACCAAACCTGGGTAATGAGCATATATCATTTAACATTTGACATTAATTCACAAAAAGGATCAGAAAATATACTCACTTCAACAATGATTTGCAAGATTAAAATAATTAATACAGAAGAAAAATACTGTTTCTGTGGAATAAATCTCCACTCTTCACATACAGTATAGAAACATTTATATACACAAACAACAACATTCGATGCAGTATGGTTTGATTAACAAGTGTATGATAATAGTAACATGACACAAACACAAAAATATGTCAAGTGACCAAGCGAAGAGAAATGCAGCCTATACAAAAGCACGCTCCACTCAGAATCACAAAAATTCAGAAATGCAAACTGCAGATTGTTTACACGACTTCTGCCACGCTGATCTCTTCAGTGCTTAGAGTTTGCTACAAGATTGGAGAAAAAAAAAACCATAAGCTATATATTTTACTACATCAACAATTTAAAAGAAAACTAGAATTGTTACTTAGCAAGACATATATACCATATTTTCTTTGTTGCTCTTTGGTGCGCTAGCTGCAGCTGTGAGCAGAAAAAGAATTATGGTAAGTGATAGACTAAAAGAATTGCTACATTGTATCATAGATATAGCATAACACAAATATTGCTTTGCACATTTGGGAACTTGCCTTCTTTGACATCAGATTTCTTTTCCTGCTTCTTTACCATGCCCTTTTCTTTGTTTGATTCTTGCTTGCTTGGCTTCTCAGATTTTTTAACCAACCTATTATTCCTTTTGTCTAGAGAAGTCCTTGGAGTTGTGTTGTTGGTGCTGGTGCTGAAATTCCCTCTCAAACTGGATCCAAGATTACTCTTTTGATTCTTTGTTGACTCCGTTGAAGGTGTGAGTTTGGTAGAATTTAAGCTCCTGGGCTTCAGTTTTCTACTCTCAGTGGTAGAAGACGAGCTATGGACATCATCATCAGAAGACCGAGTTCCCTCTTCGGGCACATTTGAAATAGTTTCAGACAACTGCAACTGCTCCATGCTTTCTGAGATGCCATACCTCTCAAACAATGATTTCACAGTTTCACCAATGCCATCGTCAAGTTGATGTCTTCTCACATAAGATTTTAGCTCTTCTTGCATTGGCCCGAGAGGCTGTGATTCATATTCAAAGAAAAATAAATCATTAGAAAAATTGGCTCAGATATTGCAAACATACAAGGTGCTGTATTTGCACACAAGTTAGCCAATATGCCATATCAGATCCATAAACAATTGTGTATTTGTGTGTATTGATTATTTGATTTAGGCAGTACCTCACATCCTGCCTCCAAAGCTAGTTTGAAGAAGGCAAGTGAAATTGAGTGCTTGGAAGCAGTTTCAGAGAGCTTAATCTGGTTCAACCAATATGAAGCCGAAGTTAGAAGATTTAACTTTGTTGTCTTGGAAATGTCAGAAACGGGTGTTTTGCTTCTGCCTTGACCTAAAGCACTCCTCAAAGTTCTAGTCTCGGAGATTGGGGTAATGTTGCCACCCAGCTTCGGTCTCGAAGTGGCTGGTGCTTTGGCAGGAATTGAGAGTCTTCTGGGTGGCTTGGCACTACCAGACTTCTCCTTGCCAGAAAAATCTAGAACACTCACACTTTTACTAACACTTGAAGCACCCAAACTTCTGCCCCTGAAGAGAAAACTGTAACTCTTTTAAAGACATACATATATATAAAAATTGACTCCTCCAATCATAATTTCTTATATTCCTCACATTTCTAAGCGACAAAGAACATAAATTTTAGTTTAAAATGTGAAAATTATTTGCCTTGACCTCAATTTTTAACAGAACCGAAACCCATAATTAAGTATTAGTGATTAGACAAAGTTCTTTAAAAACTGCTTGTTAGTTGCAGTAGTTATAGAAACATTTAAACTGTCCATGTAACTTGTAAGTAAATCATCATACTTTTTCTCAAAAAATTAAGGTAGCTATCATTAATGTCATAAATAAGAATTCATGCCCAAGATGATATTGTACAACTCCTCTAAACTGCAGATGAATAAATTACTTTCTCTTTTCAGTGAGTCTGAAAATTAAACTAAAAGCAAAGCAATTACCTCTTTGATTCACAAGGATTGGAGAAATTGGGTGTATTATCTGACTTGTCTTCCTTGGATTTATTGCCAGAGCGAAGCGCATACTTTTGAAGCCTGGGTCTGGCAGTGTTCCCTGAACCATAAACCAAAACAGAACTCTACCCATTTCAATTGTTATTGTAGGGTGAAAAAGTAGAAAGAAAGGTGTAAGATTGAGAGAGAGTGTACCAGAGGAAGCAGTAGCAGCAGCAGAGGAGGACTGTTCGATGACGGGTTCTTCCATATCTGAATCTGAATTGCGAGAATGGGAAGCAAAGAAGTTGTGATTAGATTAGATGCGTTGAGTGATTACGAGTTGATGATGTTACGGCGTTTGGAATTATTTATAGTAGAAGGTTGTGGCGTCCGGTTTGGGCTTGGGGCGGGAAAAACTCAAAATTTGGGAGGTTGATGTTGACCATGCTGACATGGAAAACAGAGGCTCTGTTGATGAACGGTTATGAAGGTGGAAACAGAGAGATGAAAAATGACATTGGTGGACCCATTTGCTAGCAATGCAGGGTTTGTTTTCTTCAACATGAGAGGCTCCCTCCGTTATTCGAAATTCAAATTTCAAAATTAAGCTTTCGTTACGTTTTAGAAAAGCAAGAGAGAACCGTTTGGGTCGGAGTTTGGAAACTGAGTTATACCAATAATTATTTCGCAGAAATTTGACTATTGCGTCCTTTGGCTAAAAGTTGGCAAGATAGGTTGAATATTTGTTGTTTCGAAGAGACCTCTTCCCTTTTATTTAAGTAAAAAGGGAATTCTTATACCATGGTTATTTATATCTAATTTTCAGCTTCAGATTCACTATCTTTAATCATTTCTAACATTTAACGTCTAAAGTAGTATATATTTCTGAATTAACTCAAAAAATAATTCTTTTAATATTAATAATCATCACACGCAAATGTCGTTCATACTATTATTTTTAAATTAAAGAATTTCTTTTTTATTATTACTAAACACTCAAAGTAATTTTTTTTTAAATAATATATAGATATATGTATATGTATACTCGTTTAATGAAAAGAAAGAAATTTTGAAACATTCAAATTAAAAGGAGAAAGTTAAAGAGATCCATATAACATATAAGTAATCTTGTTCATCGAACCTGATTTAAAGATAATTTGTCCTAAATGTATATTCTTATGTTCTCGTATACCCAAGTTATTATTGTATGATACTTTTACTATTTATTTTATTTTATTAAGAAATGTCTCAAAAATTAGTTTTTAGTCATTTGATATTTTTAATTTTTTTGAATTGTATTTATTTTGATATAAGAAAAAAAATACTAGCAAATCTACTTTATTATCTATTTTATTTTGTTGACAAGTATTTCAAAAAGCTAACTTTTTAATGTTTGACATTTCTAATTTTTTTTATTTATATTTATTTTGTTTTCTGGACTAACATTTTAAGTAAAAAAATTGATGTAATTTGAATATCAATTCAACCACTTAACGCGTAAAAAAATTGATGTAATTTCATTAGAATGAGTATATCCACTCATTTTAAAAATTTGAGAATCAAATTTTATCAAAGTTTAAAAAAGAATTAATTCTAATTTTACGTTAAAGTTTAAAGATAAAAAAACATATTTAACGCTTTAAATAATTATGTTTGTCACAAAATAAATTAAAATATTTAGTAATAAAAAGAACTCACTCTTCGTAATATTATAAATTGTGTTTTATATTCACTTTTTATTCTAACTTGAAATGGTTAAAGTTTGTAAGTTTATGACTTTAATAAGTCTAAAACAAAAATATAACAAATTAATTGTCTTTAAATAAATTATTAATGTATTTATATTGTCATTAAATATATATATATATATATATATATATAAATATAAAATAATAATATGTATATTGATTTGACAAGTCTAATAAATAGAGACAAATATAATAAAAATATATATAAATAACTTATATTTAAAATATTAAACATATTTTATACTTTTCTTTTACATTTTTAATTTTATCATTTTATGATTTATAATTATTTGGTCATTTAATAAAATAAAAATTAGAAAAATATATTTTACTTTTATTTCTTAAATTGATAATTCAAAATTGTTTACACTATAATATAAAATAAATTTTAATGTAATAAATTTTTTCTTAAACAGATTGTATTTATTTTTTTTATTTTAATTCATAGTATAAATATTCTTATTTTTGAAAAAATTTCATATTTTTATTATGTACATAGAAACGTTATAAATAATTATATTTATAACAAAATAAATTAAAATAGTGTACTGTTCATTTTAAATTTTAAATTAAATACGTTTAATAACAAAATCATACTTCATAATATCATAAATTTTGCTTTATATTCTTTAAATTCACTTTTTACTACTTTTAACTTGAAGATGTAAAGTTTAAGACTTTAATAAGATCATAACAAAAAGTAAAAACTAACAAATTAATTGTTTTTAAATATACCACTAATGTATTTATTATTAAAAATCCAAATGTAAGTCTAAGTCCCGTATTAGATAGAAATCAGAAAGTAGAGCACCATATGTAATTGGAGTCGACAACACAAACTAGAAAAATATAGCAAAAATCATTATGTGAGTATACTCATACTCTAATTTATATTTTTAGCAACACTAGTGTAATCAAGGAAAATGACACCGATTATTTTTGCTTATAGGCACCGGTTCTGCAACCGAGACATATACAGGCGAGGTAAAAAGGGATAAGCTTAATGTCTCGGTTCTAAACCGAGTCAAAAAGGGATCGGTTTTCGCCTCAGTTCCTTCTGAACCGAGGCAGTATCTCAAATTAAAATGCCTCTGTTGGGATATTAACCGAGGCAGTAGAGTATTTTTTATTTTATTTTTTTAACCGATCGGTTTCGCCAGCTTTTTCGCCTCTCGTGAGACCGATCGGTTGTGACCTGCGTCCTCCTTTTCCGCCTCTCGCGAGACCTTTGCCGTGCCACCTTTACCAGACCACCACCCAACAACCGTGCCAACTTTACCGGACCACCACAGGCCACCACAGGAGGTCTTCTTCTCCAACTGACGCAACCATCAACAACCCTCACGGACCAAAACAGCTGGAACGGATCCCCAAAAAGAAATTCCCCAAACTCAAAACCCTAGAGAGTGACAGTGGTGCACCTAACAGTGGTGACGACGGCATTGGTGCAACCTAGAGAGCAATGCAGGCAACCTAAAAAGAAATGGAGGTGGATGCTTTGTTCACGAAATGCAGGCAGTGAGATGGAAGCATCGACGAAGGCAACAACAACGACACCAATGACGCGATAACAACGAAGGTGGTAGCAATGAACGCTAGTGGCGACGACCCATGGTAACGAGATATGAGCGAGTCCTCGCGAGGGAGGAGCGAAGGAGGCGGTCCGACAACGGCCACGGAGGTGGGGCGAGAACGACGAAGCAGGTGCGACGAACGCGCAGGGGGAGGCGCAAGCAGTGGGCAGTGCTGGAGAATAGTGTTTGCTTAGTGGAAGAAGAAAGATCGCGTGAAGAAAATTGTTCGCGAAAGTGGAGGTGTAGTGCCATAAATGCTCTACTACCTCGGCCGTTCGGTCAACCGATGCGTAATAGTTTCAGTGAATGGCATTTTTCAAAATAATTTAAACCTATACGCCTCGGTTAGGCGTTCAACCGAAGCTGTTCGGTCAACTACTGTCTCGATTATGCAAAAAAGCGAGGTTTTTTGGTCTCTTTAGTCTGTACATGACAGTGGTAGCAGAGGGATTTACTGGGATAACAGGACTAAATGCCTCGGTTAGGCGCCCAACTGAGGCTGTTCGGTCAACTACTGTATCGGTTCTGCAAACAAGCGAGGTCGTTCGGTCTGTTCAGTCTGTACGTTAGTGGCAGAGAGGCCGTTCGGTCTCTTTAGTTAGAGTGGCAGCAAAGGGATTTATAGGGATGACAGAACTAAATGCCTCGGCTAGGCGCCCAACCGAGGTCGTTCGGTCAACTATCGTCTTGGTTCTGCAAACAAGCGAGGCCGTTCGATTTGTTCAGTCCGTACGTTAGTGGCAGAGAGGTCGTTCGGTCTCTTCAGTCACAGTGGCAGTAGAGGGATTTGCAGGGATGACAAGACTAAATGTCTCGGTTAGGCGCCCAACCGAGGCCGTTCGGTCAACTACTGCCTCGGTTCTGCAAACAAACGAGGTCGTTCGGTCTGTTCAGTCTGTACGTTAGTGGCAGAGAGGTCGTTCAGTCCTTTCAGTATGTATGTTAGTGGCAGAGATGACAGGACTAAAGACCTCGGTTCTACAAACAAGCGAGGTCGTTCGGTCTGTACAGGACTAAATGTTTCGGTTAGGCACTCAATCGAAGCCGTTCGGTCAACTATTGCTTCGGTTCTACAAAAAAGCCGAAGTCGTTCGATCTCTTAGACAGGACTAAATGCCTCGGTTAGGCGTTCACCGAGACCCTTCGGTAAACTACTGCTTCGGTCACTCAAAAAAACGAGGTCGTTCGGTCTTTAGGTATCATTTCGTTAATAACCGAAGTCGTTCGGTCTATAGGCTTCGGTTTTTCTGAAACCGAAGCGTCATGTGCAAGTTAAAATACGCTTTTTTTACAAGTGCAAGTCAACTCAACATATTTCTTGATATCCTTTATACTTTTAGATAGTCTATTCTATTTTTGCACATGATTTATCCATATGTTTACAAAGTCTATTATTTATATTTTTATAGACATATTAAGTTTTAAACTATTAAATTATTTTTAGGGTTTGTTATTGTAAACTAAAAGCAACCGCCCCAACTGACGAGTGTTAGTTATTGTGCGCTCGTTGGACCGCTTATATACTCTTTTACTATTTCTTCTTTTAGTTAGTTTTTGAATAATACAATTTACCTTTCATTCTAATATCTGCTTTCCGCTCGCTCTTTCTCTCTCTCTCTCACATCCTTTGCACCATTTTCATCTCGCATACCCTACGTCTGCCAACGTCAACAGTGGTATCAGAGCCAGGTTCGAAAACCTGGTGGATTAGTAACCGATCAAGAAGAAATGGCTGGCGTGATATACAGTAATCTTTCGGTGTTCGACAGAAAAGGATTCGACGACTGATGTGTAAAGATGGATGTCATTCTTGGATTTCAAGAAGTAGATGAAGTGGTCAAGAAGGGTTTTAAAGAGCCATTGAAGGGGGATTCTGAAGAAACAAAGCGACAGCGTAAAGAGAACAAGAAATTAGATTGTAAAGCCCGAATGCTGCTACACCAATGCGTGTCGGCCACCATATTCCAGAAGGTATCAAAGGCAGGCACGGCGAAAGAAATCTGGGACATTCTTCAAGAAGGCTACGACAACACAGGCAAGGTCAAGAAGATCAAACTACAATCGCTCTAACGACAATACAAATTCTTAGGCATGAGAGAACAAGAATCGATTGTTGAGTATATAAGCAGGATACAAATGGTGGTGAACGCCATGAGAGCATGCGACAAGGTGGTAAAGGACAAGAAAATCGTGGAGAAGATTCTTAGAACGCTAACTCTGCAATACGATCATATTGCTGTAGCAATTGAAGAAAGCAAAAACATGGAAGACATGAAAGTGGAAGAGTTGCAGAACTCGCTGGAAGCTCATGAACAACGCCTGCTTGAAAGAAAGAAAACCGAAAATGAAACGAGTTTGAATCAAGCTTTACAAGCAAGAAGCAGCTTTAAACCTAGAGGACAAAGCGCTGGAAGAAGCAGAGGTCGAGCACGGGGAGGTCGAACCAGAGGTAGAAATCTGAATGTCTCTGATCAGAATGCTGAAGAGGAACACAGTGAACACAAAGATGGAAGCAAAAGAGGCGGAAAGCAAATGAGAGGAAGAGGAAGAAAGAATGTTGATAAGAGGAATATCCAATTTTATACATGTAGTAAGTTCGGTCATTATTCGTCTTAATGCTGGCACAATGAGGCCATAAAGAAGAACAAGAGTGATGAGGCAAATCTTTTTCAAGATACAGGTGACTCTGATTCAGATCATATATTGTTGATGTCCATTACCGAACGGGTGCAGACGTGTGATGAGACAGAATGGTTGTCTTCCGAACAGTCTCTACTATTGAATGAATCAAGCCTAAAACCGAGCGGGTGTTGAAGAGACCGGAAGGATATTTTCGTTTCACCGAACGGGAGATGATGGAGAAATCAACAAAGAAGCTGGACGAACGTCAATGGATATTGATGGAGAAACCGAACGGTCATCAACAATGAAAATGAACAAACATTAATCAACAAAGAAGCTGGACGAACGTCAATGGATATTGATGAAGAAATCGAACGGTCGTATAACCAAACGGTCGTCAACAACGAAACTGAACGAGCGTCACACGAGTGTGAATGAGCGTTACACAAGGGTCAAGAATTTGAACATGTGTTGATGTCTATCAATACGAAGCATGCAGAAAATGACAACTACTGGTACTTAGATACAGGTTATTCTAATCACATGACAGGCAAGAAGGAGTGGCTAATAGATCTGGATTCTAGTGTTAAAAGCAGAGTGAGGTTTGCTGATAACAATGTAATAATGGCCGAAGGTGCCGGAAGGATTATGATCAGAAGCAAGAACGGACAACCCGCGTACATGAACAACGTGCTATACGTACCAAAGATGAAGAGCAATCTGCTCAGTCTTGGGCATTTACTTGAAAAAGGATACACTATGAACATGCATCAAAAGCATATAGAGATATTTGATGATAGAAAACGTCTTGTGCTCAAAGCTCCATTAGCAAAGAACAAAACTTTCAAGGTGAAGCTTAGTGCTACCACTATTCAGTGTTTATCATCTATCAATATCGAGGAAGAAGAGTGGTTGTGGCATTACCGTTATGGACATCTAAATTTTAGAAGTCTGAGATAGTTGAAGGATAAAGACATGGTGATAGGAGTTCCTGAGATTCATCCACCAGAGAAGGTGTGTGAAGGCTGTGTGATTGGAAAGAAGACCAGGAAACAGTTATAGAAGACATCACACAAGAGGGCAAAGCAATCTCTTGAAGTTGTTTACTCAGACGTGTGTGGACCCTTCGAGCAAGAATCCATTGGAGGTAATAAGTATTTTCTTATTTTTGTTGATGAATGGACCAGAAAAATCTGAACTTATCTGATCAAGGAAAAGAAAAACGTTTACTCATGCTTTGTCAAATTTTGTGTCATGGTGGAGAGACAATCCAGACTTCATCTTAAACTACTCAGAACTGACGGTGGAGGAGAGTTCAATTCTCATGAAATGAACAAGTACTGCAGTGACAGAGGCATAATACATGAAGTAGTATCTCCCTACACTCCACAACACAACGGGCTGGCTGAATGGAGAAATAGAGTGCTGCTCGACATGACTTGGTGTATGTTAAAATACAAGAAATTACCAGACTGCTTATGGGGAGAAGCTGTCTCCACAGCAACGTATCTTTTGAACAGAAGTCCAACAAAAGCTTTGGAGAATTGCACACCAGAGGAGGCTTGGTCAGGTATTAAACCTACTGTTAAACATCTAAAGATTTGTGGCTCAGTATGTTACAGGCACATCCCAGACGCGAAGAGGAAGAAATTAGATGATAGAAGCGAGACTTTTATCTTCATAGGATATCATTCTACGGGTGCATACAGGTTATACAGTCTGGAGAGTAGACAAATTGTGATAAGTAGAGATGTTATCGTGGATGAGAGAGCCACATTTGATTGGAAGAAAGCTGAAGTAAATCAGAAATGTGAGATTGGAATGCATGAGAAGTCTGTAACTACTTCAAGCTGGCTGGAACATAGAACCTCTGCTGATAAACAAGCTGAGTTATGTGATGATACTGATAACAGAAGATCTCAGAGGACGAGATTTCCTTCATCCAGATTAGCTTATTATGAAGTGTTTGTTGACAACGATGTAGCTGACCCTGGAGATCAAGCACACCTTGTGTTTCTTGCTGATGCAGAAATAATCTCCTGGAAGCAAGCACTTGTTGTAAAAGAATGGAGAGAAGCCATGATTGATGAGCTAAAGGCTATTGAGAAAAATCGAACTTGGGAATTAGTAGAGTTACCTCAACATAAACAGGCAATTGACATCAAGTGGGTTTTCAAGACCAAGTATAAGCCAAATGGTGAAATTGCTAAACACAAAGCGAGACTCGTTGCGAAGGGATTTCTACAGAAGCCGGGAATAGATTTCACTGAAGTGTTTGCTCCAGTCGCAAGGTTGGAAACAGTGAGACTGATAGTAGCTCTTGCAAACCTTAGAAGCTGGGAAATACATCAACTAGATGTTAAATCAGCCTTTTTGAACGGTCCTCTGAAGGAAGAAGGTTATGTCAGACAACCACCTGGTTTCGAAAGGACAGGTGAAGAACACAAGGTCTACAGGCTGAACAAAGCATTGTATGGATTAAGGCAAGCACCACGAGCCTGGAATGATCACATTAACAAGTTGCTTCTGAAAATTGGTTGTGTGAAGTGTTCGGTGGAATCTAGAGTTTACATAAAATCTGCAGCACAGCAACATGTTCTGGTAGTGTGTTTATACGTTGATGATATGCTCGTAACTGGAAACTCTAAGACAGATATTGAAGAATTCAAAAGAAGGATGAGAGCAGAATATGATATGAGTGATCTTGGAAAACTTAACTACTTTCTGGGTCTGGAGTTTACTGAAACTACAAGTGGAGTCTTCCTACACCAGAAGAAGTTCATTAGTGAAGTCCTGAAGCGTTTCAACATGACCGAGTGTAACAGCACTACTATCCCAGTTACTGCTAACCTGAAGTTGACAAAACAACTTGAGGAGAAAAGTTTGGATGCTTCGCTATACAAACAGATCATTGGATCTTTGAGATATATCTGCAACAGCAGACCGGATATAAGTTATGGGGTTGGATTACTGAGCAGGTTCATGAATGAACCTAGAAAATCTCATATGTCAGCAGCGAAACATGTTCTAAGGTACCTAAAAGGAACGATCGATTATGGTATTCTATTTTCAAAAGCAAAGAGCAACTTGGAGAGTACTCTGGAAGTCTGGAGTGATTCTGACTGAAGTGGAGATCAGGATGATAGAAGAAGCACCTTCGGATACATCTTCAAATATGCGGGAGCACCCATCTCATGGTGTTCGAAAAAGCAGAACGTGGTAGCACTCTCTTCGTGTGAAGCAGAGTACATAGCCGCGGCAGAAACGACATGCCAGTGCGTATGGTTGGAAGAACTTCTCATGGACTTAAAGCTTGATTACAGGCAACCGGTTCAGTTGACGGTGGACAACAAGTCCGCAATCAGTCTGTCGAAGAACCCAGTGTTCCACGGAAGGAGCAAACATATCAGCACAAAGTTCCACTTTCTGAGAGATTTAGTGAACCAAGGAAAAATTGAACTGGTGCACTGCTCGACTGAAGCACAAACTGTTGATATCTTTACAAAGGCCCTTAGGCAAACTAGATTCGAGAAACTTAGAGAAATGTTAAATGTTAAGTCTCTCAGTAGTTTAGTTTAGGGGGGCGTGTTATTGTAAACTAAAAGCAACCGCCCCAACTGACGAGCGTTAGTTATTGTGCGCTCGTTGGACCGCTTATATACTCTTTTACTATTTCATCTTTCAGTTAGTTTTTGAATAATACAATTTACCTTTCATTCTAATATTGCTTTCTGCTCGCTCTCTCTCTCACATCCTCTGCACCATTTTCATCTCGCATGCCCTGCGTCCGCCAACGTCAACAAGATTGATTTTAATTTAAAGTATTAATGTTAATGATAAAAGATAACCTTTTTATGTGTTTGATTATCATATAGTGGAAAAATTGGAAAAGAGAGTAAACAAAAGAAAAAATAAAATTTAAATTTCTTCATTTTATGATGATAAAATATAAGAATAAAAATGAGAAAAAAAAGAGAAGATAATGAATTTTGTTAGAAAGGATGTTCTTTATTCAGCTTTGAAAAAAAAAAGTTTATATAGAATAACAAAAAAAATTGTCGAGATAGAGATACATACACAATTTTTTTCCTCAAAAGATAATAGACCTAAAAAGATAATATGTTTAAATAATAAATGGAAAAAAATACTAATAAAACCTTTAGCAAAATCACTTTAAGACACTTTAAATAAAATAACTGAAAATAGAAAGACTAGAATTGTCTCATCCTACTTGTAAAAATTTCTGTAGAAGATCTATCCTTCAATATATTCAATTATAAATGAGAATTGGGACATCCATCACCTTCAATGGAAATAGAATAACTGTTATATTAATAGTGTGATCGGCCATCAAATAATTAAAAAATATATATATATATATATATATATGAAATGATTATACCTTGTTGGCTATGGAGTAAAACATTGAGAATAACAAACTACAAAATTAATAATAGTAGGTTTTACCAACATCCTAAAAGAATGGTGCGTTACTATCTATATTAGTACCAATTTGTTCTATACAGTGACTTGTGTAAAATTTGAAGAAAAAACCAAACAATAGTGATAATAATAGAAACCTTAGTCAATAACTGAAAAATGATAAATAATGATTCAATTTGGTAACGGAAAAGTGTTGTCTCTATCCATGACTGGTTTTTACGAAATTTTAGTAATAAAAAATACGTCATCAAATTCATTATAATAATTAGTAATTAAAATTGATCATTTAATTAGTTCTTAATATGGGTCTTTAAATTAGTCAATAGTTTTGGTTTCTGGATCAACCACTGATTTTGGTCTTTGAATCAGTCATTAAATCAATTATGTAGGGTGTAAAAGTCAAGAGGAATCTATAGAAAAGATGAACATTGAAAAAATAAATACAAGCAACTGATAAAAAAATAAATAAAAATATCTAAAGGAAAATCTACAAAAGAAAAGCTAAAAAGAGTTGAAAGACATTCAAAAAAGCAAGATAATCTCTAAATTTTATATATTAAAGAATATTTTAAGAAAATTAAAAATAATTCTATAATAACCTAAAATTACAAGAATGAATTATTAGAAACATGAAGAAACAAATTCCCTACTTTTATATGTTATTTTTAAGCAAATGTATTGGTTGTATTTATTTTTACATATCCCTTTTAATTATATAGATTCGATGGTTATAACTATTTCACATATTTCTTTTATATGTTTAAACAAAATTTAGATGGTCAGAAGATATGTGAAGCTTTTATAACTTTCACATGTCATTTTCAAGTGTATATAAAATTTGTAATTACTTCACATGTCTTTTTTTTTTCTTTATGAAACATCTATATGACTTATGTAATTATCTCTGTTCGATTCTCCCAAAATCAAGAAACTATCCATTTATTTCACCTAAAATCAAGGAAGGAACCATGTGCTAATTTATCTTTGGAATTAGTGTTAAACATAGGATTAGTGAAGTGTAATTGTTGTTTTAATTAGTCTTATGTCCACACTTAGTATTTCTTTCTTTTAAACACATGGTTGATGGCTCTTCATGCTCTTAGGTTATGACATTCCTTGTAAAAAATAAATTTTAAACCTCTTGTAAAAATTACTTTTGAAGATTGAATGAAACCACATTTGTGACACAATTTAAAGTCTTAAAAGTGTTTTATTATTATTGTGGTTATTTCTTAGGAAAGTTTTTTCAAGTGATGACCCACTTTTTTCAAGTTATTTCAACCTATTCCTATATTTCTTCATTGTTTTTTAGCGTCAAATTGAATCTGTAAATAATAAGTCAACTCACAAAAATTATATATTAAAAACTTTTGAAATTTTTAGAAAATTGTGTTTAATGAAGTGAAGAGGAACACAAATTTTCAATGTGATAGCCGATACGTCAAAACACTAATATAAAAAGTTTTCAATATGATAGACGATACGTCAAAACATCAGTCTAAAAAGTTTTTAAAATCTCTCATTCTATTGTTAGTGTAGTTTAAATAAGATGCAATTCTAGGTAGTCTTAGGAGAGAAGTACTTATACAAGATATTTTTATATTGGTTTATTTGTTTGGATAAAAAATATCTTGTATATTTTTAGTTCCACTTAGCTTGGGGTGGATAAAAAATTTGTTTGGATCAATTACAATATAGAAATTTATTTGATTCAACATGCCACAAGGTCATATGATTCAAAAATTTCTTTAATACTTTTCAGGTAATTCCAAAACCATTATGTTTGTTCATTATTAAAGAAGACATGAATGTATAATTAATGTCCAGCTACTATCTTTTTTGTGTCAAAAGAAAAAGACTCGTCAAGCCAACTATTGTGTTATACTAAATAAGCCGAAGGCACTCATTTCACACTTTGATGCTAAGATCCATTTGCGTCTTCGATTTTACAAGGAATTAATGAATGATGTGCTACTTCAGCGAGGGACTTTAATTACATGTTATTACTAGTTTTTACATCTAAATGCTGAGGACAGTGTCTCATCTTTTAATCTTTCATATTATTAAATTGCAATATTAGTATATATTTTTAATATTTTATATATTTGATGAAATACCTACTTTATTTCTTTTTGAAAAAAATATAGATTTAAGTTTAAAATTAGCTTTATATCAAATCTATTTGTTTTCAGAAAATATGGATTTTGAA
Organism: Vigna angularis; assembly: GCF_016808095.1. Classification (NCBI taxonomy): domain Eukaryota; kingdom Viridiplantae; phylum Streptophyta; class Magnoliopsida; order Fabales; family Fabaceae; genus Vigna; species Vigna angularis. Next base: position 10,106,914 of record NC_068973.1, on the reverse strand, counting down.
ATCCAATTCAGAACATTTTTTTTAAGAAAATGGATTTGGATTTAAAATATAATCTAAATATTAATTATTTTTATATATAAAAAAAGAATTTGGACTTAAAATATGATACAAATATATGGATTTAAAATAGAATACAAATATTTGGATTTGGACTGCATTTGGATTAAATTTTCTAAAATTTACGCTATCACTACGAAGTTATAACACAATATTATTTGAAACATAATTATTCTTTTGTTAAATAACTCAAGTATTGTATGAATAATCAATCACTGTCGACTAACAATCTATAATATTTTTGGGAATACAACTACTTCTGAGTAAACAACTCAAACAATATTTGAGAAACAATCATTCTTAACTAACACTTTAATATTTTTTAGAATGAAACCACTTCTAGATAAAAGAAGTTTTACAAAGAAAAAGTGTAAGGAGTTGTGGTGTTGGTGTGTTGGTTCGTGGTGGTTCATGACAGCACCGTGCTTTGCGATAGTGTCGCAGAGGTCTCTCTCTTCTATGGTGGTGATGGCGATGCTCAAGTGCTACTTCGACTGGTTTTCTAGCGTCGTTCGCTTGGATCGTGAGGAGCTTTTCTGGTCTAATTTTACTTTTTTAGGTGACACACGCAGTGGTGTTCATGATTGCTCGCAGTTTCAGATCTTTAATGAAGAGAGACACAATTTACAATTATGTGTGGTTTTGCATCTTATAAGTTCAATCTGTGTTGCGATAGAGATGCTCATGTTTGTTGGTGTGCGATGCATGTTCAGTAGTGGTGTTTCGTTGTGGCGGACCTTAAAAAATTCCTTCTTCGACGAGGCAAGATGGAGGTCTGATAATTTTGGCTGGTGAGAGATTTTTCTATACTAGTTCTATCTTCAATCAGTATAAAAAGTGACACTTTTTATACCAATTCTGAAACTAGTATAAAAAGTCAATACTTTCTATATCTGTTACTTCTATACTGGTTCTAGAACTGGTATAAAAAATCTTTTTTAACAGATATAGAAAGATTTTTCTGCACTAGTGAAGGTTTATACATTCTTCTAGTTTTTGTTAAAATAAACATAAAGAATGTTTTTGTTCAACTTAGGATACGTAAAGCTTTAAGTAACAATACCATTAAAGGTTTGTTTCACAAACAATTTTGAAAATTGTGCAAACATATATTAACATGTGAAAATGGTAACTTTTCAAAGTTGCACATCATCATTACTATGATAGTTGATAATCAGAGAGTCCTATATCATTTTAGTAGTCTTCAAATTACAAACCTTTTTTATACTCATTTTTTATAAGTAAAAAATAAGAGTGCATATTACTTTATGCATCTGGTTGAGCTTTTCCTCATCACAATCCTCTTCAGGGGATGAGATTTTTATATCACCACGAGTGATGATTTGTCACAACTAATAATGCATGGGATTTATATATATCTCCATTGTAAGAGGAAAAATAAATATCTAGAAAGATGGTAGAGACATGGAGGTCATTGATTAAAATAAGAAAGGATGAGTTATACAAAAGTGAAGGGTGACACAGATGATTAAATCTTATTGTTATAGGTTGGTGGTCATATTTCGTTTCTTGCTATGTGCATAATACATGTTCTAGTTCATTATTATTTTATCCTCGGATACTCGTACTCGCGAATGTTTTTTCCATCCCTACATGTAATGTGTATTTATGTTTGTAATAATTGTTGTGAATGGGGTTGACAAGATAAATGTGATAGTCTGTTTGGTTTGAGATGTATGTTTGAAACTTGGGGTAGTGAGTTCAAGTCTTGAAAAAAGAAAATATATTTCTTTTTTTGTCGTTAGTAAAAATTAATATAATGTTATTTAATATTATTTGTATGTTTCATGTTGTTCGATGGTATGCAATGTTTGTTGGCTTATTATTTTTATATATTGTCATGCTAAGATACTATGCAGGTTATGGAAAGAGGTCTAGGTAAGTACTAAGTTATTTTTCATCTTTTTTATACAAAGTATTCATGCATTGAGTGATAAGATGATTTAGTTGTGTTGTATGCTTAAACTGGGCTTTTTTTTTCACTAGGAACCAAACTATTTTCATTGAACTACATTGAGTTTCACTTGGTCATGATGTTTTACATTAAAATTATGAGGTTATTTCATTGGATGTGTTGCCTTAGTACTGCATCGTGTTGTTCCACATGATTATAGACTATTTGGTAGTGTTGTCATACTGCTTTAATATTTTTCCATGTTGTTTTTGGTTTTGTGTTGAGTGGTTTAACATGTTGTCATGATGATTTGTTCATGTGCTAAGTTTTTTAACTTGTTGTCAAGAGGTTTTTATGCACTATCAAGTTATTTTACATGATTCTGGACTATTTAACTTTGTTAATGATTCTATCTTAATGTTACCGAGTTGCTATAATAGGATTATGGATTGTTTTTGTTTGCCATGTTGTTCTTGGGTTGTTCTGTATTGGTTTTAATTTCTATTATAATGTTTGAAGCATGAGTAATGTATTTAAAATTGCTATTATGATGTTGAAAGCATGTGTCGAGTTTTTTACGTGTAACTATGATGTTTTAAGACTATGTCGAGTTGTTTTACTTGATTCTAGGTGGTTTAGACATGTTGTGGTGCTTGGCTGGCTAGGGTTGCTGGTTGGCCGAGCTATGTTGGTCGGGTTGGGTTGTCCGAGCTGTGTTGGTTGGGCTGGTTGAGATGTGTTGGTCGGGCAGTTAGAGCTAGGTTGTTTGGCCGAGTTTGGTTGTTGGGTCGAGCTGACCGAGCTAGGTTGTGTGGCCGAGTTGTGTTGTTTGGTTAGGCTGGCCAGGCTTTTTGACTGAGATGTTTAGGGACCTTGGTTTTGTGATTTTGGAACTAGGTCTATGGGTTTTATTGGTCAGCCTAGGGATTTTTTTATACTGGTTACGCTATTAGTGATGTTGATCGAGTTGTTTGTATTGTTGGTCGAGTTATTTGTGATGTTGGTCATGTTATGTTGTTTCATTGTTGAGTTGTGTGGTTGATTATTGTGTTATGTTTAGACATGGGTGGGTTGCTTCTTACTGGTTGCTTAGTGATGTGACGACTCATCAGTCTGGTTGGTGTTGGAAGGCGGAGTTGCGTGTTATGCTTGTTGTTGTGTGGCAGATGTTTGTCTAGTGTGAGGCTGGAAGATGTGTGTGGTTGCTATGTCTTCTCTCCGAAACTTGTAAAGTGGAGTTTTGTTCCTCTCACTTGTGTGAGACAGTGAAAATGAGTCATTTTCGCCTATGTGAGGTAGTGGAGAAGGGAGAATATGGTTTTGTTCCTTTCGCTTGTGTGAGGCAATGAACAAGGGTCATTTTTACTTGTGTGAGGGTAGTGGAAAAGGGAAATTATGGTGTTGTTCCTTTCGCCTATGTGAGATAGTGGAAAATGGGTCATTTTTTGCCTGTGTGATACAATGGAAAAGGGGATGTTATGATGTTGCTACTTCGCCTTGTGAGACATGGGAAATGGATACTTGGTGTATTGGTAGGTTAAGGGAGAAGTACATATTGTTGATATTGCTTGGTGGTAATGTGTTTTTATGTAATGAGAATGTGGTTGACTGTTTAGATTGGATATGATGTTTTGAGTTGTGTGAGTGAGTATGATTGTTGGTTATTATCTTGTATTCTTTGGTTAGCTCACTCTTATTTGTTTGTGTTTGTACGATGATTATATAACTCGTGTTGTTATATGAGAACAAAAGATATTATAGATGAAGTTACTAAGACCTAGAGCGAGGAGATGCATGAAAAAATCATGAGACTTTTCAAAATGTTTCGAAACAATGATTAATTTAGTTTGTAATTTTTATCAACGATTTGTAATTGAAATAATGTTTATTTCTGTTTTAATTTCGAGAAGTTAAGTAAATGAAGGTTTTTTCTATTTTCTAATTTACGATGATATCAAAGTTATATTTTCTTAGATAATAATATGTTAGAACGTACATATTATATCCTGAATGGGATGTTGCGTCTACACGTAATATGGAAAACCTTCTCCAGGATTGAAAAGAATAACTTCTTCAACATTGAGAAGTTGTTCATACTTGTCATCATATTAGATATTTTCCTCTATATACACGGTAAAGTGCTCAATTTTTTGAAAAAATTAAACTCTAATATCAACGATGTTTAATAAATCTATACGATAAAAATTGAAAATTGATACATATTTAATTATACCTTAAATATTAATAAAATTTAAATAAAATTAAATTTTTTATAGATTATCGTTGAAGCTATTAAATTACCAAATAGTATTAATTATAATTTTTTATTATATTAAAAACAAAACATATCAATATTCACAACAGATTTACTAACAAAATTTAACACTCCAAAATTTTCGAAGAACCGTATCATGAATTCAAGTCTGCTGACAAAACATCAGTAGTATTTATGGAGGGCTAGCCAATAGAAAAATGTAATCGAGATACATACAAAGGGCTGATTTTGTCATATCACCGACACCAAATGGAAAGTCAAAGACAAATGAGACACAAAAAACGCGGTTTCATTTTCATTTTCCAATGTTCATGCACACATCCAATACAGCTGTGATCATCAATAATATCAATTATATATTCTAATCTAAGGAACCTTTATACTTTTTTATTCATCATAAATGAAGTGTAAATTAATGTAGATCTATGCCACAGGCTTCACATTTTACTTGTCGTAATCTTAGATCCTCAGATGTCAAACAAAAAAATAAACATCCTCTTCTTCCTATGTATTTGTGAACTCAAGTTTTAGTTTTTGTTTTGGTTCCAAGACTTTTGCCCTCTACTCTTGTGCTTCTTCTGGGAAGCTTCTTGGCTGCACCTGTCCTACGGATCCCTAAGAAAAGACCAGGTTTCTAAATTTAGATAGTGTCTAGAGATATCATTGGTATTGGATAAGTTTCTAGAAATGGAAAGTTCCAAGAACAACAGAGTGGAGAAAAGAGGGTACGAGCTAGTTGATGAGGCTGACGATTCACAGCACCATCTTACACATCCAAAGAAACCAAAACTACCCGGTTTAGCCAGGTATATTCAATTTTACTAATCTTTGATCGCTCATCATTAGTTGCATTCTTTTAATTAGGTTATTTTGCTTCAAACTCCTCTTTCCTGTTTGAATTAATTTCCATTTGGGTGCTATCCTTAAGACTTTTACTAGATCTTCGATAACATGACATCAGTTCGAAGATTAATGTTTTGTTCCTCTTAATTGTGAAACTAATTAATGTAAGATTTGTCACTGGGACTTTGAGAGGAATATCAAACTCTTTTATTGGAAGTGAAGATGATATTGGATATAGCATTTTAGTGTTTTCGACTAATTTGAGTGTTTCCAACCAATGAATTTCCCAATCTGTTTCTCAATGCTGGTTATCTTCGATTTGCCGTATGTTAGTTGGTAGTTACTTTTTGTGCCTTTAAATATAAATTAAGTGACACTCAAACCAATATATTACTCGAATCGTGTTTAGTGTGATTGTGGAAGCATTAAAGGTTGACAGTCTGCAGAGATTATGCTCATCTTTGGAACCTCTTCTCAGAAAAATTGTGAGTTACTTTTTGCTTTCTTTATATTGTATACAGCACAATTTTAACGTTTCTTTCTTTTTACCTGCAATGATGAAGCACTTTTCTGTATAATAGTGGAGCCAGTGATTGCTCGATCCTTGAGCACTTCTTCAATGAAGAAGTGACAATAAAGTAGTGGGTGATATATAATTTAGTTGCACTCTTTGATTTCGATTTCTATGTGTGAAAAAGAAAAGAAAAAGATATCATGATATGTAAAATATAAAATGTTTATTTACAACCCTATTAATGGTTTTGTTAGAGATTGATATTTCAATAGTATGTTACTTTCATTTAGAAGAAAGCTAGAGGTACCTGAATTAGTAAAGATCCTATTAATCAAGATATATAAATGTGTTATAAGGTTAATATGTTAATCCTTCAAACACCATGACCTTGTAGGTCAGTGAAGAAGTGGAGCGTGCTTTGGCAAAATTGGGCCATGATAAATTGGCTGAAAGGTGTGTTTCCCTGTGAAATTGGATTTTGGAAAGTCTTGATTTCCAGTTATAAATGTATGTTTAGCACGATACTGATAGCTGAGGACTGATATTCAATTGAATAATATCATACCTTATCAATGATTTTATCAATTACGTTTTGATTGTCAGATCTCAGCCACCAAGATTAGAAGGACCTGTGGCGAAGAATCTGCAGCTTCAGTTCAGAACAAGAATGCCGCCTCATTTGTTCACTGGGGGAAAGGTTGAGGGAGAGCAAGGATCTGCAATCCATGTTGTGTTAATGGATCCCAACACTGGCAGTGTGGTTCGTGTTGGACCAGAATCTGTTGCTAAATTGAATGTGGTGGTACTTGAAGGTGACTTCAATGAGGAAGTGGATGATGATTGGACAAAAGATCACTTTGAAGGCCATGAAGTAAAGGAGCGTGATGGGAAAAGGCCACTTCTAACTGGAGATTTGCAGGTTAGTCTGAAGGAAGGGGTAGGAACCTTAGGTGAGCTTACTTTTACTGACAATTCTAGCTGGATAAGAAGCAGAAAATTCCGGCTTGGTGTTAAGGTGGCTCCTGGTTATTGTGAGGAGATTCGTATTCGCGAGGGAAAGACCGAAGCCTTTGCTGTTAAAGATCACAGAGGAGAATGTAAGTTTTCTAATACTTCATATTTTTAGCTTATGACTATTCAAACTTTTATGTTTTTGCCAGATAACATGTTCATGGATGTTAACCTTCTGTATCCAACTAAATACATAATGAACATAGAACTTTTGTCTCTGTACAGTCTGTTTGTTTCCTTGCATAGTTTGTCAAGGCAACAATGTTTTCAGCAACTAAACAAATTGTTTTCTTCAACTTGCAGTATACAAGAAACATTATCCACCTGCTCTGAATGATGAAGTTTGGAGATTGGATCGTATAGCTAAGGATGGGGCACTTCACAAAAAGTTGATTCAAGCAAAAATAGTAACTGTAGAAGATTTCCTACGACTTCTTGTCCGCGAGCCACAGAAGTTAAGAAGTGTAAGAACTCAATATAACTATTGCAAAAGCATCCATATCATTGTTCTCTAATCCAAAAGTACTCATTCCTACAAACTTCACAATTTTCCATCTTTGATGCAGATACTTGGTAGCGGAATGTCCAATAGAATGTGGGAGAATACTGTGGAGCATGCCAAGACATGTGTCTTGGGTGGCAAGCTCTTTGTTTACTACACCGACGAAACTGATACTGCAGGCATTGTATTCGATCATATATACCAGCTGAGAGGCCTCATTGCAGATGGCCAATTCTTCTCTTTGGAATCACTTACTCCAAATCAGAAGGTTAATTTTACGATAACTGAAAACAGAATTTGTAGTATGTGATTGACATGTCTTCCAAACTACATTAGCTAATTTATTCAGAGTTTGATTTACAGATGTCTGTGGATTCCCTGGTGAAGAAAGCATATGACAATTGGGACCAAGTTGTAGAATATGATGGAAAAGTTTTAAATTCGCTAACTAATTCAAAAAAGGGATCAAGAGCTTTGGCCACTCAGATAATGAACAATAACAGTTTCCCAGAGCAACAGTATTCCTCAGCAAAGAACAAGGTGTCATATGTGTCCTCTGAACCAAATCAACAGTCGCAGATAACAAATAACTACTCAGCCAGTCCCGGTTTGACTGACTATCTATTCGGGAGATCTGACAGTCAGATGGTAGGCACATCTTTAACTGACTCTGAGATATCGTTGAATGGCAGCATGAACTACATAACAGATGAAAATCATGAAAATGCTGGCACTTATTTCGCTGGAGATTGGTCCCGGCCAAGAAGTGGACAAGGGTTGGAAGACATTGTGGCAGAAGAACTCCGTCTGAGGAGTTCAGAGATGTTGGAGAGTGATGATATGCAGAGGTTACTTAAGACAATCAATGCTGGAGTGAACATGTCAGGGAATGTTGGTCATTCTAATGAGGGTTGTTACGCCTATAGCCTTCAGTATGAGCCTCAGATGTATCATTCATTCGGTGAGGATCAGGGGAAGCCTTCGGGAAAAGCTGTAGTGGGGTGGCTTAAGCTCAAAGCTGCTTTAAGGTGGGGCATATTTATCAGAAAAAAAGCTGCAGAAAGGAGAGCACAGCTCACTGAGTTGAATTGAGTTATAAATATGCTTCAAACTGCAACATTTTCAACTCATTTTCCATCTGACAGACAATTTCTAGCTGATATTGCTTTTCGAATGTGACAAATTACAATGCATAGAACAATTTCAAAAAAAACACAAAGGTTAAATAGGTTGTACAGATGTGGCATTCAAGGTTTGAATAGCAGTGACAAATAATTGGAAAACGCAACCTCAGACTTGCTTCAGCTTGTGAGATTATAGACATCAGGCAGCACTGTCATGTAACAGGCTCTCTTATTGTGGCATTTTATTTTTCTATTTTTGTTGTGTAATTTAGTTATGAATTCATTTTCATTTCTTACTTTTTCATTATCTGATCAAGAGTCTGTATCTAATGGTTCTTGTTTTTTCATTATTTTCTGATAATGTACCATGACTTGTTTGTGAGCACTTACCACATGTAATAAAATGAATTCTTCTGAAGAATATTAGACAATTTATGTTCAAAAGATGAAAATGTCATCAATCTCTTAGAAATGAGAATGATTTTTTTTTCGAAAGATTCACATTCAATTAATTTGTTTTAGTAAAAAAAAGTTGAATTGGTAGTTCGACTTATATATTCTTCAAATTTCAAATTTAAGTAACTGTTGTGATCAGAGCAACGAATAGAAAACTTGAAAGTATAAATTAATATTTATATTGATAATTATCATTGGTTTATGTCTGAAGAGTAATATTGATCACGTAGAGGATGTTAGTACTAAAATGTATATATTTTTAAATATATTATAATATATTATTTTCTAATATTTGTTGTAGTATTTTACTGTTTATTGGAACTTTATATCAATCTAAATTTGATTTTCTTTTAACATAATGCTACTTTGTATTAATTTTTTTATGTGAATATTTTGAAAATTAATACTGCATAATTACTTATATAGAGCAAAATCTGTATCTGATTTTAGTTAATGACAACAATATTAGACTTCCATTATTAAAATGAACATCTACTTTTCAATTTTCAAATAATTATATTTATGCATATTTATAGTATTTTTTAGGATAATTCATTGCGTTCAATTTTAAAATATCGTTATATAAATGACCAAAGTTTTATATTTTATTGTGGTTTCAGTATCATTTAACTGGTTGTTGGTGGTTAAATTACTTCACAAATCATTGCACTCATGTAGCAAACGAAGAAATGAAAAAAAAAATAATGACAAATTCCTTTACAAATTGGAAAAATATAATAATTTCTTAATTTATGTAAAATAAACAACAAATCACGTGAATATGATATTCAAGTTTTTTATTCACTTTTCATATGTCCTGATTCATGTGATTTTGTAGTTTACAATTTTTCTACTCAACCTTGTATAGTAAAATAGTGCAAAAATTAAGAGAAAAATATCATTATTTTTCAAAAATAAGAGAACATGTAAACAAAAAATACTGCGTAGACCCACAGTTAATAACAAAAAACTAACACATTCAGATGTGAGATAAATTTGCATCATAATTGTAAATATATATTTTATAAACAAATGAGTTAATAATTAAAGATACATACCGTGTAGTAATTATAATAATTATTTAACATTTCAACTATAAAATTCAAAATTGCCAGAGAATTTGAAGCTTTAAATTTTTAAATAATTGTATTTATAATATTCATTTATGAAAATCGATTTTTATGATGTCAAATTCAAATATATTTATGTTAATAGTGATGATCTTTATATTAAGTACCGTATATAACATTTGAAATAATGATTGTTAAAATTAAAAATATAAAGCAAATTTTAAATTTTAAAATATAAACTTAAAAAATTGACTTAAAAATTTATGACAGTAAAAGAACTAGATAAAATTACATAAAGATTCAACATTTAACATAATTTAAAATTATCTAAAATTGGTTCTAAATACAAATTATATTATGTCTATCATAAAAATTATAGAAATTTTGTAATATTTTTTTGTAGGTGAGTGATAAGATTTGTATTTCCTTACTTTATAAAGTTAATCTTGTAAGTTTTAAATTCATTTTCGTTGAAATTGAAAGTGTTATTATCTATTTAGAGTTTTTAATGTCGGTATGAGATTAAGATACTTTAAGTAATTAATATACTTGTGAAATCTATAAGAGTGATCTTTATACAGTTTGTAAATCAGGAATAATTAATATACTTAGTTATAACTCTTTAATTATTAGTGGAAATCCTAATATAACTTTAAAATCCGAAAAAAATCCTACAACAAAATATAAATTAACTTTAAAAAAATCCGAAAACTAATCACTGAATTATTTTACATCAAAAATAATTTTTTAATCTTTAAAAAAAGTGGTACACTATTAAGAATCTTGTTAAAGGAAAAGAAGTTTGCCAAAATAAATGCACAAATGATCAAAATATTTGAATATAGTTAAACATTAGTGCAAATTGTAATCTTACATATACCCTTTTATATATATATATATATATATATATATATATATATATATATATATATATATATATATATATATATATATATTATTTTTCAGGCATCACGTTTTATCATCTCAACCTAATAAAACAGTATGATGATGTAACACCCCAAAATATAAAACATCTCACACCCAATTTATTTCATTAATAAAGAAAACATCATACAATATTACAATCCTCCATTTAGGAGTAACATAGTTCACACTGGAAATACATTATATTTTCACACATAAATAAAACACTCTTAATTTTATTTTATTTTTTCTCTTAAAATATTCTTCAATTTTCTGCTGCTTCCTTCTTCACTTGAATTGGTTCAGACGTCGTTCCCTCATCTGCTCCTGTATAAAAAAAACATTATATGATCATCGCAAAAAGATTTTCCCGGCACAAACAAACAAGTAAGGGTGAGCTACCATGCAAAGTTCAAAGAAAAGCATGACACTATTATTATACGTAATACATTCACCATAAATTCTAGTAAGATGCAATTATCATACTAGACTCTATTATCCGGATATAATGTTGATGGAAGTCTCGGGTGATCATGCACTTGTGGTGATTTCAACAACAAAAATTTTGGCCAAATATAATATATCATATCACCCACAAGGTTAATCCATTAATGTCTATAAACATAGACTAGGACCTCCTACTACTCTCTCTCACCACATAACACATCCTTCTCTAATTGAGACTGGAAGATTATTAGAGTTTTAGGATCACCACCAACAACAGGACCCTCAACATCAACATATACACTAATACCATGCCAATTTAAAGTCTCTCCATGAGACTCATACTATATTTCAAATGAATAATTTCCTATCAAACATCACAATAAACATTCATAATAGAATTCATACAAGATAATTATAAACAATTAACAATAATAAAATATTATTATAAATGGTCATATAAGAATACAATATTTGACAATCATAAAAATAATCTTAATATAAAAATTCATGGGGAAACAAGAAGTTGAATCTGGCAGAGCCGGTTAGACAACTTCTAATCCATCCAAAAATACAATATAATTAAATAACAAGAACAATAACATGTCTGGGGAAATAAGAAGTTGAAGCTGGCAGAGCCGGTTAGACAACTTCTAATCCTTCCAAAAATACAATAAAATAAATAAGTAAAGCAATAAATAGTTTGGGGAAACAAGAAGTTGAATCTGGCAGAGCCGGTTAGACAACTTCTAATCCTTCCAAAAATGCAATAAAATAAATAAGTAAAGAAATAAAAAGTTTGGGGAAACAAGAAATTGAATCTGGCAGAGCCGGTTAGACAATTTCTAATCCTTCCAAAATACAATAAAAATAAATAAGGAAAACAATAAAATGTTTGGGGAAACAAGAAATTGAATTTGGCAGAGCTGGTTAGACAATTTCTAATCCTTCCAAAATACAAAAATAAACAACTAATAACATACAAATGGCATAACATAATCAACATCACATTTTACAACTATCACACTTGGATATCAACACAAAAGCATATTCTCATTTAAAATTCAAGATCATACAGAAACAAAATACTCCATATTCAAGATTTAAGATCAGACAAAAGAAAAATATAGCATATTCAAGACTCAAGATAATACAAAAGGAATTACTCAAAGTTAGCTCCCCTTACCTCTATTCCAGACTTAGTTTCCTCTTCTCAAATCGGTCTCCGGAAACTTCCAGAATTTCCCCTCTTCAACTAGAATTTCCTCAAACTCTCTTCTCTCACAATTTCTCTAGAATTTTGGTGCAAATCTTCAGCCTCCCCCCCTTGGCTATTTATAGCCAAAAAATTTTTACTATTCATTTTTACTATTCATTTTTACTATTCATTTTTACTATTCACTTTTACTATTCATTTTTACTATTCAAAAATTATTTTTTATTCACCATTCTTATCTCTGAATGATTAATTCTACGTGGAGTGTTCTCTTCCACAATTTATTTTAATATATTTTTTTTAACTATTCACTATTCACTATTTACTATTTACTATTTACTATTCATTTTTTTTAACTCTTAAAATAAATTCTCAAATTTTTAAACTCCTTCCTTTGAAATTATTATTATTGTTACCTATCATAAATTTTAATTTTTTTTTTCTTACCATACTTTTATTAACTTTATAAAAATAAAAAAAAAACAACTATTTATTAAATTTAAATATTTTACATGGGTCTTACATTCTCCCCAACAACAAAAATTTTCGACCTCGAAAATTCGACACTTCACAAAAAAAGATAGGGATAAGAATGTTTTACATCATCTTCTAATTCCCAGGTAGAGTCACCTGTTTTTCTATCCCAAACTACTCTCACTAAGTTGATAGTTTTCCCTCTAAGCTCTTTGGTTTTAGTGTCTTCTATACAAACAGGTTGCACTTCTACGGATAGATCCTCTCTGATTTGAATATCTTCCACTTCTAAAATGTGAGAAGGATCATGAACATATTTTCTTAGTTGAGAAACGTGAAATACTGAATGGAGTTTGGCTAACTGAGGAGGTAACGCCATCTCGTAAGCGACTGGCCCAATTCTTCTCAAAATTTGATATGGACCAATGAACTTAGGAGAAAGTTTCTTCGAACGAAGAGCCCTTCCTACTCCTGTAGTTGAAGTCACCCGCAAAAAGACATGATCTCCGACTGCAAACTCCAATGGTCTCCTTCTTTGATCCGCATAGGACTTTTGTCTACTCTGCGAAGCCGTCATTCTTTCTCGTATCAACTTTACTTTGTCTGTGGTCTGTTGTAGTAATTCAGGTCCTATCAGAGCCTTCTCACCGTCCTGGTACCAGCATAAAGGAGTTCGACATCGTCTTCCATACAGAGCCTCGTAAGGTGCCATTCCAATACTGGCATGAAAGCTATTGTTGTAAGTGAACTCCACCAAAGACAATACCTCATCCCAGACTCCCAAAGTGATCCAAAACACATGTCCTCAGCAAGTCCTCAAGTGATTGGATCGTTCTTTCAGATTGCCTATCGGTTTGGGGATGATACGCTGAACTCATTTGCAATCTACTGCCCATCTCACTCTGAAGTGTCTGCCAAAAGCGTGATGTGAACCGCGGATCTCTATCTGATATGATGCTAGAAGGAACACCGTGTAGTCTCACGATCTCCTTGATATACAGTTGTGCCAACTTTGCCATTGACATTCTCAAATTAATCGCCAAGAAATGAGCACTCTTGGTCAATCTATCTACAATCACCCAAATAGCATCATGTCCTTTGACTGTGCGTGGTAAATGGGTAACAAAGTCCATAGCTATGCTATCCCATTTCCACTCAGGTATCTCAAGTTGCTGCAATAGACCTCCAGGTCTCTGATGCTCTACCTTAGCCTTCTGACAGGTTAAACAAGAAGCAACAAATTGCGCTACATCCCTCTTCATACCAGACCACCAAAAAGACTCCTTGAGGTCTTGATACATTTTAGTCATGCCAGGATGCATGCTAAAACGACTCTTATGACCTTCCTCAAGGATTAATCTTATCAACTCTGAATTGCTAGGAACACAGACTCTGCCTCTGAACCTCAGAATGCCATCAGCTCCCAAGGTAAAATCTTTACCTGCTCAGTCCCAATCAAACTTGCTGACTTTTGAAGCTCAACATCTTTCAACTGCTCTACTTTGACACGCCTCAACAAGTCATTGGACACCACCAAATTACTGCATCTGATACTATCAGCTTCAAATTCCACCTGCAATCTCAAGTCTCTGAAGCTTTCTACCAACTCTAACTCTTTGACCATTAAGGCTGAAATATGCACTGACTTCCTGCTCAATGCATCAGCCACCACATTAGCTTTCCCTGGGTGATACAGGAGATCAAAATCAAAATCTTTAAGAAACTCCATCCATCTCCTTTGTCTCATATTAAGCTCCTTCTGATCAAAGAGATACTTTAGGCTCTTATGATCGCTGAATACTTGGAATTGAGCTCCAAAGAGATAGTGCCGCCAAATCTTCAAGGAAAATACCACTGCTGCCAATTCCAAATCATGAGTAGGATAGTTCTTCTCATGAATCTTTAATTGTCTTGAAGCGTATGCCACCACTTTTCTTTCTTGCATGAGTACACAACCTAATCCCTGATGAGAAGCATCACAATAAACTTCAAACTTTTTACTTGGTTCAGGGATTACCAAAATCGGTGCACTGGTCAGTTTCTGCTTCAGCTCCAAAAAACTCTTCTCACACTTATCCGTCCAGACAAAAGGTTGATCTTTGCGAGTTAGTTGTGTTAAAGGCACTACTATTCTAGAGAAATTCTCTATAAACCTTCTATAGTAGCCGACTAATCCCACAAAACTCCTTATTTCTGTTATGGTTTTCGGTTTTTCCCACTGCAGCACTGCTTCAACTTTTGTTGGATCCACCGCTATACCTTGAGCTGATATAACATGTCCTAAGAATTTGACTTCTTGCATCCAAAACTCGCATTTTGACATTTTTGCATACAATTTCTTCTCCCTCAAGATCCCAAGGACAGTCCTTAAGTGTTCAACATGTTCTTCTTGAGTCTTAGAATAGATAAGTATGTCATCTATAAAGACTATGACAAACTTATCAAGGAATGGTCGGAAGATTCTGTTCATGAAATCCATGAACAGGGCTGGAGCATTAGTTACACCGAACGACATAACTACATACTCGTAGTGTCCGTATCTGGATCTAAAAGCGGTCTTCTGTACATCTTCTGGCTTCACCAAAATTTGATGATATCCAGACCTGAGATCTATCTTTGGAAACACCTGAGCTCCATGCAACTGGTCCAGCAGATCATCAATCCTAGGTAGAGGATATTTGTTCTTGATGGTTAGCTTGTTCAACTGCCTGTAGTCGATACACAATCTAGAGCTTCCATCCTTCTTCTTTACCAACAGTACTGGTGCTCCCCAAGGTGACACACTTGGTCGAATAAATTGCTTCTCCAACAATTCTTCAATTTGCTTCTTCAATTCAATTAACTCCGCCAGAGCCATTCGATATGGGGCTACTGATACTGGTCCAGCTCCGGGTATTAAATCAATGGAGAATTCTATTTCTCGTTGAGGAGGCAATCCTGGTACTTCTTCTGGGAACACATCATTAAACTCATTAACTATAGGAACATCGAGATTTTGTTCATTTTTCTCGACTTCCACATGAGTCAAGATAACGAAACACGAAGATCCTTCTTTGATTTCCTTTAATACTTGTTGTACTGACAACAACTCCGCTTCTTCGGGATTAGGGAAAATCAACTCCTTTTTGCTACAATCAATAAGGATACGATTGGCAGATAACCAATCCATTCCTAAGATTACATCTAAACCTTGTAAGGGTAAAGATATAAGATGTACTTTGAACCTACGTCCTTCTATAACTATAGGACATTGAGGACACATCCTCGATGTTTTTATCAGTTTAGAGGCTGGTGCAGATACCATGAGATCATATTGTAACTCTCTCACGGGTAGGTTCAACTCTTGAATAAGAGTTTCAGACAAAAAGGAGTGTGTCGCTCCAGAATCAAATAGTACATTCAACTCTCTACCAGCTATCATACAACATCCAATGATGAGATTACCTGATTTTGCAGCTTCTGCTCCAGTTAAAGCATAGACCCTTCCAGTTGCTTGAGGCCTGTTGTCAGTCCTTCTCTGTTGAATCGGTTGTTGAGGTTGAGCTGTTCCGCTTTTAGAGGGACAGTTTCTAGCAAAATGTCCTTCTGCTCCGCAAAGGAAACATTTGTTGTGTGAAAGAAGTTGCGGACAAACGCTCTTCCGATGAGGTCCTCCGCAAACGAAACATCGAATTATTCTCTGCTGGTGTTGTTGTTGATGAGAATTCCTATGAGGCTGTGGTTTGTCATAAGGTCGATTCCTTACATGTTGTCCAACTCGTGACCCAGATGGTCCTCCCACCCTTTGTAACTTTTGTTGAACTTCCATCTCCCTCCTTAACCTTTCTGCAACTTTGGCATGTTCAACTAAAGCAGAAAACTCTTTAATAGCTACAGGGTTCAAGGCTAGTTGTATGTCTGCTCTCAATCCATTTTTAAATTTTCTACACCTCCACTCTTCATTTGATGGTTGGGTGTAAAAACGTCCCAACTGTTTGAACTTGTCTGCATACTCAGCCACCGATTTGTCACCTTGCACGAGTTTCAAGAATTCCACCTCTTTTGCATGTCTTACACTGTCCGGAAAGTACTCAGCGTAAAACTTATTTTTAAAAACTTCCCAGCTAATAATCTCACCACCTTCCTGTAATACTAGCTTCATGTTGTCCCACCAGTGTATTGCTTCCCCGAAAAGCTGATACTCGGAATATGCCAACCTAGTTTCTGATGAGCAATTTTTCGCATCAAAAATCTTTTCTATATTTCTTATCCATAGATCAGCCTCATCCGGACTTGTTCTCCCATTAAAAGTAGGTGGACGGTGTTGTAGAAAGTTTTCTAAGGTCCATTCCTGAATCCTTTGAGCTCCTACAGACGTGCCATTCACAGATAGTTGCCTTAAGGCTTCCACATGTTCTCTTTGACTGGCTTCAGAACTTAGCCTAGCCACTTCTAATTGTTGTAGAGCAGTTTCGTGCTGTTGCACTAAAGCAGCGCCCTGTTGTTGAAGAGCAGAGGCGATAGTCTCCAAAGCTCTTGCCAAGCTAGGCACATTAGAGGATTCACCGTTGGGTTGTCTACGAGCCATTTCTCTCTGTTCACACAGAGAATTATTGTTATTATGATTTATAATATGAGTTTGTAGGATAAATCCACAACTCTTAGGTCGTCTTAAGGACGAACCGCTCTGATACCACTAAATGTAACACCCCCAAAATATAAAACATCTCACACCCAATTTATTTCATTAATAAAGAAAACATCATACAATATCACAATCCTCCATTTAGGAGTAACATAGTTCACACTGCAAATACATTATATTTTCACACATAAATAAAACACTCTTAATTTTATTTTATTTTTTCTCTTAAAATATTCTTCAATTTTCTGCTGCTTCCTTCTTCACTTGAATTGGTTCAGACTTCGTTCCCTCATCTGCTCCCGTATAACAAAAACATTATACGATCATCGCAAAAAGATTTTCCCGGCACAAACAAACAAGTAAGGGTGAGCTACCATGCAAAGTTCAAAGAAAAGCATGACACTATTATTATACGTAATACATTCACCATAAATTCTAGTAAGATGCAATTATCATACTAGACTCTATTATCTGGATATAATGTTGATGGAAGTCTCGGGTGGTCATGCACTTGTGGTGATTTCAACAACAAAAATTTTGGCCAAATATAATATATCATATCACCCACAAGGTTAATCCATTAATGTCTATAAACATAGACTAGGACCTCCTACTACTCTCACCACATAACACATCCTTCTCTAATTGAGACTGGAAGATTATTAGAGTTTTAGGATCACCACCAACAACAGGACCCTCAACATCAACATATACACTAATATCATGCCAATTTAGAGTCTCTCCATGAGACTCATACTATATTTCAAATGAATAATTTCCTATCAAAAATTATTTTTTATTCACCATTCTTATCTCTGAATGATTAATTCTACGTGGAGTGTTCTCTTCCACAATTTATTTTAATTTTTTTTTTAACTATTCACTATTTACTATTTACTATTTACTATTTATTATTCATTTTTTTTTAACTCTTAAAATAAATTTTCAAATTTTTAAACTCCTTCCTTTGAAATTATTATTATTGTTACCTATCATAAATTTTAATTTTTTTTTCTTACCATACTTTTATTAACTTTATAAAAATAAAAAAAACAACTATTTATTAAATTTAAATATTTTACATGGGTCTTACAGATGAACTTTATGACAGCGACACAGGTAAGAAAATCAAAGATTAAAAAAAATAGAACATAATTAAGTCAAAATAAAATATAAAGGTAAAAACAAATAAAATATATAAATATAACTAAATTATTAATTAAATCTTTCTAAGATAACAATTATACAAAAAAAAAACTACAATTTTAAAAATAATTTATACTGATGTTAACTTTGTTTTGGAATTGATTAATAGAATTGACCATATAAACTGTTGGATCTTTGATAACTGTCGTATATGATGTTTATAAAAACAATATTAAGGTTAATATGTAATTAATGATTAAGAAATTATTAAGAATTTCACATTTATGAAAAAGATAAAGTAATAGACTCTTTCAAGTTTAGTTGTATAGTAACATTTTTTGAATAATCAGCACACGTAACAAATATTAAAAATCAAACAGGTGTTCAATCACTTCAATAATCAATTATGTATTTATTATTATTTTTTAATTCGATGAAGTAACTATTATTTTACAGTATCAATTTACAAAATTATTATGTTATTTTACAATTTTACAAAATTATTAAATAATATGTAACTATAATTATGACAGGAAAAAATAATAATAATGTCTTCCAATTAATAAAAAAGTTAAATTGTAAATATTCAATTAAAAATAAAATTTTCTTAATATTCAATAGACTATAAATTTACTATAAACTCAATTGACCATATCTAAATTTATCAAACACTTAAAACTAAACCTTTAAAAAATTTATACAAATACCGTAATTATTTTTCACATAGTACTGAAATTAAGATATGATAATACCATATAATCGATTATTTACCCTACTTTTATTTAAAAAATGTATTTCAAAATGAACATGATAAAAACAATTATGAGATACAGGAGGAAACATCCATTAATAATTGATTGAGAATATCTAAGAAAACACAATTTAGATGAATTCCACTTTCACTAAAGACCCACAGAGTGTAAAATAGCAAATCTTTGAGAAAAACTAGAAAAACGTTTTTATCGAGAATATCATCTTACCTACTTCAACCATAAAAGGTGAAGTCTGTGAAAAGAAACCACCAAACTATTTAAGTCATATCAATTTTTTCTTGAATTAAATATCATACCATGTCATTTTCACTAAATTAGTTCACTAAAGCAACACCATTATTATTTCAGTGCTAAACATTTGCGAAAACAATCTTGAAATGTATGGCATCTTTTTTCTAATAGATTAAGAATTCAGGATATTATGAGAATTTAACCATTTGTTAGCACTCCCTAAATATATGAATTAAAGAGTTCAAAAGACATTCAACACAAAAGTAATATTCAATGACAAATTCATTGAACAATAAAACTCTAGTATTATTATATGTCTTAACCTGGAGTTCCTTGTTTTATATTTGTTTGGCTTTTAAGGCAAAGGATAAAAATGCAACAAACAAGGAAAGAAGTAATTGAACAATAATACTCTAGTATTAAATGTCTTAGTATGATGTTTCTTGTTTTCATATTTGCTTGACATTAAGAAGGGAAGAGATCCAAAATAGAAGAAACAAATAAGTAGAAGTCATTGCATCCCCAATATAGGAGAGAATGAATTTGATTCCAATAAGCAAGTTGAACATACATATGGGTTCCTTTTCTATTCTTCTAACATAATCTCATATACTATGAAGTGTCTATGACAACATTTACAAGAGGATCCTATAGTTCATAAAAACCTCATCCAAAAGTCCATGAACTTAACTTTAGAATTAGTTATGTACTTGGCTAAATATTAAGTGGGATTTACTGGTAGGAAATCTCTTTCCCCTTGGCTTTCTACAAATCTTTCCCCAACTAATGTACCCCATTTTCTCAATGGCAATTTCAGTGTCAACATTTAGTTCCTTCAAGTTCAAAAGCAAGTCTGTGATGTTAGAGGATGAACCACAAGCCCTTCTCTTACCCCGCGCTACTACATTTCTGCCGGCACTTCTAAGGCAACCTGATGCTGGGGGAGTTTTTCTGGCAGCTTCCACGAGACCTCCTATGGTTTGAAGATCTTCGGTCACCTCATACCGAGACAAAGAAGCAATGCTTGGGAGAATGTCACTTTGGAAGTCATTCCCCTGCCTCCTCCTGTTTGTTCGGCACTTTCTTGGTTGACTTGGTGAAGTAGATAGACCTTCTTGCTCATTTTGGCCACTGCTCTTGTATAGGTCCTTGGTATCAGACAAATTTAAGGACATGAACTCAAAGTAATCAAAGTCAGCAGGCAGAAAGTCCTCAAGATCCTTAATGGCACAATTGAAATCCTCCTTAACCTCATGCTCTGGATGATCGACTACTGTAGACACAATTCCAGCAAACCAGTGGAGATAACTAGTTATAGAAGGTTCAGATGATGGGCACTTTGTCATTTGGATACCATCATAGGTCAAAGCTTCTGATATGGAAACCAAAGCCTCGGCTGCAATTCTGGTTTGCTCTTCTCGTGCTTCTGGAACCTCCTGCTCCTGCCCTGCCAATCGCAACATCTCAGCCTGGTTTTCATCAGATTCTCCTCTGGGTGGAGAACATTCCTTGTTTTCTGGACTTGCAGGTGCTTGTAAATCATTATCAATTGGCATATTTTCATCTTCATTTGTGCATGAATTTAGGTCAAGCATACCTGATGAATGTTTGCGCTTCTTTTCACTCTTCATGTATTCACTGACAGATGCTTGTTCGCCCATGTCAGGATAACCATCAGAATGCAAATTTACATTGGATATCTTATTAATTTCTTCAGTCCTATGATCTGTGGACAGGCTCTGGACGACTTTGGGTGTCTGAGGTTTTCCATTAAGGTCGAATGCACACATGTGACTTTTTTGAACCTTATTCAACTCCAAATCAGAATGTACACACCCAGATTTCGAAGGATTCAGAAAGGAAGAATCAATGGGGGTTGAGGCTTCACATTCATCAGTGGGGTTTCCCTTGGGTACAGCAGGCTTTTCTTTAAGCCAAGGCAACCTTGAATCCTGAAATTTATCATATTCAAATGTTATCCGAATGCTTTGAAATTCTGCAGCTTTGGTTTCAGAAGAACCAACAGGCATAACATTCAGGTTTATGTTCTTGTTAGTCTCCACATATTCTGAATCCTTAACATACTTCCAAAGCTCATGGCCAGCTGATGATGGACCACGATCACAGCAGTTTGGATCATCAGCACTAATTGATGGTAGACCCAACAGATTGGACCTGTTACAAAATTTGCTGTGAAGACAGTTTTGACAATCTAAATTAGAGCCAGATCCAATACTTTTCCATAACACTGATGGTGAAATCCTAGAACTTTTCAGGTCAGACTCAGAAAGAAGCTGATGAGAAGAACATGGGCATGAAGCATAGCTAGGTCCAATCCAGACACCACTTGTGGGATTATGCCTTCCAGCAAAGCTATCCCTATCCGTTCTCAGTCCCGGGACAGTTTGATTGGTAGAATGAAAATATGAAGAGTTGTTAACTTGTTTCAGCTTCTTACTTATGGATTCAATTGAAACAGATTGGTTTTCTGTATCATTAAATATAGCAAGCGAACCCAAGTCACTACCGTTTTGCCCTGTAAAATTAGCAATTCACTATATCAGAAAAAAAGGTATACAAACAAAGATATGTATTACAATAACTACAAGGCAATCTCAGAGACAAGTTCTCACCAGAACCAGTACCCAAGGGCAGCCGTCCATGTTTTGTCCCCTTGTTTGGTAGTGGGGGATCTAAACAAGATTGGAGATCCTGTTTTCTTTCCAAATTCTGGATGACATCATTGGTAAAACTATGAGAACCTGGTTTAATTCTCCTCGGCATATCATGAAAGGTATAGTTTTTGTGATGGATTGACGCACCAAAATCAGCATACTTCACACCAGTCTCTTCTTCAAGCTTAAATGGCAAATTTAAGTCGGAAAAACCATTAAAATTGGTTCTAAATGGTTTCTCAACAGTGTTGTTATAAACAGCCTTAGAAATTCCATTTAAAGTATAAGTTGACAGTGCGAGCTCTTTGATAGCCCTTTCATTTTCACAAGATTCACCTTCACTATCAATGTATTCATCAGCTGGAAGTTGAAGATCCAATATTTTCTTACCAACTTTTCTGTAAGCTGATACTGATAGTGTAGTATCTTTCGAAGATTCTATGATTGCAGCTGGGGCAGGAGCAGCAACAAGAGTAGGATGTAATTGCTTGCTCATTTCTTGCATAGAAGCCAATGGTAACTGGATGCCTTCAGCATTTAAAATAGATGATTGACTAGTGAACCAATGCAAGTTTTGAGAGTAATACAAAGAGGAACTTGACGATGATGTCTCCAACCTTATAGTATGTTTATGTAACTCAATCCTTTTAATTTCATCCATTAATTCTTTTTGTTTCTGGTAAATACGGTGAAGCTCATGAATCTGAACAGCAAGGCACAGGCCAGAGTCATTAAAAAATAAAGTTAGGATCTTTATGAATATCCAAGAATAATCAAGAACAATTTTACCCCAAACAACAAACCTCCACAATTTATCTTTATTTTGGATGAAATAAATTTTTAGAATGAAATGAATGAATGAATTAGACAAAATTTTTAGAATCATTTGTTTTTCTAAATAAGATTCTTATTTTGCTCCCCACTTTTATTATCAATAAATAAACAAATATGATTAAACTTCTTTTCATAGAACATAATACTGACCCAAATATGTTACAATGGAACCTCTTACTGCCATTTCAAAAAGCCTCAGACTCTATAGTTACACAACTTCAGGACTTCAGGTACCAGCAGATGATAAATGTTTAATCTTGTGTTTGACGAAGACTGAAATAGGAAGCCTTATGAAAATTGTTAATTTGTGTAGATAATGGGTAATACTTTCTCACATGACCATGTTTGCCATCCAACACTAATTATACTTTTAATAAAACATAAAAGAAAGTATTTTTGGCAGCTATATGCAGAAAAGATAAACACGATGAAACCATGAAGCTAACATACTTGGTCCCTGAATATGGCCTCATGCTTGAGTATTGTCTGTTTCAGAAGTTCCTTGTTGTAACCTAAAAGATGACAAGTTGATGACAATGGCGAGGATTCAAGTCCATAGCAGTCATCCTCACGTTCACCAGTATAATTAGATGAGGTCCATGTGCTGCCTTCTGCACTGAAGACAAAATCCCTCGGGGACTGATATCCTGGGATATAACCATTGTTTTGCCTGTTTGCACCCATGCCCAATAGTGCCATAGATGACAATGTAGAGATTTCAATGAAATAAGATATTATAAAGTATCCTCATTTTTAAGGGAATGAAAACCTGCAATCAAAACAAAAATAAATTGATTCTTAGTTAAATAATAATTAAGAGAAATATTTGATAAGTAATAAAAAAAAAATACAGTTTAGACACCTGCTTTACTCCGGCTTACATAGGTTCTTATTTACTGATAATACAAGATTGTTCGCTAAGGAGAAAAGGATTGCTCCAAGTAATATATATGTAATGTGCACCCAAAAAATAGAATAATTAGATTCAATTGGACTGTTTTGTAAACTGCTCACATGACCCACAGGGGAATTCCATTCTACAGCTAAATTATCTGACAAAACATTGTGAAGACAGAATAATTCTAGATCGTGACATTTCCATATGATGTCATAGTAATGAAGACCTGCAAAGAAATGTGAGCCCATCTGCACAACAAGAAAATAAAAATTGCCACAAGCCAACTTTAATCTTCGTGTCCAACACTATTTTTCATTTTGACATCAAATGTTAAGCACTCGTGAGGAATATACATTGTACATATTTAATCTAATATAGTATTATTTTACATAAATCTATAGACAACAGATTACTCAACGTCACCAAAAAAATCAATCTCGTCCAGCAGTATATATTCTCAGAGAATAATTTGGCACCAAACAATCCTCTCCATCACCTAAAAATGAAAATATATAGGTTACATGACAAACGGGTGAAGAATAGACAAGAGTCTATAACCGGCTTCACAAAAGAGAAATGGGAACACATGTAATGCTATGCAAGAGGGCCAGAAATTAAATTTCTTTCCTCCATGTCCCTCAAAAAGAAAACGTTTGATGTTTTAAGAAAGAATTTGGTTACGGTTAAAAGGATTTTCTAAATGGACAACAGAAAGGAATACAAAACTACCTTGCTTGCAGAAGCATTTAAAATTGAAGTTGATAAGCACAAGCCCCGGAAACAAATAACCAATTTTGTCACAATTGGCTTTCTCAAAAAGGGATTGGCACTTTTAAGTTATGATAGACATCAAATGTTTTTACGTCATAAATCCATAAGAGAGTGCAAATATTTCCTAACCAGAATTAAGAAACCCTGAAATCAACACTCACAAGTATCACTGAACAGGGAAAGAAGAGCACTGTGCATACACTAATAATGATATCAAAAGTTCATATAATGATAAGCACAGCATAAACTGCAGGACAAGCACAGAAGCACCAACAGCGATCAAAAGAATTTTCTGAATGAGATAGAGTTAGGCCAAATGTTATGGTATCAAGTCAATCAGACATTTCTGAGACAAATCTCACAGGCAAATCATATTTTGCAATCAGAATCAGATGCTCCAGACAAGGGTATCAAATCCATCCATCAGATAACCAGCCAACGACACAAAAACAAACCAAAATATGATAAACAAGTATTTATTCTCAAAAACAAGTCCATCAAAACATTTCATGTACGGAAAAGTAACAGGAAGAATACTCAAGAGTAACCCATTCACAAAAAAACACAAAAACTTGCAAGGAAGGGTATACAACTTAACCCAATTACATAATCACCGAAACACATAGCTCAGTGTGAAAAGAACAAAAAAATACAGTCAAATTCAACACTTGAAGGAAGAAGCCACTGAAAAGTAGTACAGAGAAGAAAATTTTAGAGCAAAAAAATGGGAAAATAAACAAGAAAATGTTGAAGAAACACGACATCATTGAAGAGAAAAAAAAATGAACTCGCTCACTCACCGGAAGAGTCATTGTTTGAGGGTAGTGGATAGGTTGGAAAAAAAAGATGAAGGAGAAGAAAGGCATTAATGTTAAAGCGAAAAGAGAGAGACCCAGAAGAGGTTGGGAATCAAAAAGTGATCTTTTGCTTTCTGAGATGCCTTAGAAAAGCAGAAAAGAATGGGGATTTGGATCCGCAGTGCTGGGCCATTCTCTCAATGAAGATTTTGCTTTCTCTCAGAGAGAGAGAGACAGAGACAGAAAGAGAGAGGAAAAACCCAAAATGAAACCCACAAAATAAACGAAATTTACATCAAATTGGAAATTAAAGTTGTCAATAACTTGTCTCTCTCTTCTCCGTCTCTTTCTCATTAATGTTTTTTGCTTATTACAAGTTGCTTTTCTTTAATACTCCCTCCATTTTATATTTATTTGAGTTTTAAGTTTTTATATTAAGAAAACCAATTACTCCAACACAATAATAGCATCTTTTATGGTCAATTTTATCATAGGTCTATTCTATTTCTTGATTTTTATCAATATGTCACTGACTATTATAAGAGAATAATATTTATTTGGGAACAAGATTAAAATATAAATTTTGATACTTTATGAAAAACTGAAATATCAATGAAAAGATAAATATTAAAACAACCATTATAAAAAGTTGAAGAGTAGATAGCAAAGAATGTATTGTCTCTATGCAAACGACTCACGAAAAAACATTTATCAGATATGATTGAAAAACTATGTTTGTAAAACTACCTTGATGTTTCCAATTCGATATTTTAATTGGGTTTGGATTGTTACATTCTGTTTGGAGTCAGCAGTGGGTCCCTTATCTTAATTTTGAAGTAAGAAGCATGCAAACTATGTGAGCTTTAACCCCTATTAGAAGCGCTCCTACCCTTTCTACCATTATTACTGTTTCTCCCTCACGCAATCAAAATCAAATAACCTTTTTTTTACAAAAAATATTAAAAAACTTTTTTTTTCATTTTTTTAAAGTTGATTTCAATAATATTTAGTGTTTTTAATGTGTGATTACTGTTGTTGTTAATATAAATGTATTAAGTGAAAAAGTTATTATTAAAGTGAGTTTATAATTTTTATATGAGAATAACATATTGTGTTTGTGATTTTGATTTGGTTGTGTGTGGAATATCTTTCAAAGGGATTGTGTTGAGATTCTTAGTCACAAAACAACTAATTATAAGAATAAATATAATTATGCTAGTTGAATTTTGTATGTGTACGGTAATTTTCTTATAAATATTTATATTTATTGTTCTAGATTTTGGACTTTATGATATTTTCATTGTTGGTTATGAATTATGATTGTAATGATCTCTTAAATAAATTATGTGGAAATGTAGTGGGAGATTACCTAAGAAATTTCATTTTGGATATAGTTAATTAATTTTAAAGAACATATTTTGAGTTATGTTCTAGATTTGATAATACTGTGTTTAGGTTTTTGCATTTGTCTTTTATTTAAATTATTCTCGCTTAATTTGTTTGATATATTACTAAAAACAATTCTTAAATAGTAACTAATTTTATAGATAAAAAATAATTAAACATTATAGTGATTAACTCAGAATAATTTATAAATTTATAATTATTGGTATCTAAAATAATTTTTACTATTAATAAAAAATTATAATTGATTTGTTAATTAAATTTTAAATTGGTTATTAACATTATCAAAGTTTTATCATTAAAAAATTATTATCTAAATTGATTACTAATTAACTAAATACCAATAATTTTAAGTTAATAAATTTATATTTAAATTAATCACTATATTGACAAATTAAATTAGTTGATATTTAAGAATTTTTTACAATAAATATATATATATATATATATATATATATATATATATATATATATATATATATATATATATATATATATATATATAATGGGATGTTACAAGGTTTGCTAAGAGTATGAGTCTCGTCGTCATCAAAAGCATATTCTATTTGCACAAAATCATAATCTAGAGCATCATTAAAATGTTTTTTTGACAGTTGAAGAGAAGATGAAGATCATTTATACATATACATCGGTCATTTCTTCTTCTTGGTTTATAGGAGTCATCACAAGACATTGGGTTATCATAGGTTACATCATTTGCATAGGTTGTATTAGGGTCTGCATTAGATATGAAACACAAAGCAAACATCATACCAACTCAAATAAGTTCATATGATGTGAATGTAGACGTAGTGGCATCAAAAGAAGCATTATGCAATAAAGGGAAACGACAGCGAAAATATCAAATTTTCAATCCCATCAACCTACAACAACTTTAAGTTTTCAACTAGTGGGTTGCGATAAACATCTATGTTATTTTTAGGCTGCTTTGGACCAAATATTAGCATTGATAACATCATATACTTTTTTTCATGCATAACCCAGGGGATAAGTTGTAAATTATCAGTATAATGGGCCAACAATTGTGATTGGTACTTAAATTACCAAATGAGTTCATTCTATCAGTAGCTAAATCAAACCTAAGATTTCTACATTCTTCACCAAATTGGGGAAATTGTTAATTAATATTTTTCCATTGCTTTGAATCAGCTGGATGACGAAACATTTCGTCAGTTGTTCTCTCATTTGCATGTCATCTAAGATTTTTAGCGTCTTTTGGATTCGCGAACAAACGCTTAAGTCTACGCACGAGGAGAAGGTACCAAACTACTTTCAAAGCAGACCCATTTTTTTCTGTGTGACCATTATCTTCAGTATTGTTTTTTGACTTCTATCGTGATAACCCACATTTTGGACACTTTGTCAAAACTTCATACTCTTTCCTATATAATATGCAATCATTCGAACATGCATGTATCCATTTATACTTCATACTTCTTCCGGTCGATCTACTATGGTGGAATCGAATACATTTTTAGTTTGAGAGACAGTTGGAAAGTCTATTAATTCACCGTGTCAGATCTATGTTGTATAACTTCGTACGAAACCATTACAAATAAGATATTCCTTAATATTGGTTGCGTTCAACTTCCTCACATTCAAACCGTTGACACAAGGACATCTAAACTTGACTTCATTGTCTCTTGTATTCTCATTATGTTACGTAAACTATATAAATTCTTCTACCCCTCTCTCGTACTTAGCGCTGATGCATGATAAATTAATCTAATGTCGATCCGTATGCATATTTACTGAAATTGTTTACACAATTTCAATCATCTTGAATGATCACTTTTGTATTCAATGTGTGACCCTATCCCATTCAAGAAGATTCACTTTTTATAATTTATTAAACATATAAATTTTAAAAAATATATCTAAAATTTCACGAAATTTTTTCAGCATTTCGCATTGCTCTTCAGGTTACACGAAATGAAAGTGATTGCAAACCACAATCAAATATGCACCCGAAGATCAATACAAAACACAACTGCAAATTTTCATGAAATTTAATACATGTATATTAAAATTTATATATATTAATAAATTATGAAAAAACTATTACTCTTCTTAAACTGTCCAACTGGACAATTCAAGATTCAATACTTGTAAATTATTATTACTATCTCTTTTCTATTCATTTGTAAAAAGTACATGTGTTAAAAAAATTGAAGATAGTAAATAATTTTAGTATTGAATCTCAAACGGGAAACTAAAGCTAATTCAAAACAAGAATATATTCAAACAAACAAATAATTAGAGATGCAACATACAATATATTCAAGTAAACAATATATTCAAGCAACAATATATTCAAGCAAACAAATAATAACATAATTTATTTTCAAAAGTAAATTTGATAGAATGAATATTAAGATTCTAAGGATATTTTGTTCCTAATTACTACACAGATACTTGGATATTTATATTCTAATAATTCCATATTTACAATAAATAGATTCAGAAGGAAGTTAGCTTCACTTGGGATACTGTTTCTTAGTTGTTCTCTTGTATATTTAAAATAACACCAACTTCTACTGAATAAGCTTATAGGTTCTTTACCTTAAGTGTTTAAATTGTTTTCACTTACGTTAATATTGTGAATAATTATCTAAAATAAGGGAATCAAAGGTTCCTTTCAGTTACGTCCTCTTGATATGCTAAAGAATTAATCAAAATCTCTCTTTTCATTTTCTTTTTCCTTTATATTCTAATTTAATTTACATTAAATTACACAAAATTTCAGTTTTTAACCCCTATAGTAGTCCATCTTAATTATATGAAAAACATTACCCTGGTTTTTTAATCTATATCTAATTTAGTTAGATTCTAATGTCAAAAATAATGTCGAATCAATATATAATTATCTAACTTTTTTTATACAGATCAAATAATACATATAATGTTTAACCAATATCAATCAAATAATACATCAAATACAACATATCATTCACAGACAAATCAAAATGTAAAGGGTTTTAACAACTTATCGTGGCAACGACGGACGACTGCAACGGCAAAGCGACGACGGAGCAGCGGGGACGACGACAGAGGCGACGCTTGGAGAGAATACCCCTGTAGTTCGCGCGAGAAATGGAGCCACCCAACTTGGACAACACTTCGCCGGAGACAATGGAGGCAACAGTGGTGGACGAACTGTGGCGGCACGACGGTGGACGTAGCAAGAAGACAACAATGGCCAACTCGCGAGAGAAATAGAAATGGAGACTGCGAAGTGGAGAGTTATTTGCACAAAAGAAATAGAGGACGCATTAGGAGCACTTCGCGTTTGGTGGTGGAGGTTCGCCCAATTGTAACAATTGTAGGGGGAGGTCGAGCTAGGGGAAGAAGAAGAAGGGGGAGGTAGCAAGGGGAAGAAGAAGAATTGTTAACTCTTTTTATGTTTTTGTAATTTGAACCAGCAAAAGAGCTACTACCTCGATTCCATAAATAACCGAGGCAGTAAGCACTTTACTAACTCGGTTCTACTGCCAACGGATGCCTAAAGAGCTAAACAAAATTCAAAATAAACCTATATGCCTCGGTTGGAGGATAAATCGAAGCATAAATAACCAATGACATCAGTTCGGAGAAAATCGAGGCAGTAGAGGTCGATAAAATGGATTGGAACGTTCAATTTCAGAAAATGTCAGCAGCTGATAGGACCTACTACCTCGGTTCTACAAGTAACCGAAGCAGTATGTCCCATTCAAACTTTTGTCAGTTGAAAGGTCTGACCTGCTGGTGGAATACGCAGAGTTTTCTGCCTCGGTTGGCCTAGAAACCGAGGCAGTATCCCCTTTAGGCCACGGTTCAGAGCAAAATCGAAGCAGTAGGGCTTTTACGAAAAAGTTGTCAGTCCGAGTTACAGAGGATAGGTGAAATTACAAAGGGTTTTATGGTTTGTTATATAACTGAGGCAATATATGTCATAGGTTTCGGTTCCTAGTGAACTGAGATATATAAGTTTGTGTTAATTACAAAAATGTCACCGTATTTTAATATGTTTCGGTTTTTTCAAAATCGAAATGTATTGAGCATGTTAAAAGATTGTTTTTTTACTAGTGATGGTTGAGGTGGAAAAAGTATATCAAGAATGCATTGGTCAAAAATGAGGTAAAGGTGATAAAAGAGGTGTAGGTATTTTACGTGATAAAGGTTTAAATGGATGGTTTGATAGGCCTCCGAGACAAGTATTGTTAAAGACCATTTCCCTGGATCTAAAATTAACAAACTCAAAGAGAAAGGAGGTTTTGGGATGAAGTTAAGAACCTCGAAGAACAATGTTTGATTTCTTTTTCTCATAAATATATATGGTGAACTCATCAGTTCATGCAAGTTGGAAAGCTATTGATGACATTTTTTTTTCACATATTCATAACTTTTTTTTAATGAAAGCAATTTTTTTTTTCAATTTTACTTCATTTTGTTTTAGTAATAATAAATTGAGTTTAATGTACATATTTATTTTAATTTTTTATTTTTAATTGATATGACCTTTTATTATTATTTTGACCATACCCTTTTTCTGTAAATATTATTTTTTTATTGATTCTAGTTAGATTGAATTTAACATTTCCAGGACTTTAAAATAGACATACGATTTTGTTGGTGTGAAATTTTTTACTATTTTGTATGATTTTTAGAAGACAAATTTGTTGAATTTTTTTAAAAACCTCATGCGGATTTAATTTCCTTTTTTTATATTTTAGACTTTTCCAAATTGAACTTATGAAACTAATTAAAACACACGTTTAGATTTTATTTGAAAGCTTATATATGGTCTAAATGTGTTATCATCTGCTTGTTAGACTTAAAAATTGTTTATTCATCTCCTATTCTTTCTTTCTGCTCAAATATGTTTTGACTTTTCTCTTATTTGTATTTTATATTTGTCATCAATGAAGATTAAGCAATTATTAAACGTCAATTTAAGGAATGAAGATCTAAGTCGAATTGAGTTAATTTTGTACCTTATAATTACAATTTACATTTTTTACGTTGAAAATCAAATTAAGAAAGAATTGAATGTTGTTTTGATAATTAAATATCAATTAGATTAAATAATATTTTGATTTGATTTATGTAATTAGTTTAACTGATTAAATAAATCAGTTGATGGTTTAATCTTGAATTTAAATATTTAAACAATTATAATAAGAAGGATTATTTAGTTTTTGAATATGTGGATTGACGTCTACTCATATTTTATTTTTCAATTTGTAATTTTACTATATTTTTTCAATTTGTGTTCTAAGTTTTTAAATTCTTAAATCGAAAATTCAGTTCATACAAAAAAAAAAAGAATTATTAAGAATTGATTGTAAACAATCAATATTTATTCTCTTATCATGGATGAAGATTATTTCTATATTACAAATTTTAAAGAAAAATCATTAAATATGGCATATTCTCTAGCACATTAATTTTGTTTGTAAGATTGATTGCCTCGAGCATCCATAACAGCTTCTTTTCTTCATCCGATATTGGATTAGAGAGAAAAGGTTTAATCTTTTTGGTGGCAGAATTTTTCGTCTGGCTTTGTGTTTTATAATGAAACGTATTTCATAAGAAAGTTTAGAGTAAACTATAAGCTAATGTTTAAGAGGTTAAAAAAAGGAGAACGGATAATGTATTAGGTTATTGATATATCATTGATTATCACGTCATTATTTTTTTTTAGTGAACTTTTTATAAAGAGAAAAAAAGATTAAATTATTAAGTTTTCAATAAAAATGAAACTTAATTGAAAAATTTACAAATAATAAGAAATTATTAATATCAGCTAAAAAATAATAGATACGCTATTAAGCTTATTTAAAAAGCAATATATTTATATGAATTAGATTGGGATAAATAACAAGAAAACCCTATCTAAGTTCACTAATCCACTATCAAATAAGCATGAATGAATGGTAATTTTACTCTATTAATTCATCAGATTAATCTAACAAGAGGACATCTAGCCCCTCGAGTGGATTAGTTCTACCATCTCATCTTTTAAAAGAATTAAAAGTAAAAAATTATAATAAATATTTAAATTTAAAGTTTTTTGCTTGTAATATTTTTTAGATATTTGTAAGAAATTAAAATATTTGCTTGTTATTATTAGTAATTTAATTTCTATAAAAATAACAATTAAATAAAATTTGGATTAAATTATTGATACATTTTATATTTTTCTCTTAACTTTATCTATTTAAATTAAGTTTAGTTTTATAAATTTACTAAAATGTAATTTTATAAAATAAATAATATTTTTGTAAGAAAAATTAACATATCAGTTCACTAACCACAATTAGAGAACAATTCAAACTTTTCAAATGTATTTTTAACTAATAAATTAATTTAAATCAACATAATTTTATTGATTGGTGATGAATCAATTCAAAAAGATGTAAGTCTCCCTTATACTAAAATGTTGACTAAATTAAAAGAAGAAAACAAAATTAAAATATATTCACATAGAAACTTCAATTAATATGATTTCACATCATGAGTATGTGTACTATTCATCGAATAAAGTTTTTTGGATTCGATGCTAAACAATTAAAAAGTAGGTTAATTGATGAAATGGAATGTGCCATTTTGCAGGTGTTATTTTGATATTTGTCTTATTATTCTCACTATAAAGGTGATCAGCTTCTCTCACTTTCAAGTTTGAATAAAATATTTTATTGAAATATTTGTAGTAGGAAGTTGTGAACGACACAAATTATTATAAACCTTGAAACGGGGATTTCATACTTGATTGAGCAAAGTACGAAAAATCTATTAACTTCAGGGGATACTTGTGTAAAATTCCTTAGCTTATTCAATAATTTGATCACACTTTCTGAAAAAAAAATTATTTGATTTAAAATCTCCTTACTAATGGTAGCTTTGGACAAGGAACTCCATTAAAAGTTATTTAAGTTTTTATTTTCTTTTTTAGGAATGACAATGGGTTAACTTGTTTATACTCATCCGACATTTAACCTATGAAATGCAGGTTGAGCTAATTTATCTTACTTGTGAAAAACGAACAAAAATGTATATTTACATCACATTCTTTGTGTACTGTGAATTGACTCACATTTTGTAGTTAGTAAAAACATTTTCTCGTTCTATTGATGATTTTTCAGTTTCATTTTGAAGGTGTTACATCTTTAAATAGATTGTAAATTGTGATTTGGGATCTTGGGTACAATGTGTAAGAGATAAAACCATTTGAGTGAAATAATTTGGTTGTACCCAATTAAGAGAAATTGAAAATAAATATGACATACAAAAAGTAATTATTTTTCAATGTAGAAATAAGGTAATCTTACCACTATGAAATATATGAGTGACATTTGGTTGAAGTCCTTTAACTTTGCGAATGTATCTAGAAACCATCATTACTAGTAACATTTTTTTTTCTCTTTACGAAAATAAAAACCTTAGAAACAAAATCTTACATTATTGAAATAATTAGTAACGTTGTATTTGAATTTCAGTTGAGTTGCACTATTTAACTCAAATTCAAAGACACTAAATTGTTAAAACTGAAACACGTGAAATATAAATCAACAAGAAAAGTTTACTTTGTTGATGCAAGCTTGCTCTACATCGTCCCAAGCTTGCATGGGATATGAGTTATGCGGATTGGGCTTAAGTGGGTAAGTGAGCTCAAAATCTTAATCTACCTCAAACTTTTCATTATGTGTGAGTCTTTTCTATCCCGCATTGTCATTCCTACTTTTGATGTATATCTTAAAGAACAATAAGACATGCGCATTTTAACAAATGAATTCTTATTAATAAAAAAGAAGAGTTGTGCATGGATCAAGTGGTCTTGTTTATAGATGCATAGACCCTTGATACTCCATGACACAAAAATGTAAAACTTATAAAGCAAAACCAATACATATTCATGGCTACATTCAACACCTTAAATTGACCTAAATTTGGTCTCTCCGCCAGATTTTCTCTAAGGTTTTTCGTAGTCTTAGTCGTCCAATTAAAGGCTAATTGAAGGCTTAAATCTAGTCTACATGATCCTTTATAAAATAGGAGAGACTTCTTCTTTGGAGCTCCTTCTTATATCTTCTTAGCCATAAGCTTATTAAGGGTCCAATGTTTTGTCTCATAAATGGTTCTATGTCATAATATAAAAACCAAACCATATTGAATTATTTCTTTTGTTCCTTAACTTATTAGTTTACATTTTATAATCTTTGTACTTATTTAAAAAGAAAATTTTTTAAATTCTATTTTTGAAAAATCTTTGTTAAACCAATTGACCACTATAAACCTATTGTCTTATTATAGATATTCAAACAACACTTGTGAAAACCTTTCAAAAGGTTTTAAAATACAATTGAATTCTCTTTTCTCATGTTTTTCCTATTTTTACACTAACAAATTAATAAAAAAAATTAAAATACATTCTATTTATAAATATATACAACATTTGTTACTTGCTATAATATATATATATATATATATATATATATATATATATATATATATATATATAATATCATTTGTTATTTTTTGTTGTTAACATATATAAACCTCTTTACGAAAATATTTTCTTCATATAAATTATATTTCATGTGCTAACAAATAATACAATAATATTTCATTTGGAATTAATCATTTATTTGAGCACATTAAATTCTCTAATTTAAAATTCAAATATTAATCTCCTTAACAATTATTAGAACATTGACTCTATAGGTTCAAAATGTTGGGACAACATACTCTTGAAAAGGATGGAATAAAGTTTAAACTCTTTTCACACACTAGACCATCCACTGCACAAACAATACAAAACAGAATAAACAAATTTTTATATTAGTTGAGTCAAATTGTGGTATTTGCCCAATTCATTAATTTTATAGTAAATAAAACCTGCATATATTAAATTAAGCTAGTGATATATGATAATGGCTAAGAAATATTTTATTTATAAATAGAGATATATTTATATATTTCTTTTGTTAGCATGTTGCTTATTATAGTGATGTATTTCTTATGTTTTGTTGGAGTTTTAAACTCGTTTCTAACCAAATTTTTTTTCTGTAAAAACTAGGTTAAAAAGTCAGGTTTTAGCAGGAGAATTCACTCCCTGTTTACTGTATTTGAGCTCCGAGATTCTTCAACCTTAATTAGAAATCTTAGGGACTGATTGATAAAAGAAATATTTTACATTGCCATTGATTAAGACAAATTGAACAGAGGTGCTTAGCATGCACGAAAGATGTTAAACAAAAGTAAAGTCTCAAGGATACAGAACAAAATTGAGAAACTTCTGCAACATGAATAATGAGTTTCTTTACACAAGAAGAATCAACTGTGTATGACATGTGTTTTCTATGTAAACTGTATTGAAACTTACACTATGCACAATTTTTCTATCTTGAGTCACAAAAAAGGCTACACTACACAAGGTGTCCATAATTTGAGTCCCCAGTGGGATCGTATATCTTAATAAGCATGGCTAGAACCTCCTTCATGTTAGGCCTAGCCTGTGGTGCATCATGTGTGCATTTCACTCCAACTTGGAGCAACTCACCCATCTCCTTAGCACCCTCAACCACCCCACTTACCTTCAAAAAAACTTGCACAGATTGACCTAACCCTTGTCTTCCAGAAGCCATCATAACACGCCTAGTCCATTCCACCAAACACTCTTCTCCTCCATCCACTGCTCTTCTCCCAGTTGCTAGCTCCATAACCAAAACCCCAAAGCTGTACACATCCCCTTTTGTGGTGGCTTTCCATGTTTGTCCATATTCTGGTGCAACATACCCCACTGTGCCAGCCACTATAGTGCTCACGTGACTGTCTCCAACATCAACAATCCTAGCAAGTCCAAAGTCTGTGACCTTCGCCTTCCCATTCTTGTCTAGCAACACATTACTGGCCTTCACATCTCTATGCACAATAGAAGGGTAGCACTCATGATGTAAATAGACAAGTGCCCTAGCCACATCAATTGCCACTTCTAGGCGCCTCCTCCATTTCAACCTTTTTGTATCAGTCACAAGTTCCTCCAAGCTTCCACCTCCTATGTACTCATAAACAAGTATCTTCTGTGAACCATAGAGGCACCAACCATAGAGTGTGACAAGGTTTGGATGAGGCCAGCTAAATCCCTGACCACTTAGAACCTTCATTTCAGCTCTGAATTCTTTTTCACCCTCAGTTCCTTCCCTTTGGAGCTTCTTCACTGCCACCTCTCTCCCATCCGGAAATGACCCTCTATATACTGTTCCATAGCCACCCCTTCCTATGACTCTTTCCTCCATGAAGTTGGAGGTTGCTTTCAAGATGTCTGCATGTGTGAAAACTGTCTTGTTCAGGTGGAATATCTTAACTGTGTCAGAATACCATGGTGAAGATCCCGAGCTTCCTGAATCATGTGCTTTCTTATTCTTTATTTTCTTCATGAGATTCTCTGGTTCCACTGATGGACTTTTCACCAAGAAACATATTACAAGGAAAAGAAGTCCAAAGACCACGATAGCTAATCCTAGAGCCAAAATCAATGACCATTTTGTGGGATTTTTCAAGACTCTTTGTAATGTGCTATTTCTATCATCAGAGATGTTAAAGAACTTTGGGAGTATCAGGTGGGGGTCACCCAAATATGAATCCTTGTCAAAAGTGAGTAAGTGTCCGGACGGTGGGACAGTACCAGATATGAGGGGATTGTATGAGATGTTGAACCTGCTAAGCTCATCCAAGTGTGCCAGACTTATGGGAAATGTTCCAGAGAAATTGTTCCTAGACAAATCAAGATCCTGTAGACACTTCATGTTGCCAATTTCACTTGGAATTTCACCAGAAAAATTGTTTCTGGTCATGTTCAAGACTACGAGTGGTAAACCTACCATCCCTGGAGGGAATTTCCCAGTAAACTTGTTATCTCCCAAATGCAACATGCTAAAGTTTACCATATTTCCAATTTCTGAAGGAATCTCTCCACTCAAATCGTTCCCACTTAGCTGAACATACCCTGCTATGTGTGATGATCTAGCAGAGGGATCAGAAGTACACATGGGGAAGATACCATATCCTTTGAGCAACCTGTCCCAAAGGGCCCTACAATTCTTCCTTGTCAGGATGGTATACACAAAGCTGAACGGAGGGTAATCAGCAGGTATCCATCTCTTCATTCCTAAGCACTCACTATTGCCAGCAACAACTCCCCCAAGACTCTTTTCATTTGATTCAAATGTGGCCCTTGCATTCCTTCCAATTCTTGTTAGATCGGAGGGAATTTTTCCATATAGTTTGTTGTTTGCAAGGTTTAGCCATAACATGCTCGAGCAGTTTCCCAATTCTGGTGGGATTTCTCCGGTTAATGAATTATCTGAAAGGGTTAGCCATAAGAGAGAAGTCAAGTTTCCAAGGGTTGGTGGGATCGTTCCACTGAAATTGTTGAAGGCAAGATCAAGTGCCATAAGGTGAGTCAACTTTCCCAATTCAGGAGGAATAGGTCCAGAGAACTGGTTGTAGGTTAAGGTTAAGAAAGCGAGTGCAGACATTTCTGAGATTTCAACAGGTAATGGACCAGAAAAATTATTGAAGCTTAAGTCCAAACGTCCAAGGTTTGTCAATGTAAAAATGCCTGATGAGTTCAACCCTCCAGTGTAGGAATTTGAGTGCAGCAAAAGAAACTTCAGTTGCTTGAATTTCCCAAAAATCTCCTGCACTTCCCCACCAAATTGGTTTCTGCTCAAATCCAAGATGAACAAATTGGTCAAGGTCAAAAGGGTCTCTGGGATATCCCTTGAGAAAGTATTGTTCGCCAAGAACAATCCCTGAAGACCAGAAATGGAACCAATTTCACGGGGAATATCTCCCGTGAAATTGTTACTAGAGAGGTTGAGAACCACTAAGTTCTTGCAGTTGGACACCTCCTCGGGGACTTTACCAACAAATAAATTCACTGAAAGGTCCAGTTTTTCGGTGCTACAGTTTACTGGAAAAGCCTGGGGAGGAACAACCCCAGTGAGAAAATTCTCTGAGATTGAAAATTGTCTCAGCCTGGAAAATCCAGCCCACAAGGTTCCATTAAGATGGTTGGTGCTCAAATCCAAGTGCTGCAAACTGAAGCATTGATCAAAGAAGCCATGAATCCCACCACTCAAGTGATTATCTGAAACATTTAAAGTCACCAAACTGTCACAAATGGCAGGGAAACTCAGCCCAAGTTCCCCACGGAACCTATTAACAGACAAGTCCACGGTTTGCAACTGAGTCAATCCCTTCAGATTCAACTCCCCCTCGAGAGTATTATGGGAGAGATTGAGATACACAAGCTTCTGGCTCATCCTCAAGTCCTCAGGAATCCCCCCAGAGAGAGAGTTCCAAGAGATGTCAAGGTGTCTGAGCTCAGTGAGATTAGAGAACCCATCGAATATGTTACCATAAATTTCACTGTAAGAGATGTCTACTTTCACAACCCTCAGTGTTGTCCCGTTCAAGAGGCTGCAATCGATTCCTGACCATTGACAAGGATTTGAACTGTTCTTGTTCCAGCTTATGTACCCTCCTCTGTTCGTACGAGTTTGGGCCAGCAAATAAGATTTCAGCTTCAGCAGAACTTCTGCGTCAGTGGCCAACGAATCCCCAACAACCAATTTACCTGTTCAATCACCACAACCTGGGTAAGCGTGAAAGACAACTAACAAAACAGAATCAATGATCAGCCTAGGAAAATCTTAATAAACAAAAATAAACAGAGAATCTAACAACACCCCACTACAAAGCTTGGTGCTTTTAATACTTAATAATAAACACTGCTCCGTATCAAGGTGTACCATCCAAAACAATCACTATTATAAACCCAAAAGGAATTTGAGGCAAAAACTTACCTTTTCTGGACAAGATCAGCGACAGAGTTTTAGGTTAGTACCTGAGAAAAGGATCAAGAAACAGACAAACAGGAAGCCCCATGAATCGGTTTCCTGCTCTGACATTAATGATGACCCTCCTTCTTTTCTTGTGCTCGGTGTACTTTTTGTTGTTTTGGCAAAACTCATGTACTTGATAGTTGTGGCAGAGAATAGAATAGAACAAGAGGGAATCTTTGAGGGACTCAAAACTGGAGTGAGGACGTTGAAGTCATTGGGTATGTTGTGCTGTTGGAAGTTGGAATGGTCTAGCAGTGCCAGGTGGTGATGGTGGTGGACAAAAAAACAATTGAACTCTGAACAACACAGTGGCTTGTGTCTTTCTTTTCCATTTTCACGTCTTGTGATATCACGCTGAGGGGTTTATTTTATTCAATTCAATTTATGAGTGAAGAATGAACCAACGACTGTCGTTGTAATTAATAAAAAAGAAAGTGTGGTTGATGTGGTTTGTCCCCGAATTTGAATGTGAATGTCAAATCATGTGTGTTTCTAATCCGGCTATTTGTCATAGCTATAGATGGTTCATTCATACACATTTTTCTAACATTCCAATTTTACTATACTCTTTAAAGTTAAATACTCATTATATATGTTCAAAATACTACAATTATCAATGAATAATCAAAGAAGAGAGTTTTGGATTTGGTGGGAAAGGAGTGGTGGAGCCGCCATTGTTGACCGGTTTGACGAAGATTGGCTCGTACGGATTTAACTACGTTTCCGCCAAGCAAAGGCTATTATCTCTTCTTTGCTCAACTATTTGTAACTCACTCTTCTATCACGACTATTTATTCACACACACACATTCCATAAATTAGATAAAGATGTCAAACAATCATATTAGGATAGAGTTCAAAAGTTACAAGACATGTAACCCGTGAATTAAAATATAGTAAAAATAAAAATAAACTAATCTTAAATTAAAATAAAAACATCAATGTTTCACAAGTTACCTTTGCCTATTATTGTACCAAATCACGAGGGATAATAACCATTAGAAAATATAAATATTAAATTAAAATCAAACAACCAATATTTCATATGTCATCTTCATTATTGTTGTGGGAAAATCCATGGAAGAGTAATATTTAGAAAGTTTTTATCGTATTTTATATCAAAGACTAACACTTGACTCATCATTAATATATTAAAAAGTCCATTTATATCTTCATATATTAATTTAGATGATTTATTGTATTTACTTTGTAATAGCTCGATTTTCAAATCTTCTTTTACTTAAATCGTTAATAAAACTTATTTACATTATGAGTTTCACGCTTAATATTATACAATATGATTCAAAATATTTCTCACCACACACCTATAAAATATCAAAGCAATATGTTAGGTCACAATATCATACAAATATCAACATACAATTTCCATACTAGCTAGTGCATCTCATCTTCATCATAATATCATATATATATATATATATATATATATATATATATATATATATATATATATATATATATATATATATATATATAAACATATAAATATTAAATCACAAATCTACTTCACATTTTCAAAAGTGACTATGTGAAAGAACAAAGGAGAGAACGACCACAAAAGATCATCAACAAACCATCATGGACCAGCACCAATGAATTACCACTAGGGAACCACCAACAAATCATCATGAAGAACTCTGCACTCCAATTTCAAAATACCATGGACAATACATTTAGTTGACTAGGAGACTTCACGAAATATCATGGAAACCAATGACACACATTCAGTAAAGCAGTGACGTCATGATTGTGTTTCATTTGCAAAAGAAATTGGAAAAACACAAAGCGTCGAAAAGAGACAATTAGAAAAGAGCTTTCTCTACAAACAAAAATCCTGAGCATGAGAAAATGAGAGAAAAAACACTAATTTGTTACATTAGTTGTTGAAGAGTGGCTTGGAAGAAAAGAAGAAGTTTGTTGAACTGTAACGCGATAGTGCTAAGGCACAACAACAACAACGAGTGGCCTAGAAGAGACGAGAGCTTCGTGGTCTTTTAGTAGGAAAAAGAAAAAGAAATAATGAAAGTGCATAAGAAGACGAAGTTCGAAAAGTGAAAAGGATTTTCACACTTTATATTGAAGAAGACATATTAAATCAATTGTTTCTTTAACCGATCTAATATTTACATATTAAATTGGTTCTTTCTATACATATTAGATTGATTATCCTATAGATTGGTTCCCCACAACCATCTTATGTCATGTTTTAATATCACCATTTTTCACTAGGGTTTGAAGGTAAGGTATCTACTCACAAAACTCTTTTAAATATTTTTAGAAATCAAAATATATTCTTAAATTTTTTAAAGTATAATATGTAATCACTATAAAACAATAATAAAATCAAAGTATAATAAAATATAACTCGTTGTCAAATATTAAAATTTTATTTTATAAAAATAAGGAAATACAAGTATTTATAAAACTTCCATGTAAATAAAGTAAAGAGATAAAGTATTTAAAAATTGAGAGTAATTTAATAACCTGTGTTAATACGATTTGTCAAATTAATTATGAATTTATAGAAATATAAACTTTTAGGGTTAAACTAAAATTAGTTAAAATTAAAGAAAAAACAATTACACATGTAGAAAATTATACTAAAATTGTCAAGAGTCTTAAGAGTGAAAATAAACTAAAAATAACAACGGTCACGAGCACGAGGACTCAACTTTAATATATTAAAATTGATGGTAGATTTAATAAATAAATATTTATTTTTTATATATGAACAAATATGTATTTTTTTAACATGGTATTGTTGGGGAGGGGTTTGGAGATCCACTCTTATTTGTTCTCAAAGGAAATTGCTATGAAAAAAGATGAGATAAAGGTGAAAAGTAATAAAGAAAATGTGAAAAAGAAAATAAAATGTAATAAAAGGAACTACAAAAGGAAATGTAAAGTAAAAAAAAACAACTTTAAAAAACACTGATTGCTAATCTATCTTAACTACAGATAGGTTTGTATAGAGTATCTAACATTGACGGTGGATAATGGAGGATTGTATGCAGAATTTAACATTCTAAGTAGTTTATAACTGATAAAATAAAATATTATAAAATTTATAAAACAAAGCGTGTTTTTTTAATATATAAATATATAATATTAATATAATTATTAAAACTAAATAACTATAATAATAAAATATATTTAAAATAATTACTAAATAAAAAAACTTTATTACATCACCGTCTTCCTCTAAAGATGCTTTAATATACTCACATTAATAAAATAGTGATTATCATAAAAGAAAATAAACAAACACAATAAACACTAGAAGAAACAACAAGGTAAACTAATATGCATAAAAGTTATTTTAAGATAATTAAAATCCTATCATATATAAGCTAAACATTGATAAAATATAATTATTCATATTAAAACACATAAACCGTTGACACAACTCAATTATCCAGATACATGCTTTTAATATAGGACATCAACGTAGACGTGCACTTGTAATGGTATCTATACTCTATAGAGTCATAAACAAAAATGTTATCATCTTACCACCTACAAGGTTAGTCCCTTTCGCGTCTAGGACTAAAGATTGTCCATAAACTATGACCTTGTGTGACTCTCACTACTCTAATTGAGTGTGAATAAGTATTAGAGTTCAAAATACCTCATTTCTGATCCCTTATAATGCATACATTAAACATCACCACCACACATAATTTCTCTTTGAAATTATCTCAACATAATACCACATATCCATAAAATATCATCATCTAAATAAATCATCATAATACTCAAAAACATACATAAAGTCCATTTTAAATCTATCTCAAATAGACAAAGAAGAAAAATATATCTATACATACACATTGAAGCTCAGAGGTAGCGCCTAATGCCAAACTTCTCGTAAATGGTGGCGCTCAACTTCATTCCTCTCGTAAAAAGTTATGTTTAACAACATTCAACGACACATGACGTTTAGTGCCCTAGAGTCAAAATGCTTGAAACTTGTAGTACAATAATGACGTTTAACGACAATTTGGCGCTACTAAATGCCAAACGATTCCTAGAATTGTATGCTCAACATCACCTTAGTATCGCTCAACGCTATCCGATTCGCAAAATAAGACGCTCAGTGTCACCCTGGCATTGCTCAATGCTATACCAGATATCAACACTTGTATTTTTTTCTTTTGAGGGAACTTATATCTATTTAATTGATCAAACTAGTACTCTTTTCTC
This sequence comes from Vigna angularis, assembly GCF_016808095.1. NCBI lineage: Eukaryota > Viridiplantae > Streptophyta > Magnoliopsida > Fabales > Fabaceae > Vigna > Vigna angularis. Next base: position 10,062,802 of record NC_068973.1, on the reverse strand, counting down.
AATGCATGAATTCATAACAGTTTTAAATATGGAGGATCGTACTACTTGACCAATTACTCGTATTTAAGCTTTCTTAATTTCAAACCAGCTAAGCACCCAAGAATCAAGCATTCAAATCACAAATGCTAAAATATAGAAATTTTAGATTTCACAATCTCTACTAACTCAACAATTTTATCTGAAACACAAATCATACATCATTTTCACATTTCAACCGTCACACTCATAACATAGATCAATTATTCAGTCAATTTATCATGCAATTATAAAATTAGATATTTCAAAGTATTCATAACTTAAAAACAGTGTAATTAGTTTTGCTTACCTAACCAACAGTTCACAAGTCCCTAACCAATGAAATTTCTCCCAACTTGCAGGATGCTCTATCTAGACATATTAACATCACAAGGACGATCAGGACATACCGTTATGATCACATATCAACAAAGACTCATATAGATGACTAAAATGATGTATGTAAGTGAAAGAAAGCTCACATGCAATAGATAACATAAAAAGACAGAGAAAAGAGATGAAACTCAACTTATACGAATATAAAAACTGATTGGTCCAAATTGAAGAGCTCGCCACAAGGATCAATCATACGATCTCGATTATTCAATCAGATAAGTAGGAAAAAAGAACCCTTAGAAAGAAGTCACTGAACTCTAAAAATGATTTTTAAAAAGATTGTGTATTTTAAAATGATGAAACTTTATTTATAACAAAAATATTTATATTAAAAAAATTTAATATTAAAAAAATTTAATATTAAAAAATAATCAAGTTTCATTATTTTTAAACTACTACAACTTCTATCATTTTTTTTGTCTTTACATAATCTAATACATTTTTATTGACATATATACATGTAAAATATGATAAAAATTAGTTAACTACTTTATAACAAAATTAAATCAATTCAAATATTTAAATTCATATTTTTTATTAACTATATTATGTGCACAAAATTCATATAATTTCAAAATTATTTAGAAACTTATTTTATTACCTAATTTTAACTTATGATATGTTATTTAAAATGTGTAAATATTTATATTTGGATAATGTATTTATAAAAATTAAGTTATGTGAAATTTGATATACATAATTATCAAAACAATATCATAAAATTTAAGAGGGTTTATTAAATATAGTTTAGTTAAATCTAAACTTTATTTGTGAAAAATTGATCATCTTAATTTTAGCCAGAAAAATTACTAAATCTGATAAAAAAAATAATTAAATTAGTCTAAATAAGTGTAATAACTTTCATAATAAGTTTGCAATAGGTTTAATGACTTTTATTTTTTTTATTACGATAACTGTTTTCAATTTCGTTATATTATTTGGAATATTATTAACTCAATTTATTTTTTAAAATAAATTAATTAATGTAACATTAATTACTTCTTTCGAGATGAGTTAATTTTAATTACTCATTTTTTATTAATGTAAACTACATTTAAACACTGCGTGTATCATGTATAGCGTGATTGATGTTTGTATTTTACTTCATTGCTGTAATGCTATCAATTTGACTGAATCATGAATATTTATTTGTTTTAACAAAAAATGAAACCAAAATATATTTAAAATAACGAGACGAAATTAAAATAAACATTAGAATAGATAATTAAAGAGTATTAAAGTTTTATAATATTATTGAGTATGAATTTATTTTAGTAATTATTAAAATTTGTATCTATATTTTGTTGTTGTGAAGTAAATTGAATTTGTAAGGAAATCGAAAGTAAGATATGATGAGTAGGGAATCTTTTAATCTTGTTGTCCAATAAGATGTGGTCCAAAACCAATAACTGATTGCTTTTTATATGTGAATTTGTCACTCTCGTTATCCCTTTCCAAACAAGTATTCAGCAAATTCAAATTTTCCAATAAAACACCGTTCAACAAACATCCATCATCAATGCCACACGTGATACCCTCCCGTCACATTCTTCATTTTCACTTTACGCCATTCTTAATTACACTTACTAATATATCATTAATTAAATTTTATTTAAACAAAAATTCCAAAACAAAATTTAATTCTATTTTTAGTCTCCTGTTTACTATATTTCTTCTTTTTTTTCACTCTCTATTTTTATTTACTAATTAGGTTATCCAATTATCATAATTCAACATTTTTATTCTTCCACCAGTAGTCTGTTAAATTTTTAATGCATCATAATAACATGATATTATAAGGTAATGTATTGCCTTTAACTTAATTATTAATAATATTTTTTTATGGAAATTATGAGAGACAAAAGTGTAATTAAGTTGGTCTAACGCAAGACTTTCAGCGAAACAAAAATTGTATAAATATGATACTTGAAAAATCTTAATATACATAATTGGAATAAGAAAATTAAAACACGTCCAACAAAAATCGAGTCAAATATAAACTTAGTGATTTTGCTTTTAAAAAATATCTCAATAAAAAGAGAAAAAAATATTTAAGTTATGCTTGACTTTAATTCTTAAATGATGAAAAATCATTAGATATAATAGGAACATATTCATTTTCCAAATCAAGAAAAAAACTATTTGTATGCTTAATTTTGAAAGAAAAAATATATTTTTTTATTTAACAGTAATATTTGTTACAATCAATATTATTATCGTTTTTATTATACCACTAATTGTTATTTTTAGATCACCACTGGTTCTTATTTTTATTTTATGATCACCAGTGATTATATTATTTATCGTTATTTACACCTATTGTCCTTATTAATATTATTACTTTTATCACTATAATAACATTATTATTGTTGTTTATTAGTATATAAATACATCTTTAAATTAACTTTAACATAATACAAATTTTAAATTATTTTATTGTGAAATCGAAAGTAAACTATTTTTTTTTTAAAAAAAGAAAATCTTACCTTGTAGTTATTAAAAGTTTTGGAACTTACAACTGAAAATAGCTCCAAACAACATGTTGGAAACTAAAAATATATAATTAAATCTATACATAAATAATGTATAGGAGGGTCCCCTTCGCAGTCCTAAAAAAAAAACAAAAATTGTTACTAAGAAATGATATCAATGTCTGCAGTACAGTCGTGCCTAATGATATGAATCTGATATTGTGAACGTGTGACATTGATAGCCTAATTATATTATTCCTTTTAATTTAATTTAGGATTTGAATCTTCTCACTGCTAAAAAAAAAAATAAGTAGAGTGATTTGCGTAAGTTCCTTTAAATTAACTTTTATGTTTCTTACTTTCTAAAACTTGAAGATAGAAAATTAATATAAGAGAAGCAAGATTACTGTTGATATATATTTTTATCGTTATGATGTATTAGCTGAGATCATTATGCTAATCTTTGTTTAAAAAAACTGGGAAAACGGAAACCTAGTCAAACTCATGTTATTATTTATATTTGGAAATTGGTTTAGTATTTGTTTCTTGTAATCTAGTCTTTTCAATTTGCATTAGAAATATAAACTTTAAAAGTTAATGACATGGACGTGCATGTTATCTTTGGCCTATAAAACATATTTCTGATGATGCATGTTATGAAATAAAATATGATTATGTTACATGGAAATTTTGGTAAAAAACGGAACGTTTGAAAATCATTGTTAAATCTTCCATTCAAAATAATGTTTGTTATATATTATATCTTGGGATAGGAATTAAAGTTAACCATTGTTTTGATAAGTTGTGTTAATTATTTTGGTGTTGCTTGGAAAAGAGATTACCATTTAATTTTTTTAATGAAGCTCATCTTCACATTCTTACCCATTCAACAAAAAGAAGATATATATGCGTTTTGAAGTTCTTAATAACAGTTATGGATGATAAATAAATCCCATCGCTGTAGGTATTCTCTAAACATGTTTTCATTTTGATGAAATTTTTTTATATTAATTAAGTACGAATATAAGTACGAATAAAATTTGATTTTTTTTAATTGGAGATGTAGATGGGATGAACATCCTTGTATTCATTTCATTCCCATTTAAATTACTAAAATACTCATAGGTTGTTAGAAAACTTAAAAGACACATATATATACATTGTTATCTTATTATTTAGTTTTATATTTTTTTTACTTCACATTTTTTTCCTCTCTTCTAATTATGTGGTTTGCTCAATATAAAGTTCGCTCACACATTGAAGGTACTTTCCATCTTATTACAATCTTAGTTAGACATCTTTTTCTTTATTTATGTGATTATGTTTAAATGATATATTATCAATTTAAGCAAATCAAATAGTTTTTATTAGGCCTATATTCTGTAAGGACCTCAAAATTATTTTAAGTGGTGGGGACACCCATTTGTTGTATGATTGAAGTGCAATTATTTTAAAAGGAATTTGGGAGAAGAAACCAGGGAGGGAAGCACCAATTGCCTGGAAAGGGGAAGAGTTTGTTTTATTTGGAGGATGGGGAGCAACACGTTCAGATTTTTGCTCTCACTTTGGCACAATTCAGAAAAGCATTAGGCGTAAGAGATAAAATGAGTACTGGGTTCTGAAATGGGAGAGAAACTCTTGCTACAAATTAGTGAGGAAGGTGAAGTTCATAGTTGCTGGAGTGGGAAAGAAACCTTGGTGCTGCAAGTCTTGGAGAAGATAGATTCAAAGATTCACAAAGGAAGTCTTCAAGAGGTAAGGGGAGCTAGATCCTTTTCTATGGGTTGTATGAAATACATGTGTTGATCTCTGTATGTTGGAAATTTGTGACTGTGGATATGGTTGGACTGAGATGATATTTGAGATTTGGTATGTTGATGTATGTATTCTGTTGGAGGGGTGATCAAGTGGAAGGTAAAGAAAGTATACAATGTTTTGAATAAGCTGGTAGAATCTTGGGTCACTTTGAGAGGAAGTGAGGTAGTGATTTTGGGAAGTAAGGATTTTGAGTACATTTGGGCTATTGGGATATCTTAGGTAAGTCATTTGTGACTTGTTAGAGTCATCAAACTGATCAAAACAGGTGCAAAATGGTTGCTGTCAACTGGTATGGGGTTGGACGACTTCTAGTTCGCGCCCGGCGCCCCCAGTGGCGCCCAGGCGCGAGACTCTCGGGAAAAATCGCGCCCAGCGCCCCTCATCTCGTGCCCGGGCGCGAGTTGTTCGCAGAAAGTGGCTTGGTCTTTGTTTTTGATAGTTTTTGGGGTTCCGGGTGTCCGTTTTGGGCGTTTCTTAAGTCGTTTTGGAGGTTTTGGAACCTTCCGGGACTGTTGGTGATGGTTTCAAAGCCATTTTCTTTGTCTAAGTATGAGTTACGGGAATTTGTGTTGTTTAGTGGTTCTCTTGAGACTGTTACGGTTTAGTAATGTGTATTGGATTGATTAATGTTGTTTGCTTAACAGATTTTTATGCATGTGGAATGTTTGGAATATATACTGTGATGTGATTTACGTGAATGGAAGAGATAGGTTGGATTTACTGTGGTGATATTTTCTGTTATGTTTTCTCTCATCCAGTAAGTTATGTTAATTAAATATTTCGGTTACAATTTATGAATGCATCTTCATGTGATCCAGATTGGTTGAAAGTGTATGGTTATAAGTAGTTTATGATGTACATTGTTGATCCAAAAGAAATATCATGAGATTTAAAATGGTGGGATTTAATCGGAAATTAAGATCTCTCGGTGGGATCGGTTAGTGTATTGAATGAATGTAAGAGGCTTCCATATGGGGGGTTATCCCTACACTCCAACGGTCTTTCATTCTCACTTAGAGAGGATTGACGCGTGTGGTGGGAGTAGAGGGAGGTCCCAGGGTAGACGCTATCACTGGAGGTCTATTCCGCGGTAACGGACTAACCTTGTGTATGGTCGGGTGAAACCCCTCGGCAATGGCTTTGCAAAGCAGTAGGGTCCATCACAAGTGCACAACCCGCCCCAGCTCTACATACATTCTAGTCCGGACGAGTCGGTCTATGAAGTAACAAGTCGGGGTATAAAGTAACAAGTATTGTGATGTTAGTCTACCATGTTTGAATGACTTTTGCATGTCGTGTAAGTGGGTGAATTGTGGTTTAATGAGTATGTTCTAATTGTTCTTTTATACAAAGCTAAGTATGATTATATGAATTACCTATGCTATATGTATAACATGCTTTTATATCTAGCTCACCCTTGCATTGTTTTTGTTATGTGCTGTTTGGGTATGTTTCTTTGGCGATGATTATCCACTTGGATGGGAGCAGATGTTGTCGCGGAGTTTCCCTTGGAGCAAGAGCTAGAGGTTGCTGATGTTGCGGAGTAGTCTTCTTGTAGTTTCCTGATTAAACACTTGTAGTGTTTAATCCTTTCAACTGTTCAAGTTTAAATTTTCAGTTTTTGTTTTTGGTGAATGACTGTAATTTCATATTTAATTACACGTCATACTCCGACTGTTCTCTATATTTGGATGTTAACGTCTTTATTATATAATATTGGCTATTATATAATCGGGATGTTACATTAATGGTATCAGAGCCTAGCCTCTCCCAGTACGGTGTGGTTCGAGGACGAACCAAGCGGAAGCTGGTGGGCATGTGACACCCGGGCACGGAGACGAGGGCGGGGAGTGACGCCGGTGCAAGAAGCATGGTGCAGGGGGCACAGACAAGGAGCGGCTCCTGGCAGCTTCGGGTGGAAGGGGTACATGGATGAATCGAACATACACCGGAATGAGAGGGATCTGGAGACTGTATAGGTATGGGACTATACAGTTGAAGGATAGCTTAAAGGAATTGATTTGACTACTCATATCACCAAAATGCATTTACTTTTCGGTAGCCTGACTCATAAGAACTCCATGGTTAAGCGTGCTTAGCCTGGAGTAATTCTGAAAGCCTGGTGGTGATCTGTGGGGGCAGTCGATGGTCCCTGTGAGTTGCTGGGGCGTTACATATTCAATTATTTTTATTTATTTTTAGTTTATTTATTAATATATATTTTTTACATAAGAATGTTTTACTCTCTCAATTTCAAGTATTCAATCGCGAAACCCTAAATAATATAAAACTAATTTATCATATTTATTATCTTTAATCTTTAATTTTTGTTTAGTATGAAATTTATTTTTGTTTCGCTAAAAAAATTTCATTATTTTTCAATCGCTCAACTAATTCAATATCTTCAAAGTTTTTTTTTAGATCTTCAAGGCATTTTCTATCTTATCATACCCTTAATTATACATTTTTTTCCTTTATACAAAGGATTAAATATTTCTAGCTAGAACATACATTTGATCATTTTTACTTTCTTTTAATATTTTTATTTACTATTTTCTTTATCATGTAGAATAATGTTTTATTAATTTTTTATCTAATTACTTTTATTTTCTAACTCATTCTCATAAATATAATATCGTTGCAATTGTAAAAAGATGTTTCATTTACTATTATATAATACTTAATGTCATTGTTATGAATTTCCAAATATGAAATATCTATGTCTAAATTTAAATTCAAATTATTATTAGTTTAATTTTTTTTATGTATGATTTCATTTAAGTAGTTATTAATATATAAAGAAAGAATTCATTATAATTTAGAGAAAGGAAGTAAAAATTTGAAATATTTGTAAACTTGAATATTTGTTTCCTTTTTATAATCTTTTAAAAATATTTTTTAACTTTATCAACTGTTTTATTAACATTTTCAAAATTAATGGATACTTTTATGAAATTTTATTTACTTGCAATTGTGTAATATCTTATATAATTATTTCCTTTTTATCAAATTATTATTTGGGATTTTGATTTAAAATTTAGACAAATTTTACTTTTTGTGTTTTTTTTTTAAATTAATCAATTGATATTAAAACAATAAGAAAGTGGGTATGGACATGAGTAAAAATATACTTGTTACCGGTGGAGATGACAATGAAATAAAAATTTTATATCCAATAAGTACGAAAATAAGTATAAATTTGTACTTGAAACGTGAATATGATAATGAATTTTGTCTCCACTCCGACCATTGTTATTGCTAAATGACTTTTTCTACACTATAATAAAACCACCTTTATAAAAAAAGAATTAGAATAATGAAACATGAAGTGTCAAAACACTATTAAAATTAAAACTAAAATCCTATATTTGTTATAAAAGCTTTATAAGAACATTGTTGTGTTTATTTACAACCTAGAAGAGTTTTAATCCTTTGTGCATGTTAAAAGACACTTATCCTTTATCTAGTGAGTAAAGTTGTGATCATACATAGTGAATAAAGTTTAGCCAAAAATGATTATTATCTAAATAACACTAAGTCTTAGATAGAGTGATTGTGTTTTAAAAATATTCTAGTTTGTTTAGTCATGTTTGGTTTCATTCCAGAATATACAAATTATTAGCTCGAATTGACAAAATTCTAAATATTATTTAGATTACTTTTAGTCAAGTGAATATGATCTAAATAATATTTATGTTGTAATTTGCAACAATATTTATATTACTTTCAGTCAAAAGCAAACAAGATCTAAATAATATTTTTATGTTATAATTTGCAACAATAGTCTCTATACTTAGTTGGTTAATAAGATGTAATTTAAACTATCAAATTAACTGGTATAAAATTTTCAACATAAATATTTATTTCCCCTTTATCTCATTCATGGCATATTATCATTTACACTAAAAAAAAAGAATGAGTTTTAAGAATCAAGTTTTTAGAATTTTTTTTAATACATTGTCACATAAAACTATCCTTTGACTGTACATCATAAAATTTAATATTACAAATATAAAATAAATGCTTACACTATATGTAAAGTCTTTTTACTCTTTATCTTCCATACACACATTTTATGAAATATATATTTAAAAAAGACACGTCCTATGTGAACTAGTTCTGTGAAGAAAAAAAAAAAACCTTTATACTCTATCTCTCTTTTCTAGAACTAACTCATTACTTCATATGTGAAAGATTAAAAGTCATTAAATTTGAAGTATGAATAAAAACATAAGAGTAAATATAATAATTATATAAATAATTTCGAACTCCTAAGCATAACAAACAATATATTTTTTCTAATTATGAAAAACGAATGTCCTTTTAAATATTATTAATTTTTAACATAAGATACTAAAAAGTAGAAACATGAAAATCACAAATATAGATGAAATAATTGAAAACGATTAAATGAATTAATCTGAAATACTTATTTTAAATATATTAACTAATAATTCCAAAATATTTATTAAAATGCAAAATACGTTTTGTATGAAACAGCCCTTACCTAAAATTATTCGGCTGTCTGAGAAAAGAAAGAGCACGCATGGTGAATTCATTCCCACGTTTACAAAAATATACGTAGCTATGACAAAAATATTACGCAGCCAATTTATAAAATAACAAATGTTTAACCACTTTCAAATTTTTGAAATTCTTTTTATGAATTTTTTTTTAATTTACTTGTTTTTTCAGGTATTTGTTGTTTTTATTAAGATTGTGATAGCAAGAACGGTGTTTATCAATGATGCTATATTTGATCATTCATGATCATGATATGAAATTTAAATATATTTTAAGTTTCTAAATTTTAATTTGAAATTAGAAATTGTCTTTTGTCTAAAATTTTGTATAACTTAATTTTTCAATTTTAAAAATAAATAGACACAATTGTTTTAATCTAATTATATTTTTTTATATGTAAAGTGATGTTTTGAATTAACATTTCAATTGTTTATCTTATTTAACATGTTTTAACTTAGCTTTAAAGACAGCTTGAAATGTAAGAAAATGTTAATATTTTTTAGTTAAAAGAATCATATTCATTTATTTTTTAAATTGAGAGACCAAAATATATTAAAGTTTGAAATATTGGCAAAATAAAATTTCACATTCAAGTTCTGAACTAAACATATTTAATCCTTTAATTAACAATAAAAATCACTTTTTATTTTACATTAATATTAATATATTTTTAATACTAATCACATAATCTCAAATATCCTAATAAATAAATAAGAGTAAATAAAATGTGACTAGATAATACTCACATCATCCAACTAAAAAAATTAAACATAAAAAATCAGATAAATATAAAATATTTAATAGATAAAAAAATTAAAAGAAATGCGAATTAAAAATATAAAATAATTATGAAATACTGAAAAGTTAATTAATATCTGTCTGTGGTCCAATAAAGCGGAGGAAAGCTGTGTCGATTAAGAAGAAAAAATTGGCATTGGTTTGATTTGAGAATGTGAGAGTAAATGATGCGTAATTTTCAATAAACGAGTTTTGAGTGTGAATACTCAAAATGTTGACTTTTATCTGAAAAGAAAAAGATTAGACTATTCTTAGCACTCCATTGGCACACGTTTCTTCAACTTCAAAACCACACACTTTCATTCATTCATTCATTCATACACACTCTCCAACCTAACCATATTTTGCTTTACCCCGTCAAAGAGGGACCAAAGACTTCTAACACAAGTAGAGTGTCTAACTTGCCAAACCTAATTATAATTATTCAACAATTTCCTACAAAATCAATATAAATAAAACATCAAATTTTTTTCTTTTTATTTTTTGTTAGCCCAATGTTTTCATTTGGATCATGGATTGACTTAACTACTTCATACAATCAGTTGGGATTGAAAAGAAATAATGATCTTAATTGAAGTAAATCGATTTTAGTTTGATACATTTAACACGGTCTTCTAATGAATTTAAACTACACCCACCCATTTTTTTATTTTTTATAATTATAATTTTAAAGAAATTAAAAAGTAATATCATTTTTATTAAAACATTTGCACACATAAGTTTCATTTATGTAATTTAAATTTTAAAATATAAATTATTTTTTTTATTTTTTTAATTTTCTTTTAATAAGATCAGAATGACTTGTTGATTTGATATAAAGTCAAGTGTTATCCCCCCAAAAAAATTATTCATTTTTAAGTCAGGTTGAGTTAAAAACATCTTTTCAGTTGATTTGTAGGATCTAATTCTGGTGAACCAAGATGTCCATTTTCTAAAGTCTATTCATGTATTTGGTTTACATTTAGTAATTTAAAAAATTATTTGATAACAAAATAGAAGAATGTAGTGAGAATAAAGTTATTGTAAACTATAACTTCTAATTGTGGAAATGAATATGCCATATAATTTCTAACCAAAATACAGAGTTCAAAATTGTATTTTCAGAACCTCCTAATAAATATTAAATATTCATTTCAAATATTCTTATTGTCATATTCCAAAAAATAAAATAAAAATAACAGGAAATAAATTGGTGCTATTATTAAGCCTTAAAAAAATTAAGAGATTTAAGATTAAAGTATATTTTGACATCTACAAAAAACTATAGCTTCTATTATATTTTGATATCTATGATATGACCTACAAAAGAGTTCTAACTCTTCAATGTTTGAAAGTTTGAAGATACGTTTTCGCCAATGGAAGAGTGTGGTTTTTTTTTTTTTCCATAAAAGGATGACCTTATAGTAGCTTTCAATGCAGCTTCATAAATAAGTCCAAGTCTGTGCAACCTAGGTTTGTCACGTGGGAATTGCTTTTTACATCCCCATCATTCCCTCCTGCACCCCATGAGAATGTTTAAATTATATTGACTCTTGTTTTTATGAGTTCTGAACATAATGCAAATAATGTGATCTAAAAAAATTTCAGATTGTAGAATTCAAGAATGACTTTTGGATTATGAAATTAAGTGTGTATTTTTGTAAAGTATTATTTATGATATGATTAATAGGGTTTTTGTCTCTTTATTTTAGAGATGAAATTGGGGAGATGAATAATTTTCACATCCCTCACACTAAAATATCATTGCTCTAGATAATGTGTCCATATTACCACATATATTTATTATGGAACAATTATGCATATACATACTTTAGATATCACAACAACTACAATACCAATTGTTGGATTATTAAGTGTGGATTGTTGGAACGAGGGTTCGAGGGTTTGATACTAGTGCACCGAATCGAACGGTTTGTGAATGCCTGCACCGAACACTTGAGAATGTCTACATTGGACATCTGAGAAGCAGAACGCTAAAACACCGAACGCTAATGTACGTCTGCACCGAACACTAGAGAAGCAGAGTGCTACAACACCGAACAATCAAGTACCGTTGCACCGAATGGTCAATAAAGTGACCAGAGAAAGAAAAGAACAAAAACAAATATGTGCTGGAAAAACTGTATATTATTCACACTACTTACTTACGCTCTAACTCTTATACTGAAAATATGTACAAGTGTTTAGTTTTTATAAAAACAAAAATACAGCTGCCAAAGATAGTTAAACAATAGCTGTCTAGGCTTTCTAACTAATAGACTTGGCTTATACTCTAACACTTCCCTCTAAGTTAAGCACCTAGGGAGGTAGCACCCACCTTCTTCTTCGAGAAACGCTAGTCTTCCTTGGGCAGCGTCAAGACCGATCAGTGTGTTCGGTGACACGTAGAATTGTACTTGTCAGTCTGTTGAGCAACTGTCCCTACCAATTACGTGACGGAGGCAGATGCCAATTTGAGCAAGCTGTGTGACCAAGACCGAACGGTGTGAGAGAGCGATCGATTGACGTGATCGAACGACATGAGTGTATGAACTGAGTGCACGAATGCCAGTTTGGCGCTCCTATGTGTCGCTTTGCCTCTTTGGCAGCACTCCCTTCAACGCTTTTCTTCCCAGCAGGAAGATCACCTAACTTCTAGTTTCCATTCTTCCTAATGGAATCAACTTCTTCTTTCATTGCATCCCTCCACACGGATTTCTTCAAGGCTTTTGTTTCACTGATCGGTTCTACACCTACAAACATAGCTATGTGCACCAGATCTTCCTCATTACCAATCTATGTATTAGTGTACACCTCACATTCACAAAATCTCTATGGAAACTTGTGTCTTCCTTGTGGTCTAACAGCTTTAGAGTGATGCTCACTGTTTTGCACATCTCTAGTGCTTCCAGATTGCACACCCTTACTGCTTCCAAAGTTTAAATTTGGTTTTGTTGTATTGCCAGATTCTCCATACATTGTAGACTTCACTAGGCTTATCTGAAATGTTTTATTCTTCGAGATCTTGCTTCTCAAGATCAGGTTTTTGGTTTTATCAAACAACTCAACTTTATTGAAGCCTCCCATTACTACTGTAAAACACTTTTGAATCAACTGGCCAATACTCAGAAGATTGCATCTCATTTTAGGCACAAACAACACATTAGTTATAATGACACGTGAGTCATTCTTCCTTCTGATAACAACATCACCAATTCCATCTACCTTTGAAGTTCTGTCATCAGGAAATTTCACCCTACTCTTCTTGGTTTCATCAAAATTCACCAACCATTCTCTGTGGCAAGTCATATGATTCGAACATCCTGAATCCAAATACCACAATTGATCTAGAGAGTATGAGCTTATTGTAGATGTAGTTGCCATCAATGTGAGGGGTTCTAAATCAAACTCTTCTTGAGCTATGAAGGCCCCCTTTCCTTGACCCTTCTTCTGCTCTTCCTTTTCATCATATCACTCATAAGAGTAGTGCCCGTACTTATGACAATTGAAACATTCAACATTCCTCTTGTCTTTCTTGCGGAAGTTCTTATATTGTTTGTCATTCTCTTCCTCTGTTGAAGACTCATTTTGATCTTCATTGCTCTTATCATTTCTCCACTTTCCTTTTCCACGTTTCCCTTTCCATTTCTTGAATGTTTTCTTTTCATCATTCTTGGAATGATGCACCTTCAATGCCTGCTCATCACTCTTGATTAAATTTCTGTCAAACAGCCTCATCTTGTGTGCTTCCAGGGAACTTTGCAATTCTTCTATCTTCATCTTATCCAGCTCTCTTTACTCTTTTATAGCCACAACTATGTAGTCGAATTTATGAGGCAAAAACCTCATGATCTTTTCAATGATCATTAAGTACGAGATGACTTCTCCACATCCCTTCATTTGATTGGCGTTACCTTATCACCTTTCATCATCTCTATCAACTCATACTGCCTCCTTAACATCTGCAACTTGACCTTCTTGGTCTTTTCACCTCCAGTATGACACCTGATGAAGATACTCCAAGCTTCCCTCGCAGTTTTCGCATGCTGGATTTTCTCAAAGTGAGCATTGTCTACACATTGGTGAATAATGAACAACGCTTTATTGGCTTTCTTTCTCTCCTCGGCCTTTTGATCATCAGCTGCACCCGTAGGAAATTATTGATGATCGCCTTCAACCACCTCATGCACATCTTGGTATCTGAATAGGACCTGCATCTATGTACTCCATCTACTCCAATTTTTCTCCGTGAGAATTGGTAGATTAGCGGACGACATATCACTACTGGCCATTCTTTACACCCTCGATCTTTCACCAAGAAACACAGTCTTGATCTTCTTCATGCTTCAACCACCCTTCCGCCAAGCCTTGATGGTTTCTGAAGCTCCCAAGTCTCGAACCTGAGCTTTGGATACCACTATTGGAACGATGGTTTGATACTAGTGCACCGAACCGAACAGTTTGTGAATGCCTGCACCGAACGCCTGAGAATGTCTGCACTGGACACTAGAGAAGCAGAGCGCTACAGCACCGAACATTAATGTATGTCTACACCGGAAACCAAAGAAGCATAGCGCTACAACACAGAACGGTCAAGTACCATTGCATCGAACGGTCAATGAAGTTATCAGAGAAAGAAAAGAACAAAAACAAAGATGCGCTGGAAAAATTGTATATTATTCACACTACTTGCTTATGCTCTAACTTTTACACTGAAAATATGTGCAGGTGTTCAAGTTTTATAAAAGAAAAAAATACAACTGCCAAAGACAGTTAAACAACAACTGTCTAGGCTTTCTAACTAACAGACTTGGCTTATACTCTAAAATGGATATGGTCAATGCCTTAACAAAGATGAGGCAATTTGGGTGCATGTGTCAAATTCACTTGGCTTTCAGAGTTCTATGAAGAGTTGTGTGTTCATTATTGTAAACGCTAACAAGAACACAAACAAGATAAGTTTCTTAAGCCATGGATGATTTTTGTCCTTCGAGACATTCACTATGTGTTGTGTAAGTCTCCTAGAATATAAAAGAAAAATCTAAGGTGTTCTTGAAAAATTAAAAACTAACAAAAAATATGTTAAAGATCAAATGACCAAATAAAGAAAAGTAGGGAAAGAGATGATATGAGTGAAAATGTGTTTTGGAAAAGGGTATGAACACGTACTTGTAGATGGTGAATGGGTAAAAAACCCCAACATTCTACGAAGCAGGAATGACCCACGTAGCACCCCAAATTCCATGACTTGCAAAGGAGGAACCATACCCGTTTGAAGAAGAAAATGTTTATCATAGAGAGAAACATGGTAATGTGGGGGCAACTTTCATGGAGGAATCATATCAACAATTCATCGAAAAAGTAGGAGAAGATCAAATTCGAGTTCATACGCTAATCTTTCACATAAAAAATCTTATAATAAGAGGAGCATGTTTCTAAAACAATTTCCCACATATTGCAAAAGGTAAGAAAAATAAAGAATGGGAGAAGAAAATTTTGGGTCTCATATAAGATGTAGTGCATCTGATTAGTATATTAGGCATTATGAACCAATCCTAGATTGAGGAGAAACTTGACACACAAAGTAATTAGTATAGCAAACTATATGAACCAAAAACACTTAATGTGTGTTAGTAGTTTATCAATCACAATATTCTCCCACAATTCTTTCTATGTTATTGTTGTGTTGCACTTACTAGAGCATGTGGGTGCCTGATATTCATGAGGGCTTTAGAGATCTTGCCAAGATCTCATACAAGAAGCTCCACTCAACACTCATATAAGTGATTTCATTAATTGTATGTTTCAAATCATACACTACCCGTAGGGGATATAAAAATCATTAGACTAAAATTCTCACACCATATAGTATTTTAACTATAAATTTTAACCTCTAAATGAGATAGTATCTAGAACTTGGACACATAATAACATGATTTAACATAATTGACTTAAAATAAATTTTAGTGCTAAAAGAACTAAAAAGTGACTTATTTTTCTCCACATGAACCTTATTTATGGGATCTCCAATCATATAGGTTAAGTTTTCAGCAACCATGGGATCCCCAATCTCATTCCCCTCAATGTTTCTAGAATCATGTTTCTCCCAAGAGGTTTCGTTAAAGGATCTACTAGATTCTATTCTGATTTAATATAGTCCACGAAAATTGTTCCACTTTTTAACTACTACTTTGTCAAATTGTGTCTAAATTGTATATCTGTTATTTTCTAAGTTTTGTTTTTAGTTATAGCTATTGTCAATTGACAATCACAGTGTATTGAAACAAATGGAGTTGGTTTCATTCCTAACGAATGTTTGCTAAGAAAATTTTCAACCACTTAACTTCACTATTAGCTATTTCAAGAGCAAGAAACTCTAATTTCTTATTGGATCTTGGAATAATTGTTTGTTCGAATGATTTTCATCCAATCGCACCACATGCAAGTGTACCTATAAACACTAGTTAATCCAATTAACATCATTATATGCTTTTAGTACAACAAGAAAATTCAGTGTATTTAATGACATATTTATAAGTTGTTTGTATATCTCATTAACCTTTTAAAGAAAAAGACATGTTCAAAGAACTCAACATTTTTTTTTCTAGTATAGTATTATGTTCACATCACTTTAAAGAACAAGAAATTTATGGACAACATTATGTTCCATGTAACCTAAGAATATACAATAAAAAATTTTAGAACTTTTTTTTTTACTTTTTCTTAAGTTTGAGTATCATTATTCCAATTAAAACGTCCCACACTCGTAGTTACTTAAGATTGGATTGATAATCTCTTTACAACTAACAAAAAGTTTTACCAATTTTCTTTATATAGTATCTCATTACCATGATCTAAGAAGCTTCTTCCAAAAAATTATCAAGAACACTGTATGCTTTAATTTCATTATGTTATAATATTATTTCAAGCATTTCAATAATTACACAAGTCATTCACACTATTATGGAGTTTCCTATACAAGTTTTATTGAACAAAGTTAATCTTGCAAATTAAAAATCAACATCATTCATCTAATGGGCATAAAAGACATTTAGTAACTGTGAGTAATAAAATCGTAGGAACATACCTATTACTTATAATTTCTACTTTCTACATGCATGACTTTATCTATCTACACCTTAAATTATTGTTTTCTAATATGAAATGACTCACATCATTAACATATTATGTAAATGATGGTTATTGTGAACAACAACTTTAAAGTGTTTGACATACTCCACGAATGTTGGATAAAGGAAAACTTAATTATTCATTTTCTTTCTTGATGAATCAAAACTAACACCTCTCTTTTCTATCTCCATTTATTAATAATGCATCATAGTTAATTATATGGTCAGAAAAGAAAATGTTAAGATCACTAATAGATTATGTAATATAGGCAATATTTTCAATCTTACACCACATCAAACATACATACATGTAAAATAGAAAGAAAAACACTAAACATGTTTATATAGTTAAAAGGGGTAAATTTATTTTTGATCTTTAAGAAATCAAAATAATTTTATCTTTCTATTGTTTATTTTTTTGACCAACATATATTTTTCTCCTCTAGTTCTTTCCCCTCAACCAAACACTATAAAGTATCATAACATCATGTCCTTGTGGTACACGTGATTTTTTTCCTCCGATTATATTTGAAGTTATGGCGGTAATATAATTAAACAAAATTGGCAAGATACGAAAACAGTCTTCCCTCAATGAGCATTGCTCCTGGGCAACTCTTTCCACACCAGTTCCATAGTTTTTTAGCTTTTCCTAAAACTTCAAAACGACTACTACAACTGCTTATACTTCAAAAGGAACTTCAAACAAAGTTGAATGTGATTTTAGGATGAGAGAATTGCATACATACTTTATAACGAATATTTGTTACACAATCTTGAAATATTTTTCGCAAGCCAAATTGGTAAATTCATCAAAGCCTGTTGCTATGAATATTTGCAGTTGCACAAAATCTTAAAATCTTTTGAATTTTGTTGTAACGATCCCACGCACATCGGAGTTAAAATGCAAAATAAGTGAAAACAAAGATAACTTTTAATATTAAACTCCTAATTTATCTCAAAAATCTCAAGACAGCAAGGGAACAGAAAAATGTTATGTCACATCATTACGGTTGGCAAAACTAGTCTGATTAGAGTCCATAAACTCGGATTTAACAAAGATCGTACAGAAATATATAACTTTGCTTAAATGAAAACAACAAACTATGGGCAACGGAGGCTAGTTCTTTGGCCCAATATCCTTCAGGGCATTGATCTGCTCCTCACCCATTGCAGACATAACTGAAACTACAAGGTCCTTACCCTCAGCAAATCCTTCCTTTATCTGCAGTGGCCAATAAACGATACATCATTAAACACAATTAAGAGTAAAAACAATTAGGTGAATAGAATAATATTGGAATTACAAGAGAATTTAGTATAGATACTATCTGAACAAACTTCTTCACAAAAACATGTACAAAAGGAATTAAAAATGAAAAATGAATCAACCTTCCATATACTACAAGAAATGTATGCACCTTTGATTATGGAAAACCTAGATAAGAAAGCCTCTATAGAAGTTGTACATGTTGATTTCAATTTATAAGAGAAGCTTAATTCACTTTACCCTCTTATTTTCTTCTCTTACAGTTCTGATGGACACATTCACCTAATCCGGATAAATGGACTCAAGGTATAACATTCCAGACTACAAATACAACAAACAAAACAGTAGGACTCTACAGACCTGAGTAAGCAGACTATCATCGGTAGGAAGCCTGAGGTCATCCTTGGTGTTCCCATTTTCAGTAAGCAAGCTAACCTAAACACCATTCAAATATAAATTCAGGAAACAGTGGCAAGATTAGAGCATTTTAGTTGGATATATGAATATTTTGTTTTCATTGTCAATGTTTACATGTGATTTTACATCCATGGGCCTGTATTACCATAGATTGTACAAGATTCAGGGAAAACAACATTTTGGTCAGTTTATCATTTCTAAAATACATCTTCAAAGAATTTAATTAATGAAGACACTGACAGTGACTATCATCCAATCATAGATTGCTAAATAATTGAAAATTATTGACTTTAATAGTAAGTATTACTTTAAAAGTTATGTCAAGGAAGATTTCTTATTGGTTGACAGTGTAAGAGTCTTTACACTAATAGTGTTCGAAATTAGAATCATTTTTAAATACAAGAAACATAGGCAACCTCATCTAACTAGTTGACAATATAACAGTCTTTTCCAGTTATTGAGGCAAAGTTAAACTCGTCTTCAAAAACTAGAACTGACTTCACTAAATAGAATAAGACTTTGTTGTTGATGTTGTTTAAATACATTAAAGAAACATTATAAATTAAAAACAAGGTGACGTTTTTACAATTATCTGAAAAAACAGGAGATGAAACACTACACAAACCCAAACTTCTTAGACAGTGATGAATTGAAGGAAATGTAAACAGAAACATAAACTCACAAATCCATCCTCAGAAATATCAATCAACTGGTAATCAGTACGATTCACATGGGGAACCTGGAATAATAAAACAAACACACAAATTTTCAGAAGAGAAAAAGTTTCAATAAAGTGCTCTCAAGGAAAGAAAAAACATAACTGAAAAACACATGAACAGGAACATACATCACAGTTGTGGGAAGAGGGCACAATATCTTCAAGCTTCTTGGCAGTGAAAATATCAATCCCAACAAAGTGACACTTAGCATGACCGTGCTTACCCGTCTTGGAAGTAGAAACTTCAACAACCTGTCACAGAGAAACCCATTCACGCATCAATCACAATCAATAAACACCTAAAATAAATATACAAAAAAAAATATCATTCTACATAAATTAATGTCCAAGAGAGACCAGATACCACAACGGTACTTAAATCAGAGCACACGGTCAAAAGTGTACAAAAACCAAATAATTTCCTATAAAAACCTAATTTTGTTTTCCGAAAAACCCCCAAATGAGCCGTAAGAGTTCACAAACCCTAATCCAATAGTCAACAATCAACTGCACAAACAACGCCCTAATCCAATAGTCATTAATCAACTGCACAAACAACGCGACAAATATGAACACCAGATCTCGAAAGCCAAATCGAGAAACCAAAACCACAATCATAAGCAAGCAATAATTACATAAAACAAAATTAACGGAGAGAAAGAACGAAACAACGACACAAGAACCCTAAAAATGATATGAAAAGCTAGTACTACCTTGCATGGACGACCCTTGATGACGATGTAGCCGTTTTTGCGAATGGTGCCGGCTTGCTGGGGATAGGTCTTGGAGGCTCCAGCATCACCCTTGGATTCAAAGTGGTGTTCTTCGTCCGACATGGCTTGACTCGTTCACTGACTCAGCGATTCAAGTGGACGAACTCAGGGTGTGAGGGTGACTGGGAGGCGGAGAAGACCAAGTTTAGAGGAAGGATATAGGTTTATATCATTCCTTTTCTGTTATTTTCAGTTTTCAGTAAATTTCGAAACTGTTCTTTTATTTTAATAAATATAAAAAATATATACAATATAAAACCAGAACGCTGGCTTAAATCTAGAGGTTTTTTTTTTTTCGTATAATTTTGTTAATGTAAAATTTAATTTTAATGGTAGTTTTCATCTTTTAAAATTGAACAATTTTGATATTTTGACAATGTTTATGTATTTTCCTAAATATATTATTTTAATTATTATAAATTTCATTTTAAAAGTTTTTTATAATTGAGGTTTTCTTATTTAGATTTATGGGTGTATTGGTTAGATAGGTTTAAGGTATGTGTATTAACAAGACACTAACATTTTTATAAATTTTGTTATTATTTTTCATTATAGATCCTCGTTCTTTCAAAATTTATAAATCAGTTCTCAATAACTAAAAGTATTTGGTTTCTTCTTTTTATATGACAAACGGTAATTCACGTCACTATTTTGTTTTAGACACATAAAAAATTATTTAATTCAAAAAAATATTTTTATTTTTCACTTCATCTTCTTCTTTCTGAAGCTTGGGTTTCTCCCTCAAATATCAAACCCACAAATTTATCACCCAACATAATCTTTTTCATCCTCCAACCACGCAAATCAACACACCCACATCACCATTCCAAATCCTCTTACCCCAATTTAAAAAGAAAATTGAAAACAAAGATTTGAGGTTCCTTAAATTTGTACTGACATCTAAGTGACCTTCTCTACATCCATTGTCCAACATTTTTTGCACAATTAAAAAAAATAAAGAGACCAAAAAATGGAGAGGCACAATGATCATTTTTGGATCCTGTTGAAATGGTAGTAGCAAGAGTGGTGTTGACATCATCCACTGCCATGCACATAGCAACGACGGTAATGTGGTGACGCCAAACACTTCGCATGACATCACAACGACAAATGGCAATAGGCAACAACGGGGTTGGCTCTGTAGAGATCATGGAAGGTGGTGTTGATAAAGATTTTTTTTATATAGGTTAGTTTTCAATCCGGCTCATTTAGAATTCAGTTCACCGGGTTGAACTCGTGATGACTTGGGTTGGCTCACCAACGCATCTAATTTAATTTAATTATTTATTATTTTGTATTTTAATATTATTAGTTAGCATTTTTTTATTATATTGTAGATTATGATAAAGAAGATGTTTCAAGAGAGAAAAATATTATAGTTTTATATATTCAAGATTCTAATATTATAAATGGACAAGTGATACAAAAATTATCAATATTAAAAACTTATTTGTTCACCTTTTGTACATGTTTTTTTAATACGCTTGGATTGTATGATACTTTTATTTATTTATTTTGAATTGTCTTTGAAGTTTAACATTATTTTAGTGTGAAATTTATTTATATTTGAATTAAAAAAATTGTAATTTTTTTTATTTTAAAAATCCTTATAATTAAATGAGCTAATGAGTCAGCCCGTTTAACCCATCAATCCGTGGTGGTCAAGCCGAGTTCGAATTTTTTCAGCTCACTAAATGACCAACCCGTGGTAGGCCGGACCGGGTCAAGCCGGGTTACCCGTTTTGACAGCTCTTACCTAATTAGACTAAACTTTAAAAGAAAGACTAAAACCAAAATAGATTAATAATTTAGGGATCAAAAATATAAAAAATAGATTCAAACTAACAATAGTTTGGATAAATAGTCACCTCAACATGTCAAATATTCACATTTAAAGCATTTAATATATGTACGTTAAAGTATTGATGTTTATATACTTTGTTTCTTGATATTTGTGCATATTAGTAAAGCATAAAGATATAATTAGAATCATTGCACCCAAGAAAAAGAAGTTGCGAGAGAAGAAGAACATTCTAAGAATGTTTCCTTTGAAGCCCTATGCTTTATTACATCATACAAGCTTAGTTTCACTTAAGGCTATGACGAAAAGCTCTGACCCTACCAAGTAGACTAAAGTTTGATAATTTTCCCCTAATTTAAATTTCCTTATCATATAATTAAAACAATGTAAGAGTAAGGAAAAGAGAAAATTGCACAGATATTTTTATACTAGTTTAGATCATAAGGATCCTACGTCCAGTTGTTAATCCCAAACAGAGATCAACGTTCCACTATCACAAAACCAATAAACTATTACAATCATACAAAAAGACAAGTTTAACATTTTAGAAAACAAACCTCTCTTGTTACCGCAAGAGATGAAACTCACTTCCTTTGAAGGCCACAAGGGATGAACACCACATCTGAATGTTTCACGAAGGATGAACGCTTCCTTTGAATCTTCACAAAGGATGACAAACTTCACTCAGCAACAATAACACTTAATCACACTTTTAGTGAAAGTTATCACTCTATGCCAATACTAAGTTCTCAAAGTCAAAGCATAAGGGTTACACAAACCCTAGATCATACTTTACTTTTCAAGTTCAATTGTGTGTTTTAGAATGAGAGTCTAAAACATCTTTATAAATAGGTTAAAACCCTTTAGTTGTCCCTATTTATGTGTGGTTTTTCCATTTTGATCCTCTTCTTATTAGAATCCCCAATTGAGTCCTTAAAAGTACTAATTTGAATCAATTGAGCCCCTGCAGTTAAATTTAGTTAACGGGGTTAAGATTTTGTACAAGTAGGAGGTTGATGTGTCAATTTTTTGAAATGTGGCATGTTGATGTGAGAGTAATGTGCCTGTGAACATCTCTGATTGTTTTTTCCAATTTTTCATACAGTCACTAGGGTTCATTGTCCCCTCCACCACTAACGCAAACCCTCACGCCATCGCAAGAAGAAGCCATCGTGAGACGAAGCTCCTCGCTTAATCTCCTTTATTGCGAAACACTTCCTCGCAATCTGCAAAACCTGAAACACAAAAAGCCCCAAATCTCTTCACACCAGAAACCCTAAATTGCGACTTCGCTCATCTTTCAACTACCGTGACGGAGCAACTCCTCCTTTATCGCGAGCCATCATCTTTGTTGACCTGCAAATCGCGAGCAGCCACCTCGAGCTTCTCACACTACCAAAGCAACACATCTCCTTGGTTTCCATTGACAAATATGATTAATTAATGTTGTTTTTTTAAGAATAAAATCAGAGATTCTTTCGGCCCCTGTTTTTATTCTCTTTCTCGTGAATTATTTTATGGGTTTTTTTTGTTAAAAAAATCTCCTCGAAAGGTTGATGAAAAAGTATTATTTTAAAAAAATATTATTCCTCCCTCTTCCTCCCTTTTGGGTTGTGTTTGTGCCATAACTAAAGAGAAAGAACATAGGAGAGAAATCTAATCCTAGCATAGAAAAAGAGGCATCCAGTGCAGCAAATTCAGACAGTGTATTGCATTACAAGCTCATCCACTTTCATGATTATTTTCCCTGTTTATTGCATTACAATGAAATCCTCGGAAAAGGAGCTTCAAAGACAGTGTATGCTTACAAGTTCATCCTATTTCATTTACCATCATTTTTTTTTTCTCAAATTTGAGTTTTTTCCCCTTCAAGTTTATTGTATCTCAGGCCTAGTTCTGGTTTCCTTAAAAACTGAACTTCTTTACGCTTTTCGTCGAGTTTGTGGAGAAGGGCATATGATAAATCTACTTTTTCTTTGTTTGTGTTTTTGCTTCTTAATTGATGTAGATATAGGGCATTTGATAAGTATCAAGGGATTGAAGTTGCTTGGAACCAGGTCAAGCTGTATGATTTTCTGCAAAGTCCTGAAGATCTTGAGAGGCTTTATTATGAAATTCATCTCCTGAAAACATTGAAGCACATAAACATTATGAAAGGAAGATTATTGGATTGGTAGATTTAGAAGGGGAGTGTACCTATTTACAGAGAATGCTGAGAATGGAGAAGAATATTGGGATTGGGGATGACGAAAAGATGTAAAAAGGAGAAAAAGATAGCCAAATGCCACGTTTTAACTCTAAACATGCCACGTTTCAACTCTAAACATGCCACGTTTCAACTCTAAACATGTCACGTTTAAAGAAATTAACACGTCATCCTCCCACCTGTGTAAAAACTTAACTCCGTTAACTAAATTTAACGGCAAGGACTCGATCGATTCAAATTAGCACTTATAAGGACTCAATTGGGGATTCTCATAAGAAGGAGATCAAAATGGGAAAACTCCACATAAATAAGGACAACTAAAGGGTTTAAACCTTATAAATACCTCACTCAAGGATACTTTCAAAAATTCGTTGTTAGCTTATTCTCACGCTATAATCAATTAGATAGGTAATTGATTATGCATTTAATGAATGCACAACGGTAAAGAACATGCTCAAAAACTTCAACAACTAATCATGATAATTAATTATGATAAGCCATAATCAATTATGGATAATCGACTATCATAATTTGCTAATTGATTATTCCATAACCAAATTTGAGTTTTTAGCAACCTTTAAAAAATCTTTTTGTAATAATCGATTATATTAAGTAGTTAATTGATTATTGTAGAACTTTTTGACTTCAAAACAAACTTTTAACATAACTTATATGGAATCAAACAATATATAAAGCTTTATACATAAAACTACTCGTTACAAAAGCTTTAATACATAATACAAATTTTCATAAAGGTCTTCTTACAAATGAGCAGTTAACTTAATTTTGGTATGATCAAAACTTTTACACTTCGTCCTTTTGCTAACAATATCCTCAAAAAAAAATTGTGGAGGTTTGTTTAACTAAGTTAAACCTTGTGACTTAGGGATTCCTTCATATCTATGATTCCTTAATAGAGCAACAGTCATGTCTCTTATAATTCGCACTGCTTCAATTAATTCACTGTTCATTTTATTGTTAAATATCAATATGAGATTTACGAGCTATGCCATATTATCTTATATAAATAAAAGTTTTTGTTTTTTTTTCTTTTTAAAGAAATCATTAGGTATAAATTATATATACATAGTCCAATCAATATAAAGAATTTATATCACTTTTAACCTTGAAGCGAGTTTATGAGTATTTTTTTTTCTTATATAGTATTTTACTTTGTTGTCTCTGTAACACTTAAAATTTTACCCTATTATATTTTTCATATATAATATATTAGAGTTATATCTTATATATAATTTTTATTTCAATATATATAGAGAGAAAAATATTAATAATATTTATAATTATATAATATTATTTATGAAGTATGAACAATTATTATAATAATAAGTAATAATAATATCGTTTTTTATAAAACATAATAATACAGATAATTATAATGTTTATCAATTATATAATATTATTGATGTTTTTCCATATTTTAGTTTTCGACTAATAATATTCAAATGAAAGAATTTTAAATTAATTATAAATTAGTATTAATAGTAACCTTCCATTTTTATTATTTCTAACAATTTGAGATATTATTTATATTATATCTTTTATATATATATATATATATATATATATATTTTTTTTTTCTTTTTCAATGAGATGATAAAGTTAATTTAGTGATGGATTGGATCAATCACGCTCACAAATTATAACTTTATCATTCTATTAAACAAATTTACTCACCTAATCTTTAAATATTTTCTTAGACGATAGATAAAAATTAATCAATAAGAATTGTAAAAATATAGAGATAATAATAACAATAATGGGGTAATTTCATTCTGCTATTGGTTGTATCACATTTGGTTTGTGAAAAGGAGACTGGGTTGGCTCATCTTACATAAGAAATGCGAGTTAATTTTTCTAATTTGTAGTTGACATATATAATTTTTTTAATAATTTTATTTTTAATTAATTAAATTAATAAAAATAATAATTTATATAGGTTCATTTATTAAAATAAATAATATTCATAATTTTATAGTTTATAATTTATAATTTATAAGTACACGACCTATTGAAAATAATATAAATGACTTTGAAGTAGACTGAAATAAAAATAAAATATAAATAAGAAAATTACTTTATGTAACATCCCGTAATCTCACACTTGATAATTTATAATTGATATATTGTAGCATTACATTTAAGGTAACATCCTTTAATTGATAATTTCTTAGTTGATATATATATATATATATATATATATATATATATATATATATATATATATATATATATATATATATATATATATATATATATATGTTTTAAACTCAGATTTCAACTACAAACTCATAAATATAACTGGAATTCTTCTAATTTATTTTTCTATTTCTTTCTTCATTGGCACCGGATCAGACCACATTCCTTCATGCAACCAATCGTTTATAAAACATGCATAATTACTTTGATACACTCAACAAACCTCATATAATAATTATGTCAGACACCATCATACCATCATACAACAATCGCATCATAGATACACATCCATTACTTTGATACACTCAACAAACCTCATATAATAATTATGTCAGACACCCTCATACTATCATACAACAATCGCATCATAGATACTCATACCATCATACAACAATCGCATCATAGATACTCATCCCACAATACCACAATTACTAATAGACACTCATCCCACAATACTTAATAGACATTCGTTCCACAATACTCAATAAACACTCATTCCACAATACCCAATAGACACTCATTCCACAATACCCAATAGACACTCATTTCGATGATATGTTGATGAGCGGTCACGGGAGGTTATGCACTTGTGATGCCTTCTACTTCCTCTTACAAATACACTTCCAAAATACTCCATACCATCCACAAGGTTAGTCCTCAACACTATGTCCAAAACCGGCACATAGACCAGGACCTCCTACCCCTCTCACCACATAATTCATCCTTCTCTACTTGAGGCTGGATGATTATTAGAGTATCAGGATAACCTCCAACTATAGGACCCTTAACATCAACATATACACAAATACCATATCATTACTGAATCTCTCCACGAGACTCATACCATACTCATATTCCTCAACTCACATTATACCCTCACAAAATCTCCCCATAATACTCATATCATGTTTAGATGCATAAATTCAAATCCAATATAATAAAATACAATCATCACAGAAATCATACAAAATGAATATATCACAAAATAAATTTACAATACTAAAATATCACCATAAATGGTCACCGAAGAAGAATCAAATGTTTGACGAATCAAACTCACCATAAACGCCAGTACATATGACTAGTCACAACTTACTGGATTTGACCAGGGCTACTCTATGATCAGGGATGTACCAACTCCGGTTTTTAAGATTCCTCTATCCTACCATCACAATTATAATTCACAATTATAATTCACAATTCCATATCTACCACAATTCCATATCTACAACAATAACATGAATTCATCAGACATTTTCATTCCAATGAGATATATTGCACAATAATTTAACAGTACATAATCTGTTCAACAAGATTTAAGTTAAAAACTTGTCGAGTAGACTTCCAGGAAAGAGATGTGTGTCACAATTGACAACTTAAGTATCAAGTCTTTCCTTAGCCAAAGTGTTCCTCAACTAGTTTTAACAAATTTCTTATTTACAGATTCAAAACAACAACATATAATATTAATACAGAAATTCAATATAGATAGATATACAATAAACACCTATGTTTTTTATTAACAGTATTCACACAGAATTTCAAGACATGAATAGTAATAAAACAATACTACATCATAATATAAAAGCTTAGAAAGGTTAGCTCCCCTGCCTCTATTCCAGACTTAATCTCTTGCTTAGAATTCGTTTCTCCGAAAACCCTCAAGAACCTCTACTCTTCTTGCAACTAAAAATTTATTCCTAACTCTTTCTTCTTTATTTCTCAAGATTTCTCACTTGATTCTTCCTCTCTTTGTGCAAAATAGTCTCCCCTCTCATGGCTATTTCTAGTCCAAAAATTTTACTATTCAACAATTTTTTAATATTATTTATTATTTTAATATTATTTTATATTAATATTTTAATTATTGGATCCCTTAATAATGCCTTAAAATGTAACATCCCGATTATATAATAATCAATATTATATAATAAGGACGTTAACATTCAAATATAGAGAACAGTCGGAGTATGACGTGTAATTAAATGTGAGAAATTACAGTCATCCAAATAAAAGAAACTGAAATTTAAACTTAAACAATTGAAAGGATTAAACACTACAAGTGTTCAATCAGGAAATTCAAAGAAGCCTACTCCGCAATATCAATAACCTCTAGCTCTTGATCCAAAGGAAACTCCTCGACAATGTCTGCTCCCATCCAAGTGGATGATCATCGCCAAAAACATACCCAAAAAGCACATAACAAAAACAATGCAAGGGTGAGCTAGATATAAAAAGCATGTTATACAGATAGCACAATTAATTCAATGTTATCATACTTAGATTCGTATAAAAGAGCAATTAGAGCATGTTCATTAAACCATAATTCCACCCACTCATACAACATGCAAAAGTCATCCAAACATGGTAAATTGACATCACAAGACTTGTTACTTTATACCCCGACTCGTCCGGACTAGAATGATTACCGAGCTATGACGAGTCTTGCACTCGTGGTGGCTTTATGGAACTTGAGCACTACCGCTCTGGCACTACCGCCTGGTGGAACTTTGGGCACTACCGTCCGGCCACAGTCACGAGGTTAATCCGTTATCACTCACCTTGGATCATATGGAAGCATCCAAGACTAGGACCTCCTGCTACTCCTCACCACATGGTTCAATCCTCTCTACATGAAAAGAAAGACCATTGGAGTTTCAGGATGACCCCCAAAACTGAGCTACCATGTAATCATTCTATACAACCCCAAAACACCACCATGTATCCTCTCCTTGAGGATCATGGAATTACGTTCATGAATCATATTGTTACTTTGAACCTTAACCCCAATTATGAATAATCAGATACCACCATATTATCCCAACAATTCCAACATGTTTCATACATTCACATAATTCATGTCATAGATAATATTCCAAACATTGGTACACATAATTCAATCCAAAAGCAAAGGAACTTAAAATTCAACATATTTGTAAAATACTATTTGGACTATCACTATTCACTGGACACAATTGTACGAACGCTCACTCAATATTTTAAGGACGAACGCTCGCTTCTATATCCAGGACGAACGCTCAAATAAATGTGTTAAAGACGAACGCTCACTTCAATATTTAGGACGAACGCTCACTCGACGAATGCTCACTGGACGAACGTTCAACTATTTGGACGAACGCTCAACAATTTGGACGAACGCTCAATATGCAACCTAAGGACGAACGCTCAACAATTTGGACGAACGCTCAACTATTTGGACGAACGCTCAATATGCAACTTAAGGACGAACGCTCATACTATTTATTTAAGGACGAACGCTCACTGGACGAACGCTCAGTAGGACGAACGCTCATTGGGACGAACGCTCGATGGGACGAACGCTCACTGGACGAACGCTCATTGGGAAGGACGAACGCTCACTCAGTGGGAGGACGAACGCTCACTTAGTGGGAGGACGAATGCTCACTTAGTGGGAGGACGAACGCTCACTTAGTGGGAGGACGAACGCTCACTTAGTGGGAGGACGAACGCTCACTTCTATATTTAGGACGAACGCTCAGACTGGTTACTTAAGGACGAACGTTCAAATACTTAAGGACGAACGCTCAGAATACTTAAGGACGAACGTTCAAATACTTAAGGACGAACGTTAGCTATTTTGGACGAACGACCAATTTGAAATCAAATTGGACGAACGGCGTTTCTGCAGAATTCTGCAGAATCGCGTGCAATGTTCCAGAAACTCAGAAACTTCATTTTTCAACCCAAAAATACCCAGATTTGCATCAAACACAGCATCATTCAACAATCAAACGAATAAAATCTAACTCCCCTTACCTCTTGAAGACTTCCTTTGCAAAATATTTGAATCTATCTTCTCCAAGACTTCCAGCTGCAACTCCGGACGCTCTCCGCTTCACCTCTCCCAGATCTGCAGCAAGCCTTTCCACTCCTTCCGAATTTACAGAACCCAAAACCTTCTCTCAGTATTTCTGAAGTTAGTATTGTTTCTCTTGGGACTCATGGACGGTTGAAAATGGAAGGAAGGAAGGGTTCCTTTCCCCTGGATGCTCTCCCCCATGCCAAAGAAATGAGACCCCTCTTTTTTTTGTTGCCAAGCTCCCCCGTAAATGCCCCTTTCCTTTTCTCCCCTCCCCTCATAATTACACTTCAATAATTGCATTCTAATAATGCACCCGTAACCCCACCTATCCTTAAAAATATAGGTCCTTACATAAAACATGGAGTGCTTCATCCACTATCAATATTTTAATTTTCTTTTAACAAAAAGGTAGAAAAAAGTTTGAACCCATGTTCTTGAAATTACCACAATTTTCTATCAAAAATTTTTGTTTAGCTTTCCACATTTTATTTTTATATAAATTTGTTATATTTTTCATTCAAAAAAATTTATTATTAATAATAAAATTGTTACTATTAAAGTAAATATTTTTCATGAGTGTTATCTGTGATGAATGAACTATTTCCGAAAGAACTAGAAAACGAACAGGTTACTTAAAAAAAACCACACACAATATGTTTTGGTAGAGTTGTTAGATTTTTGGAAATTTAAGTAATGCAAACCAAATGCGAGTATTGGTCCGCATGAACTATGGGTTATGTGACTTGTGGACGAGTCACATTTTCATCTTTAAAAAAAATATACGTAAAGTGTTTAATACTTATTCTATAATATTATAGTTTTTACTTTTTTATTATTATTATTATATTTATAAAATATCATGAGGAAAGAAAGTAATCAATTAGCACCAATCACGAAAACAATGTTAATTGAGTTTTTATAATTAGGATTAAATTGATTATGATTTGTTAAGAGGGTAAATTATTTAATGTAACTTTTTATAAATGTCATGGACTAAACAATTGCCAATTTATTGTAAGTTAGGGTATTGATTTTATATTTCTTTATATAACATTAATATAAACAAATGCCAGACTAATAACTAATTATAGGATACCAAATATCGATATCTATAACGAGTACAAAAAGTTAGTAAAATTTGAGTTTGGATATCGAATTTGGAACATACTTAGAATAAGAAATCATAATAATAGTTTCAGTATCTCAATATCATTAAACAATAAACTGAAGAATAACTACTTCTATCTTTATAAATAAATCTTTATACATCATTAAAAATATACACATTTGAATCTTTCTGAATTGTCTACAAACCAGATCTAGCAGGAACATAGTTTCACTTCATGTTTATAACAATTATATAACATATTCAAATTAAGTAATTGTGATATGTTGTATCAACATTGTCATCTAATAACACTTAATATACACCAAATCCTTCATCTTAACAATTAGTGTTTTTTTCTCCCTCCTAAAGTGCTTATTCATATATGCAATTGTCAGGATATATTTGAAAAAAAAAAAGAGTTATTCAATAATTGATATTGTTATAATTTATTATAATTTATATATTTATACCCAAACAAATAATTGATTGAATTACTAGCATTTGATAGAATTAACTGATAAACTAGTTGATAAGTTTAAAATAAATTAAAAATACATGTAATTACAATAATATTATTATGTAAATAAAATTTATATATTTTAAAATATTTTTGTGTAATTATAACTTTTAATTTTTAAAAATAAATATTATTTTTTAAATTGTTAGAGGTTCGATTTATTTTTTTTTAAATCATATCTATTTTTTGTATGAATGATTCATTTCGTTGAAACAAATTGATCTGATGAGTATTTCTTAAATTAAATTTCTATTTCTTTTAAAAAATTTAAATTACATAAAAAATTAAAACAATAATGTATCAAATATTAAAATAGTAAAGCAATTCAAATAAATATATAGTATTCAATATTTTAAACATGAAAATCTTATTACAAACACGGAATATATATATATATATATATATATATATATATATATATATATATAAAATATTAAAAGTAATAAAAAATAAAGGAAAAATAATAATTTTTTTTAAAAACCTCCTAAAATAAACTAATTTAAAATATTTATTAAATAATTTATATTAATAAAAAATAGTTTATAATTTAATCAAATAAATAAATAACTAATTTTTGGATCTTATAAAAGTTACCTTAAATACATAAGCTGTAAAATGATTGGTGACATTTAGCCCCTTTAATGCCTAACAAAAAATGATTAAAAGCATGAGAATCTAAAAAATCACATTGATGATGAGATGGTACTTTTTATATCCAGATAAAATTATGTTTTGGTATTTAAACTTTTTGTGATTTTTATGGGTGCGTTTGATTTTGAGCTTCAAAGGGAAATATTTTGACTAACTCATGGGAAGCAACAATTATACCTTACTATAATTCTTCTTCTTTGGGTGAGTGGTGCAAAAGGTATTCTATAATTAAGGAGGCTTAATATAATTATGGCACATCTCACACAGACCCCACATGTTAAAAGGATTAAAACGACCCTAAATAACTTTATCATAATGAAACTTCAGTCAAAAGCTTCCACACTTAAATTTTATTTTTAATACAACAAAAAATTATAATCTTAGTACAAATTAAACATGTAATTGGGCTTTAATATATCTATTAAAAAAATTAATATTAATATAAAATTAATATTTAAAAAATATTTGTCAGTTATTTTATAAATTTAATATCTTTAATAGTTAGTTAATTATATATTAACTTTAATTTTTTTAATGTATATAACAATTATTAAGATCAACATATATTAAATTATTTTAATTATTAACGAAGTTTAAACAAATTAATAAAATTAAAATTTTATAATAAAGATATTATATTATTTTTTTCTAATTGCTTAAAAATAAAATATCTCAATTAACAAAATTAAAATTGTATACCATGTCTACTGTACTATATATAATTAATATGTTGAAAATCTCATTTATATAAATAAATATAATTTAGTTAGATTAAATAAGATCGTAACCATATAAATTAATAGTCATAAACTTTTATAATTTTTTTAAAAGAAGGAGTTTCTAACATTTTTTTAGTGTTACCATTACACTATTTAAGCTTGACCTATAAATACAACAAAACTTTTGTGATGATCAAATTGCAATTCATGAACATCATTGAATAAGGATTCATCTAAAACATAGAAAAATCACATTCAACCCAAAATTTTTTGTATCCATTAAAGATTGGAATGATTTTTTAAAAGGGTAAACTACACTCACCTAGATATAAACTAGCATAGCAGATTATAGAACTCATTGCAAGGATTATTTCTATTACTTTAATCTTTGAAAAAGGATGATGAAAAATATTGGATTCTAGAGTAATAAGAGAAGAAATAAAAGAAACTCTTGAAGAACAATTATATCAATTTGCTAAGTTAAGGGGGTAATTTTCATATTGTCTGATTTTAAGATGTGACTTTAGTCAGATATGTACTTTCTAAGTTGAGAGATGTGAAACACATTATATCAATTTGCTAGTTAATGGGGTAGGGCAATTTCACATGCCATAGGACCAATTCTTCTTAAAATTTGATAACATTTAACAAACTTGGGTGAAAGTTTCTTAAATTTGATAGCCCTTCCTATATTGGTAGTAGGAGTTACCTTAAAAGAGACATGAACTTCAACTTCAAATTCCAAGGGTCTCTTAATTTTATCTACATACAACTTTTTTTTTACTCACGAAGCTTTCATCCTTTCTTATATCAATTTTATGTTTTTTGTTCTTTGTTCCAACAATTCAAGTTCTACAAGCATTGATTCTCCATATTGGTATCAACATAGAAGAGTTCTACATTTTCTATCATATAAAGCTTCATAAGGGGTCATGGTTATACTTGTGTTATAAATATTATTATAAGTAAACTCAATCAAAGGCAACATCTCATCCCAGCCTCCTAAATGGTCTAATACACATGTTTTAAGCAAATCTTCCAAAGACTAATTAGTTCTTTATGATTGGCCATCAATTTGATGATGATATGCCAAACTCATCCTCAATCTTCTTCTTAGGACATCTTGCAAAGTTTGCCAAAATCTAGATGTAAATCTAGGATCCCAATCTAACAATGTGCTGGTAGGCACTCCACATAGTCTCATTATTTCTCTAATGTATATATAATTATAGTTAGAATATAATTCATATCAATAAGGTGATTTTAGTGTATCTTTTTAGGGTTGAATAATTAGACATTAGTTATAGTACTTTAGTTTAGTATTTATAACAATTAGGACTTTAGTTGGTGACTTAATCTTGATAGTCTAGTTTCATTAGGAAAGTTAGTCTAGTAAATAGATTTCTTGCATTGTTAAAATCATAATAGTTTGAGTACATTACATTAGAAGTAGTCTCATTCAATTAGAGTCTTGTTTAATTAGAATTTAGTTGTAAGATTTGTTTTAGGTGTTTAGTAAAATTAATATATTCAAATAGCTTGGATTAGGCGTTTATTATTGAATTAAAGTGACTAACTTGTGTGGCTTTTATTGATGCAGCTAAATTGAATCAAAAGAGGAATCAAGAAGGGTTGAATGAGCCTGACCACGAGCAAACTAGTTCATTGAAAACACCAACAATTGCGTTGGGTGAAAAGGCTTTAGTCAATTAATGTTAAAGTTGACTTCATAATTGACTTTTTACAAATCAACTTGTTAAGGTGCCAACTGTTGGATACCTTCAAGGATAGCTAAATGCACTTGCACAAGGCTGAAGAAAGGAAAATTAAAGGAAAACTACAATAGAAAGGCAAGCTAGTGCATAAGTGACTAATCAAAGAGGTATGTTTGACCTAAGGGTTGACTTTTCAATCTAAAACTTCAATTGTTGTTTTAGGTCGTGGAGATCAAAGATAATAGTTGTTTTCACATGCTAGCAACTCAATGGACCATTGAAGATCAAAGGAAAGGGGTGTTGCACTTCATGAAGGCTAACTTTACCATGCTTAAACTATATTAGTTAAGGTTATGATTTTGTGATCTTTATGTATAGTACATCAATTCAATTCATTCCACTTTTTATGTTTAACTGGAGTTAAACTCAGTTGTTTTGCATCTACATTCATTTCATCATTCATTTGTGAAAACTGAATATGTCCTATGTTGTACATCAATCATAACATTATTTCTACATTGGATTGTTCATTTACTTGTTTTAGTTGCATTTTTCATTTCTTTTGGTTCTATTTTGTTGTAAATACATGTATCAATGATTTCTAGTCATTTAGTTCAAGTTCTACATACTTTCATTGTAAATACCTCACTCTATTACCTATGTTGCATCTTTCCATTCATAATATTCATATAGTTTTAGTTAACTTATGAAGTAGTTTATGTTTAGTTAATGCATTACTCATTCCTCAGTGCAAATGCTAGCTAAATAATAAAATAACCATACATTTCTATTTTTATTTTGGTATTACACAAAAAAATGTTAAATTAGTTTAGTTACCTTAAGTCAAGGTTTCTAATCTTCATTCTTATTGTCCTCTTATGTTATAAATATAACACAAAGCCTGTTTCTTACTGCTTCAATCATAACAAAAATTCTCTCTACACTTTTCTTTATTCCCTAACCTCCATTTCATTTAGTGTTTTTCTTTCTCTCTCCTTCTCCCCCTCTTTCTCTCTCTCATTTTGATCATCAACGTACTCAATGACTTGACTGAGCCTATCATGCTAACAACTTCACTCTTTGTATTATTTTTCCTTACCACCTTGGCGATTTCACCTACACCTACAACAACCCTAAAAGCCCTTATCAAAAACTCCACATACTCCAAAGGCTGCAACACCATCACCAAAACCATACCCCAAACACACCGTGAAACAAACTTTAATCATTCAAAGATTATAGCAAGAAAAAAACCAATTAATACCCAATTCATACCCAACTATAAATTACATGATCTATTTCTTTGTCAATAAAGAGATAAACCAACAAAACCTCAACCAATTCACAATCAATCAGTCTGCTTAACTTGACCATCAATGCAACAACAAACGCGACAGAGTCCCTTGACAATCGGAGCGACAACAAATGCAACAACCTCCCTCAACTCACAAAGACTCCTCACTCATGCCATGAACTCCCTACCCAAAAATGTTTTCTGATTTATGAAGGCTAAAGAAAGGGCTTCTCTATCAACAAAAACAATAAATTCATAAGAAAGGGCTTCTATCAACACTAACATATATTTGTTCAACAATTTCACATATAATCTTACCAGCAAATATTGTTGTCGATAATTTTGAACAAGATCGTTTGCTCGTAATTTCATTAAAAATTTTCTATTACCAACAAATTTATATTCGTAATTAAAATGTCATTTATAATAATTGATTTTGTTATTGTGAAATATTATGGTATCCTAATGAATTTGGATATTTTTTTACCAATCATGTAATTAAAATAAACTTATTAGTAAAAAAATTAATAAGTGAAGAATTCTTTAGAATTTAATCTTATATATTTTATTTTTTTATGTAGACATATGAGATTGAAGTTACTTTTTTGAAAAGTAATTTTTAAAATTTATATTTTTGTGCAACTTACAGAATAACTTTATTTGGAGTAATATTTTCGTGTGCCATTTTATTTGAATTATACTATAAAATTATTTTTTTATCTAAATTTATATTATAAAGACTAATTTTTAAATATATTTAAAATATATATATATATATATATATATATATATATATATATATATGAATATTCAATAATTAACGAGTTGGGTAGCAAATAGACAAGTACCATCCGTTTTGAAAGAAACATGATGTTATCTTTAATAGTCACGTCATAAAATTATTAAATGTATGGATATATAGTTTAAATATTTGATGAATATAATTATTTTTTAAATTTTCTATAAGAATTTGAATCATTAAATAATATGGGAAGATTTGTAAGTGATTTAGCTCAATTTTAATGGATTACGATATTATTGTAAGTTTTGTCTTGATTTAATCTTATTATACAGAAAAAAAAACTTCTCCAAATATTTTAGAACTTGTTTTCCTGAAACACTTTTTTAATTTATTAATATGTTAAAATGATCTTAGTTGATCAAAGACTACGAGAAACATTTTAATCAATTAAATTGACTAAAATAACTTAAATTAGTTAGTACGTCAAGTCTTTTTGTTTTAATCAATTAAGTTGTTCATGTAATTTATTAAAATCATTAAAAATTAGTTGTAGTATGAATCTTTATGTTTTAATATGATAAAATAATGAATTAATCAATTAATATTACTTAGAAGTGATATTAACAAATTAAAGCAGTTTTAATATAATCAAACTCTGAATACCTTTTTCGTAGGCTTTGTGTTTAATGGTAAATATTTCACTTTATACTTTTAAGTTTTGTTTACATTAAATAGTAAAGACTTGCTAGCATTAAATTGTTACAGAAATATAGTGCAGTGAGTGGCCTATGACTAACCAAAAAATACTGAAATTTAGAAGGGCAATGTAAAGAGGTCCACGTGTAAATCATTATGTTTTTCATCTTTCACTGTAAATCCATAGATTCACCATGCTTAATTACTTTTAAAGCTTCCATAAAAGACATTCACCATTCTGAACTCTTGATTGTGTTAACATTCTCGAGACTAATTAATCACCAAAAAAATAATTGAAGTGCAAACTCTCATTATAATAATTAATGTTCAATTATAGGGAATTAATTAGCATGCACCGGATTTGAAAGAAGCTTTGTTGCTTGACTTATTCATGAAACGGCTCGTCGGCACGTCGTTTCCCAAGGAAAATCTGTATGAACAATTTGACAAATAAATAAAAAACAAAAACCGAAAAGAAAAAAAAAATTAAAATATGTACTTTAGCTTCAAGAAACTATCAAATTGATTTCAATTTAAAGTAACATAATTCTTACTCTAAACTTGTTTTAAGAATTTAATATCTATCAATTGTACGCATAAACTCGTTAAATATATATCAACCCAGCGTAAAATTATTATTGGTACTTTCAACATACTTATGTTATTTTCTCTATTTCTCTTTTAGTGTAGATTTATTAAGAATGTTTTTCAAACTAAGAAACGTTTGCTTGATAAAATTGATTGTTATATCACATTACGTATAACTTGTTTATGCAAACGTAGTCGCTTGTACGAACAACCGTCCCTTGAAGGAGTAGACTTTGTAAAGAAAAATTATCCGTGAAGAAAATATTTTAAACATTAATATATAGGTTAACTATAGGATTCATGTAATTAAATTAAGCTCGCATTAGTAATCTTAGCATCGAAGTAATTATTTTGTGTAAAGTATTTAACTATGTGACTATGGTAAGGTTTAAAGAAGTACACAAGTTATTAAGTAACATGCACCGTCATTATGTACGCGAATAATAATAATAATATAATAATATATTAATAAAAACGTTAAAAGTTTGTACAACAGGCCACATATTATTTGGTATTAGTTTTAAAATAAATATAACTTTGAATTTTCTATAACTACCATAATATTTCTATAATAAAATTTCATTATTAAAAATAAATGCACCCCCTCCACCAAACACGCAACAAATAAAAGAGATGATTTAGGTGTTGAACTTTAACACCATTCATTGCTCTGGTTTGTGTGAGGAATGGAAGTGGCAATGGCAACAGTTAGAGATTTAATTTGTGATAATCAAATTGGAATGAGATGAATTGGACTGATTTCCTCTGTGACATGATGGACCCAAACTATTCATTCAGTGCGCTTTAATCTTCCAACCCTAATCACCACCCATCACACCCACTTTTGAATTTTCCAAGTCCCACATCCGAAAGCTCCCAGAGTTTTACAAATTAGATTTGTTTATGAATTCAATTCCAAGTTGGAGAAGGGTGAATGTGAACACGGTGGAAATTAGACCAATATATTCTGCATTTCCAGAGTGGCATCACACGATGAAGAATTTGGTACCATAGAGATGCTTGGCCCACTCTTGTTGGTGTTGTTATTATTGTTTTACCTTTCAAGATGAACTCAGTAATGGGTGGGCCATAAGACTGATGAAAGTAAAGAGGAATTGTCAGAGGTGAGAAGGAACCGTAGGAGAGGTTGAAGAAAAGAAGATCTAGAAATGTAAAGTCTACACCTCATTCATGGATTTTTTTTTCCCTTTTCCTTTCTTTCTCATCTTTTCCCATAAATAAAATCAAATTACCTATTTAACCATTCTTCCATATTAACAAAAATCAAGTGGATGTTTCTGAATCTTTCTCTTTCACATCCCCACCATGGCGTGAAGTGGTAAAACCTCTAAATTTAAAATTAAGAAAACCAAAATTAAGAATTAGGAGACAAATCAAGTATCCTTCAAGTCAACACCAACCAACCAGTGTGAAAAGCAAAACAGAATATTAATTAAATAATTAATCAATAATCATTTGTAAACGAATCAGTGAGTTACACGAACACGTACTTCACACGCGCTTCACAAAATCCAAAGCAATAGAAGAAGAAGATGCCCACAACACATCACAACTACTGCAAGCCAAGTCTCTGCCATGCATGGATTCCCCTTCCCTTGGCCATTTGGGAACAACCCAACGAACACAACACGAAAACAAAACACGAATGCAAACAAATGTAAAGAATATAAGGTCTTCCAAACACCATTTTTTACACTCACTGTTTTCTCATTATAGGTCCCTCCGTTGATCTAGGCTTTCTCATTTCATATTTTTCTTTTCATTTCTACAAAATTATGGTAAATAATTTTACTGAAAATGTTCATTGACCAATTTTATATGATGTTAAATAATTAAAGATAAATGAAACAGTTTTATCCAAAAAAAATTATTATTTCTGGTGATTAAAATAATTTTTTAAAGTAAAACTAAATTTTTACCTTTGTAATCAACACAATAAAATAGTTCATGAAATATAAATGCGTATCCAAATAATATTTACCTGTGATCTAGTAAGATTGCCTACCTATTGTTGGTTAACTTTATCCAATTTTTCTCCATTTTTTTAATGCATATTGAAGCCTCTGCTTATAGGTAGCAGTGGATCCACTTTGTAGTGTTTCTATTTATTTATTTTAAAAAAATTTAAAATTTATAGTCCTCCTTCCTCATTAAATCTCTTTTCCCCCAGTCTCCCGTAATTGCCGCGGCAGTCAGACTGAGGAACACAAAGCGACACTCGCTTTCTGCGTTTCTCTAATTGCATCGCTTTGCTCAGCTTCGCTTCGTGTCGCTTTACTTTCTTGCTTTGTTTCTTCGTTTCTTCGCACCAGTATAAAAGACGCGTAGCGTAGACTGCGTGTGGCAATTTGAATTGGGTTCAGGATCCGACCCGGATCCATGGGGTGTGTGAGCTCGAAGCAGGCGGTGTCCGTGACGCCGGCGATTGACCACTCGGGCGCGTTTCGGAGCAATGCTGCGGTTCTTGGCGAGTCGGAGCGCAAGGAGAAGAAGAGGAGCAAGAAGAGGACCGAGTCGGGGGGAGCGAGTCAGAGCGAGGTCGGTGAGTCGGGGAGAACGAGTTCCAATTGTGAATCGTTGAGCTTCAGGTTGGGGAACCTTCACAAGTACGTGCAGGGAGAACACGTGGCCGCCGGCTGGCCAGCGTGGCTCAGCGCCGTCGCCGGCGAAGCCATTCACGGCTGGGTCCCCCTCTGCGCCGATGCCTTCGAAAAACTTGAGAAGGTGAACCGTCACCAAATAAACAAAAGTTAAACTAACTTTATTGTTAATTTACTATTACTATTATTATTATTATTCTAATATAAGTATTATTATTAAGATGATGATGATGATGAAGAAATTGATTGGAGGTTGGTGATTTTGACAGATAGGGCAGGGAACGTATAGCAGTGTGTTTCGGGCGAGGGAGCTTGAGACGGGGAAGATAGTGGCATTGAAGAAGGTGCGGTTCGACAATTTCGAACCGGAGAGTGTGCGGTTCATGGCGCGTGAGATATTGATTCTGCGACGCCTTGATCATCCCAATATAATAAAGCTTGAGGGCTTGATTACTTCGAGGCTGTCCTGTAGCATTTACCTCGTCTTTGAGTACATGGAGCATGACATCACAGGGCTCTTGTCTTCCCCTGATATCAAATTCACTGAACCACAGGTAATAAACCAATCATATTTTCAAAGAAACAGAGAAGCAGGTTTCTTTTGTGAGTCTCGTTTCTATCTCATATCCACCTGTGAATACGGGCAAAAGAATATATGTATACATTTATATAAGCAGGGGTAATTATGATTATGACTTTATCAATTAGTTTTTCGGTTAAGTCAAAATCTAAAATTCTTAGATTGCAGCAGTTTATTTTGGCAACTGTTGTTAAATTTATAGGTCGTTGTCAGATCATTCGTAGTTGTGATGTTCACTTTTACAAATTTTACTGTTCAAGCCGTTTAATCTTTGAAATGAGGATGTACGATGGAGATTCTATATTGATTAGAGATATAAATAGAAGACAACTTTTACCCCATGAACTAGTTTTAACAGTTGAGTAATATTAATTTAGAATAGAATGAAACTTTAATTTTAACTAAAGTACCAAAAGTAACTAGGATACTTTATCCAAGTTTTTTTTAGTAATAGTAATACAAGTAATTAATGTATTGTTGTGGGGGTGTGATATGATTTATGATTCTATTGTTGAATGGGTGGAATGATTTTATTGTGTGAGCAGATTAAGTGCTACATGAAGCAGTTGTTGGCTGGTCTTGAGCACTGTCACTTGCGGGGAGTCATGCATAGGGATATTAAGGGGTCGAATCTTTTGGTAAATAATGAAGGGGTTTTGAAGGTAGCGGATTTTGGGT
Source organism: Vigna angularis (assembly GCF_016808095.1). Classification (NCBI taxonomy): domain Eukaryota; kingdom Viridiplantae; phylum Streptophyta; class Magnoliopsida; order Fabales; family Fabaceae; genus Vigna; species Vigna angularis. Next base: position 10,020,519 of record NC_068973.1, on the reverse strand, counting down.
TGGCGAATTATGTCAGTTCTGGGCACAGGCAACCTCTGACTAGTCGTGTTGTTACCTTGTGGTACCGGCCGCCAGAGCTTTTGCTTGGTTCGACGGACTATGGTCCGGCCGTGGATCTCTGGAGTGTTGGTTGTGTGTTTGCGGAGCTACTTGTCGGGAAGCCTATACTTCAGGGGAGAACGGAGGTATTAGCCTTACCACAATGCATGAGTTGCCCTGTTATTGTGCATGTTAATGTAGTGAAGTTGTTACATTTTTGTGAGAAAAAAATGGCTAATCTATTGATATGAGTCAATGGTAAACAGAGCTGAAGTTGTTACATATTTTTGCCGTCAAATATTTAACAGAGCTGAAGTTTAGTTCCCATACCTATTGCAAGAGGTTGCACTGCAATTCGTCAATAGTTTCATTTAGAATTTGCTATCATTGCGTGCTCAGTAGTAGGGTTTCCATCATTCTATATTTCAAAAGGTAAAGTGGAGAATGTACTCAAACTAAAGAATATGTATGATACCTATTGGCATTAATCTTCAGAAAAGGAAGTAGTTCAATCTGACAATCCTCCTTAATGTTAGACCGGATGCTAATCAGTTTTGTGGTTAATAAATGAATCAGCTGGAAATGAAAATTCTGACACTGTTTGATTCGTTATTTTGGAATTCTTCTAAATTCATTTTTGTTACGTATGCAGGTTGAACAATTGCACAAAATTTTTAAGCTCTGTGGCTCACCACCTGATGAATACTGGAAAAAGACTAAACTTCCTCATGCAACGTTATTTAAGCCACAACAACCATATGATAGTTGCCTTCGACAATCCTTTAAAGATTTGCCAGCGGCCAGTGTACATCTGCTACAAACTCTTCTTTCTGTAGAACCATACAAACGTGGGAGTGCTACATCTGCTCTTTCATCGGAGGTAGGTTAATTTTGTATTTGTTGGAAATTCCTGAAATACATTGTGGTTAACTGGAAATACTCAGCATATTTGTTTAGGCAAGCTTTTTCCTATTTTATATCCTTTTACCTTAGACAATAGTTTGTTTGCATTTTTTAAGGTGTTTATTTAATCAAATAGACAAATTTATGCTTTTCTTGAGTTTGTTTCATTTGTTTATTTTAAAAATAAACAGTTGTCTGCTTATTTTAACAAGCACATTCTATCTTCATATTAAGTCTTTGATTATTTTAAAAACTTATTTAAAAAAATATCACTTATTTAAAAATCACTAATTTAAAAATCACCTATTTAAAGTGCAAACAGACCCAATTACAAAATACCATTTTTTTTTTCGTTTTGCTTCTTATTTTCAAATATTTGTAGGAAACCCTGAACACAAGGATTTTGTTTACATTCTTTCCTGTAAAAATCTTTGAAATCAAGAAACATGGTGAAAATAATCCGACATTCTTCTGAATTAGTTATGAAAACAAAAAATAAAAATAGATTTTGTTTTTTAAACCAAACAGACCTTGATTTATGTATAGCATTAGTTATGCATAGCATTAATCTTTCTTGCATTATCTGTTGATTTCTCTTGCCAACTTTTTTGGTGGATATCCATCATGTGAATCAATTCGTTTTTATGACATTAGTCTTAGATACAAAGCCATTCATCATTTATTTGCAAAATATATGATTATGTGAGTCATTGAAATATGATAAGCGCTCTTTCTAAAACTCTGTTCTGATAAAACGACCTTACCACTTTCAGTATTTCAAAACAAAACCTTATGCGTGTGACCCATCGACCTTGCCGATATACCCACCTAGCAAGGAAATCGATGCAAAACACAGGGAAGAGTCAAGGTGAGGCTGATATTCATTGCACATTTTATGCAGAGTTATTCGAAAGTAATGCTTTAGTTGTTACATATTCAACTGATGTCTCAGGATTACCTCTTATTTGGCTGGTGAAAATAAGAGAACGCCTGCATATGCATTTTACCTGGTTTTAACCAATCTGCGAGAGAACGTTTGTTTTAGTTTGAAAACTTCACCAGGGTCTAGTTTTGGCCTCAGGGAGAGATTAGGAATGGTGTTTATTAATACTCTACTAATCATTTGAATGCACATACTTGTGCAGTAAATTTACACTATGCTATCAAAGAACGAAGTAAACAACGTAGTGTTTTGTTGTAAGAATAACAGGAACTCATGGAGGACTAATGCCTGTTCCTACTTCCAAATGAGTGGGAATAATCCTTACTGTTTTATAGCCTCCTTCTCTTCAACTTCTAGATTTTTCCATGGACTATTTTATTGGGATATGTTTTTGAGGAGAACCTAGGCACCAGAGTAACGGAGCTAGACAAATATTTGTTGTGATGTCCACACTTAATGATTTATGAAAATACAAAAAAAATTAAAACGTAACAATGTTCAAGAAGTTCAATTTGTCAACATTAAGCATTCGCAAAAGAAATAAATAAAAAATTGAAGTCAATAAAATTCCGGGTAGCCAATAGATTTTTCTTTAGGTTGCCAACTATGTTTATCTTAATCGGGCTCAAATGTTTTGTATAAGCGTCATAATTTAGTCCTACCCTCAAAAATAGTCTCTCTGCATGGCCGGGGCAAAACTATTACTTCTAACATCCCCAGACCCCGCTAGCTAGGAGCCTAATGCTATGTTTCCTTTTTTATATATATCTTTAAAGGATTTGAAACAGAAAAATTCAGTGAATCAACAGTGTTTGGCAAATTAAATCGAACAAAACCTATTCTTCACAAATTCCATTTTCACTAGCATTATTTGTATATTGTTCTTGATTTTTTTCATGAAATTATAATGGACTTTTAGGAAAAAGATTAGTGGACGAGTTCGTGGAACTGAAACAAGAAAACCATCCAGAAAGCCACACGGAGTCAGTAAACTAGCCCCAGCAGAGGTCTGTCTTTACTTTCAATTCTGCATCTTAGCATTTCTTCTTATGAGGATGCACATTGATTTACATTAATGGGCTAATTATCGTAAACTAATTCTCACTTATTGCACTTGCAGGATTTCGCAAGTCAAACTCAGACTTCCCAGAAGGTCAATGGTAGATCTTTCCGCAACCATGAAGAAGAGAAGATTAAAATAGGTGGCAAAACACAGAAGTCATCTAGTGGTAAAGCTGAAGATGCTTCCCATACGAAGAATGCTTCTCAAGGAGATATTCCCCTTTCCGGGCCGTTACAGGTTTCAACATCAAGTGGATTTGCATGGGCAAAAAGCAGAAAAGATGACGCTTCATTTCGATCCCATTGTCGAAATATTTCAAGAGGACATATTTTCAATCCATCAGAACCTTCTACATTAAATTTAAGGAATAATTTGGACACCACAAACCAGGAAAATAAAGAGTTTTGTGGGGGAGGCGTCAATTCTAGGGGCCATCAGCTGCTTGAAATTTCTAAGCTTTCAATGCAGAACCAGTGGAGTAAGTTTGATCGCCCAGATTCATTTGATGCTTCGGATGAGTACCATTCACAAGAACTGTCTATGGCCATATATCACCGAGAAGATTCAGCATCCAAGAGAAATAACCTGGTAAGTTGGCCAGTTTTTTACGTGGTATTAAATGTCAGATTTCATCTGCTGTGAGATGAAATTGAAGTTAACTCGCTAGCATGTTAAATTTTCTGTGTAGAGATTGTAGTGGTTTACTATGAGAAAGTCGGAATTAGGAATTTATTATGACGTAGAGAATTAATTGGAACACTAAAGTATGTAAAGAAGAACGACAATTTTTTTTTTAAAATCAATTCAAAGTTTAATGGTTAATTAAAACAAATAAAAATTATATTAAAAAAAATATAATGTCACAATTTGTAATGATAAAAAACTAAAAAAAATATATAAATTTTTAGGTTCTTAACTTTTAAAAAATATATATATAACAGTTTAAATAATGTCTACATAAATTAAAATTATAAAAATTTAAAAATATACATCAATATTAATTAATAATAACGAGTTTATATAGAGAATACAAAAGAAAATGATCAATATTTTTTAATTTAACTTTTTTAAGAAAAAATAAATAAATTGTTGCTTATTAATTTTAATTGAACTGTTTTGACTGGTTTTATGGCTTTGATACTAGTTTTAAACATCATCAATTTTGCTCCACCACAATCAAAACTAGACAGGGGACCGATTGCTGGTCGAAACGGCCAGTTTGGTTTTATGAACCATGGTTGAGATAATGACACTGTTTAAACTTTTAAAATTTCTGACTTTTTTTTACTGAATTGATGTATTTTGTTGACATTTTTGTGTCATAAATTTGGGTAATAGCACTTGGGACCAATTTCAATCTTGGAAAGCAGTATATGTTGTAATGTAAAATTGTCGTTTGCATTTCCTATCATATGATCATAAATGAATCAATACATGATAAGAGCTCATACTCTTCAGTTTTGTTAAGAAATTTATTTACCTTACTGTGCTCTGCCCTACCTGTATCAAATTCTTGGACCAAATGTCAACTACGCAATACTCCTTGCATTGACATGAATATCATTCATAACTATCCTTGCAGAGTTTTCAAGATCAAGGAGAAAGGGTTGAATTTTCTGGGCCCCTACTATCTCAAATGCACACTGTTGATGAGCTCTTGGAAAGGCATGAGCGTCACATCCGGCGAACTGTCCGGAGATCATGGTTTCAGAGAGGTATGACGGGCATATTAAGACAAGCTCACTGCAAAGTCGAAAAGAAGCAATTCGTTGCATTAGTGTTATCTCTTTTCTCCCGGACTTTTGTGCTTAGGCTTGAAATCATTGAAAGAATATTAAACGTACACGACTCTGAAGTTAATCATATATTAGCCATTAAGGAATTTACTGCCCTATCTCTCAATAAGATTGTTGACATGGCATTTCTTGTTAACTTGTGCGCTCTGGATTGCAGGTAAGAAGGCGAAAAAATAAATCAAGAAATTGCATGGGTGTCTAGAGCGTAGACCTTGAGATCACATCAAAATGATACAAGTCCTACTACTGAGAAGCCTATTCTCATTCCCCAAGCACATTCCTTTGATCAATCAGACTTATACAGTGACACTGTCTAGCGGCTTCATCTCGTATATTGAAGCTAAGCTGGGAACTCAACAATTTGAAACGAACACCACTCATCTTTCAATCACAGAAATCTGGTGACCAATGCAAAGAAAAAGGTTTGAGTTCCCCGTTTCGGGCAATTATAGATAATAATTCGTTTTTGTATAATCTAAACTCCTCCCTCTACAAGCCTTTGCTAATTGTTATCTACATGCAAGTCTCGTCCAGCAATTGTATATATCTCATATGCCGTGACTGACTTCAGTATATAGTCTAGTCACCATTATTCGCTCATTTTTTAGGTTTTTAATGAATCACCGTTCCCAATTTATATATATCTAACAAGCAATTTTCTGGAAAGGAAGGTGCCTAATTTTGCATCATACTATCTTCTTCCAATTTCTACTGCTTCATTTTTGGGTCCAGAGTTCTTAATTCTCTCACTTTATTCTTGATCGACTTGCTGAAAGTCAAACGCGTCATGCATATTCATCGCACAATTCAACGATAAAAATCCAATAAAATGTCAGAGCACTTGTGTGTACATAAATAAGGTAAAATTGTAACTTTTGTCCTTAATTGTAGAACATTGTTAGATTAGTTCTGTTGATTGAAAAAGAATTAGAAGTACTTTGAAGGTATAAATTGATAACCATACTAATTCTAAATTAAAAGAATATATTTAACAAAAATACAATTAAATTTTAAGTTAATAAAATTATACAATAAAGATGTGGACACTTGTGTCAATGCATCTATGTTCTCACTAGTGGTAATAAAAGTGTCCAAATTGTTTGGGAAAGTACTCACTAGTCGTAATATCGAGTTTAATACAATGAGTTATGTATTTATTTATCATTTTCATCATAAATAAATATTAATAGTATTCAAGTATGATTAAAGTTAATACTGGTGATAAATACAAATTAAAGATACAAATACAAATCAAAATATAATGAATTTAATTTTCCAAAGTGAATGAAAAAGATAGAAGTAATTACAATATTTGAGTAAAAGATAATTATGGGTGAGAATGTGTAAACAGAATAAAGTTTATAGGAATTATAGTTATTTTTATCCTTTTCACTTCACACCTGGCTTCTATTTATCTATATAAAAATATATTTAAAAAAAGAGCACCCTTCCAGAAACCTTAATTTCGGAAATAATAATCATAAAGGAAACAATTTTTTTTAAAGAAAGATAAATTTTAGTGTTTTCAAATTGTCCAAAAATAAATAAACTATATCAATCATCAACTGATATTTGACTAGTTGGAACTAATTAAACCAGTAAATTATTGATTAAACTAATGAGCTAGTGATTAAACCTTGTGGGCTATATTATATATTTAAGACGATATATTTAACTCAGTTTTATATAAAATAAAATATTTGTTTTGGTACGGTGGTTGCATTACTTTTATTTAACTTTGAAAAGGAAGATGATTAAAATCAATGAGATCCAACTTTTTAAGAAATTTCTCCAAATTATGTGTACGGAGGTCGACAGCTTTGCTTGACTGTGACTTGTTTACTCATAAAAATTCAAGGTTGACCTAAATTTCTTTTACAAGTTTGAGTTGTCATAATATTTTTAATAACTATTTCGTAATAAAATCTATTAAATAAAACATGTCTCTAACTACTTCAGTTCTAAAACTATAGTTCTTTTAAAAAATTTAGTTTTGTTTGAAAAATAATTATTTTATAAATTCAATATAATATTTGCCATATTTTTGTAATCATTTTCAAAGTGTATCTACTAAAATATTAATTGGAGATATAATTAAATATGAATATTTTAGTTTATAAATGAAATAATTATTGGTTTTAGTAAATGTGGAATATCTGAAACAAATATAGTTTTTGGAAGGGAAGGGATAAGCTAGTTAGATTAAGTATTTGAATAATATTTTTACAGAGAGGTATTTAAATAAACTAAAAATTATGTAGTTATATGTTCATACAAAGTCAAAGAGATATTATGTAAAGAGTCTTTAATTTTACATAATTTTTTAATCTTCATCTTCTTTTCTTCTCTGAGTGTCCATTCTATGCAAGGTACATGGGGGTTGTCTTTGAAGAAGATTTCTCAACACTTAAGTCAGTTATGTGTCAACAAAGTAATTAATATGAAAAGTAAATTCAAACCTCTATATTTATAGCATAATTAAATTCTTGTATGTCTTTACCTGAGTGGGTCTGAGTGTGAGCCCAGTAACATAATAATCAATTTCCCAAAAGTGATGGTTAGCTAATTTTGGCTAAGTTATACAATGTGTGGTTCATCATTATCTTTGGCAAATAACGCATGGAAATTGCACAAAGCATGTAGCCTACAGCTAGCAATAATCGGTTATCGGTAGACAACATGAAGTCTTGACAGACTATACACACTTGGTAAGATGCACATGGTCCTTGATAAGTGTGAAAAAGAATTGTTTTAAAACTTATAAATGAGCTCAATTTTGTAATTATTCATGTTGCTCATCAATGAAAAGTTGTAATAGGGAGTAGATTGTTATGTAAAATATTGTACAGGAAATGGTGCATCATTTGGACTTTGTCAGCCAATTTTCGCAAAGTGAAAGCCAAAATTCGTACTGCCAAAAAAAAAAATTTGAATAGCGCACCAGTACCTGCGCGTTGAGCAAATAACATTAGTTAAAGTGCAGCAGTTAAAAAAATTCGCATAGCGCACCAATACATGTGCGCTGAGCGAATTAATGAAGTTAAGTGACTTTAAAAGACGTGACAGAAAGACAGAAACTATCTTCTGACACACGAACAAAGCGAGAAAAATACTGGAGAACTCAGGAGACGATCAGGAGACCTTTCAAGACATCAAGACTTCACTTTCTGCAAAGAATTGCTGTAAAGAGTACGTTTGAGATGTCTAGGATAGGCTAAATTTTCTGTTCATTGGAATTGGTTGTATGACGACACATTAATGTAAATTTTCTGTGCAATATATGTTTCTGTTCTTGTTCTTTTCTTGACTTGATTTTGATTATACGGAAGCATAATTCTCTTTAAAAGTTCTTTTGTACTGGGAAGTATTTTTAGAACCAGAAACGTAAGAAAAGAAACTACGCTAGGAATAACTTCTGTGCTTTTGGTCATTCTCAACATATGAATTTAATGCAAAATTATTTGCTGAATTAATTAAGGAATTAATAATTCAATAGATAATTTTAGAACTTGTTTTAAGGAATTAAACCAAGATACTCTTATGTGAATGCTTGAATAGAGAATGTATGTTGTCAAGGATTTTACTGTAATGTTAGTCAAAAACCAATTTCAGTGATCTTTTATCGTATTTTTCAATCTTAATTTTTTTACGTTGTTAATTTCATGTTAATTTCCAAATTGAAATAAAAAATGTTATCATCAGTAATTGATCTTGATAAATAATTTTAATTGAATAACGTGACTCAAATTCCCTTGGGAGAACGATACTCTTAACTTAATTCACTGTATTACTTGAACGATTTGGTATACTTGCCAAAAAGTTATCAAGTTTTTGGCGCCGTTGCCAGGGAATTTGATTGTTATTGTTATTTCATTCATTCATTGTTTATCAATTTCAATTCTGTTCCATTATCTATAAATCCATTGTTTTTAATTTTTGTATATCTGTATATGTACGTTGTGTTTTGTTATGTTGTTATTTCTTTGGGTTGATCACTTGAGATTGTTGTTCTGCATGAGAAGCAGAACAAAATTTGAGAATTTATTGTTTGATTCTGAGATTGAGAGAACAACCCGTAAGAATAACAATAGACGTAGGAGAGAAAATCGAAAAAAGGAAGCTAGAGAAGCTAGCTTGTCTGCTACTTCCAACACTTTTTCTTCATCTGATCAAGAGGACAAGGATATGGAGGGACATAATGATGATGAACAACCAAGAGTTAGGCATACGTTGGAAGATTATGCTTCTGTGTCTGTACCTTCATCTTTCAACAGTATAGCCCGACCTGTGGTGAATGCTACTCATATGGAAATGAAGCCAGCACTGATTCACCTTGTTCAGAGCAATTAGTCTACTGGACTGTCCCACGAAAATCCCTACGATCATCTGACAACTTTTATTGAGATTTGTAACACTGTAAAAAATTTACATGTGCCAGATGAAGCAATCAGACATAGTCTCTTTCCCTTCTCATTGGCTGGAAATGCCAAGCTTTGGCTAAATTCTTTTCCTGAGGGAAGTCTGACTGTTTGGGATGACGTTGTGGCAAAGTTTTTGCATAAATATTTCCCCCAATCCAAGATAAATAAAGGCAAACAGGAAATATCCTCCTTTCAACAAGAGCCTGAAGAGTCGTTGAGTCAAACATGGGATAGGTTCAAGGGGTTGCTAAGAAAAACTCCAATTCATGGGTTTGACATTCCCACTCAATTAAACCTTTTCTTAGGAGGTTTAAAATCTCACACAAAGCTTATGCTAGATGCCTCAACTGGAGGTAACATTAGGTGGAAGACACCTGATGAAGCACATGAAATAATTGAAAATATGACATCTAGTGATAATGATGTCCAAAGTGAGAAAGTGCAAACCCAAAAGAAAGGCATGTTTGAATTGCAATCCCAAGATGCCTTGTTAGCCCAAAATAAAATCATGACTCAAAAGCTTGAGTCTTTGATGAAAAAGTTGTCACAACTACCCAAGGAACTCCAAACTGTATCACAAGCACAACATCATCAAACTGTGCAAGGTTGTGAACTATGTGGTGGAGAGCACCAAAATGGACAGTGTGCTATTCAGACCAATGCAAAGGAAGAGGTTAATTACATGGGAAATCAAGGCCGTCAAGACAATTTTGGAAATTATAATCAAGGATGGAGACCTCATCCTAGCATGGGTCAGGATAGTTCTAGTAGACCACCACAACAACAGTTTCAACAACAACCTTCTTTAGCTGATAGGACTTCAAAGTTGGAGGAAACACTTCATCAATTCATGCAAGTATCCATCTCCAACCATAAAAGCACTGAAGCTTCTATTAGAAACTTGGAGACACAAGTGGATCAACTTGCTAAGAAGTTGATGAGAAATCTGAGAAGAAATTTGTGGCTAAGAGTGAAGTTCACCCTAGGAAGGAATGTAATGTCATAATAACCAGAAGTGGAAAAGAAGTGGGGTTTGATTACAAGGAGAAGCCAACAAACAAAGAGATTCAAGCACAAGAAGAGGATGATCAAAAGAAGGTAATTAAAGAAGAAGAAAGTAGAAACAAGAAGGAAGATGGAAGACAAAAAGAGAAAGTGTTGGTGAAACAACTTCCTTATCCTAAAAATAATTCACAAAAGGATAAGGAGAGACAAATGGATCGGTTCAAGAAGATATTTAATCAACTTGAGATTACTATGCCCTTGACTGAAGCACTACAACAAATTCCTGCTTATGCAAAATATGTGAAGAAATTCCCCAGTAAAAAGAAAAAGTATTTAGATGAGGAAACAATTGAAGTGCAAGGAAATTGCAGTGCAATTATGCAGAAATCTCTACCTCCAAAAGTCAAAGATCCAGGGAGTTTCACTATTCCCTACACCGTTGGAAATCATGATATAGGAAAGGCTCTTGTTGACTTAGGGGCTAGCATTAATTTAATGTCCCTAGATATGCTAAAAAAGATTGGTGGCCTTGAAGTCAAGTCAACAAGAATGATCTTGCAAATGACAGATAGGTCCATTAAGCATCCCTATGGTGCAGTGGAAGATGTTGTGATTAAAGTTGATAAACTAAAATTCCCTGTTGATTTTGTAGTAATGGAAATGGAGGAAGGTGTAGACATACCTCTCATTCTTTGAACACCTTTCATGAAGACAACTAAGGTTGTCATTCATGTTGATGATGGAACTGTGAAATTAAAAGACCAAGATAAAGAAGTGACATTTAATGTTTTTGAAGATGTGAAGCAAAGTCAAGAGGAAAATACTAGTTCTAAAGTAAAAGATGAAGTTTTAGCGGTTACTAGTCTTTCAAGGCAAGTTGCCAAGTTGGCCAAAAAGAACCTTAATTGTTTCAATCCAAAAGTGCAGGAAAGAGATGAAGATAAGGAGGAGCAAGGAATTCACCAACAATCTCATGTGAAAAATGATGAACTCAAACCTGACAAACCTGTGAGTCATAAGAACAGGTTATGGGTTATCAAGGACATAAAGGCAAATGGAGTACTCGAAATTGAGGCTCCATGTTCAAGAAGAATTAAGTTGGTGACAAGAAAGTTACTCAGAAAATGTTGGTGTCATGAAAGGAAGAACACCAACATCAAGAATCCAACTTAACCATGAAATGTCTGGGTCAAGCTAGTGATGTTAAAGAAGCGCTTGTTAGGAGGCACCCTAGCACATGTTTGTATATATGTGTGTTTGTTGTGTTTGTTTCTGTAATTGTCAAGTGTGAGTGTTGAAGGAAGTGCAGATGAAGCTTGATAATTGATTTTTGACGTTCTAGTCGCACAGCGCACAACTGAAGTGCGCTAAGCGACTAGATAATTTTAGGAAGCAGTGATTTGGTCGGACAGCGCATTTCATGCGCCATGCGAGAGAGAAAAAGAAATTGCTCACTGTAATAAAGTTCGTACAGCGCACCACATGCGCTTTGCAGCTTAAAAATTTAATTTTCTCTCTGTAAAGTGATCTGCATAGCGCATTGGCAAAGCAAAGCGAGCAAAATCACTGGAGAAGGTTGGGAGAAATTGAGCCATTAATTGTCTCTGTCAAAATATCGCTGTGCGAAATTTTGCGCAAAGCGGAAAAAGTGTGAGAGGGGCTTTTGTATTTTAATTCGCACATCGCACAACTGAAGTGCACTATGTGAATTTTCTTGTGCAATAAGAATTAAAATTATTCGCATAGCGCACAGTTGAGGTGCGCTTTGCGAATTAATTTCAAAAAAAAAAAAAAACTTCAGTCGCATAGCGCACAGATGAGTTGCGCACAGCGACTGACTTTCAAAAAAAAAAATAAATAAAATATTCAAAGTGTGCAGAAAACGAGGGAGTTACAAGCTGATTCGCACAACGCACAGGTCAGGTGCACTATGCGAATCAACTCAGAGGAGTAGTTAAAATCTTACTTTTTCCTGTTTGAATTTACCATTCCTCTTTCATTTTTAACCTAGCCGTACTCTCTCCTCAATTTCACACAACGCCCCCTTCTTCTTCTTCCATTGCTCCAAAATTCTCCCTTTGCTCTCTATTGCTATCATAGCCAAACGCATTTGTTTGTTGCTTCATTGTTTCATTACTTCAAAAAGCTTCCTTCCAGGTAAGTTGTTGTTGTTCTGTTTCATGGTTCTTAGTAGAGTCAATAGGAATTCAATGGTTTAGGAGATATTGTGTGTATTCTTCTATCCATCTGAATGGCATGTGTGGTCTGTAAATATCATAGGTGTAGTCATTTCACTGTTCTATAATTGATTCGCACAGCGAACGTCCTGTTGCTTATGGAATTTGGCATCTCATAATGTTGCAAAGCGAGTTGTTCGCAAGGTGCATTTCACTGTTAGGTCACAGTCGCTATGCGAAAGCTCCGCATAGCGAATCCATTGCACTGCATTTTCGCACAACGATCCTCGCGCATAACGAATTAACAATTCCCGCACCTTCTGATTTGAAAATTCGCACAGAGACCCTTGTCGCATAGCGAAATTTTCATGACACGCACAGCGACTAGTTTCATGACTCATTGGTACTGCACTGCTCTGATATAAGTAATTTCGCATAGCGAATAACTCATAACAGCAACCACTGTATTTCTCATTTTCGCATAACGAATTGATGTTTCCAGCAGCTGCAGAATTTGCATTTTCGCATAGCGCACTGTTTGATGATTTGGCAAGTGCACCAAATCGTTCAAGTAATAAACCGTGGTAAGACCATGTATCGTTTTCCCAAGAGACTCGTAATACTAGAAAATTGTGCGATTAACAACTCATCTAGACTCAAGAACAACTCAACATTTAAGAATATGTGCAAAAAGATAAATTCACAAGTAATTACAAGGTTGGACTTTGGTATTGAAGGTGCTTGGAAATGGAAAAGACTAGAAATAGTATGAAATGACAATGTTGAGGTTAGTTTTCACCAATGCACTCTTGTGTATAACCAATTTCATCTCCTCTCTATCAATTTACTAAAGTCAATCCCCTAAAACACTCTAGCCCTAATCCCTTAGGTGAAAAAGCCTAGGTTTTCCTTATCAAACTCCAATCCCTTGGACAATCTAACAAGCAAACCCGCATTAAGAACTAGGATCTAAGACAACATGTGAATCATCTTCCATCCCTAGAATCAATGACCACAAGGACTCTTGTTTCAATTCAAGATTTCATCTTACGTCCCCATAATCCATGAAACCCCAAAATCAAGTCATGAACGTCCCCATTACATGCAAGCTTTAAGATCGGAAACAAGAATATTAGCAATTGATAGAAAAGGCATATATATAATCAAATCATTCAACAAATACACAAGAATTCAGAGGCTACATCTATCTCCAACATGATGGGTTTGGCTCTCCATTTCCATGGAGAGCCTTTAAGCTTACAAAATGGCCATAGAAGAAGATGAAGAACCCAAGAGGAAGAAGGGAGTGTTCCCACGAGCCCTAGCAGCCCTCCAAGCTCTCCTCTGAGTGAGATGCACCTACAAAGAACCAAAGACCCCTAACCCCTTCGCGTTTTAGGGTTAAATAATCTCAATCTGCCACATCAGCAAAAGTCGCGCCCGGCGCCCTCTATGTCGCGCCCGAGCGCGAGCTTCTCGCAAAAACTGGCGCCCGACGCCCCTTTTGTCGCGCCTGGGCGCGACCAGTGCGCACAACTGGCGCCTGGTCAGTTTTCTGTGCAGGTGGCGCCCAGCCCCCCTGAACCAGGGGGGGCCCGGCCTGACTTTTCAGCACTGCATCATTTTCTCTTTTTCTGTCGATGTGCTTGCTTCTTGTGGTTGGTTCAGCTTTAAACATTATTGGAGACCCTTCCAAGCACATTATTAGCTACAAAATAGGGGATTATAGATGAAATTACATCAAAGTAGCCCAAGACACAATTATTCATAAAACTAAGATAAATTAGAGGATTAAGCGAGTTATAAGCTAGAAAGGAGGTCATTTTGCTGTTAAAATTATGCTTAAATAATGGTAAGAATTACCGTTATCACAACCCCAAACTTACAACTTTGTTTGTCCTCAAGCAAAAGTACTTCACCTAGCAACCAATTCAATCGCGAAGGTCTAGCAACTTTAAGCACAGTTTCAATCCAATAAACAAAATCAATCTTGCTTGCTCAACTTAGAAATTCAAGAGATTATATGGCCTTAGCAAGCTAAACTTCAACCATGGTGCTCACAAATTAAAAGTCACAAGATAGATGCAAATGATAGATCAACAAAAATGGCAAGTTGTTTTCAATGAATGCATGGAACCAATCCTCACCAAAGAAAGTGTTTCACTCAAGCACAAGAGTGTATAAGGATGTGTGTCTAGCTCTCAAGTATCACAATGTAAGGTGTCACTACAGGAAAGCATGTATAACCTATCACTTGGTATCCCTGACTTCCATGCCGATACCATGATGACTGGGGCCCAGCTTGCAACACATATTCCATGGCTTGAGGGCAAGCCAGAGTCTAGGTAGGGGAGTGCTTACCCAGCAGCACCAGAGCCAGAGCTAGATCAGCAGGAGGACATGATGGCAGGCGATGGTGACGAGGAGGAAGAGGAGCCAAATCCCAGATGGACACAGCAGAGTTACCATACACAAGAGAGCCAGTGGAGATCAAGACCAGATGGGTCTTGGTAGATCAAATGGACAAAGACTCTTGTTGTTTTTTGTTTAGTGTCATGTTGTTATTTGAGTTCAATTGTTATTATGTGGAACTTTGTTTAGTTGATTTATGTTTGTGGTTGTAAAGACTATTGTGTTTTGATTTAATGATTATGTAGTATCTGATTAAGTTATGTGATTTTTGAAGATGATGACATGTATGTTTGTGGTTTCTGTGCTTCAAAATTTTTATCTGTGTGTATGAATATGACCAGATCTGTGAGTTTTGAGAGCATATGTTGATTGAGAGATATTGAGTTGTCTATATATGGAATTGGCTTTTGCATGATTTTGTTTCTACGTACATACACACACTTTTTGGTTAAGGATGAAAAATGCCCTGTTTTTTATTGATTATACAGCTACTTGGCCAGATAGACAACCTTGAGACACTGTGCTACGTTTGCAAACCCTCTTTGAGCCTTGAATTTTTTTCTTTCACCTTGAGCCTATTGTGTTATCCTACCTTACACCTTAGAAGAGAACATGTACTATGCTTTAAATGAGGTTAAGGTTGAATTTAAGTTTGGGGGAAGAAAAGATCATAAAAAAAAGGTTTAATCCTTTTCAATATCCTTATTTTTGTAGGATCGTCTCAAACAGGTCCTCGTATTTTAAAGTCTCTCGATTAGGTCCTTAATTGTTAAAATTTGAATCAAATTAAACCTTGCCGTTAAGTTAGGTAGACGGCGTCAAAAAAATTGATTAGTGGCTTAGTGACTTGACTAAGTGTTGTTGACGTGGTATATATTGATTATCTGAGTTGGCTTTTTTTTTATTTATTCATTTAAAAAATTGACTTTAATCAAAACGCAACGTTTTGTCTACGAAAAATGTATTTTTTATTTATTCAATAAAAAATAATTTTTAAAGAATATGTAAAGGAGTGAATACATTATTTAGTGATATTGAATCTGATATTATCAACAACAGTAAAACATAATTAAACAAAACCAATGTTGAGATAAGTAACACTTTTTTGAAGTTTCTGATTCCTCTTCCCAAATCTTCCATCAACAAAATACCATCTAACAATCCAACAAAACTTCAGCCCCGCAACGAATAAAACATATATAATTCCACCATACATCAACAACAACCCTATCTTCTTCCTCCAGATCCACACTCTGCGTTCTCGTCTTGGCCGACAACCGCACCGATCATGGACGGCGACCTCAAGACGCCCCTGCTGGTGGGAGAAATCGAGGAGGTGGAGGCGACACCGGAGGAGGTCACTCCCCGCACGAGTGAGCGGGCGAAGCTTGTGCGGACGAAGGTCTCCGAGGTGGAGATCCACCTCTACCTGCAGGGCGGGGGGCACATCGCCGTGTTCAAGTCGCCATTGGGCGCGGCGTTCCGGTCCGACTTCATCCCAGGAATGGGAGGTCCATGTTGACGGACGGCGCGGCGTTCTGGTCTGGCTCCCCTCAGGATTTCAATCTTCCAATTTAGGGATTGCTTGAAATCTCAGTTACTTTCCCAAATTTCTCCAAATTCCACATTGAGTCAATTCTGATTATAAAAAAACCTAACTATAATCATTTTTCGTAGACAAAACGTTGCGTTTTGATTAAAGTTAATTTTTTTAAATGAATAAATAAAAAAAAAAGCCAACTCAAATAACCAATATGTGCCACATCAACATCACTTAGTCAAGTCACTAAGCCACGAATCAATTTTTTTGACGCCGTCTACCTAATTTAACGGCAAGGTTTAATTTGATTCAAATTTTAACAATTAAGGACCTAACCGAGAGACTTTAAAATATGAGGACTTGTTTGAGACGATCCTACAAAAATAGGGATATCGAAAAGGATTAAACCTAAAAAAATGATAAAAAGGATTCTCAAAATGAAAAAGAAGGTTGAGCTGTGAAAGAAAATGGTATGTGATGAATGATATATTTTGGGATTCCAGTACTGGATTGGGAATTGAAGCTGTTCTCTTCTTAATAGGTGTCTTTGAATCCAAGAAAAACCATGATTCTTTTTCTAGCCAAGTCAAGCCTTAACCCGAAAAGACCTTTGGACTTAACCAATAGTGTGTGAATCAAATGAAATGCAAAAGCTGATGAAGTTCTATGACAATTCTAATGTCATGTGAGGACAAACACTTGAGTGTGAGTAATGATAAATGTTGATCTGGTTTTTCATAGTCTATGCACATGTGATTTTGTTAGTGATGCACCATGTCATACTTGTTTGAAATCTTTGGGAATACATGTGATTATTTTGATGTGCAAAGTCATTTTATCAAAATGTCAATTGTCTGTTGTGTTGTTCATTTTCTTCTGTGATTTCATGAGGGCATGAAATAGTTCAAGTTTGGGGGAGTTGATAAGTGTGAAAAAGAGTTGTTTTAACACTTATAAATGAGCTCAATCTTGTAATTATTCATGTTGCTCCTTAGTGAAAAGTTGTAATAGGGAGTAGATTGTTATGTAAAATATTTTACAGGAAAGGGTGCATCATTTGGACTCTGTCAGCCAATTTTTGCAAAGCGAAAACCAAAATTCACACTGCCAGAAAAAGGAAATTTGCATAGCCCACCAGTACCTGCGCGCTGAGCGAATAACATCAGTTAAAATGCAGCAGTTAAGAAAATTCGCATAGCGCACCAGTACATGTGCACTAAGCGAATTAATAAAGTTAAGTGGCTTTAAAAGACGTGACAAAAAGACAGAAACTATCAGGAGACCTTTCAAGACATCAAGACTTCACTTTCTGCAAGGAATTGCTGTAAAGAGTACGTTTGAGATGTCTAGGATAGGCTAAATTTTCTGTTCATTGGAATTGGTTGTATGACAACACATTAATGTAAATTTCTTGTGCAATATATGTTTCTGTTCTTGTTCTTTTCTTGACTTGTTTTTGATTATACGGAAGTATAATTCTCTTAAAAGTTCTTTTGTACTGGGAAGTATTTTTAAAACCAGAAACGTAAGAAAAAAAAACTAAAAGTAACTATGCTAGGAATAACTTATGTGCTTTTGGTTATTCTCAACATATGAATTTAATGCAAAATTATTTGCTGAATTAATTAAGGAATTAATAATTCAATAGATAATTTTAGAACTTGTTTTAAGGAATTAAACCAAGATACTCTTATGTGAATGCTTGAACAGAGAATGTATGTTGTCCAGGATTTTATTGTAATGTTAGTCAAAGACCAATTGCAGTGATCTTTTATCGTATTTTTCAATTTTAATTTTTTTATGTTGTTAATTTCATGTTAATTTCCAAATTGAAATCACAAATGTTATCATCAGTAATTGATCTTGATAAATAATTTTAATTGAATAACGTGACTCAAATTCTCTTAGAAGAATGATATTCTTAACTAAATTCACTGTATTACTTGAACGATTTGGTATACTTGCATGCGGATCACAACTCTTGGCATGCGGATCACAACCTTTGGAAAATAGTACTCGGCTTCGTGGACATAGCTCCTTCCTTTCAATATGTAGTTCTATACCTCTGGAAGGTGGTACTTGACCTACAATATGTAACTTTATACCTGTGGAAGGTGGTACCCGGTCATCAACAGGTGACACTCAATCCTTTAATAGGTAGCATTTAATCATTGGTGGATAAGTTCAACACTTAGCAAGCAACATCCAGGATGTGTTGTATACCAAGATGTGTTGCATACTAAATTGTCCTAAGAAGAGTTCAGACAAGACTAAATGGTATTATACTATATAGAATACATTATCTAATAATGAGATAAGGTTATTACGCCAAATAACTACGTCCTAACTTGGGACTATTAATAGTAAATCTGAAAATTAACTAAATATGTTTCTAACATATATTTTTTTTTTCTTATTAACAACGAAATGATGTATAAAAAATTAGGGACTAAATTTATAATTAAAAATTCAAACGAACTAAAATTATATATTTACGAAACTAGTGTTTAAATAATTAAAAAAAAACTAAATCCATTATAATAATATCTTACTATTCAAAACGAAATAATATCTAACTATTGAATTGAAATGAAAAATATTTCTTTTTCTTAAATACATTATTACGTTCTTTAAATATTGTTACAATTTTTTCTTTTTGTTTGTGATTTTGCTTTTAAAACTCAATTAAATGAATATTTCAGAAATAGTCAAATTTCTAAGTTTAAACAAATTATCACATTCACGTTTTCATAAATAATTTGATCAATGCAAACTTTTTTTCATAACCATTATATAAAAAAATATTGGTTATATTTGAGAGAATAAAAATCGTATAATTATAAAAAAAAATGTCATAAGAAAATATAAACATTATAAAAAAAAAAGAAAACGAGAGAGAATGTTGGTGAAAAAAAAAACACAATACATTCAATTTGAAGAATTATATTTCTACAATATATAGTGTTACATCTTTAAGATGAAGTTCTTCTCTCATATTTACGGTGGAAATTCAAATTGGGAATTGAAAAATTCCTAAACTCAGTTTCTAGAGAAACTGTGTTTGGATATTTTTTAAGAAAGATTTCTTAAAGAAAAAAAAATAGAAGTACTTAACTAATGACCTTTAAAAACAAGAAAAAAAATGGTTTTTTTATAACAGCAATTTAATTATCATTCAATTCAAAGTGAGTGTTACATGAGGCAACGAGTTTTATATATGGGTGTTGTTCCCTTCACCATCACCCCTTTCTCCTTCCACCTCCTCAATTTATTTGATTTTTAAAACTATCCTTTTGTTAAAATTTATTTACTTTTATTATTTAGGATTTTTTAATATATTTCAAAATCCTAATTTTACCTTACTTATTCACTCATGCACCACCACATCTCTCACGAATTCTCTCTTCGTTTTCCATTTCCGTTTTGAGTTTTTGTTCTTCCTTCTCTCCCTTTTCTGTTCATTCTTCTCTTCTCTTTCTTTTCCGTTCATTGCTTTCATTGGTGTTGATTCCTGATGTGGAGGAGTGTAAAGGAGGAGCGTGGATTTGGTTTAATGAGTAGGTTTCATTATGGAAGTAGCATGCAGGGAAATATCTTACGTTGGGGTTGATGAGTTGAGAGGAATGAGTAAAGAGAAATGTATAAGTGTGGAAGAGTTTAGTATTAAAGAAATAAATATGTAGTAGGAATAGAAAGAGGGAGAGACAAAATATGATTATTGGTTACGGTTGTGAAAAGAAAAGATGGGAGAAGGTGGGCCGTGAGAGGACGGGAGGTTTACAGGATTTCGAGAATTAGGAAAAAGAAAACAAAGGAAGTTTATGTTTCTGTAGTTGAAAAGAAGAGGAGGAATTTTAGTGTTTAAGTGGAGGTGTGAGGGAGTAACTCGAGAGTGTTCTGGGAACACAAAATGAGAAGGGCGTTTGTTGGATTGTTCGTGGAGATGAAAGGAAGGGAGAGGAGAATAGAGAGGCATTCATTAGAAGGGTGTTAGAGTTTTGATTGGGTGTTGAGAAGAGAGAATTTAAAATGAAAAGAGAATGAACGGAAATGGAAGCAATGAACGGAAAAGGAAGAGAAGAGAATAATGAATGGAAAGGAAAAACAAAAACTCAAAACGGATATGGAAAGAGAAGAAAGAATCCGTGAGAGATGTGGTAATGTGGGTGCAATGTGAGTGAATAAGTGAGGTAAAATTAGGGTTTTGAAATATATTAAAAAATCCTAAATGGTAAAAGTAAATAAATTTTAACAGAATGATAGTTTTGAAAATCAAATAAATTGGAAAGGTGGAGGAAGCAAGGGGTGGCAGAAGTGAGACCTTCAAGCCTAAGGAGTGCTAAAAGTCCAAAAGTGAGATTTTTCAAAGAGTTATTAAGAAATTACACATGAATTTAACATCTTTATAAATTCATCTTTATTTCTATTAGATACATATATACATAATTTTAAGTAGACCATACAATTTAACAACTTCTTTAAGAAATAATCTTAAGATATAACTAGCATAATCTATTTTGTCGTATGATATGAAATGAACCATTTTACTTAAATGGGCTACTACGACAAAAATAAAATCAAAGCCCCCTGCTGGATTCTCAGGACATCAAGCCCAAAATCTACATTAATGTCAACTTAAGGGTGCTAGCACATTAGTGTTCTCTTTTGTTAAAAATTTACTTATGGTAATAAGGCTTCTTGAAAGCCAATATCTTAAGTTTGAACAATTACAAAGAGAGAATATATTGCACACTTATTGTAATGTTTTTGAAAACATTTATTCTTTAAGTGTGGATAATGACTCACTCACACAATATGCCAACAAATTCTAATTGATCAAACTAACATAAAATTATCTTTTTACACTCGAAAGAACTAAGGATGCAAAATATGATTATGTGAACCTAGAAAAAGACTTAAAAACAACGCAACATAATATTGAGAAAAGTAAGAATAGAACACACTCTAAGCTCTACTAAAAACAATAAAAGAGATTCTACTAAAACCAATTTCTACCAATGTTAACTATTAGAAACTATAAAGGAACAAAAATCTAACCTAACATGTGCACTACTTTTATCTAACAAAAAGGACAAAAAAAAAAAAACCAACTGTGAAAATTGAACTCTACAAATTGTTTGAGATTTTTTAAATCAAATTGAAACCACAATAAAAGTTCAATCAGATAACTCTAAAGAAAATTATAGATCCAACAAATAGCATAGGTCAAATTTGTAAACATTTAAACAAGAATTGAACTCTACATACTATTTGGGATTTTTGAAATCAAACTACACTCTCAACATAAGTCCAAAATTTAATTTCTTGCATTCAAATTAAATATAATTAAATCAGGAATTCAATAAAAAAATAAACTCAATCAGATAACTATAAAAAAAAGTTATAGACCAAGCAGTAGAAATTACATCTGTCAACACTTAAATTAGAATTGAACTATAATTGTGTGGGATTTTCAAAATCAAACTGCAACCACAAAAAAAAATCCAAAGTTTAAATTCTTATATTAAAATTAAAGATAACTAAATCAGAAAAACAATATAAAAAATCAACTCAATGAGATAAATATAGAAAAAACCCATAAACATCCTCGACCAAATCATCTATTTGGGCTTGCTTAGCAAAGGTTGAGGGATGCTTGAGGTGACAGGATTTTCAAAACATGAATCTTCGAAAGACACATGACTGGATATATCACCATGTTTTACTATCCCGTTCCAATATTTAGCCAAAGGAAAATATCTTCTTAACAATTTTTTTGACAAATCTTTTACAACAACCTACGTAATAGCAATAGCTTGTGATTGGTCTGTTTCAAATATACAGACCAATAAAATAGTGACACATAGTCTGTTATCAAAAAATTGTTAAAATATCATGGTCCTTAGCCAAATAGCTAGCTCGAGCAATAAACACAACAACCCATAAATCCATTCTATCCTCCCCTACCACATCCATTGCCCAAACTCCACAACACAAGTCACTCATTTTCTTTCAATAATTAGCACCAAACAACATAGGGAAGAATCTTCCACGAATTAGAGATATAACCTTCAATTCTTCTACTAATAACAAACAAAAAGAACCCAAAAACCCACTTCTTTCTAAACCTTAACTCTCCACACAAATATTCCTCCTTCTAAACCAAACCCAACCCAGAACATTCACTACTCTAAAGTCAAAACCATAAGAATCTACTATCCTCAAGAACACATGAATGCACAAAACTAATAAAAAAAATAAGAACCAAATATACTAGGAAAAAAGGAAATAAAAAAGGTTACTTCAAAAATCTCTCCCAACTTCAAATGCCAAAAATAAACACACTTTACTACAGCAAAAACAAATTTTCATGGGTGAAACAAATCCCATTTGACTGATGGTGGGTGAAAGGAAGATTGAAAGTAAAAGCTAACCTAGGTTATGAATGACTTGAAATTGGAACTCTGGTAACGAAAGGGTTCATGCGCAAGTGGAAAAGCTGAAGTTTCTATTTTTCACATAAGCAGGAAAGAAATTAAAAAATAAAAAAAAAATGAACCAATAATAGCTTGACACGTGACAAGTCAAAATTGTGTGAAAAATTAAATGTCAAAATATCGTTATCGACCACTTATCATGTTATATTTTTAATGACTTTTAGATTAAAAAAGTGAATCACATAAATTCTTTTAATAAATATTGGTAAAAAAAGTTAGAAAAAGTATTAAACAATTTATACAAATACTCATACAAAAAAGTATTAAGCCAAAACTAATACACTTGATGTAAAACTTAACATGGTGTATTATTCCCGTTAGACATGAGAGAATTGTATTAGTATAATGCACCATTTGTGAGGAAAATAATATAGAGGGATCAAAAAGTTACTAATAGAAAAACACAATCTGATTATGTCAAAAAGGCATTCTGAATCCAAGGAGAAAAGTTAGGAAAAATTGGGTTGATAAGGCCCATTTGTCGCCTTCTGATTGAACTTAAATCTTTCATCAATCGCCAATACTTCATTATAAGCTAGTTTTGTACCCAGAACCAATTAAACCACAAATAATCAAATAAATAAATAATAAAAACACATTACACTGAAAGATAAATGCGCCCCAATTTTTACGCTTCCAAAGTTGATGGAACTTGGAATTGAACCTAACAATAAAAACATATTGATCATGTTCACGGGAGAAATATTCGTTTAAATTACATTGGTTTTGAATTCATTTTTTTTAACATTTTTTTAAATATCAAAATCCATATATTTTGAAGGTAAAAAAAATTATATAAAAAGATATTGACCAAAAAAAGAATAGGCATGACAATCTCATAAGCCATTTATTTAATTGATCTTAAAATCTGATATGAACCAATGAAATTAGGAGAAAACGTTCTTAAACAGATAGTCCTTTCTACACTAATGGTTGGAGTTACTCGCAAGAAAACATGATCCTAACTGCAAATTCCAACAGTCTTCTTCTCTGATCAGTATAAGACTTTTGCCTACTTTGTGAAGCCTTCATTCTCTCCTGTATCATTTTCACCTTGTTTGTGGTTTGTTGCAATATCTCGTGCTACTATCACCCCTTCACCATCTTGGTACCAACACAAAGGAGTTCTTAATTGTCTACCATAAAGAGCCTCATAAGGTGTCCTAGCTATACTCACTTGATAATTGTTGTTGTAGGTAAACTCAACCAAAGGTAGCACTTCATCCTAACCACCCAAATGATCAAACACACAAGTTCTCAATTGATCCTCCAATGACTGATATTTTCTCTCAGATTGTCCATCTGTTTGAGGGTGATAGACAAAAATCATCTTCAACCTACTACTCATAGCCTCTTGCAAAGTTTTCCAAAATCTAGAACTGAACCGCGAATCCCTATTTAACACAATGTTTGACGACACACCATGCAACCTCAATATATCTTTTAAGTACAACTATGTCATCTTAGCCATATAAATCCTAAAATTAACTGGGCATTCTTCGTCAACAAATTAACTATAACCCATGTAGCAACGTGACCTCTCATCGACCGTGGTAAAGGGGTAAATATAAATGCTATCCCATTTCCACTTTGGTATCTCCAACTATTACAACATTCCACCAGGTCTTTAATGCTTTACCTTAGCTTTCTGACATGTCAAACAAGCTGTTACAAACTAAGTCACATCCATCTTCATGCCAGATTACCAAAAAGACTCCTTAAGGCCTTTATACATTTTAGTTATGCCTATCTGCATACTAAAACGACTCTTGTGTCCTTCTTCAAGGATTAACCTCTTCAACTCTACATTGTCTAGTACCCAAACTCTGCTCTTGAACCTCAACACGCCATCTAACCTCATCACAAGTTGGAGCCATTTGATATGGAACTATTGATATTAACCCTACTCCTTGTTGAGACTGGATAGTCTAGAGCATCTCTGGTTTTGAAGTTTAACAAATGACATCAAACAAAATAATCTTAAGTAATCAAATGGAAAGAACATAAATATATCATGCAAAGAACAAAATTCCATTCTCGAGTAGTCATAAGAAAAAGTCTTTCAACACCAAATAATAGACAACATAGAATCATCTAAGCGTCAAGCCAAATCAGAATGAAAATCAAAGGATTTATCTAAAGCTACATCAGGCGTTTAAATATTAAATAGTGAAAGAAATAAGCTAAAATTGTTGGGAAAATCTCACAATATACACACTCAAATATTTTCCTGAAATTGAGTCTCATTATTCATTATAATTAAAGGGCTTTAAATAGCCATAACACTTACAATATTACGAGAAATAAAAATAAAATATCAACTATCTTCAAAATAAAATCTGTTTAATCTATCATAAAATAATATTGGACCTAGATAAACCGAAAAACATAACTACGTATTCCTAGTTTATCTCTATCAAATAAAACTAAATATTACTATACCCAAAAACTAATAAAATAAGATTTAAACAAAATTATTAATAAAACCCTAAAATTTAAGTTTATCCCAACAAACTCCCCCATAAACTTAAATTTGTCCTTCCTTCGATCGACTTTCCATGTGCATCATCCCACACCGAATTTGTTTCTTTCAATCAAATTTGAGTTTTTCTTTTGCCATATTGCCCTTCTGTATTTTACCTTGGTTGACTTCTTTAATGCTTTGACTGACTTTGTTATGTCTGACTTCTCAATAACCTTGACCAACTCATTTATGACCTTAGGCGATTTCTCAACAATATCTTCCGACTTCTTTATTGGGTTCTTCTCAACATCTTCATCTTCCTCTTCGTCTGGTTTAAGAACACTAGATACTTCCTCTTCCTTTTCAAGAGTCGCCTTCTTCAGCTCCTCAAGCTCAACTGTCTATTTATTCATAATTTTATTAGCTTCATCTAGAAGTCTCCTTATCCTCTGAATCTCTTCATCTTTTTGTTTGAGTTCTTTCTCTAGGTTTTCCTTCTCCACAATTTTTGCATCCTTTACCAAGATCACTTCATCCATTGTTGGGATTGGGCTCTCCATATCCATTGCATCCGAGCTTTTTGCCATCAACAGGATTCCATACTCTTCTTCAACATCTTCAGTAACGAGATTCGTCTCCCCCTTTGTCTCGAACTTGCAATACTTTGCAATATGGCCTACCTTACCACAATTGTAGCACTTGATTGATCTATACTCATTTGCATAGTGGTCATACTTTCCAGACTTAAAACACTCAACTCCTGACCAATCACCTCGGCCTTTTCCTTGTCCTCGATCACACCAATTCTGCTAACCGGTTTGTTCTTCACTATCATTCTCAAAATTACCTCGGCCATGTCCACCTCGTCCTCGTCCTCCTCGCCATCTACCGCCAGGACCTCGGCTTTGAGTAATCCGAGATTTATTCGAGTCAAACTGTACCTGTAGTGCTTGATCGTTGGGTTCCTTCTTCTTCTTTTTCTTCCTCAATTCGTGGGCTTTTAATGACCCAGCTAACTGCTCCATAGTGAGAGTTGACAAATCCTTTGTCTCTTCAATAGTGACCACGATACTCTCAAAATCATCCGTCAAATTTCTCAAGATCTTTTTTGCAACCCGGTTAGGAGGAACCTCTTCTCCGTTCATTCCGAGTTGGTTAGCCATCTTTTGCACTCGAGTTATAAACTCGGCAACTCCCTCATTTTCATCCATCTCCATATGTTCAAACTCTCTTTTGAGAGCTTGTACTCGAACCTGCTTCACGCGAGTATCTCCTTTGTATGTTACCTTCAGAATTTCCCATGCTTCTTTTGCTGACTTTGCATTAGCTATTTTCTCAAATCCAGATTCATCCACTGCATTATACAGAAAGTACAAAGCCGGTTTGTCTTTCACTCGTGTCTTTTTCAATGTAGCAATCTGGTTCTATATCTGATGTTCATCATCCATGGGTTCATTGTACTCGTCCTCCACTATGTCCCATACATCTTGGGATCCAAGAAGAACCTTCATCTACAAAGACCAATTGTCGTAATTGGTATTTCTGACAATTATGGCACACTCATCCCATTGAATACCTTTGTCATCTCTCTCACAAAAAAATCAAGCACTCACTTTTTCTCTCACGATGTTTGATTCTCTCCTCTCTATCTTTTTCTCTCTCTCGGTACTCAGAGCATAAAGCTCTGATACCACTATTGAGAAAATCTCACGATACACACACTCAAATATTTTCCTGAAATTGAGTCTTATTATTCATTATAATTAAAGGGCTTTAAATAGCCATAACACTTACAATATTACGAGAAATAAAAATAAAATATCAACTATCTTCAAAATAAAATCTGTTTAATCTATCATAAAATAATATTGTACCTAGATAAACCGAAAAAACATAACTACGTATTCCTAGTTTATCTCTATCAAATAAAACTAAATATTACTATACCCAAAAACTAATAAAATAAGATTTAAACAAAATTATTAATAAAACCCTAAAATTTAAGTTTATCCCAACAAAAATGACATGACATATCCTTGAGAAGAAGTGTCTGATCAATAAGAAAAGCCTACATATACACTTGTCAAGACACTATGCTTAAAGATACATATACACTCAAGAAATGATGGGTATAAAAGTGTCTAAGTGAACCTTACAAAGCAAGAGGCGCAAAAATCTATCAAATGAAACAGGCTTCACAACATCGTCTAAAGAACATATGCAGACGACACTCCACTCTTAAGAAAAGATATAATACAAAATGTTGTTGTCTCATAATTAATCAATACTATAAGAGGAACGGAAGATTGATAAGACAAGATTGTTTGTGAGACAGGACCGTCTAACACCTTCATGTTTTGAAGTTTAACAAAGAATGACAAATGAAATGAGTGTTTGATAAAGTATTAACTTTGTGAAATTAATATCGTTGAATAAAAGACATTGTATGAAAAAGTTTTAAGACATCTGAATAAACAAAGAAAAGTTTTAGTAAAAAAACGCACTACTAAGTGATTTATTATAGAAGGATCACTGAATGATATTTTAGTAGACGTACCATGAAATGATAACCTCGTAAATGCGTCAACATGCTATATGATAAGTTTTGATAAATGTGCTCTCACTATAGCTTACTAAACAATGCAACTTGTGCTACATAATGTTTTTTGTAAACGCGCTAAAGTCATAAACAATGCTCCAAAAATAATGTGATAAATAACATCTTCTTAAACGCATTCTCGTATCAAACAAAGATCAATAAATAATGTGTTGTTAAGTAAACGTCTAGTAAAGACTTCTAGTACTTTGAAGTACTAAAAAAATACATCACTTTTTGTCTTGCAAAAATGAAAATATATCACTTTATTGTGTTATTATTTTAGTGAGGTTAGATTTAAAAAACGAATCACATAAATTGTTTTAATAAATATTGGTAAAAAAATTTAGAAAAGATATTACACAATTTTTACAAATACTCGTACCAAAAACAAAGTATTAAGCCAAAACTAAATATACTTGCGTAAAACTTAATATTGTGTATTATTCCCATTAGATATGAGAGAATTGTATTAGTATGATGTACCATTTGTGAGGAAAATAGTGGATAGAGGGATCCAAAGTTACTAATAGAAAAACACAATTAGATTATGTCCAAAAACCAAGGAGAAAAGTTAGGAAAAATTGGGTTGATAAGGCCCATTCGTCGCCTTCTTATTGGACTTAAATCTCTCATCAATCTCCAATTCTTCATTATAGGTTAGTCTTGTACCCACAACCAATTAAACCATAAATAATCAAATAAACAAATAACAAAAATACATTACACTGAAAGATAAATGCGCCCCACTGTTGATGCTTCCAAAGTTGATGGAACTTGGAATTGAACCTAACAATAAATACATATTGATCATGTTCACGAGAATATTCCTTTAAATTACATTGATTTTTTATTCAATTTTTTTTAACTTTTTTTAAAATATCAAAATCAGTATATTTTGAAGATAAAAAAGAAATTATATAAAAAGATAATTTTTTTATTACCTAAGTCAACTTGAAAAATATGAATAATTTTGTTTTTTCAACTACTATTATTTTCTACGTAATAATTGAACACATTAAAAAGTATCAAACTACTGACTAAGTCATACACCATAAGCAAGGAATCAATTGCCGAGTTTGATTGAAAATTTTTAAGAAACTAAAAATTTGAAATACTTTTAGAATAAGTTTAAAATAAAGTTTAATGGAGCAAAATATAATTTTATATATATATAAATTTGTACTTCAAAAAATTAAAAAGAAAAGTTTAGACAAGTTATAGTCCATTTAAATCTTTGAAAGATCTATCAATATAATCAATTAATTTGAGTTTTTTTTTTAAGCTTAATGAGATTGAAATTAACTTCATATGACCTGTTAACCTATGTAAAGCAACTGTTTTTTTTTTATTATAATTTGACTTGATGTGTGATTGCTATAAAGTGTTTTCAACCCTAGTCACATGCTTTGAAGATAAACTAGACTGCAAGCCACATGCTTGGAACCTAATTGAATATTTAAATCGGATCTATTTTTTATACTTAAAAAAAAGAAAAAAGCTGCTTTGATCTCCTTTTAAAGGTAAAAAAGAGAGAGGAACATAAAGTTCTTTTCTTTATTTATTGTCCCGCCAAGATTTTTTCTTAACCCACTAGATCATGTACAATTATTTTGATGGTGGCAATTTTAAAAAGGAAATTGTTCACAACTCAGAAGAAAAAATCTCTATTAATTTTACGAGAAAATATATAGTAGTAAACTTAAAATAAAATTATATTTAGTTTATGTTAAAAGGTGAACAATCTTAATTTCCATAAAATTCTTAAAATGTGTATAATGTAGAATCCTTAGTACTACTACATGTGCATGTGTTGTTGAAATTTTAGTTGTTCCTAACACAGCATGCCTTTGTTTTAGGGTTGTCTTGGATTCTTGGTGATCCAAACAGATCATCCTACAATGAGTTGCAACTTCATCATTTCCAATAAAAATGGGGTTGTTAATGAGGCAATGTCAATGGAAGAGGACATTGATTTTGGACAAGTATGCAGTTTTCGGATTTGCATGAAATTGTTCAAATGTCGAGTACAAAGACAATTGGGTAGTAGCAAAAATTATGAATGATTGTGTTTTCTTTGTAGATGAGGATTCTAAGATGGGGTATGTGACCATCATCATGATAGTGTACAAGGGACCACAACCGGAAAAGCAATTAAAAAATTATTATAGGTTCTTAGAGTTCCTATATATAGGATTGTAGAATTAACTTCACTTTAAGACAAATTTTTCAATGGTAAAAGAGAATTAGTGAAACATTCTAAGTATGAGAGAAAGATAGAACATGATCAATTTTAGCAATAACAATGCCATCAAGGTAAAAAAATGTGAGGAGGCATAACTAAACTTAAGTGATGAGATTTAAGACCAATAAAGGAAACTACAACCAGATAAGTAAAAGGTCAAAATGAAATATAAAAAATATAGAAGAGTTTGTTTAAGAGTGTATTTTCTTTTTTCATAATTTAGAATTTGTTGGTGAGAATGTATTTTTCAAAATTTATAAAAAAAAGGTACATATAGAAGTATTTTAGAAGTAAAAGGGTGAGAACCTACGTTATCATGACCATAAATTTAGAAGTATTTTAAAGAACTGGACTTATTTATAAAACTTTTTTATGTGAATAACATTTTCAGTAATAACGATTCCAAAATTATTATTATTATTATTATTATTTTATAAATATAATTAAATCCATAAAGTAAACATTTTTTAAAATTTTATGCATCGATCTATTGAATGGTAAAAAAAATAGAAACTTACTTTTTAATATGTCATTGAAGTTACTTTATAGAATGATTAATGATATTTAAAAAGTCATTTGGCCACAACTTTCATAAAGTGAACAAATGTTAGATTAGTTGTTAAAGAAAGCATATCCATTTATAAAAAGTTTTTAAATAAATTAGTTGACAATTGAATGAAATTTAATCCGTCAAAGTTTTGAAGGTGTATAGTTTTAGTTAACTATTTATGTGGGTAAAATTAAGATGTTCTTCAAACATTAATTCTTGTATTGTAGAGTGTGAAGAGTTTGTGGTTTGGTACAATGGATATGTGTCTTTTTGCAACCTTATCATTCATGTTCTAAAGATAATGAGTTGTAAATTGTTAACAATTTGAAAAGGAAAAGTTTGAAATTTGTTTTGTTTTACATTGTTGGACAAAAGGGAAATGATAGAAAGCTGAAGTTGATGTGTATTTGTGGAGAAAAGAGTCGCATTCCTCCATTTATGGGATTAACCAAGTTCATTTAATTTGCTACTTTCACACAATTATACTTCTTATCAGCTACAAGTCAAAATTACACATTATATATGAATTTATGTTAGTATAATTTTTTTATTAAATGTTATATCATTTAATATCTTTTAAATGAATTGTGTTTTCAAATTGATACTTACATGTACGTACACATAGAATTGTTTTTAAATGAATTATTCTAGAACTTAATTAAGAAAATGCTAAATAGTTATTAATTTTATTTTAGTAAAAATAATGTCTATCACTCACAACCAAGTTACACTAGATAATTTTTTAACAATAATCTTTGTAATTAATTTCAATAATTACTCTCGTTACTATTTACTAATATATATATATATATATAATATCATATTGTACTTTTATTATTATAAAATTATTATATAAATAATTATTGAAATTGTTGTATATTTAAGAAATTATATATGAAATGATTTTTTTTACAATTTTGTTTGGTTTGTAACATTTCATTTTAGTAACATATATAAAACTAATAAATTAAGATATTTATTAATAATGTCTTAAGTAGAAAATTCACAATCTAAAATATAGAAAAAGTTAAGCCAATATTCTTAATCAAGAGAGGTGAATTGGTTTTACCCTTTAAAAGATTGTTCTTTAAAAAGCTTTTTAAAATATTTAAAGTTTTCTTTGAATGCAATCAATCAATAATATGAACAATACAAAAGTGTAGGGATAGAGAGATTCACACAGTTGTTTATATTGGTTCGGCTCACTACTTACGTTTAGTCTTCCTTTAATCAACCTTAGACGAAGGATTTCACTACATTGATAGAGTTCTTACAAGCAAAACATATAAAGAACAATCATCTCAAATGTACTCTCATTTCTAAGTCAATATCAATTATAGCATACACCCAAAAAGATCACTCACTTTTTGTCATCCTTAGAGTAATCCGAACTCGGCTTTGTTCACTTGAATGAATTTGGGAGAGAGTGATTGAAGGGATTTAAGAGGATTTGAAGATAAATTTTTTTGTTGTTTGTTTGAGTGGATTTGGAGGTAAGTGAGAGTGAATTTGGAAGTAAATTTTTTTAATTTGTCATATCAATCAAATCCTACACTAATTCTCACAAAATTTACTTCCAAATTCACTCTCACTTATCTCGAAATCTACTCAAATAAACAACAACAAAATTTATCTTCAAATCCTCTCAAATCCCCTCAATCACTCTCCCCCAAATCCATTCAAGTAACAAAAGTCCTAGAACTTCACCAAGTCCTCTTGGTGGCCGTGGTAACAGAGACACAATCAACCTTGATTGTAAATAACACTGATATGAAGAAGTACAGCTCAAATTACATTGAATATTTTAAGAAAAATTATTGAGTTATTTTAATTGAATTTGTTTGTGGTTTAATTGCATTGAATATTTTAAGAAAATTTGATACGGTTAAATTTTCATTAAATTCAAACTTTATCATTTCCTTGAAAAGTAGTAGTAGTTTGTTAAAGTTATGACTTTTAAGAAAGAGAGTACTTACATTTACGGCTCTTTTATTGAAATACAATTTTTTTTATTTGTTAACAAATGTATAAATTTAAAGGAATTACGAACATGGTAAGTCATCTAGCTTTTAGAAAATTCAGAAATGTAAAACCAAAATGCAAAGCATGATTACACAATTATTATTATTATTTTTAAAATTGCTAGAAAACTGTCACAAATTGCTTATAAACTGTTATAATTTTCTTCATAAGTAAACACAAAGGAAATTCTTCCATGTGGTTGAAGATGTAATTTACGACAATTGTTTAGCAGTATAAATTTTTTAAAATAACCTGTAAAAGTTTTGAAACACAATTCCTATATCTCGAAATAGTTTTGGTAAAGAGAATTTCTTTATTTCCAATTTTTTACAGTACTTTGATAACGAAAAATTCTTCACTGCTGTATCAAATAGTTCTTATTTCTAAACAAAAGGGCAACTTTATCCAAATATTTCATGCAAAGAAAAAGTACGTAAATATTATTTCATAAAAAAAAGAAAAAGAGAAGCTTTTTAGCTTTACGGATTATATCACCTTGTCACATAAAGAGAAGACCTTGCCAGGAACTACGAACGCATGATGCTGTAGAATTATCGTAGGATATCTATACCTATATATACATATATGCGGGAAATGGATGAAGATGGTTTTCGTGAGAAAGACTCAAAGAAATGATTTGACGTTGATGAATGATATTGTAATGGTGTTGGTGTTGATGATGATGATGATGATGATGATGATGATGATGATGATGATGATGATGATGATGATGATGATGATGATGATGATGATGATGATGATGATGATGATGATGATGATGATGATGATGATGATGATGATGATGATGATGATGATGATGATGATGATGATGATGATGATGATGATGATGATGATGATGATGATGATGATGATGATGATGATGATGATGATGATGGATGAGTTTAGTTACTATAAAAAAAATCCTTCCTTTAATTTAACTATAACTTACCGAAACCAAAAGCAAAGCCGCATGCATGGCCCAGTTCCAACCCAACCAAGTCGAAAGTAACACATTTTTCATACTCAGAAGTACATTCCATTCCCATGGCTCTTTTCCGAAGGTTCTTTTACCGGAAACCACCCGATCACCTCCTCGAGATCTCCGACAGACTCTATGGTCTCTCTCTTTCTCTCTCTCTCTCTCTCTCTCTCTCACACATTCACTTCCTTTTTTCTTACTTTACCTACTTACTTACACCTTTTTCTTTAACCATGTCTACTTTACATTT
This sequence comes from Vigna angularis, assembly GCF_016808095.1. Taxonomy (NCBI): domain Eukaryota; kingdom Viridiplantae; phylum Streptophyta; class Magnoliopsida; order Fabales; family Fabaceae; genus Vigna; species Vigna angularis. The sequence continues at coordinate 9,986,617 of NC_068973.1, read as the reverse complement.
GTAATTATTGTTCTTGTGAATTGAAGCATAGCTCTTGTGACTGATGGCTGAGTTTTGACCTCGGTTTCTGAATTTTTTTTCAAGTGGGTTTATGGTAATGCAGTGACAATGTGGACTCTGTTTCTGTTTCTGGGTTTTCTGTGTCATTGGGTTTGGTCTATTCCTGTTGGTCATGTTTTTCAGGTTTGGGAGGGTGTTTGGGATAAGGGTTATTCAAGATGTAACAAAAATGTGGAACGAGAGGGTTGGATTTGGAGTGACTTGAATAAAATAGTAGTCTCTGTAGTGATTCGTCAGCAGAGGATTTTTAAGTAGAAACTCCAGAAAGGAATGTTGATTTTGTGTGGAAGATGTGTTTTGAGTGAGACTTTTGTACTCGTCCTCAAGGTTTTATGATGTAGTTGCAGTCGCAGTTTTGGCAGAATTCTTCGTATTGTGAAAAATTAAACACAAATGTTGTCACCACTGGAGTTGCAATGTGATTGTAATTACTAAATCTTGAAGTTGTATCCTGAATCGTGTTTGGAGCCCCTCGTTTAGAACCTTGCTTGTTGTTACTGAGATTATAGTTGTTGTGTCTTGCAGTAACAGTTGTTTCTGTTTAGTGTCAGAATGAATTTTTGTGTAATACTTGACTGTTTATGCAGTTTTTGATTGTTGCTTCTCCAAGAATGTGTTGGAGGAAGAGGAGTACAAGGTTTATGTTGGGGGGGTCGTGGCTCAGCTACAGGATCACTATCCGGATGCTTCTTTCATGGTGTTCAATTTCAGAGAAGGGGATAGGCGCAGTCGAATTTCAGACATAATGTCTCAGTACGAGATGACAGTTATGGAGTACCCTCGGCAATATGAGGGTTGTCCCCTTTTGCCTCTGGAGATGATTCACCACTTCCTTCGGTCAAGTGAGAGCTGGTTGTCCTTGGAGAGCCAACAAAACGTGCTTTTAATGCACTGTGAAAGGGGTGGTTGGCCTGTACTTGCGTTTATGCTAGCTGGTCTTCTGTTGTACAGGAAACAGTACAACGGGGAACACAAAACTCTTGAAATGGTGTACAAGCAAGCACCCAAAGAACTTCTCCACCTTCTATCCCCTTTAAATCCACAACCTTCTCATTTGAGATATCTTCAGTACATTTCCAGGAGGCATTTGGGTTCTCGATGGCCTCCGTCAGAAACACCCTTATATTTAGATTGCATTATTCTCAGGGTCCTTCCTCTGTTTGACGGAGGAAAAGGATGCAGACCGGTTGTGCGTGTCTATGGTCCAGACCCTTCAAAACCTTCCAACCGAAGTTCTAAGCTTCTTTCCTCCACTTCAATGGGCCAAAATCATGTTCGCCACTACTTGCAGGTGACTTAGATTTTTAAGTCGTTATTCAGTGAGTTAATTAGATACAATATCCGTGCTATTCATAATTGATTGTGAGTTTATTAGAGAGAATATCCTATTAAGAAGTTTATTAGAGAGAATATCCTATTAAGAAGTTTTAACCACAGGCAGAATGTATGCTCGTGAAAATTGACATCCGTTGTCATGTTCAAGGGGATGTGGTTCTTGAGTGCATACATTTAAGTGATGATTTTGTTCGTGAAGAGGTGATGTTCAGAGTCATGTTTCACACTGCGTTTGTACGGTCAAATATATTGACGCTGAGCCGCGATGAAATTGATATTCAGTGGGATGCAAAGGATCAGTTCCCCAAGGACTTCAAATTTGAGGTAAGTTGTTGTTTTCCTTGTCAGTTGTTTTCTGAAGCAATAGCAGTTGAACACAGTTGTATCTGTATATCAGGTGCTTTTTTTGGACGCTGATGCTGTTATGCCTAATCTAAACACAGTCGATGCGAGTGACACAGAATGTGCTTCACCTGAGGCTGAGGAATTCTATGAAGCTGAAGAGATCTTCAGCAGTGTAATTGATGTACTGGAAGGTAAGGGAGATTACGATTTTCCAATGGTTCATGACAGTGGAGTGGATGATGGAAGTCATAAAGAGATCTGGAAAGAGTATTCAGATCCTCATACTTTTCTGGATTCCGTGTTAGATGATGGGATTAACCAACAGGTTGATGATGCGAGGTACAAGCTTGACAAGGGGGTGGTTTTAGATACTCATGCTGTCAAAGATATTGGAGTGGATTATGGGGTAACTTTTATGACAAAGGAAGTCACTCTGAATGCTCTTGATAAATTAGCAGTTAAGCAAAACAAATATGGCGAAGATAACAACAAAACGGAACAAGACTTAGAATCAGAACTAGGGCTGCAGGTGCTTGATATTTCCAGACCAAAATCTGATAAATTACTTATTTCTTCTGAAAAGACACAACTTCCTTCAAACTCAAAGCCCATGCAAGAACCGCATGGTTTTCAGGCAAATTATGCAAAACCCAATGTAACAACTAGATCGGTTCCTTCTAGTAAGGGTTCTCTTCAAGATTCCATTAATTTCTCACATCCACCATCAAGGAACAATAGTTCACCACTAACATTGTCATATGTTACCTCTGAAAACAAGGAAATCATTGATGCAAAAGGAAACTCTACTTCTAGTTCTCATGTCTCTGAAGTAATTGCTTTTATGGACACGATAAACGACCTGAAAAGCTGTGATGGTGATAACTCAATTTCTTCAGACGCTGTACCTGAAATAGGCTCAAACTGTCCAGTCAAAGAGACATCTCTTCAGTTAGCTAATCAAGCACCACAACAGAGCTATGATCAAATGTTACAACTTCATCCACCTCCACCTCCTCCTCCACCTCCAATTTTTGGACAAAATACCCATTGGAAATCTGTTGGACCTCCTTCTCCTCCCATTGCAAATGGTGTAATTCCATCAAAAGTTTCACTAGCACCACCACCACCACCTCCTCCTCCCCCTCCTTTGCAGTCTACAAATGAACCTTCGCTTCCTTCTACCTCAATCTCTCCAACAACGTTTAAAGCTCCACCTCCTGCACCCCGACCACCACATTATCCTTCACCTCCTTTAAGTAAATCTACACGACTTCCTCCGCCTCCTTTAGGTACTGCTCCACCAGCACCACCACCTCCTCCTCCTTTAAGTGCTGCTCCACCACCGCCACCTCCTCCTCCTTCTTTATCCAGAGGTTCACCTCCCCCACCACCGCTCCCTCCATCAAGTAGAGCACCACCTCCACCGTCATCTTCTTCACTGTCCAGAGCTCCACCTCCTCCACCTCCACCAAATCGTGGACCACCACCAACAACAATGCCTGGAGGCACAGCTCCTCCACCACCTTCAGGTGGTCGAGGCCAACCTCATACTGGAACGCGAGCTACTCTTGCTCATTCTCCCCATGTACCTCTTGGTGGTGCTCCTTTTCCTTCACCAATTGGAACTGATACAAGAGGGAAAGGTCGGGGACTTGGACGTCCTACTGGGGCTGGTGCCATGGGAACTCGGAAATCCTCCTTAAAGCCTCTGCATTGGAGTAAGGTAACAAGGGCATTGCAAGGAAGTTTATGGGATGAACTACAAAGACGTGGAGAGCTTCAAATGTAATTTAACTTGCCTATTATTGATTCATTTCAATTCTCTAATGCCTGCTTTCAACTCTTCATGTTTTAATGATTGGTTTTAAATTCTTAGAACACAAGAGTTTGACGTTTCAGAGATAGAGAAGCTTTTTTCTGCAAATGTTCCAAAACCTGCTGATTCAGATGGTAAATCTGGCGGGCGGCGCAAATCTGTTGGATCTAAAGCTGACAAAATCCACTTGGTATTCTTCTATATGAATGTTCTTGAAATTTGATTTTTGAAATAAACCTTGGCTAAGGTAGTCTTGCCTTTGTACTTCACAACAAAGGTTGCTGATGTTCATGGATTCATTATATTACAATTGGAATTTAGTTCCATTGTTTTGTATGCTCAGTAATTTGTTCACAAAGAAATCGTTTCATTCTGGTCTGATTTTTGAGTCATTAGGTAACAAATACATACTTTACTATAGTTTTGTTATGTCAAGAATGAATGACTATCTTGGCAACATAACTGTGATATGTTGTCATTACTGTCTCTTCCATTTTCTGGAAATTCCAATTCAAATACTGCACAAGTGCAGTGTGCATTTCTTTGGCTGTTAAAGTATTTATTCAAAATTATTGATATAATGTTCATTTAGTATTTTCCTAGTATCATACCAATAAGTTTTTTCTGATTGATTGTAGATTGACCTAAGGAGGGCCAATAATACTGAAATTATGCTCACAAAGGTTAAGATGCCTCTTCCTGATATGATGGTAAGTTGATACTTCGAAATTTCTTAATTCATGCGAGCATTTTAAAACTATAATCATGCAAGCTAAGATTTCACATTAAAGCATATCATAGTAACAATGGTATTCTTTTTCCATGAAACATAGAATGTAATTTTATGAATGCAAGTATAGCAAGACATGTGGCAGCTTTGTGCATGAAATTGATAAATGCTTTATTGATGATTAAAAAGTATGTCTCTCAAGCTCAAAAGAAAGTGTTACTATATCTATCCAAAAGATTGGCCATGTCTTGTGGTACAGAAGGTTGCACAATAAAGTGCCAAAAAAAGTGTAAGTCAAGTCTTGTAGAGAGTAGAATCTTGTACTGTATATCTGCTTTTGATAATAGATGTTCTTGGAAACAGTTTCTTGCCTTATTATATATCTGCAAAAGTATCAAGCTAAATCTCTTGACTGTAACTTATTCAATTTACGGTTTTGCATGACGAAATTCATATCCAGGCTGCAGTACTGGCTATGGATGATTCAGTGTTAGATGTTGATCAGGTGGAAAATCTCATTAAATTTTGTCCAACCAAAGAGGAGATAGAGCTTTTAAAGGTGAAGCTTAACAAATTTATACGTGATTCTTGCCTCTTTATTAACAATTAAAGGTTTTCATTTCTAGAAATTTCTCTTATAATGAGTTGCTACCTTTCATTATAATTTTCTTGCGTTTCTAATTTTCATTCAATTTGGTTATGACTATATAGGGATACACCGGTGATAAGGAGAATTTGGGGAAGTGTGAAAAGGTTTGTGAATGATTTATTTAAGCCATAATATTATATAGTACTTGAGAAAAGTATAATGTGAGCTCAGAAAATTATGCGGGATTTGTATGTTGCATGAAGCTTATAGACTGGTTTTGTCTTAAGCAAAGGTTGCTGTAAAAATATCCAATACTACTGATGATGTTCTCCAGGGAAACGTTCCAAAATAGAAATGAAAGAACAAGAGTCAAAAGTACAAAGAAAGAAAGAAGAGTACAATTTCAATAGGATTTCGACATCCGAGACTCTCCCAACCAATATCCCCATTGATCCAATTGTCCCCACTCTCCTTCTATCTCTCTATTAATTACATAGATTCCGGCACAATTGTATTATTGGGCATCCTCCTAGTATAGGTCCACTTAATGGGAGGCCTACAGCGAACACCCCAACAGTTTCACCTTGTTCTCAAGGTGAAAATGTGGAAACTGCGCTTTAATTACATCTTCTGATTCCCACGTGGCTTCAAAGTTTGGAAGATCTTGCCAATGAATCAATGCTTCTGCTGTTCCAGAGGCACTGTTTCTGGCTGCCACCGCTGGTGCTGGTTGAACTTGTAGCTCCAGGTCTACTGCTAACATACTAGGCAGTAGTTTTGGAGCAACTGAAGGAACTAATGCTTTCTTCAAGAGGGATACATGAAAGACTGGATGGATTTGCTATCCGGGGTTAGTTTTAACTGGTTGTAAGAAACTTTTCTATTCTTTTATTCCCCTCACCGACTCATTTCTCTTTTAAGCACTAGCCACGCTTCAGCCCTGCACTATTTGCACAGTTCTTCCACTCACGGATCTTATTTCCGGATCATTCGCTCACAACTCTTAAGAGATTGTATAGGATACACAAAAACTCACACTTCTTCATATATCTTTCTCACAGAACAATCAACCCTATTTATAATTCTGGTTTACAATAGAATCTGGTATGTGACTGGACTCAATATCTTCACCACCTAATAAGGCAATAGGTTTATGGATCTTCTTTCTTATATAGTGTTAAATTTTTTTATTTTTTCAAATATGAGACTTAGACTCATACTTGGATTCTGAATAGAACTGCACCCAAATCTCTATTAGTAGCATTTGTTTCATCAATTAATGTTTAAAAAGTCTAGAACTATTAAGATGGGTAACTCTGCCATTCTTTTCCTGAGTGAATCAAATGCAACTTGAGCTTGTTGCTGCAAAGAAATACTGTCCTTCTTGAGCAACTGAGAGGATGTGCAGTTCTAGGAGTGTCATTTTCCTTCATCCTAATTTGGTGGTACACAAATTTCATATCTAAGAAAATAAAGCAGCACCCCCAAGTCATCCGACAACTTATCAATTACCGATGTAGGGAATTTATCCGGTATAGTTATTTTATTCAATGACATGTAATCAACACCAAACCGCCAACTTCCATCTATTTTCTTAACCAAAATAATTGGGCTTGAGTAGGAACTCAAACTTAATAACACCAGATCTCAACATTATCACTAACTCTATATTTTGATATGGCAGTGGGGATACCTTTAGGGTCAAATGTTTGGAATTTCAGCCTCTTCTTTCAATACAATGGTGTGATCATGTATTATAAATGGGGGTAAGTCTTAAGGTTCTTGAAAAACTCTTGAAAATCCATTCAATATCCCTGCAACCCATTCAAATAAAACTGTTGAAGGGTCTATCTCACCCAATGTTGGAAGTCCTACATCGACTAGAGATAAGGTCAATTAGAATAAACTTAAATTTATGAATTATTAGATAGTTATTGTGAGTGGTAATGTTTAATATATTAGGAGAGCAAGAGTCAGGAAGTTAGTATGTTATTTTTTATATTTATGGTTATTACAGTGTTGTGTTTTTTTGTTATAATTGGAAACACTATGGCTTGGAGATGAAAGGCCAAATGTTTGTCCTTTAAAATGTGATGTTCACGTGATATGAATGCACACAGAAGAAAATTCAGATAATTTTAAGTGAGTGTCATTTTGCTAACAGTTTATATGTGAGTGTAAACGTCACCTTACAAGTCAGTTTTGTGAGGTTGAGATAGATTTATAGTCCACTTCTTAATATAGTATCATATTCATGAGTTAGAGTTTATCCTAATAAAGTTTGTTATTTATTAGGTCTATTGTTTTACCCGTTATCGGACCACGTATTGATGTATATAGTAGAAGCACGAAGCTGTCTTGAAAGTACAGCTTTCCTATAGTGTAGTAATGACAGGATAAACTACTTATACTCCGATTTGATTAGAGGAAAGTTGGAAGTGATAAGGATGAAACTATCTGGTGCTATTTGTGATTTGTTTGGAAGTCGTTGCTATTACTAAAATTTAGAAGTAAGGTGAAAAGTAAAGAAATTGAGTAGCCAAACCACCATAACAAGAGAAGCAGGTTTATTTTAAGGAAAGAATTAATGGAATGCGAATTTATGAAACTAAATAATTGCAGAACACTGCTCAAAAATATTCACCCCTACTCGGAGGTTTGTGACATTCTTTGGGTTATGGATGCAAACCCTGTATTTTATCTTTTCATTTTTAAGTCTGTGGCACCACATTGTGGCACATTCCTCTATTGTTGAGACATGGATTATAAACAAATTCTTTTGATCTCTTTTAATTAAACTGTGTATGTGTAATATTCTCATATATATTGGTTTATATTTCAGTATTTTTTAGAGCTGATGAAAGTGCCAAGAGTGGAGTCAAAACTTAGAGTATTCTCTTTCAAAATTCAGTTTGGGACTCAGGTTTGCTGTTAGCTGCAATAATTTTCTGATTTTGTTGTGGATCTGGTTTCTTGAGTATCTTATTTTCACTCTGCAGATTACAGAATTTAAGAAGAGTTTACACACAGTCAACTCTGCTTGTGAAGAGGTACTTTGCTCATGAATCTAATAGATGTACCTTCCTTGTTTTTTTCTTTTTAAAACCACTTACTTTTTTTTATCTTGGCCTTAGGTCCGAAACTCATTCAAACTAAAGGAGATCATGAAGAAAATTCTTTATTTGGGTAATACATTGAATCAAGGAACAGCAAGGGGTATGTTTTCTTTAGTAACAGAAATGTTTTTATTGTCATTCTCATCTGGTTAGGGGAAATATATATGGTGTACTTCTCTGTATTTTTAAAATTAGATAATAATTAGCCCATAATAAGTCAGTAGAAAATAATTTACTTTTTTTTTATATCTGTTCTCATATACAACATGAGTGTGAAATGTTTCCATTTTGTACAGGATCTGCTATTGGATTCAAGTTAGACAGTCTCTTAAAACTAACTGACACTCGTGCTTCAAATAGTAAAATGACACTCATGCATTTTCTTTGCAAGGTAGTAGTCTCACTTGATTTAGATGAACATATTATTTGGTGGTTTAACTTTCAGATTTCTTCTATTTAAATTCCAGGTCCTAGCTGAAAGGTTTCCTGGACTCCTTGATTTTCACCTTGACCTTATTAGCTTGGAAGCAGCCACTAAGGTAACAACTTAGCTTTTGGTTCTTTATATACAGAATAACAAAGCTTTGCCTTACCTTGTTACCCTGATTTATTGGTCCAGTTTTACATTTTACCCCTTATTTGTTAAAAAAAAAATCCTTCCTTTTTCAATTACATCTTGCAATGCACCCTTCCATAATTTTAAATACACCTGCATACCATGTGGGTAATACGATGAGTCAATCCATTATGTAACTTGCTTAAAGTTTCAATCATGGTCAAAGCAACTGTACGACTAGGAGACAAAAATCACAACTTTTAGCAGCTCATTCTTTTTTATTTTCCAAACACTCACATTGGACTTTGCAAATGCCACGTTGAATTCGAAGTACTTTACTTTAGACTGGAAATTATGAGGGAAAAGCAGTTGGACTTAAATTGGGGTGGGAAAATGCTGACCTAAATGTAAAAGTCCTAAATTAGCATCCTTCAACTTTGCCCTTTGATAAATATCCACTGTAATTTCAATTTGGAAATTAATCCTTTTAAACTTTGAAGAAAATAGCCCCTCAAGCAAAAAATGTGCAAATTTAGAAACCATGGATGAAATTGCAATTTCCCATATTCACAAAATCAAGAAAGTTCGGGCAGGGCCACACTTGTTGAATCAATCAAGATCAACAAAAGTTCCTATTGAATGGGTACTAACTTTTAGTTCTAGGTACCACTTGATAAATACAACTAGGTGTTGAAAGTTTAAGTAGGTTGGTTGCTGAAAATTAAAACCTTAGAGGGCTATCAACCCATGGATATTTGCACTTTTAAGGAAAAGAAAATGATGTTTGTACTGGATAACTGTTACTATTATTTACGTGATTGCAATGAATAGGGATCATAAATTCGTGATCTTGCAGATACAATTGAAGTCATTAGCAGAAGAAATGCAAGCAATCATCAGGGGATTAGAAAAGGTCAAACAGGAGCTGGCTGCATCTGAAAACGATGGCCCAGTGACTGAAGTTTTTCGTAAGGTGATTAGTATTCTTGATTCTTCATTATATCATTTGAAGATCACAATTCAATGCAGAGAAAGTTATGCGTTTAAACTTAAATCATAATGCTGGTTTGCTAATCTCTTTCTGAGATTAAGCACGGAGTACACAAAGTATTTCCAAAATAAGTGTGTAAAGGTCTCTCTAGTCTATACAATAATAAAGTTATTTTTATAAGGAAGACTCTCACTAAAGAGGATAATACAAATGTACATTCCTTGCTTCTAGAGTCTTAACTTCATCAAGTGAAGGATTCATAAAATGCACAAGTATTCTATATAAGATGCACTCTAAAAACTAAGCACTTAGAAGTTATGAATCTTTTCTTTGCATGCAAAGTCACCTAAGACTTTTATATCTTGTTTTTCATCAACTATTCTGCATGGCTTTGCTTCTTTTTATCGATGTCCTAGAAGGACCGTTATGACTTGTGTGTTTCTGCTTGTCCTTGTATCACACCTTCGAAGAATGTGTTTGACTTTACACTAGAAAATCCCACTGTTACCCTCTGTGCACATGGTAAAGGACAATCTTTTCTCTGTAGCTACATCTACTCTTCTGACAGCACGAAAATGAACATACAGACTCAGAAATTAGGTGTGCGTGTGTCAGAATATTCTTAGGGAAGAGTGAGCCGACTTTCTTTTAGATTCGACAACCTTGCATTTTCATAAGCGTCCGGTGAAGTCCACATATATATGTCAGTTATTGAATTCAAAGGCGTCTTGATCTAGTTAGTAGCTTGCATCCCACGCTTCTTTAGACTCATCTAGGCTTGTAATACTTGCTTCTAACACTTTTGAGTGACTTTGTTTGATCTTCAAATGTTGAGTCCAGATCTTCAGTATGACTTGCTTCTATCTTCCTTGCGTCTGATGTTTCCTTAAACTAGGCTTATCATATTGATCTATCCTCTTGTGATATTTTCTTTTGATCTTTGTATGAGACTAACTCTTCTCCAGAGTTTGTCTAAGACCTATAATTAGTTTTATGAATTTGAGTAATCTACAACATTCCAAGTAACTTTGTTAGACAACCAAAACATAATATTATTTATTATTATTATTATTATCAAAACCATGAGTGTCTTAAGCAAGATTTTCAGATGTAGATTTGTGTCAGACCATGAGTAATACATCTATGTGTTAACAACGAGAAGTTAAGTGTTCTCTTGTATTCTGTTATGTTTCTTTCAGATCAGTTAGCTTTGTTTCAGATCAGTTAGTTAGATTGCTTTATATACTTGTACTTACTCTTCAGAAATAATAAAATTTGTATACATAAATTCTAAAATGTCTCTCCTCTTTCTCAATCGTAATATCTTATATCACTTTTTTAATTCAGACATCGAAGGAATTCATTGCTGTTGCAGGGTCAGAGGTGGCATCTGTAACAAACCTATATTCTGTGGTGGTAATGCACTTAGCCATCTTTTTGGTTGATTATATATATGTATAAGGCAACATACAGATTGTGCAATTTATTTTTGTACAGGGAAGAAATGCAGATGCACTTGCCCTATATTTTGGTGAGGACCCTACCCGCTGTCCTTTCGAGCAAGGTTGGTTTAGTGTTAATACTTTATTCTTGTTCATGGTGGAACAGAAAAGCAGAGGATGAGAGAGGAGAGTAGAAAAGCAAAGGAGGACACACTGTAGTTTCATCATTCTTGATTTGTTGTTTGGCATAAAGAAGTGACATGTTCTATCATTTATTTTATAACACTGAAGCTAACTTGTTATTGTTTTTTTTCTTTGGTTTGTAGTTACTGCAACTCTCTTGAATTTCACAAGGTTGTTTCTGAAGGCACATGAAGAGAATTTCAAACAAACAGTGTTAGAGAAAAAGAAAGCTGATAAAGAGGCTGAAATGGAGAAGGCTAAAGGCATTAACTTCATAAGGAAGAGTGGAAAAGATGAAGAAGAAAGTTGAGAAGGTGGCTGAAGTGTAGAAGACTAAGGGTATTCACTTCAGTAGAAAGAGGGCAAAGATAGTTGAAGACTTGTCTGCTCATTTGCACCAACGTCATTCTGAAGCTAAAGAGCAGAGATCTACCAGTGGGTAGTAAGGGGACTGCTTCCGATTTTGAGTTAAGTAGCCCACTTGGTGTGACAATTAGCCTTTCAAGGTGATCTAATGAAGTGAAATGGCACATTCTTTCCATCTATGAACATACAGAAAAGTCTTGGGAGTGGATTTATTGATGACATCTTGAATCAAATTTTTGTTGATCATTCACAGAAGAATACTCGGGAAAGGCCAATCTAGACCGAGCATGAATGCTTCTCTGATCACTTGAGAATCATCGGAATCCAGTGAATGCCATGATAATGGATCTGATCTTAAGATTTAATAAGAAATTTTGAAGTCCGCCATGCTTCTGCTAGAGTAGACCAGGCTTTGGTTTTTATCATTCATTTGGCATTTTTCCATCACCAAAGCCTATGTCGAACCATGAAAAAACCTTGTACAAAGTTTGAACCCTCATCTCTGGGATTCAATTCTTCTCATGTAAAATAGAAAGTAGCTTCCCTTCTTCCTTTTAATATAGATTTTAGTAGACACCCCAAGAGCATGTTGTAAGCTGTCAGGTTAAGAAAAGAAAAGAATTAGAAATAAGGTCTCTGTATTGTAATTGTATGACAAGCCTGAGATAGGAATCCTAGTTTCAGTTATCTTTTGTAATGCAATACATATTAGTGAAAAAGCTTCTTGTTGCATTCAGTTATCCCAGGGTTGGAATGTGTGCCCACATTTGATAAAAGACACTCTTCAAATTCACTGATCCGATAGCATTTAATTGTCTTGCCTGGGAAGGTACCTCACTGAAAGCTATATTTGCATCTGCTGAGAGACATTTTCCATTTGTGACGCCATTTTGTCATACATTTTGAGACTTCATTTGGTTTGGACATTCAGAATCTTTTACTTGAGATATAGCAGAATAAAGTTGCTAAAATAACTTGATTGTCGCCCATCTAGGAAAGAAAATATTAAGATATAGCACAATAGGTGCTGCTAGAATCACTAAAAGTATGCTTATCAAATTCACATGGTGCACAGATTATATTCTTAGTAGTGACTTCCACGCTTTAACTTCACTGATATTAATTGTGCAGATAAATAGGAATGGTGGAAAAGGTAAGTATTAACTTTGTTATCGTAGTTTACTTTGTCTGAGTTAGAGGTGGAGAATGACATGGAATCAAATATAGATAAATACAATGGAATAGGATGGATATGAATAAAAATGTCATTCCATTGTTTGAATGTTTTATAATGGAATGCAACAAAATTTTCATTCTATTGTTCAGAAAAATTTCTCATGGAATGAGTTATAACTTTTTAATTCTCGCTTTCCAATCTATACAAACCAAAAAAATGAAACAATGCTTCCACCCTCTAGAATGACCAATCAAAACAGTCATTTTTCCCATGCCTCTCAAGGTTTGGCCGATTAGGCGAATTGACGGATCCTGATTTTGGAATAGAAAATTCCCCAGCATTTGCATTTCCTCTGTTTCTCAACATTGATGCCATGACCAACTGGTGAAAAAGTTGGAAATATCTACAAAGTTCGGTTTAAAAACACTAAATTTCAGTTGAACTTTATAGAAGCAATTCAGTTTTTTTCTGTAATTAAAAGTAGGCTCCGTGGTTTGGTGTCCATATATCATGATTTGTCGGGGCTTGCTTCCATTCAATGATGACAGATGTACTTGGGAAAACAATATACTAATACCAGCACCCTATCATTCATTGGTTTACACTAATATGCTGTCATGCATACATTTTGAGAAATAATTTAGAGGCTTGAGCTGATGTAGAATGAACATATTCTTCATGGGATCCACAACTCATGCAAATCCTAAACAGATAGACTATAATTTGTCTTTCATGGGATTCTAAAAGTAATTATGCTGGAAACCTCAGCAATAATAAAATGTGTGACCCTTTAAGATGTGATTATTCATATTCATCTATCAAACACGTTACAAAACGCAAGGAAACAAACAGCAGCTTTCGTATTATTCACAAGTAAAATATTGCCAATAAATATACAAGGTAGAGAGTTGGAATAAAAGGAAGACAGATTTTAAGAGCATAAAAGAAAGACATAAAAATAAAATGGTGAATCAATCTTCAGCTTCTAGCTTTTTCACATAGCTGAGCTGAGGTTCCTCTGATGAAAACCTTTGTGCCTTCAGAAGTTGCTCGACTTGGTTCGAGTAACATGAATGAATTTTTCAAAAGCATGCAAGACTGTTTAAATAACTTGAGTTCCTTCCCTTTTGTGAAGCATAAGAAAAACCTTAGGCCAAATTTATTACAAAGATATGCTACCTTATGTTACTTAAGGTAGTTCTTCAAAATTCTTGAATACCATGTAACCACAACTGTCCTCCTCTGTCGGGAAATCAATCATCGAAAACATCTTGTCTTCATGATCACCCCTCAACCCCATCTTGCAGAATTTGTAAAACATGCAGCTGACAATTGTGTCAATTATGATGAAAAGTGAGTACAAGTAAGCAATCAAAATGCCTTCTAAAACCGTAAAAGGCCATGATGACATTCCATAACTGTGATAGGCTCTTACAACCCTGAACTGGAACAAGGCCTCAATGGCTGCAAGGCCAACATTGGCAGGCAGTGCCAGGAACAAAGCCATTGATGTCTTTCCCCTTAGCATAACACAGGCCTTCAGAATTGCCATGAACCCCTTATGTTTCTCCATGCCAGATACAGTGAGTGCCATGTTGCAGATCACTAATGCATTGGCAAGGATCACAGAGAAGAGAACTGCAGCTGCAGCTGACATCAAACGTGTGCTACTTGGTGAAGAGTAACCAAATCCTTCAGCAAAGGTGAAGGCCAAAAACAGGAGGCAAAAGCAAGATGCATTTGCAGAGAGAATAAAGAAAGAATTGTAGATATAGGTCAGGAGGAGAGGCTTGTAATGGTATAGGGTGGAAGTGAAGGAAGGAGGAAAACTCGGTTTGTGTTGATTTAGAGATTGAATTACGGATGCTTTTGCAATGAGGAGAAATGTGAGAGTGAAAGGAAGGGTGAAGATTGAAGAAGTGATTGTTTGAGAAACCTTAAGGTTGAGAATGGCAAACAACTTTGATGAGGAAGGAAAGCCAGCAGCATCAAAGAGAGACTTCAGGTGACTGTGTATTTGAGGCAAGAGGGATGAAGAGGCTGGAACTAAAGCCTGTGATAGGAGTATTGATGCTGAGAAAGGAAGGGCCAGAAAAGCCACAGTTGATGAGAAAAAATGATAGTTTTGAAGAAAACTGTGAATTGATCTTCTCAGAATTCTGCATGAAACCTCCATTGGAATTGATCTTTTCCTTGCTCCTAGGAGAGAAAGAGAGAGAAGGTGAAGATTTGAGTGGCTTCTCAATTCTCAATAGGTGATGTTTGTTTCTTTTCTTCAAAGTTTTTTCTTTTGATTTTGCTCTTGATTTTTGAGGGTTGGTTGGAGAGTTTAAAGGAACGGATAGGCCAACAAAAAATAAACTAACTCCTAGCAAGGTGGAGTTGTTCAGGAATCTGAGACTTTGTTATTGGTTTCTTGAGAAAATTTATATTTTTGAATCTTGTTTGTGCAGTGAAGAACCCCACCAATAGGTTCATGAGAGGGCAAAGCAGAGCAGCATGTCCATGGCGTCACTGAGTTGATATATTAGCCTTTAGCAATAAGTGATTTGGTATGACAGCCTTTAAGTCTTTGTCTTGATTATGAAATGTCTCCTTACTTCAATTCCACATAATTCAGTCAGTACCTTATTATTGATGCCTAGAATACTCTTTTGCATCTCTAAGTAATATATTTAAATCATTCCAAATTGAATCATTCAATTTTTCCCCCTTATCTTCTAATTCAAGTGTCATTTTAAAAATAAAACCAAATAATTTATGGGTTTTACAAACTCAACATTAGAGTGCAAATATAAAATGAAATGATTCAAAGGTTATTATGCAATGACATTTTACATTATTAACTAATAAAAATCATCGTCATTATTATTATTATTATTATTATTTTATTATTATTATTATGACTTCCAATATAATTATTTTAAAAGTTAATTACTTTTTATAATAATTTATAATTGATTGATATTATAAAATTATTTTACATATTTGATTTATGACCTATTTTCTTAAAAATGAGATATTAGTTGACTTTTCATCTGTATCTATATATAAAAAAAAATTAATTTTTCCTATGATATCGTGAATTTTTCCTATGATAACGTGAACTGCAAGATATGATAACAAATATAAAAATAGCAAATACGACAGAAGCAAGAAAAGGTAACAAAAATGGTGTAACTTCTACTCCCATCAACAATTATTATTTGAAATAATAATAAGAAGAAAAAAAGAATATCTTAATAACACATAAAATCTTGACCGTCAATTACATGAAATAACATTATGGATGGATGTGATGTGAGTTGGGGAAGAAGTTGAACTGTATTGGTAACCAATGAGAAGAAAGCATGGTGATTTATTGCTGATTTCTGGTGCAAGCATCATTCAGTTGGTGAACTATGTACTAATGTAGTTTGACTTTGGTAGTTAGAGGGTTTTCCATTTGGGATAAGACCTTATCATAATATGATTTCAATTGATTTGGTATCGTATAATAATAATAATAAATAATAATAAAATAGTTTAATTAAAAAAGTTTTATTAGTATTTTAATTTTGGTGTTCTACCACCTTATTCCCTTGCTGAGGTGGCAACATATTTGGTGACATTCTAACTGAAATTTAATTGTAATTAGGTGATCAAAGACAATAATGACAATATGGAAGGTTTTGTAATCAAGAATTCTCTTTTCTTTTTTCCTTCTTCTGCATGCCGTATAAAAGAGAAAACGTAAGAAGACAAAAAAAGAAATAATAGAAGCATTATAATTAAAAAAATGTATATATACATATATAAATGTCGGTTCCTTTTCTTAATTATAATATGGTTGAAATTAATTTTATCAAATCTTATTCTAAATATATCTTAATGAGTTTTCATAGTGGTTACAAATAATTGATGTAGCCAATATTTAATATTTATTGTATATACATATATTTCACAACTTCAACGTCATTTTTTTCTTCTAATTTTTAATTATGGAAATTTTAATTATAAGTCTACCCAAACTTCCGAATACTCTATCCAAATTTGATGTTGTAGTACAAATAATAGAATAACTTTTAAAAAATAAAGTGGGGATTACCTAACTTGTAAAGCTATCTCTTTCGGCATTACAAAATAAAACATGGATAACTTTTCTCTTGTTTATGTAATTTTGGGATTCATTTTAATGGAGTTAGTGTATTTATCTTATTCTTTTCTTCTTACGGAAATTCACTTTTAAAAAGATATTATGTATTGTTTAATATGGGACTAGTATATTTATGTGCACATTTGATAAGATGGGTAGGAATAAAAGAAATATCATTATGATATTTTAAGTAGTCTGACAATATAATTAATATTTATATTTTTTGAATAAAAACTTAGAAGTGGTATAACTTCTAAGTTTTCTATAAAAACTTAGAAATTGTCATTAGAATTATTACGACTCGGTCTATTATTAGATAATACATTTGATTTTATGATAACATGTTTTCTTTTGTTACATATTTATTATCTATTTAAATATGTGTATGCCTATCTTTTCATTAATTTTAATAAGCATTTATGTTTATATAAAATTTTCTATAAGTAAATATGATTAAATGATCTAACAACTCTAACATAGTTAATAAAGAAAAATATTACAATATAATTTTTTTTAATTATAAGATTAATCATTGATAATAATCGTATTGCTTAAATTAATTAATCATTTAAATACAATATATTAAATTAAGTGCAATCCATCCCAATATATAGTGATCATATTCATGCATGCATTAAAAGTATATATAGAGTGTTTATATGATGACGTAACAATGAAATATATAATTTGTGATGTTATATCTTTAATTTTATATTTTCAACACAAGCAAAAAGAAATCATATTTCCTATCAGAAAATATAAATTATTTTTATTATATCTAATAGTTTCACTAAATATTTCTTTTATTTTGTTGAGACGTCTTTCAAAATAAATCCATGATAAATAAAACTCTAAAATATATAAAATTATGATTAAAATCTATGAAAATTAACCGTTTTTAAAAATAAAATTGTAATAGACAATACCATAAAGTAAATATTATTATAATGTATATGATTAAAATTTATAGAAAGTAACATTGGATAATTTAATTTTCTCCTGAGTCTTGTACAATGTTTTCTATTCAAGTTAAAGTTAATTTAATTCAAGAAAAGCAATGACACGTAATCTTAAATTCAATTCAAATATATGTGATTGAAACAGTTTCACCAAACAATGTCAATTACACTTTAAGAACATAAAAATTAAAAAATAAATCTCAACCAAGAAATCAAGAAACAAATTAACACTAAGAAGAAAATTAGAAAATTAACCAAGAAATCTAGAAAGTCATAAAAAAGAAATAAAGTGCAAAAAAAACTGAATTACAATATTAGAAAGCAACTATATTAAAGACAGGAAGAAATCAATTAGAATCTAAAATGGAAATAGAAATGGATTAAAATTGTTGAGTCTGAATTTGCTCGAAATGTAGAAGAAACCTTAAAAAGAAGTATGAAAGTAGAGAGAAAAGTAGGTAGTGAGTAAAGAAAATTAAAAGTAGATATTGAGTAATTGTATATAATCCTAGTATACAATATTACACAAGACTCATACAACCTAATCATTTGAGTTTGTCCTTCACTTGTTCACTTTTTCCAAATTTGCATGATTTTCCTTTGCAAATGGATTGTTGATTCAGTTGGTTATTGTTATCTAAACTACTTTTAATAGATGAAACTACATATGAACTAAAAATAAGAGTGAAATTATACAAATAAATCATTATTTAATTATAGTTTGGAGAGTGAAGCTTTTACAAATATAGAACATTCTCCCTATATCATTTATAAGTTGTTATATGATTAAATATATTTAATTTTCGCTCTGGAAATTAAATTTTTATTTTTCTAAAATTTTTGAAATACAAAACACTATCGAAGAACACATATTAAATTGTACTTAGTCTTTAATATTTTTGTATAAATTAAATTGAAGATTTAGAGATTTCAATTGTAAAACAGAATAAGAAACTAAATTTGAAAATTAACAAGATGAAAAACGAATCAATCACAATTCAAACAATAATTTGAAAATTATAGTTTTCTAAATATTCAATCTAAATTTAAATAATTAACTGATTCAACTAAAATAATTTATAAGAATTAAATCTCAATATTTTTTAAATCTAATTTGTATTAACTTATCAAATAAAGATTTAATTTATTCTTAATTTGAATTCTAATTTCAGAAATCAAGATCAGAGAAGAGAAAAACAAACTACGAATGAAAAAAAATCGATGAAAAACTTAACTAGGCTTGTTTGATTTTGTTTTTCTAATTGATCCTAGAGATCCAATTTTCCATTACTTAATATTAGAAATGCAACAGGAAAGACAAAAGTGAAAATAAAGAGAAAAGAGAGAGGATGAAAAACTGAAACTTTGAAAGTTTTTGTCAAATGAACTTTATCTATTTATTAGTCTTATATAGATTCTGAAAACTGAAATAAAAGTGAGCCTAATCATAGGCTCAAATCAAGTGTATAAGTTCAACTACAAAGTACAAATTAATACAAGGAAAATCAAATTCTAGGATTCTTTAAAAAAAAATTAGTAAATTTGTCTGAACTTCTAAGAATCATAGAAATATAGGTATCAAAATCTAACAAATCGTATATTTATTTTAAAGTCTTTGTAAATAAAGAATTCAATGCAACAAATGTTAGCAAAAATAATATATAAAATGTAACTTCCTCCCAAGGGAAAAAAAACTCTATTTTATTAATAACGGTTACATTTTCAAAAGGCAGTACGAAAATCATTTTGAAAGCCACATCGTATCTGTGTATATCAGAACTTATAAGTTCCTTTACCAATTATTTTCGGCTTAGACTTGGAGTATATGTGTACTATACAGATCGATCAGTCTATACATCCCTGTCAGTCTACGCATCTCAAATCGATCAACCACATGAAAAGCCAACCTGGAATCCCAAAACAACGTTAGCCAAACGATCATCAACTGACTGGTAAACCGTTCAATATTTTGCACATTAAAGAATCCATGTTTTGATTAAAAAGGTAAAAACATGCTTAGGAGCCAACTTTAATAAAAAAATCTGCTTCAAAACCTATAAATACAAAAGTAAGGTAAGGAGGTAGGCTATTGCATTTATTGGACATTTAAATCTTAACTGTGATAACTTATTGGTATAATTGAAAAATTGACTTTGTATCTTTATCAGGTACCACCCCCTCGGACTTGGACGACTTTAAAGAGGAAGATTTGATAAGACATTGAGGAAAATAAACAATATATACCAAGATAAGTGACACAAAGTGTGAAGATATAATTCTCGACTACTCGAAACATAAAAAGAAAATTATGGACAAATCAATAACAAAAAGTCGGATAAGTTAAAAAAAAATTACACAAGAAAAATACAAATAAAATTAATGTTTAGAAAAATTTCTAAAAATTGCATAAAATATAAATATATGATAGAAGTGAGAAATGAGACTATAAATTTGAGCCCAAAATAAGATGAATTAATTACTTACAAATTGAACAAGTATGCTTTTGAATGAAAAATTACATTCTACATAAGATTGTTATTTGGTTGGATGAACTTTCTACTTTTGCACGTCTTAAATCAATCTATATATTTTGGACTGATTAAATTAGTTCATCTCATAAGACTTTGTCTCATTTCACTTATGAATAAAATTTAAATGGTATATTAAAAAGACCACACGACAAATATTTATAAAGATATATGGACTAAGGTTAGTCATTGTTATCTCTCGACAAGTGTAACCGAATCGTATCAAGTAATAAAACTGGTAAGACCAAGTATCGTTTTTTCAAAGGACTCACGGCCTAGACAGTTATGTAATTTGTTGATTATCTAAGACTTGTAAAACCAATTCTTTGAGATTTCAAATGCAAATACTAAAAAGTAAATATGAATGCATGTATTGATCAATGAGAAAGAAGAAGCAAAACACGTTAATTGAAATATATGATGAGTATGTTGTTGGGGTTTATCAATTTCATCCTATCCACTCTCATGTATTTAAGAATTCATATTTCATCATTAATGTTAATGTCACTCTCTAAATTACCTTAAACCCGATGTCTCGGCGAAGAAAGCCTAATCACAATCATTAGTTTACAATGTCTTGTCTCCCTAGCAATTATTCATGCATTAAAAAGCACGGAAGCTTAAAGGCAATCAACCATCATATTCCTATGTCTATGTTTATACTACTATTGGGAGAGATTCCTCAGGTCTAGATTTCCCCGTATGTGTCCATATTGAAAAAATCATTAATCATGCAATAGAATGAGTTAAACAAAGAAGGCATTGAGCAAAGAGGAAAAACCCTAACAATTAATGAAAGAAAACATATATATTAAAGAACAAATTCAATACATGAGAGTTTCAAAGGATTACATTGATTTTCCAACAACAAGAAAGGTTTAGTTCACCATATTAATGGTGAAACTAGATGAAAAGCAATGAAATAATGAAAGATAGAACCTTAGAAAGTTGATAAAGGAGCCTTAGCATCCAAAATCCTCCTCCAAGGGGTGAAAGAGTGTGTTTCTGCTTCGTTCCAGCCAAAGATGATTGACCTAGGTCTACTAAACCCTTATATATTATTCTAAAAATTACAGAAAAGTAAGCCCAAGCCCATAAAAATGGCGTTCAGCGGTAAATAACGCTCAGTGGTAAGTGCGCGTCTTCAGTTTTGCCCCTCAGCTGCATTTTTGTCCCTCAGCGATGACTACGAGACCTCAAAAACACCGCTCAGCGGATATTACCGCTAAGCGGCACTCACGTCGTCTCTTTTTGTGCACTTTTCACTTCCTTTTCTGATTCCAATTTCTTCCTACTTCACTTCTTACATCCAATTCATCTTAAAACCTGCAAAAACAAGAGAAACCAAGCATAAAACCCATCCAACTCTCTTATTTCAAAAACATAAGCAAAAACATGATTCCAAGCTAGTTTCTAAGTCATAAAGGTTGTCTTTAAGGTCAATTTTAAGTATAAAAATAACAGTTTTTCAACTGTTATCACAACCCCAAACTTAGAACTTTGCTTGTCCTCAAGCAAACAAGATGTAACTCAATCTTTCACCAATCCACACAATGGTTCACCACATTCAAAACTCCTTCTTTCAAGACAAGTACGTACTCAAATTAGCTCATCACAAAGACTTTAATCAAGATGTGCATATTCTTTAGTGTTCACGCAATCACAACAAATGTTATTTTCATGAATGATCAATCAACTAAGCATAGATGTTCTTATGTGTTCATGGAATCTTTCCTTACTAGATAAAGTGTTTCACTCAAACACACAAGTGTATAAGAGGTCACTCATTCACTCTACTATCACAATGTCACATGAATTAAATTTGCCTTTCATTTAACCATAATCAAACACATTCACAAGCAAGTATCATCACAAGGGCTTTTCTATGGCTTATAATGTGGCTGGGCTAACAAGAAAATTGGTTTTTCTGGATCACAAAATCCTTGAGTTAAGTGAATCATCTAAACACAACCATTCTTCTTTCTTCCCAACTTTCTTTTGCATTGAGCCTTTCTCTTTTTCTTTCTTTTCTTTTTACTCTTTCTTTTAATTTTCACATGCTTAACTCAATGCTTCTCATATTCCCTTTTTTAAACCACCCAACAACCCCAAACTTGAACATTTATCAATACCACAAGATATCTTCAACACAACTCAAGGTAAAGCTTTTCAAAAAGGGTTTTCTATCATGTTCAAAGCTAAGGGTTCAAAGGATAGAACACATTGTGCTCTCTTTTATTGGGCTAAAATCATGCATTTGGCTAATAAAGGGTAACAACAGATGGCCTTGATCATATGATACAAACAAGCAAGTGATTCAATCATAGAAACCTGGGCAAAGTCATTCATGCTTTCAATGTAATAGCATTCAATCACAAAAACTCTGGAGCTCAAACCTCACATATAGGCTCATTTAACCATTCCACATACACATTCTGCTTAGCATCATAATCACAATCACAACATAACCATCACCTGTATCTCAGCATATAGTGCACAATCTCAATATCAATGAATATCAAAGCATCATCAAATAATACTCATCATGCATAAGTCACAAGCAAACCATCATAACAGACACAGTTTCAAATTGTGTACATCAAACCCTATTCTACTAACAGAAGCAAATAAGTTCAATAGTACAAAATAAAAGATAGAAAAGATCATGTTCTAGTAATGATAACATCCATCAGTATATGTTATCTCATCCCATGTTGTCATCTGTATCTTCCTCCTCTACATCATCCTCCGCATCTTCAAATGCGTCCTCCTCATCATCATCTTCATCATCATCCATAGCTGAAGCTTCAGCTGCTCTAACTCTACTGCTCTAAGCTTGCTCCTCTGGTCATGCTACCACATTATGAAACTCATCCATAGTCCACTTGTGTGCTGGGGATGTATCATACATCCCAATAATCATCTCAACTATGGCCACCTACCCTCTGTGGATCGACTTCATCTGAGCATTTATAAGGGACATGTACATGTCCCTCATCTGAAATGGCTCTGCCTCATGAATCTCTACAGATGCCTGACCCTATGGTGGTCCTCTTCCTCTATGAGGACGGCGTGGTGGCACTGGCTGAGCTGCCTCATCACCTCCACAGTACTGTTTGTAATAGGCCTCATCAATAGCTTTCCTTGGCCCCTCAAATGGTGGAGCACAGATATTCACTCAAGCTAGCTCACATAGGTGTGTGATCAAAGAAGGATGTCCCAAAGGTGCCTTGTTGTTCATAGTGTTGGCACACACCTGTATCTCATTGGCTATTACCTGGCCAATGTTAATGCTCAACCCTCTTAGCACACAGTACAACAGAAGTGCCCTGCTAACAGTGATATCTGAGACATGGGAGGACGACTGAATGTTTGCATGAGAGAATGCCATCCAATATTTTGCCAGAGTAGTCAAATCAGTTCTCCTAATATTCACCACTGCACCATTTCTGTTTCTATGAAAATGCCTTCCAAGCACACACAGTACACTCTCTACATCTTTAAAATCTGTTCCTTCCTCCATATTGAGAACGAACTGACACTGCTCACCAACTCATTCAGTATCTAAAAATTTATTGATAGAGTTAGGATCATACCGAATGGTGTGGCCTCTAACATAGCTCAAGTAATCCTCAGCATGATGATCACTCATCCTCCTTGTGTTGGTGTAAAATTCATTCACCACTGCTATGTTAGCTGGTGTAGGGTAAGTGGCTAGCCTCCTCCAGTTCCTACTCACCATTTGCTCTCCGAACTGAGGAGCTAAATCAGGAATTAATCCAGCTTTTCTTTCCATTAGGAGCCTCCTATCTTGAATAATCTTGAGGTGTTTCACATGTTTGCGGGAAAGGAACTTGCTAGAATGGGTGCGTTCTGGTTCCTTATCCTTCCTCTTGGTTCCTATAGTCTTGTATCTCTTGCCAGATGAGGAGGTCATCCCTACATCAAACACAATTCACAAAATCACAAGACATGTTGTTGATCATTAGTAAACCACAAACAACACCCCAAAACCATGCCAAATCACCGCTAAGGGCTAACAGAGCCCCTCAGCGCAACTTATGCATCAAACCAGCAAGCAAAAGAGCCAAAAAAATCACCTCTTCCAGAATCGCGCTCAGGGGAAATTTCCGCTGAGCGAGGATTCTGCAAATTTTGAAAACCTTGCTTTTAACACTTCCTAACTCCACCCTCATACAATATTTCTAGTTCCATATCCAAATCAAGCATTTTAATCGATTCAATCAGCAATTAATTCAATAAATCATGCATAAAAATCAAAATCCCTAAAGAATCATGCTTAAACAACCATGTTCATATCAATTCATGCTTTCAAGAACCCTAGAATGAAAATTGCTTGAACTTACTTGGGTGGAGATGCTAGATGAATGAAAAATGCTCTAGAAATTTGAAGAAATCATCCCCCAACAGTAATGCTCTCACCAAACCCCAAACTTGGATGGAACCCTAGTGAGAAAGTGAGTGGAAGAGAGGTTTTGTAAAGAGGGAAGAGGGAAAAAGTGTGGAGAACTCTTGATAAAGTGTTAAAGAGTGTATGGGAAGAAGAAAATATGAAAATAGAGGTAAAGCTGCAGCCTAGGGTATAAAAATACCCTAATGGGCCCTACTCCCGCTGAGCCCAAATGGACCAAACAGTCAAACCCAAATCTGTAGTGTTACCGCTCAGCGGAAATTACCGTTGAGCGGCACTTGCGTGACTTATTCTCCTTCTTCCTAGCTCGCCCTAGGTGTCTTATACTAATGCCTCTCACTCACTCCATGCACTTAAGTTCTCACAACACTCAAACATTCCATCCCTATGATGCAACTAAAATAGAATCAAAACAAACAACAAAAATAAAGTCAATCAACTGGGTTGCCTCCCAGGTAGCGCTTGTTTAACGTCACGAGCCTGACCCAAAATCCACCAACACTCATCAGTAGGTGTAACAAACCTAGTATCCTTCAGTAGATACTTAAACACCTAGCATCCATCAGTAGATGCTATACCCAAAAGTCTCAACATAAAAATATCCAAAATTTATAAAATTAAATTAACCAAAAATAAAAACTAAAGAAATTAATGTTCTCAAATCACTGGGATGCCTCCCAGCAAGCGCTCAAGTTCTTTTTTTTCTTCTTTTTGCTGAATTTCTTCAAGAATTTGATAAAACCAACAACATGTTTGCATGTCTCAATCATAGGAATTTTAATCTCCAATTTCTTGCAGATTTCTATAAAGCACTTAAATTCTTTTTCCTTCCTATGATACTTCTTTGGATGATATGATTCCTTCTTCTTTCCTCTCATCCTCTTTTTCTTACTTTTCTTCTCCCTTAATTTTCTTTTTTTCTTTTCTCTTACTTTCTTCTTCCCTTATCTTTTTCCACTCAACTTCTTTATTTTCACACACATTCTCTGTTTTTCTTTTCTCTCAACCACTTCTTTTTCTTTCTTTTCATCTTTATCTTTCTCACTCAACCTTTCTGTTTCTTTTTCCTCTATCTTTTCCTTATCTCTCTATCTTTTCCTTATCAAAAATCTTGTCACTTCCAGTGATAATGGCTTGACATTCCTCCCTAGGGTTAACTTCAGTATCAACCCCTAAATCTTCAAATTTCTCAATTAAGTGACCAATCTGCATCTCCATCCTTTTGAATGTTACTTCAATGCTTTTCTGAGTGGAGATGGACTCTTGCATAAATTGTTGAAAGGTGTCATCCAAACTTTCTGATAGAGAGAGTTGTTGTTGTCATTGTTATTGTGGTTGGTTCTCAAATTGTCCGGCAACTTGCCAAAATTGACTTTGATCCATGCTTGAGTGAGGTTCCCACTAGTGGTTGAGATTACCTTGGTAGAATTGAGTGCTCATATAGTTAAATTCTTGTCTGAATTGCATCCTGCAAGCATTAGGCACAAAACCCTAGAAAACATTTGTTAGCACAAAAAAGATAAAAAAATAAAAAGATAGAATTGAAAAGATAAGAAGATAGAAATAAAATCCAAAAAGATCAAAAGATAAATATAAAAAAAACAAAAAGATAGAAAGATAAAAATAAATCAAGTCGAAGTTAATCAATAATCACACAAATTGAATAGTTAAACCACGAGTCCCCGACAACGGCGCCAAAAACTTATTATCCCTCGGCAAGTGTAACCGAATCGTATCAAGTAATAAAACTGGTAAGACCAAGTATCGTTTTCCCAAAAGACTCACGACCTAGACAATTATGTAATTTTTTGATTATCTAAGACTTGTAAAACCAATTCTTTGAGATTTCAAATGCAAATACTAAAAAGTAAATATGAATACATATTGATCAATGAGAAAGAAGAAGAAAAACACGTGAATTGAAATATATAATGAGTATGTTGTTGGGGTTTATCAATTTCATCCTATCCACTCTCATTTATTCAAGAATTCATCTTTCATCATTAATGTTAATGCCACTCTCTAAATTACCTTAAACCCGATGTCTCGACGAAGAAAACCTAATCACAATCACTAGTTTACAATGTCTTGTCTCCCTAACAATTATTCATGCATTAAAAAGCACATAAGCTTAAAGGCAACCAACCATCATATTCCTATGTCTAGGTTTATACTACTATTGGGAGAGATTCCACAGGTCTAGATTTCCCCGTATGTGTCCATATCGACAAAATCAATAATCATGCAATAGAATGAGTTAAGCAAAGCATGCATTGAGCAAAGAGAAAAAACTCTAACAATTAATGAAAGAAAACATATATATTAAAGAACAAATTCAATACATGAGAGTTTCAAAGGATTACATTGATTCCCCAACAACAAGAAAGGTTTAGTTCACCATATTCATGGTGAAACTAGATGAAAAGCAATGAAAGAATGGAAGATAGAACCCTAGAAAGTTGATAAAGGAGCCTTAGCATCCAAAATCCTCCTCCAAGGGGTGAAAGAATGTGTTTTTGCTTCGTTCCAGCCAAAGATGATTGCCCCTCAGCTCAGCGATAAGTGCATGTCTTCAGTTTTGCCCCTCAATTGCATTTTTGTCCCTCAGCGGTGACTACAGGACCTCAAAAACACCGCTCAGCAGTAATTTCCGCTAAGCAGCACTCGCGTCTTCTCTTTTTGTGCACTTTTCACTTCCTTTTCTGATTTCAATTTCTTCCTACTTCACTTCTTTCATCCAATTCATCTTAAAACCTGCAAAAACAAGAGAAACCAAGTATAAAACCCATCCAACTCTATTATTTCAAAAACATAAGCAAAAGCATGATTCCAAACTAGTTTCTAAGTCATAAAGGTTGTCTTTAAGGTCAATTTTAAGTATAAAAATAATAGTTTTTCAACTGTTATCAATCTGAGTTTTTTTTAACATGTTGATTATTTTATTTTATTCTTAATAATATATTTATAATAATATTCAAAAGTTTTCTGATTAAATTAATATTGATTTAACTAATGCTATATCTTGATTATATTCATGGGTAATGTATTCCTGAATATTATGTAATTTAGTTTTTTTTTAATTTTATAAAATTGTGTGTATTTTTATTTAATTTTGATATAAGAAAATGTTTATGTTATATTAACACTATTTTATAAAAACAATAACTTATTTGATTTTTTTTATAGATTATTATCTTTAGAAAAAATCATTTCTTTGTAAATTTATATTTTAGATGTCAAAGTTAAAAACTTATTTGTATATAATCTTTTTTAAATAGTTTATCAAAATAAATTCATAAAAAAATTTAAAACACAAAAGAATTAAAAGAAAATGTGCTTTTATAATTGAATTTTCAACTTATAAAAAATGACTTATCAAAACATTTTTTTTGTTATAAAACTAATTTGTATATATTTATATTTAAAGAAAAAATGATATTAGTAAAATATCATGCGAAAACTTAAAAATTATTGAAAAAAAACAAATAAAAAGTAATTAAAAATGCATTAAAAATGAACTAATTTAGTTTTGAGAGATCAATACCACCCTAACACCCTCAACCTACTTTATGTGTGGCTTTGGAATTGAGATTTCAAAAAAACCTTATTAAAAAGATAAAAGAAAAATATAACTTGATTTTAGAGAAAGTTAGGATCGATCTATAAACTAGGACTCAGATGACAGTTCTATGTATACTGTTTTATAGAATCTTTAGACTATCTTGGATTGATAAAGTTTTTATGATAACAAATATACACAAATCATTCTCTTATATAACATGTTATCATGTTATAACCATGAACCTGTGTCCTATCTTGTTATAACCATGAACCTATGTCCTATGAAATTGTAATTTCTAAAGAGTCAAGAAAGAAAATATAATGTTCTTCAATTGTAATCAATTAGTGTTTGCACTAAAAGCAATGACCACAAAAGTTTGTTTTACAAAAGGAGAAATATTAAGTTTATATTTGATCATAATACTTAACACATATACCCAGCTTCTAATACGCTCATTTTTATAAGGAAATTAATTATTTCAACATTGTTCTAAAATTATTCATATTTGAAAACAAATTATTCTAAGCAAACATCAAGCTTGAATAGTTGGGTTTCATATTATCTTGCATATATTTGCACAATATTTAATTAGCAACAGTATGCAACATTCTAAAGTGTGTGTGATCTTCCATTCTTAGAGTTAAGTAAAAGTTTGAAACAATATTAGGTCATATCAACACAAAAGAGGTAGAAGAGAGCAAGCTGAATGCCCAAACAGGAAAGTCCTTGTTTTAGACTTCTAAAAGAAAAAAGACCACAAAAGAAAATTTGGTGTTAATTACTTTAGATATCTAAGAATAAAATATTTTTAAATTTTGTTTTTAGTATCATTTGCATGAGGTCTCCAATAAAACAAATTTTAAAAAAAATATGTTTAAATGTCTTATTAGACTTTTCAAATTCTTAAGCAGCCTAAGTAATAAATTAGGTGTTAATAGAATAGTCATTCCTTTAGAGAAGTTTTTTTTTTAGCAAAAGAGTAATATTTAAGTTGGAAAAGAAAAGAAAAAAGGTCCTGAAGTTATCAATCAGAAATATGTTAAAAGAGGATTTATGCAATTGATTGATGGAGTTGTCAAATAAAGATGTGGAACATCAAAAGTTATAACTTGGACATGTTAATCCCATAAAAGTGACAAGTGGACTTGTAATCATATACAGTATAAATTCATATAAAATTTGTAACTGTTAACACCTTCATATTAAAATTAAGAGTGATCAGTGGCAAATAAAATAGTTTGAATGGTATCATTAATTACCGAAATTTACCGCTTTCTTTATAAAAAAAAATTCTTTAGTAACCTCTTGTCATTTATCTTCCTCAACTATTAAATTTTCTACCCATTTGTTTATATT
Source organism: Vigna angularis (assembly GCF_016808095.1). NCBI lineage: Eukaryota > Viridiplantae > Streptophyta > Magnoliopsida > Fabales > Fabaceae > Vigna > Vigna angularis. Next base: position 9,956,939 of record NC_068973.1, on the reverse strand, counting down.
GTATTTTTTATTTCTTGTTATTACTTATTTTCCTTTTACATTTATTTTTTATTTTTAGTGTTCTCCACTTTCAAATTATTTACTTATTTGCTTACTTCTAACTTTTTAAAAGTTTTACCAATTATTCGTTTTTTTAAGATTTTAAGTAGTTCATTTTTTAATTTCTTACAAACTTTTATTTAGAAAAGCATTTAAAATTCTATTTTAATTATACTGAAATATCTTAAACACCAAATTCGTTACAAAATTATATGAATTTTTCTTTACTTATGAATAAAATTTATGTTTTTATAATTATAAAAAATTAAACTTATACTTTAATTTAGTTTTAGAAATTGATTATGGAGAATGCATTTTGTTAATATATAAGAAACTTAACAAATTTAAATTCATAATTATAATATTCCTACCTTAAACAAAAATAACCCATAACATTTATTTATTGAATTTCGAAAATTTGCATCCATATAACAAGTTCTCATTGAGACAATCTCAAAAACGTCAGTAGACGGACATTTCTTTTCTGCTGCACAATAAAACATGTTTTCGATAATATCTTAATTATATTTTGGTACAAAAGACTATAGTATTATAACTTCCATTTCCTCCGAAGAATAAATAAATAAATAGAATGTAAGATCATATAATTTAAATTTTTCCATAAAAATATTTCATTATTTATTTCTTAACCAATGCCTTGAAGAAAGTAGCCAAGACTATAATATATAGGTTTGAAAATCTATACAAGACCCAAATACTACTAGTAAACTAAGGCAATTTAAAAGACAGTAAAAGCCCCTTTAAAGGTATTTTGTGATTTTAGTTTCTTACGTCAGTATTCTGCCAGCATAATAACTCAACCATTAATTATATATACTAGAAAAAGTGGGTTCAATCCTATGTTACACAAAAATGACCTCATCAACAGTTATTTACGAGGACGAAGAATATTGAGTGACTTGTAAATGAATTTGCAATGAACAAATGTTCATTTACATTTAATAAATATTCAATCGCAATAATAATGGAAGCCCTTCAAAGCTTGTCTTACTGAATTCTGCAGCCTTGTTCTTCTTGTCGGAGAAATATCAGGCCCCGTCTAATCCTCTACAAAGAAAAGGATCAAGAAATGTCTTTTATATGGTAACAAGCAAGCGTTGTATAACTACATTCAGAAACATAGAATTCAGCTGCAGAATAAAATGCATGTTAAAAAAGCCTAATACCTCCGTGGTATCTCTGATGCGTAGGAGATCCAATCTGTCCGCAGGCCTCCTATTGGAGAGGGTACAAAGCTGCAATCAAAGCCTAAATTAGTACAAAAGAAATAAAAATAGTGAATAGGTGGTGTTTTCACTGACAGAGAAAAAACAGTTACCCAAAAACTAAAGCGCTCAGGGTCTTTTAATGAGGGCATCATTACTTCAATACTGGCGAGTCTCTCAAGTTTTCTTTGATCTGTATCACATTTCAGTAGTTTAGTAGTATTGCAACAGTTCATTGTCATTTGTAAAGGTGCAAAAAGGAAAAATAAGGTCACTCCCACTCAATAAAAATACCATAACAAAAACTATAGCATCACCAGAAAAAAAACAAATTTCTGTGACGGTGCAGGAAATATTGGTTCAGGTACTGCCCCCACCCCAAATTTTGTCAAAAGAAAAGGGTGATAACCAGCATATCTTGGTTTTAACTATATAACCAAAGTACAAAGGAGTCCTGGGTAAACATCATATACTTATGGTTTAGGAAATACCATGTCCTGCTGCTTCTTTAGCTCTTGCTATCCATGATCGAGCACTTTCGGCTGCATTACATGTCAATTCCAGTAACTGGGACCACAGAAGTAGTTATTACTTAGAATGGTCCATTGTTGCAGTACAATGCATTCAATACAAAGAGTCATCAAATTATGGTTAAGCTTTAACATTAAAAAACAAAGCATCAAGAAATATAAATTTTGTAAGGAAATCAAAGATCTCTTAATTCAAACCAATATGGGTAGTTTGCATGATCCTAAGCTCAAACACCATTTCCTCCCTTGTAAACCCAAAAAACATTTAGATCTCATTATTCAAGTTTCCATTATTTCACAATTTGGTCATAACAGAATGAAAACTATTTGTTGCAGCAAAGCCGAAGTCAATCAAATTACAAACAATTCATTAATTAAATTAAATTTATAAACTCAAGAATGAAATTTTTACATTTCATCCATAATAACTTGTGACACCATTCTTTACTGAACTGTTAAATTTGCCAGTCTATTAACAGGAGTATTATCCACCACTCTATCGTATGAAGCCTGTTCACTTCAAGCTTATACATATATGCTGATAGTTCAATAATCTAGCATGCTATCAACATGACAGTGAGCTTATGAACACATTCATACCAAAATTTAAGTGAACTTACAGTATCTCTTTCACTAGTTCCTTCTGGTGGCAAAATATCCTGTATCCACTCAACCTCTGCAACCCGATACCTGCATACAACATTAAGAAATAAGACCATGTTTCCATGAAAGAGAAAGTCATATCAACAGCAAGAATTTGTGAAACATAACACCCAGAGACAACTCACCCATCTTGATCCCACGATCGGATGATTCGAAATCTCCTACGACTTTCAATCTGCATGTAGCAATACTTTCTTACACTTTTGAATATTTACAATAAAATTAAAGAAAAAACAAGTCTATTGTAATAGAATCAAGGTTAGGATAAAAAATTCTTAGGAGCCTCCAGTATCCTAGGACAACTAACACCAGTCCAGCAGAGACAAAATAAAATGAGAAACAACGAGATGACTACTGACAGTTAGAGTGAACTTGTACAACTAGCCAATTGACCACAATATACTCAACTCCTTCAGGCAAGCATGTATAAACAAGAAAAGTTGTAGATTTCAATAAATTTCTTTCAGTCTTTGTCAAAATTCTCAGAAATTTTTACAAGGTAAGAACAGTGTAGCAGTCAGAATCATGACAAAATCTAGATTTTTGCTTTGTAATCAATAGTTAATAATTTTACAATCAACAAAAGACTTGTAAGTTAAAGACTACCCAAGCCTTATACGTTATATTTCTTTCATGTATTTAGTCAATGTGAGACTAAATGACCACTGATAGGTTCGATACAGTTTACAAGGAAAAAAGAAGGTAGTTAGTACAGTTGTAATTACATAACTGTAACAGACTATTATAAATAGTCTTATTAGGAGGTGAGCAGGCAGTTTTTGAGTATTTTGTAAAGGGAAAAGTTAGGAGAGACAGGCCCTCTCGAAAGATCTTGAAAATTGTTCATTATTGGTTCCTGTTCTTACCACATTGGTAGAACAGTGCTGTTTGGTTTCTTAGTGAACATCCAAGAATCTGTCTTGGAGTTCTCTTGTAAAGTATAGGTACCTATCAACCACCCTTGAGGATACAATTAATACAGGCCCAAAAGAGTCCACAACTACAGCAAGCAAGGGATTACAACAATTAAGGAAGCTTGTAAGATGTAGGCTGAAGTATACATAAATGCATTGAGAAATCAGTTAAATTCTCACCTCTATATAAAAACGACCATCTGGAAGTGGTTCACACCTACAGCATCATAAAAGATATTATTTCAAGCAAGTGACATACATGAGAATGGAATTCATAAGGGGAAGGGCATATGCATTTAAGATTTTCTTATTTTCACATAAAACAATGCCAAGCACCTACTCGGTGATTTCCACTTCACAGGCAAACTCGGCTAAAGAACCTGATGAAGAATCAAGTATAGCCTACAAGATAAAAAGACAAGTCACACAGTAACAGACAGAAATGGCCAGTGCTGTATAGCAATAAAGGGAAGAAAAGGGATATGTGAATAATCTACCATTCCCATCCGATGATTGCCTTCCATTATTCTTCTTACCTGTTTTATTTAAAAATATATAATAAATAAATCAGAGATATGAATATGATGACATTCAGAGTTTCATACTATCTGATACTAGTAGTATGTACAATCTATAATTAAGTTAATGGATTAAATATGCCAAATAAATCCCAGATTAGTATTCACTAACAGCTTCGGTGAAAAATTGAAAACGATAAATATAGCTCCCACACAACATATAACCAGTTACCAGTCCATTCACTGCCCTCCAAGTGTTGCAATCTCGCATTGATGTTTGTACAAGAGTAGAAGGATAATATAATAAGAGCACAATTTGTCCACTACTGTACAATTATTTTAAAGTGTAAATTACACTTTATCCCCTGATAGTTTTACAGGTTCAACTTACCCTCCAATACTTTTTGGACAACTGAACTCCTCAAAGATTTGGGTTAAAGTGAAAATTGTTATATTCATAATTAAAATCATGATTAAAAGGCCTAAACCAATAGGTAAATTAAGCAAAGATAAGAGAATTTGATTTTCACTTTAAACGAAACAATATTTGTCATTCACTATAATACATTATAAGAAACTGTTTCATGAAAATTTACTGTATACAAATAAGAATATTTTCAGCATTTTCACAGAAAAAAAATGTTAATTTTCTTCATACATTTTGTCAAAAGCAACAGTTTTTTTCAAATTTGATATCTAACAATAAAAGAAAATAAGAAAAAGAACGTCCCACTGAAAATGTCCACCAGCATCCACCTGGCATAGCTAAACACCATTAAACATTTCATTAAACTGATAACACTACCAAACACTTGGGAGGCCTATTTAACTACTACTGCCCCATATACAAATTGGTAAATTGCATACAATCATGTTGGGTATGAATGAACTTAACTTGATTATCAGATTTTAGATCATAAGTTCATATCCCTAACCCATACCCATTTTGGGTGAAAAATATCTACTAATTCTTTTATTTCTGTTAGTAAGATGAAGAGTTGGCCTAAAAAGTAGATTCTAGTGTTAAAAGGGCATCGTGAATAATTCCAATGATAGGGATTCACTGACATTCCTAGTACAGCAAATGCTACCATTCATACAAACGTACTCAATTCAATGAAATTGATTGATAATAACGGGGGCCTTCTATAGTTTTGCAAATGAGTTATTTCTTGGTTTTGTCTTGAATTCATTTACTTGTAACCACTTCTGAGGCAAAGTTAGCACCACCAGACATTTTAATAACCTCATAACCTTATTCCACAAATACAGTATGATAACTGTATTCCCACATTAATCTACTCTTAACCACTTGTAAGACCGTTAATTACAATTAGACAAATCAATAACCTCATGACACTAATAACCACTTTTGAGACATTTAACAATTAGTTCCATGATTAGTCAAGCACATTTCGATAATTGTCTACAAAATCAAAGTAACCATTTTAAGGCAAAGTGGTTACCATATTTACACTTGTAGTTAAAACCATGCGTGATAAGTGGACACAGGTAGGAGAAATCCAAACTGTGAGTTGATCACTAAAGAAAAATCACCTATGCTTTTTGAATATTTATAATAAAGCAAAGAGTTTAATTGGTATTTCCTCCCTCCAAGTCCCAAGTACTAACCAACATTAGGCACATCCACCTGAAAAGACCCTACTGTTTCTTAACGACAAACCATAAGAAAACTAATCACCAACTGGCACATTCAAGATATATTATATTTCAATATTTTCTAGTAACTATCAACATCTGTTACCAACTCACCATGAGTCTATATCGAGGTTCAAATATATTGAGCGGAAACCTTTGACATGGTATGACAACATCCATGACAAAAAGGGGGAGTAAATCAACACCAGTGTTGGTTAAGCCATCCTGCTCTTGCTTCCTTTCAGCATATTCCTCAGGAAAGTTCTTTTGTATGATGTTCTTCAGTGTCACACTGAAACAATTGACAAGATATATTAGAAAAGAGTAAATGAAATTTGTTAGAATTTTTATTTGACCAAAATATTGGAAGATTAAACTAACTAACACATACTAATAAGCCCAGAAGAATGCAAGTTATAGGTACCAAAGAGCTTCACTAATAACCAGAATGGTGTTCAAATCACGCATTTTTTTTTGTCCTTTAAATTTGGGGGCAAACATTGTCTCAATTTCATTAAGTAACTTCCTACTGCAATGTGTTTGGCTGGCTTTCAACCTATTATAGTTATAACAGTGACTAACTATCCCACTATAAACTACAAGAAAAATAAAGTAACCCAAAGCTTTCATGAAGTTTCCATATAACATTAGGGCATTGTAGAGACTGCAGACAACTCACCTGATGGAACATGTTCTGGGACTAATAAACAGAACTGTCCTGCACAATGGGCATCTGTTTCCTAACACATCAGGACAAAAATCAACACGGCATAGAATATATCAATCACCGTAGAAAATATAATCAACAGAAGATATCACTAACCACGATCCATTGACTGAAATAGACATGAACGACAAAAAGAATGTCCACAAGGGGTTGTGACAGGTTCGAACAATAACTTCAGGCAGAGAGTGCAATCAAAATCATCATTACGCTCAGGCTGTCCATGTGTACTCATCCCTGTTGAACTAGATGAAACTCTTTCTAAATTTTGAAGAGATTCCCGAAGAGATTTACTACATGATATTGAAAGAAATGAAAAATAAAAAAATTAGTCACTTGTGATATAGTTACGATAAATGACTATTGCAAAAGCTCTATATTTAGATATTCCATATAAATTTAGAAAACAGGTTTACACAACAGAAATACACACATATATAAAAGAAGGCAAGACTTGCAAATGTGTAATACCTAAAAGGATCAACTTGAAGGCCTGAAAGAATAACATCCCGGGCCTTTTCGTATTTCTCTAACTGTGAATTTAATACAATATCAAATCAAGTTACATTCAAAATGAACATCATAACATAACATAGAAGTAGGGAAGAGAGACATATGTTAGGACTTGAGAAAACGATATGAAATTGACCATGGGCAAACACACACAAGTTGACATAACTTAGTGTTTTGTATAGAAACTTAGAAATCGTAAAGCACATACACAATAGAAGTCACTGATGGTATCTGGCTTTATACAAACTATGTCAGTTCCACTTCCGCACCTCCAAAGTTTAAACTCAGATCAATGAATCATAATAATAACGACTCTAATTAAAGTTGTCTACATAAACCATAGAAGACCCAGAACTTAACAAAAGTACATTTATAAATGTATAAAAATGTAAATAGGCATCTTTAGAATCAAAGTCGCCCAGTTTATTTGGTTTATTTGAAGAAAAACCCAAATAATTTGAATTACTTTCTTTCTGGTAGGTTTCTGAAAGAATTAACCGCATACTGTAAAGGTTCCTTCTATCTCAAAGAATTTCCCAGAATCACAGGCTATAAGTTATAACCAAAAACATTTGGGAATGTCCCTTGTTCATTTTATTCACCATAATATTAGCATGTCCATCTCTACACTTGCCCTTCACTTGAGTTCCCCATGAAGTAGGTACAGTCAAAAGGTGGGAGAACACTCCTGAACCCTAACATGTGTTAAAACACCAACGCATAGGAAGGAAATAACAATTATAGGATAATATACTTCATTTAAAAACATCAGGGGCTACCCCAACAAGTTCAAAAGAGATTATATGGCAATGCAGCATGAGAGGCTTACCAGGAGAAGAGCATTGGCCTTTAAAAGATATGGTTTTGCTGCATTACTTTGGAGTTCAACAAGCTTCTCAGCATCCTTCAAAGCCAACTGGAAATGGTTGTCACGAATCAGCTTAATATGAGCATATCAATTTATAAATACTATCATATATCCACTCGATAAACATTATGCAAAATAGACATACTTCAGCAAGTGTTGTGGGTTCAAGTCCACTCAAAGGCCTACATTCTGAAGATGATGGTGTTCTGCGCATGAAATATTGGCTAATCCTGATTGAAAATATCATGATTGCCATGAGACCACTGAACTATAAGAAACTGAAGCAAAATTATTTGGAAGATGATCAAGCAACTATGTTTGTAAATGAGCAATTCAAAACAAAATTGTTACACAGTGCTTAACCTAATATAAGCTGCACTTCGATTGCTGAGGATGATTGGATCACCTGATTTGATGTTATTGGCTCTTGAGTAATAATTGATTGCCTGAAATAATGGCGAATGCAACATAGTAAAGACATTGTATAAGCATCAAATTCATTGAGTGTGAAATACTTCCACAACATCCCTTTATTATGTTCTGCAATAAGGCTAGTAATGCATGAGAATTGCATCTTTGTCCAAATTTGAGGAGTGTTTTTCAGAAATAAAGAATTTATGAAGTGGAAAAAAAATAAAGAACGCCAAAAAAGAGGAACAGACTTAAGCATGACATTTGATGTTTCTCAAGAAAAGCATGAAGAAAAAGCCGTGAATTGACTGTTTGTCACGATAATGGACTAATTATATTATATTAAGCAGGGTTTGTTGCCAACACCAACTCAATTAACTGCCATCTAACAAGCCAGCAGACATGAGAATCAAACTCCAGAAAAGTGCTTACTGAAACCATGTAATATGTGCAGTCGGAGAATATCAATGAAAACCCCCCACCCAACTCACCCTAAAAAGAGTGTATATATTAGCAAACGAACCTCTTCCAATCTGTTCCCTCGAAACGCAGCATTGCCATTCTGCACAAGCTCGTACACGTAATGTAGTGTGTCCCATGACAAATCTTCTGATTTATTTTCCTGCAACCCAGCCAAAGTTCAGAGGTCACAATCAAACTTATAAGAGAGGAGCTACCAAATGCTCAAATGAGCCTATGGTCCTAGTTAGATGAATTTCTCCACAAGAATTCACAGAAGAGATAAAACAATGAAAATGAACTAAGTTTCGCTTATGAGTTAAAATCAACTTATGCACTCCGAATTCTCCCATTTAACTTCTTCAAAAAATAACAGAAATCATAAGTCGATGTCCTCTTATTAATTTTAGCTTCTTATTTTCTACTCCTACAAGTGCTAAACCTAAACAGGTCAATATCAAACAAAGAAGACAAAAAAATCTCATCTGATTATCAGAAAGTTATATTCAAAACACTGTGATTGCCAACACCAAGAGTGCGAGGAAGGAACCGATGTTTTTGAAAACAGAAAATTAAGTACGTTAATAAAACCGAATTTAGATACATAAATGGTTAAAAGAATAAAAACCGAAACACATTTAAAGTGTCTTTTCCTGTCCTCGGATTCACCACCTGAGAGTTAAGAGTTAAAGGGAAAAAAGTAAATCGAGGAAACAAGAGGACTTGTCTTTTGGCATGTCCTTCGCAGCTAGTGGACACGAAAAGAGGAAAGAGGCAAACAAAAGAAACAAGTCGGAAGAAAAAAAAGCTGTGCACAGCTACACAGTGAAGTAAAAACAAGCAAACAAAACGAAAAAAAAAAAATCAGCAAGCAAAATAAAAAATCACGAATCCTCCACTCGAGTTCAATCGAATTCCTAAAATCACGAACACTAAAAGGAAAAGACACGCACGCAGACATTGATGGAAGGACATTCGTAAAACGTGACCTAAAAGTGAAAAGAGCGAAAAGGAGAAGTGATCGCGGAGAAGCAATGCGCGTGTGAGAGAAGAGGAACTGACCAAAACGTAGTCGTCGACGTCGCGGAGGGTTTGGTCGAGGGAAGTGGAAGAAGGGGAAAGAGAAGAAGCCATAGAGAGAGCGTCAGAGAAGAGAAGAGAGTGAGAAATGGAAAACTGATGTTATGTTTATGTGTTATGTAATGATATGATGATGATGATGATTAGGATTTGGGTAGTTAGGGGCATCGTGTTCGTGCGTGGCTCCTTCGTTGCATACACGGACCAAAATCCACTACGTCTACTAGTGTTGGTGGGAAGAAGAGGGCAATTGAAAGTTGAAAATGAGAGAAGAAAACCAATGCGGATAGATAGGGTCGTTTGGTTTGTGTCAGAAGGGTTTGGCTTTCAAAATTAAAGTTATACGTGGAAATATATATACCCCGTGTGATGTGTGGAGATTGTGGGTGTGTTGGGACCTTCTGTTTGGACCTCAATGGAAGGAGTGGAGCACCCAAGCCATTCAATTTTTATGCATAGTTTCTATCACTTTGACCCACGCCTCTATTTTACATAATATGTAAAATTCATTTACTTCCAAATATATTTATTTCATATTTCAAACTTTGCGTAAATTTATTTACACCAAACACATCTCCTAATTAAAAATTTGAGGTGGTTGACTTTCTCATTTCCTTTCAACAGTTACTGACTAAATAAATAATCAGTGGTGTGACTCAGAGAGGCCTTGGGGTGAAAATAAATTATTTTTCCTTTTATTTTTTTTATTCTTAGTGTACTATCTTTAGAGTATATCTATATTTGTATAATTATTTTATGTCTAACATATAAATAAAATTGACATTTTTAACTTACTTTTGAAATATCATTGAAAAACGTAAATAATTAATGATATTAGTATATACTCTAATGAAATACATTGAATTTTTTTTATACAAAAGTAACTATGGTTAAATGCATTGAGAATGGATAAGAATTTGTGCGCGAGTGAGTCGGAAAGAGAGTGAGCGTTCACGACACGCCTTTGCCAAATTTAGTTGAAGATTTTAATCATATTTTGATTAGGTTGGTTTGAATAATAAATTCTGAAAAACGAATATTTAATTCTAAAAATGTCTTAATTCTTATTATTATATTCAATTTTTTAGATCTCAATTTTACCTATCAAAAAAATTAACTTTTCATTTTAAAAGTTTTAAACATTGCTCATTTTTTTATCAACTATATCCATTATGAATAATAAACTTAAGAAACTTTTAATTGTGATGAGTTAAGTTGTTTAGAAATTTAAAACGTTAAATTTAACAAAATTTAATTAAAAAAATAAATTAATGTATTTTTAAAGTTGAGAGAGACTTGAGTGGAGAAAAATTAATTTCAATTTAATTGAAAATTAAGGGATAAAAACATATTGAATTTTAAAATATAATAAATATAAATTATGTTAAAATGAAATGTAAGTTAGTATTTAAAATAAAAAAATAAAAATTATAAAATTATATTATAATAAAATAAGTATGGTAAAAAATTAGTTTAAATAAATTGAGAATGAATTATTACTTTAAATAAAAATAAGATTATTATTATTATTACGAAATGTAATTTATTATTTAAAATTAAAAAAATTATATTAAATTAAAATAGTTTTATATAAAATAAATTAAGTAATAATTTAAATTAGTGAAGTTATATTAAATAAATATTTAGTTATTTAAAAGCAAAAAATAGTGTTAAAGAGAAAATTATTCTTATAATTTAACATATAACTATACGTAAATCATTACAAATCACTTTATATTTAAACAACTTTAACATTCACAAATCACTTCATCCACATCACCCCAAGCAAAACATTAAATATATAATTACAATTCTTTCAATTATTTTAAACAAAAATGTAAAATGTTTTGTATTTCATATAGTATTTTTTTTATTTCATTCCAATAAGTTTCGGATACCATAATTAATTGCAATAAGACTATTTCTGTCCAATCAGTAGTTATGAACTGAAATTCCATATTTGTATTAAATGTTTTTACTTGAGTATTTCATTGTATTGCCACCTGACCAATTGTAAAGATACACGTGATATACCAAGAAAAATTAGAGGTTTACGATTAAGAAAAAAATCATAGTATTTTGTGGATGAGAAGGATACAGCGCAAGCCGTGTTTTATGCTCTTTGACTTTGGAAATTGGAACGGCAACCGTCGAAGGTGAGAGAAGCATTGTGACAAATCCGACAGCGTTTACCAAAGTCAGAACAAGAAACCTTTCTTCTCCCAAAAAAAACAATTAAAAAGACAACTTCATTTTCCTCTGTTTGCACGACGAATCATGATTTCACAATCACTGATACCTTTTCCAGGTTCTTGTTTGTTTCGTATTATCCTCCTTCCCTGAAAAATTGGCTGTGCCAACACTTTCCAATCCCAATATTCAATGTTTAAAGGTCTTGTTCGTTTAGGTTTAGATGGAATGGAACACTTGATACAATAACAACATTTGTTACAACTAAAGGCACACGTTTCACATAATAACCTTATTTATTCATGTGTTATAGGAAATAATATATGTACTCAACATGTCCCAGATCATCTCCGCTGCCCGGTCCGAGATCATCTTAGGACAGTAGAGATCTTCTAGTATCTACACTATATTGGCTTAGACTTTGCAAAATTTAAGATAAATGGTAATCAACAAAGGTTAACAGTTAAAACACGTTAACATATCATTCACTACAAGAAATAATGGAATTAGATACGGAACATTATATACGAATCTAGAGTCATATGTAAAGCAGGTATTATATACGAAAATTATGGACGGATGTTAAAGAAAGGCGTTATATACGGATATTATATACGGAATTTTATTTACGGGTTATCCGTATATAATGTTGGCGCGGGGTGGCGGGAAAATTATCCAAGGATAGGATCTGTATATAATCTGTATTATCCGTATGTAGTTAGAACCAAGTGTTATCTATAGATATTATATACGGATTTGGGAAATAATTTAAAAAAAATGTATTTCTGATTACGTAGAAGCTGGAACCCTATATTCACTCTTATTTGTGAAGCTCGAGCTTTCGTCTCTTTCGAACCTGGTGCTTTCTTTTCTCTCGAACCCTGGTGCTTTCTTTTCTCTCTCGAACCCTGTCGCATTCCTTCTTTCGAGCCCTTTAGGTCTGGTTGTTGTTGACTCGATCCCTCTTCGGTGTGGCTTTGGTTCTTCGTCGTCTCTCTCTTTCGAACTGTGTCCTTCATCAATCCTTCATCAAACACTATCGTTGGGCCTCATTGTTCGGTGCGGTGCCGTAGTTGGGCGCTGAAAGAGTAGCTTCATCTAGTAAGTAAACTGTAATGCTTAGTAATTGTTTAATGGTGAAAATCGTGAACCCTAATCTCATTTTTGTGTGTTTTATTTGTCACATCTATGGTTCGGGTCGCAAGCCGTGGTTGGAGTGTTTGGAAGCATCGATTGAGGCTACTGTGTGGCGGGTTAAGTAGATTCGTACTGGTTTTATGGACTGAGACATATAGCCTTTGGAGTTGCGAATGTGAGTGAGTTCGTTTGCCTTTAAAGTTTGTTAGATGCAGAAAAATGATTTGTATTGTGTTCTTTTGCTTCGTTTGGTAAACAATATGTTGTTTTGTATTTGAATTGTATAGACTGGTACGATTCTTTCTTCTTTAGTGTCACAGTGACTAAGTCTCTTTCCTTGTCAAGTGGCTGGGCTTGTAAATATTTAATGCAGTGGTAGAATGTTCTGGATCAAAATTTAGGATTGCAACGTACTGAAGTAAGCTTAAGTCCCTTTTGAGGTTGTCATAATTGGTGTAGGTTGGTAGTAAAGGAAGAAGTTGGTTTCATGCATAAGTTCTTTGTATCAAGTACTGGTTAGGTTATATATATATCACATAGTTGGAAGAAAAAGGAAAGAAGGGTAGAGTGATTGTGGAAGGGCCTTGGGTTAAACGAAGAGCTAATAGTGAGAGTGCCTCGGGTTGGGTAGCATGAATGAAATAATGTGTGAAGGGCTTAGTTTCTCATCGTGGTTATGTTGGGAAAGAAAGATAATAAGAAAGGGTTCGGCATGTGCAGGGAACATGCAAGGAATATTGTAACTAGGAAATATAGTTGGTTTTAGGATGGAGATGATTCCAGGGGTCATAGTAAGTTTAAAGGTAAATTATTTGGGAAGAATAATGGTGGTATAGGGGTATAAGGGATTATAGAAGGGTTGAACAGGGAATGGGTATACACATTCATTAGATTGTACTAACTAACCCTAAACATATATATAACTAAGCTTAATTAGGTGTATAACCAGCCATAACAAACCTCTCAAACGCCATTGTGAAGGGTTTCAACTCTTGAAACGATGCATGTATTGTTCATGTGTTTTTTCAAATCATAATTGTAAACAAAAGCATTACAATTACTAGAACTTGCCATTGTTTTCAATGGCAACAGCTGGAAGAGATAGTCTTAGCTCCAAATCTGGTTCTGTGGTGTTGAAGGATGTTCCACCAAGGTCTACTATTGTTAAATGTTTAGAAGTAATTTAGAAGTGCCACTCTATTTTAGAAGTAATTTAGAAAAACTTGGCATCACCACAACTTTGTGATGTTAGTCATGATGATATTGATGATACGCTTCATGATGCTGCTGCCGAATTCGATCACTCCCAACTTGGTGACTCAAGTTTGGTCAATCAACTGCAAAGCAATCCAACTGAAAGTCTTGTTAATTCTAAGCTTTCACATATTAACCCTGAAAGTGAACTTTCATCTGCTAAAGCAGCAATGGAAGTGTCGCAAGCTGTGGTTGGAGTGTTAGGAAACATCAATTGAGGCTAGTGTTTGGCGGTTTAAGAAGATTGTCAGTGGTATGCAGGATTGAGACATACCATTTGGAGTTGCGAAGGCCCTTAGTGAAGGAACCAAAGGTGAGTGAGTTCCTTTCCCTCGTAAAAGGATGTCCCAAGTAGGTCCAAACCCAATATCTCAAACACTACCGTGGTCATAGAGATCATCTTTGACCATGCCCATAATCATTTATTCCATCTTTTGCTCAGGTGAACCATTCAGTTATTATTGGATTCTTATATTGAGATAATTTCTTAATGCCATTAGATTAAGTACATGATGAATGGATTTTCACCTATAACTGGGAAATGTCTTGTGGTTGTTGATGAATATTTTTCATTTTTCTTTGTAATGGAGGTTTTCAACTAACTAAATTTAACAAACTCATGTTTCAGTTAATGTTCCCACAGCATCATTCACTTATTAGGTACTCATTTTGTAAAAATATAACACCAATATTGAAATGAAAACTTGAAACCAATCTCTTTCTTTATTCTCGGTGAGATATGAAACCTGAATCCATACTTTGGTGCATTTTTAGGACATTGAGTGAACATTCAGAGGCGTGTTAAGGTATGTTTACGCAATCTTTAAGGACTATAACATATAATTTATATTATTAATTATATATATGTTTGATATGGTTTTCTTTGGTTGGATTTGTGTGATATAGGACTGCAAAGTATTTGAAGGGTAAGATAAGTGGAGGAAGCTTTTGGGATTGAAAAAGGAAAGCACCACAAAAGGGTAAGTAGTTATTATGTTCTGTTTAATGAGTAAATAGTTATTGTATTTAGTTTAATGGTTTTGATGTGATTACCATATACATTGTTAATTGAGAAGCCATAAGTTGCTTTGGGTAATTGTAGCTTGATCAAAGAAAGGAAGCTCAAGCTCTTCCTCATCTTTGTTAATTTGTACTATCAAGGAATTACTTCATTCACAAGACGGAAAGATAATATTCCGTTAAACTCTAAAATGGCAAATTATTGAATTTGTTCTTGTTTAGGAATTTGTGGATGCCCACACTGGCCACCTACTAGCAGGGTTTAGCTGTGCAACTCCTTTCTCTACCTCATCAAAAAACATCCTTGTCCTCTTTATCTGTCCCTTCATGAATTTACTAGGTTTATCTATAACTTTACCCAGGAAAATGTCATCATCTAAAAGCCTAGCTTTTGCCAATTCATCTTGTGGCAGATATACTCTTCCTCTTGTGGCACTGCAATCATAAAAAACTACACCAAATTACAGAGAACATAGTTTCAATCCTTTTGTGTTTTTATTTAATCTATTCTGTAACCTTGAATTTTTTTTGTTTACTTTACGATATCAAGAATATATTCCCTGCCCTTAATTTCTCTTCCCGTGGTTATATGGAGTAATGTTAAAAGGTTTGTGTTGAGACTACATAGCCT
The DNA here is from genome assembly GCF_016808095.1 of Vigna angularis. Taxonomy (NCBI): domain Eukaryota; kingdom Viridiplantae; phylum Streptophyta; class Magnoliopsida; order Fabales; family Fabaceae; genus Vigna; species Vigna angularis. The sequence goes on along the minus strand of NC_068973.1, from coordinate 9,941,103 downwards.
CTTTTCTCTATTCAAGAGTTTACTCATTCCAAAATCTGCTTTGCTGAAAGTTGGCATACTAGAAAAGATAAAGAGTAAGAATCATTGCTTCTTAGACAATATCAATAAACTTATTACTACATATTTTCCCTTGCTATGGCAGCTATTAAAGGATGGTTTTGGGAGAAACTGGATGTCAACAATGCTTTCCTTCATGGAGAGCTTCATGAGGAGGTTTACATTGTCCCTCCTCCTACTCTTCTTTCTCTTAATTACGAATAATCTTCTGCATATCAAGCTTTGTTTGTCAAATCTGCTTCTACTTCTTTTACTGCATTATTTGTTTAGGTGGATGATATTGTTTTAATTAGCAATGATATGGCAGAAATTAATCATCTTAAGCACATCTTAGATACCAAATTTAAAATCAAAGACCTAGGATCTTTAAGATACTTTCTCGGTCTTGAAATTGCAAGGTCCAAATCTGGAATTCACATGAATCAGAGAAAATATATTCTTGAACTTCTCGATGACAGTGGTTTGATTGGTTATAAACCTTTAAGTGTGAGGAACCAACATCTTAGAGATTTATCACTTGGTCCTTTAAGGTGTGTAAAGGAATGGCACACATTCTTTGCTAATGGATACAAATTTCATACCCATGCATGGAGTCAGCAGACACATATTCGTCAATCAACAGGGGAATTTGTGGACGAAAGGTCTAGGCGAACCCATGTAAGTTTGTACTAACTCTAGAACATTATAAATTTTCGGTTTTTAAACCTCATGTGTAATGATAATATTTATTCATTTAACAGGAACAATTTGTTGCAAAATTTTCTCAAATAAGATCTGAGACTGCATCTGTTGGTGTCTCAACATCTTCTCCTCTAAACCCTGCGGAGGAGGAAAGATTGAGAAATCGATGTTGGTTAGAGGCTGCTGGTGGAAAATACAAGGGATGCGTATACGACATTGGAAATGTCACTTCCCAAGATGACTGTGTTGATAGTTACATCCAACAGACACAGACATCTTCTACTGCTCAACCACAAAATTCAGAAGAAATTGTTAACCTGAAATCACAGTTACAACAATATGGTCAGCAGCTTCAAAAGTTTGAAGGCTTTATTGGCGTCCTCCTGCCATTCCTTCCGCCTTCAGTAGCCGCAGCTGCACAAGACTTTTTAAACCTTCAAAATCCTCAAGTTCAAAATGAAGTACCCAATAATGTCCAACCAGAACAGCAACCTCCAGAACAGCAACCACCACACCAGCAACCACTAGATGAACAACCACAAGATGGAAATGATTACATGCATTATTAGGCATTTTATAAAACTTATTTCCATTACTGTTGAACTTATTTAGAACCACAACTACAATCTGTTTATGAACTTACCTAATGTTTATTCTTGCAGTTATATTGATGTAAACAATATTTATGTATTCATATACAATGTTTCCTTTGTGGATTAAGTGTATTTGAAAACCTTATTGAATTTATATGTCAATGTGCAATGTATAATGTCCAGGTTTGCTTATAACAATGGTGAATGTTCACTATAATGTTCAGGTCTGCTTGTATATTGTGCATGGGGAACAACTATATACAGGATATTTATTTAGCTCTTCTTAAACCATTATATACGGATTTATCCGTATATAAGTTATATACGAATATATCCGTATATAATTTCCGTATATAACTTATATACGGATTTATCCGTATATAATTTCTGTATATAAATTATATACGGATTTATCCGTATATAATTTCTGTATATAAGTTATATACGGATTTATCCGTATATAACTTATATACGGATAAATTCGTATATAAGTTATATATGGATATATCCGTATATAATTTCCGTATATAAGTTATATACGGATAAATCCGTATATAAACCTAGTTACGACGGTATTATATACGGATTTTTGTCCATATGTAATCCGTATATAAACACGTATTATATACGGATTTTGGGTCTTATATACAGATTTTTGCTGTATGTAATACACTTTTTTCTTGTAGTGATTAAACAAGTTAATAAAGGAGATTATTTATGTGAATGTTAGCATATCATTGAACAATGTGAGTGAAGTCTATAAATATAATATCAATAACATTGTTCACAAAATAAATTAATTGTGTTCATTATTACAGTATTTATTATGTGTTGATGTACACCCTTAACTTGAACATTGAAATACTTTTTATAAGCATACTCCCTCTCGCTTTAGAGTAATACCTAAATCTTGAAATATAAACTTAAGTATCAAAATGTTTTTTGTAAATACATTTCTTTGAGTATGAAACAATACCTAAATCTTAAAACATATTGACTTGAAGGGTGAAGAATGTGTGTGTAAATATATATATATATATATATATATATATATATATATATATATATATATATATATATATATATATATCGTTTAAAAAATCAATTTTCTAACGTTGAACAACTCAATTAGAAATAAAGGTGGCAAATTTGGTCCAACCCGTTACTAACCCATGAAGACAGTCTGGTTGAGTCAGCCCCTTAACATAGCATGAGCCAAAAAATAACTCGTCTTGCCTCGGACGAGCTCACAAGCCATCTTGCCCATTTTTCTTTATGCCAAACATTGCAATGAAACATGGGAACACACTGTAGATACATTGACATAAACCTAATCTTGTTAAGCATAACAATAGTCGGAGGGTTAAGATAGGCACCTTTGTAACTAAAGATCAGACCTTTGGGATTAGATGTAGTCCTAGAAGTGTAATTGAGTGAGATTGGATCTCATTCATCTTTTGGCCTCCTCACCTCGAATCCAAGGTTTTATCTTTCTACAAGATCCTTATATATGAAGGTTTCAAGAGAGGATAATTTGTTGCTAGCATATGAGGTGATCGATCACCACACTCCAAAACTAAGACCAATTGGAGAAGGGTAGTGGTGGTTTTTGAAAGAATTTGAAGTGTCCCTCGTGCAATATCAAGTAACTGATCATCAATGACAATAAGTTTTAGTCTTAGAATGTTTTAGCAACAATAAAACCATTACAGAATCATGACGTGTATTTAGGGTGTAGAGAACAACCCCTAACATGGGAACAACAAAATGTAGCTAATACAGGTCATAGGTTAACTCACAGTCAACAGACTAACGGGCCAAACATGTCGAATTAATATGGTCCCATGAGTTAAAAATCTAACTCAACTCACCTATTTTCCAATGAGTTAACAATCCAGTTTTTCGAGCATAACCTATTTTGTCACAAATACTCATAACAGTTCTTAATGAAATTAAATTAACTTATTCAAAATTAACAAACTTTAGACTTTGATTTCTAGTAACAACTAAAAATTTATTCAATCATGTAAATATCTTTGCCCTTGAACTCAATTATTTACTAAAATTCACATTTACTACAACTTTTAGGTTACTTCACATTCAAATAAAGTCATGAGTTTATTACATCTATTACTCAATTCTTGTGGATTATTATGTTATAATTTAATGGTGCCATTTGTTTATAAGAATCCTTAAGAAATAAAAATACAGGTTTAGTTAATAACTTGATTTCTATATTTAGATTTTTATTTGTTTTGTTTTTATAATTTTTTTAATCAATTGAATATTTATTTCTTTTAAGTAAACTTATTATGGTATTTACCATTAAATTGGTGTTAATATTGTTTTGAAAATATCACATGTTAAAAGCTAGTTCATTTTCTATCTTAGAATCCATTTGATTTTGATACGTGACATCTTCCAAGATAGAAGATGACTTGGATTTTGACATGTGACACCTTTTAAATGATGTTAATGTCAATATAATGAAATGAACCATATTGACTCAGTTAAAAAAAATAAGAAGTCAAAAATAGTTGTTGCACTAATCATAAATGTATATCCAAATATATTTTTTCTATTTTCATCGTCATTAGCATAATCATGTACAATTTATAAGATTATTTTTCTTCTATTTTTTTTATAAAACAATCCAAATCACAAGTGTCTTTTAAATAATGCATAATTCGGTTTTATTTATTGTAGATGAAGTTCTTTTGGATTTTTTATAAACTGAATCACTTACTCACACTATACATGATGTGTGGTATTGTTGTAGTTGCATTTTGAGGAGTCAACCATATGCTTATATGTTGTCTTATTTACTCCTTTTCCATTGCCATCCTTTTCAATTTTCTTCAAATGATCATGAGGTTAAAATTATAATAATTAATAAAATGAATAAATGAGACTGTAGTTCAGTTATAGAAAGCAACCGATTGATAAGCGAGAGGATTCAAGTTCGATTTTTCACAAAAGTAACTATTCATCTGTAAAATTTTCGCTAATTCGCTAGGCAAGTGAAATTGTTGTTAGACAAAAGATTTTTTTTTTTTAAATCCAGTAAGTTCATGTGATGCAATTTCACTAATGAGAGTAGAGATTCATTAAGCAAGAGAAGTTACAAAGAGCTTGTCGAGCAAATGCGATGATTTTAAAAAAACAAAAAAAAAACATGATTATTGGAGATTAGGGTAAAGTTGGATTTGATCCATGAAATTTAAAGTAGCTATTGACCATATTTTTGCTTGTAAATATCCTAGGCTAGAGATACAAGAGAAAATAAAACTCTATAAATAGAATTAGGGTCAAGTCAAATTCTACCACTAAAGAATGTGTTGGAGGAGTAAGGAAAACAGGAGAAAACACATATAAATGAAAATGAAAAGGAGAAAAAGTAAGGAAGAAGGATATATATTGATAAACTTGGAAGCAGTTAATTAAGGTAAAACATAATAATTTAATAATTGAAAAAACATTAAAAAGTTAAAAAGTGTTCATAAACTATTTTAATGTCTATTATTTTTTATTGTTATGATCAGTGTTTTCGTATCTATCATAGCAAACATTAATTTATTGATAAGATCAAACAGATTAAGTTTATAGGATAAAGTAACTTCTAACCTAATATGATATAAACTTTAATGAGCCTAATAAAAGAAAGTAGAAAATGATGCATGGATGGGACCATATGTGGTTGTTATATGCTTTATGGATCAAATGTGTTCATATATATTATCCAATTTGTTTCTGTGTTAATATTGAACCATGTTCATTTCATACTGTCCACAAATTTTCTCTAAGTTTGGCTTGTGGATACGATTGAACATTTTCTTGAAAAAGGGGGGAAATTAATTACTGTATTTATCATGACCAGCAACCTGATAATAGCATTGCTGATTAGCAAAGCAAATAAAATTTGTTTCTTCCAACTACTACTAAACATATACTAGAGATAAGACCAAATTAAAGTATATAAGTGGGTGCAGACCTCACCTTACAAGCCGGTTTTGTGAGGATGAGTTAGGCCTCAAGTCCACTTCTAACATGGTATCAGAGCTATGGTTAGAGCCTATCCTAACATTATTGGTTGTTTGTTGGGCATATTGTTCCACCCATTATCAGGCCGCTATTGGACCACCAATTAATGTCTAATCTCACACTCGAGATGTATATACCTCGGCGTGAGGGGGGTGTGTTGGAAGTCCCACATCGACTAGAGATAAGGCCAAATTAAAGTATATAAGTGGGTGCAGACCTCACCTTACAAGCCGGTTTTATGAGGATGAGTTAGACCTCAAGTCCACTTCTAACACATACTGGTTGAAAAGGAGGCATTGTTTTCCGAAACAAATATATGTTTTCTTCTTTTTAAAACTTTTTTTTTTTATATTTCCTCTCATTAACACGATTAGTTTCTAATCAGTTTTATGTGCTGAGTTACTATATCCATAGCATATGATGCCAATTAATCACATTTTTGTTTAAATTATTTAGATTTTGGTCTTTGATTTTGTTCTTGTTTTTCAAGAACGTAGAAAAATTTTTGGCAAGCAAACCTAGATTTTTACTATTTGAATTTTAAGTCAAGTTTATTTTAGTCAACTTATAAGGTAATTATTTTTTTTTTGTTTTTGTTACCTTCTTCTTTCTTTAGTCTTCTAATCCGAAAAGAGTTATCATGTATATCGTTATCAAATCTATTAATTAAGAGAGACCAACCACTTTTGATCGTCAAAATTAGTTCAAAATTTTTATATTTAATTCTTGTTCAAATATATTATTTAAGGCAACCACATGTGAATTTTTTATGATCTTCATGGATGCTTTCATCTTGTTATATTATAAACATATGATATTCTGGATCAATGTGTTCTTCTTTGCTTTTTTTCTCTACTTATGTACCTTTCTGGGTAACTTCTAAGACTTCTCACGCTTCCTTTATATTCTTGTTCATAGAAACTCATATAAGGTGACAACAACTATTATTTACATCATATTGATGTTTTCTTGTTTTTTTTAATAGTTCAAAGAGAAACATCTTTCTATTAGTGCATATTGTTGATTACATAGATAGAAATATGTGGTTCACGTATAACAACATCCTATTATGTCTTTATTAATAAACTACAAATAAATTTCCAAAAGCATTAATTTTCAACTACAAGAAAGATGAGATATGTTTATTTATAATAATAATACCTTTAGCAAAAGTTTGGTTTTGTGAAAACATTCTAAAAATATTTTTCAAGATCTTTGTTTTAAAAATATTTAAAAAATCAGCCCTGAAAACAAATGTTAGAAAAAACATGAAGTTAAGCTAAGAAAGGTGATATTGGTTTTAAAATCTTTTTGAAAAGATTGATTCTTTCTTTATGTGTTTTTGAAAAACTATTCTAATCAAAACAATTGAATATGAATCAAGATTTATAAAAATTTGCAACAACAAAATAAACAAGGAAAAGAAAGAGAGAGATCCCACAAAAAATTATGTTAGTTCGTATACCAAGAGACCTTATTACATCTAGTCCTATCTATTCAATCTTAAAATAATTAGAATCTACTATTTTTATACGTTTAATGTAAGTATTCAACAAAAGTAAAACATATACAAAATAAGAAAAAACTTTACAAGATCAACTCTTGAATACAATCAACAGAATATATTCTAGAATTGAATCACACAAAGAGAAAACTAACCAATACAACTCTTGACCACTCAAGAGAAAACAATTGAAAATAATCTAACAACTAAAAAAAAAAATAGAAATATGTTACTAGCTAGGTACACAACATAAAAGTGATTCAATAACACATCACAATCTTTTAAAATATTTTTTGAACAATCTTAAAGCACTCTTTTAGCAAATAAAAATAACTCAAAAAGATATCAAATGAAGGTTGTAATATTGCTTTTAAAAGTATATAAGATAAAAGAGTGAACCAAATGTTTTATTTATATAGTTATGAAAATGGTTTCAAACACATTTAATTGATTATCTTAAGTTAGTAATTGATTATGTAGTTAAATTTGAAAATCAATTAAAACACTCTTTGATTTAATTGGTTATTTCATGCGTTAATCAATTTATTTTTTCATTTATTTCATAAAAAAACAAAATAATGTTATTGATTATAAAAAAGGTTAATTGATTATATTATGAGATAATTTTTATACTTTTTTATAATTGGTTAACAAAGTATATAATAGATTATCTTGTTCTTAAGTATATCAAGAATAATTTAATAAAAGCTAAATATATTTTTAGTCCCTAAATTTTGACGTAAAATTAAAATTTGTTCATGTTTAAAATTTTGATTTGATCTTTCAATTTTGAAAATGAATGAATAAAGTCCTTTTAACTCAATTATATTAATTTTTTTACATGTTAATATGAGTTATTTATACAATTTGACATATTATAGCTTTAATGTCTAATAAAAAATGTGTTTAATATGTCAAATTGTAATTGAGTTAAAAAACTATATTAATTCAAATTTAAAGTTTGAAAACTAAAATATATTAAAGTTTTATATTGGAACAAATTCCGTTTTTACTTCAAAGTTCAGGGATAAAATCATAGTTAATCTATTTAATAAATTAGATTGAGTAAAACAAACTTAAAACTTTTTTTCTGGTTTAAACTTTTGAAAACAACTTTTATTGATTAATTTTAAGTGTTTCGGTGGAAAATGATTTATGACTATCTTTCAAAACTCTCGATATATACGAGTAATCTATGAAGAAGGAGGAACTTTTGCATCAAAATCTTTTAACTTATGAATAATCCTAAAAACGCTTAAGCTAATTTGTTAGAACAATAATTTAAGAGAGTAAACAAAAGTTTGTATTTGTTTGAGGATGCAATATCTCTTTTATTTAATAAAAAAAATTGATTTTTTTATTACATTTTCTTGTAAACCAAGTGTTTTATTCATAAATGAGTGTTGTTTCAAATAATACTCGGACTCGTAATAAGAATAACTATGTTTTCAAACAATATTTGATTGTTTAGTTAGAAGTAGTTGTAATCAAAATAATACTTTATTTATTGTTTAGCAATAGTATGGATAATAATGCATGGTTGATTTTATTGATTAAAACCTGAAAGAGTCTTAGTTAATAAATAAACCAGTATAAAGTTATAAAATGTAAATATAAAACACATCATTAAATCATTACCTAACTTTAAAGAAAGAATTACTTTTAAACAAGATTTGAGAAAACATTTTATTTTTTACATTGAGTTTGTGAACTGAAAACTTCATCTAATCATTCTATATAAGAAGTTGTTTTAGTGAAATATTACAAAACAAAATTTAATACACAATTCAATTATTCTTTATATTTAGCTTATTTTTTAAACACTTAAATTATTGGAAACTAGAACTTCCTAGTCTAACAAATAATCTCTCAATCTTTATGTATTGTTTAAGCTTTATCAATTATCAAATAATTGTCCTTCATTTCTTTTAATGAAATAGTTAAAGTTTTATTCCAATATTAATAAATATTCATACTAATATAATTTATTTCCATGTGTTGTTTTGTGAAACTCTTAATCAGAGCTATTAATGGATAGCAGACTTACACATAAATAAAAGATCATCTTTAGTTAATATAGATCAAAGTGCCAAATTTTAAAATGATGAGTCAAATCTTGATAAATTATTGAGTATCTGTGGTGTAAATTCAAAAAGTGTAAGGAAGCTTTTGTCTTTGTACTTGAACTTCGGCTATTCCATGCATATACATGTAATGAAGTAATTTAATTGAATTGCACAAAACGGCAAATTGTACGGTGCCCAAAGCCACTTGTTCTTCGTCCTCAGAATATTTCATAGCCGAATTGTATCACTAAGTCTTCTTCAAGTTAGTCTTAATTTTTTCCACTAAATAAAACTCAACAATGATGTGTGCCATTATAGTATTGTTGATTAGGCCGCAGGGATCTTTATTGTTTGTCTATTGCGTTGAATCGACCTATTTTGAGATCTTAGATGAGTTTCAATTTCGGCCAACATTTGCAATATTCTCTACATTGTTTAATTTTGTTACCACTTTCATGCTCCCAAGTCAAACTAGTTCACCATTAAATACTCATGCAGTTCTAGAAACTTAAATTGCATCCCTTGTGTCAATTTCAATGGGAGAATCTACTATGACCCAGATGAATCGAAGACAAGAATACGATGTCAGACAAATTTGGTTTTGGATTTTCAGGGATTCAAGAACTGAGAAACTCACTCCATTGGAGATTATGCTTCGGTCATTTTTAACCAAACTCGTTGAATAGTCAAAGTGGTGTTTGGATTTTATGGAACGTGACGTGGAAGTGGATTGAAAGGTCAAACCCAAGTTTGATTGAGAGACATACCATCCAATCTAATATATAATTTGCAAGAAAAAAACAGATTAAAAGAATGTACGGACAATGAAATTTTTCACAAGGGTTTAATAGGAATCCCCTTTAAATAAATGCGAGAAATACAAGATTTCCAAGATAAATGCCAATTCATCATATATCTCAATTTTAATATAGTACAAAAATATTACAAATTTAGTGTAAAATTTTTAATTTTATTAGTTTATGTGAATTCTAATAATGATTGAGGTAATTAAACAATTGTTTGATCTTTAATAAGTATTGCATATGTTTATTATAAAAAAATAAAATCAAAATACGCAATTATTAAAGATAAAAAAAATGTGCTCAATTATATTAATTTTAACAAACTTGAAAGAAAACTAATAAAATTAAAGTTAAGTATTAAAAATCAAATACAATAATACTTATCTTATTGAATCAATTATTTATCCATTGAAAATATATAAGTATTTGCGTTAAATATGTTAAATATTACTATTAGTATAAATATATTTAAACAAATCTATTAATCCACTACTTCTAATATAATCCAGTTATACTTTTGACTAATTTAGTTAAATTAAGTTGATTTTTATTTGACATTTTTAATTATATTTATACTTTTAATTTGATTAAGAACATGTGCAAGAGTTTCAAATTCACTCAATTATATAACAAAACATTGTTTGTTGAATATAGTTAATTCTATTAATGTTGTTTTATAAATATTATGAGAAAATATTACAAGAAAATATTTTATGACACGTGCTTTCTTAAACTCACATTCATTTCAATTGGTTGAAAAACATATTTATGATTTCTATTTTAACATCCGAGTAATTTAAGAATCATTGTTTGTTAATAAATACTTCTATAGTCTTTAAGAATTAAGAAATGTGAAAAATATTAATATAAATTTACTTTTATTGTTTAAAGTTAACATAGTAACAATATTTTATTTTCAATTACTCAATTGGATTATCCCACTCTCTGATGCCATCCCCTCCGTTTCCTCTTTTCCTCTCTCTCTCTCTCCCTCTTATATGTTTTTATTATTATTATTTTTTTTTTAATTTTCTTCCTCCATACATCATCTCTTTTGCAGAGAATCTAGTAGCACTTCAAAATAGTTGAGTGATGAGGTACATTTATGCATGATAGAATTTTCAAACAAATTAAGTTCCTATCAATTTTAAAAACCATTTGTTCTCTTTTTTCTTATGATTTAATTGCTTACTTTTAATAGAACAAATAATTTAAATATGAACATGACTTGGTCATTAAATTTTTATTTTTATGTCGGGATTGTGATTAATTGAAAAATTATTTAAATATTGTTGGATTTGAAAAATGATTGTTTAAAATATTCTAAATTGAATATTATTATTAATGAATTAATTTAGTAACTAGATTATGCATATTAATAATATGGTTTACTTAAATAGAGTTTTGAATATAGTTTAGATAAGTTGAGTAAATTTATAACTTTTTTTAATGATAAATCATGAATTTGGCGTGAGTATAAATATACATATGTTGAGCTAAGTAACAATGGTTGATTTGAATGAATAAAAAATTATGTTTAGATAAATTATGGTTTGAATTAATATTTTGAATTGTTTAGAAATTGTATTATTAAAGTAATTTTGAAAATAACTTTGACACTGATTGATCTTACTTGAGACTGATATTTTTATATTTGCAAGATTTTTTTATATTTGTGTTCAAGTTGGAGATTTTCGCTCAAGTAAAATTAGAACACAGGTTTAAACCTTATTCACGATCCTATTTTTGCTCAACTGGAAATAAAAATAATGTTACTTTTAATCATATTTTCACTTAAGTGAACATAGCACTGCAACTCAATCTTTATATCTACCTAATTTTTAAGCGAACATATTTTCACTCTAACTAAAACGATTATTTGTTTCTTTTTTCTCTTCTATTTTATTTGGTGGATTATATTTGCATGTATATTATAAATGAAAAATAAATATTATTTTGTATATTTAACTTATTCATGTTTTTTGTTTAAGTGAATTATGTTGTACGAAAATTAATATTGAAAAAAATAAAATTTATATAAATTTATTGTCTCATATATGAGATGACACCAAAATTGTTTTTTGATTCACATTAAGTATCGATATCCAAGTGTGAGTCCAAGTCTCACATCGGATAGAATTGAGAAAGTAGAGCAGTATATAAAGATGAAAGACTCATTAACTCATTGCCTTAAAGTTTTGGGTAAACAATGATGTCAATCCCTTATTTAGTTGGCTCAGATATTATTGGTGTTTGTGTAACCCACATGAAACCTCATAACTTACCATAATCAATAATTGTTGAATTTATTTGTAAATTCAAACTTTCTACTGAACAAAATGTTACTATATGATAAAATATATTTAATATAAATATTTCGAAAGACTTTAATTGATATTGTTAAATATATTGTCATATAAATCTAAGTGTAGTCTGTGTAATTTTTGTGTGTTGTGATTAATTGAAATTGAATTGTTTATGAATATTATTAATAAAGTCGTTTTTTTATATCATTATTCCTCTGTTGTTTTATTTTATGAGATGAGATAACTATACATAAATGTTTTGTTTTATTTTATGAGATGAGATAGCTATACATAAAGTGTAGGGAAAAACGTATGGAAGCTAATAAAATTTTTCTTTTATTTTAATGATTTGTATAAATATTTTTATTTATACATATATTTTAGTATATTTTTAAAATTGTATTGTATAATAAGTATTATACATACTCTTTAATGGATTTATAATATAGTTAATAATTTACTTATTAGAATGCTAAAACTTATTTCTTAAATTAAGACCATTAATCTACATAGACAAATTTTTTTAATCAAAATAATAAAAGTCTATTTTTTTTTCCACTTTGGAACAAGGGCTGTGCAGGGGTCAAAGTGGCTTCGCACTGTTAGAGAAATAAACAGTTGATATGTACTTGATTACGGGCCTTCGTTATTTTCCACCTGTAAAGCCATAACGAAAGTTGGCTTAGCAGGCTATTGCTTTCTTCACCCTCACAATTACTGAATGCATCTCTACAATAACTGTACCACCGCTTCTCTCGTCGCTTTCGTTATCACCACCACCGCTCCAAAGAAAGAAAAAGAGAGGGAGAATATTGAAGAGGAAGAAGAGAAAATGTGAAAACAACTTGTTCTAGAAAACTTTTTTCAAAATACATTTTATATAGAAGTATTCTGAAAATTTCATTTCAGAAGTTACATTCCGAAAAGTTTATTTAGGAAATCTTGTTCCAAAAAGTTTGTTTAGAAGTGCCTTTCATGCATTCTGGAAATTCTATTCTGAAAATCTATTCCGAAAATTTTGTTTTGGAAATTCTGAAAAGCTTATTTCAGAAAATTTGCAAGTATTTTGAAAACCAATTTTGCAAAAGGTAAAATTTTGAAAATTTGAAGTGGTGTACGAAGAAATTGTGGAAGTGTAGAAAGTAAAAGCCTAACATTTAAAGGAAGTATATTATATTATGGACATTTTCCCCTGTGTTTCTAAATATATTTTTTTCATCTTCAATTTTCAAACATAACCCCAAGGAGATTAATAAACAATAATTATTGCATCTCAGGTGTTTAATGAATTTTAAAATTCGTTACAAGATTTTTTAAAGACTTCAACAAATCTTAAAATTTGTTCAGGTTTGACAAAATATATTATCACTTATTAAGTTACATAAGCATTATTGTCCTCAAATGATATGCACACAGTATTATGTAACATTGTACTTCACAAAAATATATTTGTGATTATGTTGTATAGAATTTTGGTTTTCATTTTCGTTTGTCAAGAAAATTCATAAACAACTTATGTCACATCAATAATCTCTTGATATATGGGCTAAAGTTGTTAAGCTTCAAACAACTCCCATGTGCATGCTTTTGTCAACTCTAAAAAACATTATATGCCATGTATAAATTAGTAGTTTACACAATTTCAAGTACAAGCTATATAATCGAGGGTTGATATATATAATTAAGGGTTGATAAGTTATACCAACTATCATAATCTTGCTTCAAAAGAATAATAGCATTTAATACATGCATGAAGATCATTTAATGATTCTTCTATACAAAAAAGATGTTCTTATGAGTTAAAGTTGATCAACGATTAGAAAGAGATTTGTAATGGCTCTTTTCTTCTATGCATGTATAACATTATCTTTCAAGAAGAAGAGGAATAAGTTCAAATTGTGAAAAGTGTTGAAACGCAACTAAAATTTTTTTATGCCCTAAAATTTATGTAAGAATATTATTGTGTTCATTAGCAAACTAGAAGAGATAACTTAAACCTTGTACATATTTAATGATGCTACCTCTCTCTAATGAGAGAACCTTGTGATCTTTTAGATTACCCTTAGACAAATCTTATCTTAACCATGAGTGATTGTTTATTATACAATACTCAGGTTTCTAGCTTGAAGTAACTAAGTGTCTAAGGAATACTTGACAAGTTAGACAAGAATGACTATGAAATGAAAGAATAATCATGTTATAACTTGTAGCTTTAGTCTATGGAGTGAAAATGAATTTATTGATTGAGAATTGAATGTAGTTTGTGCTATTAGACGAACCAGTATAAAAATCCATGAGTATTTTCCTTCTTACGTGTATTGTTAAAATTGCTTGATATTATATTTGTATTAACATTTGAAAGAGAACTTTTTGAACTTAGTTATTGAGAACAATTTTGACAAATCATCTGTCAAGTGCAAAACTATCATCTAATTGCCTATCATTATATAATATTTGAAAAAGTGCAAAAAAAAACATATTAAAATATAATTCAACTTTCTTTTCTTGTGTTTTACTTATGTTTGACACTTTTTTTTTACAAGCATTGAATCAAAGCAATGAGGTTGTTGGACTGCTGATCTTATAATTCCCCCTTGTTGATGATGCTTAAAATAATAAAGTTTTAAACATGGAATTTTTGTCATGAGAAGGAAACAAATCATGTTTTTACAAATATTTTTTACACCAACAAACTTTTGAATAAAGTATCATAACATATAAATTTGATGGATTATCAAACTTTTCAACTTCCATTATCTCAGATCTAATCAATATGATATAATATTTGATTAGTTGAATACACAATGTGTTTGAAAAGATGATAAGAAACTCCAATCTTAGAATCAATCTTTATTACATAGTTTGTTACATTTTCAAAGTGAAAACAACTAAATAATAAAACATATCAACTTCAAATCGCTCGCTCCTTGAAGTTGTGCCTCTTCCTTTAAGCTCCCCTTTAACTTGTATTCTCCTTTTTTTTTTCTTAGTTTCCTTTCTCCATATGTTATGTTGTCCCCCTTCTAAGCATAATAACAATAAAGAGATTGATTAATTTTCATTTTCGTTCATGAAATCAAATATTATAAGTTTTTTCTAAGGGTTTGTGATATAAAGCAACCTAAGTCAATTCTCTCAAAGGATACAAATTCATTGTATATTCAATTTGTAGTATTGTTCCTAGAAATTAAAATTGGGGGCTTAGATATTTTGAAAGGTAAAACACAATCAAAATCAAGAAAGGAAAAAAAATTAATCCACAAATTCAAGAACCAAAAAATTCCTTGTATGATAGTTTTCTAATGATTCAAATCTAAGTTTGAATAATTAATTGATTTAATTAATCAACTAAAATCGATTATACGAATTAAATTAAAAGTTTAATCATTCGCGAGGTCTTTATTTGTACTGGGAATCTCAAATAGACCCTTTAATTTTTTTCGTCTCAATTAGATCCTTACATTTGTAAAATTTTTATAATTAGACCTCTGTCGTTAAATAGATTTTTTTTATCTATCTATGTATAAATAAATAAAGATAGATAAGAAATCTATAAAAATTTACTATTAGTGAACTTATAGAGTTTTAAGACATAGCTATAAGATTATAATATGATGCTATATATTTCAAATAATAATGTTTCAATACTTTTTAGAGATCAATGCTCATAATTTATTATTTATTATTGTATTGACAATGTTGAAATATGTACTTCCAATAGAATCATAGGGATGAAATATCGCCGTCGCATACATTTTTTGGCCATATCTAGGTATCTATTATTCTATAACATTAAATGAGTTCAGATTTATCCAAATGTATAAAATTAGTTCCGAGAAATACGTATATACATAAAGTTGTCGCGAGGAATAATTTAAACGGAAAATATTGAATATGTTTTACATTTTTTTAATATGAAAAATTTATTTTAATTTCTGTGAAACCTTAATTTATTTAATTTTAATACTTACATTTAATTATTAAAACATATTAAGTTGTTGATTAGAAATTAAAATAGAGCAACGACAAGCTAAAATCAAATTAATTTAAGTTATTAAAATTAATAACAAAATTATTTCATTATTAAAAAAGCATTTAAAAACAAAAGCGGCCCGAGTGTATCAAAATCCGAAGGAAATGGGTCAGTCCCCTCTCTCTCTCTCTCTCTCTCTCTCTGGTGTTTGCTTCTATGCCGACACAAGAACGATATTACCTCAATTTTCTCTTGGCACGGTGCTGTTCGATAACGTTAGAAAGTAGCAGCATTTGATATGAAATGCACCTTCCTAACATGCCAAATTCCAAGCCTCCTTCTTTTCGTGACCCAGTTACGTAAACCATCCCACACTTGTCGAAGTACACTGCACATTGCTTGTCCCCAACAGAACATAGGTTTTATCCTTTAAACTTCCTCTTTTGTTTCTCTTCCATTCTTCACTTTCCGTTCCTTCGTGGCCAAGATTGCGTAATTTTGTGGCAAAAGGCCAAAAGGGGTTCCGAGTTTTTGTGTGGTTGTGATGTTTTTGTTTGTTGACTAGTGACACTCAGTTCCTTTTCAAGCATAGTGGTTAGGGAAGTTGCTTTTTAAGACTAGGTAAGGTTACCGATTTGTCTGCTAGTGTTGGACTTTGCTTCAGGGATTGGGAAGAGTAATTAGTCCACCTTATTGACCCTTGTTGCCTTTATTATTGCTATCATTTTGGAATTTGGATCAATCACTTATACCATTTAGATAGAAGAAGATGAGGGGTGGGAGAAAGAGGAGTATGATAAAGCTTAAGTTTAGCAAGATCTACTCATTTGCTTGTGGTAGAACAACCTTGAGGAGAGAACATTCGCGGATTGGGGGACATGGTCATTCCAGGGTTGTTTTCTGCAATGAACCTGATAGGTTTGAGGTAGGGGTTTTGAATTATGCTGATAATTCTGTTAGGTCCACAAAATACACGGTTGCTACTTTCTTGCCAAAGTCACTTTTTGAGCAGTTTAGGAGGGTGGCTAATTTCTATTTCTTGGTGGCTGGGATCTTGGCCTTCACAAAGCTTACTCCTTATACTGCTGTCAGTGCTATCCTTCCACTCTCTATCATCATTGGGGCAACTATGGTGAAAGAGGGTATTGAAGACTGGCGCAGGAAAAAGCAGGTAATTTTTTTTATAAAGTAAATTTCTTTAACTATGCAGCATTAGTATGTAGAGTCAAATTGAATTATACTGGTCTTCTCTTCTTAACGTTGGTCTGTGGTCTCCTCTTGTGTTTGAATGTATTTACATTTATTTTGCAACGTACTGTCTATGAAATCAGGTGTTTTTAATAGAGAGCTATACCGCCACTATAGCTGCATAGTGGTGCAAAGAGGCCCTTGCTTGCTACAGGGGCTGCCTTAGCAAAGTGGTCTTAGCAGGTTAAATAGCATGGCTATAGCTGTGCTAAAGCTCTCTGAAGAGATACATTAATGCTTTTTTAAGCATTTCAATTGTAGAAATGAAATTGATAGCTGTAATAGTAATGAAAATGATAAAGAAGACTTGAATTTGAAAGACCACGATTGATAATTGATGACTCCTTTCTAGGAAACTTGTATTTTTTTTTTATTTTTTTTATATTTACTTGAATGTTTTGTTTGAAACACCTATTATATTTTGTTGTTAATTATGAATGCCTTTGTTTTTTCAGTACGTTCTTTATGAATTTTTAGAATTTATATGTATATAGCATACACTATACAAATGTTTAGAAAATTCAAAATAGTAGCTATGGTGCTATAGTATTTCTGGTGCCAGCCACTAGGCGTAGCTGTTCGTCCAGGATTTAAAACTACTCATGAAATCTCTGAGACATATAATGTTTAATAGCGTAAATGATGTCAATAGTTTTTACTGAGCTATACAAGTGTTTTATAAAATTTAAGGAAGATTCTATTTCACAGTAGCTTTATTAAATAAGAGGACAGAAATTGAATATCAATTTTCATGACCTACAACAGACAGCTCTATTCTAGTTATGTATTTAAACCAATGGAATAAGTTGTTGGAAAAGAATCTCTTAGACTCCTAGATATGTCAATTTCTAGCTGAACATGAAGAGTATTTAATAGTTTCTATAATGACAGTATAGTCAGATATATAAAATTCCAAAACAGTGTCTATTCATTCTTAATTCTACTACAATATTCCCTATATATGGCAAGCTATCAATTCAGGGTATATATTTTAGCTAACGGCATGCTTCTACAGGATATTGAGGTGAACAAGAGAAGAGTTATATTGCATAAAGGTGATGGCATTTTTGAATATACTGAATGGAAGAATCTGAGAGTAGGGAATATAGTGAAGATAATGAAGGATGAATTCTTCCCTGCTGACCTCCTACTGCTTTCCTCCAGTTATGAGGATGCAGTATGCTATGTTGAGACCATGAACTTGGATGGTGAAACAAATTTGAAATTAAAACAAGGGTTGGATGTAACTTCTTCCTTACAGGAGGACTTCAAAATATGTGATTTTAGAGCTGTCATCAAATGTGAGGACCCAAATGCAAATCTGTATTCTTTTGTTGGGAGCATGGAGTTTGAAGAGCAAAAGTACCCTCTTTCTGCTCAGCAACTTCTTCTAAGAGACTCCAAACTTCGCAATACAGACTATGTGTTTGGAGCCGTCATCTTTACCGGTCATGACACAAAGGTTATTCAAAACTCCACTGATCCTCCTTCAAAAAGAAGCAAAATTGAGAAGAAGATGGATAAGATTATCTACTTCTTGTTTTGTGTTTTATTTCTAATTGCATTTGTTGGATCTATTATCTTTGGCATCATAACCAAAGGAGACCTGAAAAATGGGTTGATGAAAAGATGGTATCTAAGACCAGATAGTTCCACAATTTTCTTTGATCCAGAGAGAGCAGCTGCAGCTGCTATATTTCATTCTTTAACAGCCTTAATGTTATATAACTTCTTTATTCCTATCTCTCTGTATTTCTCAATAGAAATTGTCAAAGTCCTTCAGAGCATCTTCATCAATCAAGATATCCACATGTACTATGAAGAAGCAGACAAACCAGCTCGTGCCCGTACTTCAAACTTGAATGAGGAACTAGGCCAAGTTGACACAATACTTTCTGATAAAACTGGGACTCTGACCTGCAACTCAATGGAGTTCATCAAATGTTCTGTTGCTGGGGTAGCTTATGGTCATGGTGTAACAGAGGTTGAGCAAGTCACCGGAAGAAGTAACGGTTCACCTATTCTTCATGAGCATATTAATGGTCTAAAATCAAAATCTAATGAAATCGGGGACTCTCGAGATAGAAAAGAGCCTATTAAAGGTTTTAACTTTACAGATGAAAGGATAATGAATGGGAACTGGGTTAATGAACCTTTTGCTGATGTTATACAAAAGTTTTTTCGCTTATTGGCAATTTGTCATACTGCCATACCAGAAGTGGATGAAGAAACAGGAAATGTCTCATATGAGGCTGAATCTCCAGATGAAGCAGCATTTGTGATTGCTGCAAGTGAAGTTGGTTTTAAATTCTACAAAAGGACCCAGAATTGCTTGTCAACGTATGAGTTGGATCCTGTTTCTGGTAATGAAGTTGAAAGGTCAGCTGTTTTCAATTGCTTTGTCTGTTTATGATCTTGATATTTTGACTGCTGCATTTTTCCTATCCTAATCTACTTAAAATATTTTAGGATTAATTTTCATTGGGAAAGGCACATGCAGGTACCTAGTAACTTGTCATATGATGCTAATGGTTAATTTTCAATACAAAATTTTGGAAGTAGCAATTCTATATTCTGTTTCTCGGTAATCATTTGGCTATCCAGGAATGTGGAGTCTGATATTGATACTTTTCAGTTCATGGATTGGCCAACCTATCATGAGAAATATTAGTAATATTACAATGACACAGTCTTTCTAATTGGTGAAATTCACGTGAATCTCAAAATGTGGGTGGTTCTCTCATCTGACGCCGTCTGTTGAGACCAAATTCATAGTGGGAGATGATACTGGTTTTCATTATACAACTGGGATGCACATGAATTTCATCCAGTATGAAAAAAGATGTTGGAAGGAAAGTGTTATTGTGTGTTGCTATTTACTATTCACCTACTATTCTAAAGTTGTGTATAGCATAGGTGATTTATAACCTTGGCTTACAATTATGTATGTGGATCCTAAAGTCTTACCTTCCTCATATGGTACTGTGGTCAAAGCAATTTTTTTCCTTTCTGCATGTTTATTTATATTGATTATGGTATTTGAAATTAAGGATCATGTTGTGAATTCAATGTGTACGTGGGTATTAGTGAAGAAGCTATAAATCATGGAAACTCTTCCTACTTGTGTTGTTAGACTGTCGACACTTTTTTGTCATTGACATTAAAAATATAAATATCCTACTGGTGTTAGATACTTCTCTCTCACTAATTGTCCTATACAAGAATTGTTGGCTTAAACACTTGGCCTAAGTTTGTTGTACGCTTTGACACTTCAACTTAAAACTGAACTTCAAGAACACTAGTATTGTAAAAGAAATAATCTTTTTCTAATATTTAGGTAGTTTGCTTGAAATATCGTATATTGAAAAAATAATGCTTCTCAATGTCTCTGTTAGATATATTATCTTTATTTTATATTTATCTTTTATCTTTAATTAGTTTGTTATTATTTCTTATTTATATTTTGGGCTTATCCCATATTTCTTCTATTATAAATAGATGACCCGTGTATATTCAATACACAAGGGAGTTTAATCCCATATATAATTTTCACTATATTCAACTTGGTATTAGAGTAGGTTGTCTGAGTCTCTTCCTACTCTGTTGCCGCTGGTGGCCAGTGGCCACTGCCACCAGCGGCCTTAAAAATCTCGTCTTTTCTGAAATATCTCAATGAGTAATCCTGTCTTTCTGATATACCTAAAAATCTCGTCTTTTCCAGCCACTGCAAGTCCCACCAGTCAGAGATGGCAATCCATGCAGTTTGCCACTGCAGGCCCCATCCTTACTTGATGGTAGTTCAGTCCCTGTAGTTTTGTCGCTTCCAGCCACTCAAGCCCCATCAGTCAGTGATGGCAATTTAGTCCCTACAATTTGTTGCTCTCTACCATTGTTGGCCATCATCCACTTTTATGGAAATCTCCTTTGTCAAAGTCATCCTACTTGAAGTTTCATGGTACTAGTTGAAGTTTCGCAGTTGTCCACCACTGTCCAATCCATAAGCTGCTGTTAGTTGTTCGTCGACCTGTGATTGCACATTTGTTTGCCGCACACTCTTGGAGACAGATCATATATTTGAAATTGAGTTTATTCCAAGCTTGGTTCATACAATTTGTACACTCTAGCTTGAGGGGGTGTTAGATTATTATCTTTATTTTATATTTATCTTTTATCTTTAGTTAGTTTGTTATTATTTCTTATTTGTATTTTGGGCTTAGCCCATATTTTTTCTATTATAAACAGAGGACCCTATGTGTATATTCAACACACAAGGGAGATTAATCCCATATATAATTTTTCACTATATTCAAGGTTTTTTTTTTTTAATAGTGATTAATCTCTTTTGTGTGTTGAATATACACATAGGGTCCTCTATTTATAATAGAAGAAATATGGGCTAAGCCCAAAATATAAATAAGAAATAATAACAAACCAATTAAAGATAAAAGATAAATATAAAATAAGGATAATATATCTAACAGTCTCGTCATTATTTTGAGAGCGGCTAATTGTATCATATAAAAGTTGTAAAATTTAGCAAGGTTTCCCAGGCTTTGAATATTTCACTTTGTACACTTTTACTATTACAACTACAGTAATTACCAAGTGTGTGACTTAATTAGCTGAAAATGAGTGGATATTTTTGTTGACCAAAAATAATGTAACGCTTATAGTCTGGTCCTAATAGCAAATTTTAAGATGGTGTTAGAATTATTGTAGATCTATGGTTAGGCCATCTGCATTGCAACACTCTAGGATGGTAGCCTTGGGCAGGAGGGGATTGTTGGAAAATTGTCTTAATTGCAGTCACTCCCAGCCTGCTTTAATTGTGGTCAATTGGGGTGTTGTCTTAATTTTAGCCTCCAGGGAGATTAGTTTACATTGGCTAGAGATATGACTTAAATAAAATAGAGTATATACGTGGTGGACACCTTGACCCCTTGAGCAAGTTTTTGAGGTTAAATAAGGCTCAAGCCCAAGCTCTAAGATGATATTAGAATTTATCCAAGATCCATTGTTGGTCACCTGCATTGCTACACTTCAGTTCGATAGTCACAAGCATGAGGGAGAGTGTTGGAAAGTTAGCTTAATTGTGGTTGTTGAAAGAGACAAAAATAGATGGAAGAAATGCTGAACATCGTGTGTATGGACTACACAATATAGTCCATTTCATGTAATTGATTGCAATAAATACAAATAATTGTAGTAGATTTTATTCCCATAGAAATTATTTTTTTGGTTCTAATAAATCTGATTCTGATAAGATATTCTTAATACTAATATAGATTCTAATTAAATAAGGAAGCAAATCAAAACATACAAGAATAATAACCGTGTCAGATCTTCTTAGATACTCTAAAATATTATAAGATCTAATACCTTCAAATGTTTCTTATATTTCTAACACTTGTCCATAAGTTGAAGTTTACGAAGCTTTTATCTTGTTACAAGAAAATAATTAACTTCCCCGCAAATTAAAAATAAAAAACATAAAATTGAGAAAAAGTTGGGACCAGTCCTCTGAAAATAGTCAGGGGCAAATGCATTCGGGAGAAGCTAGAGTCAGTACATCTTGGAAAACACCAAAACCAGTGCATTTGGAAAGCTGGGTCCTGTGTGTCTGGGAAAAGCTAAGGCCCATGCATTAGAAAAGTGGCAAAGGTCTCAAAGGAAAAGGAAAATGTGAGCAACAACTATAAATTATAGGGACTTAAATTTCTGACAGATTCAGATGAGATTGGTTATAGAATTTTAGGATAACTGTTAGTTGAACGAAGGATGAACCAAATTCCAAATTCCAGCAATAATATGGGATTCATAAAACCACAATTAGTAAAATTTAACTTACCTTTTACTTATCCCCAATTAGATGATATACTTTTAATTATCTTAGTTCTTAATATGTTTTAATTTCTACCACAATTACTAATAAATTTGTCTTTATAAGCTACAGAAGTGAGGATGTGAGAACTAACAATTTCTTTACTACTTAAAATAGATTATTCCTAATTCAATTATTATTTATAATTATTTGTGTTTTTGAGTTTACTTTCTTCATGTGAAGTAATTAATTTTGACTGGGTCAGATTAATTTCAATTAACAGGACATACAAGCTTCTCAATGTTTTAGAGTTTAGTAGTTCAAGGAAGCGAATGTCAGTGATAGTGAAAGATGAAGAAGGGAGAATTTTACTACTCTCTAAAGGTGCTGACAGGTCTGTGATTAAATTATTTATAGCCTTCAATACTTTGGAGTTCTTATCTGAGCATTCAACCTATTAACATGCCTTATATTTTCATGCAGTGTCATGTTTGAAAGGCTTGCCAACAGTGGGAGGACGTTTGAAGAGAAAACAATGGAACATGTGCATCAATATGCTGATGCAGGTCTAAGGACTCTAATTCTTTCTTATCGTGAACTTGATGAAGAAGAATTCAAGGAGTTTGATGGTAAATTGTCTGAAGTAAAAAATTCAGTCTCAGAAGACCGGGAAACACTGATTGAAGAATTATTGGATACGATTGAGAGGAATCTAATCCTTCTTGGTGCCACTGCTGTAGAGGACAAGCTCCAAAATGGGGTAGTTTAGAAAAAAATGTTAACATATGAAGATATATCCATTGGAATGCGACTCCGATAATAAGCCTAACAATATTGTTTTGCTAGGTTCCTGATTGTATCGACAAGCTAGCCCAAGCTAAGATTAAGATTTGGGTTTTGACTGGAGATAAAATGGAGACTGCCATCAATATTGGGTACAATATTGTGATTATGCTTTTTTTTTTTATGTTGGATTTTGTGTTTGACATAATTTTCAAATGCAGTTTCTCTTGTCGCTTGCTTAGACAAGGAATGAAACAAATTATAATTCATTTGGATATTCCAGAAATTCAAGCGTTAGAAAAGGTTGGAGACAAGATGGCTGTTGTGAAGGTAAAATAAATGTATAGATGTAGTTTGCATATAGAAGGCTCCACGTAATTACATTGGACATATAACAAGATGGTTCTCTTAAAATATCCTAATTCCTCAAAAGATCTTTCATCGAGTTTATTTTGGGTGAATGTGCTTTACAATACTGACAATTAAATTTATAATTCATGGATTAGTACATTCAAGTTTTGGGAATAAAGTGGCTTTACAATAACTGCTTTTATATGGAGTTTTACATTTTTCCTTCCAGAAGATAGAAAAAGACAATGCTTGCTTGTCTGTTGCTTAGTTTTTTTAACCCTTAATCGATATTATAGGTTTTTTTTTCTGTTTCTTTCCTTTTCTTCTTTCTTTCCCTCCCAAACTTTTCTTTATCTCTTTGGAAGGGGTTGGTTGCTTGATGTCAAAGTTTCTGTCGGGTACCAGTTAGAAATTAGAGAAAGAATGAACACGTCTTTTTTCTAGGAATTTGAGTACATGAGATCTCTACCAAAGCCAACCTCCACTAAGCTAATACTTGCAGTATTCTCTCATCGTCTCTGTATAGCCAGACCATACTTAATTTGAAGCTGCTCTAGTGCTCCGCTTTAGAAATTTTCCCATGCTGCCTTAGAATTGCTATCCTCCCACAGCTGTTAGGCACATGCTTCCGTGTTTCCATGTTCAGTTGCAAGTTGCTCTATGTAATTTGCATTTTGTTGAAGTGTTGCTCGGTATGAATCAGCTTCCCATGCATGTTATTTCTTTCAAATACTGGAATACCCATACACATGTTTCTCCATGAATTCTTTCCTTAAACTCACAAGTCACATGAACAACCTAGGATTTTGGAGCTACTGGTTTAGATATTAGGAAACAGGATTTCTAGAGCATGCGATGTGTTCCTCAAAATCAATATTTCATACTTTAGCTCCTATGACTAGTAAAAAAAATATCAACACATTAGGCTTTAGCTTAAAGCATCTTAGAGAACCGGTGTATTTGAAATTTCGGTGCTGATATTTATAGGCTTACTCATGTTTTTAGGTATCAAGGGAAAGTGTGCATCATCAGCTATCTGAAGGTGCTCAACTGCTTTTTGCATCCAGAGGGACTTGCCAGCAGACATTTGCTCTGATCATTGATGGAAAATCACTAACATATGCTCTAGAGGATAATATGAAAAACATGTTTCTAGAGCTTGCAAGTCATTGTGCATCTGTTATCTGCTGCCGTTCATCGCCAAAGCAGAAGGCTCTGGTATTTTTAAGCCTGTTCTGCATCCCTCTGTTTGGCATGTTATATATCTTTTGTTAATACTGATGATTATCTAGCTAGCTCTTAAAAGTATTTTATTATTATTGGTTCCTCTCAAGGTTACTAGACTGGTCAAATCTGGAACTGGTAAAACAACATTAGCTATTGGTGATGGAGCTAATGATGTCGGAATGCTTCAAGAAGCAGACGTAGGGATTGGAATCAGTGGCGTCGAAGGAATGCAGGTATCCAAAAAATTGACATACTATTCAATATTTAAGATTGATTTTTCACGTTCATATCATGTCTTAGCAAAAGTTTTTGATTTGTATCCTTTTCCCCCTAGGCCGTCATGTCTAGTGATATTGCAATTGCGCAGTTCAAGTATTTGGAAAGATTACTTCTTGTACATGGACATTGGTGTTACCGGAGGATGTCATCAATGGTATTGCCACTCAAACTGGATCTCAGCATTCTATAGATTTAGGCCGTGAAGGATGTTCTGATCTGAAAGCTTTAATGGTTATATTAACTTTTTTATTCTTCTGGCAGATATGCTATTTTTTCTTTAAGAACATCACATTTGGATTCACCCTATTCTTGTATGAGGTGTATGCATCATTCTCTGGACAGCCTGCATACAATGACTGGTTTTTGTCTCTCTATAGTGTCTTCTTTTCGTCACTTCCTGTAATTGCCCTTGGGGTCCTTGACCAGGATGTATCTGCCAGGTACTGCCTGAAGGTAAGTTGTGATTAACATCTAAGAATATTTGTTTCAAATTCTCAAGCCCTTTGGCCATTTCCAAAATGGAGAACATTTCTCCTTCCTCTTTTCTTGCCTCAAACACTAATTGTCACTTATACGGTGACTAAAATATGATCCACACAGGTATTAATATGCTGTCATGTTTCTATTAATATCTGAGAAACAAAAAATTTCATTGTTGTCGTGTTAAAATGCTGTTTTTTGATTTAAATAAAAAACAATAAAACTCACCAAATAAAAGGAAAGAAAAGATAGCAAAACTCTTGCGTAAATTTGTACAACTGCTATGCATTGATTTCTGCCAGATCAACTTAGCTTTCACCTTCATGTCGCAATTTTGTCCTGACATTAACAGCACCTAGGAATCCCATTTCAAAGTTAGTAATACTGTTTAAGCACATTAGTCTCTTGTATGTTGCGTAATAGATAAATTCCCCTTGGTCATTATATCTGAAGTAAATTAAACGAGCATAAACTTGTTTTATCTGCTGAGTGATTGATCATTCATGGTTATTTCTGTTTAATTTTGCAGTTTCCGATCTTATACCAAGAAGGGGTGCAAAATGTCCTCTTTAGCTGGCGTATAGTACTTAGTTGGATGCTTAATGGATTTATTAATGCCACAATGATATTCTTCTTCTGCACAAAAGCAATTGAGCCTCAGGCCTTTGATGAGGAGGGAAGAACGGCCGGAAGGGATATGCTGGGCGTGACAATGTATACTTGCGTGGTTTGGGTGGTGAACTTGCAGATGGCACTTGCTATACGTTATTTCACCTTGATACAACATATTTTTATCTGGGGTTCCATTGCTTTCTGGTATCTTTTCCTCCTGGCATATGGAGCAATGCCTCCAAAATTTTCTACAAATGTTTATCAAGTCTTCATTGAAACTCTCGCCACATCTCCTTCCTTTTGGGCTGTGACATTCTTTGTGGCGATCTCAACACTTATACCATACTTCACATTCTCAGTAATTCAGATGTGGTTCTTCCCCATGTATCACCAAATGGTACAGTGGATAAGGTATGAGAGGAAGACAAATGCCACTGAATAAAAATACTGTGATATAATGAGCAAATATCATTATGGCCGACCACAACGAGTTCAACAGCACATTTTGCAGCTGATGCTAACCACAGATAGGCAGAATTACTAACCATAGATAATATATGTATAGTGACATTCCAAAGGGTGTGTTAAGAGTTATAACTATTTGACTGAAAAGTTATTATAGTATATATGGCAATGATGGATGTTGGAACAATTGAGAATGACACGAAGTGAGTGTAATTTAGTGAGATTTTGGTTGAGATATGTGATCTATTATATACCATCTATTGTGTTTGGATTAATTTATTTTAAGAAAATGTTATCTCTTAGTATGATGTTTTTAAGTAGAGAACGATTACTTTCTGTTGTGCTTGTTGATGAATTTTGTAGTAGATGAGAGTGGAATATACTAAAAAAATGTTTCTCGTGAAAGATTGTTAGAAGAGACTTCAGTAATGGAAGATCCTTGAAAATGGTTTTCATGGATGATTGGTAGATTAAACTTTTTTGGTAAATGTAACAAATGTATTAAAAAATTTCTCGCAAAATCAAAAATGTTTTGGAAAGACAGATAACTAGTATCAAATCGAAATAAAATTCTTTGTTTAGAACTCAGAGCTTTGAGAATGAAGGTACAAAGAAGACAATTGAAAAGTATATCGAACTACGTGTTTTCAGTTTTCGACCAATCCACATTTATCGATGGACATTATGAATCAAAAATTTGTTTTCAACATCATACTTAGAAACTTCTAATAAATATATAATCATAGTTCAAATTTAGCAATCAAATTTCACGAAATCACTTCTGCAATTTTTCTTTTCCAAAAGATGGTCATGTAGCAATGTGTCTTTTGTATTGATTTTACAGTTATTTAAATAAAATTATGTAATTTTGGTTTTTATTTTTTTTTTAAACTTTGATCAGGTTAAGTTTCTTTTAGAAAATGCATAAATGTGTTTATCTTTATCTAAATGTGTAAAAATCAATGAATCACGCTAATCTTTTAAGATGTTGATAGAAACTATATCTAATATGATTTGTCCTTTATCATGTTTAAAAACAATTAACCTCATTCAAAATAATTGTATTCATACATTTTTTTTAATATAGAGACTTAATATGATCAATATTTAAGATAAGAAGAAAACTAAAATAAAGGGACAAAAAATATAATTAACGTATTATTTAAATTATTATTTTAGAAAACTAGTGGGAAACTTGCAAATTAGCCGAGAAGAATTTGGTTCAAAGTAAGGATAACAAAAGAACCCATTTCCAAGCATTCTCTGAAGATTCTAATTTGTTTTCACAGATTCTCTCATGTATAAAATTAACAATGAGTCTGGTTTAATAAGCTCTGACCATTTATTAATATATTTATTGTGTTAATGCCTATTTTAATGGAATAATGAATCAATTATTTTTATTTGAATACTATATATATTAAAAGCATCAAATGCCATTCATAGGTAAAGTTTATTAAATATGATTTCTAGAGTTATGAGTTCTGTGAACTGAAAGAGTATTAATTTATAGGCAGTAGTCTGCCTAATTTATGGATCAACAAACATAACCAGTCAAACATAAAAAAACCCTTCAAACTTAGAAAAACACAAAAACATAGTAAAACAAAATAACAAAGTTTCCCCAGAGAGACAGATTCAACATGCTACAAAGGACCACATCTGCATATGTTACACACAGTCTTGCATGGGAGGCCAAATTTGGATCGTGATTCGTGCCACAAATGAGTTGATTGATCTGAATTTAGTTGAAGCAGAATGAGGTCACAAGTAAAAGAAGGACGTTGATGATATATCACAATGAGAATCCACATTAGTGCTTCACATCCTCAGAACCATGATATTATCAATGACAATACCAAAGAGCCCAGTGTTCGATCATGAACAATTAGGCTCAGCGAGTGCAAGTGACGCCCAAGCTTGTCGTTCTGTTTCTAATTTCCCAATGACTGATTCTCAGTGGAAGGGCAACCATTGTGAGAAGCCAAGACACACAAAGGAGAAATGTTGGAAATTGCGTGGTAAGAGTGAAGGACAGTCAAGACCTCTGTTTAAAAAAATTGGCTCTTCAAATCAGCAAGTGTTATCTTCTTGTAATCTTTGTTTTGCATAGTAATCTAAAAATGGATGTAGAATCTGGATTTGAAAAAAATGTAATTTTTTTTATGTAGGTTAGTTTTTAACCCGGCTTCTTAGAACCTTGCTCACACGAGTTGAATCCTTGATGAGTCGGGTTGGTTCACCAACTCACCTAATTTAATTTAATTATTTATTATTTTGTGTTTCAATATTATTAATTAACATTTTTTTATATTGTAGATGAGATAAAAAAGAGGTTTCAAGAGAGAAAAATATTATAGATTTATTTATTTAAGATTCTAATATTATAGAATGGACAAGTGATAAAAAAATTATCAATATTAAAAATTTATTTGTTCGCTTTTTGTGTTTGTTTTTGGATTAATTAAGTGACTCAACCTGTTTAACTCACAAATCCGTGATAAGTTAGGTCAGGTTCAAATTTTTTCAGCTCACTAATAAGTAAATCGGATTGGATTAACTTAATAAGTGACCAATATCTGATGGATCGATCCGGGTTACGGTTTTGATAGCCGTAATTTTGCATGATTCAATTCTACTAATCAACCACTTTCCATAAAAAATTAGCACACCAACAATGCTGCACAATTTCTCTCAAAAGGGCGAAAGAGGAGAGGAACACAAAAAACCTCAAGTGGTCATATAACCTGACCTCATTTCCAAATTTCCCAAAATTCCCAATCCCCTTTACAGGTGTTGTCCCCTCTCTTCTATACTCTTCCTTTCTCTCTCTCCCCAAAATAGAGAAAGAAATGTTTCTATTAAGATCTTAATCATTGAATGTGTGCAGATGATCCCATAGAATGGGTTTCCAGTTTTTTCTTGGAGTGTAGGGCCACGTAATGAGGAACTGTGTATTGGTAGAAGTCTTAGGTTGTTAGCTATGTGGGACCCGTGTGGGTCGATGGGTGATCTCATGCACTGAAAAAGGGAGAAAGAGTACATGAGTACGTCGAAGAGAGAAGTGGTTATAAATGCGTGAAATTAGTATAGGGAATGAGATGCATGGGATTGCACGAGAATTTAGATAAAATGGGTTTGTCCCTTCACCCTCTCCCTTTCCTTAAATAGCAGTGATACTTTCACATATACAAATTACGTTAATTTGACACGGTTAAATAATAATATTTTGATTATAATTATATTATTTTTTTAATTTAAAATCATAATATATATTATTATATTATTAAAAGTAGTAATGTTTTTTTTTAATTCGTGTCAAACTAAATTTTTCCTTCCTTAAATCCTACCCATAATGCATGAAGAGTGAAGAATCACACCAAATCACACACAATATATAAGAGAAAAAGCTAATTCTCCACTCACGGTTTTCTTTCTTTTCTGTTGCCTCTCATTCTTTCCCGTTCTTGTCTCTTCTTTTTTATAACCTAATTCTCCTCCCAAAAAGAGAAAAAGTTAGCTCTTCTTCCTTACCTTTACTCTAGGCTAGCACTCTTCCTCCTTTTTTGTCTTTACTTTACTCTAAACTAACACTCTTCCTCCATTTTTTGGTTCATCCTTGTTAACTTTCTATGCTTTTTCCTTCCATCTTCACTCACCACTTTCTTTTCTGTTTTCTCTCATCCCTCGCCCGGTTCTTGCCTCTTCTTTCTAACCTAATTCTCCTCAAAAAATAAAACCCTTTTGCTTCTTATCTTTTCAAAAAAATAACCCCTTCATGTTGGACGTTTATATTTTTATCAAGAAAAATAATATTTTAATATATAATTTTTTTATATTTATTTGATATTATTTTTTTACATTTTACTACAGTGAGTGATGGAAAAAGAAGCGAAAGAGATGTTCATGCTTGCTAACATAATTCACCACCTAACAAAAGAAGAACCCTAAACACTAAACTACACATATTGTTGTTCTTTTCGTTCTCTTGTTCATTGCTTAGTTCATCACAGTTGCTAGCTGTCTCGCACCACTTTTTACAGTCATAGGCTAACGGAACAGTATTGAATAGTACATAGAGCGATGTAGTAGTAGTTGAGAAGAAGGTCATAGAAGAACCACATGACAGCATAAAAAAGAAGGACATACACTCAAAGGCATGAATTCCACGCTCTTGGTTTTTATCACACGTTTCTGCATCTATATCAATTACAAAAAGACGTTCGGATCCTATTGTAAAGTAGAGGGTTGAAAGAAGCATGGCTCCGAACCCAAAAAGATTCAACAAGAGTATCAGTGGTGTCCTCCACACTCATGCGTTCCTTAATTTATGACCCAACAAACATAACTAAAACATAAAACCCTTAAAGCTTAGAAAAGCACAACATAGCAGAACAAAATAACAAAATTTTCCCAGAGACACAGATTCAACATGGTACAAAGGAACACCTGCATATCTTACACACATAGACTTGCACAAGAGACTGAATGTGGGTCATGAGTCGTCTCACGAGTTCATTGATCTGGTTGTAGTTGAATTACAAGGAGACATAAAAGAGACACGTTGATGAATCCACATAAGTGCTTCACATCCAACTACACCAGAGACGTTGAATATGAAAATAGTTGGCCAGTTCTTTTGAGCTGTGGAAGCAAGTACGTGACAACATGCTGCTGTGACGAAGAGCAACACAGTTGGAGTTGAATGTTGGAAGGGGTTGGTGTCTGAACCTCCATATTTAATACCTATTGAAGTCAATTCCAAGGCCATTAGAATAGTATAACCTTTGTTCTGCATGGAGTTTATGAAAATGGAATAGAAGAAACAAATGTGGAAGGAAAATAATGCCTAGAGAGAAGGAAAAGATTGAGATCCCAAGAAAAAGAGAGAAGAGGGTGTTTCCGGCTGCACGAGTCCTTAAGGAAAGAATGGGAAATTTAAACATAGTGAGAAAAGAGAAACAGGAGAAGTAGCATGCAACAAGAGGGTGTTTTTGCACGTGAACTGGTTCTGGAGAGAGAATACGATGTTTTCGCAATTGCAGAAAGCTTACCTTTGCACGTGGAGAAATGGTTGCCTTTGCACGTGGACTAATTGTTTTGTTAACTATAAATTAAGAAATGTAGGCACCATATGCATAGGAAAAGCTTCATGCACAAGTGAAAACAAAAGATGATCAAGTTCGCAGCTTGAAATTATTGGTAAAATCACTCGGATCAAAATATATGCAATTTTCCAAATGCACTTACAGAAAGAAAAACTATGTCATCTTACTTAACCCACCCAAGCTTATTTTTTTTTAATTTTATATTTTGATGTAAATTATTTAAATTTATTTTAAAAATCTAATTATTTTAAAAATATTAAATTTAAAATTAAAAAAATAAAAATAAAAAATATTTGTAGATATTTATAGATATTTACAAATATAAAAATAAATAAATTTTATGAATGTTCTATGCATAGTTAAGGATGACACTTGCTAAATATTTGGAAACAAATGTGTTGAACAATTCACCACTTCTGTATTTTATAATAAAATGTTTTTCTTTATTCTATTTGTATCATTTCTAGTTCTTATTATAATTTAAGATTTATATTAATAATAATGATAATAGAAATTATAAGAATAAAATATAACTTTTATAATTTAAATTTAAATATTCTTAGTCATAAAATTACTATAATAATAATATAAATTAATTAATATATGTAATAATTTTTATTAAATAAATACGGTAACATCCCAAAAATATAGTAGAGTACTATATAAAAGAGTCATCACATATATAATATGATAGAATAGTTATTAACTAAAATATAAAGTAGAAACTTACACTCATCCAAAAATAACTATAAAATTTAAACTTTATATATAGACATCTAAACAAGACTATTTACAAGACTAGTCTAAATAAACTAAGCAGTCGCATCTTCTCCATCTAATGCTTGTTCTAGGGAAACCTCCTCTCCCTTTGCTCACACCCACAGGATGATCATCGCAAAGAAAATAACACAACAACATACAAACACAAGTACAAACAAAAGGGTAACCTAGTTTACAATAAAAGAACAATCAATATGATTCATCATACACCTTACATACAACATACATAGTAGTTACCATTATAAAACACTTTATGCATGACACTAATATGAATGGGATATCTAGACTTAGAATGATTGTCGAGCTATGGCGGGTTGTGCACTTATGGTGACTTCCATTGCTTTGCAAAGTCATTACCAATGGGTTTCACCCTACCACACTTACAAGGTTAGTCTGTTCCGCGCCTTGGATCATACTAAAAGCACCCAAGACTAATACCTCCTGCTACTCCTCACAACATGAATCAATCCTCTATACTTAAGAATGAAAGATCATTGGAGTTTCAGGATAACCCCAAAGACCAAGCTCCTGCATTCATTCTAAACATACTTGAACCTTACTAAGAGATTCCACTTTGGAACTACTTTCATCACTTTGAAACCACATACTTTCACTTTGGATCGTAACACATAACTTTGATAATCATAAATAATTATACATCATTCACAATGAACCAAAACATAACTCCAAACTATCAAGAAGCAAGGATGGAAAGAACAAAGAAACAAATCCTGGACTAGTTGCTCAACGACTAAGCTCGCTGGGCAACCATAGGGTTCTCTTGCTCAACGACCTACCTCGCTGTGCGAATATAGAGATAGTGGACCAGACTCCTCCACCTCTCGCTCAATGACTCATCTCGCTATTCGAATAAACTGACAGTGGTTCCAAACCCCAACCTTTTGCTCAACGATCCAGCTCGTTGTGCGAATAAAACAACATAAATCCCAAACCCCAACCTCTCCCTCAACGACCCAGCTCGCTGTGTGAATAAATAAACAGTGGTCCAGACCCCTCAACCACTCACTTAACGACCCTACTCTCTAGGCGAATGCAGAGACAATGGTCCAGACCTCTTAACCACTCGCTCAGCGACCCAAGTCGCTAGGCGAAAGCACAGACAGTGACCCATACCCTTAACCTCTCACTGAGCGACTCCACTCGCTCAACAAGTCTGCATAATTCTGTAACACGAAAACTGCAAAATTTTCACCCTCAACCACTCTTTACCAATTTGATGTATTTTTCCCAACTTCTAACCCTCATAGATCGTGTTATACACTTAATTATACTCAACCAATTGTATCTAGACCATCCTAAACCCATTTTAAACAAGTAGCTACAAGATTTCAACTAAAAACTTATAAAAATCACAACTTAAAGACTCAATTTGAATTATACCATTTGTGGCACAATTTCAAGCAACTTAGGGACTCCAACAAGTCCCATATGACTTACCAAGACTCTCCAAACTAACCATTTGAGCATAGAACCTCAAACTCAAGTTTTCACTATCCCACTTCCTAAAAAACTAGTCCTAAACAAGCTAGACACTACCTAACCACCATTACATACTCATATATCAAATTTTCTTACATTTCAAGGACTTGAACAACTCACAAAGCAACTTAACAGACTCTAAATACCTCAAACCAGTTCAAACACTTCTCTCACAGTTTCAATACCTAAGACCTCAATTTTAGACAAAAATG
Organism: Vigna angularis; assembly: GCF_016808095.1. Taxonomy (NCBI): domain Eukaryota; kingdom Viridiplantae; phylum Streptophyta; class Magnoliopsida; order Fabales; family Fabaceae; genus Vigna; species Vigna angularis. Next base: position 9,906,213 of record NC_068973.1, on the reverse strand, counting down.
ACCTACAACCAAGAGTGACCATTTCTTCCCAATAATTCAAGTTACATAACTCATTTCACCAACATCAAATCCACAATCAATAATACCTACAAACAAATTCAACATTTTCTAAACCATTCATCATCACATAAAGCATCAATTAACCAGTTTACACATCAGTCAAGTTCCAATTCACACATATACAAATAATTTATATTTTAACTACATTCACACAACCTAGTTAGTTTCATCAACTAGAATATTTATCAAGAAAGATAACTAGCTTCCCTTACCTCTAAACCAACAAACCAACTTTCTCAAATCGCTCCACCGATTTGTGTGTGTGTGTGTGTGTGTGTGTGTGTTTATGTGTGTGTCTATGTGTGTGTCTATGTGTGTGTGTCTGTTTGTGTGTGTTTCTGTGTGTGTGTGTCTGTTTGTATGTGTGTCTGTGTGTGCATTTTCAAATTCGAAACTGTATTCCGAATTAGCCAATCTAGTACTCAATTTAAATTATGGTTAGATTTTTTTTAGATCTAATAATTAAGGATCATGATTGTCTATCTACTTAATGTCATATCGTTTCTTAAAACCCGGAAACCCCTCATATGTCACACCTTATCAAATATGATTCTTTTTCACTTAAACCTCTTCACTCATTATGTTCCTCGAGACTATGGGCCTACTATACTAATAGTGTCACAAGACTAAAGGAATACAATTTTTCTTTGTACATGGGGGCCATCTCCAAGATCGACATCACAAAGACTTGGACATATGACAAGATAAGCCTGATGAGCCAAGTTGTTATCATGTTTGAGTACATGTCAGGCACCTAGACTAAGATGTACTTAACCTTAGTATATTCGGCCAGGACAAAAGATCATATCGCCCTAGGCCATTAACTATGATGAAATTATGTTTAAATTAAGAAAAAGGCTAAAACATATTAGCCAAAGGTAATAAGGGTAATTAGGCCACGTAAACTAGACTCATCAAGGTAAAAACCCATAATTATAGTATAAATAGCACAATACATGAGTAAATGAAAGATATTCATTCATTGACGCACTCGACTCATTTAAGCGTTGGAGTATCTTCAGCACGTACAACACCAATTCAGTTTGAGGAGGAAAAGTACTTAGACATCTCAGACTAAGAGTGTAAAATTGGAACTAGAAGTGTTTGAAATTAAAGTTTTGGCAAAATATATTTAATTTTGACAATATCCAACACCAAATAGTATTGTAGAATTTTTCTTTGGCTTAAGAGAAGTAAGCCGTGAAGTTGGATGGAAGAAGGGACCACCTTTGTTGAAAAGTCAAGGCCATATCACTTATTTGGAAAATTCAGCAAACATTTGGAATGAAAGGAGGGGACCACATGTAAGCCAAAGAAGCTCACGGTTCTAGTTTGGAGGTGTGCACACGTAAAGGGCAGCAGCTCAAATATCACATTTTGCCATCCAATAATTAAACAAGTGAATGGGAAATCATGGGGCCACCACTTATGAAAGGTTACGTTTATTTTAAGAAGCTTGGAATGCAGATTTTTTTAACTCTACGTGCTCTTCCATTCATTTGGCTTTGCATATTCGCTCATGGACCACTCATTTTCGGAAATATCATGGCTGGAAAATAGCAAAGCTCACGCCCTTTCATTTAAGGAAGCATCCAACAAAACACATGAGCAACAACAACACGGTGTTCTTCTACAGGGTTCAGCAGTTGCAGCATCTATGGCTTCATGGACTTATTTCTTTCATCCAAATTGAAGGTTTACTTGGCTAGAGAAAAGAAGCAACACGTTGGAGAAGAAGCAGCACTCACGGGTGCAGCGTTCCAAAGCAAGACACCATCCAGCAACCCATCGAAGGGAGAAAATGGAGGTGCAGCTGCCCACACTTCACGTCCAACAGCTTTGGAGAGCACCATGGTGATTGATGATGGAAGCACGTCCACCAACAGTAGCAGCCATCAAACGTCCAGCAAACTACAAGCAGCCTCAACGTGTACAGCAGCAAGCTTGAAGTGGGAGTCCATGGTTGAAGACAATTTCCGTGAAAGAGGAAGAAGTGTGCTGCAAAATTGAAGAAGAAGACAAACATGGAGGGCCCCCACCTACTTTCATACGTCCAAGGAAATGAACATTTAGCTAAGAAAGTCTTCAAAGCTACTGGTATTGAAGAAAAGACAAGAAGCCTAGGGGGACAAACAAAGGCTGAATTGAAGGAGGTTGGTCAGAGAATTTCCTATAAAAGAGAAGCAGCAGAAGCAGATCAGGAAGGAGGAGTAGTGTAAGGAGTAGTGTAGGGAGTAGAGTAGGAGGGGTGTTACGGCCTGGGAGAGGCTTTCTCTTCCAGGAGCTTCAATTTTCATTCCACCATTCCAGTAGCTCTATGTTTATTTTATTGTGCAGAATTTTGTTTCAAAAGATGTAGTATTTGGATCAGTTTGCTCATTTGATTTTTATTTGTACTGTTCGGTCATTTAATTTTAATGTTGAATCTTTGGTGAATTTTATTTTCATTTAAGTGTTTTATTTTTACCATCTTTTTATTTTATCCTTTATTGTTTTCTGAATCGTTTAATTTTATCATTACATTTTACCATTCATTTTATTTTCAGATGTTTCCTATTTTTACCGTCTTTTACCGTTTTTGTCTTATTTAAAGTCCAGTTTCCAATTTTATTTTCCATGTCAAAAACATCCACAAAACCCCCCACTTCATGTTAAAATCTAAGACTGAACCACATAAATTGGTCCTTGAGAGACGACCTAGGAGTCACTTCCTAGCACTGTACTGCATTTTAAATGCACATCAAATTTGATCGGCCGCGACAGCTGTATCAAATTTTGGCGCCGTTGCCGGGGACCAATGACGGTTTGGTTTTAGATTTTTGTTGTGTAAATTTTTGTTCTGTTAATATGTGTGTTTTGTGTTTTGTATTCTTGTAGGCGACAACGACACCTTCAGCAAATTTTGGCGGCGTTGTCACTTCAGTTCCAGGTTTTTGTTTTAGATTTTTACTGTGTCAATATATGTTGTGTTAATATATGTTTAGTCTTTTATATTTTTATTGTGTTGTGTTTTGTATTATGTGTGTTAATTAAAAAAAAAAAAATTTTTTTGTTTGTGCGTGTAGCATGTTTAATTGTGTTATGTTTTATCTTACGTTGTGATGTGATGTTCTATTTTCTGTATGTGTGTCGTATGTATTTTGTCTGCTAATTAAAAAAAAATTTAAAAAAAAATAAATTAAAAAATTAAAATTTTTTTTATGTGTTGTTTTGTGTGTTCCTGTAGCTTGTATAAATGTGTTGTGAATTATCTGTTTCGTAATTTTTAGTATTTACTTTTTATTTATTTTTCCATGTCTACCTATTTTAATTTCGTGAATAATGCTTATTCTACGAGTGCTTATAATCATGAATCTCCTTCTGCTTGGTACCCTGATTGTAATTCTGTTGAATTCCATTATGAGAATTATATGGATCATCCTCAATTTCCTAAAAGTGCTCCTCGTGAGCCGGTCCCACCTACAAAGGATGATATTCATTGCGTTCTTAGCACTGGACTGATATATCTGCTCCCTAAGTTTCATGGATTTGCAGGAGAATGCCCACATAGACATTTGGAGGAGTTCCACATCATGTGCTCTTCAATGAAACCTCCACATGTCCCTCTTGATCACATTTTCTTGAGGGCATTTCCGCACTCATTACAAGGAGCAGCTAAGGATTGGCAAGACTCTCTTCCTCTAGGATCCGTTACCAATTGGGGATATCTTGAGCATCAGTTTCTGAGCAAATTCTCCCCTGAGCAGTATGGATACATCAACGATCCTGAGTGGAATGATCTTAACAACGAATGGTACGATACCCCACAAGATCATCATCTAGAACCACCATTCCAGAGCACTTTTATGCCCCCACAAGTCCAGCAATATGAGAGTCAGCAATATGATGCTCCTGCCCAAATAGCTCCTCAGCCTTCTACTTCTGAACCTACAATGAAGGAGTTACTGGAGCAGATAACCATGAAGAGCATTCAGTTCGATCAAATCAAGCAGGAAACTCAAGCTGCCATGAAGAATCTGACTGATCAGATCGGGCAGATGGCCACTCTTGCACTTGATGAGACTGCTGAACATTTCGAGGAGCAGGCAAGAATAAGCAATAATTCTGAACCAGGTAGACCACTTTCATCCTCCACTACTTTACAAATCTTCAAGGAAGTGGAGGTAAGCATACCACAATTTGATTATTCTGTTGATTGTGATGATGATCGGTATGCTAATGATTATATTGTTGCTGAGTCTGATTTTAATTTTTCCTCTGTGCATGATGAGAACCGCTTTTTACTATCACATTCAAATGTTTATTCTCCATGCACTGAACATGAATATGAGTCTGTGGTTGATAATGCATGTAATTTTAAAATTGATTCATGTTCTGAGGATGTATTTGAGGTTCAGCTTGTTACATTGGGATTGGGTGTTATACCCTTGCATGAAATTTCTTTGGAACCATATTGCACTAACCCTATTGCAGGAGGTACGAATGAATTTGACCAACATGCACCCACAGTGGAAGACAAAGGTGCCAACACTCACAAAAGTTTCAACAACAATAGGCACCTGCTGAACCGGCTCATCAACAATTTCTACTTTGATCCAGCTGTGGAAAACATTTCCCTGCTTGATCAGATATGGAGGATGAAGCAGTTCGTCCTCAAAACTTCCTGGCTGGATCGTGAAGATGACAACATCTCCCTACAAGTCCAAAATTGGCAACTTCCACCATAACCTGCGGGAGTTTGCATTTTCTTTCTCTCCCTTTTTCCTTACTTTTATTGCACTTGTCCATAATATGTTTACTGTTTTGATTGCTGATGTATGGTTAGAACACATTGAGGACAATGTGTAGTTTAAGTGTGGTCTATTGGGAGAGATTCTGATTTTTCTTTGTTTTGTGTGTGAAATTTTTTGTTTTTGAGTGTTAAATTTTTTCTGTTTTAAGTTGTTTTAGTGTGTTCTGTGTGCAATAAATTTTACATTTTTCTCTTGATTTCTGGATGCTGTCTAAGTTGTAGATTTTTCCTTCACTTACTTAATACTTATAGTTTACATCCTTGCTTTTCTCTGCTTGGAAGATAATTACAATGTTTGAGAGGGTGAATTGATTATAACACGAATACCCTGTGTGAGATTTGAGCCACTTAAATTTCTTTCTTTTGTGTGACATGTCTCTTGATTGCTTGCACATATGCCTTGGCTTGATTCTTTTTGAAACTACTTGATTGATATGCATGTTTAGAAGTGATAAAGGCATTTTGTTCTTGAGCCTCTTTAGCCAAATAAGCCTACCCTGTTATTATCCTTTGATAACCCCTTTGAGCCTATACTATATTTATTTCTTTGTGATTGAAGCTCATACACTGATCCTAAGTAAAAAAAAAAAAATGATTACCTAAACCTTAGGAAAGTCTGGAGCTATAGAAGTGTTTTGTGAACAAGTGTGGTCTCCTTGGGGATTCTGATAAATTGGCTAGTTGGTTCCTCATCATATTTTGAAATGATGATTTATATCCTATTATGTGATAAAAAGAGAAAAAAAAGAGACAGGATGAAAAAGTGATGATGAGAAAAAGAAAAAAAAATTGAAAAATAATTTTGTGAATAATGGAGTCGAGAAGAGGATCGAATTAGAGGTTTGAATGTAATTTCATTGTATTTCCATTTTTTTTCAGTGATCCTCTAATTCTTCTGAGATCTAGCTACTTATCCATATTTTATCCTCCCCTGTCCTTGGCCCCATTACAACCCAGTAAAGACCTTTAGATTTGAACATGCATATGTTTTAAGTGTTGATATTAGAAGCTTGCCAAGTCTACTTGTGTTTGCTTTCTTGAGTGCATCGAGTTGAAATTATTTACCTTAAACACTTGAGAGAAACACTATTAGTGCATCTGTGAGGTTATGTTATTTTTAATTCACCTCTTGAGCTGATTGATTATTTTTCCATGTACTGAATTGCTTGGATGATTTCTGTGAGTATCTGCTTTTCTTAACTATGTGTTGGATATTGTCTACTTCTTTTATCTGTCTAGAATTCTTGAGAACTGTGTAAATTCTGTGTGTTTTCTTGTGAGTCTTTATTTTCTGTATGCTGCGTTTGTATCACTCCTTTGATGTCCTTGAACTATTCCTTGATTTGAGTCTTAATTTTGCCCAGGAGTGCAAAAGACTAAGTGTGGTCTATTTTGATGAGTCAATATTTTCTTCACTTCACTGAGTTTATTGTGCTAGATTTAATTAGGGAATTGTGCATAATTGTCCAGTATTTTCCCATTTTACTGAATTGAGCTTAATCCGATCAGAAATTCTTATTTTAACTAATTTGAATTATCTGAGCTTATTATTTTGCATTATTAATTACGGGAAAATTTTGGATAACTTTTTGGGACAATTGAAGGCTAAATGAGAAATGACAATTGAGCCCAATGCATTTCAGCCACTTCAATTTTCGCATAGTGCTGCGTGAATGTTGTGTCAACTTGTGTGTCTTCGTTCGGATTCAATTCTTATCCGTTTTCCATGAAATTTTTTTTCATAGTTTCGTCTAGATGTCTATTTTCACTTGTAGTTTTTATTTTGTTCAAATTCATTATGTGTTGTTCCCAGTATTTTTTTTACTTCCCTATGTCAGTCTAGTACTTACTGTTTGAGTGACTTCTAATTTGTTTGCATTCTTTGCTTGTTGTTTGATACATGTGGTGGCTAGAATTGATCATTGGACAATGCTCACTAATTCAATTTGCATTTTAATAGCACAAAGGCAGCAGCTCCACTAGATCAATTATTCATTCATGAGCCCATTCAAAATTCATTTTGGCAAGCCAAAGCATAAGTTGGAATAAAAGTGAAGCTCACGGCCAAAGGGGTCATTCACCACTTAGAAAATAATCTTTTTCACTAAACATCACGGCTTGTGTTTAAATTAGAATTGGCCACCACTTAAGTGAAGCTCACGGTTTTAACAATTGTGAAAGCATCCAAATGGAGAAGCAAATGAAGAGTGGGAGCCACCACCTATGAAAGTTCACGTCCATACAAGGGAAGAGCTCCAACATGTACTAAATTTTATTAAAGTGGTATCAAGGCCCCACACAAAAGTTGTGCACTTTGGTTTGAAGAGATGTGAAGATTTGTTTCACCCATAATACATTCACGGTGCATTCCATTTTAAAAGCACATTCTACATGCACATCACGGCCCACATGGGAGAGAATGCTTCAAAGCTTCTCCTTTTCATTTGAAGAATGAGATATGAAGGTGGTCACGGCCTTGGTCTTGGGGAAAGAGCACCTAGTATTTGATGAAAGCACCACGGCCCACGTGAGAAGCACATCAGACGTCCAACAATCACACACCTCTCAATGCAAAATAAAAGAAGTTTTGGAGTGCACAAGAAAGCCAATACACGGCCTTGGAAGAAAGGAAACACACCACACTTTCTTCCATCCAGCAGTAGCCACCTTGGAATGAAGGAGGAACTCACGGTTTCTTTGAGAAGCATGGCAGCAGCTGGTCCAAAAGAGGAGATGCAGCAACACATCCAGAAAAGAAAAGCATGCAACTGCGTGAAGAGAGGCCGGAAATGGAAAGGAAGAAGAGTTGATTACCTTGGAATGGAGAAAGTGTTCACGGTCCAGCTGGATGAGGAAGTGTCTCGGATTCAAGCTTGTGCTACCATGAGTAGAAGAAGAAGTGTGCTGAAACAAATTGAAGAAGAAGACAAGCTGAGGTGGAAAATGAAGGGCCCTATCTTCTTGACTTTGGCACGGCTAGGAGCAAACTAGGGGAAGACATTGCATAAAAAAACAAGGCTGCTAATTGAAGACAAAAGCACAAAAACATAAAATCAGGAAGGAATTTAGGGGCTTCCTTGAACAAAGTCAAGAATAGGAAGGAAGCTACGGGGGACAAAGACAAAACCAAAAAAGGCTGAATGGAGGAGATCACGGGAGGATGTTCTGAGTTTGCTCTATAAAAGAGCATCAGCAAGCAGAGAAGACTCATTAGATTAGGAGTAGGAGTTAAGAGTGCAAAGTTTACGTTCTGGCTTTGGTTTTCTCCTCCCCTCTGGGGAGGTTTTGTGTTTGATTTCAATTGCATGTTCCATTTGCATTTCGTTGATTACAATTTCAATTCTGCGTTTTAATTCCAGTTCTGTTCTGCTATAAAATTCAGTTGAGCATTTTAATTTTGTCAGAATTTTGTTTTCAATTTACATTCTCAAAACGTTATTAAGCTGTTTCTCAATTTTTATTTTCACTATACCCGTTGATTTACGTTTTCAGAAAAAGTTAAATTTCGTTTTTACCATCCTCTAAATTTATTGTCTTTCGTTTTCTACTATTTACTATATTTTCAATATTTACTGCATTTTCGTTTTTCTGCACTGCTATTTTAGTTTTCCACACCAAAACACTATCAAACCCCCCATTCGTGTTAAATCTAAGACTGAACCCAAATTGGTCCTTGAGAGACGACCTAGGAGTCACTTCCTAGTCTATACTGCATTAATTTCGTGCAATCAACTTTTGTGGGAGGTGCGACCCTCTCAACAAAATAGTATTGTAGAATACTGTCTAGTATTCTACAATAGAGGAGCAATGGGGAAAAAGTGTAAATACAGTCAAATATCACCCAAACCTCTAATTCAATCCTCTTCTCGACTCCATTATTCACAAAATTGTTTTTCTTATTTTTCTTTTCTTTTTCTCATCATCACTTTTTCATCCTGTCTCTTTTTTTTTTTCTCTTTTTATCACATAATAGGATATAAATCATCATTTCAAAATATGATGAGGAACCAACTAGCCAATTTATCAGAATCCCCAAGGAGACCACACTTGTTCACAAAACACTTCTATAGCTCCAGACTTTCCTAAGGTTTAGGTAATCATTTTTTTTTTTTACTTAGGATCAGTGTATGAGCTTCAATCACAAAGAAATAAATATAGTATAGGCTCAAAGGGGTTATCAAAGGATAATAACAGGGTAGGCTTATTTGGCTAAAGAGGCTCAAGAACAAAATGCCTTTATCACTTCTAAACATGCATATCAATCAAGTAGTTTCAAAAAGAATCAAGCCAAGGCATATGTGCAAGCAATCAAGAGACATGTCACACAAAAGAAAGAAATTTAAGTGGCTCAAATCTCACACAGGGTATTCGTGTTATAATCAATTCACCCTCTCAAACATTATAATTATCTTCCAAGCAGAGAAAAGCAAGGATGTAAACTATAAGTATTAAGTAAGTGAAGGAAAAATCTACAACTTAGACAGCATCCAGAAATCAAGAGAAAAATGTAAAATTTATTGCACACAGAACACACTAAAACAACTTAAAACAGAAAAAATTTAACACTCAAAAACAAAAAATTTCACACACAAAACAAAGAAAAATCAGAATCTCTCCCAATAGACCACACTTAAACTACACATTGTCCTCAATGTGTTCTAACCATACATCAGCAATCAAAACAGTAAACATATTATGGACAAGTGCAATAAAAGTAAGGAAAAAGGGAGAGAAAGAAAATGCAAACTCCCGCAGGTTATGGTGGAAGTTGCCAATTTTGGACTTGTAGGGAGATGTTGTCATCTTCACGATCCAGCCAGGAAGTTTTGAGGACGAACTGCTTCATCCTCCATATCTGATCAAGCAGGGAAATGTTTTCCACAGCTGGATCAAAGTAGAAATTGTTGATGAGCCGGTTCAGCAGGTGCCTATTGTTGTTGAAACTTTTGTGAGTGTTGGCACCTTTGTCTTCCACTGTGGGTGCATGTTGGTCAAATTCATTCGTACCTCCTGCAATAGGGTTAGTGCAATATGGTTCCAAAGAAATTTCATGCAAGGGTATAACACCCAATCCCAATGTAACAAGCTGAACCTCAAATACATCCTCAGAACATGAATCAATTTTAAAATTACATGCATTATCAACCACAGACTCATATTCATGTTCAGTGCATGGAGAATAAACATTTGAATGTGATAGTAAAAAGCGGTTCTCATCATGCACAGAGGAAAAATTAAAATCAGACTCAGCAACAATATAATCATTAGCATACCGATCATCATCACAATCAACAGAATAATCAAATTGTGGTATGCTTACCTCCACTTCCTTGAAGATTTGTAAAGTAGTGGAGGATGAAAGTGGTCTACCTGGTTCAGAATTATTGCTTATTCTTGCCTGCTCCTCGAAATGTTCAGCAGTCTCATCAAGTGCAAGAGTGGCCATCTGCCCGATCTGATCAGTCAGATTCTTCATGGCAGCTTGAGTTTCCTGCTTGATTTGATCGAACTGAATGCTCTTCATGGTTATCTGCTCCAGTAACTCCTTCATTGTAGGTTCAGAAGTAGAAGGCTGAGGAGCTATTTGGGCAGGAGCATCATATTGCTGACTCTCATATTGCTGGACTTGTGGGGGCATAAAAGTGCTCTGGAATGGTGGTTCTAGATGATGATCTTGTGGGGTATCGTACCATTCGTTGTTAAGATCATTCCACTCAGGATCGTTGATGTATCCATACTTCTCAGGGGAGAATTTGCTCAGAAACTGATGCTCAAGATGTCCCCAATTGGTAACGGATTCTAGAGGAAGAGAGTCTTGCCAATCCTTAGCTGCTCCGTGTAATGAGTGCGAAAATGCCCTCAAGAAAATGTGATCAAGAGGGACATGTGGAGGCTTCATTGAAGAGCATATGTTGTGGAACTCCTCCAAATGTTTATGTGGGCATTCTCCAGCAAAACCATGAAACTTAGGGAGCAGATATATCAGTCCAGTGCTAAGAACGCAATGAATATCATCCTTTGTAGGTGGGACCGGCTCACGAGGAGTGAGCTCAGGAAATTGAGGATGATCCATATTTTTCTCAGTATTAAAATCAGCACAAGAATCAGGGTAATATGCAGAAAGAGAATCATAATTACAGGCACTCGCAGAATAAGCACTATTCACAAAATTAAAATAGGTAGACATGGAAAATAAAAATAAAAACTAAAAACTAAAAATTACGAAACAGATAAACTAAACACATTTATACATGCTACAAGCACACACAAGACAGAACATCAATAGTAAAAAAAAATTTTAATTAATTTTTTTTTTAATTTTTTTTTTAATTACAACTAAATACAGAACATAGCACAATTAAACACATATATACACAATATATATTAACACAGTAAAAATATAAAACAAAAAACCTGGAACTGAAGTGACAACGCCGCCAAAATTTGCTGAAGGTGTCGTTGTCGCCTACAAGAATACAAAACACAAAACACACAAAACACACATATTAACAGAACAAAAATTTACACAACAAAAATCTAAAACCAAACCGTTATTGGTCCCCGGCAACGGCGCCAAAATTTGATACGGGCGTCGCGACCCGTCAAATTTGATGTGCAATTTAAGAATGCAGTATATTACTAGGAAGTGACTCCTAGGTCGTCTCTCAAGGACCAAATTAGGTTCAGTCTCAGATCAAACACGTAGTGGTGGGTTTGAAAATTTTGTTTTTGATGCGGGTAAAATTAAATAAACTGAATTAAAATTCAAAACATTACAGTAAAACGGGATTAAAACTATAAAAACGAAATTGGTACAATTAAAATGAAAATACAGCAACATGAAACATTAAAAACAGATATGGAATAGTAGAAAACGAAAATATAGAAAACGAAAATACAATAAACATTGAAAACATAAAACAGTAAATTTTAAATATGAAAACAGAACCGACATTACCACAGCAAAATATTTAGAACTAAATTACAGCGAGTGATAAAAAAAATGAAATCATCAACAACACAGTGTAAACAACAGTGGAAATTAAATTGCAGACAAACAATGACAGAAAGTAAATTACAACAGAAATTAAATTATAACAACAAAACAAAAGCAGTAAAATAATCAGGAAATTTAACAATAGAAAATAAAACCCAGCTTTGCATTGAAATTAAATTATGCATGAGTTTAGTACAACAAGCAAGAAAATAAAATTGGAACATGCACACCACTTTGTCGTAGCCCTCCATCATCTATACTGTGTATTTCCTTCTCTGATCCAGCACCTCCTCACACTCACGGCACCTCCACCCAGCTCCCGGACCGTCTCCTCCTCTGCTGGACAATGTCCAGCTTATTCCTCCTTGGGCCTTCCCCTCTCTGGAACGTGTAGCTCTCCTTTTATTGACAAGAAATTTGGACATTTCCTTCGTTCCAGCTTTCCCGTTTCTTGTCTCTACTAGCCACCTTTTTGTCTTTCTTCACCCAAAAGTAAACAAAGGCGGGCCCTCCATTTGTACTGTTCGTCTCTTCTTCTCTCAATCAGCAAAGATCAATCAAAAGAAAAATAAGTGAGCTACAAAGCTGATGGTCCGTGAAGTGCTAGTCCTCCCATTTCCTTTGCTTTTCTTCTTGTGTGTGGCTGCTGGAATACCGTGAGCTGTTGGATCACGTGCAGTGCAGGACGTGAAGCTGCTGGATCAGCTGGACTTCTCACGGCCTCCCCTTCAAGCTCATGGCCTCTCCCTCTTTGTTGGACCAGCTTATTCACTTCCGTGTGCTACTCTCCAAAACAAGTGACCGTGGCTGCTTTTTGTGTGTGCTGTGTGCAGCTGCTTTTCATTCTTTCCAAGCTGGACGTGGATGCTCCTTACTCACCGTGCACACCAACTCTTCTCAACATCCGTGTGCTTCTTCTACCAGCTCCAAGTTGAAATCAGCGTGGGCAAGCAAAGTTCAGCTGCTTGCTTTCTTCTAGATCAAACACCATGCAGCTGCCCCTGGTTTCTAGCTACTAACGCCTTCTCCCAGGCATACCTCCTAGACGTTGGATGCCCCTCTGCTGGAATGCTGGACGCTTGAAACTCTCCCTGGACGTGCGAATGCAGCTGTGTTGCTGCTGGACCGTGAGCTGCTTCTGGATGGGAGGACGCTGCTGGAATGTGGAAGTGGCTGGAGCGTGATGTTCTCCCTGCCCGTGCACCTCTTGCTGCTCTTTCCAAACTGCTGAACGTATGCCATCCTTTATACCAGCTGGACCAAGCTGCTGCCCCTCCAACGCTGGATCGTGATACTTCCTCTGCTAGAATTGGAAATGGCTGGACCGTGAAGCTTCCCTTCTTCATCCACAACACTCCATTTATAATTGAAAATCCAAAAGCAAGTTATTTTGCATGTGGGCCGTGACACCATTCCATGTTTGCTAAGCTTTCTACCATTCCTCCAAAGACAAAACCGTGAGCTTCCGGTGGCCCCTCTCTTTTTCCATCCAACATATATGTAATGCTTGCTTACAAAAATTGAATGGCCGTGACTTGTTCCAAATTGCTACGTGAATTGAGTAAATAGGTGGGCCTTAATATGCTTTCTCCCAACAAAACTGTAGCCTTGCATAAGTGGTGGCTCCCACTTTAATTCCAAATGCTTTGCTAAATGTTTTGCTCAATTTTCCAAAATTGGAACCGTGAATGGCTTTCAACTATATACCTTTCTTTTAGTTTCTATTAGTGGCGGCCCCCATGTGTCATGTGTTTTCCAATTGGTCTTGTGCTTTGTCCTTTTGCAAGATTTTTCATTTGAAAGGAATAAGTTGCAATGCAATTGCCGTGACCTTCATTTGTGATGCTTTTCAATTTTGAGAATATACTTCCTTGCGGCTCCCACTTTTGTCCATATGCATGCTTTGCTAAATGCTTGGCAAATTCAATTTTCTATGAGCCCCTTGGACATTGCCCATGACCGTGAGTGTTTCAAAATAAATATGGCAGCCCACTAAAATCTATGCCTTGCTGGACGGTGCCCATAAGCCTTGTGCACCTCCATTTAATGAGAATGAATTGCTTCTTCCGCACACTAATCACAGATTAAAATCACTGCAAAATCCATTGAGCTCTCCTTGTGCACACTCTATGGAGAGTCTTAAATTATGTGACAACCCTCCAAATGTCCCAATTTGTATTTCCAAAATTTTTCCTACAATCAATAATGCAAATAATTAACTCAGATAATTCAAATTAATTAAAATAAGAATTTCTGATCAAATTAAGCACAATTAGCAAAAACGGAAAAATACTAGACATTTAAGCACAATTCCCCGATTAATTCTAGCACAATAAACTAAGTGAAGTGAATAAAATATCGGCTTATCACTAAGAGTGTAAAATTGGAACTAGAAGTGTTTGAAATTAAAGTTTTGGCAAAATATATTTAATTTTGTGAGAACAATATTAATGTTTTTTTATTTGAATTATATTTTAAAGTTAATCTTATAGATATATGGAAATATTAAAAAAATTAAAATGCTATGAATGTCGCATGCATGTTTTGGGATGATGCTCGCTAAATATTTGGAAACGAATGTGTTGCACAGTTCACCACTTCTATATTTTATAATAGGCTTAATTGTTTTTTTGTTCCCCACATTCATAGTGTTATTTCTGTTTAATACCCGCTTTTAAAAAAGCCTTTATTTGATCCCAACATGGTATAAATTGTATCAATGAAGTCACTTCCGTTAAATTGGCATAAACGGAGTTAACTCCGTGGTGAGATGACTATAAAATCTGATCTTTTTCTTCTCTCTCCTCTACTCTTCCTACAATGCCAACTTTTTCTGAAAACCACAAGCACCAACCCTCACAACTCAAACACCTGTTTCATCAGCTAAGGAACCCTACAGTATAGAACCCAAAAATGCAGCATTACCAATTGATTAACACCTCATAAAATTATCCACCCAGTAGAGAAAGAAGACCATACCCCAAGAATAACACTAAAGTCAACTCCTTTTTACAGAACATGATGAACAAGACAGAAAAGAAAACCAAAAGAAATGAAAATTTTCAAAGATCAACAAAACTTTTGCGTTTCAAAAATAGGTTGGATTAAACATTTCAACACCTAACAAAAACCAATACAGCTTGTCAAAAGGGAGGATAAGCAGTGAAAGGTTAGGTGACCATTTACCCAGCCCAAAAACATGGGGAAAAGGCTGAATACTCCAATCAAACCCCAATAACATTTTAAAAATCCCAGAAAAATTCAAACTTGATAAGTTTTGAATCCTAGAAAACCACAGAGTGATCTGACCAAAGGAGATTGAAGAATACGAAGGCGAATCCAAAGAAGGTGCGGCCATAGAGACACTGTTTACTGGGGAAGAGGATCTTGAGAGCGACGTTGGAGGTTTTAATCCATTTCTCAATTTCATCATCAAGGTCCTGCCACGTCATCTTGTGAATGTCCTCGATGTTGAGCTTCTGTAACCCTAACCTTGACACCCTAACCTCCACGAACTCCCTCTTGCAACTACTGTACACGTGCGAGCACTCCTTACCAAACCCATCGGCCACCATTCGCTTCGCGATCTCGTGAAGGTCGTTGATCGTCTCCGCTGGTAGCGTGTCGATGACGATGTCCAAGTCCGTGACCGGCAACGCCACCAAAATCTGCTCCTCTATTTTGTCTATATTTTCTTTTTATTGGGAATATTCATCAGGATTTAAGAAAAGATTAGCATGAAATTATGTAGACTTGAAATTTTATATATTATTGTTAATAAAGATTATATTTTTTAGGCTTAAATGCTTACTTCGTCCCCATGTTAAGAGGTAAATTTCTGTTTAGTATCCGGTTTTAAAAATAAAGACATTGGGTCCCTATGTTATGAAAAATATATATGAATAAGGTCCATAAAGAAAGAACAAGTTCAACAAATCATCAAAGAAAAAGCTGAACAAGAGATAGAAAAAGCTGGACAGTAGAAGAAAGAAGAGAAAAAGTGCAGCCACATCAGCATGGACTTAACGTCGTTGCTGTCAACTTAACGGACATGACCTTATTCATACATTTTTCATAACATAGGGACCCAATGTCTTCATTTTTAAAACCGGATACTAAACAAAAATTCACCTCTTAACATGAGGACGAAGTAAACATTTAAGCCTATTTTTTATTTTAACGGCAAAAAGAAGGTTATGTGATTTTAGTCTTTATTTTAATTTATTAAATGAGATTTAAATACCATTAATAAAATATTAGCATGAAATTATGTAAACTTGAAATTTTATACAATAGTGTTAATAAAGATTATATTTTTTATTTTAACGGCAAAAGGAAGGTTATGTGATTTTAGTCTTTATTTTAATTTATTAAATGAGATTTAAATACCAGACTAATGCAAAAGAGGAATAAAAATCCTATCATTATGAAAACCATTAATATAGAGGAGAGAGAAAAAGTTGGACATTGCACAAAGAGCATAGAAGACAGTAGAGAAAGATCAGATTTCATAGGCGTTAACTTCGTTTATGCCAATTGAACAGAAGGGACTTGATTGATACAATTTATACCACTTTGGGACAAAATAGAGGCCTTTTTTACTTGAACGCTTTCGGAGCCATCGTATCCACCCCTCATCTGACCATGAAATTCCCCATGGAACGAGGGACTATATGTACCGTAAGGGCTGATCAGCGAACGGCTCGACAGTGTTATGTCGCCGGTTTAAAGGTCACCCCTTTTATGCCATTTAGGAGGGTAAGAGGAGCCGAAACAGCGGCGATTGATCTGGATCCAAGGACCAACGTAGACGAACGTCTTCATCCCCAAGGCGACGTCAAACCATTCCAACTAGGGGCGGACGCGTCCAAAACAACGACCATCGGTGGGAGTTTAGCACTACATGATGAGCGCGCTATGACTCAAATACTACGCACCAATACTGACTTATTTGCGTGGGTCGCCGCCGACATGTCTGGGATCCATCCGGGCGTCATGGCCCATACATTGTCGATCTTCCAGGAGGCGCGCCCGGTTGCACAGAAGAAACGACGATTTGGGGAGGAAAAACGCACAGCCATCCAGGCAGAGGTCACCAAACTGATGAGCGCCCGGTTTATCAGAGAGATAACTTACACCACGTGGTTGTCAAAGGTGGTCATGGTCAAGAAATCCAACGGCCAATGGAGAATGTGCGTGGACTTCACCGACCTCAACAAAGCATGCCCTAAGGATTCATATCCTCTACCGAGCATTGATCGATTGGTAGACGGAGCTTCAGGGCATACTGTGCTTAGTTTTCTCGATGCGTACTCGGGATATAATCAAATTCCCATGTACGAGCCCGATCAGAACAAAACAACTTTCATTACTGATCGAGCTAACTATTGCTATGAGGTAATGCCGTTCGGCCTCAAGAATGCGGGCGCTACCTACCAACGCCTTATGGAGAAAGTCTTTCACCACCAAATCGGTAGATGCATGAATGTCTACGTAGATGACATGGTTATCCGAAGCCAATCTATGGAGCAGCATCTCAAGGACTTGGCAGAAGTTTTCCACCAAATCCAGCGCTACAACATGCTAACGTGCAGAGGTATCGAAGCCAACCCAGACAAATGTAACGCCGTGCTCGAAATGCAAAGCCCAAAAACCCTAAAAGAAATACAATGTCTGGTCGGCCGACTCACAGCGTTGTCCCGCATCATCCCCAAATTAGCCGAGCACATCAAGCCTATCTTAAAAAACATGAAGAAGGGCATCATGCAACATTGGGATGACGCTTGTGAAGCAGCTTTTTGTGCTGTTAAACACATTCTCACCAGCCCTCCAATCATGGGGCGACCGATCGCGGGGTCTGATCTACAACTCTACATCGCCGCATCACACCATGCTGTAAGTGCTGCTTTGATACAAGAGGACCCCACTCTTAAGCTGATATATTTCGTCAGCCGCACGTTACAGGGAGCAGAGGAGCGGTACTCCCAAATTGAAAAGGTCGCATTGGCCCTGCTCACCGCATCCCGTCGACTTCGACCATATTTCCAGAGTCATCAGGTGGTTGTCAAAACTAATCACCCGATCACCAAGATCCTCCAGAAGCCCGACCTGGCGGGAAGGATGGTCTCATGGTCAATAGAACTTTCTGAGTTCGGACTCCGTTATGAACCTCGGGGGTCCGTTAAGGGCCAGCACCTAGCAGACTTTGCAGCTGAGTTAACGCCCACGCCTGATAACTCGGAACCAAAGTGGTTCCTTAGTGTAGATGGATCCTCAGACAAGAGAGGGGGAGGAGCTAGTATCGTGCTAGAAGGACCAAATGGTTTAATCATCGAGCAAGCCATCACGTTCAGGTTTTCAACCAGTAACAACCAGGCGGAGTATGAAGCTCTGATTGCCGGTCTCACCCTGGCCAAAGAACTCACGATCGCTCGATTAGAATGCAGAATGGATTCACAATTAGTGGTCGGGCATATGACCGGGACGTATCAAGTCAAGGATAATCAGTTGTTGCGCTACTTCCACAAAGCCAGCACCCTCCTCCAAGATTTTGTCGAGATCAACATTATCCATGTCCCTAGGGAGCAAAATTCCAGAGCAGATCTCTTGTCCAAATTAACTCACTCCAAAGAGCGAGCACAGTTGTCTTCAATCATCAGGATGACACTCGACCATCCAGTCGTGGAAACCTTCGCCACCGTTTCGCAACAGGAGACGGATTTGAGACAGCTTATGAGGGACTTGATGAAGAAACAAGAACAGGGGGAAAAGATCACCGCGAGTGACTCAAAACGTATCGCACGTTTCCTATACATAGGCGACGACTTATACAGACACGGCCACAACACACCTTTGTTGAAGTGCATAGCGGCGGATGAGGCTGACTACGTCCTACGCGAATTACACACCGGGATCTGCGGTTTTCATTCAGGCAAACGTACCCTCCGGGCGCGCGTCCTTCGAGTAGGATATTACTGGCCGACACTCGACCGAGATTATGAGATGTTTGTCAAAAAATGTCTCTCATGCCAGGCGCACGGTCATGATTTCCACGTCCCTCCCGACGAATTGCATGGGATCATCTCCCCATGGCCATTCGCCCAGTGGGGAATCGACATCGTCGGCCCTTTACCGCTCGCGAAGGCGCAAAACAAATATCTCCTAGTGGCAGTCGACTATTTCACTAAGTGGATTGAAGCCGAACCACTTTCTATTATCAACGCCCAGCGAGTACAGAAATTCATCTGGCAGTTAATATGCCGGTTCGGTCTGCCATAGAAAATCATCACTGACAATGGCCGCCAGTTCATTGAAAAGAAATTAGAAGATTTTCTGAGAAATCTGGGGATCCAGCATGCGACCAGCTCGGTCGAACACCCACAAACTAATGGCCAAGCCGAAGCCGCGAACAAGGCTCTGCTCACAGAGTTGAAAAAGCGACTCGGCGAGGCTAAAGGTTTATGGGTGGAGGAACTACCCGAAGTCCTATGGACGTACAGATGCACCCCACACGGATCCACCGGGGACACCCCGTTCAATTTAACGTACGGCACCGATGCCATGCTCCCAGTTGAAGTCGGGGAGCCATCCCTAAGACGCAGCATCACCAATATGACCCATAACAATGAACAGTTGCAGATGAATCTAGACACCCTATCCGAGCGTCGAGAAGTCGCCACAGTCCGTGCAGAAGCGCAGAAAAGAATGCTCTCCCGTCGTTATAACACCAAGGTCAAGCCCCGATCGTTCAAAGCTGGCGACCTTGTATGGCGAAAACGCAGAGAAGCCAGGAAGAATAAAGCTCTCGGCAAGTTAGCGGCTAACTGGGAAGGACCGTTTCGCGTCGTTGAGAATCTAATGAATGGAGCGTACCGCCTCCAGCTCCTCACTGGACAACCCGTCCCCAACACATGGAACACTACTCACCTCAAATATTATTTTAGTTAAAATTCCTTTATGTTTTTTAGAACACATCATTTTTCTCATAATTTATATATTCTCCGTTTATATTGTTCTTAAGTGTTGAGTCCCAGGATCAAATTCTTTCGAATTCGCTCGACAAATTATATGGTCGCTCACAAGCAGCCAAATAGAAACAAGTACTCGGCCGGATATAGGTTCACAGGCGAGCGTCCGCACCTTGGCGAATCGAAA
This sequence comes from Vigna angularis, assembly GCF_016808095.1. Taxonomy (NCBI): domain Eukaryota; kingdom Viridiplantae; phylum Streptophyta; class Magnoliopsida; order Fabales; family Fabaceae; genus Vigna; species Vigna angularis. The sequence continues at coordinate 9,886,210 of NC_068973.1, read as the reverse complement.
CACCCAACTACATTTGGGATACACTCCCTCTGGTAGATGTTCTCTCTCGAACACCCAGTTACATTTGGGACACACTCCCTCTGGTAGATGTTCTCTCTCGAACACCCAGTTACATTTGGGACACACTCCCTCTGGTAGATGTTCTCTCTCGAACACCCAGTTACATTTGGGACACACTCCCTCTGGTAGATGTTCTCTCTCGAACACCCAGTTACATTCGGGACACACTCCCTCTGGTAGATGTTCTCTCTCGAACACCCAGTTACATTCGGGATACACTCCCTCTGGCAGATGTTCTCCCTTGAACACCCAAATAAATTCGGGGCATTACTCCCCTAGTCGATTTTCATCTTAGATGATCGTTCATAAAAACCTGTCAACACATTCGATCTCGACGACCGTTCATTTAGACGATCGTTCAACACATCATAAAGTCCAAATTCAAAAGTTCAAAAGTCATCTATTTCATGTTCACAAATGTTCAAAAGTCATCGCAAATTCATGCCAAAACACAAACCAAGTTCATCATTACATCCAAATTCAAAAAACTTAATCTATTACAATATTTGGAGATCCGGCAACAGCTTCTTCCGCCGCCCCAACGCTTGGCTCCTCCTCAGCGGCCACTTCATGAGGACCTTCCGTAGCGACCGTCGCATCCTCGACACCATCTTCAGCTTCCAAGAAAGCGTCTTCCGGAACCTCCGCTAGAGGAAGCATCTGACCCTCATATACATCTTTATGCACGTCAAAAGCCACTCCCTCGGTCGACACTTGGAGAAGATGCGCGACCTGCCTCAACGCCTTCTTAAAGCCTTTCGTGTGCTCCACCATTATCGCGTCGCGCATTTCTTCTCTTTCCTTTCGATCTTCAGCAGCCGCGACAATCAATTCATCCCTCTCCTTAATCGCTCCATCTCTTTCTTGAGTCACTGCAACTACCATCTTTCTTAGATGCGCCAATTCGGATGCCATATGATCGTGTGCTAGTCATAGCTCATCCCTCTCTTTCTTCAAGGCAGAGCCGGCTGCTCGAGTAGAGTTAAGTAATGCCTGTGCTTCACGTAACAGCTGTTCCGTTTGCCTTTGCCTTTGTTCACAGGCGGCATGTGCGTCCGCTATCTCTTTCAGTTGCGTCCGCGACTTCTCCAACTCAGCCCTCAGGACGCCTCTATCAGAAGCGTACGCCATGTGCCAAGCCGCCATAGCTGTTCGACTCGCCATCTCTAGCAAGTCGTCAGCCATCTGTTGTTCGGTCATGCTCTCCATCACCTTCTTCTCGGCATCATCCAAGTTAAAATCCATTTTATGACTTAAGTTGAAAGAAGGATCCCACAGGCCCTTCGGAAAGACACGATCCGTCTCCTCTACGGTCTCCTTCAGTCTTTTTGGCACGCCTCCAGTGGCGTCGACCATTTTTCCTTTCCGTTTCCTTACCAATGGCTGCTCCTCAACAGCCCCTACTTCGTCACACGACACCACCCGCACGCTCGGGAGGATTTGAACGGCTTTGGAAGGGGTTCTTGAACGTCCAGCACTCGCCTTGCCAGTGTCGTTGACAGTGTCGAATGCATGAAACCAATTGCGGACTGATCCTTTTCTCCCCATTATCTCTGCCAAACACAGAATCCGTCCAACACAGTCAACAACAATCCAATAGCATACACAAATAACAATAAGAAAAACATACCGAATACCCTCGAGCCGAAATCATCATGCTCAAGACAATTTATGAGCCGACGGGAAGAAAAGGGGCGTGGCAATGCCGTCAACACATTCAAGGCCTCCAACTCTTCGATCGTCATCTTATCCTCATCCCACGAAGTGAACTTTAATGGATCCTGTGTCCAATATAGAGGAAACTTCGGATTTCCATCCTCATAAAAAAAGTACGCTCGTCCTGACTCAAGGATCGACACTTTAAAAAACTTTTCTTTAAAACCCCTATACGACTGCAAATAGAGATCCAGGAGAGCATCACCCGGTTCCGAAATTAAGGATACCCAACCCTTCTTAGCAACCGGGCGACACCTAAAGAAACGCAAAAACAATGCCATAGTAGGCTTAATCGCCAAGGCTTGGCAGACGACAACGAACGCCTGCATATACCCCCAGCTATTGGGATGCAGTTGTGTAGGGGCCACATTTAAGGTTTTTAGTACTGCCATTTGGAAGGTTGTCAACGGCAATCGCAGATACAGATCGTAAAACGGCGGAGAGTAGCAGTAGAAAAAATCGTTGGTGGCGTTTTCTCTTCCATGGAAAACTCTCTCATCCTCTCGACAGGCCACCAACTTAACACACGACCTATAATCTAGGGATCTCAAGATACAACTATTTTCTACCCAATCTGCTAGCACTACTCTACTTCTAAACACACTACGGAGTTCACTTGCCTCACGCGAAGCCCAGTCATAACCACCACCACTAGTCGTGGGCTCAGCAAGAACTTCAGGATCTTCACTCACCACGCCTCTGTAACAGAAAGCACTCTCACCGCTTAAAATGGTGGTGATTTCATGCTGTTCCGTCAAAGATGACGATCCCGGTGCGCCAACCAGGACATTCTGCCCCTTTTCTTCCATTATCGATAAACAACCACACTAGAACGCAGAAAAGATTAAGGATTTACCTGGCAAGTTCGTACGGAAGCAGAATCGACTGATAAGCCAAGCAAGAACTATCGCCAGAAGGAGGAGAATGCTTTTGATTACGGTAAAACGTATCACACCTTTTCCCCTTCCCCTTCGTATTGAAGAAGCCAAGAGTACCACAGCATCATACGCCGTAAGATTCACTCGATCTAACGGCTTTAATTTCATGTCTTTTCGCTTCCCCCAGAAGCGGGAAACTCTCACTTTTTCTCTGCCAAAACGGTGCGTAGCACTTACCCTAAAAAACTTTCTCCGCCAAAACGCTGCGTAGCACTGGCCCAATAACTTGTATATTCAACGTCCTGTAGTAACCTCGCACGCAAAACCGGCAGTCGTTTACTCGGACTCGGGGGGCATGTATCATAGGATGCCTAAGCCCACCAATGGTCGACTGGTAACCCGGACGACCATTAAGAAGCCGAGATATATTGCGATCGTAATATAGTGATCGCATGTGTCGATGGCAGTAAACAGTTGTCGAGCGATGTCACGACAATTCAAAAACACGAATGACCTTTAAGAGGACGTGTAGCCTAAGCTCACCAACGGTCGACTGGTAACCCGGACGACCATTAAGAGGCCGAGGTGTATTGCGATTGTAATATAGCGATCGTATGTATCGTTTACACTAATCAGTTGTCGAAGCGAATACATCTGGTCAAATTTAGTCAAGTTGAACATATTAAATCTTAATAATCAAAAGATCAAATAGTTAGGGCCACAAATCGCGGGATTAACTGACCCAGTATCAAACACGACCTAACGGTTGTATTTTCCAGATGGTCAACTTCTGTAACCAACCGGATTTTTAGGTAAACGGTTTATTTTATCGTTTTAAATATGAAAAACAGAAGAGAAAAAAGGGTACGTTTTTTTAGAGGAGAGATTTATGATTTTCTTTAATTATTGAACTGAAAGAGTTCTACAATTCCCTTTTTTCTGACTTGAGCGTCGGAGTGCCTTCGTAGGTACCCACCCTATTCTCCCTAAAACGTGCTGACTAAGAAAAGGATGTGAAGATAAATGCATCTTAGGAGGAGAGGACGCAACTCACCAGGTTCATATTTCGGTCCCAACTTTTATACTGAAACAAGTACTATTTTGTACATGCATTAAAGCCTTAGATGTTTCTTAAGCATTTAAGCATTGGATGTGTAAAAACATTTAGTCATAATACGTGCATAAACATTTAGGCAAAGTTTGTTCAAGTAACGTTCAGATATCGTTTATATAACGTTTAACAAACTTATCCTAATAAATTTAATTACTATCACTAGTGAAAATACCTGCATTACCCGTAACTCTTCACTTTTTTATAAGAATAAAAACTGATAAAATTATAATTATAAAAAAAATATGATTTTTTAACAATTTAATTATAAATATTTTTTATTTATTTTGTAAATGATTTATATTTATTTAATTTAAAAAATGATTAAATTAAAAAAAAGACACTTTAAAAAGTAATATTGAAATAAAAAGTGAATAAAAGAAATCCTCTTTATACAATAAAAAAAACTAAATTGCGATTGCACAGTTCCAGTATTTGGAAAGATTACTTCTTGTACATGGACATTGGTGTTACCACTCAAACTTGATCTCAGCATTCTATAGATTTAGGCTCTGAAGGATGTTCTGATCTGAAAGCTTCAATAGTTATATTAACTTTTTATTCATCTCGCATATATGCTCTTTTTTCTTTATGAACATCACATTTGGATTCACCCTATTCTTCTACCAGGTGTATGCATTTGTTTTCACAAATTCTCTTGTTTAAAATTAACAATGACTTTTGTTTAATAAACTCAAACCATTTATTACATTTACTAGCATATCTATTGTCTTTATATCTATTTTAGTGGGATAATGAATCAATTATTTTTATTTGAATACTACATATTAAAAGCACCAAATGATATAAATAGATAAAGTCTATTAAATGATTTCTAGAGTCGTATGAACCATAAAACATAACAACTCAAACATAAAACCCTACAAACTAAGAAAAACACAAACATATGACAAAACAAAATAACAAAATTTCAGCGGAGACAAAGATTGGACATTCTACAAAGGACCACACGTGTATATGTTACACATATATATCTTGAACATAAGGTTCAAATTTGGGTTGTGAGTTATGTGATGGATAAGTTTATTAGATATGGTTGTTACACATATATGTCCTTAACATAAGGTTCAAATTTGGGTTGTGAGTTGTGTGATGGATAAGTTTATTAGATATGGTTGTAGTTGAAGCAAAAATTAGACCAATTTAGAGTATATAAGTGGGTGCAAACCTCACTTACAAACCGATTTTGTGAGATTGAGTTAGGTTTAAAGTCTACTTCTTAACTTAGTATTAGAGTCATGGTTTGAGCTTATTCTAGCGAGATTTATTGTTTGTTAGGCATATTGTTTCATCTGCTATCAATCACCCATTAATGTCTAGTTTACGCACAAAATATATATACCTCGACTAGAAATAAGGTCAATTTAGAGTGTATAGTGAGTGCAAACCTCACCTTACAAACTAGTTTGATAAGATTGAGTTAGGCTTAAAATCCACTTATTTAGAAATAATATACCACCATGAAAACTCAAGTAGCAATGAACTTCACATTAGTGCTTCACATCCAAATACACTAAAGACATTGAATATGAAAGTAGTTGAGCTATGGAAGTCAGACATAATCAAATATTCTTTCAAATAGCTTATCATTTATGACTCTTGATTTTGGCAATTCACAATATTATTTTTTTATGGTGTAATATTACAATAATTAGTGTAATTATTCATCAACATCCTATTTAAGAAAGTATTTGTTTATATTACCATAATTATAGGATCTTGAATATACATTACTACTTGTATTTAAAACATATATGATCAATGCAATTATCACATTCAATACCATTTTCTATCTTGGTATTATCAAGCAAACAACTATTGATCCATAACCACAATCATCATGTCATCCACTGCCAATCAGAAAAATGACCTACCTTCTACAATCTCTATCAAGTTGGACAAAGACACTTATCTACTATAGAAATCTCTAGTCTTACTAGTGATTAGAGGATGTAAACTTAATGGCTATATACTAGGGACAATAGAATGTCCAGACCAATTCATTGCTATAGAGAACACGACAATAAAAGTCAATCCTAGCTATGAGGATTGACAAGCCCAAGATCAAACCATTCTAGGACGACTATTGAATTATATGTCAATTGACATTGCAACTCAATTGCTTCATTGTGAAACATCAAAATAACTTTGGGATGAAACTCAAAGCCTTGCTGGTGCACACATCAAATCCATAATCATCTATCTAAAATCTTAATTTCACAACACACGTAAATGAGACATGAAGATGGGTAATATCTTGGCAAGATGAAAAATCTTGTTGACAAGTTAAAGTTGGTAGGTTCACCAATCTCTAACTCTGATTTAGTGATTCAGACACTAAATGATTCAAATTCTGATTACAGTCCAGTGGTTGTCAAGCTATCTGACTATATTAAGATTAGTTGGGTCGAATTGCAAACTCAGATTTGGATCCCAAGGTAATTGGAGAGACTCTAATTTCAAAGGCACGATAGGTGGTCGAGGAAGAGGTAGGATGTCAAAACCAATATGCCAAGTATGTAGAAGGATTGGCCACACTGCTATACAATGTTATTATCGATTTTATAAGTCATATACAGGGAAAACTTAATCTATTGAAAGTGAAAAACAAGAAAGACACAAAGCATTCATAGTTTCACCTTATCAAGGTCAAGATTATGAATGATATTTTGAAAGTGGAGCCGACAACCATGTGACTCACCAAAGTGAAAAAATTCAGGAACTTGGTGAAAATAATGGTATGAATTGTTTACTTGTTGGTAATGGTGAAAGACTGAAAGTTATGGCCTCAAGATCAACCAAATAGAATAATCTTCATTTGCATAATGTTCTTTATGTTCCAAAAATTTGTTGAGTATTTCAAAATTGACTGCTGACAACAATATCTTGTTGAGTTTGATGAAAATTGTTGCTTTGTGAAGGATAAACTGATAGAGAAGGCTTTTCTAAAAGGGAAACTTAAAAATGGTTTGTATAAACTATGTGACAACAAAGACTCTTATGTCTACATGTCTCTTAAAGAAAATTGGCATAGAAAACTTGGACATCCCAACAATAAAGTTCTGGAAAAGGTCTTGAAGGAATGCAATGTGAAAACATCATCTAGTGACTCATTCACATTCTGTGAAGCTTGTCAATTTGAAAAGTTGCATATGTTGCCTTTTGAAAGCTCTTCATCACATGCTAATGAAATTTTAGATTTAATTCATACTGATGTTTAGGGTCCTACCCCAATTTTGTCTCCACCTAGGTTTAAATATTATGTTCATTTTGTTGATGATTTTAGTAGATTCACATGGATTGTCCCTTTAAAGCAAAAATTAGAAACTATATGTGCCTTCAATTTTTTCAAAGTTATGGTTGATCAGTTTAACAGAAAAATTAACATCATTCAATGTGATTGAGGTGGTGAATTTAAACCCGTCCAAAGGATTGCCTCAAAATCAGGAATTGTTTTTTAGAATGTCTTGTCCCTACACCTCTCAACAAATTGATAGGGCTGAGAGAAAACACATACATGTTGTTGAACTTGGCCTAACCCTGTTAGCACAAGCCAAAATGCCATTACACTACTGGTGGGAAGCCTTCTCAACTATTGTTCATCTAATCAATAGACTACTGTCATCAACAAATCCAAACAAAAGTCCATACACCCTGATTTATAAGAAAGAACCTAACTATGGAGACTTGAAACCTTTTGGTTGTGCCTATTATCCTTATCTTAAACCATACAATCAAAATACACTACAGTTTCATATAACTAGGTGTGTGTTTCTTGGTTACGGTAACTCACACAAAGGATACAAATGCATTAACTCTCATGGGAGAATTTTCATCTCAAGACATGTGATCAATGAGAATCACTTCCCCTTTCATGAAGGTTTCATTGATACAAGAAATTCTTTAAGAGAATTAACTAAACCTGTGTAGATTTTGCTTCCAAATTACTCTGCAGGTATCATTGTCAACAATGCTCTTGAACCAAACAACAATACTACAAGTCATTTGGAAGAAATAACAAAAGGTAGTGTCATGATCAAGCACAAAATCATAATACAGAGCTTTGGCTGATCTTGCTACTGAAGTAGCTTGGATTAGATATCTGCTAGCAAAACTAAAACTACAAATGCTCAGAAAATCAATTATGTGTGATAACCTAAGTGCCAAGTCAATTGCTTTTAATCTAGTCATGCATGCACGGTCTAAACACATTGAGATAGATGTGCACTACATAAGTGATCAAGTCCTACAAAAGGAAGTAATTGTGGCTTATGTTCCCACTACTAATCAAATTACAGACTGTTTGACTAAATCTCTCACTCATACCAGATTCACCGTACTAAGACACAAACTTGGTATGACCATGTCAAGAAAAGTTATATAGAATCAAATATTTTGTCAAATATCTTATCATTTATGACTCTTGATTTTGGCTATTCACAATATTAATTTTCTTTTATGATAATAATTACTGTAATTATTCATTAACATCCTATTTAGATAACATCCTATTTAGAAAATTATTTGTCTGTATTACTATAATTATAGAATCTTAATTACTTGTATTTAAACAATACATTATTAACGTAAATTATCACATTTAATACAATTTTTTATCTATGGAAACAAGTATGTGAGAGCATATTGTTGTGAAGAAAAACAACATCAATGGAGTTGAATGTTGAAAGTCGTTGGCCTTTGAACCTTCATAACCATGCGAATAACATAAGCTTTGATCTCTATGAAAACAGAGGGACAACAAGTAACTGAAAATAAATATGCCAAATACTTTTCTATTTTTAAAATGTTCAATATAGATTTTTCATCTTCTACGCGTAAATGTTTAGTTGATTAAAGACGTGTATAATAAATGTGATAGCTTCATATGGAAACTGTGGCGAAACTTCACGACCGGGAATTAATTTTAGAATGTTTTCCTTGTCTTTAAAACTGAATGGCCATATATGAGAAATGGCCAGATCAACAAACATAGCTGCTGAGCCTGCACACAAAGTTAACATAAGATGTCTTTAATGTTCTTAGAAAGAAGTAACCATATATATACATATATATATATATATATATATATATATATATATATATATATATATATATTATGTATCATCTATGTACCCGACACCTTAGCTAGGTATGTATTGGTCCAAGATATTGTTTAACTAATGTTCAAGAGCTAACCCTTATGTTCTACCTATTAAGCCAGATAGACTTCAAAGATGTTGTGTAGAAGAGGAATGATGATAAAATCCCATCATACGTGAATCACAACAAGAATTTCACGAAAATTCACAAGATAATATGCAATGGACAATTAAATAGTAACTGAATTTTTGAACTAAAAAGAAAGGTTAAAAAATACTTCCTAGTTCATACAATGGTTATCATAAAGGATGGTAGTATGACCATGGAAATCTTTAAAATGATTCTGGAAGGTTACGATGTTTAACTCATGCATTAAGAGTATCTTAATAAAATAAAACAATAATAAACTATAAATTTCATGATAAAGCATAGGAGCATTAATGTGATAACCAATAACCGCACTTATCAAGTAACATTATTTAACCAAGACTAATATAACAACCAGCCTTTGCATACTATATTTCATAATTTCTTTTAAATATGTTGATAATAAAGCTAATAGATAATTTCCTATATATTATCTTCATTCAGGTTCTCATGTACACAACTTAAAATAATAGAGTAAGCACACTATATAGAGCAAGTTTTACTCTATATCCGCATTAAAACAAAGAAGAGGTGCATATTCAATAAACATATAGCGTTAATTTTTAATCCTTAAACCATGATTTCTGAGGATTTACCTCAAACTTTCTTGTTTTTTGCGGCCAAGTGGAGTTGAACATTTATAAAGTCCAACTTCAGGTAAACCACATTCTCCTTAGAAAACAAAACTTGGATAGTGTGAACTGAAGAAAACCACTAGCAAATTTAAGCATGCAAACAGATAATCATATAAAATAGCAGTGGTTATTACATCCAAGAGCTTATAGTTTATTTCCAATCGTGGACTAAACACAGGTAAACAAAAACTCAAACCAAAATCCACAATATCATGCCATATTTAATACATTATAATTAAATTGTATAATTATAATATGCCTAAATAATAGAGATTTAATTATATCCATGAATCATATATATTTAATTATGGCATGTGTGGTCATTCTGATCTCCTTAAGAACTCCTAATGTCTGCATCAACATATTTCATTCATTAGTTAATGAGGAATAATAAGGCTTGAAATTCATTATTACCTCAACAAGCCAACAAATGTCCTATAAGACCCATATATGGTCAAAGTAACCCAAATACCAATAAAACCACCAGCGGATGACAATATAAGCAGGTTTTTTCTACTACATTCAGTATAATATTTATAGAAAACTACTCTTTGATTCAGTTATATTAATGGAAAGTGCTCAGGTTTTTATCTTAAACAAACAAAATCCAAATGCGGGTTGAAAACTAAATGATCTATGATCTACAGTATACTTGCTCCAAATTTGTCAATGTCAAACAAACTACACCATTAAAAATACTTCTTACATGACCCTTCTTGTTTAATTAACCGCTAAAACAACTAATACACAGCTCTCGAGAACATTTCAACCAGTTTAAAACATTACAATTCAGTATTACTTCGAAAATTAATTGATTAAATCCCAGTTTCTTTCATGGATGAACAAATGCTATATAAATCTTGAGCAATCTGTATATTTCTTATCTTGCGTAGGATTGGATGCAACAACAATAGGTTTTCCATAATAGTATAGCAAATCTGTTCTTCCACACAGAACTCTGAAGCCCGCAAAACAAATTCCCATTTTGAATTAAAATTTCATTTGCAGAAAGCATAAAGGGAGTGGGAATTGAGAATTCTTAGAGGTCAATGAAGTTTGACCAAACAAGACTCGACCTCCTTGTGTTTTCACTATCAGCTTTCAATACCAAAGCATTGTTTGATTCGTCCAAAACAAGAGAGGGTGAGCAACCTATTGTTGATGTTGGTATCAGATCTGGAAGTTTATTTGGCATTAAATAGCTTGTATCTGTATCTCAAACCATAACCCTAGGTCGCCACCATTACGGTTCCAGAAGACATTACCTGCATCATCGAACTTTCCGGTGTCGACACTTAAACCCTAAAATGAGAGAAAAGGAAAAGGGTTTACCAAGTTGTCTTTCGCGCTCAAGAGGAGGAAGAGCACCAAACGCTTAAACTCCTCCTCCTCCTTCACTTAAACTCCTCCTCCTTCTACTACTACTACACTTAAACTCCTCCTCCTACACTCCTCCTCCTTTTCCTCCTATGTGTTATTTTGAAAATAAGAATAATTTTATTATTTTCAATCATATCAATTACATTTTCTTTTGCTTTGTAACAAATCTAATCTTCTAGGGAAATAGGAAAACAAAATAATCTAAAAAATTACATTCTCTAATTAGAAAGATCCTATAGATATCTTCCTTGATTAAGTAGATATTTTCAACACATAGAAAAACACAAAAATAACAAAATTTCCCCTGACAGATTCAACATTGTACAAAGTATACCACACCTGCATATCTTACACACAAAGTCTTGCACGGGAGACCGTATTTGGGTTGTGAGTCATGCCAAGAATGAGTTCTTTGATCTGATTGTAGTTGAAGCACAAGGTCACAAGTAAAAGAGTCGTCTCACGAATGAGTTCATTGATCTGATTGTAGTTGAAGTACAAGTAGACAAGTAAAAGAAAAAGAGACAAGTTAATGATATACCACCATAAAAACTCAGGAGCAATGAGAATCCACATAAGTGCTTCACATCCAACTACACCAGAGACGTTGAATATGAAAATAGTTGACCAGTTCGTTTGAGCTGTGGAAGCAAGTACGTGAGAACATGCTGCTGTGAGGAAGAGCAACACAGTTGGAGTTGAATGTTGGAAGGGGTTGGTGTCTGAACCTCCATACTTAATACCTATTGAAGTCAATTTCAAGGCCATTAGGATAGTATAACCTTTGTTCTTCATGAAGTTTATGAAAATAGAGAACCAGATGAAAATAGAAGAAACAAATGTGGAAAGAAAAAGTGAATAATGCCGAGAGAAGGAAAAGAGAGAAGATTAGATGTCAAGTGAAAATAGAGGAACCATTCTTTATAAAGAGGAATAAGAAGGTAAAAGGACAAAGAAAAATGATGTACTGAAAGAAGAGAGGACACGTTTTCCTGTGTCTTGCTTGAGCTTTGCAGACTTAAGGAAGTCAATTTTACCACTAGGGAGACACTTCCAAACTTTCAATTTTGCCCCTCTCAGGTCACTTTCAAGCTTAGGTTGCCACTCTCAGGCACTTTCAAGCTTAGGTTGCCACTCTCAGGCACTTTCAAGCTTAGTGTTCCCACTTATTATTATTTAAATATAAAATTTGTGATAATTGTTTAAGAAATTTGGAGATAAAAGTAAAAATTTAAAAAAAAAATTATATAAGTTTGAGAATGATTTATAGATAAAAAATTTAATTAATTAAAATATAAAATTATAATTTTATTTTTACTTAACATTATTATTATTATTTTAAACAGAAAAATTGAAAAATTGAAAATAAAAAGAAATAAATTGAACAAATAAAAAGGAATCCAAAGGTCAAAGTTCCCGACCTTAGATTCTTCTCATGACAAGATTTATTTTAAAAGGTATCTGAAATTAAGTTTGATTTAAAAGGTATATCAAATTGGTCATCTTACCCAAGCTTTATTATGTTTTTTTTTTAATTTTATATTTTGATGTAAATATTTAAATTTATTTTAAAAGTTTATTTTTATAAGATACTAGTGATTATTAATTTTTCATTATTATTTTATATATAATAAATTGTTAGTGATCATTATTTTTGAAATAATATAATTTAATTTTAATAAAAATAAAATATTTTTATTATAATTACAACAAATTATTAATGATAATTATTTTTTTATATTATGATTTTATTCTAATAAAATTTAAAATATCATCATAAATACAAAAGTGATAATTTAATTATTATTATTATAAAATATTAATAACAACATTTATTTTATTTTACTAAAAATATTAATTTTTCCCATTTGCTTCCAAGATTTTTTGGGAGGCGGCTGGTGAAGGGGAACTTAAAAGTATAAGGTAACAAAAAAAAAATAGTAGAAGTAGAACTTAAAAGTATAAGGTAACAAAAAAAAAGAGTAGAAGTAATAACATTGGCGGCTGGGGGTTTGAAAAATGGGGACACTGAATCTCTTTAAAACATCATTGAATCCTAGCACCTATCATTTAAAGCACCGACCATAGTACGTATCTCCACCCCCTTACACTTCGTTTCTCTTCATCAACAAGCTTCGTGATCATTTTAATTTAATATTTCATTTTTTATTTTCAAATTTAATGTTTTTTTACTCATTTTATCTTTCTAATAGTTTAATTTTTGAAAAAATTTAACTGTTATTTTTAAAATTTATAACAATAATAACTACATTAAATAAAATCAATTTACATCAAAAAATACATATAAAATATTAAAAGTTAGTATAAAATGGTCTAAGAGATGGCCTTCAAAATGTTCAGTTTTAAATTTCGTTAATTTATTTCTTCAACAAAACTCACATATTTAATATTTTCACCTTTTCATATTATTTTTTTAATTATTATTAAAACAAAATTACTATACTATTATATAGAAAGGATTTCCTCTTTTGGTATATACTAATTTTATCCTTTAAATAACTTTTTAAATTAAAATAATTACTTTACTCATCTTTTTTTTCAAGTGACTAATGAATTAAAATTGTCTTTATTGTTAAAGCGGTTGAAAATGTAAATTTAAAATCTCTGTTTTAATCAATTAAATTATTTACCTCATCAATTAAAACCGTCAATATTATGTTTTTGCTATATATATATATATATATATATATATATATATATATATATATATATATATATATATATATATATATATATATATATATATATGAGTTTAGTTCCTTTTCCAAGCATGAAATACATTGTAAGAACATTTACTTGTTGAGAAAAAATATCCTTTGAACATTCTTGGAGAGTAAGAACATTAATTAGGAGAAATCAAGACCACAAGCTTACAAGAATGAGTAAAAAGATTGTTTTCAATTTTTTATGTAATACCTGCTGTATTAGAGGTGTATTTGTTTTTTTTATTTTCTATAATTTTTTATTACTATTGTATCTTTTGTTGTGTAAGTGAGTTTCTTAATGTGAGTGTGTAGCTTCACTTTAAGAAGTTAATTATGTTTGGTTAAAAATTTAGATTACATAAAAAATCTCGTATGTTTATAATGTTAATATTACATTTTTATAGTGGATTTCCTTCGATCTAAAGTTGGTTAGAAGAAAACTGGATGTAAAAAATCAATATTATTCAAAATCAATATTTCATACTTTAACTCCTGTTAGATCTCAATAAAAACGCATCCAAAACCCCATTTGAGCGGACGTCAGGTGTCAAAGGAGGGGATCTGAAAATCAGAAAGTGGAAAACAGGTGGCTGCAGGAGAGTGGACGTTCATTCTTGATGACGGTAGTAGTTAATGCCAAATTCCAAATGATGTGCCACTTCTATGCATGCTTACCTTCTCCAAATCTCTAAACCATTTTATCCTCCTTCTCTCTAGAATTCTTCATCTTCTCTCTAAGAAAACACTCACTTTCTCTTCTCCGATCACCATTCAGGCACCGCAGATGCATTTCCGGCGCCAAGAGCTTCCAGTTAAACCATTTGGTTTGTGAGAAGCTGAGCTGGTAAGTCCTTCTCTTCACTCAATGCAAACCAAGTTTTGGTTTCATGTGTGGTTCACTCTTCTCAAATGAGTGGTTCTAATAGTGTTGGGTTTTTACTTGGTGTAGTTTGGAATTGTTGAGCGTTGAGGGTAGAAGGACGTATAGAGGTGAACCATATACACTATCGGGAAGCGTTTGATCACATTAGAGGTAAGGGAAGCTTATATAATTTGATTGTATATTAGTTTCTATGTTCGTTTTTAATGGATGCTTGTTTGTTGAGTTGCTGAATGAATATGAAGTATGATTGTTGATATGTTTTGACTGTATGATGTATGAATATTTACTATGATATGGATGTTTGATTCTATGAAAATAGATGTTGAAGAAATGAATTGATATAAAGAATTCTAAGTATGAAATTCTCTATGCAAGTATGCGTTCGTTACTGAATGTTCTTTGACAGTTCAGTTTTCTAGTAGACTCGGTTGGAGTTGGATCCTTTCATTTGGAAAGAATCCTAGTTGAGGACGAGTGTCTTTGTTCTGTAATACCCTTCTATAAGTGTGCAACCAAGAATAGTCATTCCTTGGTGTTGATGGAAAATCTGAGTATACCTACATTTGATTTCATAGATCGTTCATTCTTTCATTGACATTCGGTTTATTCACCGGATCCAATTATGTACCCTTATTTGATGTCCCACAGTGTCTGTCTAAATCCAGTTTTAGTACTCGGCCTAGGCTTGTTGGTGTTCGGTCTAAATCGTGAGTCAGTTAATTCAATTGGCTCATTTAGTAAATAAACGTTTGGTTCTAGTCATTCTCGAGAAATATTGTGTTAATCACTCCCTTTCTTAAAACCAATGATTCACTCTCTCGGTTTTGATCCGTTTGGAACTGGAGACCTTTGGTCTCACTTTAAGCGTTCGGTCTTGTTCGGGGCTGATGCTTAACGTTCGGTATTTGGTATCCTAAGGGATCTTTGTGCGAAGGGTTCAATTGAGATTATTAATAATGAAAGATGAATAGAATATGATATGGATGAAATGGTTTGGATTATGGACGAGCGTTCCGGGGAGGAGTAGCTCATGAATGTATATTGGAAAGTGGTAAAGTATGAATGTGGGTGATGAATCATTATTTTATTCACTTCATTTAGTTTATTGTGCTAGAATTAATCATGGAATTGTGCTTAATTATCCAGTATTTTCCCATTTTACTGAATTGAGCCTAATCCGATCAGAAATTCTTATTTTAATTAATTTGAATTATCTGAAACGAATTATTTACATTATTGAGTGCAAGAAAAATTTTGGAAAATATTTTTGGACATTTAGACTTTCTGTACAAATTCCCAATTTCTCTCGGGTAATCGTTTACAGGGGTGCTGTAAACGATTACCAGTTCCTTTTTGAACACTCTCACTCATTCCTTGCACAGCTTGCTCCTCCAAGTCACGAGGGTCACCCCACACTCCTTGGCCTCACATCACATCACCATCCACCCTCTCCCACCACTGGAACACTTGAACAAGCCTCAGACAAGGGCAGAAGTGCCTAAGAGTCAGTTTTTTTGCCAATGGTGACCTGTGTTCACCTGACTGAGTACCTGTGTTGGACTTTCTGTACACATTTGCAATTCCTCTCGGGTAATCGTTTACAGGGGTGTTGTAAACGATTACCAGTGCTGCGTGAATGTTGTGTCAACTTGTGTGTCTTCGTTTGAGTTCAATTCTTATCCGTTTTGCATGCAATTTTTTTTCATAGTTTCGTCTGGATGTCTATTTTCACGTATAGGTTTTACTTTGTTCAAATTCGTTTTGTGCTGTTCCCAGTATTTATTTTACTCTCCTATGTCAGTCTAGTGATTACTATTTGAGTGACTTCTAATTTGTTTGCATTGTTTGCTTGTTGTTTGATACTTGTGGTGGCTAGAATTGATCATTGGACGGTGATAAGACCTCCCAACACTCAAGGATTCAACACTCATATTGGCACAATTTAGAACTCATTTCAAGAAGTGATATTGGTTGGTTTGGAAACCATGCATAACACACTTTTGCACGTCCAAAGCTTACTAGATTAAGCATTGTTTTTCTTGGCTGGAACAACTCTTTGCTTTCATCCAAAAATCAAGTGAAGATTGAAGGAAGGAGCCACATTTAGTGGAAATTCACGTTGGGAAGTTCCTTCCCTTGCCATGTCACGGGTACATATCCTAAGCCCATGAAAAAATTCCTTTTGATGAAGCATTCAGCAAATACACATTTGGAATTAGAGGAGGGGACCACCATGTTGAAAGCTCATGTCCAAAACTTCAAAATGAAATGCTTTATTGAAGTATATAGCACCCGCGTGCTTCTTATTTTGTCATTGAAGAAAACTTTACAATAAGCCAAAGGGAACATCTAACATCAATGGGGCCACCATAATGCAAAGGAATTTGGCAAGGGCTCCACGTGAAAGTGGGAAATTTCTATACAATGAATGGCTTGTTTGTTTGGAAGACATCACTCACGGCCATGGCAGCAGAGGAGGTGCTCACGGTGCAGCACCTTGAAGAAGACAAAGTCCAGCAACATGAAGAAGAAGTCCAGTAAAGAGAAGCGTGAGGTGTTGCATGAGGAGAAAGAAGGATACACACGGACACCACATGGAGGGGTATGGATGAGGTAGAGAGCTGTGTTTCATTATTGGAAGAGAAGAGTTATCATTTGCAAGGGAGAATGGAGCTGCAGCGTCCAGTTTCGAAGAACCACGGCTGCCACCAAGCTGTTGTAACGTCTGCCTCACGGTGCTGGAATGTTTTGAGTTGTATTGAATAACAAAACACATCACGGTGAAGGCTGGATGGAGAAGGAAGCACACAGGTCCACCAGTCCAGCACACGTCCAAGGCAGAAGAATGTTCATGGCAAAGTGGTGAACAAGATGACAAGAGTAGGTGCAAAATGGAGGGACCCTCACCCTATTTTCTCACGGCCAAGAAGCTATTGCTCAGCAATTTGTGCAAGGAAAAGATGTTAATTGGAGACAAAACAAAATCAACGTGAAAGCATGGCTGAAAAGAGAAGTCACGGGAGGAAGTTCAAGTTCTGATTTTGGCTATAAAAGAGCAATGGCAGCAGAGAAAAAAGATTCATTAGATTTTAGGAGTAGTTTAGGAAGAGAGCAAATACGGAAGTGTTTTATTTTCTGCAGCTTATTTTTCTTCCTCCCCGTTGGGGAGGTTTAGGATTTGTCTAATTTTACAATTTCATGTATTTGGTTTTAATTGATGTTAATTGCAAATTTCATTCTGTCAGTTTTCTATTTACGGTTTCAAAACTTCATTCACATTTCTCAATTTATTTTCACTGCACCCGTTGATTTACGTTTTCAGAAAAAGTTAAATTTCATTTTCATTTAAGTGTTTTATTTTTACCGTCTCTTTATTTTACCGTTTATTGTTTTCTGCATCGTTAAATTTTACCGTTTCTGGATTTTTACTGTTCCATTTTTACCGTGTTTAAAATTTATTTCAAAAGTTTTTAAATTCTGTTTTATTTAAATTTCAGTTTTAATTTATATTTTCCGCAACCAAAACCATAACACAAAAACACCCCCCACTTCGTGTGTAAAATCTGAGACTGAACCACATAAATTGGTCCTTGAGAGACGACCTAGGAGTCAAATCCTAGTAATATACTGCATTAATTCGTGCACATCAAATTTGTATGACCGCGACAGTCGTATCAGTGGGCATGCTAAGCTGGCGGTTCATCCTGATATTCCGTGATTACTCGTTTCTCACGTAGAGAATGGTAAGTCATGCGTGAGAATGGCAGGAGGTCATAGTCCTTATGGTTAATTTGGACAGATAGGACTAACCTCGGGTGACAGTTGTTGAGGGTATCCCAGTTATACTACATCACCCGGGTGCACGAACGTCGTAGTTACGCGAAATTCATACAGTCCGGACAGTTAGAGTCTAGTATTAGGCTTTGTATGTATAAGTGAATGAATTATCATATTTATCTGTATTGTGTGAAATCTATGTTGATGTTTGAATTAAATTACATAAGCTTACCCTGTTTCCTGCCTTGTCCTTTTGTACGTTCGTTGGTTGTTTTTCTGTTGCAATGATCATCCGTATGGATGTGAACAGAAGGAGAGGAATTGTTGGAAGAAGCTCTAGAAGAAAATCTTGTCGAGGTGGAAGTTAAGACCGAACAGTAAAATCGTTCAATCAGATATTGGCTTCTTTGTATTGACCGTTCGATCATCTTTTGGGCTACTTCTTTTGTAGACCGTTCGGTATAGGTCCTTTGTAAACCGTTCGGCCTAGTTTCAGCTTTTATGTAGTTTTTAATTTCTCGTAATATTGTAAGGTCGTTTGACCGTATTTGTACTGAATCTCTTTTGTAAAACTGATCTGTAATATTATTAATTTGTGATATTCCTATTATATGGTTTTGCTACTGTATTTTTGGGATGTTACAACTCCTATATGACTAGTAAAAAAAAATATCCACACATTAGGCTTTAGCTAAAAGCATATTAGAGAACCTGTGTATTTGAAATTTGGGTGCTGATATTTATAGGCTTACTCATGTTTTTAGGTATCAAGGGAAAGTCAGCTATCTGAAGGTGCTCAACTTCTTTTTGCATTTTGCATCCAGAGGGACTTGCCAGCAGACATTTGCTCTGATCATTGATGGAAAATCACTAACATATGCTCTAGAGGATAATATGAAAAACATGTTTCTAGAGCTTGCAAGTCATTGTGCATCTGTTATCTGCTGCCGCTCATCGCCAAAGCAGAAGGCTCTGGTATTTTTAAGCCTGTTCTGCATCCCTCTGTTCGGCATGTTATATATTTTTTGTTAAAACTGATGATTATTCTAGTTAGCTCTTAAAAGTATTTTA
The DNA here is from genome assembly GCF_016808095.1 of Vigna angularis. Taxonomy (NCBI): domain Eukaryota; kingdom Viridiplantae; phylum Streptophyta; class Magnoliopsida; order Fabales; family Fabaceae; genus Vigna; species Vigna angularis. The sequence continues at coordinate 9,866,705 of NC_068973.1, read as the reverse complement.
TTATTATTGGTTCCTCTCAAGGTTACTAGACTGGTCAAATCTGGAACTGGTAAAACAACATTAGCTATTGGTGATGAAGCTAATGATGTCGGAATGCTTCAAGAAGCAGACGTAGGGATTGGAATCAGTGGCGTCGAAGGAATGCAGGTATCCAAAAAATTGACATACTATTCAATATTTAAAATTGATTTTCCACGTTCATATCCTGTCTTAGTAAATTTTTTTGATTTGTATCCTTTCTCCCCTAGGCCGTCATCATGTCTAGTGATATTGCAATTGCACAGTTCAAGTATTTGGAAAGATTACTTCTTGTACATGGACATTGGTGTTACCGGAGGATGTCACCAATGGTATTGCCACTCAAACTGGATCTCAGCATTCTATAGATTTAGGCCCTGAAGGATGTTCTGATCTGAAAGCTTTAATGGTTATATTAACTTTTTTATTCTTCTGGCAGATATGCTATTTTTTCTTTAAGAACATCACATTTGGATTCACCCTATTCTATAGTGTCTTCTTTTCGTCACTTCCTGTAATTGCCCTTGGGGTCCTTGACCAGGATGTATCTGCCAGGTATTGCCTGAAGGTAAGTTGTGTTTATCATCTAAGAATGTTTGTTTCAAATTCTCAAGCCCTTCAAATGGCCATTTCCAAAATGGAGAATATTTCTCCTTCCTCTTTTCTTGCTGAAAACACTAATTGTCGCTTATATGGTGACAAAAATATGATCCAAACAGGTATTAATATGCTGTCATGTTTCTATTAATATCTGAGAAACAAAAAATTTCATTGTTGTCGTGTTAAAATGATGTTTTTTGATTTAAATAAAAAACAATAAAACTCACCAAATAAAAGGAAAGAAAAGATAGCAATTGAGCCTCTTTAGCTGCCGTATAGTACTTAGTTGGATGCTTAATGGATTCATTAATGCCACAATGATATTCTTCTTCTGCACTGAAGCAATTGAGCCTCAGACCTTTGATGAGGAGGGAAGAACAGCCGGAAGGGATATGCTGGGCGTAACAATGTATACGTGCGTGGTTTGGGTGGTGAACTTGCAGATGGCACTTGCTATACGTTATTTCACCTTGATACAACATAATTTTATCTGGTGTTCGATTGCTTTATGCCAGGGTTGGGTACAGTTTACTTAAAAAGTGTATATATATAGTTTATCTATACTCTTTTTGTACTTAAAAAAACTTAAACTATATTTACTGAAACCTAGTTAATTATTTAATAGTTCAATTTAATTATATTGAACTTATTTTATTTTTAATACACTTACTGTGGTTTAGGTATATTTACGATCTAAATTTTTTTCCTGTCTTGTTACATTCTTCTCCTTTAGCGAGAAGCAAAGGCATATCCCTTTGTAACCCAAAGAATGTTTTTTCCCTTCCCTTTCAAAAGGGATAAATAAAATTAAAAAGCGATACACATAAGGGTGTATTCATCTGCATGAACTCAATGTGATTTTCTTTTGGATTTTGTGGGAGTTTTAATTGTTTAGGAGATTTGATTTTATTTGCTGTTTTTGGATAAGATAGATTCTCTCGATTGATTGATAAAGAGAGAGATTGATGACAGATAAGTAATAAAGATGAAAGTGATCTATAATATATAAAATGTTCTTCTTAGCCCAGAAAGACTTTGACAAATTATTGGGGTAGAGGAGACAACCCAAAACTTCTCTGTTCGGATGTTGCCGACACATAACTTATGAGCATCAAGTTCAGATTTGTTGATTAGCATCAGGGATTCAGAGTAATTTTACCTCTAGTTATATTTATGGCGTTCATGCAAATTAAAAATGAAAGCATGACGATCTTTTTACAGTCATAGCTCATGCAAACAACTATTATGTTCAAAAGTTTCTATAACTGATCAAAAGTTGTATAATTATGGCCATCAATTTATTTTTTATTGGAAACAGTATCTGGATCATAAGTGGGACAAAGACGTGGTTTTGGAAGAAATAGCCAAGTTTCCTGAACTAACTATGCAAGTATGTAACTACCTTGTAATCTTTTAATTATAAAAAATAAGATACTTATCAAAAAATTTATATGTTGAATCATACTCAGGAGAATGACCTTAAATGAATTTTGGTATTAGATATTATATAGAAGCATTGATATTCTTTTATCAACTTGTTTTCTTTGAAATTTATATAGTAACTGCAGTCAGAAACAGAACAACGACGTCACAAGGTTAACTTTTATTTGGAAAAAGGGAAGGCCCCAAATGTCGTCAAAGCTCTCTCAAAACGTTTGGAGAAACGTGGGGGTGAGATTATAGTTCATAATAAACTTAATGGCAGAAATTTGTCTACTTCATTTGAAAGCTTTGCCTGCAACTTGTTTTTTGATAGGGGTAAGACCCTCTGCCATCCTTTCTCATCTATAAAAACAAACAACTGATAAGTATACATAGATACCTAGTTGATTTGATTGTCTTGATCTGATATTTTATTGACATGCTACAATTTCATTATATATTTATATTAATTTTTTCTCTTTTCCAGTTAGATGTGAAAATAATTTATAGCAATGGTATTGCTTTGGATGTATTAGCCCAAGCTGTTGGAAAAGGAAGGGCAGTTGCTTTTCTACTTGAAAAACTAAATGTTGATGGACTTGGATCACGCAACACTCTTGTTTGTGGTGATTCTACTGTTTGTATTATCTACAAATGTGATTGTACTATGAAAAATAATCTTTCATTTCCTGAATTTAAAGGTCAGCAATGCACAGGAAGAATTGCTTCATTGGTATACAGAAAATGCAAGGAGCAATCCCCAAATAATTCATGCAACTGAAAGAAGCTGGCATTCTGCAAGCCATCGGTGACTTCTCTCAAGCCAACTGAAAGAATGTGTCTCCAAGAGATATTGGAGATTGCATGTCCAACGGGAAAGTTCTTGGTCCTAGCCATGAAGTAGTGATGTTCTACATGTTTTATGAGAGATGGAGGTGTGGTGAAGTTGAGAATCCTAAGCAGTATATGCAAAATTTGAAAGCAGTCTTTGAAGTTTGATCCAATTGTAAGATTTTACTCAGCTGCAAATCCATATCTAAGCAAGGTGGACCATGTTTTGAACCAGACACACTTGTTTCTCATGCTTCCTATCACTACAAAAAAGAAGGGCATTACCGAAGGCCAGAAGCCCTCGGAAACAGCCAAAAACCGTCGGTAAAAGGTAATTACCGAAGGCCTATCGACGGCCAAAGAGCCCTCGGTAAATCCCTTGTCGCTAACATTTACCGAGGGCTTTTGCCTTTCGGTAATTATCGAGGGCCAAAAGCCTTCGGTAATTACCGAGGGCCAAAAGCCTTCGGTAATAACCAAAGGACATTTTGAACCTAGTCTTGTCATGCACCACTGGACTTTCATCAAACAATTTAGTTGCAGGATTTTCCAACAAATTAAATAAAGCAATTAATAGGCTTGCAACAAAAGGTGGCACTCAAAATGAACTTAGGAGAGACTCTAAAGTGGATTTAGAAAGCAAGAAACAATTATAAGTTGCAGATATAGCTAATTTGAACTCAATTTTAAAATAGGCAAAAGTGTTTGATGAAATGCCTAAGAGAGCTACTGTAAAATGTGCATCAGATTTTGAAAATTTGGCTTAGCACTAGTTCACTCGCTTTTTACAATGCAGGCTGTTTGTTAATTTTGAATTGTGCACTTCTTTTTAATCTATTTAACCAAGCTTTTGCTACTAATTTAAGATGAAATTCAGTGCAATAATCACAACAACACAGATTCAAAAAATTCTGCAACTCATATCAGAAAAGTGTTGAAAAATTGATGGTTTGAATGACAATTTTGCTCAAACGAGTTTGGACACTTAATTTTATGATTTAAGCAACTTTGTTTTACCAAGTAAGACTTGTTTAAGCTGCCATGAGAGGCTAAATACTTGCAAATCAGAATTTCACTGTTTGAGTTGCTCTTAACACCAAAATTTAAGCTAATTCACCAACCAAAATTCAATAGATGAATCAAACTGATTTGGAAACTATTAATATGACTCTAGGACAATGATTAAAAGTTGAACAAGACTCTAGGATTGAATTAAAAGATGTCCACCAGGAAGTTCTAAACTGGACAAATTCAAGTTCACTTTTGTCACCTTTTAAAGTGAACTTTTTTGGTTCAAACTACTCAAACTTTGAGTTCAAACTACTGCACAGTTTTCAACTTATCACCATGCTAGCTTTGCTTTGAATCACTAATTCCAGTTTAATTTCACCTAGTTGATATTTTTCAGCTTGATTCAGTGTTAATACTTATTTCAAAGTTGTTTGCATTGTTGTTTGGTCCTTTGTTTCACTAAAACTCATTTTGGGGTGTGATGTTGCTTATTTTCCTTATTTTCCTGCATAATGGGCTGTTAGGAGGTCATATTATGATCTATGTTGTTTCTATACCAATTCCAAGCTTAAACAAATCTAATTTCATAATATTAAGTTGCTGGAATTGATTAATTCACCTTAGAGCAACTTGTGTGCATTTTTACATCTCAAAAATCCATTCTCAGTTCATCTTATACGTGATCAACATAACATACCTATCTTTGCTTTGACCCAAAGTTATACTTAGTAATTCATACCAACTTAAATACCATAGAAAGTAATGAGCCCCATATCAAAGTCTTAAGTATGTGAAATAATCACACCCTAGACAATCAAGATTCAATCATTAACCATAAACTACCAACAAGATGTTGTAACATGATATAATTCCATTCAAATACATATATATATATATATATATATATATATATATATATAAAGCAATCTTTTCAGTAATTATACATTCACACCAAGCAAATGAAATTTTATTAACTTTCATAGAACTTAGTCAATCAAATGTAAAATGAGTTACAGTGAAACAATTTACTATGTTAACAATCAAATTCCAGATTTCATCAAAAGAACTCAATTAATTCACCCTTACACTGCATTTTAACAAAACACACAATTATTTCCACAAAAGAACTCAATTATTTCCCCAAAAGTAATTAATATTATACTTGCAATAAAGTGATTTAGCCAGTAAGCCAACTAATGTACAATCTTTGAATTCAAATTCACCAGTACTCTATATGCTTTAAACACTTGTTCTATTAACAATCCTAATAAACATAGAGCATAAAAGGTCTAATTACTTTAACTTCCTAACCAACAAAATCATGCGTATAGATACACAAATTCTCAATGAAAGGGAATTTAGTTGTTTTACCTTTGTGGTCAAGAAAGATCAAATAAAACTTGGAGCCAGATAATGCCATATAATGCAACTCCTATTCTTTGATGACTATTGTTGAAGAGGTTGTTGAAATTTTTTATGGACATGATTGCTCCAACTGTGGCAAGCAGCACAACAATCATCTATTTAATAAAAAGGAAAATGGCATCAGTGAAAGAAATACTTTAGACATAAAAGGTTATTTAATAAAATGCCTTTCTCGTCCTCAAAGTATCCACATATATGTCTTTTTTCAATAAACTAGGAGGTAATCACCAATGCATAATCTCATTAGCTACTAACAAGCTTTAGGGTAAAAAATGAACTAAAATTCGGAATCTAACAGTAAATCATTGCTACAACTAATCATATAACACTCAAGTGTTGGAGACTACATTTAATAGACTATAAAATATTCTATGCCCTATGCAAAGTCACATGAAAAGGTTTACTCCTTAGTATCTTTGAAACAAACACTTATGTTTTAGAAATGCTTATAAATAACATTTAAAAACAAAATATGACTAAAAACTTATTTTAAACATTATGAAGTCTGCAACATGTTCAACAAAGAGATTGTTTCTCACTAAAAAAAATTAAGAATCACGAAATATATATATATATATATATATATATATATATATATATATATATATATATAAAGTTATAAAGTTATATATATATATATATATATATATATATATATATAAAGTTAAAACTATAATATACAAATTTAGTTCTGAAGTATGTTTGTTATTTCTCTTGAAAAACTAAATGATCACTTGTAAAGTTTAGTCCAGTGGTAATTCTCTTGAAAAAAACTAATGTACAATGAGTACATGGTTAAAATCATTTTCTGACTCGAGCAAGATAATCATCCACTTTCTGTGATATAGCATTCTTAAAGTAAACCAGAACCAAGTACAAGAACTTAAGGCACAATACATGGTTGAGGTCATTGTTTCGTGTGATATAAAAGCATTTTAAAGTTAACTAGCTGGATTATAAATGGATGAGTAATTTAAAAGTTATCAGACAACTACTGTTTTCATAAAAATAGGTGACTTAGACTGGCTCGCTGGTTTATAGTAGTTAATATAAATTATAGTACACATAAAAATAGGTGACTTCTAACATAAAAAATGAAACTTTAACCAAGAACACAAGAATTATACTGCTTAACTGATTTGAATTTCTTCACTGGCATGAACTTCCTTCACCCTAATAGACAGCTTAAGCTGATTCAGTTAGCTCTCTTGGAAGATTTCTGTTCAAATTGTACAAGTCTAAATTTTGCATTGTCCCGGATCTCTGACAAACCAATGCATAATCTCATTAGCTACTAACAAGCTTTAGGATAAAAAATGAACTAAAATTTGGAATCTAACAGTAAATCAATGCTACAACTAACCTTATATTCTTTGGTTCGTGAAGGGCTGCTTGTAATTTTCTGGTGCTCTTGGGATGAACCAACAAGGGGAAACATGATGAATACAAGAGAAGCAAACTGAAACTCAATCTCAATCTTAATCTCAGTCTCCAATTCCAGAAGATACAAGGAAGCAAAAGAACTATAACATTCTAAGCAGAAACTGAGTGTGTACCTGTGGGGAAAAGTGGAGTACTTAGCCATTGGCACCTTCACGATGTTCCTCCTGGCATTGGAGGCGGACTTTTGAACGACGACGACGACTTCTGAACGGCGACGGCGGCAACTGCTTCCCTCCCTTAACAACTTTCATCACCCTTCTCACTTGGACCACCCTATCTTCGAACCCGTCGCGGACCTTCTCCTTCTTCGTGTTGGACCCGAACCCCGTGTCCTGCTTCACCAGGGCGTCCGTTTCGAAGACGTCATTCCCGAGCACGAAAACGCCGCTGAAGGTGGGGCCGTAGAGCTCCTCGTAGGCTGAGACGATCTCGTCCTCCGTCTTGAGGGGGCCATCGTCGAAGGAGGGAGGGGTGACAAATCCCTCCGCAGGCTCCGAGGGATGTCTTCCAATGGGTTGACGTTGTTGGAGGTGTCGATGTCATCGGAGGGTTTGCATTTGGCGTAGAGGAGGAAGGGGTGGTGTTGGGGTTTGCCGAAGAGGAGGGAGACGGTGTGCGGCGGCGAGGGGAGAAGAGAGAAGCGGGAATTGCGAAAAAATGGCCATCGTTGAGATTAGGGTCCAGAGGTTTTGGGAGGGAGAAGATTTCACAACTGAATTTGGGAGAATGGGTTAGTGAAATCCCAAATTCTCATTTCACTCAATTGAACCTTTTACCGAAGGGCGTATTCCTTCGGTACTGTCACTGCCTTACCGAAGGATAAAAGACCGTCGGTGTTAATCCTTCGGTAATAAACATATTTCTTGTAGTGTATGCTTTCAATAGCTACTATCATACAAATAGAAATTCTGATATTGCATAAAATTTTTGAGGCATTGCTTCTTTGACCAAACATGATCCTAGTAAGTCAAAATGTTTATCTCGTTAGGTTAATTATGTTAAGTGTTCTGAGAGTGATTTAGAGTGTTCCAGGTTAATTATCTACGTAGCATCCTTTCACTTTTGGTACCATAATGATTTAGAGTGTAATAATGAATAACAGTACTTGTCTTATTGATGAATATAAATATATAAATATGAATACATTTACCTATGTTGATGAATAATGTCAAACATTTATGGAACTTTTTGCTTGAGAATGTTGTGAGGTGTTGAAAAGACAGGTGCTTAACTTAAGCAACTGTAATTCCATCCAATCAAACCATTTACTTTTTTTATGGATGCTTTTTTTTTATGCATTTGCATTATTCTAGTTCCTTTAAACTTTAAGATCAAATTAGTTTGTTTTCTTTGAAAAACTGCTACAGGTTTTTGTAACTATGAGATGTGATATTCTTTTAGAAGATACCAGAACACTTACTTTTGAATAAGCAATTATGCTGAGTTGGTATATATAGTATATATATATATATATATATATATATATATATATATATATATATATATATATATATATATATATATATAGTAAAGTAGCTTCATACTTTGGATTATATTACTGATGTCATCATAATGAGTACATGTTACGCAGTATTTACATAATGCTTTCGGGAAATTAAGCGTAAAATATTTGAATGTTGAAACATTAATAATTTTGAAAAAGAAATCATCCTGAACTTCTATTTTTCTTTTCTCTTCAGGCTATGAAAAATGTGTTTATTCTACATCGTATGAAATCATAGCATAACTTACTAGTTTGAAAGAAGCTTGTATAAATATTTTTTTAATCACTGTTTATATCATTGTTGTACTTTTTTTCGACATTTTTTAGTTGCTTCTGCACCACCTTTGAACTAAGGATTTTGAAAAGCAAGATGCATTTGTAACTGGATTTGCTTTGCATTAAATTGAACTATAAGTAACTGAAGTATACTATAGTAAACTGAAAAAATAGTTTACTAACCTGCACTGTACTATAACTTAACTAAAAAATAACTCAGTTCAGTTACTCTGAACTATTATTTAATAAAAGGTTTAAAGAATAATTCTGATGTATTATTTCAAAGAGTAGAGTACCATATATATATATATATACATTCAAGGATCCTATAATTCTTCATCTATTAAAGGAATGACATGTGCACAAATTTGACAAATTATAATAATATCTAAATTATAACTAACACAATATTTGAATGCCTAATATCCTTTAATAGAATATTTAGCATATCTTAACACCTCCACTCAAGTTGGTGCATGGATATCACACATTCCCAACTTGAATAGAGACTCATTAAACAATCTTCTTGACACTCCTTTGGTGAGAACATCAGCCAACTGCAATTCTGATCTTACAAAAGGAAATGAAATTATTTCAACTTCAAGTTTCTCTTTGATGAAATGTCTACTAATCTTCACATGCTTTGTTCTATCATGTTGCACAGGATTGTGAGAAATTGCTATAGCCGAAGTATTGTCACAGTACAAACTCGTAGCTTCATTTTGTTTAAAGCCCAAATCTGATAACACATTTTTAATCTATAAAAGTTCACATACACCTAGTGCCATGCCTATGAATTCTGCTTCAGCACTAGATCTTGCTATTACAGGTTGTTTTTTACTCCTCCAAGTTACAAGATTCCCTCCTACAAAAGTAAAGTATCCAGAGGTAGATCTTCTATCATCTTTTGAACCTGCCCAATCTGCATCAGTGTACCCTTCTACCTTTAATTTTGCATGATTTCAGAACAAAATTCCTTTTCCGGGAGCGGACTTCAAATATCTCAAAATCCTTTCAACAACACCCATATGAAGCTTCCGTGGGTCATGTATAAATTGACTAACAACATTCACTGCATAGGTGATATCTAGATGTGTATGACACAAATAAATTAATTTTCCTACCAGCCTTTGGTATCTTCCTCTATCTATGCTTACTGAATTGAGCATTGAAAGAGTTTATGATTTTGTTCAATTGTGTATCAGCTGGTTTACTCCCAAGCAGCCCAGTTTCCGATAGTAAATCAATAGTATATTTTCTTTGGCATAGAAAAATACCATGTTTTGATCTAGCTACTTCAATATCCAAAAAATATTTGAGGTTTCCAAGTTGTTTCATCTCAAATTCAGATGCAAGATATTGTTGTAAACTAGAAATCTCATCTTGGTCATTTCCTATAACAATCATGTCATCTACATATATAATCAAAGCTGTAATTTTTTCTTTTCCCCTCTTAAAAAATAAGGTGTGATCAGAGTTACTTGCTTTATAGCCAAAAGCCTTCATAGACTTGGTAAACCTTCCAAACCATGCTCTTGGGGATTGTTTTAATCCATATAGAGCCTTCTTTAATTTGCAAACATTCATTCCAATTAAATCAGTCATGCCTGGTGGAGAATCCATATAAATTTCTTCTGAAATTTCTCCGTGTATGAAAGCATTTTTTACATCAAATTGTAGAAGAGGTTAATCTTGGTTTGCAGCTAGCGACAAAAGTATTCTCACAGTATTGAGCTTGGCTACTGGTGCGAACGTCTCTTGGTAATCTACACCATAAGACTAAGTGTAACCTTTAGCCACAAGTCGTGCTTTATACCTCTAAATAGTTCCATCAGCTTTATGCTTAATTGTAAAGACCCATTTGCAGCCCACAGTTTTCTTCCCTCTTGGTAAGGACATAAGATCTCAAGTATTGTTTTTTTTTCTAAAGTTGTCATCTCCTCAACCATTGCTTCGGTCCATCTAGGATCTGCCAAAGCTTCATGTACATTACTAGGAATAGAAATTGAAGATAATTGAGATACAAATGATGCATATGATTGAGATAACCTGTGAGATGACACATATTTAGTAATGGGATATTTAACTTTGGCTTGGAGGTCTGGTTCATATTTAACTAGAGGTTGAACACGGTTAGAACGAGGTGGAAGAATGTATTGAACAGTAGTAGACTCAATGTTTGGTGTCCTGGTGGTCTCACGCAGACAAGAATCAATTCCATGATCAATTTCATCTAAATTAGAATTATCAGAGATAGGATCAGAAGGTACCTCTAAAGAGTCAAGTTGAACCTGTGGAGAAGATTGAGCCAATTGGTTATGATCAGAAGACACTATATTATCCAGAAAAGAAGGGTCCATATTTAGGATTGGCTCACTTCCTGCAGAATGATCCTTACACAATAATTTATCTTCACAATCAAACATACCAACATCATGATTAATTATGCACTTCACTTTCATTGCCTCCCTGAAGTGGAGAATCAACATAAAGAAATTCATTCTCATTAAATGTCACATCCATAGAAATATAAAATTTCCTTGATGGTGGATGGTAAGCACGATAACCTTTTTGAGTTGATCCATACCGAACAAAAACACATTTGATCGCTCGTTCTTCAAGCTTTGTACGTTGATGTGGGTGTAAGTGAACATATATAACACATCCAAAAATATGAGGTGATAAATAAACTATGGAAGGAAGGATACAATGATCAGACAACACATCAAAAGGCCTTCGAAAGTTAAGCACACTAGAAGGGGTCCGATTAATTAAATAAACGGCAGAACTCACAGCCTCACCCCATAAATGAGATGGGACATTACCATCTATTGCTTAAAGGAAACACAACACGATGATTTTTTTCCAAAACACAAGTTTCACAAAAAAAATCAGAAATATTGCATTTATGAAATAGTAATGGAAATAATTTTTTAAATAACCAAAAGAGGGATGTCCCAACCATCTATGCCACAACCAAATTTCTTTTTTGTTTTTATCTTGTATGTGATCGTTCGCAAGACAAGCCAATCCTTTTTTATGATTTGATTGTGAGACATTTTCAAGATAATACAGTTCTTCACTCTCTCTACCACTAGCAATCTTCTCCTTGGAATGAATGTTCTGAAAAAGATAATGGGTTGGGTAAAACAAGGCAACACAAAAATGTGATTTGGTTAACTTGCTGACGGAGATAAGATTACAGTTTAATGTAGGAACAAATAAAACATCAGGAATCGATAAGGAGGGTGAGAGAGATATAATACTTATACCTTCAATAGGAGATGAGACCCCATTGACATTAATAATAACAGATTTAGAATAATTAGAGGAAAAATTAGTAAATATATGAGGATCACAAGTCATATGATCAGTAGCACCTGAATCAATTATCCAATCACTACCCTTAGTATCAACAGAAAGAGTAAGGACATAGTTAGATGTCAGAACCATTAAAAACGCATCCAAAACCCCTCTGAACGGACGCCAGGTGTCAAGCAACAAGGATCTGGAAATCAGATAGTGGAAGGCAGGTGTTAGCAGATGAGCGGACGCTCGTTTTGACGAGGGAAGCAAAACTAATTTTTTTGAAAACTGCTGTCTCACTCTTTGCATGCACCCTTCTTCCTAGATTCTGAAAAACCTCTTTTTCTTCTCTTTCTCACTACATCTTCTTCATCTTCTCTCTAAGAAAACTCACCCTTTCTCTTCTCCGATCATCATTCAGACACCGTAGAAGTGTTTCCGGCGTCAAGAGCTTCCAATTAAACCGTTCGGTTTCTAAAGCTGAGCTGGTAAGTCCTTCTCTTCACCCAATCGTTCATTTTCCTAGGCATGCAAATCCAGTTATGTTTTTCTGTATTGATCGCCATTCTTCAAATGAGTAGTTCTCAGAGTGTTTTGATTTTCTTGGTTTAGTTGAAAAATTGTCGAGCATTGAGAGTAGAAGAACCGGTAGTGGTGCACTGTATTTCTGCCTCTAGGACGATCGTTCACACTAGAGGTAAGGGAAGCTTATTTAATTTAATCTGTATGTTTATTGTACTGTATGAGCGTTCGTTGATTTGAAGACTGGAAATGAAATATGGTTGTGCTATGTTCTGATGTACGAAATATATGAAATTGATATGATATAGATGTATGAACTTATGTAGTTAAACGTTGAGAAATTGAATTGAGATAAATGATTCCTAAGTGTGAAATTCCCCTATGAAAGTGTACGTTCGTTACTGAACGGTCTTTGACCGTTCGGTTTTCTAAGTGAACCTGGTTAGAATTGGATTCTTTCATTTGGGAAGAATCCTAGTTGAGGAATAGCGTCTGCGTGTTTTAATACTATGCTTTGGCGTTCGGCCAAGTATAGTTGCGTCTTGGTATTCCTTGATAAGCTTAAGTATATATATCTTTATACGTATTTGTATATTTTAGTTATTCTTAAACGCTACTCCAATAATATTTTAGTATATTTATCAAACCTCTTCTCTTTAAATTTAGTAACACTAGGTCTTATACTAAGTGTTCGTCCTAAGCAAGTGTTTGGTCTTACACCAGGCACTCGTTCTAGCTTCTTAAGCTAAACTTCATCATAAGAGCGTTCGTTCAAGCCTCTAGGGTTCGCTCACTATAGTGTTCAGTCTTTGACTGTCATTCAGATTTTTATATACTAAATCAAAATAAGCTAAGTTTTCATAATCGTTCGGTTTCTTCATGGGAATTATCCTAAGTCTTCTTCTTGGAAAGTCTCGAAGTATCTGTATTCATTGGTTATAGCATAGAGCCATAGTACTGGGCATGGTCATTTCGATGTTCGGTTGAAGTCCTCAAAAGTCAGTTCATCTAATTGACTCACTTTTAAATAACGCTCATTTCATTCGTTTATTGTGATAATTGATTTTACTCGGTTTCTTTCTCAACCGGCAATACCCTTTAGTCTAAATTCCTTCTGGAACTGAAGACTTCTAAGTCTCGCTTCAAGTGTTCGGTCTCGTTCTAAATTAGTGTTGAACGTTCGGTATTAAGTACTCTTACGGATCTTTGTTAAAAATGTTTAAGTGAGAGGAGTAATAACGTAAGATACGAGAATATGAGATGGATGAAATGTTGTGAATTATGGACGAGCGTTCCGGGGAGGAACGACTCATGTATGAATATTGGAATTGGTAAAGTATGACTGTGGGCATGCTAAGCTGACTGTTCATCCTGATGTTCCGTGAATACTCGTCTTCACGTAGAGGAGGGTAGGTCATGTGTGGGAATGGCAGGAGGTCCTAGTCCTTAGGGGTACTTTGGACAGATAGGACTAACCTCGGGTGGCAGCTGTTGAGGGCATCCCAATTACTACATCACCCGCGTGCACGAACGCCTGTAGCTACACAGATTTCATATAGTCCGGACCGTGAGTCTAGTAATAGGCTTTGTATGATATGTATGATGAAATTTATCTTGTTTGTTGGATTGTTTGAAATGTATGTTTATGCATGAATTAAATTACATAAGCTTACCCTGTATTTTCCTGTCGTGTCTTGTTTTGTACGTTCGTCTTGTCGTTGCAATGATCATCCGTGTGGATGTGAGCAGAAGGGGGCGAGCTGTTGGAAGATGCGCTGGAAGAAGAAAATTTGGTCGAGGTTGAAGTTAAGACCGAACTGTAGAACGTTCGGTCAGTAGTTTAGTTT